>NC_054467.1:133370344-135870344 GCF_017639515.1 Carcharodon carcharias
TGCATGCTCGCGAAAGAGCTCAGCAATCCCCCTGAGGCACGGAGCAGCCTGAGAGAGATTAAGTTGATGATATAACTTTTGTATAGATAAAGTAAAAAAATATTCAAACATGTCCCCTCAGGTGACAGTGTCACATGAGCTGGAACATGTTTGTGAATTTTGCACACCTTTTTATTTATTTTATAAAACCTTCAGGAAACCTCATCCCGCCCATGCGAAGGCCACTAGGGCTCTTCACCTGCCCACCAACCTTAAGGTTGGATGGGCAGCATTGTTAACAACCTTAATTGCTTTTTTAATGGCCTTAATAGGCCATTGACAGGTCAACGGGCGCACAGCTGACTCTGGCGCGCGCTTGCTGAACGAAATGTCGAAATGACGCACGATGACTTCCAGACGCAAGCCCGATGTCATTGCTGTCATTTTATGCGTCGGCATGTCGGGCCCACCCCCACATGCCAATGGCAATATTCTGCCTATAGTGTACCTGGGCAATGTCCTAATCACAGGATCCACAGAAGCAGATCATGTGGCAAACCTGGATGAGGTTCAGAAGAGTTTTTTGGAGACTGGTGTTTGTTTAAAAAAAAAGTGCACCTTCCAAGCAAAATAAGTTACGTATCTGGGTCATTGAGTGGATGTCCAAGGATTGCATTCATGAAGAGGAGAAAGTCAGGGCCATCAAGGATGCGCCTTCTCCTACCAACGCCACAGAGCTCAAGCCTTTTTTGGGCATAGTAAACTATTACTCGCCGGTCTGGAATGCACTGCCTGGGAGGGTGGTGGAAGTGGGTTCCCTCAGACCCTTTAAAAGTACCTGGATGAGCACTTGGCACGTCATAACATTCAAGGCTATGGGCCAAGTGCTGGTAAATGGGATTAGGTAGATAGGTCAGGTGTTTCTCACGTGTCAGGTGCAGACTCGATGGGCTGAAGGACCTCTTCTGCACTGTGATTCTGTGATACAGTTGATCTTTACCTATTCTGTCTACAGTGTTAGCTCCTTTAGACTTAGTATTGAAGAAGAACCACAGATGGTCCTGGAAGGCATGGCAAAAGGAAGCCTTCATAAGAGTTAAGGATCTTCTCTATTCATTGTGTCAGCTTGTGCACTATGACCCATCTAAGGAATTGATACTCACCTGTGATGCATCTCCCTACGGAGTGGGAGCAGCATTGTCACACAAGTTGGAGGATGGATCTAGGAGACTGATAGCATATGTATCCAGAACCCTTTCTGCAGCAGAGAAAGGTTACTCTCAAATTGAAAAAGAGGGCTTATTTATCGCATTTAGAGTAAAAAAGTTCCATTAACATTTGCATGGTTGACACTTCACCATAGTGTCAGACCCCAAACCACTGTTGGGTTTGTTTAGTGAAGATAAGACAATACCACCAATAGCCTCTGCTAGAATTCAAAGATGGGCTTTAATTTTGTCGGCATGCGAGTACACTTTTATGTACTGTCTGGCTGTGCATATAGAAAATGTAGATGCCCTCAGTCATCTCCCTTTGTCAGATAGCATTACACATGTTCCAGTACCTCAAGAGGTAGTACTTGCATTGAATTTCCTGGACTCCTCACCAGTCTGCGCGAGAAAGATAAAGAATTGGACAAATCGAGATCCAATTTTAGCAAGAGTCCATGAACAAGTATTACAAGGATTGTCAAATGCACAAGTCCCTGAAGAATTAAAATATTCTTTGTTACGTAGATCCAAACTGAGTTATCAAGATGAATCTTGTTATGGGGAGCAAGAGTAGTTATCCATGTGCAAGGAAGAGAACTATTATTGGAAGAACCTCATTGTGCACATCCTGATATTTCAAAAATGAAGATGCTCGCACCAAGTTATATCTGGTGGCCAGGTATAGACAATGATATAGAAAAAATGGATAAACACTGTCTCCAGTGTCAGCAACAACAGAAGTTGCCTGGTGCAGCTTCACTGCATCCATGGGAGTGCCCTGGTTGACCCAGGGTTAGACTATATATATAGGTCAATATATGTATGTAGGTCTTTTTCTATGTACCATGTTTCTGGTAATTATCGATGCACATTCCAAATGGATGGAAGTGTTTGAAGTGATATCACCTACTTCATTTGCAACCATTGAAAAGCTGCGCCAGAGTTTCATTGTTCATGATTTACCTGAAGTTATTGTGCCAGATAATGGTACGGCTTTCACTAACACTGAATTCCAAGGATTCGTGAACCTAAATGGGATTAAACATGTCAGAACAGCACCGTACCATCCCTTGTCTAATGGGTTAACAGAAAAAATAGTAGAAACCTTTAAAACAGGCATGAAAAAGCTATCAGAGGGAACGTTGAAAACACAAATTTCATGATTTCTGTTCAGCTATCATCCAACTCCTCATGCGACCATTGGTTTAACACCTTCAGAATTGTTAACGAAATGCAGGCTTCATACAAGATTGAGTCTAGTATTCCCTACTTTAGAGGGGAAGGTGGAGAGAAACCAGGGAAGTCAGAAAGCTAATCATGACACTCACAGTAAAGGTTGAGAGCTTATAATGGGAGAGACAATTTTTGTATGAAATTTTGCGACTGGAGCAATATGCGTCCTTGGGCACAATTGCCTCTGAAACAGGTTACCTTAGTCAAGTCACTTTGACCTCAAGTCAAAGTGGAAAACAGGATTGTTAGGGAACATGTGGATCATCTCAGAAGTCAAGAAACCCTCCAACAACCAGTTAATCCACCTGAAATCAAAATCAGAACTTCAACCCCTGAGCTGCCAGATCGACAAGGGAATAGACATACCAGATGCTTCTGTTGAAGCAAGTAATTCTGAACTGTCATTGCCTAGGGATGTCCTTGAAGCTGCAGTTCCTGTGCAAGTTGATCCAACAGAACTTCCAGTTGTAGAGTTGAGTCACTCTACCCGAATCTGAAAACCTCCCCAATGGCTAAATTTATACTGGCGTGAACTGTATATAGTTGTATATAATATGGGTTAAGATATTTTTGTAAATAAGAGGCCAAAACAAAATTAAATGGGGAGGAATGTAGTAATTGTAAGTTAAAACGTTTCTTACTATATGGGGATCATGTGACTGTACAGATGAATCAGCCCTAAGTGAGGCGATGCTTAGGGGCAGAGCTTTTTAGCCTTGGTCTTGGAACAAGCATGTAGTCTCACTGGGAGTCTGCAGATAAAGTTATTTATGTTACAATTTTCACCCTTTTATATCGAGGGCTAAAAATTGGTCCATGCTTTTATTCAGTGCAAGAGTCATGATTTACGACTTGCCTATGCCTGTTATGGTGGAGGTCAGCAACAAACAAATTTGGTGTTGCTATCTCATTTCCATGATTGTATTGTAGGGTCAAGCATCTGCCATGCTGTTGGTTGCCTCTGCACTCAACAGGGAACCAAGTAGCATGTGATCATTTCACATGGCGGCATCAGCCTTCTGTTCTTAAAGGCAGTCTGTTCCTCTTAAAGAGAAGCTGTACTGAATCAAAGGATGCTATTGTCGGACACTATTGCTGCAATTATAAACAAGGAAAATGGAACACGAGACAGAGAAAGGACTTCAGGATCACTGAAGTGTGCTGGAGGTCTTTTTAATGAAGGCAAACAGGAGGAAAGATGTCATGGCTCCATGGTGGGGTGGGGGGGGAGCACAGGAGGGCTTCCAGGATAGCTTTCAGTAGGGATTGGGAGCAGTGAGTCATGGATGTCAATTCCTGGCATTTGGACTCATGTACCTCGCACAAGAAGTCCAATGACCTCAATTGGTGGTCAAAGTCAGTGATTGCATTGTCACATGACATATTGTACCCTCTGCTTTACCATTTTCTCATGCTACTCAATGCATCACACCCTCATCACTTGCCTAGCACCAGTTTCTGGCACTCAAGGCTCACATAAATATCCAAATACTCCGCCTGAGCCTCACCAATGCTGCGAGCATCACACCCACCTCCCACTGCTTCCATATAAGGAAGCACAGAGATAATAGGTGAGTGGAACTTTGTGCAGGGTAGGACATTGGCAGTGATTTGGATGAGCAGGGAAATTTCTTTGGTGTCCTGGTTAATATTTATCCATCAATTAACATAGTGCCTGGTCATTATTTTCACTGTGCTTTGTGGGAACACGCTGTGCGTAAATTGGCTGCCACACTTCCAACAGCGAATATAATTCAAAAATACTTGGGACACCTTGCAGTCATAAAGGCGTGATGTAATGCAAGTTTTTTTCTTTCTTTTACTGGCATTTTCTTCCCACTGAATCAGTGTACTGAGGGTGGAGAATCTATGTCAAATTTGTTGCTTTACCATCATAAGATATATCACAGGAGTTTTTTTCACTACAAAAATATTAAGAACTTCAATCCAATTTTTTCTAGAAATGAACAAGAAGGATATTTTAAATCATTAAATTTGACAAGTAAAACTATAAGATCATTCAAAAGCTTTGTTGAAGTAATGTGATGCCTTATCTTCAACTATTAGATGATTCAAAGACTTGAAAGATGGGTCCAGTATTGTGAAGGCATCTGTTACCTAGTTGTTAACTAAATAAACGTTACCATACTCACAACTGCAATGTTTTTTCACACTAAATTGGAAATAGAACAAACTAGAAAAGCACAGTATGTCAAAACCCGAAAGAGGAAACAGGTTAATAGCTTACTCAAGCTTCCACCTGGATTGCGAATCCATCTTCCTCTTTCAAGTGGTGACCGATAATGCTCACTTAGCAAATGCATTAACCCTAACACACAGAACAAATTGTGTGTTTTTAGCAAGGATTGTTGTAAAGGCAAGCAGGGAAAAAATACTTCCAGCTAAAACTCATGTCTCTGTCTTAACATATGTGACAAAATAATTGATAAAAGGATCTGAGATAAATCACTCCTGAAAACCTAACTGACCGGGGTTTCATCCTGCGGCAGGAACACAACTGGAATTGTTTGAGACAAGATATTTGCCAACCAACCCACGGAGCTTGGCGCCAACCCTTGCATATTTCTCATTTGTTGATTGGAATATTTTGATGCCTGGTGGTGACCCTGTTCACAGGGACAATAGATTGTTACAGCTGCATGCATAGAGTAGAGGTGGCCTTGGTTTCCAGAAGTTCATGGCCTCATGAAATTGTGGAAACCCATTGACTGGGGGATTGTCAATGATAGACTCTTCATTAACTGCACTAACATCTGTCCTCAAATTAGGGGCTAGAGTTTTGCACTTCATAGCAATGCTGGGTACCAGTTGTAAAGGGATGAAACTTACCTTTAGCATTGCAGCCAGTAAAGATGTACAAGATATGATGTCATGCTTTTATTGCAATTCCCCTGGGTTCCTTGCCACACCATCTGCCATTTTTTTGGTGGGTGTTTTGGCTATTTGGCAGAAATGGTGCATTAAGATTATTATGATGGCAGAAATTGTCCTAGCCAGATGAGTCCCCAAATGATTTTCTGCCTGGCTTACCAAACCAAATCAGAAAACCATCCCTCCTCTTTAAAACACTGTTCTGCTTCAGCTTTTAAATTATGAACTGATTGTGGATTAAAGGACAGTTGTGCCTAGAACTTTTGTATGTGGTGGTGGTGGGGATGAGAGATGTCTTGTGAATTCCCATTGTAGCTTCACAGGAAGATCATTGGAAACTCCAGAGAAACAGTGTTAAATGTGTAGTTCGGATGTGGACCGGGCCATATCATGGCAATGGCTGACACCCATACCTCGAGGAGCATATCTGCTGTGATCACCATTAGGGTGGATGATGGCAAACTTCACCCAGCCCACCCTGTCAAATTGATTCTCAAACTCTCAAATCCGTAACTAATGTCACTGGAACAGCGACCGAGTGCCCCTTATAGGCCTCCCGGTCAAAAGAGCAAAACTAAAAATCAAAAGGATCGCAACAACCCTTCTCAAGGCCAAGTATTCCATAGATTGTACTCTGAAACATGGATCTGTCAACTAAATGTTGAAGGCCACTCACTGGTCAAACGTGACTATCTGGAAATGCTGCTGGGAACAAATAACATTGATGCCCTCGTGTTACAGAAAATACATGTCACCAATGACGAGCAAGCACATCGTTCCAAGATCCATGGATATAAGCCTGCCTCAACCTTATACCATGCAGAATATGGTTGATTTATATGAAAGATGAAATTACTAAGTATATTGCAATCCCAAGCTCAGAACGTGGAGGTATCTGGACAGCAGCTGTCAAGGTTAGTGAGCTGATAGTTATCAATGTCTATAAACTGCTCAATGAGGAATGGCCTAATCCAGATTCCCGACCCCCTCAACATCCAACCATAAAAGTGGGAGACTTCAATAGTCCCCCAACAGAATGGGTCTATCATTCAAATGATAACAATGGAGAAGGCCAGCATAGGGTATTCATCTTATGTGTGATGATAAAACTGTGCAAACTTCCAATCAGCAAGGTGGGACAGGGAATATAACCCTGACCTCACCATTGCCTCATCAGACAGTGAAGGGCCCCTGTACACCTGCCCAGAATTGTCCTTCCAGTCTTCTCACACAGTTAACATAAGCCAATTAGCAGCCATACGGGGGGTTGAAATTCCTGTCATGTCATCAAAACAAGTGCCAAGATGGAACTTCCATAAGGCAAACTGGCTTGGATTTACTGCCGAAATAGAGAAAACCATCTACCACATCCCCCTGGCACCGAAACAGTATAATTGATTTGTGGCCCTGTTTATTGCTGTAGCAAAGAAACATCCCTTGAGGTTTCAGACAGCAGTACATACCCTGTTGGAGTCCTGAATGCAAAATCCTCTTTCAACAATAGCAACAAACAAGAGATCTGGCAGCAGCCACAGCATTACTTGAATCTTTGGACAACCGTAAACAATAAAGCTGGCTGGACTGTGTAGAATCCATGGACATTATACATTCAGATCATCGAGCCTGGAATCTCATGAGGGACCAAAGAGCATCAAACCAGGAGAGGCCGCTAACCCACAAGTAAACGCAAATGCTGTTGCTGCCAATTCACTGGCCAACTCAAAGGGATCCCTCGATAAACAACACGAACAGAAGGTCAAGAGAAAGCTCAAGTAAGCAATGACAAGTTTCCCAGGGGTTTTTTCCACGGCCAGATGACTTTACCCTCTTGGCACTGGATGCTGGCCTAATAACTTCAAAAAAATGGGCAAAGCTGCCAGGAAGGATGATATTCCACTGGACTTCCTGTATCATCTTGGCCCATTGGCAAAACAATGGTTATTGGCACTCTTATCAGTTGTGATGGAGAATGGGCACATTCCCAAATCTTATGAGAGGCAATGGTAATAGACCTTCCAAAACCAGGCAAACCAGCAGGTGACCCTGGGAGCTATAGGCCCATTTCACTGCTCTATACAACCTATAAGCTCATTCTTTTAAGAATTATCCCTATCAACAACTCATCCCACCCCGAAGAGCAGGATGGCTTTAGGTCCTAACGCAGTTGCAGTGGACAAATCCTTGCTATCACCATAAGCACTGAGACTAGTTTTCATCACAAGCTCAAGACTGGAGCCGCTTTCATATATCTTTCCTCAGCCCATGATACTGTTTGGAAGTGTGGACTGATACTCAAACTGTCCCTGCTGTTATGTGTCAAGCTACTCCGGCTGCTGTGGATGTTACTGAGCAACAGAAGGATGAAGGTCTACCCGCAAGTTAAAGTCAGCACTCCAAAAACACTCAACAATGGTTTCCCACAGGGCAGTTTCCTGGCACCAACATTTTTAACATCCACAGTAGTGACATACCTACCACATCATCATGATTATTCATACACCGACAATATTACCTTGAAAACTCAGCCAAAATCATTCCAAGATATGGAGGCCATCCTAAACTCTGAATTGTCAAAAATGGTTGAATATTTCTATAAGTGGAGACTGCAACCAAACACAGCCAAGTCCATCATAAGGCACAACACGTCCAAAATGTCACTTTCTATAGAGAAAAAGTGCGATTATACCCTCACATCTCCATCAGGTTCAGATCTTCTGGAGCTTGCGACCTTATCCCTTCCATGGCTCCACTCACCTCGCAAACATTCCATGCAGTGCCATGCTTCCTGCTCACACTCTCTCCATCTGTTTTCTTGCAGGAGAAGCCTGCTCACATCAGCAGGGACAGGTCCCACACCAGGGGTTGTGTGGCCCACATTAGGCCCCTCACTCACTTTGAGGAGTGTGCCATCGCACTGACTGGTGAGGATTTGGACCCTGCCTGTGATGATCGTGAGGTCGGCGGCGAAAACCAAAGTGAGGATCCTGCACCACTTCATCTCTTCTCAATGTAATTGTGAGTGCTCTCTCTCCTGCTTTTGACTCTGCTGCCATGCACTAATTATCTCTACTTTGGTTCATAGGAGCCCTGCCAAGTGACCAACGCCCTCAGCCAGTCAGTCCCTCAACCCTATCAGGTCTTCACCTCCAGTCAACAGGACATCTTCCCCATTAAAGAGTTGGAAATACGCAGCCTAGAAGACCTGCCACAGCATTTACCCACACCTTGCATGAGTGCAGAGACACTCACCTTGGCAAAACTTAGCTCTAGAGCAGGCTCAGGTTCACAATCTGGTGGTCACCACATGGACATGTGTCTGCAGAAGGAGGAGGCAGAGGAAGGTTCAGCAGAGCTCCCCAGCACTCGGAAGACTGTTGGGGAAAAGGCATCTCTGAGGTCCAAGTCAGATGACAAACCTCTGGATTCGACTTCCAACTCATCCTGGTGATTCAGCAGAAGGTGGAGGATTATCAGTCAGTGCTGTTGGAAGCCCTGAATCAAGTGGATTGCGAGATGGAGGAGTGTCTCCGCCTGCTCTCTGATGAAATGGTGCCCACATGTGCACCTATGGAGGTCACCTTGGGGATGATGGAGGATGCCATGAAGACCCTGGTCCAGCGGAATGCAAAGATGCGAACAGAGCTGCACTCCATTCCGAGAGCCATGGGTGAGTTCCTGAAGTGACAATACGAGAGGGAAGCGGGGCACCTTGACATCCCTCTAGGTGCACCTTCCTCTGAACAAGTTGGGCCGGGGCCCTTGAGCACCTGAAGGGAGGAGGAGCAGCAGCTAGACACCTCTGGGTCATCCATTCAGGAATCTCAGAGGCTGTCCACTCCCTTTGAGTCCCCTTTTCCTGTCACCCCCTCAACCTCATCCTCTGTCACAACAGAGGGAGCAGCTGGCCCATGAATGATTCTGGAGGGAGAAGTGTCTGTGTGGCAAGGCCTTTCAGGGCCTCATGTGAGCACTCTTGCACACACATGGATCCTTCCCATCTCACACTCATCAATGCCCAGAGTATTTTCAATGCTGCCTGCTAGGGTTCACTTTCAGTTGTCCATCTGAGCTGACCTGTATCTCCACCCACCCACTGATCACATTCCCATGTAGCACCTGATCTCACCCATCACGACTCTTGTTTCACTTTCAATTTGGACAGCATGGTGTTAATTTGGTTTACTCTCGTTCCCCCACCCTTTATCCCTCTCCCAGTCACCCATTTTCTTTCCGCCAACACAATTGAACCCCGGCGTAACCTTTTACCATCCGTCCGTGACATACCAGCCACAACACTTTTCCTTTGGGGATGTCCAAGTCAATGTGCACCTTTCCTTCCCAAAAATCTTATCCCCATCCACATTCACTTCCTCTTTCCCATCCCTAGGGTCATGTCTGCCTCCGAGTCCCCACCAACCACTCTTGCCGTCCTTCCACTGCTACCTTTGGACCCTCACCCTCCCAAGCTACCGCTTCATTATGGCTGCGGTCATTCTCACATTCCCTTGTACCACGCCCATCTTCGGTTCGATCCTCAAGAGGCAGTCATGGACCCATCAGGCCCCTCGCTTTTGCATTCACCTGGACATCCTACCCTCCAGACCTCTTCTCCCACACAACCCCTACCCCTCCCCTTAGTCCTCCCATTCCCCCCCAGACTCCTACCCCCCACCTCCACTTGGTCCTTCCCCCTTCCTGGCTCCTTCAGACACCTTACTTTTTCCGCCACCCTTAGTCCTTCCCTCTTCCTGACTCCTCCCTCCATCCTTATTTCTTCCTCCATCCTTACTTCTTCCTCAACCCTTATTCACTCCCCTCTCCACACTCCTTTCTCCCACTGGACTCCCTCCCCTCTCCATATTATTTCCCGCCTCCAAAGTCGTTCCCTTAGACCCTCCAACCCCCTTACACCTACCTTCCCGGTTGCCACCTTCCCCCACCCGTTGCCCACGACTCCCTCACGTAACCCCTCCCCACCTCCCAACCTCACCCCTGACACCTCTTCCTCCCCCAGTCAATCTTAGACCTACCTCTCCCACCCCCTCGACCATCATGCATTGTGAGCATCAACAGTGACTTTCCAACTGCCATAAGCTGCTTCGCAGCAGAGCCATGTCCGTGAGAATCCACCCAGCATGCCATGGACATTCCTGCAGTGTACCGTTGCTGTTGGGCTCCATCATCTTCTGCTCCTTGGATGTCCACAATGTGAGAAAGGCCCTGGCAGCAAGTCCTGACTTTTTCCTGTCACACTTGGCAAGACGTATTCTGCACCAACATGTTTTCTCACTGATGCGGGCAGATAATCCAGAGGGGCAGAGGGGATGGTGGTGAGTCCGGCAGGCTGGCCTTATAGTGACATGTTGATGTATTACAATGAGGTTCCTGACATCCGATGGCCGTCAACGGGTTGAGTGGACAATCACAAACTGGTTTCTCAACTTCATGATTTTAGGCCTTTCCGCCATATTGTCAATGCCGCTGGACACGACCAACGCCAGCAGGCATGGAAAATTCCACCCATTGATATGCAACTTCACTCACTAATGAGGATAATCTCTGGAACTCTCAGATCAACTCCAGTTCAGTAGTTACCAGGCCTGTCAAATATCACCCTTCCTTCTATTTGATGTAGCAACATGATTTTATAGTTAGGGGAATTGATAGCCCCCTTTGTAAGCAGGATCGAAAGTCCCGCATGGTATGTTGCCTGCCCGATGCCAGGGTGAGGGACATCTCTGACCGGCTTGAAAGGATATTGGAGAGGGAGGGGGAGGATCCAGTTGTTGTGGTCCATGTCAGGACAAGTAACATAGATAAGACTAGGAAAGAGGACCCGTATGGGGATTATCAGGAACTAGGAACTAAATTAAAGAACAGGTCCTCAAGGGTTATAATCTCTGGATTACTACTCGAGCCACGTGCAAATTGGCATAGGGGCGCAAGAATAAGGGAAGTTCACACGTGGCTAAAGGAGTGGTGCAGGAAAGGGAGGTTCCATTTCATCGGGCACTGGCATCAGTATTGGAACAGGAGGGATCTGTACCGATCTGGGACCAATGTTCTAGCAAAAAGGGTAAATAGGGTGGTCAACAGTACTTTAAACTAGAAAGTGGGGGGGGGGTGGAGGGAAGGGTAAATCTCCAAGAAGTATGACTAATGGGAAACAAAGCAGCAGGTTAGCATGTCAGGGGGAGGATTCAACTTCATGGAAAATAATGAAAAAACTGAAAAGAAGGGAGAGCCCAGGAGAGGCTATTAAAGTCTCCAGAACACAAAATAGGACAGTGTTTAGAAAGGACTAGGAATCTAACTTCAAGCACATCAGATAAAGGGACGACAATGAGAAAGGGGACGGGAAATACAGGACAGAAGGTGTTGTATCTGAATGCACGCAGTATACGAAATAAGGTAAATAAGCTTGTGGCGCAGATTGAAATTGGCAGGTGTGATGCGGTAGGCATCACGGAGACATGGCTGCAAGGGGATCAGGACTGGGAGCTAAATATCCAAGGATATATATACATCCTATCGAAAAGATAGGCAGGTTGGCAGAGGGGGTGGGGTTGCTTTGTTAGTAAGAAATGAAATTAAATCGATAGCAAGAAATGATGTAGGGTCAAATGATGTAGAATCTGTGTGGATAGGGTTGAGGAACCGCAAAGGTAAAAAAACCATAATGGGAGTTATGTACAGGCCTCCGAACAGTAATCAGGATGTGGGGCACAAGATACACCAGGAGATAGAAAGGGTGTGTAAGAAAGGCAAGGTTACAGTGATCATGGGGGATTTCAATATGCAGGTAGACTGGGAAAATCAGGTTGGCAGTGGATCCCAAGAAAAGGAATTTGTGGAATGTCTACGAGATGGCTTTTTGGAGCAGCTTGTGGTGGAGCCCACTAGGGAACAGGCAATTCTAGATTTAGTGATGTGTAATGAGGCAGATTTGATGAGGGAGCTTAAGGTGAAGGAACCCTTAGGAGGAAGTGACCATAATATGATAGAATTTATCCTGCAATTTGAGAGGAAAAAGCTGGAATCAGATGTAACGATATTACAGTTGAATAAAGGTAACTACAGAGGCATGACTGGCCAAAATAGACTGGGAGATGAGCCTAGCAGGAGAGACAGTGGAACAGCAATGGCAGGAGTTTCTGGGACTAATTTGGGAGACACAGAAAAAATTCATCCCTAGGCAGAAGAAGCATGCTAAAGGGAGGATGAGGCAACCATGGCCGACAAGGGAAGTCAGGGACAGCATAAAAGCTAAAGAGAAACCATACAATGCGGCGAAGAGCAGTGGGAAACCATGGGACTGGGAAGCCTACAAAGACCAACAGAGGACAATTAAAAAAGAAATAAGGAGGGAGAAGATTAACTATGAGGGTAAACTAGCCAGTAATATAAAAGAAAATTGCAAGAGTTTTTTTAGATATATAAAGGGTAAGAGAGAGGCAAAAGTGGACATTGGGCCGCTGGAAAATTACGCTGGAGAAGTAGTAGTGGGGAACAAAGAAATGGCGGAGGAACTGAATAGGTACTTTGCGTCAGTCTTCACGGAGGAAGACACGAGTAACATCCCCAAAGTTCAAGAGAGTTGGGGGGCAGAGGTGAGTATGGTGGCCATTACCAAAGAGAAGGTGCTAGGAAAACTGAAAGGTCTGAAGGTGGATAAATCACCTGGATTACACCCCAGAGTTCTGAAGGAGATAGCTGAAGAGATAGTGGAGGCGTTAGTGGTGATCTTTCAGGAATCACTGGAGTCAGGGATGGTCTGGAAAATCGCTAATGTAACCCCCCTGTTTAAGAAGTGGGTGAAGCAAAAGTTGGGAAATTACAGGCCAATTAGCCCGACGTCGGTCGTTGGTAAGATTTTAGAGTCCATTATTAAGGATGAGATTTCAGAATACTTGGAAGTGCATGGTAAAATAGGGCAAAGTCAGCATTGTTTCACCAAAGGGAGGTCATGCCTGACAAATCTGTTAGAATTCTTTGAGGAGATAACGAGTAGGTTAGACAAAGGAGAGCCAATGGATGTTATCTACTTGGACTTCCAGAAGGCCTTTGACAAGGTGCCGCACAAGAGGCTGCTCAGTAAGATAAGAGCCCATGGTGTTAGAGACAAGGTACTAACATGGATAGAAGATTGGCTGTCTGGCAGGAGGCAGAGAGTGGGGATAAGGGGGTCCTTCTCAGGATGTTGGCCAGTGACTAGTGGAGTTCCGCAGGGTCAGTGTTGGGGCCACAACTTTTCACTTTATACATTAATGATCTAGATGAAGGAACTGAGGGTACCCTGGCTAAGTTTGCAGATGATACAAAGATAGGTGGAGGGACAGGCAGTTTTGAGGAGGTGGGGAGGCTGCAGAAGGATTTGGACATATTAGGAAAATGGGCAAGAAGTGCCAGATGGAATACAACGTGGGTAAGTGTGAGGTCATGCACTTTGGTAGGAAGAATAGAGGCATAGACTATTTTCCAAATGGGGAGAGAATTCAGAAATCTGGAGTGCAAAGGGACTTGGGAGTCCTAGTCCAGGATTGTCTTCAGGTTAACTTGCACGTTGAGTCGGTAGTTAAGAAGGCAAATGCAATGTTGGCATTTATTTCGAGAGGACTAGAATATAAAAGCTGGGATGTGTTACTGAGGCTTTATAAGGCTATGGTCAGACCACATTTAGAATATTGTGAGCAATTTTGGGCCCCGTATCTCAGGAAGGATGTGCTGGCCCTGGAGTGGGTCCAGAGGAGGTTCACGAGAATGATCCCAGGAATGAAAGGCTTAACATATACGGATCATTTGAGGACTCCGGGTCTATACTCGATGGAGTTTAGAAGGATGGGGGGGGAATCTGATTGAAACTTACAGAATACTGAAAGGCCTGGATAGAGTGGACGTGGGGAAGATGTTTCCATTAGTAGGAGAGACTAGGACCCGAGGGCACAGCCTCAGAGTAAAGGGAAGACCTTTTAGAACAAAGATGAGGAGAAACTCCATTTGCCAGAGAGTGGTGAATCTATGGAATTCATTGCCACAGAAGGCTGTGGAGGCCAGGTCATTGACTATATTTAAGACCGAGATAGATAGGTTCATAAGGGGATCAAAGGTTACTGGGAGAAGGTGGGAGAATGGGGTTGAGAAACTTATCAGCCATGATTGAATGGCGGAGCAGACTCGATGGGCCGATTGGCCTAATTTCTGCTCCTATGTCTTATGGTCTTATGCAAAGGCATAGCTCGTATCAGCATCAACTTGGATCTCTCCCATCCATAGAAACCTTCAAGACCCCCCACCGCCAACTTCATAATAGTGATGATAAAGCTCTGTGGGGAGGACTAACGAGGGCCCACATTGGGGAAGAAATCCCACCCTCTTGAGCTATCAACCTATCGAATTGGCCAGCAGCTCCATCAATACCGGCAGCTGCTCGGACTACAGGAGAAGAGGAAGATCAAGGTCCATGCATCCCCAGAACATGTAAGTCCGGGGTCCTGGTCTGGGAGGGTTTGGGTAGATTAGGATAGGAGCGAGGGGTGAAGGGAATGGGTTTCAGGGAAGAAGCCGGTAGGAAGTAATGGGGTGCCTTGAGCTAAGTGGGGGCTGCCCAATGATTGGCAATGGGCAGATCCCAAAGAGCGACCCCTCCCCCCATTCCTTCCCACCCTTTAAGTATCTGAATTTTAAAACTCGGGCTTTGTGCTCCCGCTCAACTGCCCATGCCATAACATGCATGGGCTGCCAATTTCAGTGCCCCCCCAACCCCCTTATTATGGATGAGAGTTTGGGGCTGGGCAGGAAAGTAGTGAGATGTGTTCCCCCCACCCCACTCCGATGTGGTCACTTGATGTACAAGTAGCCCCTCAAAACCTCGCCTGGCTGTGACTGCGGAAACCCTGACCAAGCCATGGAGCACATAATAACATCTTGAGGGCAATATCCTGGAGTTCCACTTGCTCTCCAGCAAGACATTGGGCTGGTTAGAGAACTTGACATTAAATATGTGATGACATCTTCTGCTCCAAAAGCCAAATGAAAGAAGAAAAGACCATTAAGAGCAGAACAAAACTTTACCTAAAGACTGTCTGTCCAGAGTGTGGGATGCTTTGACAGATGTGTCTCAAAGATTAATTGTAGGTATTTCCATGGCTCCTATTGTAAGGAGGCAGATTTAAAATGTATTAAATTGTCATAAAGAGATGGGACAGGAGCAGAGTTTCCAGTGACTAAGGGGTCAAATACAAAGGGGCATAGATATATAATTGAATGTAAGAGATTTTGGTCAAAGAACAGGAGAAATATTTTTAAGCTGAGCTTTGTAACACTGTGGAGTGCACTACCAGATTTATTGGGGGTAATTTTAACTTTTGTAGCTGATGTATGCCATATCAGCTGCCCATTATCCAACTCTCCTGATTTTCCTCTCCAAAGGTTATGTTTAAAAAATTACTCTCAGCGATTGAAGGAGAAATAACATATGAGCATATAAATTAAAAGCAGGATTAGGCCATTAGCCCCTCAAGCCTGCTCTTCCCTTTGATAAGATCATGGCTAATCTGATTGTGGCCTCAACTCCACTTTCTTGCCTACTCCCTATATATATACCTATATGAACAGATGGATTAGGAGCAGGATTAATATGCCTGTGTCAGAAACTAGAAATAGTTTAAGTAAGTTATACTTGCATTTGTCGCATTAGGAATGAAATAATCTTTAAGTTTAAGTTTAATTTGTATTTCTGTATTAGTGTCTTAGGAAAGGGAGAACTTGAGTTTTAGTTTCACTTTAAAAGATGCCTGCAGTTTAATGAGATTTACAGCTTTTGAAGGGGAATTAAAACATAGGCACTGGAAAAATCTGTGCTTTTGCCTAGCAACAGGGGTCCAGAGAGAGAGAGGCCCCACACAGGCACAAAGAAACTGAAGGCAGTTTGTATTCAGTTGGTCATTTTGCTCTAAAGTGAAGGGAGCAGTTTAAATATCTCTCTAGCTAACATACTAGCAGACTGCTGAGGAGAAGAAATCTAAGGATCTTAAATGAGTTGCTCTAAAGTTAAGTAACAGTGAATGTCAAGTGAGTTCTGGATCTCAAGGAATTTACCAAATTGTCAGCAGTCTACTGGGAGAGGGGACTGCGGGGAGCAGATCCTAAAGGAAAAAGAGAAAGGCGCAAGAAGCCCTTTAAGTTTAGTCAAATGACAAGGACAGGAATCTGGAAAAGGAATTGTTAAGTCAAGTTAAGAGTGAGGAGCAGAGAAAGGTTCCAAGCATAAAATGAGAAAACCGCAGGACACAGACTTAAAGCAAAATGGGTTTGCAAGAAGCTAGAAGACCCAAGGAGACAGCCGTAGGTCTGTAACTCTTTACTATGGGCGTGTGAATTAGTAGTGTCCTGTTGGCATGGCTGAGTCAGAGAGAGGGAGTGCATGGAAGGCAAAGATTGAATGCACATGGTGATCTAGGGAAGATTTCGAGGCCCTGAAGGTGGGCTCTTGTGGAAGGTGCCTGAGAGAAAGCATTGTTTGGGAGATGGTTCCAAAACAAGTTCTTTAAGGGTGGAGATTGGAAACCCTTGTGTAAAAGATAGAGTTCATTCAGACCTGTTGGCTCACGGTGACAAGTTTCTGGTGGCAGTGGTGGGGGTTGATGAAGGATCCATAGAAACTGTTTCGGGTGGCGTCTGTCACTTGTTTTTAGAGCGTAGTCTGCCTGACTACAGGTCACCTACTGGTTTACACGGACTGTGTATACTTACATTAGAGTATAAGATAGCTTTTGTAACTTGTGTTATCCTTACAAATCTGTATATATCTATAAAGGTATGGTTGTGAATAAAGGAGTATTGTAATATAGTTCATCTTTCCTTGTTTAATAAATGTTTTATTCTTTTGTTAAAAGTTCATCAGCTGACTCCTGTGACCTTATTCAGAAGCTGCCTCCAAGATTCTAAACAAAAATTAAAAGTTAGGATCTATCAAACCGGGTTCCACCCTAGGACCTGACTTACCCTGTAGTAACATCCACTGGGATCATAACAGCTGGAAGGCTAAAGGAAAGGAGTTAAAGGGATATGGAAATAGGATAAGTACTTGGTATTAGGACTACTTTTCATGTGGAGGAAAAATGTTTACACAGACTGGTTATGCTGAATTGCCTTTTTCTATGTTTGAATTCCATATAAATAAGTATGTGCTTCTTGCCCTCCTTTCCATTTTATATTCCTATAAAACTCTTACTACGACAATTATATACTAATTTTTATTCATATGACCTTTTAGTCCTTATAATCTGTCTTTCTATTTCCCCACTGTTCTTACTATATTCATCATGAATATGAATCCAGGTTCAAATCCCACTACAGCAGATGGTGAAATTTGAATTCAATCAATAAATATCTGGAATTGAAAGTATAATGGTGACCATGAAACCATTGTAAATTGTCATAAAAACCCATCTGGTTCACAAATGTCCTTTAGAGAAGGAAATCTGCCATCCTTATCTGGTCTGGCCTACATGTGAATCCAGACCCACAGTAATGTGGTTGGCTCTTAAAGGCCCTCTGAAATGGCATAGCAAGCCATTCAGTTGTATCAAACTGTTAGGAAGTCAATAGAGAGGAGTGAAACTGGACATATGGCCCAGCATCAGCCTAGGCACTGGAAACAAAAACTTCAAACCCAGCCCCGTAAACCCTGCAAAGACCTCCTTACTAATATCTGGGGACTTGTACCAAAATTGAGAGAGCCTGAGATAGTCACACTCATGGAATCATACTTCACCGATAATGTTCCAGACACCACCATTACCATAAGGTCTGGCAGCATCGGCGGAGAAGAAAAGAGTTGACGTTTCGAGCCCTCATGACCCTTCAACAGAACTAGGTGAATCCAAGGAAGGGGTGAAATATAAGCTGGTTTAAGGTGTGTGTGGGGTGGGGGGGTTGGGTGGGGGGAGAGAAGTGGAGGGGGGTGTGGTTGTAGGGACAAGCAAGCAGTAATAGAAGCAGATCATCAAACGATGTCACAGACAACAGAACAAAAGAACACATAGGTGTTGAAGTTGGTGATATATATCTAAACGAATGTGCTAATTAAGAATGGATGGTTGGGGAATTAAGGTATAGCTCCAGTGGGGGTGGGGGGAGCATAAAAGATTTAAAAATATTTAAAAATAATGGAAATAGGTGGGAAAAGAAAAATCTATATAATTTATTGGAAAAAACAAAAGGAAGGGGGAAGAAACAGAAAGGGGCTGGGGATGGAGGAGGGAGTTCAGGACCTAAAGTTGTTGAATTCAATATTCAGTCCGGAAGGCTGTAAAGTGCCTAGTCGGAAGATGAGGTGTTGTTCCTCCAGTTTGCGTTGGGCTTCACTGGAACAATGCAGCAAGCCAAGGACAGACATGTGGGCAAGAGAGCAGGGTGGAGTGTTAAAATGGCAAGCGACAGGGAAGTTTGGGTCATTCTTACGGACAGACCACAGGTGTTCTGCAAAGCGGTTGCCCAGTTTACGTTTGGTCTCTCCAATGTAGAGGAGACTCCATTTCTCTCCCCCCACCCAACCACCACCAACCCCCCCCCCACACACACACACACACACACCTTAAACCAGCTTATATTTCACCCCTTCCTTGGATTCACCTAGTTCTGTTGAAGGGTCTTGAGGACTCGAAACGTCAACTCTTTTCTTCTCCGCCGATGCTGCCAGACCTGCTGAGTTTTTCCAGGTAATTCTGTTTTTGTTTTGGATTTCCAGCATCCGCAGTTTTTTGTTTTTACCACCATTACCATCTCTGGCTACGTCCTGTCCCACTGACAGAACAGACCCATAAGGGGTGGCAGCACAGTGGTATACAGTTGGGAGTGAGTTGCCCTGGGAGTCCTCAACATCGACTCCAGACAGCATGAAGTCTCATGGCATTAGGTCAAACATGGGTAAGGAAATCACTTGCTGGTTACCACATACAAACCCCCAACACCCCCAGTTGAAGAATCAGCACTCTTCCATGTTGAACATCACTTGTTGGAGGCACTGAGGGTGGCAAGGGCACCGAATGTACCCTGGGTGAGAGACTTCAATGTCCATCACCAAGAGTAGCTCAGTAGTACCACTACTGACCAAGCTGGCTGAGTCCTAAAGGACACAACTGCTAGACTGGGTCTGCAGCATGTGGTGATGAAACCAACAAGAGATCTAGCAAATCTAGGCTGTGCAACTATGAAGTGCTGTGGGCCATCAGCAGCAGCAGAATTGTACTCAAACACAATCTGTAACCTCATGGCCTGGCATATCCCATACTCTACCATTACCATCAAGCCAGGGGATCAACCCTGGTTCAATGAAGAAGGCATGCCAAAAACAACACCAGCATTTCCAAAAATGAGGTGTCAACCTGGTGAAGCTACAAACAGGATTACTTGCGTTTCAAACAGCATAAGCAACAGGAGACACTCAAAGCTAAGAGATTCCATGACCAACGGATCTGATCTAAGAACTGCAATCCTACCACATCCAGTCGTGAATGGTGGTGGACAATTAAGCAACTCACTGAAGGGGGAGTCTCCACAAATATCCCCATCCTCGATGATGATGGAGCCCAGCACATCAGTGCAAAAATAAAGCTGAAGTATTTGCAACAATCTTCAGCCTGAAATGCGAACAGATGATCCACCTTGGCCTCCTCCAGAGGTCCCCAGCATCACTCAAGCTGTTCCAATATAGCTGCAACACTACCCAGCAATGTGGAAATTTATCCAGCTATGTCTTGTACACAAAAAGCAGGACAAATCCAAACCGGCCAATTACTGCCCTGTTAGTGTACTCTCAATCATCAGCAAAACAATGGAAGGGGTCATCAACACTACTATCAAGTGGCACTTGCTTAGCAATAATCTGCTCACTGATGCTCAGTTTAGGTTCCGCCAGCTCCACTCAGCTCCTGACCTCATTACAGTCTTGGTTCAAACATAGACAAAATCACAGAATCACAGAATCACACAGTGCAGAAGAGGCCCTTCGGCCCATTAAGTCTGCACCGTCATGTGAGAAACACCTGACCTATCTACCTAATCCTATATACCAGCACTTGGCCCACAGCCTTGAAAGTTATGACGCGTCAAGTGCTCATCCAGATACTTTTTAAAGGATGTGAGGCAACTCGCCTCCACCACCCTCTGGGTGAAAAAGGTTTTTCCTCACATCCCCCCTAACCCTCCTGCCCCTCACCTTGAACTTATGTCCCCTTGTGACTGAACCTTCAACTAAGGGGAACAGATGCTCCCTATCCACCCTGTCCATGCCCCTCATAATCTTGTACACCTCGATCAGGTCGTCCCCCAGTCTTCTCTGCCCCAACGAAAACAACCCAAGTCTATCCAACCTCTCTTCATAACTTAAATATTTCATCCCAGGCAACGTCCTGGTGAATCTCCTCTGTGCCCCCTCTAGTGCAATTACATCCTTCCTATAATTTGGCGACCAGAACTGCACACAGTGCTCCAGCTGTGGCCTCAACAATGTTCTATACAACTCCAACATGGCCTCCCTACTTTTGTAATCTATGCCTCGAATGATAAAGGCAAGTATTCCATATCCATGTGTCACTATCCCACTAATATGCCCCTCCACCTTCAGAGATCTATGGACACACACACCAAAGTCCCTTTGCTCCTCAGAACTTCCTAGTGCCGTTTATTGAATACTTCCTTGTCAAATTGCTCCTTCCAAAGTGTATCACCTCACACTTCTCAGGGTTAAACTCCATCTTCCACTTTTCTGCCCATTTGACCATCCTGTCTATATCTTCCTGTAGCCCAAGACACTCAACCTTACTGTTAACCACCAGGACAATCTTTGTGTCATCCACAAACTTACTAATCCTACTTTCCCACATAGTCATCTATGCCGTTTGCATAAACAACGAATAATAGGGGACCCAGCACAGATCCCTGTAGTATGCCACTGGACACTGGCTTTCAGTAACTAAAGCAGCCTTCTGCCACCACACTCTGTCTCCTGCAACTAAGCCAATTTTATCTGGAGTCAATGAGAATCAGGGGAAAACTCTTTGCTGGCTGGAGTCATACCTAGCACAAAAGAGCTGAACTCCAGTAGTCAAGTGAGATTGACTGCCCTTGACATCAAGGCAGCATTTGACTGAGTGTGGCATCAGGAATTCCTAGAAAAACTACAGTCAATGGGATAAAAACAGAAAATACTGGTAAAACTCAGCAGGTCTGGCCACATCTGTGGTGAGAGAAACAGAGTTAACGTTTTGAGTCCATATCATTCTATTTCAGCACTAAAGAGAAGCACTTGCAAAAACCTTCAGACTGAAGTGCCGAATGGATGATCCATCTCAGCCTCCTCCGGAGGTCCGCAAAATCACAGATGACAGTCTTCAGCTAATTTGATTCCAGCATCCACAGTATTTTGCTTTTATCTGGAGTTAATGGGAATCAGGGGAAAACTCTTCACTGGTTGGAGTCATACCTAGCACAAAGGAAGATGCTTGTAGTTGTTGGAGGTCAATTATTTCAGTTCCAGGGCATCGCTGCAAGAGTTCCTCAGGGAAGTGTCCTAGACCCAACCATCATCAGCTGCTTCATCAATGACCTTCCTTCCATCATAAGATCAGAAGTGGGGATGTTCACCGAAGATTGCACAATGCTCAGCACCATTTGCAACTCCTCAGACACTGAAGCAGTCCATGTCCAAATGCAGGAAGGCCTGGACAATATCCAGGCTTGGGCTGACAAGTGGCAAGTAACATTCATGCCACACATGTGTCAGGCAATGACCATCTCCAACAATAAAGAATCTAACCATTGCCCCTTGACATTCAAATGCATTATCATTGCTGAATGCCCTGCTATCAACATCCTGGGGAGTTACCAGTGACCAGAAACTGAACAGGGCTTGCCAGCTAAATACTGTGGTTACAAGAACAGGTCAGAGGCCAGGAATCCTGCGGCAAGTAACTCAACTCCTGACGCCACCCCCTGCACACCACCCCCCCACCCCACCCCCACCCCACCAAAACCTGTCCATCATCATTACAGGTCACCATCAAGTACAAAGCAGCTGTGCTTGATTGGCTCCTTCTACAAACATTCACTCTCTCCACCAAAGACGCACAGTAGCAGCAGTGTGTGCCATGACCAAAATGCACCGCATTACTTGCTAAGTCTCCTTAGACAGCTCCTTCCAACCCCACAACCACTGTCTTCTAGAAGGACAAGGGCAACAGACACATGGGAGCACCAACACCTGGAAGTTCCCCTCCAAGCCACTCAATATACTGACTTGGAAATATATCACTGTTCCTTCACTGTCACTGGGTCAAAATCATGGGAGCCCTCTCCAACAGCATTTTTGGTGCACCTACACCACACAGACCACAGTGATTCAAGAAGGCAGCTCACCACCACCTTTTCAAGGGTGATTAGGGATGGGCAATAAATGCTGGCTGAGCCCACATTCCGTGAATGAATTTTAAAAATTGCTTAATATCGCTAGCTGTAATTTGACCCTGAGTCTTCTTTCTATGGGCCTGTTTAGCTCTAACCTTCCTTTTAATCTTGATTATTCCATGTAACTCTATTCTTTGATTTACCTCACAAGGAAGTATTTATCTCATACTTGAAAATTCTCTGATGATCAGTTGATACATACATGCAAACATAAGAATTAGGAGCAGAAGTAGGCCATTCAGCCCCTCGAGCCTGCTAGGCCATTTGATAAGATCATGGCTGATCTGATTGTGGCGCCTCTACTCTATTTCCTGCCTACCCCCTATAACCTTTGACTCCCTTGTCAATCAAGAACATATCTAACCCAGCCTTAAAAATATGCAATCATCCTGGCTCTAGTGCTCTCTGGGGAAAAGAATTTCACAGATCAATGACCCTCTGAAAGAAAAAAAGTTCTCCCCATCTCTGTTTTAAATGGGAGACTCCTTGTTTTTACACTGTTTCTCCTACTCCTAGTCTCTCCCATAAGTGGAAGCTCCTCTCAGCATCCACCCTGCCAAATCCCCTCAGGATCTTATATGTTTCAACAAGATTAACTCTCGTTCTTCTGAACTCCGATGGCTACAGGCCCAACCAGTCCAGCCTTTCCTTATAATATAACCTCTTCATCCCAGGAATCAGTTGAATGAACCCTCTCTGAACTGCTTCTAAAGCGATTAAATCTTTTCCTAAGTAAGATCAAAATTGTACCCAGCACTCCAGATGTGGTCTCAGCAGAGTCTTGTCCAACTGTAGCGACTCTGCTAATTTTCTGTCCATTTAATTTGGGCCAGATTTCTTTTTATTTCATTGTACTTTGCCTTGTCTCATTCCAACAACCTAATCTTTGACATTTCTTTCTCCTTTTATGTGTTCACATTGGATATAGTTGTGTGAGTGTAACTATTTCTCAACTCTTACATCAGTTATTTGCTCCACTTCATTAACCAGAAATAGACCTAATTCTAGTGACCTAATAGAGGTCTTTAAAATTATAAAGAGAGTTGATAGACTGGACTTAGGAAAGACCTTTTAATTCCCAGGGGAGTCCAGAACTGGGGCCTTAAATATAAGATTGTGACTAACAAATCCAACAGAGAATTAAAGACCAACTCCTTTACCCAGAAAGTGGCTTGAATGTGGAGTTTGCTACCACTTGCAGTAGTTGAAGTGATTAGCATAGATGCCTTTAAGTGGAAGTTAGGTAACCACATGAGGGAGAATAGAATAGGAGAATATGCAGAAAGGGTTAATGAAGTAGGATGGGAGGAGATTTTTGTGGAGCTTAAACACTGGCATATACCAGTTAGGTCATCATGACCTGAAACGTTAACTCTGTTTCTCTCCATAGATGATGTCTGAATATTTCCAACATTTTCTGCTTTTATTCCATATGTTTTAGGTGTTAGCTGAGGGACAACCATTGGACAGGATTCTGGGGGAACAATTCTTTTCTACTTCGAATATTGCCATGAAAAGTTTCATGTCCACCCATGAGGGAAGTATGGTTTAACATCTCACTCGAAAGGCATCAGGCTGAATTTTACTGTGGGCTTCATGACTCCAATATCAGGGTGAAAAGTGGGTCCTGAGCCTGCACTTGGTGGCAGGAGTTCTGGCTTAGTGATATTACCTACAGGTCCACTGTCCAATTAAGGATGGCAGGCAGGGTTCTGATGCTGTTGGCCCAATCAGAAGGCCAGTAGCTCTCAAGCCTCAGCAGCATCACTGATGAGGCAGCCAGGAGACTTGTGAAAACAAAATTGAAAAATTTAGGATGCTGAGTGTTGAGAGCAAAATCTCTCTGGTGAGATCATTGAACCCACTGGTGCTGCCTTCCCTGCCCATGGCCACCTCTTTGCACCATGGAGCCTCCAGCTCTGATGGACCACCGGGCTGCCATTGGATGATCACCTCCATAAGCTGGCAACCTCTCCATGCAGCAGGGGTCAGCCTGCAATAGTAACAATGTCAATGGTTCTGTAAAATGGCCCTTAAAAGGGCATTTAAGTATGCAAATCTGCTTGACTCCTTGGAGTGAGCAATCACTCTGTTTCCAGCACCACCATGGGAAAATAACCTAATGCCAGGATTGCATTGGGGAGCCATTCTGCAGCAGCTCCATTATTGGCCCTCCCCACCATCCAATCAGTCCCAGGGGCTAGTAAAATTCTCTTTTACCTCTGACAGTGTGGCACTCTCTCAATACTACACTTAAAGTGCCAGACTACATTATGTGCTCTTGTCTCGAGAGTCAGGTTTGAAACCCAGCCCAAGGCAAGAATGCCACCACTAAGCCAAGGCTGACAGCATGTAAATTAAATTGTCCAATTGTCCAATAGGCACTCCTAGTATCCAAGGCTCTCTTCTAGAAGGGAAAAGTTAGAAAAAATCCATTGTAAAATACTCATGAATTGAACAAACATGCCAGGAGTATGGAAAACAAATGCTGATGCTGTGCTTCTAATTTCAAGCAGCAGACAAATATTAATCACAAATACGTGTTGGGTATGAACCTGATGACTCTCACTTTTGCTTTTATCTTGTGGGGGAGTCTAAAGCTCAAGGTTATAAGTATAAGTTAATCACTAAGAAATCCAATGAGGTATTCAAAAACAATTTCTTTACCCAGAGAGTGATGAGGATGAGGATCATGTCTACTATGAATGGCTGCAACTAGTAGCATGGATGCATTAAAGGGAGAGCTAGATAAGTACATGAAGGCAAAAGAAATAAGAGGATATGCTGACAAGGTTAGATGAAGGAGGCTCATGTGGAGCATAAAAACTGATCAAGACCAATTGGGCAGAATGCTGTAAATTCAATGGGTAGAACTTTATGCTGATCGGGTGGGTGCTGCCTGACCTGATCAGATGTGAAATCACGCAAGATAACGTTGTGCAAGCGTCCTGTTGTCATCCAGCGCTCATGTGATATTTTGGGGCGGGCACGCACAATATTTGGATGCACGCCCGCCAACAATTAAGAGGGCAATTAAGCCTATTAATGGCTCAGTTGTCTGTCATTTTAAGTAGCCTGTCCAACCTTACGGTTGGCGGATAGGCAAATCGGCCAGGCAGCCTTTGCATTTTTCAACAAAACTCATCCATGGGCAGGGTGAGATTTCCATGATGAAATAAAATATAAATAAATTTCTGTGGACAGCATTTTCTAAATTTTCAGGTGACTGATCATGATGCATGGACACTTTTCTCAGCTTTTGAAATCTGTATTTTTGCTGTTTCAGGTCTTCAGCTCCCTGAGGCAGCTCTCTGCCTTCAGGGAGAATTCTGTCAGCGCTGGCCTGCGTCCGCATTGACATCATCGCCCACCCTCTTCCTGCCCCCACCCCGGTAGTGCTGAGCTTTTCGGCACGCATTTCAAGCTGGCTGGCCATTTAATGGCCAGCCAGCATGAAATCACGGTTAGAGGCCGGTCACAGTCGGCAGTCCGTTTCCTGGCTGACCCCAGGCCTGCCAGTTGTGCCCGCCTGCCAAGCTGAAAATTCAGTATAATTGCTGTAAGATAACTTAACAGGATTGTGGAAATTTTTGCATTTCCTCACAAGCCACAAGAACTCTTGCAGTAAAGTCCTACAGGCTTATAGCAAGTGGTGGTGTCATTGGACATTGCTCAAAATACACAGTGGACAATGTCACCAGGAAAACCCATGGAAAACCCATGGATATTCAAGGATATTGAAGGAAGTGAGAGTAGAAACTGCAGGGTACTGGCCATACTATTTCAGTCTTCCCTGGACTCAGGGGAGGCGCCAGAGGACTGGAGAACTACAAACATTACGCCCTTGCTCAAAAAATGTTGTAAGGATAAGCCCAGCAATTACAGGCCAGTCAGTTTAACTTCAGTGGTAGGCAAGATTCTAGAAACAATTATTCGCGATAGAATTAGTAGCCACATGGAAATATATGGGTTGATAAGAAAGCCAGTATGCTTTTCTAAAGGGGAAATTGTCTTTAACTAACTTGCTGGAGTTTTTTGAAGAGATAACAGAAAAGGTCAATGAGGGTAATGCTGTTGATGTGGCGGTGTACATGGATTTTCAAAAGGATTTGACACAGTACCATACAACAGACTTGAGAAAAGTTATTGCTCATGGACTAAAAGGGACAGTAACAGCATGGATACAAAATCGACTGAAAAATAGGAAGCAGAGAGTAATGGTCAATGGGTATTTTTCAGGCTGGAGGAAGGTTTGTAGTGGAGTTCACCAAGGGTTGGTATTGGGATCCTTACCTTTCCTGATATATATTAATGATCTAGATGTTGGTGTGCAGGGACCGTTTCAAAGTTTGTGGATGATTCGAAGCTTGGGATGTTGTGAACCGCAAAAAGGAAAGTGTGGAACATCAAAAGGACATAGACAAGTTGGCGGAGTGAGCAGACAGGTGGCAGATGAAGTTCAATGCAGAGAAGTGTGAGGTGATGCATTTTAGTAAGAAGAACATGGACAGACAATACAAAATAAGTGGTGAAATTTTGAAGGGGGTGCAGAGCAGTAAGGCTTTGGTGTAAATGTGCATAGATCATTGAAAGTGGCAGGACAGGTGGAGAGAGCAGTTAATAAAGCATATAGTATCCTGGAAAAACTCAGCAGGTTCGGCAGCATCGGCGGAGAAGAAAAGAGTTGACGTTTTGAGTCCTCATGACCTTTCCACAGAACAGTTCTGTGGAAGGGTCATGAGGACTCGAAGCGTCAACTCTTTTCCTCTCCGCCGATGCTGCCGGACCTGTTGAGTTTTTCCAGGTGATTCTGTTTTTGTTTTGGATTTCCAGCATCCGCAGTTTTTTGTATTTATATAGTATCCTGGGCTTTATTAATAGGAGCATAGAGTGCAAGAGCAGGGAGATTAGGCTGAATTTATATAAGACATTCGTTAGACCTCAGCTGGAATATTATGTACAGTTCTGGGCACCATATTATAGGAGGGATGTGAACATACTGGAGAGACTGCAGAAGAGGTTTATAAGAATGGTTTCAGGGATGAGAAACTTCAGCTATGAGGATAGATTGGAGAGGTTGGGACTGTTCTCCTTGGAGAGAAGAAGGCTGAAAGGAGTTTTGATAGAGGTGTTCAAAATCATGAGGGAGCTGGACAGAGTAGATAGGGAGAAGCTGCTCCCACTTGGAAAAGGATCAAGAACAAGAGGCACAGATTTAAAGTGATTTACAAAAGAAGCAAGTGTGATGTGAGAAAAAACTTTTTCACACAAACAGTGGTTCGAGTCTGGAATGCACTGCCTGGAAGTGTGATGGAGGCATGTTCAATCGAGGCATTCAAGAGGACATTAGATAATGATATGAATAGAAACAATGTGCAAGGGTACAGGGCAAAGGCAGGGCAATGACATTAGGTCATAATGCTCATTTGGAGGGCCAGTGCAGACATGATGGGCTGAATGGCCTTCTTCTGTGCCGTTAAGATTCTATGATTCTGTGAAAAACAACAGTGATGGGATCCTCAAGCTCACGCAAACATTTTGTTAGAAGTCATGTGTGTACAGAATTTCAAAACTCACATAATTCTTCCGATTACAATATAGTCAGATTCAAGAATCGGGTCACTCCTTTGTTGCCTGGAGTGGAGATATGAAAGATTGGTTGTCACTTTGGTTTAAGGCAGTGCTCTGCCTTCCAACAACCAGCTGCAATGGCACCAACACACTGTTCATAGCTTGTCAGATATTAGAGCTTTTATTCCCCCTCATCCTTCCATTTAGATGAAAGATATTTTGCTTTGGGGCCAGGGCCCTCATGCCCTGGGAGACTGGAGGCTGTGGAGTCACTGTTGCATAATGCAGTCACAAAATGAACTAAAATGGCCAAGTCTGCTCCCCCATTTTGACCTGATGTTAAACTGAGCCTCAAATTTATAGCAGAAATTTGAGAATAACTGGGATGGTAAAGAAATTGTGCAAACAGCTGCTTGACCAAAATAGCTGGAGTGCCTGATATGATTTAAGTGCCACCTTAATTGATGCTTATGATAATGGCAAATATTTAGTGTCATTTTTCAACATAGGTGGCCACTGAGGTTAAACAGTGACAGTGTAAATGATGCAAACTATACCTCATTTGTTAACAGTTATTGAGGCTTAGAAGGGCAAGGTATAATAAATTAGTATGGAGACTCGTATACAAGTTACCAAATCCAATTACCAGTTCCTACTCCTCAAACCTAAGTTGCCAGTGAACTCAGTCATGTGTATTGTATCAAAGCTGGAAACAGGGGGCTGGATTTAATGTTCCTGCCCACCAGTTGGGGAGCCTGTAGGAAGCCCACACCATTTCTGTTGAGGAGGCTTAACCAAATTAAGTACCTCTCAGGCACTTAACTAGCCAGCATCCCGCCTTCCGAAATTTCTCCCCAGCAAAAACTGCCAGCCAATCAGAGGCTGGCAGTTGTGCGTTGCAGCCAGTGCCACCTGGAGTGGTGGCTGCTGCCAGTAATTCTGCAGAGGCTTCACCAGGGATCATCACTGAATTCAGGTGAGTGAGGGTGGGGAGTGTCACAGGGAAGAGGTTGCAGGAGGGAAGATGAAGGGGCAAGGGCAGATCTGGCTTTCAGGACAATCCCCCATCCCACTTCCTGATGCCATGTTCTTTGAACAGGCACAGAGTGCCTGACAACAAGGAATCCCTCCAGTAGGCCACTGGCAAACCTGATAGGGTTTACTCGGCAGCCTTTGGGAGGCAAGGAAAAGCCGTGCAACTCCCATTTAATCCCTGAGCCACCACTAAATTTCAGTGGGCTCAGAGATAATTGATGTCAATTGGCTCATTAATGAACCTAACTGGCATCCCACAGCGAGCGGGCAAATTTCCTGCATGGGCCAATTCCTGCTTCTGACTTAATGGTGGGAGGTTTTCCCGCCACCAGAGATCAATGCTTGGTCTCCCCCATGATTAAGTGGGTCCGATCATTTTGTTTCCCATTGCGACAGGCTAGATTAAATTCCACCTATGAAGTGCCATTTAAATAAGGTTCTGTTAAGTGATATCCAGTCAATAGAATCCCCCTTTGTACTATGTTGATGCCATAATTGCTTGTACCAAAGTAACTGAGAGTGATTCACTGCCACTAATTTCAGCATCTTCTGCACATGCCATTTAATCTATATATTTTTTCAATTCTCTTCAGCTCACGTAAAAGGAGCCATTCTCTGAGTTAACATCATCACTATTAATGAGACACCTATTTGTACAGATCCAACCTGCCTCACTGTACGATGTATCATGGAGTTCATCCAGCTGCCTACATAGTATTTTGGATTGAATTTAGTGAAACTTGTCATTCAGTGATGTTTGTCACTGCTGCAGGCATAGATATAATTTCCAGTGCGACAGCATAACATGGTGGAAAAGAGTCTGTCATTAACCTTTGTTAAGAAAGGACATAACCTTATGTCTTGCCAATTTATTTAGCAGCAGCACAAAGATTTGTCTATTGCATAGTCATCCAAAAGAAATTACTTTTCAATTATGGAGTACACATTTCAAATGTGATTCAGGCAGCAGTTACTGAAGGTAGGATCCAAATATGTTGAAATCTAATGGACGAGTCCTGGAGCTGAGATTCACAAGGTATTCTTATCAATAATGCCAAAGGAAAAAAATAATAATAGTCTAATTGTACATAACAACCTGATAACTGCAATTTATCAAAATGTATTTCCTAGATTATGGCATTAGGTTTTTTTTATTAATATTGCTGCTAATGTCAATATTTTAATATATTTTATCAGTTTTGTTGCATTACATGCAGGCTTAATGTCAGTTCAATAGACTCTAGGGAGTCTGAGGTGTAAGGGATGCTAAGAACAAAAAGCCAAGGGACAATTGTATAAAAAGAGATAAGTGTGTTAGGAATACAGAATCAGAAGTTGGTTTACAATGTGTAGAACTGTTGAAACAACAGCATGATAATATATAAGTGAAATAATAAATACATAGTAACAACAATCTACTTGTTTGTCAACATATTTTTAGTTCAGGATTCAAAATATTGTCTTAATGTTGCATTCAAGTTTGAACTTGAATGAGCAAGCAGACTAATGTAAAATAAATGTTTAATAGTTTCATATGGAATATATTCTAGTTGATCAGTAGGCATATTTGTATGTCTTATTGTACCTACTTTTTCTATTTTTGCAGGCACTACATGAGCTGAAGTTGGCATGAATACATATTCTCCAACTAGAAGCAATTAGGACAATACTGTAAATAATTGTGTTTGTAATGTGCTGCATATTGGATGCTGACCTCCCATATAAAGAGATGCTGAGACTTATGGAATGTTCACAGCACTGGATAACACAACCGACAAACACTTCAGGCACTTGATATCTGTGAAACATTTATGCTTTATGCTCATTAAAGCTCTGATTCTCATATAATTTAGGGGAGGTTCTGGTATTGCAAGTGGAGCACTTGAACAAGATTCCAATGAACACTTATTATACAAGGGAACACTTATTGTTTTGATGAATCTGTTTCCACTTACTCCTTCTCAGCTACCAACCTGGTGCTGGATAAAGGAATCAAAGGACACTCCATAAAGCCTCTTGACGCCTTCATGGACCTACATTGTATTTGTAATTTGTCCAATGAATGAGGAACATGCTTCTGTACTTGAAAGGTCCAAAGAAGAATTAAAACAATAGACATGATATACATCCATGGTTCATCTCAGCAGCTCCATTTGGACCAATCCTGATGCTATCATTTATACATGACCCTGTTATCATACCTAGGCATATCTGATTCTCAAATTTAACAAAACCAAGTATACTCATTCAGCTGAAAGTGGGACTGCTTCCAGGACATGAACAGTTGTGTTGGTGAGTTAGTTACAGTTATAGTTGAACTTTTCCAGAGCTGGTTTCTTCCAAGCAACTGCAGGAGATCTTTGCCAGATCTGTCAACATTCAGAGCACATTTGTATTATGCAGATCACTGAATCACTCTTTACCAAAGCCAATTTATTTACTGTTTCCCTGTGGAAAACAACCAGCAACATGAAAGAGGCTGCCACTATTATTGTTTCGCGTATTCTTCTGAATGCAGGCATAATTGATTGCATGGATGTAGCCATATTAATCCTACCCCAAGTGTTACTGCATACTATACAGAAGCAGATAGATAAGTCATTCTCCAACTTTGCAACCATAACAGGGAACCTTGCATGACAGGATTGGAACTTGAGAATTTGGGTGCTTGCTGTGCGTGATTTTCAACTACTTAAATGTTATGACATGGCAGATGATGTGAGCCAGGAGGATCAAATCTACGAGGGAAACTTGATCACAGTCATAACAATTTTGCAATTTGTATTTTTTTTTCAATATGTGTGCCTTGAATTCAGTGGTAATAAGTCCACTAAAACCCCAAATTTTTTTTTTACGAACTAAATTAAACATGTATTAACAAAAGAAAAGATTTTAAGCACATGCATAGGCCTACAAATTACTACAATAATAACTTCTAAAACCCCTAATTAATCTGGTTTCCAGCTTCACCCCTGTTAAGGCAATGGTAAAAAATAGTTTTTAAGCAGATCCAGGAAAGTCAAACACAATACCCTGGACAGTAGAGCTCAAAGTGGCTTTTCCCAGCTTCAGTTTCTGTTGACAGCAGCTTAATGCACAAATACTGGAGGCTTTTCACACTTCTGATAGATATTGCAATGCTTTCCTCTCTGAGACATAGCTTCTTCTCCTTTGTACAAGTTTTTTTTCCTTTTAATGCAAATTCCACTGTTCCCATATGTCTTTGGAACTTTGCCTTTCTCATAATATAAATGTTTTAATGGTGCTAATACTATCAGTAACCTTTGGGAAAAATAAACACACAGCTTGACCTAGCTTCTCTGGCTCGATGTAACATCCTACCAACTCTTTGAAACCCTGATTTATCTAAAAATGCAAATTCTTCTCACCTCACATTCTAAAACTTCAGCCATGTTTATGTATTAACATTTCAAACTTACCTTCCTTTTGATAAGTTAAAGCCTCCAGGCCAGCTGTCTCCGACTCAATTAAATCCCACACACACATAAAGAAACTATCCAAACCCCACTATTAACCCACTTTTACAATTAATCACAATAATATTATGAGAAATCTTATACTCTCATGACATTAAACTAATAGCTGAAAAATAATTAGCAGCAGGCACCTGAATTTGTGATATATGTTCTTTCTAGATAAGGTTCTCTATTGTGATTTCAAAGTTAAAAAAAAAATGCCCCTTGTGAATAATTAGTTCTGTGACCATGTACTGCAGTCATCTTACAATGGTTAGTCGTGATAGTAATATGTGAATAGCCACAATGACTTGCAGGTGATTGCTGAGTGACCAAAGATATGCACTACAGATGAGACTGCTGATACAACTGCAAAATCCAAAGTCAAGATCTGAAAAAAGACACAATGTGAGACACACTTTCCTCATTCTCAGCCGAACACACACTTGCATCCTCAACAGTAATTCAAATGCTCGGACAGATTTCTCTGCAGCCCAATTGAGATCTGACAGAATATTGTAATCTGCTATGTCCAAGAAAAACAGAAAAGCCAAAATTAAAGGATACCACACTGAGACATTCCTGTGCATTCAATCAGTCAAAACCATAAGGTGGATCTAGTAGGCCAAAACTTTTATTCAGGAGGTGAATTTCCATTACGCTTTTCTCACTCTACCACTGTAACTTTGATGGGAGTTGAGTGGAAATCTGTTTTTATTAACAGAGAAGCCCTGAGGTAATTCTTGGTTTCCCTCTCGTGCACAGCAATCAATTCTGCATGTTCCCATGTATCCTCACCAATGCATCACATCTGTTTGCACCCAGACATGCATTGATGTCAATAGACAATATTATGTCTCCCAAGCTGCTTTAATCTACTTCAAGTCAAATAAACTGTCAGGAAACATTCCAGTATCAGTCAAACCAACTCTTATTACTGCACAGAGTTAGTGCAGTAGATGTGTTCAATGCCTTATGCCTCAATGTGCCTGAACCATGAGGTTGTTGAAGCCCTGCACCATGGATGATTGAATCTAATTCCTTAATCTGTGAACCCAGATAAGTCAGATTGCTGTACATTGGAGCTAAAGGTCTCAAAATCCCTGCCAAAACGTTTGAAGTGTATCCAGTTCTATAAACAATCAGCTCAGTTGGCAGGACCTTTAAAGCTGTTTGAATAAACAGGACAGTGCCAGACCTTTATCAGCTTCTGTTCAACTGCAGGACAACTTTAAGAGTGATCAGCAGCCCTTTAAAAATGACCATGCATTATCGTACAAAGTCTGCAGCATAGATAGAAAAAAGGATGGCGGTCCCATCACCCACACTGGACAATAGTTATGGAACAAGTTATCAGAGAAGGCCAATCAAATGAGCAATATAAATAGATTCAACACGTATTTCCAGAGGAGAAAAAAATAAAGCATACGGTATAAAGGCAAGTGGAAAGTGCTGATTTGTGAAAAAATATTGAACCTAATATTCTTATGCAGTTCCAAACATTCTTTGGAATTGATTTCCTCTCCAAATTATTTTTTAGATTATATGTTCACAGAAATTCCTGCCAGTGTCAGTTTAATAGTTGTAACATGTTTATTTTAAATAACACAATAACAGCACAAAAATAGCATGGGCAGAAATGTATGAATTAGTATGTTAAAGTAGAGAAAATTGAATTCACTTGTGGCTTAGACCTCAAACAATCAGATTTCTTAATTCCTCGATGGGACTATCAGTGATGTTCCCTCCCAACCCTACACTGTACAACAGCTACACTTCAAAATTATTTTATTGGCAAATACTTTGGAATGCCCTGAGGAGAGAAATTTCAGGATTGGTTCAAACATGGATGAAATAGCTGAACTCCTGAGGTTAGAGTTATTGTCGTTGACATCAAGGCAGCAAAACTAGAATCAGGGGATAAATTCTCCATTGGTTGGAGTCAAACCTTGCACAAAGGAACATGGTTGTGGATGTTGGAGGTCAATCAACTCAGTTCCAGGACATCACTGCAGGAGTTCCTCAAGGTAGTGTGCTAGGCTCAATCAGCTTCAGCTGGTTCCTCAATGAACTCCCCTCCATCATAAGGTCAGAAATGGGGATGTTCGATGATGATTGCACAATGTTCAATAGCATTCGTGGCTCCTCAAATACTGAAGCAGTCCATGTCCAAACGCAACAAGAGTTTGACAATATCCAGGCTTGGGCTGACAAGTGGCAAGTAACATTCACACCACACAATGCTAGCCAATAACGATCTCCAACAAGAGAGAATCTAACCATTGCCCCTAGACATCCAATGGCTTTGCCATTGCTGAATACTCCACTATCAACACTCTGAGGGTTACCATTGACCAGAAACTGAACTGCACGCTCCATATAAATACTGTGACTACAAGAGTAGGTCAAAAGCTAGGAATCGCCCAGTGAGTAACTCACCTCCTAACTCCTCAAAGCCTGTCCACCATCTATAAGGCACAAGTCAGGGGTTTAATGGAATACTCTCCATTTGACTGGATGAGGGCACTCCAACAATGCTCAAGAAGCTTGCCACCATCCAGGGCAAAGCAGCCTGCTTGCCCCCATCCACAAACATTCACTTCTGCCTCCACTGGTGCACAGTAGCAACAGTGTGTACCATTTACAAGATGCACTGCAGGAACTCACCAACCCTCCTTAGACAGCATCTTCCAAACCCACGACCACTACCATCTAAAAGGACAAGAGCAGCAGACACATAGCAACACCACCACCTGCAAGTTCCCCTCCAAGCCTGTCTTGGAAATATATCACTGTTCCTTCACTGTTGCTGGGTGAAAATCATGGAACTCCCTCCTTAACAGCACTGTGGGTGTACCTATACCACATCGACAGCAGCGGTTCAAGAAGGCAACTCACCACCATCTTCTAAAGGACATTTAGGAATGGGCAATAAATGCAGACCCAGCCAGAGACACCTGCCTCCCATAAACAAATTTTTAAAAATCCAGAAGAATGCATGTTTTACACAACTCTGTTCACCACCTGCTGCTTCTGGCACTGAGACAAACTTCATAATTTCTTCGTGAAGCCAATCGCAGATCATATTCAGGAAATAACTTTAAAGACTAGAACTTCAGCTTTATAAAATATTTAATTTCTCAAATTAACATATTTTTCAATTCACCACAATACCAAGAAAATTTGGAAACATTTTTGATGGCCTGTTGACATGCACAATTTTATTATATTCATTCATGAGAACAGATTAATTGAATATGGTCTGCCCGTGGTTCTCCACACAATCAGTTTTTAGTCTCAGTTCAGCAGTCTCTGTAATGTGCATTGCCTGATGTAGGATGTTAAAAGTCAGAAAATGATTGTGGTAATCTTAATTGTAATACACATTTAAGAGCATGTGAGCAGATTGACTACATGACTGTAAGACAATAGGTGTGTAGCGTGGGTTACCATGTTAATGTTAGTTTCGAGCAGGGTCTGGTTGGAGAAGCACACATCACGTTAGTGCTCTGTTGTTTGTGTAAATAAATGGCATGTGCTTCATTTCATATTGGTCTCTGCATCTCCCGTATATTGTAATCGACTCACCTACCAACTGTTAAGCATGCAAATGGCTCATGAGCTAAACAACCCCATAGTAGAACATGACAATGACTCAGCATTATGCATTTCCGAGTGGCAAGTTAAGAAGCAGCACTGCCAGGGGACTGGAAATAGATTTGCTAACTGTTCTCTCAACCAAGGAACTACATAGCTGTAAAGGAGCTAATGAGGCAACAGAGAAACAATTCATTAACATAAAGCTGAAGCAAATAGGCTCATCGGATGGAGTTGCTAACAGCATTGATATCTTGCCTCTTGGAGCTGTAGTCCAGCCTAACCCAACCATACCAAGATAAAAACATTCTCTCCAATGACATATGATTTCAAATTCAAATTAGCTTAAATGGGCCCAATGTGAGTGAATCCGGGAGATACAATTCTCTCTGATTTTGGGCAATTAGAACTGACTTTCCAAATGCACTTGCATATACTGCATTGGTAAATGGGCATGTGGTATTTTGAACACAATTGTGGTACTCTCCCATTTAGATTGTATGTCAAAACTCAATGATACATAAAGAATGGCTACTTGATTGAGGTCTAAGAAGACAGCCAACATCTTCAAAACTATACTATGGCATGAATGACATGAGTACAGGAAATTAGGGAAAATTAATATTTTTAAATTAAAGCATCAGTGCCCTGACAATTCTAAGAAACATTGAATTTAGACTGCTGGTTCATTAATACAAGATCAGAATAGGACTAAGGCCTTCTTAGATGACAGTGTTAAGTGATATTAATTTTTCCTATTTGTCCTTATCCTTCCTAAAAAAAATGCATATCAGTGAACCATTTATTCACAGTAGTTCCAAACCTGAAATTATTCTATCCAACAGGGAAGCAGTTTTGCTTGTCGCTTTAGTCACAAATTAAAACAATGGAAGTATATTCACATAAGAATATTATAATTAAACTCAGAAGTTTTAAAACATTGCACCAGTTTTCATCCATATTTTCAGGCAGGAATAGACAAGGAATGGAGAAAATTACAACGCAGAGTTGACAACACAAATATGATCATGTGTAGTCCACCACATAAGTGGACTGACCAGATGCCTAACAAAACCAGATGCCACCTCACAAAACAATGAAAATCAGATCATTAAAAATCAGTACTGTCTCAAAGAAATTTTCAAGTATCAATGGTAGCAAATGATACTTGCATTTAACAGTTCTAAACAGGACCAGTGGAGTCTTATTCAGGACTACTGCAGTCTTATTCAGGACCACTGCAGTCTTAATCAGGAGCACTGCAGTCTTAATCAGGACCACTGTGCACTTAATCAGGGAAAGTACAGTCTTATACAGGATCACTGTAGTGTTATAAAGGACCACAGCAGACATATTCAGGACTACTGCAGTCTTATACAGGACCACTGCAGTCTTAACAAGGACCATTGCAGTCTTATGCAGGAACATAGCAGTCTTAATTAGCGCAACTGCAGTCTTGATCAGGACCACTGCAGTCTTATTCAGGACTACTGCAGTCTTCCAAATGGCTACTGCAGTCTTAATCAGCGCAACTGCATTCATGTACTGGACCACTGCAGTCTCATACAGGACTACTCCATTCTTATACAGGACAACCACAATCTTATACAGGACCACTGCAGTCTTAATCAGGACAACTGCAGTCTTATACAGGACCATAGCAGTCTTAATTAGCGCAACTGCAGTCTTAATCAGAACCACTGCAGTCTTATTCAGGACTACTGCAGTCTTCCAATTGGCTACTGCAGTCTTAATCAGCGCAACTGCATTCATGTATTGGACCACTGCAGTATCATTCAGGACTACTCCATTCTTTTACAGGACAACCACAGTCTTATACAGGCCACTACAGCCCTATAACAAGCCACTGAAGTCTTATTCAGGAACACTGCAGTCTTATACAGAACCACTGGTGGCTTTATCAGGAACACTGCAGTCTTATACAGGACCACTGCAGTCTTATACAGGACCACTGCAGGCTTAATCAGGACTACTGCAGTCTTATCCAGGACCACAGCAGTCTTATTCAGGACTACTGCTGTCTTATACAGGACAACAGCAGTCTTATTCAGGACAACTGCAGTCTTATACAGGACCACTGCTGTCTCATTCAGGACTGCTGCTGTCTTATACAGGACCACTGCAGTCTTATTCAGGACCACTGCAGCCTTATACATGACCACTGTAGCCTTATACATGACCACTGCAGTCTTAATCAGGGCAACTGCAGTCTTATATAGGGCCACTGCAGTCTTATATAGGACAACAGCAGTCTTATTCAGGACTACTGCTGTCTTATACAGGACCACTGCAGTCTTAATCAGGGCAAGTGCAGTCTTATACAGGACCACTGCAGTCTTATTCAGGACAACTGCAGCCTTATACATGACCACTGCAGTCTTATCCAGGACCACAGCAGTCTTATTCAGGACTACTGCTGTCTTATACAGGACAACAGCAGTCTTATTCAGGACAACTGCAGTCTTATACAGGACCACTGCTGTCTCATTCAGGACTACTGCTGTCTCATACAGGACTACTGCAGTCTTATTCAGGACCACTGCAGCCTTATATATGACCACTGTAGCCTTATACATGACCACTGCAGTCTTAATCAGGGCAACTGCAGTCTTATACAGGACAACAGCAGTCTTATACAGGACTACTGCTGTCTTACACAGGACCACTGCAGTCTTAATCAGGGCAAGTGCAGTCTTATACAGGACCACTGCAGTCTTATTCAGGACAACTGCAGCCTTATACATGACCACTGCAGTCTTAATCAGGACAACTGCAGTCTTATACAGGGCCACTGCAGTCTTATACAGGACAACAGCGGTTTTATTCAGGACTACTGCTGTCTTATACAGGACCATTACAGTCTTATACAGGACCACTGCAGTGTCAAACAGAGACACTGCAGCCCTATAACGAGCCACTGAAATCTTATTCAGGACTACTGCTGTCTTATTCAGGACAACTGCCGTCTTATACAGGACCACTGCTGTCTTATTCAGGACTACTGCTGTCTTATACAGGACCACTGCTGTCTTATTCAGGGCAACTGCAGTCTTTTAGAGGAACACAGCAGTCTTATTCAGGACAACTGCTGTCTTATACAGGACCACTGCAGTCTTATTCAGGACAACTGCAGCCTTATACAGGACCACTGCAGTCTCATTCAGGACCACTCCATTCTTAGACAGGACCACCATTGTCTTATACATGATCACCAAAGTCTTATACAGGACCACTGCAGTCTCAATCAGGGCCACTGCAGCCCTATAATGAGCCACTGAAGTCTTATTCAGGACAACTGTAGTCTTATACAGAACCATTGGTGCCTTTATCAGGACTACAGCAGTCTTAATGAGCGCTACTGCATTCTTAATCAGGGCAAATGCAGTCTTATACAGGACCACAGCAGTCTTAAATAGCGCAACTGCAGTCTTAATCAGGACTACTGCAGTCTTATTCAGGACTACTGCAGTCTTCCAATTGGCTACTGCAGTCTTAATCAGCATTACTGCATTCATGTACTGGACCACTGCAGTCTCATACAGGACTACTCCATTCTTGTACAGGACAACCTTATAAAGGACCACTGCAGTGTCAAACAGAGACACTGCAGCCCTATAACGAGCCAGTGAAGTCGTATTCAGGACTACTGCTGTCTTATACAGGACCACTGCTGTCTTATTCAGGGCAACTGCAGTCTTATAGAGGACCACAGCAGTCTTATTCAGGACTACTGCTGTCTTATACAGGACCACTGCAGTCTTATTCAGGACCACTCCATTCTTAGACAGGACCACCATTGTCTTATACATGACCACTACAGTCTTATACAGGACCACAGCAGACTTATTCAGGACTACTGCTGTCTTATACAGGACCACTGCTGTCTTATACAGGACCACTGCAGTCTTATTCAGGACAGCTGCAGCGTTATACATGACCACTGCAGTCTTAATCAGGGCAACTGCAGTCTTATACAGGACCACAGCAGTCTTATTCAGGAATACTGCTGTCTTATACAGGACCACTGCAGTCTCATTCAGGACCATTCCATTCTTAGACAGGACCACCATTGTCTTATACATGACCACTACAGTCTTATACAGGACCACAGCAGTCTTATTCAGGACAACTGCTGTCTTATGCAGGACCACAGCCGTCTAAATCAGAGCAACTGCAGTGTATACAGAACCACTGCAGTCTTATTCAGGACTACTGCTGTCTTATACAGGACCATCACAGTCTTATACAGGACCACTGCAGTCTTAATCAGGACCACTGCTGTCTTATACTGGACCACAGCAGTCTTAATTAGCGCAACTGCAGTCTTAATCAAGACTACTGCAGTCTTCCAATTGGCTACTGCAGTCTTAATCAGCGCAACTGCATTCATGTACTGGACCACTGCAGTCTCATTCAGGACTACTCAATTCTTATATAGGACAACCATCGTCTTATAACAGACCACGGCAGTCTTAATTAGCGCAACTGCAGTCTTAATCAAGACCACTGCAGTCTTATTCAGGACTACTGCTGTCTTATTCAGGACAACTGCAAGATTATACAGGACCACTGCTGTCTTAATCAGGACCACTGCATCTTATAAAGGACCACAGCAGTCTTAATTAGCACAACTGCAGTCTTAATCAGGACCACTGCAGTCCTTTTCAGGACTACTGCAGTCTTCCAATTGGCTACTGCAGTCTTAATCAGTGCAACTGCATTCATGTACTGGACCACTGCAGTCTCATTCAGGACTACTCAATTCTTATACAGGACAACCATAGTCTTATACAGGACCACTGCTGTCTCAATCATAACCACTGCAGTCCCACACGGAACGTGTGCAGTCCTAGACAGGACCACTGCAGACATAATCAGAACTACTGCAGTCTTAATCAGAGCAACAGCAGTCTTATGCAGGACCTCTGCAGTCTTGATCAGGGCATCCGCAGTTTTATACAGCACCACAGCAGTCTTAATCAGAGCTACTGCTGTCTTATACAGGAATACTGCAGTCTTCTACTGGACCATTGCAGTCTCATTCATGTCCTCTCCATTCTTATACAGGACAACCACAGTCTTATACAGGACCACTGCTGTCTCAATCAGGGACACTGCAGCCCTATAACGAGCCACTGCAGTCTTATTCAGGACCACTGCAGTCTTATACAGAACCACTGGTGCCTTTATCAGGACTACTGCAGTTTATACAGGACAACTGCCGTCTTATACAGAACGACTGAAGTCTTATACAGGGCTACTGCAGTCTTATACAGGACCACTGCAGTCTTATTCAGGACAACTGCAGACTTATACATGACCACTGCAGTCTTAATCAGGGCCACTGCAGTCTTATACGGGGCCACTACAGTCTTATACAGGACAACAGCAGTCTTATTCAGGACTACTGCCGTCTTATACAGGACCATCACAGTCTTATACAGGACCACTGCAGTCTTAATCAGGACCACTGCTGTCTTATACTGGACCACAGCAGTCTTAATTAGCGCAACTGCAGTCTTAATCAAGACTACTGCAGTCTTCCAATTGGCTACTGCAGTCTTAATCAGCGCAACTGCATTCATGTACTGGACCACTGCAGTCTCATTCAGGACTACTCAATTCTTATATAGGACAACAATCGTCTTATAACAGACCACGGCAGTCTTAATTAGCGCAACTGCAGTCTTAATCAAGACCACTGCAGTCTTATTCAGGACTACTGCAGTCTTCCAATTGGCTTCTGTAGTCTTAATCAGCGCAACTGCATTCATGTACTGGACCACTGCAGTCTCATTCAGGACTACTCATTTCTTATACAGGACAACCATAGTCTTATACAGGACCACTGCTGTCTCAATCATAACCACTGCAGTCCTATACGGAACGTTTGCAGTCCTAGACAGGACCACTGCAGACATAATCAGAACTACTGCAGTCTTAATCAGAGCAACTGCAGTCTTATGCAGGACCTCTGCAGTCTTGATCAGGGCATCCGCAGTCTTATATAGCACCACAGCAGTCTTATTCAGGGCTACTGTTGTCTTATACAGGAACACTGCAGTCTTAATCAGGACCACTGCAGTCTTATACTGGACCATTGCAGTCTCATTCATGACCTCTCCCTTCTTAGACAGGACCAACACAGTCTTACACAGGACCACTGCAGTCTTATACAGGACCATTGCAGTCTTATACAGAATGACTGCAGTCTTATACATGACCACTACGGTTTTATACAGGACCACAGCAGTCTTATTCATGAAAACTGCTGTCTTCTACAGGAGCACTGCAGTCTTAATCAGGACTACTGCAGTCTTTCACAGGGCCACTGCAGTCTTATACAGGACCACAGCAGCCTTTTTCAGGACTACTGCTGTCTTATACAGGACCATCACAGTCTTATACAGGACCACTGCAGTCTCAAACAGAGCCACTGCAGCCCTATAACTAGCCACTGAAGTCTTATTCAGGACTACTGCTGTCTTATAAAGGACCACTGCAGTATTAATTAGCACAACTGCAGTCTTAATCGGGACCACTGCTGTCTTACACAGGGCCACTGCAGTCTTATACAGGACCACAGCAGTCTTTTTCAGGCCTACTGCTGTCTTATACAGGACCATCACAGTCTTATACAGGACCACTGCAGTCTCAAACAGGGCCACTGCAGCCCTATAACGAGCCACTGAAGTCTTATTCAGGACTACTGCTGTCTTATAAAGGACCACAGCAGTCTTAATTAGCGCAACTGCAGTCTTAATCAGGGCCACTGAAGTCTTATTCAGGACCACTGCAGTCTTATACAGAACCACTGGTGCCTTTATCAGGACTACTGCAGTTTACACAGGGCAATTGCCGTCTTATACAGAACGACTGCAGTCTTATACAGGGCTACTGCAGTCTTATACAGGACCACTGCAGTCTTAATCAGGACAACTGCAGACTTATACATAACCACTGCAGTCTTAATCAGGGCAACTGCAGTCTTATACAGGGCCACTGCAGTCTTATACAGGACAACAGCAGTCTTATTCAGGACTACTGCCGTCTTATACAGGACCATCACAGTCTTATACAGGACCACTGCAGTGTCAAACAAAGCCACTGCAGCACTCTAACGAGCCACTGAAGTCTTATTTGGGTCTACTGCAGTCTTATTAAGGACAACTGCAGTCTTTTCCAGGACCACTGCAGTCTTAATCAGGAGCACTGCAGTCTTAATCAGGACCACTGTGCACTGGATCAGGGAAAGTACATTCTTATACAGGATCACTGCAGTGTTATAAAGGACTACAGCAGAAATATTCAGGGCTACTGCAGTCTTATTCAGGACCACTGCAGTCTCAATCAGTGCCACTGCAGTCTTATACGGAATGACTGCAGTCTTATACAGGACCACCACAGTCTTATATAGGACCACTGCAGTCTCAATCAGGGCCACTGCAGCCCTATAACGAGCCACTGAAGTCTTATTCAGGACCACTGCAGTCTTATACAGAACCACTGGTGCCTTTATCAGGACTACTGCAGTCTTATACAGGACTACTGCAATCTTAATCAGGGCTACTGTATTCTTAATCAGGGCAACTGCAGTCTTATACAGGACAACAGCAGTCTTATTCAGGACAACTGCTTTCTTATACAGGACCACCACAGTCTTATACATGAACACTGCAGTGTCAAACAGAGCCACTGCAGCCCTATAACGAGCCACTGAAGTTTTATTCAGGACAACTGCAGTCTTATACAGGACAACTGCAGTCTGAATCAGGACCACTGCTGTCTTATACCAGATCACAGCAGTCTTAAATAGTGCAACTGCAGTCTTAATCAGGACCACTGCAGTCTTATTCAGGACCACTGCAGTCTTAATCAGGACAACAGCAGTCTTATTCAGGACTACTGCTGCATTATACAGGACCATCACAGTCTTATACAGGACCACTGCAGTCTCAGACAGGGCCGCTGAAGCCCTATAACGAGCCACTGAAGTCTTATTCAGGACTATTGCTGTCTTAGAAAGGACCACTGCAGTCTTATTCAGGACCACTGCTTTCATTATCAGGACTACTGCTGTCTTATTCAGGTCCACTGCAGTCTTAATCAGGAGCACTGCAGTCTTAATCAGGACCACTGTGCACTGGATCAGGGAAAGCACATTCTTATACTGGATCACTGCAGTGTTATAAAGGACTGCAGCAGACATATTCAGGACTACTGCAGTCTTATTCAGGACCACTGCAGTCTCAATCAGTGCCACTGCAGTCTTATACAGAATGACTGCAGTCTTATACAGGACCACCACAGCCTTATATAGGACCACAGCAGTCTCAATCAGTGCCACTGCAGCCCTATAATGAGCCACTGACGTCTTATTCAGGACCACTGCAGTCTTATACAGAACCACTGGTGCCTTTATCAGGACTACTGCAGTCTTATACCAGACCGCTGCAGTCTTAATCACGGCAACTGCAGTCTTATACAGGGCAACTGCAGTCTTATACAGGACAACAGCAGTCTTATCCAGGACAACTGCTGTCTTATACAGGACCATCACAGTCTTATACATGAACACTGCAGTGTCAAACAGAGCCACTGCAGCCCTATAACGAGCCACTGAAGTTTTATTCAGGACTACTCTTGTCTTATTCAGGACAACTGCAGTCTTATACAGGACCACTGAAATCTTATTCAGGACAACTGCAGCCTTATACATGACCACTGCAGTCTTAATCAGGGCAACTGCTGTCTTATACAGGACAACAGCAGTCTCATTCAGGACCACTCCATTCTTAGACAGGACCATCATTGTCTTATACATGACCACTACAGTCTTATACAGGACCACAGCAGTCTTATTCAGGAATACTGCTGTCTTATACAGGACCACTGCAGTCTTAATCAGGACTACTGCAGTCTTACACAGGGACACTGCAGTCTTATACAGGACCACAGCAGTCTTATTCAGGACTACTGCTGTCTTATACATGACCATCACAGTCTTATACAGGACCACTGCAGTCTCAATCAGGGCCACTGCAGCCCTATAACGAGCCACTGAAGTCTTATTCAGGACCACTGCAGTCTTATACAGAACCACTGGTGCCTTTATCAGGACTACTGCAGTCTTATACAGGAGCATTGCAGTCTTAATCAGGGCCACTGCAGTCTTATACCAGACCATAGCAGTCATAATTAGCGCAACTGCAGTCTTAATCAGGACCACTGCAGTCTTATTCAGGACTACTGCAGTCTTCCAATTGTCTACTGCAGTCTTCATCAGCGCAACTGCATTCATGTACTGGAGAATTGCAGTCTCATTCTGGACTACTCCATTCTTATACAGGACAACCACAGTCTTATACAGGACCACTGCTGTCTCAATCAGGACCATTGCCGTCCTATACAGAACGAGTGCAGTCCTACTCAGGACACTGCAGACTTAATCAGAACTACTGCAGTTATAATCAGAACTACTGCATTCTTAATCAGAGCTATTGCAGTCTTACACAGGGACACTGCGGTCTTATACAGGACCATCACAGTCTTATACAGGACCACTGCAGTCTCAATCAGGGCCACTGCAGCCCTATAACGAGCCACTGAAGTCTTATTCGGGAGCACTGCAGTCTTATACAGAACCACTGGTGCCTTAATCAGGACTACTGCAGTCTTATACAGGACTACTGCAGTCTTAATCAGGGCTACTGCATTCTTAATCAGGGCAACTGCAGTCTTATACAGGAGCATTGCAGTCTTAATCAGGACCACAGCAGTCTTAATTAGCGCAACTGCAGTCTTACTCAGGACGACTGCAGTCTTATACAGGACCACTGCTTTCTCAATCAGGGCCACTTCAACCCTATAACGAGCCACTGAAGTCTTATTCAGGACCACTGCAGTCTTAGACAGAACGACTGCTGTCTTATACAGGACAACCACGGTCTTATACAGGACCACTGAAGGCTTAATCAGGACTACTGCAGTCTTATCCAGGACTACAGCAGTCTTCTTCAGGACTACTGCTGTCTTATACAGGACCACTGCAGTCTCATTCAGGACCACTCCATTCTTAGACAGGACCACCATTGTCTTATACATGACCACTACAGTCTTATACAGGACCACAACCATCTTATTCAGGACAACTGCTGTCTTATGCAGGACCACAGCCGTCTAAATCAGAGCAACTGCAGTCTTATACAGAACCACTGCAGGCTTAATCAGGACTACTACAGTCCTACACAGGTACACTGCAGTCTTATATAGGACCATAGCAGTCTTATTCAGGACTAATGCTGTCTTATACAGGACCATCACAGTCTTATACAGGACCACTGCAGTCTGAATCAGGACCACTGCAGTCTTATACCAGACCACAGCAGTCTTAATTAGCGCAACTGCAGTCTTAATCAGGACCACAGCATTCTTAGTCAGGACTACTGCTGCATTATACAGTACCATCACAGTCTTATACAGGACTACTGCTGCATTATACAGGATCATCACAGTCTTATACAGGACCACTGCAGTCTCAAACAGGGCCACTGTAGCCCTATAACGAGCCACTAAAGTCTTATTCAGGACTATTGCTGTCTTATAAAGGACCACTGCAGTCTTATGCAGGACCACTGCAGTCTTAATCAGGAGCACTGCAGTCTTAATCAGGACCACTGTGCACTGGATCAGGGAAAGTACATTCTTATACAGGATCACTTCAGTGTTATAAAGGACCACAGCAGACATATTCAGGACTACTGCAGTCTTATTCAGGACCACTGCAGTCTCAATCAGTGCCACTGCAGTCTTATACGGAATGACTGCAGTCTTATACAGGACCACCACAGTCTTATATAGGACCACTGCAGTCTCAATCAGGGCCACTGCAGCCCTATAACGAGCCACTGAAGTCTTATTCAGGACCACTGCAGTCTTATACAGAACCACTGGTGCCTTTATCAGGACTACTGCAGTCTTATACAGGACTACTGCAGTCTTAATCAGGGCTACTGTATTCTTAATCAGGGCAACTGCAGTCTTATACAGGACCACTGCAGTCTTAATCAGGACCACTGCAGTCTTATACTGGACCACAGCAGTCTTAATTAGCGCAACTGCAGTCTTAATCAGGACCACTGCAGTCCTTTTCAGGACTACTGCAGTCTTCCAATTGGCTACTGCAGTCTTAATCAGCGCATCTGCATTCATGCACTGGACCACTGCAGTCTCATTCAGGACTATTCCATTCTGACTCAGGACAACCGTAGTCTTATACAGGACCACTGCTATCTCAATGATGACCACTGCAGTCCTATACAGAACGCGTGCAGTCCTAGACAGGACCACTGCAGACATAATCAGAACTACTGCATTCTTAATCAGGGCAACTGCTGTCTTATACAGGACCACTGCAGTCTTAATCAGGACCACTGCAGTCTTATACTGGACCACAGCACTCTGATTTAGCGCAAAAGCAGTCCTAATCAGAACCACTGCAGCCTTATTCAGGACTACTGCAGTCTTCCAATTGGCTACTGCAGTCTTAATCAGTGCAACTGCATTCATGTACTGGACCACTGCAGTCTCATTCAGGACTACTCCATTCTTATACAGGACAACCACAGTCTTATACAGGACAACTGCTGTCTCAATAAGGGACACTGCAGCCCTATAACAAGCCACTGAAGTCTTATTCAGGACCACTGCAGTCTTATACAGAACCACTGGTGCCTTTATCAGGACTACTGCAGTTTATACAGGAGCACTGCAGTCTTATACAGGACAACCGCGGTTTTATACAGGAACACTGTAGGCTTAATCAGGACTACTGCAGTCTTATTCAGGACACCTGATGTCTTATACAGGACCACTGCAGTCTAAATCAGAGCAACTGCAGTCTTATACAGGACCACAGTAGTCTTATTCAGGACTACTGCTGTCTTATACAGGACAACTGCAGTCTTATTCAGGACTACTGCTGTCTCATACAGGGCCACTGCAGCCCTATAACGAGCCACTGAAGTCTTAATCAGGACTACTGCTGTCTTATAAAGGACCACTGCAGTTTTTGTCATGACCACTGCAGTCTTATAAAGGACCACAGCAGTCTTATACAGGACCACTGCAATCTTAATCAGGAGCACTGCAGTCTTAATCAGGACCACTGTGCACTTATCCAGTGAAAGTACAGTCTTATACAGGATCACTGCAGTGTAATAAAGGACCACAGCAGACATATTCAGGACTACTGCAGTCTCATTCAGGACAACTGCAGTCTCAATCAGGGCCACTACAGTCTTATACAGAACGACTGCAGTCTTATACAGGACCACCACAGTCTTATACAGGACCCTGCAGTCTCAATCAGGGCCTCTGCAGCCCTATAACGAGCCACTGAAGTCTTATTCAGGACCACTACAGTCTTAATCAAGACCACTGCAGTCTTATTCAGGACCACTGCAGTCATATACAGGACCACAGCAGTCTTAATTAGCACAATTGCAGTCTTAATCAGGACCACTACAGTCTTATTCAGGACTACTGCTATCTTATACAGGACCATCACAGTCTTATACAGGACCACTGCAGTCTGAAACAGGTCTACTGCAGCCCTATAACGAGCCACTGAAGTCTTATTCAGGACTACTGCTGTCTTATAAAGGAACAGTGCAGTCTTATACAGGACCACTGCTTTCTTTAACAGGACTACTGCAGTCTGATTCAGGACCACTGCTGTCTTAATCAGGACCACTGCAGTCTTATTCAGGAATACTGCAGTCTTCCAATTGTCTACTGCAGTCTTAATCAGCCCAACTGCATTCATGTACTCGACCACTGTAGAGTCATTCAGGTCTACTCCACTCTTATGCAGGACTACTGCAGTCTTATTCAGGACCACTGTAGTCTTAATCAGGAGCACTGCAGTCTTATACAGAACCACTGCAGTCTTATTCAGGACCACTGCATAATTAATCAGGGCAACTGCGGTCTTATACAGGACCACTGCAGTCTTATAAGGACCACTGCAGTCTTAATCAGCGCTACGGCATTCTTCATCAGGGCAACTGCAGTCTTATTCAGAATTACTGCTGTCTTATACAGGACAACGGCAGTCTTATTCAGGACAACTGCAGCCGTATACAGGATAACAGCAGTCTTATTCAGGAACTACTGCTGCCTTATACAGGACCACTGCAGTCTCATTCAGGACCAATCCATTGTTAGACAGGACCACCATAGTCTTATACATGACCACTACAGTCTTATACAGGACCATAGCAGTCTTATTCAGGACAACTGCTGTCTTCTACAGGACCGCTGCAGTCTTATTCAGGACAACTGCTGTCTTATGCAGGACCACAACCGTCTAAATCAGAGCAACTGCAGTCTTATACAGAACCACTGCAGTCTTAATCAGCACTACTGCAGTCCTACACAGGGACACTGCAGTCTTATACAGGACCATAGCATTCTTATTCAGGACTACTGCTGTCTTATACCGGACCATCACAGTCTTATACAGGACCACTGCAGTCTGAATCAGGACCACTGCAGTCTTATTCAGGACAACTGCTGTCTTATACAGGACCATCACAGTCTTATACATGAACACTGCAGTGTCAAACAGAGCCACTGCAGCCCTATAACGAGCCACTGAAGTTTTATTCAGGACAACTGCTGTCTTATTCAGGACATCTGCAGTCTTATACAGGTCCACTGAAATCTTATTCAGGACAACTGCAGCCTTATACATGAACACTGCAGTCTTAATCAGGGCAACTGCAGTCTTATACAGGACCACAGCAGTCTTATTCAGGAATACTGCTGTCTTATACAGGACCACTGCAGTCTTAATCAGGACTACTGCAGTCTTACACAGGGACACTGCAGTCTTATACAGGACCACAGCAGTCTTATTCAGGACTACTGCTGTCTTATACATGACCATCACAGTCTTATACAGGACCACTGCAGTCTCAATCAGGGCCACTGCAGCCCTATAACGAACCACTGAAGTCTTATTCAGGACCACTGCAGTCTTATACAGAACCACTGGTGCCTTTATCAGGACTACTGCAGTCTTATACAGGAGCATTACAGTCTTAATCAGGGCCACTGCAGCCCTATAACGAGCCACTGAAGTCTTATTCAGGAGCACTGCAGTCTTATACAGAACCACTGGTGCCTTAATCAGGACTACTGCAGTCTTATACAGGACTACTGCAGTCTTAATCAGGGCTACTGCATTCTTAATCAGGGCAACTGCAGTCTTATACAGGAGCATTGCAGTCTTAATCAGGACCACAGCAGTCTTAATTAGCGCAACTGCAGTCTTACTCAGGACGACTGCAGTCTTATACAGGACCACTGCTTTCTCAATCAGGGCCACTGCAACCCTATAACGAGCCACTGAAGTCTTATTCAGGACCACTGCAGTCTTAGACAGAACGACTGCTGTCTTATACAGGACAACCACGGTCTTATACAGGACCACTGAAGGCTTAATCAGGACTACTGCAGTCTTATCCAGGACTACAGCAGTCTTCTTCAGGACTACTGCTGTCTTATACAGGACAACTGCAGTCTTATACAGAACAACTGCAGTCTTATACAGGACCACTGCAGTCTTATACAGGACCACTGCCGTCTTATACAGAACAACTGCTGTCTTATACAGGACCACCACGGTCTCATAGAGGACCACTTCAGGCTTAATCAGGACCACTGCAGTCTTATCCATGACAAAAGCAGTCATATTCAGGACTACTGCTGTCTTATACAGGACCACTGCTGTCTTATTCAGGACTACTGCTGTCTTATACAGGACCACTGCAGTCTTATTCAGGAATACTGCTGTCTTATACAAGACAACTGTTGTCTTATTCAGGACAACTGCAAACTTATAAATGAACACTGCAGTCTTAATCAGGGCCACTGCAGTCATAAACAGGACCACAGCAGTCTTATTCAGGACTACTGCTCTCTTATACATGACCATCACAGTCTTATACTGGACCCCTGCAGTCTCAAACAGGCCCACTGCAGCCCTATAACGAGCCACTGAAGTCTTATTCAGGACTACTGCTGTCTTAATCAGGGCAACTGCAGTCTTATACAGGACAACTGCTGTCTTATTCAGGACTACTGCTGTCTTATACAGGTCCACTGCAGTCTTATACAGGACCACTGAATTCTTATTCAGGACTACTGCAGTCTTGATCAGGGCAACTGCAGTCTTATACAGGACCACTGCAGTCTTATACAGAACCACTGGTGCCTTTTCAGGATGTCTGCAGTCTTATACACGACCACTGCAGTCTTATACAGAACGACTGCAGTCTTATACAGGACCACTGCGGTCTTATACAGCACCACTGCAGGCTTAATCAGGACTACGGCAGTCTTATCCAGGACAACAGCAGTTTTATTCAGGACTACTGCTGTCTTATACAGGACAACTACACTCTTATTCAGGACAACTGCAGTCTTATAAAGGACCACTGCTGTCTTATTCAGGACTACTGCAGTCTTACACAGGGACACTGCACTCTTATACAGTATAATAAAGGACCACAGCAGACATATACAGGACTACTGCAGTCTTATTCAGCACCACCGCAGTCACAATCAGGGCCACTGCTGTCTTATACGGAATGACTGCAGTCTTATACAGGACCAACACTGTCTTATACAGGACCACTGCAGTCTCAGTCAGGGCCACTGCAGCCCTATAACGAGCCACTGAAGTCTTATTCAGGAACATCACAGTCTTATACAGAACCACTGGTGCCTTTATCAGGACTATTGCAGTCTTATACAGGTCTACTGCAGTCTTAATCAGGGCTACTGCATTCTTAATCAGGGCAACTGCAGTCTTATACAGGACCACTGCAGTCTTAATCAGGACCATTGCAATCTTATACCGGACCACAGCTGTCTTAATTAGCGCAACTGCAGTTTTAATCATGTCTACTGCAGTCTTATTCAGGACTACTGCAGTCTTCCAATTGGCTACTGCAGTCTTAATCTGCGCAACTGCATTCATATACTGGACCACTGCAGTCTCATTCTGGACTAGTCCATTCTTGTACAGGACAACCACAGTCTTATACAGGACCACTGCTGTCTCAATCAGGACCACTGCCGTCCTATACGGACCGAGTGCAGTCCTAGACAGGACCACTGCAGTCTTAATCAGAATTACTGCAGTCTTAATCAGAGCAACTGCAGTCTTATGCAGGACCTCTGCAGTCTTAATCAGGCCATCTGCAGTCTTATATAGCAGCACAGCAGTCTTATTCAGGGCTACTGCTGTCTTATACAGGAACACTGCAGTCTTAATCAGGACCACTGCTGTCTTATACTGGACCACTGCAGTCACATTCAGGACCTCTCCATTCTTAGACAGGACCACCACAGTCTTATACAGGACCACTGAAGTCTTATACAGGACCACTGCTGTCTTATACAGAATGACTGCAGTCTTATACTTGACCACAACTGTCTTATACAGGACCACAGCAGTCTTATTCAGGACTACTGCTGTCTTATACAGGACCATCACAGCCTTATACAGGACCACTGCAGTATCAAACAGGGCTACTGCAGCCCTATAACGAGCCACTGAAGTCTTCTTCAGAACTACTGCTGTCTTATAAAGGACCACAGCTGTCTTAATTAGCGCAACTGCAGTCTTATTCAAGACCACAGCAGTCTTACTCAGGACTACTGCAGTCTTATTCAGGATTACTGCAGTCTTCCAATTGGCTACTGCAGTCTTAATCAGCGCAACTGCATTCATGTACTGGTCCACTGCAGTCTCATTCTGGACTAGTCCATTCTTATACAGGACAACCACAGTCTTATACAGGACCACTGCTGTCTCTATCGGGACCACTGCAGTCCTATACGGAACGGGTGCAGTCCTAGACAGGACCACTGCAGTCTTAATCAGAACTACTGCAGTCTTAATCAGAGCAACTGCAGTCTTATGCAGGACCTCTGCAGTCTTAATCAGGGCATCTGCAGTCTTATATAGCACCGCAGCAGTCTTATTCAGGGCTACTGCTGTCTTGTACAGGAACACTGCAGTCTTAATCAGGACCACTGCAGTCTTATACTGGACCACTGCAGTCACATTCAGGACCTCTCCATTCTTAGACAGGACCACCACAGTCTTATACAGGACCACTGCAGTCTTATACAGGACCACAGCAGTCTTTTTCAGGACTACTGCTGTCTTATACAGGACAAACCAAGTCTTATACAGGACCACTGCAGTCTCAAGCAGGGCTACTGCAGCCCTATAACGAGCCACTGAAGTCTTCTTCAGAAATACTGCTGTCTTATAAAGGACCACAGCAGTCTTAATTAGCGCAACTGCAGTCTTAATCAGGATCACAGCAGTCTTACTCAGGACTGCTGCAGTCTTCCAATTGGCTACTGCAGTCTTAATCAGCGCAACTGCATTCATGTACTGGACCACTGTAGTCTCATTCAGGAATACTTCATTCTTATACAGGACAAACACAGTCGTATACAGGACCACTGCTGTCTCAAACAGGGCCACTACAGCCCTATAAGGAAACACTGCAGTCTTATACAGGACCACTGCAGTCTTACACAGAACGACTGCTGTCTTATACAGGACCACCACGGTCTTATACAGGAGCACTGCAGGCTTAATCAGGACTACTGCAGTCTTATCCAGGACCACAGCAGTCTTATTCAGGACTACTGCTGTCTTATACAGGACAACCGCAGTCTTATTCAGGACAACTGCAGTCTTATTCAGGACCAGTGCTGTCTTATTCAGGACTACTGCTGTCTTATACAGGACCACTGCAGTCTTAATCAGGACTACTGCAGTCTTATACAGGACAACTGCAGTCTTATTCAGGACCAGTGCTGTCTTATTCAGGACTACTGCTGTCTTATACAGGACCCTGCAGTCTTAATCAGGACAACCGCAGTCTTATTCAGGACAACTGCAGTCTTATTCAGGACCAGTGCTGTCTTATTCAGGACTACTGCTGTCTTATACAGGACCACTGCAGTCTTAATCAGGACTACTGCAGTCTTATACAGGACAACTGCAGTCTTATTCAGGACCAGTGCTGTCTTATTCAGGACTACTGCTGTCTTATACAGGACCCTGCAGTCTTAATCAGGACTACTGCAGTCTTATACAGGACAACTGCAGTCTTATTCAGGACAACTGCAGCCTTATACATGACCAAAGCAGTCTTAAGCAGGGCAACTGCTGTCTTATACAGGGCCACTGCAATCTTATACAGGACTACAGCAGTCTTATTCAGGACAACTGCTGTCTTATACAGGACCATCACAGTCTTATACAGGACCAATGCAGTCTCAAACAGGGCCACTGCTGCCCTATAACGAGCCACTGAAGTCTTATTCAGGGCTACTGCTGTCTTATAAAGGACCTCTGCAGTATTTCTCATGAGAACTGCAGTCTTATAAAGGACCACAGCAGTCTTATACAGAACCACTGCTTTCTTTATCAGGACTACTGCAGTCTCATTTAGGACCACTCCAGTCTTATACGGAACGACTGCAGTCTTATACAGGACCACTGCAGTCTTATACAGAACCACTGCAGTCTTATTCAGGACCACTGCATAATTAATCAGGGCAACTGCAGTCTTATATAGGACTACTGCAGTCTTATACAGGACTACTGCAGTCTTAATCAGCACTACTGCATTCTTAATCAGGGCAACGGCAGTCTTATTCAGGACTACTGCTGTCTTATACAGTACCACTGCAGTCTTATTCAGGACAACTGCAGCCTTATAAATGACCACTGCAGTCTAAATCAGGGCAACTGCAGTGTTATACAGGACAACAGCAATCTTATTCAGGACTACTGCTGTCTTCTACAGGACCACTGCAGTCACATTCAGGACCACTCCATTGTTAGACAGGACCACCATAGTCTTATACTTGACCACTGCAGTCTTATAAAGAACTACTGCAGTCTTACACAGGGCCACTGCAGTCTTATACATGACCACAGCAGTCTTATTCAGGACAACTGCTGTCTTCTATAGGACCACTGCAGTCTTATGCAGGACTACTGCAGTCTTACACAGGGTCACTGCAGTCTTATACAGGACCACAGCAGTCTTATTCAGGACTACTGCTGTCTTATACAGGATCATCACAGTCTTATACAGGACCACTGCAGTCTCAAACAGGGCCACTGCAGCCCTATTACGAGCCACTGAAGTCTTATTCAGGACTACTGCATTCTTATAAAGGACCACTGCAGTCTTATAAAGGACCACAGCAATCTTATACAGGACCACTGCTTTCTTTATCAGGACTACTGCAGTCTTATTCAGGACCACTGTAGTCTTAATCAGGAGCACTGCAGTCTTATACAGAACCACTGCAGTCTTATTCAGGACCACTGCATAATTAATCAGGGCAACTGCGGTCTTATACAGGCCCACTGCAGTCTTATAAGGACCACTGCAGTCTTAATCAGCGCTACGGCATTCTTCATCAGGGCAACTGCAGTCTTATTCAGAATTACTGCTGTCTTATACAGGACAACAGCAGTCTTATTCAGGAACTACTGCTGCCTTATACAGGACCACTGCAGTCTCATTCAGGACCAATCCATTGTTAGACAGGACCACCATAGTCTTATACATGACCACTACAGTCTTATACAGGACTATAGCAATCTTATTCAGGACAACTGCTGTCTTCTACAGGACTACTGCATTCTTATTCAGGACAACTGCTGTCTTATGCAGGACCACTGCATTCTAAATCAGAGCAACTGCAGTCTTATACAGAACCACTGCAGTCTTAATCAGGACTACTGCAGTCTTACTTAGGGCCATTTCAGTCTTATTCATGACCACAGCAGTCTTATTCAGGACTACTGCTGTCTTATACCGGACCATCACAGTCTTATACAGGACCACTGCAGTCTCAAACAGGGCCACTGCAGCCCTATAATGAGCCACTGAAGTCTTATTCACGACTACTGCTGTTTTATAAAGGACCACTGCAGTCTTTCTCATGACCACTGCAGTCTTATAAAGGACCACAGCAGTCCTATACAGGACCACTGCTTTCTTTATCAGGACTACTGCTGTCTTATTCAGGACCACTGCAGTCTTAATCAGGAGCACTGCAGTCTTAATCAGGACCACCGTGCACATAATCAGGGAAAGTACAGTCTTATACAGGATCACTGCAGTGTAATAAAGTACCACAGCAGACATATTCAGAACTACTGCAGTCTTATTCAGGGCCACTGCAGTCTCAATCTGGCCCACTGCAGTCTTATACGGAACGACTGCAGCCTTATACAGGACCACCACAGTCTTATACAGGACCACTGCAGTCTCAATCAGGGCCACTGCAGCCCTATAACGAGCCACTGAAGTCTTATTCAGGACCACTGCAGTCTTATACAGAACCACTGGTGCCTTTATCAGGACTACTGCAGTCTTATACAGGACTACTCCATTCTTAATCAGGGCTACTGTATTCTTAATCAGGGCAACTGCAGTCTTATACAGAACCACTGCAGTCTTAATCAGGACCACTGCAGTCTTATAACAGACCACGGCTGTCTTAATTAGCGCAATTGCTGTCTTAATCATGTCTACTGCAGTCTTATTCAGAACTACTGCAGTCTTCCAATTGTCTACTGCAGTCTTAATCAGCACAACTGCATTCATGTACTGGACCACTGCAGTCTCATTCAGGACTACTCCATTCTTATGCAGGACAACCACAGTCTTATACAGGACCGCTGCAGTCCTATATAGAACGAGTGCAGTCCTAGACAGGACCACTGCAGACTTAATCAGAACTACTTCAGTCTTAATCAGAGCAACTGCAGTCTTATGCAGGACCTCTGCAGTCTTAATCAGGGCATCTGCAGGCTTATATAGCAACACAGCAGTCTTATTCAGGGCTACTGCTTTCTTATACAGGAAAACTGCTGTCTTAATCAGGACTACTGCAGTCTTACTTAGGGCCATTTCAGTCTTATTCATGACCACAGCAGTCTTATTCAGGACTACTGCAGTTTTATACTGGACCACTGCAGTCTCATTCAGGACCTCTTCATTCTGAGACAGGACCACCACAGTCTTATACAGGACCACTGCAGTCTTAATCAGGACTACTGCAGTCTTAAACAGGGCTACTGCAGTCCTATGCAGGACCACAACAGTCTTATTCAGGACAACTGCTGTCTTCTACAGGACCACTGCAGTGTTAATCAGGACTACTGCAGTCTTAAACAGGGCTACTGCAGTCTTATACAGGACCACAACAGTCTTATACAGGACGACTGCAGTCTCAAACAGGGCCACTGCAGCCCTATAACAAGCCACTGAAGTCTTATTCAGGACTACTGCTGTCTTATAAAGGACCACAGCAGTCTTCTACAGAACCACTGCTTTCTTTATCAGGACTACTGCAGTCTCATTTAGGACCACTCCAGTCTTATACGGAACGACTGCAGTCTTAAACAGGGCCACTGCAGTCTTATTCAGGAATACTGCTGGCCTATACAGGACCATCACAGTCTTATACAGGACCACTGCAGTCTCAAACAGGACCACTGCAGCCCTATAACGAGCCACTGAAGTCTTATTCAGGACTACTGCTGTCTTATAAAGGACCACTGCAGTCTTATACAGGACAACTGCGGTCTCAAACAGGGCCACTGCAGCCCTATAACGAGCCACTGCAGTCTTATTCAGGACCAGTGCAGTCTTATACAGGACTACTGCTGTCTTAATCAGCGCTACTGCATTCTTATTCAGGACTACTGCTGTCTTATACAGGACAACTGCAGTCTTATTCAGGACAACTGCAGTCTAATGCAGGACCACAGCTGTCTTTTAAAGGACTACTGATGTCTTATACAGGACCTCTGCAGTCTTATACAGGACAACAGCAATCTTATTCAGGAACTACTGCTGTCTTATACAGGACCACTGCAGTCTTATTCAGGACTACTGCTGTCTTATACAGGACAACTGAAGTCTTATTCAGGACAACTGCAATCTTATACAGAACCACAGCAGTCTTGAAAGGACTACTGATGTTTTATACAGGACCTCTGCAGTCTTATTCAGGACAACTGCAGCTTTATACATGACCACTGCAGTCTTAATCAGGGCAACTGCAGTCTTATACAGGACAACAGCAGTCTTATTCAGGACTACTGCTGTCTTATAAAGGACCACTGCAGTCTCATTCAGGTCCACTCCATTGTTAGACAGGACCACCATAGTCTTATACATGACCACTGCAGTCTTATACAGGACCACAGCAGTCTTATTCAGGACAACTGCTGTCTTATGCAGGACTACTGCATTCTTATTCAGGACAACTGCTGTCTTATGCAGGACCACTGCAGTCTAAATCAGAGCAACTGCAGTCTTATACAGAACCACTGCAGTCTTAATCAGGACTACTACAGTCTTACATAGGGCCACTTCAGTCTTATTCATGACCACAGCAATCTTATTCAGGACTACTTCTGTCTTATACAGGACCATCACAGTCTTATACAGGACCACTGCAGTCTCAAACAGGGCCACCGCAGCCCTATAATGAGCCACTGAAGTCTTATTCAAGACTACTGCTGTCTTATAAAGGACCACTGCAGTCTTTCTCATGACCACTGCAGTCTTATAAAGGACCACAGCAGTCCTATACAGGACCACTGCTTTCTTTAACAGGACTACTGCTGTCTTATTCAGGACCACTGCAGTCTTAATCAGGAGCACTGCAGTCTTAATCAGGACCACTGTGCACATAATCAGGGAAAGTACATTCTTATACAGGATCACTGCACTGTAATAAAGGACCACAGCAGACATATTCAGAACTACTGCAGTCTTATTCAGGATCACTGCAGTCTCAATCAGGGCCACTGCAGTCTTATACGGAACGACTGCAGTCCTATACAGGACCACCACAGTCTTATACAGGACCACTGCAGTCTCAGTCAGGGCCACTGCAGCCCTATAATGAGCCACTGAAGTCTTATTCAGGACCACTGCAGTCTTATACAGAACCGTTGGTGCCTTTATCAGGACTACTGCAGTCTTATACAGGACTACTGCAGTCTTAATCAGGGCTACTGCATTCCTAATCAGGGCAACTGCAGTCTGATACAGGACCACTGCAGTCTTAATCAGGACCACTGCAGTCTTATAACAGACCACGGCTGTCTTTTTTAGTGCAACTGCAGTCTTAATCAGGACCACTGCAGTCTTATTCAGGACTACTGCAGTCTTCCAACTGTCTACTGCAGTCTTAATCAGCACAACTGCATTCATGTACTGGATGACTGCAGTCTCATTCAGGACTACTCCATTCTTATACAGGACAACCACAGTCTTATACAGGACCACTGCAGTCCTATATGGAACGAGTGCAGTCCTAGACAGGACCACTGCAGACTTAATCAGAACTACTGCAGTCTAAATCAGAGCAACTGCAGTCTTATGCAGGACCTCTGCAGTCTTAATCAGGGCATCTGCAGTCTTATATAGCAACACAGCAGTCTTATTCAGGGCTACTGCTGTCTTATACAGGAACACTGCAGTCTTAATCAGGACCACTGCAGTTTTATACTGGACTACTGCAGTCTCATTCAGGACCTCTTCATTCTGAGACAGGACCACCACAGTCTTATACAGGACCACTGCAGTCTTATACAGGACTACTGCAATCTTATACAGAACATCTGCTGTCTTATACATGACCACTATGGTCTTATTCAGGACCACAACAGTCTTATTCAGGACAACTGCTGTTTTCTACAGGACCACTCCAGTCTTAATCAGGACTACTGCAGTCTTAAACAGGGCTACTGCAGTCTTATGCAGGACCACAACAGTCTTATTCAGGACTACTGCTGTCTTATACAGGACCATCACAGTCTTATACAGGATCACTGCAGTCTCAAACAGGGCCACTGCAGCCCTATAACCAGCCACTGAAGTCTTATTCAGGACTACTGCTGTCTTATAAAGGACCACTGCAGTCTTTCTCATGACAACTGCAGTCTTATAAAGCACCACAGCAATCTTATACAGGACCACTGCTTTCTTTATCAGGACTACTGCAGTCTTATTCAGGACCACTGCAGTCTTAATCAGGAGCACTGCAGTCTTATACAGAACCACTGCAGTCTTATATAGGACCTCTGCAGTTTTAATCAGCGCTACTGCATTCTTCTTCAGGGCAACTGCAGTCTTATTCAGCACTGCAGACTTAATCAGAACTACTGCAGTCTAAATCAGAGCAACTGCTGTCTTATACAGGACCACTCCAGTCTTATTCAGGACAACTGCAGCCTTATACAGGACAACAGCAGTCTTATTCAGGAACTACTGCTGTCTTATACAGGACCACTACAGTCATATTCAGCACCACTCCATTGTTAGACAGGACCACCATAGTCTTATACATGACCACTGCAGTCTTATACAGGACCACAGCAGTCTTATTCAGGACAACTGCTGTCTTCTACAGGACAACTGCATTCTTATTCAGGACAACTACTGTCTTATGCAGGACCACTGCATTCTAAATCAGAGCAAATGCAGTCTTATACAGAACCACTGCAGTCTTAATCAGGACTACTGCAGGCTTACATAGGGCCACTGCAGTCTTATTCATGACCACAGCAGTCTTATTCAGGACTACTGCTGTCTTATACCGGACCATCACAGTCTTATACAGGACCACTGCAGTCTCAAACAGGGCCACTGCAGCCCTATAATGAGTCACTGAAGTCTTATTCAGGACTACTTCTGTCTTATAAAGGACCACTGCAGTCTTTCTCATGACCACTGCATTCTTATAAAGGACGACAGCAGTCCTATACAGGACCACTGCTTTCTTTATCAGGACTACTGCTGTCTTATTCAGGACCACTGCAGTCTTAATCAGGAGCACTGCAGTCTTAATCAGGACCACTGTGCACATAATCAGGGAAAGTACAGTCTTATACAGGATCACTGCAGTGTAAATAAAGGACCACAGCAGACATATTCAGAACTACTGCAGTCTTTTTCAGGATCACTGCAGTCTCAATCAGGGCCTTTGCAGTCTTATACGGAACGACTGCAGTCTTATACAGGACCACCACAGTCTTATACAGGACCACTGCAGTCTCAATCAAGGCCACTGCAGCCCTATTACGAGACACTGAAGTCTTATTCAGGACCACTGCAGTCTTATACAGAACCATTGGTGCCTTTATCAGAACTACTGCAGTCTTATACAGGACTACTGCAGTCTTAATCAGGGCTACTGCATTCTTAATCAGGGCAACTGCAGTCTTATAACAGACCACAGCTGTCTTAATTAGCGCAACTGCAGTCTTATACAGGACCACAACAGTCTTATTCAGGACTACTGCTGTCTTATACAGGACCACTGCAGTCTCAAACAGGGCAACTGCAGCCCTATAACAAGCCGCTGAAGTCTTATTCAGGACTACTGCTGTCTTATAAAGGACCACTGCAGTCTTTCTCATGACAACTGCAGTCTTATAAAGGACCACAGCAATCTTATACAGAACCACTGCTTTCTTTATCAGGACTACTGCATTCTCATTTAGGACCACTCCAGTCTTATACGGAACGACTGCAGTCTTATACAGGACCACTGCAGTCTTATACAGGACCACAGCAATCTTATTCAGGACTACTGCTGGCCTATACAGGACCATCACAGTCTTATACAGGACCACTGCAGTCTCAAACAGGGCCACTGCAGCCCTATAACGAGCCACTGACGTCTTATTCAGGACTGCTGATGTCTTATAAAGGACAACTGCAGTCTTATACAGGACAACTGCGGTCTCAAACAGGGCCACTGCAGCCTTATAATGAGCCACTGCAGTCTTATTTAGGACCAGTGCAGTCTTATACAGGACTACTGCTGTCTTAATCAGCGCTACTGCATTCTTAATCAGGGCAACTGCAGTCTTGTTCAGGCCTACTGCTGTCTTATACAGGACAACTGCAGTCTTATTCAGGACAACTGCAGCCTTATACAGGACCACAGCAGTCTTTTAAAGGACTACTGACGTCTTATACAGGACCTCTGCAGTCTTATTCAGAACAACTGCAGCCTTATACATGACCACTGCAGTCTTAATTGGGGCAACTGCAGTCTTATACAGGACAACAGCAGTCTTATTCAGGACTACTGCTGTCTTATACAGGACCACTGCAGTCTCATTCAGGACCCCTCCATTGTTAGACAGGACCACCATAGTCTTATACGTGACCACAGCAGTCTTATTCCGGACAACTGTTATCTTATGCTGGACCACTGCAGTCCAAATCAGGGCCTCTGCAGTCTTATACAGAACCACTGCAGTCTTATTCAGGACTACTGCAGTCTTACACAGGGCCACAGCAGTCTTATGCATGACCACAGCAGTCTTATTCAGGACTACTGCTGTCTTATGCAGGACCATCACAGTCTTATACAGGACCACTGCAGTCTCAAACAGGGCCACTGCTGCCCTATAACGAGCCACTGAAGTCTTATTCAGAACTACTACTGTCTTATAAAGGACCACTGCAGTCTTTCTCATGACCACTGCAGTCTTATAAAGAACCACAGCAGTCTTATACAGGACCACTGCTTTCTTTATCAGGACTACTGCAGTCTTATTCAGGACCGCTGCAGTCTTAATCAGGAGCACTGCAGTCTTAATCAGGACCACTGTGCACTTAATCAGGGAAAGTACAGTCTTATACAGGATCACTGCGGTGTTATAAAGGACTACAGCAGTCTTAATAAGGACTACTGCAGTCTTATTCCGGACCACTGCAGTCTCAATCTGGGCCACTGCAGTTTTATATGGAACGACTTCAGTCTTATACAGGACCACCACAATCTTATACAGGACCACTGCAGTCTCAATCAGGGCCACTGCAGCCCTATAACAAGCCACTGAAGTCTTATTTAGGATCTCTGCAGTCTTATACAGAACCACTGCAGTCTTAATCAGCGCTACTGCATTCTTAATCAGGTCAACTGCAGTCTTATACTGGACCACAGCAGTCTTAATTAGTGCATCTGCAGTCTTAATCAGGACCACAGCAGTCTTACTCAGGACTACTGCAGTCTTCCAATTGGCTACTGCAGTCTTAATCAGCACAACAGCATTCATGTACTGGACCACTGTATGCTCATTTTGGACTACTCCATTCTTATACAGGACAACCACAGTCTTATACAGTACTTCTGCTGTCTCAATCAGGACCACTGCAGTCCTATACAGAACGAGTGCAGTCCTAGACAGGACCACTGCAGACATAATCAGAATTACTGCAGTCTTAATCAGTGCAACTGCAGTCTTATGCTGGACCTCTGCAGTCTTAATCAGGGCATCTGCAGTCTTATATAGTACCACAGCAGTCTTATTCAGGGCTACTGCTGTCTTATACAGGAACACTGCAGTCTTAATCAGGACCACTACAGTCTTATACTGGACCACTGCAGTCTCATTCAGGACCTCTCCATTCTTAGACAGGACCACCACAGTCTTATACAGGACCACTTCAGTCTTATACAGGACCACTGCAGTCTTATACAGAATGACAGCTGTCTTATACATGACCACTTCGTTCTTATACAGGACAACAGCAGTCTTATTCAGGACAACTGCTGTATTCTACAGGACCACTGCAGTCTTAATCAGGACTACTGCAGTCTTACACAGGGCCACTGCAGTCTTATACAGGATCACAGAAGTTTTATTCAGGACTACTGCTGGACTATACAGGACTATCACAGTCTTATACAGGACCACTGCAGTCTCAAACAGGGCCACTGCAGCCCTATAACGAGCCACTGAAGTCTTATTCACGACCACTGCAGTCTTAATCAGGGCCACTACACTCTTAATCAGGGCAACTGCTGTCTTATATAGGACCATTGCTGTCTTATACAGGACTACTGCAGTCTTAATCAGCGCTATTGCATTCTTAATCAGGGCAACTACAGTCTTATACAGAACCACTGTTGCCTTTTTCAGGACTACTGCAGTCCTAATCAGCGCTACTGCATTCTTAATCAGGGCAACTGTAGTCTTATGCAGAACCACTGCAGTCTTAATCAGGACTATTGGAGTCTTAATCAGGACCACTACAGTCTTATACAGGACCCCAGCAGTCTTAATTAGCACAAATGCAGTCTTAATCAGGATCATTGCAGTCTTATTCAGGACTACTGCAGTCTTCCACTTGGCTACTGCAGTCTTAAACAGCGCAACTGCATTCATGTACTGGACCACTGCAGTCTCACTCAGGACTACTCCATTCTTATACAGGACCACCACAGTCTTATACAGGACCTGTGCTGTCTCTATCAGGACCACTGCAGTCCTATACGGAACGAGTGCAGTCTTATATACGACCATTGCAGACTTAATCAGAAACACTGCAGTCTTAATCAGAGCAACTGCAGTCTTATGCAGGACCTCTGCAGTCTTAATCATGGCAACTGCAGTCTTATACAGCACCACAGCAGTCTTATTCAGGGATACTGCTGTCTTATACAGGAATACTGCAGTCTTAATCAGGACCACTGCAGTCTAATTCAGGACTACTCCATTCTTTGACAGGACCACCACAGTCTTATACAGGACCACTGCAGTCTTATACAGGACCACAGCAGTCTTAATTAGTGCAACTGCAGTCTTAATCAGGACTACTGCAGTCTTCCACTTGGCTACTGCAGTCTTAATCAGTGCAACTGCATTCATGTACTGGACCGCAGCAGTCTCTTTCAGGACTACTCCATTCTTATACAGGACCACCACAGTCTTACACAGGACCACTGCTGTATCTATCAGGACCGCTGCAGTCCTATACGGAATGAGTGCAGTCTTATATAGGACCAAAGCAGACTTATTCAGAACTACTGTAGTCTTAATCAGAGCAACTGTAGTCTTATGCAGGACCTCTGCAGTCTTAAACAGGGCAACTGCAGTCTTATACAGCACCACAGCAGTCTTATTCAGGGCTACTGCCTACACAGGAACACTGCAGTCTCATTCAGGACCAGTCCATCCTTAGACAGGACCACCAAAGTTTTATACAGGACCACTCCATTCTTAGACAGGACCACCATAGTCTTATACATAACCACTACAGTCTTATACAGGACCACAGCAGTCTTATTCAGGACAACTGCAGTCTTATACAGGACCACCGCGGTCTTATACAGGACCACTGCAGGCTTAATCAGGACTACTGCAGTTTTATACAGGACCACTGCAGTCTTATCCAGGACCATTGCAGTCTTATACAGACCGACTGCAGTCTTATCCAGGACCACTGCAGTCTTATACAGAATGACTGCAGTCTTATACAGGACCTCTGCAGTCTTACTGAGCAGTACTGCTGTCTTAAACTGTACCATTGCAGTCTCATTCAGGATCACTCCATTCTTAGACAGGACCACCATAGTCTTATACATTACCACTACAGTCTTATACAGGAACACAGCAGTCTTATTCAGGACAACTGCATTCTTATACAGGACCACTGCAGTCTTAATCAGGACAACTGCAGTCTTATACAGGACCACTGCAGTCTTATTCAGGGCTACTGCTGTCTTATACAGGAACACTGCCATCCTAATCAGGACTACTGCAGTCTAATTCAGGACTACTCCATTCTTTGACAGGACCACCGCAGTCTTATACAGGACCACTGCAGTCTTATACAGGACCACAGTAGTCTTAATTAGTGCAACTGCAGTCTTAATCAGGACTACAGCAGTCTTCCACTTGGCTACTGCAGTCTTAATCAGCACAACTGCATTCATGTACTGGACCACAGCAGTCTCTTTCAGGACCACTCCATTCTTATTCAGGACCACCACAATCTTAGACAGGACCACTGCTGTCTCAATCAGGACCACTGCATTCCTATACGGAATGAGTGCAGTCTTATACAGGACCAAAGCAGACTTATTCAGAACTACTGCAGTCTTAGTCAGAGCAACTGCAGTCTTATGCACGAACTCTGCAGTCTTAAACAGGGCAACTGCAGTCTTATACAGCACCACAGCAGTCTTATTCAGGGCTACTGCTTATACAGGAACACTGCAGTATCATTCAGGACCACTCCATTCTTAGACAGGACCACCACGGTTTTATACAGGACCACTGCAATCTTATACAGGACCACTGCAGTCTTATAGAGAATGACTGCAGTCTTATACAGGACACCGCGGTCTTATACAGGACCACTGCAGGCTTAATCAGGACTACTGCAGTTTTATACAGGACCACTGCAGTCTTATCCAGGACCATTGCAGTCTTATACAGACCGACTGCAGTCTTATCCAGGACCACTGCAGTCTTATACAGAATGACTGCAGTCTTATACAGGACCTCTGCAGTCTTATTGAGGACTACTGCTGTCTTAAACAGTACCACTGCAGTCTCATTCAGGACCACTCCATTCTTAGACAGGACCACCATAGTCTTATACATAACCACTACAGTCTTATACAGGACCACAGCAGGCTTATTCAGGACAACTGCTGTGTTATACAGGACCACTGCAGTCTTAATCAGGGCAACTGCAGTCTTATACAGAACCACTACAGTCTTACTCAGGACTACTGCTGTCTTATACAGGACCATCACAGTCTTATACAGGACCACTGCAGTCTCAAACAGGGCCACTGCAGCCCTATAATGAGCCACTGAAGTCTTATTCAGGACTACTGCAGTCTTATAAAGGACCACTGCAGTCTTTGTCATGACCACTGCAGTCTTATAAAGGACCACATCAGTCTTTATCAGGACTACTGCAGTCTTATACAGGACCACTGCAGTCTTAATCAGCGCTACTGCATTCTTAATCAGGGCATCTACAGTCTTATACAGGACGTCTGCAGTCTTATTCAGGGCAGCTGCAGTTGAACACAGGCCCACTGCAGTCTTAATCAGGACTACTGTAGTCTTAATCAGAGCAACTGCAGACTTGTAAAGGACCACTGCAGTCTTAATCAAGGCAACTGCAGTCTTATAAAGCACCACAGCAGTACTATTCAGGGCTACTGCTGCCTTATACAGGACCACTGTAGTCTTAATCAGTACCACTGCAGTCTTATACTGGACCACTGCAGTCTCATTCAGGAAAACTCCCTTCTTAAACAGCAATACTACAGTCTCTATCGGGGCACTGCAGTCTTATACTGGACAACTGCAGTCTCATTCAGGAAAACCCCCTTCATAAACAGGACTACTACAGTCTCAATCAGGGCCACTGCAGCCCTATACAGAGTCACTGCTCTCTTATTCGGGACCACAGCTTTCTTATTCAGGACTACTGCAGTCCCCCAGTTTCATTTTATTCATCGTCTCATCCGACGCCTCAACAATAAATTTTTTCTCTTTCTCCAATTGCTAAGGAATGCAAGTTCCAACAACTCATCAACACCAACACCCATCTAGGACCCTCCACCCCTGCCTGTTCCTCCATCCCCACCTTATCTTCCAATCCCAGCCCCAGCCGTGTATTCGCTATACCCCCTGACCTTCCCCTCTCCGATGCTGAACATTCAGTGCTCATACCCCTACGTCCTCACCTTAATGAATTTCGAGCTCGGCACAATGCTGAACTCTTCTTCCGCCGTCTTCGTCTCCGGGCTCACTTCTTTGGGCAGCAGTCCTCTCCCCGTTCAACGGATCCTTTCACCCACCTCCAATATTTCCCTCCACCTGGACCCCTCCCTCTGGATTCTTACCTTCTCTTGATCTTTTCATTGAGAACTGTCAGGGCGACATTAGTCGTCTCAATTTCTCTGCTCCTCTCACCCATTCTAATCTCTCTCTCGCTGAACTTACTGCACTCCATTCTCTCAGGTCCAACCCTGACATCGTCATCAAAACCACTGACAAGGGTGGTGCTGTTGTCTGGCGCACTGACCTCTACCTCGCGGAGGCTGAGCGTCAACTCACAGACACTTCCTCCTAATTCTCCCTGGACCATGACCCCACCACTGAACATCAAGCCATTGTTTCCAGGACTGTCACTGACCTCATCTCCGCTGAGAATCTTCCTCCCACAGCTTCCAACCTGATAGTAGCCCAACCTCGGACGGCCCGCTTCTACCTCCTACCCAAAATCCACAAACAGAACTGTCCCGGTAGACCGATCGTGTCAGCTTGCTCCTGCCTCACAGAACTCATTTCTCATTATCTTGACTCCCTTCTCTCTCCCCTTGTCCAGTCCCTTCCCACCTACATCCGTGATTCCTCTGACACCTTACGTCACATCAACAATTTCCAGTTCCCTGGCCCCAACCGCTTCCTCTTCACTATGGAGGTCCAATCCCTCTACACCTCCATCCCCCACCAGGATGGCCTGAGGGCCCTTAGCTTCTTCCTCGAACAGAGGCCTGAACAATCCCCATCCACCACTACTCTCCTCCGTCTGGCTGAACTTGTTCTCACACTGAACAATTTCTCCTTCAACTCCTCTCACTTCCTCCAAATAAAAGGTGTGGCTATGGATACCCGCATGGGCCCCAGCGATGCCTGTCTATTTATGGGGTATGTGGAACATTCCTTGTTCCAGTCCTTCTCCGGCCCCCTCCCACAACTCTTTCTCCGGTACATCGATGATTAATTCGGTGCTGCTTCATGCTTTCGTCGGGACTTGGAAAAATTTATTAATTTTGCTTCCAATCTCCACCACTCCATCATTTTTACGTGGTCCATCTGACACTTCCCTTCCCTTCCTTGACCTCTCTGTCTCAATCTCTGGTGATAGACTGTCCACCAATATCCATTACAAACCTACCGACTCCCACAGCTACCTCGACTACAGCTCCTCACACCCCGCTTCCTGTAAGGACTCCATCCCATTCTCTCAGTTCCTTCGCCTCCGTCGCATCTGTTCCGATGATGCTACCTTCAAAAACAGTTCCTCTGACATGTCCTCCTTCTTCCTTAACCAAGGTTTTCCACCCACGGTCGTTGACAGGGCCCTCAACCGTGTCCGGCCCATCTCCCGCGCATCCGCCCTCACGCCTTCTCCTCCCTCCCAGAAACATGATAGGGTGCCCCTTGTCCTCACTTATCACACCACCAGCCTCCGCATTCAAAGGATCATCCTCCACCATTTCCGCCAACTCCAGCATGATGCCACCACCAAACACATCTTCCCTACACCCCCCCTTATCAGCATTCCATAGGGATCGTTCCCTCCGAGACACCCTGGTCCACTCCGCCATCACCCCCTACTCCTCAACCCCCTCCTATTGCACCACCCCATGCCCACGCAAAAGATGTAACACCTGCCCCTTCACTTCCTCTCTCTTCACCGTCCAAGGGCCCAAACACTCCTTTCAAGTGAAGCAGCATTTCACTTGCATTTCCCCCAACTTAGTCTACTGTATTCGTTGCTCCCAATGCGGTCTCCTCTACATTGGAGAGACCAAACGTAAACTGGGCGACCGCTTTGCAGAACACCTGCGGTCTGTCCGCAAGAATGACCCAAACCTCCCTGTCGCTTGCCATTTTAACACTCCGCCCTGCTCTCTTGCCCACATGTCTGTCCTTGGCTTGCTGCATTGTTCCAGTGAAGCCCAATGCAAACTGGAGGAACAACACCTCATCTTCCGACTAGGCACTTTACAGCCTTCCGGACTGAATATTGAATTCAACAACTTTAGGTCCTGAGCTCCCTCCACCATCCCCACCCCCTTTCTGTTTCTTCCCCCTTCCTTTTGTTTTTTCCAATAAATTATATAGGTTTTTCTTTTCCCACCTATTTCCATTATTTTTAAATATTTTTAAATTTTCTATGCTCCCCCCACCCCCACTAGAGCTATATCTTGAGTGCCCTGCCATCCATTCTTAATTAGCACATTCATTTAGATAATATCACCAACTTTAACACCTATGTGTTCTTTTGTTCTGTTGTCTGTGACATCTTTTGATGATCTGCTTCTATGACTGCTTGTTTGTCCCTACAACCACACCAACCCCCTCCACCCCTCTCCCCTGACCCAAACACCCACCCCCCCAACCCCGCCCCAACACACACACACCTTAAACCAGCTTATATTTCACCCCTTTCTTGGATTCACTCAGGTCTGTTGAAGGGTCATGAGGACTCGAAACGTCAACTCTTTTCTTCATCGCCAATGCTGCCAGACCTGCTGAGTTTTTCCAAGTAATTCTGTTTTTGTTTTGGATTTCCAGCATCCACAGTTTTTTTGTTTTTTACAGTCTTATACAAGACCACTACAATCTTAAAATCTCAATCAGGACCACTGCAGTCTTATACGGAATGACTGCACTCTTATAAAGGACCACCAAAGTCTTATACAGGACCACTGCAATCTCAATCAGGACCACTGCAGTCTTATACAAAACCACTGCAGTCTTAAACAGGACCAATGCATTCTTAATCAGGAATCCTGCAGATTTAATCAGGGCAACTGCAGTCCTATACAGGACCACTGCAGTCTTCTACTGGACAACTGCAGTATCATTCTGGACCACTCCATTCTTATACACGACCACCACAGTCTTATACAGAACCACTGCAGTCTGCAATCAAGAGAACTTCAGTCTTATACAGAAGGACTGCAGTCTTATACAGGACCACCACAGCCTCATACAGGATCACTGCAGTTTCAGTCAGGGCCACTGCAGCCCTGTAACGAGCCACTGAATTCTTATTTGGGACCACTGCAGTCTTATACAGAACGACTGCAGTCTTATTCAGGACCACTGCAGTCTTATTCAGGACCACTGCCGTCTTAATCAGGGCAACTGCATTCTTATACAGGACCACCGCAGTCTTAATCAGGACTACTGTAGCCTTAATCAGGGCATCTGCAGTCTTAATCAGGGCAAATGCAGTCTTCTACAGGAATACTGCAGTCTTACACAGGATCACAGCAGTCTTACTCAGGACTACTGCTGTCTTATACATGACCACTGCAGTTTAAATCAGCACAACTGCAGTCTTAGACTGGACCATTGCGGTCTCATTCAGGACCACCCCATTCTTATACAACACCACTGCTGTCTCAGTCAGGACCACTGCAGTCCTATACGGAACGACTGCAGTCTTTTACTGGACCACTGCAGTCGTAATCAAGACTACTGCTTTCTTAATCAGGGCAACTGCAGACTTATACAGGACCACTGCAGGCATACTCAGGGCAACTGCAGTCTTATACAGGAGCACTGCATCTTAATCAGGACCACTGACATCTTATGCGGAACCACTGCAGCCTTAAACAGGACCAATGCATTCTTATTCAGGAACCCTGCAGATTTAATCAGGGTACCTGCAATCCTATACAGGACCACTGCAGTTTTCTACAGGACCACTGCAGTATCATTCCGGACAACTCCATTCTTATTCAGGACCACCACAGACTTATACAAGACCACGGCAGTCTCAATCAAGACCACTGCAGTCTTAAACGGAATGACTGAAGTCTTATACAGGACCACCACAGCCACATACAGGATCACTGCAGTCTCAGTCAGGGCAACTGCAGCCCTATAACGGGCCACTGAAGTCTTATTCGGGACAACTGCAGTCTTCTACAGAACCACTGCAGTCTTAATCAGGACCACTGCAGTCTTATACGGAATGACGGCAGTCTTACACAGGACAACCACAGCCTCATACAGGATCACTGCAGTCTCAGTCAGGGCCACTGCAACCATATAACGGGCCACTGAAGTCTTATTCGGGACAACTGCAGTCTTATATAGAACCACTGCAATCTAAATCAGGAACACTGCAGTCTTATTCAGGACCACTGCCATCTTAATTAGGGCAACTGCAGTCTTAATCCGGCCAACTCCAGTCCTATACACGACCACTGCAGTCTTAATCAAGGCAAATGCAGTCTTCTACAGGGCCACTGCATTCTTATATAGGAACAGAGCAGTCTTTTACAGGACCACTGCAGTCTCAATCAGGGCCCCTACAGCCCTGTGCAGAGCCACTGCAGTCTTATTCAGGACAACTGCAGTCTTCCACAGGACCACTGCAGTCTTAATCAGGACTACTGCAGTCTTAATCAGGATAATTGCAGTCGAATAAAGGACCACTGCTGTCTTAATCAGGGCATCTGCAGTCTTATATGGGAACACAGCAGTCTTAATCAGGGCCTCTGCAGTTTTAATCAGGGCAACTGCCATCTTATACAGGACCAAAGCAGTGATATTCAAGACTACTGCAGTCTTATTCAATATCACTGCTGTCTCAATCAGGGCCACTGGAGCCCTATAACGAGCCACTGCAGTCTTATTCAGAACCACTGCAGTCTTTATCAGGACGGCTGCAGTCTTATACAGGACAACTGCAGTCTTAATAACGCTACTGCATTCTAAATCAGGGCAACTACAGTCTTATAGAGGACCACTGCCATCTTAATCAGGCCGACTGCAGTCTTAATCAGGCCACTGCAGTCTTTTACAGGACTACAGCATTCTTAATTAGTGCAACTGCAGTCTTGTACAGTGGTCTTAATCCGGACCACTGCAGTCTTATTCTGGATCACTGCAGTCTTCTACAGGGCTACTGCAGTCTTATACAGGACCACTGCCGTCTCAAGCAGGACCACTGCAGTCCTATAGGGAACGCATGCAGTCTTATATAGGACCACTGCAGTCTTAATCAGGGCAACTGCAGTCTTAATCAGGGCAACTGCAGTTGATCACAGGACCACTGCAGTCTTAATCAGGACCACTGCAATCTTAATCAGGACTACTGCAGTCTTATTCAGGGCAACTGTCGTCTTATACAGGACCACTGCAGTCTTAATCATGGCAATTGCAGTTTTGTACAGGACAAGTGCAGTCTTATACAGGACCACAGCCGTCATATTCAGGACCACTGCAGACTTATTCAGAAACACTGCTGTCTTAATCAGGACCACTGCAGTCTTAATCAGGCCAATTGCAGTTTTATACAGGACAACTGCAGTCTTATAAAGGAACACAGCAGTCATATTCAGGACTACTGCAGTCTTATTCAGGAACACTGCAGTCTCAGTCAGGGCCACAGCAGTCTTATAAGGAATGACTGCAGTCTTATACAGGACCACCACAGTCTTATACAGGACCACTGCAGTCTCTATCGGGGCCACTGCAGCTGTATAACGAGCCACTGAAATCTTATTCAGAACCACTGCAGTCTTTATCAGGACTACTGCAATCATATACAGGACCTCTGCAGTCTCAATGAGCGATACTGCATTCTTAATCAGGGCAACTACAGTATTATACAGGACCACAGCAGTCTTAATAAGTGCAACAGCAGTCTTATACTGAACCACTGCAGTCTTAATTAGGACCACTGCAGCCTTATTCAGGACCACTGCAATCTTCTACAGGGCTACTGCAGTCTTATACAGAACCACTGCAGTCTTAATCAGTGCAACTGCATTCTTATACTGGACCACTACAGTCTTATTTAGGACCACTGCACACTTAATCAGGACCACTGCCGGCTTAATCAGGGCATCTGCAGTCTTATACAGGAACACTGCTGTCTTATTCAGGACCACTACTGTCTTAATCAGGACCACTACAGTCTTAATCAGCACAACTGCATTCTTATACAGGACCACTGCAGTCTTAATCAGGACTACTGCAGTATTAATCAGGGCAACAGAAGTTTTATACAATACCACTGCAGTCTCAATCAGGGCCACTTCAGCCCTATACTGAGCCATTGCAGTCTTATCCGGGACCACTGCGGACTTATTCACGACCACTGCTCTCTTAATCAGGACATCTGCAGTCTTATACGGGACAAATACAGTCTTAAAATGGGCCCCTGCAGTCTTACTCAGGGCAACTGCCATCTCATACAGGACTACTGCAGTCTAAGTCAGGCCAGTTGCAGTTTTATACAGGACAACTGCAGTCTTAATCAGGACCACAACAGTCATATTCAGGACTACTGCGGACTTATTCAGGACCACTGCATTCTCAATTAGGGCCGCTGCCGTCTTATAAGGAATGACTGCAGTCTTATACAGGACCACCACAGTCTTATACAGGACCACTGCAGTCTCTATCGGGGCCACTGCAACCGTATAACGAGCCACTGAAATCTTATTCAGAACCACTGCAGTCTTTATCAGGACTACTGCAATCATATACAGGACCTCTGCAGTCTCAATGAGCGATACTGCATTCTTAATCCGGGCAACTACAGTCTTATACAGGACCACTGCAGTCTTAATAAGTGCAACTGCAGTCTTATTCCGGACCACTGCAGTCTTCTACAGGGCTACTGCAGTCTTATATAGGACCACTGCAGTCTTAATCAGCGCAATTGCATTCTTATACTGGACCACTACAGTCTTATACAGTGCCACTGCAATCTTATATCGCAGCACAGCAGTCTTATTCAGGGCTACTGCTGTCTTATACAAGAGCACTGCAGTCTTAATCAGGACCACTGCCGTCTTATACAGAACCACAGCAGTCATATTCAGGAACACTGCTGTCTTATTCAGGACCATTGCTGTCTTAATCAGGACCACTGAAGTCTTAATCAGCAGAACTACATTCTTATACCGGACCACTGCAGTCTTAATGAGGACTACTGCAGTCTTAATCCGGCTACTGCAGTCTTGTCCAGGACTACTGCAGTCTTAATCAGAGTAACAACAGTCTTCTACAAGACCACTGCAGTCTTAATCAGGGCCACTGCAGCCCTATACTGAGCCACTGCAGTCTTAATGAGGACTACTGCAGTCTTTTAAAGAACTACTGCAGTCTTAATCAGGACCACTGCTGACTTATTCACGACCAATGCTGTCTTAATCAGGGCATCTGCAGTCTTATACGGGACAAATGCAGTCTTAATCAGGGCCACTGCAGTCTTAGTCAGGGCAAGTGCCATCTCATACAGGACCACTGCAGTTTTAATCAGGCCAATTGCAGTTTTACACAGGACAACTGCAGTCTTAATCAGGACCACAACAGTCATATTCAGGACCATTGCAGGCTTATTCAGGACCACTGCATTCTCAATCAGGGCCACTGCCGGCTTATAAGGAATGACTGAAATCTTATACAGGACCACCAGTCTTATACAGAACCACTGCAGTCTTAATCAGGACTACTGCAGTCTTAATTAGGACCACTGCTGTCTTATACAGGACCACAGCAGTCTTAATTAGCGCAACTACAGTCTTATACAGAAAAACTGCCGTCTTAATCAGGACTACTGCAGTCTTATACAGGACCACAGCAGTCTCATTCAGGACCACTCCTTTCTTATATAGGGCCACCACAATCTTATACAGGAACACTGCTGTCACAATCAGGGAAACTGCAGTCGAACACAGGACCACTGCAGTCTTAATCAGAGCAATTGCATTTTTATACAGGACAACTGCAGTCTAATAAAGGATCACAGCAGTCATCTTCAGGACTGCTGCAATCTTATTCAGGAACACTGCAGTCTCAATCAGGGCCACTGCAGTTTTATAAGGAACGACTGCAGTCTTATACAGGACCACCACAGTCTTATACAGGTAAACTGCAGTCTCAATCAAGGCCACGGCAGCCGTATAACGAGCCACTGAAGTCTTATTCAGGACCACTGAAATATTATACAGAACCAATGCAGTCTTTATCAGGACTACTGCAATCATATACAGGACCACTGCAGTCTTAATGAGCGATACTGCATTCGTAATCAGGGCAACTACAGTCTTATACAGGACCACTGCAGTCTTAATCAGGAATACTGCAGTCTTATACAGAACCACTGCAATCTTAATCAGGACCACTGTAGTCTTATTCAGGACTTCTGCAGTCTTCTACAGGACTACTGCAGTCTTCCACAGGACCACTGCAGTGTTAATCAGGACTACTGCAGTCTTAATCAGGTTAATTGCAGTCGTATAAAAGACCACTGCTGTCTTAATCAGGGCATCTGCAGTCTTATATGGGAACACAGCAGTCTTAATCAGGGCCACTGCAGTCTTAATCAGGGCAACTGCCATCTTATACATGTCCACTGCAGTCTTAATCAGGGCAATTGCAGTTTTATACAGGACAACTTCAATCTTATACAGGACCAAAGCAGTGATATTCAGGACTACTGCAGTCTTATTCAATACCACTGCTGTCTTAATCAGGGCAACAGCAGTCCTCTACATGGCTACTGCTGTCTTATTCAGGGCATCTGCAGTCTTATCCAGGACCACTGCAGTCTTATCCTGGACCACTGCAGTCCCGTTCAGGACCACTGCAGTCTTATACAGAACCACTGCAGTCTTAAACAGGACCAATGCATTCTTAATCAGGAACCCTGCAGGTTTAATCAGGGCAACTGCAATTTTATACAGTACCACTACAGTCTTCTACTGGACAACTGCAGTATCATTCAGGACCATTCCATTCTTATACACGACCACCACAGTCTTATACAGGACCAGTGCAGTCTCAATCAAGACCACTTCAGTCTTATACGGAACGACTGCAGTCTTATACAGGACCACCACAGCTCATACAGGAACAAAGCAGTTTTAATCAGGGCCACTGCAGCCCTATAACGAGGCACTGAGGTCTTATTTGGGACCACTGCAGTGTTATGCAGAACCACTGCAGTCTTAATCAGGACCACTGCAGTCTTATTCGGGACCACTGCTGTCTTAATTAGGGCAACTGCATTCTTATACAGGACCACCGCAGTCTTAATCAGGGCAACTGCAGTCTTCTACAGGAATACTGCAGTCATATAGAGGATCACAGCAGTCTTATTCAGGACTACTGCTGTCTTATACATGACCAATGCACTCTTAATCAGCGCAACTGCATTCTTAGACTGGGCGATTGCAGTCTCATTCAGGACCACTCCATTCTTATACAGGACCACTGCAGTCTCAATCAGGCCCTCTGCAGTCCTATACGGAATGATTGCAATCTTTTACTGGACCACTGCAGTCGTAATCAAGACTACTGCTGTCTTAATCAGGGCAACTGCAGTCTTAATCAGGACTACTGCAGAATTATACAGGACCACAGCAGTCTCATTCAGGACCACTCCTTTCTTATATAGGGCCACCACAGTCTTATACAGGAACACTGCTGTCACAATCAGGGAAACTGCAGTCGAACACAGAACCACTGCAGTCTTAATCAGAGCAATTGCATTTTTATACAGGACAACTGCAGTCTTATAAAGGACCACAGCAGTCATATTCAGGACAGCTGTAATCTTATTCAGGAACACTGCAGTCTCAATCAGGGCCACTGCAGTTTTATAAGGAACGACTGCAGTCTTATACAGGACCACCACAGTCTTATACAGGTAAACTGCAGTCTCAATCAAGGCCACGGCAGCCGTGTAACGAGCCACTGAAGTCTTATTCAGGACCACTGAAATATTATACAGAACCAATGCAGTCTTTATCAGGACTACTGCAATCATATACAGGACCACTGCAGTCTTAATGAGCGATACTGCATTCGTAATCAGGGCAACTACAGTCTTATACAGGACCACTGCAGTCTTAATCAGGAATACTGCAGTCTTATACAGAACCACTGCAATCTTAATCAGGACCACTGCAGTCTTATTCAGGACTTCTGCAGTCTTCTACAGGACTACTGCAGTCTTAATCAGGTTAATTGCAGTCGTATAAAAGACCACTGCTGTCTTAATCAGGGCATCTGCAGTCTTATATGGGAACACAGCAGTCTTAATCAGGGCCACTGCAGTCTTAATCAGGGCAACTGCCATCTTATACATGTCCACTGCAGTCTTAATCAGGGCAATTGCAGTTTTATACAGGACAACTGCAATCTTATACAGGACCAAAGCAGTGATATTCAGGTCTTATTCAATACCACTGCTGTCTTAATCAGGGCAACAGCAGTCCTCTACATGGCTACTGCTGTCTTATTCAGGGCATCTGCAGTCTTATCCAGGACCACTGCAGTCTTATCCTGGACCACTGCAGTCCCGTTCAGGACCACTGCCGTCTTATACAGAACCACTGCAGTCTTAAACAGGACCAATGCATTCTTAATCAGGAACCCTGCAGGTTTAATCAGGGCAACTGCAGTTTTATACAGTACCACTGCAGTCTTCTACTGGACAACTGCAGTATCATTCAGGACCATTCCATTCTTATACACGACCACCACAGTCTTATACAGGACCACCACAGCTCATACAGGAACAAAGCAGTTTTAATCAGGGCCACTGCAGCCCTATAACGAGGCACTGAAGTCTTATTTGGGACCACTGCAGTGTTATGCAGAACCACTGCAGTCTTAATCAGGACCACTGCAGTCTTATTCGGGACCACTGCTGTCTTAATCAGGGCAACTGCATTCTTATACAGGACCACCGCAGTCTTAATCAGGGCAACTGCAGTCTTCTACAGGAATACTGCAGTCATATAGAGGATCACAGCAGTCTTATTCAGGACTACTGCTGTCTTATACATGACCAATGCACTCTTAATCAGCGCAACTGCATTCTTAGACTGGGCGATTGCAGTCTCATTCAGGACCACTCCATTCTTATACAGGACCACTGCAGTCTCAGTCAGGTCCTCTGCAGTCCTATACGGAACGATTGCAATCTTTTACTGGACCACTGCAGTCATAATCAAGACTACTGCTGTCTTAATCAGGGCAACTGCAGTCTTAATCAGGGCAACTGCAGTCGAACAGAGGACCACTGCAGTCTTAATAAGGAACACTGCTGTCTTATTCAGGACCACTGCTGTCTTAATCAGCACAACTGCATTCTTATACAGGACCACTGCAGTCTTAAACAGGACTACTGCAGTCTTAATCTGGGCAACTGCAGTCTTGTACAGGACTACTGCAGTCTTAATCAGGGCAAAAGCAGTCTTCTACAGGAACACTGCAGTCTTTACAGGAACACTTCAGTCTTATACAGGACCACTGCAGTCTCAATCATGGCAACTGCAGCCCTATACTGAGCCACTGCAGTCTTATTCGGGACCACTGCAGTCTTTTAAAGAACCACTGCAGTCTTAATCAGGACTACTGCAGTCTTAATCAGGTTAACTGCAGTCGAATACAGGTCCACTGCAGTCTTAATCAGGGCAGTTGCAGTTTTATACAGGACAACTGCAATCTTATACAGGACCAAAGCAGTGATATTCAGAACTACTGCAGTCTTATTCAATACCACTGCTGTCTCACTCAGGACCACTGCAGCCCTATAACGAGCCACTGCAGTCTTATTCAGAGCCACTGCTGTCTTTAGCAGGACTACTGCAGTCTTATACATGACCACTGCAGTCTTAATAACGCTACTTCATTCTTAGTCAGGGCATCTGCAGTCTTTTCCAGGACCACTGCCGTCTTAATCAGGACGACTGCAATCATATACAGGACCACTGCAGTCTTAATGAGCGATACTGCATTCTAATCATGGCAACTACAATCTTATACAGGACCACTGCAGTCTTAATCAGGACCCCTGCAGTCTTATTCAGGACCACTGTATGCATTTTCTGCGCCACCACAGTCTTATTCAGGGCAACTGCTGTCTATACAGGACCACTGAAGTCTTAATCAGGGCAATTGCAGTTTTATACAGGACAACTGCAGTCTTAATCAGGACCACTGCAATCATATACAGGACACTGCAGTCTTAATGAGCGATACTGCATTCTTAATCAGGGCAACTACATTCTTATACAGGACATTGCAGTCTTAATCAGGACCGCTGCAGTCTTATTCAGGATCACTGCATGCTTATTCAGGGCCACTGCAGTCTTAATTAGGGCAACTGCTGTCTTATACAGGACCACTGCAGTCTTAATCAGGACTACTGCAGTCTTAATCAGGTCCACTGCAGTCTTTCAGAGGAGCACTGCCGTCTTTATCAGGACTATTGCAATCATATACAGGACCATTGCAGTCTTAATGAGCGATACTGCATTCTAATCAGGGCAACTACAGTCTTATACAGGACCACTGCAGTCTTAATCAGGACCCCTGCAGTCTTATTCAGGACAACTGCATGCTTTTTCTGTGCCACCGCAGTCTTAGTCAGGGCAACTGCTGTCTTATACAGAACCACTGAAGTCTTAATCAGGGCAATTGCAGTTTTATACAGGACAACTGCAGTCTTAATCAGGACCACTACAATCATATGCAGGACCACTGCAGTCTTAATGAGCGATACTGCATTCTTAATCAGGGCAACTACATTCTTATACAGGACATTGCGGTCTTAATTAGGACCCCTGCAGTCTTATTCAGGACCACTGCATGCTTATTCAGGGCCACTGCAGTCTTAATGAGGGCAGCTGCTGTCTTATACAGAACCACTGCAGTCTTATACAGGACCACATCAGTCTTAATTAGTGCTATTGCAGTCTTATACAGAACGACTGCAGTCTTAATCAGGACGACTGCAGTCTTATTCAGGACCACTGCTGTCTTCTACGGGGCTACTGCAGTCTTATACAGGACCACTGCAGTCTTAATCAGCGCAACAGCATTCTTATAATGGACCACTGCAGTATCATTCAGGACCAATCCATTCTTATACAGGACTACCACACTCTTATACGGTACCACTGCAATCTTATATAGCACCACAGCAGTCTTATTCAGGGCTACTGCTGTCTTATACAGTAGCACTGCATTCTTAATCAGGTTCACTGCCATCGTATATAGAACCACTGCAGTCTTAAACAGGACCAATGCATTCTTATTCAGGGCAACTACAATCTTATACAGGACCACTGCAGACTTCTACTGGACCACTGCAGTATCATTCAGGACCACTCCATTCTTATACAGGACCACTGCAGTCTCAATCAGGACCACTTCAGTCTTATATGGAACGACTGCATTCTTATACAGGACCACCACACTCTTATACAGGATGACTGATGTTTCAATCGGGGCCACTGCAGCCCAATATCGAGCCACTGAAGTCATATTCGGGACAACTGACGTCTTATACAGAACAACTTCAGTCTTAATTGGGACCACTGCAGTCTTATTCAGGACCACTTCCGGCTTAATCAGGGCATCTACAGTCTTATACAGGACCACTGCAGTCTCATACAGGAACACTTCAATCTTATACAGGAACACTGCAGTCTCAATCATGGCCACTGCAGCCCTATACTGAGCCACTGCAGTCTTATTCGGGACCACTGCAGTCTTTTACAGAACCACTGCAGTCTTAATCAGGACCACTGCATTCTTATTCAGGACCACTGCTGTCTTAATCAGGGCATATGCAGTCTTATATGGGACCACTGCAGTCTTAATCAAGGCAATTGCAGTTTTATACAGGACAACTGCAGTCTTAATGAGGACCACTGCAATCATATACAGGACCACTGCAGTCTTAATGAGCGATATTGCATTCTTAATCAGGGCAACTACAGTCTTATACAGGACCACTGCAGTCTTAACCAGGACCCCTGCAGTCTTATTCAGGACCACTGCATGCTTATTCAGGGCCACTGCAGTCTTATTCAGGACTACCGTGGTCTTAATCAGGACCACTGCAGTCTTATACAGGACCATATCAGTCTTAATTAGTGCAACTGCAGTCTTATACAGAACCACTGCAGTCTTAATCATGACCACTGCAGTCTTATTCAGGACCACTGCAGTCTTATACAGAACCACTGCAGTCTTAATCGGCGCAACTGCATTCTTATACTGGACAACTGCAGTATCATTCAGGACCACTCCATTCTTATACAGGACTACCACACTCTTATACAGTGCCACTGCAATCTTATATAGCACCACAGCAGTCTTATTCAGGGCTACTGCTGTCTTATACAGGAGCACTGCATTCTTAATCAGGACCACTGCCGTCTTATATATAACCACTGCAGTCTTAAACAGGACCAATGCATTCTTATTCAGGGACCACTGCAGACTTCTACTGGACCACTGCAGTATCATTCAGGACCACTCCATTCTTATATAGGACCACTGCAGTCTCAATCAGGACCAATTCAGTCTTATATGGAATGACTGCAGTTTTATACAGGACCACCACACTCTTATAGAGGATCACTGAAGTTTTATTCGGGGCCACTGCAGCCCTATATCGAGCCACTGAAGTCATATTCGGGACCATTGACGTCTTATACAGAACCACTTCAGTCTTAATTGGGACCACTGCAGTCTTATTCAGGACCACTGCCGGCTTAATCAGGGCATCCACAGTCTTATACAGGACCACTGCAGTCTTATTCAGGACAACAGCAGTCTTCTACAGTACAACTGCCGTCTTATACAGGAACACTTCAGTCTTATACAGGAACACTGCAGTCTCAGTCATGGCCACTGCAGCCCTATACTGAGCCACTGCAGTCTCATTCGGGACAACTGCAATCTTTTACAGAACCAGTGCAGTCTTAATCAGGACCACTGCATTCTTATTCAGGACCACTGCTGTCTTAATCAGGGCATCTGCAGTCTTATACGGGACCACTGCAGTCTTAATCAAGGCAATTGCTGTTTTATACACGACAACTGTAGTCTTAATCAGGACCACTGCAATCATATACAGGACCACTGCAGTCTTAATGAGTGATACTGCATTCTTAATCAGGGCAACTACAGTCTTATACAGGACCCCTGCAGTCTTATGCAGAACCACTGCCATCTTTATCAGGGCTACTACAGTCCTACACAGGACTACTGCAGTTTAATCAGGGCCACTGCAGTCTTAATCAGGGCAATTGCAGTTTTATACAGAACAACTGCAATCAGATACAGGACCAAAGCAGTGATATTCAGGACTACTGCAGTCTTATTCAATACCACTGCTGTCTTAATCTGGGCAACAGCAGTCCTCTACATGGCTACTGCTGTCTTATACAGGACCACCACAGTCTTATACACTAACACTGCAGTCTCAATCAGCACTGCAGCCCAATAACGAGCCACTGAAGTCTTATTCAGGACCACTGCAGTCTTATGCAGAACCGCTGTCGTCTTTATCGGGGCAACTACAGTCCTCTACAGGACTACTGCAGTTTAATCAGGCCACTGCAATCTTATACAGAACCATTGCAGTCTTAATCAGGACCACTGCAGTCTTCTACAGGGCTACTGCAATCTTACACAGGATCACTGCAGTCTTAATCAGTGCAAGCTCATTCTTATACTGGAGCAGTGCAGTCTCATTCAGGACCACTCCTTTCTTATAAATGGCCACCATAGTCTTATACAGGAACACTGCTGTCACAATCAGGGAAACTGCAGTCGAACACAGACCCACTGCAGTCTTATACAGGACCATCGCAGACTTTTACAGGACCACTGCAGTCTCAATCAGGGCCACTGCAGCCCTATACAGAACCACTGCAGTCTTATTTGGGACCACTGCAGTCTTATACAGAACCATTGCAGTCTTATATAGCACCACAGCAGTCTTATTCAGGGCAACTGCTGTCTTATACAGGAGCACTGCATTCTTAATCAGGACCACTGCCATCTTATACAGAAACACTGCAGTCTTAAACAGAACCAATGCATTCTTATTCAGGGCAACTACAATCTTATACGGGACCACTGCAGACTTCTACTGGACCACTGCAGTATCATTCAGGACCACTTCAGTCTCATATGGAACAACTGCAGTCTTATACAGGACCACCACACTCTTATACAGTTATCACTGAAGTTTCAATCGGGGCCACTGCAGCCCTATATCAAGCCACTGAAGTCATATTCGGGACAACTGACGTGTTATACAGAACCATTTCAGTTTTAATTGGTACCACTGCAGTCTTATTCAGGACCACTGCTGGGTTATTCAGGGCATCTACAGTCTTATACACGACCACTGCAGTCTTAATCAGGACTACTGCAGTCTTAATCAGTACAACAGCAGTCTTCTACAGTACCACTGCATTCTTATACAGGAACACTTCACTCTTATATAGGAACACTGCAGTCTCAATCATGGCCACTTCAGCCCTATATTGAGCCACTGCAGTCTTTTACAGAAGCACTGCCGTCTTAATCAGGACCACTGCAGTCTTAATCATGACCACTGCAGTCTTATTCAGGACCACTGCTGTCTTAATCAGGGCATCTCCAGTCTTATATGGGATCACTGCAGTCTTAATCAGGGCCACTGCAGTCTTAATCAGGGCAACTGCCATTTTATACAGGACAACTGCAGTCTTAATCAGGACCACAACAGTCATATTCAGGACTACTGCAGTTTTATTCAGGACCACTGTATTCTCATTCAGGGCCACTGTCGTCTTATAAGGAATGACTGCAGTCTTAAACAGGACCATCAGAGTCTTGTACAGGACCACCACAGCCTTATACAGGACCACTGCCGTCTTAATCAGGACTGCTGCAGTCTTAATTAGCGCAACTGCAGTCTTATACAGAACCACTGCAGTCTTAATCAGGACCACTGTAGTCTTATTCAGGACCTCTGCAGTCTTCTACAGGACTACTGCAATGTTATACAGGACCACTGCTCTCTCAATCAGGATCACTGCAGTCCTATAGGGAATGCATGCAGTCTTATATAGCACCACTGCTGTCTTAATCAGGGCAACTGCAGTTGAACACAGGAGCACTGCAGTCTTAATCAGGACCACTGCAAACTTAATCAGGACTACTGCAGTCTTATTCAGGGCAACTGCCGTCTTATACAGGACCACTGCAGACTTAATCATGGCAATTGCAGTGTTGTACAGGACAAATGCAATCTTATACAGGACCACAGCTGTCATATTCAGGACCACTACAATCTCATTCAGGACCACTGCTGTCTTAATCAGGACCACTGCAGTCTCAACCAGGGCAATTGCAGTTTTATACAGGACAACTGCAGTCTTATACAGGACCACCACAGTCTTATACAGGACCACTGCCATCTTAATCAGGACTGATGCAGTCTTAATTAGCGCAACTGCAGTCTTATACAGAACAACTGCAGTCTTAATCAGGACCACTGTAGTCTTATTCAGGACCACTGCAGTCTTCGACAGGACTACTGCAATGTTATACAGGACCACTGCTCTCTCGGTCAGGACCACTGCAGTCCTATAGGGAATGCATGCAGTCTTATAAAGCACCACTGCCGTCTTAATCAGGGCAACTGTAGTCTTAATCAGCGCAACTGCAGTTGAACACAGGAGCACTGCAGTCTTAATCTAGACCACTGCAGACTTAATCAGGACTACTGCAGTCTTATTCAGGGCAACTGCCGTCTTATACAGTGCAATCTTATTCAGGGCAACTGCAGTCTTATTCAGGGCAACTGCCGTCTTATACAGTGCAATCTTATACAGGACCACAGCTGTCATATTCAGGATCACTGCAATCTTATTCAGGACCACTGCTTTCTCAATCAGGGCCACTGCAGCCGTATAACGAGCCACTGAAATCTTATTCAGGACTACTGCAATCATATACAGGACCACTGCAGCCTTAATGAGCAATACTGCATTCTTAATGAGGGCAACTACAGTCTTATACATGACCACTGCAGTCTTAATCAGGACTACTGCAATCTTATTCAGGACCACTGCTTTCTCAATCAGGGCCACTGCAGCCGTATAACGAGCCACTGAAATCTTATTCAGGACTACTGCAATCATATACAAGACCACTTCAGCCTTAATGAGCAATACTGCATTCTTAATGAGGGCAACTACAGTCTTATACATGACCACTGCAGTCTTAATCAGGACTACTGCAGTCTTAATCAGGACCACTGCAGTCTTATACAGGACCACAGCAGTCTTAATCAGGACCACTTCAGTCTTATTCAGGACTACTGCAGTCTTAATCAGGACTACAGCAGTCTTATACAGGACCACAGCAGTCTTAATCAGGACCACTACAGTCTTATTCCGGACCACTGCAGTCTTATACAGGGGTACAGCAGTCTTAATTAGTGCAACTGCAGTTTTATACAGAACCAGTGCAGTATTAATCAGGACCACTGCTGCCTTATTCAGGACCTTTGCAGTGTTCTACAGGGCTACTGCAGTCTTATACAGGACCACTGCAGTCTTAATCAGCGCATTCTTATACTGGACAACTACAGTATCATTCAGGACCACGCCATTCTTTGTACAGGACCACCACAGTCTTATACAGTAACACTGCAATCTTATATAGCACCACATCAGTCTTTTTCAGGGTTACTGCTATCTTATACAGGAGGACTGAAATCTTAATGAAGTCTTCTACTGGACCACTGCAGTTTCATTCAGGACCTCTGCAGTCCTATACAGGACTACTGCAATCTTCCACAGGACCACTGCAGTCTTAATCAGGGCATCTGCAGTCTTATGTGTGAACACAGCAGTCTTAATCCGGGCCACTGTAACCTTAATGAGGACAACTCCAATCTTATACAGGACCAACTCAGTGATATTCAGGACTACTGCAGTCTTATTCAATACCACTGCTGTCTCAATCAGGGCCACTGAAGCCCTTTAACGAGCCACTGCAGTCTTATTCAGAACCACTGCAGTCTTTTTCAGGAATACTGCAGTCTTATACAGGACCACTGCAGTCTTAATAAGGCTACTGCATTCTTAATCAGGACCACTGCAGGCTTCTACAGGGCTCCTGCAGTCTTATACAAGACCAATGCTGTCTCAATCAGGTCCACTGCAGTCCTATACGGAATGCATGCAGTCTTATATAGGACCACTGCAGTCTTAATCAGGGCAACTGCCATTTTATTCAGGACCACTGCAGTCTTAATCATGACAATTGCAGTTTTGTACAGGACAAGTGCAATCTTATACAGGACCACAGCAGTCATATTCAGGACCACTGCAGTCTTATTCAGGACCACTGTTGTCTACACCACGACCACTGCAGTCTTAATCAGGGCAATTGCAGTTTAATACAGGACAACTGCAGTCTTATAAAGGACCACAGCAGTCATATTCAGGACTACTGCAGTCTTATTCAGGAAGACTGCAGTCTCAATCAGGGCCACTGCAGTCTTATAAGGAACAACTGCAATCTTATACAGGACCACCATTGTCTTATACAGGGCCACTGCAGCACTATAACGAGCCACTGAAATCTTATTCAGGACTACTGCAATCATATACAGGACCACTGCAGCCTTAATGAGCAATACTGCATTCTTAATGAGGGCAACTACAGTCTTATACATGACCACTGCAGTCTTAATCAGGACTACTGCAGTCTTAATCAGGACCACTGCAGTCTTAATCAGGACCACTTCAGTCTTATTCAGGACCAATGCAGTCTTCTACAGGGCTACTGCAGTCTTATACAGGACCACTGCAGTCTTAATCAGCGCATTCTTATACTGGACCACTACAGTATCATTCAGGACCACTCCATTCTTTATACAGGACCACCACAGTCTTATACAGTAACACTGCAATCTTATATAGCACCACATCAGTCTTTTTCAGGGTTACTGCTGTCTTATACAGGAGGACTGAAGTCTTAATCAGGACCTCTGCCGGCTCATACAGAACCACTGCAGTCTTAAACAGGACCAATGCATTCTTATTCAGGGCAACTACATTCTTATAGAGGACCACTGCCGTCTTATACAGGACCACTGCAGTCTTAATCAGGGCAGCTGCTGTCTTATACAGGGCCGCTGCAGTCTTCTACAGAGCAATTGCAGTCTTAATCATGGCAATTGCAGTTTTGTACAGGACAAGTGCAGCCTTATACAGGACCACAGCAGTCATATTCAGGGCAATTGCATTCTTATTCAGGACTACTGCTGTCTTAATCAGGACCACTGAAGTCTTAATGAGGGCAATTGCAGTTTTATACAGAACAACTGCAGTCATATAAAGGACCACAACAGTCATATTCAGGACTAGTGCAGTCTTCTTCAGGACCACTGCAGTCTCAATCAGGGCCAATGCCATCTTATAAGGAACAACTGCAGTTTTATACAGGACCACCACAGTCTTATTCAGAACCACTGCAGTCTTTATCAGGACTAGTGCAGTCATATACAGGATCACTACAGTCTTAATGAGCGATACTGCATTCTTAATCAGGACACCTGCAGTGTTAATCAAGAACACTGCTGTCTTTTACAGGACCACAGCAGTCTTAATTAGTGCAACTGTAGTCTTATACAGAACCACAGCAGTCTTATTCAGGACCACTGCAGTCTTCTACAGGGCTAATGCAGTCTTATACAGGACCACTGCAGTCTTAATCAGCGCAACTGCATTCTTATACTGGACCACTGCAGCAACATTCAGGATCAATCCATTCTTATACAGTACCACTGCAATCTTATATAGCACCACAGCAGTCTTATTCAGGGCTACTGCTGTCTTAAACAGAACCACTGCAGTCTTAAACAGGACCAATGCATTCTTATTCAGGGCAAATACATGCTTATACACTGCAGTCTTCTACTGGACCACTGCAGTTTCATTCAGGACCACTGCAGTCTTATACAGGACTACTGCAGTCTTCCACAGGACCACTGCAGTCTTAATCAGGGCAACTGTCATTGTATTCAGGACCACTGCAGTCTTAATCATGGCAATTGCAGTTTTGTACAGGACAAGTGCAGTCTTATACAGGACCACAGCACTCATATTCAGGACGACTGCAGTCTTATTCAGGACCACTGTTGTCTACATCACGACCACTGCAGTCTTAATCAGGGCAATTGCAGTTTAATACAGGACAACTGCAGTCTTATAAAGGACCACAGCAGTCATATTCAGGACTAGTGCAATCTTCTTCAGGACCACTGCAGTCTCAATCAGGTCCAATGCCATCTTATAAGGAACAACTGCAGTCTTATACAGGACCACCACAGTCTTATTCAGAACCACTGCAGTCTTTATCAGGACTAGTGCAGTCATATACAGGACCACTGCAGTCTTAATGAGCGATACTGCATTCTTAATCAGGACACCTGCAGTGTTAATCAAGAACACTGCTGTCTTTTACAGGACCACAACATTCATATTCGGGACTACTGCAGTCTTATTCAGGACAACTTGCAGTCTTAATCAGGGTTACTGCAGTCTTAATCAGGGAAACTGCAGTCGAATACAGGACCAGTGCAGTCTTAAACAGGACTACTGCAGTCTTATACAGGACCGCTGCAGTCTCAATCATGGCCACTGCAGCCCTATACTGAGCTACTGCAGGCTTATTCGGGATCACTGCAGTCTTTTACAGAACCATTGTGCTCTTAATCAGGTCCACTGGAGTCTTAATCAGGACTACTGCAGTCTTAATCAGGGAAACTGCAGTCGAATACAGGACCACTGCAGTCTTATTCAGGACCACTGCTGTCTTAATCAGGGCAGCTGCAGTCTTATATGGGACCATTGCTGTCTTAATCAGGGCCACTGCAGTCTTAATCAGGGGGCAATTGGCAATTGCAGTTTTATACAGGACAACTGCAGTCTTATAAGGGGACCATAGCAGTCATATTCAGGACTACAGCAGTCTTATTCAGGATCACTGCAGTCTCAATTAGCGCAACTGCGTTCTTATACTGGACCACTGCAGTATCATTCAGGATCAATCCATTCTTATACAGGACCACCACAATCTTATACAGCACCACTGCAATCTTATATAGCACCACAGCAGTCTTATTCAGGGCTACTGCTGTCTTATACAGGAGCACTGCATTCTTAATCAGGACCACTACCGTCTTATATAGAACCACTGCAGTCTTAAACAGGACCAATGCTTTCTTATTCAGGGCAACTAGATTCTTATACAGGACCTCTGCAGACTTTTAATGGACCACTGCAGTATCATTCAGGACCACTCCATTCTTATACAGGACCACAGCAGTCTCAATCAGGACCACTTCAGTCATATACGGAACGACTGCAGTCTTATACAGGACCACCACACTCTTATACAGGATCACTGAAGTTTCAATCAGGGCCACTGCAGCCCAATATCGAGCCACTGAAGTCATATTCAGGACCACTGCAGTCTTATTCAGAACCACTGCTGGCTTAATCAGGGCATCTACAGTTTTTCTACAGGACCACTGCAGTCTTAATTAGCGCAACTGCAGTCTTGTACAGAACCACTGCAGTATATTCAGGACCACTGCAGTCTTCTACAGGGCTACTGCATTCTCATACTGGACCACTGCAGTATCATTCAGGACCAATCCATTCTTATACAGGACCACTGCAATCTTATATAGCACCACTGCAGTCTTATTCAGGGCTACTGCTGTCTTATACAGAAGCATTGCTTTCTTAATCAGGACCACTACCATCTTATACAGAACCACTGCAGTCTTAAAAAGGACCAAAGCATTCTTATTCAGGTCAACTACATTCTTATACAGGACCACTGCAGACTTCTACTGGCCCACTGTAGTATCATTCAGGACAACTCCATTCTTATACAGGACCACTGCAGTCTCAATCAGGACCACTTCAGTCTTATAATGAACGAAGGCACTCTTATACAGTCTTATACAGGATCACCACACTCTTATACAGGACCACTTATTCGGGACCCCTGAAGTCTTATACAGAACCACTGCAGTCTTAATTAGGACCACTGCAGTCTTAATCCGGGCAACTGCAGTCTTGTACAGCACTACTGCAGTCTTAATCAGGGCAACTGCAGTCTTACACAGGACCACTGCAGTCTTAATGAGCGAAACTGCATTCTTAATCAGCACCCCTGCAGTGTTAATCAAGAACACTGCTGTCTTTTACAGGACCACAGCAGTCTTAATTAGTGCAACTGCAGTCTTATACAGAACCACGGCAGTCTTATTCAGGACCACTGCAGTCTTCTACAGGGCTAATGCAGTCTTTTACAGAACCACTGCAGTCTTAATCAGCGCAACTGCGTTCTTCTACTGGAACACTGCAGTAGCATTCAGGATCAATCCATTCTTATACAGTACCACTGCAATCTTATATAGCACCACAGCAGTCTTATTCAGGGCTACTGCTGTCTTATACAGAAGCACTGCATTCTTAATCAGGACCACTGCCGTCTTATACAGAACCACTGCAGTCTTAAAAAGGACCAATGCTTTCTTATTCAGGGCAACTACATTCTTATACAGGACCACTGCAGACTTCTACTGGACCACTGCAGTATCATTTAGGATCACTCCATTCTTATACAGGACCACGGCAGTCTTAATCAGGACCACTTCAGTCTTATACGGAACGACTGCAGTCTTATACAGGATCACCACACTCTTATACAGGATCACTGAAGTCTCAATCAGGGCCACCCCAGCCCTATATCGAGCCACTGAAGTCATATTCGGGACCACTGAAGTCTTATACAGAACCACTGCAGTCTTAATTAGGACCTCTGCACACTTATTCAGGACTATTGCAGTCTTAATCCGGGCAACTGCTGTCTTGTACAGGACTACTGCAGTCTTAATCATGGCAACTGCAGTCTTCTACAGGACCTCTGCAGTCTTATACAGTAACACTTCAGTCTTATACAGGACCACTGCATTCTCAATCATGGCCACTGCAGCCCTATACTGAGCCACTGCAGTCTTATTCGGGACCACTGCTGTGTTTTACAGAACATTTGCACTCTTAATCAGTACCACTGCAGTCTTAATCAGGACTACTGCAGTCTTAATCAGGGATACTGCAGTCGAATACAGGACCACTGCAGTCTTATTCAGGACCACTGCTGTCTTAATCAGGGCAGCTGCAGTCTTATATGGGACCATTGCTGTCTTAATCAGGACCACTGATGTCTTATTCAGGACCACTACTGTCTTAATCAGGGCATCTGCAGTCTTATATGGGACCACTGCAGACTTAATCAGGGCCACTGCCATCTTATTGAGGACCACTGCAGTCTTAATCAAGCCAATTGCAGTTTTATACAGGACTACTGCTGTCTTAATCAGGCCAATTGCAGTTTTAAACAGGACTACTGCAGTCTTAATCAGGACCACAACAGTCATATTCAGGACTACTGCAGTCTTATTAGGACCAATGCATTCTCAATCAGGGCCCCTGCCGTCTTATAGGGAAAGTCTGCAGTCTTTTTCAGGACCACCAGTCTTATACAGGACGACTGCAGTCTTCATCAGTGCCACTGCAGCCCTATAACGAGACACTGAAGTCTTATTCAGGACCACTTCAGTCTTATACAGGACCACTGCAGTGGTAATCAGGACTACTGCAGTTTTAATCAGGACTACTGCAGTCTTATACAGGATCACTGCAGTCTTCTACAGGGCTACTGCAATCTTATACAGGATCACTGTACTCTTAATCAGCGCAACTTCATTCTTATTCTGGACCACTGCAGTCTCATTCAGGACCACTCCTTTCTTATACAGGGCCATCACAGTCTTATACAGGAACACTGCTGTCACAATCAGGGAAACTGCAGTCGAACACAGGACCACTGCAGTCTTATACAGGACCACTGCAGTCTTTTACAGGAGTACTGCAGTCTTTTACAGGACCACTGCAGTCTTAATCAAAACTACTGCCGTCTTAATCAGGTCAACTGCAGTCGAATACCGGACCACTGCTGTCTTAATCAGTGCACCTGCAATCTAATATGGGAACGCAGCAGTCTTAATCAGGGGCACTGCAATTTTAACGAGGACAGCTGCAATCTTATACAGGACAAAAGCAGTGATATTCAGGACTACTGCAGTGTTATTCAATACCACTGCTGTCTCAATCAGAGCCACTGAAGCCCCATAACGGGCCACTGCAGTCTTAATCGGGACTACTGCAGTCTCAGTCCAGGCAACTGCAGTCTTGTACAGCACTACTGTTGTCTTAATCAGGGCAACAGCAGTCTTCTACGGGACCACTGCTGTCTTATACAGGACCACTGCAGTCTCAATCACGGCCACTGCCATCTTATAGGGAACATCTGCAGTCTTTTTCAGGACCACCAGTCTTATACAGGACCACTGCTGTCTTGTACAGAACCACTGCACTCTTAATCAGGATCACTGCTGTCTTAATCAGGACTACTGCAGTCTTAATCAGGGAAACTGCTGTCGAATACAGGACCACTGCTGTCTTAATCAGAGCAACTGCCATCTTATGCAGGACCAGTGCAGTCTTAATCAGGCCAATTGCAGTTTTATACAAGACAACTGCCATCTTAATCAGGACCACAATAGTCATATTCAGGACCACTGCAGTCTTAATCAGGACTACTGGAGTCTTAACCCGGGCAACAGCAGTCTCCTACAGGACCACTACAGTCTTATACAGGAACACTTCAGTCTTATACAGGACCACTGCAACCTCAATCAGGGCATCTACAGTCTTATACAGGACCACTGCAGTCTTAATCAGGGCCACTGCAGTCTTAATCAGGATCTCTGCAGTCTTAGTCAGGACCACAGCTGTCTTAATCAGGGCATCTGCAGTCTGATATGGGACCACTGCAGTCTTGATCAGGGCCATTGCAGTCTTAATCAGGGCAGCTACCATCTTAAACAGGACCACTGCAGTCTTAATCAGGCCAATTGCAGCTTTATGCAGGACAACTGCTGTCTTAATCAGGACCACAACAGTCATATTACGGACATCTCGAATCTTATTCAGGACCACTGCATTCGCAAACAAGGCCACTGCCGTCTAATAGGGAACGACTGCAGTCTTATACAGGACCACCACAGTCTTATACAGGACCACTGCCGTCTCCATCAGTGCCACTGCAGCCCTATAATGTGACACTGAAGTCTTATTCAGGACCACTGCAGTCTTATACAGAACCACTGCAGTATTTATCAGGGCTACTACAGTCTTATACAGGACAACTGCAGCCTTAAAAAGCGCTTCTGCATTCTTAATCAGGGCAACTGCAGTTGAACACAGGACCACTGCAGACTTAATTAGGACCACTTCAGTCTTATACGGAACGACTGCAGTCTTATACAGGATCACCACACTCTTATACAGGATCACTGAAGTCTCAATCAGGGCCACTGCAGCCCTATACTGAGCCACTGCAGTCTTATTCGGGAAGACTGCAGTCTTTTACAGAACCATTGCACTCTTAATCAGTACCACTGCAGTCTTAATCAGGACTACTGCAGTCTTAATCAGGGATACTGCAGTCGAATACAGGACCACTGCAATCTTATTCAGGACCACTGCTGTATTAATCAGGGCAGCTGCAGTCTTATATGGGACCATTGCTGTCTTAATCCGGGCCACTGCCAGCTTACACAGGACCACTGCAGTCTTAATCAGGCCAATTGCAGTTTTATACAGGACAACTGCCGTCTTAATCAGGACCACTGCAGTCTTATTCAGGACCACTGCTGTCTTAATCAGGGCATCTGCAGTCTTATATGGGACCACTGCTGTCTTAATCAGGGCAACTGCCATCTTATGCAGGACCACTGCAGTCTTAATCAGGCCAATGGCAGTTTTATACAGGACAACTGCTGTCTTAATCAGGACCACAACATTCATATTCAGGACTACTGCAGTCTTATTCAGGACCACTGCAGTCTTAATCAGGACTACTGCAGTCTTAATCAGGGAAACTGCAGTCGAATACAGGACCACTGCAGTCTTAAACAGGACCACTGATATCTTATTCAGGACCACTGCTGTCTTAATCAGGGCATCTGCAGTCTTATTTGGGACCACTGTTGTCTTAATCAGGGCAACTGCCATCTTATTCAGGACCACTGCAGTCTTAATCAGGCCAATTGCAGTTTTATACACGACTACTGCAGTCTTAATCAGGACCACAGCAGTCATATTCAGGACTACTGCAGTCTTATTCAGGTCCACTGCATTCTCAATCAGGGCCACTGCCGTCTTATAGGGAACGTCTGCATTCTTATACAGGACCACCACAGTCTTATACAGGACAACTGCAGTCTCAATCAGTGCCACTGCAGCCCTATAACGAGACACTGAAGTCTTATTCAGGACCACTTCAGTCTTATACAGGACCACTGCAGTCTTATACAGGACGACGGCAGTCTTCTACAGGGCTACTGCAATCTTATACAGGATCACTGTACTCTTAATCAGCGCAACCTCATTCTTATACTGGACCATTGCAGTCTCATTTTGGACTACTCCTTTCTTATACAGGGCCATCACAGTCTTATACAGGAACACTGCTGTCACAATCAGTGAAACTGCAGTCGAACATAGGACCACTGCAGTTTTTTACAGGACCACAGCAGTCTTTTACAGGACCACTGCAGTCTTAATCAAAACTACTTCCGTCTTAATCAGGTTAACTGCAGTCGAATACCTGATCACTGCTGTCTTAATCAGGGCACCTGCAGTCTAATATGGGAGCACAGCAGTCTTAATCTGGGGCACTGCAATGTTAATGAGGACAACTGCAATCTTATACAGGACAAAAGCAGTGATATTCAGGACTACTGCAGTGTTATTCAATACCACTGCTGTCTCAATCAGAGCCACTGAAGCCCCATAACGGGCCACTGTAGTCTTAGTCGGGACTACTGCAGTCTCAATCCAGGCAACTGCAGTCTTGTACAGCACTACTGTTGTCTTAATCAGGGCAACTGCAGTCTTCTACGGGACCACTGCTGTCTTATACAGGAACACTGCAGTCTCAATCACGGCCACTGCAGCCCTATACTGAGCCACTGCAGTCTTATTCGGGACCACTGCTGTCTTTTACAGAACCACTGCACTCTTAATCAGGACCACTGCAGTCTTAATCAGGATTACTGTAGTCTTAATCAGGGAAACTGCCGTCGAATACAGGACCACTGCTGTCTTAATCAGGAGCACTGCAGTCTTATTCAGAACCACTGCAGTCTTAATCAGAGCAACTGCCATCTTATGCAGGACCAGTGCAGTCTTAGTCAGGCCAATTGCAGTTTTATACAGGACAACTGCCATCTTAATCAGGACCACAACAGTCATATTCACGACTACTGCAGTCTTATTCAGGACCACTGCAGTCTCAATCAGGGCCACTACAGTCTTATGCAGGACCACTGCAGTCTTAATCTGGGCAACTGCAGTCTTCTACAGGACCTCTGCAGTCTTATACAGGAACATTTCAGTCTTATACAGGACCACTGCAGTCTCAATCATGGCCACTGCAGCCCTATACTGAGCCACTGCAGTATTATACAGGACCACCACAGTCTTATACAGGACCACTGCAGTCTTAATCCGGGCAACTGCAGTCTTCTACAGGACCTCTGCAGTCTTATACAGGAGCATTTCAGTCTTATACAGGACCACTGCAGTCTCAATCATGGCCACTGCAGCCCTATACTGAGCCACTGCAGTCTTATTCGGGACCACTGCAGTCTTTTACAGAACCATTGCACTCTTATTCAGTACCACTGCAGTCTTAATCAGGACTACTGCAGTCTTAATCAGGGAAACTGCAGTCGAATACAGGAAGACTGCAGTCTTATTCAGGACCACTGCTGTCTTAATCAGGGCATCTGCAGTTTTATACAGGACAACTGCAGTCTTAATGAGGACCACAACATTCATATTCAGGACTTCTGCAGTCTTATTCAGGAGAACTGCAGTCTTAATCAGGACTACAGCAGTCTTAATCAGGGAAACTGTAGTCGAATACAGGACCACTGCAGTTTTAAACAGGACCACTGATGTCTTATTCAGGACCACTGCTGTCTTAATCAGGGCATCTGCAGTCTTTTATGGGACCACTGCAGTCTTAAACAAGGCAACTACCATCTTATTCAGGACCACTGCAGTCTTAATCAGGCCAATTGCAGTTTTAAACAGGACTACTGCAGTCTTAATCAGGACCACAACAGTCATATTCAGGACTACTGCAGTCTTATTCAGGACCACTGCATTCTCAATCAGGGCCATTGCCATCTTATATGGAATGTCTGCAATCTTACACAGGACCACCAAAGTCTTATACAGGACCACTGCAGTCTCCATCAGTGCCACTGCAGCCCTCTAACGAGACACTGAAGTCTTATTCAGGACCACTGCTGTCTTAATCAGGGCATCTGCAGTCTTTTATGGGACCACTGCAGTCTTAAACAAGGCAACTACCATCTTATTCAGGACCACTGCAGTCTTAATCAGGCCAATTGCAGTTTTAAACAGGACTACTGCAGTCTTAATCAGGACCACAACAGTCATATTCAGGACTACTGCAGTCTTATTCAGGACCGCTGCATTCTCAATCAGGGCCACTGCCGTCTTATAGGGCATGTCTGCAGTCTTACACAGGACCACCAAAGTCTTATACAGGACCACTGCAGTCTCCATCAGTGCCACTGCTGCCCTATAACGAGACACTGAAGTCTTATTCACGACCACTGCAGTCTTAATCAGGACTACTGCTGTCCTAATCAGGATCACTGCAGTCTTATACAGGACCACAGCAGTAATAATTAGCGCAACTGCAGTCTTACACAGAAACACTGCAGTCTCAATCAGCGCAACATCATTCTTATAATGGACCACTGCAGTCTCATTCAGGACCACTCCTTTCTTATACAGGGCCACCCCAGTCTTATACAGGAACACTGCTGTCACAATTAGGGAAACTGCAGTCGAACACAGGACCACTGCAGTCTTATACAGGACTACTGCAGTCTTAATCATGTTAACTGCAGTCGAATACCGGACCACTGCTGTCTTAATCAGGGCACATGCAGTCTTATATGGGAACACAGCAGTCTTAATCAGGGGCACTGCAATCTAAATGAGGGCAACTGCTATTTTACACAGGACAAAAGCAGTGATATTCAGGACTACTGCAGTTTTATTCAATACCACCGCTGTCTCAATCAGGGCCACTTAAGTCCCATAACGGGCCACTGCAGTCTTATTCTGAACCACTACAGTCTTAATCAGGACTACTGCAGTCTTAATCAGGACCATTGCAGTCTTTTACCGGACCACGGCCGACTTGATTAGCGCAACTGCAGTCTTATGCAGAACCACTGCAGTCTTAATAAGTCCACTGTAGCCTATTCAGGCTCACTGCAGTCTTCTACCAGGCTACTGCAGTCTTATACAGGACCACTGCTGTCTCAATCAGGACCACTGCAGTCCTATAGGGAACGGTGCAGCCTTATATAGGACCACTGCAGTCTTAATCAGGGCAACAGCAGTCTTAATCAGGGCAACTCCAGTTGAACACAGGACCACTGCAGACTTAATCAGGACCACTGCAATCTTAATCAGGACTGCTGCAGTCTTATTCATGGCAACTGCCTTCTTATAAATGACCACAGCAGTCTTAATTAGCACAACTGCAATCTTGTACAGAACCACTGCAGTCTTATTCAGGACCACTGCAGTCTTCTACAGGGCTACTGCATTCTTATACTGGACCACTGCAGTATCATTCAGGACCAATCCATTCTTATACAGGATCATCACACTTTTATACCTTACCACTGCAATCTTATATAGCACCACAGCAGTCTTACTCAGGGCTACTGCTGTCTTATACAGAAGCACTGCATTCTTAATCAGGACCACTACCGTCTTATACAGAACCATTGCAGTCTTAAAAAGGACCAATGCATTCTAATTCAGGGCAACTACATTCTTATACAGGACCACTGCAGTCTTCTACAGGACCACTGCAGTATCATTCAGGACCACCCCATTCTTATACAGAACCATTGCACGGCAGTCTCAATCAGGACCACTTCAGTCTTATAGGGAATGACTGCAGTCTTATACAGGATCCCCACACTCTTATACACGATCACTGAAGTCTCAATCAGGGCCACTGCAGCCCTATATCGAGCCACTGAAGTCATATTCGGGACCACTGAAGTCTTATAGAGGACCACTGCAGTCTTAATCAGGACTACTGCAGTCTTAATCAGGGCAATAGCAGTCTTCTACAGGACCTCTGCAGTCTTATACAGGAACACCTCAGTCTTACACAGGATCACTGAAGTCTCAGTCAGGGCCACTGCAGCCCTATATCGAGCCACTGAAATCATATTCAGGACCACTGAAGTCTTATACAGAACCACTGCAGTCTTAATTAGGACCTCTGCAGTCTTATTCAGGACCACTGCCGGATTAATCAGGGCATCTACAGACTTATAGATGACCACTGCAGTCTTATACATAAACACTTCAGTCTTATACAGGAACACTGCAGTCTCAATCATAGCCACAGCAGCCCTATACTGAGCCACTGCAGTCTTACTCGGGACCACTGCAGTCTTTTACAGAACCACTGCAGTCTTAATCGGGACCACTGCAGTCTTTTACAGAACAACTGCAGTCTTAATCAGGACCACTGCAGTCTTAATCAGGGAAACTGCAGTCGAATACATGACCACTGCAGTCTTAATCAGGACCACTGCAGTCTTATTCAGGACCACTGCTGTCTTAATCAGGGCATCTGCAGTCTTATATGGGACCACTGCAGTCTTAAACAGGGCAACTGCAGTCTGAATTAGGGCAACTGCAGTTGAACACAGGTCCACTGCAGACTGAATTAGGACCACTGCAGTCTTAAGCAGAACTACTGCAGTCTTATTCAGGGCAACAGCCGTCTTATACAGGACCACTGCAGTCTTAATTAGCGCAACTGCAGTCTTGTACAGAACCACTGCAGTCTTATTCAGGTCCAATGCAGTCTTCGACAGGGCTACTGCATTCTTATACTGGACCACTGCAGTATCATTCAGGACAAATCCATTCTTACACAGGACCACCTCACTCATATACAGTACCACTGCAATCTTATATAGCACCACAGCAGTCTTATTCAGAGCTACTGCTGTCTTATACAGAAGCACTGCATTCTTAATCAGGACCACTACCATCTTATACAGAACTACTGCAGTCTTAAAAAGGACTTATGCATTTTTATTCAGGGCAACTACATTCTTATACAGGACCACTGCAGACTTCTACTGGACCACTGCAGGATCATTCAGGACCACTCTGTTCTTATACAGGACCACTGCAGTCTCAATCATGGCCATTGAAGCCCTATACTGAGCCAGTGCAGTTTTATTTGGGACCACTGCAGTCTTTTACAGAACCGCTGCACTCTTAATCAGGACCACTGCAGTCTTAATCAGGACTACTGCAGTCTTAATCAGGACTACTGCAGTCTTAATCAGGGAAACTGCTGTCGAATACAGGACCGTTGCAGTCTTAATCTGGATTACTGCAGTCTTATCTTAATCAGGGCTGTCTTAATCAGGGCATCTGCAGTCTTATATGGGACCACTGCAGTCTTATTCAGTACCACTGCATTCTCAATCAGGGGCACTGCCATCTTGTAGGGAACGACTGCAGTCTTATACAGGACCACCACCCTCTTATACAGGACCACCGCAGTCTCAATCAGTGCCACTGCAGCCATATAACGAGACACTGAAGTCTTATTCAGGACCACTGCAGTCTTATACAGAACCACTGCAGTCTTTATCAGGGCTACTACAGTCTTATACGGGACCACTGCAGCCTTAATCAGCGCTACTGCTTTCTTAATCAGGGCCACTACAGTCTTATTCAGGACCACTGCAGTCTTAATCAGGACTACTGCCGTCTTAATCAGGATCACTGCCATCTTAATCAGGATCACTACTGTCTTATACAGGACCACAGCAGTATTAATTAGCGCAGCTGCAGTCTTATACTGGACCACTGCTGTCTTAATCAGGACTACTGCCTTCTTAATCAGGACTACTGCAGTCTTTTACAGAACCACTGCAGTCTTATTATGCCCACTGTAGTCTTATACAGGACTACTGCTGTCTCAATCAGGACCACTGCCTTCCTATAGGGAATGGATGCAGTCTTATATAGGACCACTGCAGTCTTAAACTGGGCAACTGCAGTCGTAATCAGGGCAACTGCTGTTGAACACAGGTCCACTGCAGACTTAATCAGGACCACTGTAGTCTTAATCAGGACTACTGCAGTCTTATTCAGGGCAACTGCCGTCTTATACAGGACCATTGTAGTCTTAATTAGCACAACTGCAGTCTTGTACAGAACAACTGCTGTCTTATTCAGGACCACTGAGGTCTTCTACAGGGCTACTGCGTTCTTATACTGGACCACTTCAGTATCATTCAGGACCAATCCATTCTCATACAGGACCACCACACTCTTATACAGTACCACTGCAATCTTATATAGCACCACAGCAGTCTTATTCAGGACGACTGTTGTCTTAATGAGGACAACTGCAATCTTATACAGGACGAAATCAGTGATATTCAGGACTACTGCAGTCTTATTCAATACCACTGTAGTCTCAATCAGGGCCACTGCAGACCTATAACGAATGACTGCAGTCTTATTCAGAACCACTGCAGTCTTATACAGGACTACTGCAGTCTTAATAACCCTACTGCATTCTTAATCAGGGTAACTACAGTCTTATACAGGACCGCTGCCAACTTTATCAGGACTACTGCAGTCTTAATGAGGACCACTGCAGTCTTCTACAGGAACACAGCAGTCTTAATTAGGAAAACTGCAGTCTTATACAGAACCACAGCAGTCTTAATAGGTCCACTGTAGTCTTATTCAGGACCACTGCAGTCTTCTACAGGGCTATTGCAGTCTTATACAGGACCACTGCTGTCTCAATCAGGACCACTGTAGTCCTATAGGGAATGCGTGCAGTCTTATATAGGACCACTGCAGTCTTATTCAGGTCAACTGCCGTCTTATACAGGACCACTGCCGTCTTGTACAGAACCACTACAGTCTTACTCAGGACCACTGCAGTCTTCTACAGGGCTACTGCATTCTTAAACTGGACCACTGCAGTATCATTCAGGACAAATCCATTCTCATACAGGAACACCACACTCTTATGCAGTACCACTGCAATCTTATATAGCACCACAGCATTCTTATTCAGGGCTACTGCTGTCTTATACAGAGGCACTGCAGTCTTATACAGGAACACTTCAGTCTTATACAGGACCACTGCAGTCTCATTCATGGCCACTGCAGCCCTATACTGAGCCACTGCAGTCTTATTTGGGACCACTGCAGTCTTTTACAGAACCACTGCACTCTTAAACAGTACCACTGCAGTCTTAATCAGGGAAACTGCAGCCAAATACAGGACCACTGTAGTCTTAATCAGGATCACTGCAGTCTTATTCAGGACCGCTTCTGTCTTAATCACGGCATCTGCAGTCTTAAATGGGACCACTGCAGTCTTAATCAAGGCAACTGCCATTTTTTACAGGACCACTGCAGTCTTAATCAGGCCAATTGCCGGTTTATACAGGACCACTGCAGTCTTAATCAGGACCACAACAGTCATATTCAGGATTACTGCAGTCTTATTCAGGACCACAACAGTCATATTCAGGACTACTGCAGTCTTATTCAGGACAACTGCATTTTTAATCAGGGCCACTGCCGTCTTATATGGAATGACTGCAGTTTTATACAGGACCACCACAGTCTTATACCGGACCACTGCAGTCTCAATCAGTGCCACTGCAGCCCTATAACTAAGTCTTATTCAGGTCCACTGCAGTCTTATACAGAACCACTGCAGTCTTTATCAGTGGTGCTACAGTCTTATACAGGACCACTGCAGCCTTAATCAGCGCTACTACATTCTTAATTAGGGCCACTACAGTCTTATACAGGACCACTGCAGTCTTAATCAGGACTGCTGCCATCTTAATGAGGATCACTGCAGTCTTATCCAGGACCACAGCAGTCTTAATTAGCGCAACTGCAGTCTTATACTGAAACACTGCATTCTTAATCAGCACAACCTCATTCTTATAATGGACCACTGCTGTCTCAATCAGGACAAACTCCTTTCTTATACAGAGCCAACACAGTCTTATACAGGAACACTGCTGCCACAATCAGGGAAACTGCTGTCGAACACAGGACCACTGCAGTCTTATACAGGACCACCGCAATCTTTTACAGGACCACTGCAGTCTTAATCAGGACTACTATAGTCTTAAACAGGTTAACTGCAGTCGAACACAAGACCACAACACTCTTAATCAGGGCCATTGCAGTCTTACTGAGGACAACTGCAATCTTATACAGGACAAAGGCAGTGATATTTAGGACTACTGCAGTCTTATTCAATACCACTGCTGTATCAATCAGGGCCACTGCAGCCCTATAACGAGTGACTGCAGTCTTATTCAGAACCACTGCAGTCTTATACAGGACTACTGCAGTCTTAATAACGCTATTGCATTCCTAATCAGGTCAACTACAGTCTTATACAGGAACACTGCCATCTTAATCAGGACTACTGCAGTCTTAATCAGGACCACTGCAGTCTTTTACAGGAACACAGCAGTCTTAATTAGGAAAACTGCAGTCTTATACAGAACCACAGCAGTCTTAATAAGTCCACTGTAGTCTTATTCAGGACCACTGCAGTCTTCTACAGGGCTACTGCAGTCTTATACAGGACCACTGCTGTCTCAATCAGGACCACTGCAGTCCTATAGGGAACACGTGCAGTCTTATATAGGACGACTGCAGCCTTAATCAGGGCAACTGCAGTCTTAATCAAGGCAACTGCAGTTGAATACAGGACCACTACAGTCTTAATCAGGACCACTGCAGTCTTAATCAGGATTACTGCAGTCTTATTCAGGGCAACTGCCACCTTATAGAGGGCCACTGCTGTCTTAGTCATGGCAATTGCAATTTTGTACAGGACAAGTGCAGTCTTATACAGGACCACTGCAGTCATATTCAGGATCACTGCTGTCTTATTCTGGACCACTGCTGTCTTAATCAGGACCACTGCGTTCTTAATCATGGCAATTGCAATTTTGTACAGGACATCTGCAGTATCATTAAGGACCACAGCAGTCATATTCAGGACTACTGCAGTCGTATTCAGGAACACTGCAGTCTCAATCAGGGCTACTGCAGTCTTATAAGGAACGACTGCAGTCTTATACAGGACCACCACAGTCTTATACAGGACCACTGCAGTCTCAATCAGGGCCACTGCAGCTGTATAACGAGCCACTGACATCTTATTCAGAACCACTGCACTCTTATACAGAACCACGGCAGTCTTTAACAGGACGACTGCAATCATATAAAGGACCACTGCCGTCTTAATGAGTGATAATGCATTCTTAACCAGGGCAACTACAGTCTTATACAGGACCCCACTGCAGTCTTAATTAGGGCTACTGCAGTCTTATACAGAACCACTGCAGTCTTAATCAGGACCACTGCAGTCTTATTCAGGACCACTGCAGTCTTCTACAGGGCCACTGCAGTATTATACAGGACCACTGCATTCTTAATCAGAGCAACTACAGTCTTATACAGGACCACTGAAGTCTTAATCAGGACTACTGCAGTCTTAATCAGGACACTGCAGTCTTATACAGGACAACAGCAGTCTTAATTAGCGCAACTGCAGTGTTATACAGAACCACTGCAGTCTTAATCAGGACCACTGCCATCTTATTCAGGACCACTGCAGTCTTCTACAGGGCTACTGCAGTCTTATACAGGACCACTGCATTCTTAATCAGCTCAACTGCATTCTTATACTGGGCCACTGCGATATCATTCAGGACCAATCCACTCTTATACAGGACCACCACACTCTTATACGGCACCACTGCAATCTTATATAGCACCACAGCAGTCTTATTCAGGACTACTCCTGTCTTATACAGGAGCACTGCATTCTTAATCAGGACCATTACCATCTTATACAGAACCATTGCAGTCATAAACAGGACCAATGCATTCTTATTCAGGACAACTACATTCTTATACAGGACCACCACAGCCTCATACATGAACACTGCAGTTTCAGTCAGGGCCACTGCAGCCCTATAATGAGCCACTGCAGTCTTATTCAGGACCACTGCCATCTTAATCAGGGCAACTGCCTTCTTATACAGGACCGCCGCAGCCTTAACCTGGATTACTGCAGTCTTAACCCGGGCAAGTGCAGTCTAATACAGAACCACTGTAGTCTTAATCAGGGCAAATGCAGTCTTCTACAGGAATACTGCAGTCTTATACAGGATCACAGCAGTCTTATTCAGGACTACTGCTGTCTTACACATGACCACTGCAGTCTTAATCAGCGCAACTGCAGTCTTAGAGTGGACCATTGCATTCTCTTTCCGGACCACTCCATTCTTATACAGGTCCACAACAGTCTCAGTCAGGACCACTGCAGTCGTATACGGAATGTCTGCAGTATTTTACTGCACCACTGCATTCATAATCAAGACTACTGCCGTCTTAACTGGGCAACTGCAGTCTTTATCAGGGCAACTGAAGTCGAACAAAGGACCACTTCAGTCTTAATCAGTGCAACTGCAATCTTATACAGGACCACTGCAGTCTTAATTAGCGCAACTGCAGTCTTATAAAGAACCACTGGAGTCTTAATCAGGACCACTGCAGTCTTATTCAGGACCACTGCTGTCTTCTACAGGGCTACTGCAGTCTTATACTGGACCACTGCATTCTTAATCAGCGCAACTGCATTCTTATACTGGACCACTGCAGTATCATTCAGGACCAATCCATTCTTATGCAGGACCACCACACTCTTATGCAGTACCACGGCAATTTTGTACAGCACCACAGCAGTCTTATTCAGGGCTACTGCTGTCTTATACAGGAGCACTGCATTCTTAATCAGGATCACTACCGTCTTATACAGAACCATTGCAGTCTTACACAGGACCAATACATTCTTATTTAGTGCAACTACATTCTTATACAGGACCACTGCAGACTTCTACTGGACCACTGCAGTATCATTCAGGACTACTCCATTCTTATACAGGTCCTCTGCAGTCTCAATCAGGACCGCTTCAGTCTTATACAGAACGACTTCAGTCTTATACAGGATTGCCACACTCTTATACAGGATCACTGAAGTCTCAATCAGGGCCACTGCAGCCCTATATCGAGCCACTGAAGTCACATTTGGAACCACTGTAGTCTTATACAGAACCACTGCAGTCTTACTTAGGACCACTGCAGTCTTATTCAGGACCACTGCCGGCTTAATCAGGGCATCTACATTTTGTACAGCACTACTGCAGTCTTAATCAGGACTACTGCTGACTTAATCCGGGCATCTGGAGTCTTCTACAGGACTACTGCATTCTTAAAAAGGGCAACAGCAGTCCTTTACAGGACCACTGCAGTGTTTTACAGAACCACTGCAGTCTTAATGAGGACCACTGCAGTCTTAATCATGACCACTGCAGTCTTATTCAGGACCACTGCTGTCTTAATCAGGGCATCTGCAGTCTTATATGGGATCACTGCAGATTTAATCAGGCCACTGCAGTCTTAATCTGGGCAACTACGTTCTTATACAGGACCACTGCAGACTTAATCAGGACTACTGCAGTCTTAATCAGGACAAGTGCAGTCTTATGCAGGACCACAGCAGTCTTAATTAGCGCAAATTCAATCTGATACAGAAACACTGTAGTCTTAATCAGGACCTCTGCAGTCTCATTCAGGACCACTGCAGTCTTCTACAGGGCTACTGCAATCTTATACAGGATCACTGTACTCTTAATCAGCGCAACCTCATTCTTATACTGGACCACTGCAGTCTCATTCGGGACCACTCCTTTCTTATACAGGGCCATCACATTCTTATACAGGAACACTGCTGTCACAATCAGGGAAACTGCCATCCTATACAGGTGCACTGCAGTCTTAATCAGGGCAATTGCAGTTTTATACAAGACAACTGCAATCTTATACAGGACCAAAGCAGTGATATTCAGGACTACTGCTGTCTCATTCAACATCACTGCTGTCTCAATCAGGGCCACTGCAGCCCTCTAACGAGCCACTGCAGTCTTATTCAGAACTACTGCAATCTTTATCAGGACTACTGCAGTCTTATACAGGACCACTGCAGTCTTAATAACGCTACAGTATTCTTAATCAGGGCAACTACTGTCTTCTACAGGACCACTGCCATCTTAATCAGGCCTACTACAGTCTTAATCAGGGCAACAGCAGTCTTCTACAGGACCACTGCAGTCTCATACAGGAACACTTCAGTCTTATACAGGACCACTGCAGTCTCAATCATGGCCACTGCAGCCCTATACTGAGCCACTGCAGTCTTATTCGGGACCACTGCAGTCTTTTACAGAACCACTGCAGTCTTAATCAGGAATACTGCAGTGTTAATTAGGGGAACTGCAGTCGAATGCAGGACCACTGCAGTCTTTTTCAGGACCACTGCAGCCTTAATCAGGGCAACTGCCATCTTATACAGGACAACTGCAGTCTTAATCAGGACCACTGCAGTCTTAATCAGGGCCACTGTAGTCTTATTCAGGACCACTGCAGTCTTTTACAGAATCACTGCAGTCTTAATGAGGACCATTGCGGTCTTAATCAGGTCCACTGTAGTCTTATTCAGGACTACTGCATTCTTAATCAGGGAAACTGCAGTCGAATTTCGGACCACTGCTGTCTTATTCAGGGCATCTGCAGTTTTATTTGGGACCACTGCAGTCTTTTACAGAACCACTGCAGTCTTAATCAGGAATACTGCAGTGTTAATTAGGGGAACTGCAGTCGAATACAGGACCACTGCAGTCTTATTCAGGACCACTGCAGTCTTAATCAGGGCAACTGCCATCTTATACAGGACAACTGCAGACTTAATCAGGACCACTGCAGTCTTAGTCAGGGCCGCTGTAGTCTTATTCAGGACCACTGCAGTCTTTTACAGAATCACTGCAGTCTTAATGAGGACCATTGCAGTCTTAATCCGGACTACTGCAGTCTTAATCAGGGAAACTGCAGTCGAATTCCGGACCACTGCTGTCTTAATCAGGGCATCTGCTGTCTTATATGGAATCACTGCAGACTTAATCAGGGCCACTGCAGTCTTAATCCGGGCAACTACATTCTTATACAGGACCACTGCAGTCTTAATCAGGACTACTGCAGTCTTAATTAGGACAACTGCAGTCTTGTACAGGACCACTGCAGTCTTAATTAGCGCAAGTGCAGTCTGATACAGAAACACAGCAGTCTTAATCAGGACCACTGCAGTCTCATTCAGGACCACTCCTTTCTTATACAGGGCCATCACAGTCTTATACAGGAACACTGCTGTCACAATCAGTGAAACGGGAGTAGAACACAGGACCACTGCAGTCTTAATCAGGACCACTGAAGTCTTAATCAGGACTACTGCAACCTTAATCAGGACCACTGAGTCTTAATCAGGACCACTGCAGTCTTATTCAGGACAACTACAGTCTTCTACAGGACCACTGCAGTCTTAATCAGGACTACTGCTGTCTTAATCAGGATCACTGCAGTCTTATACAGGACCACAGCAGTATTAATTAGCGCAACCGCAGTCTTACACAGAAACACTGCAGTCTTAATCAGCGCAACCTCATTCTTATAATGGACCACAGCAGTCTCTTTCAGGACGACTGTTCCTTATACATGGCCACCACAGTCTTATACAGGAACACTGCTGTCACAATCAGGGAAACTGCAGTCGAACACAGGACCACTGCCATCCTAAACTTGTCCACTGCAGTCTTAATCAGGGCAATTGCAGTTTTATACAGGACAACTGTAATCTTATACAGGACCAAAGCAGTGATATTCAGGACTACTGCTGTCTTATTCAATACCACTGCTGTCTCAATCAGGGCCACTGCAGCCCTCTAACAAGCCACTGCAGTCTTATTCAGAACCACTGCAATCTTTATCAGGACTACTGCAGTCTTATACAGGACCACTGCAGTCTTATACAGGACCACTGCCGTCTTAAACAGGACCACTGCAGTCTTATACCGGAACACTTCAGTCTTATACAGGAACACTGCAGTCTCAATCATTGCCACTGCAGCCCTTTACTGAGCCACTGCAGTCTTATTCGGGACCACTGCAGTCTTTTACAGAAACACTGCAGTCTTAATCAGGACCACTGCGGTCTTAATCAGGACTACTGTAATGTTAGTTAGGGAACTGCAGTCAAATACAGGACCATTGCAGTCTTATTCAGGACTACTGCAGTCTTAATCAGGGCAACTGCCATCTTATACAGGACAACTGCAGTCTTAATCAGGACCACTGCAGTCTTAATCAGGGCCACTGTAGTCTTATTCAGGACCACTGCAGTCTTATTCAGGACCACTGCTGTCTTAATCAGGGCCACTGCATTCTTAATCAGGGCAACAGCCATCTTATACAGAACAACTGCAGTCTTAGTCAGGACCACTGCAGTCTTAATCAGGGCCACTGTAGTCTTATTCAGGACCACTGCAGTCTTCTACAGGGCTACTGCAGTCTTATAGAGGACCACTGCTGTCTCAATCAGAACCACTGCTCTCCTACATGGAACGCATGCAGTCTTTTATTGGCCACTGCAGTCTTAATCAGGGCAACTGCAGTCTTAATCAGGGCAACTGCAATTAAACACATGACCACTGCAGTCTTAATCTGGACCACTGCATTCTTAATCAGCGCAACTGCAATTTTATACTGGACCACTGCAGTATCATTCAGGACCAATCCATTCTTATGCAGGACCACCACACTCTTATGCAGTACCACGGCAATCTTATATTGCACCACAGCAGTCTTATTCAGGGCTACTGCTGTCTTATACAGGAGCACTGCATTCTTAATCAGGACGACTGCTGTCTTATACAGAACCACTGCAGTCTTACACAGGACCAATACATTCTTATTTAGGACAACTACATTCGTATACAGGACCACTGCAGACTTCTACTGGACCACTGCAGTTTAATGCAATACCATTCCATTCTTATACAGGACCACTGCAGTCTTAATCAGGACTACTGCAGTCTTAATCAGGACAACTGCAGTCTTATACAGGACCAAGGCAGTCTTAATTAGCGCAACTGCAGTCTGATACAGAAACACTGCAGTCTTAATCAGGACCACTGCAGTCTCACTCAGGACCACTGCAGTCTTCTACAGGGCTACTGCAATCTCATACAGGATCACTGTACTCTTAATCAGCGCAACCTCATTCTTATACTGGACCACTGCAGTCTAATTCAGGACCACTCCTCTATTATACAGGACCATCACAGTCTTATATAGGAACACTGCTGTCACAGTCAGGGAAACTGCAGTCAAACACAGGACCACTGCCGTCTTAATCAGGACCACTGCAGTCTTAATCAGGGCAACTGCCATCTTATACAGGACAACTGCAGTCTTATACAGGGCTACTGCAATCTTATAGAGCATCACTGTACTTTCAATCAGTGCAACCTCATTCTTATACTGGACCACTGCAGTCTCATTCGGGACCACTCCTTTCTTGTACAAGGCCACCACAGTCTTATACAGGAACACTGCTATCACAATCAGGGAAACTGCAGTCGAACACAGGACCACTGCCATTCTATACAGGTGCACTGCAGTCTTAATCAGGGCAATTGCAGTTTTATACAGGACAACTGCAATCTTATACAGGACCAAAGCAGTGATATTCAGGACTACTGCTGTCTCATTCAACATCACTGCTGTCTCAATCAGGGCCACTGCAGCCCTCTAACGAGCCACTGCAGTCTTATTGAGAATTACTGCAATCTTTATCAGGACTACTGCAGTCTTATACAGGACCACTGCAGTCTTAATAACGCTACAGTATTCTTAATCAGGGCAACTACAGTCTTATACAGGACCACTGCCATCTTAAACAGGACTACTGCAGTCTTAATAACGCTACAGTATTCTTAATCAGGGCAACTACAGTCTTATACAGGACCACTGCAGTCTTAATAACGCTACAGTATTCTTAATCAGGGCAACTACAGTCTTATACAGGACCACTGCCATCTTAAACAGGACTACTGCAGTCTTAATCGGGGCAACAGCAATCTTCTACAGGAACACTGCAGTCTTATACCGGAACACCTCAGTCTTATACAGGACCACTGCAGTCACAATCATGGCCACTGCAGCCCTATACTGAGCCACTGCAGTCTTATTCGGGACCACTGCAGTCTTTTACAGAACCACTGCAGTCTTAATCAGGACCACTGCAGTCTTAATCAGGGCAACTGCCATCTTATATGGGACCACTGCAGTCTTAATCAGGGCCACTGCAGTCTTAATCAGGGCAACTGCCATCTTATATGGGACCACTGCAGTCTTGATCAGGACCACTGCAGTCTTAATCAGGGCCACTGTAGTCTTATTCAGGACCACTGCAGTCTTCTACAGGGCTACTGCAGACTTATAGAGGACCACTGCTGTCTCAATCAGGACCACTGCAGTCTTAATCAGGACTACTGCAGTCTTATTCAGGACCACTGCTGTCTTAATCAGCGCAATTGCAGTTTATACAGGACAACTGCAATCTTATACAGGACCAAAGCAGTGATATTCAGGACTACTGCAGTCTTATACAGGACCACTGCAGTCTTAATAACGCTACAGTATTCTTAATCAGGGCAACTACTGTCTTCTACAGGACCACTGCCATCTTAATCAGGACTACTGCAGTCTTAATCAGGGCAACAGCAGTCTTATACAGGTACACTGCAGTCTTATACAGGAACACTGCAGTCTTATACAGGAACACTGCAGTCTCAATCATGGCCACTGCAGCCCTATACTGAGCCACTGCAGTCTTATTCGGGACCACTGCAGTCTTTTACAGAACCACTGAAGTCTTAATCAGGAATACTGCAGTGTTAATTAGGGGAACTGCAGTCGAATACAGGACCACTGCAGTCTTTTTCAGGACCACTGCAGTCTTAATCAGGGCAACTGCCATCTTATACAGGACAACTGCAGTCTTAATCAGGACAACTGCAGCCTTAATCAGGGCCACTGTAGTCTTATTCAGGACCACTGCAGTCTTATTCAGAAACACTGCAGTCTTAATGAGTACCATTGCAGTCTTAATCAGGACTACTGCAGACTTAATCAGGGAAACTGCAGTCGAATTTCAGACCACTGCTGTCTTAATCAGGGCATCTGCAGTCTTATATGGGATCACTGCAGACTTAATCAGGGCCACTGCAGTCTTAATCCCGGCAACTACATTCTTATACAGGACCACTGCAGTCTTAATCAGGACTACTGCAGTCTTAATTAGGACAACTGCAGTCTTGTACAGGACCACGGCAGTCTTAATTAGCGCAAGTGCAGTCTGATACAGAAACACTGCAGTCTTAATCAGGACCACTGCAATCTCATACAGGATCACTGTACTCTTAATCAGCGCAACCTCATTCTATTACTGGACCACTGCAGTTTCATTCAGGACCACTCCTTTCTTATACAGGGCCATCACAGTCTTATACAGGAACACTGCTGTCACAATCAGAGAAATGGGAGTCGAACACAGGACCACTGCAGTCTTAATCAGGACCACTGAGTCTTAATCAGGACTACTGCAGTCTTATTCAGGACCACTACAGTCTTCTACAGGACCACTGCAGTCTTAGTCAGGACTACTGCTGTCTTAATCAGGATCACTGCAGTCTTATACAGGACCACAGCAGTATTACTTAGCGCAACTGCAGTCTTACACAGAAACACTGCAGTCTTAATCAGCGCAAGCTCATTCTTATAATGGACCACTGCAGTCTCTTTCAGGACCACTCTTACTTATACAGGGCCACCACAGTCTTATACAGGAACACTGCTCTCACAATCAGGGAAACTGCAGTCGAACACAGGGCCACTGCCATCCTAAACAGGTCCACTGCAGTCTTAATCAGGGCAATTGCAGTTTTATACAGGACAACTGTAATCTTATACAGGACCAAAGCAGTGATATTCAGGACTCCTGCTGTCTTATTCAATATTGCTATCTCAACCAGGGCCACTGCAGCCTCTAACGAGCCACTGCAGTCTTATTCAGAACCACTGCAATCTTTATCAGGACTACTGCAGTCTTATACAGGACCATTGACATCTTAAACATGACCACTGCAGTCTTATACCGGAACACTTCATTCTTATACTGGACCACTGCAGTCTCAATCATTGCCACTGCAGCCCTTTACTGAGCCACTGCAATCTTATTTGGGACCACTGCAGTCTTTTCAGAACCACTGCAGTCTTAATCAGGACCACTGCAGTCTTAATCAGGACCACTGCAGTCTTAATCAGGGCCACTGTAGTCTTATTCAGGACCACTGCATTCTTATTCAGGACCACTGCTGTCTTAATCAGGGCATCTGCAGTCTTATTTGGGACCACTGCAGTCTTAATTAGGGCCACTGCATTCTTAACCAGGGCAACTGCCATCTTATACAGAACAACTGCAGTCTTAATCAGGACCACTGCAGTCTTAATCAGGGCCACTGTAGTCTTATTCAGGACCACTGCTGTCTTCTACAGGGCTACTGCAGTCTTATAGAGGACCACTGATGTCTCAATCAGGACCACTGCAGTCCTACATGGAATGCATGCAGTCTTTTATTGGCCACTGCAGTCTTAATCAGGGCAACTGCAGTCTTAATCAGGGCAACTGCAATTAAACACATGACCACTGCAGTCTTAATCTGGACCACTGCATTCTTAATCAGTGCAACTGTAATCTTATACTGGACCACTGCAGTATCATTCAGGACCAATCCATTCTTATGCAGCACAACCACACTCTTATGCAGTACCACGGCAATCTTATATAGCACCACAGCAGTCTTATTCAGGGCTACTGCTGTCTTATACAGGAGCACTGCATTCTTAATCAGGACGACTACTGTCTTATACAGAACCACTGCAGTCTTACACAGGACCAATGCTTTCTTATTTAGGACAACTACATTCGTATACAGGACTACTGCAGATTTCTACTGGACGACTGCAGTTTTATTCAGGACCCTTCGATTCTTATACAGGACCACTGCAGTCTCAGTCAGGACCACTGCAGTCTTAATCAGGGCAACTGTCATTGTATTCAGGACCACTGCAGTCTTAATCATGACAATTGCAGTTTTGTACAGGACAAGTGCAGTCTTATACAGGACCACAGTAGTCATATTCAGGACCACTGCACTCTTATTCAGGACCACTGTTGTCTACACCACGACCACTGCAGTCTTAATCAGGGCAATTGCAGTTTAATACAGGACAACTGCAGTCTTATAAAGGACCACAGCAGTCATATTCAGGACTACTGCAGTCTTATTCAGGAAGACTGCAGTCTCAATCAGGGCCACTGCAGTCTTATAAGGAACGACTGCAATCTTATACAGGACCACCATTGTCTTATACAGGACCATTGCAGTCACAATCATGGCCACTGCAGCCGTATAACGAGCCACTGAAATCTTATTCAGGACTACTGCAATCATATACAGGACCACTGCAGCCTTAATGAGCGATACTGCATTCTTAATGAGGGCAACTACAGTCTTATACATGACCACTGCAGTCTTAATCAGGACTACTGCAGTCTTAATCAGGACCACTGCAGTCTTATACAGGAACACTGCAGTCTCAATCATGGCCACTGCAGCCCTTTACTGTGCCACTGCAGTCTTATTTGGGACCACTGCAGTCTTAATCAGGACCACTGCAGTCTTAATCAGGACTACTGCAATGTTAGTTAGGGAACTGCAGTCGAATACAGGACCACTGCAGTCTTATTCAGGACAACTGCAGTCCTAATCAGGGCAACTGCCATCTTATACAGGACAACTGCAGTCTTAATCAGGACCACTGCAGTCTTAATCAGGGCCACTGTAGTCTTATTCAGGACCACTGCAGTCTTATTCAGGTCCACTGCTGTCTTAACCAGGTCATCCGCAGTCTTATTTGGGATCACTGCAGTCTTAATCAGGGCCACTGCATTCTTAATCAGGGCAACAGCCATCTTATACAGAACAACTGCAGTCTTAATCAGGACCACTGCAGTCTTAATCAGGGCCACTGTAGTCTTATTCAGGACCACTGCAGTCTTCTACAGGGCTACTGCAGTCTTATAGAGGACCACTGCTGTCTCAATCAGGACCACTGCAGTCCTACATGGAAAGCATGCAGTCTTTTATTGGCCACTGCAGTCTTAATCAGGGCAACTGAAGTCTTAATCAGGGCGACTGCAGTTAAACACATGACCACTGCAGTCTTAATCAGGACCACTGCATTCTTAATCAGCGCAACTGCATTCTTATACTGGACCACTGCAGTATCATTCAGGACCAATCCATTCTTATGCAGTACCACGGCAATCTTATATAGCACCACAGCAGTCTTATTCAGGGTTACTGCTGTCTTATACAGGAGCACTGCATTCTTAATCAGGACGACTACTGTCTTATACAGAACCACTGCAGTCTTACACAGGACCAATGCTTTCTTACTTAGGACAACTACATTCTTATACAGGACCACTGCAGACTTCTACTGGATGACTGCAGTTTTATTCAGGACCATTCCATTCTTATACAGGACCACTGCAGTCTCAGTCAGGGCCACTTTCGTCTTATACAGGACCACTGCAGTCTTAATCAGGACCACTGCAGTCTTAATCAGGACAACTGCAGTCTTATACAGGACCACGGCAGTCTTAATTAGCGCAACTGCAGTCTGATACAGAAACACTGCAGTCTTAATCAGGACCACTGCAGTCTCACTCAGGACCACTGCAGTCTTCTACAGGGCTACTGCAATCTCATACAGGATCACTGTACTCTTAATCAGCGCAACCTCATTCTTATACTGGACCACTGCAGTCTCATTCAGGACCACTCTTCTCTTATACAGGGCCCTCACAGTCTTATACAGGAACACTGCTGCCACAATCAGGGAAACTGCAGTCAAACACAGGACCACTGCCGTCTTAATCAGGACCACTGAAGTCTTAATCAGGACTACTGCAATCTTAATCAGGACCACTTCAGTCTTATACAGGACCATGGCAGTCTTAATTTGCGCAACTGCAGTCTGATACAGAAACACTGCAGTTTTAATCAGGACCACTGCAGTCTTATTCAGGACCATTGCTGTCTTAATCAGTGCATCTGCAGTCTTATATGGGATCACTGCAGACTTAATCCTGGCCACTGTAGTCTTATTCAGAACCTCTGCAGTCTTTTACAGAACCACTACAGTCTTAATCAGGACCACTGGTGTCTTAATCAGGACCACTGCAGTCTTAATCAGGGGAACTGCAGTCGAATACAGGACCACTGCAGTCTTAATCAGGCCCAGGACAGTCTTAATCAGGGCAACTGCCATCTTATACAGGACAACTGCAGTCTTAATCAGGAACACTGCAGTCTTAATCAGTGCCACTGCAGCCTTAATCAGGACCACTGCAGTCTTAATCAGGACCACTGCAGTCTTATTCAGAACCACTGCTTTTTTAATCAGGGCATCTGCAGTCTTATATGGGACCACTGCAGTCTTAATCTGGGCAACTGCCATCTTATACAGGCCCACTGCAGTCTTTGTGAGGACCACTGCATTCTTAGTCAGGGACACTGCTTTCTTATTCAGGACCACTGCAGTCTTCTACAAGGCTGCTGCAGTCTTATAGAGGACCACTGCTGTCTCAATCAGGACCGCTGCAGTCCTATAGGGAATGCGTGCAGTCTTATATAGAATCACTGCAGTCTTAATCAGGGCAACTGCAGTCTTAATCAGGGCAACTGCAGTTAAACACATGTCCACTGCCGTCTTAATCAGGACCACTGCAGTCTTACTCAGGGCTACTGCAGTCGTATTCATGGCAACTGCCGTCTTATACAGGACCACTGCAGTCTTAATCAAGGCAACTGCAGTTTTGTACAGGGCAAATGCATTCTTATACAGAACCACAGCAGTCATATTCAGGACCACTGCAGTCTTATTCAGGAACACTGCTGGCTTCTACAGGGCTACTGCAGTCTTATACATGTCCACTGCATTCTTAATCAGCGCAACTGCATTCTTATACTGGACCACTGCAGTATCATTCAGGACCAGTCCATTCTTATGCTGGACTACCACACTCTTATACAGTACCACGGCAATCTTATATAGCACCACAGCAGTCTAATTCAGGGTTACTGCTGTCTTATACAGGAGCACTGCACTCTTAATCAGGACCACTATCGTCTTATACAGAACCACTGCAGTCTTACACAGGACCAATACATTCTTATTTAGGGCAACTATATTCTTATACAGGCTCACTGCTGACTTCTACTGGACCACTGCAGTATCATTCAGGACCATTCCATTCTTATACGGGACCACTGCAATCTCAGTCAGGACCACTTCCGTCTTATACAGAACGACTGCTGTCTTATACAGGACCACCACACTCTTATACAGGATCACTGAAGTCTCAATCAGGGCCACTGCTGCCCTGTATCGAGCCACTGAAGTCATATTTGGAACCACTGCAGTCTCATACAGAACCACTGCAGTCCTAATTAGGACCACTATAGTCTTATTCAGGACCACTGACGGCTTAATCAGGACATCTACAGTCTTGTACAGCACTATTGCAGTCTTAATCAGGACTACTGCAGTTTTAATATGGGCATCTGGAGTTTTGTACAGGACCACTGCAGTCTTACACAGGAACATTTCAGTCTTATACAGGAACACTGCAGTCTCAATCATGCCCACAGCAGCCCTATACTGAGCCACTGCACTCTTATACGGGACCACTGCAGTCTTTTACAGAACCACTGCAGTCTTAAAGAGGACCACTGCAGTCTTAATCAGGACTACTGCAGTCTTAATCAGGGAAACTGCAGTCGAATTTTGGACCACTGCAGTCTTAATCAGGCCCAGTGCCATCTTATTCAGGACCACTGCTGTCTTATTCAAGACCACTGCAGTCTTCTACAGGGCTACTGCAATCTTATACAGGATCACTGTACTCTTAAGCAGCGCAGTCTCATTCTCATACTGGACCACTGCAGTCTCATTCAGGACCATTCCTTTCTTATACAGGGCCATCACAGTCTTTTATGGGACCACTGCAGTCTTAATCAGGACTACTGCAGTCTTAATCAGGACAACTGCAGTCTCATTCAGGACCACTGCAGTCTTCTACAGGGCTACTGCAATCTTATACAGGATCACTGTACTCTTAATCAGCACAACCTCATCCTTATACTGGACCACTGCAGTCTCATTCAGGACCACTCCTTTCTTATACAGGGCCACCACAGTCTTAGATGGGAACACTGCTGTCACAATCAGGGAAACTGCAGTCTGATACAGAAACATTGTAGTCTTAATCAGGACCATTGCAATCTTATACAGGACCGCCGCAGTCTATTTCAGGACAACTGCAGTCTCAATCCGTGCTACTGCAGCCCTATACAGAGCCACTGCAGTCTTATTTGGGAGTACTGCAGTCTTATACAGAACCACTGCAGTCTTATTCAGGACTACTGCAATCTTAATCACCTTAACTGCAGTCGAATACAAGACCACTGCTGTCTTAGTCAGGGCATCTGCAATCTTATTTGGGAAGACTGCAGTCTTAATCAGGGCCACTGCAGTCTTAATTAGGGCAAGTGCCATCTTATACATGTCCACTGCAGTCTTAATCAGGGCAATTGCAGTTTTATACAGGAAAACTGCAATCTTATACAGGACCAAAGCAGTGATATTCAGGACTACTGCTGTCTTATTCAATACCACTGCTGTCTCAATCAGGGCCACTGCAGACCTCTAACGAGCCACTGCAGTCTTAAACAGAGCCACTGCAATCTTTATCAGGACTACTGCAGTCTTATACAGGACCACTGCAGTCCTATTCAGAACTACTGCAATCTTAATCACGTTAACTGCAGTCGAATACAGGACCACTGCTGTCTTAGTCAGGGCATCTGCAATCTTATTTGGGAAGACTGCAGTCTTAATCAGGACTACTGCAGTCTTAATCAGGGCAACAGCAGTCTTCTACAGGACCACTTCAGTCTTTTACAGGAACACTGCAGTCTCAATCATGGCCTCTACAGCCCTATATTGAACCACTGCAGTCTTATTCGGGACCACTGCAGTCTTTTACAGAACCACTGCAGTCTTAATCAGGACTACTGCAGTCTTAATCAGAGGAACTGCAGTCGAATAAAGGACCACTGCAGTCTTATTCTGGACCATTGCAGTCTTAATCAGGGCCCCTGTAGTCTTATTCAGGACAACTGGAGTCTTCAACAAGACTACTGCAGTCTTATAGAGGACCACTACTGTCTCAATCAGGACCACTGCAGTCTTAATCAGGACCACTGCAGTCTTATTCAGGACCACTGCTGTCTTAATCAGGGCATCTGCATGCTTATATGGGAACAATGCAGTCTTAATCAGGACTACTGCAGTCTTAATCAGGAGCACTGCAGTCTTATTCAGTACCACTGCTGTCTTAATCAGGGCATCTTCATGCTTATATGGGAACAATGCAGTCTTAATCAGGACTACTGCAGTCTTAATCAGGAGCACTGCAGTCTTATTCAGTACCACTGCTGTCATAATCAGGGCACCTGCAGTCTTAATCAGGGCAACTGCCATCTTATACAGGACCACTGCAGTCTTAATCAGGATCCCCCGCAGCCTTAATCAGGGCTGCTGTAGTCTTATTCAGGACTACTGCAGTCTTCCACAGGGCTACTGCAGTCTTACAGAGGACCACTGCTGTCTCAGTCAGGATCACTACAGTCCTATAGGGAATGCATGCAGTCTTATATAGGACCACTGCAGTCTTAATCAGGGCAACTGCAGTCTTAATCAGGACAACTGCAGTTAAACACATGACCAGTGCATTCTTAATTAGGACCACTGCAGTCTTAATCAGGACCACTGCAGTCTTAATCAGGGCAACTGCGGTCTTATACAGGACCACTGCAGTCTTATAAAGGACCACAGCAGTCATATTCAGGACTACTGCAGTGTTATTCAGGAACACTGCAGTCTCAATTAGGGCTACTGCAGTCTTATACGGAACGACTGTAGTCATATACAGGACCACCACATTCTTATACAGGGCCACTGCAGTCTTAATCATGGCAATTGCAGTTTTGTACAGGACAAGTGCAGTCTTATACAGGACCACAGCAGTCATATTCAGGACCAATGCAGTCTTTTTCCGGACCACTGATGTATAAATCAGGACCACTGCAGTCTTAATCAGGGCAATTGCAGATTTAAACAGGACCACTGCAGTCTTATTGAGCGATACTGCATTCTTAATCAGGGCAACTACAGCATTATATAGGACCACTGCAGTCTTAATCAGGACTACTGCAGTTTTAACCAGGACCACTGCAGTGTTATTCAGGGCCACTGTAGTCTTCTACAGGGCTACTGCAGTCTTATTCAGGACCACTGCATTCACAACCAGGGCCACTGCCGTCTTACAGGGAACGACTGCAGTCTTATACAGGACCACCACAGTATTATACAGGACCACTGCATGCTTATTCAGGGCCACTGCAGTCTTAACCAGGGCAACTGCTGTCTTATACAGGACCACTGCAGTCTTAATCAGGGCAATTGAAGTTTTATACAGGACAACTGCAGTCTTATACAGGACCACCGCAGTCTTATACAGGACCACTGCAGTCTCAATCAGGGCCACTGCAGCCCTATAACGAGCCACAGAAGTCTTATTCAGGAACACTGCAGTCTTATACAGAACCACTGCAGTCTTAATCAGGACTACTGCAGTCTTATACAGGGCCACTGCAGTCTCATTCAGGACCTCTCCTTTCTTATACAGGGCCACCACTGTCTTATACAGGAACACTGCTGTCACAATTAGGGTAACTGCATTCGAACATAGGACCACTGCAGTCTTAATCAGGACCACTAAAGTCTTAATCAGGACTACTGCAGTCTTAATCAGGACCACTGCAATCTTATTCAGGACCACTGCAGACTTAATCAGGGCACCTACTGTCTTATACAGGACCACTGCATTCTTAATCAGAAGCACTTCAGTCTTATACAGGACCGCCACAGTCTTATACAGGACCACTGTAGTCTTATACAGGACCACTGCATACTTAATGAGGTCAACTGCAGTCTCATTCACGACCACTCCAGTCTTATACAGAACGACTGTAGTCTCACACAAGAACACTGCATTCTTAGACAGGAGCACTGCTCTCTCAATCAGGGCCACTGCAGTCTTATTCAGGACTAATGCAGTCTTATACAGGCCACTGCAGTCTTAATCAGTACTACTGCAGTCTTAATCTGGGCACCTGCAGTGGAATACAGGATCACTGCATTCTTAATCAGGACCACTGCAGTCTTATTCAGGACCACTGCTGTCTTAATCAGGGCAACTGCAGTCCTATACAGGACCACTGCAGTCTTAATCTGGGCAACTGCAGTCTTATAAAGGATCACTGCAGTCTTATACAGGATCACAGCAGGCTTATTCAGGACTACTGCTGTCTTATACAAGACCACTGCCATCTTAAACAGGACCACTGCATTCTTATTCAGGACTGCAGCAATCTTAATCTGGGCCACTTCATTGTTATACAGAACCACTGCAGTCTTAATCAGTACAACTCTATTCTTATACTGGACCACTGCAGTCTCATTCAGGATCACACAATTCTTATACTGGACCACTGCAGTCACATTCAGGACCACTCCATTCTTATACCGGACCACCACAGTCAGATGCAGGAACACTGCAGTCCCAATCAGGACCATTGCAATCCTATTCGGAACGACTGAATTCTTATACAGGACCACTGCTGTCTCAATCAGGGCCACGGCAGCCCTATGCAGAGCCACTGTAGACATATTCAGGACCACTGCAGACTTATACAGAACCCCTGCAGTCTTAATCAGGACCACTGCAGTCTTAAACATGGCAACTGCAGTGGAATACAGGACAATTGCATTGTTAATCAGGGCACCTGCACTCTTATACAGGAGCACTACAGTCTTATACAGAACCACTGCAGTCTTATTCAGGACCACTGCAGTCTTAGTCAGGACCATTGCAGTCTTAATCAGGGCAACTGCAATCTTATACAGGTCCACTGAATTCCCAATCAGGACCACTTCAGTCATATACAGGACCACCACAGTCTTATACAGGACCACAGCAGTCTAAAACAGGACCACTACAGTCTTAATCAGGGCCACTGCTGTCTCATTCAACACCACTGCATACTTAATCAGGGCAACTGCTGTCTCATACAGGACCAGTGGAGTCTTAGCCAGGGCAGCTGCATTCTTATTCAGGACTACTGCAGTCTTAATCAGGACCACTGCAGTCTTAATCAGGGCAACTGCAGTCTTATACAGGACCACTGCATTCTCATTCAGGACCACTCTAGTTTGATAACGAATGACTGCAGTCTTATACAGTACCACTGCATTCTTATACAGGACAAGCGCTGCCTCAATCAGGGCCACTGCAGCCCTATACAGAGCCACTGCAGTCTTAATCAGGACTAGTACAGTCTTATACAGGAATACTGCAGTCTTAATCAGGATTACTGCAACCTTAATCAGTACTACCGCTGTCTTATACAGGACCACTGCAGTCTTAATCAGGACTACTGCACTCTTGTACAGGACCACTGCAGTCTTCTACAGGGCTATTGCAATCTTATACAGGACCACTGCAGTCTTATACAGGATCACAGCAGGCTTATTCAAGACTACTGCTGTCTTATATAGGAACACTGCAGTCTCAATCAGGACCACTGCACTCTTGTACAGGACCATTGCAGTCTTCTACAGGGGTACTGCAATCTTATGCAGGACCACTGCAGTCTTATACAGAATCACAGCAGGCTTATTCAAGACTACTGCTGTCTTATACAGGAACACTGCAGTCTCAATCAGGATTACTGCAGTCTTAATCAGGGCATCTGCAGTCTTATTCAGGACCACTGCAGACTTAATCAGGACCACTGCAGTCCTACACAGAATGACTGCAGTCTGATACAGGACCACCGCAGTCCTAATCAGGACTACTGCAGTCTTAATCATGAAAACTGTATTCTTAATCAGAGCAACTGCAGTCAAACACAGCATCACTGCATTCTGAATCAGGATCACTACTGCAGTCTTATACAGCTCCACAGCCATCTTATTCAGGACTACAGATGTCTTACACAGGACCACTGGATTCTTAATCAGGACCACTGCAGCCTTATATAGGACCACTGCAGTCTTAATCAAGGTAACTGCAGTCCTATAAAGGACCACTGCAGTCTTATACAGCACCAGAGCAGTCTTATTCAGGGCCACTGCTCTCTTATACAGGACCATTGCAGTCTTAATTAGGACCACTGCAGTCTTATACAGAACGACTGCAGTCTTAATCATCTCAACTGTATTCTTATAGTGGACAACTGCAGTCTCATTCAGGACCACTCAATTCTTACACATGACCACCACAGTCTTATAGAGGAACACTGCTGTCTCAGTCAGGACCACTGCAGTCCTATACGGAACGAGTGCAGTCGAACACAGGACAACTGCAGTCTTAATCAGGACCACTGCAGTTTTAATCAGAGCAACTGCAGTCTTATACAGGAACAGTGCAGTCTTATTCAGGACTACTGCTGTGTTATACGGGACCATAGAAGTCTTAATCAGGACCACTGAAGTCTTAATCAGGACCACTGCAATATTATGCAGACCGCAGCAGTCTTAATCAGGGCAACTGCAGTCTTATGCGGAACCACTGCAGTCTTAAGCAGGACCACTGCAGTCTTATTCAGGACCACTGCAGACTTAATCAGGGCAACTACAGTCCTATACAGGACCATTGCATTGTTAATCAGGGCAACTGCAGTCTTATACAGGACCACTGCAGTCTTACTCAGGGCAGCTGCAGTCTTATACAGGAACACTACAGTCTTAATCAGGACCACTGCAGTCTTATACAGAACCTCTGCAGTCTTAATCAGCTCAACTATATTCTTACAGTAGACCACTGCAGTCTCATTCAGGACCACTCCATTCTTATACATGACCACCACAGTCTTATAGAGGAACACTGCTGTCTCAATCAGGACCACTGCAGTCCTATACAGAAAGACTGCAGTCAAACACAGGACCATTGCAGTCTTAATCAGGACCATTGCACTCTTATTCAGGACCACTGCTGTCTTAATCAGGGCAACTGACGTCTTATACAGGACCACTGCAGTCTTAATCAGGACCACTGCAGTCTTAATCAGGTCTATTGTTGTCTTAATCAGCACCACTTCAGTCTTATTCAGGACCACTGCAGACTTCATCAGGACCACTGCAGTCCTCTACGGAATGACTCCTAATCAGGACTACTGCAGTCTTAATCAGGAAAACTGTATTCTTAATCAGGGCAACTGCAGTCAAATACAGGATCACTGCTTTCTGAATCAGGATCACTGCAGTCTTAATCAGGACAACTGCAGTATTAATCAGAGCAACCGCAGTCTTATAAAGGAGCACTACTGTCTTAATCAGGGCAACTGCAGTCTTATACAGCTCCACAGCTGTCTTATTCAGGACTACTGCTGTCTTACACAAGACCACTGCTGTCTTAATCAGGACCACTGCAGTCTTATACAGGACCGCAGCAGTCTTAATCAGGGCAACTGCAGTCTTATAAAGTACCTTTGCAGTATTATACAGCGCCAGAGCAGCCTTATTCAGGAACACTGCTGTCTTATACAGGACCATTGCAACTTAATCAGGACCACTGCAGTCTTATACAGGACCACTGCAGTCTTAATCAGGGCCTCTCCAGTCTTATTCAGGACCACTGCAGTCTTAATCAGAGCAACTGCATTCTCATACTGGACCGCAGTAGTGTTAATCAGGGCAGTGTCAGTCTTATTCAGGACCACTGCCGGTTTCTTCAGGACCACTGCTGTCTTAATCAGGGCAACTGCAGTCTTTTACAGGACCACTGAATTCACATTCAGGACCACTTCAGTCTTATACAGGAAGACCACAATCTTATACAGGACGACTGCAGTCTTATACAGTACCACTGCAGTCTTATCAAGACTACTGCAGCCTTAATCAGGGCAATTGCATTCGAACCAGGGACCACTGCAATCCTATTCAGGAATACTGCAGACATATTCAGGACCACTGCATTCTTAATCAGTGCTACTGCAGTCTTAATCAGGGCAACTGCTGTCTTATAGTGGACCACTGCAGTCCTATACGGAATGACTGCATCTTTAAACAGGACCACTGCAGTCTCAATCAGGACTACTGCAGTCTTAATCAGGAAAACTGTAGTCTTAATCACGGCAAATGCAGTCTTATGCAGGACGACTGCAGTCTTATACAGGACCACTGCTGTCTCATCAGGGCCACTGCAGCCCTATACAGAGCCATTCCAATCTTATACAGAACCACTGCAGTCTTATACAGGACCATTGCAGTCTTAATCAGGACCACTGCAGTCTTATTCAGGACCGCAGCAGTCTTAATCAGGGCAACTGCAGTCTCATTCTGGACCACAGTAGTCTTAATCAGGGCAGTGTCAGTCTTATTGAAGACCACTGCCGTCTTCTTCAGGACCACCGCAGTCTTAAGCAGGCAACTGCAGTCTTATACAGGACCACTGAATTCTCATTCAGAACCACTTCAGTCTTATACAGTAAGACCACAGTCTTACACCGGACCACTGCAGTCTTATACTGTACCACTGCAGTCTTAATCAAGAATACTGCAATCTTAATTAGGGCAACTGCAGTCTTAATCAGGGCAACTGCATTCAAACCCAGGACTACTGCAATCCTATTCAGGACCACTGCAGTCTTATTCAGGACCACTGCTGTCTTAATCAGGGCAACTGCAGTCTTACTCATTACCACTGCCGTCTTATACAGGATCACAGCAGTCTTTTTCAGGACTACGGCTGTCTTATACAGGACCACTGCATTCTTAAGCAGGACAACTGCAGTATTATACAGGACCACAGCAGTCTTAATCAGGGCAACTGCAGTCTTATACAGAACCACAGCATTCTTATACAGCGAAACTGCATTCTTATACTGGACCACTGCAGTCTCATTCAGGACCAGTCCATTCTTATACAGGACCACCACAGTCAGATACAGGAACACTGCAGTCTCAATCAGGACCACTGCAATCCTGCACGGAACAACTGTATTCTTTTCAGGACCACTGCAGTCTCAATCAGGACCATTGCTTTCTTATACAGGACCACTGCTGTCTCAATCAGGGCCATGGCAGCCCTATACAGAGCCACTGCAGTCTTATTCAGGACCACTGCAGACTTATATAGAACCACTGCAGTCTTATACAAGACCACTGCAGTCTTAATCAGGACAACTGCAGTCTTATTCAGGACCACAGTAGTCTTAATCAGGGCAACTGCAGTCTTATAAAGGACCACTGCAGTCTTATACAGCACCAGAGTAGTCTTATACAGAACCACTGCAGTCTTAATCAGGACCACTGTAGTCTTATTCAGGACCACTGCAGCCTTATTCAGGACCACGGCAGACTTAATCAGGGCAACTGCAGTCTTATTCAGGACCACTGCAGTCTTAATCAGGGCCACTCCAGTCTTATTCAGGACCACTGCAGTCTTAATCAGGGCAACTGCATTCTCATACTGGACCACAGTAGTCTTGATCAGGGCAGTGTCAGTTTTATTCAGGACCACTGCCGGTTTCTTCAGGACCACTGCTGTCTTAATCAGGGCAACTGCAGTCTTTTACAGGACCACTGAATTCTCATTCAGGACCACTTCAGTCTTATACAGGAAGACCGCAGTCTTATACAGGACGACTGCAGTCTTATACAGTACCACTGCAGGCTTATCAAGACTACTGCAGTCGTAATCGGGGCAACTGCATTCGAACCAGGGACCACTGCAATCCTATTCAGGACCACTGCAGACATATTCAGGACCACTGCATTCTTAATCAGTGCTACTGCAGTCTTAATCAGGGCAACTGCAGTCTTATAAAGGACCACTGCAGTCTTATACAGCACCAGAGCAGTCTTATACAGAACCACTGCAGTCTTAATCAGGACCACTGCAGTCTTATTCAGGACAGCTGCAGACTTAATCAGGACCACTGCAGCCTTATTCAGGACCACTGCAGACTTAATCAGGGCAACTGCAGTTTTATTCAGGACCACTGCAGTATTAATCAGGGCCACTGCCATTTTATTCTGGACCACTGCAGTCTTAATCAGGGCCCTGCAGTCTCGTACTGGACCACTGCAGCCTTAATCAGGGCAGCAGCAGTCTTATTCAGCGCAACTGCAGTCTTATACAGGACCAATGCATTCTCATTCAGGACCACTTTGGTCTTATACAGGACAACCACAGTCTTATACAAGACCACTGCAGTCTTAATCAGGGCCACGGCAGTCTTATTCAGGACCACTGCATACATAATGCGGGCAGCTGCAGTCTTAATCCGGACCAGTATATTCTTAATCAAGACCACTGCAGTCTTAATCAGGGCAACTGCAGTATTATACAAGACCACTGAAGTCTTAGACAGGACCATGGCTCTCTTAATCAGGACCACTGCAGCCCTATACAGAGTCTTATTCAGGACCACTGCTGACTTTATACAGAACCACTGCAGTCTTAATCAGGGCAATTGCAGTCTTATACAGGACCAATGCATTCTCATTCAGGACCACTTTGGTCTTATACAGGACAACCACAGTCTTATACAAGACCACTGCAGTCTTAATCAGGGCCACGGCAGTCTTATTCAGGACCACTGCATACATAATGCGGGCAGCTGCAGTCTTAATCCGGACCAGTATATTCTTAATCAAGACCACTGCAGTCTTAATCAGGGCAACTGCAGTATTATACAAGACCACTGAAGTCTTAGACAGGACCATGGCTCTCTTAATCAGGACCACTGCAGCCCTATACAGAGTCTTATTCAGGACCACTGCTGACTTTATACAGAACCACTGCAGTCTTAATCAGGGCAATTGCAGTCTTATACAGGACCACTGCAGTCTTAATCAGGACTACTGCAGTCTTAATCAGGACAACTGCAATCTTATACAGGACCACTGCAGTCTTAATCAGGGCAACTGCAGTCTTATACAGGACCACTGCAGTCTTATACAGGATCGCAGCAGGCTTATTCAGGACTACTGCTGTCTTATACAGTACCACTGCAGTGTTAATCAGGACCACTGCAGTCTTAATCAGGGCAGCTGCAGTCTTACACAGTAACACTACAGACTTATACAGGTATACTGCTGTCTGATACAGGACCACTGCAGTCTTAATTAGGGCAACTGCAGTCTTATACAGAACCACTGCAGTCTTAATCAGCTCAACTGTATTCTTATAGTGGACCACTGCAGTCTCATTCAGGACAACTCCATTCTTATACATGTCCACCACAGTCTTATAGAGGAACACTGCTGTCTCAATCAGGACCACTGCACTCCTATACGGAACGACTGCATTCGAACACAGGACCACTGCAGTCTTAATGAGGACCACTGCAATTTTAATCAGAGCAACTGCAGACTTATACAGGATCAGTGCAGTCTTATTCAGGACTACTGCTGTGTTATACGGGACCATTGCAGTCTTAATCAGGACCACTGCATTATTATACAGACTCTAGCAGTCTTAATCAGGGCAACTGCAGTCTTATACAGAAACACTGCAGTCCTAATCAGGACCACTGCAGTCTTATTCAGGACCACTGCTATCTTAATCAGGGCAACTACAATCCTATACAGGACCACTGCTATCTTAATCAGGGCAACTACAGTCCTATACAGGACCACTGCATTGTTAATCAGGGCAACTGCAGTCTTATACAGGACCACTGCAATCTTAATCAGGGCAGCTGCAGTCTTACACAGGAACACAACAGTCTTATACAGGTATACTGCTGTCAGATACAGGACCACTGCAATCTTAATCAGGGCAACTATATTCTTATAGTGGACCACTGCAGTCTTATTCAGGACCACTGCAGACTTAATCAGGGCAATTGCAGTCCCGTACAGGACCATTGCAGTGTTAATCAGGGCAACCGCATTCTTATACAGGACCACTGCAGTCTTATTCAGGACACCTACCGTCTTCTTCAGGACCACTGCAGTCTTAATCAGGGCCACTGCAGTCTTATACAGGATGAATGAATTCTCATGCAGGACCACTTCAGTCTTATACAGGACGACCACAGTCTTATACAGTACCACTGCAGTCTTAATCAAGATTACTGCAATCTTAATCAGGGCAACTGCAGTCTTATACAGAACCACTGCAGTCTTAATCAGCGCAACTGCATTCTTCAACTGGACCACTGCAGTCTCATTCACGACCACTCCATTCTTATACCGGACCACCACAGTCAGATACAGGAACACTGCAGTCTCAATCAGGACCACTGCAATCCTATACAGAATGACTGCATTCTTATACAGGACCACTGCAGTCTCAATCAGGACCATGCTTTCTTATACAGGACCACTGCTGTCTCAATCAGGACCATGCTTTCTTATACAGGACCACTGCTGTCTCAATCAGCGCCACTGCAGCCCTATACAGAGCCACTGCAGCCTTATTCAGGACCACGGCAGACTTATACAGAACCACTGCAGTCTTCATCAGGACTAATGCAGTCTTAATCAGGGCAGCTGCAGTTTTACACAGTAACACTACAGTCTTATACAGGTATACTGCTGTTTGATACAGGACTACTGCAGTCTTACTTAGGGCAACTGCAGTCTTATACAGAACCACTGCAGTCTTAATCAGCTCAACTGTATTCTTATAGTGGACCACTGCAGTCTCATTCAGGACAACTCCATTCTTAAACATGTCCACCACAGTCTTATAGAGGAACACTGCTGTCTCAATCAGGACCACTGCACTCCTATACCGAACGACTGCATTCGAACACAGGACCACTGCAGTCTTAATGAGGACCACTGCAGTTTTAATCAGAGCAACTGCAGACATATACAGGATCAGTGCAGTCTTATTCAGGACTACTGCTGTGTTATACTGGACCACTGCAGTCTTAATCAGGGCAACTGCAGTCTTATACAGAAACACTGCAGTCTTAATCAGGACCACTGCAGTCTTATTCAGGACCACTGCTATCTTAATCAGGGCAACTACAGTCCTGTACAGGACCACTGCATTGTTAATCAGGGCAATTGCAGTCTTATACAGGACCACTGCAGTCTTAATCAGGGCAGCTGCAGTCTTACACAGGAACACTACAGTCTTATACAGGTATACTGCTGTCTGATACAGGACCACTGCAGTCTTAATCAGGGCAACTGTATTCTTATAGTGGACCACTGCAGTCTCATTCAGGACAACTCCATTCTTATACATGTCCACCACAGTCTTATAGAGGAACACTGCTGTCTCAATCAGGACCACTGCACTCCTATACGGAACGACTGCATTCGAACACAGGACCACTGCAGTCTTAATGAGGACCACTGCAGTTTTAATCAGAGCAACTGCAGACATATACAGGATCAGTGCAGTCTTATTCAGGACTACTGCTTTGTTATACTGGACCACTGCAGTCTTAATCAGGGCAACTGCAGTCTTATACAGAAACACTGCAGTCTTAATCAGGACCACTGCAGTCTTATTCAGGACCACTGCTATCTTAATCGGGGCAACTACAGTCCTGTACAGGACCACTGCATTGTTAATCAGGGCAACTGCAATCTTATACAGGACCACTGCAGTCTTAATCAGGGCAGCTGCAGTCTTACACAGGAACACTACAGTCTTATACAGGTATACTGCTGTCTGATACAGGACCACTGCAGTCTTAATCAGGGCAACTGTATTCTTATAGTGGACCACTGCAGTCTCATTCAGGACCACTCCATTCTTATACATGACCACTACATTCTTATAGAGGAACACTGCTGTCTCAATCAGGACCACTGCAGTCCTATACAGAACGACTGCAATTGAACACAGGACCACTGCAGTCTTAATCAGGACTACTGCAATTTTAATCAGAGCAACTGCAGTCTTATACAGGATCAGTGCAGTCTTATTCAGGACTACTGCTGTGTTATACTGGACCACTGCTGTCTTAATCAGGACCACTGCAGTCTTATACAGGACTGCAGCAGTCTTAATCAGGGCAACTGAAGTCTTATACAGAACCACTGCAGTCTTATACAGGACCATTGCAGTCTTAATCAGGACCACTGCAGTCTTATTCAGGACCGCAGCAGTCTTAATCAGGGCAACAGCAGTCTCATTCTGGACCACAGTAGTCTTAATCAGGGCAGTGTCAGTCTTATTGAAGACCACTGCCGTCTTCTTCAGGACCACCGCAGTCTTAAGCAGGCAACTGCAGTCTTATACAGGACCACTGAATTCTCATTCAGAACCACTTCAGTCTTATACAGTAAGACCACAGTCTTACACAGGACCACTGCAATCTTATACTGTACCACTGCAGTCTTAATCAAGAATACTGCAATCGTAATTAGGGCAACTGCAGTCTTAATCAGGGCAACTGCATTCAAACCCAGGACTACTGCAATCCTATTCAGGACCACTGCAGTCTTATTCAGGACCACTGCAGTCTTAATCAGGGCTACTGCAGTCTTAATCAGGGCAACTGCTGTCTTATAGTGGACCACTGCCGTCTCAATCAGGACCACTACAGTCCTATACGGAATGACTGCAGTCTTAAACAGGACCACTGCAGTCTTAATCAGTACCACTGTAGTCTTATAAAGGACCGCAGCAGTCTTAATCAGGGCAACTGCAGTTTTATACAGGACCACAGCATTCTTAATTAGTGCCACTCCATTCTTATTCAGGACCACTGCAGTCTTAAGCAGGGCAACTGCAGTCTCATACTGGACCACAGTAGTCTTAATCAGGGCAGGGTCAGTCTTATTGAGGACCACTGCCACCTTCTTCAGGACCACAGCAGTCTTAATCAGGACCACTGAATTCTCATTCAGAACCACTTCAGTCTGATACAGGAAGACCACAGTCTTAAACAGGACCACTGCAGTCTTATACTGTACCACTGCAGTCTTAATCAAGAATACTGCAATCTTAATTAGGGCAACTGCAGTCTTAATCAGGGCAACTGCTGTCTTATAGTGGACCACTGCAGTCTCAGTCAGGACCGCTGCAGACCTAATCAGGGCACTGCATTCTTAATCAGGACCACTGCAGTCTTATAAAGGACCGCAGCAGTCTTAATCAGGGCAACTGCAGTCTTATACATGCAGTCCTATACGGAATGACTGCAGTCTTAAACAGGATCACTGCAGACCTAATCAGGACTACTGTAGTCTTAATCAGGACCACTGCAGTCTTATAAAGGACCGCAGCTGTCTTAATCAGGGCAACTGCAGTCTTATACAGAACCACTGCAGTCTTAATCAGGACAAATGCAGTTTTATACAGGATCACAGCAGTCTTAATCAGGGCAACTGCAGTCTTATACAAAACGACTGCATCAGTCAACTGTATTCATATAGTGGACAACTGCAGTCTCATTCAGGTCCACTCCATTCTTATACATGACCACCACAGCCTTAATCAGGACCACTGCAGTATTAATCAGAGCAACTGCTGTCTTATCCAGGATCATTGCATTGTTAATCAGGGCAGCTGCAGTCTTACACAGGGCCACTGCAGTCTTAATTAGGCAACTGCAGTCTTAATCAGCTCAACTATATTCTTATAGTAGACCACTGCAGTCTCATTCAGGACCATTCCATTCTTATACATGACCACCACAGTCTTATAGTGGTACACTGCTGTCTCAATCAGGACCACTGCAGTCCTATACAGAACGACTGCAGTCGAACACAGGACCACTGCAGTCTTAATCAGGATCACTGCAGTCTTATTCAGGACCACTGCTGTCTTAATTAGGCAATTGCAGTCTTAATCAGGGCAACTGACGTCTTTAGAGGACCACTGCAGTCTTAATCAGGACCACTTTAGTCTTATTCAGGACCACTGCAGACTTCATCAGGACCACTGCAGTCCTGTACGGAATGTCTCCTAATCAGGACTACTGCAGTCTTAATCAGGAAAACTGTATTCTTAATCAGGGCAACTGCAGTCAAATACAGGATCACTGCTTTCTGAATCAGGATCACTGCAGTCTTAATCAGGACTACTGCAGTATTAATCAGAGCAACTGCAGTCTTATAAAGGAGCACTACCGTCTTAATCATGGCAACTGCAGTCTTATACAGCTCCACAGCCATCTTATTCAGGACTGCTGCTGTCTTACACAAGACCACTGCTGTCTTAATCAGGACCACTGCAGTCTTATCAGGACCACTGCAGTCTTAATCAGGGAAACTGCAGTCTTTTAAAGGACCACTGCAGTATTATACAGCGCGAGAGCAGTCTTATTCAGGACCACTGCTGTCTTATACAGGACCATTGCAGTCTTATTCAGGACCACTGCTGTCTTATACAGGACCACTGCAGTCTTAGTCAGGGAAACTGCATTCTCATACTGGACCACAGTAGTCTTAATCAGGGCAGTGTCAGTTTTATTCAGGACCACTGCCGGTTTCTTCAGGACTACTGCAGTCTTAATCAGGGTAACTGCAGTCTTTTACAGGACCACTGAATTCTTATTCAGGACCACTTCAGTCTTATAGAGGAAGACCACAGTCTTATACAGGAAGACTGCAGTCTTATACAGTACCACAGCAGTCTTATCAAGACTACTGCAGTCTTAATCAGGGCAACCGCATTCGAACCAGGGACCACTGCAATCCTATTCAGGACCACTGCAGACTTATTCAGGACCACTGCATTCTTAATCAGTGCCACTGCAGTCTTAATCAGGGCAACTGCTGTCTTATAGTGGACCACTGCAGTCTCAATCAGGACCACTGCAGTCGTATACGGAATGACTGCATTTTTAAACAGGACCACTGCAGTCTCAATCAGGACTACTGCAGTCTTAATCAGGAAAACTGTAGTCTTAATCACGGCAAATGCAGTCTTATGCAGGACGACTGAAGTCTTATACAGATCCATTCCAGTCTTATTCAGAACCACTGCATTCTCATTCGGGACCACTTCAGTCTTTTACAGGACCAGCACGTACTTATAGAGGACCACTGCAATCTTATACAGGACCACTGCAGTCTTATTCAGGGCCACTGCAGTCTTATTCAGGACCACTGCATACTTAATCAGGGCAGCTGTAGTCTTATTCAGGACCACTACACTCTTAATCAGGGAACCTGCTGTCTTACACAGGACCACTGCAGTCTTATACAGGACCACTCCAGTCTTCAACGGAACGGCTGCAGTCTTATTCAGGACCACTGCTGTCTTAATCAGGGCAACTGCAGTCTTACTCAGTACCACTGCCGTCTTATACAGGATCACAGCAGTCTTTTTCAGGACTACGGCTGTCTTATACAGGACCACTGCATTCTTAAGCAGGACCACTGCAGTATTATACAGGACCACAGCAGTCTTAATCAGGGCAACTGCAGTCTTATACAGAACTACAGCATTCTTATACAGCACAACTGCATTCTTATAATGGACCACTGCAGTCTCATTCAGGACCAGTCCATTCTTATACAGGACCTCCACAGTCAGATACAGGAACACTGCAGTCTCAATCAGGACCACTGCAATCCTATACGGAACAACTGTATTCTTTTCAGGACCACTGCAGTCTCAATCAGGACCACTGCTTTCTTATACAGAACCACTGCAGTCTTATTCAGGACCACTGCAGTCTAAATCAGGACTACTGCAATCTTATGCAGGTCCACTGATCAGGACCATTTCAGTCATATACAGGAACACCACAGTCTTATACAGGATGACTGCAGTCTAAAAGAGGATCACTACAGTCTTAATCAGGGCAACTGCTGTCTCATACAGGACCACTGTAGTCTTAGCCAGGGCAGTTGCAGTCTTATTCAGAACTACTGCAGTCTTAACCAGGACCACTGCTGTCTCATTCAACACCACTGAATACTTAATCAGGGCAACTGCTGTCTCATACAGGACCACTGGAGTCTTAGCCAGGGCAGCTGCAGTCTTATTCAGGACTACTGCAGTCTTAATCAGGAACACTACAGTCTTAATCAGGGCAACTGCAGTCTTATACAGGACCACTGCATTCTCATTCAGGACCACTCCAATCTTATACTGAACGACTGCAGTCTTATACAGTACCACTGCAGCCTTATATAGAGCCACTGCAGTCTTTATCAGGACTAGTACAGTCTTATACAGGACTACTGCAAGTCTTAATCAAGACCACTGCAGTCTTAATCAGTGCAACAGCAGTGGAATACATGTCCACTGCAGTCTTATTCAGGTCCACTGCTGTCTTATACAGAACTACTGCACTCATAATCAGGGCAACTGCAGTCTTACACAGGAACACTAGTCTAATACAGGTTTACTGCTGTCTGATACAGGACCCCTGCGGTCTTAATCAGGACCACTGCAGTCTTATACAGGACCACAGCAATCTTAATCAGGGCAACTGCAGTATCATTCAGGACCACTCCATTCTTATAAATGACCACCACAGTCTTATAGAGGAACAATGCTGTCTCAATCAGGACCACTGCAGACTTATTCAGGGCAACTACAGTACTATACAGGACCATGGCATTGTTAATCAGGGCAACTACAGTCTTATATAGGACGACTGCAGTCTTAATCTTGGCAAATGCAGTCTGACACAGGAAAACTACAGTCTTATACAGATATACTGCTGTTTTATGCAAGACCACTGCAGTCTTAATCAGGACCGCTACAGTCTTATTCAGGACTACAGTAGTCTTAATCAGGGTAAATGAAGTCTTATAAAGGACCACTGCAGTCTTATACAGCACCAGAGCAGTCTTATACAGAACCACTGCAGTCTTAATCAGGACCACTGCAGTCTTATTCAGGACCACTGCAGACTTCATCAAGACCTCTGCAGTCCCATACGGAATGACTCCTAATCAGGACTACTGCAGTCTTAATCAGGAAAACTGTATTCTTAATCAAGGCAACTGCAGTCAAATACAGGATCACTGCTTTCTGAATCAGGATCACTGCAGTCTTAATCAGGACTACTGCAGTATTAATCAGAGCAACTGCAGTCTTATAAAGGAGCACTACCGTCTTAATCAGGGCAACTGCAGTCTTATACAGCTCCACAGCCGTCTTATTCAGGACTACTGCTGTCTTACACAAGACCACTGCTGTCTTAATCAGGACCACTGCAGTCTTACTCAGGACAGCTGCAGACTTAATCAGGGCAACTGCAGTCTTATTCAGGACCACTGCTGTCTCAATCAGCGCCACTGCAGCCCTATACAGAGCCACTGCAGTCTTAATCAGGGCCACTGCCATATTGTTCTGGACCACTGCAGTCTTAATCAGCGCAACTGCAGTCTTATACAGGACCAATGCATTCTCATTCAGGACCACTTTGGTCTTATACAGGACAACCACAGTCTTATACAGGACCACTGCAGTCTTAATCAGGGCCACGGCAGTCTGATTCAGGACCACTGCATACAAAATGAGGGCAACTGCAGTCTTAATCCGGACCAGTGTATTCTTAATCAAGACCACTGCAGACTTAATCAGGGCAACTGCAGTATTATACAAGACCACTGCAGTCTTAGACAGGACCACGGCTCTCTTAATCAGGGCCACTGCAGCCCTCTACAGAGCCACTGCAGTCTTATTCAGGACCACTGCTGACTTTATACAGAACCACTGCAGTCTTAATCAGGGCAACTGCAGTCTTATACAGGACCACTGCAGTCTTATACAGGATCACAGCAGGCTTATTCAGGACTACTGCTGTCTTATACAGTACCACTGCAGTGTTAATAAGGACAACTACACTCTTATTCAGGACTGCAGCAGTCTTAATCAGGGCCACTTCAGTGTTATACAGAATCACTGCAGTCTTAAACAGCGCAACTCCATTCTTATACTGGACTACTGCAGTCTCATTCAGGACCACTCCATTCTTATACAGGACCACCACTTCTTATACAGACACACTGCAGTCTGAATGAGGACCTCTGCAGTCTTATACAGGACCACTGCAGTCGAACACAGGACCACTGCAGTCTTAATCAGGACCACTGCAGTCTTAATCAGGAATACTGCTAGTCTTAATCAGGACCACTGCAGTCTTACACAGGACCACTGCTGTCTAAATCAGGGCAACTGCAGTCTAATATAGAATCACAGCATTCTTAATCAAGACACCTGCAGTTTTATTCAAGACCACTGCAGACTTAATCAGGGCAATTGCAGTCCGGTACAGGACCATTGCAGTGTTAATCAGGGCAACCGCATTCTTATACAGGACCACTGCAGTCTTATTCAGGACACCTACCGTCTTCTTCAGGACCACTGCAGTCTTAATCAGGGCCACTGCAATCTTATTCAGGATGAATGAATTCTCATGCAGGACCACTTCAGTCTTATACAGGACGACCACAGTCTTATACAGGACCACTGCCGTCTTATACAGTACCACTGCAGTCTTAATCAAGACTACTGCAATCTTAATCAGGGCAACTGCTGTATTATATAGAACCACTACAGTCTTAATCAGGGCACTGCATTCTTCAACTGGACCACTGCAGTCTCATTCAGGACCACTCCATTCTTATACCGGACCACCACAGTCAGATACAGGAACACTGCAGACTCAATCAGGAACACTGCAATCCTATACGGAACAACTGCATTCTTATACAGGACCACTGCAGTCTCAATCAGGACCATGCTTTCTTATACAGGACCACTGCAGTCTCAATCAGGACCATGCTTTCTTATACAGGACCACTGCTGTCTCAATCAGCGCCACAGCAGCCCTATACAGAGCCACTGCAGGCTTATTCAGGACCACTGCAGTATTAATCAGGGCCACTGCCATATTATTCTGGACCACTGCAGTCTTAATCAGGGCCCTGCAGTCTCGTACTGGACCACTGCAGTCTTAATCAGGGCAGCGGCAGTCTTATTCAGCGCAACTGCAGTCTTATACAGGACCAATGCATTCTCATTCCGGACCACTTTGGTCTTATACAGGACAACCACAGTCTTATACAGGACCACTGCAGTCTTAATCAGGGCCACGGCAGTCTGATTCAGGACTACTGCATACATAATGAGGGCAACGGCAGTCTTAATCCGGACCAGTGTATTCTTAATCAAGACCACTGCAGACTTAATCAGGGCAACTGCAGTATTATACAAGACAACTGCAGTCTTAGACAGGACCACGGCTCTCTTAATCAGGGCCACTGCAGCCCTCTACAGAGCCACTGCAGTCTTATTCAGGATCACTGCTGACTTTATAGAGAACCATTGCAGTCTTAATCAGGGCAACTGTAGTCTTATACAGGACCACTGAAGTCTTATACAGGACCACTGCAGTCTTAATCAGGACTACTGCAGTCTTAATCAGGACAACTGCAATCTTATACAGGACCACTGCAGTCTTAATCAGGGCAACTGCAGTCTTATACAGGACCACTGAAGTCTTATACAGGATCAAAGCAGGCTTAATCAGGACTACTGCTGTCTTATACAGGACCACTGCAGTGTTAATCAGGACCAATGCACTCTTATTCAGGACTGCAGCAAACTTAATCAGGGCCACTTCAGTGTTATATAGAACCACTGCAGTCTTAATCAGCGCAACTCCATTCTTATACTGGACCACTGCAGTCTCATTCAGGACCACTCCATTCTTATACAGGACCACCGCTTCTTATACAGACACACTGCAGTCTGAATGAGGACCTCTGCAGTCTTATACGGAACTACTGCAGTCGAACACAGGACCACTGCAGTCTTAATCAGGACCACTGCAGTCTTAATGAGGAATACTGTTAGTCTTAATCAGGACCACTGCAGTCTTATACAGGACCACTGCTGTCTAAATCATGGCAACTGCAGTCTAATACAGAATCACAGCATTCTTAATCAAGACACCTGCAGTTTTATTCAGGACCACTGCAGACTTAACCAGGGCAATTGCAGTCTGGTACATGACCATTGCAGTGTTAATCAGGGCAACCGCATTCTTATACAGGACCACTGCAGTCTTATTCAGGACACCTACCGTCTTCTTCAGGACCACTGTAGTCTTAATCAGGGCCACTGCACTCTTATACAGGACGAATGAATTCTCATGCAGGACCACTTCAGTCTTATACAGGATGACCACAGTCTTATACAGGACCACTGCTGTCTTATACAGTACCACTGCAGTCATAATCAAGTCTACTGCAATCTTAATCAGGGCAACTGCAGTTTTATATAGAACCACTGCAGTCTTAATCAGCGCAACTGCATTCTTCAACTGGACCACTGCAGTCTCATTCAGGACCACTCCATTCTTAAACCGGACCACCACAGTCAGATACAGGAACACTGCAGTCTCAATCAGGACCACTGCAATCCTATACGGAACAACTGCATTCTTATACAGGACCACTGCAGTCTCAATCAGGACCATGCTTTCTTATACAGGACCACTGCAGTCTCAATCAGGACCATGCTTTCTTATACAGGACCACTGCTGTCTCAATCAGTGCCACGGCAGCCCTATACAGAGCCACTGCAAGCTTATTCAGGACCACTGCAGACTTATACAGAAACTGCAGTCTTAATCAGGACTACTGCAGTCTTAAACATGGCGACTGCAGTGGAATACAGGACAATTGCATTGTTAATCAAGGCAACTGCAGTCTTATATAGGAGCACTACAGTCTTATACAGAACCACTGCAGTCTTATTCAGGACCACTGCAGTCTTAATCAGAAACATTGCATTCTTAATCAGGGCAACTGCAATCTTATACAGGTCCACTGATTTCCCAATCAGGACCACTTCAGTCATATACAGGACCACCACAGTCTTATACAGGACCACTGCAGTCTAAAACAGGACCACTGCAGTCTTAATCAGAAACACTGCAGTCTTAATCAGGACAACTGCAATATTATACAGGTCCACTGATTTCCCAATCAGGACCGCTGCAGTCATATACAGGACCACCACAGTCTGAAACAGGACCACTGCAGTCTAAAACAGGACCACTGCAGGCTTAATCAGGGCAACTGCTGTCTCATACAGGTCCACTGTAGTCTTAGCCAGGGCAGCTGCAATCTTATTCAGGACTACTGCAGTCTTAATCAGGACCACTGCAGTCTTACACAGGACAACTGCATTCTTATTCAGGACCTCTCCAGTCTTATACCGAATGACTGCAGTCTTAAACAGGAAAAGTGCTGTCTTAATCAGGGCCACTGCAGCCCTATACAGAGCCACTGCAATCTTAATCAGTACTAGTACAGTCTTATACAGGACTACTGCAGTCTTAATCAGGACTACTGCATTTTTTATCAGTGCAACTGCAGTGGAATACATGTCCACTGGAGCCTTATTCAGGACCACTGCTATCTTAATCAGGGCAACTGCAGTCTTATACAGGACCAATGCATTCTCATTCAGGACCACTTTGGTCTTATACAGGACAACCACAGTCTTATACAGGACCACAGCAGTCTTAATTAGGACCACAGCAGTCTTATTCAGGACCACTGCATACATAATGAGGGCAACTGCAGTCTTAATCCGGACCAGTATATTGTTAATCAAGACCACTGCAGTCTTAATCAGGGCAAATGCAGTATTATGCAAGACCACTGCAGTCTTAGAAAGGACCACGGCTCTCTTAATTCGGGGCCACTGCAGCCCTATACAGAGCCACTGCAGTCTTATTCAGGACTACTGCTGACTTTATACAGAACCACTGCAGTCTTACAGGACTACTGCAGTCTTAATCAGGACAACTGTAATCTTATACAGGACCACTGCAGTCTTATACAGGATCACAGCAGGCTTATTCAGGGCCACTTCAGTGTTATACAGAACCACTGCAGTCTTAATCAGAGCAACTCCATTCTTATACTGGACCACTGCAGTCTCATTCAGGACCACTCCATTCTTATACAGGACCACCGCTTCTTATACAGACACACTGCAGTCTGAATGAGGACCTCTGCAGTCTTATACGGAAACACTGCAGTCGAACACAGGACCACTGCAGTCTTAATCAGGACCACTGCAGTCTTAATCAGGAATACTGCTAGTCTTAATCAGGACCACTGCAGTCTAATACAGAATCACAGCATTCTTAATCAAGACACCTGCAGTCTTATTCAAGACAACTGCAGACTTAATCAGGGCAATTGCAGTCCCGTACAGGACCATTGCAGTGTTAATCAGGGCAACCGCATTCTTATAGAGTACCACTGCATTCTTATTCAGGACACCTACCGTCTTCTTCAGGACCACTGTAGTCTTAATCAGGGCCACTGCACTCTTATACAGGACCACTGCAGTCTCATTCAGGACCACTCCATTCTTATACAGGACCACCGCTTCTTATACAGACACACTGCAGTCTGAATGAGGACCTCTGCAGCCTTATACGGAACAACTGCAGTCGAACACAGGACCACTGCAGTCTTAATCAGGACCACTGCAGTCTTATACAGGACCACTGCTGTCTAAATCAGGGCAACTGCAGTCTAATACAGAATCACAGCATTCTTAATCAAGACACCTGCAGTTTTATTCAAGACCACTGCAGACTTAATCAGGGTAATTGCAGTCTGGTACAGGACCATTGCAGTGTTAATCAGGGCAACCACATTCTTATAGAGGACCACTGCAGTCTTATTCAGGACACCTACCGTCTTCTTCAGGACCACTGCAGTCTTAATCAGGGCCACTGCAGTCTTATACAAGACGAATGAATTCTCATGCAGGACCACTTCAGTCTTATACAGGACGACCACAGTCTTATACAGGACCACTGCTGTCTTATACAGTACCACTGCAGTCATAATCAAGTCTACTGCAATCTTAATCAGGGCAACTGCAGTCTTATATAGAACCACTGCAGTCTTAATCAGCGCAACTGCATTCTTCAACTGGACCACTGCAGTCTCATTCAGGACCACTCCATTCTTAAACCGGACCACCACAGTCAGATACAGGAACACTGCAGACTCAATCAGGACAACTGCAATCCTATACGGAACAACTGCATTCTTATACAGGACCACTGCAGTCTTAATCAGGACTACTGCAGTCTTAAACATGGCAACTGCAGTGGAATACAGGACAATTGCATTGTTAATCAGGGCAACTGCAGTCTTATATAGGAGCACTGCAGTCTTATACAGAACCACTGCAGTCTTATTCAGGACCACTGCAGTATTAATCAGAAACACTGCAGTCTTAATCAGGACAACTGCAATATTATACAGGTCCACTGATTTCCCAATCAGGACCACTTCAGTCATATACAGGACCATCACAGTCTAAAACAGGACTACTGCAGTCTAAAACAGGACCACTGCAGTCTTAATCAGGGCAACTGCTGTCTCATACAGGACCACTGTAGTCTTAGCCAGGGCAGCTGCAATCTTATTCAGGACTACTGCAGTCTTAATCAGGACCACTGCAGTCTTATACAGGACCACTGTATTCTCATTCAGGACCTCTCCATTCTTATACCGAATGACTGCAGTCTTAAATAGGAAGAGTGCTGTCTTAATCAGGGCCACTGCAGCCCTATACAGAGCCACTGCAATCTTAATCAGTACTAGTACAGTCTTATACAGGACTACTGCAGTCTTAATCAGGACTACTGCAGTTTTTATCAGTGCAACTGCAGTGGACTACATGTCTACTGCAGCCTTATTCAGGACCACAGCTATCTTAATCAGGGCAACTGCAGTCTTATACAGGAACAATGCATTCTCATTCAGGACCACTTTGGTCTTATACAGGACAACCATAGTCTTATACAAGACCACTGCAGTCTTAATCAGGACCACGGCAGTCTAATTCAGGACCACTGCATACATAATGAGGGCAACTGCAGTCTTAATCCGGACCAGTATATTCTTAATCAAGACCACTGCAGACTTAAACAGGGCAACTGCAGTATTATACAAGACCACTGAAGTCTTAGACAGGACCACGGCTCTCTTAATCAGGGCCACTGCAGCCCTATACAGAGCCACTGCAGTCTTATTCAGGACCACTGCTGACTTTATACTGAACCATTGCAGTCTTAATCAGGGCTACTGCAGTCTTAATCAGGACAACTGCAATCTTATACAGGACCACTGCAGTCTTAATCAGGGCAACTGCAGTCTTATACAGGACCACTGAAGTCTTATATAGGATCACAGCAGGCTTATTCAGGACTACTGCTGTCTTATACAGGACCACTGCAGTGTTAATCAGGACCAATGCACTCTGATTCAGGACTGCAGCAGTCTTAATCAGGGCCACTTCAGTGTTATACAGAACAACTACAGTCTTAATCAGCGCAACACCATTCTTATACTGGAACACTGCAGTCTCATTCAGGACCACTCCATTCTTATACAGGACCACCGCTTCTTATACAGACATACTGCAGTCTGAATGAGTACCTCTGCAGTCCTATACGGAACGACTGCTGTCGAACACAGGACCACTGCAGTCTTAATCAGGGCAACTGCAGTCTTATACAGGACCACTGAAGTCTTATACAGGATCACAGCAGGCTTATTCAGGACTACTGCTGTCTTATACAGGACCACTGCAGTGTTAATCAGGACCACTGCACTCTTATTCAGGACTGCAGCAGTCTTAATCAGGGCCACTTCAGTGTTATACAGAACCACTGCAGTCTTATTCAGCGCAACTGCAGTCTTAATCAGGAATACTGCTAGTCTTAATCAGGAATACTGCTAGTCTTAATCAGGACCACTGCAGTCTCATATAGGACCACTGCTGTCATAATCAGGGCAACTGCAGTCTAATACAGAATCACAGCATTCTTAGTCAAGACCACTGCAGTCTTATTCAGGACCACTGCAGACTTAATCAGGGCAATTGCAGTCCCGTACAGGACCATTGCAGTGTTAATCAGGGCAACCGCATTCTTATACAGGACCACTGCAGTCTTATTCAGGACACCTACCGTCTTCTTCAGGACCACTGTAGTCTTAATCAGGGCCACTGCACTCTTATACAGGATGAATGAATTCTCATGCAGGACCACTTCAGTCTTATACAGGACGACTACAGTCTTATACAGGACCACTGCCATCTTATACAGTACCACTGCACTCTTAATCAAGATTACTGCAATCTTAATCAGGGCAACTGCAGTCTTATACAGAACCACTGCAGTCTTAATCAGCGCAACTGCATTCTTCAACTGGACCACTGCAGTCTCATTCACGACCACTCCATTCTTATACCGGACCACCACAGTCAGATACAGGAACACTGCAGTCTCATTCAGGACCACGGCAATCCTATACGGAACAACTGCATTCTTATACAGGACCACTGCAGTCTCAAGCAGGACCATGCTTTCTTATACAGGAACGCTGCTGTCTCAATCAGCGCCACTGCAGCCCTGTACAGAGCCACTGCAAGCTTATTCAGGACCACTGCTGTCTCAATCAGCACCACTGCAGCCCTGTACAGAGCCACTGCAGGCTTATTCAGGACCACTGCTGTCTCAATCAGCACCACGGCAGCCCTATACAGAGCCACTGCAGGCTTATTCAGGACCACTGAAGACTTATAAAGAACCACTGCAGTCTTAATCAGGACCACGCTTTCTTATGCATTCTTATTTAGGACCTCTCCAGTCTTATACCGAATGACTGCAGTCTTATACAGGAAGAGTGCTGTATTAATCAGAGCCACTGCAGTTTTAATCAGAACAACTGCAGACTTATACAGGATCAGTGCAGTCCTATTCAGGACTACTGCTGTGTTATACGGGACCATTGCAGTCTTAATCAGGACCACTGCATTATTATACAGACTCTAGCAGTCTTAATCAGGGCAACTGCAGTCTTATACAGAAACACTGCAGTCTTAATCAGGACCACTGCAGTCTTATTCAGGACCACTGCAGACTTAATCAGGGCAACTACAGTCCTATGCAGGACCATTGCATTGTTAATCAGGGCAACTGCAGTCTTATACAGGACCACTGCAGTCTTAATCAGGGCAGCTGCAGTCTTACACAGGAACACTACAGTCTTATACAGGTATACTGCTGTCTGATACAGGACCACTGCAGTCTTAATCAGCTCAACTGTATTCTTATAGTGGACCACTGCAGTCTCATTCAGGACCACTCCATTCTTATACATAACCACCACTGTATTATAGAGGAACACTGCTGTCTCAATCAGGACCACTGCAGTCCTATACAGTACCACTGCAGTCTTAATCAAGAATACTGCAATCTTAATTAGGGCAACTGCAGTCTTAATCAGGGCAACTGCATTCAAACATAGGACCACAGCAATCCTATTCAGGACCACTGCAGTCTTATTCAGGACCACTGCAGTCTTAATCAGGGCTACTGCAGTCTTAATCAGGGCAACTGCTGTCTTATAGTGGACCACTGCCGTCTCAATCAGGACCACTGCAGTCCTATACGGAATGACTGCAGTCCTAATCAGGACTACTGCAGTCTTAATCAGGACCACTGCAGTCTTATACAGGACCACTGCATTCTTATTCAGGACCTCTCCAGTCTTATACCGAATGACTGCAGTCTTATACAGGAAAAGTGCTGTATTAATCAGGGCCACTGCAGTTTTAATCAGAACAACTGCAGACTTATACAGGATCAGTGCAGTCTTATTCAGGACTACTGCTATGTTATACGGGACCATTGCAGTCTTAATCAGGACCACTGCATTATTATACAGACTCTAGCAGTCTTAAACAGGGCAACTGCAGTCTTATACAGAAACACTGCAGTCTTAATCAGGACCACTGCAGTCTTATTCAGGACCACTGCAGACTTAATCAGGGCAACTACAGTCCTATACAGGACCATTGCATTGTTAATCAGGGCAACTGCAGTCTTATACAGAACCACTGCAGTCTTAATCAGGGCAGCTGCAGTCTTACAGAGGAACACTACAGTCTTATACAGGTATACTGCTGTCTGATACAGGACCACTGCAGTCTTAATCAGGGCAACTGCAGTCTTATACAGAACCACTGCAGTCTTAATCAGCTCAACTGTATTCTTATAGTGGACCACTTCAGTCTCATTCAGGACCACTCCATTCTTATACATAACCACCACAGTATTATAGAGGAACACTGCTGTCTCAATCAGGACCACTGCAGTCCTATACAGTACCACTGCAGTCTTAATCAAGAATACTGCAATCTTAATTAGGGCAACTGCAGTCTTAATCAGGGCAACTGCATTGAAACACAGGACCACAGCAATCCTATTCAGGACCACTGTAGTCTTATTCAGGACCACTGCAGTCTTAATCAGGGCTACTGCAGTCTTAATCAGGGCAACTGCTGTCTTATAGTGGACCACTGCCGTCTCAATCAGGACCACTGCAGTCCTATATGGAATGATTGCAGTCTTAAACAGGACCACTGCAGTCCTAATCAGGACTACTGAAGTCTTAATCAGGACCACTGCAGTCTTATAAAGGACCACAGCAGTCTTAATCAGGGCAACTGCAGTTTTATACAGCACCACTGCTGTCTTAATCAGGGCAACTGCAGTCTTATACAGAACCACTGCAGTCTTATACAGGACCACTGAAGTCTTATTCAGGACACCTACCGTCTTCTTCAGGACCACTGTAGTCTTAATCAGGGCCACTGCACTCTTATACAGGATAAATGAATTCTCATGCAGGACCACTTCAGTCTTATACAGGACGACTACAGTCTTATACAGGACCACTGCCATCTTATACAGTACCACTGCACTCTTAATCAAGATTACTGCAATCTTAATCAGGGCAACTGCAGTCTTATACAGAACCACTGCAGTCTTAATCAGCGCAACTGCATTCTTCAACTGGACCACTGCAGTCTCATTCACGACCACTCCATTCTTATACCGGACCACCACAGTCAGATACAGGAACACTGCAGTCTCATTCAGGACCACGGCAATCCTATACGGAACAACTGCATTCTTATACAGGACCACTGCAGTCTCAATCAGGACCACGCTTTCTTATACAGGACCACTGTAGTCTCAATCAGGACCATGCTTTCTTATACAGGAACGCTGCTGTCTCAATCAGCGCCACTGCAGCCCTGTACAGAGCCACTGCAAGCTTATTCAGGACCACTGCTGTCTCAATCAGCACCACTGCAGCCCTGTACAGAGCCACTGCAGGCTTATTCAGGACCACTGCTGTCTCAATCAGCACCACGGCAGCCCTATACAGAGCCACTGCAGGCTTATTCAGGACCACTGAAGACTTATAAAGAACCACTGCAGTCTTAATCAGGACCACGCTTTCTTATACAGGACCACCGTAGTCTCAATCAGGACCATGCTTTCTTATACAGGAACGCTGCTGTCTCAATCAGCGCCACTGCAGCCCTGTACAGAGCCACTGCAAGCTTATTCAGGACCACTGCTGTCTCAATCAGCACCACTGCAGCCCTGTACAGAGCCACTGCAGGCTTATTCAGGACCACTGCTGTCTCAATCAGCGCCACGGCAGCCCTATACAGAGCCACTGCAGGCTTATTCAGGACCACTGAAGACTTATAAAGAACCACTGCAGTCTTAATCAGGACTACTGCAGTCTTAAACATGGCAACTGCAGTGGAATACAGGACAATTGCATTGTTAATCAGGGCAACTGCAGTCTTAATCAGGAGCACTGCAGTCTTATACAGAACCACTGCAGTCTTATTCAGGACCACTGCAGACCTATACAGAACCACTGCAGTCTTAATCAGGACCACTGCAGTCTTAAACATGGCAACTGCAGTGGAATACAGGACAATTGCATTGTTAATCAGGGCAACTGCAGTCTTATATAGGAGCACTGCAGTCTTATACAGAACCACTGCAGTCTTATTCAGGACCACTGCATTCTTAATCAGAAACACTGCATTCTTAATCAGGGCAACTGCAATCTTATACAGGTCCACTGATTTCCCAATCAGGACCACTTCAGTCATATACAGGACCACCACAGTCTTATACAGGAGCACTGCAGTCCAAAACAGGACCACTATAGTCTTAATCAGGGCAACTGCTGTCTCATACAGGACCACTGTAGTCTTAGCCAGGGCAGCTGCAATCTTATTCAGGGATACTGCAGTCTTAATCAGGACCACTGCAGTCTTATACAGGACCACTGCATTCTTATTTAGGACCTCTCCAGTCTTATACCGAATGACTGCAGTCTTATACAGGAAGAGTGCTGTATTAATCAGAGCCACTGCAGTTTTAATCAGAACAACTGCAGACTTATACAGGATCAGTGCAGTCCTATTCAGGACTACTGCTGTGTTATACGGGACCATTGCAGTCTTAATCAGGACCACTGCATTATTATACAGACTCTAGCAGTCTTAATCAGGGCAACTGCAGTCTTATACAGAAACACTGCAGTCTTAATCAGGACCACTGCAGACTTAATCAGGGCAACTACAGTCCTATGCAGGACCATTGCATTGTTAATCAGGGCAACTGCAGTCTTATACAGGACCACTGCAGTCTTAATCAGGGCAGCTGCAGTCTTACACAGGAACACTACAGTCTTATACAGGTATACTGCTGTCTGATACAGGACCACTGCAGTCTTAATCAGCTCAACTGTATTCTTATAGTGGACCACTGCAGTCTCATTCAGGACCACTCCATTCTTATACATAACCACCACTGTATTATAGAGGAACACTGCTGTCTCAATCAGGACCACTGCAGTCCTATACAGTACCACTGCAGTCTTAATCAAGAATACTGCAATCTTAATTAGGGCAACTGCAGTCTTAATCAGGGCAACTGCATTCAAACATAGGACCATAGCAATCCTATTCAGGACCACTGCAGTCTTATTCAGGACCACTGCAGTCTTAATCGGGGCTACTGCAGTCTTAATCAGGGCAACTGCTGTCTTATAGTGGACCACTGCCGTCTCAATCAGGACCACTGCAGTCCTATACGGAATGACTGCAGTCCTAATCAGGACTACTGCAGTCTTAATCAGGACCACTGCAGTCTTATACAGGACCACTGCATTCTTATTCAGGACCTCTCCAGTCTTATACCGAATGACTGCAGTCTTATACAGGAAAAGTGCTGTATTAATCAGGGCCACTGCAGTTTTAATCAGAACAACTGCAGACTTATACAGGATCAGTGCAGTCTTATTCAGGACTACTGCTATGTTATACGGGACCATTGCAGTCTTAATCAGGACCACTGCATTATTATACAGACTCTAGCAGTCTTAAACAGGGCAACTGCAGTCTTATACAGAAACACTGCAGTCTTAATCAGGACCACTGCAGTCTTATTCAGGACCACTGCAGACTTAATCAGGGCAACTACAGTCCTATACAGGACCATTGCATTGTTAATCAGGGCAACTGCAGTCTTATACAGAACCACTGCAGTCTTAATCAGGGCAGCTGCAGTCTTACAGAGGAACACTACAGTCTTATACAGGTATACTGCTGTCTGATACAGGACCACTGCAGTCTTAATCAGGGCAACTGCAGTCTTATACAGAACCACTGCAGTCTTAATCAGCTCAACTGTATTCTTATAGTGGACCACTTCAGTCTCATTCAGGACCACTCCATTCTTATACATAACCACCACAGTATTATAGAGGAACACTGCTGTCTCAATCAGGACCACTGCAGTCCTATACAGTACCACTGCAGTCTTAATCAAGAATACTGCAATCTTAATTAGGGCAACTGCAGTCTTAATCAGGGCAACTGCATTGAAACACAGGACCACAGCAATCCTATTCAGGACCACTGCAGTCTTATTCAGGACCACTGCAGTCTTAATCAGGGCTACTGCAGTCTTAATCAGGGCAACTGCTGTCTTATAGTGGACCACTGCCGTCTCAATCAGGACCACTGCAGTCCTATATGGAATGATTGCAGTCTTAAACAGGACCACTGCAGTCCTAATCAGGACTACTGAAGTCTTAATCAGGACCACTGCAGTCTTATAAAGGACCACAGCAGTCTTAATCAGGGCAACTGCAGTTTTATACAGCACCACTGCTGTCTTAATCAGGGCAACTGCAGTCTTATACAAAACCACTGCAGTCTTATACAGGACCATTGCAGTCTTAATCAGGACCACTGCAATCTTAATCAGGGCAACTGCAGTCTCATACTGGACCACAGTAGTCTTAATCAGGGCAGTGTCAGTCTTATTGAAGACCACTGCCGTCTTCTTCAGGACCACTGCAGTCTTAAGCAGGCAACTGCAGTCTTATACAGGACCATTGCCGTCTTAATCAGGACAACTGCAGTTCTATACAGGACAACAGCAGTCTTAATCAGGGCAACTGCAGTCTTATACAAAACGCCTGCATCAGCTCAACTGAATTCGTATAGTGGACCACTGCCGTCTCATTCAGGTCCACTCCATTCTTATACATGAACACCACAGTCTTAATCAGGACTACTGCAGTATTAATCAGAGCAACTGCAGTCTTATCCAGGCCCATTGCATTGTTAATCAGGGAAATTGCAGTCTTATACAGGACCACTGCACTCTTATACCGGACCACTGAAGTCTAAATCAGGACTACTGCAGTCTTAATCAGCACCACTTTAGTCTTATTCAGGACCACTGCAGACTTCATCAGGACCACTGCAGTCTTATACAGAATGACTGCAGTCTTATACAGGACCACTGCAGTCCTAATCAGGGCAACTGCAGTCAAACACAGGATCACTGCTTTCTGAATCAGGATCACTGCAGTCTTAATCAGGACTACTGCAGTATTAATCAGAGCAACTGCACGCTTATAAATGAGCACTACAGTCTTAATCAGTGCAAATGCAGTCTTATACAGCTCCACAGCCGTCTTATTTAGGAATCCTGCTGTCTTACACAAGACCACTGCTGTCTTAATCAGGACCACTGCAGTCTTATACAGGACCGCAGCATTCTTAATCAGGGCAACTGAAGTCTTATTCAGGAACGCTGCTGTCTTATACAGGACCACTGGAGTCTTAATCAGGGCAGTGGCAGTCTTATTCAGCGCAACCGCAGTCTTATACAGGACCAATGCATTCTCATTCAGGACCACTTTGATCTTATACAGGACAACCACAGTCTTTTCAGGACCACTGCAGTCTTAATCAGGGCCACGGCAGTCTTATTCAGGACCACTGCATACATAATGAGGGCAACTGCAGTCTTAATCCGGACCAGTGTAGTCTTAATCAAGACCACTGCAGTCTTAATCAGGGCAACTGCAGTATTATACAAGACCACTGCAGTCTTAGACAGGACCACGGCTCTCTTAATCAGGGCCACTGCAGCCCTCTACAGAGCCACTGCAGTCTTGTCCAGGACCACTGCTGACTTTATACAGAGCCACTGCAGTCTTAATTAGGGCAACTGCAGTCTTATAATGGACCGCAGTAGTCTTAAACAGGTCAGTGTCAGTCTTATTGAGGACCTCTGCCGTCTTCTTCAGGACCACTGCAGTCTTAATCAGGCAAATGCAGACTTATACAGGACCACTGAATTCTCATTCAGGACCACTTCAGTCTTATACAGGAAGGCCACAGTCTTATACAGGACAACTGCAGTCTTATACTGTACCAATGCAGTCTTAATCAAGAATACTGCAATCTTAATTAGGACAACTGCAGTCTTAATCAGGGCAACTGCATTCAAACCCAGGACGACTGCAATCCTATTCAGGACCACTGCAGTCTTATTCAGGACCACTGCAGTCTTAATCAGGGCTACTGCAGTCTTAATCAGGGCAACTGCTGTCTTATAGTGGACCACTGCAGTCTCAGTCAAGACCACTGCAGACCTAATCAGGACTACTGCAGTCTTAATTAGGACCACTGCAGTCTTATAAAGGACCGCAGCAGTCTTAATCAGGGCAACTGCAGTCTTATACTTGCAGTCCTATATGGAATGTCTGCAGTGTTTAACAGGATCACTGCAGACCTAATCAGGACTACTGCAGTCTTAATCAGGACCACTGCAGTCTTATAAAGGACCGCAGCAGTCTTAATCAGGGCAACTGCAGTATTATACAAGACCACTGCAGTCTTAGACAGGACCACGGCTCTCTTAATCAGGGCCACTGCAGCCCTCTAACAGAGCCACTGCAGTCTTATTCAGGACCACTACTGACTTTATACAGAGCCACTGCAGTCTTAATTAGGGCAACTGCAGTCTTATACAGGACCACTGCAGTCTTAATCAGGACTACTGCAGTCTTAATCAGGACAACTGCAATCTTATACAGGACCACTGCAGTCTTAATCAGGGCAACTGCAGTCTTATACAGGACCACTGCAGTCTTATACAGGATCACAGCAGGCTTATTCAGGACTACTGCTGTCTTATACAGTACCACTGCAGTGTTAATCAGGACCAATGCACTCTTATTCAGGACTGCAGCAGTCTTAATCAGGGCCACTTCAGTGTTATACAGAACAACTGCAGTCTTAATCAGCGCAACTCCATTCTTATACTGGAACACTGCAGTCTCATTCAGGACCACTCCATTCTTATACAGGACCACCGCTTCTTATACAGACATACTGCAGTCTGAATGAGTACCTCTGCAGTCCTATACGGAACGACTGCAGTCGAACACAGGACCACTGCAGTCTTAATCAGGGCAACTGCAGTCTTATACAGGACCACTGAAGTCTTATACAGGATCACAGCAGGCTTATTCAGGACTACTGCTGTCTTATACAGGACCACTGCAGTGTTAATCAGGACCACTGCACTCTTATTCAGGACTGCAGCAGTCTTAATCAGGGCCACTTCAGTGTTATACAGAACCACTGCAGTCTTATTCAGCGCAACTGCAGTCTTAATCAGGAATACTGCTAGTCTTAATCAGGAATACTGCTAGTCTTAATCAGGACCACTGCAGTCTCATACAGGGCCACTGCTGTCATAATCAGGGCAACTGCAGTCTAATACAGAATCACAGCATTCTTAGTCAAGACCACTGCAGTCTTATTCAGGACCACTGCAGACTTAATCAGGGCAATTGCAGTCCCGTACAGGACCATTGCAGTGTTAATCAGGGCAACCGCATTCTTATACAGGCCACTGCAGTCTTATTCAGGACACCTACCGTCTTCTTCAGGACCACTGTAGTCTTAATCAGGGCCACTGCAATCTTATACAGGATGAATGAATTCTCATGCAGGACCACTTCAGTCTTATACAGAATGACCACAGTCTTATACAGGACCATTGCCATCTTATACAGTACCACTGCAGTCTTAATCAAGACTACTGCAATCTTAATCAGGGCAACTGCAGTCTTATACAGAACCACTGTAGTCTTAATCAGGGCACTGCATTCTTCAACTGGACCACTGCAGTCTCATTCAGGACCACTCCATTCTTATACCGGACCACCACAGTCAGATACAGGAACACTGCAGTCTCAATCAGGACCACTGCAATCCTATACGGAACGACTGCATTCTTATACAGGACCACTACAGTCTCAATCAGGACCATGCTTTCTTATACAGGACCACTGCTGTCTCAATCAGGGCCACGGCAGCCCTATACAGAGCCACTGCAGGCTTGTTCAGGACCACTGCAGACTTATACAGAACAACTGCAGTCTTAATCAGGACTACTGCAGTCTTAAACATGGCAACTGCAGTGGAATACAGGGCAATTACATTGTTAATCAGGGCAACTGCAGTCTTTTACAGGAGCACTACAGTCTTATACAGAACCACTGCAGTCTTATTCAGGACCACTGCAGTCTTAATCAGGGCAACTGCAATCTTATACAGGTCCACTGATTTCCCAATCAGGACCACTTCAGTCATATACAGGACCACCACAGTCTTATACAGGACCACTGCAGTCTAAAACTGGACCACTACAGTCTTAATCAGGGCCACTGCTGTCTCATTCAAGACCACTGCAGTCTTAATCAGGGCATCTACTGTCTCATACAGCGCCACTGTAGTCTTAGCCAGGGCAGCTGCAATCTTATTCAGGACTACTGCAGTCTTAATCAGGACCACTGCAGTCTTATACAGGACCACTGCATTCTCATTCAGGACCTCTCCAGTCTTACACCAAATGACTGCAGTCTTATACAGGAATAGTGCTGTCATAATCAGGGCCACTGCAGCCCTATACAGAGCCACTGCAATCTTAATCAGTACTAGTAGTCTTATACAGGACTACTGCAGTCTTAATCAGGGCAACTGAAGTCTTATTCAGGAACACTGCTGTCTTAATCAGGACCATTGCAGTCTTAATCAGGACCACTGCTGTCTTATAAAGGACCGCAGCAGTCTTAATCAGGTCAAATGCATTCTTATACAGGACCACTGCAGTCTTAATCAGGGCCACTGCAGTCTTATTCAGGACCACTGCAGTCTTAATCAGGGCAACTGCAGTGTCATACTGGACCACAGTATTCTTAATCAGGGCAGAGTCAGTCTTATTGAGGACCACTGCCGTCTTATTCAGGACCACCGCAGTCTTAATCAGGCAACTGCAGTCTTATACAGGACCACTGAATTCTCATTCAGGACCACTTCAGTCTTATACTGGAAGACCACAGTCTTATACAGGACCACTGCAGTCTTAATCAAAAATACTGCAATCTTAATTAGGGCAACTGAAGTCTTAATCAGGGCAACTGCATTCAAACCCGGGGCAATGCAATCCTATTCAGGACCACTGCAGTCTTATTCAGGACCACTGCAGTCTTAATCAGGGCTACTGCAGTCTTAATCAGGGCAACTGCTGTCTTATAGTGGACCACTGCAGAATCAATCAGGACCACTGAAGTCCTATATGGAATGACTGCAGTCTTAAACAGGACCACTGCAGTCCTAATCAGGACTACTGCAGTCTTAATCAGGACCACTGTAGTGTTATAAAGGACCACAGCAGTCTTAATCATGGCAACTGCATTCTTATACAGGACCACTGCAGTCTTAATCAGGTCCACTCCAGTCTTATTCAGGACCACTGGAGTCTTAATCGGGGCAACTGCATTCTTATACAGGACCACTGCAGTCTTAATCAGGTCCACTCCAGTCTTATTCAGGACCACTGGAGTCTTAATCGTGGCAACTACATTCTTATACAGGACCACTGCAGTCTTAGACAGGAACACTGCAGTCCTAATCCAGGACTACTGCAGTCTTAATCAGGAAAACTGTAGTCTTAATCAAGGCAACTGCAGTCTTATACAGGACCACTGCTGTCTCATCAGGTCCACTGCAGCCCTATACAGAGTCATTCCAGTCTTATTCAGGACCACTGCATTCTCATTTGGGACCATTTAAGTCTTATACAGGACAAAAACATTCTGATACAGGACCACTGCAGTCTTATACAGGACAACAGCCGTCTTATTCAGGACTACTGCTGTCTTACACAAGGACACTGCTGTCTTAATCAGGGCAACTGCATTCAAACCCAGGACCACTGCAATCCTAATCCAGGACCACTGCAATCTTATTCAGGACCACTGCAGTCTTTATCAGGACCACTGCCGTCATATACCGCACCGTAGCAGTCTTAATCAGGACTACTGCAATATTAATCAGAGCAACTGCAGTCTTATAAAGGAGCCCTACAGTCTTAATCAAGGCAACTGCAGTCGCATACAGATCCACAGCCGTCTTATTCAGGACTACTACTGTCTGACACAAGACCACTGCAGTCTTAATCGGTACCACTGCAGTCTTATACCACCGCAGTTGGCTTAATCAGGGCAACTGCAGTCTTATAAAGGACCTCTGTGGTCTTATACAGCACCAGAGCAGTCTTATTCAGGACCACTGCTGTCTTATACAGGACAATTGCAGTCTTAATCAGGACCACTGCAGTCTTATAAAAGACTGCAGCAGTCTTAATCAGGCCAACTGCAATCTTATACAGAATCACTGCAGTCTTAATCAGGACCACTGCAGTCCTAATCCAGGACTACTGCAGTCTTAATCAGGAAAACTGTAGTCTTAATCACGGCAATTGCAGTCTTATACAGGACCACTGCAGTCTCATCAGGGTCACTGCAGCCCTATACAGAGCCATTCCAGTCTTATTCAGGACCACTGCATTCTCATTCGGGACCATTTAAGTCTTATACAGGACAAGAACATTCTGATACAGGACCACTGCAGTCTTATACAGGACCACAGCCATCTTATTCAGGACTACTGCTGTCTTACACAAGGCCACTGCTGTCTTAATCAGGGCAACTGCATTCAAACCCAGGACCACTGCAATCCTATTCAGGACCACTGCAGTCTTATTCAGGACCACTGCAGTCTTTATCAGGACCACTGCAGTCTTAATCAGGTCCACTCCAGTCTTATTCAGGACCACTGGAGTCTTAATCGGGGCAACTGCATTCTTATGCAGGACCACTGCAGTCTTAGACAGGAACACTGCAGTTCTAATCCAGGACTACTGCAGTCTTAATCAGGAAAACTGTAGTCTTAATCACGGCAACTGCAGTCTTATACAGGACCACTGCTGTCTCATCAGGGCCACTGCAGCCCTATACAGAGCCATTCCAGTCTTATTCAGGACCACTGCATTCTCATTCTGGACCATTTGAGTCTTATACAGGACAAGAACATTCTGATACAGGACCACTGCAGTCCTATACAGCTCTACAGCCGTCTTATTCAGGACTACTGCTGTCTTACACAAGACAACAGCTGTCTTAATCAGGACCACTGCAGTCTTATAAAGGACCGCAGCAGTCTTAATCAGGGCAACTGCAGTCTCATACTGGACCACAGTAGTCTTAATCAGGGCAGAGTCAGTTTTATTGAAGACCACTGCTGTCTTCTCAGGACAACTGCAGTCTTAAGCAGGCAACTGCAGTCTTATACAGGACCACTGAATTCTCATTCAGGACCACTTCAGTCTTATACAGTAAGACCACAGTCTTATACAGGACCACTGCAGTCTTATACAGTACCACTGCAGTCTTAATCAAGAATACTGCAATCTTAATTAGGGCAACTGCAGTCTTAATCAGGGCAGCTGCATTCAAACCCAGGACCACTGCAGTCCTATTCAGGACCACTGCAGTCTTATTCAGGACCACTGCAGTCTTAATCAGGGCTACTGCAGTCTTAATCAGGGCAACTGCTGTCTTATAGTGGACCACTGCAGTCTCAGTCAGGACTACTGCAGTCCTATACGGAATGACTGCAGTCTTAAACAGGACCACTGCAGTCCTAATCAGGAGTACTGCAGTCTTAATCAGGACCACTGCAGTCTTATAAAGGACCGCAGCAGTCTTAATCAGGGCAACTGCAGTTTTATACAGGACCACTGTAGTCTTAATCAGGACAACTGCAGTTTTATACAGGACCACAGCAGTCTTAATCAGGGCACTGCAGTCTTATACAGAACCACTGCAGTCTTATTTAGGAATCCTGCTGTCTTACACAAGACCACTGCTGTCTTAATCAGGACCACTGCAGTCTTATACAGGACCGCAGCAGTCTTAATCAGGGCTACTGAAGTCTTATTCAGGAACACTGCTGTCTTATTCAGGACCATTGCAGTCTTAATCAGGACCACTGCAGTCTTATAAAGGACCGCAGCAGTCTTAATCAGGGCAACTGCAGTGTCATACTGGACCACAGTAGTCTTAATCAGGGCAGAGTCAGTCTTATTGAGGACCACTGCCGTCTTATTCAGGACCACCGCAGTCTTAATCAGGCAACTGCAATCCTATTCAGGATCACTGCAGTCTTATTCAGGACCACTGCAGTCTTAATCAGGACTACTGCAGTCTTAATCAGGTCCACTCCAGTCTTAATCAGGTCCACTCCAGTCTTATTCAGGACCACTGGAGTTTTAATCGGGGCAACTGCATTCTTATACAGGACCAGTGCAGTCTTAGACAGGAACGCTGCAGTCCTAATCCAGGACTACTGCAGTCTTAATCAGGAAAACTGTAGTCTTAATCACGGCAATTGCAGTCTTATACAGGACCACTGCTGTCTCATCAGGGCCACTGCAGCCCTATACAGAGACATTCCAGTCTTATACAGGACCACTGCATTCTCATTCGGGACCATTTAAGTCTTATACAGGACAAGAACATTCTGATACAGGACCGCTGCAGTCTCATTCGGGACCATTTAAGTCTTATACAGGACAAGAACATTCTGATACAGGACCACTGCAGTCTTATACAGGAGCACAGCCGTCTTATTCAGGACTACTGCTGTCTTACACAAGGACACTGCTGTCTTAATCAGGGCAACTGCATTCAAACCCAGGACCACTGCAATCCTATTCAGGACCACTACAGTTTTATTCAGGACCACTGCAGTCTTTATCAGGACCACTGCAGTCATAAACAGGACCGCAGCAGTCTTAATCAGGATTACTGCAATATTAATCAGAGCAACTGCAGTCTTATAAAGGAGCCCTACAGTCTTAATCAAGGCAACTGCAGTCTTATACAGATCCACAACCATCTTATTCAGGACTACTACTGTCTGACACAAGACCACTGCAGTCTTAATCGGTACCACTGCAGTCTTATACCACTGCAGCTGTCTTAATCAGCGCAACTGCAGTCTTATAAAGGACCTCTGCGGTCTTATACAGCACCAGAGCAGTCTTATTCAGGACCACTGCTGTCTTATACAGGACAATTGCAGTCTTAATCAGGACCACTGCAGTCTTATAAAAGACTGCAGCAGTCGTAATCAGGCCAACTGCAATCTTATACAGAATCACTGCAGTCTTAATCAGGACCACTGCAGTCCTAATCCAGGACTACTGCAGTCTTAATCAGGAAAACTGTAGTATTAATCACGGCAACTGCAGTCTTATACAGGACCACTGCAGTCTCATCAGGGCCACTGTAGCCCTATACAGAGCCATTCCAGTCTTATTCAGGACCACTGCATTCTCATTCGGGACCATTTAAGTCTTATACAGCACAGGAACATTCTGATACAGGATCACTGCAGTCTTATACAGGACCACAGCCGTCTTATTCAGGACTAGTGCTGTCTTACGCAAGGCCACTGCTGTCTTAATCAGGGCAACTGCATTCAAACCCAGGACCACTGCAATCCTATTCAGGACCACTGCAGTCTTATTCAGGACTACTGCAGTCTTTATCAGGACCACTGCAGTCTTAATCAGGTCCACTCCAGTCTTATTCAGGACCACTGGAGTCTTAATCAGGGCAACTGCATTCTTATACAGGACCACTGCAGTCTTAGACAGGACCACTGCAGTCCTAATCCAGGACTACTGCAGTCTTAATCAGGAAAACTGTAGTCTTAATCACGGCAATTGCAGTCTTATACAGGACCACTGCTGTCTCATCAGGGCCACTGCAGCCCAATAGAGAGCCATTCCAGTCCTATTCAGGATCACTGCATTCTCATTCGGGACCATTTAAGTCTTATACAGGACAAGAACATTCTGATACAGGACCACTGCAGTCTTATACAGGACCACAGCCGTCTTATTCAGGACTACTGCTGTCTTACACAAGGACACTGCTGTCTTAATCAGGGCAACTGCATTCAAACCCAGGACCACTGCAATCCTATTCAGGACCACTGCAGTCTTATTCAGGACCACTGCAGTCTTTATCAGGACCACTGCCGTCATATACAGGACCGCAGCAGTCTTAATCAGGACTACTGCAATATTAATCAGAGCAACTGCAGTCTTATAAAGGAGCCCTACAGTCTTAATCAAGGCAACTGCAGTCGCATACAGATCCACAGCCGTCTTATTCAGGACTACTGCTGTCTGACACAAGACCACTGCAGTCTTAATCGGTACCACTGCAGTCTTATACCACCGCAGCTGTCTTAATCAGGGCAACTGCAGTCTTATAAAGGACCTCTGCAGTCTTATACAGCACCAGAGCAGTCTTATTCAGGACCACTGCTGTCTTATACAGGACAATTGCAGTCTTAATCAGGACCACTGCAGTCTTATAAAGGACTGCAGTAGTCTTAATCAGGCCAACTGCAATCTTATACAGAATCACTGCAGTCTTAATCAGGACCACTGCAGTCTTATTCAGGACCACTGCAGACATAATCGGGGCAACTGCAGTCCTATAGAGGACCATTGCGGTGTTAATCAGGGCAACTGCAGTTTTATACAGAACCACTGCCGGCTTAATCAGGGCCATTCAGGAACACTACAGTCTTAATCCGGGCAGCGGCAGTCTTATTCAGCGCAACCGCTGTCTTATACAGGACCAATGCATTCTCATTCAGGACCACTTCGGTCTTATACAGAACCACCACAGTCTTATACAGGACCACTGCAGTCTTATACCGGACCACTGCACTCTTAATCAGGGCCACTGTAGTCTCATTCAGGACCAATGCATACATAATGAGGGCATCTGCAGTCTTAATCCGGACCAGTGAAGTCTTAATCACGACCACTGCAGTCTTAATCAGGGCCACTGAAGCCCTATACAGAGCCACTGCAGTCTTATACAGGATGACTGCTGTCTTAATCAGGACTACTGCAGTCTTAATCAGGGCAACTGCAATCTTATACAGGATCACAGTAGACTTATTCAGGACTACTGCTGCCTTATATGGGACTACTGCAGTCTCAGTCAGGACCACTGCAGTTCTAAACACAATGACTGCAGTCTTATACAGGACCACTACAGTCCTAATCAGGACTTCTGCAGTCTTAATCAGGAAAACTGTAGTCTTATGCACGGCAACTGCAGTCTTATACAGGACCACTGCAGTCTTATATAGGACCAATGCTGTCTCATCAGGGCCACTGCAGCCCTATACAGAGCCATTCCAGTCTTATTCAGGACCACTGCAGTCTTATACAGGACCACTGCAGCCTCTGTCAGGACCACTGCAGTCCTATTCGGAACGACTGTTTTCTTATACAGGACAACTGCAGTCTTAATCAAGACTACTGCAGTCTTAATCAAGACTGCTGCAGTCTTATTCAGGGCAACTGCTATCGAACACAGGACCACTGCTGTCTTCTTCAGGACCACTGCAGTCTTAATGAGGGCAACTGCACTCTTAATGAGGGCAACTGCACTCTTATTCAGGACTGCAGCAGTCTTAATCAGGGTCACTTCAGTGTTATACAGAACGACCGCAGACTTAATCAGCGCAACTCCGTTCTTATACTGGACCACTGCAGTCTCATTCAGGACCACTCCATTCTTATACAGGACCACCGCTTCTTATACAGACAAACTGCAGTCTGAATGAGGACCTCTGCAGTCCTATACAGAGCGACTGCAATCGAACACATGACCACTGCAGTCTTATACCGGACCACTGCACTCTTAATCAGGGCCACTATAGTCTCATTCAGGACCAATGCATACATAATGAGGGCATCTGCAGTCTTAATCCGGACCAGTGAAGTCTTAATCACGACCACTGCAGTCTTAATCAGAGCCAATGCAGTCTTATACAGGATGACTGCAGTCTTAATCAGGACTACTGCAGTCTTAATCAGGGCAACTGCAATCTTATACAGGATCACAGTAGACTTATTCAGGACTACTGCTGCCTTATATAGGACTACTGCAGTCTCAATCAGGACCACTGCAGTTCTAAACACAATGACTGCAGTCTTATACAGGACCACTACAGTCCTAATCAGGACTTCTGCAGTCTTAATCAGGAAAACTGTAGTCTTATGCACGGCAACTGCAGTCTTATACAGGACCACTGCAGTCTTATATAGGACCACTGCTGTCTCATCAGGGCCACTGCAGCCCTATACAGAGCCATTCCAGTCTTATCAGGACCACTGCAGTCTTATACAGGACCACTGCAGCCTCTGTCAGGACCACTGCAGTCCTATTCGGAACGACTGTTTTCTTATACAGGACAACTGCAGTCTTAATCAAGACTACTGCAGTCTTAATCAAGACTGCTGCAGTCTTATTCAGGGCAACTGCTATCGAACACAGGACCACTGCTGTCTTAATCAGGACCACTGATGTCTTCTTCAGGACCACTGCAGTCTTAATGAGGGCAACTGCACTCTTATTCAGGACTGCAGCAGTCTTAATCAGGGTCACTTCAGTGTTATACAGAACGACCGCAGACTTAATCAGCGCAACTCCATTCTTATACTGGACCACTGCAGTCTCATTCAGGACCACTCCATTCTTATACAGGACCACCGCTTCTTATACAGACAAACTGCAGTCTGAATGAGGACCTCTGCAGTTCTATACAGAACGACTGCAATCGAACACATGACCACTACAGTCTTATACAGGACCGCAGCAGTCTTAATCAGGGCAACTGCAGTCTAATACAGAATCACAGCATTTTTAATCAGTACCCCTGCAGTCTTATTCAGGACCACTGCAGACTTAATCAGGGCAATTGCAGTCCTATACAGGACCATTGCAGTGTTAATCAGGGCAACTGCATTCTTATACAGGACCACCGCAGTCTTAATCAGGACCACTACCGTCTTCTTGAGCACCACTGCAGTCTTAATTAAGGCAACTGCATTCAAACCCAGGACCACTGCAATCCTATTCAGGACCACTGCAATCTTATTCAGGAACACTGCATTCTTAATCAGGGCCACTGCAGTCTTATTCAGGACCACTGCAGTATTATACAGGACCACAGCATTCTTAATCAGCTCAACTGTATTCGTATAGTGGACCACTGCAATCTCATTCAGGTCCACTCCATTCTTATACATGACCACCACAGTCTTATAGGGGAACACTGCTGTCAAGGCAACTGCTGTCCTAATCTGGGCAATTGCATTTGAACCCAGGACCACTGCAATCTTAATCAGGACCACTGCAGTCTTAATCAGGTCAACTACTGTCTTATACAGGACCATTGCAGTCTTAATCAGCGCAACTGCTGTCTTATATTGGACTAATGCAGTCTCAATCTGGACCACTTCAGTCCTCTACGGAATGACTGCAGTCTTAATCAGGACAGCTAAAGTCTTATACATGACCACAGAAGTCTTAATCAGGGCAGTGGCAGTCTTATTCAGGACCACTGCAGTCTTATTCAGGACCACTGCAGTCTTAATCAGGGCAACTACTGTCTTATATTGGACCACTGCAGTCTCAATCAGGACCACTGCAGTTCTATACACAATGACTGCAGTCTTATACAGGACCACTGCAGTCCTAATCAGGACTTCTTCAGTCTTAATCAGAAAAACTGTAGTTTTAAGCACGGCAACTGCAGTCTTATATTGGACCACTGCAGTCTCAATCACGACCACTGCAGTTCTATACAGGACCACTGCAGTCTTATATAGGACCACTGCCGTCTCATCAGGGCCACTGCAGCCCTATGCAGAGCCATTCCAGTCTTATTCAGGACCACTGCAGTCTTAATCAGGGCAACTGCAGTCTCATACAGGACCACAGAAGTCTTAATCAGGGCAGTGGCAGTCTTATTCAGGACCACTACCGTCTTCTTCAGGACCACTGCAGTCTTAATGAGGGCAACTGCACACTTATTCAGGACAGCAGCAGTCTTAATCAGGGTCACTTCAGTGTTATACAGTACCACTGCAGTCTTAATCAAGAATACTGCAATCTTAATCAGGGCAACTGCATTCAAACCCAGGACCACTGCAATCTTAATCAGGGCCACTGCAGTCTTAATCAAGTCTACTGCAATCTTAATCAGGGCAACTGCTAGCTTATATTGGACCACTGCAGTCTCAATCACGACCACTGCAGTTCTATACAGAATGACTGCAGTCTTCTACAGGACCATTGCAGTCCTAATCAGGACTTCTGCAGTCTTATTCAGGAAAACTGTAGTCTTTAGCATGGCAACTGCAGTCTTATACAGGACCACTGCAGTCTTATCTAGGACCACTGCTGTCTCATCAGGGCCACTGCAGCCCTATGCAGAGCCATTCCAGTCTTATTCAGGACCACTGCAGTCTTAATCAGGGCAACTGCAGTCTCATACAGGACCACAGAAGTCTTAATCAGGGCAGTGGCAGTCTTATTCAGGACCACTACCGTCTTCTTCAGGACCACTGCAGTCTTAATGAGGGCAACTGCACACTTATTCAGGACAGCAGCAGTCTTAATCAGGGTCACTTCAGTGTTTTCCAGAACCACTGCAGACTTAATCAGCGTAACTCCATTCTTATACTGGACCAGTGCAGTCTCATTCAGGACCACTCCATTCTTATACAGGACCACCGCTTCTTATACAGACAGATTGCAGTCTGAATGAGGACCTCTGCAGTCCTATACAGAACGACTGCAGTCGAACATAGGGCCACTACAGTCTTATACAGGACCGCAGCAGTCTTAATCAGGGCAACTGCAGTCTAATACAGAATCACAGCATTCTTAATCAGGACACCTGCAGTCTTATTCAGGACCACTGCAGACTTAATCAGGGCAATTGCAGTCCTATCCAGGACCATTGCAGTGTTAATCAGGTTAACTGCATTCATATACAGGACCACTGCAGTCTTATTCAGGACCACTACCGTCTTCTTCAGGACCACTGCAGTCTTAAACAGGGCAACTGCAGTCTTAATCAGGACCACTGCAGTCTTAATCAGGGCAACTGCTGTCTTACATTGGACCACTGCATTCTCAATCAGGACCACTGCAGTTCTATACAGAATGATTGCAGTCTTATACAGGACCACTGCAGTCCTAATCAGGACTTCTGCAGTCTTAATCAGGAAAACTGTAGTCTTAAGCATGGCAACTGCAGTCTTATACAGGACCATTGCAGTCTTATATAGGACCACTGCTGTCTCATCAGGGCCACTGCAGCCCTATACAGAGCCAATCCAGTCTTATTCAAGACCACTGCAGCCTTAATCAGGGCAACTGCAGTCTCATACTGGACCACAGAAGTCTTAATCAGGGCAGTGGCAGTCTTATTCAGGACCACTACCGTCTTCTTCAGGATCACTGCAGTCTTAATGAGGGCAACTGCAGTCTTATACAGGACCACTGAATTCTCATTCAGGACCACTTCAGTCTTATACAGGATGACCACTGTCTTATACAGGACCACTGCAGTCTTATACAGTACCACTGCAGTCTTAATCAAGACTACTGCAGTCTTAATTAAGCCAACTGCATTCGAACACAGGACAACTGCAATCTTAATCAGGACCACTGCAGTCTTATTCAGGGCAACTGCTGTCTTATAGTGGACCACTGCAGTCTCAGTCAGGACCACTGTAGTCCTAATCAGGATTACTGCAGTCCTATACAGAGCCATTCCAGTCTTATGCAGGACCACTGCAGTCTTAATCAGGACCACTGCAATTTTATACAGGACCACAGCAGTCTTAATCAGGGCAACTGCAGTCTTATGCAGAACCACTGCAGTCTTAAGCAGGTCAACTGTTTTCTTATATTGGACCGCTGCAGTCTCATTCAGGACAACTTCAGTGTTATACAGGACCACTGCAGTCTTATACAGGACCAGTGCAGATTTAATCAGGGCAATTGCAGTCCTATACAGGACCATTGCAGTGTTAATCAGGCCAACCGCCTTCTTATACAGGACCACTGCAGTCTTATTCAGGACCACTACTGTCTCATTCAGGTACACTGCAGTCTTAATCAGGGCAACTGCAGTCTTATTCAGGACCACTGAATTCTCATTCAGGACCACTTCAGTCTTATACAGGATGACCACAGTCTTATACAGGACCACTGCAGTCTTATACAGTACCACTGCAGTCTTAATCAAGACTACTGCAATCTTAATCAAGGCAACTGCAGTCCTAATCAGGGCAACTGCATTTGAACCCAGGACCACTGCAATCTTAATCAGGAACACTGCAGTCTTAATCAGGTCAACTACAGTCTTATACAGGACCACTGCAGTCTTAATCAGGGCACCTGCTGTCTTATATTGGACCAATGCAGTCTCAATTAGGACCACTTCAGTCCTCTCCAGAATGACTGCAGTCTTAATAAGGACCACTAAAGTCTTATACATGACCACAGCAGTCTTAATCAGAGCAACTGCAGTCTAATACAGAATCACAGCATTCTTAATCAGGACACCTGCAGTCTTATACAGGACCACTGCAGACTTAATCAGGGCAATTGCAGTCCTATACAGGACCATTGCAGTGTTAATCAGGGCAACTGCCTTCTTATACAGGACACTGCAGTCTTATTCAGGACCACTACTGTCTCATTCAGGTACACTGCAGTCTTAATCAGGGCAACTGCAGTCTTATTCAGGACCACTGAATTCTCATTCAGGACCACTTCAGTCTTATACAGGATGACCACAGTCTTATACAGGACCACTGCAGTCTTATACAGTACCACTGCAGTCTTAATCAAGACTACTGCAATCTTAATCAAGGCAACTGCAGTCCTAATCAGGGCAACTGCATTTGAACCCAGGACCACTGCAATCTTAATCAGGAACACTGCAGTCTTAATCAGGTCAACTACAGTCTTATACAGGACCACAGCAGTCTTAATCAGGGCACCTGCTGTCTTATTTTGGACCAATGCAGTCTCAATCAGGACCACTTCTGTCCTCTCCGGAATGACTGCAGTCTTAATAAGGACCACTAAAGTCTTATACAGGACCACTGCAGTTTTAATCAGGGCACCTGCTGTCTTATATTGGACCAATGCAGTCTCAATTAGGACCACTTCAGTCCTCTCCGGAATGACTGCAGTCTTAATAAGGACCACTAAAGTCTTATACATGACCTCAGCAGTCTTAATCAGGGCAACTGCAGTCTAATACAGAATCACAGCATTCATAATCAGGACCCCTGCAGTCCTATCCAGGACCACTACCGTCTTCTTCAGGACCACTGCAGTCTTAAGCGGGGCAACTGCAGTCTTATACAGGATCACTGAATTCTCATTCAGGACCACTTCAGTCTTACACAGGACGACCAAAGTCTTATACAGGACCACTGCAGTCTTATTCAGTACCACTGCAGTCTTAATCAAGACTACTGCAATCTTAATCAGGGCAACTGCAATCTTAATCAGGGCAACTGCATTCGAACCCAGGACCACTGCAATCTTAATCAGTGCCAGTGCAGTCTTATTCATGACCACTGCAGTCTTAATCAGGGCAACTGCTGTCTTATATTGGACCACTGCAGTCTCAATCACGACCACTGCATTGCCATACAGAATGACTGCAGTCTTCTACAGGACCACTGCAGTCCTAATCAGGACTTCTGCAGTCTTAATCAGGAAAACTGTAGTCTTAAGCACGGCAACTGCAGTCTTATACAGGACCACTGCAGTCTTATATAGGACCACTGCTGTCTCATCAGGGCCACTGCAGCCTATACAGAGCCATTGCAGTCTTATTCAGGACCACTGCAGTCTTAATCAGGGCAACTGCAGTCTCATACAGGACCACAGAAGTCTTAATCAGGGAAGTGGCAGTCTTATTCAGGACCACTACCGTCTTCTTCAGGAGCACTGCAGTCTTAATGAGGGCAACTGCACTCTTATTCAGGACTGCAGCAGTCTTAATCAGGGCCACTTCAGTGTTATACAGAACCACTGCAGACTTAATCAGCGTAACTCCATTCTTATGCTGGACCACTGCAGTCTCATTCATTACCACTGCAGTTCTATACAGAATTACTGCAGACTTATACAGGACCACTGCAGTCCTAATCAGGGCAAATGCATTCTCATTCAGGACCACTGTAGTCTTAATCAGCACAACTGCAGTCTTATTCAGGAAAACTGCAGTCTTAATTTCGGCTACTGCAGTCTTATAGAGGACGACTGCAGTCTTAATCATGGCAACTGCTGTCTTATACAGTACCAGTGCAGTCTTAATCAGGTGCACTGCAGTCTTATACTTGACCACTGCAGTGTCACTCAGGACCACTCAATTTATATTGAGGACCACCGCAGTCTTATACAGGACTTCTGCAGTCTCAGTCAGGACCACAGCAGTCCTATCCGGAACTACTGCAGTCTTAAACAGGACAACCGCATTCATAATCAAGACTACTGCAGTCTTAATCAGGGCAACCGCCGTCTTAATCAGGGCAACTGCAGTCGAAAACAGGACCAATGCTGTCTTAATCAGGACCACTGCAGCCTTATTCAGGACCACTGCAGTCTTAATCAGGGCAACTGCAGTCCTATACAGGACCACTGCAGTCTTAATGAGGACTACTGCAGTCTTAATAGGGGCAACTGCAGACTTATACAGGACCACTGCAGTCTTAATCAGGGCCACTGCAGTCTTAATCAGGGCAAATGCATTCTCATTCAGGACTACTGTAGTTTTAATCAGGGCAACAGCAGTATTATTCAGGAAAACTGCAGTCTTAATCAGGGCAACTGCAGGCTTATTCAGGAATAATGCAGTCTTCATCAGGGCAACCACAGTCTTATACAGGATGACTGCAGTCTTAATCAGGGCAACTGCAGTATTATACAGAAACACTGCAGTCTTATACAGCACAACAACAGTCTTATTTAGCACTACTGCTGTCTTATACAGGACTACTGCACTCTTAATCAGGACCACTGCAGTCTTATACATGACCACTGCAGTCTCATTCAGAACCACTCCAGTCTTATACGGAACGACTGCAGTCTTATACATGACCATTGCAGTCTCATACAGGAACACTGCTGTCTGAATCAGGGTCGATGCAGCCCTATAAAGAGCCACTGTAGTCTATTTAGGACCACTGTAGTCTTATACAGAACCACTGCAGTCTTATTCAGGACCACTGCTGTCTCAGTCAGGACCATATCAGTGTTCATCAGGGTAACTGTAGTCTTATACAGGACCACTGTAGTCCTAATCAGGGCCACAGCAGTATTATTTAGGACCACTGCAGTCTTAATCACGGCAACTGCAGTCGAACACGGGCTACTGCATTCTTAATCAGGGCAACTGCAATCTTATACAGTAACACTGCAGTCTTACACAGGACCACAGCAGTGTTAAACAGTACCACTGCAGTTATATTCCGGACCCCTGTAGTCTAAATCAGGGCAACTGCAGTATTATACTGGACCACTTCAGTCTTATTCAGGACCTCTCCCTTCATATACAGGACCACCACCGTCTTATACAGGACCACTGCGGTCTCAGTCAGGACCATTTCATTCCTATACGGAACGGCTGCAGGCTTATACAAGGCAACTGCTGTCTTAGTCAACAATACCGCAGTCTTAATCAGGGCAACTGCAGTCTTAATCAGGGCAACTGCAGTCGAACACAGGACCACTGCAGACTTATACAGGACGACAGCAGTCTTAATCAGGGCAACTGCAGTATTATACAGGACCACTTCAGTCTTATTCAGGACCACTCCATTCATATACAGGACAACCACATTCTTATACAGGACCACAGCAGTCTCAGTCAGGACCACTGCAGTCCTATATGGAACGACTGCAGACTTATACAGGATAACTGCAGTCTTAATAAAGACTACTGCAGTCTTAATCAGGGCAACTGCAGTCTTATACAATACGTCTGCAGTCTTATACAGCACCACAGCAGTCTTATTCAGCACTACTACTGTCTTATACAGGACCACTGCTAACTTAACCAGGACCACTGCAGTCTTATTCAGGGCAACTCCATTCTTATACAGGACAACAACTGTCTCATACAAGTCCACTGCAGTCTCAATCAGGTCCACTGAAATCTTATACGGAATGACTGCAGTCTTATACAGGACTAACACAGTCTTATACAGGAACACTGCAGTTCCAGTCAGGGCCACTGCAGCCCTGTAACGAGCCACTGAAGTCTTATTCAGGACCACTGCAGTCTCATGCAGAACCGCTGCAGTCTTATTCAGCACTACTGCTGTCTTATACAGGACCACTGCATTCTTAATCAGGACCACTGCAGTCTTATACAGGACCACAGCAGTCTTAATTCGGGCAACTGCAGTCTTATACAGAACCATTGCAGTCTTAATCAGGACAACTGCAGCCTTAATCAGGACCACTACAGTCTTAATCACGGCAACTGCTGCCTTATACAGGACCACTGCATTCTCATTTAGGACCACTTCACTCTTGTACAGGGCCACCACAGTCTTATACAGGACCATGGCAGTCTTATACAGGACCACTGCACTGTTAATCAGGACCACTGCATTCTTAATCAGGATCATTGCAGTCTTAGACAGAGCAACTGCAGTCTTATACTGGACCTCTGCAGTCTCATTCAGGACAACTCTTTTCTTATACAGGACCACCTCTGTCTTATACAGGGCCACTGCAGTCTCAATCAGGACCACTGCAGTCTTGTACAGAACGACTGCAGTCTTATTCAGGACCACTGCCGTCTTATACAAAACCACTGCAGTCTTTATTAGGAATACTGCAGTCTTAATCAGGGCAACTGCTGTCTTATACAGGACCACTGCAGTCTTATTCAGGACTTCTCCATTCATATACAGGACCACCACCGTCTTATACAGGACCACTGCAGTCTCAGTCAGGACCGTTTCATTCCTATATGGAACAGCTACGGTATTCTACAGGACAACTGCTGTCTTAATCAACAATACCGCAGTCTTAATCAGGGCAACTGCAGTCTTAATCAGGGCAACTGCAGTCGACCACAGGACCACTGCAGTCTTATACAGGACGACAGCAGTCTTCATCAGGGCAACTGCAATCATATACTGGACAACTGTGCTCTTATTCAGGACCACTCCATTCATATACAGGACCACCACAGTCTTATACAGGACCACTGCAGTCTCAGTCAGGACCACTGCAGTCCTATACGGAACGACTGCAGACTTATACAGGATAACTGCAGTCTTAATACAGACTACTGCAGTCTTAATCAGGGCAACTGCAGTCTTATTCAGGGCATCTGGTGTCAAACACAGGACCAAGGCTGGCTTAATCAGGACCACTGCAGTCTTATTTAGGACCACTGCAGTCTTAATCAAAACAACTGCAGTCTTATACAGTACCTCTGCAGTGTTATACAGCACCACAGCAGTCTTATTCAGCACTACTGCTGTCTTATACAAGACAACTACTAACTTAATCAGGAACACTGCAGTCTTATTCAGGACCACTTCAGACTTAATCAAGGCATACGCAGTCCTATACAGTAACACTGCAGTCTTACACAGGACCACAGCAGTGTTAAACAGTACCACTGCAGTTATATTCCGGACCCCTGTAGTCTAAATCAGGGCAACTGCAGTATTATACTGGACCACTTCAGTCTTATTCAGGACCTCTCCCTTCATATACAGGACCACCACCGTCTTATACAGGACCACTGCGGTCTCAGTCAGGACCATTTCATTCCTATACGGAACGGCTGCAGGCTTATACAAGGCAACTGCTGTCTTAGTCAACAATACCGCAGTCTTAATCAGGGCAACTGCAGTCTTAATCAGGGCAACTGCAGTCGAACACAGGACCACTGCAGACTTATACAGGACGACAGCAGTCTTAATCAGGGCAACTGCAGTATTATACAGGACCACTTCAGTCTTATTCAGGACCACTCCATTCATATACAGGACAACCACATTCTTATACAGGACCACAGCAGTCTCAGTCAGGACCACTGCAGTCCTATATGGAACGACTGCAGACTTATACAGGATAACTGCAGTCTTAATAAAGACTACTGCAGTCTTAATCAGGGCAACTGCAGTCTTATTCAGGGCATCTGGTGACAAACACAGGACCACTGCTGGCTTAATCAGGACCACTGCAGTCCTATTTAAAACCACTGCAGTCTTCATCAGAGCAACTGCAGTCTTATACTGGACCACTGCAGTCTTATTCAGGACCACTCCATTTATATACAGGTCCACCATAGTCTTATACAGGACCACTGCAGTCTCAGTCTGGACCACTGCAGTCCTATATGGAATGACTGCAGACTTATACAGGACAAATGCAGTCTTAATAAAGACTACTGCAGTCTTAATCAGGGCAACTGCAGTCGCACACTGGACCACTGCAGTCTTAATCAGGGCAACTGCAATCTTATACAGGACCACAGCAGTCTTAATCAGGGCAACTGCAGTCTTATACAGATCCACTGCAGTCTTAATTAGGATCACTGCAGTCTTATTCAGGACCAATTCAGACTTAATCATGGCAACTGCAGCCCTATACAGTAACACTGCAGTCTTACACAGGACCACAGCAGTGTTATACAGTACCACTGCAGTCTTATTCAGGACCCCTGCAGTCTTAATCAAGGCAAATGCATTCTCATTCAGGACTACTGTAGTCTTAATCAGGGCAAATGCAGTCTTCTTCAGGAAAACTGCAGACTTATTCAGGGCTACTGTTGTCTTATACAGGAAGACTGCAAACTTAATCAGTGCAACTGCAGTCTTATACAGTACGTCTGCAGTCTTATACAGCACCACAGCAGTCTTATTCAGCACTACTGCTGTCTTATACAGGACCACTGCTAACTTAACCAGGACCACTGCAGTCTTATTCAGGGCAACTCCATTCTTATACAGGACAACAACTGTCTCATACAAGTCCACTGCAGTCTCAATCAGGTCCACTGCAGTCTTATACGGAATGACTGCAGTCTTATACAGGACTAACACAGTCTTATACAGGAACACTGCAGTTCCAGTCAGGGCCACTGCAGCCCTGTAACGAGCCACTGAAGTCTTATTCAGGACCACTGCAGTCTCATGCAGAACCGCTGCAGTCTTATTCAGCACTACTGCTGTCTTATACAGGACCACTGCATTCTTAATCAGGACCACTGCAGTCTTATACAGGACCACAGCAGTCTTAATTCGGGCAACTGCAGTCTTATACAGAACCATTGCAGTCTTAATCAGGACCACTGCAGCCTTAATCAGGACCACTACAGTCTTAATCATGGCAACTTCTGCCTTATACAGGACCACTGCATTCTCATTTAGGACCACTTCACTCTTGTACAGGGCCACCACAGTCTTATACAGGACCATGGCAGTCTTATACAGGACCACTGCACTGTTAATCAGGACCACTGCATTCTTAATCAGGATCATTGCAGTCTTAGACAGAGCAACTGCAGTCTTATACTGGACCTCTGCAGTCTCATTCAGGACAACTCTTTTCTTATACAGGACCACCTCTGTCTTATACAGGGCCACTGCAGTCTCAATCAGGACCACTGCAGTCTTGTACAGAACGACTGCAGTCTTATTCAGGACCACTGCCATCTTATACAAAACCACTGCAGTCTTTATTAGGAATACTGCAGTCTTAATCAGGGCAACTGCTGTCTTATACAGGACCACTGCAGTCTTATTCAGGACCTCTCCATTCATATACAGGACCACCACCGTCTTATACAGGACCACTGCAGTCTCAGTCAGGACCGTTTCATTCCTATATGGAACAGCTACGGTAGTCTACAGGACAACTGTTGTCTTAATCAACAATACCGCAGTCTTAATCAGGGCAACTGCAGTCTTAATCAGGGCAACTGCAGTCGACCACAGGACCACTGCAGTCTTATACAGGACGACAGCAGTCTTCATCAGGGCAACTGCAATCATATACTGGACAACTGTGCTCTTATTCAGGACCACTCCATTCATATACAGGACCACCACAGTCTTATACAGGACCACTGCAGTCTCAGTCAGGACCACTGCAGTCCTATACGGAACGACTGCAGACTTATACAGGATAACTGCAGTCTTAATACAGACTACTGTAGTCTTAATCAGGGCAACTGCAGTCTTATTCAGGGCATCTGGTGTCAAACACAGGACCAAGGCTGGCTTAATCAGGACCACTGCAGTCTTATTTAGGACCACTGCAGTCTTAATCAAAACAACTGCAGTCTTATACAGTACCTCTGCAGTGTTATACAGCACCACAGCAGTCTTATTCAGCACTACTGCTGTCTTATACAAGACAACTACTAACTTAATCAGGAACACTGCAGTCTTATTCAGGACCACTTCAGACTTAATCAAGGCATACGCAGTCCTATACAGTAACACTGCAGTCTTACACAGGACCACAGCAGTGTTAAACAGTACCACTGCAGTTATATTCCGGACCCCTGTAGTGTAAATCAGGGCAACTGCAGTATTATACTGGACCACTTCAGTCTTATTCAGGACCTCTCCATTCATATACAGGACCACCACCGTCTTATACAGGACCACTGCGGTCTCAGTCAGGACCATTTCATTCCTATACGGAACGGCTGCAGGCTTATACAAGGCAACTGCTGTCTTAGTCAACAATACCGCAGTCTTAATCAGGGCAACTGCAGTCTTAATCAGGGCAACTGCAGTCGAACACAGGACCACTGCAGACTTATACAGGACGACAGCAGTCTTAATCAGGGCAACTGCAGTATTATACAGGACCACTTCAGTCTTATTCAGGACCACTCCATTCATATACAGGACAACCACATTCTTATACAGGACCACAGCAGTCTCAGTCAGGACCACTGCAGTCCTATATGGAACGACTGCAGACTTATACAGGATAACTGCAGTCTTAATAAAGACTACTGCAGTCTTAATCAGGGCAACTGCAGTCTTATTCAGGGCATCTGGTGACAAACACAGGACCACTGCTGGCTTAATCAGGACCACTGCAGTCCTATTTAAAACCACTGCAGTCTTCATCAGAGCAACTGCAGTCTTATACTGGACCACTGCAGTCTTATTCAGGACCACTCCATTTATATACAGGTCCACCATAGTCTTATACAGGACCACTGCAGTCTCAGTCTGGACCACTGCAGTCCTATATGGAATGACTGCAGACTTATACAGGACAAATGCAGTCTTAATAAAGACTACTGCAGTCTTAATCAGGGCAACTGCAGTCGCACACTGGACCACTGCAGTCTTAATCAGGGCAACTGCAATCTTATACAGGACCACAGCAGTCTTAATCAGGGCAACTGCAGTCTTATACAGATCCACTGCAGTCTTAATTAGGATCACTGCAGTCTTATTCAGGACCAATTCAGACTTAATCATGGCAACTGCAGCCCTATACAGTAACACTGCAGTCTTACACAGGACCACAGCAGTGTTATACAGTACCACTGCAGTCTTATTCAGGACCCCTGCAGTCTTAATCAAGGCAAATGCATTCTCATTCAGGACTACTGTAGTCTTAATCAGGGCAAATGCAGTCTTCTTCAGGAAAACTGCAGACTTATTCAGGGCTACTGTTGTCTTATACAGGAAGACTGCAAACTTAATCAGTGCAACTGCAGTCTTATACAGTACGTCTGCAGTCTTATACAGCACCACAGCAGTCTTATTCAGCACTACTGCTGTCTTATACAGGACCACTGCTAACTTAACCAGGACCACTGCAGTCTTATTCAGGGCAACTCCATTCTTATACAGGACAACAACTGTCTCATACAAGTCCACTGCAGTCTCAATCAGGTCCACTGCAGTCTTATACGGAATGACTGCAGTCTTATACAGGACTAACACAGTCTTATACAGGAACACTGCAGTTCCAGTCAGGGCCACTGCAGCCCTGTAACGAGCCACTGAAGTCTTATTCAGGACCACTGCAGTCTCATGCAGAACCGCTGCAGTCTTATTCAGCACTACTGCTGTCTTATACAGGACCACTGCATTCTTAATCAGGACCACTGCAGTCTTATACAGGACCACAGCAGTCTTAATTCGGGCAACTGCAGTCTTATACAGAACCATTGCAGTCTTAATCAGGACCACTGCAGCCTTAATCAGGACCACTACAGTCTTAATCATGGCAACTTCTGCCTTATACAGGACCACTGCATTCTCATTTAGGACCACTTCACTCTTGTACAGGGCCACCACAGTCTTATACAGGACCATGGCAGTCTTATACAGGACCACTGCACTGTTAATCAGGACCACTGCATTCTTAATCAGGATCATTGCAGTCTTAGACAGAGCAACTGCAGTCTTATACTGGACCTCTGCAGTCTCATTCAGGACAACTCTTTTCTTATACAGGACCACCTCTGTCTTATACAGGGCCACTGCAGTCTCAATCAGGACCACTGCAGTCTTGTACAGAACGACTGCAGTCTTATTCAGGACCACTGCCATCTTATACAAAACCACTGCAGTCTTTATTAGGAATACTGCAGTCTTAATCAGGGCAACTGCTGTCTTATACAGGACCACTGCAGTCTTATTCAGGACCTCTCCATTCATATACAGGACCACCACCGTCTTATACAGGACCACTGCGGTCTCAGTCAGGACCATTTCATTCCTATACGGAACGGCTGCAGGCTTATACAAGGCAACTGCTGTCTTAGTCAACAATACCGCAGTCTTAATCAGGGCAACTGCAGTCTTAATCAGGGCAACTGCAGTCGAACACAGGACCACTGCAGACTTATACAGGACGACAGCAGTCTTAATCAGGGCAACTGCAGTATTATACAGGACCACTTCAGTCTTATTCAGGACCACTCCATTCATATACAGGACAACCACATTCTTATACAGGACCACAGCAGTCTCAGTCAGGACCACTGCAGTCCTATATGGAACGACTGCAGACTTATACAGGATAACTGCAGTCTTAATAAAGACTACTGCAGTCTTAATCAGGGCAACTGCAGTCTTATACAATACGTCTGCAGTCTTATACAGCACCACAGCAGTCTTATTCAGCACTACTACTGTCTTATACAGGACCACTGCTAACTTAATCAGGACCACTGCAGTCTTATTCAGGGCAACTCCATTCTTATACAGGACAACAACTGTCTCATACAAGTCCACTGCAGTCTCAATCAGGTCCACTGCAGTCTTATACGGAATGACTGCAGTCTTATACAGGACTAACACAGTCTTATACAGGAACACTGCAGTTCCAGTCAGGGCCACTGCAGCCCTGTAACGAACCACTGAAGTCTTATTCAGGACCACTGCAGTCTCATGCAGAACCGCTGCAGTCTTATTCAGCACTACTGCTGTCTTATACAGGACCACTGCATTCTTAATCAGGACCACTGCAGTCTTATACAGGACCACAGCAGTCTTAATTCGGGCAACTGCAGTCTTATACAGAACCATTGCAGTCTTAATCAGGACAACTGCAGCCTTAATCAGGACCACTACAGTCTTAATCACGGCAACTGCTGCCTTATACAGGACCACTGCATTCTCATTTAGGACCACTTCACTCTTGTACAGGGCCACCACAGTCTTATACAGGACCATGGCAGTCTTATACAGGACCACTGCACTGTTAATCAGGACCACTGCATTCTTAATCAGGATCATTGCAGTCTTAGACAGAGCAACTGCAGTCTTATACTGGACATCTGCAGTCTCATTCAGGACAACTCTTTTCTTATACAGGACCACCTCTGTCTTATACAGGGCCACTGCAGTCTTATTCAGGACCACTGCCGTCTTATACAAAACCACTGCAGTCTTTATTAGGAATACTGCAGTCTTAATCAGGGCAACTGCTGTCTTATACAGGACCACTGCAGTCTTATTCAGGACTTCTCCATTCATATACAGGACCACCACCGTCTTATACAGGACCACTGCAGTCTCAGTCAGGACCGTTTCATTCCTATATGGAACAGCTACGGTATTCTACAGGACAACTGCTGTCTTAATCAACAATACCGCAGTCTTAATCAGGGCAACTGCAGTCTTAATCAGGGCAACTGCAGTCGACCACAGGACCACTGCAGTCTTATACAGGACGACAGCAGTCTTCATCAGGGTAACTGCAATCATATACTGGACAACTGTGCTCTTATTCAGGACCACTCCATTCATATACAGGACCACCACAGTCTTATACAGGACCACTGCAGCCTCAGTCAGGACCACTGCAGTCCTATACGGAACGACTGCAGACTTATACAGGATAACTGCAGTCTTAATACAGACTACTGCAGTCTTAATCAGGGCAACTGCAGTCTTATTCAGGGCATCTGGTGTCAAACACAGGACCAAGGCTGGCTTAATCAGGACCACTGCAGTCTTATTTAGGACCACTGCAGTCTTAATCAGAACAACTGCAGTCTTATACAGTACCTCTGCAGTGTTATACAGCACCACAGCAGTCTTATTCAGCACTACTGCTATCTTCTACAAGACAACTACTAACTTAATCAGGACCACTGCAGTCTTATTCAGGACCACTTCAGACTTAATCAAGGCATACGCAGTCCTATAGAGTAACACTGCAGTCTTACACAGGACCACAGCAGTGTTAAACAGTACCACTGCAGTTATATTCCGGACCCCTGCAGTCTAAATCAGGGCAACTGCAGTATTATACTGGACCACTTCAGTCTTATTCAGGACCTCTTCCTTCATATACAGGACCACCACCGTCTTATACAGGACCACTGCAGTCTCAGTCAGGACCATTTCATTCCTATACGGAACGACTGCAGACTTATACAGGATAACTGCAGTCTTAATAAAGACTATTGCAGTCTTAATCAGGGCAACTGCAGTCTTATTCAGGACCAATTCAGACTTAATCATGGCAACTGCAGCCCTATACAGTAACACTGCAGTCTTACACAGGACCACAGCAGTGTTATACAGTACCACTGCAGTCTTATTCAGGACCCCTGCAGTCTTAATCAAGGCAAATGCATTCTCATTCAGGACTACTGTAGTCTTAATCAGGGCAAATGCAGTCTTCTTCAGGAAAACTGCAGACTTATTCAGGGCTACTGTTGTCTTATACAGGAAGACTGCAAACTTAATCAGTGCAACTGCAGTCTTATACAGTACGTCTGCAGTCTTATACAGCACCACAGCAGTCTTATTCAGCACTACTGCTGTCTTATACAGGACCACTGCTAACTTAACCAGGACCACTGCAGTCTTATTCAGGGCAAATCCATTCTTATACAGGACAACAACTGTCTCATACAAGTCCACTGCAGTCTCAATCAGGTCCACTGCAGTCTTATACGGAATGACTGCAGTCTTATACAGGATTAACACAGTCTTATACAGGAACACTGCAGTTCCAGTCAGGGCCACTGCAGCCCTGTAACGAGCCACTGAAGTCTTATTCAGGACCACTGCAGTCTCATGCAGAACCGCTGCAGTCTTATTCAGCACTACTGCTGTCTTATACAGGACCACTGCATTCTTAATCAGGACCACTGCAGTCTTATACAGGACCACAGCAGTCTTAATTCGGGCAACTGCAGTCTTATACAGAACCATTGCAGTCTTAATCAGGACCACTGCAGCCTTAATCAGGACCACTACAGTCTTAATCATGGCAACTTCTGCCTTATACAGGACCACTGCATTCTCATTTAGGACCACTTCACTCTTGTACAGGGCCACCATAGTCTTATACAGGACCATGGCAGTCTTATACAGGACCACTGCACTGTTAATCAGGACCACTGCATTCTTAATCAGGATCATTGCAGTCTTAGACAGAGCAACTGCAGTCTTATACTGGACATCTGCAGTCTCATTCAGGACAACTCTTTTCTTATACAGGACCACCTCTGTCTTATACAGGGCCACTGCAGTCTCAATCAGGACCACTGCAGTCTTGTACAGAACGACTGCAGTCTTATTCAGGACCACTGCCGTCTTATACAAAACCACTGCAGTCTTTATTAGGAATACTGCAGTCTTAATTAGGGCAACTGCTGTCTTATACAGGACCACTGCAGTCTTATTCAGGACCTCTCCATTCATATACAGGACCACCACCGTCTTATACAGGACCACTGCAGTCTCAGTCAGGACCGTTTCATTCCTATATGGAACAGCTACGGTATTCTACAGGACAACTGCTGTCTTAATCAACAATACCGCAGTCTTAATCAGGGCAACTGCAGTCTTAATCAGGGCAACTGCAGTCGACCACAGGACCACTGCAGTCTTATACAGGACGACAGCAGTCTTCATCAGGGCAACTGCAATCATATACTGGACAACTGTGCTCTTATTCAGGACCACTCCATTCATATACAGGACCACCACAGTCTTATACAGTACCACTGCAGTCTCAGTCAGGACCACTGCAGTCCTATACGGAACGACTGCAGACTTATACAGGATAACTGCAGTCTTAATACAGACTACTGCAGTCTTAATCAGGGCAAATGCAGTCTTATTCAGGGCATCTGGTGTCAAACACAGGACCAAGGCTGGCTTAATCAGGACCACTGCAGTCTTATTTAGGACCACTGCAGTCTTAATCAGAACAACTGCAGTCTTATACAGTACCTCTGCAGTGTTATACAGCACCACAGCAGTCTTATTCAGCACTACTGCTATCTTATACAAGACAACTACTAACTTAATCAGGACCACTGCAGTCTTATTCAGGACCACTTCAGACTTAATCAAGGCATACGCAGTCCTATAGAGTAACACTGCAGTCTTACACAGGACCACAGCAGTGTTAAACAGTACCACTGCAGTTATATTCCGGACCCCTGCAGTCTAAATCAGGGCAACTGCAGTATTATACTGGACCAATTCAGTCTTATTCAGGACCTCTCCCTTCATATACAGGACCACCACCGTCTTATACAGGACCACTGCAGTCTCAGTCAGGACCATTTCATTCCTATACGGAACGACTGCAGACTTATACAGGATAACTGCAGTCTTAATAAAGACTATTGCAGTCTTAATCAGGGCAACTGCAGTCTTATTCAGGGCATCTGGTGTCAAACACAGGACCAAGGCTGGCTTAATCTGGACCACTGCAGTCTTATTTAGGACCACTGCAGTCTTCATCAGGGCAACTGTAGTCTTATACTGGACCACTGCAGTCTTATTCAGGACCACTCCATTCATATACAGGACCACCATAGTCTTATACAGGACCACTGCAGTCTCAGTCTGGACCACTGCAGTCCTGTATGGAAAGACTGCAGACTTATACAGGACAACTGCAGTCTTAATAAAGTCTACTGCAGTCTTAATCAGGGCAACTGCAGTCGAACACGGGCCACTGCAGTATTAATCAGGGCAACTGCAATCTTATACAGGACCACTGCAGTCTTAATCAGTACCACTGCAGTCTTATTCACGACCACTTCAGGCTTAATCATGGCAACTGCAGCCCTATACAGTAACACTGCAGTCTTACACAGGACCACAGCAGTGTAATACAGTACCACTGCAGTCTTATTCAGGACCCCTGCAGTCTTAATCAAGGCAAATGCATTCTCATTCAGGACTACTGTAGTCTTAATCAGGTCAAATGCAGTCTTATTCAGTTAAACTGCAGACTTATTCAGGGCTACTGTTGTCTTATACAGCAAGACTGCAGTCTTAATCAGAGTCACGGCAGTCTTATACAGTACCTCTGCAGTCTTATATAGCACCACAGCAGTCTTATTCAGCACTACTGCTGTCTTATACTGGACCACTGCTAACTTAATCAGGACCACTGCAGTCTTATTCAGGACAACTTCAGACTTAATTATGGCAACTGCAGTCCTATACAGTAACACTGCAGTCTAACACAGGACCACAGCAGTATTATACAGTACGACTGCAGTCTTATTCAGGACCACTGCAGTCTTAATCAAGGCAATTGCATTCTCATTCAGGACCACTGTAGTCTTAATCAGGGCAAATGCAGTCTTATTCAGGAAAACTGCAGACTTATTCAGGGCTACTGTTGTCTTATACAGGAAGACTGCAGTCTTAATCAGAGCAACTGCCGTCTTATACAGTACCTCTGCAGTCTTATACAGCACCACAGCAGTCTTATACAGCACTACTGCTGTCTGATACAGGACGACTGCTAACTTAATCAGGACCACTGCAGTCTTATTTAGGACAACTTCAGACTTAATCATGGCAACTGCAGTCCTATACAGTAACACTGCAGTCTTACACAGGACCACAGCAGTGTTATACAGTACCACTGCAGTCTTATTCAGGAATGCTGCAGTCTTAATCAAGGCAATTGCATTCTCATTCAGGACCACTGTTGTCTTAATCAGGACAAATGCAGTCTTCTTCAGGAAAACTGCAGACTTATTCAGGGCTACTGTTGTCTTATACAGGAAGACTGCAGTCTTAATCAGAGCAACTGCAGTCTTATACAGTGCCTATGCAGTCTTATGCAGCACCACAGCAGTCTTATTCAGCACTCCTGCTGTCTTATACAGGACATCTGCTAACTTAATCAGGACCACTGCAGTCTTATTCAGGATCACTTCAGATTTAATCATTGCATCTGCAGTCCTATACAGTAACACTGCAGTCTTACACAGGACCACAGTAGTGTTAAACAGTACCACTGCAGTCTTATTCCGGACCCCTGCAGTCTTAATCAGGGCAACTGCAGTATTATACAGGACCACTTCAGTCTTATTCAGGACCTCTCCATTCATAGTCAGGACCACCACCGTCTTATACAGGACCACTGCAGTCTCAGTCAGGACCATTTCATTCCTATACGGAACGGCTGCAGGCTTATACAAGGCAACTGCTGTCTTAGTCAACAATACCGCAGTCTTAATCAGGGCAACTGCCGTCTTAATCAGGGCAACTGCAGTCGAACAGAGGACCACAGCAGACTTATACAGGATGACAGCAGTCTTAATCAGGGCAACTGCAGTCTTATTCAGGGCATCTGGTGTCAAACACAGGACCAAGGCTGGCTTAATCTGGACCACTGCAGTCTTACTTAGGACCACTGCAGTCTTCATCAGGGCAACTGTAGTCTTATACTGGACCACTGCAGTCTTATTCAGGACCACTCCATTCATATACAGGACCACCATAGTCTTATACAGGACCACTGCAGTCTCAGTCTGGACCACTGCAGTCCTGTATGGAATGAGTGCAGACTTATACAGGACAACTGCAGTCTTAATAAAGACTACTGCAGTCTTAATCAGGGCAACTGCAGTCGAACACAGGCCACTGCAGTATTAATCAGGGCAACTGCAATCTTATACAGGACCACAGCAGTCTTAATCAGGGCAACTGCAATCTTATACAGGACCACAGCAGTCTTAATCAGGGCAACTGCAGTCTTATACAGATCCACTGCATGCTTAATTAGGACCACTGCAGTCTTATTCACGACCACTTCAGACTTAATCATGGCAACTGCAGCCCTATACAGTAACACTGCAGTCTTACACAGGACCACAGCAGTGTAATACAGTACCACTGCAGTCTTATTCAGGGCATCTGGTGTCAAACACAGGACCAAGGCTGGCTTAATCTGGACCACTGCAGTCTTATTTAGGACCACTGCAGTCTTCATCAGGGCAACTGTAGTCTTATACTGGACCACTGCAGTCTTATTCAGGACCACTCCATTCATATACAGGACCACCATAGTCTTATACAGGACCACTGCAGTCTCAGTCTGGACCACTGCAGTCCTGTATGGAATGACTGCAGACTTATACAGGACAACTGCAGTCTTAATAAAGTCTACTGCAGTCTTAATCAGGGCAACTGCAGTCGAACACGGGCCACTGCAGTATTAATCAGGGCAACTGCAATCTTATACAGGACCACTGCAGTCTTAATCAGTACCACTGCAGTCTTATTCACGACCACTTCAGACTTAATCATGGCAACTGCAGCCCTATATAGTAACACTGCAGTCTTACACAGGACCACAGCAGTGTAATACAGTACCACTGCAGTCTTATTCAGGACCCCTGCAGTCTTAATCAAGGCAAATGCATTCTCATTCAGGACTACTGTAGTCTTAATCAGGGCAAATGCAGTCTTATTCAGTTAAACTGCAGACTTATTCAGGGCTACTGTTGTCTTATACAGCAAGACTGCAGTCTTAATCAGAGTCACGGCAGTCTTATACAGTACCTCTGCAGTCTTATATAGCACCACAGCAGTCTTATTCAGCACTACTGCTGTCTTATACTGGACAACTGCTAACTTAATCAGGACCACTGCAGTCTTATTCAGGATCACTTCAGACTCAATCATGGCAACTGCAGTCCTATACAGTAACACTGCAGTCTTACACAGGACCACAGAAGTGTTATACAGTTCCACTGCGGTTTTATTCCGGACCCCTGAGGTCTTAATCAGGGCAACTGCAGTATTATACAGGACCACTTCAGTCTTATTCAGGACCTCTCCATTCATATACAGGACCACCACTGTCTTATACAGGACCACTGCAGTCTCAGTCAGGACCATTTCATTCCTATACGGAATGGCTGCAGCCTTATACAGGACAACTGTTGTCTTAGTCATCAATACTGCAGTCTTAATCAGGGCAACTGCAGTCTTAATCAGGGCAACTGCAGTCGAACACAGGACCACTGCAGACTTATACAGGACGACAGCAGTCTTAATCAGGGCAACTGCAATCTTATACTGGACCACTGCGGTCTTATTCAGGACCACTCCATTTATATACAGGACCACCACAGTCTTATACAGGACCACTGCAGTCTCAGTCAGGAACACTGCAGTCCTATACGGAATGACTGCAGACTTATACAGGATTACTGCAGTCTTAATAAAGACTACTGCAGTCTTAATCAGGGCAACTGCAGTCTTATTCAGGGCATCTAGTGGCAAAAACAGGACCACTGCTGGCTTAATCAGGACCACTTCAGTCTTATTTAAGACCACTGCTGTCTTCATCAGGGCTACTGTAGTCTTATACTGGACCACTGCAGTCTGATTCAGGACCACTCCATTTATATACAGGACCACCATAGTCTTATACAGGACCACTGCAGTCTCAGTCTGGACCACTGCAGTCCTATATGGAATGACTGCAGACTTATACAGGACAACTGCAGTCTTAATAAAGACTACTGAAGTCTTAATCAGGGCAACTGCAGTCGCACACTGGACCACTGCAGTCTTAATCAGGGCAACTGCACTCTTATACAGGACCACTGCAGTCTTAATCAGGGCAACTGCAATCTTATACAGGACCACAGCAGTCTTAATCAGGACAACTGCAGTCTTATACGGATCCACTGCAGTCTTAATTAGGATCACTGCAGTCTTATTCAGGACCACTTCAGACTTAATCATGGCAACTGCAGCCCTATACAGTAACACTGCAGTCTTACACAGGACCACAGCAGTGTTATACCGTACCATTGCAGTCTTATTCAGGTCCCCTGTAGTCTCAATCAAGGCAAATGCATTCTCATTCAGGACTACTGTAGTCTTAATCAGGGCTAATGCAGTCTTCTTCAGGAAAACTGCAGACTTATTAAGGGGTATTGTTGTCTTATACAGGAAGACTGCAGTCTTACTCAGAGCAACTGCAGTCTTATACAGTACCTCTGCAGTCTTATACAGCACCACAGCAGTCTTATTCAGCACTACTGCTGTCTTATACAGGACCACTGCTAACTTAATCAGGACCACTGCAGTCTTATTCAGGGCAAATCCATTCTTATACAGGACAACAACTGTCTCATACAAGTCCACTGCAGTCTCAATCAGGACCACTGAAATCTTATACGGAATGACTGCAGTCTTATACAGGACTACCACAGTCTTATACAGGAACACTGCAGTTCCAGCCAGGGCCTCTGCAGCCCTGTAACGAGCCACTGAAGTCTTATTCAGGACTACTGCAGTCTTATACAGAACCGCTGCAGTCTTATTCAGCACTACTGCTGTCTTATACAGGACCACTGCATTCTTAATCAGGACCACTGCAGTCTTATACAGAACCATTGCAGTCTTAATCAGGACCACTGCAGTCTTAATCAGGACCACTACAGTCTTAATCACGGCAACTTCTGCCTTATACAGGACCACTGCATTCTCATTTAGGAAAACTTCACTCTTGTACAGGAACACCACAGTCTTATACAGGACCACGGCAGTCTTAAACAGGACCACTGCACTGTTAATCAGGACCACTGCATTCTTAATCAGGATCATTGCAGTCTTATACAGAGCAACAGCAGTCTTATACTGGACTTCTGCCGCCTCATTCAGGACAACTCTATTCTTATACAGGACCACCTCTGTCTTATGCAGAGCCACTGCAGTCTCAATCAGGACCACTGCAGTCTTGTACAGAACGACTGCAGTCTTTATTAGGAATACTGCAGTCTTAATCTGGGCAACTGCAGTCTTATACAGGACCACTGCAGTCTTATTCAGGACCTCTCCATTCATATACAGGACCACCACCGTCTTATACAGGACCACTGCAGTCTCAGTCAGGACCATTTCATTCCTATACGGAACGGCTACAGTCTTCTACAGGACAACTGCTGTCTTAATCAACAATACCGCAGTCTTAATCAGGGCACCTGCAGACTTAATCAGGGCAACTGCAGTCGAACACAGGACCTCTGCAGTCTTATACAGGACAACAGCAGTCTTAATCAGGGCAACTGCAATCTTATACTGGACCACTGCGGTCTTATTCAGGAGCACTCCATTCATATACAGGACCACCATAGTCTTATACAGGACCACTGCAGTCTCAGTCAGGAACACTGCAGTCCTATACGGAACGACTGCAGACTTATACAGGATAACTGCAGTCTTAATAAAGACTACTGCAGTCTTTATCAGAGCAACTGCAGACTTATTCAGGATATCTGGTGTCAAACACAGGACCAACGCTGGCTAAATCACACCACTGCAGTCTTATTTAGGACCACTGCGGTCTTCTTCAGGGCAACTGTAGTCTTATACTGGACGACTGCAGTCTTATTCAGGACCACTCCATTTATATACAGGACCACCATAGTCTTATACAGGACCACTGCAGTCTCAGTCTGGACCACTGCAGTCCTATATGGAATGACTGTAGACTTATACAGGACAACTGCAGTCTTAATAAAGACTACTGAAGTCTTAATCAGGGCAACTGCAGTCGCACACTGGACCACTGCAGTCTTAATCAGGGCAGCTGCACTCTTATACAGGACCACAGCAGTCTTAATCAGGACAACTGCAGTCTTATACGGATCCACTGCAGTCTTAATTAGGATCACTGCAGTCTTATTCAGGACCACTTCAGACTTAATCATGGCAACTGCAGTCCTATACAGTAACACTGCAGTCTTACACAGGACCACAGCAGTGTTATACCATACCATTGCAGTCTTATTCAGGTCCCCTGTAGTCTCAATCAAGGCAAATGCATTCTCATTCAGGACTACTGTAGTCTTAATCAAGGCTAATGCAGTCTTATTCAGGAAAACTGCAGACTTATTAAGGGGTATTGTTGTCTTATACAGGAAGACTGCAGTCTTACTCAGAGCAACTGCAGTCTTATACAGTACCTCTGCAGTCTTATACAGCACCACAGCAGTCTTATTCAGCACTACTGCTGTCTTATACAGGACCACTGCTAACTTAATCAGGACCACTGCAGTCTTATTCAGGGCAAATCCATTCTTATACAGGACAACAACTGTCTCATACAAGTCCACTGCAGTCTCAATCAGGACCACTGAAATCTTATACGGAATGACTGCAGTCTTATACAGGACTACCACAGTCTTATACAGGAACACTGCAGTTCCAGCCAGGGCCTCTGCAGCCCTGTAACGAGCCACTGAAGTCTTATTCAGGACTACTGCAGTCTTATACAGAACCGCTGCAGTCTTATTCAGCACTACTGCAGACTTATACAGGACCACAGCAGTCTTAATTAGGGCAACTGCAGTCTTATACAGAACCATTGCAGTCTTAATCAGGAACACTGCAGTCTTAATCAGGACCACTACAGTTTTAATCACGGCAACTTCTGCCTTATACAGGACCACTGCATTCTCATTTAGGACCACTTCACTCTTGTACAGGACCACCACAGTCTTATAGAGGACCACGGCAGTCTTATACTAGACCACTGCACTGTTAATCAGGACCACTGCATTCTTAATCAGGATCATTGCAGTCTTATACAGAGCAACTGCAGTCTTATACTGGACTTCTGCCGCCTCATTCAGGACAACTCTATTCTTATACAGGACCACCTCTGTCTTATGCAGAGCCACTGCAGTCTCAATCAGGACCACTGCAGTCTTGTACAGAACGACTGCAGTCTTTATTAGGAATACTGCAGTCTTAATCTGGGCAACTGCAGTCTTATACAGGACCACTGCAGTCTTATTCAGGACCTCTCCATTCATATACAGGACCACCACCATCTTATACAGGACCACTGCAGTCTCAGTCAGAACCATTTCATTCCTATACGGAACGGCTACAGTCTTCTACAGGACAACTGCTGTCTTAATCAACAATACCGCAGTCTTAATCAGGGCACCTGCAGACTTAATCAGGGCAACTGCAGTCGAACACAGGACCTCTGCAGTCTTATACAGGACCACAGCAGTCTTAATCAGGGCAACTGCAATCTTATACTGGACCACTGCGGTCTTATTCAGGAGCACTCCATTCATATACAGGACCACCATAGTCTTATACAGGACCACTGCAGTCTCAGTCAGGAACACTGCAGTCCTATACGGAACGACTGCAGACTTATACAGGATAACTGCAGTCTTAATAAAGACTACTGCAGTCTTTATCAGAGCAACTGCAGACTTATTCAGGGCATCTGGTGTCAAACACAGGAGCAACGCTGGCTAAATCACACCACTGCAGTCTTATTTAGGACCACTGCGGTCTTCTTCAGGGCAACTGTAGTCTTATACTGGACCACTGCACTCTTATTCAGGAGCACTCCATTCATATACAGGACCACCATAGTCTTATACAGGACCACTGCAGTCTCAGTCTGGACCACTGCAGTCCTATATGGAATGACTGCAGACTTATACAGGACAACTGCAGTCTTAATAAAGACTACTGAAGTCTTAATCAAGGCAACTGCAGTCGAACACGGGCCACTGCAGTCTTAATCAGGGCAACTGCAATCTTATACAGGACCACTGCAGTCTTAATCAGGGCAACTGCAATCTTATACAGGACCACAGCAGTCTTAATCAGGGCAACTGCAGTCTTATACAGATCCACTGCAGTCTTAATTAGGACCATTGCAGTCTTATTCAGGACTACTTCAGACTTAATCATGGCAACTGCAGTCCTATTACTAACACTGCAGTCTTACACAGGACCACAGCAGTGTAATACAGTACCACTGCAGTCTTTTTCAGGACCACTGCAGTCTTAATCAAAGCAAATGCATTCTCATTCAGGACTACTGTAGTCTTAATCAGGGCAAATGCAGTATTATTCAGGAAAACTGCAGATTTATTCAGGGCTACCGTTGTCTTATACAGGAAGACTGCAGTCTTAATCAGAGCAACTGCAGTCTTATACAGTACCTCTGCAGTCTTATACAGCACCACAGCAGTCTTATTCAGCACTACTGCTGTCTTATACAGGACGACTGCTAACTTAATCAGCACCACTGCAGTCTTATTCAGGACAACCTCAGACTTAATCATGGCAACTGCAGTCCTATACAGCAACACTGCAGTCTTACAAAGGACCACAGCAGTGTTATACAGTACCACTGCAGTCTTATTCAGGACCCCTGCAGTCTTAATCAAGTCAAATGAATTCTCATTCAGGAACACTGCAGTCTTAATCATGGCAACTGCAGTCTTATACAGTACCTCTGCAGTCTTGTACGGAATGACTGCAGTCTTATACAGGACTACCACAGTCTTATACAGGAACACTGCAGTTCCAGTCAGGGCCACTGCAGCCCTGTAACGAGCCACTGAAGTCTTATTCAGGACCACTGCAGTCTTATACAGAACCGCTGCAGTCTTATTCAGCACTATTGCTGTCTTATACAGGACCACTGCATTCTTAATCAGGACCACTGCAGTCTTATAGAAGACCACAGCAGTCTTAATTAGGGCAACTGCAGTCTTATACAGAACCATTGCAGTCTTAATCAGGACCACTGCAGTCTTAATCAGGACCACTACAGTCTTAATCACGGCAACTGCTGCCTTATACAGGACCACTGCATTCTCATTTAGGACCACTTCACTCTTGTACAGGACCACCACAGTCTTATACAGGACCACGGCAGTCTTATACAGGACCACTGCACTGTTAATCAGGACCACTGCAGTCTTAATCAGGATCATTGCAGTCTTATACAGAGCAACTGCAGTCTTATACTGGACCTCTGCAGTCTCATTCAGGACAACTCTATTCTTATACAGGACCACCTCTGTCTTATACAGGGCCACTGCATTCTCAATCAGGAACACTGCAGTCTTGTACGGAATGACTGCAGTCTTATTCAGGACCACTGCAGTCTTATACAGAACCACTGCAGTCTTTATTAGGAATACTGCAGTCTTTATCAGGGACACTGCAGTCTTATACAGGACCACTGCAGTCTTATTCAGGACCTCTCCATTCATATACAGGACCACCACTGTCTTATACAGGACCACTGCAGTCTCAGTCAGGACCATTTCATTCCTATACGGAACGGCTACAGTCTTCTACAGGACAACTGCTGTCTTAATCAACAATACCACAGTCTTAATCAAGGCAACTGCAGTCTTAATAAGGGCAACTGCAGTCGAACACAGGACCTCTGCAGTCTTATACAGGACCACAGCAGTCTTAATCAGGGCAACTGCAATCTTACACTGGACCACTGCGGTCTTATTCAGGACCACTCCATTCATATACAGGACCACCACAGTCTTATACAGTACCACTGCAGTCCTACACGGAACGACTGCAGAGTTATAAAGGATAACTGCAGTCTTAATAAAGACTACTGCAGTCTTAATCAGGGCAACTGCAGTCTTATTCAGGGCATCTGGTGTCAAACACAGGACCAAGGCTGGCTTAATCAGGACCACTGCAGTCTTATTTAGGACCACTGCTGTCTTCATCAGGGCAACTGTAGTCTTATACTGGACCACTGCAGTCTTATTCAGGACCACTCCATTCATATACAGGACCACCATAGTCTTATACAGGACCACTGCAGTCTCAGTCTGGACCACTGCAGTCCTGTATGGAATGACTGCAGACTTATACAGGACAACTGCAGTCTTAATAAAGACTACTGAAGTCTTAATCAGGGCAACTGCAGTCGAACACGGGCCACTGCAGTCTTAATCAGGGCAACTGCAATCTTATACAGGACCACTGCAGTCTTAATCAGGGCAACTGCAATCTTATACAGGACCACAGCAGTCTTAATCAGGGCAACTGCAGTCTTATACAGATCCACTGCAGTCTTAATTAGGACCACTGCAGTCTTATTCACGACCACTTCAGACTTAATCATGGCATCTGCAGTCCAATAAAGTAACACTGCAGTCTTACACAGGACCACAGCATTGTAATACAGTACTACTGCAGTCTTATTCAGGAGCCCTGCAGTCTTAATCAAGGCAAATGCAGTCTTATTCAGGAAAACTGCAGACTTATTCAGGGCTACTGTTGTCTTATACAGGAAGACTGCAGTCTTAATCAGAGCAATGGCAGTCTTATACAGTACCTCTGCAGTCTTATACAGCATCACAGCTGTCTTATTCAGCACTACTGCTGTCTTACACAGGACCACTGCTAACTTAATCAGGACCACTGCAGTCTTATTCAGGACAACTTCAGACTTAATCATGGCAACTGCAGTCCTATACAGTAACACTGCAGTCTTACACAGGACCACAGCAGTGTTATACATTACCACTACAGTCTTATTCAGGACACCTGCAGTCTTAATCAAGGAAAATGCATTCTCATTCACGACCACTGTAGTCTTAATCAGGGCAAATGCAGTCTTATTGAGGAAAACTGCAGACTTATTCAGGGCTACTGTTGTCTTATACAGGAAGACTGCAGTCTTAATCAGAGCAACTGCAGTCTTATACAGTACCTCTGCAGTCTTATATAGCACCACAGCAGTCTTATTCAGCACTACTGCTGTCTTATACAGGACACTGCTAACGTAATTAGGACCACTGCAGTCTTATTCAGGTCAACTCCATTCTTATACAGGACATCCACTGTCTCATACAAGTCCACTGCAGTTTCAATCAGGACCACTGCAGTCTTATACGGAACGACTACAGTCTTATACAGGACTACCACATTCTTATACAGGAACACTGCAGTTCCAGTCTGGGCCACTGCAGCCCTGTAACGAGCCACTGAAGTCTTATTCAGGACCACTCCTTTCATATACAGGACCACCGCAGTCTTATACAGCACCACTGATGTCTTATAAAGGACCACTGCAGTCCTGTATGGAACGACTGCAGTCTTATACAGTACAACTGCTGTCTTAATCAGGACAACTGCAGTCGGACAAAGGACAACTGCAATCTTATACAGGACCACTGCAGTCTTAATCGGGACCACTACAGTCTTAATCAGGGCAACCTCAGCCTTATACTGAGCCACTGCAGTCTTTATCAGGACCACTGCAGTCTTATACAGGACCACTGCTGTCTTATCCAGGATCACAACAGTCTTATTCAGGGCCACTGCTTTCTTAATTCGGACTACTACAGTCTTAATCAGGGCAAATGCAGTCTTATACAGTGATGCTGTATAAGACTGCAGAGGTACTGTATAAGACTGCAGTTGCCCTGATTAAGACTGCAGTCTTCCTGTATTAGACAACAGTAGCCCTGAATAAGTCTGCAGTTTTCCTGAATAAGACTGCATTTGCCCTGATTTAGACTACAGTGGTCCTGAATGAGAATGCATTTGCCTTGATTAAGACTGCAGGGGTCCTGAATAAGACTGCAGTGGTACTGTATAACAGTTCTGTGGTCCTGTGTAAGACTATAGTGTTACTGTATAGGACTGCAGTTGCCATGATTAAGTCTGAAGTGGTCCTGAATAAGACTGCAGTGCCTTATACAGGACCACTGCACTGTTAATCAGGACCACTGCAGTCTTAATCAGGATCATTGCTGTCTTATACAGAGCCACTGCAGTCTTATACAGGACCACTGCAGTCTTAATCAGGTCAAGTGCAATCTCATGCAGGACCACTGCAGTCTTATACTGGACCTCTGCAGTCTCATTCAGGACAACTCTATTCTTGTACAGGACCACCTCTGTCTTATACAGGGCCACTGCAGTCTCAATCAGGACCACTGCAGTCTTGTACGGAACAACTGCAGCCTTATTCAGGACCACTGCAGTCTTATACAGAACCACTGCAATCTTTATTAGGAGTACTGCAGTCTTATTCAGGGCAAAAGCAGTCGAATACTGGACCACTGCAGTCTTAATCAGGACCACTGCAGTCTTATTCAGAACCACTGCAGTCTTATACGTAACGACTGCAGTCTTTTATAGGATCACTGCAGTCTTATACAGGACCACTGCTGTCTCAATCAGGACCACTGCAGCCCTATACAGAGCCATTGCATTCTTATACAGGACCACTGCAGTCTTAATCAGGGCCACTGCAGTATTATTCAGGACCACTACAGTCTTAATTAGGGCAACTGCATCTCATACTGGACCACCGTAGTCTTAATCAGGGAAGCTGTAGTCTTATACAGGTCCACCACAGTCTTATACAGGACCACTGCAGTCTTATACAGGACAACTACATTCTTAATCAGGGCTACTGCAGTCTTATTCAGGTCCACTGCATACTTAATCAGGGCAACTGCCGTCTCATACAGGACCACTGTAGTCTTAGTCAGGGCAGCTGTGGTCTTATTCAGGACCACTGCACTCTTAATCGGGACCACTACAGTCTTAATCAGGGCAACCTCAGCCTTATACAGAGCCAGTGCAGTCTTTATCAGGACCACAGCAGTCTTATACAGGACCACTGCTGTCTTATCCAGGATCACAACAGTCTTATTCAGGGCCACTGCTTTCTTAATTAGGACTACTACAGTCTTAATCAGGGCAAATGCAGTCTTATACAGGGCCACTGCTTTCTTATACAGAATCACAACAGTCTTATTCAGGACCACTGCTGTCTTAATTGGGACTACTGCAGTCTTATTCAGGACCACTGCTGTCTTAATCAGGGCAACTGCAGTCTTATACAGGACCACTGCAGTCTTAATCAGGGCAGCTGCTTTCTTATACAGGACCACTGCAGTCTTATACAGGATCACAACAGTCATATTCAGGACTTCTGCTGTATTATACAGGACGACTGCAGTCTTAATCAGGACCACAGCAGACTTAATCAGTGCAACTGCAGTCCTATACAGGACCATTGCAGTGTTAATCAGGGCAACTGCATTCTTATACAGGACCACTGCAGTCTTCATCAGGGCCATTGCAGTATTATTCAGGACCACTACAGTCTTAATCAGGGCAACTGCAGTCTCATACTGGACCACTGTAGTCTTAATCAAGGCAGCTGTAGTCTTATTCAGGACCACTGCAGTCTTATACAGGACCACTGCAGTCTTATACAGGACCAATGCTGTCTCCATCACGGCCACTGCAGCCCTATACAGAACTAATTCAGTCTTACTCCGGCCCATGCATTCTTATACAGAACCACTGCAGTCTTAACCAGGACCACTGCAGTCTTATTCAGGACGACTGCTGTCTTAATCAGGGCAACTGAAGTCTTATACAGGACCACTGCAGTCTTAATCAGGGCAACTGCAGTCTTATACAGGACCACTGCAGTCTTAATCAGGGCAACTGCAATCTTATACAGGACCACAGCAGTCTTAATCAGGGCAACTGCAGTCTTATACAGATCCACTGCAGTCTTAATTAGGATCACTGCAGTCTTATTCAGGACCACTTCAGACTTAATCATGGCAACTGCAGTCCTATACAGTAACACTACAGTCTTACACAGGACAACAGAAGAGTTATGCAGTACCACTGAAGTCTTATTCAGGACCCCTGCAGTCTTAATCAAGACAAATGCATTCTCATTCAGGACTACTGTAGTCTTAATCAGGGCAACTGCAGTCTTATACAGCACCACAGCAGTCTTATTCAGCACGACTGCTGTCTTATACAGGACCACTGCTAACGTAATCAGGACCACTGCAGTCTTATTCAGGGCACCTCCATTCTTATACAGGACAACAACTGTTTCATACAAGTCCACTGCAGTCTCAATCAGGACCACTGCAGTCTTATACGGAATGACTGCAGTCTTATACAGGACTAACACAGTCTTATACAGGATCACTGCAGTTCCAGTCAGGGCCACTGCAGCCCTGTAACGAGCCACTGAAGTCTTATTCAGGACCACTGCAGTCTTATACAGAACCGCTGCAGTCTTATTCAGCACTACTGCTGTCTTATAAAGGACCATTGCATTCTTAATCAGGACCACTGCAGTCTTATACAGGACCACAGCAGTCTTAATTAGGGCACCTGCAGTCTTGTACAGGACCACAGCAGTCTTAATCAGGGCAATTGCAGCCTTATACGGAACCACTGGAGTCTTAATCAGCGCAACTGCAGTCTTATACCGGACCACTGCATTCTCATTCAGGACCACTCCATTCATATACAGGACCACCGCAGTCTTATACAGGACCACTGCAGTCTTATTCAGGACCAATGCAGTCCTATATGGAACGACTGCAATCTTATACAGTACAACTGCTGACTTAATCAGGGCAACTGCTGTCGAACACAGGACCACTGCAGTCTTAATCAGGGCAACTGCAATCTTATACAGGACCACTGCAGTCTTAATAAGGCAACTGCAGTCTTGTACAGAACGACTGCAGTCTTAATTAGGATCACTGCATTCTTATTCAGGACCTCTTCAGACTTAATCATGGCAACTGCAGTCCTATACAGTAACACTACAGTCTTACCCAGGACCACAGAAGTGTTATGCAGTACCACTGCAGTCTTATTCAGGACCCCTGCAGTCTTAATCAAGACAAATGCATTTTCATTCAGGACTGCTGTAGTCTTAATCAGGGCAAATGCAGTCTTATTCAGGAAAACTGCAGACTTATTCAGGGCTACTGTTGTCTTACACAGGAAGACTGCAAACTTAATCAGGGCAACTGCAGTCTTATACAGCACCACAGCAGTCTTATTCAGCACTACTGCTGTCTTATACAGGACCACTGCTAACGTAATCAGGACCACTGCAGTCTTATTCAGGGCACCTCCATTCTTATACAGGACAACAACTGTCTCGTACAAGTCCACTGCAGTCTCAATCAGGACCACTGCAGTCTTATACGGAATGACTGCAGTCTTATACAGGACTGCCACAGTCTTATAAAAGATCACTGCAGTTCCAGTCAGGGCCACTGCAGCCCTGTAACGAGCCACTGAAGTCTTATTCAGGACCACTGCAGTCTTATACAGAACCGCTGCAGTCTTATTCAGCACTACTGCTGACTTATATAGGACCACTGCATTCTTAATCAGGACCACTGCAGTCTTATAGAAGACCACAGCAGTCTTAATTAGGGCAACTGCAGTCTTATACAGAACCATTGCAGACTTAATCAGGACCACTGCAGTCTTAATCAGGACCACTACAGTCTTAATCATGGCAACTGCTGCCTTATACAGGACCACTGCATTCTCATTTAGGACCACTTCACTCTTGTACAGGACCACCACAGTCTTATACAGGACCACGGCAGTCTTATACAGGACCACTGCACTGTTAATCAGGACCACTGCAGTCTTAATCAGGATCATTGCAGTCTTATACAGAGCCACTGAAGTCTTATACAGGACCACTGCAGTCTTAATCAGGTCAACTCCAATCTCATGCAGGACCACTGCAGTCTTATACTGGACCTCTGCAGTCTCATTCAGGACAACTCTATTCTTATACAGGGCCACCTCTGTCTTATACAGGGCCACTGCAGTCTCAATCAGGACCACTGCAGTCTTGTACGGAATGACTGAAGCCTTATTCAGGACCACTGCAGTCTTATACAGAACCACTGCAGTCTTTATTAGGAGTACTGCAGTCTTAATCAGGGCAAAAGCAGTCGAATACTGGACCACTGCAGTCTTATTCAGGACCACTGCAGTCTTATACGGAATGACTCCAGTCTTTTGTAGGATCACTGCGGTCTTATACAGGACCACTGCTTTCTCAATCAGGGCCACTGCAGCCCTATACAGAGCAATTGCATTCTTATACAGGACCACTGCAGTCTTAATTAGGGCAACTGCATCTCATACTGGACCACTGTAGTCTTAATCAGGGCAGCTGTAGTCTTATACAGGTCCACCACAGTCTTATACAAGACCACTGCAGTCTTATACAGGACAACTACATTCTTAATCAGGGCTACTACAGTCTTATTCAGGCCCACTGCATACTTAATCAGGGCAACTGCATTCTCATACAAGACCATTGTAGTCTTAGTCAGGGCAGCTGTGGTCTTATTCAGGACCACTGCAGTCTTAATCGGGATCACTACAGTCTTAATCAGAGCAACCTCAGCCTTATACAGTGCCCCTGCAGTCTTAGTCAGGGCAACTGAAGTCTTATACAGGACCACTGCAGTCTTATACAGGATCACAACAGTCATATTCAGGACTACTGCTGTATTATACAGGACGACTGCAGTCTTAATCAGGACCAGTGCAGTCTTATACAGGACCACATCAGTCTTAATCAGGGCAACGGCAGTCTTATACAGAACCACTGCAGTCTTAATCAGGACCACAGCAGACTTAATCAGGGCAACTGCAGTCCTATACAGGACCATTGCAGTGTTAATCAGGTCAACAGCATTCTTATACAGGACCACTGCAGTCTTAATCAGCGCCAGTGAATTATTATTCAGGACCACTACAGTCTTAATTAGGGCAACTGCAATCTCATACTGGACCACTGTAGTCTTAATCAAGGCAGCTGTAGTCTTATTCAGGACCACTGCAGTCTTATACAGGACCACTGCAGTCTTATACAGGACCAATGCTGTCTTATACAGGACCAATGCAGTCTTAACCAGGACCACTGCAGTCTTATTCAGGACCACTGCTGTCTTAATCAGGGCAACTGCAGTCTTATACAGGACGACTGCAGTCTTAGTCAGGGCAATTGCTGTATTATACAGGACCAGTGCAGCCTTAATCAGGGCAACTGCTTTCTTATACAGGACCACAGCAGTCTTATACAGGATCACAACCATTATATTCAGGACTACTGCTGTATTATACAGGACCACTGCAGTCTTATTCAGGACCACTGCTGTCTTAATCAGAGCAACTGCAGTCTTATACAGGACCACTGCAGTCTTAGTCAGGGCAACTGAAGTCTTATACAGGACCACTGCAGCCTTAATCAGGGCAACTGCTTTCTTATACAGGACCACAGCAGTCTTATACAGGATCACAACAGTCATATTCAGGACTACTGCTGTATTATACAGGACGACTGCAGTTTTAATCAGGACCACTGCAGTCTTATACAGGACCACATCAGTCTTAATCAGGGCAACTGCAGTCTTATACGGAAACACTGCAGTCTCATTGAGGACCACTCCATTCATATACAAGACCACCACAATCTTATACAGGACCACTGCAGTCCCATCCCGAACGACTGCAGTGATATTCAGGACAACTGCAGTCTTAATCAGGACCACTGCAATCTTAATCAGGACCACTGCAGTCTTATTCTGGACCACTGCAGTCTTATACAGGATCACAGCAGTCTTGTTCAGGACTACTGCTGTCTTATACAGGGCCACTGCAATCTTAATCAGGACCACTGCACCCTTATTCAGGACCACTGAAGTCTTCTGCAGGGCTACTGCAGTCTTATAAAGGACCACTGCAGTCTCATACAGGACCACTGCATTCTCATTCAGGACCACTCCAGTCTTATACGGAACAACTGCAGTCTTTTATAGGATCACTGCAGTCTTATACAGGACCACTGCTGTCTCAATCAGGGCCACTGCAGTATTATTCAGGATCACTACAGTCTTAATTAGGGCAACTGCATCTCATACTGGACCACTGTAGTCTTAATCAGGGAAGCTGTAGTCCTATACAGGTCCACCACAGTCTTATACAAGACCACTGCAGTCTTATACAGGACATCTACATTCTTAATCAGGGCTACTGCGGTCTTATTCAGGCCCACTGCATACTTAATCAGGGCAACTGCAGTCTCATACAGGACCACTGTAGTCTTAGTCCGGGCAGCTGTGGTCTTACTCAGGACCACTGCAGTCTTAATCAGGACCACAATAGTCTTAATCAGGGCAACTTCATCCTTATACAGAGCCAGTGCAGTCTTCTTCAGGACCACAGCAGTCTTATACAGGACCACTGCTGTCTTATACAGGATCACAACAGTCTTATTCAGGACCACTGCTGTCTTAATTAGGACTACTGCAGTCTTAATCAGGCCAACTGCAGTCCTATACAGGACCACCGCAGTCTGATTCAGGACAACTCCATTCATAAAAAAGACCACCACCGTCTTATACAGGACCACTAGAGTCTCAGTCAGTACTATTTCATTCCTGTATGGAACGACTGCAGTCTTATACAGGACAACTGCTGACTTAATCAAGACTACTGCAATCTTAATCAGGGCAACTGCAGTCTTAATCAGGGCAACTGCTTTCTTATACAGGACCACTGCAGACTTATACAGGATCACAACAGTCATATTCAGGACTACTGCTGTATTATACAGGATGACTGCAGTCTTAATCAGGACCACTGCAGTCTTATACAGGACCACTTCACTCTTATACAGGACCACCACAGTTTTATACAAGACCACTGCAAAATTAATTAGGGCCACTGCAGTCTTATTCATGACCACGGCAGTCTTAATCAGGACCACTACAGTCTTAATCAGGGCAATTTCAGCCTTATACACGACCACTGCTGTCTCATTCAGGACCTCTCCACTCTTATGCATTACAATTGCATTCTTATACAGGACGACTGCAGTCTTTTACAGGACAAATTCTGTCTCAATCAGGGCCACTGCAGCCCTATACAGAGCCACTGAAGTCTTATTCAGGACCACTGCAGTCTTATACAGAACCGCTGCAGTCTTATTCAGCACTACTGCTGACTTATATAGGACCACTGCATTCTTAATCAGGACCACTGCAGTCTTATAGAAGACCACAGCAGTCTTAATTAGGGCAACTGCAGTCTTATACAGAACCATTGCAGACTTAATCAGGACCACTGCAGTCTTAATCAGGACCACTACAGTCTTAATCATGGCAACTGCTGCCTTATACAGGACCACTGCATTCTCATTTAGGACCACTTCACTCTTGTACAGGACCACCACAGTCTTATACAGGACCACGGCAGTCTTATACAGGACCACTGCACTGTTAATCAGGACCACTGCAGTCTTAATCAGGATCATTGCAGTCTTATACAGAGCCACTGAAGTCTTATACAGGACCACTGCAGTCTTAATCAGGTCAACTCCAATCTCATGCAGGACCACTGCAGTCTTATACTGGACCTCTGCAGTCTCATTCAGGACAACTCTATTCTTATACAGGGCCACCTCTGTCTTATACAGGGCCACTGCAGTCTCAATCAGGACCACTGCAGTCTTGTACGGAATGACTGAAGCCTTATTCAGGACCACTGCAGTCTTATACAGAACCACTGCAGTCTTTATTAGGAGTACTGCAGTCTTAATCAGGGCAAAAGCAGTCGAATACTGGACCACTGCAGTCTTATTCAGGACCACTGCAGTCTTATACGGAATGACTCCAGTCTTTTGTAGGATCACTGCGGTCTTATACAGGACCACTGCTTTCTCAATCAGGGCCACTGCAGCCCTATACAGAGCAATTGCATTCTTATACAGGACCACTGCAGTCTTAATTAGGGCAACTGCATCTCATACTGGACCACTGTAGTCTTAATCAGGGCAGCTGTAGTCTTATACAGGTCCACCACAGTCTTATACAAGACCACTGCAGTCTTATACAGGACAACTACATTCTTAATCAGGGCTACTACAGTCTTATTCAGGCCCACTGCATACTTAATCAGGGCAACTGCATTCTCATACAAGACCATTGTAGTCTTAGTCAGGGCAGCTGTGGTCTTATTCAGGACCACTGCAGTCTTAATCGGGATCACTACAGTCTTAATCAGAGCAACCTCAGCCTTATACAGTGCCCCTGCAGTCTTAGTCAGGGCAACTGAAGTCTTATACAGGACCACTGCAGTCTTATACAGGATCACAACAGTCATATTCAGGACTACTGCTGTATTATACAGGACGACTGCAGTCTTAATCAGGACCAGTGCAGTCTTATACAGGACCACATCAGTCTTAATCAGGGCAACGGCAGTCTTATACAGAACCACTGCAGTCTTAATCAGGACCACAGCAGACTTAATCAGGGCAACTGCAGTCCTATACAGGACCATTGCAGTGTTAATCAGGTCAACAGCATCCTTATACAGGACCACTGCAGTCTTAATCAGCGCCAGTGAATTATTATTCAGGACCACTACAGTCTTAATTAGGGCAACTGCAATCTCATACTGGACCACTGTAGTCTTAATCAAGGCAGCTGTAGTCTTATTCAGGACCACTACAGTCTTATACAGGACCACTGCAGTCTTATACAGGACCAATGCTGTCTTATACAGGACCAATGCAGTCTTAACCAGGACCACTGCAGTCTTATTCAGGACCACTGCTGTCTTAATCAGGGCAACTGCAGTCTTATACAGGACGACTGCAGTCTTAGTCAGGGCAATTGCTGTATTATACAGGACCAGTGCAGCCTTAATCAGGGCAACTGCTTTCTTATACAGGACCACAGCAGTCTTATACAGGATCACAACCATTATATTCAGGACTACTGCTGTATTATACAGGACCACTGCAGTCTTATTCAGGACCACTGCTGTCTTAATCAGAGCAACTGCAGTCTTATACAGGACCACTGCAGTCTTAGTCAGGGCAACTGAAGTCTTATACAGGACCACTGCAGCCTTAATCAGGGCAACTGCTTTCTTATACAGGACCACAGCAGTCTTATACAGGATCACAACAGTCATATTCAGGACTACTGCTGTATTATACAGGACGACTGCAGTTTTAATCAGGACCACTGCAGTCTTATACAGGACCACATCAGTCTTAATCAGGGCAACTGCAGTCTTATACGGAAACACTGCAGTCTCATTGAGGACCACTCCATTCATATACAAGACCACCACAATCTTATACAGGACCACTGCAGTCCCATCCCGAACGACTGCAGTGATATTCAGGACAACTGCAGTCTTAATCAGGACCACTGCAATCTTAATCAGGACCACTGCAGTCTTATTCTGGACCACTGCAGTCTTATACAGGATCACAGCAGTCTTGTTCAGGACTACTGCTGTCTTATACAGGGCCACTGCAATCTTAATCAGGACCACTGCACCCTTATTCAGGACCACTGAAGTCTTCTGCAGGGCTACTGCAGTCTTATAAAGGACCACTGCAGTCTCATACAGGACCACTGCATTCTCATTCAGGACCACTCCAGTCTTATACGGAACAACTGCAGTCTTTTATAGGATCACTGCAGTCTTATACAGGACCACTGCTGTCTCAATCAGGGCCACTGCAGTATTATTCAGGATCACTACAGTCTTAATTAGGGCAACTGCATCTCATACTGGACCACTGTAGTCTTAATCAGGGAAGCTGTAGTCCTATACAGGTCCACCACAGTCTTATACAAGACCACTGCAGTCTTATACAGGACATCTACATTCTTAATCAGGGCTACTGCGGTCTTATTCAGGCCCACTGCATACTTAATCAGGGCAACTGCAGTCTCATACAGGACCACTGTAGTCTTAGTCCGGGCAGCTGTGGTCTTACTCAGGACCACTGCAGTCTTAATCAGGACCACAATAGTCTTAATCAGGGCAACTTCATCCTTATACAGAGCCAGTGCAGTCTTCTTCAGGACCACAGCAGTCTTATACAGGACCACTGCTGTCTTATACAGGATCACAACAGTCTTATTCAGGACCACTGCTGTCTTAATTAGGACTACTGCAGTCTTAATCAGGCCAACTGCAGTCCTATACAGGACCACCGCAGTCTGATTCAGGACAACTCCATTCATAAAAAAGACCACCACCGTCTTATACAGGACCACTAGAGTCTCAGTCAGTACTATTTCATTCCTGTATGGAACGACTGCAGTCTTATACAGGACAACTGCTGACTTAATCAAGACTACTGCAATCTTAATCAGGGCAACTGCAGTCTTAATCAGGGCAACTGCTTTCTTATACAGGACCACTGCAGACTTATACAGGATCACAACAGTCATATTCAGGACTACTGCTGTATTATACAGGATGACTGCAGTCTTAATCAGGACCACTGCAGTCTTATACAGGACCACTTCACTCTTATACAGGACCACCACAGTTTTATACAAGACCACTGCAAAATTAATTAGGGCCACTGCAGTCTTATTCATGACCACGGCAGTCTTAATCAGGACCACTACAGTCTTAATCAGGGCAATTTCAGCCTTATACACGACCACTGCTGTCTCATTCAGGACCTCTCCACTCTTATGCATTACAATTGCATTCTTATACAGGACGACTGCAGTCTTTTACAGAACAAATTCTGTCTCAATCAGGGCCACTGCAGCCCTATACAGAGCCACTGCAGTCTTATTCAGGACCACTGAAGTCTTATTCAGGGCAATCGCAGTCTTATACCGAACAACTGCTGTCTTAATCAGGAGTACTGCTGTCTTAATCAGGACAACTGCAGTCTTAATCAGGGCAGCTGCAGTCGAACACAGGACCACTGCTGCCTTATACAGGACCACTGCAGACTTAATCAGGACCATTGCAGCCTTATTCAGGACCACTGCAGTCTTCTACAGGGCTACTGCAGTCTTATAAAGGACCACTGCAGTCTGAATCAGCGCAACTGCATTCTTATACTGGACCACTGCAGTCTCATTCGGGACCACTCCATTCTTCTACAGGACCACCACAGTCTTACACAGGAACACAGCAGTATCAAACAGGACCACTGCAGTCCTATACGGAACGGCTGCAGTCGAACACAGGACCACTGCAGTCTTAATCAGGACCACTGCAGTCTTAATCAGGACTATTGCAGTCTTAATCAGAGCAACAGCAGTCTTATACAGGACCACTACAGTCTTAATCAGGGCAACTGCAGTCTTATACAGAACCACTGCAGTCTTACTCAGGACCACTGCAGACTTAATCAGGGCAACTGCAGTCCTATACAGGACCATTGCAGTGTTAATCAGGGCAACTGCACTCTTATACATGACCACTGCAGTCGTAATCAGGGCCACTGCAGTATTAATCAGGACCACTACACTCTTAATTAGGGCAACTGAGGTCTCATACTGGACCACTGTAGTCTTTATCAGGGCAGCTGTAGTCTTTTTCAGGACCACTGCAGTCTTATACAGGACCACTGCAGTCTTATACAGGACCAATGCTGTCTCAATCACGGCCACTGCAGCCCTATACGGAACTATTTCAGTCTTACTCGGGGCCAATGCAGACTTATACAATACCACTGCAATCTTAACCAGGACCACTGCAGTCTTATTCAGGACCACTGCTGTCTTAATCAGGGCAACTGCAGTCTTATACAGGACGACTGCAGTCTTAGTCACGGCAACTGAAGTCTTATACAGGACCACTGCAGCCTTAATCAGGGCAACTGCTTTCTTATACAGGACCACAGCAATCTTATACAGGATCACAACAGTCATAATCAGGACTACTGCTGTATTATACAGGACAACTGCAGTTTTAATCAGGACCACTGCAGTCTTATACAGAACAACATCAGTCTTAATCAGGGCAACTGCCGTCTTATACGGAAACACTGCAGTCTCATTGAGGACCATTCCATTCATATACAAGACCACCACAATCTTATACAGGACCACTGCAGTCCTATCCCGAACGACTGCAGTGTTATTCAGGACAACTGCAGTCTTAATCAGGACCACTACAGTCTTAATCAGAGCAACTGCTGTCTTATACTGGGCCACTGCAGTCTTATACAGGACCACTGCAGTCTTATAAAGGACCACTGCAGTCTTAATCAGGACCACTGCAGTCTCATACAAGACCACTGCATTCTCATTCAGGGCCACTCCAGTCTTACACGGAACGACTGCAGTCTTTTATAGGATCACTGCAGTCTTATACAGGACCACTGATGTCTCAATCAGGGCCACTGCAGCCCTATACAAAGGCATTGCATTCTTATGCAGGACCACTGCAGTCTTAATCAAGGCATTTGCAGTCTTAATCAGGGTAACCGCAGTCGAATGCAGGACCACCGCATTCTCATTCAAGACCAGTTCAATCTTATACAGGTCCACCACAGTCTTATACAAGACCACTGCAGTCTTATACAGGACAACTATATTCTTAATCAGGGCTACTGCAGTCTTATTCAGGCCCAATGCGTACTTAATCAGGGCAACTGCAGTCTCATACAGGACCACTGTAGTCTTAGTCAGGGCAGCTGTGGTCTTTTTCAGGACCACTGCAGTCTTAATCAGGACCACTATAGTCTTAATCAGCGCAACATCAGCCTTATACAGAGCCACTGCAGTCTTATACAGGACCACTGCTGTCTTATCCAGGATCACAACAGTCTTATTTAGGGCCACTGCTGTCTTAATTAGGACTACTGCAGTCTTAATCAGGGCAACTGCAGTCTTATACAGGACCACTGCTGTCTTATACAGGATCACAACAGTCTTATTCAGGACCAATGCTGTCTTAATTAGGACTACTGCAGTCTTAATCAGGACCACTGCAGTCTTATACAGGACCACCGCAGTTTTATTCAGGACCACTCCTTTCATAAAAAGGACAACCACCGTCTTATACTGGACCACTGCAGTCTCAGTCAGTACTATTTCATTCCTATATGGAACGACTGCAGTCTTATGCAGGACAACTGCTGACTTAATCAAGACTACTACAATCTTTTTCAGGGCAACTGCAGTGTTAATCAGGGCAACTGCTTTCTTATACAGGACCATTGCATTCATATACAGGATCACAACATTCATATTCAGGACTACTGCTGTATTATACAGGACCACTTCACTCTTATACAGGAGCACCACAATTTTATACAGGACCACTGCACTATTAATCAGGGCCACTGCAGTATTATTCAGGACCACTGCAGTCTTAATCAGGACCACTGCAGTCTTAATCAGGGCAGCTGCAGTCTAATACAGGACCACTGCATTCTCATTCAGGAGCACTCCAGTCTTATATGGAACGACTGCTGTCTTTTATAGGATCACTGCAGTCTTTTACAGGACCACTGCTCTCAATCACGGCCACTGCAGCCCTATACAGAGCCACTGCAGTCTTATTCAGGACCACTGAAGTCTTATACAGCACCACTGCTGATTTATCCAGGATCACAACAGTCTTATTCAGGGCCACTGCCGTCTTAATCAGGGTAACTGCAGTCGAATACAACATCGCTGCATTCTCATTCAAGACCACTTCAGTCTTATACAGGACCACAACAGTCTTATACAGGACCACTGCAGTCTTATACAGGACAACTGCATTCTTAAGCAGTGCCACTGCAGTCTTATTCAGGACCAGTACACTCTTACTCAGTGTGGTCTTATTCAGGACCACTGCAATCTGAATCAGGACCACTACCGTCTTAATCAGGGCAACTTCAGCCTTATACAGGACCACTGCAGGCTCATTCAGGACCACTCCATTCTTACGCGGAACAACTGCATTCTTATACAGGACCACTGCAGTCTTATACAGGACCAATGCTGTCTCAATCAGGGCCACTGCAGCCCAATACAGAGCAACTGCAGTCTTATCCAGGACCACTGCAGTCTTATACAGAAGCACTGCAGTCTTATTCAGAACCACTGCTGTGTTAATCAGTGCAAATGCAGTCTTATACAAGACCACTGCTGTCTTATACAGGATCACAACAGTCTTACTCAGGACCACTGCTGTCTTAGTTAGGACTACTGCAGTCTTAATCAGGACCACTGCAGTCTTATCAGGACCACTGCAGACTTAATCAGGGCAACTGCAGTCCTATACAGGACCATTGCAGTATTAATCAGGGCAACTGCACTCTTATACAGGACCACTGCAGTCTTAATCAGGGCCACTGCAGTATTAATCAGGACCACTACAGTCTTAATTAGGGCAACTGCAGTCTCATACTGGACAACTGAAGTCTTAACCAGGGCAGCTGTAGTCTTATTCAGGACCATTGCAGTCTTATACAGGACCAATGCTGTCTCAATCACGGCCTCTGCAGCCCTATACTGAACTATTCCAGTCTTACTCGGGGCCAATGCTGTCTTATACAGAACCACTGCAGTCTTAACCAGGACCACTGCAGTATTATTCAGGACCACTGCAGTCTTAATCAGGACCACTGCAGTCTTAATCAGGGCAGCTGCAGTCTAATACAGGACCACTGCATTCTCATTCAGGAGCACTCCAGTCTTATATGGAACGACTGCTGTCTTTTATAGGATCACTGCAGTCTTTTACAGGACCACTGCTCTCAATCACGGCCACTGCAGCCCTATACAGAGCCACTGCAGTCTTATTCAGGACCACTGAAGTCTTATACAGCACCACTGCTGATTTATCCAGGATCACAACAGTCTTATTCAGGGCCACTGCCGTCTTAATCAGGGTAACTGCAGTCGAATACAACATCGCTGCATTCTCATTCAAGACCACTTCAGTCTTATACAGGACCACAACAGTCTTATACAGGACCACTGCAGTCTTATACAGGACAACTGCATTCTTAAGCAGTGCCACTGCAGTCTTATTCAGGACCAGTACACTCTTACTCAGTGTGGTCTTATTCAGGACCACTGCAATCTGAATCAGGACCACTACCGTCTTAATCAGGGCAACTTCAGCCTTATACAGGACCACTGCAGGCTCATTCAGGACCACTCCATTCTTACGCGGAACAACTGCATTCTTATACAGGACCACTGCAGTCTTATACAGGACCAATGCTGTCTCAATCAGGGCCACTGCAGCCCAATACAGAGCAACTGCAGTCTTATCCAGGACCACTGCAGTCTTATACAGAAGCACTGCAGTCTTATTCAGAACCACTGCTGTGTTAATCAGTGCAAAATGCAGTCTTATACAAGACCACTGCTGTCTTATACAGGATCACAACAGTCTTACTCAGGACCACTGCTGTCTTAGTTAGGACTACTGCAGTCTTAATCAGGGCCACTGCAGTATTAATCAGGACCACTACAGTCTTAATTAGGGCAACTGCAGTCTCATACTGGACAACTGAAGTCTTAACCAGGGCAGCTGTAGTCTTATTCAGGACCATTGCAGTCTTATACAGGACCAATGCTGTCTCAATCACGGCCTCTGCAGCCCTATACTGAACTATTCCAGTCTTACTCGGGGCCAATGCTGTCTTATACAGAACCACTGCAGTCTTAACCAGGACCACTGCAGTCTTATTCAGGACCACTGCTGTCTTAATCAGGGCAACTGCAGTCTTATACAGGACGACTGCAGTCTTAGTCAGGGCAATTGCTGTATTATACAGGACCAGTGCAGCCTTAATCAGGGCAACTGCTTTCTTATACAGGACCACAGCAGTCTTATACAGGATCACAACCATCATATTCAGGACTACTGCTGTATTATACAGGACCACTGCAGTCTTATTCAGGACCACTGCTGTCTTAATCAGGGCAACTGCAGTCTTATACAGGACCACTGCAGTCTTAGTCAGGGCAACTGAAGTCTTATACAGGACCACTGCAGCCTTAATCAGGGCAACTGCTTTCTTATACAGGACCACAGCAGTCTTATACAGGATCACCACAGTCATATTCAGGACTATTGCTGTATTATACAGGACGACTGCAGTTTTAATCAGGACCACTGCAGTCTTATACAGGACCACTGCTGTCTCAATCAGGGCCACTGCAGCCCGATACAGAGCCACTGCATTCTTATACAGGACCACTGAAGTCTTATCCAGCACCACTGTGATTTATCCAGGATCACAAGTCTTATTCAGGGCCACTGCTGTCTTAATCAGGGTAACTGCAGTCGAATACAACACCGCTGCATTCTCATTCAAGACCACTTCAGTCTTATACAGGACCACAACAGTCTTATACAGGACCACTGCAGTCTTATACAGGACAACTGCATTCTTAAGCAGTGCCACTGCAGTCTTATTCAGGACCAGTACACTCTTACTCAGTGCAACTGTGGTCTTATTCAGGACCACTGCAATCTGAATCAGGACCACTACCGTCTTAATCAGGGCAACTTCAGCCTTATACAGGACCACTGCAGGCTCATTCAGGACCACTCCATTCTTATGTGGAACAATTGCATTCTTATACAGGACCACTGCAGTCTTATACAGGACGAATGCTGTCTCAATCAGGGCCACTGCAGCCCAATACAGAGCAACTGCAGTCTTATCCAGGACCACTGCAGTCTTATACAGAAGCACTGCAATCTTATTCAGAACCACTGCTGTGTTAATCAGTGCAAATGCAGTCTTATACAAGACCACTGCTGTCTTATACAGGATCACAACAGTCTTACTCAGGACCACTGCTGTCTTAGTTAGGACTACTGCAGTCTGAATCAGGACTGCTGCAGTCTTATCGGGACCACTGCAGACTTAATCAGGGCAACTGCAGTCCTATACAGGACCATTGCAGTGTTAATCAGGGCAACTGCACTCTTATAAAGGACCACTGCAGTCTTAATCAGGGCCACTGCAGTATTAATCAGGACCACTACACTCTTAATTAGGGCAACTGCAGTCTCATACTGGACAACTGAAGTCTTAACCAGGGCAGCTGTAGTCTTATTCAGGACCACTGCAGTCTTATACAGGACCACTGCAGTCTTATACAGGACCAATGCTGTCTCAATCACGGCCTCTGCAGCCCTATACTGAACTATTTCAGTCTTACTCAGGACCAATGCAGTCTTATTCAGGACCACCGCAATCTTAATCAGGGCAACTGCAGTCTTAATCAGGACCACTGCAGCCTTAATCAGGGCAACTGCTTTCTTATACAGGACCACTGCAGTCTTATACAGGATCACAACAGTCATATTCAGGACTACTGCTGTATTATACAGGACAACTGCAGTCTTAATCTGGACCACTGCAGTCTTATACAGGACCACATCAGTTTTAATCAGGGTAACTGCAGTCTTATACAGAAACACTGCAGTCTCATTGAGGACCACTCCATTCATATACAAGACCATCACAATCTTATACAGGACTACTGCAATCCTATCCCGAACGACTGCAATGTTATTCAGGACAACTGCAGTCTTAATCAGGACCACAGCAGTCTTAATCAGGACCACTACAGTCTCATACAAGGCCATTGCATTCTCATTCAGGGCCACTCCAGTCTTATACAGAACGACTGCAGTCTTTTATAGGATCACTGCAGTCTTATACAGGACCACTGCTGTCTCAATCAGGGCCACTGCAGCCCGATACAGAGCCACTGCATTCTTATACAGGACCACTGCAGTCTTAATCAGGGCAATTGCAGTCTTAATCAGGGTAACCGCAGTCGAATACAGGACCACTGCATTCTCATTCAAGACCACTTCAGTCTTATACAGGACCACCACAGTCTTATACAGGACCACTGCAGTCTTATACAGGACAACTGCATTCTTATTCAGGACCACTGTATACTTAATCAGGGCAACTGCAGTCTCATACAGGACCACTGTAGTCTTAGTCAGGGCAGCTGTGGTCTTATTCAGGACCACTGCAGTCTTAATCAGGACCACTACAGTCTTAATCAGAGCATCGTCAGCCTTATACAGGACCACTGCAGTCTTATACAGGACCAATGCTGTCTCAATCAGGGCCACTGCAGCCCTATACAGAGCCACTGCAGTCTTATTCAGTACCACTGCTGTCTTAATTAGGAATACTGCAGTCTTAATCAGGGCAACTGCAGTTTTATACAGGACCACTCCATTCATAAAAAAGGACCACCACCATCTTATACAGGACCACTATAGTCTCAGTCAGTACCATTTCATTCCTACACGGAACAACTGCAGTCTTATACAGGACGACTGCTGTCTTAATCAAGACTACAGTGATCTTAATCAGGGCAACTGCAGTCTTAATCAGGGCAACTGCAGTCGAACACAGGACCACTGCAATCTTAATCAGGACCACTGCAGTCTTATTCAGGACCACTGCAGTCTTATTCAGGACCACTGCAGAATAATCAGGGCAACTGCTGCCTTATACAGGACCACTGTATTCTCATTTAGGACCACTTCACTCTTATACAGGATCACAGTCTTATACAGGACCACTACACTGTTAATCACGGCACCTGCAGTCTTATTCAGGACAACCGCAGTCTTAATCAGGGCAGGTACAGTCTAATACAGGACCACTGCATTCCCATTCAGGAGCACTCCAGTCTTATACGGAACGACTGCTGTCTTTTATAGGATCACAGCAGTCTTATACAGGGCCACTGCTGTCTCAGTCAGGGCCAGTGCAGCCCTATACAAAGCCCCTGCAGTCTTATACAGGACCATTGCAGTCGTAATCAGGGCAATTGCAGTCTTAATCATGGTAAATGTAGTCGAATACAAGACCACTGCATTCTCATTCAAGACCACTTCAGTCTTATACAGGACCACCACAGTCTTTTACAGGCCCACTGCATTCTTATACAGGACAACTGCATTCTTATTCAGGACCACTACAGTCTTATTCAGGACTACTACTGTCTTATACAGGGCAACTGTGGTCTTATTAAGGACCACTGCAATATTAATCAGGACTATTACTGTCTTAATCAGGGCAACTTCAGTCTTATACAGGATCACTGCAGGCTCATTCAGGACCACTCCAGTCTTATACAGAACAACTGCATTCTTATAGAGGATCACTGCAGTCTTGTACAGGACCAATGCTGTCTCAATCAGGGCCACTGCAGCCCTATACAGAGCAACTGCAGTCTTATTCAGAACCACTGTAGTCTTATACAGATCCACTGCAGTCTTATTCAGGACCACTGCTGTCTTATACAGGATCACACCAGTCTTATTCAGGACCACTGCTGTCTTAATTAGGAATACTGCAGTCTTAATCAGGGCAACTGCAATCTTAAACAGGACCACTACAGTCTTAATCAGGGCAACTGTAGTCTTATACAGTACCACTGCAGTCTTATGCAGCACCACAGCAGTCTTATTCAGGACCACAGCAGTCTTAATCTGGGCACCTGCAGACTTATTCAGAACCACTGCAGCTTTAATCAGTGTAACTGCAGTCTTATACTGGACCACTGCAGTCTCATTCAGGACAACTCCATTCATGTACAGGACCTCCACAGTCTTATAGAGGACCACTGCAGTCTCACTCAGGACCATTTCAGTCCTATACGGAACGACTGCAGTCTTAATCAGGGCAGCTACAGTCTTATACAGGACCACTGCAGTCTTATGCAGCACCACAGCAGTCTTATTCAGGACCACTGCTGTCGAACACAGGATCACAACAGTCTTATTCAGGACCACTGCTGTCTTAATCAGGGCAACTGCAGTCTTATACAGGACCACACTGCAGTCTTAATCAGGGCAACTGCAATCTTATTCAGAACCACTGCAGGCTTAATCAGTGTAACTGCAGTCTTATACTGGACCACTGCAGTCTCATTCAGGACCACTCCATTCATGTACAGGACCACCACTGTCTTATACAGAACCACTGCAGTCTCACTCAGGACCATTTCAGTCCTATACGGAACGACTGCACTCTTATACAGGACAACTGTTGTCTAGATCAAGACTACTGCAGTCTTAATCAGGGCAACTGCAGTCTCAATTAGGGCAACTGCAGTCGAACACAGGACCACTGCTGTCTTATTCAGGACCACTGTTGTCTTATTCAGGACCACTGCAGTCTTAATCAGAGCAGCTACAGTCTTATACAGGAACACTGCAGTCTTAATCAGGGCAACTGCAGTCTTATACAGGACAACTGCAGTCTTAATCAGGGCAACTGCAGTCTTATACAGTACCACTGCAGTCTTATGCAGCACCACAGCAGTCTTATTCAGGACCACTGCTGTCTTTTACAGGATCACAACAGTATTATTCAGGACCACTGCTGTCTTAATTAGTACTTCTGAAGTCTTAATCAGAGCAACTGCAGTCTTATACAGGACCACTACAGTCTTAATCTGGACAACTTCAGTCTTACACAGGACCACTGCTGTCTTATAGAGGATCACAACAGTCTTATTCAGGACCACAGCAGTCTTAATCAGTGCAACTGCAGTCTTATTCGGAACCACTGCAGGCTTAATCAGCGTAACTGCAGTCTTATATTGGACCACTGCAGTCTCATTCAGGACCATTCCATTCATGTACAGGACCACCACTGTCTTATACAGGAACACTGCAGTCTCACTCAGGACAATTTCAGTCCTTTACGGAACAACTGCAGTCTTATACAAGACAACTGTTGTCTTAATCAAGACTACTGCAGTCTTAATCAGGGCAACTGCAGTCTCAATCAGGGCAACTGCAGTCGAACACAGGATTACTGCTGTCTTAATCAGGGCAACTGCAGTCTTATACAGTACCACTGCAGTCTGATGCAGCACCACAGCAGTCTTATTCAAGACCACAGCAGTCTTAATCAGGGCACCTGCCGACTTATTCGGACCACTGCAGCTTTAATCAGCGTAACTGCAGTCTGATACTGAACCACTGCAGTCTCATTCAGGACCACTCCATTCATGTACAGGACCTCCACAGTCTTATAGATGACCACTGCAGTCTCACTCAGGACAATTTCAGTCCTATATGGAACGACTGCAGTCTTATACAGGATAACTGCTGTCTTAATCAAGACTACTGCAGTCTTAATCAGGGCAACTGCAGTCTCAATCAGGGCAACTGCAGTCGAACACAGGACTACTGCTGTCTTATTCAGGACCACTGCTGTCTTATTCAGGACCACTACAGTCTTAATCAGGACGACTGCAGTCTTAATCAGGGCAGCTACAGTTTTATGCAGGACCACTGCAGTCTTAATCAGGGCAACTGCAGTCTTACACAGGACCACAGCAGTCTTAATTAGGGCAACTGTAGTCTTTATCAGGACCACTGCAGTCTTACACAGGACCACAGCAGTCTTAATTAGGGCCACTGCAGTCTTTTACAGAACTACTGCAGTCTTAATCAGGACCACTGCAGTCTTATTCAGGACCATTGTAATCTTAATCAGGGCCCCTGCATTCTTATACCGCACCATAGCAGTCTTATTCAGTACTACTGCTGTCTTATACGAGACCACTGCATTCTTAATCAGGACCACTGCAGTCTTATACAGGACCACAGCAGTCTTAGTTAGGGCAACTACAGTCTTGTACAGAAATACTGCAGTCTTAATCAGAACCACTGCTGTCTTATTCAGGACCACTACAATCTTAATCAGGGCAACTGTGGTCTTATTCAGGACCACTGCAATCTTAATCAGGACCACTACTGTCTTAATCAGGGCATCTTCTGACTTATATAGGACCACTGCAGGCTCATTCAGGACCACTCCAGTCTTATGCGGAACAACTGCATTCTTATACAGGATCACTGCAGTCTTATACAGGACCAATGCTGTCTCAATCAGGGCCACTGCAGCCCTATACAGAGCAACTGCTGTCTTATTCAGGACAACTGTAGTCTTATACAGAACCAATGCAATCTTATTCAGGACCACTGCTGTCTTATACAGGATCACAACAGTCTTATTCAGGACAACTGCTGTCTTAATTAGGACTACTGCAGTCTTAATCAGGGCAACTGCAGTCTTATACAGGACCACTGCAGTCTTAATCAGGGCAACTGTAGTCTTATACAGTACCACTGCAGTCTTATGCAGCACCACAGCAGTCTTATTGATGACCACAGCACTCTTAATCAGGGCAACTGCAATCTTATTCGGAACCACTGCAGGCTTAATCAGGATCACTGCTGTCTTACATAGGATCACAACAGTCTTATTCAGGACCACCGCTGTCTTATACAGGATCACAACAGTCTTATTCAGGACCACTGCTGTCTTAATTAGGAATACTGCTGTCTTAATCAGGGCAACTGCAGTCTTATACAGGACCACTACAGTCTTAATCTGGACAACTTCAGTCTTTTACAGGACCACTGCTGTCTTATAGAGGATCACAACAGTCTTATTCAGGACCACAGCAGTCTTAATCAGTGCAACTGCAGTCTTATTCGGAACCACTGCAGGCTTAATCAGTGTAACTGCAGTCTTATATTGGACCACTGCACTCTCATTCAGGACCACTCCATTCATGTACAGGACCACCACTGTCTTATACAGGACCACTGCAGTCTCAATCAGGACCATTTCAGTCCTTTACGGAACGACTGCAGTCTTAATCAGGACAACTGTTGTCTTAATCAAGACTACTGCAGTCTTAATCAGGGCAACTGCAGTCTCAATCAGGGCAACTGCAGTCGAACACAGGATCACTGCTGTCTTATTCAGGACCACTGCAGTCTTAATCATGGCAACTGCAGTCTTATACAGGACCACTGCAGTCTTAAATAGGGCAATTGTAGTCTTATACAGTACCACTGCAGTCTTATGCAGCTCCACAGCAGTCTTATTCATGACCACAGCACTCTTAATCAGGGCAACTGCAATCTTATTCAGAACCACTGCAGGCTTAATCAGCGTAACTGCAGTCTTATACTGGACCACTGCAGTCTCATTCAAGACCACTCCATTCATGTACAGGACCACCACCGTCTTATACAGGACCACGGCAGCCTCACTCAGGACCATTTCAGTCCTATACGGAACGACTGCAGTCTTATACAGGATAACTGCTGTCTAGATCAAGACTACTGAAGTCTTAATCAGGGCAACTGCAGTCTCAATTAGGGCAACTGCTGTCGAACACAGGACCACTGCTGTCTTATTCAGGACCACTGCAGTCTTATTTAGGACCACTGCAGTCTTAATCAGGGCAGCTACAGTCTTATACAGGAACACTGCAGTCTTAATCAGGGCAACTGCAGTCTTATGCAGGACAACTGCAGTCTTAATCAGGGCAACTGCAGTCTTATACAGTACCACTGCAGTCTTATGCAGCACCACAGCAGTCTTATTCAGGACCACTGCTGTCTTATACACGATCACAACATTCTTATTCAGGACCACTGCTGTCTTAATTAGGACTACTGCTGTCTTAATCAGGGCAACTGCAGTCTTATACAGGACCACTACAGTCTTAATCTGGACAACTTCAGTCTTATACAGGACCAGCGCTGTCTTACAGAGGATCACAACAGTCTTATTCAGGACCTCGGGAGCCTTAATCAGTGCAACTGCAGTCTTATTCGGAACCACTGCAGGCTTAATCAGCGTAACTGCAGTCTTATACTGGACCACTGCTGTCTTAATTAGGGCAACTGCAGTCTTAATTAGGGCAACTGCAGTCTTAATCAGGACCACTGCAGTCTTACACAGGACCACAGCAGTCTTAATTAGGGCCACTGCAGTCTTTTACAGAACTACTGCAGTCTTAATCAGGACCACTGCAGTCTTATTCAGGACCATTGTAATCTTAATCCGGGCCACTGCATTCTTATACCGCACCATAGCAGTCTTATTCAGTACTACTGCTGTCGTATACGAGACCACTGCATTCTTAATCAGGACCACTGCAGTCTTATACAGGACCACAGCAGTCTTAGTTAGGGCAACTGCAGTCTTGTACAGAAATACTGCAGTCTTAATCAGAACCACTGCAGTCTTATTCAGGAACACTACAATCTTAATCAGGGCAACTGTGGTCTTATTCAGGACCACTGCAATCTTAATCAGGACCACTACTGTCTTAATCAGGGCATCTTCTGACTTATATAGGACCACTGCAGGCTCATTCAGGACAACTGCAGTCTTATGCGGAACAACTGCATTCTTATACAGGATCACTGCATTCTTATACCGCACCATAGCAGTCTTATTCAGTACTACTGCTGTCTTATACGAGACCACTGCATTCTTAATCAGGACCACTGCAGTCTTATACAGGACCACAGCAGTCTTAGTTAGGGCAACTGCAATCTTGTACAGAAATACTGCAGTCTTAATCAGAACCACTGCAGTCTTATTCAGGACAACGACAATCTTAATCAGGGCAACTGTGGTCTTATTCAGGACCACTGCAATCTTAATCAGGACCACTACTGTCTTAATCAGGGCATCTTCTGACTTATATAGGACCACTGCAGGCTCATTCAGGACCACTCCAGTCTTATGCGGAACAACTGCATTCTTATACAGGATCACTGCAGTCTTATACAGGACCAATGCTGTCTCAATCAGGGCCACTGCAGCCCTATACAGAGCAACTGCTGTCTTATTCAGGACCACTGTAGTTTTATACAGAACAAATGCAATCTTATTCAGGACCACTGCTGTCTTATACAGGATCACAACAGTCTTATTCAGGACAACTGCTGTCTTAATTAGGACTACTGCAGTCTTAATCAGGGCAGCTGCAGTCTTATACAGGACCACTGCAGTCTTATGCAGCACCACAGCAGTCTTATTGATGACCACAGCACTCTTAATCAGGGCAACTGCAATCTTATTCGGAACCACTGCAGGCTTAATCAGGACCACTGCTGTCTTAATTAGGACTACAGCTGTCTTAATCAGGGCAACTGCAGTCTTATACAGGACCACTACAGTCTTAATCTGGACAACTTCAGTCTTATACAGGACCACTGCTGTCTTATAGAGGATCACAACAGTCTTATTCAGGACCACAGCAGTCTTAATCAGTGCAACTGCAGTCTTATTCGGAACCACTGCAGGCTTAATCAGCGTAACTGCAGTCTTACATTGGACCACGGCACTCTCATTCAGGACCACTCCATTCATGTACAGGACCACCACTGTCTTATACAGGACCACTGCAGTCTCACTCAGGACCATTTCAGTCCTTTATGGAACAACTGCAGTCTTGTACAAGACAACTGTTGTCTTAATCAAGACTACTGCAGTCTTAATCAGGGCAACTGCAGTCGAACACAGGATCACTGCTGTCTTATTCAGGACCACTGCAGTCTTAATCAGGATCACTGCAGTCTTAATCAGGGCAACTGCAGTCTTATACAGGACCACTGCAGTCTTAATCAGGGCAACTGTAGTCTTATACAGTACCACTGCAGTCTTATGCAGCACCACAGCAGTCTTATTCACGACCACAGCACTCTTAACCAGGGCAACTGCAATCTTATTCGGAACCACTGCAGGCTTAATCAGCGTAACTGCAGTCTTATACTGGACCACTGCCGTCTCATTCAAGACCACGCCATTCATGTACAGTACCACCACCGTCTTATACAGGACCAGAGCAGTCTCACTCAGGACCATTTCAGTCCTATACGGAACGACTGCAGTCTTATACAGGATAACTGCTGTCTAGATCAAGACTACTGCAGTCTTAATCAGGGCAACTGCAGTCTGAAACAGGGCAACTGCAGTCGAACACAGGATCACTGCTGTCTTATTCAGGACCACTGCAGTCTTATTCAGGACCACTGCAGTCTTAATCAGGGCAACTGCAGTCTTATACAGGACGGCTGCAGTCTTAATCAGGGCAACTGTAGTCTTATACAGTACCACTGCAGTCTTATGCAGCTCCACAGCAGTCTTATTCACGACCACAGCACTCTTAATCAGGGCAACTGCAATCTTATTCGGAACCACTGCAGGCTTAATCAGCGTAACTGCAGTTTTATACTGGACCACTGCAGTCTCATTCAAGACCACTCCATTCATGTACAAGACGACCACTGTCTTATACAGGACCACGGCAGTCTCACTCAGGACCATTTCAGTTCTATACGGAACGACTGCAGTCTTATACAGGATAACTGCTGTCTAGAGCAAGACTACTGATGTCTTAATCAGGGCAACTGCAGTCTCAATTAGGGCAACTGCTGTCGAACACAGGACCACTGCTGTCTTATTCAGGACCACTGCAGTCTTATTTAGGACCACTGCAGTCTTAATCAGGGCAGCTACAGTCTTATACAGGAACACTGCAGTCTTAATCAGGGCAACTGCAGTCTTATACAGGACCACTGCAGTCTTAATCAGTGCAACTGCAGTCTTATACAGTACCACTGCAGTCTTATGCAGCACCACAGCAGTCTTATTCAGGACCACTGCTGTCTTATACAGGATCACAACAGTCTTATTCAGGACCACTGTTGTCTTAATTAGGACTACTGCAGTCTTAATCAGGGCAACTGCAGTCTTATACAGGACCACTACAGTCTTAATCTGGACAACTTCAGTCTTACACAGGACCACTGCTGTCTTATAGAGGATCACAACAGTCTTATTCAGGACCACAGCAGCCTTAATCAGTGCAACTGCAGTCTTATTCGGAACCACTGCAGGCTTAATCAGCGTAACTGCAGTCTTATACAGGACCACCGCAGTCTCACTCAGGACCATTTCAGTCCCATACGGAACGACTGCATTCTTATACAGGACAACTGTTGTCTTAATCAAAACTACTGCAGTCTTAATCAGGGCAACTGCAGTCTCGATCAGGGCAACTGCAGTCGAACACAGGATCAGTGCTGTCTTGTTCAGGACCACTGCAGTCTTATTCAGGACCACTGCTGTCTTAATCAGGGCAACTGCAGTCTTATACAGGACCACTACAGTCTTAAACTGGGCAACTTCAGTCTTATACAGGACCACTGCAGTCTTACAGAGGATCCTAACAGTCTTATTCAAGACAACAGCAGTCTTAATCAGTGCAACTGCAGTCTTATTCGGAGCCACTGCAGGCTTAATCAGCGTAACTGCACTCTTATACTGGACCACTACAGTCTCATTCAGGACCACTCCATTCATGTACAGGACCACCACCGTCTTATACAGGACCACTGCAGTCTCACTCAGGACCATTTCAGTCCTTTACAGAATGACTGCAGTCTTATACAGGACAACTGCTGTCTTAATCAAGACTACTGCAGTCTTAATCAGGGCAACTGCAGTCTTAATCAGGGCAACTGCAGTCTTATACAGTACCACTGTAGTCTTTTGCAGCACCAAAGCAATCTTATTCAGGACTACTGCTGTATTATACAGAACCACTGCTGTCTTCATCAGAACCACTGCAGTCTTATTCAGGACGACAGCAGACTTAATCATGGCAACTGCTGTCCTATGCAGGACAACTGCTGTCTTACACAGGACTACTGCAGTTTTCATCAGGACAACTGCAATCTTATACAGGACCCCTGCAATCCTAATCAGGGCCACTGCGGTCTTATTCAGGGCCACTGCGTTTTATTCAGGACCACTGTAGTCTTAATTAAGGCAACTGCAGTCTTATACAGCACCATAACTGTCTTATTCTGGACTACTGCTGTCTTATACAAGACCACTGCATTCTTAATCAGGACTACTGCAATCTTAATCAGGACCACTGCAGTCTTATACAGGACCACAGCAGTCTTAATTAGGGCAACTGCAGTCTTGTACAGAACTACTGCAGTCTTAATCAGGAACACTGTAGTCTTATTCCGGACCACTGCAGCCTTAATCTGGGCCACTGCAGTGTTATAAAGGGCTCCTGCTGTCTTATTCAGGGTAACTGCAGTCTTATTCAGGACTACTGCAGTCTTATTCTGGACCACTGCAGTCTCATTCAGGACCACTCCATTCTTATACAGGATCACCACAGCCTTATACAGTAACACAGCCATCTCATTCAGGACCACTGCAGTCCTCTATGGAACGACTGCAGTCTTATACTGGACCACCACAGCCTTATACAGGACCACTGAAGTCTTATTCAGGACTACTGCAGTCTTATTCTGGACCACTGCAGTCTCATTCAGGACCACTCCATTCTTATACAGGATCACCACAGCCTTATACAGTAACACAGCCATCTCATTCAGGACCACTGCAGTCCTCTATGGAACGACTGCAGTCTTATACTGGACCACCACAGCCTTATACAGGACCACTGAAGTCTTAATCAGGGCTACTGCAGCCCTATACAGAGCCACTGCAGTCTTATTCAGAACCACTGCAGTCCTGTACAGAATCACAGCTGTCTTAATCAGGGCCAGTGCAATCTTAAGCAGGCCCATTGCAGTCTTAATCAGGACCACTCCAGTCTTATTCAGGAACACTGCAGTTCTGATCAGGGCCACTGCAGTCCTATGCAGCACCCATGCAGCCTTTTTCAGTCGCACTGCAGTTTCATTCAGGATGACTGCAGTACTATGCAGAACCACAGCAGTCTTATTGAGGAGTACTGCAGGTTGCTTTATGACAGAAAAGTTAAGCTTTTAGTATTATTTATGGGTTCAGGAACATTAATTATAACCCCTCTCCCCCCAAAATCTCTTACACCCCCAAGCTTTATCTTACTGGCATTGGCCAAATTCTATACTGGAGCCATTGGATTTCTGAACTCCTCTGATTGGTAAACTGTACAAGATACAAAAGCATCTCTTGGAAAATGAAACCCGGCTGCCACCTGATGGAATTGGATGCTGGAATTCTATCCTCAGTATATGTTCTTCAAGAAAAAGAATAAAAGCAGTGAATACGCACTACCTTTGTTAATTATGCAAGTGGAAAGAAAAGAACATTGACAGTGCAATATCTCCAATAAAAGGACTTAAGTGTAATTTATTAACAGCTGAAACAATTTTATTTATAAAGGATAAAGGTGATTGAAGCCTCCAACCTCAACTACAGTAATTATTTGATTAGTTAAATAATAACAAATTGTAGCTGAAGCCAACTGACACGAGGCAAAAAATAGGAACATTTGTTTGTCGAACCAAACACTGTCATTATATGGAATTTGACTTCAGCTTGCAACTGTGACAAATGTGCAAAAGTATTTCCATGTTAAATGGAAAACCATTGTTTTAGTGATTTGCATTGTTTCTCAACTTTAATGGCAATTGCATTCTCAATTTTGATTCAGATCAATTTTACTTAATCCACCTCGACTCACCTTCACAGTTAGTAACCTCTTAGCTTATTCACAGCTGGGATAAGATTCTTCATCTTGAAATATCTTCTTAATATTAATGAGGTGACAGTCTTTTTCTGAGCCAAGGTAGGTACATTAGACATGAGCTGAATATCGCTGCAAGTATCATGCAGTGAAGGTTACGTTAGCTCATAGTTCAGATGCATCCCTCCCAGGAATGGAATGTTTTCCAGAGGTGAGAGACTTTTCAATGAAAGTGTAGAATTCTTGTGACTGTCTGAGAGTAACTCTTGCGCTATTGCTCCTCTGCTATTTTTCTTTCTTCACGTTATAATATTCCTCTGTATCTGTTTCCTTTGCTGGTCAGGAATTATTCTTGTCATAAGCTGACATACAGTTTGTAATGAATATAATAATGGAACATATGGCCCTTGCTGCAGGATGACAGATATATATTCAGTCACTCACACCCTATTAATCAGCTCCTGGTGCACTGGCCTTAAAATATTGCCTATTCAATTCGATGTAGCAGTGTTCAAATCTATTCAAACTGCAGTATGAATTGTCACATATGCTTTAAGTGCACTCAAAAACTCCTATTAATGGTCACTTATATTCTTACTGCTTACATCTTTTCTTTCTCTTAGGGCATAAATTTTCCATTCGGGACTAAATCCCGTGGTGGGGGCAGGAATGAGGGAGTTTCCCTCCGCTGAGGCTGGTGGGAATTCATGCTGTATCACGTGACACTGGGCTAATTAATAATGCAGTTGAGGGTTTCCAGGTATTTTGCACGGTGGGGTGGGCTGGGTTCTTCATACCCCACCATCATATCCGGACACCATATTTAAAAGGCATGAACTTACCCACCATTGAAGGAGGGGACCCATCTCCTGGGAAGTCCTGAAGTTAGCAGATCCACGTCATGGAAGGTCCACCCACCCACTGCCCTAAGCAGTGCTCCAGGGTCCTGTCGCTGGATGTCTGTGAGCTGCCCCAGTCCTTCTTGCAGATAAGTCCGATATTTGCATGCCACATTGGTCCAGACATGTTTGGGACTGGCATGAAAACTCACGTGCAGCATGGACGATTGGGTGGGGATGGGGGGGCAGGAGGGAAAACTCTGGTTGGGCCTTCATCTGTATCCTATTAATGGGATGCAAAGCGTTTTCACGCCAGCCCTTGGTGGGAATGATGACCCACACACGTTCTCGCTGTCATTTTATGCCAGCAGGAAACTGACTTTTTGGCTCCTGCAGCATTGCTACTGGCGCCCCCCCTAACCCCCCTAACCCCCGACCACCTCCCCACCCCCGCACCAGCCTACTGTTAAACCCACTGTTGCTGGAGGGGCGGGAGGGTGGGTGGTGGGGGGAGAACAGGAAAGTTTCACCTTTAGTTTGAGCAGAACGTTTAGTAAATATTTGTGACCTGAGTGGTAATCTGATGAAGCAGATTGTCAACATCTTGTTTAACCCATCTGATTTTCACTCTATTGAATTCAAGTGGTGGAAGTGAAAATTGCTTCCTTTGTGGCACCAAAAAAATCCTTAGAAGTTACATTGAAATGGATATTGTCTGAGGTCAAGATTTTTTAGTAAGTAATTGCGTGACATCACTGGAGAGAAGTATATAAAAAAACAATGCTTTATTTCAGCAAGAGTACTGGAGTTATCGAACTAAATAATAAGAATATAAGAATTTGTGGAACAAGGAAAATCCACAGACACAGTATAATCTACTTTACTAATTTAATTTCATAGGGAATGTTCCACATATAATTGAGCAAAACTCCCGAATATCAATTCATCCCCAAATTTTCTTTATTTAATCCTTATTGTGAATATTCACAAGTAATATTTCATTGATCACTTTCATGTTTCCAGAAATAATTGATTACCTCAGGGGAAATGATGGTATAGTGGTAGTGTTGCTGGACTAGTAATCCAGAGACCCAGGGTAATGCTCTGGGGACCTGGGCTTGAAACCTGCCATGGCAGATGGTGCAATTTGAATTCCATAAGACCATAAGACATAGGAGCAGAAATTAGGCCATTTGGCCCATCGAGTCTGCTCCACCATTCAATCATGGCTGATAGGTTTCTCAACCCCATTCTCCCGCCTTCTCCCCATAACTTTTGATCCTCTTACCAATCAAGAACCTATCTATCTCGGTCTTAAATATACTCAAAGACCTGGCCTCCACAGCCTTCTGTGGCAATGAATTCCATAGATTCACTACTCTCTGGCTAAAGAAGTTTCTCCTCATCTTTGTTCTAAAAGGTCTTCCCTATACTCTGAGGCTGTGCCATCGGGTCCTAGTCTCTCCTACTAATAGAAACATCTTCCCCACGTCCACTCCATCCAGGCCTTTCATTATTCTGTAAGTTTCAATCAGATTCCCCCTCATCTTTCTAAACTCCATCGAGTATAGACCCAGAGTCCTCAAACAATCCTCATATGTTAAGCCTTTCATTCCTGGGATCGTTCTCGTGAACCTCCTCTGGACCCTCTCCAGGACCAGCACATCCTTCCTGAGATACAGGGCCCAAAATTGCTCACAATATTGTAAGTGTGGTCTGACCAGAACCTTATAAAGCCTCAGCAGCACATCCTTGCTTTTATATTCTAGTCCTCTCGAAATAAATGCCAACATTGCATTTGCCTTCCTAACTACCGACTCAATGCACAAGTTAACCTTAAGAGAATCCTGGACTAGGACTTCCAAGTCCCTTTGCACTCCAGATTTCTGAATTCTCTCCCCATTTAGAAAAAAGTCTATGCCTCTATTCTTCCTACCAAAGTGCATGACCTCACACTTCCCCACATTGTATTCCATCTGCCACTTCTTTGCCCATTCTACTAACCTGTCTAAATTCTTCTGCAGCCACCCCGCCTCCTCAATCCTACCTGTCCCTCCACCTATCTTTGTACCATCTGCAAACTTAGCCAGGATGCCCTCAGTTCTAGATCATTAATGTATAAAGTGAAAAGTTGTGGTCCCGACACTGACCCCTGCGGAACTCCACTAGTCACCAGCTGCCACCCTGAGAAGGACCCCCTTATCCCCACTCTCTGCCTCCTGCCAGACAGCCAATCTTCTATCCATGCAAATACCTTGCCTCTAACACCATGGGCTCTTATCTTACTGAACAGCCTTCTGTGCGGCACCTTGTCAAAGGCCTTCTGGAAGTCCAAGTAGATAACATCCATTGGCTCTCCTTTGTCTAACCTACTCATTACCCCCTCAAAGAATTCTAACAGATTTGTCAGACATGACCTTCCCTTGATGAAACCATGCTGACTTTGCCCTATTTTATCATGCTCTTCCAAGTATTCTGAAATCTCATCCTTAATAATGGACTCTAAAATCTTACCAACAACTGAGGTCAGGCTAATCAGCTTGTAATTTCCCGTCTTTTGCCTCACTCCCTTCTGAAACAGAGGGTTACATTAGCGATTTTCCAGTCCTCTGGGACCCTCCCTGACTCCAGTGATTCCTGAAAGATCATTACTAATGCCTCCACTATCTCTTCAGCTATCTCCTTCAGAACTCTGGGGTGAAATCCATCTGGCCCAGGTGATTTATCCATCTTCACACCTTTCAGTTTTCCTAGCACCTTCTCCTTGGCAATGGCCACCATACTCACCTCTGCCCCCCAACCCTCTTGAACTTTGGGGATGTTACTCGTGTCTTCCACCGTGAAGACGGATGCAAAGTACCTATTCAGTTCCTCCACCATTTCTTTGTTCCCCACTACTAAATCTCCAGCATAATTTTCCAGAGGACCAATGTCCACTTTTGCCTCTCTCTTACCCTTTATATATCTAAAAAAAACCTCTTGCAATCTTCTTTTATATTACTGGCTAGTTTACCCTCATAGTTCATCTTCTCCCTCCTTATTTCTTTTTTAGTTGTCCTCTGTTGGTCTTTGTAGGCTTCCCAATCCCCTGGTTTCCCACTGCTCTTCACCGCATTGTATGCTTTTTCTTTAGCTTTTATGCTGTCCCTGACTTCCCTTGTCAGCCATTGTTGCCTCGTCCTCCCTTTAGTATGCTTCTTCTTCCTAGGGATGAATTTTTGCTGTGTCTCCCAAATTACTCCCAGAAACTCCTGCCATTGCTGTTCCACCGTCTTTCCTGCTCGGCTCATCTCCCAGTCAATTCTGGCCAGCTCCTCCTTCATGCCTCTGTAGTTGCCTTTATTCAACTGTAATACTGTTACATCTGATTCCAGCTTTTTCCTTTCAAATTGCAGGGTAAATTCTATCATATTATGGTCACTTCCTCCTAAGGGTTCCTTCACCTTAAGCTCCCTTATCAAATCTGCCTCATTGCAGATCACTAAATCTAGAATTGCCTGTTCCCTAGTGGGCTCCACCACAAGCTGCTCCAAAAAGCCATCTTGTAGACATTCCACAAATTCCTTTTCTTGGGATCCACTACCAACCTGATTTTCCCAGTCTACCTGCATATTGAAATCCCCCATGATCACTGTAACCTTGCTTTTCTTACACGCCTTTTCTATCTCCTGGTGTATCTTGTGCCCCACATCCTGACTACTGTTCGGAGGCCTGTACATAACCCCCATTATGTTTTTTTTTACCTTTGCGGTTCCTCAACTCTACACACACAGATTCTATATCATCTGACCCTACATCATTTCTTGCTATCGATTTAATTTCATTTCTTACTAACAAAGCAACCCCACCCCCTCTGCCAACCTGCCTATCTTTTCGCTAGGATGTATATGTATCCTTGGATATTTAGATCCCAGTCCTGATCCCCTTACAGCCATGTCTCCGTGATGCCCACCACATCGTACCTGCCAATTTCAATCTGCGCCACAAGCTCATTTACCTTATTTTGTATACTGTGTGCATTCACATATGATAGCTTCGGTCCTGTATTTCCCGTCCCCTTTCTCATTGTCGTCCCTTTATCTGATGTGCTTAAAGTTAGATTCCTAGCCTTTTCCACAAACACTCTGTCCTATTTTGTGTTCTGGAGACTTTAATAGCTTCTCCTGGGCTCTCCTTCCTTTTCAGTTTTTTCATAATTTTCCATGAAGTTGAATCCACCACCTCCCCCACCCCACCCCCACACACACAATAACCTGCTGCTTTGTTTCCCATTAGTCATACTTCTTGAAGTTTTACCCTTCCCTTCTCCCTACTTTCTAGTTTAAAGTCCTGTTGACCACCCTATTTACCCTTATCGCTAGAACATTGGTCCCAGATCGGTTCAGGTGGAGACCGTCCCAACAGTACAGATCCCTCCTGTTTCAATACTGATGCCAGTGCCCGATGGATTGGAACCCCTCTTTCCTGCACCACTCCTTTAGCCACGTGTTTACTTCTCTTATTTTGCATCCCTATGCCAATTTGCATGTGGCTCGGGTAGTAATCCGGAGATTATAACCCTTGAGGACCTGTTCTTTAATTTAGTTCCTAGTTCCTGATAATCCCCAAACAGGTCCTCTTTCTTAGCCTTATCTATGTTATTTGTCCCAACGTGGACCACAACAACTGGATCCTCCCCCTCTCTTTCCAATATCCTTTCAAGCCGGTCAGAGATGTCCCTCACCCTGGCACTGGGCAGGCAACATACCATGCGGGACTCTTGATCCTGCTTACAAAGGATGCTATCAATTCCGCTAATTATAGAATCCCCTTCAATTACCACTTGTCTTTTTGCTCCCCCTTCTTGAATGGCCTCCTGTGCCATGGTGCCATACTCAGCTAGCTCATCCTCCCTACAGCCCTGCTCCTAATCCACACAGGGAGCAAGTATCTCATACCTGTTGGACAAGGTCAAGAGTTGAGGCTCCTCTGTTCCTGAACACAGGATCCCTCTACCTGCCTCACTTGCAGTCTTACCCTGCTGAACCTGACCCTGACCACTGACCGTATTTGAGATACTTAATCTACCAGGTGTGACCGCCTCCTGAAACAAAGCGTCCAGGTAACTCTCCCCCTCCCGGATGTGCCACAGCATCCGGAGCTCCGTCTCCAGCTCATCAATTCTGAGCCAGAGTTCCTCCAGCAACCAACACTTGCTGCAAATGTGGTCACTGCAGCTCGCAATGGGATCTGCCAGCTCCCACATCATTCAGCTATAGCACATCTCCTGCCCAGCCAACTCGACTAAATTAATTAATGTATTAATTAGCTTTGCAGTGTTTTTGTTTCAAATTTGGTGCAGATTTCCTACCAACCAATCAGGTCACAGCTTCCTGTGATGTCACTTTTTCAGTTTTGGCTTCAGTTATTCTGTGCCCCGAGGTCACCGCTCCAGTGCTCCTCCCTCCGAATCCGATCCCTGGAAACAAGGCCATGAATCCCCAAGGTAAGCTAGATTTATGCTCACCGCTCCAATGCTCCTCCCTCTGAGTCTGCTCCCAGGATTTGCTCACCAATTCGCTGCTTTTTCTTTAAAATCCACTCTCAGAAGAGTGTCCCTCGCAAGTCTGGTGCACTCCTGAAGGCACTGCCTCTTCCTCTCATTCTTTTGTTTCAATAAAAATCTGGAATTAAAAGTTTAATGATGACCATGAAACTATTATTGATTGTTGTAAAAACCCATCTGGTTCACTAATGTCCTTTAGGGATGGAAACCTGCTGTGCCTACCTGGTCTGGCCTGCATGTGACTCCACACCCACAGCAATGTGGTTGTCTCTTAAATGCCCTCTGAAGAAGGATAATTAGGGATGGCCAAGCCAGCGATGCCCATATCCCATGAATGAATTAAAATAAATCTTAGTGTTTGTTTAGCTCTATCACCTTGAGGACCATTTCACCCACATATTTCAATAAATTAGGAAGTAGCTGGAGGTAGGTTTCTCATGCTGAGGATAAAATGACAGGTACCCAACAAAAAAAAAAATTCCTAATCTCCAGTCTTTAGGAGTCTTTTTTTATGTTTGAGAAATGTAATCATATCCATACAGTTAAAGTTATTAAACAGCCTGTTTAAAAATTGTATGAGTTTGAAATGGCAATGAGGCCTATCACCTGCTGCCAATTTGTGTAAATAGTGCAAAATAACTTTTCATTATGTTCCATCCAACTGCCCAAGTCGCTTGCCTTTGACTTTCCAATGGGCAGTAAGTGAATAAAGTAACTTACCAAGTGTAGAGCTAGATTCTGGATACTGCAAAGGATATTATGGGCCTTGACAATGATCCGGGAATAGTGCTGAAGACTTGTGCACCAGAACTAGCTGTGCCCTTAGCGAGGCTATTCCACTAGCGCTATTACACTGGTCTCTATCTAGCAATGTGGAAAATTGCTCGGGTATGTCCTGTACACTAAAGCAGGACAAATCCAACCTGGCCAATTACCGTCTCATCAGTCTACTCTCGATCATCAGCAAAGTGATGGAAAATGTCATCAACAGTGCTATCAAGTTGCACTTCAACAGCAATAACCTGTTCACCGACACTCAGTTTGAGTCTCGCTGGGGCCTCTCAGCTCCTGACATCATTTACAGCCTCGATCGAAACATGGAAAAAAGAGTTGCACTGAAGAGATGAGGTGAGAGCGATTGTCCTTACAATCAAGGCAGCATTTGACCAAGTGTGGCATCAAGGAGAACTGGCAAAACTGAATGGGAATCAGGAGGGTTAGTCGCCGCTGGGTGGAATCATGTCTAGCACAAAGGAAGATGGTTGTGCTAGTTGGAAGTCAACTATCTCAGTCCAGGAGTTCCTCAGGGCGGTGTCCTAGGCCCAACCATCTTCAGTTGTTTCATCAATGACCTTCCCTCCATCATAAAGTCAGAAGTGTGGATGTCCGCAGATGATTGCACAATGTTCAACGCCATTCAGGACACCTCAGATACTGAAGGAGTCCATGTCCAAATGCAGCAAGAGCTGGACAATATTCAGGTTTGGGGGGACAAGTGGCAAGCAACATTCACATTACACAAGTGCCAAGCAATGACCGTCTTCAACAAGAGGGAAATAACTGTCACCCTTTGACATTCAATGATATTACCATTGCTGAATCCCCCATTACCAACATGCTGGGGGTTACCATTGACCAGAAACTGAACTGGACTAGTCATGTAAATACTGTGGCTACAAGAGCGGGTCAGATTCTGGGAAATCTGCAACAAGTAACTCACCAGTTGAGTTCCCAAAGCTTGTCCACTGACTACAAGGCACAAGTCAGGGGTGTGATAGAATAATCTCTACTTGCCTGGATGAGTGCAGCTCCAAAGACACTCAAGAAGCTCGATGCCATCCAGGACAAAGCAGGCCTCATGTTTTCCACCTCATCCACAACCTTCAACATTAATTCCCTCCAACATTGATGCACAGTGGCAGCAACGTTTACCATCTATAAGATGCAGTACAGCAACCCACCAGAGCTCCTTCGACAGCACCTTCCAAATCCACAACCTCTACTACCTAGAAGGGCAAGGGCAACAGGTAGATGGGAACACAACCATTTACAAGTTCTCCGCCAAGTCACTCACCATCCTGACTTGGAACAATATCGCTGTTCCCTCCCTGTCACTGGGTCAAAATCCTGAAACTCCTTCTCTAAAGGCACTGTGGGTGTACCGACACCACATGGACTATAAAGGATGAAGAAAAAAGCTCACCACCACCTTCTCAAATACAATTAGCGATGGGCAATAATTGCTGGCTTAGTCAGCAATGCCCACATCCCATGTACAGAAAAAAAAAAAATAAATCCAGCTTGTTAAGATTCTCATCAGTAGCAAAGAACCCTGATTTCAGAAATGATTCTTACACACAAATTTGCACCCACCTTATGATCATGTGACCTAACTCATTGATGCCATTTTTGGCTAGGTAATGCTTTGTCAATATATTTGAAATCTGACCTTATCAATGACCTACATGATGCCATAGAAGTTGACTTTTATGACAGATTCTCCTGTCGCTTCGACGGATGATTGTTCAGCAAAGGGTCCAGTTGTTCAATGTTTAGGATGGCGTTGTCTCATATGTGATGTGAAATCAAATCTTGATTTACAGATGTATTAAAGATTTCATATCTGAAGTCATTGTTGGAGGGTGGGTGAAGGCTTTGGCTTTGCAGCGTGCTCTCTTGTCCTGTAGAGATTGGACACTGTTCTCTTCAAATGTGGAGTTTGCTTAATGACAGAGACTTCTCCATTTGGATCTGCTTGTGCTTGTTTTCCTTTCTCCATGTACTAGGGACCAACTTATAGGCACAATTTTGCCCTTGGTGGGTGTGCAGGCCCCACCAGCTCAGCGGCGGATGGACAGCCGACCACCACCACCGAAATGGGGCACGCCGCCATTTTGAGTGGGCTGGCCAATCAAGGCCCGCCCAGCGGCCTGCCCAACAGGAAGTGCTATGCACTTCCTATGCTGGGTGGGGGGTATTCCCCATCTGTCAAAGTGCGCTCTTTCATGCATGCCCACGAAAGAGCTCTCATCTCCCTGAAACCAAGTCCTGCCTCAGGGAGTTTACTGACAAGTAAAAAAACTCCAAAAATAGAGAAATATTAAAATTATTAACATGTCCCCCTCATGTGACAATGTCACATGAGATAGGACATGTTAATAAGAAACACAGCGAGCAGGCCCCGCCCCTGCAAATCGCCGACAGGAAAATCCTGGCCACAGGCCCTGAGATTGGTTTACAGAATATCTTTGTATCAACATTTTGGATCCATGAGCACCATGCACATCTTCAGCTTGGATATATCTTGGCCATTCTTGTCGAGCCAATGTTGCGTCCATCTGACAAAACTAAGGATCTCAGATACCATACTATGAGTGACATTTGTATCAACTTCCAAGAATCATCAACGCCTATGTTAATCCAATTTTTATATCTGAAGATTTACAAATAAATCTCACTATGGATGATAGGTATCCCAGAGACCTAAGAGACACTAAGGAGGAAACATATGAAGAAATGATTGAAGTACATGAGATAGTTTAGGCTACTAGTTAATCTCAGGTATTTGGGGATTAAGGGCACAAAACCTGCGAATGGGTAAGACGTTGGTTGTAGAGTTAGAAAACAATTGGTACCAGTTAAAGGAGTCCTGTCAAGGTAGGCAGGCACCTCAGTGTTGATGCCAGGTTAAGTTTAGGACCAATCCTGTTTCTCAATTACATTAGTGACTTGAATTCAGAAGCTCAACACACATCCATCAAAGTTTCAGATGACACCAAACTGGGCGGGGGGTGGGGAATGATATTTAAGGAGTCAACCCAGGCATTACAGAATGACTTAAATAAATATTTAAGTAATCAGAACAATGACAGATAATATTTAACGTAAACAGGTGGAAAATACTGCATGTTGGAATAAGTGATGAGTTCAAGATGTACTGCATGAAATATGCTAAAATAACAAAAAATATAGCTGAAAAAATACCGAGTAGTCTTAGTGAATCTGATGTCTAACCAATGCAAGGGGGACCAATCAAAAAAATAAGGTGTTTAACAACATGGACAAAACAGTAGTGTTTTGGCAGCATGATCAAACTGCACGGTGCTGTGACAGAGTATTGCTTTAAATTCAGGAAGTAGGAAACAAGGTCACATCTTCATCCTAATAAGAGGTAATTGTAGGACAAATATCAGAATGCTCTGTTTTATACACAGAGAGAGATATTCACATTAAATTGATTTCCAAGCAGAATAGTGGGGTGGAAACCTTTGGGCCAATTTAAAAACAGGCAGCAATAGGGAACTGTAGCATAGTTCTGGCTGGATAAATTAAGATAGGTTAAATGAACAATCTTGTCTATAAATGGCTGACTGTATTAAGTAAAAGTTTATGAATCATATTAACTCTTTTCCCTCTCTACCTTTCTCATCATGTACATCTGTATAGGTGCATCTGTTACAATATATTTTACCTTACAAATTTCAACGCCAAAAATCTTTCTGCCAAATGCAAAAATGCAAGCATAAAACCTGAACTTCAAATAAAAATGGAAAGCTAGAAATGTACAATAATCATTTTAGCATTGGAAGGAGGAAATTAGGTTAACCTATTGTCATACACAGTGAAGGCATGTCTTATTCATAACTTTAAATGTGGACTGCATTCAGCATATAATTTTCTGGAACTGTATTTTATTTAAAAATGGAAACTAACCACATTGATAAGATGGTCCAAAGATCAGGTGGCTTTTTCAATTTCTGCCTCAAGCCTCCAGAAAGTTCCCGATTAAATAACCATGGGTGAGAGCCTCCTCCTTGAATGGGCAGAGCAAGATGAAACCCATCTGTGGAATTTACAAATGTTATTGAATATGGACTCACACAAGTTCCAAAATCTATAGTCCCAGACATTTCCTGGCCCTGAGCTTGATATTCAACAAAAGTAAGCTGAGGAAGCCAGTTTGGCATAAGTAGGTGTGAACAGAACACTCCCCCCTCTCCACAAAACATTTTTCATTGTATCACAATGGCTTATAGCTTTATACTATTCTGGGTGGAAAATAGAAGTATTTGATCAGGTGGTCACCTGATCTAGACTGTCTTCAGACAAGGAAGCTATTGTCCAAAGAAACAGAGAGAAACTAGTCAGTCTGCAGAAAACACAACATGAAATAGCAGCTGCAGAAAAAGGCAGTAAAATGTATGCCTCTTAAAAGTTGGAGATGGCTACATGTTAAAGTTTCCCCGCCATTCCTTTTCGAAATCCACCAGTTCAGATACTTAACCTCTTTGTAATAAAGCCACAAGTAACCAACTTTGTGATCTGCAGAAAAAGCCATCTTTTTGAGGGAATCAGGCAACAATGCTGATATACAACTCCAGCTATTAAAACCACCTAGACTACCTTTTCAGAGTGAAAATGCCTTCTTCAATGGGCCTGCAACAATTGTTTTTCCTATGACAAGCCAAACACATTAAATGAACTATTCTTTCATTTACACCTTGTAAAAGTGCACTATTCTCTTCACCCATAATGTTTCTCAAGTGTGTGTGTGTGTGCTTGTGTGTTGTGAATGCTAAGCAATTGATGTAGCATTAGGATTTTGGGGTGACTGCAAGAATAAATAATCCTCTTGAGTTAATCCCATGAAAGCTTGCTGCTGATCATTCAAAATTGAAAGTCAGGGGTTGAGAAATATACACATCTTCCTTTTCAGAAAAAAGCGCACTGATTACCAACAGTAGGCAAAGGCAACTAGAGGCTCAGTTCTCCCTCATTCCTGTCCATACTATCTTCTTCTTGCAGGAACTGATCAGAATGGCATACATTTTCTAATTTTATTTCCATCTAGAGTTTCCATTTTGGCTCAGCCAACCTTTTGCCAAGCTCTCACAGAAATTCTACCCCTTCAAATCCAGTCTTGATCTTTTTGAATGTTATTATCAGGCCACATCTTGTTTAGCATCAATGGAAAATTGCAAAATGAAGAATTTTTCCCTGATTTGCTTATTCATTTTTCATCTATTCTGTTTCTACCATGCCAGTTTTCCGCATAATGTATTTGCTTGTCATTACTTCCATGGATCATTTTTTAGAATAACTTATATCCTGAGTTTCATCAAAAGTGTTCTGAAAACAAAAATGCTTCATATTTGTAAGCAATATCTATTATAAACAAAAGCAAAATATTGTGGATACTGGAAATCTGAAATAAAAATAGAAAATGCTGGAATTACTTAGCAGGTCAGGCAGCATCTGTGGAGAGAATAATGGAGTTAATAGGAGGGATTTTCCACTCTATACACTAAGCACAGTGGCAATCTTGAAAATCGGTGTTTTACCCGCCAGCCGCAATGGCAGGTTTTTGTGCCACATTGTCCACATCCGCCTCATTAAATATACACACAAGGAAAACACACCGGATCGCTGGCAAGTAGCCTCAGATTTGCCCACCTTGCTGTAAGCTCAATACTTCCTCAGTGCAGGAACCATAGTTAAATTGCAGTAGTTCTTAGTTTGCAGCCCAGAAATGCTCCACTGAAACACTGAAGACATAGCCCCAGCCCCAGATTCAGTGACGCCTCACTGGAATGCCTTTTGGACACAATCAAGGCCCGCCACAATGTCTTTTACCCCTGCTCTGGCTGCAGGCGGTCCAGTAAGCTCACTAATCCTGCGTGGGAGGCAGTGGCAGCAGTGGTCAGTGATAACACTGCACAGAAGAGGTCAGGCAACCAATGCAGAAAATGGATGAATGATCTCATCTGTACCGCCAAGGTAAGTCAACCATATCGTCACTCTCAATTCAAACACTTATAAGTCCATAACACATCCACTGTCATCTCATTCACTGCCTGCTCAAGGGATATCCCGCTCACTCTCTCACACCCTTGCATCTTCATCTGGCCTCATCTCTGGAGGTCACCTCCTCATTCTGTCCATGGCTTCCTCACCACCCACACGTGCCAGGTATCCTTATCACCTACCCTGGCATGCATCTTGCTCACACTCTCTCCATTGGTCTTTATGCAAGTCAAGGTAGCACACAATCACAGGGAAAGATGCCAGGGTGGGACTGGAGTGCCGGAACTCAAGGTCCCCTCTCAGTTCGAAAACCAAGCCATTGAGCTGGCCGGAGAGGACACAAACCATGCCTGCGGCACTGGTGAGATCGGTGTTGAGGATCCTGCACCAGCTCATCCCTTAGACAACCTTACTGTGAGTGCTTGATCCTGTTTTAGAGTCATTCACCATGCACTAATTATCTCTCCTTTCTTCCATAGGAACCTCAGCCAAGTCCCCGATGGCCCTTATCTTGAGCCCTGACGACATCTCGGAAGCATTGTTGAAAGTTGAAGGTGTAGTAGACAAGGGGAGGTGTGCTTACGTGTAGAGAGAGGTCAGATATTGTGCAACTCTCTGTCTCTCAGCAGGGTTTTCATGCAATGAGCCCTCAGAACTCATGTGCTCTGCTGTCTGCCAACTACATTTCCAACTTTCCAAGTGTAAATCTACTAAGCAAACCAATGAGTGGGATTATCTTGCCACCTCAAGGTGCTGAAACTCTGCCTCTCTCAGTTACGTTAGTGCCCTGGCACTGGAACCTACAACCTTGAGCCTGGCCTCCCAAGCCAGAGTGGTGAGACTGATGGGCCTCCTGCAGCCAGAGTGGGGGCAGAGGACATTGCGGTGGACATCCACGGTGTCCAAATGGTATCCCAGGGATGTGTCACTGAATCAGAGAGCTGCGCTCTTCTTGGCTTTTTGGACCATGCTTTCACTGGAGCAGTCCTGAGCTGCAAGCATTGAGAATTTTGCGTGTGACTGCAGTTTAAATATGGCGCCCGGAGTGAGGAAGCAATGAGATAGTGGTGTGGCAGGCAAATCGGAGGCTGGCCGCCAGCAATCTGGCGTGTTTCCCATGACTGCATCATTTATGAGGTGGAGAGAGCATGAAAATCCACCATTGTGGCCAACAGGTAAATTGACTTTTTTCAAGCCCACTATTGCACTTAGTGCAAATGTGGGATGATTCCATCTGATAAGTAGAAAATACAGTGTGAGAACACAGTAGTAGCTTTCTGATATCGAATAAATACACTAACTTCTCCAAGTAACTCTTTCTACTATACTGTGCTGTTCAGTGTGTGCACTTTGCTTATGCCACCTTTGCTAGTTGAGAAGTCAAGAAAAATACCCTCCTCTGCAAGATGTACATCGACACATTGCATGGATCCAAAAAAGAAAGCATTATACAGTATCAAAATAATTCAGTGCTAATTAAACTGCCTTGTCAATTAATTGTTACTATATTTAATGACTCCTTTGTCACAGATAGGAATATCCTTCTCAGAAGATGGGAGCAAATTAGGATGAATGGTTGGAAAACCACAACTACTGGGGACTGTAGAATTGGAAAACCCAGCCATTATGTCATTAAATTATAAGATTTTAATTTTCTACAGTGCAGACATTTGAAACTAAAAACATAAACCTCCTTCCATTTGAATGAAAATGACCTCATCTTGCTGCCACTAACCACAGCAGATACTCAAGCTGTTCATTAGCACACCGGACTGAAGTGCAAAATCCTCATCATCTGTAATTAGTTTTGGTCAGTGAAGACATTCAGCTGTTAAGAAGATTTCTCACCAATTTGGTTCTGGAAGGAAAGCAGATGCAAGAGTGTTATCCCTGCACTAGCTAAAATTGACAACTTGCATATTGCTTAAGCATTCTCAGCGGATTAAATTTGTCTTATGAAATATAAGAAAATTAACTAATGCCAGGCTAAGGACATCACATTCTCTGAAACCATGGGTAATAAATTAGAGGCAAAAACAGGCATTTCCCTATTTTGTCATCAAAGGTATATTTTCATCCTTCCCTCAATCCTCTAGCCAATCCTCTGAAGCATGCACAATGCCAATATATGATCTGCTGCTTACTAGGATCAGAAAGGAAGGCTGGCCTCCTCCAGGTATTGCCACATTTCAGCACCTGAAATAACAGAAAGGCATGAGGATTAGGTTTTAGTGGGAAGGAAGATCTGAGGTACAAGTGGCTGCTGAAAGCAAATGTCGTTGTCATGCAGAATATGTTTAGGATGAGATAGATGAAAGAAGAGAAAAAGGAATAAGGTGTGAACAAATGATGCAAAGGAAAAACAAAGGAAAAAATAGAGTGTGCAGGTGACAGTTTTGTAGGTGCTTACAGAATGTGTCATTATTGAATAGTTGGCATGCAGTCTATAGGATGTGAACTGTGAGTTGCAATAGTGTGAGTGTACGAGCATGAAGAGATGGAAGTAGTGTGAAGTGTGGTACTGTGATTGCAAGAGAGTGAAGGGAAGCAGGAGAGGGAAGTATCGTTGAGTAGGAAGACGAGAGATGGTGAAAGTGCAAGCTGTGAGCAGCGTTCTTACCTTGACAATTCTGGTGATGTAATAGATTTTTTTCCCAGCATTATAGCCATGTTCTGGGATATAAGGTCCTAGCATTGCCCTTCCCAACAGTATCTTCAATGCTGTAATTTTAAGGTAGTGAGCAAATAATTAATCAGTTTTCACCTGCAGAGTTGATAAGCTACAGTACACTATATATTCAATTTGCCTAAAATGCAATCTGTGGGTTTTATTTAAAAGTTGATAATCCAATGAATGGATGCAGTTAAGCATGATTGCAAGTCAGAAATTTGAAAACAAGTTTGAAACAGATGAATGCACAGATTTCTTGACAGATTTTGAATTCTATTTTCTCTTACGAGGTTATATTTGTGCTTTTATTATAAATAATATTATTGGTTATTACTTACAGTCTACTCTTAATTCAAAATTACTTTTTTCAAATTATCTATCGAATTGAAAAGAAATTATGCAAAAGACACTTCCTATTGCAAAGATATTGAAACTTTGTTGCTTAAACAGAACCTATTACTCCAAATTATTGGTTAATTTGAATTTAAATGCCCACCTTAAGCGAGTGATAAGGAATGATATGCACGGTTCAATTCAAATTGATCAACTTCAGATGCATGGATGGTGCAACCTTTCCTCACCTGACAAAGGCAGCTGTTTGAGAGAAATTTTATATCAAGGGTAATATAAGAAGGTTGCTACTGAGGGAAAATAAATGGCCATAAAATATGTGATGAATCACCTTGGAAAAATGAACAAATTTGTAGCAGAGAAAGTTAACGTTCCTTCCATCATCTCTCCATCTACCAAAAAATTCCTGATAACCACTAAAGATAATTCTCTATCAAAGGAAGAGCTTGGAATTGATTTTGTTTCTACATTGTGAATCAGTATCTTTCAATATAAGAATGCAATCAAGCTCAAGTCCACATCAGGGTATAAGCTACATTCCTACAGAAAGGATCAACACTAAGGGCTTGATAAAATGTATGAAATTCTATTTTGTTATAAGCCTGAATACATCCTTCATGTTGATCAACTGCCTAGTCGATTGTAGCCAAAGGATCTCAAAGATCCTTCTTTTCTCACAGCTATACCACCACCTCAGGGATCCCTCAGAGATCCATCCTTGGCCCTCTTCTTCCCGACTGACGTGCTAACATTGCTGCCATCATCTGAAGACGTGGGTCAGCTTCTACAGGTACACTGATAGGACCCAGTTCTAGCTCTCATTAAAGAGCTAAGCCCCTCCACATTCTTAGTGTTGTCCAATATCCAGTCTAAGATGAGCCTCAGTTTCCTCCAGCTAAATATTAGAAAGACTGAAGCCATCATCTTTGGCTCCCACCTCAAACTATGTGCCATTGCTATCAGCCCCCTTCTCAGCCACTGGTTCAGGGAAAAGCAGAGCATTCACAACCTCAACATCCTGTCAGTCTCAAGTTATACACCTGATCCAATATCCTTATTATCACAAAGACTGGAAACATCCATCTCTGTAACATCATCCTACCTGAGCCCATCTGCAGTTGAAACACTTATCCATGATTTTGTTAATGTCAGACTTGATTATTCCAATGCTATCCAGCATAACCTCCCACACTCCATGCTTTGCAAGCTTCAGCTCATCCAAAACTGCTGCTTGTAATCTATCCACACTAATTCCTGCTCACCTCTTTTGCCTTGTTGGTCCACATTGACTACCAGTCCCTCAACATCACAAAATTAAAATTCTTATCCTTCTGTTTAAGTCCCACCATGATCTTGCCTTCGTCATCTATGAAACCTTCTCCAATGCTAGAACACCCTCCCTAAACTTTCCCTCCCCTACATTCCATCATTGTCATCTGATCCTTCAGCTATTTCAGTAGCACACTCTAGAATTTCCTCCCAAAGCCTCTTAACCTTATTACCTCTCCTCCTCCTCAAAATCCTCCTTAAAACCCATTTATCTGATTAAACTTTTGGTTACCTCTCCTAAAATTTCCACCTTATTCATCCAATGACTGGCCTTGGGATTGGTTTCATGTTACAGGCATTATAGTCGTACCAGTGATAAGGATAGAAATAATAGTTGTAATAACTGCTGTTGCTGAAGGTGGTAATGCTGAAAAAAGTAGAAACTCTTCTTTTATGAGCAGCACTCAAGGAAAATACAAGTTGCCACCGATAAAAGTTCTCAGATAGGAAAAAGGCTAAGCGACAAATGACCGTCATAGTTTGGGCAGACATGACTGGAGGAGGGAGAAAGCAGAAGGTGATATGAAATTCCAAACTTCTAGGGGCAGGGATTGCAGCTTGGTGCAATCAGTAATTGGGGTTGGTGGGAGAGGGCGTGATGGCATAGTGGTATTGTCGCTGGACTAGTAATCCAGAGACCCAGGATAATGCTCTGGGGTTCGAACCCAGGATTCACTATGGCTGATGATGGAATTTGAATTCAATAAAAATCTGGAAATAAAAGTCTAATGATAACCATTGTCAATTTGTTGTTAAAAACCCGTCAGGTTTACTAAAGGGAAGGAAATCTGCTGTCCTTCCCTGGCCTACACATGACTCCAGATCCACAGCAAGGTGGTTGACTCTAGCAAGCCATAGCAGTAACAAACTGGACCACCTGGCTGTCTCAGCCTGACATAGTCATCCTCTTGGAATCATACCTGACAATGTCCCAGACGCCATCATCACCATGTACGTCCTGTCTCACCAGCAGGACAGACCCAGCAGAGCTGGTGGCACAATAGTATACAGTCAGGTGGGAGTTGCCCTGGGAGTGCTTAACATTGACTCTGAACCCCAAGAAGTCTCATGGCATCAGGTCAAACATGGGTAAGGAAACCTCCTGCTGATTACCATATACTGCCCTCCCAGGTGCCACCATCACAATCCCTGTCCCACCGGCAAGGCAGAGGTGGTGGCACAGTGGTACACACTCAGGGGGAGGAGTTGCCCTGGAGTCCTCAACATCGACTCCGGACCCCAGTAAATCTCATGGCATCAAGTCAAACATGGGCAGGACTGTTGATTACCATGTACCACCCTCTCTCAGCCGATGAACTCAGTTCTTCCTCTGCTCCTCCATGTTGAATACCACTTGGAGGAAGCACTGAGGGTGGTAAGAGTACAGAATGCAATCTGGGTGGGGGACTTCAATGTCCATCACCAAGAGTGGCTCAGAAGCACCACAGCTGACCGAGGTGGCTGAGTCCTAAACGACAAAACTGCTAGACTGGGTCTGCGGCAGGTGGTGAGGGAAAAGCATACTTGACCTCATCCTCGTCAATCTGCCTACCGCAGATGCATCTGTCCATGACAGTATCGGTAGGAGTGACCACTGCACAGTCATTGTGGGGATGAAGTCCTGCCATCTCCATTGTGGTGTGTGGCACTACCACCGTGCCAAATGGGATGGATTTTGAACCGATCTAGCAACTGGGCACTGTGGGCCATCAACAGCAACAGAATTGTACTCAAACACAGTCTGCAACCTCATGGCCTAGCATATTTCCCACTCTAACATTACCATCAAGCCAGGGGATCAACCCTGATTCAAGGAAGAGCACAGGAGGGCATGCCAGGAGCAGCAGCAGGCATACCTAAAAATGAGGTGTCAACCTGGTGTAACTATAACACAAGACTACTTGCATTCCAAACAGCATAAGCAGCAAATGCTGGACAGATCTAAGCAATCCCACAACCAAAGGATCAGATCTAAGCTCTACAGTCCTGCCACATCCAGTTTTGAATGGTGGTGGGCAATTAAACATCTAACTGGAGGACGAGGCTCCACATTCTCTGTGATGGAAGAGCCCAGCACATCAATGCAAAAGATAAGGAAGACTGAAGCATTCATAAGAGTTTTCAGCTAGAAGTGCCAAGTGAATGATCCATCTTGGCCTCCTCCCGAAGACCCTAGCATCACAGATGCCAGTCTTTAGCCAATTCGATTCACTCCGCATGATATTAATAAAACAGCTGAAGGCACGAGATACAGCAAAGGCAGTGGGCCCTGACAATATTCCAGCAAGAGTGCTGAAGACTTGTGCTCCAGAACTTGCTGTGCCCCTAGCCAAGCTGTTCCAGTACAGCTCCAACAATTGTGTCTACCCGGAGATGTGGAAAATTGCCCAAGTAAGTCCTGCACAAAAAAAGCAGGACAAATCCAACCCAGCCAATTACCCCGCCATCAGTCTACTCTTGATCACCAGTAAAGTAATGGAAGGGATCATCAACAGTGCTATCAAGCGGCACTTGCTTAGCAATAACCTGCTTACTGATGCCGAGTTTTGGTTCCACCAGGGCCACTTATTACAGCCTTGGTTCAAACATGGACAAAAAAGCTGAATTCCTGAGGTGAGGTGAGAGTGACTGAACTTGATATTAAGGCCTCATTTGACCAAGTGTGGCATCAAGGAGCCCTAGCAAAACTGGAGTCAATGGGAATCGTGGGGAAAACTCTCCACTGCTTGGTGTCATACCTTGCACAAAAGAAGGTGGTTGTGGTTGTTGGAGGTCAGTAATTTCAGCTCCAGGGCATCATTGAAGGAATTCCTCAGCGTAGTGTCCTCAGCCCAAACATCTTCAGCTACTTCATCAATGAGCTTCCTTCTATCATAATGTCAGAAGTGGGGATGTTCGCTGATGATTGCACAATGTTCAGCACCATTCGCAGCTCCTCAGATACTGAAGCAGTCCATGTCCAAGTGCAGCAAAGCCTGGACAATATCCAGGCTTCGGCTGACAAGTGGCAAGCCACATTCACGCCACACAAGTGTCAGGCAACGCCATCACCAACAAGAGAGAGCCTAACCATCGCCCTTTGATGTTCAATGGCATTATCATCACTGAATCCCCCATGATCAACATCTATCATAATGTCAGAAGTGGGGATGTTCGCTGATGATTGCACAATGTTCAGCACCATTCGCAGCTCCTCAGATACTGAAGCAGTCCCTGTCCAAGTGCAGCAAGACCTGGACAATATCCAAGCTTCGGCTGACAAGTGGCAAGTCACATTCACGCCACACAAGTGTCAGCAATGACCATCACCAACAAGAGAGAGCCCAACCATCGCCCCTTGATGTTCAATGGCATTACCATCACTGAATCCCCCACAATCAACATCCTGGGGGTTATCCAAAACAAAAACAAAAATACCTGGAAAAACTCAGCAGGTCTGGCAGGTATTTTTGTTTTTGTTTTGGATTTCCAGCATCTGCAATTTTTTGCTTTTATCCTGGGGGTTACCATTGACCTGAAATTCATGACCACTGCCGTCTAGAAGGACAATGGCAGCAGATAGATGGGAACATCACTACCTGGAGGTTCCAATCCAAGTCACTCACCATCCTGATTTGGAAATATATTGCAGTTCCTTCACTGTCGCTGGGTCAAAATCCTGGAACTCCCACCCTAAAAGCACTGTGGATGTAACTACACCACATGGACTGCTGTGGTTCAAGAAGGCAGCTCACCACCATCTTCTCAAGGGCAACTAGGGGTGGGCAATAAATGCTGGCCCAGCCAGCAAAGCCCACATCCCATGAATGAATAATTTTAAAAAATTCAGATATAAATTGCACTCAAAATTGCACTATTTTTGAAAGAATTTTTTTTGCTCGTTTCCACTCAAACTAATTTGTATATTGCCCAACATAAAACCTTCCATGAACCAGTGAAAATCAGGTGGTGCTTTAGAACCTTTGTTTGCTTAAAAAAGTATTTCTCAGTATATTTAAGAGCGCTGATGTGGTCCGGTTTTATTAATACAGGTGAACATGGGTTTGTCAGTAAAAATAAGCTGTTTAGCTGAGAGTCTGGTCCCAAACCTGTGAGTAATCTAAATAACTGAAAATGATTTTGACAAAGCAATGCAGATCCATTCACTCATCTCATTGTTATATAATTGTCAGTTTCTTAGTAAATTAAATAGTTTTTAATATTTAAAATATTTAATATTTAAATTTAATAAATATATATATGCCCATTATTGGTCTTACAACTTAAAAAGAGCCTTCTTGACCCACAAATGGGTACAAATAGTGGAAATTTATAATGGTGATTAATTTGATCTATGGCTAATTCTGTAGGCAGGGCCAGTTTTCAGCAACGTTTTATAAGAGTGTAAAAGGTCGTGGAAATGCGACTTGCACTGGATGTACCTTGTGCTTAAAATTCTGCAATACTTTGCACTGGTTTGGTTGATTTTGGACAAATTGTGTTGTAAAAAACATAAACTCACAGAAATCCAGGCTCTAATGTTTTCTCACTCTATTACTTTACCTGGAACCTATAGAACAAATTGTATAGAAAGGCTGGTGCTCTTGTTGAGGTGTTGATCATGTGACTGAAGCATGGCCTCAGAATGCACAAAAGTTGCTTTGATAGTTGACATCTGTGAAGTACCTGAATCAAAATGCTACAAAGCTAATATTTATGCTGCCTAAACATGATGGCCACAATCCAGCCAATAAATAGTGTGTTATTCATGATACAAAACAGTGCTACAGGAAATATTTGGTGAGAAAAGTGATTACCAAGTGTGATGCCGGCACACCCTTTGTAATGGATACTCTGCAAGCAATTCACCTGATCCAGTCGTCGTGGGATAGGCTGAAAGTAGAATCCATTGCCAACTGTTCAGGAGCACTGTTAATTTATCACGCTGACAGAAAAATGACTACATCTGTTACAACTCAGGATTCAGGATTCCGCTACATGGGTCATCTCTGACGCAGGGAACCACTTTGAGTGAATGAGTTATCACATTAACTTTCAGCAGGCATGACTGTGACTCCAGTGACCATGGAACTGGACACTGTAGCACCACTCACAGGTGGACAGGCATTCAGCTGAGCAATGGAGAATCCTGACTCCACCGCCACCACCACCACCCTCCCACAATAGTGTTATTTAAAGAGCTGACCATCCAGCTTCCGGCTTAAGTACTTTTGACTTACTTTTGCTGGTGCAGAGCTTGTGATGAATGGTGTGTTCTTGAAGGAATTTGTTGATTTTTTTGCGGGGGGGATTCTCAAGGAAGTGGTGTTGCATGCCGACAGGGAGGTCAGAGGAGTTTTCTGCCCTGTCACGAGAATGCCTGTTGAGTTATGGAAGGGATAGTTGTAGTCCTTCTTAGGCCACAGCATGGTTTGGAAATGGAACACAGGCAACAGAGAAGGCAACTTATGTGAGAGGGAGGAGGAGGAGGAGGAGGACAGATTTCAATATAAGGTCTTAGCCAACAAAGGTATTTAGGGCACTCCTAACTCCATCTCAGTCAGGGGTAGTGTGAAGTGTCTGGAACCCCCTCCCTAACATCACTGTGGGTGTACCCACGCCACAGGCACTGCAGTGATTCAAGAAGGCAGCTCATCACCTTTTACGCAAGGACAGTTAGGGATGGGCATTAAGTGCTGTTCTTGCCAGCGATGCCCACATCCCATAAATGAATTGAAAAAATGCATTGTTGCATCAGGGAGCTCACAAAGGCTCCCAGGGGAGGGAACTCCATTGCCTTCTCACGGACCAGAGGGAAGCAGGAAGAGAGTGCACTTGGATCTTCCAATGTTGCAGGGGGAAATCAACTTTCTGGGCTCCACATGTGAACACTGAGATTTGCGTAACTGCAAGGGTTCCATCCTAACAACATTCAGTTGGTGTGCGACCATGGATCCTCCCAACCAGTGCAATCCTGGCAGCTGCCATGATGCCTTCATGCTGTGATTGTCAACAGTACCGAGGAAGAGGAGGAGACAGGGAGGTGCATCTAGGATCCCTTCACTCCAAACAGAGCAATGGTGAGTGGATTTTGAGACTCAGGTTCTCATAAGATGTCATCCCATCATCAAGATCTCCTCACAAGTTCCCATTATCAATCCATTTGCTATGGGCCATCGCTCTTGACAAGACTGCGGAAATAAGAACCAGCAACAAAAACCTATTCCATAACAAATTTATCCAACAACAACTCCATTAAAAACAAACAAGTTTATTCACCATTGTGCATCCCCGTAGTGTCTGTTTTGCAGGCACCTATGGCTGGCCTAGTGCTTTTACACAGTGTTACTCCAGTGGCAGTAGTATGGCTGGTTGGAGGCTGCTGACTTTCTCTGGAAGAGACCGCAGGTGACCTTGAAAGATGACCTGAAGTAGCTCTGGGCCTTGTGGGCCCAGTGTCAGACTACACCATCTTGACATGGGCAGCAGCAGTCTCGACAGGCTGGATTGCTGGCAACAGCAAGGACATTTTTGGAGTGCAGTGGTGGGAGCATGAATGCTTTTATTCTGAGAGGGTACAGTAGATTCATGCACCATGGAGCCATTGACACTCCCCCAGGATGGTCCATCAGCAGTCTCAGCAATCTTTTGGAGGACAGATTGCTGAACTGCTGTGAGAGCCTGCAAACCATTTTGAAAATTGGTAGTTGCAGCCATAATGGTAGCAGTCTGTGTCTGCACTGGGGTGGGCATGGATCTCGTCACTCATTTTGAGTTCCCACTGCAGTACGGAAGCATTAGGTGATTTCTGTCTGGGCTTCAATGGAAACTGTAAGAGCAGCTACCAGACACTGGGAAGTATTGGCTCCAAGCTCTGTGAAAGTCCATGTGGCAAGTTGGAGACAGGCTCCTCCATGCTCCTTGAGAGTAACAAGAGGTTGTCTGGCAGGTCTATCAATGCACCAAGCATCTCGGTGTACATCTTCATCTCCTGAATACTACCTCATCAAGGGCCTCATCAGAGCCCCTTGCAACAGAACTTGTCTGCGGCCTCACCCTCTGGTGAGCTGGCACATGATATGCCCTTTCCTCCTGGCCTGCTTTCAGCCCAGCAATGCCTCACCATGTGCAGATCCGAATTCTATACCATTCTCTAAAGTACGCGCATTATTGCTATCTGAGCTGGTGTGTATGATTGTCAGATCAAGTGACAGTGCTTCTTACTCCGAGGTCTTTAGCAACTCTCACCTTTCCTTATGAGGCTGCTGTAGCTAGTCAGACAGGAGTTTTTGGGTATGTGAAAGCATAAATGGAGAAAGAGAGGGTTAGGTGACGGAAGGGTCTGGGGCAGAAAGCAAAAGGTTCATAGTCATCTCGCAACCTCAGCAGTGGCCACCCCTGAGAGTGGCATGGCAGAGGTTGCTGAGCCGCCATCGCTCTGATTGGACAGAAAGCTTTCAGTAATGGGGTGCCGTATTCAATGGCATTGGGCTGCACCAGTAGAATGTTGCACCGGGGCCTGCTGCCTGGAAGCTCAGGGACAGGTCCCACTTTAGCCCCAGTGGCAGGACATTTTCAATGTTAGAAAAATTCAGCCATTGTTTCTCTCTTTCCACATCCTATCCTAATGCCTCCTATGCCTTACCTCCCAGAAAACCTGGGAGCGCTATTTCTTTCCTGCTGCTGGATTTGGTCTGTTTCCTCTTGCAGTCAATTCTTCCAAAGACAGTTAGCAGCAACTTCTATATAATGAGAGCAGCTCCCCATTAAGAGGGGCAGGTTATCTTTAAGACGAGGAGACTGGCTGAAATACACGCCTGTCATTTATGCTGCTTGGCCCACTGTTGAGTGTGCAGTCAGACAGCAGCTTGTTTGGTGCTGGCTGCATGCTGAAATTGAACTGAGTAGGCAGCAGGAGGTTGGCGCGCTGCCTGCCTCAATAGGATCGGGCATGGTGTGATCGTGAATCATGATTCCGTGCCTGAAAACGGGTCTACTCAAATTATCCCTCCATTAACTTGGATAAGGAAGTCCTGATATCCAAATTGATAATTGGGTATGTGCATTTTGATAGTATGGAAGAGCATCCTGCTTCAAGTGGGTGTGAGCGTGAGGAAGAATCTCAAGCATGTGGATCGTATCAGTGCATTAAATCGAATTGATAATTTAGTCAACATATGTGCTATTAACAGAAAGCAAACCACCATCTCTGCTCATTTTCTGAATTGATTGAACTTTGTGTTACACCATTTGTAGAATGCTAAGCTTTTGATCTTGAGCAATTCAGTAGGTGCATTGGTGTTTTAATGCATTCTTTGATGTTCTTCGAAGGATAGAATTTTCACGGAGATTATCCTGATCTGTAACTCTGGTTTCTCAAGGTTTTCTTCCAATCTCCTGCCAAATTTACAGCAGGAGATTGGGAGAACCTCTATGGAAATTCTACTCCATAGTGTGTAGTTTTGCTGGTTCATTAAAATTGTTTAATTTGCATTATTGGATAATTCAACATTTTACTTCTGCTGCATGAATCTCCATTGGCTCAGCAGCAAATGAGAATTTGAATTTAAACTGACTGTAAGCATAAAATATTTTTATCCCACTAAGAGACTTATATTAGTTTAAAGAAGCCTTCATGCTTGCATCTTTCCTATAATTGTGTCATGTATTTACAGTATGAAACAGAATATTTAGTTTAGCAAACCATTTCGCCCCTTTCATTAAATCCTGATTTTAAGCTCTGGCAGCATTTTTCCAGGTGAGGAATTGCTTATTTCCTAACTTTGGACAACAAGGCCAGTAAAGCATTTTATAATGTGCCCGTGATATCCCGATTCAAAGTTTCTGTATTACATGTATTTTTCAGTATTCAATCACCTTGTACATGGGAAGTAATTCCAAAGGCACTTTCCAATTCAGGTAGAATTACAGAATTGAGCCAAGGTAAGAGAGGGGAATGGAGGCGGATGGGAGAGGGAGACAGGAAAGAAAAAGAGGAAGGATGAGGAAAGCAGAAGAGATGAGAGTTGAAGGCAGGCTGTAGAGAATGGAGATCAGGATTTGGGGAGAGGAAGGGAGGGGAGAAAGATGGAGAAAATGGAGGAGAGAGAGATACAAGATAGAGAGGAGAGAGAAGAGGCAGGGGAGACCAAGAGGAGGGGGAGGGTTGCAGATAATGAATGAAGAGAGAAGGGGAAGAGAAAAGGGGAGTGGAAGAAAGGGGGAAAGTGAGGGGAAGAGTTGTCTCTGCATAGGGAAATGCTAAGCTCGAGGCAGTGGTGTTGTTATGAGTGCTTTGTTATCTCAGGGTGCTGATTAATTTTTATCTCAATGGGGCATGAAATTTTTTGGCCATGAAATGTGAGTCCTGATTTTAACATGGAGCAGTTATTGGGCAGGCAAAGGCCATGACAAGCATCTAACTACCCTGACCTTGGGATCAAGAGGCCCACAAGATTTTTAACTTTGGGCTCATCGCATAACCCCAAAAGAGATGGAAACGAGCTGGCTGGTGGAGAGGAGTGGAAAGATAGCCCGAAGAGGGCCATGGCTAGTTGGAGGAGATATCAGAGGGCCTAATAACCTGGATGTCCTGCTTCTCCTGGCTCCACACAGGAAAAGCTGTGCAAACCCTAGAAAAATTGTGGGAATGGCAGTGGTTTCGTTGACTCTTTTGCTGAAGTTACAGTGGACCAACAATCATTCTGTTTACAAACATTCTGTTTATTGCTCCCCACCACTTCCCCAGTGCCCCAGCCCATGTCACCCTTAAAGAGAATATGATGTCATAGAGGTAACAGAGACCTGGCTCAAAAAAGGGTAGGACTGGGTGCTAAATATTCCTGGATACAAGGTGTTCAGGAAAGATAAAAAAGAAAAGGAAAGAGGAAAGGTGGCAGTATTGATTAAGGATAAAATTACAGCACTGGAGATGGAGGAAAGCCTGGAGGCATTAATGACAGAATCTATTTGGTTGGAGTTAAGAAAATGGAGGAAGTATCTTTACACAATTATGTGTATCCTATAGGCCAAATGGGGAAGATATAGTGGAGCAAATCTTCAGGGAAATTATAGAGAGGTGCAAAAATTATCGAGTAGTGATAAGAGAGGACTTTAATTATCCTAATATAGGCTGGGATCGTAATAGGTTAAAGGGCAGAAAGGGGCAAAAGTTGCGGAAGTATTTTGGGGAGAATGTTCTTGAGCAGTATGTTTTCAGTCCAACGAGATAGAGGCCATTGCTGGATCTGGTTCTGGGGAATGTTGGGACAAGTGGATCAAGTATAGGCAAACATTTAGGCAAAGTGATGATAATAGCATAAGGTTTATGTTCACTGTGGAAAAGGACAAGGAGCAATCTACAGTAAAAATATTTAATTGGAGGGAGGCCAAATGCAGTGGAGTGAGAATGGACCTGTCCCAGGTAGATTACAATCAACTATTGTCAGGCAAAAATGTAACAGAATAATGGACTGTCTTTAAAGAAGAAATAGATTGGATATGGCCATGGTACATTCTCATAACAGGGGAAAGGTAGGACAAGTGAAATTAGAGCTCCCTGGACGACAAAAGAGGTTGAAGGTAAGATTAAGCAGATGAATAGTTCACATGACATATGTTAGTTTGATGATAAAAGTGAGAACCAGACTGAAGAGACAGTTCAAAGGAGAAGTGGAAAAGTTGAGAGGCAAAGAAAGAGCATGAGAAGAGACTGACAGCTAATATCCAAAAGTCTTCAATATGCATATAAATATTAAAAGGGTGGTAAGAGGAGGGGTCAGGTCAATCAGGACTCAAACACATGGAGGCAGAGGGCATTGCTGAGTGATGAAATGAGAACTTTGTATCTGTGTTTGTCAAGGAGAAAGATGCTGCCAAAGTCACAGTGAAAGATGGGGTAGTTGGAATAATGAATGGGCTAAGAATTGATAAAGGGGAGGTATTAGAATGACTGGCCATACTTAAAGTTTCCAAGTCAACAGGACTGGATCAGATGCATCCTACGATGCTGAGGGAAGTATTGTTGGAAATTGTGGTGGTGCTGGCCATAGTCTTCTAATCCTCTAATAAATACAGGGGAGAATTGCAAATGTTACAGCCTTATTCAATAAAGGGCCCAAGGATAAACCCAGCAACTATAGGCCAGTCAGTTTTACCTCAGTGATTGGAAAACTTTTAGAGATGAGGCACAATTAATAGTCACCAGAACAAGCAAGGATTAATTAAGGAAAGCTAGCACAGATGTATTAAACTAACTTGACTGAGTTTGCTGCTGAGGTAACAGAAAGGGTTGATGAAAATAATGCAGAGTGACAAAATCTATTTGATAAAGTGCGACATAATAAACTTGCCAGCAAAATTGAATGTAAGAACATAAGAACATAAGAACTGGGAGCAGGAGTAGGCAATTCAGCCCCTCGAGCCTGCCCCGCCATTCATTACGATCATGGCTGATCTAATTTCGGCCTCAACTCCAATTTCCCGCCCTCTCCCCATAACCTTTCAACCAATTGCTAATTTAAAATCTCCTCCTTAAATTTGTTCAGGGTCCTGGCATCCACTGCATTCTGAGGTAGTGAATTCCACAGATTCACGACCCTTTGAGAAAAGTAATTCCTCCTCATCTCTGATTTAAATCTATCACCCCTTAGCCTAAACTATGGCCTCTTGTTCTAGAATGCCCCAGAAGGGGAAACATCAGCCCCACGTCTACTTTGTCTATCCCCTTTAACATCTTATATACCTCTATTAAATCTCCTCTCATCATTCTAAACTCTAGTGAGTATAGGCCTAAACTGTTCAATCTCTCCTCGTAAGACAAGCCCCACACCTCTGGAATCAATCTAGTGAACCTCCTCTGAAACGCCTCCAGTGCAACTACATCCTTCCTCAAGTAAGGGGACCAAAACAGTGCACAGTACTTCAGGTACGGTCTCACCAATGCCTTGTACAGTTGCAACAACACTTCCCTATTTTTATACTCTATTCCTTTAGCAATAAGTGCCAAAATTTCATTTGCCTTCCTTATTACCTGCTATACCTGCATACTAGCTTTCAACAATTCATGCACGAGGACACCCAGATCCCTCTGCACTGAAGCATTCTGAAGTTTCTCTCCATTTAAATAATAAGTCACCTTTTTATTCTTCAGACCAAGCCTATGAAAGGAAAAGGACAGCACCAGTATGGATACAAAGTTGGCTGAGTGATAGAAAACAGAGCAATTATATACAGCTGTTTTTTCAAACTGGAGGAAGGTATATAGTGGGGTTCCCCAGGGGTTGGTAGAGAGCACAGCTTTTCAGACTGATATTAGTGATCTAGATTTGAGTGTCCAGGGCATAATCACAAAATTGGCAGATGGCACAAAAGGAGTGGAGTGATCAGGTTGAAAGGCAGGGGGAATGGTTAAAGCCGTGGTGGATGCTCCGATGGACACCCACCTCTTCTTGCCTGACACCAGCTCGCCTACTAAAAGCTGCCTGGCTACCCCCAGGGCATGGGCCTCCTACAGCTGCAGGTAAAATGACAGTGAGAGTGGGATAGGTCCAAGCGGGCTCACCATCTGCCCCTCCACTGCCCCCTGTAAAATGGGAAGTAGGTCAAGGGCTTGGGGGGGTGGGGTGGGGCAGGTGGGGAGAAGGTGGTGGCCAGGCCACCTGTTTTATTTTACAAGCTCTCGCCTTCAAACACAGTGATGATGGGGGGTGGGGGGAGTTGGGGGGGGGCGGGGGGGGTGGCGGGAGTGCTAAAATCCAACCCATAGAGTTCAAAGGCAGTGTGCTTACGATGACACTGGTTTGGCTTTAACTGGAGTATTGAGTCCAATTCTGGGCACCACACTTTAGGAAAGATGTGAAGGCTTTTGAGGGTGCAGAATGGTTTTTACAAGAATGGTTCCAGGGATGAAGGATTTCAGATGTGTGGATAAATTAAAAAAGCTGGAAAAAAGGGGTTGTTTGCCTTAGAGAAGAAGAGGTTGACAGAAGATTTAATGGAGGCGTACAAAATTATGAGGAGACAGTGTAGATAAAGAGAAATTGATCCCAGAGGCAGAAGGGTCACGAACCACTGCAATTTAAGATAATTGGCAAAAGAATCAATGGTGACACAAGAAAAAACCTTTTTATGCAGTGAGTGGTTTTGACCTGGAATGAACTGCCTGAGAGTGTGATTATGACTTTCAACAGGCAATTGGATAAGCACTTGAAGAAAAAAAAAACAGGACTATGAGGTAAAGGCAGGATAGTGAGACTATCTCAGTTGCTTTAAAAAACTGGAACAGGTACAATGGATCCTCCTTTTGTGCTGTAACCATTCTATAATTCTGTAGGCATTGATTTCAGCATTTACAATGGAAACCCCCAGATTTTTGGTTCCATAGAATTTTAGTAACTAACCAGTAGTGAGCTGGCAAACATATGTATGGAGAAGAGTCATACGGACTCGAAACATTAACTCTGTTTCTCTCTCCACAGATGCTGTCAGACTTGCTGAGTTTTTCCAGCATTTTCTATTTTTAGTACCTATGTTCCTATTTTGTTTCTGTAGCTTTTGAACTAATTTTTATGATGAATTGAAGTGCTTCAGTGAACCATTTCACTCTATCTTCAGCCTTTGCCAATTTACTTTCGAGTGTGCGGCATGCAGCCTGGCAAGTTTTTGTTTCCATCTTTCTCTCAGGTAAGGAAACACCAAGGTGCAGTGGACACAGGTTTCTCTGTGCACAACAGCATCAGCTGCTGCATCAATATGAAATCAAGGAGGAGGATTGACTGCTTCTGTATGTTAAACTGGCTACAGATTTGATGAAGTGAAACTTATCACTGAGAGTATTAGAGAATCAGCAGATTTGATATCCAAAAACTGAAGTTTCCTTTGCTGATAAATATTACAAGAGTTCTGGAAGAAATATCAGGAATAGCTGCAACATTTTGTGCAGTAGCAGGTAAAAGATTGTTAACTGATCAGTGCTGCTCATCTCTTGCAATACTTTTACAGTCAGTTATTGGCATCCATAGATTAGGCTAATTCTCAAAAGAACATGAAACAAGCACTTTAGCTCTTTCTGAAACAGCTGCATTGCAATAGTATTCACTGTTCTGTCTAACATATGAACCAGAAAGGTTCAGCTTCACTGGTTGCTTGGCAAACAAATCCAGGAAAGACATCCAGTGCATTAACTCAAGGTCCAGATATTCATCTTCAAACATAAAATGCATAGTGGACTGAGGGTGCAGATATTTCACCACTTGGTTTGAATCAGACTGATGAGGTGAAACCCTTTTTCTCTCTATCCTTTTCCCCCTGTTATCCAATAGAGGCCTGCATGAAATAAATTTGAGTAGTTTCAATCCAGTTTAGAAGTACCACACACCCCAAATCTAACATTAAATGTATTGGTCATTTCACTTAGAAATACCACAAATATTGTTGATGAAAGATAGGGAAAAATTCACACTGGTCCTCTATTCTGTGATTTGAGTATCTTAATATATGCTGGTGGTCGAGTGAAGGAAGCTTTGCAGAATATTTTTCCATGTAGTATTTGATGTGATCATCTTCAATTATGACTTTTACAAGTGTTTATACTCCACATGAGTCCCTTTAAATTCTAATTATCTGTTCTACATCGCCTCCCCGCACCCCCCCCCCATCCGTCTCTTTGGTTCTTCCTCATGTATATCAGTATGATTTAAATAATTGGGCGGAGTTTTCCTTGCTCGCTGGCATCAGGTGGGCATGAATGTACAATATGGCAGGAAGTCAAAAATCAGTTTTCTTTATTCGTTCATGGGATAAATGCTAGGCCAGCATTTATTGCCCATCCCTAATTGCCCTTGTTCAGAGGGCCTTTAAGAGTCAACCACATTGCTGTGGATTTGAAGTCACTTGCAAGCCAGACCAGGTATGGATGGCAGATTTCCTTCCCTAAAGGACATTAGTGAACCAGGTGGATTTTTACAACAATCAGCAATGGTTTCATTGTCATCTTTAGGCTTTTAATTCCAGATTTTTATTGAATTCAGATTTCACCACCTGCTATTGTGGGATTCGAAACTAGGTCCCCAGAGCATTACCCTGAATCTCTGGAATACTAGCCCAGTGGCATGGCTCATGGGCATGACTCCACTGCGCAGCAGCTCTCGGAAGGTGGAAGGTCACCATTGAGGTTCTGCTTTGGGATTCAGTGTCTTGGCCGTGATCTGCAATGGATGGTCATTGAGGGGTTGGAGAGGAAGGTGTAGATTTGACTGGGAGAAGAAGATGTATCGGGGGGAACAAAGGTGTTGAGGGTGTGAGATTGGAAAAGGGGAGCAATGGTGTCGGGGAGTGAGATTGTGGGGGAGGGAGTGCGGGGAAGGTGTAACAGGGGAGAATATAGCAACTGAGGAGGCAGTTGTAACGGGGGGGAAGGTATAAGGGAAGGAGTTCGGGGGGGTGAAGGAGTTCGGAGGGGAGAAGGAATTTGAGTGGAGGAAGGATTTTGGAAGGGGGCAGGTCTTTGGGGGAGGAAGGAGTCTCGAGGAGGGCAGGACTTTGGGGAGAGTAAGGAGTTCTGAAGGGGGGGAGTCGAGTGCAAGGGAAGGGTCTGTGGAGTTAATGACTGCCTCCTGGAGGGCAAAATGAGAGTGGACGGGGTAGGAGGAAATGGTGAGTATGAGAGGGGGCAGAGTGAGGTGGTAGGGTAGGAGGGTGAGGGTGTGACAGTATCGGTGGAAGGGACAGTGACGGTGGCTGGTGAGGACTCAGAGGAAGACCTTAGGGCTGGGAAGGAGGGGGTTAGGAAGGTCAATTTGGATGGGGGTGGGATTTTTGGGAACGTACTAATTCACCTGGACATCCTCAAAAGAAAAGGCTTCTGGCTGGTAGATGATGGTGGGGAGATGGAAGGTGAGGTCGGGAGGCGGTGGGAGGTTTGACAGTGATGGGGGAAAGGATGACTGAGGGAGGGGAAAGGATGTGAGAGCTAAAGACAAATGTTACATGCACCATGCTTCTAAAACCAAAAGTGAAAAGAGATTCATGGGTGAGAACATGTGCTGCATGGGAGTGTGATCAGTGGGTGGAGATGCAGCTCAGCTCAGATGGACAACTGAAAGTGAACCCCAGCAGGCAACAGTGAAAATGCTCAGGACATTGAGATGAGCGTGATGGAGGAAGGGTCTGTGTGTGTGGGAGAATGTTTGCACGAGACTCCGCAAGGCTCTGACACACACATATTTCTCTCTCCAGAATGACTCGTGATCCAGCTGTGTGTAGCTGAACTGCTAGTGGCGGGGGGGTGGGGCGATGCAGCGGGAGGGCTCGTGAAGCCTGTCAATGAAGATGAAAGACACCATTGCACATTATTCAATGAAAAAGAATACATTTTCAGATTACAAAGTGACAAAATGTGTTCACCGTGCAACCAATTGTGATCAGACTTTCTTAAGTTTTCTAGGCCTAACACTTCTAGGTGCTTCCCTAACATCCGAAGCAGGGATGGAGACAGCCTGTACAATGGTTGGCTCTGTTGCATCTGATGGCTTTGGCATGAGTCCTCTGGAGAGCCGAGGCCTTGGGGGCCCCGGCTTCCTTTGGTTGTCCTCCTGTGGGCCAGCTGCCCCCTCTGCAGTGACATAGGACGAGGTTGAGGGTCTCAAAGAAAAAGAGGACTTGGAGGGAGAGGACAGCCTCTGAGGTTCCAGACTGGATGACCCAAGGGCGCTCTTCCTCCCTTTGGGTGCCTGAGGGCTCCGGCCTGACATCTTGAGGGGAAGGAGAACCTGGAAGGACATCTATGTTTCCCTGTTGCATTGCGACTGCAGGAATTCACCCATGCCTACAGCAATGGAGTGCAGGTCGGCGCACATCTCCACATTCTTGCTGGACCAGGGTCTTCATGTCATCTACCATCCTCCCCATGAGGCCTCCATACATGCATATGTGGGTATCAATTCATCAGAGAGCAGGTGGACACACTCCTCCAACTCGCAAGCCATTCTGTTCAGGGTGTCCAACAGCTCTGCATGATGTTTCCCCGCCTTCTCCCACAATGAGTTAGAAGGCTGAATTCAGAGGCTCATCATCTGACTCAGACCTCACAGATGCCTCTTCCCCAGCAGCCCTACGAGTTCCAGGAAGCTCTGCTGAACCTGCCTCCTCCTACTGTGGACACATGTCTGTGCGGTGACCACCAGATTGTGAACCCCGGCCTGCTCTAGATCTAGGTCCCACCGAGCTGTGTGTCTCTGTGCTGGTGCAGAGTGTGGGCAAGCACTGTGACGGGTCTTCCAGGCTGCTTATTTCCAGCTCTTCAATGGAAGATGTGTCCTCTTGGCTGGAGGTGAGGATCTGGCTGGATCTTAGGGCCTGACTGGCTGAGGGTTTCCATCGCTTGGCAGAGCTCCCTGTGAAACAAAGTAGAGATAATCAGTGCATAGCAACAGAGTCAAAAGCGGGAGAAAGGGCACTCATAGTTGCGTTGAGAGAGGGATAATGTGGTACACGGTCCTCAAGTTTGTGTTCACCGCTGACCTCATTGTTGCTGCAGTCACAGTCCACATCCTCACCAGTCAGCACGAATGGCATGCTCCTCAAAGTGAGGGAGCGGCATAATGTGGGCTGCTCCACCCACAGTCTGGGACCTCTCCCTGCTGTTGTGAGCCAGCTTCTTCTACATGAAAATAGATGGAGAGAATGTGAGCAGGACACATGGCACTGCGTGGTATGTTTGTGTGGTGAGCAGAGCCATGAACAGGATGAGGACGCGAGCTCCAGATGATATGAGCCTGATGGAGATGTGAGTGTGTGTGAGAGTTAGTGGTGTTGTCCCTTGAGGAGTGGGAAATCTGTGGATGTGTGATGGGTTTGTGAGTGTGTAAATTGAGAGTGATGAGGAGAGTGACTTACCCCGGCGAAATGGATGACACCATTCATCCTGTAGCAGCACTGGGGGACTGTCCTCTTTTGCAGGGCATTGGGCTGACTACCTCTGCCACCGCCTCCCATGCTGGATGTGTCACCTTGCTTGCTGCCCTTCACCCAGAGTGAGGGGTAGAGGACATCCCGGCGGGCCTCCATAGCATCCAAAAGGCATTCCAAGGAAGTGTCACTGAATCGGGAGGCTGCAGTCTTCTTGCCTTTTGGGGCCATGGCTTCTGTGCAGCAGTCCTGGGCTGGAAGAACTGAGAGGAGTATGCACAGCTGCTGTTTAAATATGGTGCCCGTCGTGAGCAAGCAGCGAGGTGATGGCATGGCAGGAAAATTAGAGGCTGCCCGCTAGCAAAACAGCGTGTTCCCCGGGAATGTATGACTATTGAGGAGGGATTGGGATGGTATGGCATGAAAAGCCACCAATGCAGCTGGCGAGTAAAATGTTCTTTTTCCCACCCACAACTGCACTTAGTGCAAATCTGGGACAATTCCATCCATTGTCTAAAGCAGTGCACAAACCTTTTAGTTTTGTTTCCTTATTAAAGCCATGGGGATACACATCTTCTCATGTCTCTCTGACTTTTATAACTTTTATAACCAATATTATAAATAGTGAGAAACTGTTCCCACTCAAGAGAACATTAAGAACTCAAGGACACAGATTCAAAATAATTGGCAAAAGGAGTTAAAGTGATGTGAGGAAGAATTTTTTCCACCCAGAGGGTGGTTGTAGTCTGGAACGAATTTCCTGAGAGAATGGAGAAGGCAGGTTCATTCAAGGTATTCAAAAAGGAATTAGATTGCTATTTGAACAGAAAGAGTATGCAAAGTTACAGGGATAAGGCAGGGGATTGGGACTAGGTAGAATGTTCTTTCAGAGAGCCAGTGCAGACTTGATGGGTCTAATGGCCTTCTGCAATATAAAGATTCTGTGATCATCTGTTGCATTATGTGCTTCTGAGATTTGCAGAGATGACACCAGTTTCTATGTCTGAACAGGAGTTTACTTACAATGCTTTAAAAAGTCTGCTCTCTCTTGCTTTCAGCTGCTTCTTTTATTTTCATTTCTATTTCTCTCTGTAGCCACACCCAATCTTGACTAATAGCACAATGAGAACAGTGAACAGACACACATAATCAAACACCGAACAACTGAATACAACAGGATGGTATGTTGTCTCCCTGGTGCCAGGGTCCAGGATGTCACTGAACGGCTGCAGGGCATCCGGAAGGGGGAGGGTGATAAGGCAGAGGTCACAGTACATGTTGGTACCAACGGCATAGGTAGAAAGAGGGATGAGGTCTTGCATCAAAAATTCAGGCAGTTAGGCAGTAGACTAAAAAGAAAGACCTCTCTGGTTATAATCTCTGGATTACTCCCAGTGCCACAGGCTAGAGAGCTCAAAAATAAGAGAATAGCGCACATTAATACGTGGCTTAAGAGTTGGTGCAGGAGGGAAGGTTTTAAATTCACGGATCATTGGGGCCATTTCTGGGGAAGGTGGGACCTATACAAGCGGGACGGTCTCCATCTGAACCAGAGTGGGACTAACATCCATTATGCAAGTGCTGTTGGGAGGAGTTTAAACTAATTCGGCCGGGGGAGGGGACGCAGAATGTTAGCAGAATAGGGACCCATCATAATACAGGAAAACAATTAAGTCAGAGGGAGTACAGCTACACTACGTTTCAAGGGAGTAAGGCAAGGCTAGATGGCCTCTACATTAATGCCAGGAGTATTGCAGGTAAAATGGATGAGTTAAGGATGAGGATTGACACATGGAATTGTGATATAGTAGCCATCGCTGAGACATGGTTTAGGGAGGGGCAGGACTGGCAGCTCAACAATCCGGGATATAGAATCTTCAGCGAGACAGGGGAAGGGGTAAAAGAGGAGGAGGAGGCATTGCATTATTAGTTCAGGAGTCAGTTACTGCAGTCAGGAGAGATGATATCTTGGAGGGGGCATCGAATTAAGTTTTGTGGGTAGACTTTAGGAATAAAAAAGGGGCAGCCACATCGTTAGGTGTTTATTATAGACCCCCAGATAGTCAGCGGGAAATTGAGGAGCAAATATGTGCACAATTTGCAGAGGTGTGTAAAAACAATAACAATAGGGTAATTATATGAGGCGATTTCAACTTTCCCAACATTAATTGGGATAGACATAGTGTTAAGGGCTTGGTTGGAGTGGATTTCTTGAAATGTGCACAGGAGAACTTTTTAGGCTAATATGTAGAGGGTCCAACAAGGGACGGTGCAGTGCTGGACCTAATTCTGGGGAATGAAGCCAGACAGGTGGTTGAAGTGGTGTTGGGGGAGCATTTTAGTGATAGCAAACATAACGTGGTACAGTTTAAGTTTATTATAGACAAAGAAATAGACACATTGCAAAAAAAATGTTCTGGATTGCGGGAGAGTGGATTTTAATAAAATAAGGCAGGATCTGGCCAAGGTAAACTGGGAACAGCTACTTGTGGGGAAATCTACAGAGGAGCTGTGGGGGGTGTACAAAAAGGAAATGGGGAGGGTACAGGCTTAACATATTCCCGCTAGGGTGATAAGAAGGAGTAACAATCCCAGAGAACCATTGATGACCAGAGATATTCAGGTTACGATGAGAAGGAAAAGAGAGGCCTTTAGCAGGTACAAGGGAAGCAAATCAGCGGAGGCAATAGTGGAGTACAGAAAGTGTAGGGTGGAGCTTAAGAAAGCAAATGGAGAGCAAAGAGGGGATATGAGAAAGCTCTGGCTGGTAAAAGTAGGGAAAATCTCAAGATATTTTATAAGTATATCAATGGGAAGAGGATAACCAGGGAAAGAGTAGGACCCATAAAGGACCAAGGGGGCAATCTTTGGGTGGAGCCAGAGGAAATCACTAGAGTGTTGAATGAATACTTCACATCTGTCTTGACCCAAGAGAATGAAGGTGAAAGTAAAGAACTCGGGGAGAGAGAATGCGAGGTTCTTGAGCAAATTGATATAGGGAGTGACAAGATATTGGATGTGTTGGCAGGCTTAAAAGTGGACAAATCTCCAGGTCTGGATGATTTGTGTCCCAGACTGCTGAGGGAGGAAAACAAGGAGATTGCAGGGGCTCTGACCCAAATTTTTAATTCCTCTCTGGCCACGGGGGTGGGGGGGGGTGGTGGGGAGGAGGGGGGGTGCCAGACAACTGGAGAACAGCTAATGTGGTTCCGCTATATAAGAAAGGTTGTAGAGATAAGCCAGGGAACTACAGGCCAGTGAGTCTCACGTCAGTGGTAACTATTGGAGAAAATTCTGAAGGAGAGAATCTATCTCCACTTGGAGAGGCAAGATTTGATCAGGGATAGTCAACATGGCTTTATCAAAGGGAGGTCATGCCTAACAAATTTGATTGAATTTTTTGAGGAGTTGACCGGGTGTGTAGATGAGGGTAGTGCAGTTGATGTAGTTTATATGGATTTCAGCAAAGCCTTTGACAAGGTCCCACATGGAAGGCTAATGAAGAAGGCAAATACCCATGGGTTACAGGTTAATTTGATAAGGTGCATTCAAAATTGGCTTAGTTGTAGGAGACAGAGGATGATGATGGAAGGATGCTTTAGTGGTTGGAAGCCAGTGTCCAGTGGCGTATCACAGGGATGTGCTGGGTCCCCTATTATTTATCATTTATATAAATGACATAGATGACTATGTGGGGGGTATTAGTAAGTTTGCGGATGACACAAAGATTGGCCAGGTGGTTAACAGTGAGGTTGAGTGTCTTGGGCTACAGGAAGATATAGACGGGATAATCAAATGGGCAGATAAGTGGCAGCTGGAATTTAATCCTGAAAGGTGTGAGGTGATACACTTTGGAAGGAGTAATTTGACAAGGAATTATTCAACCAATGGCATGACACTAGGAAGTTTTGAGGAACAAAAGGACCTTGGCGTGTGTGTCTGAAGACGGAGGGGCATATTAGTGGGGTGATGAAAAATGTATATGGGACACTTGTCTTTATCAATCAGGGCATAGATTACAAAAGTAGGGAGGTCATGTTGGAGTTGTATAGAACCTTGATGAGGCCACAGCTGGAGTACTCTGTGCAGTTCTGGTCGCCACATTATAGGAAGGATATGATTGCACCGGAGGGGGTGCAGAGGAGATTCACCAGGATGTTGCCTGGGATGAAACATTTAAGTTATGAAGAGAGGTTGGATACACTTAGGTTGTTTTCGTTGGAGCAGAGAATACTGAGGGATGACCTGATTAAGGTGTACAAGATTATGAGGGGCATGGACAGAGTGGATAGGGAGCAGCTGTTCCCCTTAGTTGAAGGGTCAGTCACAAGGGGACATATGTTCAAGGTGAGGGGCAGGAGGTTTAGGGGGGATGTGAAGAAAAACTTTACCCAGATGGTGGTGACAGTCTGGAATGCACTGCCTGGGAGGGTGGTGGAGGCGGGTTGCCTCACATCCTTTAAAAAGTACCTGGATGAGCACTTGGCACTTCATAACATTCAAGGATATGGGCCAAGTGCTAGTAAATGGATTAGGTAGGTAGGTCAGGTGTTTCTCATGTGTCGGTGAAGACTCGATGGGCCGAAGAGCCTCTTCTGCACTTTGTGATTCTGTAATTCTGTGATTATCTTCTAATATTCAGTTATATGAAGAGCTACTCAATGTAAACTATTAACTATGAAATAATGGCCCTGGACTTCCCGAAGAGATGTTCTTCTGATCTCTTGCTCTAACTTTGATGGTAGATTGGTGGAACCCTAGAGGAATGATTCATATTGTTCTAAATCATTTGCATTCTTTCTTCAGGTGTTCTGTCAATCTCCTATCAATGTTATGGCTGAGAATTGAGGCCACACTTATGGAAATTCAAGGCCTATTTTTCAGCGTTAGTAAGCTGCACTACTTTGTAGACTTAACCAAAGGCCTAAGATCTCCATCTCTTAACCTAGATTGAGAAGAAGAATGAAAAACTGACAGCCTTAAAGAACCAAAGAGAAAATGAAAGATTAGTTGCATTGAGTTAAAAATTACTGAGGTAGCAAGACAGAAAAAAGTTAAAAGTGGTTTAAACCAAAAAAAATGTTTGAGTAGATCACTTTACATTGTTATGACCGGGTGAGAAGAGGTGAACTGGGGTCCCCGATTCAACCTCCTCAGTTGGTCACAACAAAGTTTTAAGTTTCTTTTTGTTGAGAATACACCTTTTCCGAATCAAATTATAAGTTGTGAGCAATAAGGAGCCAATCAAACAAGGTTTTCTTGAAACAAAGAAAGAGAAAATTTACTAACCAATAACCCCAAGAAAAATAATAAAAACGTGACATTAAGCATTCAGCCCTCATGCAGTCATTCGGACACAAACATGCATGCACGTGTACGCACACACGTACACACACACAAATACACACACTCACACGTGCACACACAAACACACACACAAACAAATACACACACATACTCACATGTGCACACAAACACACACAAATACACACATACACACACGCGCACAAGTACGCACGCATACACACACACACAAGCATACACAGACACACACACACACACAGGTATCAGAACCAAAAGGAGCTAGAGTCCAATTAAAAATTGGTAAAAGAATATATAGTTAGTGTCCTTTGATTGTCCTCAAGGCGTAGATTTTAAACATTGTTGCCAATTTAGGTTAGTTAGTTTCTTGGATGTCTTCAGATCTGGAAGATGTTGCAATTGTAATAAAGTCCCGCCACTCACAAGGGTTCCATTCCTGCAAAATCACACAAAGGGTAAAATTGCCAACAGTGAACATACTTTATAATGTGAGTGAATTAGATAGGTTCCAACCATCCTAAAATTTGACGTTTCTAAAGGAAAAGAGGCAATAAAAACTATGTTTATGAGTAAATTCAAGACAATTTTACTGCAGAAATTGTTTGGCAACACAAGAAAACAAGACTTGTCAATTACAGTATAGTATAAATTTAAAATGACAAATTACAGTACATTACTGTACTGTACAGTACAGATACCATCCTTTACTTGAGGGTGGAGGTAATGGGAATGGGTGACGTGGCTGATGCAGGCATTGATGTGGATGAAAAGACCAATGTTATTGATTGCTTTGCCTTTTGTTTTTCAATTTTGTAAAATTCTCAGTGAGGAGCAATGGCTGTGTCAATCACTGTACAAAAGGTAATGCTCCTTTCCATGCTTGTATCATTGTCTGATACCTGTTTTTTTTTCAAATTTTCAGCTGACCTTATGAGATTGCCATCGTCATGGTTGTGAACTGAGCCTTTTTAGGCTCTTCTTCCAGCTCCTGTGCCTGTTTAGGCTCATTTAATCTCATTAATCTCATCAGTTCAACCAATTCTTCTGTAGAGAGTTCCTTTTCATGAGATTGAAGCAACTCATTGCTTTAGCTGTGGTCATGTCTTCAAATTCCTCTTCTCCAACTTGTTTTGCCAAGTCAACAATCCTGGCCACTTCATTGGGGAACCCTGTGAAATCATTCCCATCCTCAGGCCAAACTTTTTTCCAGCAGGCATTTATGGTTAAAGCTCTAACTTAATCCTGTGTCCTTAATTATGCCTGCTGCTATGAAGGTGTTGAATTCATTCCAGCAGTCATGGGCTGTGGTTGAAGGGTCTGCTTCCAGAAGATTAAGGATGCAGCTGAAACTTCGTCGGGTGTAGTAAGCCTTGAATGAGGCAATGACACCCCGATCCATTGGTTGGATATTTGGGGTCGTATTTGGGGGTAAACACAAAATGTCAACATCTGGATGGTTCTTGGTGAGAGAGTGCGGGTGCCCAGGTGCATTATCGCGGATTAGTAGGAACTTGAAAGACAGATACTTTTCACTCAGTTAAATGTGGGCCTCTGGCAGAAAGCAATTGGCAAAGCAGTCTTAAAATATGACTACTATAGGCAGCCATTGCTGTTAGCCTTCCAAAATACTGGCAGATGACATTTATTTTTCCTTTTGAAAGCTCAAGGGTTTTCTGACCTATAAACCAACATTGGTTTAAATTTAGAGCCAGTTACATTGGCACCTAGCAAAAGTGTCAACCTGTCCTTTGTTGCTTTAAAACCAGGAGCTGTCCTTTATTCTTTCGAAATGTAGGTCATATTTGGCATTTGCTTTCAGAACAGGCCAGTTTCATCTGTGTCGAACACCTGCTCTGCCTAGTAGCCTCTTTCCTCAATGTATTCCTGCAGCATCTTGGGAAACTCTCTTCAGCTGCATGGTCAGCAGAAGCAGCCTCCCCCACTAACTTCATATTATGCAGCCTGAAGCATTTTTTAAAACAATCAAGCCTTCCTGTGCTGGCTGAGAATCCCTTGGATGTCAAGGGAGAAGCACTTTCATCATCACCGGTGAAACCAGCACTTCCCTTTTTACTACTCTTTATGTGCTGGTACAATTCAAGTGCTTTGTTTTGAATGATAGGACCATTAAATGGGGTCCTCTTTGATGTTGGTGCTCTATGCACACGTTGCTTCTCTATTTCCTCTAAGTGTGGATCTCTCCTGCTCACAAAAGTTAGCTTGACAGTATGACTACCGGAAACACTAACACTTGCTGTTATTTTTTTTTTAGGCTGCTTCATGTACCTGATTGTGGATTCAATGACAATGTATTTCCTGGCCGACATGGAAGTACATGCAAAACAAAAATAGAATTACCTGGAAAAACTCAGCAGGTCTGGCAGCATTGGTGGAGAAGAATAAAGTTGACATTTCGAGTCCTCATGACCCTTCAACAGAACTCGAAACATCAACTTTATTCTTCTCCGCCAATGCTGCCCGACCTGCTGTGTTTTTCCAGGTAATTCTGTTTTTGTTTTGGATTTCCAGCATCCCCATTTTTTTTGTTTTTATTTTTATATGGAAGTACTTGCTCCAATTTTCAGTCTATCTAAGATTGTGACTTTTTGTTCAAGCGTCATCACTTTCCTGAGACATTTGCTGTTTGGCTCTGACTCAGTAATTTTTAGTAAAGTGCTGTGCTGTACCCGTATTGCAAAATACTGGTCAGGAGCTTCTGTATCCTGTAAATCACTGCAAACCACATGCAATTAGAGATGGCACATGTGCAGGTGCACTTTCTACATGGTAAAGATAACAAACAGCGTTTTTTATGGCCTTTGAATGCAGTGTTGTATTAACCTTTTGGGACCAACATGTGTTTAGGTGAGAAGTTTAACATTTTAAATCATGGATGAGTGGAGTTTTGAGGCCGTGAACCACAATCAGGTGTACAAACACATTCCCATGGGTAAACAAATTCATGATAGAGGGGGTCACGGATAGCTGGAGTTGGCTGTATTAAGAGATCTCAGTTTGCAATAAGTTTCTGATAGAGTTGGCTTCTTCAACCAGGTGACACTCTTTTTCCAAAAAAGAGTGGGTGAGAGGGCAGCCCTTAGCCTGTTTCCTTTGCTAAAGTCTTTCTTGATACCACCTGTGTCACTTGCAATCTCTCTCAAGTGCTTAGGCAGCCTTGCCTTGAAATACTTCACCCATTGTGTATTTCCAAGAGGTTTTATGTGTGCCTGTCTGTGGCAGCCATTGTTCCAATGTCCATTGTTGTGGGTTTTAGTATCTCTTTCTACGGCAGTTATGAGTTTCGATGGGTATCTGGATTATAGGAAATGTCTCTCCATTCACACTGCCCTGAGGATGATTTGCTTTTTTCTCACCTTCACCTTGGAATGTGGCTTTGCATTTTTAAGCAGTTTGTTCTATCTCAGTTCAAACTGCAAAATTTCCAGTCTGTTGAAAGTTGAAAAATCATATTTTCAAAAATAAAGGGGCATAGCCTTATGACAGTATATGTCATTTAGGCCTATTGCAATCATGCACATTCTTTTAAATTCCTCCTATTCTCCAGGTTAGAACAGTGAAAAAGAATGCTTACCTGACAGATAGTGATAAAAAACAAGCAAAAAATGTAAACAGGGCGCACGTTGGCAATAGGACTCATTATAGATTATGTTAGTGCTACACTGGCAATGCTGATTTACAATGGTTCTATCATTAGTGGAAACAGCCTCTTAGTCAATCATGCAAGAGATGTAAATGAGTTAATACAGTCTTTTAAACCATTAAAAGAAGCTACAATCGATATCTGCAAGCAAAACATTAATTATCTTCATAATTTCATTTTTAAACATTATTTCAGCTTTTTGCACATGTGAAATGTGGAAATGACCAATTATGTTAGCAGAATAAAGACAAATGTTAAGTGATTATTCGTGGATAACAATTAATAACTGTTGCAGAGTCATTACACTCTTAGCGGATAGTCCGTAGTGCACAATGAAGCTATCATCAAACTGCAGCGTTCTTTGCTCTGAAGCACAATTTAATCTGCACATCACAGTGGAACTGGTGTGAGTAAATAAACTCGGGCTTGTTTCTGATAAATGAACTGACAACTGCATCATCTTTCTGAGGCTCAGACATTCCGTCACACCTCGATGCAAGAATGTTGCTTCAATAAATGTAACATAATAAGAGGGCACACTATCGGGGCTGTACTTGGCACCAAGGTAGAACACAAGCACAAGCCAGATAGCTAATGCATGATACAAGATTTCAGAAATCAATTGCAATGAGTTTCCTGCATTATGATGTATGAAATTCTGAGTATTTGTCCAGAGTACCATTAGTCAATGCCTGTCAGCAACTGACAACATGCCTATTCTGCATACTTTTACAAGGGCAAGCAAATCACAATATCTACAGGAGCACTCCAATAATGCAGTGTTGGTTAGCTTATTTGTGATACTTTAGCACCTCCTAGAGTGATGCAGCTTAACACTGATTAATCCCAGCCTGTATTATACTTTTTGAAGCCATTCTAATCCAATAAACCCACATGATGTTAAATATTATCTAACATAAAAATCTTAAGTTTTATTTATGTAACTATAATATATGCACAAGCATGCAATACCTGTCAAATAACTAAGGAGTTCTGAAAAAAAAACAATCTGAATGTTTTTATGTGTCTTACATTCTAACCTTTTTCTTACTGCAGAAAATACACAGGAATAAATTAAATGTTGGTGCATCAGGGGCTTGAATCATTATAATAACATTGCAACCTTTCCATTCAAACATCTATTTTCAAATGGCTGTTGCAATTTATGTTGCTATGATTGAAACCTGGGCAGCTGTTGGAGTAAAAATATTGGCAAGTATGTAATGGTTGAAGCAAACCTGCCTCCAAATGCAGAAAAACTAAAACATGTTTGATCATTCATAAGAAAAAGAATTAACCAGATCTTAATTCAACAGGGAATACAGAGATGGGCTTGACTCTGAGCAGCTTGAAGAGAAAAATATCCAGTGCAGGAATATTTGGGACAAGCTGAATGACGCTAAGATCATGTATAAAACAAAGCCACCAGCCCTTAGATTGTATCCTAATCTTTTTAAATGCTATGATTTTATGCATCAAATCTGGCACATTCAAGTTTAGCAACATTTTGTTTACTAAGATGTTGGATGACTCAGGGAGTCACACCTGACTGAGAATGTTGTCCGTTCAAGCCCCTCTCAAGGCTCTGCTTCAATGCAATACTGAGTGAGTGCTGAACTGTCAGAGGTGCCATTTTTCAGATGAGACATTGGACCAATGCCATATCTTTCCTTGCAGGTGAAAAAAATTGTATTTCTAAAGTATATCCTGATGTCTCTGAACTGCTCAAAAGCACTGAATTATCTTTGTTTGAGGTCACTCCTGTTATTTCAGAAAGCACAGCAGCCAATTTGCACACCCAGGATTCTACACATAGCAAATGAGATGAGTAACAAGTATTTTTGGCCATATTAGTTGAGGAGGAGGAACGTTAATTGGCCAGGACATAGGGACAACTTCCACTGATTTTCAAATTATGCCATGTAATTATTTAAATCCACCTAAACCACCAGAACTAACAGACAAGTATTTGTTTCAGGTGTCATTGGGAAAAAACAGTAGTTCTGAAAGGTTAGCACTCGCTCAGTACTGCACTGAAGGTTATATGCTGAAGGTCAAGGTTATATGCTGAAGTTCCAGAGTGGGCTTTTCAGTATGAGATGGGAGGGCTATTAACTTAGTCAAGCTGATATTACTGAATTTATTTAAATGGAACAATTTCCTAAATTAACACAATGCATGTTTGTAGATGTGACCCAGATGCACTGAATATTTAAATAGCCCCGTGGAAATACTGAATCCCTATCATACCAAATGACCCCAATAAAATGAATACAGACAGATAATGAGGCAATATTCCCATTATACAGCTAAGCAGCAAATGCTTAATTCTAAGTGTGAGGATGGGGAATGATCACAAAATAAATAATATAGAATTCAATTTTTTTAAATATACAGCAGAAAAAGCAACTCACAGTCCTCTCGAAGTAGACAAATTCCATTAATGTATCTTGAGTGTAACAACAGAGTGCAGATGGAGGTAAGCATAGCAAGTAACAATGTCATTGCTGGAAGCACAGAAAACATCAGAAAATTCTCAAGTCAGATACTTCCCAATTCTAAAGTAAGCATGAGCACAGAGGAAACCTACAGCAGGGATTATTAAAAAAAAAGGATTCAATTTGATTTAAAATAATAAATATCTAGTGTTTATCTAGATAAGTTCTCCTTTAAGAAATACCTGTTATACAGCCTGTCTACTGAAGAGATGTAATCAGTGCCTCAAGCAAGGTTTATGACAATTTAAATTTTGTGGCTGGCACCTGCATTTAAAAATAATGCAATATTTGGCTGGCAGCAATTTCTGAGCTATGCTTTAGTATCAGAAAAAAGCAATCATTTGCTTTTAGTTTCTTAAATAGAAAACTGCACTCAGTGTGCTGCAGTTCCATCTTTAATTAGAGCATCACGATTTTTATTTAGAATGGTTGTTGTTTGCAATAAAGCATACATCAGGCGCATTAGCTTCTTACTCAAAATTACAGCTCATCCTGTTTGCCATTATATTACATTCTCTCTTTATCATTTCTGACTCTTCACGAACTTTACTTAGTTGATCGTTTTGAATTAAAATGTAAAAAAATCTCGGGGCAGGCATGGCTGGCGCTAAGATTGCATCGCCATGTTATTAAGCAAGTGTCAACAGCATCCTAAGGGCTATTAGCTTGGGAAGTTTACTGGCATGACAGTGCGAGGGAACACAGTTAACATACACAGTCAATATGAAGACATCCTTGGATTTTTAAATATTTCTACTGAAGGTAATCTGGCTCCTTTATAGTCAGCCTCATACCACGAGTAGGCATTGTTTAAATAAAGAATTATAATCAAAGAGCGTCTGAAGTAATGAAAGAATAGGATGTGAATTATAAAAAGCAGCTCAATTTGAAAGGCGTCCTAATGATCGGATTCCTTTTCTCCACTAACTTTTCTTTCCTTTTCTTCCTCTATTCATACCATAGGACATCTCCATTTACTTCACAACACTTTAATTTCATTCACTTAGTCATATGTGAGCTCAGCAGGAAATCCCAGTGGGCTATTAAAACTGTCGGGATAGCTGAACATTTCCAATCTGTGCAATTTTGTACTTTCGGGCAAATGTAAAAGCAAATGATCAGGTTAAACCAGGTTGATCCCTTCTCTAGCCCAAAGGCAGCGACAGCACCTTCACTAATGCACCCACTGAGATCAGCTAGCCCAGAATAGTCCAGGAATTGAACCTGGACTATTCCTATTAGTATAGTGCATGTTCCCACAACATGGATCACCAACTTGTGCACTGGGGATCGGGGATTCTTTTACTAATTAACTGCACACTGCTTTAAGATGACAATCTCTTAGTGTGCTTGATAGGATTTTATCGAAAAGGTCCTTGAACAGCTGCTGTTAATTGTTCCTACCACAGTTATTGTTAGCTATGTGAAGGGTTGTCATTTTACAATATTAAAATAAATGTTTACTCTATACTTACTCAAACAAGTCCAGAAAATCATTTAAATTATTTAGCTTTTGGCATTATTTCATTTCTAAATAATACTGATATTAACTCAAAGCAAAATACCACCTATTCTGCTAACCAGAAATAAAAACAGAAAATGCTGGCAACATTGAGCAAGTCGGGCAACACCAAATGAGACAACAGCAGGGTTAATGCTTTGGGACAATGATCTTTTCTATTGATAATAACAACTAGTTTGTAAATTAATACTCAAGTCTAAATGAAGTCTGGAAAAACAAACATTAACAAAACCCTGAAATCTAAGAAGGGAATAACTCTTAAAACGCAAAAATAATACACTGCAAGTTATTTGCAGCAAAAAAGGGGTCCCTAATAAATAAATAACTTAAGCGCATATCAGATTGCTAAGGATTTTTCTGAGTGGAACACATCCAGGAAATACAAAATTAAATAAAATGACTTGTTGCTCTCAACTGTACTTCAGTGTCCCACAAATACTAAATACACACTGAAATGTTCACTGAAATCACAAATTCTGCTCAGACACTCCTCGCTTTGATCTCACAATGATATGCAATAGATGTTTAAGACTGTGCTCCCGATCACTATTTTGTATAAAAACATCAAGGCCTATTTAAATGTACACTGCTGAGATTGAAGTGTTGTTTAAAAAAGATGTGATTTAAATGAAAAGTTATAGGATTTGATTTTCAAATGCCTGGGCGGGGGCGGGGTGGGGGGAGGTGCGGGTGGGAGAGGAAGAGGGGTGGTGATGTGGTACGGTGATGGGGGGGTGGGCAATGATGAGTGAGAACGGATGTGGGTATGCTTTGAAAATGGTATTCCTGCATGACTTGCCAGTGCAGTATAAAGGGTAAATATTAAATATATAAATATATAGTCTACACCATTAACGATGTAAGATCACATGACAACAAGGTATGTTGAGAGATTGTTGTATGTAGAGCCTAGTGCTAAGCCTGTACTGTGCCTAGTTAGTATAACATTCAATGAAAGGTAACATTTACCTAGGCTAGCCTCCATCATTACCTATCAATGCAGACCATGAATAACCTTATCTAAGATCCACGACGATGATGACAAATGATGGCTGTGGATAAACATGTAAAGAGCCCAGTGACTGGAAGATGCAGCAATAGAAACAACTGAGGGACCAGGACAGCACAGGAAAATTGCCAACAAAACTTGAGAAATCCTACCTTTACCAGAGTGCTATGAACGTGTGGAAGGACCAGATCAAGCTAGGAAGTGGCAGAACTAGCATCATACATTTACTACGTACAGGGCAGCTTCAAGAATAGTAGAGAAGACTAGTAAAGAACAGGCCAGAACTTTTCTCTATGCCACAGGCAGTAACACAGATGACATAATGGTCATACAGGGCATAAACAAAGAGACAGGGAGATTATCAAAGCCTGTAACACTTAGTTTAATCTTAGAAGAAACACCATCATAGAAAGTGCAAAGTTCAATAGACATACCCAAAGACCAAGAGGAGTGTAGGTTCCTTCATTAGCAAGTTATACTGACTAGCTGAAAATTATGAACATGGAGCCCTGAAAGGCAAATTAATTTGGGGTCACATTGTTGTAGGAATCTTTGAGGAGAGTTTATCAGATTTACTGCTTTCGAGGGAAGATTAACTCTCTAGAAGGCTGGACAGTTAACAAGGCAGGCAGGAGTGAGAAAACAAAATCGGATACTTATTCAAGACAACAAACAGATCTCATGGAGAAAAATGGCTGACGCAGTGCAGTCTGAAGGACATAGAAGTAGCAGTGCACCTAATCCAAAACAAAGAAAGAGAGACAATGGTGTAGTAGCCACCATGATTCAGTGTTCTCGTTCAGGTGCAAAAAGGCTGTGCCCACACAAAGAATGCCCCGCCAAAATGTGGAGTGACATTCCTGCAAGAAGAGAGGCCATTTTAAATTGGTATACCAGAGCAAAGACTCCCAGCACAAAAATTAAAGGAGAAACAACTAAAATAATGCTGGATTCAATAAGCTGAGGATGAAAAAGATAATGAAGTGTCATTCTTGGGATAAATTACATGACCAAATGGGAACTATTGGAGCACAGGCATTATGGACAATGGGAATAAAACAAACTTCAAATCAGACTGATGCAGGAGTTTCAATTCCTTCAGGCACAGAACAGTGGCTAAAGTAAGACTTCCTCCAGCTGTCAACCTTACGACTCCATGGTCCTGCAGATCAAGGGACAGTTGACAGCTAAACTTCAGTACAAAGGAAGATAAACCACAGAAACTATGTGATCCACAACCAAGAGCACTCAATGTTAAGTCAAAAAGCTTGCACAGATCTGCAACTCATCTATAAAGTACAATGAATTGAGTAGCCAAGAAAAATTGACAGAATTCAGGACAGAATTTCCAAAATTATTCAGGGGTACTGAGAAGACTGAAACAAGTGCTCTGAAGTGTGAGTACCAGAACCCAATAGAACCATGTGAAAGCCTTGAGAAAACCAAGAAGAAGATTTCCCATAAACAGCAGGTGAAAGAACCATTAGTTCATGACATGGAAGGGCAGCTTGCAACAAGTAAGAAACTGATAGGTAAATGTGTGCAAAGAAAACAACAAACAGAGACACATTGTCATGCAATCCTGCTGAAAGACTGAACAGGAAGACATAAAGCTCATTGAGGATGTAGAATCATATGCCTCGGTGACCACCAAATTCCTACCAGCAACAAAATAGGTTGAATGAAATTCAAAATTCACAAAAAGGAGATGGAGAATGAGTAAAACATGTGCAAAAAAATAAAGAATACTGCATAAATGGATAGCTAGAATCTGTTCCAAACAATCTCATCCTAAAACAATACTTGAAGCAATGAAGACATCTCAGTGTTATGGATAAATTGCTAATTTATGATGAGAGGTTGGTCATACCAAGAGTCCTCAGACTCGACATCCTTCAGAGAAATCATCAAGGACAACTAAATGTCATGCTAGCGCCCAAAATTCAGTTTGGTGACCTGGGATCTCAAAATCATTCAAAATCATTGATTTTGAGCTGCATCACCTGTGCAATCCATTGCCAAGAACAAAAGGAATGTCTCAGAGATGAACTTTTTGAGCTCAAGGGGAAGACATTCCTTGTAGTTGTTGACTATTATTCCAGATGGATTGAGATCAAACAACTTCATGGGCAGGATTTTGCCCTTGGTAGGGTACTTGGTGGGGGCGATGAGTTCCGCACCGCGATTTCACACTTGGTGGGCCAATTAAGGCGTGGAACACAGCAGCAGCGCCCAACGCTGCCTGTGTGGGCGGGGGAAGGAGGGCGAGTGGGCCCAGCACGATATTCATGTATGCGCACAAAAGCATGCTTCAATCTTCCTGAGGCATGGAGCTGCAGTTTAAAAAAAAAGGAAATAAAATAGTCATTAAACATGTCCTCACATGTGACTCTGTCACATGAGCTGGGACATGTTTTTAATTCAAAAATAAAATTTTTATTCGCTGTTTATTTGCTTTAGGAAACTTCATCCTGCCCGTGGATGAGGTTTCCTAAAAAATGTAAAGGCCGCTTGGCCTTTTCAACTGCCTTCCAACCGTTAGGTTGGACAGGCAGCATATATTTATATTTAATTACCTTCATAATGGCCTTAATAGGTCTTTCAATTGTCTGCAGGCATGCAGCTGACTCTGGCACGCGCCCTCCAAACGAAATATCACGTGACTGTGCAATGACATCAGGACACTCGCCTGGCGTCATCATGCACTATTTTAAGCTTGGGCATGTTGGACGCGCACCCACATGCCAAACATAATATTCTGCCCTGTGGTCCATCTCAGAAGCAGTTATTTAAATGATTTTAAAAAAATTATGCCACACATAACATTCCAGGTCTAGTTATTTCAGACAATGACCCTCAGTTTGCAAATGAGTGTGTGAAGAATTTCACAGAAGACTGGATTTGTCCATCTAGTTCACCTAGACACTCAGAAGCAAATGAAGAGGCTGAAAGAGGAGTGAAAATGGTAAAAGCCTTGTTGAAGAAACATGATGACATCAACTTAGCACTGTTGATCTACCATTCCACACCACTTCAGAATGGTTCAGACCTATCAGAATTTCTGATGGAAAGAGGAGTATGAATTCAACTTAGTGTTCTTCAACACCCTTGTACCATGTCTCAAAGCAGCAGATAGAGAGAGAGTAAGGGTGAAGGAGGATGAATGGTGTTCAAATCAAACCGGAGCTCATATTTTATGCCATAGAGTTCAAGATTTACCAGGACTCCAAGCAGGTGGATCAGAGTGGATTTGCAACCAGAATCACAAAAGCCAAGTCTTGGAGAAAGCATGATGTCCGCAGTCTTACCTTGTAGAGACTGAAAATGGAATAAAGAGAAGAAACAGAAGTGCATTTATATCGACAAGAGAACACTGCAATTGATTAACTCCTCACGGAATCATAACTTATAGATAATGTAATGTCCCAGGCAAATGATCAGGAAGACAACCTGAACTGAGAGCCAATTGTCTCTGATGATTCACATACTACTCTATAGACCTTGAGAAAGAACAAGGGGAGGTGATGGTGTCGTGGTATTATTATTGGACCAGAGACCCAGGATAATCCTCTGGGGACCTTGGTTCAAATCCTGCCAATAAAAATCTGGAATTAAAAGTCTAATGATATCCATGAAACAATTGTTGTAAAAAAACCCATCTGGATCCTATTGTCCTTACCTCGTCTGGCCTACATGTGAATCCAGACCCACAGCAAAGAGAGGGAGTCAGGAAGGGCGAAGGAGTAAGGCTGGAGGAAGAAATGGCCTAGCAAGCCACTCAGTTGAAGCAAACTGCTACAAAGTCACAAAAGAGGAATGAAACCGGATGGACCACCTGGCACCGGAAACAACAATGGCAACAGCCATGTTGATTCTGTAATGTCCTCCTTACATCTTGAGGCTAGTACCAAAGTTGGGAGAGCTAGTCAAGCAATAGCCTGACAGAGTCATCCTCATGGAATCATAACTTACAGAAAATGTAATGTCCCAGGCATCACCATCACTGTCCTGGTGGTGGCACAGTGGTATACAGTCAGGAGGGAGTTGACCTGGGAGTCCTCAACATCAACTCCAGACCCCAAGAAGTCTCATGGCATCAGGTCAAACATGGGTAGGACTGCTGATTACCATGTACTGCCCTCCCTCAGCTGATGAACTCAGCTCCTCCATGTTGAACATCACTTGGAGGAAGCACTGAGGGTGGCAAGGATGCAGAATGTACTCTGGGTGAGGGACTTCAATGTCCATCACTAAAAGTGGCTCAGTAGCACCATTATTGACTGAGCTGGCTGAGTCCTAAAGGGCATAGCTGCTAGACTGGGCCTGTGGCAGGTGGTGAGGGAACCAAAAAGAGGTTAAAACATACTTGACTTCATCCTCACCAACCTACCTGTCACAGATGCATCTATCCATGACAGCATCAGTAGGAGTGACAACCTCACAGTGAAGATGAAGTCCTGGCTTTACATTGAGGATACCATCCATCGTGTTGTGTGGCACTACCATTGTGCTAAACAGGATAGATTTTGAACAGGTCTAGCAACTCAAGACCATGAGGTGCTGTGGGCCAACAGTAGCAGCAGAATTGTACTCAAACACAAGCCCATTGTCCAGCATATCCCCCACTCTACCAGTACCAGCAAGCCAGGGTATCAACCTTGCTTCAACGAAGAGTGCAGGAAGGCATGCCAGGAGCAGCACCAGGCATACCTAAAAATGAGGTGTCAACACGGTTAATCTATAAAACAGGACTACTTGCATGCCAAACTGCATAAGCAGCAAGTGATAGATAGGGCTAAGTGATCCCACAGCCAACAGAACAGATCTAAGCACTGCAGTCCTGCCACATCCAGTCGTGAATAGTGGTGGACAATTAAACAACTCATTAGAGGAGGAGGCTCCACAAATATCCCCATCCTCAATGATGGAGGAGCCCAGCACATCAGTGCAAAAGATAAGACTGAAATATTTGCTATAATCTTCAGCCAGCAGTGCCGAGTGGATGATCCATCTCGGCCTCCTCCGGAGGTCCCCAACATCACAGTTGCCAGTCTTCAGCAATATGATTCACTCCACGTGATTTCAAGGAACGGCTGAAGGCACTGGGTACTGCAAAGGCTATGGGCTCTGACAATATTTTGACAATAGTACTGAACACATGTGCTCCAGAACTTGTCATGCCCCTAGCCAAGCTGTTCCAGTACAGCTATAACATTGGCATCTACCGAGCTATGTGGAAAATTGCCCTGGTATGTCCTCTACACAAAATGCAGGACAAATCCAACCCGCCCATTACTGCCCCATCAGTCTACTCTCCATCATGAGTAAAGTAATAGAAGGGATCATGAACAGTGCTATCAAGCGGCACTTGCTTAGCAATAACCTGCTCACTGACACCCAGTTTGGGTTCCGCCAGAGCCACTCAGCTCCTGACCTCATTACAGCCTTGGTTCAAACATGGACAAAATAGCTGAACTCCTGAGGTGAGTGAGAATGACTTCCCTTGAAATCAAGGCAGCATTTGACTGAGTGGCGTCAAGGAATCCCAACAAAACGGAAGCCAATGGGGATCAGAGGGAAAACTCTGCTGGTTGGAGTCTTACCTAGCACAAAGGAAGATGGTTGTAGTTGTTGGAGGTCAGTCATCTCAGTTCCAGGACATCGCTGCAGGAATTCCTCAGGGTAGTATCCTGGGCCCAACCATCTTCAGCTGCTTCATCAATGACCTTCCTTCCATATAAGGTCAGAAGTGGGGATGTTCACTAATGATTGCACAATGTTCGGCACCATTCGTGACTCCTCAGATACTGAAGCAGTTCATGTCCAAATGCAGCAAGACCTGGACAATATCCAGGCTTGGGCTGATAAGTGGCAAGTAATATTTGCACCACACAAGTGTCAGGCAATGACCATCTCTAACAAGAGAAAATCCAACCATCGCCCCTTGATGCGATGGCATTACTATCACTGAATCCCCCAGTATCAACATCCTAGGGGTTACCATTGACCAGAAACTGAATGGGACTAGCCATATAAATACTGTGACTACAACAGCAGGTCAGATGCTCGGAATAATGCGATGAGTAACCCACCTTCTAACTCCCCAAAGCATGTCCACCATCTACAAGGCACAAATGGGGAGTGTGATGGGATATTTCCCACTTGCCTGGATGAGTGCATCTCCCACAACACTCAAGAAGCTTGACACTAGCCAAGGCAAAGCAGCCCGCTTGATTGGCACCACATCCAGAAACGTTCACTCCCTCCACCACTGACGCTCAGTAGCGGCAGTGTGTACCATCTACATGATGCACTATAGGATTTCACCAAGGCTCCTTCGACAGCACCTTCCAAACCCATGACCAATACCATCTAGAGGGACAAGGGCAGCAGATAGATGAGAAAACCACCACCTAGGAGTTCCCCTCCAAGTCATTCACCATCCTGATTTAGAAATATATCACTGTTCCTTCACTGTCACTGGGTCAAAATCCTGGAACTCCCTTCCTAACAGCACTGTGGGTGTACCTACACCACATGGTGTGCAGTAGTTCAAGAAGGCAGCTCACCAACACCTTCTCAAGAGCAACTAGGGACGGGAAATCAATGCTGGCCCAGCCAGCAAAGCCCACATCCCGTGAATTAATAAATAAAAATGGAGAACTTGAATCCTATACAACCTCAGAGAAAGCTGAGAACAAGGTCGGGGAGATTGGTGAAACCGTCACAATGTTTATCTCTGCGAACCAGGGACGAAGACAGAGAGTGTGGGGGGAGATGTAGGATAATGTAAATAAGGTATTCAATGGAGGCAGAGACTTGGGGGGTGGGGTGCGATGTAGGATAAAGGGTTTATTTTAAATATATAAATATATAGTCTGCATCATCAGTGATGTAAGATTACATGATAACAGAGTAAGCTGAGAGAGAGTTGTTACGTAGAGCCTCGTCCTCAGCCTTGCACTCTACATAATTAGTATAATGTTCAATAAAAGGTAAGGTTTACCTTCAGCATTATCTATAAATGGAGACCAGGAACAATCTTATCTAAGACCCACAATGAAGATAACAGAGTCAACGTGCCCACACCTCCAAAGTGAGTGTGGGCATGGTTGGAAGCTGGGAAGCTGCTTGCCTCCAATTTCCAATTAACTGTCTTTAAGCTCCTTGAGAAGCTTGTTAACAGGTGAGGGCCAGAAGGCAATTTTCAAATCACAGATTGGCAAACAGTCTGGTACACGTCAAACACAGCTATCAGGTATAATATGGTGAATCATCAAGTAATGCTTATTCTGAAGAAACATTTTGTGGGAATAAGGGTTATTGTGCCAGATCAGGTACAGTACCTTTTCATTGGCCATTTGGCTACTTCTCTGTGCCATGAGGCTGCTGGTCCTCTGATGTCCTACCTCCTCTTCTGCATGGGAAAAGCAGGCCCCATTATGACAGCCATCTGCCTTTGAGAATTGTGCGCAGCAGTCAGATGCCAACGCCTGTCAGCAATCAGCACTGCTAATTGAACATTGAATTCACTGCCAGCTCAATTTAAGCACTTGCATTTGAACACAGTGTCCCGTGAGCACACAGAGACGATACAGGGTGTAACCCAGAAATTATCTGGTTGTTGAGTTTGTGACCGGGGATTGAAAATCAACCCCATGGAATTTTCCAAATGGTGATGTAACACGCTACATGAACCAATGAGTCTGATGCATTGGAAAGCAATTCAGTTTTGGAGAAAAAAATGAAAAAAACCCTGGGTTTGTTGAAAAGTGGTGTTTCTAAATGTTCATTGTTCAGTTTGATCAGCTCTGGCTAATTTTCCCACTGGGAGCTATTAAATATGATTGGTATTGACCATGGTTAGTTTGTAACACTCTTGCCTCTATGTCAAAAGCTTATGGTTCCTAAGTGTCACTCCGAGACTTGGGGCAGGATTTTTGGGTCATTGGGTGGGTGTGGTGGGAGGGCCCGGGAGCAGCCAGGAAATGTGCCACTGCCCGTGATCAACCCCCGACTGTGATTTCACGCTGGTTGGCCAATTAACGGCTAGCCAGCATGAAAGAAGCGCTGAAAGGCTCAGTGCTTCCTGGGTGAGGACAGGAGGAGGGTGAGCGCTGAAGTCAGCGTGGGCGCAGGGGAGTGCGCAATGAGAACTTCCTGAAGGCAAAGAGCTGAAGAATTTTAAAACTTTAAATAAAGATTTCAAAATCCCAGAAAAATTTCCTCCCACAAGAAGCACTGACCTGTTGATGATAAAAATTCTGCCCTAACATTTTTTGTAAAATTATTATCGGAAACCTCATACCCCCCTTGGTTGATGTTTCGTCAAAAATCCAACGGCCGTCTGGCTGATTTACCGCCTGCCAACCGTAAGTTTGAACAGGCAGTGAAAAATGGCGGTTAATTAATTGATTAATGGCTTTAATAGGCCCCTTAATTGTTAGCGGGCTCACTGCCGAATCTCGCATGTACCTGCCAACTGAAATATCGCGCAAGTGGACGATGACGTTGGGACACTCATCCAACGTCATCGCGTGCTATTTCATGATAGAGCATGTCAGGCATGCACACCGAGTGGAAAATTGAACACAATTGAACAAGTGAACCCTTGAACACAAAGGTCTAGGTTAACATTCCAGTGCAATACTGAAGAATTGCTACACTGCCAGAGGTGCTATGTTTCTGACGAGATGCTAAACTAAGGCCCTTCTGCTCTCTCAGATTAATGTAGAAGCACCCATTGCATTAAACAACAGTAGGCAAGTTATCCTCATTGTCCTGCTTGATGTTTATCCAGGAATCAAAACAATTAAAGAAAAAAACAGATAAACTGATCATTACCACATTACTTTTTTGTGAGAATGTGCTATGTGCAAATTGGTTACTATCTCCTCCATTACAACAGTGACTATATTTCTGAGGTACTTCATAAAGTGCTTTGTGATGTTCTGAGGTTGCGAAAAACATTACATAAATGTACATCTTTTCTTTTGTAAAATTTCAAATGAAAAAATACATATGAGAAACAAGTAAGCAAAGATTACATTTGCTCTCTTCTTTCACCTATCTGTCTTGGGCTTTGGTTGGGCAATATCAAAGGACTCTTCTCATACTAAGTAAATATCAGAATCTGTTTCAATACCAGTTTACAGTTGGCATGGTTCTGTGCTGGAGTAGGAGAGCTCCTCCTGAAGCATGGAACAACTTTAAAATGCTTTCCAGAAGCACAGAAACTGATCCAAAATATGATGTACAGCTTTCTATCATAAAATGGTTACTCTGGTGCATGTGTGGTCCCTTTAAGATTCATCATTGAAAGGGGTTTTGATGTTTTATTTTTTTGAGGGAGGAATAGGAAACATTTCACTCTGTGATAGTATGTAGGGTTACTAAATCAAATATTACATAAGACAGAGAATGCAAAGTACAATTTTCATACCATGATTTGAATTTCTATCACCATTTGTCACTACACCAGTATAATAGTTACATTCCCAAAATTGGAAGCTGCAGAATTACTACCAGTTCTTTCAAGTGTTACTCTTGCTATTTTCCAGTGAATCTACATTCACTTAGAATTAAGCCAATGCCATCAAACCCTTTGTCAAATAAATTTCTTAAATAGAGAACTTATCCCATCTGTCTGAGATGGATTCAAAGTGAAGTTTCACAGTTAGGAAGATAAATTACACAGAATTCCTGGTTCTAACCTGCACGTCATCATATTATTAAAACAAATCACCTGAGCTGGCATTCTGAAGTGCATTACCAATTTCTTTTGCTCATGATCCAGGAATTTGGTCATCAGCAATATCAGTTAACTCTATGTGCCTTTATTCAGATTCAGATTTATTTTTATTGTAACAATGTTCACATGTAGTTTGATATCTTCATAATTAATAATGATCAAAGTGCTGAAAAATACCCTGAAGCAAGGATAGGCTTTAAATATCAGTGTTGATAATTAGGTTGCTTGAACTGCAGTTCAATCAGCAAAAATCTGCTGATTAAAAACATGCAACTTTTCAAAATTATCTACATGTGTCTGTTAACTCCGTATATGCTGTTTGCCAAGTAATTATTTTTAATGTAATGTTAGCTTGAAGCAAATTGTGCCCCATATTCACAACCAATTCAAGCCTGACATTATTTCTTCAGCAGCACGTGCCATGGTGACAGATGTAATTGGCTCACTATCATGTCTGTCACTTGAGTTAGCCTGGAGGCAAATGTGCTCATCTGCTTGGGGTATCTAACAACTATAGCAATATTTAGGGTACATCAAGTCCTAGCTACAAGCATTCCTATAATCTATGCATTACACAAAAGAAGGGACTTGGTTTTGTATAGTGCTTTTCACAACCTTAAGGCTTTACTTTTGAAGTGCAGTTAATGTTGTAATGTAGGAGACACAGCAGACAATTTGTACACAGCAAGGTCCCACAGTTAGCAGTGAAATAAATGGTCAGATCATCTATTTTAGGTGTTGGTTGTGGGAAAACTAAATCAAGACAACTCCCCAGCTCTTATTTAAAATAGTGCCATGGGATATTTTAGATGGGACCTTGGTTTAATAGCTCATCTGAAAGGCAGCATAGCTACCAGTGCTCTCTCAGTACTGCACTGAAGTGTCAGTCAAGATTATGTACCCAAATCCCTGGAGTGGGACTTGAACTTAAAACATTCTGACTTTGAGATAACAGTCTATGATTGAGCCATTTCTGGCATTGATCAATCAATTTAAGTTTGAGTTATACTTTAAACTGTTACACATTGTTACACATCAAAATGATCTTCAAAAAGGGATAAAAAAGAGGACATCAGTCATTTTTTACTGCCAATCTACTTAGAAATAATTGGCCTGTAACTGACTTCAGGAGTAATTGGCTTCTTATGGACCTAATTACTATTTACAGCAATTAGACGCTGTGGCCTTTAAAGAATTGGCCACAATACATATATCTGTATCATAGCAACACACAAATATGTTGCTTGTTATGAAGCATTTCTCAAGCAAACAAAATGTATGCTTTTATTTATTGTGAACAGCCCCATAAAAATGTTAGCATCGTGTGTGTTAAAAAATTAAGGAACAGGAAGTTAAAAAGGAAAAAATGTAAAGTATAATTTAACGACTCCCAAGGGAAAATTATTCAGAATTGAGTGTTTTAAAACAGTAAAAAGATTGAAAAATAATCACAAGAAACGCAGAAATGACAACATGTAATAGTCAAGATCTAAGGGTGGTATTTTGTGTTTTCTTTTTACTAAAGAGCTTGTGTTTGTTCATGCATAAATCTTTATGCTTTTTCAGTATTCAGCTCTCTTACAGCTTAATGAACCTGATTCATATTCTTCAAATATTGACTGCAGTCAAGTGTTACAGCAGTGAAATATTAGCTTGTGGGATACAGAAGTGACTGAAAGTGTATTAGAAAGCTCACATCTAAAACTGGATAAAGAATCTGTACAGTGCTCAATGTGGGGAAGGTTTTACTTTAAATTAACTAATTATGTTTCATTGGTTTTTTTTTAATTTTTGTTTTGCTAAGAATTAATGCAAATGTAGAAATTAATTTAATACTTCCCATAATATCAAATGAGTTACATTTTGCATTTCTCTCCAGGTGGACCTGATATCATCTTGAAAATTATTTTTGCTAAGAAAGAAACTAAACTCAAGGAGCAATTGCAAAAAGCAAGCATTTCTACTTTAATGATGTTTGCTGATTTGATGACTTACAGTATTTATTTGATGGCTACCGTAAAGTGCCTGGATTATGTGAACGTAACAGCAATCACAGAGGACAAAGCACCATGTGCAATCCTTTTTTATTGCTACACTGGGATGTGATGGCATTACTTGGTACAAAGCTGTGGCCTTTACAACAATGTAATGAAACAATAAAATACAATGATCTCAAAACAAACAATTCAGCTTGTTTAAACTATATTACAGCAAATGTCAGAACAAAATAAAGAGTGATAAAAATAAATATCTTTCTTATCTGTCATACTTAGGCTCAGTACTACTTTAGCCAGACAGTGGTGAATCTATGTAATTCATTGCCACAGAAGGCTGTGGAGGCCAGGTCATTGAGTGTGTTCAAGACCGAGATAGATAGGTTCTTGATTGGTAAGGGGATTAAAGGTTACGGGGAGAAGGCGGGAGAATGGGGTTGAGAAACTTATCAGCCATGATTGAATGGCGGAGCAGACTCGATGATCTGATTGGCCTAATTTCTGCTCCAATGTCTTATGGTCTTATGGTACCTAAAACTATTACTATCGCCTACGGGTGCACCAAGTCCTCACATGATTTTCTAAGACTGCCAGGCAATGACTATCTCCAACAAGGGAGAATCTAACCATCGCATCTTGACATTTAATGGCATTGTTAATGCTGAATTCCCCACCATCAACATCCTGGGTGTTAGCATTGACCAGAAGCTTAACAAGACCAGCTATGTTAACACTGTAGCTATAAGAGCAAGCCAGAAGCTGGGAATTTGACAATGAGTAATTCCCCAACTATCAACGTCCTGGGGGTTACCATTGAACAGACTGTTATGACATGGCAGATGATGTGTGCCAGGTGGACCAAATCTACAAGGGAAATTTGGTCAGAGCTGTCACAATGATTTTGCAATTTGTATTTATTTTGAGATGTGTGTACTGAATTCAGAAGTAATAAATCCACCAAGACTTTTGGAGATTTTTTATTAAATTACATTAAAATATTTATTAATGAAATAAGAGATTTCAAAAACATACATAAGATTAAAATTACTACTATAATAATTCCTAAAATTCCTATTTCACCTGACTCCCAGTTATACCCGCTTTAAGGAAATGGTCCAAAAATAGATTTTAGATTTTAAAAAGATCCACCAACTTAACACAATACCTGGACAGTGGAATTCCAAATGGCTTTCTCCAACTCCAGTTTCGGCGGATAGCAGGCTTATGCACAAATGCACAACAGCAATTGACAATCACACATTGATCTGTCTGAATAAATGTTAGTTCTCAAATTGATCAGACAGGGGCTAAATGCCTGGTGAGCTTGTGGCAAAGGGACCACCATAAGGAGTCAGCATGACAAAATTGAAGGAGGTAGTTGTAGCTGAGTGCAACATCTCTCACTCTCAGCACCTCAGGCAAGTGCGCATCGAGCTGAATGACCTGCTCAATGACGAGAACCCAAGGAGTTCTAAGAATCACCGAAAATGTTGTGGTTCTGGAGTGACACATAGACCAGACTAGGTAAGGGTGACAGATTACCTTCCTTAAAGGACATTTATGAACCAGAGAGTTTTTTTTTAATGACAACCTGGTAGCTTCATAGTCATTATTACAAATGATAATTTTTTTTAATTCTAGGTTTATTAAATTAATTGAATCACATCCAATGTGATGGGATTTGAACTCATGTCTTTGTATTATTAGCCCAGGCCTTTCAGTTGATGCTCTATCACCATATCTGTAGATGTGGGACCCTCATAGTAGCAATGTTCTGCCAGCAAGTTTGGCAATCAAAGTGGGGGATGAGTCATAGAATTAAAGGGTTAGCTTTATTGCCCAGAAGCTTACCTGGCACTTCCCAGAATAAAACTTTGTGGCTCATGGGGATCATGATAATGAAAACAATGTGACAACTCCCTACAAATCTGGTATTGGCTTGCAGGTTTTTTCATTACATCACAATATAATTAGAAGTGAAGAAAACCATTCAGCCTATCATAATTCATCCTTTGAGGCCAATCCTACATTCTCCCCTTGCGATATGTAATTTATTGTTAAATGATTCCAGAACATTTTGCCTCCATAACTCTGCTCCAAAGTCCATTCCAAGTGTAAATCACTCACTGTATGAAGAACAACCAAATGATATGAGTCTTAAAGTTAACTTTTATGCCCACAGTTTTTTGATTAAAGTATTATCCAGAATTAACCTTGCCCGTAATGTTGACTATTTCTATAGGGTCACCTCTTCAGCATCTCCTTTACAATTTAAAAAGCCTATCCCTCAGTTCTTTTTTCATATCTCAGACCTTTGAGAATGCATTGATTTCCTTGTGGTTCTTTACTGCCCAGCTTCTAGAGCTTGAATGTCTCTCATTTCCTGACAAACAGAAGTGGATACTAAATTCAAGCACAATTTGATCAAACCTTCCTCTGACTTGCTCTCTACTATATTGACAGTGTAGTTCATATTCTATTAGCTTTGATAATTGATGCTCTGCTTTGACTGAACAGTCTGAGCACTGAGTGTATTAAAGAAAGAAAGACTCATTGGAGTTAGTAACACCTGAATACAGAGACAGGGAGCAGAATCATTCGGGATATGCACTAAGTTTGGTAGCAGGCGGGGAAAAAAATGTTTTACCCACCGGCTGCAATAGTGGCTTTTCACACCGGATCATCCCAAACCCGCCGCATTAATTATGCCTTTCCAGGGTACACGCCTTTTCGATGGCGGGCTCCAATTCATCTGCCAAGCCGTCACCTCGCCGCTTCATCACTCCAGGCACCACATTTAAAGTACAGCCATACTCAGTGCTTCCAGCCTAGGACTGCAGCAAAGAAGACATGGCCCCAAAAGGCAAGAAGCCTGCTGCCCTCGAGCACCTTTTGGACATCGTGGAGGCCCACTGTGATGGCCTCTACCCCCATACTGGCCGCAGGAGGGGCAGCTACATTACCACTCCTGCTTGGTAGTCGATGGCAGTGGTGATCAGTCCCAATACTGCATAGGAGAGGTCGGCCATCCAATGCAGATAGAGGATGAATGATCTCATCCCTGTAGCCAGGGTATGGCAACCATCTCATCACTCCAACCTCACATACTCAAGCCCATCACACATTCACTGGCATCTCACTCACTGCCAGCTCAAGGGACATCACCACTCACTCTCTCACACCCAGTCTCACATGTCCATCAGGCCTCATCTCCTCTGGAGACTGCCTCCTCAGCCCTCACCATCTTGAGGCCACTGGCACAGATCAAAGTGCACCCACAAACACTCACCCTGGGATGCCCTCCTTCCCCAGCACAGCTCAGGTCCTGCAGCATCTTCCCTTGCCTGAGGCCACTTCTCCTCTTTCCCCAAGCAAGACCTTGTCCTGCAGCCATTGAAAAGCCACCCACATGTGGCCGATCTGGTAGGTGGAGACCAACCTGTGAACCCCCCTAAAAGTGATGTGGTGCTGCCTGTGAAGCCTGGAGCTGATGACAGCGATGACTGCTGACTGAAGCGAGGTCAGCAAGCAAACCTTGAAGTCCCAAGCGAAGAGAAACCCACCAAGTGTACATCATATCTATGCTGTTGTGAAACATGTCAACGTGTTTTCCCGCCGACGTGGGTGGACGATCCATCAAGGGGAGGTGCTGGGCTTGCTGAGCTCAACGGGCTGGCCTTATAATGATATGCAGGTGTTTACAATGAGGTTCCTGTCATCTGGTGGTGAGAAACGGGCCCCGCCATCGATGGGCTGAGTGGACATTCCGAAACTGGTTTCACAACATTGTGAAGCTGATTTTTGGTCTTCTTGCCACATTGTCCGCTCACGCCGCCGAACACGTCCAACATCAGAAATCACGAATAATCCTGGCTAGGAATCACAAAGCACAATTTTTTAAAAATTATTCCTTTACAGAATGTGGGCATCACTGGCTGGGCCAGCATTTATTGCCCATCCTTAATTACCATTCAGATGGTGGTGGTGAGCTGCCTTCTTGAACCGCTGCAGTCCATGTGGTATAGGTACACCCACATTGCTGTTGGGGAGGGAGTTCCAAGATTTTGACCCAGTGACAGTGAAGGAACGGCGATATATTTCCAAGTCAGGATTGTGAGTGGCTTGGAGGGGAACTTGCAGGCGGTGGTGTTCCCATTGTTCTGCTAACCTTGTCCTTCGAGGTGGTAGAGGTTGCGGGTTTGGAAGGGGCTGTAAAGGAGCAATAACTGCTAGCCTAGCTAGCGATGCCCACATGCATGAATGAATGTAAGCAAAACATCATTTGTTCAGCTCTCTCTTTGGTCATTGTTAACTCCCAAGATTTGGGAGACAGTGTGAGATTCAGTGATGGTAATGCCATTGACTGTTAAGAGGAGATAGTTAAATTCTCTATTGTTGGAGATGGTCATTGCCTGGCACTTCTTTGGTGCAAATGTTACTGGCCTGAATATTGTCCAGGGGCGTAATTTTCCCAGAATTGCAGGATGCAGGATGGGCAGCAAAGTCAACAACCGGCTTGGAAGGCAGTGGCAGCGGTGGCAAATGCCCTGCAGAGGAGGACATCTACCCAATGCCGCAAAAGGATGAATGATCTCTTCTGTTCCACACTCTCAACTCATACATTCACAAACCCATCACACATTCACAGTGGCCTCACTCACTGCCAGTGCAAGGGACATTCTTCTACACACACCATCATTGTCCTCATCCCATCCATGTGACCACTCACCAGCTACACAGGCCAAGCCTACTTATCATCTGGCCCGGCAGGAGTCCTGATGCACTCTCCCCATCTCTATCCATGCAGGACAAGCTGGCTCATGACATACAGGAAGGGCCACAGACAGATGAAGGAATGCCGGAATTCGAAAACAGAGCCATCCAGCCGGCCAGCAATGAATGAGACCAGTCCTGTGCTGATGGTGGGATCAGTGCTGCACTACCAAGTGAGGATCCAGCAGTGCAATATCCATCAGACAATCATGCTGTGAGTGATGTGTCCTCTTTTATAGGCCACTGCAATGCATTAAGTATATCCCCTAGCTTTTGCAGGCACATCTGCCAAACAGCCAACAGAGTCCATGACCTAGGGCCTCCAATCAAGCTCTGAGGAAATCTCTGAAGAGGAATCTGAAGGTGTCTTTCCTGAAGACCCATAGAAGTGCTCACCCTCACTCTCCACCAGGGCAGAGACACACATCTCAGTGGGACCTACCTCTAAAGTAGCCTCGGGATCACAATCTGGTGAGCACATCACACTTTCTGATACACAGCAGGTAGCAGCAGGGACTTCCCAGATCCCCAGCACTGGGAGGGCTGCTGGAGGCCAGAACATTGCTGAGTCTGAGTCAAGTGACAAGCATCTGGACTCAGTCAGCTCACAGTTGCTGGAGCTGCAAAGGGAAGCTAGGGATCAGGAATGGATGTCCGCTGCACTCATCAGATTGCGAGGCATGATGGAGGAGTCCATTCATTTCCAGGCTGAGGTGATAGCACCAATGTTGCAATGCACCGAGGTCAACACTGGCAGGATGGCGGCTGCCATGGAGACCTTGGTCCAGGACATCATTCATGCACTGCTGCGCATGCTCAGCTCCATTGCTGATTCCATAGTTGGCCTCCAATAGTGTGAATGCGAGAGGAGTGCTGGGCAGCTGAATCTCACCCCAGCTACCCCTTCCGCTCATGGAGTCAGCCAGGAGCCCTTGGACACCCATAGGGAGGAGCATCAGCAGATGCACACTCCGGGGCCAACCGCTCAGGTGACTCTGGGAGTGACTGGCTCAGCTGAATCCCCTCTTCCTATGACCTCCACAGCTCCAGCTTCACAGGCCGAGGAAGGTGCCACTGCCACACAGTAGGACCCCAAAAGCAAACCAGGGCCCTCCAAGCCATCACAGGCAGGGCATCACAGTCAGCAGGCTGCCTCCACCTCTGCTGCGGAAGTCCAGAAGCACCAAGAGGTAGTGGTGGGGTTAGGAACGTTAAGTAAAAGTAGTTGCACAGCCTGGCCACAGGTGTTGCTCACTTGTACATACTGTTCGCTATTGCCAATAAACTCCTAAGAATGTCTCCCTGCCTGTGGCTCCTTGTTCTGATGAGCAGTGTTCTTGTCACTCAGATGTGAAACCTTTCTGTGCAAGATAAAGGCAGGTGTCTCAGTCCAGGGCCTCTTCCCTGTGCTCTGTGCGGCCTTCAGACCACAGTGATGGTCCAGCCTCACACTCCCTGGAAACATTACTGATGCCTGCACCTCGGCAGTGCTGGTCATTGCTTCCAGAATGTAGTGGGCAGGTGCCACAGAGTACTCTCAAATTCTCTGTGTGCTCTCAGCACCTTTAAGGTGGGGCTGGCCCCCATCACACCAGCATCTGCAACCAGTGATGCTGTGCACCAGCTCCTGAAGGGCTGAGGTGCTGAAGGTGGACACAGCATCAGATGCATTTAAAGTTTCATGGCTGGGTCTCTAACATGGCCCTGTTCATGGAGCGGAAGCGAGCTATCCTCGGCCAAAGAGGAGTGGGACATTCTCAGAGGCTATGTGAAGATCTATGGAGTGTCCTCACTGCATGTTGTGATCACCTTCCTGTGTTCAAGCGACTATTAGGGCCTCCACTGTGTCTCTATGATAGGAGCATTCTCACAGAGGGTATCAGCGCTGCCATAAGCCAGACTGGAGCCAAACTTTCACAACTCCAATGTGAGGATCTATGGGGACACCTCACTGCATGTCGTCATCATCCTCCGCAAATCTGGCAGCTATGCGGACCTCCTAAGCGCGCCTGCCTCGTCTAGCCTGTGCAAAAGCCTCATCCCCATCATTCACACCACCAAGGACATCCTCACCCTCATCCCCGTTGGCGTTATCCTCATATGATGGGACATCTAACACCTCCATCTCCTCCTCAGCCAGCTCCTCTCCCTGTTGCAGCGCTAGGTTGTAAAGGGTGCAGCAGGCAACAATGATGCATGACACCCTCTGCAGACTATATTGCAGGGCTTCACCAGACTGGTCCAGGCATCGGAACTGTATTTGGTGGTCTGCTCCACCAAGTTGCGAGCTGCTGCATGAGCCTCATTATACCGTCACTCTGCTGCAGAGTGAGGCCGCCGCACGGGTGTCATCAGCCACGGCCTCTGCGGGTAGCCCTTGTACCCAAGGAGCCAACCCTGCAATCTCTATGGACCTTGGAAGACTGCAGGGATCTGCGAGTGACTCAAGATGTAGGCGTTGTGCACAATCCCTGGAAACTGTGCACACAGCCATAGGATGAGTTTCTGACGGTCATATACCAGCTGCGCTTCCATTGAGCAGAAGCCCTTGGGGTTGATGAAGTCCACCAAGTGTAGCGACAGAGACCTGAGCACCCCATGAGTGCAGTCAATCGCACCCTGCACCTGTGGAAATCCCAAGATTAGGGCAAACCCAATGGTGCTTGCATCCTGGCTCTTCCAGTCCCAGGTAAAATGCACAAAGTTGTGTGCCATGGAGAAAATGGCATCTGTGACCTCACGAAAGCATTTGTGGGTGGTGGATTGTAAAATCCCACAGGGGTCACCTGTGGAGCCCTGAAAGGAGCCACTGGCAAAGAAATTGAGCGCCACGGTCACTTTCACAGCCACTGGCAGTGGATGCCCTCCATGTCCCCTTGGTGCCAAGTCCTGCAGTAAGAGGCAGATCTGAGCCACCAGGTCCCTAGACATGCACAGTTGTCAGCGACACTGGTTCTCAGTCATCCGTAGGAATGGCAGGTGGCGTCTACAGACCCTGGGTGTTGCAAGGCACCAACCAGCCATGGCTCGCTGAGTGGGAGCCCCTGCTACTCCTTCTTCATGAGGTTGCTGCTCCTGCCTCTGCGCAGCCAGGTGCCTCAGTCACTCTCTCCTTCCTCTTCTATGGTCTCTGCAGGCATACAGCTAGGTCACCAGGATCCGTGATCCTGATGTGGTCCTCCTGCAGCATGAAAAGGAGAGCAATGTGGTTATCATGGCTCTCCTTAGCCCTTTCCTGTCCTTTAACACTTCCTGGAGAGTGCTGGTCACCTCTCGGATGGCCAGTGATGAGTGCGCTGCAAGGCTGCCCTGTCAACATGTGACATTGGGGACACTGGTCCAAACCGGGATGCTGATATTTCAAGGGGCTGTGAGCACCTCCAGCAGTGACTGCTACTTGGCCAGCATTGGCGAGGAGATTGTACGATATGTGCAGTCCAACTGCTCTGACATCCAGTAAAATGCTGGCGGTCTCAAAGTCTGTGCTGGGGGTGGGGTGGGGAGGTGGGGGGGTTTGGGGGCAAAGGGGTGGGGGGGTAAGGTGCGGAAAGCTTGGTGGCCCTTTGGTGCCTCCACGTTGCTTGCATGGGTGGGCAGGCTAGGAGCCTAACCCCAATCACATCACTGTGGCTGCACCTGACCTGTCTGAGTTGCAGAGGCATGGTCAGTTTATACAGGTGTCCCTAATGCGTGACCACTTTCCTTGCTTACCCTGCCCCCCACCTCAATTGCCTGTGCATGGGATGCAGAAGACTCCCCTGCCTCCCACCCATCCCACCAACAATGGTCGCCTCCAAAGCTGGCCAGCACTTGCCCCCAGACACCCCCCTCCCTCAGCAGCCACCTCTGAGGCCAAGCATCAGTTGCCCCAACCCCCGGGTGCCCCTGACGAGCTGTGGAGAACGCTGCTGCTCACTCACCTCATTTCCCCCAAAGTGAAGGTCACCAAGTGCACGTCGCCTGAGTGCTGTTGTGAAACATGTCAGCATGCTTTCCCACCGATGTGGATGTACGATACGGCAGGGTTCCAAGAGCCTGGTGGGAGGCCTTTTAGTTATATGCTAATGTGGTGCAATTAGCTCCCCACAGACCTATGGCGGAAAACGCGGCCCACCATCGGCATGCTGAGCGGACGATTGCAACCTGCCATCATGCAGTCATGAAGTAGGTCACACCATATTTTCCGCGCATGCCACCTATCATGCTCACTGCCAGCGGGCTCAGAAAAATCCACTCCAGGTCTTGCTGCATATGAACATGGACTGCTTCAGTACCTGAGGAGTCACAAATGGTGCTGAACATTGTGCAGAACCCAAACTAACTGTCAGTAATACTGCTATTGCTTTGTACGTGCCACTTGATAGCACTGTTGATGACCCCTTCAATCACTTTGCTGTTGACTGAGGGTAGACTGATTGGATTTGTTTTGCTTTTTGTGTACAGGACATACCTGGGCAATTTTCCACATTGCCGGGTAGATGCCAGTGTTACAGCTGTACTGGAACAGCTTTATTAGGGACACGGCTAATTGTGGAGCACAATCATTCACTACTATTGCCAGAATATGTTCAAGGCCCATAGCCTTTGCAGTGTCCAGTGCCTTCAGCCATTTCTTGATATCATGCAGAGTGAATCAAATTGATTGAAGACTGCCCTCTCTGATGCTGGGGTCCTTAGAGGAGGCCAAGATGGATCATCCATTCAGCGCATCTGCCTTTTTCACTGATGTGCTGGGTTCCTCCATCATTGAGGATCGGGATATTTGTGGAGCCTGCTCCTCTAGTGAGTTGTTTAATTGTCCACCACCATTCACGACTGGATGTGGAAGGACAGCAGATTGTGGGATCGCTTAGCATGCTGCTTCTGCTGTTTGGCATGCATGTAGTCCTGTGCTATAGCTTCAGCAGATTGACACCTGATGTTTAGGCATGCCTGTTGCTGCTCCAGACATGCCCCGCTGTACTCTTCGTTGAATCAGGGTTGATCCCCTGGCTTGGTGGTAATGGTAGAGTGGGGGATATGCTGGGCCATGAAGTTAAAGATTATGGTTGAATATAGTTCTGCTGCCGCTGGTGGCCCACAGTGCCTCATAGATGCCCAGTTTTGAATTGCTAGGTCTGTTCGAAATCTATCCCATTTAGCAAGGTGGCAGTGCCACACAACACAATTGAGGGTATCCTCAATGTGAAGGCAGGAATTACTCTCCACAAGGACTGTGTGGTGGTCATTCCTACCAATACTGTCATGGACAGATGCTTCTGCAGCAGACAGATCAGTGAAGGTAAGGTCAAGTAAGTTTTTCCCTCTTGTTAGTTTCCTTGCCACTTGCCACAGACCCAGCCTAACAGCTAGGTCCATTAGGACTTGGCCAGCTCAGTCAGGAGTTGTGCTACGGGCCTCTCTTTGTGATGGACATTGAAGTCCCCCATCCAGAGTATATTCTGTGCTTAGTGTGAAGGGTCAATTTAACTACACAGTCAATATCGTCAGTGATGTAAGATCACATGACAACAGAGTATGCTAAAAGATAGTTCTTTGTGAAGCCTCATACTAAGCCTTATCCAGGATACAGTTGTCTAGCATGTTTAATAAAGGTTAAAGTTCACCAACACCCTTGCTTCCAGATATCTCTGTTGATTCTAACCAAGGACAACCTAAGCTAAGACCCACAGCAATGATAACAGATGTGCCTCCCTCAGTGTTTCTTCCAATTGGTGTTCAACGTGGAGGGGTACTGATTCATTGAAGTATATGATAGGTGGTAACCTTCAGAAGTTTTCCTTACCCTATATTTGATCTGGTAGCATGAGACTTCATGGGCCCAGAGTCAAAGTTGAGCACTTGTGATTGTATACTACTGTGCGGTCAGCCCAAGCGTATCTGTCCTGCAGGGGGACAGGACATACATAGGGATGGTAATAGTGGTGTTTGGGATATTGCCTGTAAAGTATGATCCAGTGAGTGAAAATGTCAGGCTGTTGTTTTACCAGTCTGTGAAGCAGCTTTCCCAATTTTGACACTAGCCCGCAGATGTTATCAAGGAGGACTTTGCAGGGTCGACAGGGCTGAGTGTGCCATTGTCATTTCTGGTGCCTAGCTCAATGCCAGGCAGTCAGAGTGGTTTCATTCTTTTTTGGCTTTGTAGCAGTTTGATACAATTTGGCTTCATAAGCATTTCAGAAAGCAGTTTTCAAGTCAACCAGCGATTTGAACCTATGTCCCCTGAGCTTTAGCCTGGACTTCTGGGTTACTAATCTAGTGACATTACTACTATGCCACCATGATTATGCCACATGCGTTGATTGCAATACAGGAAGAATGTCAAATTCATACCTGTTTCCACGATTACCGCATGTGTAGGCTATCCCCTTCCCTGGATTAGCTACTTAACCCTTGTGGTCCGGAGGTTTACTCTGGATACTATCATGAAAAGCTGATTACCACCACAAATTACTTACAGGTGTATCGAACCTTTTAAGGAAGACTTGTGTGTCTTTAAGAAATACAAGCCAGGACACTTAGCAAAATATGAATGATAAAGTGACCACTTTTTGAAAAATTCCTATGTGGATTATGCTGACAGACCTGTCCTGAGAGAACATGGAATGTCACACCTGAAAATGTATCATGGCCTTCTTCAAGCAGAGACACTTGAAAGGGAGATAGGAAGGATGCAAAAGACTGAACTTCAATCTCCTGTGGTTGTGGAGACAAAATGCTGATTTGCACTAAAATCCATCTCCTGTTGATTTATATCTCAGAATGTGTAAATAGTTCTGAGATGGATGCAAGATGATCATTTCCTCTCCGTGGATACACAGAAAAAATGAGTTAAAAAGCTAGTTGCAGAGCAGTGCAATGAGTGCTGTGAGAGTGACAGCACAAGAAGATCAACTAGTCTCCCTGGCAAAGTGCCTCTCTCTCTCTATCTCTCTCTATATTGCAGGAGGCAAGGCCAGCAGAAGCCACAATCAAAAAGGAAATAGGACAGCATCTTCAGCTACCCTGCAGAACCAAATGTCTCCAAGCCTACTGCAAAACTGCCAAAGGCAGCTCTACCAGAATCACCCAACTTAACTGCCACAACATATTGCTATCTACGCCTCATGGACAAGCCAAATATTGATTTGTAATTTTTAAACTTGTATTTGGACACTTAATTTCCCATTTCTGATCTGTTTGTATGTGTGATGCGTTTTTATTATTTTTTCTCGGGTTTTAGTAACTAATAAACTTACTCTTTCTTTGACTCAAGAAAATAGTTAAATTGGCTCCTTCTAAAAGTAAATACATTTGGACTGGAAAAAGATACCCACGGGGGTGAAGGGATCTCTCTTAAATTAACCTTATTGCAGCCAACCAAGGGGTTGAATAAAGAAGGGGAGCCAGCTCATTCCCTCTCACCCAGGAACGTTACAAATTGGGGTCCCATTCAGGAAGTTAACAAACTGGGGTACCTCACCTGAGGACTGGTTATAGCAATATCAATGACTCAATGTACACTTTACCTGCGTTACAAGCAACACCTTTATTAACCCAAATCCATTTGCATATAAATCAATAGCAATGTAAAAATAACTATACAAATATCTGCTAATCCAATTGCTTGGTTTCTTGAGAGACAGACAAGATCGTGTGGTTAAACCATCCTGTTCTGTAACTCACATTGATAGGTGACCAGGCTATCCTCTCTTCCAATCACAGCCACAGGTCTCTTGCACATCCAATTCTTTTATCTATCTTTCGGATCTGCATGCTACATTTGCAGTGATGTCGTTTTCTCATTGGCACAGTGCTTTCAGCCTCAAGTTACCCCTCAATGAGATGATGGGTCCTTGAGATCATCACAACTACCTGCATCCTGATTGCAGCATTCATACCATGCTGAGCTGGCCCTTTGTTCCAGGTTTGTGTGTGTAGGTGCATCTTTGACTCATTTCTGCTTACATGTCTGGGCATGTTCCCCCTTTGTCTGTGTGTTTGTTATCTCCCTTCTGGTTGTTGTCTGTCCATAACCTAACCCTCTTTCCATCAGCTCTCGGTCCACCAAGCAGCCATTTTGTGTTATGCTGAAAATACATAGTTCAATCTCTAATATTATGTTCGGTATGACTTCTACAAAGAAAACCAGTGCATAAGTTGTTTAAAAAATGTGTATCAAAGAAACAAAACACAAAAAATATCTGTAATAGCAAATGCAGAGCAAGTTCAATTCTGATAATTTCATTGCAATTTTGTCCTACCTTTATATTGCAAAAGTCAGTGGTTAAGTTACAGATGTTATTCTCGTTATTTACTGACAACTAGGCCACACTATCTGTTGTTTAACAATAATGCATAGGTTGCCATTGCCAGGCTTATTAGCACTTTGGTGTCCACAATGTAGCCAATATTCCCTGCCCTGTTCCTTGGCTGCATGCATCAGCTGGGGCCCAAATTTCATTAGTGCCTAACACTATACTTAAAGGCAACATTTACCATTGCCTTGTAGTTGCGTTGTGGTTGCGGCAATGCTGAGCAGATTTTCAAACGTTTGCTGTGGAAGATTCAGCAATGGCTAATCAATTTATGCAGCATGCACCAAACTTTTTGGGCGTTGGACTGGAATTCATGGTGGAGGGGGCAGAGGAGAAATGTCCTATATCCTCAGGAAGCTGAAAGCCTTCCAGATATATTCTCAAATGGCAGCAGGAAGCGATAAGGGCAGAGGTCAATGCCAAGTACATAGCTGCACGAACCTGGCTGCAGTGCAGGAAGAAGTTCAACTCTCTAGCTGTACCCAAATCACTCGCCTACTTCACCTATTTCTTATTCCAGGTACTCCAACACTGGAACCTGTGTTCCACGACCAGGCAGTGTAAGATAAAGAAAAATTGAAGGCCAAGACACATCTTATTCAATCTCACAGTGGCAGCCACCAGCTTATATAGTGACACTGTGGATACTTTAGAAGAAAGGGTAGAGGAGAGATATGTATGTAGTGAAACACTTGACACAAGTGCACTAGTGTCAAGACAAGGGAAAAGAATAGCAGAGGTGTCAGTTCACTGGTGGACCAGGTTACAGACGAGTTCTGCAGCAGGAAGCACAGATAATAACTTTGATGGACAAGGCTACAGATGAAGGCTGATGGGTGTACACATGCAAATTCGTGCATGGGAAAACCTGCCAGAAAACATCACTCAGTGTCAAGGAGCATGGAGGAGCCGAGAACCAACTCGGCCAATTTGGAGTTAATTCTCTCCAACATAGAACAGGGGGCCACCTCATTAGCAGTCTCTGTGGGACCCACGGTGATGCAGCCAAAGCCTTATCTTTGATTGCAGCATAAGAGGCTTCTACTAAAAGTTTGACTGATGCAGTGGAAGCTCAGACTAAAGTCATAAAAGCTCACACTGTCATCACACAATCTAAGCTTGTTGCAAAGCAAGCTCAAATTGCTGCCTTCACAGTTCAACATATTGTAAGGGGCCTCCAGGGCATCACAGAATCACTGTAATTTTTATGAAGATTGTTGACGGGTCAACAGAGTAACAGTGGCTCCATGGAGTATGACCCTGCTGTCCTCTCTGAGGATGATAGTACTCATGTCTCCAATCTTGTCACTCTGCCGGTGCCTGTTGCCTGTTAGCCAGACTGCAGCGGCCTAGGCCCAGATAGCGCAGTCTGAATCTGGACCTTCCAGGCCAAGAGCCTGTCATCCTCAAAGGCCATCCACAGCCTTCTCAACTGAGCATCAGCAACCTTCTACCAACTACACTACAACCACTGAGGTAGCACTACCGAAGAACACATAAGAATAGCAAAGATAGAGGCACTAAGAGAATGCAAAAGTGTGATTACCTTATTTTTGTATGCATTCCATCATGATATAATTACTAAATTTACAGGCAACACAAAGAGAGGGAGGGAAGAGTATGCAAAAGACTACAGTCTGACAGCAGGAAGTTTAGTGATGAAAAACATCAGACTGTAGAAAGTTGTGGAGGTAGAAGGGAGCAAGTCAAGGGAGAAGATTTTAAATCCACATCATTATTCATAAAATACGTACTGTTAAGTATATCTGTAGCAGAGAGAAAATCAGGTACTATGTTACATCTGACTCAAATAAATAAGGAATTCACACTGAATCACTAAAATATAGATAATCATAGATTGCACAGAAAGCAATAATTTAAAAGAATTCAATTTCGGACAATCATATTTCTCATTTTTTTTTAAAGTAGCTCCAGTGATAATTTGTTTCTGACCCAGCTGAACATAAATCCAAATAGAAATGACTCATATAAGAAACCTAACACATGATAATAATTATATAATTTCTTCTAAAGTGAAGTTCCTCACACTGTAGCTTGTGTGACATTCTACATCGTTGCATTGCTGGTTCCTCCCAGATTGTTGCCATTTCCTGCAGAGACAGGGATTTGCTTCTGTTACAGTCACATTGTCATAACTTTGGTTTGGCTGTCAACTCTCAGAATTTCGAGTTCCTGTGGATGAGTTGTGTATTTGTGAGGGGTGGTGTGGTAATCTGGGGTGCAATACAGCTTTAAGAGAATGTGAACAGATTGGCCACGTAACTGTATAACCCAATAGCTATGCACGTGGGCTACAATGTTAATGTTAGTCTAGGGTAAGGTCTGGTTGGAGAAGCAAACATCATGTTAGTGTTGTGTTAATAAATAGCATGTGTTTCACCTCATATTGGTCTCTGCATATACAGTATATTTTTATCAACTCACCTTCTGACAGATAAGCTTACAACCGGTTCACAAGCAAAGCAAAGACCCCACAGTAGAATATAACAGCTGGGAACATCAGATGAGCTTGCACCCTGTTTCTGTGAAATTACAATGACTAGAATACAGTCAAATCACATAACATGATAACCAGGTAGAGAAATGATAAGTAGTATTATAAACCCATCTGTGAAGCCTACATCTTTTAATATCGTGCATATTTTGAATACTGTTATCTTATGTGACAGTCATGTGATGTAGTACTTCAATAAATTTGCTATATTACTGCAGTGAATAAGCCATATTTATACTTTGGATTTCTCTGTTGTCATCTCTATTTCTTTTAAGTTTCTGATTATTATCTCATTATTTTCACTGAATGTTTCTGCTCCATTTGCACTCTGATGTTAAAGCAGGCATAATTTGCTTTTTTTGTGTTTTCCAGTGAAGAAGCTGCTCATTTTATTTTACCACCGTGTCAGTTAACAAACATTCTATTCCTCTATGGTGTCCAATTGGCATTTCCACTTAACTAGAGTATTTTCTTCCCTCACATATTTTGTCAGCATGACCCCATGCTACAAAAACCTTACAAAGCATATACCTAGCACAAAGGAAGATGGTTGTGGTTATTGGAGGTCAGGCACCTCAACTTCAGGGTATCACTGCAGGAGTTCCTCAGGGTAGTGTCCTCGGCCCAACAATCTTCAGCTGCTTCATTAATGACAATCCTTCCATCATAAGGTCAGAAGTGGGGATGTTCACTGATGATTGCACAATGTTCAGCACCATTTGCGACTCCTCAGATACTGAAACAGTACATGTCCAAATGAGCAAGGCCTGGACAATATCCAGGCTTGTGCTAACAAGGGGCAAGTAACATTTGCGCCACACAAGTTCCAGGCAATGACCATCTCCAACAAGAGAGAATCTAACCATCACCCCTTGATGTTCAGTGTCATTACCATCACTGAATCACCCCAATATCACCATCCTGGGAGTTACTATTGGCCAGAAACTGAACGGGACTAGCCATATAAACACTGTGGCTACAAGTGCAGGTCAGAGGCTGGGAATTCTACTGAGAATAGCTCCCCTCCTGACTCCCCAAAGCCTGTCCACCCTCTACAAGGCAAAAATCAGAAGTTGAATGGAATACTCCCCACTTGCCTGGAAGAGTACAGCTCCCACAACTCTCAAGAAGCTTGGCACAATCCAGAACAAAGCAGCCCGCTTGATTGGCACCACATCCACAAACATTCACTCCATCCACCACCAACACACAATGGTAGCAGTGTGTACCATCTACAAGATGCACTGCAGGAACTCATCAAGGCACCTTAGATAGCACCTTCCAAACCCACGACCACTCCCACCTAGAAGGACAAGGGTAGCAGGTAGTTGGGAACACCACCACCTGGACAGTCTCCTCTAAGTCACTTACCATCCTGACTTGGAAATATATCACTGTTCCATCACTGTATCTGGGTCAAAATCCTGGAACTCCCTTCCTAACAGCACTGTGGGTGTACCTACACCACATGGACTGCAGCGGTTCAAGAAGGCAGCTCACCACCGCCTTCTCAAGGGCAACTAGGGATGGGCAACAAATGCTGGCCCAGCAAGTGAAGCCCACACCCCGTGAATGAATTTAAAAAAAAACAGTTGAAGGTAATTCCATCATGCTGTGTCAGTACAAATGTTTAGTGCTTTAAGATAAAGTAGGGGAATGTGTGAAATTACAATATATTTATTTAGTTTCCAGGATTCTAAAAAATTTAAATTGTGTTAGCCACACAACAGGTATTCTAATAAAATAAACCATCAAGTCATCACTTACTAATTCGCAAGCTTAAGCAACAAGGGAGCTATTTGGCCTAACTTCCAAGTTGGCTTATTTTCCCTCACCACATGGTCATGAATCTTAGTCATACCATAACATGTGATGAAAGCAATATTAAAAAAGAACTGAACTTATAAACTCCCATTGCATATGAGGCTGTTGGAAATAGAAACCTTTCTTTAAAGCATGCAATTTGGTGGTGAATGATAATGGTAGGAAACACGTATATGTGGAAGCAAACATGTTATTGTGAGGAAATGGATGTCAGGTTGATTACAGTCACAACAGTTGACGCATTGAGCTGAATTTTCCCGACCCTGTGATGGCAGGCTTGTAGGCTGGAAAACCAGGAAAATGTAAGGAGCCATGCCGGGGCAGCTCTCCAATGTATTCCCGTCACCAGGGGCAGGCTGGTAAGTCTTTCGGCTCCAAGCGCTACAGAGACAGGCAACCAATGTGCATTGTTAAGGCCTCAATTAGGAACAAGTTTGTGGCCTTGCTGATATTTGCAGCAGGCCACCGCCTTTGAGAAAGCCCCCCTGTGGCAGGCTGGGGTGAAATGAGGGTGGGAGGGAAAGTGGGAGGCATTGGAGTCTGATGCAAGAGGGGTTGTATGCATAAATGACCGCAGTTGTGGTCAAGACCAACCCAGTGAAGGGAGCTACTGGCCGAGATCCCAATTTCATGTCCCATGATTTGCAGGCCAGTAAGGTGTCCTCCATGTTGCCGCACCTTTGCAGTCACTATCTGGCCTCAGCTGTGCCCAACTCTCCCAGTTGGGCTGCTGAGGCTCTAGAGCTCTGATTGGGTCAACAGAACCGATAGCCCACCCGCCACCCTTAAGAGGAAGGTGAGCTTGGAAACAACCAGTTAGAAGGCCAACTCCCAGGTGATTGCTGAGCTGTTCTCATTAAAGCCTTCATCATAGCCACCCACATCCTTCCAGACCCTTCACCACTGAATAAATAGAAATCATTAGTCAGTTGCTGTTTATCCTCCCAGTGGACAATTCGGAATTAAACCAGTGCATACTTTGGGGCAAGTCATTTATCCCTGATTGACACTGGAGGTGTTATTTTTACTAGGCTAGGGCATTATGGGTTATGGAACTAAGGTGGGTAGATAGAGTTAAGGTACTGATCATCCATCTTCCTCTGAATGGCGAAACAGGTTTGACGGGCTGAATGGCCTACTCCTGTGCTTATATTCTAATGTAGGGCTTCAGTATAGAAAGGCAAATGGGGACTTTTTAAATTGTTTCATGGGTGTGGGTGTCACTGCCAAGGCCATCAGTTGTCCATCCCTAATTACCCTTAAGAAGGTGGTGGTGAGCCACCTTCTTGAGTTGCTGCAGTCCAGGTGGTACACCCACAGTGCTGTTAGGAAGGGAGTTCTGCAGTTTTCAAGGAACGCCAATATAGTTCCAAGTCAGGATGGTGAGTGGCTTGGAGGGGAAATTTCAGGTGATGGTGTCCCCATGCATCTGCTGCCCTTGTCCTTCTAGGTGGTAGAGGTCACGGGCTTGGAATGTGCTGTTGAAGAAGGCTTGGCAAATTGCTGCAGTGCATTTTATAGCTGGTACAGCCTGCTGCTGTGTGTCAGTGGTGGAGGGGGTGAATGTTTAATGTGGTAGGTGGGGTATCAATCAAATGGGCTGTTTTGTCTTGGATGTTAGTGAACTTCTTAAGTATTGCTGGAGCCGCACGCATCCAGGCAAGCGGCGACTATTCCATCACACTCCTAACTTGTACCTTGTAGATGGTCGAAAGGCTTTGGGGTTACAGGAGGTGAGTTATTCTCCCAGTCACTGACCTGCTCTTGTAGCCACAGTATTTTTACAGCTGGACCAGTTCAGTGTCTGTTCAATGGTAATCCTCAGGATGTTGAATGTCATAATTTGCCATAAAAAATGCTCTGTTTCCAACTTTTAACATCATGATCCTTTTGATCGCTCCTGATTACTTCAGGAATCATCAGAAGCCATCACAGCTTTGATAAATTTGTGGAAGTGAGCATTAGCATTGAGAAACATTCATTTGCACTCAAATATGTTCATTAGTGATCAAGAGCATCCTTTCACAATCAGTAGGGAACAGTAGCCATCAAAAGTGATCATCAGAGATCAGAAACAATTATTAGGCATCAAAAACAGTCACCAGGTATTAATAGGCATCAAAGCAGTTTGCCATTTGAGACACGTGATCAATTGGATCCATGTACCATTGTCCATGTATCCTGCACAATGACAAAAGAAATGAGGTATGTAAATTATGTGCTTGCAACAGAGGTCAAATAATTTTTCTTTTGAGATTTGCTTGAGGGCTACTTTTTGATTTTCAGGGACTCCTTTATCATTTGCACTAACTCTTTTCATTTCCCCCTGCCCTCCCCTTCACCCCCTGGCCTCACTTGCGCCCCACCCCCTCATTGACCCTGCCGATCCCGTTTTCCCTACCCCCGACCCCCCAATCTCGCTTACCATCTGGATTCCCATCCCGTCACTGGCCTCACTTCTCTCCATCCTCCCCCACTGCCCTGGCCTCGCTTCCTCTCCACCCAGCCTCAGCCCCCCCACCGCTCCACCAGCTGCGCTACCAACTGGCTTCACTTCCCCTTCTCCTCCCATCCTTTCTCCCCCCAGCCCCAGCCTTGCTTCCCCTAACCCACCAGCCTCACTTCTCACCCCGACACCTGGCCATCCCTCCCCCCACACCCTCCCCCCCCACCAGCCTCACTTCCCCCTCCCTTTCGTCTTGCTTCCCCACCCCCCCCCACCCCCACTGCTGGCTTTACTTCCCTTCTCACTAGCCCTATTTCCCCCTTCTCACCACCACCCTTCATCTTCCCACTGCTCCTCCAATCACAAACTATAATTCTCCTGCATTTTTTTCTCAGCAGTAAATGCAAGAGAGAAATAGCCTTTGATTGGAGGAGCAACACCTTACAGAATCTGTCACTTTCACTTGGGGGCAGGGGTGACTTTTCTCTGATTGGTCACCCTGTTATTGAATCTCCCATGGTTTTTTGAGGGCTTTTGGGGGCAATTTCGCCTGCTGCCCCAGAGGTTTTTGAATGTTGAACCAAACTGCTTGTAACAAAAATCTAAAAGCATGGAACATGCACTTGTAAATTAACTCCAAGTGCATAACTCTTTTATTTCCGTGCATTTTCTCTGTATGGAATGGGTTGAGGTATTATATGTTACATGTACATGTATGGTCACCCATATCTGGGAATTGGTAAAATGACTTTACACAATATACCATATTTTAACTTGGTAAAAGTCAAGGCATTAACTGGCTCAGTATCCACCCCACTACGATAATTTTGAAATAAGAATACCATTATACATATTAATACATATTAATTATGCCTAAAAACCTATACTTCCATGTATGTTGGACTCAATGGAATCTGTAGGATCCTGAAAAGGAGGAATTTGAAATAGCCTTGCTAAGACTTCACCTTAGAGACATGACTGCTCAAGGCACCTAAACAGTTGTGGAGGGACCTGATTGACATAGGCAAGATAAGACAAAACTTTTCTCAATGTAAGGAAAGGAGTTTCTTAAAATCACAGATGCAGGGGAAAAGGGAGGGGTTTTTGCACTCCCACTCGTGATTTGTGCACTGACCTAATGTTATATAAACTACAGAATGCATGCACATAACATATTGTTCAGCTGCCACTCAGAAAAATCCATAGCGTGATATCATTGATGTCAACTGCTACCTGAAAATTAGTCAAATTTTGTTGTGAATGCTATGACTTAGAATTTTTCCTAATTATCACTTTTGATGTTAGTTGAATGCTTCTGAGCATTTTGAAGGCAATTGAATTATGCTAAATGGTCATTGAGTACGTTGTTTGAACTTTGTATGATTTCATTTGATGTCAGCTGATTAACAATGATGTCAGTTGGTTGCTATTTGATTGCTTGGGATGTCAAATGATGGCCAAATGATCAGTTTTGAATGCAGATGATCACAAATGAGCATATATAATGCCTTTTGAATGCTGTTGAATGCAAAATGTTGTCAATGTTTTCTGGTAGAACAGGTTCTTGTTTTCCTGGTCAAGCAACCCTATGTTTAGATTTTGTGGAGCTTCAAGAAATCGATCCAATGACATCAGTGGACATGGACTTTGATAAATGTTCTATTCTCCCTACCCAGTCACAATTTCCAAATAACCTCTTGTTCTATATATAGTTCTTTGAAGGAAATACAGAGTTTTCTGCACTTCCTTAAATTAGTGCCGGTACACTTTAGGTGACATGGGCTGGAATTTCTTTAGAATCATACTTGAAATCCAATGGAATCATGAGGGAAACATGGGGATATTTGGAGCTACCACTGCTCAGGACATAATTTCTCTCACCCTGTCTCTCTGAGATTCCTGCTGACTGCTGCTTTCCTGATCTAATGCATGTAAATGTTAGTGTATGGTGGCGGGGGTGGGGGGGGCAGGGGTGGGTGTGGAACATGCCCAGTCTTCCAATCCAGTATCAACTTTCTAACCCAAGTTCCTGCTGTTCCTTGGGACAATCTGCTGGAATGTGGTGGGGGACCTAAGCAGCGGTGGGAAAATTATTTGCATTGAGGAAAATGTCCTCTTCCCCCTTTCCCCAAGAGCCTTGGTTTTTGTCAAGGCCTAAAAATACATTTTCCACTTTGCCTGCAGGATTATTTTGCCCATTGAAAATCCTCAGTCTAAAAATGTTTCTCCTATTATATTTAATCTTACATTGACATTGTCTCCTTTTGAATCCCTCAACCAATGGAAACAGTCTGCTTCCTGTTACTTTGTCGCATTTCTTCCCTTTGTATCCTCTTTCAAATAATCTCCTAATCTCCTATGTTCTAACAACAAATTTTTTTTTATATGTGTATTTCTCATATCAGGCAGCAACTTAGTGAACCAGTGCTTGGGCCCCAGTGAATTATAGTCATTCTCAGGGGAATACGTGTGATCTATCCAAGCTTGTTGACGATACAAAGTTGGGTGGTAAAGAAAGCTGTGAGAAGGATGCAAGGAGGCTAAAAATAAAACACACTTAGACAGCTTAAATGACTGGGTAAAAATGTGGCAAATGGAATATAATGTGGAGAAGTGTAAGTTATCTACTTTGACAGGACAAATAGAAAAACAGAATATTTTTAAATGATGAACAATTGGGAAGTGTTAGCATTCAAAGGGACCTGTGTGTCTTCATACGTTAATTGCAGAAAGTTAACATGCAGTCACAGCAAGCAATTAGGAATGCAAATGTTATGTTATCATTTATTATAAAAGGATTATAGCGTAAGAGCAAAGAAATCTTACTGCCATTATATCAGGCTTTGCAATACTCTGTACAGTTTTGTTCTCTTTACCTAAATAAGTATTGATTGCCTTAGAGGTACATTTACCAGATTGATTCCTGGGATGAGAGAATTGTCCTATGAGGGGAGATTGAGTAGACTAGACTAACATATCCAACGTTCAGAATAATAAGAGGTGATCTCATTGAAGCACATAAAATTCTTAGATGACTTTGCAAGGATACATGCTGAGAGGTTGTTTCCACTGGCTGAGGAGCCTAGAACAAGAGACCATAGGAGCAAGGGGGTGGCCATTCAGGGCTGAAATAAGGAAAAGAAAAACACCTTGAATGGTTGTGAATGTTTTTTTCTTTGGAATTTGCTACCCCAGAGTGCTGTGGATGCTAAGCATATTCAAGACAGTGATAGATAGATTTTTTTATGTACTAAAGGAATCAAGGGATCTGGGGATAGTGTGGGAAGGTACAGCCAAAGGAGAAGATCAGCTATGAGCTTATTGAATAGCAGGGCAGACTACTCCTGCTTCTATATTTAATGTTGTCAGGGCAAAGGTCGGAGTTTGACCAGGGACTGAAAACAATGCTTTCAATCTTCCCAATATTTTATTGGAGGAAATTGCTGCTCGTCCAGTACTGGATGTTGGATAAGCAGTTTGACAATTTAGCAAAGTGAAGGTGTAGAGATGGGGTGGTGGGGTAGACCTGGATGCCATCAGCGTACATGTGAAAACTAACACTTGTGTTTTTGGATGATGTCACTGAACAACAGCATGTGGATGAGAATTAGAAGGGGGCCAAAAATAGATCCTTGGGGAACATCAGAGGTAACGATATGGGGGCAGAAAGAGAAATGATTGCAATTGATTATCTGGCTACAAATAGATAGATAAAAATGAAACCAGATGAGACTAACCCCACCCAGTTGGATGACGGTGGAGAGGCATTGGCTGTGGTTAACTCTGCCAAAGACTGCATTCAAGCTGAGAAAGATGAGGAGGAAAGTTTATCTTTGTCACACTCACATAGGATGTCATTTGTGACTTTGATAAGTGCAGCTTTGGTACTAAGGCAGGGAAGGAAACCTGATTGGAGGGATTCAGATATGGAATTACAGAAATGGTGCACATGGCTTGAGAGGCGACAACACCTTCAACAATGTCAGTGAGGAAAGAAAGGTTGCAAAAAGGGAACAGGAGAAAAAGCTTGCAAAGGGTATCTAGGACAACAATAAAGATTTGGAACATAATAAGGCACTTCAAGGGGCTTCACAGGAGTGTTATAAAGCAGTATTCAAGGACAGCAAGATCAAGGGTTGAGTTTGTTTGATAAGAGGGATGATGATGACAAGTTGAAATGAGAGGACAGCACGTGAATAAATACAAGTGTTAACAATATCAGCTAACACAGCTAACATGGGAACCAGGAAGGGATTTTGGCTGATTAACAGTTTAGTGGGAATAGGGTCAAGGAAGAAGGAGGTGGGTGTCATGGACAAGATAAGCTTGGAGAGGTCATGAGGGGACATAGGAGAGAAACTAGAGACAGATGCAAGCTCAGAGCAAGGGGAGGGGGAAACCTTAGAGGAGGTTTGGCCTAGTGGTCTAGTGGAAGAGAAGGAGATGGCAGATTGGATGGTTAATCTTAGTGACAAAGTAGCCCAAGAGCTCTTGTTGGAGCTGAAGGTGGAAGAGGCAGGGAAGAGAAATTTAAGAAGAACTAAGAGGTTTGCAGTAGTGATAAGAAGTCAGGAGTTATCTTTACATTATAGATGATCCTGAAATAGTGAGCAATTTTAGCAGATGAGTGGAGGACACAATAGTGCTTTATGCGCTTCAGCCAGATCAGGCAGTGAATGGTTAAACTAAATGTCCACCATGTCCATTCAAGTCTGGATGCCTTGATCTTAAGGGAGTGAACGTGAGAGCTGTGCTGTGGGAATGGCTGGGGTGAGAGAGGGTAATGTTTTATTGGGGATAAAGACATCAAAACTGGAGGTAAAGCTGCAATTAAGAAAACCAATAGCTATAGAAATGTTGTGACAAATGGGAGGCCAAAGGCTCCTGTTACAGACAGGATGAGAGAGAACTGAAAATCCTGTCCTCATGCCTTGCTGTCGATACTCAATATTTTTGAAAGGGAAGATGCGAATGATTCTTAACCTCTAAATGTATGGCCGATTTGGGTTTAAATAAAGAGGGTTATGCACTTTTTCAAATTACAAAGGAATAGCTTGTAAGTCACATGATTGACTCATCTCAGTGCAGACCTGCTGAAGAAGAGGTTCTTTTCCACACTTGAAGTGTAGCTAAGTGAATTCAATTACCAAATTTGTATACCAAAGTTATTGCAGGATTCTCTCTAATATGGGGATTTTCAACAGGTCACAAAGCTATTTTCTTGTAGTCTTACTACTAGGCAGTCGGTTTTCTGTGTTGGTGGACTTGAAAATGAACCCTCATGATATTGCAGTCTTCAGTTTTAAGGCATAGATGTTGCTGCCTTTGCTGCTGCTGCTGTTTCTTGCTGTGTTGTTTACAGACTCACTCCCTGGGGCTTTGAGTAAGTAAGATTAGTTATCTGAAGGTGGTTTTGATCAGATGACCATATGATCAATACTTATATTGTCCACTCAGAATGATTTGGTGTTAGGAGTCATTGCTATAGAATGGGAGATGGATGAGGGCCATCCACACCTACTTATGATGAATTGATTTCTCTACAGCTCTCTTTGTTAAGTTTCAAGCTCAGAGACAGTGCCTCTAAGAGTCCATAGATTTTGAATTTTGGGGAAGTCCACAAACAATAGGAGGTGTGAATTCCACAAATGGTTTTATATTGACATGACCAATCAACGGGGGAGACCTCACCCATTCAGTTAGGAACTTGAGGTAGTTCTGAATTTAAGCAGAAATTGCAAAAGTTACCTATCCCTCAACTGCCATCTTGGCAGCCTGTTAATGTCTATTTTAAAAATAAAAGACGGTTCTAGAAAATTCTATACTGAATAAAGTCCATGTTTAAAGCTATGGATAGGACATGCCTTTACTGGGCATGAAAATAGATAGTTGAGGTTTTGAAAGTGGAGCTGTAAGTGAATTGAAGAACAGTTTCTCCAGGGCTAGGTACAGAAGGAGGTTTTCATGGGATTAAATAAAGAGGATTATTTATTCATGTGTTTACCACAAAACTCTAACTCTACACATACACATGCACTCTCTCTCTTGGAAAAATATAGTTAAAGAGAATAGAGCTAAGTTACAAAGGAATAGTCTGGCATAGATGTTACTGCATTTGCTGCTGCTGTTTGCAGACAACACAGTAAGGATTAGGTAGTCTTGGGATGTGGAAGGGGGATATGATGGAGAATGATACAAGGAAGTGATCAGAGATGCCCTTATATGTTATTGATATGATATGAGTAGTGTTGGCAAGGTCAAAGTGATGGCTGCAAATATGATTTCACCAAAATGATATCAGGATTAAAAAGGGATTAATCGATAAGGATAGAATGCATAAATTAGGCTTTTGTTTCCTTGAATATGGATGATTAAGAAGTGATCTAACTGAAGTTCCTAACATAATTGAAGAGTTTTATTGGGAAGAGAGAAATTATTTCCTCTGGTGAAGGAACCCAGAATTAAGGGTCAGACATTAAAACTAGAGCTAGACTGTTCAGGGGAAATGTCAGAAAGTAGTTATTAACATTAATGATTGAGGAAATCTGGAATTCTCTCCCAAAAATCTATAGGGCCTAGGCAATTGGAATGTTAAAACTGAGACTGATAAATTTTTGTTAAGTAGGTACACTGGGGGGCGGGAACGGTGGGTATAGAGCCAAAGCAGGTAGATGGACTTAAGGAACAGATCAGCCGTGATCTAACTGAACAGTGGAACAGGCTCGAGTGTCAATGGTCTACTCCTGTTCCTATGTTCCTACATTACTATTACTCTCAGGGGCACTCCTATCTGAATGTATGTCATTCCCATCTAACCCTCATAGCATTATTCTGTCACTGTGACAGAACATACCAGGGCTTATGATGGTGGAGTCTTAGATGCTGGATGACAAAATTCTGAAAGTACAACATTAACTAGGGTGTGGCACAGGTCTTCCAGTTTAGGCAGCAGCCATCACATAAGGAGGGAGACCTTTCTGCAGCTGCTAGTACTCCTTGATGAAGTGTATGAGGTGTGTGTAACAGAACAAGCCTAGGTTATCTCCTATTACAATAGTAGATTGCTTAACTACTGATAGAAAATGCTGAAAGATTCCTGGATCTTACGGAAGAATGGGAATGGTAAGCTTCATTTTGACCTGGTGGTTGATGAGAGTTGACTGTCCTTGAAGCATTTTGTGGATCTAACCATCTTGAGTTTCAGCCTCCTCGTACACTGTTCTGTCATGAGATCCAGGTAGGTATTTCTATTGTGAAGCATCCACTATCTTGATTAGTCTAACCTTTAACTAGTGTACACCTTACCCCACCTGCATTCCGAGTCTCATGTGATCTTGTGAAAGGGAAATATTGTTTGACAAATGTATTGAAATTATTTGAGAAAGTAACATGCAATGTGGATAAAGGGGAACCTGTGGATGTGGTGTACTTGGATTTCCAAAAGCCATTCGGCAAGGTGCCAGATCAAAGGCTACTTCACAAAATAAGAGTTCATGGTTTAAAGGGTAACATATTAGCATGGATAGGGGATTGTTCATCTAACAAGAAACAGAGTAGGGATAAATGGGTCATTTTCAGGTGGTAAGCTGTTACTGATGCCACAGGGATCAGTGTCGGGGTCTCAACAATTAAAAATCTATATCAACGACTTAGATGAAGGGGTTGAATGTTTGGCAACTAAATTTGTTGATGGCACAAAAATAGGTAGGGAAGTAAGTTGTCAAGAGCACATAAAGGGTCTACGGAGGGATACAGATATGTTAAGTGAGTGCGAAAAATTTAATAGATGGAGGAAAATATGGAGAAATGTGAATTTGTCCACTTAGGTATGATGAATAGAAATACAGTACATTATTTGAATGGAGGAAGATTGCAGAACTCTACAGTTCAAAGGGATCTGGATGTCATGGTACATGAATCACAAATTTAGCATGCAAGTGATTAGGGGGTTGTTGTCATTTATTGCAAGGGGGATGCAATATAAAAGTAGGAACGTTTTGCTGCAGTTGTACAGGGCATTGGTGAGACCACATCTAATGCAATTATATTCTTATTTAAGAAAGATATAATTACATTAGAAAAAATGCAGGGGAGGTTTACTCAGCTGATTCCTGGGATGATGGTGTTATCTTATGAGGAAAGGTTGGACAGGTTGGAGTTTAGAAGAATTAGAGATGATCTTTTGAAACATATAAAATCCTGAGGTGGCTTTACAGGAATATAAAAGCAGGGAAGTTTTGCTACAGTTGTACAAGACGTTGGTGGGACCACATCCTGCACTGTGTGGTTCGGTCATTCTGTGATTCTGTGACATTTCTGGTCTCCTTACTTAAGATAGGATATAACTGCACTAAAAGAATGTCAGAGAAGATTCACTTGACTGATTCTTGGAATGAAGGGGCTATCTTACGAGGAAAGAGCAGGTTGGAACTATACTCATCGGAGTTTAAAAGAATGAGAGGTGATCTTATTGAAAATTTAAGATCCTGCAGGGATGCGGTGGGGTGCGAAGAGAATGTTTTCCCTTCTGGGCAGAGGTCTAAAACCAGGGGACATAGTTTAAAAATCACAGGTACCATTTAAGACTGAGGTGAGGAGAACTTTTTTCTCTCAGAGGGTCGTTTGTCTGTGGAATTCTCTTCCCCATAGACTGTGTCATTGAATATGTTCAAGGCTTAGTTAGAAAGATTTTTGATCAGCAGGGGAATCAAGGATTATTGGGGGGGGGGAGGTGGGGGGGGCGCAGTGGGTGCTTGGGGGGCAGTGAGGAAAGTGCAGTTGAGGTCACAATCAGATTGGCTATTCTCTTTTGAATGGTGGAGTAGGCTCCAAGGTACTGAATGGCTCACCCCTGCTCCTAATTCTTACATTCTTATGTCATCTTTCTCTCCCTCACTCTCTTTTAAGCTCTTGCTGCACTAACTAGTAATGATGCATTGTTGTACATGGCCCTATTTATAAAGACCACACTTGCCATATCACTATACTTTGTGCACTCAGGAAACATTTTAGGCTTTTTCAGAGATTACAAATGATGAAAAGTTAATACTAAATTAGATTCTATATTTGTTTAGTAGGAAGCAACATTCAGAATAAAAATTTTCAATGGAGGAGGAAAGAGATCACTACATGAGGTTTTCATCACTGTAAGTAATGATTCTTTTAGAACGGCGGGTTTTGTGGTGGGCATGAGCAGAGAATCCAGCGGTAGGCAGAAGGTCGAAAATCCATCAGCGTAAAAACAGCTTGCAATTGTCCCGATGGTGGGTTTATGGTAGATCGGTTATCCCGCCAACTAGTGATGTGAATGTCATTTGCGTTCATTATCCTGTCATGAATGCTCATTAAAACACCTGCTCCCAGAAATCTTGTCAGGTTTTCCAATTTTGTGTCATGCCAGCGGGAAATCACATTGGCCTCAAATCCGTTTGAAAAGGGGTGGCGTGCACAAGCTGGACCTCAGTTCACTGGTAATTTTGAAGTAAGTGGAACATACATAGGCTACCTGCCATAACGCTGCACCAGGCTTGTAGCAATGAACGCCACTCTGCTGGGGCTGTAGGGTTGATCTGCTCCTGCTCTTTACCTACATTGTCCCGAAGAACACTGCTGTGCTGTGGTACTCATGCAGGCCTCCACTTTCAGAGACTAGCATTTCAACCTTTGGTGGGCTGTGAGACAAGGGTAGGGTTGATGAACACAAGGGGGACAACAGGGAAGGAAGGCTGTGGAGTGGCAGTGAAAGGGAAGGGCAAACATGAGTAGGGCCTTTCTGGTGTTGCACTCTAATCTCCTGTTGCCGCAGGAGTGAACAGGAGTCTGCTTAGAAAGAAAGGAGGAGTACCTCCTTGCGACAAAAACCACTGAAAGCCAAATCCTTCATTAGCACTGTTAAAGGGCTACGCAGAGGCTTTACATCACAGTTGCTGTATCTCAAGTGTAACACATAGGAATGTAGGATTTGGGAATGCAGGCAATAGAGAGGGAGGCAAAGCTTTATCATATATGGAATTCCATCAATGAAGGTCTGTCATGTACACACCAAAATTGACACTCCTAATGGGCCAAAGGGCATCCACTCATTGACCATGAGCAACTGATTGGTCATTAATATGCCACATCAGCATTTGGAGCACAGACCTAGATTGGGCCACTGAAATTTTAGCAACCCACACAGGGCTCAAGATGTTACATATCTGCGATGCCACATTGGTCACCTCGATGTGTGTGCTAGTGTCTCAGGGACAAGGCGGCAAGTAGGGCAGGAAAAACTATGTTTTCAGCTTCCATACATTTCACCTTCTGAGTTTCACTTTATTGTCCCACGAATCATTTATGTCTTCAATGTTTCCTTTCAGAGAGAAGACAAAAGCAGATATGGATCCAGGGCTCAATATTGCCTTTGTCAGGATCCTAATGCAATGGAAGAGGGAGAGGTTACTCTGTGTGCAGCTCCAGCAGAATGGACATGGTCAAGCGGAGGGTCAGGAGGAGAGACCCAGACAACTGGGGTGACTCGCCAGACCTAGGGTTCATCGTAGAAGAGTCTCCTATTTACAAGTGAGTGACAGGCAATGGTGTGCACATCTGCACTTGTCCCAAGATCTAGTACATTACATATGCCACAGTCTTCCTGAAGACCTGATGCCAGATGGAGTCCAAGGGTATCCCCTGCCAGTGGCTTTGAAGGTGACAGCAGCCTCTGGTTCTTTCCCAGGATCAACAAGGGATCTGTGCAGCATCCCTCAGTTCGCAACACATCGATGCATAAAAGAGGTCACAGATGCCCTTTACAGGAAGGTCTATCATTATGTTGAGCTTGCTCTGGAAGAAGACAGCCAGGCTGCAAGAATGTTTGGATTTGCCTAGAGGTGTTTCCCACAGGTGCAAGGTGTGATTAACTACACGCATCTGGCGTTCAGATCTCTGTCGCAACAAGGGATGTCAACCACAAGGGCTTCCATTCGCTGAATGTGCAGCTGGTGTGTGACCACCACAAACACATCCCGCAGGCCTGTGCATGGTTTCTACAGAGTGTCCATGCCTCCTACATTCTCAGTCACTCACAGATCCCTGAAGTCTTCCAGTGTCTACAGAGACAGCAGAGTTGTGTCCAAGGGAACAAGGGCTACGTGCAGAGGATGTGGCTGATGACACCCATGTAGAGGGCTCAAACTATAGCAGAATGAAACTGCAACTTACAACTTGGTGGAGCAAACCATCAGGATGCTGAAAATAAGATTCTGGTGCCTGGAGGCATCAGGTGGAGCCCTGCAATATAGCCCAGAAAGGGTTTCACACATCATTGTCGCCTGCTACACCCTTTACAACCTGGCACTGCAACAGGGAGAGGAGTTGGCTGAGGAGGAGATGGAGGAGCTTGCTGTCTCCTCCAATGAGGAGGAAGTCAATGGCGATGAGGGTGAGGAGGTCCTTGAAGCTGTCAATGATGGTGATAAGGCCCTTGCACTTGCCAGATGTGGCACACATGCTAAGTAGACCCTCATAGCTGATGGATTTGTGGAGGATGATGACAACATGCAGTGAGGTGACACCATAGATCCTCACATTGCATCTATGAATGTTTGACTCCACTCTGGCTGAGGACAGTGCACATACCCTCTCTAATATGGCTCCTGTCATGGAGACGGAATGAAGGCCCTAATAATTGCTTAATTGCAGGAGGATGATGACGACATGCAGTGAAGACACTCCATAGATCTTCACATAGCCTCTGAGAATGTCTGACTCCTGTCTGGCCAAGGGCAGCTCTCTTGTGCTCTGTGATCGGGGTCATATCATAGAGACGCAGCCATGAAACTTTAAAAGCATCTGATCCTTTGTTCGCCTTCAGCACTTGACGCCTGCAGGAGTATAGCACCCCTGGTGACAGATACTGAAGAGTTGGGGGCCAGCCCCACATTCAAGGTGCTGAGAGCATACAGAGAGAATGACGGAATGCTGTGACACCTGCCCATGACATTCTGGCAGCAATGACCAGCATTACAAAGGTGCAGGCATCAGTGAAGCGTCCAGGGAGTGTGAGTCCAGATCATCACTTTGTCTGAAGCCTGCACAGAACACAGGGAAGAGGCCCTGGACTGAGACACCTGCCTTTATCTTGTGCAGAACTGTTTCACATCTGAGTGACACGAACGCTGCTCATCAGAACAAGGAGCCATAGGCAGGGAGACATTCTTTGGAGTTTATTTACAATAGTAAACATTATGTCAAAGTGATTAACACCCGTGCCTAGGCTGTGCAACTAATTCTCATTAACTTTCCTAACCCTGGCGCTACATCTTGGTGCTCCCCGGACATCCACAGCAGAGGTGGAGGCAGCTTGTTGACTGCTACGCTCTGTCTGTGAGACCTTGGCGAGTGTTCTCTGGAGGGCAGAGACCTGGCGGTCTGCAGCCTGCTTTTGCTATCTGGCAATGGCACCCTCCTCGGCCTGTGGAGCTGCTGAGGTTACAGGAAGGGGAGATTCGGCTTGGCCTGACTCTCCAGGAGTCACCTGGAAGGATGGCCCCAGGGATTACACATGCTGATCCTCTTCCCTAGGGGTATGTCATGGCCCTGCTGACTCTTTGAGGAGAAGGGGTAGCTGGAGTGAGATTGAGCTTCCAGGCACCCCTCTCGCATACACGCTGTTGGAGGCCAACTATGGCATCAACGATGCAGTTCAACCCGTGCAACAGTGCAGGAGGGACATCCTGGATCAAGGTCTCCATGGCGGCCACCGTCCTACCAGTGTTGGCCTCGGTGCATTGACATGCCAGTGCTATCACTTCAGACTGAAGGTCGACAGACTCCTCCATTGTGCCTTGCAATCTGAGGAGTGCAGTGGACATCCCTTCCTGACATTCCGAGCTTGCCTTTGCAGCTCCAGCAACCGAGGTGTGACCGAGTCCAGAGGATTGTCTTCTGAGTTGGACTCAGCAAATTTCTGGACTCCAGCAGTCCTCCATGTGCTGGACACCTGGGAAGTCCCTGCCACCACCTGCTGTGGATCATGTGGATCATGTGGATCAATGTGCTCACCAGATTGTGATCCCGAGGCTATTCTAAAGCTAGGTCCCACCGAGGCGTGTGTCTCCACTGGTGGCGGGTGTGGGTGAGCACTGTGACAGGACTTCAGGGAGGTTGCCTTCAGATTTCTCTTCAGTAGTTTGTTCAGGGCTTGATTGGAGGCCCTGGGTCATGGACTCTGTTGGCTGTTTGGTAGATGCGCCTGTGAAAGCAAGGAGAGATAATTAGTGCACAGCAGTGGTCATGAAACAGGACACATCACTCACAGCATGGTTGTCTGATGGATGTTGCACTGCTGGATCCTCACTTGCTAGAGCACCATCAACCTTGCCGTCAGCACAGGAATGGTCCAGATCCTCGCTGGTTAGCTGGCTGGCTGGTTTTCAAAGTCTGTGTGAGGACCTTGATTTCAGACATTCCTTCACCAGTCTGCAACCTCTCCCTCTTGTTTTGTGCCAGCTTGTCCTGCATGAATAGAGATGGAGAGAGTGTAAGCAGGACACCTGCCATGCCAGGTGATAAGTATGCCTGGCATGTGTGAGTGGTGAGAGGCCCCGTGGATGGGATGAGGCAACGACAGTGTTTGTGAGAGAGTGAATGGTGATGTCCCTTGAAATTACAGTGCGTGAGGACCCTGTGGATGTGTGAAGGGTTTATGAGTGTGTGAGCTGAGTGTGATGAGAAGAGTGACTTACCCTGGCGGAACAGAGGAGATCATTCATCCTCTTGCGGCACTGGGTGGTGTCCTCTTTTGCAGGGCATTGGTGCTGACTACCGCTGCCACCTCCTCCCAACCTAGATTGGTGGTGTTGCTGACCATCCTGCAGCCAGGGCAGTGTTTGAGGACATCACGACGGGCCTCCATGGCATCCAAAAGGCCCTCGAGGGACGCATAATTGAACCTGGGAGCTGTAGTCTTTTTTGCCTTCCGGGGCCACGTCTTCCATGCAGCAGATGTGGACTGGAAGCAATGAGGGGTATGCATGCGGCTGCACTTTAAATATGGCACCCAGCATGATGAAGTGGCGAAGTGATGGCATGGCGGACAAGTGAGAGTCCACCTGCCGTAGAAACGGCGTGTTTCCCAGGAATGCATTGCTAATGCGGTGGGTTTGGAACAATACGGCGTGAGAAGCTGCCATTGCGGCCGAAAGGTAAAACGTCATTTTTCCCGCCCACTATGACACATAGTGCAAATCTGGGATGATTCCAACCATCCAATAAAGATTGAAACACATGTCCCTGACATCACACAAGGTGCAGAGACAAGTTCAACTGAGGCTGACATCACAAGAATGTGAATCTCACAGTGGGACACCACGACTGAGTGGGAAGAAGGCTAAATCTCAAAATAAGAGGCTTCCAAAGTACAAAATCACAATGCGTTCAGTTGACAAAGGCATTCAGATAACCATCAAATGTATTCACAAAAGTACAATTTCTTTATATGTATAGCATACCAATCATGAAGCTATTAGTGTATATAATATTTCTTTTAAAATAGAGGTGTGGTCTGCAGGTGTGTCTTAATTGGATTAAAGCCAGCTAGCCTGAGTGCATTGATGTGCACTAGTTTTGATATGTAAGAGAAGTAGCATGCATTTGCATTTTTTGAATAGCCATTCAAAAAGTAGGGTGAAAACTGATGCCTGTCCAGCAGCTACCAAGCAATATGTTTGCATTACTAATAAAATTGGTGCTATGAAAGGGGTTTTATTGTTAAAAGGTGAAATTCAAAGAGGCTGGTGAGACAATGAGAATTTGAATTCAATCAGTGTTGGTAGGTATAACTTCAGCAGGCTTGGGTGTGCCGAGCAGAGGCAATGTGAGATCAAAAGGCAGCAGCAAGCCTCCAACTAGTTCCACAGGTTTTGAATTTGTAAGGTGAAAATGCGTTGCCTGGTGTTTGGTTAAGTCTATGGATTGCTGTTGCTTTAATGGGAATTAGTGTAGGAATTTGTTAAAAGTTATGATGGTAATAATTTGTAGCCATGTGAGTATCTATTTTAACCTGTGTAAAATAATAAAATGTTCCCTTTAGTTTAATGTAAAAGCACAAAAACCGGTGGTCTAGTTCCTGCATTTAGAGTCGCATCTCAAACATAACACTTAAAATTATAGGTTATGATAAAAGCAAAAAACTGCGGATGCTGGAAATCCAAAACAAAAATAAAAATACCTGGAAAAACTCAGGAAGTCTGGCAGCATCTGTGCAGAGGGATACAGTTAACGTTTCGAGTCCATATGACTCTTCAACAGAACTAAATAAAAATAAAAAAGAGCTTCAACACTTCTTTGTCCTTTTGTCTATGACATCTTTTGGCTATCCCCACCTATCACTGGCCCTCTATCCAGCTCTACAGCCACCCCCGCCCCCCTCCACCCCCACAACTTAAACCAGCTTATATTGAACCTCTTTTCTATTTTTACTTAGTTCTGTTGAAGAGTCATACGGACTCGAAACGTTAACTGTGTTCCTCTCCACAGATGCTGCCAGACCTGCTGAGTTTTTCCAGGTATTTTTATTTTTGTTATAGATTATGATAGTTGTTTAAAATTTCCCTCTGGGATTCTTAAATAGCTCCGCTTTACCTACTGCATTGATCATTTCAACCACCGTGACCCAAAAGCGACTTCAATTTTTTATACAGTTCCTAATCTTCCATTCTGCCTGAGTATAACCTGACATCTGCAGCAAAGATGGAGGCAGATGACTGCTATGTCCTAACGTCTGCAACGATCTTGGTGGATGTCCTCTGGTGGTCCAAGGCCTGGAGGGCCCTAGTCTGATTAAGGTCACCTGCTCAAGGGCAGAAATGCCCTCAGCAGCCTGAGAATCTGGAGTGGATGGGGTCACAAGCAGAGGGGGCTGTGAGCAGCTGCATACTCTTGGAGTGTCCTGGGAGGAGGACCCTGGAGTGTCCGGCTGACGCTCATCCTCCCTGTGGGTGTCCTTGGGCCCCACCCTGACTCCTGTAGGCGATGGTGCACCTGGAAGGAGGTCAAGATGCCTCCTCCACTTGTCGCCTACATCCTGATGGTGCCCACCAGAGTGTGTAACCATGGAGTGTAGGTCTGAGTGCTAATCTAGCAAGACCAGCTGGACCAAGATCTCCATGGTGGTCATCAGCCTTCCGCTGGTGACCTCGAGGTGCTCACATGTTGGAACCATGACATTAGACAGAACGCAGATGGGCTCCTTCATCATTCTTTCTAGTCTGCTGAGTGATTGCTGAATGTCTGCCTGATGTTCCACTGCCTGTCATTGCATCTCCAGCATTGAGTTGTGGCCACTTCCAGAGGCTCATCACCTGACTCAGACTGAATGTGTGGCCGTTCTCCAGCAGCCCTCCGAGTGCCAGAGACCTGGCATGTCCCTGCCTCTGACTGCTGTGTCAATGGACCGTTCCCCAGAAAGTGAGCCCGAGCCCAATCTACAGCTGTGCTCCACTGACCTGTGTCTCTGAGTTGGTGGAAGGTGCGTGTGAGCGTCATGATGGTTTTTCCGGAGCTTCCTCTTCAGATGATGTCTGGGGGCTCACATTGGTGCTGGGCTGGCTTGGGGGGCTTTGATCTAGCGGTGCCTAGAAAATAGAAAATAGAGTTTCAGTTAATGAGCATGAGCTAGATAAGACTGCATGTGACTCACTGTGATTGTCAGGATTTGATGAAGTGATGGAGCTGTGATCCGTATTGGGTTGCCAGGAGAGACTGATCTCCCCTTCCCCACAGGAGTGATCCCTGTCCTCCCCAACCAGCTCGGCTGCAGCCTCCTCAAACTCACTGAGGGTGATGACGTTGGCCATTCCTCCCCCGGCCTGTGCTCTCTTGTGTCTGTTGTGCTCCACCTTGGCCTGTAGGAAGAAGAAAGAAAGGCATGTGATGAGAAGGGATGGAGCAGAGTTTGGGTGAGGTGCATGTCCACTATGTGTGGTGAGCCCTCCCCAGAAGGGCCAGAAGATAGAGTGTGAGCAACAGGATAGATGGGATGGTGGTGATGTGTTAGCCCCAGTGAGAGAACGAGCGTTGATACGTGTCCCCTTCTGATGGTGGCAAGAGATCCCTGCAGAGAGTAGCTGTTTGAGTGCATGATGCTATGATGAGAGTTTGATATTGGAGGGAGTTGAAGGATGACTTGCCCTGGCGGAGCGGATGAGATCATTCATCCTCTTCCTGCACTGGTTGGCATGTTGGCTACTGTTGCCAGCTGCAGTGGCCTGCTCTGGGATGGTCTCCCAGGCCGGAGAGGTAAGGCTGCTGCGCTTCCTGCAGCCATCCCTGGGATAGAGCACTTGCCTGTGTCCCTGCATCCCACTGATCAAGGCCTGGAGGGCCTTGGAGGTGCTGCCTTCTTCGTCAGGCTCTCGGCCTTCCTCTTCTGGCTGCCAGACATCTCTGGTGGATTGGAGAGAGTGAGATTTTGTGATGGACTGGCTTTTGAATATAGTGTCCGGACCTTCAAACCTGCCAGCAGACGTTGGGTGGACGAATCAGCTCCTGACCTGCCAATGATTCGGATGAATAATTGCCTGTGAATCATTAGTGACCGTCCAAGTATGGAATTGGGTGCACGTTCACGCCATTCTCGCCAGCAGGGTGTGCGCTGCCAAAACCGCCCACCACTGCACTTAGTCTTATTAATAGAAGATACTGCCCTATAATTTTTTAATGGATTCTTGTAGTATGTATCATGTTAGTCTTTGGGGTGATTGTCATCATACAAACTGCTGCATTTATTTATTTACTTGGAGAAGTCATTAAAAAGTTGTCTGCTTCATTCTGCATGATTGTGGCTGGTGATAATTGATAAGATATTTAGGACTTCGGGAAAATGTAGTTCACGAGAGACCATAATGCCAGCTTCCAAATATTTTTTTCCCCCCTTTTCCCCCTGTCATTATTTTACGGTGTCACTTTTCTAGTGAAATGTTAAGGTTGTCAGCATTTTCACAATATGCAAAATTTCTCTTTGTTGCTAATGATTAATGCTTCTGTCTCTATTTACATTTTTGACATTTCTGTGCCCAGGCACTTATATAACTTTGCCTGACGGTGCAGTGCTATGATTTCATTTTGCTTTAAAGTATTTTCAGACAGGTGTAAGCATTCTTTATCTTTAGTCTCAGCATCATATAAACATTGCTTCGACTCCAATTAATAGGCCATTTTGACCAATTGGATCTCGTGCAACCATGGCTCTCCATCATGTGGGCTTTGACTTTGTATTGCATTGTAAAACTTCTGCCTCACATTCCATACCCCTGTTGTCATTACAGATACGAGGCTAACCAAATTTCAAATCTAAATTTGCAAAGTTCAAATGATTAGCAAATGTGCCAAGTGAGCAAAATGTAGGCTCGCCTGTCACAAAATAGAAGATTTCACGCGCAGAGAAACAATGGGAGCAGTGACCTATTGTGCAGGATTCCTGACAATTTTGTGCTCATTCCAATTTTCATGGTCAATTCCAGCAGACAATTAATGTAGGGTACAATAGGAATAGATTAGAAAGAAAACGTTAGAAAGAAAAATGGAAAAATGAGTATAAGGAGCAGCCAATCAATTCCCATTGAATACTGGTTGTCTTGTTTTTGCAAAAAGAATGGCAAAAAAAAGTACCATGCCATGACTCTCAGGTGTTAGCATACAGATCATAATGACAATTGCAACAAGTAATGATGTTGCAACCAAGGGATTTGTGTGGTAAATGCTTATGATGTGAATAAACACCTACAAGTGAAAACTGGAGATGTGAAAGATACTGAGCATTGATTCACCACTTTAACACAAGAGTTGATTACATTGGCAGAGATAATCAGCATAAAGCAGTGTTAGAAGAGGTAGCTGACTCCTATTTTTTTATATTTGCTCTTAGGAAAAGGGCAACATTGGCAAGATTACTTCTTCTGTTCATCCAGAGTCAAATGTGTGATGTGGGGCTTGAATACCGTCAGCCAACTTGCCAGAGGGTTATGAAATTAACAGCTCCAATATCATGCTTATTAGACTGCGGTACCCTCTTATTTGTCTAACCTGTTGCATTGAATAGCCATGCACCAGTTGGTGAAATTGGTACTGTCTGCCCTTGCCACCTCTCAATTTGCTGCAGCTCTCCTAGGGGCACTCCTTCTGCTCATTGCAAAGAGGTTTCCCTCCTGAGCTTGACAACATGAAGTCATATTTCAAGATCAGTACCCACAAAGCAAGGGGTCCTGGTACTGTGCATCAGTGGTCCTGGACACTTGAAATGCAGAAATCCCAGTTCCACAAAATGAAGCCTTGTATCCCTTCAATTCCTGCAACATCACACCATCTTCCACCTCTGCAAAAGAGAAAGTGCCAATGTCTGGCACTTTCTATGCCTGAAGCACACATAATCTGGCATAATAATGCTGACCACAGAAACTATGGCAAGGTCAACACTCAGGCCATCAGACAGGTAGACTCCTTGTTTTGCCACACATCAGGTGGGGATTGCACTTACACAGATAATTCAGTTTACAGTGTATTTCTCCTTGCAATCTAATTTTCCCTTATGCTTTCTTTATGCTAACATGGCAGGTACCAGAAAGATACATTGAATAATGTTTTGTCACTCCCATACTTCATCAAATTTTTCTGTAAAGTAGAAACCAATCCTTCTGCATTGGATAATTTCTCCATTTTGCTTGTGTGCAGCTTTTAAGATTTATGACCTGTTGGTTTGTATTTATGGCTGCCTCACAGAGGTGTCTGCAGAAGATGAGAAACTGTACAATACATTTTTTTCTGAGTTTCTATCCAGTTTTCATAAGGAATCGTGGTTTGGAAATTCAATTGCATCAGAAAACAAGTGTGCGGAGGAAGGTGCACTGGCCAGTTTATGTAGCCCAGGGACCACATACGATTGGCCTGGGGCCTCATTATTGTGTTCCTAGGATACAATCTGGGTTATTCATCATTTGCTTGTTTGCTTCAGGGAAAGGGGTGGATTGGGTAAGATGTCGAGCTACCAACCTTTAGGCAGTGGCATCTCTTAAAGGGAAAGTTGACTCTGGCTACACACAAAAGAAATGAGTGGAAAAGATTTGAGATGGCACACAGCTTCTACCGTGCTGCTTGGAAACCTTGGTCCATTATATCAACAAGAGGAGAAAGATCCCACTCGCCTCCCTGCCAAGGGGCAAGTAGCATTTCTCCGACCCGTTCCCTCTCTTAAGTCATATATCCACTGCCAGTGAGAAGAGGTTGCAGAGGAGTTCAATGCCAGAAGCTCAGCTCCCAGAAAGTGGAATCCCACTAAAAGTTCAGTAGCTTTTTCAGCATTGTCAAGAGAACTTACTCTCTTACTCTCTGCTCACAACTCCATCACTTCTAGTTTTACTACTCACAATATTTGAATTTTACTCTCTCCTTCACTCTCTTACAATGCCCTTCACTTCACCTCCTTCCCCTCCAACTCACAATCACAACAATCGCAATTCACACTTCCCCACACCTCACATCTTATACACTGCCTAACAACTATTCCACCAAAGAACCTTTGCCTTTCAAATGCAGTATAGAAGATTTATTATAGAATGGCTAAAAAAAAATTGGTAGGAATTAGAGTATGATAGAAAACCAACTAGAAATGTAAAAACAGGCAATAAAAGTTTCAACAGGCGATTAAAAAGACTGTGAGTCTGGGGGATTAAGAATGGGAAATAAAGAAATGGTGGATGCATTGAATAGATACTTTGTGTCTGTCTTCACTGTAGAACACACAGGTAACATCTTAGAAATAATTGTATATCAAGAGGTGAAAGGGAAGGAGGAACTTAAAACAATTACAATCACCACGGAAAGGATACTGAGAAAATTATTAGAATGAAAGAGTGAAAAACCCCCAGGTCCTGGTGGACTTTTTCCTAGGGTCTTAAACCAAAAGGCTGATGAGATAGGAAATGCATTCTAGTTTCTGGAAAGGTCCAATCAGATTGGAAAATATCGAATGCGACTCCTCTATTCAAGAAAGGACGGAAACAGAAAGTAGGAAACTACAGGCCAGTTAGCTTAACATCTGTCATAAGAAAAATGCTAGAATCTATTATTAAGAAGGTTATAGCAGGGCATTTAGAAAATCTCAATTCAATCAGGCAGAATCAACATCATTTTGTGAAAGGAAATTTGTGCCGGACTGATTTATTAGAGTTTTTTGAGGAAGCAACAAGCAAGATGGATAAAAGGGAACCCGTGGGTGTGGTATACTTGGATTTCCAGAAGGCATTTGACAAGAAGTCACATGAAAGGTTACTACACAAAATAAGAGCTCATAGTGTAAGGGATAACATATTAGCAAAGATAGGGGATTGGTTAGCTAGCAGGAAGCACAGAGTATGGATAACTGGGTTATTTTTTGGTTGGTAAGCTGTAACTAGTGGAGTGCCACAGGGATCAGTTCTGGGGCCTTAGCTATTTACAATATATATCAATGACTTGCATGAAAGGACCAAATGTCTGGAAGCTAAATTTGCTAATGACACAAAGATAGGAAGGAGGGTAAGTTGCAAAGAGGGCATAAGAGATGGAATCTTGTTATAGCATTGGGTCCTCACCTGCTGTCTGGAAAGCCAGCAAGAGATGCATGCTGCCTGTTTTCAGGAAGCCCCACTGAACTGCATGCCAATCAGTCTGCGGCGAGGCCAGAAGCGAGCCTTTTCCTGGAATCAAGACCTCTTTGCCTATCGAGAGCTGCCGGCCAATCGGCTCTTGTGCTCAGCAATGCCACAAGGGAGGTTGTGGCTGCTGCCAGAATGACAGGCACTAGAGTCCGAGGATCATGGAGTGACTCAGGCCACAGGTAGGTGGGGGGTGAATGCTGGGAGGTAGGAGGGGATGCAGAGTGTGGGGTGGGGGTCACAGGGAGAGGTGTGTGGGGGAGGTTGGCAGCAAGGGCAGGGTGGTGGCTCTCAGTGGGCCCCACTTCCCGATGTCAAACCCCTTGATCATGCACTTAGTGCCTTTGATCAAGGTAAGCCCCCCTCCCCAGGATGTGACAAGTTGCATGTCACATGATAACATGCCCGCCTGCCGCTGGGTTAATATGGCAGCAATTGAGGCCCTTAAGTGGTTGACAGTGAGCCTTCCCATCCTGAACTTAATTCCAACTGGGGTGGGACAGTGGCAGGGTTTAGGTACACCATCATGCTACCTAATAAAATCCCCTTCTCATCTCCAAGTTCACTACCAGAGAGAGCAGAAGGTTCTGCCCAGAAGACTGTAAAGGGATACAGATAGGTTAAGTCGGTAGAAAAAAATTGGCAAATGGAGTATAATGTGGGAAAATGTGAACTTGTCCGCTTAGGCAAGAAGAAGAGAAAAGTAGCATATAATTTAAATAGAGAAAGGTTGCAGAGCTCTTCGGTACAGAAGGATCTGGTGTCCTGGTACATGATTCACAAAAAGTTAGCATGCTTGTACAGCAAGTGTTTAGGAAGGCAAATGGAATGCTGTTGTTTATTTCAAGGGGATGAATATAAACATAGGAAAGTTTTGCTACAGTTGTACAGGGCATTGGTCAGACCACATCTCATGCAATTATATGCTTACTTAAGATAGAATATAATTACATTAGAAACAGTGCAGAGAAGGTTAATCAACTAATTCCTGGGATAATGGTGTTATCTTAAGAGGAAAGGTTGGACAAATTGGAGTTTAGAAGAATGAGAGGCATTCCTTTGAAACATATAGGGGAGAATTTTCCAGGGGGTCTGGGCGGGAGCGGGTGAGGGTGGGTGTGCAGCTGATCGCTGCTCGCGATTGGCTGCGTGCCGCCATTTTACATTGGCGGGCCAATTAAGGTCCGCCCAGCGTGACCTGCACCCAGAAGCGCTGAGTGTTTCCTGTGCAGGCGGGGGGAGGAGGCTGAGTCGGGGCCTATGCTCTTTCACGCATGCGCGCGAAACAGCGCAGAAATCTACCTGAGGCAGATTAGTTTGATTATCAAAAATTTTAATAAAGAAAAAAAAAAATTAAGACATGCCTCCTTATGTGACAGTGTCACATGAGCTGGGACATATTAATGAACTTTAATTAAAAAAATTATTGAATTATAAATCCTTCATGAAACCTCATCCCGCCCATTAATGAGGTTTCATGATAAATGCGAAGGCCGCTTGGGCTCTTCGCCTGCCTGCCAACCTTAAAGTTGGACGGGCAGCTCAGTTAATTGCTGTAATTAGTTTTTAAATGGCCTTAATAGGCCTTTGACAATTTGGCGGGCACGCAGACGACTCCAGTGCACGCCTGCCAAACTGAAGATCTGAATGACGCGCAGTGACATCGGGACACAAGCCCAACATTACAGTGTGTCATTTTATGCATCGGCAAGCGGGGCCTGCCCCCGCACATTAGCCTGAAGATTCTGGTCATAATATACTGAGCGAATTTTACAGGGTGGATGCTGAGAAGATGTTTCCCCTTATGGGAGGGACGAGACCTAGGGGACACAGTTTTAAAAATAAGGTGCCTCCCATTTAAGATGGAAATGGGAAAATATATTTTCTCTCAGTGGGTCATTAGTCTGTGGAATTCTCTTCCCCAGCAAGTAGTGGAGGCAAAGTTATTGAATATTTTTAAAGCTGAATTAGATAGACTCTTGAATGGCAAGGGAGGTCAAAGCATATACTGAGTAGACTAGAGGCCGTAATCAGATCAGTCTGATCTTATCAAGTAGCGGAGTGTGGGTTGAATTAACCTCCTCCTGCTACTATTCATATATTCCTATGTTGGTAATATGTTCAATGGTCGAGACCAGAGGCAGTGGTTCACTCAGGACCAGTGTGCTAGTGGAAGCCATTACTCTGACTGAACAGAGGCATATCCACCCCACAAGCAAATAAGTGGCTGTTCGGTAATCAGGTAAGACTTCTGCCAGATCATCATCCAAGGAACCTGGCAATAATTTTTATGAATGATTGAGAAACATGTCACAGAATTTTACAGCATTCAGATTTACAGATCATTACAAAGTGGAAATCATGGCAAAAGATTATCAATGATTATCAAGGCGCACAAATCCAAAGGATCTGGAGAAACCAATACTGTAGGCAGAGAAACTGCTGCTGTATAAGTTAATATGAAGGGTGTGAAGTTAGGTGGCTCGGCAGATGAATGAATAATGTGAATAGTCTGAAATTGGGTTATCATAGGGAACAAGTGAAAAATCAGTGGTGTATTAAGAATTGACACCCAATGACATCAGCAAAATTGGCAGCCTGGCTCATTTTATTATGCCTGCCACCCTGGAAGCTTGACAATAGGAGAGATGGGAAATCATATATCACTTATGTTATTTAAAGCAGCCTGCACCCCTGAAGAGGAAGTGCAGCTCGACAGCTTTGAACTGATGGAGCAGAAGGATCAGACATTGGAACGGAAACTGAATAAGCCGAATCCTATCCTAAAGACAGAGTGCCTGCTCAACCAGCTACTTCAATGCTTAGAAACTCTTTGGTAGCTGCCACATTGGGAATAAAGAGGTGAGATAGGTGTGGCCTACACTGGTATCCAGCTGAGACTCTGGTCTGGATGACCAAAGAAAACCAAAAGAGAAACATGCTGGAACCAGTGCCCTGGTGAATCGAATAACCAGGGCTGCAGAGAAGGCTTTAAATTCAATAGGTGGGGAGGGTTCTGAAAAGGGATAAATAGGCTTACAAAGCAAAAGGATATAGCAGCATTGCAGGGCAGCTACTTAGGTAATGATACCCAGAGTGTGACAGGAAGGGACAGAGTGTACAAATATAAAAAAACAGCAGCAAATAGTGTCAAAGGGGGAAAATGGTAAAAAGGCACAATTAATAGCTCTTCACTTAAATGCATGTAGTGGTCAGAACAAAATAAATGAATTAACAGCACAAATAGAGATGAATAGGTATGATCTTATAGCCATTACAGAGAGATGATTACAAGGAGATCAAAGCTGGGAACTAATATTCAGGGGTATGTGACTTCTCAAATTGACAGACAGGAAGGAAAGGTGGTGGGGTAGTTTGTTAGTACGAGATGGAAGAAGTACGAAAGCAAGAAATAATCTTGGATCAGAAGATGTGGAATCCATCTGGGTGGAGGTAAGAAATAACAAGGGGAAGAAGAAACTGGTGGGTGTAGTCTGTAGGCCCCCTAACAGTAGCTATGCTGTTAGAAAGAGAATAAATCAGGAACTAATGAGGGCATGTAAAAACTGCAGTACATTAATCATGTGTGACTTTAATCTCCATGTAGATTGGGAAAATCAAATTGGCAGAGGTAGCTATGAGCAAGAATTCTCAGAGTATATTCAGGACAGTTCCCTAGAACAATGTGTTGTGGATCCAACCAGGGATCAAGCCATATTGGATCTGGTAATGTGTAATGAGGCAGGTTTGATAAATGATCTCAGAGTAAATGATCCCCTAGGAAAAAGTGACCATAACATGGTGGAACGTAATATTCAGCTTAAGAGTGAGAAACTTAGTTTAGAAACATCTGTGCTAAACTTAAATAAGGATAATTACAAAGGAATGAGGACAGAGTTGGCTGGAGTGGACTGGGAAAGGAGCTAAGCAAAAAAAAAGACAGTTGATGAACAACGGCAGGCATTTAAGAAAATAGCTCATGACTCACAACAAAGATATATCCCAGTGAGAAAGAAGGATTATAGGAAGGGGATAAACCAACCATGGTTAACCAAGGAAGTTAAGAACAGTATGAAAGTGAAAGAAAAACATATAATGTGGCAAAGATTAGTGGTAAACCAACAGAAGGTGACCAAAAATTAATAACGAGGGAGAAAATAAACTTTGAGGGTAAACTAGCAAGTCATATAAAAATGGACAGTAAGAGCTTCTTTAAATTATAAAAAGGAAGAGAGAGGCCAAAGTCAATATAGGCCTCTTAGAAAATGAGGCTGGGGAAATAATGGGGAATCAGAAAATGGCAGAGGAATTGAATAAATACTTTGCATCAGTCGGCATGGTAGAAGATACTAATAGCATTTCAAAAATACTAAATAAGCAAGGGGCAAAAGGAGACGGAGGAAATAAATACAATAACTATCACTAGAGAAAAAGTACCAGGGAAACTAGTGGAGTTAAAGGCTGATAAGTCACCTGGGCCTGATGGGTTGCATCATAAGATATTAAAAGAAATAGCTGCCGAGATAGAGGATGCACTGGTAGTAATCTTCCAAGATCCTTAGATTCTGGAAAAGTTCCAGAGGACTGGAAAACTGCCAATGTAACACCGTTATTCAAAAAGGGAGGGAGATAAAAACAGGTAGCTATAGGTGAGTTAGCTTACCATCTGTCATGGGGAAAATGTTGGAGTCGATTATAAAAGTCGTGATCTCAGGTTTACTAGCAGTGCCACGTGCTAGTCAGAGTAGAAATAGCAGGATATATTGGATGAAAAGGTGGCTGAAGAGATGGTGTGAGGGGGAGGCTTTCAGATTCCTGGGGCATTGGGACCGGTTCTGGGGGAAGTGAGACCAGTACAAACTGGACGGGTAACAGCTGGGCAGGACCAGGACTGATGTCCTAGGGGGCACATTTGCTGGAGTAGCTGGGGAGGGTTTAAACTAAAATGGCAGGGGGGTGGGAACCTGTGCAAGGAGTCAGGGGAAATGGAATTGAGGACAAGAACAAAAGACAGAAAGGGAAATAAGAAAAGTGATAGACAGAGAAATCAAGGGCAAGAATCAAACGGGGCCTCAGTGAAAAATAGTGGGAACGGAACAAGTAATGTTAAAAAGACAAGCCTTAAGGCTTTGTGCCTTAACCGGAGGAGCATTTGCAATAAAGTGGATGAATTAACCGCGCAAATAGATGTAAACAGGTATGATTTGGTCGGGATTATGGAGACATGGGCCAGAATTTTTACGTTGGCAAGTTGGGGGCAGGGTCTGCTCACCGATGTGAAAATGACACGGGATTACGTCGGGAGGAACCCCCGATGTCATCCCGCCCCATTTAAATATTCAGGAAGGTGGGAGGACAGCGAAATCAGCAAATTGAGGCCATTGACAGGGTAGTTAAACCAACTAAAGGCCCTGCCCATCCAACCTTAAGGCTTCTGAAAAAACATGAAACCTCATCCGCCGTAATAAACTTTATGTACTATTTATTAACATGTCCCATCTCGTGTGACTTTGTCCCATGAGGGGGACATGTTAATAATTTTTTTATTTTGCTATTTTTTAGGTTTATTAAACTTTCAGTGCTCGACAGTTGGGGAATCCAACAAGTACATAGCGCTTCCTGTCGGGCAGCCCGTTAGGCTAGCCTTAATTGTTATGCCCACTCAAAATGGCAGCAGGACCCGTTTCGGTGGCAGAGTTCGGCTGCCCACCCGCCACCGAGCCGGTGAGGCCGCCCACCCATCGAGGGCCCATGGCTGCAGGGTGACCAGGGATGGGAACTGAACATCCAGGGGTATTCAGTATTTGGAAAGGACAGACAAAAAGGAAAAGGTGGTGGAGTTGCATTGCTAGCTAAAAGGAAATCTACGCAATAGTAAAGAAAGATATAAGCTCCGACGATGTGGAATCTGTATGGGTAGAGCTGAGAAACACTAAGGGGCAAAAAACATTAGTGGGAGTTGTATATACATACCCAAACTGTAGTGGTGATGCTGGGAATGGCATTAAATAGGAAATTAGAGATGCATGCAATAAAGGAACAAATGTAGTTATGGGTGACTTTAATATGCATATATGCAAATCAAATTAGTAACAGTACCGTAGAGTAGGAATTCCTGGAGTGTATATGGGATGTTTTTCTGGACCAACATGTTGAGGAGCCAATGAGAGAACAGGCCAACCTAGACTGGGTATTGTGTAATGAGAAAGGAATAATTGGCAATCTAGTTGTGCGAGGCCCCTTGGGGATGAGCAACCATAATATGATAGAATTCTTCATCAAGATGGAGAGTGACGTAGTTGACTCTGAGACTAGGGTCCTGAATCTTAATAAAGGAAACTACGATGGTATGAGGAACAAATTGGCTATGATGGATTGGAAAACGTTATTTAAAGGGATGGTGGTGGATAGGCAATGGCAAACATTCAAAGAGTGCATGGATGAACTGAAACAATTGTTTATTCCTGTCTGGTGCAAAAGTAAAATAGAAAAGGTGGCCAAACCATGGCTTACAAGGGAAATTAGAGATAGTATTAGATCCAAGGAAGAGGCATACAAATTGGCCAGAGAAAACAACAGACCTGAGGGTTGGGAGCAGTTTAGAATTCAGCAAAGGAGGACCAAGGGATTGATTAAGAAGGGGAAAATAGAGTATCAGTGTAAGCTTGCGGGGAGCATAAAAACTGACTGTAAAAGTTTCTATAGTATATGAAAAGAAAAAGATTGGTGAATGCAGATGTAAGTCCCTTACAGTCAGAAACAGGGGAATTTATAATAGGGAACAAAGAAATGGCTGACCAACTAAGTACATACTTTGGTTCTGCCTTCACAACAGAGGACACAAATAACATACCAGAAATGTTGGGGAACACAGGGTTTAGTGAGAGAGCGGAACTGAAAGAAATCAGTATTAGTAGGAAAATGGTGTTGGGGAAATTGATGGGATTGAAAGCCAATAAATCCCCAGGGCCTGATAATCTACATCTCAGAGTACTTCAGGAAGTGGCCTTAGAAATAGTGGTTGCAGCGGTGGTCATCTTCCAAGATTCTATAGACTCTGGAACAATTTCTACCGATTGGAGGGTAGCTACTGTAACCCCACTATTTAAAAAGGAAGGTAGAGAGAAAACAGGGAATTATAGACCAGTCAGTCTGAAGTCGGTAGTGGGTAAAATTCTGGAGTCCATTATAAAAGATTTAATAGCTGAGCACGTGGAAAACAATGGCAAAATCGGACAGAGTCAGCATGGATTTATGAAAGAGAAATCATGCTTGACAAATCTACTCCTTCTCCTCGTTTCCATGTTTCTATGTTTCTATAAAGGATGTAATAGCAGAGCATTTAGAAATGCATAATCTAATCAAGCAGAGCCAGCATGGCTTCAGGAGGGGGAAATCATGCCTGACAAATTTATTAGAATTCTTTGAGGTGGTATAGATAAAGGAGAACCAGTAGATGTAATATATTTGGATTTCCAAAAGGTGTTCAATAGCGTACCACACATAAGGCTACTTAATAAGATAAGGGCCCATGTTGTTGGGGGTAATACATTAGGATAGATAGAGGATTGGCTAACTAATAGAAGACAGAGAGTTGGGATAAGGGGGTATTTTCAGGATGGCAACCTGTAACTAGCGGAGTGCCACAGGGATCAGTGGTGAGATCACAATTATTTACAATATATATTAACGATTTGGATGAAGGGAATGAATGTACAATCGTTAAGTTTGCCCATGACACAAAAATAGGTGGGAAGGCAAGTGGTGAGGCTGACACAAAGAGTCTACATATAGACAGGTTAAGTGAGTGAGCAAAAATGTGGCTGATGGAATATAATGTGGGAAAATGTGAAATTATGCACCTTGGCAGGAAGAATAGAGGAGCTGAATATTATTTAAATGGCGAAAGACTGAAGAAAGATGCAGTAGAGAGGGATTTGGGTTTTTTTTACATGAATCCCAAAAGCTAGCGTACAAGTTCAGCATGTCATAAGTAAGGCAAATGGAATGTTGGCCTTTATTTCAAAGAGAATGAATTATAAAAATAGGGAAGTCTTGCTAAAACTATACAAGGCACTACTTGGACCACACCTAGAATACTGTGGACAGTTTTGGTCCCTTATCTAAAGAAAGATATACTGGCATTGGAGGCAACCCAGAGAACGTTCATTAGATTGATCCTGGATATGGAGGGATTTTCTTATGAGGAGAGGTGAATCGGTTGGGCCTGTACTCACTGGAGTTTAGAATAATGAGAAGCAATCTTATTGAAACATATAAGATTCTTAGGGGGCTTGACAGAGTAGATGCTGAGGTTGTTTCCCTTTGTAGGAGAGTCTAAGACCAGAGGGCATAATCTCAGAGTAAGGGGGCGCCCACTTAAAACAGAGATGAGGAGGAATTTCTTCTCTCAGAGGGTAGGCAATCTGTGGCATTCTTTACCACAGAGGGCTGTGGAGGCTGGGTCGTTAAGTATATTCAAGGCTGAGATGGACAGATTTTTAATCAGCAAGGGAATCTAGGGTTATGGGAAAATGTCAGGAAAGTGGAGTTGAGGATTATCAGATCAGCTCTGATCTCATTGAATGGTGGAGCAGAATCGATGGGCCGAATGGCCTACTTCTGCTCTTACATCTTGTGGTCTTATGGTCTTAAACACTTTTACAGAGGCTCCTGATGAGGTAACAGGGAGTATTTACAGGAATATTCAACCCTTCCTCAAACCACCGCCTCCATTTCAGTTTACTAAAATTAGCCTTTCCAATATTTGAAACTTTTACCCTTGATCTATCTTAGTTCTTTTCCATAACTATGCTAAATCTAACTGAATTGCCACCAATTTTATCTCCCACTGATATCCCTTCCACCCTTTTTTTATTCTTTCATGGGATGTGGGTGCCACTTGCTAGGCCTGCATTTTTATTGCCCTTCCCTAATTGACCTTGATTAGGTGGTGATTAGCCATCTTCTTGAATCACTGCAGTCCATTTGGTGTAGGTACACCCAAGGTACAGTTAGGAAGGAAGTTTCAGGACTTTGACGCAGTGACAGTGAAGGAACGATGATATAGTCCCAAGTCTGTGTGGTGTATTACTTGGAGGGGAGCTTTGCAGGTGGTGGTATTGCCAGGCATCTGAAGCCCTTGTCCTAAGTGGTAGAGGTCACAGCTTTGAAAGGTGCTATTGAAGGAGCTTTCATGAGTTGCTGCAATGCATCTTGTAGATGGGACACACTGCTGCTACAGTGCACCAGTGGTGGAGGGAGTGAATGTTGGAGGTGGTGGATGTAGTGCCAATCAAGCGGGTTGCTTTGTCATTGATGGTGTCGACCTTCTTGGCTGTTGTTGGAGCTGCACTCATCCAGGCAAATGGAGAGTATTCCATCACAGTCCTGATTTATGCCTTGTAGATGGTGGTTACACTTTGGGGAGTCAGGAGGTGAGTTACACTCCACAGAATCCCCAGTCTCTGAACCTGCTCTTATAGCCACAGTATTTATATGGCTGGTCTAGTTCAGTTTATGGTCAATGGTAACCCCCAGGATGTTGGTAGTGGGGTATTCAGTGATAGTAATGCTATTGAATGTCAAGGGGAGATGGTTTAATTCTCTCTTGTTGGAGATGGTCATTGCCTGGCACTTATGTGATGTGAATGTTACTTGCCACTTATCAGCCCAAGCCTGGACATTGTTCAGGTCTTGCTGCTTTTGGACATGTACTGCTTCAGTATCTGAGGAGCTGTGAATTGTGCTGAACATTGTGCAATAATCAATGAACATCCCAACTTCTGACCTTGTGCTGGAGAGAAAGCCATTGATGAAGCAGGATTGGGCCTAGGACAGGACCCTGAGGGACACATGCAGGGATGTCCTGTGACTGAGATGATTGATATCCAACAACCACAACCATCTTCCTTTATGCCAGGTATGACTCCGATCAGTGGAGAGTTTTCCCTCAATTTCCATTGACTCCTGTTTTTCTAGGGCTCCTTGATGCCACACTCGGTCAAGTATGGCTTTGATGTAAAATGCAGTCACTCTTACCTCCTCTCTGGAGTTCAGCTCTTCCATCCATGTTTGGACCATGATGAGCTGTAATGAGGTCAGAAGCTGAATGGCCCTGGTTGAACTGAAACCAAGCATCAGTGAGCAGATTGTTGCTGACTACGTGCCGTTTGTGAGCAGTGTCGATGACCCCTTCTATTTGCTGATCATTGAAAATAGATTGATGAGGCAGTAATTGGCCATGTTGGATTTGTCCTTTTTTTGGACAGGGCATCCCTGGGCAGTTTTCCACACTGCTGGGTAGATGCCAGTGTTGTAGCTGTATGGAAACAGCTTGGCTAAGGATGTAGCTAGGCTGGAGAATAAGTCTTCAGTACTATTGCCGGAACATTATCAGGACCAATAGCCTTTACAGTTTCCAGTGCCTTCAGCCATTTCTTGATATCGCATCAAGTCAATCAAATTGGCTGTAGGCTGGCAGCTGGGGACCGCTGGAGGTGGCCAAGATGGATCATCCACTGGGCACTTCAGGCTAAAGATTGTCGCAAATGCTTCAGCCTTGTCTTTTGCACTGATGTGCTGGGCTCCCTCAACATTGAGGATGGGGATATTTGTGGTGCCTCCTCCTCCAGTGAGTTGTTTAATTGCCCATCACTATTCATGACTGGATGTGAGGACTGAAAAGCTTAGATCTGATCCGTTAGTTATGGGATCACTTTGCTCTGTCTATCATTTGCTGCTTCAGCTGTTTGACATACAAATAGTCCTGTGTTGTAGCTTCACCAGATTGCCACCTCATTTTTAGATATGCCTGGTGCTGTTCCTGGCATGCCCTCCTGCACTCTTTACTGAACCTGTCTAGCTTTATTTTCTGAAATTAAATCCAGAATTGTCCCTTTTCTTGTTGGTCTTGCTACATACTGGCTAAAAAAAGTTTTCCTCTGTGTACTTAAAGAATTCTGTGCCCTCTATAGCTAAACTGATTTATGGCCAGTTAATATTAGGGTTGTTGACATCTTTTTCTATTACTGCCTTATTATTTTTGCACTTCTTTGCATAATGCCTGCATATTTGCTCTTTTACCTCCCTCTGATTGTTTAGGGGTCTATAGTATACTCCCAGCAGTTTGATTGTTTCCACTCTTTTTTCCTCATTTCAACCCAAATGGTTTCTTTTGATGATCCTTCTAGCATATCATTCCTTCTCACAGCTATGTTTATTTCTTTAAACACTATTCAACCTCCACCCCTTTTTTATCACCCTTTCTATCCCATCTGAAAACCCTGCAATTTGGAATGTTGAACTGCCATCTTGTGACATGTGACATTTCAGTGACAGCTATGTTAACATATTTATAAGTGTTTATCTGTGCCCCCAATGCATCTACCTTATTCACTGGATTCCTTGCATTAAAGTATATTCATCAATCACTGAAAATCTTCTTTGTTATCTATTATCTAACCTTTGTATTCTCTGCCTTTCATACTTATTACTAATTTGTTGCCTTCCATTTCCAACTTGATTCTCTCCCTTCTGAATATATGCTCGGATTGCCAACTTGCTGCAAAGCCAGTTTAAATACTCCCAAACAGCATTAGCAATCCTCAATCCACCACTATGCTGATCTTGGCCCTGCTGAGATACATCCAGTTAGGTTTGTAAAGTTCCAATCTCCCCCTGAACCAGCCTCAATACCTGAGGAATCTAATGGCTCCCCCACCTCCACCCACCTCAACCCCATTTGCACCATTTCTCCTGCCAGTTGATGTAGAAGTTCTGGTATGATCTTACTGAATTGCAGAACAGGCTTGCTGAGCCATTAGGCCTTTTGGTGCTCCTATCTTTTCTGTTCTTATGTAACTGGGTGCTCTTCAAACTAGCTGGCACAGGCTTGATTGGCATAATGCCCTTCTTCTGTGCTATATGATTGTTTTTATGCTGTCTGGATTATCCTTTATGAGGTTTTCTTTTTACCTTTCAGTTCAGCATTCAAATGGTTTTTTCTGACATGTCACCTGTGCAAAGTTCTCGATAGAGATTTCAGAATGTGCTTGCCTAATGATGTAAACCTTCACTCCATTTCTTGCAAAATCAATGTACATTTACCATCATCAGATGAGTACCTCCCCAAACTTTATTCATCAGCACTTGTAGAAACCAGGGTAAACAGCAATGTCGATGGAGAAGATCCAGCCTTTGGTTTCCCCGTTTTGACAGTAGATATCAAAGTTTGGATATTAGCACAGTGTTAATGCTGTTTACGTTATTGGTGCAGCCATTCTGAAGATTTTACAAAAAGAAAAGATGCATCTCGTTTGAACCTTCAGTGGTTTTAAAAAGCAGGCAGCAGTAGATTGGTTATCTGGTATTCATCCACCAATTTTCCTTTTCACTGACTTCAGGATTCCAGCCAAATCCATAGTCTCAGCTGAGAATCAGGCATTGCAATTGACCACAGGACCCAATGGTTTGGAAACAGAGAATCAGCCAAGATTCCAGCTCTTGGGGGAGAGTTTTGCCCCCGTCGGGGGGGGTTGTGCAACGGCGGGCGGGAGCAGGTGTAAATCCAGTTGGAACTTCCAATCATGTCCACGCTGCCATTTTACATGGGCGGGCCAATTAAGGCCCGCCCAGAGTGATGCACACCCTGAAGTGCTGAGCACTCCCTGTGCGGGCAGTAGAGGGGATTTCCTGAGTGGGGGTATGCGTGCGAAAGGGCGCAGAAGTCTTCCAGGCACAGGGGTGCCTCAGGGAGATTAGTTTAAGTTTTAAACATGTAAATAAATAAATCAAAAATTTTTAAAACATGTCCCCTCATGTGAGATTCCATGAAAAATGCAAAGGCCGCCTGGACTCTACGCCTGCCCGCCAACCTTAAGGTTGCACGGGCAGCTCAGTTTATTAGTTCAATTAGTTTTTAACAGGCCTTAATAGGTCTTTCACAGTTCGGCTGTCAAAGTCGGCTGCGCGCCAGCTGAACTGAAAACCTAAATGACGAGCGGTGATGTTGGGATGCACGCCCACATCACCCCGCGCCATTTTACACCTCGGTGAGTGGGCCCTGCCCCTGCTCACTGAGCCGAAAATTCTGGTCTTGATTGCTAACTAGTGGCCCCTCATGAAAGTGTGAGAGTAAACATTGGCTGAGGATGATATTGAGCATGGCTGAGATGACCCTGAGGTCAAAAGCCTGTTATCAATAACTATCAAAGTTCACCAATCATTGTCACTGTGTAAAGTGGAGTGCTATGTACCTTAAAGAGAATGTAGTTCGTTGACCATGTGACTGTACTGACCAACCGCTACACAGCTCAAGCTTCTTGAGTAACTGTAAGTCTAGATCTGGAGGTGATTGAAGAAACACACACCATGACCCTACCACTGAACATCAAGCCATTGTTTCCAGGACTGTCACTGACCTCATCTCCTCTGGAGATCTTCCTTCCACAGCTTCCAACCTGATAGTCGCCCAACCTCGGACGGCTCGCTTCTACCTCCTACCCAAAATCCACAAACAAAACTGTCCCGGCAGACGGATCGTGTCAGCCTGTTCCTGCCCGACGGAACTCATTTCTCGTTATCTTGACTCCCTTTTCTCTCCCCTTGTCCAGTCCGTTCCCACTAACATCCGTGATTCCTATGACACCTTAGGTCACATTAAAATTTCCAGTTCCCTGGCCACAACCGCCTCCTCTTCACCATGGATGTCCAATCCCTCTACACCTCCATCCCCCACTGGGATAGTCTGAGGGCTCTCTGCTTCTTCCTCGAACAGAGGCCCGAACAATCCCCATCCACCACTACTCTCCTCCGTCTGGCTAAACTTGTTCTCACACTGAACAATTTCTCCTTTAACTATCAGGTTGGAAGCTGTGGGAGGAAGATCCCCAGAGGAGATCAGGTCAGTGACAGTCCTGGAAACAATGGCTTGATGTTCAGTGGTGGGGTCATGGTCCAGGGAGAGCTAGGAGGAAGTGTCTGCAAGTTGACGCTCAGCCTCCACAAGGTAGAGGTCAGTGCGCCAGACAACAACAGCACCACCCTTGTCAGCAGGTTTGATGATGATGTCAGGGTTGGACCTGAGAGAATGGAGTGCAGTAAGTTCAGAGAGAGAGAGATTAGAATGGGTGAGAGGAGCAAAGAAATTGAGAAGACTAATGTCGCGCCGACAGTTCTCAATGAAAAGATCAAGAGAAGGTAAGAATCCAGAGCGAGGGGTTCAGGTGGAGGGAGAATATTGGAGGTGGGTGAAAGGTTCCGTTGAATGGGGAGAGGACTCCTGCCCAAAGAAGTGAGCCTGGAGACAAAGACGGTGGAAGAAGAGTTCAGCATCATGCCGAGCCCGAAATTCATTGAGGTGAGGGCGTAAGGGTATGAAACTAAGTCCTTTGCTGAGCACTGAACGTTCAGCATCGGAGATGGGAAGGTCAGGGGGTATAGTGAATACACGGCTGGGGCTGGGATTGGAAGATGGGGTGGGGACGGAGGGACAGGCAGGGGTGGAGGGTCCTAGATGGGTGTTGGTGTTGATGAGTTGTTGGAGCTTGCGTTCCTTAGCGCTTGAGAGAAAGAGAAAAAGTTTCTTGTTGAGGTGTCGGATGAGACGATGAATAAAACGAAACTGGGGGCACAAGCAGCTTTGAGAAAGGGTACAGTGGTGCTGCTGGAGAGAGAGGTCAAGTGTGTTCATATGGCGGCGCATGGCACTGAGTGTGGATTTCAGAATGTGACGGGAACAGCAGTCCGAGGAACGTTTTATGTCCCGGAGATACCTGTAATCCTGGATGGGTTCGAAACATGAGGGGTGAAATTTCAGTTGAAATCCACATGGGGTAAGTCGGAGACGGAGACAGTCACTGAGAAAGGAGATATGGCTGTGAAAGCGGGTTTTAGTAAACACATTGTCAACCACCAGGACAGAAATGGAAAGCAATGAAGGTGAGCAAGGCAAAAGAGAGATACGGAAATCTTGTCGCAAAGATGAACAAAACTTCTTCAAGGAAGGCATTTCTTGAAGAGCAGTGGCAGTCAATTAAACAGAGATAAAAACAAAAAAACTGCGGATGCTGGAAATCCAAAACAAAAACAGAATTACCTGGAAAAACTCAGCAGGTCTGGCAGCATCGGCGGAGAAGAGAAGAGTTGACGTTTCGAGTCCTCATGACCCTTCAATAGAACTAGGTGAATCCAAGGAAGGGGTGAAATATAAGCTGGTTTAAGGTGTGTGTGGGGAGGGTGGGGGGTGGTTTGGGTGGGGGGAGAGAAGTGGAGGCGGGGGGTGATGTGGTTGTAGGGACAAACAAACAGTGATAGAAGCAGACCATCAAAAGATGTCACAGACAACAGAACAAAAGAACACAGAGGTGTTAAAGTTGGTGATATTATCTAAACGAATGTGCTAATTAAGAATGGATGGTAGGACACTCAAGGTTTTTATCTCTGTGTTTAATTGACTGCCACTGCTCTTCAAGAAATGCCTTCCTTGAAGAAGTTTTGTTCGTCTCTGCGACAAGATTTCTGTATCTCTCTTTTGCCTTGCTCACCTTCATTGCTTTCCATTTCTCTCCTGGTGTTTGACAAGGTGTTTACTAAAACCCGCTTTCACAGCCATATCTCCTTTCTCAGTGACTGTCTCCATCACCGACTTACCCCACGTGGATTTCAGTTGAAATTCCACCTCTCATGTTTCGAACCCACCCAGGATTACAGGTATCTCCGGGACATAAAACGTTTCTCGGACTGCTGTTCCCGTCACATTCTGAGATCCAAGCTCAGTGCCATGCGCCGCCATATGAACACACTTGACCTCTCCCTCCAACAGCACCGCCGTACCCTTTTTCAAAGCTACGTGTGCCCCCAGTTTCATTTTATTCTTCTTCTCGTCCGACGCCTCAACAAGAAACTTTTTCTCTTTCTCTCAAGTGCTAAGCAATGCAAGATCCAACAACTCATCGACACCACTACTCTCCTCCGTCTGGCTGAACTTGTTCTCACACTGAACAATTTCTCCTTCAACTCCTCTCACTTCCTCCAAATAAAAGGTGTGGCTATGGGTACCTGCATGGGCCCCAGCTATGCCTGTCTCTTTATGGGGTATGTGGAACATTCCTTGTTCCAGTCCTACTCCGGCCCCCTTCCACAACTCTTTCTCCGGTACATCGATGATTACTTCGGTGCTGCCTCATGCTCTCGTCGGGACTTGGAAAAATTTATTAATTTTGCTTCCAATCTCCACCCCTCCAACATTTTCACATGGTCCATCTCTGACACTTCCTTTCCCTTCCTTGACCTCTCTGTCTCAATCTCTAATGATAGACTGTCCACCAATATCCATTACAAACCTACTGACTCCCACAGCTACCTCGACTACAGCTCCTCACACCCAGCTTCCTGTAAGGACTCCATCCCATTCTCTCAGTTCCTTCGCCTCCGTCGCATCTGTTCTGATGATGCTACCTTCAAAAACAGTTCCTCTGACATGTCCTCCTTCTTCCTTAACCGAGGTTTTCCACCCACGGTCGTTGACAGGGCCCTCAACCGTGTCCAGCCCATCTCCCGCGCATCCACCCTCACGCCTTCTCCTCCCTCCCACAAACATGATAGGGTCCCCCTTGACCTCACTTATCACACCACCAGCCTCCGCATTCAAAGGATCATCCTCCGCCATTTCCGCCAACTCCAGCATGATGCCACCACCAAACACATCTTCCCTTCACCCCCCCGTCGGTATTCCATAGGGATTGTTCCCTCTGGGACACCCTGGTCCACTCCTCCATCACCCCCTACTCCTCAAACCCATCCTATGGCACCACCCCATGCCCACGCAAAAGATGTAACACCTGCCCCTTCACCTCCTCTCTCCTCACCGTCCAAGGGCCCAAACACTCCTTTCAAGTGAAGCAGCATTTCACTTGCATTTCCCCCAACTTAGTCTACTGCATTCGTTGCTCCCAATGTGGTCTCCTCTACATTGGAGAGACCAAACGTAACCTGGGCGACCGCTTTGCAGAACACCTGCGATCTGTCCGCAACAATGACCCAAACCTCCCTGTCGCTTGCCATTTTAACACTCCACCCTGCTCTCTTGCCCACATGTCTGTCCTTGGCTTGCTGCATTGTTCCAGTGAAGCCCAACGCAAACTGGAGGAACAACACCTCATCTTCTGACTAGGCACTCTACAGCCTTCTGGACTGAATATTGAATTCAACAACTTTAGGTCTTGAGCTCCCTCCTCCACCCCCACCGCCTTTCTGTTTCTTCCCCCTTCCTTTTGTTTTTTCCAATAAATTATATAGATTTTTCTTTTCTCACCTATTTCCATTATTTTTAAATATTTTTAAATCTTTTATGCTCCCCCCACCCCCACTAGAGCTATACCTTGAGTGCCTACCATCCATTCTTAATTAGCACATTCGTTTAGATAATATCACCAACTTTAACACCTCTGTGTTCTTTTGTTGTTTTCTGTGACATCTTTTGATGATCTGCTTCTATCACTGCTTGTTTGTCCCTACAACCACAACCCCCCTCCACTTCTCTCCCCCCCACCCAAACCACACCCCCCCCTCCCCACACACACCTTAAACCAGCTTATATTTCACCCCTTCCTTGGATTCACCTAGTTCTATGGAAAGGTCATGAGGACTCGAAATGTCAACTCTTTTCTTCTCCGCTGATGCTGCCAGATCTGCTGAGTTTTTCCAGGTAATTCTGTTTTTGTTACCAACTAGTGTTTGTTCCGTTAATCGGTCTCTCTGCCTGTATTGTTTCAAGCACCAACATGTTAATATCAAAAGCACAGCTAACATTCGCTGGATAAAGCGAAACTGATAACCAAAAACGTAAAGTCACTTAGGCAAGAAACTGGAGGGTAAGGGACACTCATGAAACTAACATTCAGCCTTTATCTTCACAAGTTGAAGGGAAGGAAGGAACTTGGTAGAGAAAAGTATTGAGAAATGAAAAAAATTGCAATTGTGAAACAGGTAAATCATCTCTTGCCCTGCTACTAAAACAATCTTGCTGTATATCCTGAGTGTTTCAACGATTTCATTCTCTGGATGAAGCCTAATGGAGACCCAGAATTAATCACAGATATAATTAGATAAATCATCACTGATGAAAAAGCAAGTTGGCATGGGGTGAGTTCAAGCAGCCTCCTATAAACATCCGAACACTAAACTGTTTGTCCACTTCCTAAAATTTAAAAGGGTGAATAATTTTAAATTGCATTTCTTTTCTCTTTATTAGTTTGCAATGAAATAGAGTTCAATGTCATTTGTTAGCCCATGGCTTCACTCTTGTGATTGAGACCCAAAATAAAATAGTTAACTATAATTCTTTATTTTATGACATATGTAGGGAGGAATTTGTTATGTATAGTGCTGATGTGTTACGTAGAGATCACCAAAGAGGCTAAAACTGTATAGCTCCATAATAAGTCGAAACTTTAATTGTATTCAATTCTGTCCAGCAAGACACTTAGGGAGCATTTAAGTCATGGGATAGTATAGAGAACAGCAGTGAGGCTGATCCTATTAGCAAAGTATAGAGTTATGATAGAAGAAACTGAAGGCTTTGTCCTTGTAAGAAGGTGGCTAAGATGGGACCTAATAAAATGTATAATATCAAAGGACATGGATAATGTTAATCCTGAGCAATACTTCAAGGTAGTCCACGATACTAGAACAAGAAGTTATAGGTTAAACCTGTGAAAGCAAAGTTTTGGATAACGGCTGGGAAGAGTTCCTTCATGCAAAGTGTGGTCAACGTCTTCAAGGTACGATAACGGAGGTGAAGCCTGAAACTCATTCAAGGGTCAGCTAGATGATGTGATGATGTGGGGGAACGTTGGTTTTCTGTTCTGGAAGGATGAGCTAAGGTGAACCAAGTGGTTTCCCTTGTGTAAACCTATTTTGTGAGCATCTGTTATAGCCAGTAATGTTATTTGCACTGACACACTTTGCAACACATTTGGTGAGGAGTTATTCTCATTAATAAAATATAAGCAAATTAAGGTAAAGAAAGAAAGCTGTGTGTGAAGAGGTCTGAAAAATGCTGATTATGGAATTGATTTGTGAAAAACTAATTGCTAAATAGATGCATTTATGTACAATGTGTGAAACCACATTGCCAGCCTGAACCTGACAATACTGGTCTAAGGATATGTTTTGTTACAAATAAACATAGTGTGATGTATCTGACTGTTTGCAGAATTCTCACTCACACTCTATACTAAATGACATGCCATAAGTGTTTTGATACCTTGCTTTTATCAACAGGTTTAATAATGAATGGCAGAGGGGAGTTAATTGGGCTAAGTTATGGCATATTAAAGATGGATTATGAAACATAAAAATGAAAAGCTAGAACTAACAATGTTATATTTGCACATATTGCAGTACCCTTTAAAAATTACATAATTCCCAATATTTGATCCAACAATTGACAATTTTCAAAATTAATTTGAACAACTTAATTTAATGTTAAATTCTAAGCCACAGATTTCAGTTTCCAAAAAACTGCTGAAAAGCTACCTGGAAAGCACTGTGGTAAGTAAATCATTGCACAGTATCGCTTTCTATCACATCAATGTTCTCTATGTTAGAGCAACACCATTACCAGAGCATTCTCATCATATCACTTGACCTGCATCTCCTCCAACTGCCCATTTGGCCTTGAATGCCAAAAGCTAGGCCATCATCCTCACTCCTCCAATGGCAAATGCCTGCCAAAATTTATCAGGGAAATCATCAGAATCTGCCACATTGTGCGTAGAGAGAAATAGATGTATTACAGCCTAAAACTGCACAACTTTAAAGTGAAACAACTTAAAGCAGGGCAACTTAAAACTAAGACTCACTGTACACCAAAGTTCCTCTGAACATTGACATTTAGAAGCTTCACACTTTTAAAAAAATATTCTGCTTTAGTATTCTTATTTCCAAAAGTGAATTATATCTCACTTCCCCACATTATACTCCACCTGGCAAATTGTAACCCTTTCACTTTATATCTCTTTGCAGCATCTTTGTGTTGCCCTCACAACTTATATTCTCACCTACTTATGTAGCACCATCCGGGGGAGGCGGTGGCATGGTGGTATTGTCATTAGACTGGTATTTCAGAGACCCAGGGTAATGCTCCGAGGACCCGAATTCAAATCCCACCACGGCAGATGGTGAAATTTGAATTCAATTTTAAAAATCTGAAACTAAAAGACTGATGATGACCATAAAACCACTGTTGATTGTTGTAAAAACCCATATGGTTCACTAATGCCCTTTTGGGAAGGAAATCTGCCATCTGCCTGGCTTTTCATGTGACTCCATAGCAATATGGATGACCCTTAACTGCCCTCTAAATAAGGGCAATTAGAGATGGGCAATAAATTCTGGTTAAGCCAGTGATGCCCACATCCCATGAACGAATAAAATAAACCTAGATACATTACTCTCGGTCTCTTTATCCAAATCATTAATATTGATTGTAAATAGCTGATGTTTGAAGCACTCCACTAGTTACAGCCTACCAACTTGAAATTGCCCTGTTTATCCATACTCTGCTTTTCACCTGTTAACCAATCTTCCACCCATGTCATTATGGATATATCTCTCCCTGGCACCTCCATCAACTGCCGTCTCCCCAGCACCCCTCTGGCCTCACCTACCCACCCCCCTCTGAGACCATCCGCATGGTTCTGAATTCCAGGGCTTTGAATTTGCAAAATGCTTGTAGCCCCAGTCCTGGCCACAGCGCCATTAGTGCTGCTGGGACAGCAGAGCAGTTAGCCAATCAGTTTGGCCGATGACTCTCTGAAGCAAGGCTTCCTCATAAGTGAGGGGCGTAAGTCCCATCCCCAGCCAATTATATGCTCCTTCAGTGTTAAGTGGCTGCAGGACAGCCAGGATTGGTGGGAATGAGCTCCTCGCTGATTCTTCAGGTGCTGGAACGGGAAGTTCCACCATCCGAAAAATCCTCTGAAGAAGATTCGTATAGAATCAAAACATTGGGCAGAATAGTCCCTGATTTGCACTAAGTGCGGTAGTGGGTGGGTAAAACGACGTTATACCCGCCAGCCGCAATGGCAGGTTTTCAGCCATATCATCCCAAACCCGTCACACTATGGCCAGTGGGATCTCATTTGCCCGACTGCCATCAACTCGCCGCTTCATCACGCCGGGTGCCATATTTAAAGTCTAGCCACATGCACCAGATCTCAGTACTTCCAGCTCACGACTGCTGCAGGGAAGATGTCCATGAAAGGAAAGAAGACTGCAGCCCCCAGGTTTAGTGACGTGTTGCTGGAACACCTTTTGGATGCTGTGGAGGCCAGCCGCAATGTCCTCTACACCCCCTCTGGCCGCAGAATGGGCAGTGGCATCACCAACCAGGCTTGGGAGGTGGTGGCAGCAGTGGTCAGTGCCAACGCCCTGCAAAAGAGGACAGCCACCCAGCACCACAAGACAATGAATGAGCACCTCCGTTCCGCCAGGGTAAGTTACTCTTCTCATCACTCTCAACTGGCACACTTACAAACCCATCACACATCCACAGGTCCCTCACTCACTGCCAGTTCAAGGGAAATTCACATTGACCCATCCCATCCATGGGACCACTCACTACTCACACATGCCAGGCACACTTATTATCCGGTCTGGCAGGCATCCTGACTACATTCTCTCCATCACTATTTCTGCAGGACAAGCTGGCACACAACAAAAGAGAGAGGTCACAGACTGTTGGAGGAATGCTTGAAATCAAGGCCCTCACCGACTTTCATAACAGAGATATCTAGCTGACCGGCGAGGATCTGGACCGATCCAGTGCTGACAGTGAGATCGGTAGTGCTCTACAAAGTGAGGATCCAGCAGTGCAACATCCCTCAGACAACCATGTTGTGAGTGATGTGGCCTCTTTCACAGGCCACTGCCATGCACTAATTATTTCCCCTTGCTTCCACAGGCACATCTGGGAAACAGCCAATGGAGACCATGACCCAGGGCCTCCAATGAAGCCCCAAAGAAACCTCTGAAGAAGAATCTGGAGGCACCCTCCTTGAAGTCCCATCATAGCGCTCACCCACACCCTCCACCAGAGCAGAGACACACACCTCGGTGAGACCTAGCTTTAGAGTAGCTTTCAAGATCATAATCTGGTGGTTACAGCAATAGGCAGCAGGGATTTCCCAGGTGTCTGGCACTCACAGGATTGCTGAAGGGCAGAAATTTGCTGAGTCCGAGTCAGATGATGAGCTTCTGGACTTGGTCATGTCACAGTTGCTGGAGCTGCAAAAGCAAGCTCGGGAACATCAGGAAGGGATGTCTGCTGCACTCCTCAGATTGCAAGGCATGACGGAGGAGTCTGTCTGCCTTCAGGCTGAGGTGATAGTGCCAGCATTGCAATGCACTGAGATCAACACTGGCAGGATGGCAGCTGCCATGGAGACCTTGGTCCAGGATGTCACTCCTCCATTGCTGCGTGGGCTCAACTCCATCACTGATGCCATAGTTGGCCTCTAACTGTGCGTACGCAAGAGAGATGTCAGGCAGCTCGATCTCAGTCCAGCTACACCTTTTGCTCAAGGAGTCAGCCAGGGGCCATCATGGACCTATAGAGAAGAGGATCAGCAGGTGCACACCCCAGGCCCATCCATCCAGGTGACTCTGGGAGTGTCCAGCTGATATGAAACCCCTCTTCCTATGACCTCAGCAGACCCAGCTCTAAAGGCCGAGGAAAGCAGGGCCTCTTCCCTGTGCTGCCTTCAGACCAAAGTGATGGTCCAGACTCCCACTCACTGGACACGTTACTGATGCCTGCATCTCGATGGTGCTCATCATTGCTGCCAGAATGTTGTGGGTACGCATCACAGATTTACGTCATTCTCTCTGTATGCTCTCAGCACCTTTACAGTGAGGTTGCCCCCCATATCTTCAGCATCTGTGACAAGTGACACTGTGCTCCTGAAGGGGACAAAAGCTGATGGTGTACAAAGGATCAGGTGCTTCTAAATTTTAATGGCTGCATCTCTACGATATGATCTTGATCACAGAGTGCAAGCGAGCCGCCCTCAGCCAGATAAGAGTCAGATATTCACAGAGGCTATGTGAAGATTTAAGGAGTGTCTTCACTGCATGTTGTCATCATCCTCCTGCAATTCAGTGACTATTAGGGCCTCCAATGCATCTCCATGACATGACATTCTCCCAGAGGGTATTTGCGCTGCTATAAACCAGACTGAAGTGAAATATTCATAGATGCAATGTGAGGATCTATGGATGTCACCTCAATGCATGTCATCATCATGCTCCACAAATCTAGTAGCTATGAGGGCCACCCGAGCATGCCTGCTTCGTCTACCCAGTACAATGACCTTATCCACTTCATCATCTTCTTCAAGGACCACCTTGCCCTCATCCCTGGCTGTGCCCTCCTCATCAGAGGCGAGATTCCACCAACTCCTCCATCTCCTCCTCAGCCAGCTTGTCTCCTCATTGTTGCACGGGTTGTAAAGGATGCAGCAGATGATGACGATGCGTGACGCCCTCAGCGGACTATATTGCAGGGCTCCACCAGACCGGCCCAAGCACCGGGACCTCATCTTCAGCATCCCGATGGTCTTGCGAGTTGCTGCATGAGCCTCTTTATAGCTTCACTCTGCTGCTGTCTGAAGCCGCCGCACGGGCATCAGCCATGGCCCTTGTCCCCAAGGAGCCATCCCTGCAGCTTCTGTGGATACTAGTAGATGTCAGAGATCTGTGACTGACTGAGGATATAGGAGTTATAGACACTCCCTGGAAACTGTGCGCACACCTGCAGGATGTGTTTCTGGTGGCCGCTCACCAGCTGCCCATTCAGCGAGTGGAACCCCTTGTACTGATATGGTTCACCGTGTATTGCAACGGTGATCTGAGTGCCACATGAGAGCAGTCAATCCACGCCCTGCACCTGCGAAAACCCAAGATCTGGGTGAATCCAATTGCTCTTGCACCCTGGCTGTCCTGATCCCGGGCGAAATGTCCAATGTTGTATGCCCTCGCAAAGCTGGTATATCCATGACCTCATGGATGCATTTATGAGCAAATTGTGATATCTCACAGAGGTCACCTGGGGAGCCCTGAAAGGAGCCACTGGCATAGAAATTGAGCATTGCTGTCACTTTCACAGCCACTGGCAGTTGATGCCCTCCATGTCCCTGTGGTGCCAAATCCTGCAGTAGGCAGCAGATGTGACCAACCAGTTCCCTAGACACGCACAGTCTTCAGCGACACTGGTTCTCTGTCATCTGCAGAATGAAAGGCATCATCTATAGACCATGTGTGTTGCTCGGCGCTGGCCTGCAATGGCTTGCTATGGCTCTTGGGCGGCGTGTTTGGGAGCCCCAGCCGCCCCTTCTTGAGGTTGCTCCTGCTGCCTCTGCACAGCCAGGAACCTCAGTTGCTCTCTCATCCCTCATCTTCACTCTCTGTACACCATCAGGCATAAAGCTAGTTCACCAGTCTCCATGATCCTGATGTACTCTTCCTGCAGGATGAAAGAGAGACGCATGAGTTAACATGTGTGTACTAAGAACCTGTCCTGGTTAAGTGTGAAGTTACCTTAATGCATCCCAGAGAGTGCTGGCCACCACTTGGATGGCCAGAGATTAGTGCGCTGCATGGCTGCCCGAAACCCCATCCTCCTCTGCCTCACTCCACCCAAACGATTGGCAGCAGCTTCGCCCACTGGACTGCATGCTGTGCTCTCAGCTCAGGTGCAGGTATTCTCCTAACCTGCGCTGCAAGGCTGCGCTGTCAGCTTGAACCATGGGGGAGACTGGTCCAAACTAGGATGCTGACATTGCAAGGGGCTGTGAGCACCTCCACCAGTTACTGCTCCGTGGCCAGCTTTGGTGATGAAATTGTACAACTTGTGCAGTTGTCCAACTGTTCTGCAGTCCACTAAAACTCACATGACTTTGCAATCTGTGCTAGGGGGTTGAACAGCTCTGGAGCACTTGGTCACACTTTGATGTCTCTGCATTGCTTGAATGGGCAGATAAGCTAGCGGCCCGACTCCAATCATATCAATGTGGCTGTACCTGAACTGTCGCAGCTACAGAGGAATGGTCACATTATACAAGGTGTCCCTAATGCATCACCGCTTACTTCACCCACCCTCTCCCTGCCATGCTCGTACGCTATATTCAATGGCAGGGCTGCTGTTGACCAACCCCCCGCCCCACAATGCTCCTCAAGCTTGAAGTCAAACAGGCAACACTAGCAAGCGCTGCACATCGTTGCTGTGTACTCACCACCGAGTTCCTCTCAAAGTGCAGCCTGCCAAGTGCATGCCTTTTATATGCTGTTGTGAAACATGTTGGTGTGCTTTCCCGCAGATGTGGATGGACGATCCAGCGGTGGGGGGCGGGGGGGGGGTACTATTCTGATGGGCTGGCCTAATAATGATATTCTGATGTATTGCAATGAGGTTCCCGATATCTGATGGCAGGAAACACAGCCCGCTGTTGGCGGGCTGAGTGGATAATTGCCAACTGGTTTCACACCATCATGAAACCGATAGCGTCATATTGTCCACTCATGCCATCGAACACGCCTAATGCTGATGGACATGGAAAATCCCAATCATTAACTCTATTTCCCTCTCCACAGATCCTGCTAAGCTTTTGCAACATTTTCTGTTTTTATTTCAGATTTGCAGCATTCACAGTATTTTACTTTTATCCGAAAAATTATTTCGTATGAGCCCTTATCTTGAGTTTTAACATTTTGTGTGATACTTCTTAGAAATCCACATACATCTACTGGTTCTCCTTTGTTTATCCTACTAGTTAGATCCTCAAAAAGAAAACAAATACATTTGTCAAACAATATATCCCTTTTAAAAATAAGATTGAATTTGTTGATCATACTATGATGGTCGAAGAGCTGAAATGCTAACCCTGTTTTCCTTCATAGATCTGATGAACTCTTCCAGCATTTTTGTTCTTATTCCTGATAAGTGATATCAGGCTAACTGGCCTGTAGATCCCTGTTTTCTCTCTCCCTCCTTTCTTAAAAGCAGTGTTACATTTGTTAATTAACTTCCAATCTGCTGGGATCTAGAAAAGTTTGAAAACATCCACTATCTCTGTAACTATTTGTCTTAGAACCCCTAGGATGCAGGCTATCAGGTCCTGAGATCTTCTCAGCTTTTAGTCACTTAAGCTTTTCCATTATTTTTTCTCTGCTGATATTAATTACCTAATTAGCCCCTTCATTTCTCTCTATTCCTGGTATGTATTTTGCATGTCCTACTGTGAATTCAGGCATAAAATATCTCTGCCATTTCCTAATACCTCATGGTACCCTTAGCTTCAATGGTTTCAGTCACGCTACTTCCCCCAGCCTCAGCAATTGATGTCCCAAAATGGCCAGTACCCACTTCTCTATGCATGCACCAATGTGTCCCTCTGGTTAGCTCCTGCTGCCTCCAGTTGTGCTTCACCTCGACCTGCAGGAGAGAGGGAAATGTGTCAGTGAGTGACCTCTTTGCCAGCATTTCTCTTAAGATCTACTGCACCATGTTCGCCTGCTGTTCATATAGAACCCTCTTCCACTTTGGCTTTCAAAGTTCTTGTTTGATTATGATTGATTACCACCAGGTAGTGTTAGTGAGTGTCAAGCAACCTGTTTGGCAATTGTCTTGGTTGAATAGCTGGCAGAGTACACAAACTGTGAGATGTGACTTTGAGGCTTTCAGCTACATGTGTGAGGGTAAGTTGAAGCATTGGAATGTTGTGTATGAAGCTTCATTTACAGAATTTTCTGGCAGGTGAGTAATGGGGGTGTGGTGATTTGAACAGTGGCTGAGGCTATTGGTGCAGTTTTAGGATATGGCACATGGCGATCACTGACCTGGATCTTCGTGTGAGGTCATTGAGCTTCTTTCAGCACTGCATCCACATTCTCAGGGCTTGACTCCTGGCATTGGCCTCCACAACCATCTGCTCCCACTGCCTTTTGACTGTGTGTATAGGGCTTCCAGTCCTTGCTGTAAACTATCTCCACCATTCCACTTCCTCCAGCACGACTTTCACTGCGCAATCCAAAAATCTTAGAGCTCAATCTCTCCCCTTTTATTCCATTCCTCACTATTTCCCAGGTCAGATTTTCTTCAACCCTGAATCCCAGTGCCTGCTCCAGCCACAATACTCTCCACCTGTGTGCATCCCCCAACCCCCGCCCCCACTCTGTTTGCAAGGTACAGAGTAGTTTTAAGCAATGCAACCTAGCTTTAAGCGTGCTGGATGTCCTGCTAATGCATCTGACAATTAGCAGCAAGCTTAGTGTGACAGGGCATCATGAAGTTGATGTGCTGCCTGCATTGCAATCAATGGGTGCAGGTTAATTGTGCATTGCAATCCCCACGCCTGTATTCGGGAGCTATCCAATTTATCTCCCCATTTGTCTAGCTTTTCCTATTATGCAGCACATTACTCACTGATGCCATTGAACTTATTCCACAAATGAATTCTGGTTGAAGAAGGAGGTAGTCAATAATGAATTAAGCAGCCATCTTCTAAAGTACAAGCACAGCTAAAATCACATACAAGTTTGGCAATTATAAACTGGCAACAAAATTGCTTCACGAAAGTATGAAAATAAATAGATACAGAACCATTTACTGTTCTCTCATTGTGCGTCCACCGTGGGATAATGTGCCATCCATTAACACAAATAGCAATAGTCAAACGATTAAGAGATAAGAAACCAACAGAGCTGGTTTTAAGAAGATCAGCACAGACAACATCATTCAATGCATAATGAATGGATACAATGTCCTATATCTATTTCACTCCCTGGTCTTCTTGCTCTTAGTAATACTGATGGTTTAGCTCTTCATTAAATATGTATGTTTGTGATTAATCAAAATCAGTTTAAAGCATTTTCCAAAGACTATTGTTCACATTTTATTTCTTACAGTAAGTTGTGATGAGCCATTTAAGCACCTTTCTTTATTGCCAGAATTACCTGGAAAAACTCAGCAGGTCTGGCAGCATCGGCGGAGAAGAAAAGAGTTGACGTTTCGAGTCCTCATGACCCTTCGACAGAACTGTTCTGTCGAAGGGTCATGAGGACTCGAAACGTCAACTCTTTTCTTCTCCGCCGATGCTGCCAGACCTGCTGAGTTTTTCCAGGTAATTCTGTTTTTGTTTTGGATTTCCAGCATCCGCAGTTTTTTTGTTTTTATTTCTTTATTGCCATGCTGGCAGCTGTCGAGAAAATGAGCATGAATGGAGGAGATTGGCCATCACTGATATTTTGAATGGGGCTATTACATGGAGTCATTATAGCAAACTGCTTGGGTGAAGGGTAATGGCAGAGCAGAAAATATTGATATGGCATCAGTGATAACATAAACCACTTATATCAATGGAAATGAAAATCAGGAGAGATGTGCAACAGGCGACTGATCCAAAATTGCCATTTCACACCATTGCCCAATGTCAAAATTTACCCTAATTCATGAAACATTGCTTCAAACTCCATAAATGTCTGCATTTTCTGCATGCTACTGCTATCCAATAATTCAATTTTGTTTAAATAGTCCCAAAATGCCAATATCTGAGCTGATTCAAGCGACAACAAATCATTTATCATTGAAAACAAAGTCCCCTTTTATAATAGCATTGATTCATCTGGAGGTTATTTTCTGCTTTTAGAAATTAGGATATTAATCTCTCTCCTTCTTTGTTTATTTTAACAGGAACAAATAGAAATGCTGGGGCTGGATTTTCAGTTCAGCATGCTGTTGCATGCCCAACATGCACGAGCGTGAAATAGTGCGCAATGCCGTCAGGTAAGCATCCCAACGTCATCGGTTGGCGGGCACTTGCGGGAGTCGGCCATGTGCCTGCCAACAATTAAGAGGGCTGTTAAGCCCATTAATAAATTAATTAAAGTGAATTTTTCACTGCCCGTCTAACATTATTTTTAATGTTAGAAATCTTTAGTTCCCTAAGGCAGCTCTGTGTCTTCAGGTACCGTTCACTGAGTGCACCCGTGCGCATCTGCTGACTTCCGTGCTTACCCTTCAGCTCCACCCCCCTCACACACCCAGGTTAATGGGCCAGCCAGCGTGAATTCGCTGTTGGGGCCAGACCATGGGCAGTGGACTATTGCACGGGTACTCTTGGGCCTGCCCGACGAGGGGAAGATCCTCCACATAATTTATTTAGCTTTCCACCAGGCAAATTCATTCTGTTGAACTTTGTTAGTCTTAGAGTGTTATGCTGACAGACTTGGATGAAAAAAGGTGTGAGAAGGCTTATATGGAGCATAGACACCGTATGACCAGTTGGACTGAGTGGCTTTTTCCTGTGTTGTATATTCTATGTAATTTTATGCAATACTTGAAGAAACCTTTCTAATCAGGGTCAAACAGCTGTTATGCTACTTGTGTCCCTTTCGAGCGCTTTAAAGGTCAATCTAGTAACAGAAGTAACAAACAAAGACAAATCTAATTCTGGAAAAAGGTTGACAGCCTGAAAGGTTGGGCAGAATTTTTATCCCAAGGCTTTATCCCAGGTTTACAGATGTGAGCACTGGTAATTTCCCACGACCAGCCAGCATGCTGATTTGCTGACTGGTTTCTGCCTCCAGCCTATTTTCAGGGATGTGACTTCAGGGTGATGGCTACTCATCTGCTGGTGTGGGGAGGTAATTCCGCCAATTACAGTGCCAATTGACGGCACTCTTCACATTCTGGATTTTCCAGACAGCGGACAGGCCGCCTCAATGTGGCTGTAGATGAAAGGCTGGTTCCCTCCCCTTATTAGGATGGGGGAGGGGCTGAGGTGGGGCATGGGCAGACACCCATCCCACAAAGGACTATGGGGTTCCCCTTCTGCAATGTGACTACACTATATAGTGTTCCACATTTTAGGCTTCAAAGTGAGCCACCATCTTTAGGTGCCCTCGTGGTCAACCACCTACAGCAGTGGGGCTGCCAGCTGCTCAGAGCTTTAGAACTCCCTCCTACAAAGTCTTTTCACCCTTCTAAATTGGATGGGGTTCCTCTAAATTGGAGGCCTCCTTAAAAATCTTCTCTGAACTTCCACCAAAACTACCTCCATGGGCGGAATCATCCCAGATTTGCATTAAGTGTGGGAGCGGACGGGTAAAATGATGTTGTACTCGCTGGCCACGATGGCAGATTTTCAGGTAGCATTGTCCCAAACCCGCCACATTATTTATGTATTCCCAGAAAACACGCCGTTTCAATAGTGAGCAGGCTCTCATTCACTTGCCTGCCATCACCTCGTTGCTTCAACATACCAGATGCCATATTTAAAGTCCAGCAGCGTGCACACATCTCAGTGCTTCCAGCTCGTGACTAACTGCAGGGAAGATGTTCGCAAAAGGCAAAAAGAGTGCATCACCCAGGTTTAGCGATGCATCACTAGCTGCCATGGAATCCCGTCAGGATGTATTTTACCCCCGTTCTGGCCGCAGGATGGGCAGCGGTGTGACCAATCAGGCTTGGGAGGCAATGGCAGCGGTGGTCAGCGCCAAAGCCCTTCAAAAGAGGACAGCCACCCAGACCGCAAAAGGATGAATGATCTCCTCCATTCTGCCAAAGTAACTCACTCTTCTCGTCACTCTCAACTCAAACGCTTACAAACCCATCACACATCCACAGGGATCTCACTCACTGCCAGTTCAAGGGACATCACCATTCACTGTCTCACATTCACCATCAGATTCCTCATCCCATCCATGGGACCACACACTACCTACATATGCCAGACATACTTATCGTCTGGCCTGGCAGGCATCCTGCTTACAGTGTTTCCATCTCTATTCATGTAGGACAGGCTGGCACACAACAAAAGGGAGAGGTCACAGACTGGTGGTGGAATGCCTGAAACCAAGGTCCTCACGGACTTTGAAAACAGAGCCATCCAGCTGGCTGGCGAGGATATGGACCAGCCCTGTATTGACGGGGATGTCGGCGGTGTTCTATCAAGTGAGGGTCCAACAGTGCAATATCCATCAGACAACCATGCTGTATGTGATGTGTCCTCTTTCACAGGCCACTGTCATGCACTAATTATCTCCCCTTGGTTTTGAGTGCATGACTGGGAAACAGCTGACAGAGTCTACAACCCAGGGCCTCCAATCACGCCCTGAAGAAACCTCTGAAGAGGAATCTGGAGGCACCCACCCTGAAGTCCTGTTGCAGCACTCACCCACACCCTCCACCAGCGCAGAGACACACACCTCGGTGGGACCTCGCTTTAGAGTAGTCTTGGGATCACAATCTGGTGAATACATCACACGATCTGATCCACAGCAGGTGGAGACAGGGGCTTCCCAGGTATCCGGTACTCGGAGGATTGCTAGAGGCCAGAAATTTGCTGAGTCTGAGTTAGATGGCAATCCTCTGGGCTCGATCATGTCACAGTTGCTGGAGCTGCAAAGGCAAGCTCGGGACCAACAGGAAGGGGGGGGGTCCGCTACACTCCTCAGATTGCAAGGCAAAATGGAGAAGTCCATTCGCCTTCAGGCTGAGGTGATAGCATCAGCATACTAACACACCGAGGTCAACACTGGGAGGATGGCGGCCGCTATGGAGAACTTGGTCCAGGACGCCACCCCTGCACGGCTGCGTGGGCTCTATTCTGTCGATGATGCCATATTTGGCCTCCAATAGTGTGTATGCAAGAGGTGTGCCAGGCAGCTCGATCTTACTCTAGCTACACCTTCTCATCAAAGGAGTTGGACTGGGGACCTTGTGCACCTATAGGGAAGAGGATCAGCAGGCCACACCACTGGGCCATCCATCCAGATGACTCCGGGAGTTTCCAACCCATCCAAATCTCCTCTTCCTTTGACCTCTGTAGCAACTACTCCACTGGCCGAGGAGGGTGCCACTGCCATACAACAGGATCCTTAAAGCAGACCAGGGTCCTCCAAGTCCCAGCACTTCAGAGGACACCTGCCAAGTTCATCATGGACAGGACATATCAGTCAGCAGGCTGCCTTCATCTCTGCTGAGGACATCCGGGGAGCACCGACGTAGCGGCAGGGTTAGGAAAGTTAAGAAGATGTAACTCTTATAGAGTCAAAACAATTAAGAAGCTGTAGTTGCCGAGCCTGAGCATGGGTGTTAATCACTTGTACATAATGTTCTCTATTGTTAATAAATCCCCAAGAAAGTCTCCCTGCCTAAGGCTCCTTGTTCTGATGAGCAGTGTTCTTGTCACTCAGATGTGAAACCTTTCTGCACAAGATAAATGCAGGTGTCGCAGTCCAGGGCCTCTTCCCTGTGCTCTGTGCAGACTTCAGACCAAAGTGTGGCCTCACACTCCCTGGAAACATTATTGATGCCTGCATCTCGATGGTGCTTATCATTGCTGCCAGAATGTAGTGGGCAGGCTTCACAGAGTTCTATCATTCTTTCTGTGTGCTCTCAGCACCTTTAAGGCGGGCTGGTCCCCATCTCTTTAGCATCTGTGGCCAGTGACGCTGTGCTCCGGCTCCTGAAGGGCTCTGGTGCTGAAGGCTGACAAAGGATCAGATGCTTCTAAAGTTTCATGGCTGTGTCCCTGACCACAGAGCGCAAGCGAGCTGCCATCAACCGTAAGACCATAAGACCATAACACATAGGAGCAGAAATTAGGCCATTTGGCCCATCGAGTCTGCTCCACCATTTAATCATGGCTGATAAGTTTTTCAACCCCATTCTCCCGCCTCCTCCCCATAACCAGACAGGAGTCAGACATTCTTAGAGGCTATGTAAAGATTTATGGAGTGTCCACATGCATGTCGTCATCAGCCTCCTGCAACTGAGTGATTATTAGGGCCTCCACTGCATCTCCATGACAGGAGCATTATCACAGAGGGTATTTACACTGCCATAAGCCAGACTGGAGACAAATGTTCATAGATGCAATGTGAGGATCTATGGGGTCATCTTACTGCATGTTGTCATCATCCTCCAGAAACCTAGCAGCTATGAGGGTCTCCCGAGCATGCCTGCCTTGCCTTGCCAGCGTCAAGGCCTCGTCCCCATTATCGTCGCCTTCGAAGGCCTCCTCACCCTCATCCCCATCAGCGTCCTCCTTATCATAGGAGACCTCCAGATCCTCCAACTTCTCCTCAGCCAGCTCATCTCCTCGTTGCAGCGCTAGGTTGTAGAGGGGGCAGCAGACAACAATGATGCATGACAAACTCTGTGGACTATATTTCAGGGCTCCACCAGACCGGTATAGGCACCAGAACCTCATCTTCAGCATCCCGATGTTAATAATGCATCTGCCCTCATTTGTGTAATCAAAACCAACAATTGAATAAATCAATTCAAGTTTTAAAAAAGCTATATTTATCATCTGCTTGTGCAGATTGTATTGAAAGTTCTGTTTAATTTACTGTGTTGGTTAGTTCTGGACTTCTTTGTGCTTATTGTAATTAATTTAAATATCCAAACTGTAACAGAAGAACCGAAATACACAGTCAGGTAATAAATGGGATTTTCACCGGCTTACTGTCCATTTCCTCAAACTGGCATTGTGTCAACCATTGCTAAGCTGATGATTGGTAAACAGCTCAGTTCAAAAGCTCAATGATAGTTGTTGTGATGGGTGATCAGTCTCAGGTGGAGGCCTGTACTGCTGGACAACTTCCTGTCACAGGCAACACTAAACCTTCTAACGCAGCCAGCAAAATCTGTACTGAAATAAATACCCATAATTGAATTAATTTTATTTGAGTGGGTGAGCTAATTGCCAACTGGTTATTTTAATTTCATTTGGAAGAAAATTGCCACAGCTTTCTCTGAAAGCTGATTAACAAGGCCTCAGGAAGTCTTCACAATTAATATCCAAACTTTCAACAAAAATAAATGATTATTACTTTCACTCCTTTTTAGGGCAGAAAGCAAACATAAGTAAAAAAAAACTTGCAGGTTCACCTTATCTCCTAAATTTGAGTCAGGTTTAATGCCCATCGAGGCTGCTGTTGGCAGTAAACAAAATTGGAAAACACCTTACTCAATAAATCTGTGATTAATTAACTGGGCGCTAATCATCAAATATGCTACAGCATGTTAAATGCAATGCACAGTAAAAATTGGGAGCAAACTTAAAAGAACATGAGTTCTGAAGAATCATATTTGACTCGAAACATTGGCCAGGATTTTCCATTCCCGCCCACCGTGGGACCGGAAATTCCCGTCCGATGCCAACAGAACTTTGGCTGGTCCAATGGTTCCCAATGCAGGCAGGACAGGCAAATCCTGGCCATTATCTCTGTTTCCTTCTGCATGACTGCTGCCAGACCTGCTGAGTATTTCCAGCACTTTATGTTTTTATTTCAGATCTCCAGCATTCATTGTATTTTGCTTCTATATTAAAAGAACATAAATCTCTCTATGAGCTGCATGTTATATTACTTTTGTTACTTCCAGTGCAGTAGAAGCTATTCCACTCTCAAGCTGTTACATTCAGACTATCAAGGACCTTTGCTTCATTCAATCAGTTCCCATTCACTACTAAGCACCAACCCCCCCTGCCCCTGTGCTATTTTCAACCTTACACCCTTACGCAAAGCAAACTTTTAAAAAAGCTATCTGGTAAGTTTTTTGTACTTTATGTAGAATACCAAATACAGAATTTCAAAGCACAGCCATACTACTGATTTTTTGTCAAATACATAATATATCATATTTAATAATGTAACAAAATGTTAAAAGTAATGCAGTACTAGGGTGGTGACAGAGGACTGAAGGATTGCAGATGTTACACAATTGTTCAAAAAAGGGAAGAATAAACATGGAAATTACAGCCAGTAAATTTAACATCGGTTGTGGGGAAACTTTGAAAAGCAATAACCTGAGAGAAAAATAACAGTCACTTGGACAAGTGTGGAATAATAAAGGAGAACCAAGATGGGTTGGTTAAGGGCAAATAGCATTTGATTAACTTGATTGATTTTCATTTTTGATAGGGTAAAAGGTTGGATGAGGGTTGTGCGGTTGAGATGTATTTGGACTTTCAAAGAAGTTTGATAAAGTACCTCTTATTAGGGCCAGTGTTGTATTTGATATGCGTTTATAACTTGGATTTGGGATTTAGGGCACACTTTCGAAACTTGAAAATGTCAAGAAACTTGGAAGTGTAATAAACAGTGAGGAAGACTCTTTGAAAGGGCAGAAGCAAACTTCTCAGGTGCTATACTAGTCTATGAGAAAAGTCAGGGGAGAAGGAAAATCCATTTGACCCATTTGAGGTGTGTTCCTCTAATACCTAACACACTTCATAAAGAATTCCATTAATTCTCAATGCCCCTGAAATTTATTGTCAGGGCCTTCCACACAGTTAATATATTTGGCAGAATTGCTGTGTGCTGTAATCTGTGCTCAGCTAAAAGATCTGTTGCTCACCCCAAACAATTTTCAAACCTGAAGATAATTTGTATTTTCCAGACCTTTTTCGGGATGATAGAGTAGAAAGTGGTTAGGGAAGAAAGAGATGAGAGAGGAGGAAAAGGGGGGAAAGGGGAACTGAGATTTGCTATAATGAGCCTCAAGGACCAGCTGCAGTTTTGTATGTTGAGAGTTCCCTGTACTGCCAGTGACATTGCATATGTGTTCTAAAGCACAGCTTGGGGCTGAATAAGACTCATGTGGCACAAAGAGTCTAGTTCTTCTTGAAAGATTCTGGAAAGGAATGGAATCAGTAGAAATGGATCAGAGTTCATGGTATGGACTGAAATTGTTGGCTTCAATCTTCATAATGTTGAACTGAAAGAAGTTCAGTCTAATCTAAAACAAAAACAGAATTACCTGGAAAAACTCAGCAGGTCTGGCAGCATCGGCGGAGAAGAAAAGAGTTGACGTTTCGAGTCCTCATGACCCTTCGACAGAACTTGAGTTCGAGTCCAGGAAAGAGCTGAAATATAAGCTGGTTTAAGGTGTGTGTGTGGGGGGCGGAGAGATAGAGAGACAGAGAGGTGGAGGGGGTTGGTGTGGTTGTAGCGACAAACAAGCAGTGATAGAAGCAGATCATCAAAAGATGTCAACAACAATAGTACAATAGAACACATAGGTGTTAAAGATAAAGTTGGTGATATTATCTTAACGAATGTGCTAATTAAGAATGGATGGTAGGGCACTCAAGGTATAGCTCTAGTGGGTTTTTTTTTTTTATTTTTTTTTTTATTATTATTTTTTTTTTATTTTATATAATGGAAATAGGTGGGAAAAGGAAAATCTTTATAATTTATTGGGAAAAAAAAAAGGGGGAAACAGAAAGGGGGTGGGGATGGGGGAGGGGACTCACGACCTAAAGTTGTTGAATTCAATATTCAGTCCGGAAGGCTGTAAAGTCCCTAGTCGGAAGATGAGGTGTTGTTCCTCCAGTTTGCGTTGGGCTTCACTGGAACAATGCAGCAAGCCAAGGACAGACATGTGGGCAAGAGAGCAGGGTGGAGTGTTAAAATGGCAAGCGACAGGGAGGTTTGGGTCATTCTTGCGGACAGACCGCAGGTGTTCTGCAAAGCGGTCGCCCAGTTTACGTTTGGTCTCTCCAATGTAGAGGAGACCACATTGGGAGCAACGAATGCAGTAGACTAAGTTGGGGGAAATGCAAGTGAAATGCTGCTTCACTTGAAAGGAGTGTTTGGGTCCTTGGACGGTGAGGAGAGAGGAAGTGAAGGGGCAGGTGTTGCATCTTTTGCGTGGGCAAGGGGTTGTGCCATAGGAGGGGGTTGAGGAGTAGGGGGTGATGGAGGAGTGGACCAGGGTGTCCCGGAGGGAGCGATCCCTACGGAATGCCGATAAGGGGGGTGAAGGGAAGATGTGTTTGGTAGTGGCATCATGCTGGAGTTGGCGGAAATGGCGGAGGATGATCCTTTGAATGCGGAGGCTGGTGGGGTGATAAGTGAGGACAAGGGGGACCCTATCATGTTTCTGGGAGGGAGGAGAAGGAGTGAGGGCGGATGCGCGGGAGATGGGCCGGACACGGTTGAGGGCCCTGTCAACGACCGTGGGTGGAAAACCTCGGTTAAGGAAGAAGGAGGACATGTCAGAGGAACTGTTTTTGAATGTAGCATCATCGGAACAGATGCGACGGAGGCGAAGGAACTGAGAGAATGGGATGGAGTCCTTACAGGAAGTGGGGTGTGAGGAGCTGTAGTCGAGATAGCTGTGGGTGTCGGTGGGTTTGTAATGGATATTGGTGGACAGTCTATCACCAGAGATTGAGACAGAGAGGTCAAGGAAGGGAAGGGAAGTGTCAGAGATGGACCACGTGAAAATGATGGAGGGGTGGAGATTGGAAGCAAAATTAATAAATTTTTCCAAGTCCTGACGAGAGCATGAAGCAGCACCGAAATAATCATCGATGTACCGGAGAAAGAGTTGTGGAAGGGGGCCGGAGTAGGACTGCAACAAGGAATGTTCCACATACCCCATAAAGAGACAGGCATAGCTGGGGCCCATGCGGGTACCCATAGCCACACCTTTTATTTGGAGGAAGTGAGAGGAGTTGAAGGAGAAATTGTTCAGCGTGAGAACAAGTTCAGCCAGACGGAGGAGAGTAGTGGTGGATGGGGATTGTTCGGGCCTCTGTTTGAGGAAGAAGCTAAGGGCCCTCAGACCATCCTGGTGGGGGATGGAGGTGTAGAGGGATTGGACGTCCATGGTGAAGAGGAAGCGGTAGGGGCCAGGGAACTGGAAATTGTTGATGTGACGTAAGGTGTCAGAGGAATCACGGATGTAGGTGGGAAGGGACTGGACAAGGGGAGAGAGAAGGGAGTCAAGATAACGAGAAATGAGTTCTGTGGGGCAGGAGCAAGCTGAGACGATTGGTCTACCGGGGCAGTTCTGTTTGTGGATTTTGGGTAGGAGATAGAAGCGGGCCGTCCGAGGTTGGGCAACTATCAGGTTGGAAGCTGTGGGAGGGAGATCCCCAGAGGAGATGAGGTCAGTGACAGTCCTGGAAACAATGGCTTGATGTTCAGTGGTGGGGTCATGGTCCAGGGAGAGGTAGGAGGAAGTGTCTGCGAGTTGACGCTCAGCCTCCGCGTGGTAGAGGTCAGTGCGCCAGACAACAACAGCACCACCCTTGTCAGCGGGTTTGATGACAATGTCAGGGTTGGACCTGAGAGAATGGAGTGCAGTAAGTTCAGAGAGAGACAGGTTAGAATGGGTGAGAGGAGCAGAGAAATTGAGACGACTAATGTCGCGCCGACAGTTCTCAATGAAAAGATCGAGAGAAGGTAAGAATCCAGAGGGAGGGGTCCAGGTGGAGGGAGAATATTGAAGATGGGTAAAAGGATCCGTTGAACTGGGAGAGGACTCCTGCCCAAAGAAGTGAGCCCGGAGACGAAGACGGCGGAAGAAGAGTTCAGTATCATGCCGAGCCCGAAATTCATTGAGGTGAGGGCGTAAGGGTATGAAACTAAGTCCTTTGCTGAGCACTGAACGTTCAGCATCGGAGAGGGGAAGGTCAGGGGGTATAGTGAATACACGGCTGGGGCTGGGATTGGAAGATAGGGTGGGGACGGAGGGACAGGCAGGGGTGGAGGGTCCTAGATGGGTGTTGGTGTTGATGAGTTGTTGGAGCTTGCGTTCCTTAGCACTTGAGAGAAAGAGAAAAAGTTTCTTGTTGAGGCGTCGGATGAGCCGAAGGATAAAATGAAACTGGGGGCACGCGCAGCTTTGAAAAAGGGTACGGCGGTGCTGCTGGAGGGAGAGGTCGAGTGTGTTCATATGGCGGCGCATGGCACTGAGAGTGGATTTCAGAATGTGACGGGAACAGCAGTCCGAGAAACGTTTTATGTCCCGGAGATACCTGTAATCCTGGGTGGGTTCGAAACATGAGGGGTGGAATTTCAGTTGAAATCCATGTGGGGTAAGTCGGAGACGGAGACAGTCACTGAGAAAGGAGATATGGCTGTGAAAGCGGGTTTTACTAAAACCCGCTTTCACAGCCATATCTCCTTTCTCAGTGACTGTCTCCGTCTCCGACTTACCCCACATGGATTTCAACTGAAATTCCACCCCTCATGTTTCGAACCCACCCAGGATTACAGGTATCTCCGGGACATAAAACGTTTCTCGGACTGCTGTTCCCGTCACATTCTGAAATCCACTCTCAGTGCCATGCGCCGCCATATGAACACACTCGACCTCTCCCTCCAGCAGCACCGCCGTACCCTTTTTCAAAGCTGCGCGTGCCCCCAGTTTCATTTTATCCTTCGGCTCATCCGACGCCTCAACAAGAAACTTTTTCTCTTTCTCTCAAGTGCTAAGGAACGCAAGCTCCAACAACTCATCAACACCAACACCCATCTAGGACCCTCCACCCCTGCCTGTCCCTCCGTCCCCACCCCATCTTCCAATCCCAGCCCCAGCCGTGTATTCACTATACCCCCTGACCTTCCCCTCTCCGATGCTGAACGTTCAGTGCTCAGCAAAGGACTTAGTTTCATACCCTTACGCCCTCACCTCAATGAATTTCGGGCTCGGCATGATACTGAACTCTTCTTCCGCCGTCTTCGTCTCCGGGCTCACTTCTTTGGGCAGGAGTCCTCTCCCAGTTCAATGGATCCTTTTACCCATCTTCAATATTCTCCCTCCACCTGGACCCCTCCCTCTGGATTCTTACCTTCTCTCGATCTTTTCATTGAGAACTGTCGGCGCGACATTAGTCGTCTCAATTTCTCTGCTCCTCTCACCCATTCTAACCTGTCTCTCTCTGAACTTACTGCACTCCATTCTCTCAGGTCCAACCCTGACATTGTCATCAAACCCGCTGACAAGGGTGGTGCTGTTGTTGTCTGGCGCACTGACCTCTACCACGCGGAGGCTGAGCGTCAACTCGCAGACACTTCCTCCTACCTCTCCCTGGACCATGACCCCACCACTGAACATCAAGCCATTGTTTCCAGGACTGTCACTGACCTCATCTCCTCTGGGGATCTCCCTCCCACAGCTTCCAACCTGATAGTTGCCCAACCTCGGACGGCCCGCTTCTATCTCCTACCCAAAATCCACAAACAGAACTGCCCCGGTAGACCAATCGTCTCAGCTTGCTCCTGCCCCACAGAACTCATTTCTCGTTATCTTGACTCCCTTCTCTCTCCCCTTGTCCAGTCCCTTCCCACCTACATCCGTGATTCCTCTGACACCTTACGTCACATCAACAATTTCCAGTTCCCTGGCCCCTACCGCTTCCTCTTCACCATGGACGTCCAATCCCTCTACACCTCCATCCCCCACCAGGATGGTCTGAGGGCCCTTAGCTTCTTCCTCAAACAGAGGCCCGAACAATCCCCATCCACCACTACTCTCCTCCGTCTGGCTGAACTTGTTCTCACGCTGAACAATTTCTCCTTCAACTCCTCTCACTTCCTCCAAATAAAAGGTGTGGCTATGGGTACCCGCATGGGCCCCAGCTATGCCTGTCTCTTTATGGGGTATGTGGAACATTCCTTGTTGCAGTCCTACTCCGGCCCCCTTCCACAACTCTTTCTCCGGTACATCGATGATTATTTCGGTGCTGCTTCATGCTCTCGTCAGGACTTGGAAAAATTTATTAATTTTGCTTCCAATCTCCACCCCTCCATCATTTTCACGTGGTCCATCTCTGACACTTCCCTTCCCTTCCTTGACCTCTCTGTCTCAATCTCTGGTGATAGACTGTCCACCAATATCCATTACAAACCCACCGACACCCACAGCTATCTCGACTACAGCTCCTCACACCCCACTTCCTGTAAGGACTCCATCCCATTCTCTCAGTTCCTTCGCCTCCGTCGCATCTGTTCCGATGATGCTACATTCAAAAACAGTTCCTCTGACATGTCCTCCTTCTTCCTTAACCGAGGTTTTCCACCCACGGTCGTTGACAGGGCCCTCAACCGTGTCCGGCCCATCTCCCGCGCATCCGCCCTCACTCCTTCTCCTCCCTCCCAGAAACATGATAGGGTCCCCCTTGTCCTCACTTATCACCCCACCAGCCTCCGCATTCAAAGGATCATCCTCCGCCATTTCCGCCAACTCCAGCATGATGCCACTACCAAACACATCTTCCCTTCACCCCCCTTATCGGCATTCCGTAGGGATCGCTCCCTCCGGGACACCCTGGTCCACTCCTCCATCACCCCCTACTCCTCAACCCCCTCCTATGGCACAACCCCTTGCCCACGCAAAAGATGCAACACCTGCCCCTTCACTTCCTCTCTCCTCACCGTCCAAGGACCCAAACACTCCTTTCAAGTGAAGCAGCATTTCACTTGCATTTCCCCCAACTTAGTCTACTGCATTCGTTGCTCCCAATGTGGTCTCCTCTACATTGGAGAGACCAAACGTAAACTGGGCGACCGCTTTGCAGAACACCTGCGGTCTGTCCGCAAGAATGACCCAAACCTCCCTGTCGCTTGCCATTTTAACACTCCACCCTGCTCTCTTGCCCACATGTCTGTCCTTGGCTTGCTGCATTGTTCCAGTGAAGCCCAACGCAAACTGGAGGAACAACACCTCATCTTCCGACTAGGGACTTTACAGCCTTCCGGACTGAATATTGAATTCAACAACTTTAGGTCGTGAGTCCCCTCCCCCATCCCCACCCCCTTTCTGTTTCCCCCTTTTTTTTTTTTTCCCAATAAATTATAAAGATTTTCCTTTTCCCACCTATTTCCATTATATAAAATAAAAAAAAAATAATAAAAAAAAAAATAAAAAAAAAAAACCCACTAGAGCTATACCTTGAGTGCCCTACCATCCATTCTTAATTAGCACATTCGTTTAGATAATATCACCAACTTTATCTTTAACACCTATGTGTTCTATTGTACTATTGTTGTTGACATCTTTTGATGATCTGCTTCTATCACTGCTTGTTTGTCGCTACAACCACACCAACCCCCTCCACCTCTCTGTCTCTCTATCTCTCCGCCCCCCACACACACACCTTAAACCAGCTTATATTTCAGCTCTTTCCTGGACTCGAACTCAAGTTCTGTCGAAGGGTCATGAGGACTCGAAACGTCAACTCTTTTCTTCTCCGCCGATGCTGCCAGACCTGCTGAGTTTTTCCAGGTAATTCTGTTTTTGTTTTGGATTTCCAGCATCCGCAGTTTTTTTGTTTTTATCTCAGTCTAATCTAATTTTGGATGTGGAACTTGGGGCCAAGAATGGCAGGAGGAGTGGACGTCTTTCTGGAACTGAGCAGAGAGTAGCAGGGCTGAAAACAATAAAAGTTTATTCACAAGTCAAGGAATAGTCCAGGAGCAAGAGGCATCCCAACAACAAAAATCCTGATGCTACAATAGCAATTTTGCAGAGTGAAGTCGGCCCCTCATTCCCAGATGACCAAGAGGACAAGGATGGGTAAAGGTATGGGGAGATGGGGAAAGAGATGGAAGGATGGGAATGGAGAAAGAGATGGGGATTGTAGAAAGAGCTGCAGATATCAAAAGAGGTGAAGAGATAGGAAAAGGTATGCAGAAAGAGAACGGAATGGAAGATGGGAAAAGAGATGACAGATGGTTAAGGAAAAGGATGAGGATTAGGGACAGAGATGGGTGATGAGGAAGAGGTAAGGGATGGGGAAATGCTGGAGATTAGGGATGGAGAAATAGATGGGAATGGGGAAAGAGTAGGGGGCTAGGTAAAGAATTGGAGGGTAGGGAAAGAGATGGAGGATGGAGTAAGGGATAGGGATAGAATTGGAGAATTGGGAAAGAGTTGGGGGATGGGGAAAGAGATGTGGATAGAGGAAAGAGATGGGGGTGGAGGGAAGAGATGGGGTACAGGAAAGAGATAGGAGTAGGCATAGAGTTGGGGAATGGGAAAATATGTCTAGGGGAAGAAAAGCAATAAACTTAGAGTGGGTCTTTCCCTTCAGTGCAATGGCGGGCATGAAAAATGGTGTTTTACCCGGGGGCCACACCGGTGGGCTTTTGCATCATATCATCCAGTTCCCACGCATTAACTATGCACACATGGGAAACTTACCAGATCGTGGGCAGGTGGCCTCTAACTCTCCTGCTTGCCGTGACCTCACTGCTTCCTCACTCTAGGCGCCATACTTAAACAGTAGCCACACAACATTCTCATTGCATGCATCCTAGGGTAGCTCCACTAGAGACACGGCACCAAGAGTCAAGAAGATGGCAGCCCCCAAGCTAAGCGGTGCCTCACTGGAACACCTGCTGGATGCTGTGGGGGCCTGCCATGGTGTCCTCTACCTGGGTCATAGCCAAAGGAGATCCACCAACCTCACCACTCTGACTTGAGGGGCATTGGCAGCGGTGGTCAGTGCCAATGCTGCACAGAGGCGGTCAGCCATCCAGTGCAGAAAGAGGATGAATGATCTCATCCATTCCACCAGTGTAAGTCATCAATCTGATCACTCTCAAAAACTCACAAGCTCATCACACATTCATAGGGATATCACACACTGCCAGCTCAAGGGACATTACCACTCACTCTCACATGCATCTTTACATTCTGTCTGGGCTCATCTCCTCTGGAGCTTGTGTCCTCATCCCATCCTTGGCTCCACTCACCACCCACACATGCAGGGCATCCTTATCATCTGTCCTGGCATGCATCACACTCACACTCTCCATCTGTCTTTATGCAGGACAAGCTCACACACAATCACAGGGACATTTCCCTGGCTGGGGATGGAATGCTGGAACTCAAGGTCCTCACTGCCTTCGGGAACAGACCCATTGAGCTGGCCGGAAAGGGTGTGAACCATGCCTGCGATGGCAGTGAGGTTGGTAGCACACACCCATGTGAGGATCTTGCACCAGCTTATCCTTCAGACAATATTGTGAGTGCATTGTCCTGTTATACAGGTGCCTGCTATGCACAAATTATCTCTACATTATTTCATTGGCACCTCTGCGAAGAGCCCAAGGCCCTCAACCAGCCAGGCCCTTAGCTCAAGCCCTGATGACACCTCAGATGAGAACCAGAAAACCAGTCACACCATATACCAGCACAGAGAAGAACATCTTAGTGGACCTAGTTCTAGAGCAGCCTCGGGGCCACAATCTGGTGAGCACAGCACACAATCTGGTCCAAAGCATGCAGGGGCAGGGACATCTGAGGTTGCGGTACTCAGATGATTGCCAGAGGCCAGGATTCTTTTGAGTCCGAGTCAGGTGACGAGCCTCCTGACTCGGTCCTAACTCAGTTGGTGGAGCTTCAGCGAGAATCACGGGAACATCAGAAAGGGATATCAACTGCATTCCTCAGATTGTAACAGGCAACGGAGGAGTCTGTCCATGTTCAGTCTCAGATGATAGCGCAGCCTGCCAATGTGCAAAGATCAACACTGATAGGATGGTGGCTGCCATGGAGACCTTAGTGCAGGACGTCACACCCAGATGATTCTGGGACTCTCCATCCCTTCCCAATCCCCTCTTCCTGTGACCCCATCATCTCCAGCTCCGCAGGCTGTGTAGGGTGCACTTGGCACACAGCAGGACACTCAAAGCATGCCGGGGCCCTCCAGGTCTCGGGCCTCCAGAGGATGCCCGCCAGGGTCACCACAGGCAACAAGATACAGCAGTCAGCAGTTTGCCTTCACCTCTGCTGTAGCTGTCAAAGATGCACCCAGACGTACCAGCAGGGTTAGGAAGATCGAGAATATTTAGCAGCACAACACTGGCACGGGTGTTCACAACATGTATATAATGTTCACAAATGTAAATAGAATCACACCCATTTCACATTTCCTCTTGCGTATGCCTCCTTTTTATGATGAGCTGTGTTATTGTCAATCAGGTGTCACACCATGGTCCCTCCCCTCCATTTATCACAGATGTCTCCATCATTGGCCTTTCATCCATGTTGTGTGCTTCCATATCACCACAGTGTCTGCCCCTTTTTCAGATCGTTCTCGACATCAGTGATGTTTCGACCTTAATGTTAAGTGTGCTTGTGGAACGAACCTCATTCACATACTTCGCAGGGTCATGTTCTGTTTATTCTTGGGCTGCGTAAGATTGAGGCAGAGGTGTTCTCCTATCTGCATCCTTGAAAAATGAATGTGAAATATACAAGGAGAGATGTGTTTACGTATGGACAAGGGTCATAAATTGTGCAACACCATATCCTCTCTGTCTTTCAGCAGGGTTTTCATGCTATGAGCCCATGCTCAGAGCTCTTGTGTGCTCCTGTCTGCCAACCACATTTCCTACTTTCTGAGTGTAAATCTGCTAAAAGCTGATCAATAAGTGGGAGCATCTTGCCACCTCAAGGTGCCGAAGCTCTGTCCCCCTCAGTTACATTACTGCCCCGGCACTCGAACATATGACCTTTCTCAACCTGTAATTGTCTGGATTGGGGCCACAAGGCTCTTGTCACAATGTCGGTATGCAGCGCTGTGCGTCCCATCACCGAAACACTCACTGAGACAAGTGATGCTAATTGCAAATGGTGATTTCTAGCGGTCAATAGAGCCTTTGAGCATGCTCTGGAAGTGCACATTGTAGCTTTAGACAATGTTGAGGGGAGCAATGGGATAGGAGCAAGGATGTACTGAAGCAGGCTTCTGCTTTTTATTAGCAATGACTCGTCTCCTTAAGGACCTGATGGTGTCTGAGAATTTTAGAATTTGCAAGGGCTAGGCCTGGCCAGGAGGGCACAATGTCAGAAAGAGGAGGCGCTTCAATGTCTGGCACGCAAATGGTTGAACGTTGTCATCCTCAGATGTCCACATGCATAGTAAGGTGAGGGTAAAAGCAGACCAGCATCCTTGAGAGTACTAGATGTTAATGCGATAGAGAAGAAAGTGACATAGAGGACCGAGTCATCTCAGAAAAGATACACACCTGTGGAACATCCTTGGCTGCCTTGTCCCAAGTGTCACATATCAGTTTCATCATTGATGTTACACAGAATGCATTGTCCCATTGCTGGAGATGGATTTCCTTGAGGAACTTTGTCACATTGAAGGCAGGCAGCTACAAGCCCATTGAGGATAGTGGAATAGCTCCTGACTCTTGTAGGCTGCCGCTACAACTGAGACCCTGGAAATATGCTTGAAGAGGCAGCACCTTCTGACGTCTGATGCTGGGAATCCCTCCTCCAGTTAGCAACTCACTTCAGCAAGACACAGGCTCCCGGCACTTCATCATCCTTCAAAGGACAATGTGAGGCTGATGTGTAATTATTCACTCTCTTATTGAAGTGCACAGTTGAAATGAGAGGAATTCCAACGCTGGCGTTCATGTTGGCCGATGATGGAGGGCACTTGTCCAAGAGGGCACTCATTGTAACTCGCCATCATCCTTGTAGAATCAGGTGGCAATGAGGGCCTCATGCACAGCCTGCCTCAACTGACCTGTGCTATGACCTCTGCCACCACAGCCTCAACCTTCTCAAGCTCAACTCCCTCATCCCCTTTGATGTCCTCCTCATCATAAGAGATGTGCAGATCCTCCATGTTGACATCTGGCAAGCCCTCCCCCCTTTGCAGTGCCAGGTTGTGCAACGCGCAACAAGACGCAATGAGCTAGGAGACCCTTTGTGGACTGTACTGGAGATAGACCTGTCCAGATCTGTCCAGGCATTGGAATTGCATCTTTATGATGCCTATGGCGTGTTCCACCAATATTTGGGAAATGGCATGAGCATCATTGTATCTATTCTCCATAGGGTTTTGTGGCTGCCTCATGAGCACCATCTGCAATGTCCTGGATCCTGTGTGGTCCCTCGAAGATGTCCAGGATCTGCAATTTACTGAAGATGTATGAGCCATGGATGCTTCCTGGGTATTTGGTGCAACCTTGCATTATCAGTTTATTATGGTCGAACACCAGATGTGCATTCAGGGAGTGGAAGCCTTTTCTGTTTATGTAATTGACTGCCTGTTGCCAGGGAGCTTTTATAGCCACATGAGTGCAGTCTATGACTGTGGGAATCTGGAAATCTCTGCAAGGCCCTGTACTCTGGTGCCCTGGCTTGCTTCATCTCTGTCAAAGTTGATGTAATTGTGGGCCTTGGCAAAAAGAGTGTTCGTTCCCTCATGTCTCCATTTGTGCATGGACACCTGAGAGATTCTGCAAAGGCCTCTGGTGGAGCCCGCGAAGAAGCTATTTGCGTAGAAGTTGAGTGCAGCCTTTACTTTCAGATCCACTGGCAAAAGATGCCCTCCCATTCCCCATGGCTCCAATTCCCGGAGAATGTGACAAATATAAGTCACCAGATCCCTGGACATGTGGAGGCGTTGGCAACAGTGTCTCTCTCTCACCTAGAGATAAGACCTGTGAGTTGTGTACACTCTCAGCCTTGCTAGCCACCTATGCACATCATTTCTGTGATCCTCATCCTCTGCATCCAGAGGAGGCCCTGCTGCCCCTTAACCTTGAGGGTTTTGCTCCTCACTTTGGTGAACCCAGTGGCTCCATCACAATCTTCTTCTCTCCTGTCTGAATACGAGTATTCAGGCAGCAATAAATCCAAGCTCCATCTTCCTGATGGTCTCCTCTCTGCAGCATCAAGAAAAACAAACACAAATCAGCATTAGCTTCCAACGGTCCTATTTCTGTCAATGACTCGTCAGTGAATGTGGTTTCATGGGCTTTGCTCCCATGTCTACTCACCCCTGAAATCCTGGCCAGCACAGGGTGTGTTTCAAGGTTCTCCTTCTACCACTGTTCCCCATTCTTTGGCCAGGCACTTGAATGTGCTGCTTTCAACCCCGGTGCTGGGATCCTCATTCACTGCACTCTAATACTACACCCTTTGGGAAAAAAAATGGGGAAAATGTTTAGTTAGGAAATGAGATTATTTGAGGGGGGCATGAGGCTTCCCTTCTGTGAATCATCTAGCACCATGATTCTAACACGTTTCTGAAGCTTGTCTAGTCTAGTGCCACTTTGCTGGATTAATCTTGCATGAATATGCATCATTGCTTCACTTTCATTATTCCCTGCATTGTCGTTGAAAGTCTTTCAAAATGTCTCAGCTTTGCCTCTCTCCTCATTTGGGAATGCACAGTTCAGTGCCTCTTTAATCGGTCCCGAGGGTGTGCAACTGCCCTCCAATCCTCCAATCAGACTACCAGCAGAGTTTGTCTACATTTGAATTTTGTACTGCGACATCACTGTAGGTTGGAAGATGGTGGAGCTAAGCTCTCACTGCCAGACCAGTTTGGACTCTCGCTGTGTGAGCGTGCAAACCACTCCCATCATCCCAGAGGAATTTAATGTTCAGGTTTTCCTCCCTCCAAGACCACTTAATCCTCCCCCTGCATTGCTTGATCCCATCATAATTATGCTGGATATCCATTTGTTAGCCCCTGAACATTTTTGAGGTGGAAGTGCCTATGCCGCATGTTTACTTCACCCCTCCCATCTTGAGGCCACTTGCACAGTTAAACATCTTCCCTCTGCCACCCTCAATACCTTTTCCCCATCTCACTCACTTTTCCAGAACCACTTCATCCAATTCAGAGTCATGACGTGTCGGACCAATGGGTACTGGGGGGGGAGCACCCAGGATGGACTCCAGTCCATCACATGCGCACATCTTAACCATAGCCAATCCATCTAACCAGCATGCATTTGGATAGTGGGAGGAAATCAGAGCAGCTGGCAGAAACCCACGAAGGCACAGGGAGAATGTGCAAACTCCATGCAGCCAGACACCCGAGGTCAGGATCGAACCCGAATCCTTGGAGCTGTGAGGCAGCAGCGCTAACCATTGCATCACCCTGCTGCCCCTTTTCCTCATCTGTAGGCTGCAAATGTCTCCCCTGACTGAGTGTGCCATCTGCGGCCCAGTATGATGCCAGAGACCCCACAGACCTAGGCACATGATTTTACGATAATGTCCTACCCACAACATGCTGGGCACAACAGAGATTGCACTGACTTGCCTGGACTTTGACAAGGACAGTCTTTGCAAACTGAACAATGTAAACAGAAATGCTTCTTCACTCAGTGCTCCTCCCATTCTGGTCCCAGGTTGCTTTTGTTACTCTGTAACATACTGTCTCCCCAGCCTGGAGCTGAGGACATATGCCACTGCCCCCCCTCAGTCATGTGTCTGAGTGCAACCTTCCCCACTCTAACCCACCTCCCCAGTGCAGCCCTTGTTCTGCAGCCCTTTCCCTTGCTTTAGGCCAGTTTCCCTCCCTTCCCCAGTGCAGCCCTAACCTTGCAGCCCATTAAAAGCAACCCCCAGCTTATCACTGGTCTGGTCAGTAGGACTTGCCTCTGACGCTCTCCTGAAAGCAATGTGGTACTGCCTGTGAAGCATAGTGTTGAATACTGGGAGATCTGTGTGGTGCTAGGTCGACGAACCAATCTCAAGGTCACGAGTGAAATGCAGGTCGCAAGGTGCATGTCACTTACATATCGTGGTGAAACACGTCGCTCCGACTGCACGCAGACATGCCCTGATGATCCAGTGTGGGGGGACGTTTCTGGCGAGGAGTCCTTATAACGACATGTAAATATATTGAAATGACGTTCTCAATGTGCCGTGGTGGGAAATGTGGCCCACCATTGAGAGCTGAAGTGCACAATTGTGAACTGGTTTTATGATGACAGAAAACTGAATTTTGGCCTTCTCATGATATTTTTCTCTCCCGCCTGCCATGATGCCCACCGTGAGCAGGAGCAGAAAATCCCTGTCTTAGTCTTGGACTTTCGACACTCAATTTTTTTTTGCTGAGGTGAGGTGGAACACCAGCAGGCCAAACCTCTTTGTTGTAATATGAGGGCTTTTGACAAACAAGTCCGTGAGCTCCTTGCACTTGGTGTTGGAAGAAGGGATGGAGAGGGCAAGGGGAAGGAATCAACATGTCCTCATATACTAATTTAACAAGTCACAAACTTGTTTGTGGTAAATGACTTTTGTTAAAATAGTGGATTGGGAAGTTACATGTGGCCCCTTTAATCATCGGATATCAGATAGTCATATACTTTGCTGCAAAATTTAAAAAATGTTGATAATCATAGTCTTCCTGCACATAATGACTCAAAATAGTGTGAATGTTAATAATGGAAGAAATGTGAATTTCATGCTTTCAGAGTCATTTAAATTTTTATTAGAGCACGGTCCATTCAAATGCCACACTGATGGTTTTCTCACTAACTGCTTAAATCATCTTTTGTGCACTGTGGTACCCATGTGTAGTAATTAAAGAGAAAAGAGGTGCACCCAAATGGACAATGGATCAGTTTCCCTTAATGGGCCTTAATTGCTTCAGGCCAAGATGCTTTACTATTCCTGGAAATAGCTTTACCTCTGATGTTAACTATGACAATAGAACTTTTGAAAAGTTAGCACTGGTGGAAGTAACTTTTGCAATGGTTTCTGGCAATTCTTGATTGACAGATATGATGGAAAGGAATTCTTCACTGTCTTCAAGCACAGCCTTCTGGGACAAAAAGCAGCAATAATATAATTAGATATGAATTTCAAAGGGCTAACAATCTTTTACTCCAGGTCTAATCAAGCAAGTTATCAGTTCCAACCTGTGAGACCTCAGAACTGAATCCTGCAGCTTGGGCCTCAGGCATGAGAATATAGGTGACTATCACCCTAGGCTTTGTCCCCTATAGGACATAACAGTAATATGGTATCTGGTTATGTAAGAGAATGGCAGGGCAGGAATTTCAGCATTTCTGGCATGAAGCCAGATCAGACGCAAATGAATACTTAATTGCAGATTATGACCAGATTACTTAACTGCATTACACTGAAAAATTCACAAAACCATGAAACTATGAATTGCAATTCTAGTCGTTCCTGAGACCAGACTATAATGGCGCCGATCCATGATTCTTGAAAAATTGTTTTCCTCTTCTGGACTGGTCTAGATTCACTGGTGAGGCCCAATATGACATTGTGGAAACTGGTACACCGCAATGAAATGTGTTTACTGCCAGCCATTGCTACTCCAGGTCGATCAGGAATTGGAGCTCCTAGCATAAGGAATCTATACTCCCGGCCCTTAATTTGTCTTACAAGGAGTAGACAGAAGCACTGCTCATGTGACATAGTGGTACAGTGGTACAGTAGGTAGTGCTGCTACCTCACTGCTCCAGGGACCTGGGTTCAATCCAGACCTCAGGTGGCTGTGTGTGGAGCTTGCACATTGTCCCTGTGTCTGTGTGGGTTTCTGCTGGATGCTCCATTTTCCTCCCACTGTCCACAGATGTGGTGGATTGTCGATGGTAAATTACTCCTGTCATGAAGAGATATTAACATCTATAATGTAATTGGAAATTATGTTTAAATTGGAGTTGTAGTGGGGTCTGTGTCAATGGGATGATTTTTTTGCTGAGCGGGTGGGTGCACGCCCGACCTGCTCAAGTGTAGAATGATGCAGGATGATGTCCCGATGTCACCCCACATCATTTCAATTATCAGGACGTCGGGGATGCAGCCAAATCCACTGTGTGCCTGCCAACCTGTCAACGGCCAATTGAAGCCATTTAAAAACTAATTGAACTAGTCAAACGAGCTGCCGTTCTAACCTTAAGTTTGGCACGAAGACCGGGAGCCCTGACGGGCTTCAGAAAAAAGCATGAAACCTGATCCACGGGTGGGATGAGGTTTCATGTAGATTTTCAAAAATGTAATAATAGTTTAATTAAAAGTGATGGCCACGTCCCAACTCATGTTACAATGTCACATGAGGGAACATGTCAGGGACATTTTACTTTTCACATTTTTGAATTTGGCACCGATCTCCCTGAGGCAGCGCTTCACCTCTAGGAGATGAGTGCGCTCTTTTGTCCGCATGCGCTAAAAAGCACAATCTCGGCTTAGGAAATCCCCTCTGCCCCCCGCACAGGGAGCACATAGCGCTTCCTAGCAGACGTCATGCTGAGCGGGCCTTGATTGGCCTGCTCAAGTAAAATGGCGGCTCAGGGGCGCTGATCGGAGGCACGCCTGCATGCTCCCGATCCTGAACTTCTCCCCCAACGAGGGGAAAATTCTTCCCATTATTTCAAAAATCTTTATTGTTAGTTTTCAGGGCTCATCATCTTCCTGAGGCAGCCCTGTGCCCCCTGGACACAGGAAGTACTAAGCGTTGCCACTCACATTTGACGCTGGGCGGACCTTAATTGGCCTGCCAGTGTGAAATTGTGATCTGGCCCCGATCGCAGGCAGCGGTCGGCTCCCCGACCTCCTCCACCCTCCTCCGTTGAGCCCGCCAGTCGAGGGATGTGTTTTAATTGGATTAAAGCCAGCTAGCCTGGGTGTTTTGATGTATAGTAGTTTGAGATGTTAGTTGGATAAACAGTAAGGAAGTTAAAAGGTAAGTGTACATTTGCATTTGTTGAATAAAGCATTCAAGAGTGGGAATAAAATCTTGCACCCATCTGGGAGATGCCAAGCAATTTGTTTCTATTACCAATAAACTTAGATGTGAAGTTAAAAGCCTAGTGATACCATGGAAAATTTACGTTCAAAGGGGAAGCTAGGTATAAGGAGGGAAAGGCGATTGTGCATAAAGTGGAGGCATTTAAGATCTAGCCAGCCTGTGAGCCTCCAACTGTGCCTGCAAAGAGAACAAATTGCAAGGAACCTCATTTTGAATTCAGAAGGTCAAATGTGCTTTGCCCGGTGTCTGTTTAAAGTCTAGTTGTTACTGTTGCCTTGATTTACCTTTGAGTGATTAACGTGGGGATTTGTTTAAAAGTTATTATGGCAGTAATTTGTAGACATGTGCATGTGTTTGATTTGTTGTAAATTAATAAATGTTTAATTAGTTTTATATAAAAAAAACCTCTTGAGGCTCGGTGGTCTTATTCCTGAATTCAGAGCTACATCTCAAACATACAATTGAAAATATAGGTTATGACAGTTGCTTCAAGTTTTTGTCTGGGATTTAAACAACTCAGCCTTTACCAACTGCTGTGTCATAACACTTCTTAGGATGAGTGTGCGCCCTGTGATGGACTGGTAGCCTGTCCTGGGTGTACCCCACCTAGTGCCCATTGCATATCAGGATAGGCTCCTACTCCCAGTGACCCTGAATTGAATGAAGCAGTTCTGGAAAATTAAGAAGCTTTGCTCCTTACAATTCAATATTAACATTTTGAAATTGGCAGCAACCCCAAAACTGGGTGTTTCCAAAGAATTTCAGAGCTCTCAGAGTCAGAATGTTGATTTATAAATGATCAAGACAGAGGCCGGGGTTTTCCCGTGCCCCAACTGCATTTTATGTGCATCAAGCAAATAACTGCCTGCAGTCAGTTAAGGGCTGGGGCCCTATCCCCAAGAGCTGCTAGACAATCAGATAGCCAGCATCTCTTCGGCCCCTGCCGGCAGTGCAACCAGGCAGCAGCAGCATTCATGAAGAAGGACCTGGAACCCAGGTAAGTTGGTCTAGCAAATCGAGGCCATCCAGACATCGGGGCATTTTTCTGAAAGTGTGCCCCCTCCATGGGCCACTAGGTGCCCAGTCAGTAAGGCCCTACACCCTTACTCCCGAACACAGAGGGACGCCACCAGTTTATAACTGGCAGTCTCCATACACTGCGACAGCGGTGGTGAGAAGAGGCCCTTATTAAGTGGCCCTTAATTGGCCATTTAGGGGTCTCAATTGGCCTTTGGGTGGGAGGTCCATCTGCCACCTTCCTCGCTGCTGGTTAAATGTCAGCAGTCAAGGCAGGGTGATGAGCATGCCACCAGTACCACCACCACCAACCCCCGGCCAGACCTACCATCCCACATCTAGCCCATCAAACCCCCAACCCACCGCCAATCACCAGGCTTGCAGCGTGCTCCCTGGGGTCTTGTAAAAACCCTGGTTATTGTTCATGAAGGCTGCTTAAATGTGTGATTATGGGTTAACTTACATATAGGCATTGTTGAAGCATTAGCTAAAATTGTCGAGCCATAATGGGAACTGACTAGAGTTTTCATCTCACAACAGAGCATTAACTCCTTTATGGGCAGAATATTCCCCCCATTAGGGGGGGAAGTTCAGGAGCAGGTGAAAGAAAGCACTCATCTCCTTGAGGCTAAGTGCTGCCTCAGTGAGATTGGCGCAAAATCAAAAATGGTAAATATAGAAAACTAAAATTCCCCTGACATGTCCCCTCATGTGATACTGTCACATGAGTTGGGACATGTCCATCACTTTTAATTAAACTATTATTAAATATTTAAAAACCTACACGAAACCTCATCCCGCCTGTGGATGAGGTTTCATGCTTTTTCTGAAACCCACCAGGTCTCCTGACCTGCCCACCAACCTTAAGGTTGGACAGGCAGGTCCTTTAGTGAGTTCAATTCCATTGTAAATGGCCTCAATTGGCTGTTGGCAGGCTGGCGGGCACACAGCTGGTTCAGCTGCGCCCCCGCCAATCTGAAAATGGAAATGATGCAGGGTGATATCGGGAGTTCCACCCAACGTCATCCAGCATCGTTTTACAAGTTGGCAAGTGGGCCCTGCACCCTGCTGGCTGACCTCAATATCCTGCCCTATGTTTCATTTATCCTGGTACAAAAAATAAAATTCTTATTCTGAAGTTTTATAATCCTCCAGATTTGTTTTTCCCTTTCACAATGCAATCACTGGTAAGCGCCACTTCACTCCTTTCATTTGTTTGGCAATGAAGTTCATAATAACTAAACAGCCAATCAGAGTGGGTCTGTATTTTTTTTATTCATTCATGGGATATGGGCATTGCTGGCTGGACCAGCATTTATTGTCCATCCCTAGTTGCCTTTGAGAAGGTGATGGTGAGCTGCCTTCTTGAACCTCTGCAGTCCATGTGGTGTAGATACACCCACAGTGCTGTTTGGGAGTGGGTTCAGGATTTTCACCCAATGACAGAGAAGGAACAGCAATGTTTTCCAAGTCAGGATGGTGAGTGTCCTGGAGGGGAACTTCCAGGCGGCAGTATTCCGATCTATCTGCTGCCCTTGTCCTTCTATATGGTAGTGGTTGTGGGTTTGGAAGGTGCTCTCAAAAGAGCCTTGCTGAGTTTTTGCAATGCATCTTGTAGATGGTACAGACTGCTGCTGATGTGCGTGAGTGGTGGAAGGAGTGAATGTTGAAGGTGGTAGATGGGATCCCAATCAAGTGGGCTGCTTTGTCCTGGAAGGCGTTGAGCTTCTTGAGTGTTGTTGAAGCTTCATACATCCTGGCAACTGGATAGTATTCCATCACACTCCTGACTTGTACCTTGTAGATGTTGGACAGGCTCTGAGGAGTCAGAAGGTGAGTTACTCTCCACAGATTTCCCTGCCTCTGACCTGCCCTTGTAACCACAGTATTTGTATGGCTAGTCCAGTTCAGTTTCTGGTCAATGGTAAACCCCAGAAGTGGGCAAATAGAGGCCTTGGAGGCAGTCAGCACACCCAAAAGAGTAGACAAAAAGAGGACCCAGAGGCAGTAACCACTACCTAGAAGAGCTACCTAATTTAGCCCAGTCTGTGGCTGCAGAGTGGAGTGGCCATGTTCTGAAAGAAATCAAAGTGTGTACAAGTTTATGAGGGGCATGGACAGGGTGATTCTGTGATTCTGTGACATCACAGGAAAATAGATGTGTTTGGTTGGTGAATATTTTGCTCATTTATCTTTCAAACTCGTGTGATTTATTAGTAATTGTAAGGCTTTATTAGTTGTAGTAAGGTTTACCAGTGGTTGTAAAGGTTATTGGGAGTAGCAGTGTTTATTAATTAAAAATTAATTAAGAATAAATTAATTAAAACAGAATAAAAATCACAGGGTAGGTGATATGTTGGAGTTCAAGGTGTAGAATTAGTTTTGGTGGTGATGAGAAATGGAAAAGCTAAGCAGCCCAAGCACACTCGGTTATTCACAGAAACATTTATCAAGCATATATTAACCCCTTGTGGACTGTTAGCTGCTCATATTTTTATGTCTTATAATATTCTGATTATGTTTCTGCTTCTGCTAATTATTTAGTTTTAAATAAACCTGGATCTATTTCCATGAATATTCTCTACCTTCCAAATCCATAGAACCCTATTATTCTGGCCTTTACCTCTGGAGAACCAGCTTCACTCAGGCAAAAGGCTGATAAAATGAGGTTAGATACTTTTACCAGATTTACATTGTCCTGGGATTTATCTAGTTTGACCGGCAGAGTATGCCCATGAATAAAGGCTCCATTTGTTTCTTCAGGTGGCTGTACAAATCCTGTGGCATTATTCAAAGAGGCGATGCTGTACTGCCCAACATAACTACAGCTCCATGCAATTCATTAGTTGCAGTCAATTTGACAAGTCCTGGGGACATGAAAGTTGCCATATAAATGCAAGTGCATTGCAAGGCCCAGGGAATGGGTCTAGGACAAAGGAAAATATCAGTGAAATTAATTTACATATCCAATCAGTGCAGGCCCAACGATGTTTTTTTATTCATTCAAGGGATGTGGGCTTCACTGGCTAGGCCAACATTTATTGCCCATTCCTAATTGCCCTTGAGAAGGTGCTTGTGAGTTACCTTCTTGAATCACTGCAGTCCATGTGGTGTAGGTACACCCACAGGGGTGAATTTTTCCTATGGCAGGCAGGCTGTTTGGGTCAGGCACAGGTGGGCGTGGAGCCAAGCGCCGCCCGCGATCGGCTATGTTTCGCCATTTTACATGGGCAGGCCAATTAAGGCCCGCCTGGCATAACACGCGGCCGGAAGTGCGCTACCTGTGCAGGCAGAGGAAAGGATGGAGAGCCAGGACCTGCACTATTTTACGCATGCGCGCAAAAGAGCGCAGCAATCTTCCTGAGGCACGGAGATGCCTCAGAGAGATTAAGTTGATAATAAAAATTTTATAAATAAATTCAAAAATTATTTAAACATGTCCCCTCATATGACAGTGTCACATGAGCTGGGACATATTTGTGAATTTTGCAAAGCTTATTTATTTATTTTATAAAACCTTCCGTGGATGAGGCTCCCTGAAAAACAGGCTATTAACGGTTCGGCGACCGTGCAGCTGCCTCCGGTGCGTGCCCACCGAACAAAATATCAAAATGATGCACTATGACTTCAGGACGCATGCCCGACATCATCGTGCATCATTTTACACATCAGTGTGTCGGGCCCGCCCCGACATGCCGATGCCAATATTCTGCTAAGGAGGGAATTCCAGGATTATGACCCAGCGACAGTGAAAGAACGGTGATATATTTCCAAGTCAGGATGGTGAGTGGCTTGGAGGGAATTTCCAGGTGGTCGTGTTCCCATACATTTGCTGCCTTTGTCCTTCTAGATGGCAATGGCTGTGGGCTTGGATGGTGCTATCTAAGGAGCCTTCGTGAATTCCTGCAGTGCATCTTGTAGATGGTACAAACTGCTGCTACTGTGCGTCTGTGCTGGATGGAGTGAATGTTTGTGGGTGGGGTGCCAATCAAGCGGACTGCTTTGTCCTGGATGGTGTCAAGCTTCTTGAGTGTTGGAGCTGCACTCAGCCAGGCAAGTGGGGACTATTCCAGCACACTCCTGACTTGTGCCTTGTTCATGGTGGATAGGCTTTGGGGACTCGAGATGAGTTTCTCGCCGCAGGATTCCTAGCCCCTGACCTGTCATATAAATGAACTTAGAGTGGGGTTTTCCAGCCCTCTCATCTCAGCTTCTTCTCCATTTGTTTTGGTGGCCATTTTTAGGGGTGCACAATGAAGACAGCATTAGAGTTTGTACTAGTGACCATATCAAATCAGTTGTGTGAAGTACTCCATAGAAAAGCTGAAAGACAGGTTGATATGATTATTTTGAAGGTCAATGTTGAATGTTTGGCCCAGAGACCTCTGACTGCTCCAACAGCATCCCAAAGGCTTCAAGGCTAACAATGACACAATGACAGCTGCGAGCATCTCAGATGCACATTATTTTGTGGCCATGGTTTTTCGGTGCATACTAATAGCACAAAGGTACTTGTGTGTCTGTGTGAACCCCCGAATACGTGTATGAGAAAGGTGGACCATTTTTTTATTTGCATTTCGATCGGGCATTAAGTGCAATACATATTATTTTATTTTCCTTTAAAACTTAAAAGGAAACTTGTTTGTGTGTCACAGTATGTAAAAAGTTAAACTCACACTGAATTGGCAAGCATCGTTAAAGAAAAATCCTGCTGTGGTCACACGAGAAGTGGGAAAAGAGGGGAGCCATTCTACATCTTCTCACCTGAATGTAACAACTGCAAAAAGGAAATACAAGAGAAAGCTTTTGTGGGATATTAAGGGTAATAGTAAAGGTTTTTGTTTTATAAATTAAAATAAAGAAAATGCTTAAGAGTAAGTTCAGCCCCTTCATAACAGACTAGCTGATATTCTAATTAGAAATCAAGAAATGGAAGGCTGAATAAATTGTTACTTCATATCAGTCCTCAAAAAACAGGATAAAGATAAACCACCAGAGATACAAGGAAAACTAAAAATAAATCAAGGGGAAGAAATAACTAGATTCAACATAAGTTTTCTTTAAAGTAATAAAGAAGCTATTGATATCAAAGATAGACAGATGTTCAGAACTTATGGAATGGAAATTTGTGGAGGCAACAGGGGTCTTGGCTACCAGCTGAAGAGCCGGCGAGAGCCCTGCATTATCTCTTTTCAGGAAGACCCACTTCAACTTGTGTCATGCAGGCACTTCACAGGCCAGTGATGGGCCTCCCCTCGGGGTGAAGAATCCCTGGGGCAGAAGCTCCATTTGCTGAGAGCTGCCAGGCCAGCAGCTCTTCTGTACTCGGCAGCACCCCAGGCTGCTGGTAGTACACCCACCTGAGGTCCACTGTCACCAATGTATCCCAAGCCACAGGTGAGTGATAGGGTGAAAGGGGTCACAGGGCGGGGGTCATGGGGAGGGACTGCACTGCCACTTCTGCCCTTCCCAGTGCTGGAACCCTCAATCAAGTACTGAGTACCTTTGAACAAGGGAATCCCCATTGAGAGCCGCAAGCAGAACACCGGGGTTTGCTTGTCATGCTCTTTGCATGGTGAGCCCCCGCTTGCTGTTGGGTTAACATCAGCAGTAGCAGGATGAGGCCTTTAAGTGGGAATTAATTAATTTAAGTGGGTTTTATTGGAGGAGGATGGGAAGGCTGTCACAGGCCCCGGACTTAATTGAGGTGGGGGCGGAAAAGCATTGGGTGTCCCCATTCACCACCCTCCTGCATGATTAGATGGCCCCCACCACCAAAGTCACCAGGGGGAGGGCGCAAGATTTCACCCATTGTTTCCACCCCATGTCATTAAAAAAGTAGATGAGGAGATTGTTGATGCAGTAGTCATGATCTTCCAAAGCCCTTCAGTAATTAACAAATTTCTCTCTTGAACTGGAAAGCAGCCATTAATTAAGGTGGGTATTAAAAATATATTAGAACATTGTAAACCTGTTAGCCTAATGCCAGTGTTGAGGAACTTGCTAGAATCTATTATTAGAGAAAGAGTGACCGAGCATTCAGACAAACATGAGCTGATCACAGACAGCCAGCATGGAGTTGTAAAGAGCAAGTCATATCTAACAAAGCTAGCTGAATGTTTTGAGAAGATAATAAACATGGTAGACAAGGGAGTGTCTCTGATTGCTACTTAATGGATTTCCAGAAGGATCAAACAAAGTTCCACAGAAAAATGTTAATAAAAATGAAAGTGCATGGAATTGGAGGTAACCTATTGACATGAATAGGAAAATGGTTAGAGGTAGGCAACGGAGAGAAGGGATATTGGCAGGTTATGATTAGTGGTGCCCCTTTGGTAATAATACGTGGTTCATGGCACCTTAGAGGAGTCATGAACAACAGGCCCACTCCTGCCCCCCACCCCCGAGACCAGGGAACCAAAACAACAGCCCCTGCTCCTGGAAATCTTTCATTGACAGGTTTTGAAATAAAAACAAAATCTGTTCTTTCAGTCTCAATAGTTAGATGCCATATTACAAGGTGTTTTTACTGCAGTGACTGATTATAATGCTCAGTTTTGCAAAGGTAAGTTGACCACCACATTGGTCAGCATTATGTAAGTGTTGAGATATATTGAATACTTTTCCCAAAGTGTCGTTATGCTTTCCAAACAGAACAAAACACTGATACGGGCCTTATTTCTGTGGTCGAGGTAGGAAGGTCAACTTTTCTAGAACATCAGTCGACTTTTAAGGATGAATATCAGGCCCTCAAACCCCCACATCTCACCCCTTTCACCCCCCCCCCACCCCCACCCATCCACCCTACATGCACCCCATGGCCCCTTGTATCCCATAGTGGATACTAGGTGTGTGACTATGGAAGATACATGGAGGTGGGGGAGGGGGGGTGGGAGTTGAGGGGGGGGGTGTTGGGGAGGAGTGGCAGGATGAAGGAGGCATGTGAGATATGAGGAGGTGGGGGGGTCATGAGGAATATGATGGAGAATGAAGGGGGCATGGGGATACAAGGGAACATGGAAAGGCATTGGTGATATGACGGGGCATGGGGAATATATCCCACAAGCCCACTCCATGCCCTTCATGTCACCATGCTTTTTCCATGCATCTGAACATTTCCCATGCTCCCTCATGTCACCCATGCCCTTCCATGTCCCCTCATATCCCCATGCCCCCTCCATTCTTCCTCATATTCTTCATGTCCCCCAAACCCTCTTATATCTCATATGCCCCCTCCATGCTCCCCATGTATTTTCCATAGTCACACACCTAGTACCTATAGTACTATGGGCAGTCCTCAGGAACTACGACTTTGAAATAGACATTAAAAGATAAACTTCTAACAATGTAATTGAGCTGTCATTCAAACACAATTTATACTGAAGAAACACTCCTTCAAAAACCACATTCAAAAAAGTTAAAAACCCTCAAATAATCAATCCGTTCTAAAAACAAATTAATACTTATTTCACTAACCACATCAAGGACAGATAATCCTTTAATAACCTTTTAAAACTGTCAATGCAACTGTCTCTACAGCCTCCTGGTGAGATAAGTGGTTCTGGAGCTTTTGAAACTCAGCTAAGCATTCATAATGGACGCAGCTGTCAGTTTTAAAGGGCTGGAGATTTAAAACAAACATTTTAATAGATGGTATGCAGCCTTAGCTTAGAGAGAGAAAAAGACAGGTGCCTGCTATTGTAGTGCAATGATTAAGAAGCAATCTGACATAGTACAGAAAAAATTAGGCATCTAGTTTTGTCATTTCAATAGGCTTCATTGTCTGTGAGCTGCAATGATTCCTAATGATAGCTGAGGCCATTATGAATGCTTTCACAACATGACCTTCCCGGCTCCTCCACAAAAATTCAATAGTAAATTTCGTGGGCAGGTAAAATTAATTGAAGAGCTACAATAAAATGGAGTGGGAATCATTTTACAGCATTACTGACTTCTGGTCCATCTTTAGATGGAAGGATTAGTTGAAATAAAGGATAGTACTGCAGAAGGCTGCAGAAGAGAGATGGTGAAAAAAAATTGAGTATTTGGCAATTTTGAATTCTATGGAACTAACAAGGAAGACAGGTAGTCACAGTAACAAAGGGCTTAGTTAGTGATCTTGAACATGGCAGTCTTAATCATCTGGGAAAACAGACTGAAAATATTTCAACTGGGAATTAAGAAGGAAATATCAGCATGCAGCTGGAATGGGACACTGCAATTGGAAGCCTTAGGGATGGTAAAGAGCTTTGGCATGAGGTCACAATGAGAATGAACAGAAGAGTCTGTGGACGGAGCTGACACTGATGGATTTGAAAAGAAGTGTCTGAGTAAGGGGAGTTATGTGCAATTTTCACTAGGGTATGAAAAGATAATTGAGTGGGCAGGAGTTTGGTGGGAGGGAACTGAAGGTGCAGCAAATTATCTCTAGAGGAGAGGAACCCAAAGACAGCAGAGGAGTTGAAGTATAAGTTAGAGTTTTAAGAAGTCAAGGTTAGGATAGGGGAGGCAACTAGCAACTTTGTGATTAAACCATAAATCAATGCTATGACTCATTCTTGCTGATTAACAAGAAATGATCAATGTCTGACCCAAATATTTTAAAATAACCTTGAGAGATATGCCTACATATGTTTTATGCCAAAGCATTTGAACCAACTGCCATGGCATTTCTTTGATAATATAGGAAGGATTCAGCACAAAGATGAGATTTAATAATTTATTAAGTATAAATGTGAATATGCTGAAAGATAAAAGAAAGTCGTGAACCTATATAGCATTTTTCATGATCACCAGACACCTCAAAATACTTTGCAGCCATTGAAGCACTTGATAAGTTTTGCAATGTAGGAAACATGGCAGCCAATATGCAGACATCAAGTATCAATGTCATAATTTCCGGACAATCTGATTTTTTTTCTGATGTTGATTGAGAGATAAATATTGGCCTGGACACCAGGGATACTTCCCCCTGCTCTTCTTTGAAATAGTGCCATGAGATCATTTATATCTACGTGAGCAGCCAGTTGGGGGCCTTGGTTTAACATGTCATCTGAAAGATAATACCCCTGACAGGGCAGCACCGGAATATCAGCCTTGATTTCTGTACTCAAGCCTTGATTTTCTGTACTCGATGAAGAAATGCAAGATGACGCATTCAGTGGTTACAAACATGAGGTGATGCAACTAATTTCTGGATACAGTTTAATTTACATCGGAATGATTTAATTACTGATGAGTCGGTTTGATATCTCTCAGCTTATTTACTCAAAGCATAATGTTAATATAAAAGAAAGGGGAGTCAGTATTGTTGCATTTTGGCTCTGAAATCTCTGGGGTTCCACAAACTAAGGAGCAGGGAATGGTATCATTTCAGGGCTGCCAAATCTGGATGGACTTATTTCTGGACCTCCAACGACCAGACTCCTGTCATTGTTTTTTTATTATTTATTCCTTCATGGGATGTTGACGTCATTGGCAAGGCCAGAAATTGTTGTCCATCCTTAATTTCCTTTGCGCTGAGTGGCTTTCTAGGCCATTTCAGAGGGCAGTTAAGAATCAAGCGCATTGCTGTGGGTCAGGAGACACAGGTAGGCCAGACCAGGTAAGGACGGCAGATGGGTGCTTGCGACAATCCATGACAGTTTCCTGATTACCATCACAGAGACTAGCTTTTAATTCCAGATGTATTAAATGAATTCAAATTCCACCAACTGCATGTTTGGATTTGAACCCATATCCTCAGAGAATTAGCCTTGGCCTCTGGATTACTAGCCCAGTGACATTACCACTCTATCACCAGCTGGTTGCCTGACATGTCCATTCATACAGAACAGCACTTTCCTATGCCTATCAGGAAGTGAACAGACTTTTCAGTACCCAATTGGATGATACATCACTGTCAAACCATTTCAATATCTCTACAGTTAGTGAGCAAAAGTGCACTATGAAGCTTTAAACAAAAATCTTAATGCCACCATGATTTATCTCGTGGATTGCTCACAGCAGTGCCCTAGAGGATGGTCTTTAATCCCTGGTCACTCCAGAGTATTCCTGCAGGTTTGGCAACTCTATGATTGAGTGTGGCTGAGCTAAGCACAACACTGGTCAGAACGTTAGATGGGTGTCAAGTCACTCCAGCAATTGCCCAATTAGTAACACCACTTTCTCAATCATCTGCTCCTAATAAAGTAAGTGGGCCTCACTGAGAATGCAGTCAATCCTGCTTGGGATCAATTATCTTTCCCTCGCAAAGCATTCGGCCCTTTAATTAGGCCCACATATAAACTCAGGCAGGATCTGTTTCCCTTCCTGAAACTATACAAGGATGGAAGCTCTCACAAGGAAGCCAGAAGGCTACAAAAGAAAATTGCTGCCTACAAAAGGGTTAAACAGTATATCCTGTAGTGTTTCTTTCAAGATTGTTTGGTGACATTTCTCCCTGAGTCAAACCATTTGGGGATTGCAAAGTTTTAATCCACCAAAGGACTGCTGTAGAGTGTCATCCTAAACCTTTAATGGAATGAATTTTCTTGAAATTAATGGCCACTTAAGTGCCTCATCCCACCCCCATCGCTATTTTGCTTGCTGCAGGGGGAGGCCCAGGCCAAGCAAGTTTCCTGGCAGCTTTTGCTCTGCGGCTGGTGTCAGGCAAGTGCAGGGGAACCTCCTTTTGGAGGTCCCCTGTGCCCATCGGAGTTTTCCCTCCCAAGATCATACGCGCCCCCCCCCTTTAACCTTCTCCCTGGCCTCTAAAAACAAACCACCCCCCACCTCTCACCAATCTCCTCACTCCTCTCTCTGGGGACTGCCATCTAGGCCCAGCAATACCTTGGACTTAGCTTCAGTCCAGCCTCCATGCGTTCCACTTCTTCAGGAACTGGCTGTAGTCCCAGCAATGGCCACCACTCGAACCTGGCACTGTTGATTCTACGGAGCTCTCAGCAAATCCGATTGACTAGCAGCTCTCTTTGGTGCGATTTCCTTCCCAGATTGAGGCAGAAATCATGCCCTTAGCCATTTAATGCACTATCAAATGTTAAAAGCCGGTATCACATTCCCCACTGACTCTTCGGGTGGCTGGGCCAGAAACCCCACCATCCAAAGAATCCTTTCCATCAAATACAAAAACAAAAGAGATACACTAAACCTTTGCATAATACTAGTGGGAAGGCAATGTCAAGCCAACATGAACAGAAACTATCAAGAAAGTGCCTCATTTGAAGCATTACCAGACAATGAGTCAAGGACCTGCCTTCGAGTAGAGCACCCGTGACAATGATGATGATGATGATGATATATAACACTAGGCCCTAAATGGAGTATTGTTGCCAATTCTGAGCACCACATTTTAGGAAGTTGCTGAGGACACTTATTGTAATGGTAACAGGGTTGAAAGTCTTCAGTTACATTGAGAGAGTGGAGAAACTGGGTTGGTCTCCTTTGAGAAGCAAAAGTTAAAGGACAATTTGATAGAGATATTGAAAATCATACAGGCTTTTGATAGAATAAATAAGGGGAAACATTTTTAAGTGGCAAAACAGTTGGTAACCAGAGGACATAGTTTTAAGGTAATTGGCCAAAGAATCAGAGGGGAAGTGAGAATAAAAACTATAGTGAGTTATTGCCTAGAATGCCCTCTTTGATGGGAGTAGATTCAATAATAACTTTCAAAAAAGAATTGGATAAATAATTGAAAAGGAAAAAAAAAACCTACTGGGCAAGGTGGAAAGATCAGGGGAATAGAACAAATTGAGTAGTTCTTTCAAAGAACAAAAACAAGTACACTGAGCCAAATGGTGTCCTCTGATTTGTGCTGTGCTATGTTTCTACGAAGCCTGATCTGGCTGCTGGCTGAGATAGCTGACATGCTTAATATTAAAAATGACACCTTTCTAATTGGTCACAGTGTAAGTGGTTAGTGTCACTTGCACAATATAGGCAGCTGGCCATGGTAAGAGTAGATTGTGTAAGTGGTGGGTCTTGTATCACGGCCTTTGTCTCTAGTGGATGGACGTAACAGCAGAATCAGCCAATATTTAGCATGTGCGGCCTCCAAATTGGTCCCAAAATCAAACCTACCCTAGAGGTAGATTGATTTTATGCTGGGAATAAATCGCATTATAGCAGTTGCAAAGTTTATATTGTCAGAGGTTAGGTATTGGGTTCAATCCAACCTTTGATTGTCAGTACAAATAGGGTAGCAGGGAAACTTGTCAGTGGACAGAATTATATTAATGATTTACTTGAAAGAATGGATCACTGCCCTTCTGTTTTTCCAACCAGTAGCTTTCCTTAGGGCTATACATTGATTTCTTGTTCTTGAGGATTTAGAGGCCTATAATGAGGAATATACTTTCTGGAAGGCAAACCAAGCAAAACAACAGTCAAAATATTTGCAAAAGTTCTTAACTTGAGGAAAATTAGGTAGGTACAAAGTGGATACACATTTTCAACTGCACATTCTATTATGAACTTTCTTACATGTTCTCATTTACTGGTCCTTTGAGAGGAATAATTCTTTCATTAAAATAGTGCTGCTGAAAATGGGTTAAACTAGTGATTGGCCATCCTCGGGGGAGTGGGCGGTGAATAGAACTCAGTGAATGTCAATTTAAATACACACGGCATACATGGACAATTTTATGGCTTTCTAATTGTTGGGACAATCCAGTCTCCCCAAAAGGAATAGTTCAATGGCAGATACAACAGCCACCGTTGCAGGATTTCACAGGTAGCGGGGTTTACCACTCCACGCTGAAAAACTAAACATGAAACCTGTCCCCGCTCTGATGGGCTGCTCTGCTGCCATTTATCATTCAATGGAGAGTTAGATAGCTCAGGGTGAGACTTCCACCCCCATCTGGGAAGGAAGTCCTGTCTCCAAGAGCTGCTGGCTGGCTGCCCTCTGGTCCCAGCAGTGCTACAGGGAGTAGTGGACACTGCTGGGGCTGCATCTAGTCCCCACACAGAAGAGTAAGGGTCTGAATGACAGGTAAGTTTTTATGTTGGTGGGGGGTCTCAACAGGCCAATAGAGAAGGGTGGGCCTGGGGTGCACAGGCCAGGAGAAGAGCACACCCGATGGTGTAGACTCTGGGGTGGTGGTGGTGAGTGCAGGTTGTACCTCCAATCAGAAAAGGGGGAAAGGAGTTCTGTCAAGAAGGAACCTCTTCCCATAGAAGGCCCAAGCAGGCTTACCTGCCAGGCTTCCCACCTGTCGCCGGTCACAAAGTTGTGGTCAGGTGGGAAAAGGCCCCTAAATGGCCCTTAATTAGTTAATCAAGGGCCTGAATTGACACAAGGGTGAGCCAACTGTCCGAAGCCTCGATCACAGTTCACAGTGCATTAACCTGCGGCCAGGTTGAGAGCAAGTGAGTCGGCAGCAAGAAAGACAGCCAGACTTTTACAGTCCCTCAAGCCTGTGAACCCACCTACAAGGGACTGTAAGATTCTGCCTCATTCATTTTGAAACCCTATAAATGTGTGGATTCAGCAATAAGTCTGGCATAATGGGAAATAAAATCAAGTCAAGATCCACAAGCTTGGTCTCACTGAGGTCAATTCTTTCATGATCACACTGGTCAGCCAAACATTGCTTATTTAGCCCTAGCACCAGCCAGTAATATAGTCACCACTGGGGATGTTGCTAGGCCCTTTAAGTTGTTGCCAGTGTACAAATCTTACAACAGCAGCCACCATTTCCTGATTTCCCAAACGAAAAGCTCAAAATCACATGAGAGAACATTAATGAAAAATCACCAAAAAAAATTTAAATTATGTTGACCTTATCAAATTATCTGAAGTCAACAGTGAGTCTCTCTAATGGGCGGGAACCCCGTCTGGGAATTCTTTCACCATTCATCGAACCATAGAGGACATGCTGGGCTCTAAGATGTGCCTTCTTGTCGTGTTCCTCATTATGCTGTTCATCACTTCATTGATGACATTGTTTTAGATTTCTCGGGCAGAATTTTCTGCTTGCCGGATGGGGGGGCCCGACCCAATCTCCGGCGGGTGGAGAGCCGATCCCCGCCGGAGAAGCGGGCCTTGCCACCATTTTACGTGTAGTCCGGCAGGAAGCGTTATGCACTTCCTGTTCGGGCAGGGGAGGGGGAATCACCAAATGCGAGAGTGAGCTTTTTCACGCAAGCGCAGGAAAGAGCGCATATCTCCCTGAGGCTACGTGCTGCCTTAGGGAGGTTGCCTACACTTAGAAAATTATGAAAAATAGAAAAGAAATCCCTAACATGTCCCCCTTATGTGACAATATTACATGAGATGGGACATGTTCATAATTTACATAATAACTTTATTAAACTTTTTAAAACCCTACATGAAACTTCATCCCGCCGGTGGATGAGGTTTCATGTTTGTTCTATTTGCCGCCAGGGCTCCTGGCCTGCCCACCAACCTTAAGGTTGGACAGGCAGGTCCTTTAATTCTTCAAATGATCTTGTCAACGGCCTCCATTGGCCATTGACATGTCGGCGGGCCCTCAGCTGATTTGGCTGCGCCCCCGCCTTCCTGAAAATTTAAATGGGGCGGGATGACGTCAGGGGTTCCGCCCGATGTCATCCTGCATCATTTCACATGTCGGCGAGTGGGCCCCGCCCCCTGCTCGCCAACGGCAAAATTCTGCCCCTCCTTCCTGAAGGATTGGTGATTAAACCAGTTTACAATGGGAAGAATTTTCAGGTCGGCGATGTCACCACGCAACATTTGGATTGCCAGTTCAGTGGGCGCACAGCCAACTCAGCTTCACACCCGCCAAACTGTCAAAGGCCTATTAAGGCCATTAAGAAAGTACTTAAAGTTGATAAGAAAGCTGCCTGCCCAACCTTAAGGCTATCGGCTAGGCGAAGAGCCCAGGCGGCCTTTGCATTTTTCATGAAACCTCATCCACAGGCGGGATAAGGTTTCATGAAGGGTTTATTGATTAAATAAAAAATTTTGAAAAAGATTAATGGACATGTCCCAACCGATGTGACAATTTCACATGAGGGGACACGTCCTTATTTTTTTTTTTTACCTTTCTTCAATATTTAATAAGTGAAAGTAATCTCCCTAAGGCACATCTGTGCCTCAAGGAGGTTACTGCACTTTTTTGCGCTCTTTCATGTGAAAAAGCTCAGGCCCTGACCCAGGGAATCCTCCCTGCCCACACAGGGAGTGCTCAGTGCTTCCGGGTGTGCATCATGCTTGGCGGGTCTTAATTGGCCCACCCATGTAAAATGGTGGCGCAGCCCCGATCGGGGGCACCGATCAGGTTCGCGCCTGCCCCCACCTGCCTCCACACAACCACACCTCCACGCTCCCCCCCCTCACCAGATGGGAGGAAATTTCCGCCCAATGTGTTTTTATGCCAAAATTTGTGTTTTGTTGAATCAGGGGAAATCATAAAGCTGCTCCTTCTCTTTCTAGCAAGTTGTTTATTCTTGTGTTTTTAACCAGTGATTTTACTTGAAGGACCAGAAGATAAAATCCATACAGGTAGCAAGATGAGGTCAAGGAGTTGTAGACAGGAACTGATCTTATCAGTGTGAACAGGTTTAATAGTTGATTGAATCTTTTCAACTACCAGCCTATGTGGCAGGAGGAATAACCCTAAAGATGCACTTTCTGGCATCCTGCTCATTTTGATTTTGTTCATTTTATCCCTGATGGGTAGCAGTGCAGTATTAGCATTCCACCTCAGTACATTCGAGGAATTATAAATTATATTTAAACTGCTAAGCTAAGCTAGAGCTTTTGGAGGAAATTTTCCTGGGAAGCACATGTCATATGACGCTTCTGTCCAGTACAGTATTGGAAAATAAGATAAGAGTTTATCCTATAAAGTTAGTCCTGTTGCAATATAAGTCATATAATAACAATATAATATGGTCATACTTGATAAAATAATGTTTTGGTATCAAATTAAACTGTCTTGTTGAGTCCCTGCAAATGACCATCAGCTCAGAATATCCCTGGCAGTCATCATAAACCAATCTTGCTGAATTAAGCAAATTGAGAAAAAGAGAATATACTGCACTATTAAAGTGGATTTAGGACCATTTAGTATGGGTTATGTAAATACAATGTTGAAACATTGCACTTTGAAAAGTTGCTGTGGTTTAATGTTGGCATGTGTCTATCTGGAACAGCAATCAAAACAAGCCCTCATAACCATTTTTTGAGATAGCCACATCTTGTTCAGCAAAAAAAGAGCTAACATGTGAGATGCAAGTCCCGGAACTTTACATCATTCTGGAAAGCAAAAGCGCAAAGTTTAAACATATTGGCTTAAATGTTCTCTAGTACTGTTCCTCAGCTACAAATATAACAGGCCAAGAGCGTAAGAATGCTTTTTCCTATTTCAACAGGCAGGGATGATCTGATGTCATTGAAACAACCTGTGTGGATGAACAAAAGAAAACATTTTAACCATACCCAAGTAGCTACTGTGCCTCAGCATGATAGGGGGAGGGGGGGATGGAGGGGGGTGGAGGGGAGAAAGAGGCCGTATTATATAAGAAAAGAAATGCCAAAACAAAAAAAAAGAGCTAACCAACTGCATGATTTTACAGCGGTAAAGGTGAAAAAAAACCTTCTGTCTCCCTCCCTGTCCCTCCCATGACAAAACATTAGGGGAGCTATACTGCTGACACTGCTGAATGATATAAGAACATTCCAATCTCCATGGCCAGGATTTTACGGCTCCATCCTGGTGGGATCCACCATAGGAGATTCAAGAACCCAGCCAAATGTCTGTTGACTTTCAGCAGGACCAGATGATCCCGGCGGCGGACAGAGCCAGAAAATCCAGCCCCATTCTTGCCCACTGAGTGGAATTGAAAAACACCTCTACAGGCAGTTAGGTGCTGTAGCAGAAGATTGGGATGGGGGTGGTTGGGCAATGGGGGAGGAGATATATTTTCCCCTGAAGGCAATTGATTTTTTTTTTCCCTTGCAGCCTATAAGGAAATTATTCCAGGCCTCATACCCATTTCCTCTGGCACAATGTTCTTACTATAAGAATGTCAGATGTATGGGCTGAATTTTTAGCCTGTCGGGCGGGTGGGCCCAACCCAATCTCCAGCTGGCGAAGTGGGCTCCGCCGCCACTTTAAGTGGGCGGGCCAATTCAGGACACTTTCCAGCGTGACGTCCGGCGAGAAGCACTATGCGCTTCCTGTGCGGGCGGGGGGGGGGTGGCGGTTGGGGGGGGGATTCCCCAAATGCAAGAGTGCGCTCTTTCACTCATACGCACGAAAGAGCACACATCTCCCTGAGGCTAAGTGCTGCCTCAGGGAGATCGCTGAAAAGTTTTCTAACTTTAAAAATAGAAAAAGTTAAAAATCATTAACATGTCTCCCTCATGTGACAATGTCACACGAGATGAGACATATTAATAAATTGTACAAAAACTTTATTAAACTTTTAAAATCCTACATGAAACCTCATCCTGCCAGTGGTTTCATGTTTTTTCTATTGCCCGCCGGGGCTCCTTAAGGTTGGACGGGCAGGTCCTTTAATTGTTATCCTGTCAATGGCTTCAATTGGCCATTGACAGGTCAGCGGGCGGACAGCTGATTGCTTTGTGCCCCCGCCTTCCTAAAGATTTAAATGGTTCCCCCTGAAGTCATCCTGTGTCATTTTTGCATCGGTGAGCGGGCCCCACCCTTTCTCGCCGATGGAAAAATTCAGCCCAAGAAGTTTAAAATTTGGCTTAACAGATAGTATAAAACCTGTCTCAAGGTAATTCCTTTTGGCTGATTAAGTCTTAAGAATGCACTGATTTATATATTCATAATCATAAAAATGGCTAGGTAGACATCTCATGCATATTTTACCACCAGGCAAGCACCGTTGCTGCTGTTATGAAATTATAATAATTTACATAACAATTTTCTGATTTGTTGTAAGGTAGGTTCATGGGTATGAGTATAGATGGTTCTTTCTGTGTGATTTAAATACATATGGAGTCAGGTAGATTGCAAGCTTGAAATTATCAAAAGAAGAGGTGTAGAGATGTACTTGAAATGCCACTGAGTAAACAACATGGATGCTGTCCTAGTACGTAAGGTGTGAAGGGAATTTGCGTTTATAGATACATGACAGGATTCTTTGGATTTCAAAGGGATATTAGTCTCTTTACAACTTGCCTAATAAGCAAGGCTAAGGAGTGTGTTTATTTTTCCAAAAGGTTACTGACAATATTGGCAATACGAAAGTTTTTTCTGTTATGGAAAGGTACAGTTCCAAAGACATACAAAACAATAACATTTACATATTAAAGAGAGAGAAACATATATAAAGGAAAATGAGAGGCTATATTGGGGAAGCCATGTAAGATCTAACAGGAGAGTGTGAAACAGCCTTGAAGAAGCCTCTAGCATTTGTACATAAGTCTGTTGGGTCCAACTAACTGAAGTTAGAGAAAACCATTTGGAATTCCACTGTCAAGTGGGTACTGTATTAACTTGCTGGTTTTGTTTTTAAATCTAATATCTATTTTGGACTGTTGCCTTAAAGCGGGTGTATAATGGGGAGTCAGGTTAATTAGGAATTTTAGGAGTTGTTATAGTATTAAATAATTGTGTATGTGCTTGAATTATTTTAGTTTGTTAATAAATATTTTAATTTATTTCTTTTAATTCTAAAGGTCTTGTTGGACTCTACTTCTGAATTCAGTGCACACATCTTGTAATAAATACAAATTGCAAAACCATTGTGATAGCGTGGCCAAGTTTCCCTTGTGGATTTGGTCCAGCTGGCACATGTCATCTGCTTCGTCATAACACTGCTCAATCTGATCTATAGCCAAGCAGTACAAATATGATCACAATAACATTTCAAATATTAAATAAGCTTTAAATAATTTCACTATCAACTATCACGTCCTTTCTGAATGCTTCAACTTGATGGTATATACTGGCAAATAATTTAATAAGCAACTCTCTGCAAAGAAACAGCTGCTTATATTTATATTTAGTTCCTTAAGGTAATCAGATCTCTGTAACTATCTTTTGATGGCTTCCATGTTAACTAATCTTCTAACTTCCAAAAAAATGGAAAGTAATGAAAATTAGTTGAGCACCCACCCCTCATAATTCAAAACTAGAAGAAATGTTGAATCTTTTTGGATGGTGAACAAGGTCATTGCATGAAAGGAATAGAAATTGTATATCAATGCAAAAGAGGATGTCCTGTGTGAGGTTGAGACACCTTGCTGTGCCAGGCTCTTCCATACTGCATTTACCCCATGTTTTAGCTGAACTTTAACTGCATAAAGCTGTGAATTACATAAAATGGTGAATGCCAGTAACATCAATTCCATTAAAATTAGAAATTACTGGCAATGCACAGTAGTTCAGTCAGAAAGTGAAAGATGGGTCAAAGTTTGGTGTAATCCTTTATTCCTAAAGTTGATGTGTAAGACATTCATAGCAAATGAATAAATTAAAACATGCATAGAGGTCGCTTACATAAATTCTAGAATGTTATAAACTGTAGCTCTGATGCATCAACAAACAGGAAATATTGTTCCTCATTAATGAGAGTCTATTTTAAGCTGCTTTTGTTGATAAAGTAAGACCAAGTCATTCAGTAAAAGGATAAAAACGTAGTCAGCAAAATCCTCTGAGCCTGAGGACCTTGTTTCTAGCAGCATGTTAAATAAGATTTACTGCAGCTAGAGACTTCAGTTGCTAAAGAAGAAATAGTTTCTTTTCTCTCTAGGAGCAGCCTAGAGATCCTTAAGAATCCTAAGACACACTAAAAAGTGACAATTTCTATTCCAAAATATAATTACCTGAGAGGCAATTATGGTTAATTTACAAATTTTTGTTCATCTTTATGCTCAGAGTCAGAACAGAGAGAGCTATCATGGTCTGTTAAAAAAGAAAAGTCTGCGCCCAGCAGTAGAGTTTTGGTATAAAAGGGGATGGTATGGGTAACAAAGTCTGTAGGGATTATTTTTCCTACTCTAGCACCAGTATTTTAGGAGCTAAATAGCCTCCAAGTTGGTCTAGACGGAATCTTGGACAGTAAGATCAGGCTATTTTCACACAAGAAGCCAGCTCAGTGAAGCAGTTTAAATGCCTGCTAAGAATGGCTGTCCTGAGGATGATTAAGCTTCTGATTATCAATTACATTGACTATGAAAGCTCAAGGAAGAGGCTGCATGGTGTTTTGCTGGTTAGTACTGCAAGTAACAAACTCTTCTCACAATGACCAGTGCCACACTGAAGTAAAAATGCCATTGATGGGGAACAGGGAGCTCAGGATCTCCCTTTCTAAAATATATTCAGTTTTCACAGTTCAGCTGCTGCTGGAGATTAACTGACTACAGCACACTGTGCTTAAAGAAGTCTTTTGATACAGATCAGGAGACCTTTTGGATCATTTGGTCAGGAATTCACCAATGTTCTGTTAACATTCTTTCTGGAAATTCTCCAAGGACATGAACTAAAGTCCTGTTTTACACTACCTTATTGAAGTTACCAGGAGAAAGGGAATGTTTGGTCAAGGGGATCTTGCCAAGGGACCACTGTGGTCTGGAGGAGGAACTTGAGAAACAGGGGAGGCCAGATAGAGCAACACCAGCTGTTGGAGGAGAGAGGGAGAGGAGGAAAGAAGGTTGAGGAAGTATCTCAGCCCGGAACTCTATCCACCTAGGGCCTTCCTCCTACATTCACATGACTCAACATAAGAACATAAGGACATAAGAAATAGAAGCAGGAGTAGGCCATTCAGCCCCTCAAACCTGCCTCACCCTTCAGTAACATCATGGCTGATCTGACCCAGGCCTCAAATCCTCTTTCATGCCAGCAGCTCATGGCTCTCAACTCTCTGATATTTCAAAAATCTATCTACCGCCTCTTTAAATATTTTCAGCGATCTAGCCTCCACAACTCTCTGGGGTAGAGAATTCCAGACATTCACTACCCTCTGAGAGAAGAAAACTCTTAGCATCTCAGTTTTAAATGAGTCTCCACTTATTCTGCAACTATGTCTCCTAGTCCCAGATTCCCCTGCTAGTGGTTACAGCTTTTCAACATCTACCCTGTCAAGTCCCCTCAGAATCTTGTGTGTTTCAATAAGATCACCACTCATTCTTCTAAACTCCAATGAATAAAAGGTCTAATCTGTTTAGCCGTTCTTGATAAGTTAATGCCTCCATCCCAGGAATCAGCCTAGTGAATCTCTTTTGAACTGCCTCCAATGTCAGTATATCCTTTTTTAAATATGGGACCAAAACTGTACACAGTCCTCCAGGTGCGGCCTCACCAACACCCTGTACAGCTATAACAAGATTTCCCTATATTTGAACTCCAACCCTCCAGCAATACAGGCCAAAATTCCATTTACCTTCTTAATTACTTGCTGCACCTGCATGCTAACTTTTGTGTTTCATGCACAAGAATACCCAGATCTCTCTTTGCTGCACTTTTTTGGAGTCTTTCTCCAACTGAATAATAGCCAGCCTTTTGATTTTTCCTATCAGAGTGCATGACCTCACACTTTCCTACATTAAACTCCACCTGCCAAGTTTTTGCCACTCACTCAACCTGTCTATGTCCCCTTGCAGATTCCTTATGTCCTCGTCACAACATGCCCTCCCACCTATTTTTGTATCATTGGCAAACTTGGATGCATTACACTCTGGCCCCTTCTCCAAGTCATTAATATAGATAGAAAATAATTGAGGCCCTAGGACTGATCCTTGTGATACTCCACCAGTTATGTCGTTCTAACCTGAAAAAGACCCATTAATACCGACTCTCTGTCTTCTGTGCATTAACCAATCCTCAATCCATGCTAACATATTACCCACCAATACCGTGGAACACTATCTTGTACAATAACCTTTTATGTGGCACCTTATCAATTACCTTCTGGAAATCCAAATATACTACACCTACCAGTTCCCCTTTATCAATTCTGCTTATTATATCCCCAAAGAACTCCAGCAAATTTGTCAAACATGATTTCCCTTTCACAAAACCATGTTGACTTTGTTTGATTGCATTAACCTTTTCTGAATGTCCTGCTGTCTCTCCCTTAGTAACGGTCTCCAGCATTTTCCCAACAACAGATGTTAAGCTGCCTGGCCTATAGTTTCCTGCTTTTTTTCTCCCTCCTTTCTTGAACAGGGTATCACATTAGCAGTTTTCCAATCTGCTGGAACCTCCCAGCATCCAGTGAGTTGTGGAATATTTTGACCAATGCCTCCATTATCTCTGCAGTCACTTCCTTTAAAACCCTAGGATACAGGCCATCAGGTCCTGGCAACTTGTCTGCCTTTAGTTCCATTAGTTTGTCAAATACTTTGTCCCTCATGATAGAGACTGTTACAAGATTTTTTCCCCATTAGTTCCTTGCTTATCTGATACCTTTGAAATATTTATAGTGTCCTCCACCGTCAAGACCAATGCAAAATATTGGTTTAAATTATCTGCCCTTTCCCTATTCCCCATTATCAATACTCCATTTGCATCCTCCAAGGATCCCATGCTCACTTTAGCCACCCTCTTTCTTTTTTGTACAGCCATAGAAGCTCTTGCTATTTGTTTTTCTATTGCTTGCCAATTTACTTTCATAATCAATGTTTTCCCTCTTTATTAGCTTTTTAGTCATCCGCTGCTGGTTCCTAAAACATTCCCAATCCTCTGGCCTACCACTAGTCTTCACTGCTTTGTATGCCTTAGTTTTTGATTGGATGCTCTCCTTGACGACCTTTGTTAACCACGGGTGGTTTATCCTTCTCTAGAAGTCCTTCTTTTTGACCAGGATAAATTTTTGCTGAGCATTATGAAATATCTGCTTAAATGTCTGCCACTGCTCACCCACTGACCTTCCCCTTAGCCTATTTTCCCAGCCTACTTTCGACAATGCTTTCTTTGTACTTCTGTAATTGCCCTTATTTAAGTTGAGGACACTGATTTGAGACCCGAGTTGCTCGCACTCAAACTGAATTTCAAATTCTACCATGTTGTGATTGCTACCACCCTAGAGGTTCCTTAACAATGAGATCTCTTATTAATCCTATCTTATTACATGTTACTAGATCTAAAATAGCCCATTTCCAGCTAGGTTCTGCAATGTTTTGCTCTAAGAAATAATCCCTGATGCACCTACAAACTCATCTTCCATGTTACCCCTGCCAATCTGATTTGTCCAGTCAATATGACAGAGTCACATGAGGGGATATGTTTTATTACATTATTTATTTATCAATTTTTAAATTCTTCCTCTCCCCGAGGCAGCTCTGTGCCTCAGGGAGGTTGTAAAGCACACACTTGTGCACGTGCGCAAGGTCACACTCACCCCACTCGCCCTCCTACCCCCACCTGCACAGGCAGCATTGAGTGTTCCCACCCGGAGCTCACACTAGTTGGCCAATCATCTTCCGGCCTTGATCGCATGCAGCGATTGGCTCCCCGAACGCCAACACCTGCCCTCGCCGGGCCCGCCCAACAAGGGTGAAATTCTGCCCATGATTTTGTGAAAGGAAAATCGTGTTTGACTAATTTATTGGAGTTGTTTGAGAAATAACAAGCAACATGATTAAAAGGGAACCTGTGGATGTGCTGCACTTAGATTTCCAAAAGGCATTTGACAAGGTGCCACAGCAAAGGTTACTGCTCAAAATAAGAGCTTTTGGTATAGGGGGTAACACATTAGCATGGATAGAGGATTGGTTAGCTAACGGGAAGCAGAGAGTATGCATAATGGGTAATTTTGGGGTTGGCAAGATGTGACAAGTCGAGTGTCACAGGGATCAGTACCGGTGTCTCAACCATTTGCAATTTATATCAATAACTTGGACAAAGGGACCAAAAGTATGGTTACTAACTTTGCTGATTACACAAAGATAGGCAGGAAAATAAGTAGCGAAGAGGACATGAGGAGTCTGCAAAGGGACATAGCAAGGTTAAGTGAGTGGGAAAAATCTGGCAGATGGATTATAATTTGGGAAAATGTGAACTTGTCCAATTTGGCAGAAGATTAAACAAAACAGCATGTTATTTAAATGGGGAGAGATTCCAGGCACTGAGGTACAGGGGAATTTGAATGTCCTGGTACTGAATTACAAAAAGTTAGCATGCAGGTACAGCAAGTGATTAGGAAGCAAATGGAATGTTTTTGTTCATTTCAAGGGGAATGGATCAGTAAGGGGCATGCGAGGAGACAGACAGCTACACCTGAGTGAGACAGAGACCAAGTGAGCAGTGAATTAGGTTCACGTGGGAATTCAGTGCTCGGGGGGAAAAGATGTGGTATTCATAGGAATTATTCTAAGTTAATTAAGAAAATAATTAAATTAAGCTAACTAAACAAAATAAGTGAGCCTATAAAGCAGCAAGAATTCAGAAAGACAGAGCCCATAAAACAGCAGAGCGAGAGAGCGAGAGAGCTGGGAGTTTAGAGATAAAATCTATAAGTGACATCACAGGAGTCCCTTAAGTTGATTGGTTGGTAAGTGTAGGCCTTTCTGGACTCGGCACAGAGGAGAGAGATGATTGGTGAGTGACAGGTGAGTTATTATGTTATACCATACTGTAGTAAACACTTTATATAAAGTTTAATGCATGTCAGTGCAACTCAGCCATGTGGAATGTGCATCCTGCAGGATGTGAGAAGTTGTGCATGCACAAAGTGCCCTCAGTGACTACGTCTGCAAGAAGAATCACCAGCTTCAAAAACTTGAGCTCCAGGTTGCGGAGCTCAAGCAATGGCTGGAGTCACTGTGGTGCATCCACAAGGCTGAGGATTACATGGATCAACACTTAGAGAGGTGGTCAAACCAGAGTTAAGAAATACACAGGCAGAGAGGAAAAGGGTGACCAGCAGAGTACCTAAGAGCAACTGGCAGGTAGTGCAGGAATCCCTTGAGACTATCTCACTTTCTAACTGTTTTTCCATGTTTATCAGAGAACTGTAGCAACAGCCAAGTTTGTGGCACCACTGGTAGCTCAGCTGCACTGGAGGGGAGGAGGAAGTGCTATATTGATAGAGGATTCCATAGTTAGGGGAGCAGGCAGGCATTTCTTTGCCATAGACGTGACTACAGGATAGTATGTTGCCTCTTTGGTGTCAGGGTCAAGGATGTCACAGAGCGGCTGCAGGACATTCTTTTGGGGAAGGTGAAGAGCAGAGATTGTGATCCACAATGGGACCAATGACATAGGTAGGAAAAGAGATGAGGTCCTGAAAGCAGATTTCAGGGAGTTCGGAAGGGAATTAAATATCAGGACATCGAGAACAGTGATCCTAGGATTACTCCCAGTGCCACATGCTAGTGAGAATAAAAATGGTAAGATTGTGCAGTTCAACACATGGCTGGAGAAATAGGGTAAGAGGGAGATTCCTGAGGCATTGGGACTGGTTCTGGAGCAGGTGGGACCTGTGCAAGAAGGATGGGTTACACCTTACAGGACTGGGACTAATGTCCTTGCAGGGAGATTTGCTAGTGCATTTGGGGACTAGGTTGTCAGGGGGATGGAATGTGTTCAAGATAATTTTCTGCAGCAGTATGTTTCTGGTCCAATGAAAGGGAAAGGGAAAACACTGTTGGACCTGGTTCTGGGGAATGGGTTGGCCGAAGTGGATCAAATATCAGCAGGAGAGCAGTTAGAGGACAGAGACCGTTGCCTCATAAGGCTTAGGTTGGCCAGGGAAAAGGACAAGGAACAATCCAGAGCAGGGATAATTAATTGGGGGAAAGTCAATTTCAATGGGATGAGAACACATCTGAGCCATGAGATTTGGAATCAAATGTTGGCAGAAAAGACTGTGGCTGAACAATGGGCTACCTTTAAAGAAAAGGTATTTCAGGCTATGTCACAGTATATTCTCTTGAAGGGGAAAGGTAGGGAAAATAAATCCAGAGCTCCCTGGTTGACAAGAGAGTTAGAGGCAAAGATGAAAAGGAAGAATTGTACCTACGACAGATGTCGAGTAGAAAATACAATGGAGAATCAGCTGAACATAGAAGGACCAGAGGGGAAGTATAAAAGCTAAAAGAAAAGCAAGGAGAGAGCATGAAAAGATACTATCAGCTAACATAAAAGGTTTTCTATCAGTATATTAATAATAAAAGGGTGGTAAGAGAAAGAGGAGGGCCGATTTGGGATTGAAAAGGGATTGTGCACATGGAGGCACGAGAAATAGCAGGGGTATTAAATTAGCATTTTGCATCTGTCTTTACAAAGGAGGAAGATGCTACCCAAGCTGAGGTGAGAGAGGAGGTAACTGGAATACCAGAAGAATTTATAACTAAGAAGGAGGAGGTTTTAAGAAGGCCCGGAATGGATGGGATGCATCCAAGGGTACTGAGGGAAATGAGAGTGGAAATTGCAGCCACACTAGTGATAATCTTCCAGTCTTCCTTAGACATGGGGTAATGCTAGAAGACTGGAGAATTGCAAATATTACACCCTTGTTTAAAAAGGGGTGCAAGTATAATGTCGGTAATTACAGATCAGTCAGTTTGACTTCAGTGATGGGGGAACTTCTGGAAACTATCGTTTGGGGCAATATCAATAGTCACTTAGACAAGTGCATGATAATTAAGGAAAGCCAGCATGGATTCATTAAGGAAAAATCATGTTTAACTAACTTGCAGGAGTTTTTTGTGGTAACAGAGAAGGTTGATAATGGCAATGCTGTTGATGTGGCGTATATAGGTTTTCAATAGGCATTTGAAACAGTGCCACACAACAGACTTGTGAGCAAAATTCTAGCTCATGCAATAAAAGGGAGAGTAGGCACTAGAATAATAAATTGGTTGAGTGACAGGAAACAAACAGTAGTGGTTAATGGATGCTTTTCAGATTGGAGGGAGGTTTGTAGTGGAGTTGCCCAGGGGTCAGTGTTGAGACCTTTGCTCTTCCTGATATATATTAATGACCTAGACTGTAATGTTTAGGACATGATTTCAAAGTTTGCAGATGATGCGAAGATTGGAAACATTGTCAACTGTGAGGAGGATAGTCTTGAATTTCAAAAGGACATAGACATGTGGTGGATTGGGCAGACAAGTAGCAGGTGAAGGTCAATGCAACAAAGTGTGAGGTGATTAATTTTGGCATGAAGAATATGGAGCGTTGGTATAACATAAAGGGAAAAACTCTAAAGGAGGTGTAGGAACAGAGGGACCTCAATGTAGAATGTACATAAGCCATTGAAGATGGCAGGGCATGTTGAGGGAGAGGTTAATAAAGCACATAGTACATACGCTTTATTAATAGGGACATTGAGTACAAGAGTAAGGAGTTCATGTTGAACTTGTATAAGACACTTGTTAGGCCTCATCTGGAGTACTGCATCCAGTCCTGGGCTCCATTCTTGAGGAAGGATGTGAAGGTATTGGAGAGAGCACAGAGGAGATTCACAAGAATGATTTCAGGGATAAAGAACTGTAGCTATGAGGATGGATTGGAGAGATTGGGACTGTTTTCCTTGGAGAAAGGAAAGCTGAGAGGAGGCTTGATAGAGGCATTCAAGATCTTGAGGAGTATGGACAGGGTAAATAGTGAGAAACTGTTCCTACTCAAGAGAGCTTCAAGAACAAGAGGGCACAGATTCAAAATAATTGACAAAAGGAGTAAAAGTGATGCAAAGAAAAATCTTTTCACCCAGAGGGTGATTGGAGTCTGGAACAAATTTCATGAAAGTGTGGTGGAGACAGGCTTAATTGAGGTATTCAGAAAGGAATTGGATGGTTATCTGTAAAGAAAGAATGTGCAAGGCTATGGGGATAAGGCAGGGGAGTGCGACTAGATAGAATGCTTTTTCAGGGAGCCAGTGGTGACTGAATGGGCCTAATGGCCTCCTTCTGCACTGTAAAGCTTCTGTGATTCTGTGTAACAGTAGGGCTGCTTTGTTCCAGTTGTACAGGACATTGGTGGGACCACACCTGGAGTACAGTGCACAGTTTTGGTCTCATTATTTAAGAAAGGATATAATTGCATTAGAAGCAGTTCACAGAATGTTCACTCAACTGATGTCTACGATGGGGAGGCCAGTTAACATTTGTCGAAAGGTTAGAGAGGCTAGCCCTATATCCATTGGACTTATGATAACAAGGGGTAATCTTATTGAAACATATAAAATCCTGAGGAAACATGACATGGTGGAAGCTGAAAGAATGCCTCCACCCTTGTGGGCGACACTAGGACTAGTGGATGCTGTTTAAAAATAAGGGGTCTCCCATTTAAGATGAAGATGACAAGAATTTGTTTCTCTCAGTGGGACATGAATCTTTGGAACTCTCTTCATCGGACAGTGATGGAAGCACGGTCATTGAATATTTTTAAGGTGGAGGTAGATAGATTCTTGACTAACAAGGGAGTCAAAGATTGTCAGGGAGTGTAGAGTTGAGGCCACAATTAGATTATCCATGATTTTATTGAATGTTGGAGCAGGCTCAAGTGGCTGAATAGCATACTCCTGCTCCTAATTCGTATGTTCATCTGTAGTTGCCTTTATGGTTGCCTTCCCTGCTCTGCTTTACCTCCAGTGCTATCTTTGAGAATTTGTGGGTCCTCTTCCCTAGTTCCTGAACCAACATGAGCAGTGATGATGTTCTATCCCTTCAGTTTGACTGTCAGCCACCACATCCCAGACCTTCAGTGAGAATGTACACAGAGACTAAATCTGCAGCTCTCTGTTTAAGACACTCCGGCACGTTTAAATCATGATAATCAACAATTAGCCCCTAGATTGCAGGTTAAATCCAGGCTTTGAAGCAAAATCATTTTATTAGCACAGCATTCACTTAGAGAGATAGATAGATAATTGGCTTATTGAAAAATGATCATGGTGGCAGGTGCCAAATTGTGATGACGATATAAATAAAACAAGTAATCATAATTCATAACATAGTTATAGGCAATCGTTAAAATAAAAAGAAGGTATAACATAAAAGGATCACACAATTATGAACATTTAAGTATACAAATAATTGTAATATGCTGCAAAATGTACATCTCCTTAATTTACAGGATAAAAATAAATGGTTTTCTGCACTCTGAATTCTGTATTCAAGTCCATAAATCCTATGTTGTCAGGCTGTGTTCATTAAATTCTCAATCGTCTACATGTTAGTTCTGAGTAGGGGATTGGGCTGTCTTGTGCTCTGTTTGTTCTGTATCTTATTTGCAGAATGGAGTCTTTTCTCCTTAATTCCATCGCACATTCATCTTTGTGTGGTTGTGACAAGAGATAGTGGCGATGGGATGTGGGATTCAAGGGTTTTTTTACCTATGTCCAGACAGCTTTTTCCACCTTTCAGCAAGGGAACATGTATTCAGTTGTTTGATTGTATCAGAGTAAATTTGGTACACGTTACCTAGGATCAGTTTCAGTGCTCTTAGCACCTGTTTTCACCCTTCCCTTAAAATAACCCCCTCGATGTGTTGCAGAGACAGTAGAGTCTCTCATCTTGACAAACAATTCAAAAGGACAAATTATGCAGAGTGTCAATCTTTCACCATTATCTCTGAGCATGCAAAAGGGTATATCAGAGACTTCATATGACTCTGGACATAGTGTACTATAAGTTTAATTATACACATAACCACATAAGTAACGGGCGACCATGAAAGACCATGCAACTTAGTTGCAACATGTCATCACACAGGTGGGAATGATACGCACACTAGCACATCTTATCCATAAATACCTATTGAATCAGCTGAACAATGGAACAAAGGGCTGCCCTCTGGGGACCTTGTGGCTAATGTCTCACTCCATACTACCTGTTACCTTGTGGAGTGTATCTACACTGAAGATATTTACCAAAACTCCTGATACAGTCATATATGAAATGCGCAAATATACAAAAATGCAAATTGTGTCATTGCAATTTTTTCCAATATATCCACTTAGCTCATTTTACAATTACAAGAGATGTTATATTTAAAGTTACACACTTTCAACTTAAGTGTTGCACTAATTTAAGTAGTAAAGAGCTGAAATTTCACTAGAGGTCCACCATGTCCTTAGAAATGACCCATTCCCCTAAGTTTGAGACAAGATCTGGACCTGTCTGCTCATGGTGGAATTGGGGCCCATCTTGTCACTCTTCCTCCTTTCAGAATCTTGAGGCTAATGCAATTGCATTTGGATGTTTCCTGTGGATAGTTATATGCATTTATATGTTATCAGTTATGTAACACAGAAATGAAAGCAAAATATGCAGATGCTGGAAATCTCAAATAAAACAGAAATTGCTGGGAATACTCATTAAGTCACATCACATATATGGAGTTAGAGAGTTTATGTTTCAGATTGATGACCATCCATCAGAGCTGATAGATATTAAAGTTCAGAACAGCTTTTAATCAAGGGGAAGATGTTGGCTTAGTGATAATGTCACTGGATTACTGGTTATTTGAGGACATGGTTCAAATCACATGGTCTAGCAAGCCACTCATTTCAAGGGCAGTTAGGGATGGGCAACAAATGCTGACCTTGCCAGAGAGGTCCATGTCATGATAATAGTTGATTGTGGTAGTGGACTCCAGTATTAGATACTATATGGTACTCTGTACGAGATATGGGGTCACCTGACCTGTCGGGTGCCGGTCAGATCGCTCATGTTGGAGCCTGTCTTGATCGAATTCAGTTACTGCAAATATGTGCTTATGCTAGGAAAATGTGCTATCAATAAAGATAGCTCAGCTACAATGTCAACGGTCTGTGTGCATTATTGAGATCAAAAAACAAGGCAGCCCACATTCCATGAAAGAATAAAAGGAAGTACAAAGCCAGGGGTTCTGGAAAATAACACATTGAAGAGGTCTTTAATAAGGTGAAGGGTAGAAATGATGAAATGCAAAAAGAGATGAAGGTGCATGACAAAATGAGGTGATAATGAGATAAGTATAGAAACAAAAGTGGTGGAAATCTAATTTGGTATTTAATGAGATAATGAGCACTAATTTTGCCATAGCACAGCAATACTCCCAGCACTATCTGGGTGCCACCCACTGTGTCATCACCCAACCAACTTGGAGATGCAATCAATTTGTAGGATTTTAAATGTGCACCTGCAAGTAAAAGGCAGGGATGTTGTCTTCCTGTGTCAGAGGCTTGTTATTGTACCAGGGCCTTTTGGAGACTGATATCTCTGATAGTACTCATAGTAGTGTAGTGTCAACTTTTTCCCTGGTATAAATGGCACCTCCATTGCACCCCTGCTGCTTGGGACATCAACAGCACTCTCACTGGTGATACAGTGAGGGCTACTGGTCACCTGGTTTGAGATGTATCAAACATCTGCCTCCAGAACCCACCCTAAATGGATGGCAAATGCAAAGGCAGCCTGCTAATTGGCTGTCTCCCATAAAATTGAGCTGGTGCATGCTGCAGGAGCAAGCAACGTAAGGATACACAAATGGTTCTGCCTACTGAAAAATTTCAAAGTTGGGAAAGTTCAGCCCCATAACTCTTTTTCTCTTTCCTCAGGTGCTTCCAGAATTCTCTGATTTAATATAGAAAGTTGAGGTGCTTGTTTTATGCTTCCACCAAAGGTAGCTGAAAAACATTAGCAGTGCAACTAATGCCTGCATGTACAGATTGGTATGTCCTGTGCCCATTTTATACCCAAGATTTGATTGTCTTTATTATCTCTTCAGTGGATGGAGGAAGAGATAGGCTTTCATTCTTAGGCAGCTGCTCAATTTGATGTAGGGATATGGGAGGCTCTGTTGACGAGCTTGGCAAAGCGCTCATGCATCTTTTCCATTACAGCTGCCTTATCAGAATCAGATCTTCTATGGAGAACTGTCTCAAGGCAAATGAAATCAAGATCATCAATATAAATGATACAAGGACACCCTAAAAAGGAGCAACAAACTTCTGCATTGAAGATTACCTCTCTTGAGAAAATACTGCAGCTGACTGACCCATGTGGAGGCAAGCACTGAAATTTGGTTCTGCATGCTTCGAGGACCATCTATGCCAAACTTGCAAAATCGATCATGCCCAGAGGAAGGCCAGAGGTGATACAGCCACAAATATTCCCCCAACTACCAACATGAACTGCCAGTTCTGTGGGTGTTCAGGTCAATCTTGCGTCGGACTCTTCCAATGGTGAGAGGACCCACAGAAGATGATGAAGGCACTTACAGCATCTACCACCAAAAGTGGGCCAGAAATGGGTGCAGCGCCTACCAGTTTTGACCCCCATAATTGTTTTTAAAGTTATCCAAATTAACAAAAATGAAAATCAATTGTAAAAATGTTTGCTTAGTAATAAGCTACTCAAAATGTTCTGCAGTTACTACATGACATGGCATTGCTGTTAGAAGGGACAGAATGCTTGTCATGATGTTTTTGAAACGGATTGAAAAATGCTAATCCTGTCATATTTAGAAGTGATGGGCAAATTTGGCATTCATAGAAGGTAAACAGTTCTGCCTTGAAGCTGTTTATATTCATTTACATCTATTGTTCAGCCCTGTTTACACTGAATAAACTGATGCATCATCAGCTGCTGCAGTTTATTCTGAAGCTCTGTCCTTGACAGCTCATCAAACCAGTAAATGTGACAAATTGTAATGACTGAACGACGCATTTTGATTTCTTCACTATCTCAGCAGTTATCTGACTCGGTATTGGACTTCTCTCTTATTTAATTCTCTTGCGTTTACCCTGTCTGCTCTCATCAATCAAACACATAGTGTATTTCAGTCATTCGACAAATGCCAGCAGAGAGATAACGATGAGGTCAGCAAAAATGTTACATTGGCTTCTGAAAACAAGCCTAAAGTTTAGACCTATTACCATAAAAATAAAAGCTACCACCACTACTTCCTGTTGTGAGACAAAAAATACATATATAATCAAACATTTATGAATATCTGTAATTGTCCAGACCGATGATACAACATTACTCTATGACATTAAGGTATCCATATACATTATTCTACATTGTTAATTCTGCTGGTAGGTTCATTTACAATTTTTCAAAACTGAACTTTCAAAGCAAAACTGGATTACTTAAAGGTTTAATGAAAGGAGTTCTATGGGTCCTCTGAGATTAAAAAGAACTAGCTTTAATTGGGGTGGAGCGATGTACTAACTAAATTAAATGCATAGGTCTGTGTAGTTGAGCTTTTTAACTAAAGTGCCAACATTTCACATAGCAATTTTGAAAGCTAAAGTTTGGATAAGGCCGAATGCACAATTACCCTATGTCTGATTGAGGTGATATTGGCAGCCATCAAAATTTATGCCGCCTGCTCATTTGCATGATTGTAGTGTGCAGCCTAGTGTTAAATGATCAATTGAGTGACTACAGGTTCAGCAGGGGCCCCAGGTTCTGTTGCAGAAAAAGTCTTGCAGGAGAAGGTGACCCATAACAAAGAACAGGCGAGGGTGCATGTAGGGATATATGCCCTTACCCTTTTGGAGGAGATGGTGCTCCACATTATTGGTGCAGCCGTCACTGAGGTGTTGCTAAAACTATCCAGGATAAAGGTATGTTCCTACCTTATGCAGCTTCTCACATCTCACTTCACACCTATCCAGCAGTCAAGCATGAAGTATAAGTTGTGGAAGGTGTGACTATGCACCTCTTGATTTCCAAACACGCCGCACATTTGTCTCACCCCAATCATCCCCTTCTGCACTTATAAGAGACGCAAGACCTGCCCCTTAGCCAGCCAGTGGTGCATAGCAGTGAAGATTAAGAAGAAGAGCAGACCTCTGAGGAAGAAGCACCATCATTTGATCTGACACTTGCAGCCACCAGCTCAGATATTAATACTGCGTGTACATTAGAGGGTAGTGTAAAGGATGGATTTGTATGTGGTCAGTCGCCAATCATCAATCAGCCAGGCCAGGGGGAAAGGGTAGTTCATGTGCCAGCTCCCCAGAAGACAAGGTCACAGATGAGTTTTACTGCAGAGGACTCAGATGAAGACTTCGAAGAGGCAGCATACAGGGAAAGCCTGAGGTACATGCACTCCGAAATGCTTGGTGCATTAGCAGGCCTGCCACAGAGACTGTTATCACTATCAAGGATAACAGAAGAGTCTGGCTCCAACTTAGCACAGGGCTTCATGCAAAACTTGCAGCCCACCCTTTCCAGTGTAGAAGTGGTGGCCAACTCCAATGGGAACACTGCAGAACCAACCAGGATGGAGCATTTGATAGCCAGTGTTTCAGCTTTCACTGCAGCACAGACAGAAGTCACCCAATTTATCAGTGCTGAAGTCATAAGAATGATGCTTGTCACCATACAATCTTAGCTTGGTGTCAGCCAGGTACAGACTGCTACCATCATGGCTGCGGATTTGAATGCTCAAAGGGATTCGTATGCTCTTACAGCTATACAGCAACCTGTGCTTCAGCAGATTACTTGAATTACTGTGGCAGCCCGGAGAAGTGGCAGTGGCTCTCTCAGGGTGACAACATTTGTGCTGCCACTACTGCAACCCTATCAGTACCCCTACCGTTGCCTCTCAGTCAGCCCAGAATACTGTCATCCATGCAGTTCAAAGCCAAGCCCTCAAGGCCCGAGCTGCTCAAGGCCATCCTGCATGGCCAGTTGCAGTCTGACCCATGGAAAGTTAGCAGCCTTCCACCAGCCATGCTGCAGACACTGGGATAGCACAGTGTAGGATCACAAGGCAAGGTAAAGGCATCCACAGACAGGCATGGAAGGAATGCACAAGAGTAATTACTTGAGCGTGGTATATATTATTGGAACCATTGTTAGATAAAGATGTTGTGGAATGCTTATTTTGTGGCATTTTTTACTTCAGGATTTTGGCCGAGAGTATGCTGTAATGATCTGTGAAAGAGGAGTGGAAACGTGGGCAATTGTGGAGCAACTGTGATCTGGGGAGTTTTTTTCAGGTAAACTGGAATCTGATGAGATACAGCCCGATGGAACAATGATATCCCAGATGCCTTTTCCCTTTCTCCTCATTGTCCTCCTCCTGAGGTGGTCACAGATATCCCGGTGGAAAGAGTTGCATCTTCATGATGGTCAGGTTGCATATGATGCAACAGACCACCACGAGTCAAGAGGCATGCTCTGGCGAGCACTGGAGGACTCCCTCTGAGTCCATGCAACAGATCTGTTGTTTCAGGATGCCAATGGCCTGCTTCATGAAACCTCTCATGGCTGCATGGCACCTAGTGCATGAATGTTGTCCACATGTGGTCAGCTGGCATAGTGGAGTTCATGAGCCACATGTAGAGTGGGTAACCCTTGTCATTGTGCAGCCACGCTCTGGTTTGACATTGTGGTTAGAAGATCACTTGGACAGTGGAATAGTGCCAGATGAAAGTGTCATGACTTATACCAGGGTAGCAGACATTCATCAACATGATATCTGTGCATTGTTGTACACCAGCTACATGCTCAGGGAGTGGAGCGCTTTGCAGTTCCAACACACCTCCCCATTGAAATGGGGGACCTGCAGATCTACATGCATGCAGTCAATGGCTCCCTGCAATATTGGGAAGTCTGTTATCCTGGAAAAGCCTCAGATCCACTTTGCCAACTTCTCTTTGGTTAGAGAGAAGACAATAAAGTTGCCTCTCCTAATGTACATGGCCAGCTCTTGGATGTGGAAATGCCCAGAGAGCTAAGAAATGTTTGCAATGTAACCAGCTCCAGCTTAGAATGATCCACAGGTGTAGTAACTAATGGCAATGGTGGCCTTGACGGTCATTGGCAGTGCCATGCTCACCTTATTCTGCAGCTATACATCTGGCAGGAGGAGGTGTCATGGCTCTGTGGCCACCTCCTTGGTGAAATGCAGGCACTGCAGACACTACTCCTGGTTGAGATGCAGGTAGATCTGAAGATCCTTGGTGGATCCACTCTACTGATGAAAGTCCTGTTCTTCCTCCCTCAGCAAACAAGCAACTTCTCCTCACTGCTACCCGTGTGCCATCTTCCTGCCATGTTCAGTCCAAGAAGAACTGCAGCAAAGGCCCCAAGATTGGCAGCAGGTTTTCTGCTCAGAGATCTTTCAAATCCACACCCTTTCCTTCTGATTGATTGAACTTCTGTCAACTCCTCCGACAACAGGGTACACAGTCACCCCCCACCAACACTGCAGCAGCAAAACAAAGTCAAAAGGACCTCAGCTGAAAGGTGACCAGTGACCCCCTTTAAATAGCAGCAGTTAGGTGATCTGTCATGCATGAGCACATGATCAGTTGTGCTTATTTAAGAGAGTGCATCAGGACATGTTAGGTCCAAAATTGCTGGGTGCCAAATCAGCACTGACTGATGCTATGATTAGTCCACTCTCCCTTCTAGTGCACTCATGACATTCGCTCTATCACCCTTCAAAACATGGCAATTGGCATATTCCTGCCGGAAATCATTGGCACTGCAGCCCCCCGCCAATTTGATTCCATCTGCCAGCTTCCATAACACCGCAAGTAGCAGTGCCTGAGAGCCAAATACTGAAGCCTAAATCCCTAATCAGGTGAACAACCTCAAACGCCCTGTGGTAACGATGCATTGGGCAATTCAGAGGGGAACAAATCTTGGAAGCTGCTGAACATTTCATCTTCTTGATCAGAGATTAACATACTGCCAGTTTAGTAGCTTGATCCCCCTCAATAAAAACATGTCCTTCTTTACCTCCTCATCATGATGCAGTGGTGTGCATCATTAGCCTCACTAAATGAGCTAATTGAGATGTTCACAAATAATACAGCAGTAGGAAACTGATTTTCATAATTGCATACAAGATAATTCCCCACTTTATGGGGGAATCTCAATGCTAATTTAATAGAAGTTGAAATAGCTGAATTTTACAGTGAAGCTACAGTCCCACCATCGGCCTGGAAGCAGGGGCCGCTTCTGCTTGGGTTGACCAGCCACACGCAATTTCCCAGCTGCCAGCCAACAAACAATTGGGAGGCACAGGTGCCAACCAGGTGGGACTGTGGGTGGGCAAAGAGGGTGGCGGAGGTGGCAGGAGGCCACCCCATGGAAGGTGCTGCCAGCACTGAATGAAATGAGGGCTACCTGGAAACCTAAGCAAGGAAGAAAAGCAGCAGAGAGAATGGCAACAAGAAGATGCTGGATGATCCCATGGTTTAGTGATACCTCTCTGCAAGCTCTCCTCCAAGCTGCAAGGGGAAGGTAGGAGGTCCTCTTTGCTAGGGATGGGGAAAGGAGATTTGCCTGCCTGATGAAGCAAGCCTGGACAAAGATTGCAGAGGAGGTCAGCCACCATAGGGTCAACTCCAGAATCTGGATCCAGTGCTGCAAGCACGTCAATAACTTTACTTATTCAGCAAAGCTGAGCACTCATACTGCGCTCCTCTTTGAGGCTTGCATATGGCAAGGTGAGAGGTTGCACTGGTTTGTGGGGTGGGGGGAGGGGTGGGGGCAGTAATAACCCAACCAGTGGCAACGCAGTCAGACAGCAGCATATGCTGTCAGAGGCACGACTGCATCTTGGTGAGAGGCATCTTATGGGTCAGCTGATTTCCACAAGGTCCCTTGAAAGTGAATGCATGCAGAAAGCATTCGTATACCCCCATCATGGACTGATGGGTTGGCGCCAGAATAGGTGTTGTGTTTGCGGTCATGGGGAGACTAACAGTTTTCATATTTCTACTTTCAGGAGAAGACAGCACAAACCCTCAAGGAACAGGCCAAGATCAGAGGAGGCATTCCCTTCCTGGCCATCCTTACTGCCTTTGAGGAGGGGGCATTAGAGCCATCAGGGCAACATGGTGGCTACTCCATTGCTGATGACAAGACAGCAGTGCAGACCCAGGAGTGTCAGTAGCTGAGTGCATAGGCACCAGGGAGCCTCTGGCATACATGAGGCACCATGTTCATGTGTCCACCACTGGACGCCTGGAGCTTCATACTAGGAGGAGTTGGAAGGATGCAAAAGGAAACCCACAACCGCTTAACTTATCTGTTACCTCATGTAGGTCAGGCCAAAAAACAGAGAGCTGATCTCTGAGGACGAGAAGGGAGCCTCAGAAAACTTATCTTCACATCGTCCCCCATGTCCTCTTAGCCCCTGCTCAATGGCCAGGAAGGGAATGCCACCTCGGATCTTGGCCTTGAGGTTTTATGCTGTCTTCTCCTGCAAGTAGAAAGATGAAAACTGTTAGTTTCCCCATGAACGCAAACACAACATCAGTCCATGATGGGGGTGCATGAATGCTTTCTGCATGCATTCATTTTCCATGGACCTTGTGGGAATCAGCAGTGAAGATACTCACACATTGCTGGGTATGCGCTCGCACTTAGACTCGGGGACATAACACGGTGGTCAGCTCACAGCCGTGCCTGAACAGCTGTTGGAGGCTGTGTCAGCTGAGGCCACTGCCATTGGGAGAGCTGTGGGAGATCACGGCGATACTGAACCCCGGGCTAATGCCTGGCCTGCTGTGTCGGCAACACTGACCTGCTGGACCGCAGTTTGAGGTAATGGGATGTCTAGCAGAAATTCCAGAGTGTACACGCGCCCGTGCGTGGACAATGGAGGAGTCCATCCAAGCCATGAGTGATGTAGTGTCTCAGGCATGTGTGTGCATTTGGGATCTTCTAACAGAGATTGGTGAACTTCAAGGAAAGCCAGATCCAGCAGACTACTCAGTGGATGCTAAAGATGCCACACAGGCCTGTGAAGCATTGCCTTGTCCATGAGATCAATGCAGCAGTGACACAGTGCTTGGAGTCTCCCCTAGCTCCTCGCATTTCTCAGCTCAGCAGGAAGGTACATGCATGCTTTGCAAGGGAGGAGGAGCAGTTGCCTTCTGCATCTGGGGGCTCATCTCAATGTTTGGGTTACCAATGTAAACATAATGAGGGTGTCTGCCTCATATTTTATCACCATTTTAAATTTAACTCTGGCCAGCCATGTTTCCAGCCTTGGGAAACTTGATGGCAAGAGGAAGACGAGGGCTGTTTTCTCCAGGTGGTAAGTGCCTTTCCACTGACATGCTGGTTCCAGTTTACCTGTTCCGTCCATGTACCTTGATTGGCACCACTACCACCCAAACTCCCTGATTCCTGATCTCTGCTGTTGACTCTTCAAATCTCCTATGTGAGGCCTAATCTCCCCCCACCTACTTCACCCTGCGTTCTTTTCTCTGGCCTCCAATCTCTCATCTGCTCCAGATCCCAATCTTTCCTCTGGCTGTTGATCACCTATCACCCAGCCTTTCTGATCCCTCTTTTCAGGCTCTCTATTCTGTAGCTGCAGCCTGATGCTGAAGGCCAACCTGCCTAACAACCAGCCTCTCTATCTGGCTGGCTGTGACTGAGAAATTAAGATAAAATATGTTAATCCAGTCCTGCTGATAAATTCATTTTTGAAGGTTTTGGACCTCAAGGCAGCATTCCCACTCGCTCCCTGCATCTTTGTTAATATCCAGCCCTTGGTGTCAGGATCCACATGGACTCTGACACCACGCAGCTTTACCTCACCACCACATCTTTCCCCCCTCCATTGCTCTGTCAATCTGCCTGTTCACAGTCTTGTCCTAAATGAGACAAAATTTCTGCCAATTAAATTTTAGGAACAGTAATAATTATCTTTGGCACTCGGCATAAACATTGTTGCCTGACCACCAACTATGTCTCCCTCTCTGTCTCTGTCTGAGACAGACCATTCACAATATTATTATCCTTTTTGATGCCGTGGTGAGCTTCCAAATACACATTATCTCCTAACGAAAAGACTGCTGACTTCAACTTCTGTAACATCATTTATCTGTGCCATTGCCTCAGCCATCTGCTGCTGAAATGTGCTTTTATTACCTCCAGTCTATTCTAATGTTCTCGTGGCATGTCTACTATGTTCCAAGCTCCATAAATTTCAGCTCATCCAAAACTCCACTGCTTATGCCATTATTTGTATCCAATCCCATTTGCACATCAACCCTGTATTTATTGATCCTCTTGGCTCCTGATCTACCAAAGCCTCAATTTTAAGATTTCCATCCTTGCCTTGCTGTCCCTCTATCATCTCACCCCTCCCTAAACCTGCAAACTTTTCCAGCCCTAAATCCCTCTGAGATCTCTGCTTTCCTCCAACTCTAGTCTTTTGTTTGGCACCAACCACTCACACCCCCACCACCCCCCCGCCGCCGACCACACACCTCCCAGTTTCCTTCGCCTTAACATTGGCCGCTGTACCTTCAGCTGTCTGGGCCTTGGTTCAAACATGGAGCAAAAGAGCTGAACTCCAAAGGTGAGGTGAGAGTGACTGCCCTTGACATCAAGGCAGCATTTGACAGAGTGTGGCATCAAGAAGCCTGAGCAAAACTGGAGTCAGTGGGAATCAGGGGGAAACCTCCCTGCTGCTTGGAGTCATACCTAGCACAAAGGAAGATGGTTGTGGTTGTTGGAGGTCAGTCACCTCAGCTCCAGGACAACACGGCAAGAGTTCCTTCATGGTTGTGTCCTCAGCCCCTAATTTTCAGCTGCTTCATCAATGACCTTCCTTCCATCACAAGGTCAGAAGTGGGGATGTTCACTGATGGTTGCACAATGTTCATCACCATTCGCAACTCCTCAGATACTGAAGCAGTCCATGTCCAAATGCAGCAAGACCTGGAAAATATCCAGGCTTGGGCTGACAAATGGAAAGTAACATTCGCTCCACACAGTGCCAGGCAATATCTATCTCCAATGGGCAAAATCTAAACATCACTCCTTAACATTCAATGGCATTACCATCACTGAAACCCCCACTATCAACACCCTGGGGGTTAACATTGTCCAGAAACTGAACTGGACTAGCCATATAAATACTGTGGCTACAAGAGCAAATCAGAGGCTAGGAATCCTATGGCGAGTAACTCACCTCCCGACTCCCCAAAGCCTGTCCACCATCTGCAAGGCACAAATCAGGAGTGTGATGGAATACTCCCCACTTGCCTGGATGAGTGCAGCTCCAACAGCACTCAGGAAGCTTGACACCATCCAGGACAAAGCAGCCCATTTTATTGGCATCCCTTCCACAAACATTCACTCCCTCCACCACCAATGAAGAATGGCAGTGGTGTGTATGATCTACAAGATGCACTGCAGAAACTCACCAAGGCTTCTTAGACAGTGCCTCCAAACCCCAACCACTACCATCTAGAAGGACAAGGGCAGCTGATACATGGGAATACCACCCCCTGGAAGTTCTCCTCCAAGACGCTCACCATCTTGACTTGGGAAACATATTGCCGTTCTTTCACTGTTGCTGGGTCAAAATCCTGGAACTCCCTCCCTAACAGCACTGTGGGTATACCTACACCACATGGACTGCAGTGGTTTAAGAAGGCGGCTCATCACCACCTTCTCATAGGCAACTAGGGATGGGCAATAAATGCAGCCTTAGCCAACGATGCCCACAACCCATAAAATGAATTCAAAAAGGTCTGGAATTCTCTTCCTAAACTTGTCCTCCTCTCCATTCCTTTCTCCTCATTTAAGACATCCCTTAAAGCTTACCTCTCACTATTCTTTCACTGTGTTAATTTTTGTCTGATTCTTCTACAAAGCACCGTGGATTATTTTACTACGTTAAAGTCGCAATTCAAATGTGATTTTTGTTGATTTTTTTCACGTTTAATGTTTCTGCAGCTAACATAATGGTAAAATCGCCTTAGGATTTAATTTTAAAGCCTCAATTTTAACCCAATCTTCCTGGTGATTATGGGTCATGCTCAGATAGGAAGCCTAATTTCCACACAGTTCAATATTATGCTCCTCAAAGTCATTGAATCAACATTTAATAATTGTTTTTTCCTCCCTGTCTTCAAAGATCTATAGCAAAGTCAAATCTAAAATTCCCTTGTTCTTTGTCAGCCACAGTGCTCTGCTGAATTTCATTACAACTTCACAACAGCTGTAAATATTTTGTTCTAAAAATGTGGAAAATAATTTTTAGAGGAATGTGAGAAATTAAGAGAACATTTCCGTCAAAACATAGTTCAAAGTGTCCATGATATAATATAGTTGTTTTGATTTATTGACATGTACAAAATATGTTCATGATTAATGATTTTATCTCCCTGATTCATTTTCTTAAATTAATGCTATTCAAATTGAGGACAGATTGTTCAAAAACTGTGCATATACTGCAAGCATTGTATAAAATCTGTATCTCTATAGCAACAACGAAGTTTCAACTTCCCTAGCAATATTCATTGTTGTCAAGACTTAGTCAACTAGCAGGCTGAGTCAGCCTATGATCTAACTGATTGAAAGTGTAGGATTATGGTGTTTCAAAGGTTCAGTGAGTCGAATCAATGACCTTACTCAAGAAAGTGTTTCATTCTGCACTGATGGATTTATAGAACACAGGAGGTAAAGAGTTTAAAGAAAATCAATACCAAATGAACAGTTCACTCCTCACCCTGAAAAAGCGATTGGGTGAGCCAGGCTTCAAGGAGTTACATCTGAATATGTGGGATGCCAATTGGAAGATTAGGTAACTTAAATTTATTCTCATGGAAATTTTTAAAACGTCTAAGAAATGCCTCGTGTTCAGACAACTTATTCACTTTCCTGTCATAATATTTACATATTATTTAAGCATGTCTCTGAACTAAGCTTAATCTCAAACCCTTGGATGGTAACAAGTTTGAAATGTCTGTTTTTTTTTTGTTTAAATTCATCATAAAGTTTGAGAGTTCTTTCCTCTCTTATTGAAAAAGTTATACTCTTAAAGTCTCAAGTAATTGAAATAAAACTTTCACATTATACACAGCTAAATATTACAACTTATTGGGGCAGTTCTTTGATAAGAATGCATAGAAAAACTATGGCCACAATGTCCCATTTGATTAAAAATGCAACTGTGAAGTGCTCAATCATGAGATACCAAAAAAAATAGGCTTGGAATTATACTTCCTCTTTAGGGGTGAATTTTAACCTTCTAAAAAAGGTAGTTTGGGGGTTGATGAGATGTAAAAAAATTAAAAATCCCAAACTCAACCCCAACCAAACTCTAATCCACCCACCGTTGGGTTTACCAGAGATGGGAAAAGAGACAAGCAGCAAACTTGTTTTCAGGAGGTGAATTGACCTGCTAAATATTTAAAAGATACTGGTAGCCTCTGATTTAACCTGTTTTACACATTTAGCCCTGGCCAATGGATTTTCCAAAGTTCCAGAAATCTCTCAGCTCAAAGAAGATGAGGAAAGCTTTGGGCGAAGGTAATTGCATTTGCAGCACTGCTTGTGGGCCGAGATGAGCAGGAATGTTTCTTCCAACCCTGGACCCCCACCACCACACCCCCCCAACTCCCCCCCCCCCCCCCCCCCCCCCCCCCCGCCCACCCAGTAGGGGATCAGAGCCCCATCAGAGCTTAAGGATTGGACCCTGCTCCAGGAGTCATTGATTGCAGATCATTCCACCCCCAACCCCGCCAGGTCATGATTGAAACCATGTTGGAGTTGGGGATCGGTTGCACCATCCTCCACTAGTTGCTGCAGGCATCGTCGCCTGGGCAAAGGTGGGAGGGTCAAGAACCAGCGAATACTGACTTAAGGTGATTGCTGAACGCAACAACTATGACATGAGGGAAAAAACCTTTTATGGAATGAGTGATTAGGACCTTGAATCCCTCTCTGGGGATATGATGGAGGGAGATCCAATTAAAGCTTTCAAAAGAAAATTAGATAATTATCAAAAGAGAAAATAATTGAAAGGCTATGGGGAAAGAGTAAGGGCAGCACAGGTCAGACAGAGGTGGAGAACCATGGCAGTCTACCGTCTGTGATAAAGATGACAATATCGAGCAATTGAAATGGGGATAAGTTGGAGGAGTAGGACTAGTTCAGTTATTCTTTCAGAGAACCAGCACAGATACAACAGACTGAATGGCACACAACAGAATGAAGCACAAACAATCAGACAGGACTGTGCATCCTCACTCATTGAAGGAGACGGTGCTCCACATAATTCTTGAAATCACAACAGAAGCCATTAAGGACAGCAGTATTATTCTTTCCTTATGCGCTTACTCAAATTCCACCTCACCCCCATCCAGCAATCTGGTCTCAAGTACAAGCTGCCAATAGTGTCACCTTACACTTCTTGTTTTCAACCCATGTCTCATATCCCCTCAACAACTCTCCTCTTCAGCATTTATGTTTTCAGATACCCGAGGCCTGTCACTCGACCAGCCTGTAGTGTTCAAGAATCAAAAGTGAGAAGAACACATCTCTGAGGAAGAAGCACCATCACTTGATCTGAAACTTGCAACCAACAACTCAGATACTGGCATTGTGCATACCTTACAAACTTGTTTCAAGAGTTGCTTTGCATGTTATGAGTCACGCAGTGGATTGCAGCCAGGCCAGAGGGAAAGCATTGCTCAAATACTGAGATCGCAGACAAATTCTGCTGCAAAGGATTCAGAAGAAGACTTTGATGGAATGTTGTTCAATAAAGGGCAGATAAGCATGCATACTTAAATGCTTGGTGCAGAGAGAGGCCTGCTAATAAGCCTGCTTTTACTGTCAAATAACATGGAGGAATCAGGCTCTAACTTAGCAAAGGGCTTCCTTCGGAGCTTGAAGCCCACCTTTCCAGTGTGGAAGTAGGGGCCAAGTCTTTGACAGCACTTGCAGGCTTGCCCGTGATGCAATGCCTTGTGGCCATTGTCCCAGTTTCCATTACCGCACAGGGACAAGCCACCCAATGTCTGAGATAGTTCAGACTATGGTCTTCAGATCTCAGCTTGGTGCCATGCAGGTTGAGGTTGCTGCCATCATTGCACAAAATAAAAGCCCATTGTGTAGGGGGTAACCTATTAGCCTAGACAGAAGATTGGCTAGCTGGCAGAAAACAGATAGTATGCATAAATGGGTCTTTGCCTGATTGGCAGGATGTGATGAGTGGAGTTCTGCAGGGGTTTGTGCTGGGGTCTCAGGTTTTTACAATTTACAGCAATGACTTGGATGAGGGGAGTGAAAGCATGGCCGCTAAATTTGCAGATGACACAAAGATAGGTAGGAAAGTATGTTGTAAAGAAGACATAAGAAGCTTGCAGACAAATATAGATAAGTTTAGTGAGAGGGAAAAAATCTGGCAGAATGAAGTATATTGTGGGGAAATATGCTTTTTTATTCTTCCTGCCAAAGTGACCAAATTCAGAGTGTTACTTAAATGGAGAACAACTGCAGAATTCCGAAGTGCAGAGGGATCTAGGTGTTCTTGTGCAGGAGTCATAAAAAGTTATTATGCAAGGACAGCAAGTAATCAAGAAGGCTAATGGAATGCAATTCTTTATTACGAGAGGAATTGAACATAAAAGAAAGGATGTTATGCTTCAGCTATCCATGGTATTGGTGAGACCGCATCTTAAATATTGTGTGCAGTTTTAGTCTCCATATTTAAGGATGTAGATGTGTTGGAGGTGCTTCAGAGACGGTTTATTAGATTGATACCTGAAATGAGCAGGTTGTCTCATGAGGAAGGGTTGGACCATCTCGGCTTGTTTCCACTGGGGTTTAGAAGAGTGAGGGGTGATTTGATTGCGGTATATAAGATCCTGAATGGTCTTTACAAGATGGATGTCGAAAGGTTGTTTCCAGTGGTGGGTGAGTCCAGAACTAGGGGACACTCTTTTAAAATTAGGGTCACCCTTATAGGACAGAAATGAGGAGAATTCTTTTTCTCTCAGGGGGTTGTGCGACTTTGGAACTCTCTGCCTCAGAAGGCGGTGGAGGCAGAGTCACTAAATATTATTAAGGCAGAGGTACATAGATTCTTGTTAGGCAAGGGAATCAAAGTATATCAGGGATAGATAGGAATGTGGAACTCAAAACACAAATAGATCAGCCATGACCTTATTGAATGGCAGGGTAGACTCAAGAGGCGAATGGCCTACTTCTGCTCCTATTTTGTATGTTTGTATGTATTCCAGTGTTCAAAGTGGCTTCCAGGCTCTCACAGCAGTCCAGAAATCTGTCCTCCAGCAGAGTACTAGCATCGTTAGGCACTGCTCCAGGGATTGGCAGTGGCTCTATGGTAAATGAATCTCTCAGGATGGCAACATCCATCCTCCAAACACTGCCACCCTGTCAGTGCCTTTGCTGTTGCCTCTCAGCCAGCCTGCAACTGCAGCCGCTCAGACTGAGGTGGTGCAGTCAGAAGCTAGATCCTCAAGACTCAGAGCTGTTCTAGTCTACAGTCTTCTGCACTGAAAGTCTGCAACTCCTCACTAGCTGTGCTGCAGCTACTAAGTAACACTGCATAAGAGCTTGAGGCTAGGCAAAGGCACTAACATGACAGGCGTCAAAGGAAAGCGCGGGGGTGAATAGTTGAGGATTTGACATATTATTGGAAGTGCTGTTTGGATAAGGTTGGTATGGAATGTTTGTTTTGTGACATTTTTTATTTCAAGCTTTTAGCCAAGAGAATGCTGTGATGATCCATGACAGAAGGATGGTAAGGTGAGAAGTGTACAACAATGATGATCTGGGGATTCTTTCAGGGGAACAAAAGTCAGGTGATATAGTCAAAGCCTGTTTGTCCTAGATACATCCTCTATTCCCCCTCCTACTGCTGCTTCTCTGGTAGTTACTGAAGCCTGATAACAGGGGCCGCACTCTCATGATTGGCAGGTTGGGAGGGCAGTCTGCACTCTGCCAAGTACTGGACGGCTCCTCGAAAATGATCCATGCAATTGAATTGTTATCTCAGAACACTGATGGTCTACTCCATGACTCTCCTAGTTGCAGCAATGTTTTCATTGAAGGAGTGCTGTCCACATGCAGTCAAGTGGCAGAGTGGAGTCACCTCTAGTGTGGCTAGCCCTTGTTCCCAACAGCAAGCCTTGGTTAACATGGTGACTCAGAAATGGCTAGTATAACAGTCAATGTTTTAATTGGTCTGTGTTTCACTACGTTAGCCGGTTCATGAATCGTTTTCACTGTGTTTACTTGCTTAAGCCTCAGTGGAGTCTTTGAGAGAAAAGGAAACAGAAGCATTCAGAGAAAGACCTGAGAAGCTATGCTGTGAACATGTGTGTAGAAACCCTGTGATTGCTGAGATATTTTAAAGCACTGTAAATAAACCAGTTGTAGACATAGTATCGTCTCTGCACTGCTTGAGGTAAATAAAGTTTATAAAATATACTACAAACATGTGAATATACGACAGCTGGAATAGAAGTCTGACGCAGGATGAAAGCATTGCTGGCTGAATAGCAAACATCACCAACATATAGTCTGTGTATGCACAGCAACTGCATGTTCAGGGAATTAAACCAATTTTGGTTGAGGTACATCTCGCTGTTAAGACACTGTGCCTGCAGTAAATGACTCCCTGCACCATTGGGATGTATGCTACCCTGGAAAAGCCACATACCTGCTTCTCTAGATTCTTTTTGCTGACAGAGAAGACAATGAAGTTTCCTCTTGTGAAAAGGTCCGCACTGGCCAGCTGGATGCAGCAATGCACAGTGAACTGAGAAACACTTGCAATGTAGCCTGCTCTAGCTTTGTAGGATCTGCTGCATAGAAGCTGAAGATGACAATAACCAGCCACGGGCAGCATCATATTCATCCTGTTCAGAGGCTGCAGGTCCAGGTTGAAGAGGTAACGTAGCTCTAGCCCCCATGACTGGGAGCAATGATGCAATCAGGTGTCTTTCAAATCCACATTACTTCTTCCAAATGTCCAGAATCACTCCCTTCTTACTGAAAGAACCTCTCTGTAAGCTCTTCCAACAACACAGTGCTTCTATTAACTCTGCAGCAGCAAATGCTCAAAAGCACCACGCCTAAATGTTAACTTAAATAATAATCATGAGGTGGGAGGAGGTCCTATGTGCAACTATATGAATGTTCAGTTTTGTGCGTTAAGAGAGGGTGTTAACAAGACTTGCAAGTTCCAAACTGGCGGATCATGATTCAAATCAGTGTTAGACGCTGAGTGATGATATACTATCTGCCCATGATGCATTCTTCCAACACAGACATGAGATGCACTTGCTTTCATCCTCCTAAGCATGGTGATTAACTCTGGCTGCACCAGAAGCTGTCATAACAAAAACGCTTGCTATTTTTTCTTTTGCCAGCTCCATAGCCCCAAAGTTAACAGCGGTACAAAGCTGAATTTTGCAGCCTATGCAGGAAAAATTCATTCACATTGTATTTCTACCTGTTTAGCTCACAAGACACTTCTCAATGATAACGCCTAACAAAGACACATGATTATACGGGTTGTAGTCCATAGTGCTGCCTGTACCTGGGGAATCGATGTAAATCTGAGTAGTGCCATCAGGAGCGGCGCTACACAAATGAATTCCCCCCCTTAAATGTTTTAATATGTCAAACTGGTAAGGCAAAAAAGAACAACATAAAAACCCTAACAATTGTTGAAAGAATTAATCTGTTTTTAACACTCACATTTATGGTAATACATATATCATATTTCATAAAATTTAAGAATCAGAGAATGGAACCTAAGTCAGCTCTTTGAACGAGATAACCAACTGATCCCACTCCCAGCTCTTTCCTCATCGCCCTGTAAATCTTTCCTTTGCTAGTATGTAGCCAATTCTCCTTTGAATGTTACTATTGAATTTGCTTCCACCATCCTTTCATTCAGTGCATTCCAGGTCATAACAATCCACTGTGTAAAAAATTTCTTCTCGTCTCCTTTTTAGTTCTTTAGTTCCAATTTCCTTAAATTCCGTCCTTTTTTTATTAGTACTCCTACAGAAGGAAACAGTTTTCCCCTTATTTACTCTCTCAAATCCCATAAAAATTTTGAACACATCTATTAAATCTCCTCTTAACCTTCTCTGCTGCAGGGAGATTGATAAATCTCAATTTCTCCAGTTTCCCACATAACCGACGTCTCTCACCCTGGTAACATTTTAGCAAATCTCTTCTATATCTCTGCCAAGGCAAAGTCATCTTAAATTACGCTGCCAAGAATTTGACACAAGACTCCAGCTCTGATTAGATCAGTGATTTGTAGAGGTTTTACATCACTTCCTTCCTTTTGTGGGCTGGATTTTCCCGATCAGATCGCAATCCCAAAGACAGCTTCAATTTCAGGTTGGAAATCCGAGAAGTGGCTGTGGCAGAATGTTGGGTGTGATCTTCTGGAAGGTGGCCAATTAAGAAGTCAGTTCCAGGAAACCTGCCCAATTAAGAACAGTGGGCAGACCAAGGAAAGTCCCAATTTGTGGGTCCACAGCGATGCTCGGCTGGCAGCCCCAAGAGAGGTGGATGCTGCTGAGGTAAGTAGATAGGTGTAAGAGTGCATCAACTGGAATGAGCTTTTCGAAGCATATTGCTAATGGTAGATGGAAGAGGCCCACAGCAGGTAGAGCCATCGGTGTGAAGGGGGTTACCCTGAGCAGGACTTGATGTTTGCTGCAGCAGCAACCTTTTGTCTTGGCAGTGCCTTTATTGGGGCATAGAGTTTCCAGCTCTAATTGCACCCCAGCCTGAGGCCATGAGGCCATCTCAAGAGCTGGTGGGCTCTGCATAACGGGGTTGGGGTGGGGGGTAGGGGGGGCGCAATTTCTGCTGGTGAAAGGTCCTGTCTCCATTGAACAATGACCCCTAATTTGGGCCTTAAGTGACATAATTGACTTCCTGACTCGTTAGAGAGAACTGCTGACTTTCTTCCCTACCTGCCTCTGAGAAAAACACCCAGAAAGGGGAAAACATCTGAAAACCATCCCAACACAGCATCCCTCTATTTTCTTGGTCCAATCTCCATGGGCCTGGGAAAATTTAACCTTTATCTCTAGTCATGGAGCCTAAGCAGTTGTGTGTTCTGTTGTCCTGTCATTTTCAAACATTTGTATGTACTTCCAGGCCTCTCTGTTCCTGTGCTCACCTTAAAATTATACCATTTATTTTTTGTTGCCTATCATTTTTCCTTCCTATTGATGTATTAAATTTGATCTGCCATGTATCTGCCATATCTTCCTGACGTTTGCTACTATCCTCCTCAATATTTGAGATATTAGGTAGAGCATGGATTAAAGCAAACATGATAATGATAATGCAAAAAGTATAATAACTAAATACCAAAAGACATGGGGATGATTGGGAGGTGAACCAGATAGGTTTTCATGACAATCAGCAATGGTTTCATGGTTACAGACTAGCTTTTAACTTCAGATTTATTAATTGAATTTAAATTACATTAGCTGTGAAGGTGGGATTTGAACACATTCTCCCAGAACATTAGCCTGGGACTCTGGATTACGGGTGGAATTGTCTGCTCCCTTTGGTGGCAGGTGTCATGGCGGGGCATGAGAGGGCACTATGGCAGGAAGGCCAGAAAGTCGGTTTCACGTCGTCATGAAATATGTTTGCAATCATCCACTCCGTCTTCCCACTGCTGGAAGTCAGGAACTTCATTGTAATTAATTTGCATGAGCCCAGCTCACCAGAATCATCCTCCTCACACTGGATCATCTGAGCACGTCGGCGTGTTTCACAACGGCATTTATAAGGCGTGCAGCTGGCGAGCTGCAGTCCGAGGGGAACTCAGAGGTAAATGCACAGTAACATTGCACAGCACTCGCGAGGGTCGCCTGTTGGGCCTCAAGGTTGAGGTGCCACACATATAAGTGAGGGCAGGTCATTTTTTTCCTGGCTGGCTGACAGTGCGGTACTAAGGCAATGGTTGCCCTGTGGTTGAGGTGAGCTGGGGGGGCAAGGGCAGCACTCCGGTTGAGGTGAATTGTGAGGGGGCAAGAGCTGCCCTGCAGTTGAGGTGAGCTCAGGGGAGAGAGGTGGCAAGGGAAGCACTCCGGTTGATGGAAGTGGATAATCACGTGAGGTGGAGGTAGGGAGGGAAGCATTAGGGAAAGCTTCTATAAAGTGGCCTTTCCTCTGCAACTGAGCCAGTTCAGACGCAGCCACATGGATATGAGTGGAGTTGGGCCTCTAGCTTATCTACCCATTCAAGCAACACAGAGGCCTGAAAGTGTCACCAAGTGCTCCAGAGCTTTTCACCCCTGGGGCACAGACTGCAAACTAATGAGCGTTTTAGTGGACTGCAAAACAGTTGGACGACTGGGTAAGTTGAACAATCTCCTTGCGAAAGCTGACCATGGAGCAGTCATTGGTGGAGGTGCTCACAGCCCCTTGCAATATCATCATTCAGGCTTGGACTAGTCTCCCCCATGGTTCAAGCTAACAGTTCAGCCTTGCAGTGTAGGTTGGGACAATGCCTGTGCCTGAGCTGAGAGTACAGCATGTAGTCCAATGGGCAAAGTTGCCGCCAATCAGTCAGGTGGAGTGGGGCAGAGGTGGTTGGGGTTTCAGGCAGCCATGCAGCGCACTAATCTCTGGCCATCCAAGTGGTGGCCAGCACTCTCTGGGATGCATTAAGGGGCCTTCAGACTTAACCAAGCGTGGTTCTTGGTACACCCATGCTAACCACATGTTTCTTTCATTCTGCAGGAGGAGTACACCAGGATCATGGAGCCTGGTGACACAGCTGTATGCCTTGTGGTGTACAGAGAGTTGGGACAAGGGGAGGGAGAGCAATAGGGGTGCCTGGCTGGGCAGAGGGAGGAGCAGCACCCTCAGGAAGAAGGGGTGACTGGGGTTCCTGCACACATTGCTGAAGAGCCATAGCAAGCTGTCGCGGCCAGCGTCGAGCGGCACCCAGGGTCTATAGAGGCTGCCTTTCATTCCTGCAGATGAACGAGAACCATGGGACTGGTTGGCCACATCTGCCACTTACTGCAAGATTTGGAGCCAAGGGGTCATGGAGGGCATCCAGTGCCAGTGGCTGTGAAAGTGGCCACGACGCTCAATTTAAATGCCAGTGTCTCCTTTCAGGGCACCAAAGGTGACCTCTTGGGATATCACTGGCCTCCATCCACAATTGCATCCAGGAGGTCACGATCGCCATCCTCGTGAGGGCACACAACTTTGTGCATTTCACTTGGGACCAGGAAATCCAGGATGCAAGAGCGTTGGGATTTGCCCAGATCTCAGGTTTTCCACAGATGCAGGATGCCATTCACTGCACTCACATGGCAGTCAGATTTCCGTGGCAACAAGTTGTCAATTATGTCAATCGCAAGGCCTCCACTCACTGAATGTTCAGCTGGTATACAACCACCACAAATGCCACCTGCATGCCTGCGCTCAGTTCCCAGGGAGTGTCCTTAGCAGGTGTCAAATTGCTCACGTCTGCCAGGGTCCACAGGGGCTGCAGGGATGGCTCCTTGGGCATAAGGGCTACCCACAGAGGACGTGGCTGGTGACACCCATGCGGCGGCCTTAGGCAGCAACAGAGCAACAGTATAATGATATTCATGCTGCAACTCACTCCTTGGTGGAGAAAACCATGGGAATGCTGAATGTGAGGATCCAGTGCCTGAACAGGTCTGGTGGAGCCCTGCAATACAGTCCACAGAAGGTGTCACACATCATCATCCCCTGAGGCACTCTTTACAATTTGGCGCTGCATGGGGAAGAGGAGCTGGCTGAGGAGGAGATGGAGGAGTTGGACATCTCCTCCAATGAGGAGGCCATCAACAGGGATAAGGGTGAGGAGGTCCTCGAAGGTGGGGATGCCAGCAATGAGGCCATCGCACTGGCCAGATGGGCAGGCGCACTTGGGAGGCCCTCATAGCTGCTCGTTTTGTGGAGGATGATGACAACATGCAGTGAGGACATTCCATAGATCTTCACATTGCCTCTGTGAATGTCTGACTCCTGTCTGGCTGAGGGCAACTTGTTGTGCTCTGTGATCAAGGTCATATCATGGAAACTCAGCCATGAAACATTAAATGCATCTGATGCTTTGACAGCTTCAGCACCTGACCCTTTCACGAGCACAGTGTCACCGGTCACAGATGCTGAAGAGATGGGGGGGCCAGCCCCACCTCAAAGGTGCTGAGAGCCACAGAGAGAATGATGGAACTCTGTGACTCCTGCCCACAACATCCTAGCAGCAATGACCAGCATGTCTGAGGTGCAGGCAACACTAATGTGTCCAGGGAGTGTGAAGCCAGACAATCACTTTGGTCTGAAGGTTACACACTGCACAGGGAGGAGGACCTGGACTGAGACACCTGCCTTTATCTTGTGCAGACACCAAGGTGTCACATCTGAGTGACACGAACGCTGCTCATCATAACAAGGATCCATAGGCAAGGAGACATTCTTGGGAGTTTATTTACAATAGTGAACATTATGTACAGGTGATTAACACCTGTGCCCAGGCTGTGTAATAATGTCTTCTTAACCTTTGTAATCCTGCCGCTATAGCTTGCTGCTCCCCTGACTTCCACAGCGGAGCAGCCTGCTGACTACTGCATTCTGGCTATGATGACCTTGACGGGTGTCCTCTAGAGGGCCGAAAACTGGAGGGCCTCAGCCTGCTTTCAGCATCCTGCTGTGTGGTAGTAGCAACCCCCCCCCCCCAACCCTTGGCCTGTGAAGCTGGTGCTGCTGAGATCATAGGAAAAGAGAGTTGGATTGGCCGGGCACTCCCAGAGTCACATAGGGGGATGGCCCTGGGGTGTGCACCTGCTGATTCTCCTCCTTATGGGTACCTGAGGGCACCTGGCTGACTCCTTGAGAAGAAGGGGAAGCTGGAGTGAGACTGAGCTACCCTGCACACCTCTCACGTTGATACTGTTGGAGGCCAACTATGGCATCAGCAATGAAGTTTAGACCGTGCAGCAGTGCTGGAACAATTTCCTTAACCAAGGTTACATGGCTGCCGCCATCCTACCAATGTTGACGTTGGTAGGTTGGCATGCCGGCGCTATCACCTCAGACTGAAAGCAGATGGACTGCTCCATTGTGCCTTGCAATCTGAGCAGTGCTGCGGTTATTCCTTCCTGATGTTCCTGGGCTTGCCCTTGCAGTTCTGCAATAACTGTGACATGACTAAGTCCAGGGGCTTGTCACCTGACTCGGACTGAGCAGATTTTTGACCTCCAGCAGTCCTCCGAGTGCCAGAAAACTGGGAAGTCCCTGCTGCCGCCTGTTGTGGTTCAGAGAGTGCAATGTGCTCACCAGATTTGTGACCCCGAGGCTACTCTAGAATGAGGTCCTACCAAGGTCTGTGCCTCTGCACTGGTAGATGTTATGGGTGAGCACTGTAATGGACCTTCAATTGGGGCTTCAGCAGACTCCCATTCTAATGTGTCTTCGGGGCTAGAGTCAAGGACCTGGGTTGTGGACTTCCCTGCCTATTTGGCAGATGTGCCTGTGAAAGCAAGGAGAGATAGTTAGTGCATGGCAGTGGCCTGTGAAACAGGACACATCACTCAGAGCATGGTTGTCTGATGGATGCTGCACTGCTGGATCCTCACTTGGTAGAGAAGTGCCAACCTCACCGTCAGCACAGGAACTGTCCAGACCCTTGCCGGCCATCTGGGTGGCTCTGTTTTCAAAGTCTGTGAGGACCTTGATGTCTGACATTCCTTCACCAGTCTGGAACCTCTCCCTCTTGTGTGCCAGTTTGTCCTGCATGAATAGAGATGGAGGGAGTGTAAGTAGGAAGCCTGCCAGGCCAGATACAAAAACAAAAAAACTGCGGATGCTGGAAATCCAAAACAAAAACAGAATTACCTGGAAAAACTCAGCAGGTCTGGCAGCATCGGCGGAGAAGACAAGAGTTGACGTTTCGAGTCCTCATGACCCTTCGACAGAACTTGAGTTCGAGTCCAAGAAAGAGTTGAAATATAAGCTGGTTTAAGGTGTGTGTGTTGGGGGCGGAGAGATAGAGAGACAGAGAGGTGGAGGTGGGGGGGTGTGGTTGTAGGGACAAACAAGCAGTGATAGAAGCAGATTATCAAAAGATGTCAACGACAATAGTACAGTAGAACACATAGGTGTTAAAGTTAAAGTTGGTGATATTATCTAAACGAATGTGCTAATTAAGAATGGATGGTAGGGCACTCAAGGTATAGCTCTAGTGGGTTTTTTTTTTATAATGGAAATAGGTGGGAAAAGGAAAATCTTTATAATTTATTGAAAAAAAAAAGGAAGGGGGAAACAGAAAGGGGGTGGGGATGGGGGAGGGAGCTCACGACCTAAAGTTGTTGAATTCAATATTCAGTCCGGAAGGCTGTAAAGTCCCTAGTCGGAAGATGAGGTGTTGTTCCTCCAGTTTGCGTTGGGCTTCACTGGAACAATGCAGCAAGACAAGGACAGACATGTGGGCAAGAGAGCAGGGTGGAGCGTTAAAATGGCAAGCGACAGGGAGGTTTGGGTCATTCCTGCGGACAGACCGCAGGTGTTCTGCAAAGCGGTCGCCCAGTTTATGTTTGGTCTCTCCAATGTAGAGGAGACCACATTGGGAGCAACGAATGCAGTAGACTAAGTTGGGGGAAATGCAAGTGAAATGCTGCTTCACTTGAAAGGAGTGTTTGGGTCCTTGGACGGTGAGGAGAGAGGAAGTGAAGGGGCAGGTGTTGCATCTTTTATGTGGGCATGGGGTGGTGCCATAGGAGGGGGTTGAGGAGTAGGGGGTGATGGAGGAGTGGACCAGGGTGTCCCGGAGGGAGTGATCCCTATGGAATGCCGATAAGGGGGGTGAAGGGAAGATGTGTTTGGTGGTGGCATCATGCTGGAGTTGGCGGAAATGGCGGAGGATGATCCTTTGAATGCGGGGGCTGGTGGGGTGATAAGTGAGGACAAGGGGGACCCTATCATGTTTCTGGGAGGGAGGAGAAGGCATGAGGGTGGATGCGCGGGAGATGGGCCGGACACGATTGAGGGCCCTGTCAATGACCGTGGGTGGAAAACCTCGGTTAAGGAAGAAGGAGGACATGTCAGAGGAACTGTTTTTGAATGTAGCATCATCGGAACAGATGCGACGGAGGCGAAGGAACTGAGAGAATGGGATGGAGTCCTTACAGGAAGCAGAGTGTGAGGAGCTGTAGTCGAGATGCCTGGCATGTGTGGGTGGTGAGTGGTTCCATGGATGGGATGAGGACAATGATGGTGTGTGTGAAAGAGTGAATGGTGATGTCCCTTGAACTGGTGGTGAGTGAGAGCCCTGTGGATGTGTGATAAGTTTGTGAATGTGTGAGTTAAAATTGATGAGAAGAGTGACTTACCCTGGTGGAATAAAGGAGATCATTCATCCTCTTGTGGCACTGGATGGCTCTCTATGTTTGCAGGGCATTGATGGTGACTACCGCTGCCATCGCCTCCCAAGCCAGATTGATTTTGTTGCTGCCCCTCCTGTGGCCAGAATGGGGTAAAGGACATCACAGCAGGCATCCACAGTATCCAAAAGGCGTTCCAGGCATGCGTCACTAAATAGGGGGGCTGCAATCTTCTTGCCTTTCAGGGCCATGTCTTCTGGAAGCAGTAAGAAATGTGTGTGGCTGTACTTTAAATATGGCGCCCAGATTGAGGAAGTGGCAAGGTGAGGGCTTGGCTACCAGTATTAAACTCTCCATTGTACACTCTCAAGGGCAACTGACCATGATGCCTGGTTTTCCTCCCGTTGCCTTACTCCTCTTCCTTGTGCTGTGCAGCATTTTCACAGGTAGTGGCGACTTTAGCAGTGATTGCTGAAAAGGACAGTGCAGTGAGTGTGATTCATTATGGCAGGAAGAAGAAGCAAGAGGCAATCAAGCAGGGAATGCTGAATTGAAAGTAAATGGCTGGAGAATGAAACAAAGAAGGGGACGTCAAAGGAGCACCTGATTCTGCAAAAATCTGTCATGTGAGAAAAGCTGCTGCTTGTGGATGTTGTGCAGGCAACAAGCAAGAATTGAAGTGAAAGCAGAAATTTCTGGAAATATTCGGAAGGTCTAGCAGCATAACATTTCAGGTCAAGGACCTTCCATCAGAACTAAAGGGATGGGAATGCAATAGGTGTTAAATAGGTGAAAGAGGGGAGTAAGAACAAAAGAGAAGCTCTGTGATTACGTGGAGTGTGGGAGAGATTAACTGACAAAAGATTTCATGGTACAAAAGGCAAAAGGAGTGGTAATGGTTGCATAAAGAAACAAAAGATGTGCCTAGAATGGCAGAATAATGAATAGCTATGTCCATAAGAAAAATATGAAAAACAAGATGGTGGATCAGAGTTTACGTTTAAATTCTTGAACCCAATATTGAGTCCAGAAGGCTGTAAAGTACTTGTTCAAAAGACAAGGTGCTGTTCTTCCAGCTTGCATTGAGCTTCACTGGAAGAGTAGTAGCAGACTGAGGGCAGAGTTGTCCATGTGAGAGCACGGTGGAGAATTAAAATCGCAAGCCCCAGAAGCTTGGGGTCATGTGATATAGGTGTAAAAATCAGGGAGGGGGACTGATATACTTGAACTAACTAGCATGGAAAGGGAGGACGTATTAATGGTTTTAGTGGGCTTAAAAATGGATAAATCACCAGGCCCAGATGAGATGTATCCCAGGCTGCTATGTGGGACAAGGGAGGAGATTGCAGGGGCTCTAACATTAATTTTCAAATCTTCTCTGGCCACAGGAGAGGTGCCAGAGGACTGGAGAATAGTGAATGTGGTACCATTATTCAAAAAGGGAGTAGGGATGAACCAGGTACTTACAGGCCAGTGAGTCTAACATCAGTGGTAGGAAAACTATTGGAAAAAATTCTGAGGTACAGGATTAATCTCCACTTAGAGAGGAAGAGATTAATCAGGGATAGTCAACATGGCTTTTGTCAGGGGGAGATCATGTCTAACAAATTTGATTCAATTTTTCGAGGAGCTAACGAGTTGCGTAGATGTGGGTAGTGTCATTGATGTAGTCTACATGGACTTCAGTAAGGCTTTTGACAAGGTCCTACATGGGAGAATCATCAAGAAGGTAAGAGCCTATGGGATCAAGGGGAATTTGGCAAACTGAATCTAAAATTGGCTTCGTGACAGGAGGCAGAGGATGATGGTCAAAGGTTGTTTTTGCTATTGGAAGCCTGTGATGAGTGGTGTACCACAAGGATTGGTGCTGGGACCCTTGCTGTTTGTAGTGTATGTCAATGATTTTGATGTGAATATGGGAGGTATGATCAATAAGTTCGCAGATGACATGAAAATTGGTGGTGTCATAAATAGTAAGCAGGAAAGCCTTAGATTACGGGACAATACAGGTAGGATGGTAAAATGGGCAGAACAGTGGCAAATGGAATTTAATCCTGCTAAGTGTGAGGTGATGCATTTTGGGAGGACTAACACAACAAGGGAATACAGGACGAATGGTAGGCCCCTAGGAAGTACAGAGGATCAGAGGGACCTTGGTGTACCTGTCCATAGATCCCAGAAGGCAGCAACAAAGGTAGGTAAGGTGGTTAAGAAGGCACTTGGAATACTTGTCTTTATTAGCTGAGTCATAGAATATAAGAGCAGGGAGGTTATGTTGGAACTGTATAAAATGCTAGTTAGGCCACAGCTGGAGTACTGTGTGCATTTCTGGTTGCTACACTATAGGAAGGATGTGATTGCACTGGAGACGGTGCAGAGGAGATTCACCAGGATCTTGCCTGGGCTGGAGCATTTCAGCTATGAAGAGAGACTGAATAGGCTGGGGTTGCTTTACTTAGAGCAGTGAAGGCTGAGAGGGTGGGGGGGCTGATAGAGGTATACAAAATTATGAGGGTCATAGATAGGGTAGATAGGAAGAAACTTTTCCCCTTAGCAGAGGTGTCAATAACCAGGGGGCATAGATTTAAGGTAAGGTGCAGAAGGTTTAGAGGGGATTTGAAGAATATTTTTTTAACACAGAGGGTGGTTGGAATCTGGAACACTCTGCCTGAGAAGGTGGTAGAGGCAGGAGCCCTCACAATATTTAAGAAGTATTTAGATGAGCACTTGCAATGCCCTAGCATACAGGGCTATGGACCAGGTGCTGGAAAATGGGATTAAAATAGATAGGTGTTTGATAGCCGGCACGGACGCAATAGGCCGAAGTGCAAGTTTCTGTGCTGTATAACTCTATGACTCTATGACTGAGTGGAGATGTTCTGCAAAGCAGCCACACATTCTGTGTTTGGTCTCCCCAGTGTAGAGGAGACCACATTGTGAGCAGCATATACAATAGACTAAATTGAAAGAAGTGCAAGTAAATCGCTACTTCACCCAGAAGGAGTGTTTGGGGCCTTGGATAGTGATAAGGGAGAAAGTAAAGGGACACGTGTTACAACTTCTGCGATTGCATGGAAAGGTGCAATTTGGAAGGGATAAGGTGTTCGGCTGATTGAGGAATGGGCCAGGGTGTCATGGAGGGACATGGTCCCTTTGGAATGTTGATAGGGGAGGGGAGGGGAAGATGTGTTTGGTGGTGGCATCATGCTGGAGGTAGTGAAAATTATGTAGGAGAATTGGTTGGATGCAGGGACTGATGGGGTGGAAGGTGAAGACAAGGGGATGCCTTTCATGGTTCTGGGAGGGAGGGGAAGTGGTGAGAGCAATAGTGCTGGAAATGGGTCGAACACAGTTGATGGCCCTGTCAACGAAGTTGGGGAGACTATTCAGTTGAGGAAGAAGGAAGATATACCTGAAGCACTGTTATAGGAATTTGCATCATTGGAACAGAAACTGAGAGAATGGAATAGAGTCCTTACAGGAGGCATGCTGTGAGGAATTATGGTCAAAGTAACTATGGGAGCCAGTGAGCTCATAATGAATCTTATTTGATAGCCTGTCCTCAGAAATGGAGACAGAGAAGTCAAGGAATGGAAGGGAAGAGTAGGAGATGGAGCATGTGAGGGTGAGAGAAAAGTAGCAAAGTTCATGAAGTTTTTGAGTTCCAGGCGAGAGCAGGAAAAGAGTTGAGGGAGGACTGAGCACAACTGGAATAAGAAATGTTTGACATATCCTACAAAAAGGCAGGCATAGCTAGGACCCATGTGAGTACCCATAGCAACACCTTTCATTTGGATGTAATGAGATGCGTTAAATGAGAAATTGTTAAATGAGAGAACATGATCAGCCAGGTGGAGGAGATGCGTGGTGGATGGGGGTTAATTGGGCCTCTTTTCAAAGAGGAAGTGGAGAGCCTTCGGTCTGTCCTGGTGGGGGATGGAGGTGTGGAGAGATCAGTAGCCCTTTGTGAAGAGAAGACGGTTGGGGCCTAGAAGGTAGAAAATGTTCAAATGACAAAGGGCATCAGAATTACAAAAGTAGTGGGGAAGGGAGTAGACTAGGGGAGAAAAAATTAGAGTCCAGATGGAAAGAAAAGTTCAGTGGGGCAAGAGTAGGCTGAAACGATAGATCTACCAGGACAGTCCTGTTTGTGGATTTAGGGAAGCAGGTAGAAGTGGACTGTTCGGGGTTGGGGGCTTATGAGGTGGGAAGCTTGGAGGGAAGATTTCCAGAGTAGATAAGGTCAGGTCAGCAACACTAACAAAAAGGCAAGAGATAGGAGCAGGAGTAGACAATACAGCCCACTGAGCCTTCTGCACCTTTCAATGCCATCATGGCCGATCTTAGGCTTCAGCTCCACTTTCCCAACCACCCCCCAAATCCCTTGATTCACTGAGAGACCAAAAATCTGTCTATCCCAGCCTTAAATATATTCAACAATGGAGCATCCACTACCCTTTGAGTGAAGTAATTTCTCCTCAACTCAACCCTAAATGATTGGCCCCGTATCCTGAAACTCTACCTCGTTCAATGGCTTGGTGGTGGGATCATGGTCTGGGCAGAGATAAGATGAAGAGTTGAAGAGTTGACGCTCAGCCTCCGCAAGGTAGAGGTCAGTGCATCAGACAACAGGAGCAACATCCTTCTCAGTAAGTTTACTAACAATGTCACAGTTAGGCCTGAGTGAACAGAGGGAGTTCAGAGGGAGACAGGTTAGAGTGAGGGAAGGAAGCAGAGAAATTAGACAGCCAAGGTCACACCAACAGTTCTCAATGAAAAGATCAAGAGAAGGTAAGGGCCAGGTGGAATGGTCTGGTGGAGTGAGAACAGGAGATGGGTGAGAGGATCCGCTGGTCGGTCTAAGGACTTCTGGCCAAGGAAGTGAGCAGAGAGGCAAAGGCGATGGGAGAAAAGCTCAACATCTTGCTGAGCATGAAATTCATTGAGGTGGGGGCTTAAGGGGATAAAGCTGAATCTTTTGCTAAGGATAGATTGTTCAGTGTCAGAGAGAGAAACGTCGGAGGGCATTGTGAAAACACGAGAAGAGGTGAAACAAGAAGGAGGGATCCACTCAGAAGGAAGTGAAGGGGAAGAAAGATCTGGAGGGGAAGATCTGGAGTTCTAAAGAAGAGTAAAATTGGACTCGAAACGTTAACTATGTTTCTCTCCACAGATGCTGCCAGATCTGCTGAGCTCTTTCAGCACTTTCTGTTTTTATTTTAGACCTCCAGCATCTGCAATGCTTTGCTTTTATAAAGATCTGGAGGAGTGTTGGTACACATGAGTTGTTGATGCTTGTGTTCCTTAACACCTGAAAGTGTCAGATAAGACAAAGGGTGAAATGAAACTGCAAAGCAGGACCACTTTGCAATAGGTGAATCAGTACTTCTGGAGAGAGAGGTTAAAAGTGCACTTGTGCTGATGCATGGTACTGAGTGTAGGTTTCAGAATGTGATGAGAACAACAGTTCAAGGCATGTTGAATGTCGCAGAGATACTTGTACTCATGGGTGGATTTGAAACATGATGGATAGAATTCCAGTTGTAATCCACTTGGAATAAGGCAGAGCTGGAGACAGTTGCTGAGGAAGGGGATGTGGAAGTGAAATCAAGTTTTAGTAGGCATCTTATCAAACACCAGGAAGGAAATGGAGAACAATGAAGGTGAACAAGATGAAAGAGGCAAATGGAAATTCGATCAGAGAGATTAATTTCTTCAAGGAAGGCATTCCTGGAAAAGAAGTGGCAGTGAAATAAACATGCAAACAGAAGCAAAATACCATGGATGTTTGGTTCATAAGGCTGAAGCATATGAGAGCAGAGAGATGCAATAGGGAAATCAGAGAAGTCACGGAAGAGGGTTTCAATTGCAGGAAACAAAACCCTGATCAGAGGGTTTGGGCAGCAGATGATGGTCGGCGGGCGGTGGTGGGGGTGGGGTGGGGGGGGGTCCTTTAGTGGTCAGGGGGAAGAAATGATGGTTGGAGATCATTGGATGGCTTCAATTTTGTTTTGTGTAGGAAGAATGCATATTTAATGTAGAACACTACACTTTTTGAAGTTAAGCATTATTTGTCGAACACTGACCCATTCCTTCACCAGATGGGGATCTGCTTGCAGTTCAGCATCCTCTTCAGTTCTAGCACTCTCACATAATCATGATATTGCTGATGAAGAGGCAGATTATTCTTGTTTCACCTTCATTTGGTTATTACTGAAAATAGTAAAGGATCCTGCTTTTCACAAATGACAGCTGACCCAAAATGTTGATATTTGTATTATGTCCGTAACCCTATCACTCCTATCTTCAACAAACTTCATTGGCTTCCTAACTGAAATATATCAATTTCAAAATCATTCTCATCATCTAAAACGTTGCATGAATGCATGAATCCACCCCTCAATACTTTCACAACCACCTCCTGCATTTTATTCCAGCAGATACACTCCACTCTTCCAGTTCTGGCTTCCCTTGTTTCTTCACCAGCTCCACTTTTGGCCATAGAATTTGTAGGCATCTTGACCCGACACACTGCAATATTTTATCAATTCGAACCTGTTCCTACCTGTCTCAACTCTTTCAAAAGACTGCTTAAAAACTCACTCATTGATCTTGATCTTCATCCAACTCTCCCTAAATCGCCTTCCCCAACTGCCCGTTGACTGGTCAGCTTTATTCCTGTGAAGCACATTGCAAAGCAGCAACATTTTCAATACTTTTGCCCAATTTTGCAAACAGAGGATTTGGAAAAAAGTAAGGTTAAAATGGTGCATTTCTAAAGTAAAGGGTACTCTCACAAATTTCAAGAAAATGCTGAGTCAAGAGATAGTTAAAAATAGTAATGGGTTAGGCATTGAAATCATTGCCCAAAGTCTGAAACAGTATAAATCATTTGTAAGATGTCCCAGTTAACAATATGCACTCCAACAGCCTTCATATTTGGAAGTTGTTAATCCCAGGTACTAAGCTAGAATTGTCAGGGATGGACCCTCTCCTCTAGCTATGAACACAAGGAAATAAAATGGGGAAAGTGATAAACTCTAGGGCCCAATATTTGCCAAAGGGCAAGTCTGGAGTGGTGGTTGGGGGAAGGTTTATGGGCAGGCCTCACTGGCCCTGCAATGTTGGCAACCTATTGGGTGGGAAAGCAACCGAGGAGCAGGTGTTCTAGTGATGGAGGTGAGGGTAGGGGTGTGGGCATATAGTGGTCAGGAGGGATAGAGCGTGATCAATGATCACAGAGGCACGACAAGAGGGTATCTGCTCATGCATTCTAGTCTATGGCATCAAACTGCATATAAATATGCAACATTTGGCATAAACATTGCAATCTCATTCAGAAATTCCACAAAGTATACGTTCTGAGGATTGAAAATATCATATGATCATGAGGGTGTTCTCTGAAGTTTGATTTAAGCTTCAGTGTTGCAGCAGATTAGAGGGACTCTAACTTTTCATTTTGCCTGTGCTATGCTAAACCCAAACATAATTGAAACTAGCGCTAAAATGGAAATGAGTTCTATTTTGTGTATTGAGATCCTTTGTCTTGCTGCAGAATGCAAGCACACAGAAATTTCACCAATGCAGTTAAAGAAAAATAAATGTAGCTGTATCTGTGCTTCATCCATATTCTATAGTGAATAGCCAAGGCTATACAGACCAGGGAATATTACAGTTCTCTGCACTGCTTGAGTTAAGGAGGAGTAAATTAAGCATGTTACCCACTCATAGGATGGAATTTTCCGGTCCTGCCAGCCGTGGGTTTCGCGGCATGTGGGAGCAGAAAATTCAGAGGCCAAAATCCGGAATCCCACCGATGGGAAATCAGTTTAGAATTTTCCCCTCACAGTTTTCATGACGGGCTGATGGCGGGTCAGGTTTCCTACTGATCCATGTCGGGAATGTCATTAGCATGTAACATGAATACTCACTCGCCGGAATCACATTCCCCTCCCAAACATGTGCCACACCAGCAGGAAATTAGGTCTATCTAAATTGGGACCAGACATAAGTGTTGTGCAGCTGTCCAGCCTCACTTCACTCATGACTTCAAGGTGAGTGCAACATTCAAAACCTACCTGCAACAACGCTATTCTGGTTTCTCGGCAATGGCAGTGGAACACCACACTGGTGGGAGTGTAGGGCTTGTCGGCTCTTGATGGGTCCTCCATACACTGGGAGGACAGCCCTTAGTGTGTGCAGCAGGTCTCAGGCAGGGCTCCACTCGGAAACACAGACCAGCATTGCAATTGGGTGAGGGGCGAAGGGTGTGAAAGATCACAGAGACATGGGGGTCAACGGGGTCAGTTGTGGTTGAATGGGGGAGGGGGGTGGGAACTTATGGCAGGCAGTGGGGAGACCAAGGGTGGGGAAGCTGGAGCCCAACATGGAAGTCTAGAACGCAGACACAGAATGGGGTGGATGGGATGCATGCAGGCTTCTGGAATAGGAGATGGGGTTGCGTTAAGAGGAATGGGTTGCACAAAGACTCATAGAGGTGGGGGAGAGGAAAGGCTTGTGCATGAGGAATGGGTTGTACAAAGACTCATGGAGAAGAGAGCTAAGGTAAACTGTGTTGTGATCAGTCATGAAGGAATGGGAGAGCTCACTGAAAGACAACCATAGTCCCTAGTCTGGGGCCAAGAGGTCAGGTAAGAGATTACAGGCAGTCCTGGGGCTTTGTGGACCTCATAGTCTGGGTGAGAGATTAAAGGCAGACCTGGGGCTTTGCAGGCCATGCTACAGGGCTATGCATGGCACACATGTCGTAGACCCACTCGAGGGAGGGGCAGGTTCTGTGGGCTGAATTGGGATAAGTTACAGCTTGGTGTACAAAGTGTGTCTATTGCCTTACAGTTGGTGGTGATGGGCTTGTCTGGCTTTCTACTGGTCTGCAGATGGGATAGTCATGGTTAGGGGAGAGATCTGCAGGCTGTAAATATGGAAAACATAATCAGTGTATGTGTGTGTGCGTGGTGGGGGTGGGGGTGGGGTGGGGTGGTGGGGGTGTATTCAAAGATCTCCTGGAAATGTTATCTTCTGTATATGCCCATGCACACAGTCATGAGATGGGGGGAGGTGAGGTCCACTTGGGACATGGGGATATTAGCAGTGATGGGCTCAGGGGACAGAGCTGGAAAATGTCCACCACAACAACAATGGTATCCAAGGTTACTGGCGTAAGTTGGAGAATAACTGGAGGGAGGTCGGCACATCGTGAGTTTTCAGAAAGATTGGAGGGACCCGAACTCTGACAGGGAGAGGGTCAAATCTGGTCTCAAATGCAGCACCACCAACTTGAAACCCTGAAGTCATTGCATAGTTTAAAATCAAAACTGGAAAATAATCTTCATGGGAGGGGTCTGAGGCTGTGTGGGAGGAGCCCACAGCTGGACTAAGGGGACCTTTCAGGGGGTACCCTCAAACTGCTTAGAGTCACAACATTGAAATAGTCAGGGCTGAGAGAAAAGAGGAAGACTTCCTTGAGAAGGTGCAATTGTAGTCATTGCCTTTTGGTGCACTTTAATGAGGGCCTGCAAGAGTCATTGGCTTAACAATATATTTGCTCCATTTAAACATTAATAGAGAGGAATGAGATAATGAAAATGCATAAACATTAAGGAAACATAGCTGCTGCATATCTGCCAGATCATCAATGGAAGGTTCTAACGTGCCTTCTCCAATTGGCATGAATAACAGGCCAAAGGGCATCCAGTCATTGGTGAAGTGCAAGTTGAGCTTAATTACTATGCCAAATCAGAGATTTCAGGAGGGCCTTTGGTAAGGTGGCACATTTCATGAATGTGTCCTTGGCCCAGTCATATCCAGTTGCTACATCAATGACCTTTCTTCCATCATAAGGTCAAAGGTGGGGATGTGCGCTGATGATTGCACAATGTTCATCACCATTCCTGACTCCTCAGATACTGAAGCAGTCCATGTCCAAGTGCATCAAGACCTGGACAATATCCAGGCTTGGGCTGGCAAGTGGCAAGTAACATTTGTGCTACACAAGTATTAAGTAATGACCATCTCCAAAGAGACAGAATCCATCCATTGGCCCTTAATGTTCAATGGTATTACCATCACTGAATCCCCACTATCAATGGTTACCATTGACCAGAATTGGACTGGACTAGCCATACAAACACTGTGGCTACAAGGACAGGTCAGAGGCTAGGAATCCTGTGATGAGCAACTCACATCCTGACTCCCCAAAGCCTGTCCGCCATCTACAAGGCACAAGTCAGGAGTGTAATGGGATATTTCCCACTTGCCTTGATGAGTGCAGCTCCAACAACACACAAGAAACTTGACACTATCCAGGACAAAGCAGTCCAGTTGATTGGCACCTCATCCACAAACATTCACTCTCTCCACCACTGACGCACAGTAGCAGCTGTGTGTACCATGACCAAGATGCACTGCAGGAATATACCAAGGCTCCTTCAACAGCACCTTCCAAACCCAGGACCATTACCATCTAGAAGGACAAGGGCAGCAGATAGATGGGAACACCACCACCTGTAAGATCCCCTCGAAGTCACTTACCATCCTGACTTGGAAATATATCGCCGTTCCTTCACTGTCACTGGCTCAAAATCTTGGAACTCCCATCCTAACAACACTTTGGGTGTACCTACACCACATGGCCGTCAGCAGTTCAAGAAGGCAGCTCACCACCACCTACGCAAGAGCAATGAGGGATGTGCAATAAATGCTGGCCCAGCCAGTGAAGCCCACATCCCGCGAATTAATAAAAAAAAAACCTTCTAATCTCAAAAGGATTTAGATATTAAGAATCAGGGTTTGCATCTTGGTTACCCAAATCTGTGTGTGTGTGCCTCAGCTACAAGCCTGTTTCAGTGACAAGCCATTAGCGCAGCTCCAGGGCATGACAGTGGCTTTCTGTTTGCAAGTGGATGGTGCACTATATTTGCCCAATGTTCATTAATCTGCTGCATCTATCAGTCCACAGGGAGAAGGAGGATTGAATAATGGACCCTGCACTCAATACTGCCTTCTTGATGGAAATGATCCTATTGAGGAGGAGAAGGGCCCAGTGCCACCTAGTGCAGCTTCAAGAGGAGCCTGTGGGATTGGTCCAGGGAAGCCCCAGCAATAACCAGAAGATGAGGAGGTTAAATCTATCCCATGGAGGCAACTTGCATGACCAAGGGTCTACCGAAGAAGACTTTCCTGTCTGAAGATGAGCGAAAGACAATGCCGTGCCTGTTTGCACATATCAAGAGATGTGATGGATCATATCTGCCGCATTCTGTGGGAGGTTCTATCGCCCCCTGGACTGGGAGGTCCCCTGCCAGTGCCCCTCAAGGCTACAATCGTGCTCAATTTTTTTACCTGTGGATCGTTCCAGGGACCCACAAGGGACTTATGCAGCACCTCACGGTACTCAGCAAATAAAAGTATGAAGGAGGTGACAGATGCCCTTTACAGTAAGGCTCATCATTGTGTAATGTTCACACTTGAAGCAAGCTAGGCAGCTAGTTTTCTGGGGATGCAGCTATCTCAGGCTTCCCTAGAGTACAGGGTGTAATCAACTGCCCACATGTCATTTTGAGAGCTCCATGGCAGTAGCCTTGAGGTTCATTAACAGGAAAGGGTTCCACTCCCTGAGCATTCAACTGGTGTGCGATCATTAGAAGCACATCATGTACGTTTGTGCCAAGTACCCTAGGAGCTGCCATGACTTATACATCCTGAGTCACTTCCAGGAGACTAATATATACGAAGGGCTTCAGCAATCACAGGGCTGGTTGCTTGGTAATAAGAGTTACCCGTTAAAATGATGGCTCACGACACCCGTGCATCACCTGTAAAATGCCTTGGAGGAGAGATTCAACGTGGATCCATCATCGAACAGGCCATTGGCATTCTGAAAATGGGCTTCTGATGTTTTGACCGGTCAGGTGGGTCTCTGCAGTGCTGTCCACAGAGGGTGTCTCATATCATTGTGATTTGTTGTGCCCATCAAAACCTGGAGCTCAAAGGTGGGACCCCTTGCCAGAGGGAGACATGGAGGAGGCTGCAATGTCCTCAGATGATGAAGAGCAGAAAGGGCAGGAATTGGAACAGGGAGATCAGGGTCAGCTTCCATGTGAAGATGCCAGCAAAGAAGAATGACGTGGAAGACATGCCCATGCCACAGTGACAGCCACAGGATTCCAGGAGGAGGAAGGTGCAGGCGATGGGATACAGCCTTATTCCTTCTGTCCCTTAGTGTCATGCCGGTGCACTGCAAGGCCTTTACAACCAGTAACATCCAGAACAAGTTCAGCATTCAGATATGCATCATCAACCTTCATGATTCACCAGGCCCTAATCTTTGGAAAGGTCAAAGGCACACCATGTATCCCTGAGATTTGGGGAGTAATAGTCAGCAGAACAGCGCAAATACTGCATCAAAGGATTTGATGTAGTCATCGCCACCTTAATGAGAAACATTTAACGGACACTGAGATGTGCGCATGGCTGGAGAGAGCATCATGGCTGCAGGTCTTGTGCTTTGGCACTACCAATGACGTCGGCCATCTCATTTTAATAAATAATTACAGCTAACCCTGTCTAGTAAGTCTAGTAAGCGCAACTAACTCCATGCTGTCTTATAAGGAGTATAAGTTATTAATGTATTTTGCAAAAGCTTCCAGTAAAGAGGTTGACACATCTCCCTGACATAATACAAGGGTTGAATATCTATTATGACTCAGCTACACATCACCTGAATGTGAAGCTCACAAAGGGAGGTGATCACTGAGTGGGAGCATGGCTCACCCTCACAATAAGAGGGCACATAGATGACTATGCACAATGCTTTCAAATGATGAGACTATTCTCATGAACAGCAACTGAATTTACAAAGGTGCATGGTATATACAAAAATTGAACACCAGAAGTGATGTCAAAGTTTATTAATTTTCCTAACCCTATCGCTACATCTTGGTGCATCCCTGACATCCGCAGCAGAGGTGGAGGCAGCCTGCTAACTGCTACAGCCTGTTGTCTTTGATGACTTTGACCAGTATCCTCTAGGGGGCTGACACCTGGAGGGCCAAAGCCTGCTTTGGCTCTCCTGCTATGGGGCAGCTGAACTATTCTTGGCCTGTACAGCTGGAGGTGACGGGGTCACAGGCAGAGAGGATTGGGATCAGCTGGACACTCTCGGAGTCATCTGAGTGGATAGCCCTGGGTCTCCAGCTGCTGGCCCTCCTCCCTATGAGTGCCCGAGAATCCCTGCCTGACTAACTGAGGAGAAGAGTCTCCCAGAGGAAAGTCAAGGTGGCCAGCCCACTTCTAACCTTATCACTGATGGATCCCACCAATGCCTAGAGTGCAGTTCCAAGCGCAAATCCGGCTTGATCTGCTGATCCAATGTCTCCAAGGCGAATGCCACCCTTTCCACGGTGACCTCGAGGCGCTCACAAGTCAGAACCATGACATCAGACAGAATGCAAGCAGACTCCTCTATCCTTTATCCTAGTCCGTTGACTGCCTCTCGCAATTCTACCTGATTTTCCACCACTCATCATTGCATTATTTAGGAAGGACAGACAAAAAGTAAAAAGGTGGTGGAGTTGCATTGCTGGTTAAAGAGGAAATTAACGCAATAATGAGGAAAGTTATTAGCTCCGACGATTTGGAGTCTGTATGGGTAGAGCTGAGAAACACTAAGGGGCAAAAAATATTAGTGGGGGTTGTATATAGACTCCCCAAACTGTAGTAGTGATGTTGGGAATGGCATTAAACAAGAAATTAGACGTGCATACATAAAAGAACATCTGTAATTATGGGTGACTTTAATCTGCATATAGATTGGGCAAATCAAATTAGTAACAATACTGTAGAGGAGAAATTCCTGGAGTGTACATGCAATGTTTTTCTGGACCAAGAAGCTGAGGAACCAACTAGAGAACAGGCCAACCTAGACTGGGTATTGTGTAATGAGAAAGGAATAATTGGCAATCTAGTTGTGCAAGGCCCCTTGGGGATGGGTGACCATAATGTGATGGAATTTTTCATCAAGATGGAGAGTGATGTAGTTGATTCTAAGACTAGAGTCCTGAATCTTAATAAAGGAAACATTGGTGTTATGAGGCACGAGTTGGCTATGATGGATTGGGAAAGGTTACTTAAAAGGATGATGGTGGATAGGCAATGGCAAACATTCAAAGAGTGCATGGATGAGCTACAACAATTGTTTATTCCTGTCTGGCGCAAAAGTAAAACAGGAAAGGTTGCCAAACCATGGCTTACAAGGGAAATTAGAGATAGTATTAGATCTAAGGAAGAGGCATATAAATTGGCCAGAAAAAACAACAGACCTGAGGCTTGGGAGCACTTTAGAATTCAGCAAAGGAGGATCGAGGGATTGATTAAGAAGAGGAAAATTGAGTACGAGTTCTAAGCTTACGGGGAACATAAAAACTGACTGTAAAAGTTTCTATAGGTATGTGAAGAGAAAAAGATTGGTGAAGACAAATGTAGGTCCTTTACAGTCAGAAACAAGGGAATTTATAATGAGGAACAAAAAATGGCTAACCAACTAAGTACATACTTTGGTTCTGTCTTCACAAAGGAGAACACAAATAACATACTAGAAATGTTGGGGAACACAGGGTTTAATGAGATGGAGGAACTGAAAGAAATCAGTATTAGTAGGGAAATGGTGTTGGGGAAATTGTTGCGATTGAAGGCCGATAAATCCCTGGAGCCTGATAATCTACATCCCAGAGTACTTAAGTAAGTGGCCCCAGAAATAGTGGTGTTTTGGCGGTCATCTTCCGAGATGCTATAGACTCTGGAACAGTTCCTACAAATTGGAGGGTAGCTAATGTAACACCACTATTTAAAAAGGGAGGTAGAGAGAAAACAGGGAATTATAGACCAGTCAGCCTGACGTTGGTTGTGGGGAAAATTCTAAAGTCCATTATAAAAGGTTTAATAGCAGAGCACTTGGAAAACAGTGGCAGAATCGTACAAAGTCAGCATGGATTTATGAAAGGAAAATCATGCTTGACAAATCTACTGGAATTTTTAAAGGATGTAACTATTAGAGTTGATGAGGGGGAGCCAGTGGATGTGGTTTATTTGGACTTTCAGATGGCTTTCGACAAAGTCCCACATAAGGGATGGCCTGTAAAATTAAAGCACATAGAATTGGGGGTAGTGTATTGAGATGGATAGAAAACTGGTTGGCAGACAGGAAAAAAAGAGTAGGAATAAACGGATTTTTTTCCGAATGGCAGGCAGTGACCAGTGGGGTACCGCAGGGATCGGTGCTGGGACCCCAGCTATTCACAATATATATTAATGATTTAGATGAGGGAACTAAATGTAATATCTCCAAATTTGCAGATGACACAAAGCTGGGTGGGAGAGTGAGCTGTGAGGAGGATGCAGAGTGCTTCAGTGTGATTTGGACAAGCTGAGTGAGTGGGCAAATGCATGGCAGATGCAGTATAATGTGGATAAATGTGAGGTTATCCACTTTGGTAGCAAAAACAGGAAGACAGATTATCTGAATGGTTATAAATTGAGAGAGGGGAATGTGCAACGAGACCTGGGTGTCCTCGTACACCAGTCACTGAAGGTAAGCATGCAGGTGCATCAGGCGGTAAAGAAGGCAAATGGTATGTTGGCCTTCATAGTGTGAGGATTTGAGTACAGGAACAGGGATGAATTGCTGCAATTACACAGGGCCTTGGTGAGACCACACCTGGAATAGTGTGTGCAGTTTTGGTCTCCTTATCTGAGGAAGGATGTTCTTGCTATACAGGGACTGCAGAAAAGGTTTACCAGACTGATTCCTGGGATGGCAGGACTGACATATAAGGAGAGATTGAGTCAGTTAGGATTATATTCACTGGAGTTCAGAAGAATGAGGGGGGGATCACATAGAAAGCTATAAAATTTGAACAGGCCTAGACAGGATAGATGCAGGAAGGATGTTCCCAATAATGGAGGAATCGAGAACCAGGGGTCACAGTCTGAGGATATGGGGTAGACCATTTAGGACTGAGATGAGGAGAAATTTCTTCATCCAGAGAGTGATGAACCTGTGGAATTCGCTACCATCGAAAGTAGTTGAAGCCAAAACATTATATGTTTTCAAGAAGGAGTTAGATATAGCTCTTGGGGCGAAAGGGATCAAAGGATATGGGGAGAAAGTGGGAGCAGGCTATTGAGTTGGATGACCAGCCATGATCATACTGAATGGCGGAGCAGGCTCGAAGGGCCGAAAGGCCTACTCCTGCTCCTATTTTCTATGCATGTTTCTTTGCATCTCCATCATGTTAGAGATGGCTGCTTGCATCATCATCTGACTCAGGCTCAGCAGGTGCCTGATTTCCAGCAGAGCTCTGAGTGCCAGAGACCAGGACTGTCACTGCCACCGACTGCTGCGGAGCAGTGTCAGTGAGGTGTTCCCCAGAACGTGACCCCAAGCCTAATCTAGACCCATGACCACCAGTGTGTGTATCTCTGCACTGGTGGAGGATGCAGGTGAATGCAGTGATAGGAACATAAGAACATAAGAAATAGCAGGAGTAGGCCACTTGGCCACTCAAGCCTGCCCTGCTGTTCAATAAGATCATGTCTCTGCCCCAGGCCTCAACTCCTCTTTTGTGCCAGTTCCTCATAGCCCTCAACTCTCCAATATTTCAAAAATCTATTTACCTCCTCCTTAAATACTTTCAGTGATCTAGCCTCCACAAGTCTTTGGTGTAGAGAATTCCAGACATTCACTAACTACCCTCTGAGAGAAGAAATTCCTTCACACCTCAGCGTTAAATAAGTATCCCCTTATTCTGTAACTAAATCCCCTAGTTTGAGGATCCCCCACTAGTGGAAACATCTTCATAACATCTACCCTGTCAAGTCTCCAACAGAATCTTGTATGTTTCAATAAGATCACCCCTCATTCTTCTAAGCTGTAATGAATAAAGGCCTAACCTATTTAGCCGTTCTTGGATAAGCCAACCCTTTCATCCCAGGAATCAGCCTAGTGAATGTCTTTTGCCAGTATATCCTTTCTTAAATACGGGGACCTAAACTGTACACAGTGCTCCAGGTAAGGCCTCACCAACACCCTATACAGTTGTAACAAGATTTCCCTATTTTTAAACTCAACCCCCTAGCAATAGCAGCCAAAATTTAATTTGCCTTCTTAATTACTAACTAATTATTACCTGCATGCTAACTTTTGTGTGTTTCATGTACAAGAACACCCAGTTCTCTCTGTGCTGCACTTTTTTGGAGTCTCTCTTCATTTAAATAATAGTCTGTCTTTTGATTCTTCCTAGCAAATGCATGACCTCACACTATCCTACATTAAACTCCATTCTGTCAAGTTTTCACCAACTCATTCAACCTGTCTATATCCCTGTTTACGATCTGACAGCATCTATGGAAAGAGAAAAACAAAGTTAACGTTTCAAGTCCACATAACCGTCCTTCTCTGAAGAAGGGTCATACAGACTCGAAATGTTAACTTTGTTTTTCTCTCTCCACAGATGCTGTCAGATCCGCTGAGCTTTTCCAGCATTTTCTGTTTTTGTTTCAGATTTCCTGCATCCGCAGTATTTTGCTTTTACCCTGTTTATGATGGTTTTTGTGATGGTTCTTCATCTGATGCATCTTCAGCATCCTCCTCTGAGATGGCCTGGGGGTTGGCGCTTATGGTTGGTTGGAGCTCTGCCTGGCCCTGCTGGTGCCTGTAAGAGAGAGAAGGTAGATTTAGTTCATAAGCAGGCAGAATACAACATTGTGTTTCACTCACTCAGGATGTGATCAACTCACGGAAGAATCATCCATAATGGCTTGCTGGGAAAGGCCAATCTCGCCTTTCCCACAGGAGTGATCTTTTTCTTCACCCCCCCAGCTCAGCTGCATCCTCCTCAAACTGGGACAGCTCCTGGAAGTCTGCCGCCCCTCCTCCCATCTGGGATATCACCCTCTGGTTGTGGGTGAACTTGGTCTGCATAAACGTAAACGGAATGGAATGTGATGAGAAGGGACAGAGGAGAAGTTGGGAAGCAGGCATGCCTGCTGTGTGTGCTGAGCCTTCCTCCGAAAGAGCTGAGGATGGAGTTTGTGCAGCATCATTGATGTGAGACTGGTGATGTTAAAGTGTCCATGAGACACTCAGTGCTGATGTGTTCCCTGCTAACACTCTGTGAGGCCCCTGAGCAGTGTAGCCTTTTGAGTGCATGATGCCATTATGAGGGATTAAAGTGAGCTGAATGTTGACTTACCTTGGTGGAGCAGATGAGATCATTCATCCTTTTTCTGCACTGGATGGCATTTCTTGGGTGGGTGTCTGACCTCCTTTGCAACTGCCTCCCAGGCGAGCTGAGGCTAATGTGCCTCCTGGAGCCATCCCTCAGATAGACGATATCGTGGTGCTGGCGGGCACCATGGATGAGGGCCTCAAGGGAGTCATTGCTGGAGCTGGGGGCTGCATTTTTCTTCGGTGGAGCTAGGTCAAGAAATTTCCTGCATACAGCTGGCCTGCTGAGGATAATCTTTGTGTCCAGGTGGCAGTTAAATATGGATCCCGGACCTTCGACCCCCATTAGGTAAAGGCGGGCAAAAGAATCACTTAGCCACCCTACCATGTGATTTGGAGAGTTACTCGTCAATGTATAATTAATGTGCTTCAGAGTATGAAATTGGGCGAGTTTCCCCGCCCTGCCACTCAACGGGGTACACACCACAAAATCTGCCAGCCACTGCACTATAGTCTCCAGAATGAAAAATTTTACCTATGATTGCTCTCAGTAATTTCTGGAGAAAGTGCAGATGTTTGGGGGCCAAGTGAGGGCAGGGATGATCTTGGTTGTGTTGCCTCCTTCACAACGTATGTTAGTGCACTTGGCTAGAAACAGAGTCCAGGTCCACACATGGAGAATGACCATGAGTGAGGTACCAGATGGCAACCGGTGCCTTTTGAATTAGGTCCCAGCAAGGGGCCAATAATTTCAGGAAACAAATGATGAAAAAAAAGAAAAGATTTCTAAGCTATTAAAATCATCTTACTATTTCAATAAGGTAAATTGCATCTTTGGTAGAAATAAACAAGTGCAATTTTCGAATGCTTGAAAGGGGATAATGAAGCTCAGAGGATATAGCCTATGTGCTGAAATTCTTTTCAGGTGTAGACATTTTGTTTTGTTTTTATCCAATGTAAAGTGAATTGGTGGCCTCCAAAGATAAAATATATCTTAATTTAATCTTTAAAAAATACCAACGCAACAGACACACTGATAAACCTATATGGTGCTTATATTTCCCTGCTATAGATGCTCTATGTCATACTCTAATTTATTGCTCATGCTTTAATTATTCAGTATTCACACGGTTGTTCATAAAAGGAGACAAAAAAGACAAGAGTGCAAGACTGTAATAAACAGCAACATTTATTTAGATTAAGAAAAAAGTACAGCCAAGGTTAATTTATCACTACCCAAATATGGAAGCAGAAAGCTATTCATTTACTCCTGAAAGCTGCTGTTTATCACTTGCATTTTAGCCTCTATTTCATTATGACCAACAATTCCAGATCCCAGAAAGATGAACTTAAGCTGTACTGAAACAATATTGTTGGAGTAATTGTTTTACCAATGACTGTCACTTCATTGTCCAGTTTTTTTTTCCCGTCCTTTCTGAGTCAAGTGGTATCTCTTTTGCTTCTCAGACTTTCTCCTGAAGTATTTGAATCTGAGACCTTTCCCTTGTATCAGCCAAAATAATTTTGGAAAGTACAATTTTTGCACTTTATGGCTGTGAGCTTTAAGATACCAAGGAAATACCTTGATCAGGGCAGTGGATCCTGAAGGCAGCATAAAATGTGCCCTTGGGGTCACTAAAAATGTTTTGCTCTAGGTCTTTTCCAAATAGAGAAGTATCTATTCCCTATTTATTTCCCAAAGTATGCTTAAGAGTTAACTGAGATGTCTTTTCAGATTTATAAAGCAGGTGCCAGAACATCTAAAGAGTTGGAATAAAGTAATATTATTGATAGCATAAGCAGCTGGAGCCTTAATAAGAGTATTGGTACCCATTAAACAGCACAAGAAACACAGCAAAATCTTTTGATTTGTAGCATGCTGGTGCCCTAAAGACATTGCTATTACACTGCAGGTGCAGAAGCCGCAGCCTGTTATTGCTCAATCTTATACTGCACTCTGTTAACATCAAAAATAAATGTTTATGTGGAAAAACATGCTTCAAAGTTTCATTCAAAAATAGAATCCAATTTCACTGTAAACTCTGCATATTAAATGGGGATTTACAATTAATACTAGTTTATATATCTCAAAACACTGGACATCGTGTGAATGCAATGCTGCTTACCTGCTGCTAAATCTCTGCAAAGTCAAAGTAACATGTAGATTCTGACAATGTTTTCTCTTATAATGAAGCTCGTTGGCCTATGTAAATGCCTACTTCTGTATAAATTGGAAGGACATTTGAAATTAGTGCAATTTAATTAATCTGAAACTCTTAAATAATTTTATTTCAACTTCAGTTTTCTATGTTCTTCTGTCTTGCCTCATTTGTTTCCCTCTTTATTTTCTTTGCATCCATATTCTCACACAATCACATGATCACACAAGCCCCATGACCAACTTTATGTATCCTTTATCTTCACTTATCCTTCATTCCGTGAAAGCAATATTACATCAACTATCAATCGCATAATTTCACTTTTAAGCTGGTAATGGATTTCACAAATATTCTTTATAGATATAAAAATGTTTTGCAAACAAATAAAATGGAACAGATTTTCATAATTTCATTTGTCATATTTTGCAAAAATAATTTGTTTTACACATGCACTTCAGCTTTTACATTTAATAAATGAATAAATTATTGCTTAAAAACTTGTCAGTCTTTATGACTTAGGACAATAGATAACAGTGAGCAAACATCAAACATAAGAATTGCATTTATATAGTTGCATTAATTTTTCTTCTTCCTTTCCTTTTTTGTTTCAAATAATTCATACAACAAGAAGAAAATATAAACAATGGTAATTCTGTTTTTGTTTTACATTAATACTACACTTGTAACATATTGGCAAAATGATAAGATCACCCAGGCTGCACAGGGTTATATTTTCCTCTATAGGTTAGCAAGGTTGGTAGCAAGCACTGATTCCATTTCAACAGTATTGGTTATGATTTGGATAAAAGATCCCACTCTATATCGATCTATCTTTTTTATCTAGATGTTGACTGACCAGTTGCACATTTTCAGCTTTTTTTATTTTTATTGTTGTAGACATTGATTTCCTTCCTATAAATATTTCTTGAGAAGTCCAAATTCAAAACTCATGTTATTCTGCCTGCATTCTAATTGACTGCAATAATCACTTTTTTATTACTACAATAGCGTTGGCTGTATTAAAGTGGTAGGTGAAATGTGGTCACAGGATCAATAAAGATCTTAAACCACACTCCCAGATGTTGACTTCCCAGAAGCATCACCACCGGCAATCTAGAACAAATACAAAAAATACTGGAGACACCTCAGCTGATCATGCAGCAGCAATGGAGAAGCGGATAAGTTAATGTTTCAGATGTGGACTCTCAATCGGCACTAAAGGGAATCCACTCAATCATATGATGAACATAACAATACATTTATAATAAATTTGCCATTAATGTAAATTCCAAGACAAAAGTGGGTTGGAAATTCAAAGCCTGAGAATTATTATTCATGTCAGGTTTCTCTTACTTAACAAAGGCATTTTTTTGTTTAAAATTATAGTCATCCTTATTTATACAAGTGGATTGCTAATAAACTGATTAAACTTAAGATAAATGTAAATATGTATATTTATAGCCAATTATTAAATTATGTACAATGGCATTAATTTTTTGCCGCTCACCCTGCCTAGCTACATAATTAGAGGGTAGCACACATGCACATTTTCACTGACACATTACAGATTGAAAGACACATTTCATTTTGTTTATGTGCATTTCTGTTAAGAGAATTAATTTAATAATGACAACAACTAACTCAGTTTTAGTGTGCTATCACCAACAAGTGTTTCCAAATCCTGATAATTATTTCTAAATACTGGACTGAATCAGTAGTCAACAGAGTGCTTCCTAATTCAATTAATTTGAATTCCACTTCACTAGCTGATCACATAAGTACAAAAAAAATTCTTAAATGGACTCCCTCGCATTCGCAGATATTGTTTGATTTAAAATCCATATCATGCACAAATGTTTTGATTTTGTGCTATATAAGGAAAGTGGAGCACAATGACCAAATATCAATAGATAAAAGGTAGAAAATGTCTAAATATATATAATTAAGTTACTATTAGTCATTATAGAAGAAGGGAATGTATTCCATAATTGTCTTCACTTTTTTACGCAATGGTGTTTACAAGTGGCAGATTTAAGTCATGTAATTGTTATCACTGTTTCACAGCAGTGCTCATTTAATGTGACGGAGGAAAAACACACACTGGAAGGAATCAGAAGATTAGCACAAATAACTAAATGGCTGCTGCCTGAAGACTAGGGATACAAAATATATAAAGGTTCAAAAGTGATGAATTATTCTAATGGAGCATGAGGCTGTCAGGTGGTTATTTATGCTCCAATATTTATAAATTATAAAATGTTTTAAGAAGTCAAACCATCTTGGGCTCTCAAATAGCTTCTATACTGGTGTCTATCAGTTGTTTGATAGTAATCTGCAAATATTATACAAATATAAAAATGTTACCTAAAACTATAGAGTAATAAAAGCCCTGCTGCATGTGGCTAAAATGAAGTGCTAGTAAAATAATTGTGCTGATGAACCATCTCATAAGGGTGAAGTCAGTTTTCAGTCACATCTGCCTGTATATTATTGCAGCATTATATGCCACCACGGCCGGGATTTTATGTGAAACACATTAAATGTGTTACTGGGCGTAAACAATGACGTTCAACCTACCAGCCGTAACAGTGGGTTCTCATGTTGTATCATATGCTTCAGACTACATTAAGCATTCATTCATGGGGAACACACCATTCCACTGGCAAGTGGCATCTGATTTGCCTGCCTCCTGTGACCGCAGCACTCCCTAACTTTGGGCACCATATTTAAACAGCGCCCCTGCACAGCATTCACACTCTCTACAGCAGCTCCAATGAAGACGTGGCTTCCAAAGGCAGAAAGCATGCTGCACCCAAAATCAGTGACACCTCACTGGTGCACCTTTTGGACACAGTCGGTGCCTGCTGTGATGTCCTGTACCCCAACTTTGGCCACATGCCTTCCACCAAGGTGACCAATTCAGCTTGGGAGGCAGCTGCAGCGGTGGTCAGTGCAAACACACTGCAGAAGAAGTCAGCCACCCAATGCAGAAGAGGATGAACAATCTCATCCATTCCGCCAGGGTAAGTCAACCATCTCATCACTCTCAACTCACACACTCACAAGCCTATCATGCATTCACAAGAATCTGACTCGCTGCCACCACAAGGGGCATCACCACTCACTCTCACACACCCTCACATCTCCATCTGACCTCATCTCCTCTGGAGTTTGCAGCCTAATCCTCTCCTGGGCTTCACCCACCACCCACACATGCCAGGCATCCTTATCACCTGCCCTTGTATGAGTCTTGCTCACAACCTTTCCATCTGTCTTCATGCAGGGCACATTTGCTTACATTAAGTAGTAGAGGTCCCAAACTGGGGAGGAGTTCCCAATTCAAGGTTCTCACAGGTTTTGAGAACAGAGTCATAGAGCCGGACACTGAGGGCATAGACTGTGCCTGCGCTGACAGTCAGGTCAGCAGCGCACACCCAAGTGAAGGTCCTGCACTAGAACATACGTCAGAGATTCTGCGAGTGCTTGCTCCTGTTTCAGAGTCACCTGCCATGCACTAATTGTGTCTCCTTTCTTACGTTGGCATCTCTGGGAAGCTGTCAAGGGCAATCACGAGCTAGGCCCTCAACTTCAGTCCCAACGACACCACAGATGAGGAACCTGAAGACAGCACCTTTGAAGACCCATCACAGAGCTCACCCACACCCTCGAGCAGCTCAGAGACACACACCTCAGTGGGACCTAGTTCTAGATCAGTCTCGGCATCAGAATCAGGTGAGCACAGCTCACCATCTGATCCACAGCAGATGGAGGCAGGGACATCAGTGGTCACCAGTACTCAGAGAACTGCTGGAGGCCATGAACCTGAGTCTCCAGGCTCAGTCCTAAGTCAAAGACAAGCTCGAGAACATCAGGAAGGGATGTCCGCTGCACTCCTCAGATTGCAAGGCACGATGGAGCAGTCTGTCTACCTTCAGGCTGAGGTGATAACACCGACATGCCAACGCACTGAGGTCAACACCGGTAGGATGGCAACTGCCATGGAAACCTTGGTCCAGGACATCGGTCCTGCACTGCTGCAGGAACTGCCCTCCACCACTGTAGCCATTGGGGTTATCCATCGATGTCAACGCAAGAGGGCTGTGGGCCAGCTTGATCTCACTCCAGCTGCCCCTTCTCAAGGGATCAGCCAGGGGCTCTTGGCCATCCATAGGGAGGAGGGCCAGCAGCTGAACACCCCGGGACCATTCACCCAGCTGGCTCCAGGAGTATCCAGCCGATCTGAATTTCCTCTTCATGTGACCTCATCAGCTCCAGCTGCGCAGCAGGACACCCCCAGCAGACCAGAACCCTCGAGGTCTCAACCCTCCAGAGGACGCCTGCTAAAGTTATCACAGGCAACATGGCATAGCATTCAGCAGGCTACCTGCACCTCCGCTGTGGATGTTGGGGGAACACCAAGACGCAGCAGCAGGGAAGGGAAAGTGAAAAAGAAATAGTTACACAACATTGGCGCAGGTGTTAACTACATGTAGATAATGTTCACACATGTAAACAGACTTGCAATCATTTCATATCTCCTCTTGTCCATGCCTGCTTCTTATGATTATCTGAGTTACTGTCAATCATGTGTGATACTTTGGTTCCGGCAAGTCTCTGTATCCTGGGCCTCTCTTCTGTACAGTGTGCTACCATCTCACCACTGTGATGTCCTATTTCAACATCAATCTCCCTATCAGTAATGCCTTCATATTAAGTGTGCTTGTGGAACGAACCTTGTTCCCATGCCTCATAGGGTCTTGTCATGTGCATTCTTGGCTTTGAATTATTGAGGCAAGGGTGTGCCCCTCTCTCATCTGTATTCTTGACAGGTGAAGGTGTGGTGTTTAAGGAGAGATGTGCTAACGCATGGAAAAGGCTCATGTACCATCCAATTCCATCTGCCCGCTGTCTCTCAGCAGGGTTATCATGATATGAGCCTATACTTAGAGCTTATGTGCACTGTCCTCAGCCAAACAGATTTCCGACATTCCCAGTGTCAATCTGCTGAGCTCAGCAAAAGGCACGAGTAACTGGCCACCTCAAGGTGATGAAGCAATGACACGTTTGTGTGCAGGCACTGGGACGTCCAATCTTAAGAGTTTCACACCCTGTTGTTGTAACTATTGCAGGGAGAAGGGTCATGACACAAAGTTGGTAGAGAGCACTGTGCATCGCATCACCTTGACACTGTAAGGTGTTACTGATTCTACTTCAAAATGGTGATTTCTGGAGGCCAAAATAGACTTCAGGCATTGTCTGGAATGGTTGCACTCCGGCAGTGTGGAGGGGAGCAATGGTATAGGAACGAGTATGTGATGAAGCAGAACAGTGCTCCTCATTAGAAGTGGCACATGCCCTTGAGGGCTTTGTGATCTTGGGTCATGTTGGACTTCACTAGGGGAGGGCCAGGGCTGGCCATGAGAGCACACTGTGTGTATGAGGAGGCAACGCAATATCAGGCAGTCAAGCGCCTGACCTTGTGTTGCTCAGATTATCCATCTCCATATTCGGGTTGGGAGAAATGCAGCTCAGGATCCCTAACTTAAACTGCCGGATGTCATTGTCATGTTGGTGCATAAATCACAGCCGTTGAGTCATCTCTAAGTGCAGTAGCAGCAGTATTTCACTGGCTGCCTTGCCCTAAGTGTTATGTTTCTGTCTCCCCATCAATGTAACACATGGTGCTTGGAGGCCTTGCTTCTGATGGATCTCCTTGAGGGACCCTGCCAGATTGAAGGGATGCAGCCATTAGCCCACCGAAGTTCGAGCAAGTGACCCTGTGTATTGGAGAGTGCTGTTGTAACTAGGATGCTGGATGGACTTGTGAGGAGGAGGTGGCACTTTCTGATGTCTGATGCTGGGACGCCTTCCTCCAGGTAGCACCCCACCTCACACGGACACATTCCACAAGGCTTGCTCATCCTTCACAGCATTAGGGCAACGTAAGCTTGCTGTGCAATGATGTACTGTTATCCGAAAGTTCATGGGTGAAATTAGAGGAGTAGTTACACTGGTGGTCATGCTGGTCCATGATGGAGGAGACTTGTCCAGGAGGATCCTCAGTGCATATCATCATCCTCCTCCTGAAATCTGCTGGCAACGAGGGACTCACAAGCTTGCCTGCCTTGTCTGGCCCATGCAGTTGCCTCTTTGGCTGCATCCTCAGCTTCCATGACCTCATCACCATCATACATTTCATTGCCCTCCTCATTGAAGGAAACATGCAATTCCTCCATCTCTTCATCTGCCAAGTCCTCCCCCTTTGAAATTCCAGGCTGTGTAGCATGCAGCAAGCCACAGTGATCTGGGAGACCCTCTGGGGAGTGTACTGGAGCACTCTGCCAGGCATCGGAATCATATTTTCAGGATCCCTATGGTGTGTTCCACCAATGTCTGATTTGCGGCATAAGCCTAATTATAACTCCTTTCAGCAGGGGTCTGAGGCTGCCGCACGGTATTCATCAGCCATGTCCTTTGCGGGGAACCCTTGTCCACGAGGAACCAACCCTGCACCTTGTGTGGCCCTATGACCTCCTGGATGCATCTGTGTGTAGATGTTTGGGAGATGCCACAGAGGTCCCCAGTGGACCCCTGGAAGGAGCCACTGACGTAGAAGCTGAGTGCAACCGTTACTTTCAGAGATACTGGAAATGGATGCTCTCCAAGTCCGTGCTGTCTCAAATCCAGCAGAATGTAGCAAACATGAGTCACCAGATCCCTTGACATGCAAAGGCATCTGAGACACTGGTTCTCACTCATCTGGAGATAATACATGCAATGTCCATACACCCTGGGTCTAGCCAGACACCTACAAGTGACAGCTCTCTGAGAGTCATCCTCTACATGCAGAGAAGGTCTTGCGGCTTCTGCTCCTCCCTTTGACGAGCCAGGCACCTCTGTCTCCTTCTTCTCATTCTGCTCTCCTGCCGATAAGCAATAATGCAAGCAGTGATAACACCGTCTTTCTGATGGTCTCCTCACTGCAGTATCAATAGGAAACACGCAAGAGTGAACATTTGTTTCCCAAGGTCCACTTTCCATCAAAGAATTGCCTATGATTGTGGGCTGAAGGCCTTTTTATGGATCCCGTAGAGTACTGGCCCCTGAAATGATGCCCAGTGCAGGGTGCAAATGAATGTTCACCACAACCCGCCTTTCCCCCCTGCCAACTCCCAGCCCACATGACCAACTGCTGACAGTTTCAGCCAGGTAGCTGGATGTTATGCTTTCAGACCAGACGGTGGGATAATCATTACCTGTACTCCAAGACTGCTGTTTGGACTAAACATGAGAGTGGGTGTTCAGTTACTACATGAGATTAATTCAGGGGGTCTAGAGGCTTCTCCTCTGTGAGTGGTGATTGGCCACATTTCCAAGGGGGTCCTCAAGCTTTCCAGTCGCCCAACAGTTCTGCAGTTTCAGAATACTCTGGTGAATTTGAAGGCTGAAAACGAGGGGTTAAAACTAGGGGAACAATCATTGGCACTTTCAGGGATCAGTGTTACATAAATGGGCCTTATTGCTTCACTTCTCTGACTCCCTGCATGTCAATTGAACAGCTGCTAACCTGTCTCAGTTGTGCCTCTGTCCTCATTTTGGAACTAACACTTTAGTTGAGTGTCCCTTTAGTGACCCCTCCCCCTCAACCTTGTGTTTCAGTGCAACCTTCCCCACTTATTGCCCTCAGTGGAGCCCTTGCCCTGCAGCCCCTTTCCTTCCCTCAGTCCTGTCTGGCCCCTTCCCCAATGGAGACATTGGCCTGCAGCACAGTAAAAGCCACCTTCACCTTAGCCCTGGTGTGGTAGTTGTAGAGACTTGCCTTTCGGGACCCCACTGAAACCAATGTGGTGTAGCCTGCACAGCCTGGCACTGAACTCCACCAACGCTGCACGATGCAAGACATGCAAACTCACCCCGGGGTCAAGAGTGAAGTGCAGGTCACCAGCTGTACTTTGTTTAAATCCTGTTGTGAAAAACCTTGTTCTAACTGAATGCCGGTGTGGTTTCTTGATCCAGTGTGGAGGGATGATTCTGGCTAGCAGGCGTCATAATGCGATGCTGATTTATGCCTAATGACATTCGGCAGTGGGAAATGCGGCCCGCCATTGATGCCTGAAACATGCAATCACTTCCTCATTCTATGTTGTTATAAAGCCGGCTTTGGGCATTCTGATGAGATTTAACTCATGCATCTGCCATGACGCCCGCCGCGATCAGGAGAGGAAAAGCCTGGCGCATATTTCTATAAAGATTTAAGATTTAGTGCATAATTTCAAACAAGCAAGGAGACACCAAAGCAAAGGAAAATGTGTGCTGAGTTTCTTACCTCTCCTTCTCCTATCTCTACAGGCTTTTAAAACCCAAGCTTAGCATCCATCAATATTCATTGATTTACCTTGCTGTTTGGTTCTGATGTTCTGCATTATGGGCATTTGTTCTTTACTTTGTTTCCTCAATTTTAAAAATAAGTTCCCAACGTTGATCAAAGGGTATGTTTATCTAGGTTTACGCAGGTGAAGTGGCAGCCAATAAGATCCTAAGAACAGCCATGATCATATTGAATGGCGGAGCAGGCTCGATGGGCCATATGGTTCTACTCTTGCTCCTATTTCTTGTGTTTTTGTGTACACTGTCTTCATCATTAATGCTGTCTTTGATAGCAGTAGCAATTTCTCAGATGGAAAAAAATAATTTTGACTTTAATAGCAAAACACCTACTGGGTTGCTCTTTCCGTGAACACTAAAGGGGTCATTTCATAAAATGATGTTACCACTGGAGAGAATCCCTCACAGGATGTGCATAATGAAAATTCATATCTGTGCACAGCAGATGAGCTGAGGCGAGGCGGAGTCGGACAATGTCACAGAGGTTTAAGAGCAGAAGGTAATATGCTACAGTAAACTTCAATTGCCTGCAGAAGCATAAAGGGACACATATCTTTAGCAGGCCTTTTTCTAGTGACCCCATATACCGAATATCTGTGTCCTACAGTGCCTGAAATATCTGCTGCAGAGCACCGAACATGAAGTTTCCCAATTTACAGCTGCAGATGTGGAAACTTTTTAGTAGGAAATTACAGAAAGACTTTTTTTTTGGAGTGGAGAGATGGAAGGCTCCAAGGCAGGCAGCTTAGTTCCAGAGGAGGGTTATGCATAGGGAATTAGTGCAAATTCTACAGCCATGTGAGCTGCAACTCATTCAGGAAGAAATTGGCTGACTTACTACATCAGGCACAGTAAGACAGGCGAGCTACACCTTCCAACAATGCACTTTAATATCTACGTCTGCCATTTAGGCTGTTAAGGTAATTTAATTGAGTGCCATTAATGCCTGGGAAAAGTGATGTGCACCTTGGATTTCACCTGCAACTTTTCTTTCAATTATTTCATCAGATGCATTTGCCATATAAGCAGCCTTGCATGTGATAGAGAGGAAGACTTTCCATTGCATCTGGTAATTTTAAAGGCTGAAACATTACATGAAGGGGAGTGGATGCTTTCTCAGCATGTACAGGGAGTTAGTGAGCAGAAAATCTCCCCCTCTAATCGTTTGTCACATCATACATTCTCATGCATATTACGAGTTGCATTTAATACCTGCGCCTAAATTTTGTGCTTTTTGGGCGCGGGTGATCAGCGGGCCTGCATGTGGATGTGGAATCTGCTCTCGGAGGACTTCGGGTAGTAAATGCAATTTCGCACTGGCTGGCAACTGAGACCCGCCCAGCATAAATTGGGTCTTTTTGTTGTGTTTTTGGCCTGTGCAGGGGGCGGGAGCTTGTTGGGCACTGGGTCCAATGGAGACCAAAGTCAGTTTCCTGAAGACTGTCAGTCTCCATGGAGGGAGCTATACATTTCCTGACAACCTCTGGAAGCAATAAGGTCAGCGGCACCTGCTGGGCATGCCAGGTGCAGGTGGAAGGCAGGCTGCCCCCGCCCACCCCCCCACCCCCCCCACCCCCCCGCACCGTGCCCTCACCCCCCCCCACCCCCTACGCGTTTCTAATGAGTGCCTGGGCATTCTTGTCCAGGCAGTGAGTGCCAGGTGTGAGGTCTTAACGCTCAGGGATGGCAAGAGGAGGCCCCCACAGCTGGCCGAGAAGGCCTGGACAGAGATGGCAGCCCAGGTGAGTGGGCATGATGTTATCTGGCACACATGTGGCAATGCCACAAATGTTTCAACAATCTCCTGTGCACCACAAGGGCGAGCACTGAGTTGGCCTGGAACTGTGTGGAGGTGCATGGAGTACAAGTGGTGTGTGCCAAATGGCACTGAAACTTGCATCTGCCAAGGCTGGGACATCTGTCCCTTGGCTTGGATGTATTGAAGAGTGATGTTTGCTAATATGTGCACTGTTACCTGGTTCCCGAGCAGGAGGGGGCGGTTGTGGAACAGGCTGGAATGGTGCTGCAGGTAGAGTCAGTTCTAATGATTTCCCTTCTGCCCATTCAGGAAAAGCAAAGTCATGCTGCTGGTGAGAGATCACAGACGGGTGGTGGGGTCCTCATCATGATGCGCTATGAGACGGATGCTCTCGAGCTGGAATGCCAGCATGGCACAAGGTCCGCTGGCCCTGGAGAGGCAGGGGTCTCTGATGAAATTAAGACTCCAGTGATCAGGTGAGAGACGGGCGTAACTTCCCAAAATATAGAGTGGTGTCAACTCAACTGAGATGTTATAAGAAAGAGTGCCCACTGAAGGGACAATCATAATGCCTCATCCATGATGTCAGCAGCCCATCTCACATGCACAATAGTATGTGACAAGTGAAATCAATGATGTTTTGATTTCCTCCTTCAGATGCACCATTCTCAAGAGGATGCAGGGACCCAGAAGACCCCCCTCCCATCACTTTGATTCCAGGGGAGGCCCCACAGCCAGGTCCATCCACATCACATCCGGTCTCAGAACCAGGAACCAATGCAGATACATTCATGTCAGTGGGCATTAGGTCACCGGTTCCAATGGTAGTGCACAGTGGTGAGGGCACAGCACACTCAAGTAAGGAGCAGGCAGAGAAAGAGGGTGCCCAGGGCGCTGGCAGTGGGAGGACTGCTGGAGACCAGGACCATGCTGAGTCTGAGGCTGATGATGAGCCTCGAGAATCACCAATCAGGTGGCAGATGCTGGATGAAAGCAAAATACTGAAGATGCTGGAAATCTGAAATAAAAACATAAAATGCTGGAAAAACTCAGCAGGTCTGACAGCATCTGTCGAGAAAGAAACAGGGTTTATATTACGAGTCCGTATGATTCTTCAACCAGCAAATGCTGGATGTCCAGCTGGATGTCCAGGGATCTAGCAGAGATCCCTGATGATCTGTGTGCCATGGTCTCTGTGTTGGAGAAGTCGATGTGGAGCGTGAGCACTGCGTTGGCCCGGAGATCAGAGTGTACAGCCTCCTCCATTGAGAGAGTGGCGAGTCTCATGGAGAGGCAGCTCCAGGAACAGAATCAGGGCTTTCTGGGGTTAAGTTCAGGCCTGCAAGCCCTCACAGAAGCAGTGACATCAGCTGGTCACTGCCACTATGAGAGTTGATTTCTGTTTTATTCATTCATGGGATGTGAGTGTCACTGGCTAGGCAAGCATTTATTGCCCACTCCAGATTTCCTTCCCTAAAGGAGAGTAGTGAACCAGATGGGTTTTTACAACAATCCGTAATGGTTCTGTGATCATTGTCAAACTTTTAATTCCAGATTTTTATAGAATTTTACCATCTGCTGTGGTGGGATTCAAATCCAGGTCCCCAGAGCTTTACCCTGTGTCTCTGGAACACTAGTCCAGTTACAATCTAGTCTCTCTGCTAAGTGCCTGTCCATCAGTGGTCAGCAGGGAGGTTCAAACGGACCTCACACTGGTGGACCAGTTCCTTGTCATCTCTGTGGGCTCCTGTCAGGGGGCTCTGGGTGACGGCAGCAGCTCCTTCACCCTCTGCCAGTAGCTGTGGCATCTGATAAGGCCATGACAACTGAGGAGTGCCCAGCCATGGCGCGGGACGCATCCTGCAGGTGGCGCCTGCACAGGCTCTCCCGGCTGGAGGATGACCGCTAAGGTCATCAGGGCCGACAAGAGATCACAGTGAGCAGGCTGCCTCTAATGTTGCTGCCAGTGAGGGGTGGGGGCAGGAGAACACCACGACGCAGCACTGGCAAAGATAAGCTTAAGTCAGCACTTTTCATGGGTGAGATGATGTCATGTGATCAGTTTTATATCCTATTTCTGTGTGGCTGTTAACACTATGGGCAGGATTTCTGGCTGTTGGGCGGGCGCGGCGGGTGGGTCTGGAAGCGGCTGGGAAATGGCCAGCCACCTGCAATTGGCCCCCGACCACTGGTCAACTAGTGAGAAGTTCAGCACTGCCGGGGCGGGGACGGGAGGAGGGCGAGTGCAAAAGCCTGCGCGTGCGGGGGAGCAAACGCTAAAAGCCCCCTGAAGACAGGGAGCTGCCTCAGGGAGCTGAAGAATTTTAAAATCAAAAATAAAGATTTTGAACATCCGAAAAAAAATTGTCCCCACATAGGACTCGCTCACATGAACAGAAACATAGGGGAGGATTATCCCCATGTCAGGTGGGCTGTTTGGAAGCTGGCGCAGAGCCGATCGCCATCCGCAATCGGCTTCACACTGCCATTTTATGTGGGTGGGCCAATTAAGGCCCACCCAGCTTGAAGTGTGGCTCCTGAGGAGAGCAGGAGTGGGCAGGCGGCGGCGGGAGTACGATGACCACCAGGTCCAATGGTAACCCGGCAGCCTGTTCAAATACAGTGCTGGCAGCCTTGCAAAGACTTATCATGGCCAGTAGAAAGGTTCCCCAGAGCACTGCTGGAGAGCAGGCCAGGCAGGAGGGTAGGGCAGCGGGCCAGTGTGCCCCTCGGTTTTCTGATGAGTGCCCTCCTGCAGGAGGTGGCAGCACAGCGGGAGATCCTCGTTCCGAAGGACGGGAGGCGGAGACCCCCCCACCTGGCCAAACTTGTCTGGGAGCAGGTGGCTGAGATAGTCAGCTCCCACCAGTGGCAGTGAAGCTGGGATGCCACGGGGAGGTAAATTGCCGAGGATGAGCGCATAATGATCCGGGGGACAGGAATGCACATTGACATTGTCTCCACTTGAACTAATCAAATGTCCTTGTTCTTCCTTTCAGCATCAGTGGAGCAGGACTGGGAGGAGGAGGAGGCAGAGGGGCCCACCTCTCACACCTGAGGGCCCTGAATATTTCCACTCACCAGCATCACACCATCTCAGCCAGGCAGGCACCAGCACAGATACTAGCACCTCGGTGGGAATTAGATGATGGCTAGTGTCCCAGGGCACATTGGTGAGGATGCTTCACACTCACTTGAGATGCAGGCAGAGACAGAGAGCGCCCAGGGTGCTGGCAGTCGGAGGACTGTTGGGGACCAGGTACATGCTCAGGCGGTGGCTGATGATTTGCCTCTGGAGTCGTTGGTGAGGCAGCAAATGCTGGAAATGCAGCAGGGTGTGCGGGAGGATCTGGCGGAGATGCATGAGGCTATGTGTGGCATGGTACCCGTGCTGGAGGAGTCCAAGCAATACATCACCGATGCATTGAGCCTTATAGCCGAGTGCCATGCATCCTCCATGAAGAGAGTGGTGACTCTTGTGGAGAGGCTCCTCCAGGAGAACAATCAGGGCCTCCTGGGGTTGCGCTCGGATCTGCCAGCACTCGCAGTGGCATTGGCCTCAGTTGGTCAGTGCCAGTGTGGGAGATGGTTTGGGCACCAAGTATCCCAACTCGGTGCCCATCCATCTACAGTGAGCAGGGAGGCCCAAGTGACCTCACGTCAACGCAGCAGCTGCCTGCCATCTCTGCGGGCTTCTCTCAGGGCGCTCCTGAATGAGGGCAGCAGCTCCTCCTTCCCTCTGCCAGTGACCGTGGCATCCGATGAGGCTACGGTGACTGGGGAGATGCCAGCTGTGGAACTGGCCGCTCCCTCCCAGGCGGGGCCATCAAAGGCTCCACGGTCCAGTGGACGCCCGCCAAGGTCGAGGCCAACAGGACAGCAGAGTGAGCAAGCTATCTCAGGTGCCAGTGCCAGTGAGGGGACAGCACCTAGAAGTAGCACCTGGAAATATAAACTTAAGGCACCTTAGGCACACCATGGGCTTCTCTCTGGTGTTGCCCCGCTATTAGTTAATGACCACTTAGCGTGATGTGCAACAATTTTGCGATTTTATTTTGTGCACAGCATGCAACCACTATCAGCGACACATGATCTGGGGGGTACTGGAGTGCACCCCCCGAACGGTCCAGGCATTAAAAGCGCATCTTGAGAAGACCAACGGCTCTGTCCACCACAGCCCTTGTGGAGGCATGGCTCCTACTGTACCACTGCTCAGCTTCTGTTCTTGGATGGCAGAGACACGTCATGAGCCACCTTTTGAGGGGATAGCCCTTGTCACCCAGCAGCCACCCATCCAGCCGGGCTGGAGCACTGAAGAGCCCCAGCACCTGAGAGTGTCTGAGGATGTAAGCACCATGGGAGCTGCCTGGGTACCTTGCACAGGCTTGCAGAATCTGCATCCTGTGATCACACACTATCTGCACGTTCATGGAGTGGAAGCCCTTCCTGTTAACGAAGGCACCGGGCTCACCTGCTGGCACCTTGATGGCCACATGTGTACAGTCTATAGCACCCTGGACGTGGGGGAAGCCAGCAATCATTGCAAAGCCTCTAGCTCGCTCTGTCTGGCTGGCCTCCTCCCAGTGGTAGTGGATGAAAGCCAATGCATGCCTGAACAGAGCGTCTGTCACCTGTTTGACACAAATGTAGATAGCTGACTAGGATTCTCCCTAGAGATCACCCAGCAACCCCTAGAAAGAGCCGGAGGATTAGAAGTTGAGGGCAGCCATGACCTTCAACGCCACTGGCATGGGGTGTCTACTCACACAGTTGGTTCGGATCTCAGGGCCTGTCACTTGACCAATGGAGGCCACTGTCTCCCTTGAGAGATGGAGCCTCCTTTGGCACTGCACCTAACGCATATTGAGGTAGCTGCTTCGCTGCCTGTAAACCCTGGCATCAGGATAGTGGCGTTTTCTGCCGCCCCTTCCGCCTAGGACTTACTGTTGGCCCTGCGCCCCTTGTGCCTGCGCCTCTCCTCCCAAAGGTGGCTCCCTTGGAGGCTGAATGTGGACTCCTGGCCTCCTCTTCCTTCTGGCCCTCTCTTCCTCCTCAGAGGAGGTGCCTCCAGTGGAGAGCACAACTCCCATTCCCAGGCTAAGGGAAGGCTTCCTGAAAACAGCAAGGCCCCAGAAATGTTGTTTACTCCAGAGTTCTAACCTGAAGCCTGTTACCCCTGTCCAAGCATCTGTGAAGAGTTTTGAAGTCTTCCTGCTCACACAGGCAATATCAGTAACTTTAAGCATTAAATGTCTGACAAAAACACTCGCAACCCCACTCACCCCTCTTATCCGGCCTGTGGATGAGGCTTATACAAATGTGGATGACCCACCTGCCCGTTGGGCCCATGCGATAACCTGAAGATTGCACGGGCCCCAAAAAATCGCCATCAATTGCTGCCTCAAAGGCCTTAAGTTGCCCATTAATTAATGGCGGGCGCTCGCCTGACATCACCGCACATCATTTTACACGTGTCCCCTCACACCAATGGGAAAATCCTGGCCATGTAAAAATTATGTCAAAACATTGTTTTTAAATTAATATCGGAAACCTCATCCCAACCATGGATGAGGTTTCCACAAAAATGCAAAGGCCACCTGGCAGATTCACCCACCCACCAATTGCAAGGTTGGACGGGCAGTGAAAAATAGCAGTTAATTAATACTTTAATGGCCTTAATAGGCCTCTTAATTGTCAGCAACCAACTCTCGTGCAAACCCACTGACCGAGTGTGAGGGTGTGATGACTTTGGGATGCTCGCCCAGCATCATCGCGTGATATTTCACGCTCTGACATGTCAGGCGCGTGCCCCCACACTGAGTGCAAAATCCTGCCCTATATTACACAATGCTACTTTTGTTTAACATTCAAGAGGATATAAGCATTGATTCTGTTTTCATGGCCTGAGTGTTCTTCATGTATTTCATAGGCCCTCAAGACGGCAGAGGGTTATGATAGACGGTAAGGGCTGAAAACTTTATTACAGAGATGTTATTCACCATTAGGGTCATAGTATAGATTCATCAGGAATGTTCAGTCGGAAGGACTCACCCTTGACATGTGTTTTAAGCCATGCCTTGGATGCCTGACTGAACGTCTGGAGAATCAAGTCCTCCCTGGTGTCCCTGCCTCCCTGGCTTTTTAATGGGCTTAATTGCCCATTTAATTGTCGGCAGGTGCGCTTCTGACTCCCACGTGGGCCTGCCAACCGCAGTACAGTGCAAGGGCATGGTGATGTCAAGACGCCCACCCGACGTGTTTTCACGCGATACTGCGCTCGTTCAGGTCGACCAGGCGTTCATGCCCGAAATGTAAAATTCCAGCCCTGTTGTAAGTTTGTACTGTAATGGAAGGCAATTTCCTCCTTTTCTTATTTTTTCCTGTTTATACAAGGTAATCCATTGAAGCAGGTAGCGATAGTCAGAGTTAGCAAGTTTTTATTTTGTTCTTTCATGTGTGGGCGTCGCAGGCAAGACCAACGTTTGTTGCTCATCCCTAATTTCCCTTGGCCAGAATTTTACACACTCCACCAACACCACCACACCCATCACCCCCCCACCAACAGCAACCCCCTCCCCACCTCCACTGCCCTGACAGGTTCTGAGGCGGGAAGGAGCGTGAAATTGTATGGATTGGATTCACTCCGGGTTCCCACCTTCCCCGACCTGGTAGCGATTTTATGCTGGGATGGGCAGGGCCTCAGGTAGGGAGCCCGCCCTTGCCCCAATTAAAACCCTTAAAGGCCACTTAAGGGCCTTTTCCTGCCTAGCTTTTTTAGGCTGGCAGGCTGATAACAGTTCGGGGAGTGCGGGGGGGTGGGAAACGTGAAAATAAAATAAGTTCCATCTCAGGTGGGAAGGGGGGGTGGTGCCTCCATCAGAGGCCCCCTTTTCATGGGGGATGCCCTCCCCTTAAGACCCAGTGACCTCTGGAGCTCCCTCTCCCACCCCAGCCCTATCACCGAGACACCGATCGCCCCCTTCGCGACCCAGCAGGCCTTCCCTGCACTCCCCGCCCTGGAACCCCTGCCATTTACCTGTCCTCTGGTCCCCAGGACTTAGTGCCAGGCTCTTCCAGACACTGCAGCGTTGCGCCAGGAGGGACTAGAGAGCTGTCGGCCAGGTGGGACTTCCTCCCAAGTAAGGAGCGGGGGCCCACCTTCTGACCATCAGTTCTCATTAGAGCATAATATGGCATCGAGACTGCTGGAGTAAGTGGGGATGTTTTCTTCAGAGTTGGTGAGCCACCTTCTTGCTGCTGCAGTCTATATGGTGGAGATACAGCCACAGTGCTGTTAGGAACAGAGTTCTGGGATTTTGACCCACCAACAGTGAAGGAACAGTGAAATAGTTCCAAGTCAGAATGGTGAGCAGTTTGGAGGGAAACTTGCTGGAGCTGCTGATGATCCCATGCATCTGCAGCCCTTCTCCTTCTAGGTTGTAGAGGTCATGGCTTTGAAAAGCAGTGTCGAAGGAGCCTTGGTGGGTTCCTGCAGTGCATCTTGTAGATGGTACACACACTGCTGCCACTGTGCAGTGACGGTGGAGGCAGCGAATGATTATGGTGCTGAATGGGGTCCCAATCAAGTGGGCTGCTTTGTCCTGGATGGAGTCGAGCTTCGAGTATTGTTGGAGCTACATTCATCTAGGCAAGTGAAGGTTCCATCACACTCCAGGCTTGTGCCTTTGAAATGGTGGACAGGCTGTGGGGACCCAGGGGGTGAGCTACTTGCTGCAGAATTCCCAGCCTTTGACCTGCTCTTTTAGCTGCAGTATTTATGTGGCTAGTCCAGTTAAGTTTCTGATCAATAGTAACCCCCAGGATGTTGATGGGGGATACATGATGGTAATGCCATTAAATATCAAGGGAGATGGTTAGATTTACTCTTGTTGTAGATGGTCATTGCCTGACACTTGTGTGGCTCATATATTACTTGCCACTATCAGCCCAAGTTTGAATGTTGTCAAGGTATTGCTGCATATCTGAGTATCATTACCTGAGGAGTTACAAATGGTACTGAATACTATGCAATTGTCAGTGAACATCCCCACTTCTGACACGAAAATGAAGGGAAGGTCATTAGTAAAACAGCTGAAGATGATTGGGCCTAGGATGCTACCTTGAGTAACTCCAACAACAATGTCTTGGGGCTGAGATGATTGGTCTCCAACAATCACAACCATATTTGTGCTAGGTATGACTTCCACCACTAACAAGTTTTCTCCTTGATTCACATTGACTTGAATTTTCGTAGGGTCCATGATGTTTTTGTTCTGAACAGGATGGGGTTTAAGTTAAACACCCCTGATTTCTCCTCTCACCACCCGTCCTTAAACAAAAAGATGTTTTTTTGATTTTTGATTTCATCCTTTATAAGTGGTAGCATATTTTCCCCAACCTCTCAGTTTTGGAGTGATCCAATCCTCTATTAGTAACCCTACCCCAAACTCAAGACAGGGTAAAATCAGAGGGTTAGTTAATTTCACACATGCTGAAAACGCAGAGAGGGTTGTCACTACGTAACCCCAATACAGTCACACAATGTAAGTGGGATAAGGGAAAGATACTGGGCAATGGTCACAGTGAGAATAAGAATTATTGTTTTACAAGAGTCCAGAGTCCAGAATCAAAAGTCCAATGGTGTATTCTTTCAGGGAGTTTAGCAGGCTGAAGTTGATATGGGTGATCCACTTCCCAAGTAGTGCTGAATTCCATGATGGGAGACGCAAATAGAGATGAATTTGCTTTGCAGTAAGATGCTGGTGCAGAATTTCAGATGTTCCAGTAGAAAATAATGTAGATGAGGGCCAGACAATTTAAACCTGGGCAGAGCTCTGTTTATGCTGCTGCTTTGTTGAAGGAAGATAACAGACTGCCTGGCTTCAGCTCCACAAGGCAATATTATAGGTTCTAGCAGCCTGGGGTGGGGTGGGGGGGGTGGGGGGGTGGGGTGGGGGGGGGGGGGGTGCGGAGGGGGGACTTTACTCCTACTTCTTACCCTTGGTTTGAACAGAGAATGTATATTCCTGGCCTGGAATCTTGAGATGGCTAATGCTTCAAACATTAATAAGTTTAGCAGAGATTTCAGGGCTGCTATTGTCTCCATTAATTAGAGATCTGCCTTAGAAATGTAAAGGGTCTTTGTGCATTTCCTTGGAATTTGATTTCTGTAGCCACAAGTGCCATCTGTTCCTCTTTAGAGATAATGAGATCCCTGCTGTTTTCTGAAGGCTAGAAAATCCAATTGTGCGAGTTGTAGCTAAGTCAAGCTTCAGTCTTATTTCATTAAAAAATTTAAGAAACCATTTATGTATAATCATAGGCATGACACCACATTTGGTCAAGTGTTGCCTTGAAGTCAAGAGCAGTCATGCTAAATGCTTAGTCTAGTTTTATAAAACCCTATAAGGCTTGGTGGTCTTATTATTACTGGATTCAAGGCACCCATCTCGAAATTTATACAAATTGAAAATTAATTGTGACAGTTATTTCAAGTTTCCCTCTGGGATTTGAACAGCTCGACATTTGTCATCTGCAGTATCATAACATAGTTGGGGGCTCTTTGAGCGATATATTTGAAACGCCTTGATTTTTTGTTGGTAAATCTTAAGGTTATGAGTACGAGGAGCACAAGTTGGTGTGAGGTTTTTTGTAGTGGTGAGACTGCAATACGGCTTTGGCAGTTGCTCAAACTTGTCTGAGAGTTCAAGTTATAACATAGGCTGGTTTATCAAAGGTAACAAAAGTTAAGTTACTGGAACTGGCAAATAAATTACAATTGATGTTGCCTGCAGGGGCTAAGAAAGCAGATATAATTGAAGGTATAGCACAGCATTTAAAGTTGGAAGTGATACCTTACTCTAGTGAGTCACAGCTGGAATGTAGTGGGACTTCAGTTAGAAATGAAGAAGCTTGAATTTGAACAAGTAAAGGAAATGAGAAAACTTGAGCTTGAGGCAGCAAAAAAGGAAAGGGCAGAAAGAGAAAAGGAAAGGGCTTTTGAAAGGGAGCAAGCAGAATGGCAGGAGAAAGAAAGAAAGCTGGAACTTGAATTCCCGGCAAGAGAGGAGGATGAAGAAAGGGAGGCAAAAGAAAGAGAAAGGGCATACCAGCTTAAAAGGCTGTATGTTAAAAAAAAGAAACCTCAGATTCTGAGGAAAGTTCTGATGAGGAAAGCATCTTTCACTTAAAACCCAGTGAGGAGATGTTAAAATTTGTACAAGCTCTTCCAAAGTTTGTGGAAAAAAGTTATTGAAGCATTTTTATTTCATTTGAGAAGAAAGCTAAACAGATGAAATGGCCACAGAAAATCTGGACATTGTTGTTACAATGCAGGTTGGTGGGTAGAGTATTTGAGGTTTATGCTTCACTGTCAGAAGAAATGTCGGTGAATTATGATGTGGTTAAAAAAAGGCTATTTTGAATCCATATGAGGCAGCTCCTGAGGCATACAGGCAGAAGTTTAGGAATATGAGAAAACAGCCTGGGTAAGCTTATATTGAGTTTGAAAGAGTAAAAAAGTAATTTTGACTGGTGGATACTGGCATTAAAAATAGAGAGACATATGCAGCTCTTAGAGAAATAATTATTTTGGAAGAATTTAAAGATTCAATCCCTTCAATAGTGACATATGGAGGAACAGAGGGTTCAAACGGTAAGACAAGCAGCAGAAATAGCTGATCATTATGAGTTAGTTCATAGAGCTAAGCCTATTTCTCATCACTTTTTTAAATCAGAAAGTGGGAAGGTGAAAGGAAGGTGGGTAGTCAGGGAAGAGGAGGAGTAGGTGAAAATTCCCAGGAAGTTCTTTTTAATCGGAATAAAAAGGAAGGTGCTGAGGGTAGAAGTGACATTCGAAAATTAAGGTGTTTTCATTGTCATAAATTTGGACATACAAAGTAATTGTGCTGGAAATTGCAGGGAAAATCTATTGGAATTATAAGGATGCAGAAAAGTTCTGAAAGTAAAAGTGGGTTCCAAGGTTAAGCCACAGGTTTGTGTACAGATAAAACAGGGAGAATCAGTGATAGGTAAAGTAGGGGAAATGTGTTCACAGTTTACTCAAGAGAATTCAAGGAGTAGGTTGCAGAAATGTTTAGAGATTTTGTATGTGAAGGGAAAGTCTTTCCATGTTTTCAGGATGGAGTAGGTAAAAATGTTAAAATTTTAAGAGACATAGGGGCTTATCAATCCTTACTGTTGTGAGATAGTGATATTTGTTGTTCAGAGGGTGTATTGCAGGAATAAGTGATAATATGTGGGGTTCATGGAGTTGCTAAACCTATTCCATTATGAGAGGTAAATTTAAGGCCTAACAGACAAGTGACTGTTGGAAAAATTGCCCATTGCAGAGGTTCAATTTATTCTGGGTAATGGTATAGATGGATCACAAATGCAGATAATGCCTATGGTAGTTGACCAGCCTGTAGAGGTGTCTTCAACAGAAGTGTTACAAAGAAAGCATCCTGAGTTGTTTCCAGATTGTGTGATAATGAGATCAGAGGCTCATAGGTTGAAACAAGAAAAACAGGAAGGACAGGCAGTTCAAAGGCAGGAAGAAGGTGTTGAAATCCAATTAGCTGATACTGTGTTTGAGATCATTGTTCAGGAAGAAAGACTAAAGGACATTTCAGCTCAAGTGTTTAACTCAAGACAGTTAGTAGAGTTACAAAAAAAAGATTTGCAGAAACAACATTTACATCAGACAGCTTACTTAGAAACAGACAAAATGAATTCCAAAATGTTATTACATTAAGGGTAATATTTTAATGAGAACATGGAGGCCGTATCATGTTTCAGCAAATGAAAACTGGGGGGAGGTACATCAGATTGCTATCCCATTTGGGTATAGAAATGAGATTCTAAGGATAGCTCGTGAATTTCCAATAGAGAGACATTTAGGACTTAGAAAGATACAGGTGAATATACAGAAACATTTTTATTGGCCTGGATTTCATAGGGATACAGCCAAATTCCACAGAAAATGTCACACATTTCAGGTGATAGGGAAACCACGAGCAGTGATTAAGCTAGCACTTTTAATTCCAATTCCAAAATTTGAATAACCTTTTACTAGTGTCATAATTGATTGTGTAGGGCCCCTCTGTAAGACTAAAAGTGGAAATCAGTATTCACTGACAATATTGGATGTGTCTACCAGGTTTTCTGAAGCAATACCTTTGAGAAACATTACAACAAAGAGGATTGTGGAAAAGTTAATTAAATTTTTTACAAGATAAGGTTTACCTTAGGAAATACAATCAAAGCAAGGTTCAAATTTAATGTCACAGCTGTTTGAGGAGGTAATGAACAGTTTGAGGATAAAACAATTTAAGTCAACAGCTTATCATCCTGAGTCACAAAGGGCTTTAGAAAGATGGTATTAAACTCTAAAAACTAAGATGAGAGTGTAGAGTCAGGATTGTCCACAGGATTGAGAAAGAGGAATTCCATTTTTGTTGTTTGCTATTAACACTCCTAATGCATTGACTGGTTTTAGCCCTTTCAAGCTAATTTGTGGTCATGAGGTAAGGGGACCATTAAAATTTATTTATGAGAAATTGGTAGGTCAAAATTCAGAAACTACACTCTTGGATTATGTATCAAACTTCAGAGAAGTGTGAGATAGAGTGTGTGAGTTGTCTAGGAAACATTTAAAGATATCACAACAAATGATAACAGTGAAAGCAGACATGAAAGCTACAGCTTGGAATTTTGTTGCTGGAGAGAAAGTGCTAGTTTTGTTACCAGTACTGGGTGACTCATTAAATGCAACGTTTATTGGGCCTTACAGGAGTGGAAAGAAACTGAGTGAAGTAAATTATTTAATAAATACTCCAGGTAGAAGAAAGAAGCAGAGGATATGTCATGTAAATATACTTTAAAACGTACTTTGACAGGGAAGAAGATCAAAAGGAGGTGTTAGTGGTGATAGACAAAGAGAAAGAAGTAGAAATGCAGGATTCTAAAATTGATTTTCTTCTAATCAAGTTGGATAATGAGGGAGTACTTGAAAACTTAAATGTAATATTGAGTTACCTTCCAGACAAGTGAAAAAGTGATTTGAATAATTTATTGCAGTCACTCAAAGCTATTTGTGGAAATAAGTTGGGGAAGACAGACTTAACTAAACACAATGCATCTATAGAAGTTACATCTTCAGTAAGGCAATATTATTATAGATTAAATCTGGCAAAGTTAGCACAAGTACAGAAAAGATTGATTTCATCCTTCAAAATCATATCATTGAGTCTAGTTACAGTAACTGGAATTCACCTATTGTACTGGAATCGAAACCGGATGGAACACAAAGACTGTGCATGGACTATTGAAAGATGAATGCGGTGACAAAATCAGATTCCTATCCTATACCATGGTTGGAGGATTGTATTGAGAAAGTGGGACAATCAAAATTTATTACAATAGATTGACTTGCTAAAAGTATATTGGCAGGTAACGTTATCAGAGAGAGCAAAGGAGATATCGGCTTTTGTGAAGCCAAATGGACAATATCAGTTTAAAATTATGTCATTTGGTATGAAGTATGCACCTGCAACATTTCAAAGACTGACAAACAAAGTAATTGCAGGTCTAAGCAATTGCGCTGTTTATATTGATGATTTAATAGTTTTCAGTCAGATGTAGGATGAGCATTTACAACATCTGGAAGAATTATTTACTCGATTGCAAGAAGCTAATATGGTGATGAACTTGGTTAAAAGTGAATTTGTAAAAGCACAAATTATGTATCTGGATCATAGCATTGGACATGGTAAGGTGGCTCCGAGAGATGTGAAAGTCAAGGCTATCGTGGGTTTCCCAGTGCCTACAACAAAGTGAGAAGTTTTGAGATTTCTGGGCATGAGTGTGTTTTATTGGAAATTTGTACCTAATTTTAGCAACATGGCCGCTCCACTGATTGAACGATTAAAAAAGAACAAGAAGTTTCAATGGACGCAGGAGTGTCAGAAGGCATTTGACAGTTTGAAAACTGTATTAACTACAACACCAGTTTTGGCAGTACCCAATTACACCAAGCAGTTTAAGTTGGTCATTGATGTAAGTGATGTAAGCATTGGGGCCAAACTGTTACAAGAAGATGACACTGGAATTGAAAAAACCAATAGAGTATTTTTCACGGAAGTTGAATGCACAACAGAGAAGATATTCAATGATCGAAAAGGAGACTTTGGGTTTGGTGTTAGCATTGCAGCATTTTGAAATTTATGTAGCAAACGATTCACCATAAACAATTGTTTATACAGACCACAATCTTAAAGTTTCTGGACAAATTTCGAGACAGAAGTGCAAGGCTATTCAGAAGGAGTTTATTACTGCAACCATTTAATTTACAGATTATGCATATCGCTGGATGAGACAACCTGATTGCAGATATTTTATCAAGAGTTTGAAGCTTAAAGGGATAATTGGACATTTTAAAACCTGGACTCTGAACTGGGATGATTTCTGTTGATGCAAAGGATTTGTATACATATTATGTTAATGCATGCACCTGGTAATGTAATAGTGTAAGTATTCAGAGAATTATAGGAGATAGTATAAGATGGACTAATAAAAATAAAGCCATCTTTTTAAATTATGAAGATTCATTTTTCAATACAGAGGGGGATGTCAAGAAGATGTAATAATTCTCATAATGTTATTAAACCTTATTGTAAAATAGAGTAATAGTGGGATGTGTCTGTGTGAGCGTGTGTGATTTTATTGAATTAGAGGCAGCTAGTCTGGGTCCTTTGATCTAAGAAGAGAGAGTAAGTTTGAAATGTTAATTGGATAAGCATCGAGAAGTTTAGGAACAGAGGTCAAAGGAACATTTGCATTTTGAAATAAACCAGGCTAGATTGTTTTCCAAGTAGGGGTGAAATATGTCACCTAGCCAGAAGAAGTTTAGAAACGGTGGGCAGGATTTTACTCGTCAGCGGGTGGGGGCGGTGCCCGCTAGCCGACACGTAAAATGATGCGCAGTGACGTCAGGGGGATCATCCGATGTCTCTGTGCCCCATTTAAGTTTTCAGGAAGGCGGGGTTGTAGCAAAATCAGCTGTGTGCCCGCCGACCTGTCAATGGCCAATTGAGGCCATTGATAGGGTCAATTAACCTTAAGGTTGGTGGGCAGGCCAGGAGCCCCTGGTTCTAGTTCTAGGCGGGAACTAGAAAAAACATGAAACCTCATACACGGGCAGTTTGAGGATTCATGTAGGTTTTATAAAAAATTAATAAACATTTAGTAAAAATTATGGACATGTCCCAACTCATGTGACATTGTCAAATGAGGGGACGTGTTAGGGAAATTTTAATTTTCTATTTTTATCTTTTTTACATTTACAGCTGATCTCCCTGAGGCTGCAATTAGCCTCAGGGAGATGAGTGCACTCTTTCGTGCGCATGCGCGAAAGAGCACATTCTTGATTTTGGGGTTCCCCATGCCCACACAGGAAGCACATAGCACTGCTGTGCGAACGTCATGCTGGATGGACCTTTATTGGTCTGCCCACGTAAAATGATGGCGTGCCTCCGATCTGGGGCGCCGATCAGAAGTGCGCCTGTACGCGCCGGCCCTTCAACTTCCCCCACAACGGGGGGAAAATTCAGCCCAGTGTGTTTATTTTTCCCCAAAGATTACTGGTAAAACTTAAGTGCTATGAGAGGGTTTTATTTTCAGGGAGATAAAGTCCAAAGACATGGTGAAACAAAGGGTATTTGCATTCAAAGAGGAAGATATGTATAAAGAAAGAGCAAAGCTATGTGTAAAGGAAGGTATTTTTAAGAGCTTGCAAGTATGAAAAGCCTTCAGCATTTCTGCCTCAAGCTGCTGTCTTCAAAGGACTGAAGTTAAGAAAACTCACTTGGAAGTCGACTTGTTCAGGATATCATGTTTCTTTTCCTGGGTCTTTTTAAGAGTTAATCACATTGTCACGGGTCTGGAGTCACATGTAGGCCAGGCCAGGTGAGCACAGCAGATTTCCTTCCCTAAAGGTCATCAGTGAATCAGGTGGGTTTTTATAGCAATAAACAATGGTTTCATGGTTATATCACCAGATACTTATGGGGCTGAATTTTTCCATCGGCGAGAAGGGGCGGGGCCCGCATGCTGAATCAAAAATGACGCGGGATGACGTCAGGGGGAACCCCCGATGGTGTCCTACCCCATTTAAATATTCAGGATGGCGGGGGCACAGCGCGATCAGATGTCCACCTGTTGACCTGTTAATGGCCAATTGAAGCCATTGACAGGATAATTAAAACAATTAAAGGGACTGCCCATCCAACCTTAAGGCTGGCGGGCAGGCCAGGAGCCCCGGCGGGCTTCTGAAAAAACATAAAATCTCATCCACTGCCGAGATGAGGTTTCATGTCAGTTTTAAAAAAGTTTATTAAAGTTTTTGTGCAATCTATTAACATGTCCCATCTCATGTGATATTGTCACTTGAGGGGAACATGTTAATGATTTTTTTATTTTTCTATTTTTAGACTTTGAAAAACTTTCAGCGATCTCCCTGAGGCAGCACCTAGCCTCAGGGAGATGTGCGCTCTTTTGCACGCATGCGTGAAAAAGCGCACTCTCGCTTTTGGGGAATCCACCCCACCCACACAGGAAGCACATAGCGCTTCCCGGCAGGTGTCATGCTGGGCGGGCCTTAATTAGGTCGCCCACTTAAAATGACGGCGGGGCCTGCTTCTCTGGTGGGCGGGGATCTGGCCCGCCTGCCCAACAGGCAGCAAATTCAGCCCATTGAATTCAAATTCCGGCATCTGCTGTTGTGAGATATAAACCTGGGTCCCCAGAGCATTACTCTGGGTCTCTGGATTACCAGTCCAATGACAATACCAATACACCACCGCCTCCCCCACTGTTGCCTTAACGAAAGTGTAACTGGGAGTTAGATTGATTAGGGGATTTAGAAGTTATCACAGTAGTAATTTGTAGATCTATGCATTTATTTAAAATAATTTCTCTTATTAATAAATGTTTAGTCTAGTTTTATACCTGTAAGACTTTGTGGTCTTATTACTACTGAATTCAAGGCACAAATCTCAAAATTTATACAAATTGAAAATTAGTTTTGACAATTATTCAAGTTTCCCTCTGGGGAAACATTTGATTAGCTCAGCATTTACCACCTGCTGTGTCATAACAGTTACAGATTGTGATTGAATACAATTCTGTTGCTGCCAATGGCCCACAGTCCCTCATGGATGCACAGTTTTGATTTGCAATATCTGTTCTGAATCTATCTCATTTAGCTCAGTGGTGGTGCCGCATAATATGATGGAGGATGTCCTCGATGTGAAGACAGAAGTTCACAAGTATTGTATGGTAATCATTCCTATCAATACTGTCATGGACAGATGCTTCTGTGACAGCTAGTTTGGTAAAGGCATGGTAAAGTAGTTATTTCCCCTGTACTGGTTCCCTCATCACCTTCCACAGGCCCAGGCCAGTAGCTTTGTCCTTCAGGACTTGGCCAGATCAGCCATTAGTGGTATTACTGAACAACTCTTGGTGATGGACACTGAAGTATCCCACCCAAGATATATTCTGTGCCCTTGCTATCCTCAGGGCTTCTTCCAAGTGGTGTTCAATATGGAGCAGTGCTGATTCATCAGCTGAGTGGGGCGGGGAGTGGCAGGGTGATAGGTGGTAAGCTGCAGGATGTTTCCTTGTCCATGTTTGACCTGATGCCATAGGAATTCATGGGGTCTGTTAACAATTTTGAGGACTCCCAGGGCAACTTCCTCCTAACCATATACTATATTTGGACTATAAGGTATGACACAATGAGTAAATCAGGAAATGGAAGGGAGGGTGAAACTCAAGAAAATTATAATCACCAGTGAAGTGGTATTCAGAAAATTGTTGGAGCTGCGGGCTAACAAGTCCCTGGGTCCTGGTGGACTTGATCCTAGAGTCTTAAAATAAGTGGTTAGTGGGATAGTTGATGCACTTGTTTTAATTTCCCAAAATTCCCTGGATTCAGGGAAGCTTCCATTAGGTAGGAAAATAGTGAAATTCACTCCTTTAATCAAAAGGGAAGGAGACAGAAAACAGGAAACTACAAGCCAGTTAGCTTAACATCTGTCAAGGGAAAATGTTAAAGTTATTATGAAAGATGTTATAGTAAGCCACTTAGATAAATTCAAGGTAATCAGGCAGAGTCAACATGTTTTTTTGAGTGGGAAACTATGTTTAACCAATTTATTGGAGTTCTTTGAAGAAGTAAAATGTGCTGTGGATAAAGGGGAACCAGAGGATGTACTATACTTAGATTTCCAGAAAGCATTTGATAAGGTGCCACATAGAAAATAAAAGCTCATAGTGTAGGGGGTAACATATTGGCATGGACAGAAGATTGGCTAGCTGACAGGAAGCAGAGAATAGACATAAATGAGTAATCTTCTGGTTGGCAAGGTGTAACGGCTGGTGTGCCACAGGAATCAGCACTGGGGCCTCAATTTTTTAAAATTTATATAAATGACTTGGATGAAAGGACCGAAGATATGTTTGCTAAATTTGCTGATGATACAAAGATAGGTAGGAAAGCAAGTTGTGAAGAGGACATAAGGAGGCCACATAGGGATATCAATAGGTTAAGTGAGTGGGCAAAAATCTTGCAAATGGAGTATAATGTGTGGAAATGTGAAATTGTCTGCTTTGGCAGGGAGAATAAAAATGAAGCATATTTTAAATGGTGAAAGATTACAGACCTCTAATATACAGAAGGATCTAGGTGTCCTAGTGCATGAATCACAAAATGTTAGTATGTATGTACAGCAGGTAATTAGGAAATTTAATAGAATATTATTGTTTATTGCTAAGGGGAATTGAAAACAAAAGTAGAGAGGTTATACTTCAGTTAAACAGGGCATTAATCAACCACATCTGGAGTACTCTGTACATTATTGGTCTCCTTATTTAAGGGAGGATGTAAACACATGCAAAGCAGCTCAGAGAAGGTTTACTAGTCTAACACCTGGAATGGGAAACTTGTCTTATGAGGAAAGGTTAGCGATGCTCGGCTAGTATCCACTGGAGTTTAGAAGAGTAAAATGCGACTTGATTGAAAGGAGTCACTGTTTTAAAATAAGGGGTCACCCATTTAAGACAGAAATGGAGAATTTTTTTGCCTCAGAGGATAGTGACTCTTTCGGACTCCCTTCCTCAAAAGGTGGTGGAAGCAGACGCTTTGAATATTTTTAAAGCAGAGCTAGGTAGATTCTTAATAAGCAATAGAGTGGAAGGTTATTGGGGGGTAGATGGGGATATGGAGTTTAGGTTACCATCAGATCAGCCATGATCTTATTGAATGATGGAGCAGGATCAAAGGGCCAAGTGGCCTACTCCTGCTCCTAATCTGTATGTTTGTATGGCTAAGCCAGGCTGTTATTAGACTAGGCTATAGGACAACTCTTCCAATTTTGGCACATCCCCCAGCTGTTTAGAAGGACTTTGCAAGGTCAGCTGGGAACGTTGTGTCATTGTCATTTCTGGTGAATATGTTCATATGTTGATGACATATAAACAAATGAAGATGTGAACAAGGAGCAAGAGTAGGCCATTCAGCCCCTCGAGCCTGCTCCTCTATTTGATAAGATCATGGCTGATCTGATAGTAACCTGAAAACTGCATTCCCACCTACCACCTATAACCTATAAGCCCCTTGCTTACCAAGAATCTATCCACCTCTGCCTTAAAAATATTCAAAGATTCTGCTTCCCACACTTTTTCAGGAAGGGAGTTCCAAAGACTCACTATACTCTGAGTGAAAAAAAAAAATTGCCTCATCTCTGTTTTAAATGATGGATTCTAAACAGATCTTGCTTTTAAAAGGAGTATCGACTCAGGGCATGAATTTCATTTATAGACACTGAGGGCCATAGCAGACAATAAACACCTGTTGCTCATGTGCCACCCTAGCTTGATTTTGAGCACGCCTTGAAATAGACAGCCAGTCAGCCAGAACAGAAAGGAACTTCAGCAAAATAATTAAATTGGGTCCTAAGCAGTACATAGGCCCTCAGAACAATTTTGTCCTTCCACTGAACCAAGTTCATAGTCTACACCTTCTGCCTAATGATGCTCAGCCTTACACGGTTAAGGTAGAATTCCTTAAAAGGGACCACTGCATGCTGCCTGGAAAAACACTGCCAAGAGTTTAATCAATGGTAGTCAATGGCAGGTGTGTTCAGTGGTGAGAGTGGACAGTATGGTGAGAAAGCTAGAAATCGACTTTGTGAAACCAGTTTGCGATCATCCACTGAGCCCATCGATGGAAGGCCATGTTTCCTGCCATTGGACATTGGGAACCTCATTGTAATACATCTACACATCATTATAAGGCCAGCCCATCAGAATCAATCCCCCCCACTCCCCACCACCCTCCCCAACCCCCAAGTGGATTGTCCAACCGCGTTGGCGTGATTGCATGCTGATGTGTTTCACAACAGCATATATAAGGCGTGTACTTGGTGGACTGCACTTTGAGTGGAACTCGGAGGTGAGCGCACAGTAACATTGTGTAGCGCTCACCAGGGTCACCTGTCAGACTACAAGGTTGATGCTTGTTGTATGGGGGTAGGGGCGAGGGCTGCCCTGCGTTGAAGTGAGTTGGGATGGGGGCAAGGGCTGCCCTGTGGTTGAGGTGACTGGGGTTCGGGGCAAGGGCTGCCCTGTGGTTGAGGTGACATGGGAGTGGGGGCAAGGATTGCTCTGCAGTTGAGGCACATGTTTGGGGGGGTTGGGCAAGGGTAGTGCACAAGCACGTGCGGGTGATGAGGAAGGAAGAGACCACACATTAGGGAAACATTGGAAAAGTGACCATCCCTCAGCAGCTGAGACAGTTCAGATGCAGCCACATTGACATGCGTGGAGTCGGGCCTCTAGCTTATCTTCCCACTCAAGCAATAAAGAGGCATGAAAGTGCCACCAAATGCTCCAGAGATTTTCACCCCTCAGGCACAGTCTACAAACTAATGAGCATTTTAGTGCACGGCAGACCAGTTGGACAACTGGGCAAGTTGTACAATCTCCTTGCTAAAGCTGGCCATGTAGCAGTCACTGCTGGAGGCACTCACAGCCCCTTGCAGTGTCATCATCCCGGTTTGGATCAGTCTCCCTCACAGTTCAAGCTAACAGCGCAGCCTTGCAGTGCGGGTTAGGAGAATGCCTGCACCTGAGCTGAGAGCACAGCATACAGCCCAATGGGCAAATCCAATTGGTCAGGTGGAGTGAGACGGAGGTGAGTGGAGTTTCGGGCAGCCATGCAGTGTGATAAACTCTGGCCATCCAAGTGGTGGCCAGCACTCTCCGGGATGCGTTAAGGGGCCTTCAGACTTACCCAAGCAGGGCTCTTAATATACCCAAGCTAACCAAAGTGTCTCTCTATATCATCCTACAGGAGGAGTACATCACGAGAATGAGGCCTGGTGAACTAGCTGTATGCCTCGTCGCATACAGTGAGTGGAGATGATTGAGAAGAGAGTGATGGAGTCACCTGCGCAGAGGAAGAAGCAGCACCCTCAGGGAGAAGGGATGGCTGGGACTCCCGGTCACGCCACTGAGAGCCAGAGCAAGCCATCATTAGTCAGCGCCTAGCTAGACCCATGGTCTATGGATGTCACATTTCGTTCCTGCAGAGGACCGACAACCAGTGTCACCATAAACTGCGCATGTCTCAGGAACTGATTGGTCACATCTACCAGCTACTGCAGGATTTGGAAGGATCAGGCCAGATGATAACTATGCCTGGCATGTGTGTGTGGTGAGTAAACTCATGGACAGAATGAGGACAATAAAGGTGTGTGTGGGAGAGTGAATGGTGAGGTCCCTTGAACAGGCAGTGAGTGAGATCCCTGTGGATGCGTGATGGGTTTGTGTGTGTGTGTGTGTGTGTGTGTGTGTGTGTGTGTGTGTGTGAGTTGACAATGATAAGAAGAGTGACTCATTCTGGCAGAAAAAAGGAGATCATTCATCCTCTTGTGGCTGTCCTCTTTTCACTCCCACTGCCTCCCAAGCCGAATTGGTGATGTTGCTGCCCTGCATCCTGATCAGAGGTAGAGGACGTAACGGCAGACATCCACTGCATCCAAAATGTGCTCGAGGGACGCGTCATTGAACTTGGGGGCTGCAGTCTTTTTGCCTTTTAGGGCCATCCTGTCTTCCATGTAGCAGTCCTGGGCTGCAAGCACTGAGAGGTGTGAGCGTGGCTGCACTTTAAATATGACGCCAGGCATGATGAAGCGGTGGGGTGATGACATGACAGGAAAATGAGAGTCCGCCCCACCATGGGAATGGCGTGGTTCACGGGAATGCATAATTCAGGTGGCGAGTTTTGGATGACATGGTGTGAGAAGCCACCATTGCAGCCGATGGGTAAAACCTCATTTTCCCCGCCCGCTACCACACTTCGTCAAAATGTGGGACGATTACGCCCAATGATTTTTGGAGGGTCAGGAACAGAAGAATGCTTTTACTGATTCCACAACAGTCTTCTGGCCTGCTGCCAAAAGCATCTGTGCCCCGTCCCCTCCCCAGCTCCCCGAAGTTACCCATTTGAGTTCAGCTCTGTGGAGAGGCCTGTGGAGCAGCTGGCTGATTTTAACTCTCCCCAATTGGCACTGAGAACTCACTGATATAATATTGAAGAAGATCAACCATAGAACAGGTCTGAGCCTCCAGAAAACCTCATCTGGCTGGTGTTGCGATAGCTTAAAATAAAAGAATCAAACTTATGAATAATAGCTAGCTCACTTCATCGGGAGTGAGAAATCATTTGAATGGCCAGCAACCTGACAGGTTACTACAATGAAATATTAAATAATTATTTTCTGGTCCATAGTTATGATAAGTTCAACACTTGAAAATAAATCAACAATGAAATATGTGCAACATCACACCACTGACAGTGCTACTAGTATACTTGTACAAAAAATAGTGCCACAGCTCACTCACAATCATGGCAATGTGTGAATTTCTTGATGCATTGTCAACAGTTTGATCGGGTTGTTTGCAAAATTCTGTTAATTTCAACCATTTGGTTGCTTACCTGCTGTTCTACCAAAAGTAAATGAAATGTTACACGATGACATGAGCATTCTGCATGTGGAAGTTGTCTATTTTTTGATGAGAGCTCCAGCCACCTATATTGGGCTGAATTTTACGCTGTGAGATCGAGAGTGTTTCCCGCTTTGCGGAGCGTATTATGGGGTGTGTTGATGTCAGGCGCCATTTACGACATCATCATGCCAGTTTTTGATAATGCGGCATGCAGAAGGGCCAAAAAGTCAGGAACCCGCCTGCATTATATAAATATTAATTTAAAAGTTAATTCAGCTAATTAACTACACATCTCACTGCAACAATATGGCCAGAAGGCAATAACATACCTTTAGGATGAGATTTATGACAGGTGGGGAATCTGTTTTTTAAAGGACAAGCTTTCTGGACAGTTTTAAAACTGCAGCTGAGACCAGAGCCTCAGCTTTGCAGTTCAAACTCTATTGACTGCGGGGACAGCTCATTTAACTAGACAGAGGGTCCTTTTGGACATTTTCCATGAAGAGAATTCTCCTCTGGTTCAGAGGGCTCTTTTTATGGAGTACTTTCCTGCCCATTACCCAACAGTGAGGGGTGAAAAGTCTAGGAGACAGATGGGGATTGTTGAGTTGGTTGGAGACATGACCTCCAGTGAAGAGGAGAGAAGTATGATTAGGAGAAGGGTGAGACGCAGAAGGAAACACAGGAAAGCTCAGGATGCTGTCATTCCTCAGGAAGGGAACAGTGCAGCACCAGACCTCAATGCTCAGAAGGAGGCCAGAAACCATCATCTGAGGCACAGGTGAACTTATGCCACTCCGAGGGTAGATGGGTAGCAATTCAACTGCCTGCAATGAATGAAAGAAGAAGAGTCAGGCTTTCAGGACTGATTTTTTTTATTCGTTCATGGCATGTGGGTGTCACTGGCTAGGCCAGCATTTTTTGCCCATCCCTAATTGCCCTTGAGAAGGTGGTGGTGAGCTGCCTTCTTGAAAAGCTGCAGTCCATGTGGCATTGGTACACCCACAGTACTGTTAGGGAGGGAGTTCCAGGATTTTGACCCAGCGACAATGAAGCAACGGTGATATATTTTGAAGCCAGGATGGTCAGCGGCTTCGAGGGGAACTTCCAGGTGGTGGTGTTCCCGTTTATCTGCTGCCCTTGTCCTTCTAGATGGTAGTGGTCATGGGTTTGGAAGATGCTGCCTAAGGAGGCTCAGTGAGTTCCTGCAGTGCATCTTGTAGATGGTACACACTGCTGTCACTGTGCGTCAGTGGTGGAGGGAATTAATGTTTGTGGATATGGTGCCAATCAAGTGGGATGCCTTGTCCTGGATGGTGTCAAGCTTCTTCAGTGTTATTGGAGCTGCACTCATCCAGGCAAGTGGGGAATATTCCATCAAACCCCACTTAGTTGTGCTTTGTAGATGGTGGACAGGCTTTGGGGAGTCAGGAAGTGAGTTACACATGGCAGGATTCACAACCTCTGACCTGCTGTTGTACCCACAGTATTTATATGGTTAGTCCAGTTCAGTTTCAGCTCAATAGTAACCCCCAGGATGTTGATAATGGGGGATTTAGCGATGGTAATGCCATTGAATCTGAAGGAACAATGGTAGGTTATCTCTTGTTGGAGACGGTCATTGCCTGGCACTTACGTGGAGTGAATGTTACTTTCCACTTGTCAGCCCAAGCTTGGATATTGTCCAGGTCTTGCTACATTTGGACATGGACTGCTTCAGTACCTGACGAGTTGCAAATGGTGCCGAACATTGTGCAATCATCAGCGAGCATCCCCACTTTTAACCTTAAGATGGAAGGAAGGTCATTGATCAAGCAGTAGAAGATGGTTGGGCTGAGCACACTACCCTGAGGAACTCCTGCAGTGGTGTCCTGGAACTGAGATGATTGATCGCCAACAACCACAACCATCTTCCTTTGTGCTAAGTATGACTCCAACCAGCGGAGAGCTTTCCCCTGATTCCCATTGACTCCAGTTTTGCTGGGGCTGTTTGAAGCCACACTCGGTCAAATACTGACTTGGTGTCAAGGGCAGTCACTCTCACCTCACCTCAGGAGCTCAGCTCTTTTGTCCATGTTTGAACCAAGGCTGTAATGAGGTCAGGAGCTGAGTGGCCCTGGCAGAGCCCAAACTGAGCATCAGTGAGCAGATTATTGCTAAGCAAGTGCTGCTTGATAGCAGAGTTTATGACCCCTTTCATCACTTTACTGATGAAGGAGAGTAGACTGATGGGGCGGTAATTGGCTGGATTGTATTGGTCCTGTTTTTTGTGTACAGGAGATACCTGGGCAATTTTTTTGTTGCCGTGTAGATGCCAGTGTTGTAGTTGTACTGGCACAGCTTGGCACGGGGCGTGTTAAGTTTTGGAGCAGAATTGACATCACTATGTGAGAGGCTTGCAGGGGAGATCTCACCCAGCTGCCTTTGGAGCCACCAGTGCCTGTCGCATTGAAGGTGATGGTGGTCTTTTACTTGACTGCAACAGGCTCATTCCAGGCAGCCTGTGGAGACCTCAGTGGGGTAATGCCGCCTGCTGCACATCATTGCATCAAGGTGTTCACAGCGGTAATGTTCTGAAGGGCTGTGAATTACATGGACAGCCATGCCCCTTTATAAACAGGAAGGGCTTGCACTTGATCAACGGGCAGCTGGTGTGCGACCATAATTGTCGAGTCATGCCGGTGTGTGCCAGCTACCTGGACAGCAGTCACTGCTCATACATCCTTAGAAACTCCAGGATTCCAGGCCTTTTCAGTGGCCCACATTCCTTGGAGTTGTGGCTACTAGGTGATAAGGGTCATCCACTAAAAAGATGGCTGATGACACCTGTCAGGCTGCCTGGCGCAGAGAGGAGGTACAATGAGAGCCACACCAGCACCAAGGCCAAACGTGGAGCAGACCATCCCGATCTGCTAGCAATGCATTTCCAATGCCTGTACGGATCTGGAAGTGCATTGCGGTATTCCCCCTCTGGGGTTGCTGAAGGTCATGATTTGCTGTGCACTCCATAGCACTGTCATCCAAAGCGGAGATGCCCTAGAGGATGATGGCACTCCAGATGGCAGACAATCCTCTGGGGACAAGAGTGAAGATGAGTTGAGGAGCACAACTTTGCTCCTGCTGATGGCCCTGACTGTGATCATGTGGATAGCCATGACACCAGATAGGCCCCAAAATGGCAAAGTTTTCTAGACTACATCTAGCCACTGCCACAGAAGAGCGTTGGCGAACTCTTGGTCCATTTCCCAGGGCTCGACACGAGCTGACCACGTTGATCATATACTGCATGAAGTAGGATACCAAGGACAGCTTCACTAATTCTAGGGCCAGTTTCGCCCCTTCAAGAATGCTTCTCCCCTCAGTCTGATGATTCAGACATCTATGCGTGGAAATATGTAATGAACGTACAACTCCTCATTCGAATAGGTGGGAATCTTGCTGATTTTTTAAATTTCTGCCACCTATGAAGACTGACATAGTTGGCAGAGATTAGCTGAAATTTAAATTGACATGCCTTGCCAGACTGGAAAATGTACAAATCTTTACTCCGTATGGTAAGTGCACTCGATTGATCATCTGGTGGATCACCTGACATTGTCCTGTGGCAGGGGGCCCTTTAAAGTTCTGCCCATGACCTTGTTCCAGGTGAAAAACTACAGCCTCAAAGATGGGTCATCGCGCCATCCAGTACTCATTTGGTGGGATGATGGTCTATATACTGCCTTCGCTGCTTTTTTGCTGCAATTAGCATATTATCCGATGCACACTGACCGTGGGCCCAGAAGTCAGAACGCTGCCGACCTCCGGGTACAGAACCTACCATTGGCATGCAACCATATTATTCAGCCTCTTGTATTTTTTTTCCAAATTTCCCTCCATTTTTCTTAAAGCGTTGATTGAAATTGGAGTCAATTCTAATTCCAGTGGCTGCAGCCTTCTCATACCTCTTCACATTCCCAAATTCACATGCAAGATTAGACCAGTTCACTATTTTTCAAGGAGGGCACGAATCTGGAAGCGCATTGCAGTATTCCCCCTCTGGGGTGTTGCTGATGGTCATGGTTTGCTGTGCACTCCATAGCATTGTCATCCAAAGTGGAGATGCCCTAGAGGATGATGGCACTCCAGATGGCAGACAATCCTCTGGGGACAAGAGTGAAGATGAGTTGAGGGGCACAACTTTGCTCTTGCTGATGGCCCTGAATGTGATCAAGTGGATAGCCATGACACCAGATATGCCCCAATATGGCCTGGTTCAGTTGTCACGAGATCAACATATAAATGTTTTTCTCTCAGGAATTATGAGACAGTGATCAGAAGGATGACCAAGAGCTGATTTTCTCTATCCTAACTTGGAGACTCAGATTAATTGCACCGTTGTGTTTACTGCAATTTATCAAAATTTTCTTCTCTCAGAGGGTTGTGAATCTTTAGAATTCTCTACCTCAGAAATTGTGGTAATTTATCAATGAATATATTCAAGGCTGAGATTGATGGATTTTTTGTGTCTTAGGGAATCAAGGGATATGTGAAATAGATGTGAAAGTGGAGTTGAGGCAGAGGGTTAGCCATGATCATCAAATGGTAGAGTGGGATTGAGGGGTCATATGGTCTACTCCTGATCCTATTTCTTCTGTTCTTGTCTGATCATTGTGTCAGGGCAAAATTCTTAATGACACATTGCTGCATCGATTGACAAGGGTAAATAGATCATCACAACCAGCAATGGGAAACTGCTGAAATATAAATTATTACAATATAGAACTATAGAAACACAGTTTATGCCTTTTGGTGTTGTGATCATGAATATATTGTAGAGACTGGAGCCATGTTGATTGCAATTTCACTAACACTGTCTTACCTTCAGTTGTTATGAGGTGACATTTCTCTATTGTTAATTTCCCAAGAATTTGATTCAAATAAAGCTAGCTTCATTCTTACCTCCATATTCTCCTGGCAGACTTTTTTTTTAAACAAAGGAAAGTAAGTAAAGGGACGTTGCATCAGTGTAACAGAAACTAACTGCTCCCTTCTGGTTACTTCAACAATATGAATCCACAGGGCATTTTAAAATGCTGAGCTGCAGACTAGTGGAAGAAGGTGCATTCTGAATCTCAGAGAAACAATGTGGTTCAGCAAACTTGAAAGATGGGTTTAGTGGAACTAAGAGGGAATGGAAAAAGTCAAGAGCTTCATGAGGGAATAGCACAACCTATCAAGAACTGCAAAAATTGCTTACCCAACATGTTAGTAGCTAAATACACAGACAGACCAGAGATCCTGGGTGTAATCCTTGGTTGGTCCTAAGCAAACTGATTTCTTTTAGGATGACAGTGGAGACACTAATTCAACTATTTTGGTGATGGATTGATATCTAGCCATCCCACCCGATTCTCCCTTCTGTTGGCTTCAAAAGGATATGGGGCATGTGGCAGCCTGCTGATCCATATTTGCCTGTTTTGTGCCCTACCAAAGCTGAATTTCCCCCTCTCCATTTAGCCTCAGTGTTTTCAGACAAAGGAGAGAGCAATCAAACAGTGACCGCACTCATGATTTTTCTCCAGACAGCACTGTTAGAAATTGCATGTTTGTGCAGGTACGAACAGTGAGCACTATACAAGCAAATATTAAAAAATATATAAATATGCAATATACAAAATGAGACCACTTGGTTGAGGTACCAGGCAACTGCCGTAAAATTCAAAATAGTATCCAAACATGACTCAGCGCCTTCAGAAAAAGGAATGTAGGGAATGGAACACGTGAATCCATGAAAAAAGACTGGTATTTTGTTGCAAATCTCTCAGGAATGTCCGATGCACTCCACACAGGTGGAATTATTTTAGAAGTGTAGCGGCTATGTTATGTGAGAAAATTTGGCAGATATTTTGAGCATAACAAGATCCTATAAATAGTTAAACTGTTTTTTGTAGTGTTGTCAGATGGATGAATGTTGGCCAGTAAGTTAGGAGCACTCTGTGCACAAATAGTCCCTTAAAGGTTTTGTCATTCATTTGAGTAGGCAGTCAGTGCCTTGGTTTGTTCTTCCGTATTATAGTAGTGTAGTAGTTACTATAATACTGCACTTCCTCAACAATGGTCAGGACTCTTAATGGGACTTGAATTACAATCCATTAACTCAGAGGGAAGATTGCTGCTATAATTTATTCTATGACAGTTCTGCCAAACAAAACATCTCAACAATGGTACAAGGAACACTCTAAATTCATGAGGATATAATTTTGGTGATGCTGTTGTGCCAAAGGAGATGTGGAAGAGTGAAATTTCTATCTGTCCTTTTAGTCCTGCCATGACTACTCATTAACATAATACAAATGGGCACCTATACCAGGAGCACTCATCTGTGGAAATAGTGCAGTATTGGACAGGTACCTTGCCATTCTGTGTGATGTTGGACAGGTACCTTACCATTCTGTGTGATGTTGCACAGGTACTTTGCCATTCTGTGTGATATTGAACAAGTATCTTGCCATTCTATGTGAAATTGGACAAGTACCTTCTCATTCTGTACGATATCGGATAGGTAACTTGCCGTTCTGTACGATATTGGATAGGTAGCTTGTCATTCTGTACGATATTGGACAGGTAACTTGCCATTCTGTGTGATATTGGACAGGTACCTTGTCATTCTGTATGATATTGGACAGGTACCTTGCCATTCTTTGTGATATTGAACAAGTATCTTGCCATTCTATGCGAAATTGGACAGGTACCTTCTCATTCTGTACGATATTGGATAGGTAACTTGCCATTCTGTACGATATTGGATAGGTACCTTGTCATTCTGTATGATATCGGATAGGTAACTTGCCATTCTGTACGATATTGGATAGGTACCTTGTCATTCTGTACGATATTGGGCAGGTAACTTGCCATTCTGTGTGATATTGGACAGGTACCTTGTCATTCTGTATGATATTGGACAGGTACCTTGCCATTCTGTGTGATATTGAACAAGTACCTTGCCATTCTATGTGAAATTGGACAAGTACCTTCTCATTCTGTACGATATCGGATAGGTAACTTGCCGTTCTGTACGATATTGGATAGGTACCTTGTCATTCTGTACGATATTGGACAGGTAACTTGCCGTTCTGTGTGATATTGGACAGGTACCTTGTCATTCTGTATGATATTGGACAGGTACCTTGCCATTCTTTGTGATATTGAACAAGTACCTTGCCATTCTATGCGATATTGGATAGGTACCTTCTCATTCTGTACGATATTGGATAGGTAACTTGCCATTCTGTACGATATTGGATAGGTACCTTGTCATTCTGTATGATATCGGATAGGTAACTTGCCATTCTGTACGATATTGGATAGGTACCTTGTCATTCTGTACGATATTGGACAGGTAACTTGCCATTCTGTGTGATATTGGACAGGTACCTTGTCATTCTGTATGATATTGGACAGGTACCTTGCCATTCTTTGTGATATTGAACAAGTATCTTGCCATTCTATGCGAAATTGGACAGGTACCTTCTCATTCTGTATGATATCGGATAGGTAACTTGCCATTCTGTACGATATTGGATAGGTACCTTGTCATTCTGTATGATATTGGACAGGTAACTTGCCATTCTGTGTGATATTGGACAGGTACCTTCTCATTCTGTATGATATTGGACAGGTAACTTACCATTATGTGTGATATTGGATAGGTACCTTGTCATTCTGTACAATATTGGACAGGTACCTTGTCATTCTGTACAATATTGGACAGGTAACTTGCCATTCTGTATGATATTGGATAGGTACCTTGTAATCCTGTGTGATATTGGACAGCTACCTTGCCATTCTGTGTGATGCCGTACAGGTACCTTGGCATTCTGTATGATATTGGACAGTTATCTTACCATTCTATGTGATGTTAGACAGGTACATTGCCATTCAGTGTGATATTGGACAGATACCTTGCCATTCCGTGTGATGTTGGACAGATACCTTGCCATACTGTACGATATTGAATAGGTACCGTGTCATTCTCTTTTTTTTTGCTAACTTGGTGTAGTTTGGTTTATAGAGCTAAAAATAGATTAGTAGAAAAATAATCATTTTGAATCAGTGTCAAACTATCACGTGTGAGTAAGCTGATTTTTAATGACTGAATATGTTTCAGTTGAAACATATACAGAACCATTAGCTTGTTATATTGGGGTGCAATAGTCCGTTCTTCAAATAACCAAAAAAAATGCATTCAGAAGTTTTTTTATAACCTTCCTGTTGGTGTCCTTGCTCTTAAAAAGAGGAGCTTAATTTTTTTGACCTCCTCAAAGATCCACATATGGGGCCAAATTTTGCCCTCGCCGGGTGGGTGGACCCAAGAGCAGTCATGAAGCCGACCACCGCCTGCACTCTGGCCTCGATATGGATTTCACGCTGGCTGGCCATGTGAAATGCTTGTGGCAGTGCTCAGTGCTGCCTGTGTTGGGGCAGGAGGAGCTTGAGCACGGAAGCGTGTGCATGCATGAGGAAATGCGCAGTGAAAGCTCCCTGAGGCACAGAGGTGCCCCAGAAAGCTGAAGACTTTTAACAATAAAAATAAAAAAATAAAAATAATTAAAACATGTCCTCTGATGTGGCCCTGTCACATGAGCAGGGGCATGTTAAATTTGAATGGTAAAAGTTTTTTTTTATTAATTGTCGAAACCTCATCCCACTCGTGGATGAGGTTTCACAAAAAATGCCAAGGCTGCTTGGCCTTTTTGCCCTCCTGCCAACTGAACAGTTCGACAGGCAGCGAAAAATTCGAGTCATCACACGCGATATTTCAGTCGGCAGGCGCACGTCAGAGTTGGCAGCGCACCCGCCAACAATTAAAAGGCCATTAAAACATTAATTAAAATATATTTTTTGCTGCCCGTTTAACCATACACTTGATGGGCAGGCAAAAACGCCAAGCGGCCTTTGCACTTTTTTAGAAACCTCATCCATGGGTGGGATGAGGTTTCCAAAAGCAAATAAAAATAAAACCAAAACTTTAATTTTCCAATAATAACATGTCCCTGCACATGTGACAGAGTCACATGGGAGGGACATGTTTAATTACATTTCTATTTTTTAAATTATTATTTCATATATCATCATCTCCCTGAGTCAGATTACGAAGCGCACACTTGCACGCATGCATGAAAGTCGCGCTTGCCCAGCTCACACTCCTCCCCCCACCCGCACAGGCGGTGCTGAGTGCTGCCACTCATGTTTCATGCTAGGAGGGCCTTAATTGGCCCGCCAGTCTGAAATTGCCTTCCGGGCCGGATTGCGTGCGGCGATCGGCTTCCTGACTGCCTCCGCCCTGCGAGCCCACACGCCAAGGGCAAAATTCTGCCCATGGTTTATAACGCATTCAGCAGAAAATCCCAAAGGTGGTGTTGAATAACAGGGAGCTGGGAGTATGTTTCCCCACCTGAATTTCATCCTACATTTGTTCAAGGGTTAAGCCAGTTTACTAACATAATAAATGAAGAAATTTAAAAGCTCCTTGGGAAAAACCTCTTTGACCAAGCTTTTTGTTATCTACTCCAATAACTCCTTAGGTGACACAGTGTCAAGTTTTGTTTGATAATGCTCCTGAGAAGCAATTTGGGACATTTTACTACATTAAGTGTGCTATATAAATACAAGTTGTTGTTGAAAGGAAAAACATGGTAGTTCTTTTACAAGTGATGCTTCAACACATTTAGTTTTCGGATCTTCACTGTGCCCTTGCAATCCATTGCCCCCTTTAATGTTAATCTGTAATGTTCCAACATGCTTCACAAGCCCAAAGAAGACATTGTTCCCATTTTATGTCATATAAAATCCTCAACATTTCATATCAACAGAAGTATAGCAGGTTGTCTGAAATTTAAAAAAAAACACTGAAATCAATTGCATACAGACTCATACAGCATCGTATTGGAGAAAGACCAGTTATAAACCAATCAAGAATCATCTGGCACAACAATGCTAGCTATTATGACCTTTATCTACCAATCTGTTTCTTTGTTTTGTTAGAAAGCCAAATATCAGAAAACCCATTTGACACAGAAAATATTAGCTAGCTTCATTGAATCATTTATAGGTTCTGAAGAAACAAAAGAAACACAAGATGCAATAACACCATACTTAAACAGTATTGCATACAGATTTTAGCACAAAAGCGAGCCATTCAGCCCAACAGGTCACAGAAACATAGAAAATACAAGCAGGAGTAGGTCATTCAGCCCTTCAAGCCTGCTCCACCATTTAATATGATCATGGCTAACCCTCTATCTCAATGTCATACTCCCCCTCTCTCCCAATACCCCTTGACGCCTTTAGGGTTTAGAAATCTATCTATTTCCTTCTTAACTATATTCAGTGACTTGGCCTCCACAGCCTTCTATGGTAGAGAATTCCACAGGTTCACCACTCCCTGAGTGAAGAAGTTTGTCCTCATCTTAGTCCTAAATGGCCTACTCCATATCCTGAGATTGTGAACCATTGTTCTCAAGCTCTCAGTGAGAGGAAACATCAATAAGATTCCCCTTTCATTCTTCTAAACTCCAGTGAATACAGGCCTAGTCAGCCCAATCTCACCTCATACGACAATCCTGCCATCCCAGGAATCAGCCTGGTAAACTTTTGCTGCACTCCCTCTGTTGCACATATATCCTTTCTTAGGTAAGAAGACCAAAACTGCAGACAATACTCCAGGTGTGGTCTCACCAAGACCCTGTACAGCTGCAGCAAGACATCCTTGTTCATGTACTCAAGTCCTATTGCAATGAAGCACAACATGCCATTTGCTTTTTTAACTAATTGCTACACCAGCATGCTAGCTTTCAGAAGAGCAAAGTACAAAGACACCCAGGTCCCTTTGTACATCAACATTTCCAAATCTATCACCATTTAAATAATAACAAAATCAAAAATACCTGGAAAAACTCAGCAGGTCTGGCAGCATTGGTGAAGAGGAGTGCAGTTGACGTTTTGAGTCCGCATGACTCTTCAACAGAACTAATTAAAAATAGAGAAGGGGTTAAAATAAGCTGGTTTAAGTGGGGAGGGGAAGATGAGACAAGAAGAGCTAGGTAGAGGGCCAATGATAGGTGGAGATAACCAAAAGATGTCACAGACAAAAGGACAAAGAGGTGTTGAAGGTGGTGATATTATCTAAAGGAATGTGCTAATTAAGGGTAGAAAGTAGGACAAGCAAGGTACAGATAGCCGTGGTGGGGGTGGGGTGGGGTGAAGGGAAGGGATATAAATAGGCTAAAAGGTAGAGATAAAACGATGGATGGAAATACATTTAAAAATAATGGAAATAGGTGGGAAAAGAAAAATCTATGTATATTATTGGAAAAAACAAAAAGGAGGGGGTAAACTCTGAAAGGGGGTGGGGATGGAGGAGACAGTTCATGATCTAAAGTTGTTGAACTCAATATTCAGTCCGGAAGGCTGTAAAGTGCCTAGTCGGAAGATGAGGTGCTGTTCCTCCAGTTTGCGTTGAGCTTCACTGGAACAATGCAGCAAGCCAAGGATGGACATGTGGGCTAGAGAGCAGGGTGGAATGTTGAAATGGCAAGTGACACGGAGGTCTGGGTAATGCTTGCGGACAGACCGAAGGTGTTCTGAAAAGCGGTCACTCAGTCTGCATTTGGTCTCTCCAATGTAGAGGAAACCGCATTGGGAGCAACAAATTCAGTAAGCTAAGTTGAGGGAAGTGCAAGTGAAATGCTGCTTCACTTGAAATGAGTGTTTGGGCCCTTGGACGGTGAGGAGAGGGGAAGTGAAGGGGCAGGTGTTGCACCTTCTGCGGTTGCACGGGAAGGTGCCGTGGGAGGGGATTGAGGTGTAGGGGGTGATGGAGGAGTGGACCGGGTGTTATGGAGGGAACGTTCCCTATGGAATGCCACCAGGGGGGTGAAGGGAAGATGTGTTTAGTGGTTGCATCATGCTGGAGTTGGCGGAAATGGCAGAGGATGATCCTTTGAATGCGGAGGCTGGTGGGGTGATAAGTGAGGACAAGGGGGACCCTATCATGTTTATGGGAGGGAGGAGAAGGTGTGAGGCCGGATGCGCGGGAGATGGGCCGGACAGGGTTGAGGGCCCTGTCAACCACCATGAATGGAAAACCTCGGTTAAGGAAGAAGGAGGACATGTCAGAGGAACTGTTTTTGAAAGTGGCATCATCAGAACAGATGCGACGGAGGCAAAGGAACTGAGAGAATGGGATGGAGTCCTTACAGGAAGTGGGGTGTGAGGAGCTGTTGTGGAGGTAGCTGTGGGAGTCGGTAGGCTTGTAATGGATATTGGTGGACAGTCCATCACCAGAAATTGAGACAGAGAGGTCAAGGAAGATAAGGGAAGTGTCAGAGATGGACCATGTGAAAATGATGGAGGGGTGGAAATTGGAAGCAAAATTAATAAATTTTTCCAGGTCCAGACGAGAGCATGAAGCAGCACCGAAGTAATCATCGATGTACCAGAGAAAGAGTTGTGGAAGGGGGCCGGATACCCCATAAAGAGACAGGCATAGCTGGGGCCCATGCGGGTACCCATAGCCACACCTTTTATTTGGAGGAAGTGAGAGGAGTTAAAGGAGAAATTTTTCAGTGTGAGAACAAGTTCAGCCAGACGGAGGAGAGTAGTGGTGGTGGGGATTGTTCAGGCCTCTGTTCGAGGAAGAAGCGGAGAGCCCTCAGACCATCCTGGAGGGGGATGGAGGTGTAAAGGGATTGGACATCCATGGTGAAGAGGAGGTGGTTGGGGCCAGGGAACTGGAAATTGTTGATATGATGTAGGGTGTCAGAGGAATCACGGATGTAGGTGGGAAGGGACTGGACAAGGGGAGAGAGAATGGAGTCAAGAAATTTAAATAATACTCTGCCATTCTGCTTTTCCTACCAAAATGAATAATTTCACACTTATCCATGTTATACTGCATCTGCCATGTATCTGTCCACTCACTCTACCTGTCTAAATCCACACAAGCCTCCTCCCACCCCTTCAACATATCCTTCTATTCCTTTCTTCCTCATATGTTTATCTAACATCCCATTAAATGCATCAATACCTTTTGCCTCAAACAATTCTCATGTTAGTGAGTTCCACATTTCAACCACTCTCTGTATAAATAAGTTGTGCCTGAATTCCCTATTGGATTTATTAGTGAGTGTTTTATACTGATGGTCGCTTGTTCTAAGATAAAGGTAAAATACTGTAGATGCTGGAAATCTGAAATAAAACAGAAAATGCTGGAAAATGTCAGCAGGTCTGGCAAGATCTGTGGAGAGAGAAACAGAGTTAATGTTTTGAGTCCGTATAACTCTTCTTCAGAGCTCTGAAGAAGACTCATATGGACTTGAAACATTAACTGTTTCTCTCTCCACAGATGTTGCCAGACCTACTGAGTTTTTCCAGCATTTTCTGTTTTTATTTGAGTCCCTTGTTCTAGACTTCCTGACAAGTGGAACCACCTTCTCCATGCCTACCCTATCAAACACATTAATCATCCTAAAAACCTGAATTAGGTCACCCCTTTTTTAGAGACAAGAACCCCAGCCTGTTCGATCTGTCCTTATGGGCAAAACTTTTTAATTCTAGTATCATCCAATAAATCCTTTTCAAAAACAAAACCAGAATTACCTGGAAAAACTCAGCAGGTCTGGCAGCATCGGTGGAGAAGAAAAGAGTTGACGTTTCGAGTCCTCATGACCCTTCGACAGAACTTAAGTTCAAGTCCAAGAAAGAGTTGAAATATAAGCTGGTTTAAGGTATGTGTGTGGGGGGCGGAGAGAGAGAGAGAGAGAGGTGGAGGGGGGGTGTGGTTGTAGGGACAAACAAGCAGTGATAGAAGCAGATCATCAAAAGATGTCAACAACAATAATACAAAAGAACACATAGGTGTTAAAGTTAAAGTTGGTGATATTATCTAAACGAATGTGCTAATTAAGAATGGATGGTAGGACACTCAAGGTATAGCTCTAGTGGGGGTGGGGAGAGCATAAAAGATGTAAAAAAAGAAAAAATAAATAAATAAATATTTTTTTTTTCTTTTTCTCTTTTTATAATGGAAATAGGTGGGAAAAGGAAAATCTATATAATTTATTGGAAAAAAAAGAGAAAAGGAAGGGGGAAAAAGAAAGGGGGTGGGGATAGGGGAGGGAGCTCACGAGCTAAAGTTGTTGAATTCAATATTCAGTCCGGATGGCTGTAAAGTGCCTAGTCGGAAGATGAGGTGTTGTTCCTCCAGTTTGCGTTGGGCTTCACTGGAACAATGCAGCAAGCCGAGGACAGACATGTGGGCAAGAGAGCAGGGTGGAGTGTTAAAATGGCAAGCGACAGGGAGGTTTGGGTCATTCTTGCGGACAGACCGCAGGTGTTCTGCAAAGCAGTCGCCCAGTTTACGTTTGGTCTCTCCAATGTAGAGGAGACCACATTGGGAGCAACGAATGCAGTAGACTAAGTTGGGGGAAATGCAAGTGAAATGCTGCTTCACTTGAAAGGAGTGTTTGGGTCCTTGGACAGTGAGGAGAGAGGAAGTGAAAGGGCAGGTATTGCATCTTTTGCGTGGGCATGGGGTGGTGCCATAGGAGGGGGTTGAGGAGTAGGGGGTGATGGAGGAGTGGACCAGGGTGTCCCGGAGGGAGCGATCCCTACGGAAAGCCAATAGGGGGGGTGAAGGGAAGATGTGTTTGGTGGTGGCATCATGCTGGAGTTGGCGGAAATGGCGGAGGATGATCCTTTGAATGCGGAGGCTGGTGGGGTGATAAGTGAGGACAAGGGGGACCCTATCATGTTTCTGGGAGGGAGGAGAAGGCGTGAGGGCGGATGCGCGGGAGATAGGCCGGACACGGTTGAGGGCCCTGTCAACGACCGTGGGTGGAAAACCTCGGTTAAGGAAGAAGGAGGACATGTCAGAGGAACTGTTTTTGAAGGTAGCATCATCGGAACAGATGCGACGCAGGTGAAGGAACTGAGAGAATGGGATGGGGTGTGAGGAGCTGTAGTCGAGATAGCTGTGGGAGTCGGTGGATTTGTAATGGATATTGGTGGACAGTCTATCACCAGAGATTGAGACAGAGAGGTCAAGGAAGGGAAGGGAAGTGTCAGAGATGGACCACGTGAAAATGATGGAGTGGTGGAGATTGGAAGCAAAATTAATAAATTTTTCCAAGTCCCGACGAGAGCATGAAGCCGCACCGAAGTAATCATCGATGTACCGGAGAAAGAGTTGTGGAAGGGGGCCGGAATAGGACTGGAACAAGGAATGTTCCACATACCCCATAAAGAGACAGGCATAGCTGGGGCCCATGCGGGTACCCATAGCCACACCTTTTATTTGGAGGAAGTGAGAGGAGTTGAAGGAGAAATTGTTCAACGTGAGAACAAGTTCAGCCAGACGGAGGAGAGTAGTGGTGGATGGGGATTGTTCGGGCCTCTGTTCGAGGAAGAAGCTAAGGGCCTCAGACCATCCTGGTGGGGGATGGAGGTGTAAAGGGATTGGACGTCCATGGTGAAGAGGAAGCGGTTGGGGCCAGGGAACTGGAAATTGTTGATATGACGTAAGGTGTCAGATGAATCACGGATGTAGGTGGGAAGGGACTGGACAAGGGGAGAGAGAAGGGAGTCAAGATAACGAGAAATGAGTTCTGTGGGGCAGGAGCAAGCTGAGACGATCGGTCTACCAGGGCAGTTCTGTTTGTGGATTTTGGGTAGGAGATAGAAGCTGGCCGTCCAAGGTTGGGTGACTATCGGGTTGGAAGCTGTGGGAGGGAGATCCCCAGAGGAGATGAGGTCAGTGACAGTCTTGGAAACAATGGCTTGATGTTCAGCGGTGGGGTCATGGTCCAGGGAGAGGTAGGAGGAAGTGTCTGCGAGTTGACGCTCAGCCTCCGCGAGGTAGAGGTCAGTGCGCCAGACAACAACAGCACCACCCTTGTCAGCGGGTTTGATGACAATCTTAGGGTTGGACCTGAGAGAATGGAGTGCAGTAAGTTCAGAGAGAGACAGGTTAGAATGGGTGAGAGAGCAGAGAAATTGAGACGGCTAATGTCGCGCCGACAGTTCTCAATGAAAAGATCAAGAGAAGGTAAGAATCCAGAGGGAGGGGTCCAGGTGGAGGGAGAATATTGGAGATGGGTAAAAGGATCCATTGAACTGGGAGAGGACTCCTGCCCAAAGAAGTGAGCCCGGAGACGAAGACGGCGGAAGAAGAGTTCAGCATCATTACCGAGCCTGAAATTCATTGAGGTGAGGGCGTAAGGGTATGAAACTAAGTCCTTTGCTGAGCACTGAACTTTCAGCATCGGAGAGGGGAAGGTCAGGGGGTATAGTGAATACACGGCTGGGGTTGGGATTGGAAGACGGGGTGGGGACGGAGGGACAGGCAGGGGTGGAAGGTCCTGGATGGGTGTTGGTGTCGATGATTTGTTGGAGCTTGCGTTCCTTAGCACTTGAGAGAAAGAGAAAAAGTTTCTTGTTGAGGCGTCGGATGAGAAGAAGGATAAAATGAAACTGGGGGCACGCACAGCTTTGAAAAAGGGTACGGCGGTGCTGCTGGAGGGAGAGGTCGAGTGTGTTCATATGGCGGCGCATGGCACTGAGTGTGGATTTCAGAATGTGACGGGAACAGCAGTCCGAGAAACGTTTTATGTCCCGGAGATACCTGTAATCCTGGGTGGGTTCGAAACATGAGGGGTGGAATTTCAGTTGAAATCCACGTGGGGTAAGTCGGAGATGGAGACAGTCACTGAGAAATAAATCCTTTTGCCCAGTATCTCCATATTGTTTTAAGAAAATAGAGACCAAACTGTTCTCAATACTCCAAGTATGATCCAACCAAGCTTTCATATCAATTTAACAACTTCCCTGTTTTATAATTCTATCCCTTTAGAAATTAACCTCAATGCATTGTTTGCATTTTAATAAGTGACCTTAACAACTTGTGCCATTACTTTTAAAGATTCTTGTATCTGTTCCCTCTGCTGCATGTCACTTTGCAATGTAAGGGGATGTCTATGGATGTAATTTATATGGATTTTCAGAAGACATTTGATAAAGTCCTTCCCGTTATACTGTTAGTTAAAGTTGAAGCTCATGGAATTAAAATCAAATTATTGGCCTGATTAGGAAATTGTTTGAGAGAATAGGAGTCAGAGAGTGGGGCTAATGGGCAAATACTCTAATAGGTACAATGTAACCAGTTGGCCTGGATTTTCACCAAGTCAGGTTGCCTTGGGAGCTTGGTAAAAACGGTGGGCGGGGCCTGATTCTGGGATTCCCGACCCCATTCCTAGGCTGTGCGACTTCTGGGAGTGCCTTTAATGGGTGCAGATTGCTTTCTGTCAAAAGCCTGCATCTGGCATTGCCAACCTGGCTGGTTCCATTGAGAAAATAGGCATCTCTTCCACAATTTTCATGGAGTTGAGCCACGTTTTTAAAGAGTTGTAGTTCACGGCCTCTTAGAAGAGTTTTGAAACCTAGTGTGCATGAGAGGACCTTTAAAATGTAAGTTCAGGTAATGCTCCCCTGATGACCCTATATATCTCCTCATGCCCCTGTGTCAAGCTCTGCCCTCCCACCCACCCGTTCAGCCCCCACATGCCCCCTATCTAGCACTTCCATGCCCATTAACCCACTGTACACTTTATAGAAGCAATGTGTACCATAATGTATAGTTGTATCTGTCAAAAAAGAGCTTTGAAAAACACAATCCATTGATAAATAAATTAAAAAAGTCAGGATAGCAAGCTATTAAAAGTATCAATCATCCAGGCCCTTTAACGTTTCAAAATCCACAAAGCACAAATGCTTGAATCCACTTAAATTATGTCAACAAACATTTTGAAATGGACCACAGAGATCAGAGAACCTAAGCTGTCAATCAAACAATATTTCCTCTGGGAAGCAGATGTTCTATTATTCTAATAGATGGCTGGGCTCTCAGCCATGCCTCATAATTAAATTTGGGACCATGACATGACACTGATGTGAGGTCACATGACACAGTGCAAATCTTGGCTCTATTTTAAAGATATCACAGAAAATTCAAATTGCTTTGCAGGGACACCTTCAGAGACGCAGACAGAAGTCTGTCAGAGAAAGGGTCTGACAGGCAAAGCCATCTGACTTGATTGACACTCCAAAACACATTACTAAAGGCAGGATAGAATGTTTTTAGGGATGTTATTTAATTTGATGAGAACTAATATACCTGAAACCTCAAACTGTGAGGTTAAATAAGTTGACTAACAGGCTTTTGTCAAATAATTTGGAATTAAAGAATGAGAGTTTTATAGAAAACCAGAAGTGTAATTTGGCAATGTGGTAGCTGGATTTCTGATGATAAAGAAAATGTGTTTTTCTTTGATGAGAATTTGGCCCTCATTGTGAATGAAGTTGGAAGATGAAAGCAGAGTTGCTGCTCTTAGAAACAGAAGGGACAGGCATCAGCAAAGTTCTGCAGAAAACACGTTATCTGTAATCTGCTACATTGGATCAACATCCAAAGAAGACATGGCCTCGACAATTTATTGCCTTGAAGAGATTTCATTTGTAGGGTAAGAAGCAATATCGTGACAGCACAATGCAATGGGGAGAAGTGTGAAAGTCTGAAAATATTTGATAGCATTATTAAGAAACATTTTTTCCAGACATTGCACTCTTTGGAAGGTAACTGAATTATTTGTATAGAAACAATGCTAATCAGTAGATTCTACTTTGACAATGTGGAGATTCTGCTAAATCTGTAGCAAGCAGTCATTATCACACTGTTTTTTTGTGGGACCTTGAGGTGCACAAATTCACTACCATGTTACATCAGCAATTTCAGAAGTACTTCATTGGCTGTAATGTTTTTTTATTCATTCATGGGGTGTAGGTGTCGCTGGCTAGGCCAGCATTTATTCCCCATTCCTAAATGCCCTTGTTAAGAGGGCATTTAAGAGTCAGCCACTTTGCTGTGCATCTGGCATCACATGTAGGCCAGGCCAGGTAAGGACAGCAGATTTCCTTCCCTAAAGGACATTAGTGAACCAGATGGGTTTTAATCAGCAATGGTTTGTGGTCATCGTTAGACTTTTAATTCCAGATTTTTATTGAATTCAAATTCCACCGTCAATCATGATGTGAGATTCAAACCTAGATCCCCAGAGCATTACCCTAGGTCTCTGGATTACTAGTCCAGTGACAATGCCACTACACCATTGCATCCCCTGCTTTGAGATGTCTGGTGGTTGTGGAAGTCACAATATAAATGCAAGTCTTTCTTTCTTTTGCAACAAAAGAGAAACTAGTTGTTGCTGTTTTCATTCATCAAGGCATTGATATTCCTTGATTTTGCACAAGACAAGCTGAGCTTCACCCAACCTAAGATTTGAATGAGGTATTTATATTCATACAAAATCAGAAAATTAATTTGAAAAAATATCTCATTATCTAAACATCAAAAGGAATTGTGAATAAAACATTTCCCATGTGACACAAGAAAGATTTTAAATCAGGAGTAGTCAGCAGATACTCTCTTGTCAGTAGGATACAGCAGTAAAAAAACCTGAAATATATGCTACATTTGATTCAGTATAACAGTCATCATAAAGACTTACAGATAAGCAGAGTCACTGTAGGTGAACATAAACAAAAATACCTGGAAAAACTCAGCAGGTCTGGCAGCATCTGTGGAAGGGAGCACAGTTAACATTTCGAGTCCAAATGACCCTTCAACAGAACTAAGGAAAAATAGAAAAGGAGTGAAATATAAGCTGGTTTAAGTGTGAGGAGGGGGGGGGGTGCGGTGCAGGGGGTGGTGTTGGGACAAGAGAGCTGGATAGAGGGCCAGTGATAGGTGGATATAACCAAAAAATGTCACAGACAAAAGGACAAAGAGGTGTTGAAGGTGGTGATATTATCTAAGGAATGTACTAATTAAGGATAGAAAGCAGGACAAGCAAGGGACAGATTGCCCTAATGAGGGTGGGGTGGGGTGAAGGAATCGAAAAAGGCTAAAAACTGGAGATAAAACAATGGATGGAAATCCTTTCACCCATTCTAAACTGTCTCTCTCTGAACTTGCTGCATTCCATTCTCTCAGGTCCAACCCTGACATTGTCATCAATCCCACTGACAAGGGTGGTGCTGTTGTTGTCTGGCGCACTGACATCTACCTCGAAGAGGCTGAGCGTCAACTGGCAGACACTTCCTCCTACCTCTCCCTGGACCATGACCCCACTACTGAACATCAAGCCATTGTTTCCAGAACTGTTACTGACCTCATCTCCTCTGGAGATCTTCCTTCCACAGTTTCCAACCTGATAGTCTCCCAACCTCGGGCGGCCCGCTTCTACCTCCTACCCAAAATCCACAAACAGGATTGTCCCAGCAGACCAATCGTGTCAACCTGTTCCTGACACATGGAACTCATTTCTCGCTATCTTGACTCCATTCTCTCTCCCCTTGTCCAGTCCCTTCCCACCTACATCCGTGATTCCTCTGACACCCTACATCATATCAACAATTTCCAGTTCCCTGGCCCCAACCACCTCCTCTTCACCATGGACGTCCAATCCCTCTACACATCCATCCCCCACCAGGATGGTCTGATGGCTCTCCGCTTCTTCCTCGAACAGAGGCCTGAACAATCCCCATCGACCACTACTCTCCTCCGTCTGGCTGAACTTGTTCTCACACTGAACAATTTCTCCTTTAACTCCTCTCACTTCCTCCAGATAAAAGGTGTGGCTATGGGTACCCGCATGGGCCCCAGCTATGCCTATATCTTTGTGGGGTATGTGGAACATTCCTTGTTCCAGTCCTACTCTGGCCCCCTCCCACAACTCTTTCTCTGGTACATCAATGATTACTTCGGTGCTGCTTCATGCTCTCGTCTGGACCTGGAAAAATTTATTAATTTTGTTTCCAATTTCCACCCCTCCATCATTTTCACATGGTCCATCTCTGACACTTCCCTTACCTTCCTTGAGCTCTCTGTCTCAATCTCTGGTGATAGACTGTCCACCAATATCCACTACAAGCCTACCGACTCCCACAGCTACCTCGACTACAGCTCCTCACACCCCGCTTCCTGTAAGCACTCCATCCCATTCTCTCAGTTCCTTTGCCTCCGTTGCATCTGTTCTGATGATGCTACTTTCAAAAACAGTTCCTCTGACATGTCCTCCTTCTTCCTTAACTGAGGTTTTCCACCCACGGTGGTTGACAGGGCCCTCAGTCCTGTCCGGCTCATCTCCCACACATCCGCCCTCACACCTTCTCATCCCTCCCATAAACATGATAGGGTCCCCCTTGCCCTCACTTATCACCCCACCAGCCTCCGCATTCAAAGGATCATCCTCCACCATTTCCGCCAACTCCAGCAAGATGACACCACTAAACACATCTTCCCTTCACTCTCCCCAGCAGCATTCCGTAGGGATCGTTCCCTCCGTGACACCCTGGTCCACTCCACCATCACCCTACACCTCAACCCCCTCCCAGGGCACATTACCATGCAACCGCAGAAGATGCAACACCTGCCCCTTTATTTCCCCTCTCCTCACTGTCCAAGGGCCCAAACACTCAGTTCAAGTGAAACAGCATTTCACCTGTACTTCCCTCAACTTAGTCTCCTTCATTCTTTGCTCCCAATGCAGTTTCCTCTACAGTGGAGAGACCAAACACAGACTGGGTGACCGCTTTGCAGATCACCTTCGTCCTATCTGCAAGCATTACCCAGACCTCCCTGTGACTTGCCAGTTCAACATTCCACCCTGCTCTCATGCCCACATGTCCGTACTTGGCTTGCTGCATTGTTCCAGTGAAGCTCAATGCAAACTGAAGGAACAGCACCTCATCTTCCGACTAGGCACTTTACAGCCTTCTGGACTGAATCTTGAGTTCAACAATTTTAGATCATGAACTCTCTCCTCCATCCCCACCCCCTTTCTGATTTTTCCTCCTCCTTTTTGTTTTTTCCAAAAATTTATATAGATTTTTCTTTTCCCACCTATTTCCATTATTTTTAAATGTATTTCCATCCATTGTCTTATCTCCACCTTTTAGCCTTTTTCGATTCCTTCACTCCACCCCACACCCACTAGGGCTATGTGTACCTTGATCATGCTGCTTTCTACCCTTAATTAGCACATTCCTTTAGATAATATCAGCACCTTCAATAACTCTTTGTCCTTTTGTCTGTGACATCTTTTGGTTATCTCCACCTATCATTGGCCCTCTGTCCAGCTCTCTTGTCCCAATGTCCCCCCACCTCTCCCCAAACCAGCTTATATTTCACCCCTTTTCTATTTTTCCTTTGTTCTTTTGAAGAGTCATGCGGACTTAAAATGTTAACTGTGCTCCCTTCCACAGATGCTGCCAGACCTGCTGAGTTTTTTCAGGTATTTTTGTTTTTGATTTCTAGCATTCCACAGTTTTTTGCTTTCATCACTGTAATTCTTTCAAGTACAAACACATTTCCATCTGTTTCAGATGAAGTTATACTGTTTCATAGTTTGCCATTGTGAGATTTGAACTCTTGATTTTAGGGTTACAAACCCAGTACCATAACCACTTGGCTATTTAGGCAGGTGACAGTGGTGTGAAATATCTGTGAAAGTTCTTGCAAACAAATGAATCAACACATTCAGCACATAATGATGAGCTAATTTGCATTTGAATTGATCACGTGTTACCACTTGACAATGCTGCAGTAATTATGCAAGCACACAATGCGAGAGAAAAGGAATATGTCAGGCCTCCAGATATAAGTAACCCACCACTTTAAAAAGTTGCATGTTACAATGTCAAAACTAAAGTTGAAAATCTCCAACATTAAAAAAAATCAGGAGACTTATGAAGGAGGTGACAAAGAGGTCATTGTAAAAGCCAAGCAGAATTAATGTGCACCTAATTATTTTTATTCTTTCACAGAATGTGGGTGTCGCCGACTAGGCCAGCATTTATGGCCCATCCTTAACTGCCCTTGAGTAGGCATTGCTGAGGCAGTGGCGTATTGGTAATGTCACTGGACTAGCAATCCAGAGGCCCAGGCTAATGCTCTGAGGACAGCAATGATGACCATGGCCAGAATTTTCCATATCCATTGACGTTGGGCATCATGGCGGGCGTGAACAGACAATATGGTGTGAAGGCCAGAAATTGGTTTCACAACATTGTGAAACCAGTTTGCAATTGTCCGCTCTGCCTGTCAATGGTGGGCTCCGTTTCCTGCTGCTGGATGTCAGGAATGTCATTTTAATACATCGCCATCCAATTAAAACCCTGCACACTGAAATCATCCCCCCATGCTGCATCTTCAGGGTAAGCCGGTATGATTGCACACCGACGTGATTCACAACAGCATTTAAAAGGCGTGCACCTGGCGAACTGAACTTCAAGGGGAACAGGGAGGTGAAGGCACACTAGCATTGCACAGTGCTCGCGTGGGTCACCTGTTGAGGAGCCACGCATTCAGGCGAGGGCACAAGCAAGTCGTTTTTTCCTGGCTGGCTGACAGTGCGGCGCTGGAGCATGGGCTGCACTGCAGTTGGAGCGAGTTGGGCAGGGGTGGGGCCAAGGCAATTGACACTGTGAGGCAAGTTGGGGGGTGCAAGGGCTGCACTGCATCTGAGGCAAGGCAGCCCAGTCTGATGGTAGTGCACAAGCGCAAGTTGAGGGGGTTGGGGTGGAGGGTAGCACCCACACATTAGGGAAACCTTGTATAAAGTGATCATTCCACCGCAGCTGAGATAGTTCAGGCACAGCTACATTGACATGCTTGGAGTCAACCTGTAGCTTATCTGGGCATTCAAGCAATGCAGGGGCATGAAAGTGCCATGAAATTCTGCAGAACTCAGGCACAGGCTGCAAATTAATCAGCATTTTACTGGACTGCAGAACAATTGGACAACTGGGCAAGTTGTACAACCTCATTGGCAAAGTTGGCCATGAAGCAGTCACTGGTGGAGATGCTCAGAGCCCCTTGCAATGCCATCATGCTGGTTTGGACCAGTCACCCCCATGATTCAAGCTAACAGTGTAGCCTTGCAGTGCAGGTTAGGAGAATGCCTGCACCTGAACTGAGAGCACAGCATGCATTCCAGTGGGTGAAGCTGCTGCCAATTGGTTGGGTGAAGTGGGGCTAAGATGGTTGGGATTTCGGGCAGCCAAGCAGCGTGATAAACTCTGGCCATCCGAGTGGTGGCCAGCAATCTCCGGGATGCTTTAAGGGGCCATCAGACCTAACCAAGAGAGCTTCTCAGTACACCCATGCTAACCCATGCATCTCTCTCTTTCATCCTGCAGGAGGATACATCAGGAGCATGGGGCCTGGTAACATAGCTCTACGCCGCATGGCTTACAGGGAGTGGAAACAAAGGAGAAGAGAGAGACAGAGGCGCCTGGATGGACAAAGGGAGGAGCAGCCTCAAGGAGAAGGTGTGGCTGGGGGTCCTGTGCATGCCACTGAAAAGCCACAGCGAACTGTCGCTGGCTGGTACCTAGCTTGTCACAGGGTCTATAGACGGCACTTGTTATTTCTGCAGATAACCAAGAACCAGTGTTGCTGAAGACTGTGCATGTCCTGGGAACTTGTCAGTCATATCTGCCACCTGCAGCAAGATTTGACGCCATGGAAACATGGAGGGCACCCACTGCCAGTGGCTGTGAAATAGACCATGGCACTCAAACACATGCTAGTGGCTCCTTTCAGGGCTCCATGGGTGACCTTTGGGTGGGATATCGCAAGCCTCCACACACAAATGCATCCAGGAGTCATGGATGGCATACCCGCAAAGGCATTTATGCATTTCTCCTGGGATCAGGAAATCCAGGAAGCAAGAGCACTAGGATTTGCCCAGGTCTCAGGTTTTCCACAGGTGCAGGAAGCCATCGACTGCACCCACATCTCCGTGGCAACGAGCAGTCAATTACATCAACCGCAAGGCCTTCCACTCACTGAATGGCATGCATAGCTGGTGTGCAACCACTATAAATGCATCCTATAGGTCTGTGCATGATTCCCAGGGAGAGTCCACAACTCCTACATTCTCAGTCTGTCTCAGGTCCCTGACATCTTGGAATGGTCTGGAGGAGCTCTGCAATACAGTCCACAAAGTCTGTCACCCATTGGCATCTCCATGGCAGATCATGGTGTTCCCGTTTATCTGCTGCCCTTGTCTGTCTAGATGGTAGTGGTCATGGGTTTGCAAGGTGCTGTTAAAGGAGCCTTGGTGAGTTCCTGCAATGCATCTTGTACATGGTACAGAATGCTGCTACTGTGCGTCTGTTGTGAAGGGAATGAATGTTTGTGGATGTGGTGCCAATCAAGCAGGCTGCTTTGTCCTGGATGTTGTCAAGCTTCTTGAGTGTTGCGGGAGGTGCACTCATCCAAGGAATTGGGGAGTATTCCATCACACTCCTGCCTTGTGCCTTGTAGATAGTGGACAGGCTTTTGGGAGTCAGGAGGTGAGTTACTCATCGCAGGATTCCCGGCCTCTGACCTACTCTTATAGCCACAGAATTTATATTGCTGGTCCAGTTCAGTTTTTGGTCAATGGTAATCCCCAGGATGTTGATAGTGGGGGATTCCGTGATGGTAAGGCTATTGAAAGTCAAGCGGTGATGGTTAGATTCTCTCTTGTTGGAGATGGCCATTGCCTGACACTTGTGTGGAACGAATGTTACTTGTCACTTGTCAACCCAAGCCCAGGTATTGTTCAGGGCTTGCTGCATTTGGGCATGAAGTGCTTCAGTATCTGAGGGGTCATGAATGGTGCTGATCATTGTCCAGCATCAGCAAATATTCCCACTTCTGACCTTATGATGGAAGGAAGTTCATTGATGAAGCAGCTGAAGATGGCTGGGCCAAGGACGCTACCCTGAGGAACTCCTGAAGTGATGTCCTGGAGCTGAGATGATTGACCTCCAACAACCACAACCATCTTCCTTTGTGCTAGGTATGACTCCAACCAGTGGGGAGTTTTCCTCCTGATTCCCTTTGACTGCAGTTTAGCTCGGGCTCCTTGATGCCACACTCGGTCAAGTGCTGCCTTGATGTCAAGGGCAGTCACTCTCACCACACCTTGAAAATTCAATTTTTTTGTCCATGTTTGAACCAAGGCTGTAGTAATGTCAGGAGCTGAGTGGCCCTGGCAGAACATAAGCTGGGCATCAGTGAGCAGGTTATTGCTAAGCTAGTGCAATAACACTGTTGATGACCCTTTCCATTACCTTACTGATGATCAAGAGTAGACTGATAGGGCGATAATTGGCTGGGTTGGATTTGCCCTGCTTTTTGTGTACAGGACATATTTAGGGAATTTTCCACATGGCCGAGTATCATCCAGGAGAATGATGACGACACGCAGTACAGACACTGTGTAGATCATCACATTGCCTCTGTGAATGTCTCTCTCCTGTCTGGCTGACGTTAGCTTGCTGCTCTGTGAAAAGGGTCATATCATGGAGAAACTTTAACTTCTCCGACCCTATGGCATTCTTCATGAATAGAACCTTTTAAGACCACACTTTCACCGGACACAGGTGCTGATGGGATGGGTGGCTAGCCTCACCTCAAAGGTGCTAAAAGCACACAAAGTGAATCGCAGAACTCAGTGCCACCGGACCAGGACATCCTGATAGCAATGACAAGCCACATCACGGTGCAGGAATGACTGATGTGACCATTAAGTGCGAAGGCATACAACTAATGTGCTGGAAAGGTTGCACAAAGCACAGGGAAGAGGCCCTGGTCTGATATACCTGCCTTTATCTTGTGCAGGGCCCAAGGTTTCACATCTGAGTGACAGAAACACTGCTCATGAGAACAAGAAGCCATAGACAGGGAGATATTCTTTGCTTATTCACAAAGTGAACATTATGTACAAGTGATTAATACCCATGCTCAGGCATCCTCTGGAGGGCCGAGACCTGGAGGGCCCCGGCCTGCTTTCGGGGTCTTGCTGTTTGGCACCCTCTTCGGCCTGTGCAGCTGGAGCTGTTGGGGTCAGAGGAAGAGAGGATTCAGGTGGGCCACACACTCCCAAAGTCACCTGGATGTATGGCCCCCGGGTGTGCACCTGCTGACCATCCTCCCTACGGATGCCTGAGGGCCCCTGGCTGATCCCCTGAGGGGAAGGTGAAGCTGGGGTGAGACCAAGCTGTCCAGCACCCCTCTCATGTTGATACTGCTGGAGGCCAACAGTGGTATCAGTGATGTAACTCAGCCCACGCAGCAGTGCAGGACCAATGTCCTGGACCAAGGTCTCCATAGCTGCCACCATCCTACCAGTGTTGACCTTGGTGCGTTGGCATGCTGGCACTAGCACCTCAGCCTGAAGGCAGACTGACTCCTCCATCGTGCTTTGTAATCTGAGAAGTGCAGTGGACATCCCTTCCTGATGTTCCCAAGCTTGCCTTTGCCACTCCAACAACTGAGACATGTCCAAGTCCAGAGGCACATCATCTGACTTGGACTCAGCAGATTTCTGGTCTCCAGCAGTCAACCGAGTGCCGGACACCTGGAAAGTCCCTGCCGCCGCCTTCTGTGGATCTGACATCTATAAATGTGAATAAAAGTCTTGGGTCCCCTTTCTAAGTTTGGGAATTCTGTGATTGATTTTCAGGTAGTGACTCTGCATTATTTGACTCTTCCTAAAATGCACTGTCTGCTGTACTAACCAGCAACATCACCTACAGTTGGAGGTAGCTTATTGTCTATATGATATTTGTGTAAAATTTCTGTGAAGGTCTATGTGTGTCCTCTATAAATTGAATATTACTCCTTTTGTTAATATATTCAATGCCTCTGTTTATAAAAATCAAGACCACATCAATAGGATCTTTCTCAAATTTATCTTATCTGCTATTAATCAATTCTACCTTTCAGAATATTTCTTCTTCCAATTTAGATACGTTTTAAATCTCCTACTAGATAGACATGATAAATAGCTTAATCCTAAATAACCATTAGCTGCCTCTTCTTAAAGCAGTACACTGGCATATATTAGCATTGGCACAACCAGAGATGTCTGGTTAACTGATGTGAAATCCATTTACAGGCAAAGATATGAATAAAGTTACAAACCAGTAAAGTTAACTTTGTTTCTCATTTCAGAGATGCTGTGTGACCTGCTGCGTGTTTCCAACATTTTTTTATTTCCAATTGCCAGCATCCACGGTGTTTTGCTTTGGTATGAATGAAGTCCATCTCATTTGCACTTTCAATATGTATTTTCTCACCTTTCAACCTCTCATGCCAAATAACAGAAGAAACCTAACTATTTATCATGAACAGCATCTGTCACTTCCATCTTAAGCATTTTGGTGCCTAGATTTAGTTACCATTTCAATGGTATAATATAGAAATATTATATAACTTAGGATGGGACCCAGTTTCTGACACGGCTTCATGAGCATGAAATCCACAAATTCCTTCACTCAAAGACTCTATTTGTATAAGAGATTCTTGCTATGACTGGAAGAATTTCTCCTGTCAGAACTGATTTAGCCTCCATTGTGTACAGCGGCAATATCACTTTGTTATTGAAAATTTTTTTTTGCCTTTCTTCATGAAATGTTGCTCACTGGAAATAATTAGATGTTTAGTTCAGTACTGTAACAATATATAATACACATGCCTGGAAGATTGCCTTTGTGATCTTTTCCGAGAAACATAAAACAGTGATGGACATGCTTAAAAAAACCATTTCATAGTTTCCTTTACAGAAAAAGCTATGACCAATGCATTAGATATTATAAGTCATGGCATATCAGTGAATATTATAGTAATGGACTCATGTACTTGAACATTTCTGTTCAGATGGGAAATGTTGAAAAGCACTAAATAAAATGGCAAAAATACAAAAAAAGATTTGAATATATTTAATCTCATATGGCAGGGATTTTTTCTATTTTTCAAGCAATCTTAGAGATTGTGTAAATATAAATCATTCCTGAAAAACATAACAAGGACTTATTTTCAAAACAATTTACATGAGGCATGTATTTTTAAAACATGTTGGTGCAAAATTGGGCTCGATAATACCAGTAGTAGCTGTGCTATGGAATCCTGTTCTGGAAAAAGAAATGGCACGAGGTTTGTCCCTGACTACTTCTGGTGTGACTCATTCTCTTATGATCTCAAGGGAGACCAATAACTTCTAAAAAGAGAGCCAAACTCCCTGTTGTTATCTGAAAGAATTACCCTGCAAGGTTTCACATTTCAAACAAAATCTTTTACTATATGAGAGTTAAGACTTTGTATTTCATAAACACTTAGGTTGTAAACCCAAAAATCTCAACAGACTCATTCCAGTTCTACTTTTATCTCCATCCTAGAGTTCCCCCAAGCTTTGTAGATTTTGAGGGTCCCATCATTTCTCTTGGGACAAAACCAAGTTGTGCCACAGCTCTCAGGAATTCACTTTGATTTTCCCCAGTGTTTCTGCCCATCTCCAAGGTAAGAGATTTCTTTGGGTCCTTCCAATAGCATCCAGCTAGGTAACCCCTCAGCACTCTTTAAGCACCTCCAGATTATTGACACCCCAGTTCAAGCATGGACTTCACAGCTTTCTTGTTCAGTGACTCCAAACTCATTGACTTCCTTCACAATGCCTGTTTAAGTGACTCAAACATGTATTGCCGGTCCTCTCTAAGTGATGATTCCCTACTGTCAAAGCTGTGCATGTATGGTGCTAAGGAGTTGAAAAATCAGAGGCATCTCTGCAGGCCCTCTTTGTCCTAAGCGGTAGACATGTCTTTTATGTCTTTGAGTTTGCCTAGGTCAGGATGGAACCCGGAACTTGAATAAATAGAACCAAGAAAGTTAATCTGACCCATGTTCACCAGGCATTTCTTGCTTTTGAAGACAAGCTCTTCATGCTGAGCTTCAGTCATGCTCCTCTTTCGTATTAACGGTTACCGCTATATCATCAGTGATGCATAGGCTTTCAAGGTTATTTTCTGCAATTCTGTCCATATGCTGCTGAAGCAGATCCTGAATGATGGATAAACGAAACAGTAATCTCTGGAAGTGGTATCTTCCAAATGGGGAATTGAAAATTTTCATTTCTTGAGCTCTTTCTGCCAAGTGAACCGACAAATATTCATGTTTGATGCCAAGAAAAATTTGTGAACTTGGGGTTCAATCACTCTAATTTTGGAATATTGTATGGGCACATCTTTAGAGCAAACTTTAGATGCCTTGGGCCCAAGAAACCTTGGGTTGTGCCATCTTTTTCAGTTTGCATGTGATGGAAGTGCACCAGGCAGTGTGCTGATGTACATGACGGATTACGCAGTTACACTGCTTATCATCCAACTTGCTCCTTAGCTTCTTCTGTATGTGCACATATACAGGAGGGTCAATCAACGGAGTTACATCTCTGAGGTGTATTACATCATCACCTCTGAAATTCCTATGGTGTTGAATCTGTCTGGGTACACTTGTTGCAGGTCATGGACTGACTCAATGCGATTATTCTTGGCCTCTTCAGCTGTGCTTGGTATCCTGGTGATCTTGTGTACAGCCACAATGTTGAGTGCCAAACACACATTGATAACTCTGCTACTACTGGTCCACTCGAATTCACCAGGTAGAATACTTGAAGTTTCCATGCTGATTTGTTGTAGCTGCATTTCAATGCCAATGTACCTATGCAAGTGACTCATTGTACACAGTTAGTTTGTCTGTGATAGGTTATATCGTTAACTGCCAACATCCAGATACATATCGTTCAGGATTATAACTGGCAGGATATTTTCTGTCACTCCCATGTCGACTTTGGCTGTGAACATGTATTTGCTGTTTTTCCTTGGTCATATGATGTTGATAGTGACAAAAGTTTCTATTATTTGACTTCATCCACATCTCACAATGTGAAAAGCCTTTCATTTTCCACTTGAAGGTCTTTCCGCTCAGCATCTTCACCATCGCCTGTCTTGCCACTAATTTTGTGTACGTGCTTGTGCTTACATGGGTCTCTGGTGCACTTCCTACTGTTGCTGCCAATATGTTGCACATACTTTTTGTTTGGTTGCATCATACCTTTGATTACACCTCCAGAACCAGATTTCCTGCATAGATGGGCCCAATGTCTTTTTACACTGCATAACTTGCAAAGGTCTTGGTATGCAGGACAGCTTTGCTGTGGATACAGCAGTTAGCACTTCTCACATAGCTTTCTGTGCCCTGAACACTGTGCCAATACTGACGATTGCACTTGCAGGTGTTTTTGCCCTGCCACAATGGCTTCATATCTTCTGCCATCTTTTCTGCCATGACCTTTCTTTTTCTCCAAAAGATCTTTTTGGAAAGCTTTGATTTGTGTTGAAGCGATAACCAGCTCCATTATTCATTCAGGTAGCTCAGCTTCTGAGAAATCACAGTGCTTGCCCTCATCATGACATCTGCTTACAAACTGATTGATTGATTCTTGTGGCTGTTGTCTGTGAACTAGCCAGTCTAAACAATGCATTATAAAGTTCATCTTTGCAAAAAGCTGATACTCCATTTTTTACACAGTTGGCAGGGTCCTTCTGAACCTCCTCAGACAGGCCTGAAGTGTTGACTCTATTGCAACCTGTCATTTCCAATGGTTATCTTTATTTACACCACTTCTTTATCCAGTTCTGTGATGGATACATCTAAAAAGCATAGCTCCATCCTTTGATTAAAAAGCCTTAATTCGGAGAGGACATTTGTGGTCTTCTAAATTATGCTGGGGAATTTGGTGGGTATCTTCATGATATTTCCTGTCTTTTACGAATGCTCTGGATGTGTAGGGAATTTGCACCTTCTCTACTCCATGGGGAGATTCAGCAATGCAGCAGCTGAGTCTTCTTCATTTTCCCTCCCCTCTTTTTTTTGCCTGGAGCATAGTTTTTTCTGTTTTGCATGCTTTCTGTCTTTTGTGTGGGAATGCCACCTGAGAACGTTATGTGGCCTTGCAGCTTGTACTGTCCAACTCACAATTGACCGCCCAACTGAAAATCGACTGCCCGATTCACCACCAATCCGGCTACCTCACAAACCAGGTAATCACTGCTCTGTGAAACACTGCCTGCAGAGGGACTCTGCCGCTGGAGTCTTCATTGCATATACAGCCTTTGTCCAGCACAAAATCTTTCAAGTGGCATTTCCTGTGATCTTCAAATCTTCATCATTTTGTTTATGAGGAACCATTACTGCTTACCATGTTGCATTTCTTTGTTTGCTTAATATAAACTTACAAATCTTATAGAGAACTGGTGACCTAAATGTAGGTTTGGTTTATTTGAAGCAATAGAAGAGGATTGCTCAGCAGACAGATTTACTACATGGATACAACAGTTACTGTTAAAAGGAAAGGATTTTAGTGATAGCAACCACGACGTGGTACAGTTTAAGTTTGTTGTGGACAAAGAAATAGACAAGTTACAAAAAAATGTTTTGGATTGGGGGAGAGTAGATTTTAGTAAAATAAGGCAGGATCTGGCCAAGGTAGACTGGGAAAAGCTACTTGTGGGGAAATCTACAGAGGAACAGTGGGAAGCATTCAAAAAGGAAATGGGGAGGGTACAGGCTCAACATGTTCCCTCTATGGTAATAGGAAGGAGTAACAAGCCCAGAGAACCATGGATGACCAAAGACATTCAGGTTACATTGAGAAGGAAAAGAGAGGCTTTGAGCAGGTACAAGAGAAGCAAGTTTAGCATTATCATGGAAAAGGACAGAGATAGGGCAGGAGTAAAAGTCTTGAACTGGGGGAAAGCAAATTTTGCAGAAATGAGAAGGGACTTGGCAGTGGTGGACTTGACAGCACTGCTGGAGGATAAAACAGTGGAAAACCAGTGGGAAGCACTAAAAATTGAGATCCTAATTGTACAAAGTAGACATGTCCCCTACAAAAATAAGAGTGGTACTGCCAAATCTAGACCTCCCTGGTTGTTTAGAGGAATAAAGGGGAAGATCAAACAGAAATTGAAAGCATACGATAGGCACAAAGAACTAAGCACTGCAGATAGCCTAGACGAATATAGGAAGTGCAGGGACGAAGTAAAAAAGGAAATAAGGAAATCAAAGAGAGGGCATGAAAAAAGATTAGCAAATAAAGTTCAAGATAACTCAAAGATGTTTTACCAATACATTAATGCTAAAAGGTTAGTTAAGGAAAAAGTGGGACCTGTTGGAGATGAAGATGGAAACTTGTGTGTAGATGCAGAGGCTGTGGGAAGGGTTTTAAATGAATATTTTGTCTCCGTATTTACAAAGGAAAGGGAGAAAGTAAATATAGTAGTCCAGGAGGAACACTGCGAGATATTGTTCGGGATAGTCATATAGAGAGAGGAAGTACTCAAAGGGTTGAAATCCTTGAAAGTTGATAAGTCACCAGGGCCAGATGGATTGTTTCCAAGGCTGCTGAAGGAAGTCAGGGAGGAGATAGCAGATGCTCTGAGGATGATTTTCCAATTTTCACTAGATACAGGGGAGGTACCAGAGGACTGGAGAAATGCAAACGTAGTTCCAATGTTTAAAAAGGGATCAAAGGAAATGTCAAATAATTATAGGCCATTTAGTCTTACATCGGTGGTGAGCAAATTAGTAGAATCAATCCTGATGTGGAAAGGCATGGACTAGTCAGGGATGGTCAGCATGGATTTGTTAAAGGAAGGTCTTGCCTCACGAATTTGATTGAATACTTTGAGGAAGTGACAAGAAGGGTTGACGAAGGTAGTGCAGTGGATGTTGTGTACATAGATTTTAGCAAGGCATTTGACAACGTCCTACATGGCAGATTGGTCAGGAAAGTAAAAGCCCATGGGATTCAGGGTAATGTGGCAAACTGGATAAATGGTTGGCTTTGTAACAGGAAACAAAGGGTAATTGTCGATGGATGCCCTTGCGAATGGAATGTTGTGGTGTTCCACAGGGCTTGGTGTTGGGACCCTTGCTGTTTGTGTTATATATTAAAGACTTGGACGTGAACGTGGGGGGTACAATTGAGAAATTTGCAGATGACACAAAGATTGGCCGAGTAGTGGATAGTGTAGAGGATAGCCATAATCTCCAAAACGATATACTTAGTTTGGTGGAATGGGCGGTAAAGTGGCAGATGGATTTTAACATAGAGAAGTGTGAGGCCATATATTTAGGGAGGTCAAACAGTTACAGGGATTACACAATAATTGGGAATATACAAAGAGGGGTAGCTGAAGTGAGAGATCTTGTCGTACAAGTACACAGGTCCCTGAAGGCAGCAGTTCAAGGAGACAAGGCTGTAAAGAAGGCATATGGAATGCTCTCCTTCATTGGCAGAGGTATAGAATATAAAAGTAAGGATATAATGTTGGAATTGTATAAAACACTGGTGAGGCCACCACCGAAGTATTGTGTGTAGTTCTGGTCACCACATTACAGGAAGGATGTAATAGCTCTGGATAGAGTGCAGAGGAGGTTTGCAATAATGTTGCCAGGGTTAGAAAAGTGTAGCTATGAGGAGAGATTGGATAGGTTGAGGTTATTTTCCTTAGAACAAAGAAGGCTGAGAGGGACTTGATTGAGGTGTACAAAATTATGAGGGGAATAGATAGGGTGGTCGGGATAAAATTGTTCCCCTGTTGGAGAATTCTAGAACAGAGATTCAAGATAAGTGGAAGAAGGTGCAGGGGGGACATGAGGAAGATTTTTTTTACGCAGAGGGTAGTGGGTGTCTGCAATTCGCTGCCCAGGTTGGTGGTGGAGGCAGAAACTCTAAATTATTTTAAAAAGTACCTGGATCTGCACCTTAAGTGCTGTAAACTGCAGGGCCATGGGCCGGGTGCAGGAAGGTGGGATTTGAAAGGGCACCTGGGTGTCCTCGGGCTGGCATGAACAAGATGGGCTTTCTGTGCTCTAACCTTTCTTTGGTTCTATGGTTCCACATCGGTGGAGGCATTAGTGGAGTACAGAAAGTGCAGGGTGGAGCTTAAGAAAGCAATTAGGAGAGCAAAGAGGGGATATGAGAAACTCTGGCTGGTAAAAGTAGGGAAAATCCCAAGATATTCTATAAGATTATCAATGGGAAGAAGATAACCAGGGAAAGAGTAGGGCCCATAAGGGACCATGGGGGCAATCTATGGATGGAGCCAGATGACATCACTGGAGTGCTGAATGAATATTTCACATCCGTCTTCACCCAAGAGAATGAGGACGAAGGTATCGAACTTGGGGAGAGAGACTGCGAAGTTCTTAAGCAAATTGATATGGGGAGTGATAAGTTATTGGATGTGTTGGCAGGCTTAAAAGTGGACAAATCTACAGGTCCAGGTGATTTGTGTCGCAGACTGCTGAGGGAGGCAAGGGAGGAGATCGCAGGGGCTCTGACCCAAAATTTTTAATTTCTCTCTGGCTACGGGGGAGGTGCCAAGGGACTGGAGAACAGCTAATGTGGTTCCGCTATTTAAGAAGGGTTGTAGAGATAAGCCAGGGCACTACAGGCCAGTGAGTCTCACATCAGTGGTAGGGAAACTATTGGAGAAAATTCTAAAGGAGAGAATTTATCTCCAGTTGGAGAGGTAAGGTTTGATCAGGGATAGTCAGCATGGCTTTGTCAGAGGGAGGTCATGCCTAACAAATTTGATTGAATTTTTTGAGGAGGTGACCAGGTGTGTAGATGAGGGTAGTGCAGTTGATGTAGATTATATGGATTTCAGCAAAACCTTTGACAAGGTCCCACATGGGAGACTTATAAAGAAGGCAAATGCACATGGGATACAGAGTAATTTGATAAGGTGGTTCAAAATTAGCTTAGTTGTAGGAGACAGAGGGTGATGACAGAAGGATGCTTTAGTGACTGGAAGCCAGTGTCCAGTGGCATACCACAGGGATCTGTGCTCAGTCCCCTAGTATTTGTCATTTATATCAACAACATAGATGACTATGTGGGCGGTAGGATTAGTGAGTTTGCGGATGACACAAAGATTGGCCGGGTGGTTAACAGTGAGGTTGAGTATCTTGGGCTACGGGAAGATATAGATGGGATGGTCAAATGGACAGATAAGTGGCAGATGGAATTTAACCCTGAAAAGTGTGAGGTGATACACTTTGGAAGGAGTAATTTGACAAGGAAGTATTCAATGAACGGCATGACACTAGGAAGTTCTGAGGAACAAAGGGACCTTGGCGTGTGTGCCCATAGATCTCTGAAGATGGAGAGGCATGTTAGTGGGGTGCTGAAAAAGTCATATGAGACACTTGCCTTTATCAATCGAGGCATAGATTACAAAAGTAGGGAGGTCATGTTGGAGTTGTATAGAACCTTGGTGAGGCCACAACTGGAGTACTTTGTGCAGTCTGGTCATCACATTATAGGAAGGATGTGATTACACTGGAGAGGGTGCAGAGGAGATTCACCAGGACGTTGTCTGGGATGAAACATTTAAGTTACGAAGAGAGGTTGGATAGACTTGGGTTGTTTTTGTTGGAGCAGAGAAGACTGAGGGACGACCTGATCGAGGTGTACAAGATTCTGAGGGACATGGACAGGGTGGATAGGGAGCTGCTGTTCCCCTTAGTTGAACGGTTAGTCACATGGGGACATGAGTTCAAGGTGAGGGGCTGGATGTGAGGGGATGTGAGAAAAAACCTTTTTACCCAGAGGGTGGTGACAGTCTGGAATGCACTGCCTGGTAAGGTGAGTGGATACGGGTTGCCTCACATCCTTCAAAAAGTACCTGGATAAGCACTTGGCACGTCATAACATTCAAGGCTATGGGCCAAGTGCTTGTAAATGGGACTAGATAGGTAGGTCAGATGTTTTTCACGTGTCGTTGCAGACCGAAGGGCCTCTTCTGCACTGTGTGATTCTGTGAAAGTACTGTTTCAGCTCCTTCACACCACATGCTGCTAGCTAAACTGAAAGCTCATCTCTGAACAATGTCTGCTGGTCATATGGTTTACATCCTAGCTAGTTATTCATTAGCATGTTCTCTCTTAAAGCTATGTCTCAACAGCTGCCATGGTCAGATTTGAACCCATGTCCCCATGCCTGGGCCTGCGGATGAATAGTAACATTACTTCTAGGCCACACACCCCTTAGCTTCTTTATATAACACTTCTACTACCTCCACCTCAACCAAGAGCATTGTCTATAGCAACTGAGATTCACCAAGAAGGTCATCACACAATTGTATAACCTCCTCAAACTGCATCTGTAGCCTCAAAGCACTGAACTTTACTAGAGTTATTGAATTAATCCTGTTCCCTTGATCTTTTCACAGAGCCCTGCAAATATTTTCTTTCAAGTATTTATCCAATGCTCTTTTGAATGTTACTAATGAAACTGCCCTCACCACCCTTTCAAAGCGTGCACCTCTTGGTCACAACAACTCTCTGTGAAAAAAAATGTTTCTTCATAGAATGGCTTCTGCTTGGAAGGAGGCCATTCAACCTATCATGTCAATGCTGGTTCTTTGCTAAAGCAACTCAGCTAGTCCCACTTCCCCACCTTTGCTCCAGAGCAAATCCTTTCTCTTCAGGTCATTATCCAACTCCTTTTTGAAAGCCATAAGAGAATTTGCCTTCACCATACTTTCAGGCAGTACATTCAAGATCCTACCAACTCACTGTGTATCAGGGCTTTTCCTCTTGTCACCTCTGGTTCTTTGGCAATTAATTGAAATCAGTGTCCACTGCTTCTGTGTCTTTCCATCAATGAGAACAGTTTCTCCCAATCTATTCTGACCAAAGCCCTTCTGATTTTGAACACCTCCATCAAATCTCTCAACCTTCTCTTTTAAGAAAAAACAGTCCCAGTTTCCACGTAACTGAAGCCTCTCAACCTGGAAACTATTCTCTGAAATCTTTTCTGCATCCTCTCTAACAACTTCACATCCTTAAGTCTGTTGCCAAAATTGAACACAATACTCTAGTTGAGGCCAAACTAATGATTTCTAAAACAATCACCATAGCTTCCTTGCTATTATATTCTATGGCCCAGATTTTCACACTTTAAAAATAGCGTCCGGGACCAGATTCTGGGATTCCCATCCTTATTCCCATTTGTGTTTTTTTTGCTGGTGTGGGTTAAGGGTGTGAGTAGTTAGCCCACATATAGAACTCCTGTCCTTGCTGGCTGCACTGTGGGGGTGGGAGGTTCAACACCCTCCCACTGGCAGTTTCAGTTTTAGTGAAGTCAGACCCCTTCAGTAAGTAGACGTGGTTCTTGACCTTTCAAAGGAGGCATAAACCATGGAAGAACCCCTATCCCAAATGAAGACTTAAAAAAAACAGTCAGCTGAATTTGAAATATAATAGAAAAACATTCACTCTTTCAGTTTCGATAGTTAGATGTTGTATTATAAGTTAGATGTATTTTTACTGAAGTGATTAATTATAGGCCACTGTCTGCAAAAATAAGTTGACCATTACATTGATTAGTGTTGATATGCATTACAGTACTTTTCTCAATGGAAAAATTGCTCTTAGGCATTCAAAATTGAAGAAAACACTGTTTGGGATCTCCAGTGTAATAATATGAAGTGATTAAAATGCCCAGAGTCCTTTTTAAGTGAAATAAACTGACAGCAGCTTTGACTTAGAGAAAAAGAAAATCTGCCCCTGAACTGCTTTGATTGATAGAGCATCTGGTGTAGCTTAGAAAATAAGGCCATCAGATTTTCAATTATAGTCGACTCCATTGTTTTCATTTCCCAGGGTTTGTTATTAGCCCATAATGAATGTTTGGTTGAGTTTCAAAAGGTTCATACCTACTTATTCAGCAGGGAGCTGTGTTCATATTTTGAATGACAGTTTTAAAAGGCTATTAAAGAATTATCTGTTTTTGCTGTGATTAGTGAAATAGATGATTGTTTGTTTTTACAACAGGTTGAGGGGATTTACGTTTTTGATGGGTTTTATGTTTGAGATTTTCTTCACCATCAAGTGTGTTTGAGTGAGAGCTCTATTAGATTGTTAGAAGTTTATTTTCTATTCTCCATTTCAAAGACATGGGGCAGGAATTTTACCTCATCAGGCAGACATGGTGAGCGGGCCTGGGAGTGGCCACAAAATCGACTGCCGCCTGTGATTTAGCCCTGACTGCTCAGGGCTGTCTGGGTGGGGTGGGAGGAGGGTGAGCATGGGAGTCAGTGCATGTGCATGGGTGCGATCACAGAAAGCTTCCTGAAGGCACAGAGCTGCCTCAGGAAACTGAAGATTCTTAACATTAAAAATAAACAAGTGAAAAATAAGGAAAACATGTCTCCTCATGTGACTCTGTCACATATGAGAAAGTACATGTTAAAAATGAGTTTTAAAAGTTTTCATTTTTTTTAATAACTGGTCGAAACCTCATCCTGCCCATGGATGAGGTTTCGCAAAATATACAAAGGCCGCTTGGCCCTTTCATCCGCCCGCCAACCAAACAGTTGGACGGGCAGCAAAAAATTCCATTTAATTAATTGATTATGGGCCTTAATAAAACTCAAAATTGTCAGCGGTTACACTGCCAACCCTCACGCGCACCCGTCGAGCGAAATATCGCAAGTATGTACGATGATGTCAGGACGCTTCCCTGATGTCATTGCACACTGTTTTTCTTTAGTTCGGGTCAGGTGCGTGGCCACCCAATGAGGGAAAAATCCTGTCCATGGTTCTTGAGGTCAGCCAATAGTGGATAATGGGTGTGTGGCTATCGAGGATACATGGAGGAGACATGGGGGTAATGAGGTGGCATAGAGGTATGAGGGAACATGGACGGGGCATGTTTGGGACATTAGGATTATGCTGGGTCATGGAAGGAGAACATAATATGAGGTGACAAGGATAAACAAGGGAGCATAAAGGGATATGGGAAATATGAGGGGCAAGGAAGGAGCATAGGGAATATGAAGGGTGTTTTGGGAGGCATGGATAATGTATGAGGGTATGAAGGGGAATGTGGGGCAGATGGGTGATTGAAGGTGGCTGAGGAGTGAGAGCTTCAGGGCCTGACAGTCATCATTAAAAGTCAGCTGATGTTGTAGTAAACGGGGGTGAGCATTCCAGCCTACCGGCCTCGCCACCCACCTGCCTCCTTTGTTGCCTTGGACCTGCCTCTGGAGGCAATGGGCCCAACTCCATCCTGCCCCACCACTGAGACAAAAATATGGCAAGTAGAGACCTTTTTAAAGGAGACAAGTCTGCTGCATCGGGAAGTCTCCCAACTCGACCTTCCTACCTCCTCCACAAAAATCCAGCCCTATTACTCTATTTATTAAGCCCCAGATCCTTTATACCTTGGATTAAAATACATCTGCAATTGAACTTTGTACTGTAAAAGCCAAATTGGCTATTTTATTTACAGCTCATTGTTTTCATAGCTGCACACATGAGCCTATTATTTTGATAAGACTAGTGTCTGGGGCGGAATATAATGTACAAGGGTCGGGCAATATTAAGTTTGATTTTTCTAATTTTGGGAATATCAAGATATACCATCAGAAATCTTTTGATAAGCTAAGTGATAGAAGCTTGTGGACACATTGGTCCTAATATTAAGTTAATTTGAAGTGAAAGTGGGCAGTGATTGACAGTTGTGGCTGAATAATGGGTGGGGAAGACAGTGACACAAAGCAGCAGCCAAGTAGCAAGTAGGTTTAATGACATGGGTGGGTGTATTGGAAGAGCATGGTTGTGGTGCTTGATGATCACAGGTATTGGGGAAGATGACTGAGTAGAGGGCTGGGAGATCGGGGTGGTCAGCAATTATGGGGGTCAGGGGAGATGATGGCAGCTTAGCAATTTTAGAGGATCAACGATTAAGAGGTCAGAGATCAAGGTGGAGTCAAGCGAGATCATGGAGGTGGGTAAGAGTAGGACAGATGGTGGGATTGGGGGCAGGAAGCAGTATTTAGGGTTAGCTTGTTGGGCCATGAGGAAATTGACCAATGAGGAATATTTCCCCTGGGCTACAAGTAATGTTGTAAAGGCACTTACTTTATGAGTCATTCCACGTCCTTTTGCCTACCAGGTTTCCCAAGGCTTGTGAAATTTGGATGGATTGGATTGTATGGATGTAAAATAGAAATTCTGTGAATAGGGAGCCTCCAACGGTGGACCCACTTCTTGAGAATTAAGAAGGGTCGTCTGTCCCTATCCCACCTCTTAAAATTGGAAGTCGACAGGGTCAAGGCATGTTGCATTTGGATTTGAAATTTTTAATATTTTAATTTACTTACCCGACCCAAACCCACACATACTAGAGAGGTAGAATGGCCCCTACAGCATTTCTTTCATTATTTCAGTTTCATTGGAATGTGTGGTTCAAACTCTTGCAATGGGTGAGAGAGGGTTAGTGGGGTTAAACCCACAAATTTGTGAAATTAACCCCGACTCTGGTTTAATCATGGTGGGTTTGAGGTTCATTGGAGGTTGGCATGGATTAGTGGAAGGCTTTGAAGTTTGGAAGCAGGTAATAGTTAGGGTTTCATCAGTAGTGGGTAAGAGATAAAGAATGAATTTGCATTTATATAGCATCTTTCATGCCAAGTCAAGGCAAAAATGTTCGAAAGATGGAATATTGGGATCTTGGTGATGAACCCAACGTAAGATAAAATGTTCAACTCAGTTGAGTAGAATACCAAGATGTGCACCACCGGGTTCAGCCTGAGAAAACAATGTATGAAGTTGGACTGTTTGCAGATTTGCTCTGTGATTACTGTCATACAAAGGGTTATTAGTCCAGCAACAATAACTGTACTCATGATTTACACACGATTGTTTATTTGTAACAATGCCTGGAATTTTATGTTCGGCGGCTGGACACATTCAATGGACCCAGGAGTGGAAGGGAAAAGGCGTGCCTCCTGCGATCGACCCCCGACCATGATTGCACACTGACAGGCCAAGGAAGGCCCGCCAAGGATGAACAGCAGCTCCCCAATAGTCAGGAAGGGGTGGGCAGGAGCAGGGACAATTCTACTGATTGAAATAAGTGAATCCAATCATCACTGTTGCTCTTTGTGGTCACATCCTGTCAAATAAAGCAGCTTAATAACTTGTACCTAACCTTGTTTGCTCTGTCTGCCTTTGGGGAAATGTGAAAGGCACAAATATCCTGTACAAATCACACAAGTCAATATTATTGTTACACCATTGAACTGCAATCTTTACGTCTGATGAGTCACACAATATAGGTATGATTTGAACGTCAAATGCTAGCAGCTCAGAGAGCAGAGGCTGACACTGGTAAGTTCAGAAAAGTGAATTCAAGCCAAAGGTTGATCAGCATAGCTGAGTGAAATATCCAAAAACAAGGTTGACATAACAAAAGTTTTATGATATATTAAAATAAAGTTCAATATAGCTTCCTGATGTGTCAGGAACTATGTAAACCTTTAATATGTTGCTCTATTTGATATATGAAAGTTCAGCATCCTAAAATTCAATTGAACTTCCAGCATTTTGCTGTCAACCATGGAATCGGACTCTTGCACAGCAAGAGGTCGAACTTTTTGATAGGAACAATAGGGAGGTTACTTATTACTTGGAAATGCAAGTCTATGTGGAATAGAGGAACAAAAGGATTTCATAGTACAAATACATCAATCACTAAAAGTTGTACCATAGGTTAAACAAAGGCCATAAAGAAATCAAGCCAAACGCTAGGAATTATTTCTCGAGGGATAGAATTGAAAAGTAGGGAAGTGATGCTAAACATGTGTCTCGCATTGGTTAGACCACATGTAGAGTATGTGTGCAGTTCTGGTTGCCATATTAAAAGGAAGAATATAGAGGTACTGGTTAAGGAGAAGATTTACAAGGAATTTACCAGCAGTTGTTAGTATACATTTCAAGAAAGGATTGGCAGGCTGGTCTCCTCTCTCGAAAAAAAAAGAAAGCTAAGAGACCTAAGAGAGGTCTTTAAAATTAAGAAATGCTTGATAGAATGGATACAGAGAGAATGTTTCCTCTTGTGGGGAAGAACATAACTAGAGGCTATCAACATAAGATAGTCACCAAGAAATCCAAAAGGGAACGTAGAAGAAACTTCTTCACCTGAAGAGTGATAAGAGTGTGGAACTCACAACCACGGGGAGTATTTCAACAAATAGTCCAGATGCCTTTAAGGGGAAACTAGACAAGTATACGAGGGAGAGGGGAATGGATGGTTACAATGATAGATTTAGATGAGAAAAGGTGGGAGAAAGATTGAGTGGAACATAAATACAGGCATGGACTGGCTGGGTTGTTTCTGTGTCGATTATGCTGTTTATGTAAACAGGTTAAGAAGGGTGAGTGCAGAAGGAGTTTAACCTACACCCTGTTTTGCATGCACATCACCCCAAACCTTCACTTTACCTTCTCAAGCCTACCCCATCTTATCATCCTAATTGAGTGATATACATATGCTAATTGACAATCCACCTCTCCCAAAGGTTTATGAGCACACAGCCTAATGTGTTTGAGTGAAATACAAAAGTTGGCGGGTCGGAGCTGGTTTCCTGATGCACTGACATTTTGCCTAGATTTAACTCCCACCTGCACCCAAACCCATGAACATTTCCAATTTAAAATTTAGACCACAGGTACAAAGATTTTGCCCACAACTTATTGAGTCTAATTATACTATAGTTGCCCGTCTATCCTTCGCTCCTTCCTTTGAACATGGACAGTAGGGGCACAAATCTAAATACAGGACAATGCTTACAGGAGTGCCTAATCTAAGGTGGGACACTAAATCTCTAACAGAACTATTCCAGGGACCCTCCCGAGATCAGTGGCAATGAAAGCCCACCCAATGGATTTCCCAATTGGATTCCACTGAAATAGAAATGCTAGTTTGTAGTTATTTGAGTTTAGCTTCAAATAAATTAAATGAATAATTTTTCAATCACACACTTCTAGTAGACAGCGTGGCATGCCTGAAACACACGTCAGAAATTCTGATATATCATTGCTTTGAATTTTTGAGTGCTTCTGATGGGTTTGAGTCCCATACAGTAAGTGCCGGGTCAAAACTTACACCTTATATTTCTCACCATATTAACAACCGACCAATTAATGGCAGTGGTTTTGCTACCGCCACCCATCACTTTGCCTGAATTCCAATAAGCATGACTATCTATCGTTACTACATTAAGATTTACAGTAAGGTATGAAAAAAGAAAAATAAAAGAAAACTGAACTGATGGCAACAAAGGATACATGGTCTAAATTGCAAACTTTCATGATTCTGATATAACTTCATACAGTTAAGCAGAACTGTTATCTGGGGTATGCTAACCCACAAGGTATCAGTGAATTTACCTCCTGTCTAGGCACATACTGCCAGAAACATTTTACATATTAATTTGCCTTTATATAATAATTTACCTTTATGAGCATTTATCTTTCTGACCCTGAGCCGGATATAAATGTTTCAGAAATACCAGTGAATGCCTGAAGTAGGATGCAGGAAATAAAGGTCCAATTGAGGAGCACTAAATTGACAGAAAGCAGCTTTAATATACTGACAGTCTAGGCGAGGTGTGTTAGCTGCATATCTAATTGAAATGTGTCTGACAAGCAAAATAAGGCTCAAATGAATCAATGATAGAAAGTTTGGCAACTATATTAGGTTTGGGATAAAGCTGACTAACTGAGTACACAGCTAATTTCAAATAAACCTAACCTCATTATCTACTCTACAATGCACTAGTAGCTATTTCCCCAGATCTGACATTTATTTCTTTGCTTTGTTACAAATCTCACAGAGTTGCTGGAAGTTGTTTCCTAACCTAGAGGCTGGTAGAAAGGTTGCTTCAAGTCAGTAAGGATTTTGGATTTGATACTATTTAAATACACTGTTTTGTGAAATCAAGATGCCTTATAGTTTATATTAATTAATTTTCCATGTCTCCATATTTTGTGTGTAAATATACTAACCAAACTTGCTTTTCTGGGGCTCAAATTTAGACACTGGATTGGCATGCACAGCTCACTAATTGATGGAACATTGTTCAGGAATTGTTGCAGCAACAATTGGAGCAGCACCAGACAGTGGACAATGGGCAGCAGGTGCGCTCCATCTCCCAAACTTTATATTGCACAAAAACCCTAAAATCCGCACCTATGACTTAATAGGAAAAAAAATCAGAAAATATTGGAAATACTCAGCAGACAAGGTAGCATCTGCAGAGAGAGAAAAACAGTGTTAACATTCCAGGTTGATGTATTTTCATTGGAGTGATTGAGTAGATAAGTGGCAGGTCAGTGGGTCAAAAATTGCTACTATAGCAGATTTGTCCACAAACAATATCAATTGGACATTTAAGCTCACATTTGACACCAAACTATTTTTGCACAATAAATTGCTGGAACAAAAACTCAAACATGGAATACTTTACCATAAGTGGCTATTGAAGTAAAAGTGATAAAACAACATTTAAAAGGAGGTTGCATAAATATCTGAAAAGGAAGAATTTTAAAGGATATGAGGGAATAGCAGGAAAATTGGAATTGGAGGATACAGTTGCCGAAGAGCTGTTACTGAACGACATCCTTGTATGTAGTAATTTCTAATGGCTTGGAAGTTCTGGTCAGTGGCAAATTTAGACTTATTCTCAAATATTTCTGTGAGTTATTGCACCAGAACTTGCTAAGATTGAAAATCCATTTTGATGCAGGGCCCTTTACAGGGGGTCTGGAACCTGTGAAAAGAAGGCAAGTGACTGTACATTAGACTGAAGAATTGTTACTGAGTCATGAATGTTCTGAACCAGAAAGTGTAAGTTAGAATAGTGAATTCAGTGCTAAACCTTTGTCCAGAATGTGAAATAAAGGGCTGGATTTTATGCCACCATTTGATGGCAGAGGGTAGGGGTTGGGGATCAGGATGGTGGGGCATGTACAATCCAGCAAGCAGCTTTCCCTCTGCCTGCCTGCCCATCTACCCTTGCCTTCATCAGAATTTTTCTAGCAGCAGGGGTGGAGCCAGGGGGCCTGTCCATCAGTGGGCCAATTTGAGCCCTTTAAACGGTCAATTAATTAGCACTTAATAGCCACACCCCACTGCCACGCACTTTAACTGGCAGCAGGAAAGGCCCATGCCAAGCATCCAGCCCAGCAGGTTTCCTTGTATGCAGGCGGGGTGAGGTGTCCCTCCTTAATGGGTTTCCTGAGCCCATAGGGGCTGCCCCCCCCCTCCAACAAAGATGTAACGCTGTCCCCGGCACCCCCACACCCACCCTAGCTTCCCTTCACCCCTGGTCTTTATCCCTACTCTCCTCGCTGTGGCCTGCCAGTTTGGCATCCCCTGACACCCCGGGGCAACCCCTGACTCAGCTGCTGGGCTGGATCAAGTGCAGCTTGCCTACACTCAGCTTCACTGCAGAATTAGCAGTGGCCAGCACTTCTCGTGCTGCTTTCAGCACTGGGGATCTGCCAGCCTCTGAGTGACTGACAGCTTTCCAATGTGGGGGTTTCTTTTCTTGAGGGGTGGAGGCCCCACCTCACCTCTCTTAATTGGCAACTGGGCATATAATGACAGTGGGGCAGCCATCATTCTGCTGGACAGGCTCCCACTAGCCGAGCGGGTGGGGGAGGCAGGGACTCTGATGCCCCTTAAAATTCAGCAACCTCGCACCGTTCCATGTGTTTCTATGCTGAAACTCTTGGTGAAATACCTGCATGTACAAGTTTCAGAGAAGCAAGAAACTCAGACAGCAACTTGCTCATTTCCATATTTAAGTGCATGTGTGCAATCACTGGAACTATCTGATTTATTATTAACTGTGAGCGCCGACTACCTCTTCATTATTTTTACTGCAAAATCTGAGCTACTGAATTGAAAATCATCAGTTGAGCAATGATTAAATGCTAATTTTTTAGCAATTTTATTTCTACAAACTCTGGATAGTCGCAGAATCAATAACAAGGACAATCTTTGTTATTTTTGTTAGGTGCTTAGTTTTGAAGCACATATCTTCATTTCCACTGTTAATAAGAAAAATAAACATCTGTATTAAAAATGACTTTTAGTTGCTTGATCATTTTATGCAAATAGGATTAGAAGCCTTTATCCCAACGGAAATTATCTTCATACTTCAAAAAAGTTTTTCCAAAATAATGTGTTTTACATTTCACTGGCCCTGCATTTATTGAGACCTGATTTCTGTGTTGCTGTAATTTTGTTGAAAGTGCAGTAAGAACCTTTATAACCGATTGATAAACTTACAGCGGTGCAGCAACTGAAAACCTCGGGAATTGAGGACCATAATGTTTATAAGTTCCTTTGAAGTGCAAGTTTGAAGAAGTAAACACAACAATCATTGAAATATTATTTAAACGCTGAATGATTCTGGGCACATAATGAAAGCTTCCGTGATGTGATAAAATATAACAGTTAAGCTGTGATTGGAACTGTTTGAATAATAAAGTGATGAAACCAAAATCCATTATTTTGAGTCAGTCTGATAAGTTGTTTAATTGTTACACCTTGCAAGGATCCATGCAGCATTCTGTCCACACAATAAGTATTAGTTGATGTTAGTTAGTCAAAGGGCCATAGCTTCCTTGGAGTGGCAACCACTGTCAGGTTGTCATTTCACTTCGAGTCATTTCACAGAAATTTAGTTGCACTTTTTTTGCCTAACCATTCGACTTGTGCCAGACGAGAAAGGTGCAGTGCAGTGGGTTCCTGAGGCATTCAGTCAACTGCAGGACAGTCAAGGGCAAGGAAGACACACCCTCTTTTTTACGGCATTAGCCGCCATAAAGCTGGTAAGTTTAAAGATGCCAGTAGCTTTCAGAAGCCAGGGAGAAGGGAAGTGTGTAAGGTAAGCGGGTGGGATGGGGGTTGCGTTGGGAGGTCTGTGGTGGGGTTGGTTGGTGGTGGTGTCAGGTGATCACTGGGGTAGATGGTCAGTGTCGGGGGGGGGATGTTTGTTGGTAGGATTGGGTGGGTCAGTGGGGGTGTGTGGTCAGTAGGGGTCCAAGTAGGCATGGGGGGGGGTGATCAATAAGCTAGACAGGTGGTCAGTGGGGGTGTGATCAGTGGGGGCTTTAGGCGGTCAGTGGAGGAGGTTGGTCACTGGGAGTGTCAGGTGGTCAGACGAGGTTGTGGTGGTCCTTGGCGGTGGGGTGGAGAAAAGGGGATAGTCGGGGGCAGGGGCATAGTAAGGGATTGGGAGGTCCCATGAGGTATCAGGGGATAATTGGGGGGAGGAGGAGTAGTCGGGGGGGTCCAATGGTGGGGGGTTGCAAGGGTCAGTGCTATATTTAGCCAAGTGTTAGGAGTGGTTTTAATTCGTCTAACTTTTCCTGGATGACTATTCCTGAAAGGCAGCCGGACCATCCGAAATCTGCGATTTAGATCAGAGCATTGGATGGTTCCCAGGGCAGGGTAATTGCCCAATGGCAGTTTGAACTTCCCGGGCAATTGTCGTGCTGTCCTTATGTGCAGACCACGAGTAACCACATTATAATGTGTTTATTTCTGAAGTATTTTGATAGAAGAATTCTTCACTAATAAGTTTATCCATTTTGTTATTGTTCTCACTCCTTTGTTGAAATTTGACTGGAAAGAGGAGCGAGAGCAATGGCAGCATTGTGAAAGTTGATCACGTAACCCAGTATAAGATGGTCCAAAGTATTCTTGTGTAAAAGCAAAAACATAGCATTGTTAATTTACCAACTCAGAAGTTGCAATCATTGAACAAGTTCAAGATAATTTGTCAGAATGCTACAGCAATAGTGTTATCTTAGAGCTGTCTTTATAAAGCAAAGAGATGCATTTACTTTTAAAAATGTGTGCATATTTTTATCCGTAGATTTTAAAAATGTACTTACTTCTTTGTTGGGACTGTCATTTTCATGCTGTCTTGTCGCTCTAGGAAAATTGGAGGGGTTGAGGCATGATGTGACAGTGTTTAACATATCCATAATGTTCATTATATTCAGTGAAGCATTTCTGTCACTCAGAGTTTTGAAGATGTTCATTTTGCTAAAAATATGTTTTGGATTATAAATTTTATGGCAATCCTAAAATAACAAATCTCATTTTTTAAATGCTGCTTAAAGAGATTTATCTGTCACATTCTAAACATTAAAACTAACAATGGCATCATCAACGTGTATTGAGTCCGCTATAAATACGCTTTCCCCTTGTGCCACTTATAATAGTGGATTATGGAATCACACAGCGCAGAGTAAGGCCATTGAGTCTGTCATGCCTTTGTAAGCTCATTGAGCTCTGTGCACTCCCTGGCTGTTTTAACAATGTTCAGTGTCCTTTCTTATATACTAGTCCCCTGGGATCATGTTGAAGCAAGAAGCTCTAGAAGTTTTCTGAAGTCAAAAGTATCTGTTTGTCTGTAAGTGTTGCACATCAAGATGATTCTGCCTGTAAAAACCTTCCTTTTTTCAAGTTGATTGCTTTGGATGATTTCTGTCCCTTATCAAAAATGTACGATTCCAAAAGACTACCGGCAACTTGAGAGACATTTAAGTGTGCCTGTTCTTCTGCTTTCATACCACTTTGGGAGGCTAAATCTTGATGCAGTGACCTCAATACATAGGCACTGCTGATTTTCAACAGGCTCTCAAAACCCTCCATCATAATTATCCTAATTCTGTTTCCAAATGCACCAAAAGTAGCTTTCATTGCATCTTTGACTGTGGTCACAATACCTTGCACTGTCAGTGGGAACATTTGTGAAGCAAGTTCCAATTGTTGTCACAACTTTTATGAGTGATGTTCCCTTAATGGCAACATTAGAAGTCCACTTTTGCTGATAATTGCCTGAATTTTCCTGGCCTGAAGCTACTGTGCATTTCTTCTGCAATCCTCCAATGTAAGTGGAAGAAGGAATGCACAACAAAGCATTTCCCATCTAACACCAGCATTCAGAGTTAAGTCCTGAGAATGAGAGGACAATGCCCATTTTTTTTACAGCACTAGCTGCTGTATTCTGTTAAATATTTAAAGGTCCAGCCTTTTGAGGAATGGGTGCATGTTAGTGAATAGAGAAGTGAATGGATGAATGAATGGATGCAGGAATCAGTGAGTGAATAGGTGGGTGAGTGAGGCGGGTAGGTGGGTGAGCTGGGTAGGTAAGTGAGGTGGGTGAGTGGGTGAGGTATATGAGGTGGCTGAGGTGGGTGATGTGGCTAGGTGGGTGAGTGGATAGTTGGGTTGCCTGAGGGGTGGTTGGGTGTGTTTGAGGGTGTAATTGGGGTGGGTTTACTCAGATGGACTCTGGGAGTACCCGGGTCAGAGCGTGTCAGCGTTAGTCTAGCTGGGGGTAGGGGGGGGGTGCTACAGTGTAGTCAAATGTATGATCTCCGATGATCCGGAGACTGGAAGGTTTTGGGCCATCATATCCCAACTGGGTAGTGCTACCATCACCTGTACTGGGCCCAGTATGGATCTTGGTCTGCAAGATGGGGGAACTGTTAACAATCATAAAGTTTGCTTCAGTCCATTGATGGCACAATGAGATGAAAATCATGAAGTGACTCATTTAATTGCAATTGTAATTGCACAGACAATGAATGTGCCCAGGTCCCTTCCATTAGTGCCCCATCTTTCACCTTCAAATGCGCCATGTCACCAAATATGAATTTATTATCACCATATTCATATGGTGCAATGTGCAGAACATGTTAATGAGAGCTGAGGCAGTCACCATGATCAGTGTATTTATCTGCAGTGTTATAAATGAATAATAGGATATTTTCCTGGCAAATTAACAACATAAGGTAATATTTGTATTCTCTGGTTTGTTTAATAGTCTCTGTGGGATCACCTATAGGATTCACACAAATTAACATACCAAATCATTGCTGCTCTAAATATCAATGACCCATGCTGCATATGTATTGGACAATATTTGTAACCAGATGCCAACAATGGGAGTTATCATTTTTCTGGTACCTTTCTGTGATTGGTGAATTGATTGGTGAATCTTGAAAGGGGGAAAACCTCATGCATGACTGAGGGGGAAGGTTAAGTGGGGGGTTGGCGAGGGGGTGGGAGTGTGGGGAATAAAGGGCTCGGAAAGCGGAGAAGCACCTCAGCTCATGATTCTTCTTCTGGCCCTGCCTCCAGCTCCTCAACCCCGAGATGTCTGTGCTCCTCAAATTCCGGACTCTTGAGCGTACCCAATTTTAATCACTCCAACACATACTGCTAAGCCTTCAGCTACCAAAGCCCTAAGTTCTCGGATTCCTCTCTAATCCACCTTGCCTCTCTATCTCTTTTCTCCTTTAAAACCTTCCTTAAAATCTACCTCTTTGATCAAACATTTGGTTACCTGCTCTAATATCTCCTTACATGTCTCGGAGTCAACTTTTGTTTGATAACGCACCTGTGAAGTGCCTTGGGGCAGTTTACTATATTTAAGGGACGATATAAATTCAAGCAGTTGTTATTGAGACTCTTCCCTACATGCCAGTAATTACTGGAAAAGTTTGAATTAAATAAGTATACTTGACCCTCGACGCCTGTTTGATTGACATTCTTAAATGTCCTTGTATATGGTCATAAACATCAGTAACCCTGGCAAAAGGACAGGAATAGTCATCCTTAACAAGTTTGACTTTATCAACAAAATGCACACCATTCTTAATGACAGGTTCAAATTTGTATCCATTGGACCTGCCACTTAACATGACCAAAGGTAGGCTAGTAAATCACTTGCTGGACTTGTGTAAGAGTGATGAGCTGCCATGTGATATAAAGGACAGGGTCCTTCCTCAAGGCTCGCTGTGTCCGTGTGTGTACGGATTGCCCAAGGCACACAAAAGTGAAGTCCATTTATGCCCTATCTTATCTATGACTGGTTCTGCACAACAAAAATTGGCCAAATGGTTGGGCGCGTTGCCACAACCAGTTTTGAGCAATTTTTCCACATACACAGTTAAAGATTCCTTCACATTTGTGAAGGCTATACAGGACTTGCATATCGATAACAATGCTTTCTCCATGGGCTCATTTGACATGCTAGCCTGCTCACCATTGTTCCACTTAAGAAAACCATAGATATTTGGGCTGCAGTAGCACATTGTGGTGATCTAGACCTGCCACCGTTGCGTGAATCAGTATTCCTTGAGCTTAACAACTTGTGTAGTTGAATTCAGCTTTAATGAAACTATGTATGCCAAATAGATGGTATTGCTATGGGAACCCCTCTAGGCTCAGCTCTCGCAAACATTGATGTTGGGTTCCATGAGAAACATGTCTTCAATGGAATGACACCCAGCCACCTGCACCCTGCATATCTCCAATATGTGGATTATATGTTTGCTATATTTAAATCAGCAGTTGCATGTAATAATTTCCTTGCACTACTCAGTGAGGTCCATCCTGCGCTCAAATTCACCTTTGAAATGGAGCAGTCAAATGAACACCCCTTCCTTGATGTACTCATTGAGAAACCTGCTGAGGGGTCTCTGCCAAGGTCTACCATAAGCTTACTTTCACTGGTCAATATATGCTTTGGGACCCTTACAGTTCCACACACTTTTAGATTGGCCTTATCGGCAATCTTGTAAATAGGGCACAAGATATTTGCTCACCATGCAAGCTTGATGCTGAGATAGGTGCATCAAAGGCATCCTGTGGGATAGTGACTACACTGATCAGATCATTTCAGACTGTGTATCATGCAAACTCATGAACGGGCCAAGGCCATCACTTTGGGCTCTGAAAAATGCCCGGTTTACCTCAGGTTATCCTGGATGGGCAAGGTATCTCAAAACTTTGAGCAACAGCTGAAGCTAACTGTTTCATGCTGCTACAATGCAGTAGCAGCATGAGTGGTATTTTCCACTAACAGAATACTGCTGTCAAGCCAAAAAGATGTTCTGCCTATCATATGAATGAATAATGTAGTATATGAATTTCAGTGCCAGTGTGATGCTAGGTATGTAGGCCATATGCTCTAAAGACTGGCGGGTCATATAAAACAGCATGTCCCTTCTGCTGATTGCAATAGGTGAGTTACGGACTGTACCCAGCTAGCCTGTGCTTGCAAAACTCAAAATACAGTGTCTAACATTCGATGTGAATCCGCAATTGGACAACATTTACTAAATAATCCTCAGTGTGCTAAGAATTACACTGGCAACCAGTTTAAAACTGTCAGTTGGAATCACAGTGTGGCGCATTTATGCCTGCAAGAAGCTACGTATATTAATAAACAGGGCCCTGTTCTATGCAGACAATGTCCACACTTTGCCTCTGTTTCAGCTAAACAAAATAAGCAACAGCCATTCGCTGGTTCACTCCCCAGGGCAATGTCTTGACCAATCAGAGTCAAGCTACCTTGTTTAAATTTTAAACAATACTTGACAGTTAACTATTAGTCATCGTCAACTGGTGCATTCTCCATGGAAATGCCTCCACCAATCAGAGCCCACTTGCTAACCAATCAGTACCCTCTTCTCATATAGTATTCATATGTTGTTTCCCGGAACATTGGTATTTTCTTGCGAATTATCTTGATGAGCACAAGACGAAAAGCTTCGACTAAACATTTCTTTTTTTTCAGCAATGCTCAAGTTCTGTACTACCAAATGGCTGTCTCTATTTAGTCATGCTTAGCATCATTGTCTATTTTTGATTTTTTTTTTCAGATCATACAGCCTCTGGATGCACTTCCAAGCTCTTCGAACTTGGAACCATATTCACTACCTCTATAAATATCTCCCACATTTGTTGAACCTTCTAATTATTCTTGAGTGCATTCAAAACCTTGTTGCCCATGTCTTTATTCTCACCAAGTCCCATACACCCATCACCCCTGTGTTCAATGAGCTACATTGGCTCAAAATTAATTGTCTTTAAATTCCTCCAGGTCCTCACCCTTCCCCTCCTGTAGTCTCCTCCAGCTCCACAACCCTCAGAGACATCTGTCCCTAGCTAATTCTGTCCTCTTGAGCATCCCCAATTTGAAGTGCTCCAGCATTGATGCCAGATCCTTCAGCTGCATAGGCCCTAAGATCTTGAAATCCCTCCCTAAATTTCTCTAACTCTCTACCTCTTTTTCTTCCTTTAAGACACTCTTAAGACCTAACTCTATGGCCAAGTTTTTGGCTAGCTGCCCTAATATCACCTTATGTGGCTTAGTGTCTAATTTTGCTTTATATTGCTTCAGTGACGTGCCTTGGGGCATTTTATAATGCTAAATGTGCTGTGTAAATATAAGTTGTTATTGTTGTTATTAAAGGGTAACACTCAATGCCACAGAGAGCATTTTGTTGTGCTGTCACGCTACCAACTTTTGCTTTTAAAGAATTTTCACTAAATCTGGTATTTTCTATGCATTCCCCCCTCCTCCCCTAGAAATAACTCAGTCAACAATTGGCTTGGGTCACTGTGTGCTATTTAGACATTTAGTGGCTATTTAGCTACTTGGGATGCATCATGGTATGTAGTTTTTAACTGGTCACCCAATTGTGGGTCAACAACTTTCCAAATTGTTTTTCAACACATTAGAGCCAACATTACGTGATTTCAGCATACAGGCTTGCCTGATGCAAAAGCATATCAGAAAAATGTAGGCACATTCCCTAAAATATTTATTTATTTTGTTATGGGCAGGAGGGGGTTAATTTAAACAGCACTATTTTCTCCTCTCACCACCTGTCCATAAGCAGAAAGGTGTTTTGATTTGTTTTCCTCTTTTTAAGTGGTGGCGCATTTCCCAACCCCTCAGTTTTTGTGTGATCAATTTTTTGTTAATACCCCACAGCAAACTCGAGATAGGATAAACTAGGAAAAAAGGGGTAGTTTATTACTCACATTCAAACTGTGAAAGGAGGGTCACAACATTGCCTCAAAATTCAGACATTTAAAAGAGGGATACAGAAAAGGTTTTACAGTACAGAGACCACAGAGAAACTAATTATTGGGTTCCAGAGTCTAGACCCAAAGTTCAATAAGGCATTCCTTCATAGGGGTCAGTGGGTCGAAATCCAATGCTGGATAATTCACTTTTCCGGTGATGTTGACTTCACACGATGAGATAGGCATTCGGAGAAGAATCACTCTTGTAGCAGATGGTGCAGAATTTCCAGCAAATGTATTGTAGATGGGGGTCAAAGTATTCCACCTGAGCCGAGAGCCTTGTCTGTGAGGCTGTTAGTTGAATGATAAACAGCAGACTGAGCTTTTCAATTTAGCAAGGCAATGGCAATTGTTCCACAAACCAGAGGCTCATGTCAAATGACTCCCACCTCCCACCATCTTTGACAAAGGATGTGTATCCATCTCTATATTCCAAAGACTGTTAAATGTCTCAACCATCAGGAATTGAAAGGAAGGTTGCAGGGCCTTTGTTTTGGTAGACAACCCATCTCTTTCTGGCCAGCCTGGATTATTAAATGCAGATGGCCTTTGTACAGTTCCCCTTGAAGCTGTACAGCTCACAGCTGGACCTTAGAGTCTCCTCGGACATAACAAGGTGCGAGTTTTCCCGAAACTGCCAAGTGGCTTCTTTTGCTGGCTGGGGGTGGGGGATGGGGGGGGGGGTCACAGACAGATATACAGTTTTAGAAATAGCAATGATCATATATATATATATATATATATATATATACATCTATTGTAGGCCTTCTGCTGGGATTATGCATTTGTAATATCAGATGATGTCTTAGATATGTTTCTGGTTTACCTCCATAAATTTCACATGTAGGCGATCTTTAGTACTGATATTCGTTATATTTTTACAATTTACAATTTTGAATGTAACTCCTGAATGTTTCAATTTCATTCTTCTTCCCATTTCTTGCAGGTGCTTTGCAAAAGTAGAGAGACAAAAGAATGCTCCTTCACAAATTAAACCATTACATTTGCAAAATGTATGTTGATATATAAAATATTTTTGAATCTTGTATATAGAAACAGGAAGCTATTGCTGGGAATGTTTCTGCTGAGTAGTTAAGTGATTTATTACTATATGCACTCAGGCGCCTTTCAGACTTCTCAGCCAAAATTGTAGTACCCAAGAAACAAATTGGCCTATGCACAGCAAATGTAGAGCTGTTACACCAATGCAAATTATTATTTATAACAATTCCACTATTCTACTTAGGGCAGCTCTAGAAATAAAATCTTGTTTATTTATTTGCTTCATATATCTTCATAATAGCTTCCTTTCTCTGTTTGTACAGCTGTTTCCTTTCTTTCCAACCCCATTTAAGATGAACTTCTCATAGGGAATAATGTTGAGGGGGGAACAAGAGGTGTCAGAAACACCAGCCAATGGTAAAAGAATGTAGAAGCATCTGAAAGTTAAGCCCATAAAAATTGTTTTTCATAAATTCAAACCCAGCCAAGTAATCTCCTGAGAAAATATTCTGCATATATCCTTTTTAATTCCCAAAGACAATCAAGCAAAACTAAAGAATATTTGTTCAACCCCTCTCTACAATTCAATTCTATCAATACAGCCATCTACAGGCGAAATACCCACAACAAGAATGGAATCATCAGGATTTTATGCTGCAGAAATGGATGACAATGGATGCAGGGGGGAACTGTAAAATGGTGTGGGATGGCATCAGTCCCATCCCTGACATCATCATGCTGGGCCCTTATGTTACAAGCAGCAAACAGGAGGCTGTGTGAGGATGCCACTCACCTTTTCGGAATGAGCAATTGAAAGCTCATTAAACTTGTTAATTAGGCAATAGAATGTAATTTTCTGGGTCCCTCCAGATTTAATAGTGAGCACACAGGGCCATGGTGTGTTGGATCCTCAGTAGCATTTAAAGGGCGGCAACTGGGTGGCAGCTGTTGTTATTGCTGCACTTGGCAGAATCACTGAGGCAAAGGTCATTTGGATTTGGACTCGGGTGCTGGTGACCCTTTAAACAAGGCACCAGCCCTTCCTTCTGCATCAGCCAGCGCTTCAAAGCCCGCCTCCATTCACTAGGTGGTCGACGACAATCCTGCTTGTCGGCCATTAGTTGGTCAGTTGGCGCAACATCCCAATGCAAACAGGATTTGAAGCTGCCACCTACTTCCGGTTCTGCCTTCCCATTCTCACTGGGACCCAAAAAATCCTGACCAACCTCTCAATTTATCCATATCCAAGTTCCTATCCACAGAACGTCCAATCCCAGTCTCAAATACAAGCTAATGCAATTCTTTATCAAAAAAGCCAGTGCAGATAGAATCAATTGCCTCTTCTACTGATAAGAACATAAATCAACATCTTTCTCTTCTCTGACGCAGACAGTTTTTGCTCAGATAAAGACAGGAGTTAAACAGAATTCATACACCTAACCCTTTTGTGATTCCCATTGCACTCCACAGAAATAATTCTTCCCCATCCTCACCTAGCTAAGCCCAGGGTCTATACACTCCTTTCATTCTTGCAGAGGCTCGAGAACCAGTATCATTGAAGACTGCGCATGTCCAGGGAACTGGTCAATTACATCTGCCAGCTGCTGCAGGATTTGGCACCACGAGGACATGGAGGGCATCCACTGCTCATGGCCGTGAAAGTGACCATAGCGCTCAATTTTTTATGCCAGTGGCTCCATTCATGGCTCCACAGAGCACTGGGATTTTCCCATGTTTCAGGTTTCCCACAGGTGCAGGGTGTGATCGACTGCATTAACGTGGCTCAGTTAGGAGACACCATAGATCCTTACGTTGCATCTGTGAATGTTTGATTCCAGTCTGTCTGATGGCAGTGCGCATACCCTCTGTTATAAGCCTCCTGTCATGAAGACGCAACAGAGGCCCTGATATCCACTCCATTCCAGGAGGATGATGACAACATGCAGTGAGGATACTCCATGGGCAGAATTTTGCCGTCAGTGAGCAGGGGGCAGGGCCCGCTCAACTACACATAAAATGATGCAGGATGACATCGAGGGGAACCCCTGATGTCATCTTGCCCCATTTAAATTTTCAGGAAGGTGGGCGTGCAGCAAAATCTGCTGCAGGCCCGCCGACCTGTCAATGGCCAATTGAGGCCATTGACAGGATCATTTAAACAATTAAAGGACCTGCCCGTCCAACCTTAAGGTTGGCGGGTCGGCCAGGAGCCCCGGTGGGCAATAGAAAAAACATAAAACCTCATCCACCGGTGGGATGCGATTTCATGCAGGGTTTCAAAAATTTTAATAAAGTTATTATGTAAATTATGTACTTGTCCCATCTCATGTTGTCACATGAGGGGAACAAGTTAGAGGATTTTTTCTTTCTATTTTTAATATTTTTCAATGTGGAAGTGATCTGCCTGAGGCAGCACTTAGTCTTAGGGAGATGTCCACTCTTTAGTGCGCATACGCAAAAGAGTACACTCTCGCTGTTGGGGAATCACCCCCACCTGCACAGGAAGCGCATAACGCTTCCCACCGGACATCACGCTGGGTGGGCCTTAATTGGCCCCCCCCACAGGTCGGTGGGCCTGGAGCTGATTTTGCTGCGGGCCCACCTTCCTGAAAAATGGTGGCGGGACCCGCTTCTCCGGCGGGAATCAGCTCCCCGTCCATAGGAGATTGGGTCAGGCCCACCCGCCCGACAGGCAGAAAATTCCGCACCATAGATATTTACACAGCCTCTGTGAATTTCTGATTCCTGTCCGGCTGAGGGCAGCTTGCTTGCTCTATGAGATCAGGGTCATATCTTAGAGACGCAGTCGTGAAACTTTAAATGCACCTGATCTTTTGTCAGCCGTCAACATCTGACCCCATCAGGAGCACAGCTTCATTGATCACAGGTACTGCAGGGATGGGAGCCACCCCACCTTAAAGATGCTGATAGCATCTTTACTTAGAGAATGATAGAGCTTGGTAACATCTCCGCAAGACATTATAGCAGCAATGACAAGCACCGTCGAGGTGCAGGCATCATCAATGTGTCCAGCGATTTTGAATCCAGATCATCACTTTGGTCTGAAGGCTGCACAAGGCACCGGGAAGAGGCCCTGGACTGAGACACCTGCCTTTATTTTGTGCAGAAAGGTTTCACATCTGAATGAGAGGAACATTGCTCATCAGAACAAGGAGCCATAGGCAAGGACACATGCTTGGGAGTTTATTTACAATAGTGAATATTATGGACAAGTGATTAACATCCATGCCCAGGCTGTGCAACTACATCTTCTTAACTTTCCTAACCCTGCCAACACATGTTGGTGCTCCCCGACATCCACAGCGGAGTTGGAGGCAGCCTGCTGACTGCTATGCCCTGTCTGTGATGACCTTGACGGGCGTCCTTCAGAGGGCTGAGACCTTGAGGGCCCCAGCCTGCTTTCAGGGTCCTGCTGTGTGGCAGATGCAACCCCCCTAGACCTGTGCAGCTGGAGCTACTGAGGTCACAGGAAGATGGGATTTGGATGGGCCAGACACTCCCAGTGTCAGCTGGGTGGATGGCCCCTGAGTGTGCACCTGCTGTTCCTCCTCCCAATGGGTGCCCAAGGGCCCTTGGCTGACTCCTTGAGGAGAAAGGAAAGCTGGAGTGAGATCGATTTGACCCACACCACTCTCACGTTGACACTGTTGGAGGCCAACAATGGCATCAGTAATGGAATTCAACCAGCGCAGCAGCGCAGGAGCGACATACTGGACTAAGGTCTCCATGGCGGCCACCATCCTACCAGTGTTGACTTCGATGCATTGGCATGCCAGCGCTATCACCTCAGCCTGAAGGTGGACTGACTCCTCCATCGTGCTTTGTAAACTGAGAAGAGCAGTGGACATCCCTTCCTGATGTTCCTGAGCTTGCCTTTGCCGCTCCAGCAACTGAGACATGTCCAAGCCCAGAGGCTCAGCATCTAACTTGCACCCAGCAGATTCCTGGCCTCCAGCAGTGCTCCGAGTGCCAGAAACCTGGGAAATCCATTCCACCATCTGCTGTGGATCAGACAGTGAGATGTTCTCACCAGATTGTGACCCCAAGGCTTCTCTAGAACTTGGTCCCACCGAGATCTGTGTCTCTGCACTGGTGGAGGGTGTGGGTGAGCACTGGGACAGTTTTTCAGTTGGTATTTCAGCAGATTCCTCTTCCAAGGTGTCTTCAGGGCTTGATTGGAGGACCTGGGTTGTGGATTCCTTCGGCAATCTCCCAGATGTGCCTGTGAAAGTAAGGAGTGATAATTGGTGCGTGGCAGTGGCCTGTGAAACAGGACACTTCACTAACAGTATGGTTGTATGGTGGATGTTACATTGCTGGATCCTCACTTTGTTGAGCTTTGCCGACCTCACCATCAGCACAGAAACAGTCCAGATCTTCACCGACCAGCTGGATGACTCTAATTTCAAAGTCCTTGAGGACCTTGATGTTGGATATTCCTTCACCAGTCTGAAACCTGTCCCTTTTGTTGTGTACCATGTTGTCCTGCATGAAGAGCATAAGCAGGACGCCTGCTGCGCCAGATGATAAGTATGCCTGGCATGTGTGGGTGGTGAGTCGACCCATGAACAGGATGAGGACAATGGAACTGATTGTGAAAGAGTGAACGGCAATGTCCCTTGAACTGGCAGTGAGTGAGGGGCCTGTGGGTTTGTGAGTGTGGGAGTTGAGGGTGATGAGAGGAGTGATTTAACTTGACGGAACGGAGATCATCCGTCCTCTTTCGGCACTGGCTAGCAGTCCTCTTTTGCAGGCTGTTGGCACTGACCACTGCTGCCACTGCTTCCCAAGACAGATTGGTGATGTTGTTGCCCACCCTGAGGCCAGAGTGGGTGTACGGGACATCACTGTGATCCTCTGTGGTGTCCAAAAGGTGTTCCAGGGACATGTCACTGAATCGGGGGAGCTGCAGTCTTTTTGCCTTTTGGGGCCAAGTCTTAGAACATAAAAACAAAAGAAATTGGAGCAGGAGTAGGCCAGTTGGACCCTCAAGCCAGCCCCGGCATTTAATAAGATCATGGCTGATCTGCCCCAGGCCTCAACGCCTCTTTCATGCCAGGTCCTCATAGCCCTCAACTCCCTGATATTTCAAAAATCTGTCTACCTCCTCTTTAAATACTTTCAGTGATCTAGCCTCCACAACCTTCTGGGGTAGAGAATTCCAGACATTCACTACCCTCTGAGAGAAGGAAATCCTTAGCATCTCAGTTTTAATAATCCACTTATTCTGCAGCTACGTCTCCTAGTCCGAGATTCTCCCGCTAGTGGAAACAGCTTTTCAACATCTACCCTGTCAAATCCCCTCAGAATCTTGTATGTTTCAATAAGATCACCACTCATTCTCCTAAACTCCCATGAATAAAGGCCTAATCTGTTTGGCCGTTCTTAATAAATTAACCCCTCATCCCAGGAATCAGCTTAGTGAATCTCTTTTGAACTGCCTTCAATGCCAATATATCCTTTCTTAAATACGGGGCCAAAACTGTATACAGTACTCCTGATGCAGCTTCACCAACACCCTGTACAGTTGTAACAAGACTTCCCTATTTTTAAACTCCAACCCCCAGCAACACAGGCCAAAATTCTATTTGTCGTTAATTACTTGCTGCGCCTGTTTTCCTTTGACATCACACTGCCTGTCCCAAGGTCCTCCTCTCGCCCTCTCCTCTCTTCCTCGTCTGTGCAGCTGTCCTGGGCTGGAAGCCCTGAGAGCTGTCCATGCGGCCGCACTTTAAATATGATGCCCTGCGTGAGGAACTAACAAGGTGATGGCATGGCGGGCGGATGAGTGCCCGCCCACCATCAAAATGGCACATTTTCTGGGAACGCATGATTAATGAGGCAGAATTAGGACGATATGGCATGAAAAGCCGTCATTGTGGCCGACGGATAAAACGTTCCTTTTCCTGCCCAATACTGCATTTATTGCAAATTGGGAATGACTCCGCCCACTGTCTTACATTAACACACTCCTGATTAGTCATAACTTGCTAGGTTGTTAAGTTTGATCAAGGTTTACTGCAGAATTGTATGCTAATTCTTCTCTGAATAACCATTCCTGAATTGTTATAGTGTAAGAAGAATAATAGATTCAGAATAGCAGGATCACAATAGCCATTCACATCTCCTCTGGTCACATTAGGCTGGATTTACAATGGAAAATCTAGTGAGTCCCGACCCGCCACCCCCAACCACCCACCCACGCCCCCACGCTTACTTAAAATCAACAATCCAACAACTTCTCGCCAGTCTCTGATAATAAGGAAGGCTGGTAGGCTTCCAATTTTGGTAGTCACACGGGAAAAATGTTGGAAGTGTTTTACGGCTGGCACAAAGGTGGGTGAAAAAGTCTAAAATGAGATGGACCATGGCATGCATGCAGCCAAAGAATCTGCTGCTTAAGGCTGCAGTATTTGGCTCCTTCGCCTTCACCAGTGATGATGTTTGTCTGTCCAAGAAAGCCAAAAGCTTCTCATATATTGCTGATTGCCCAAAGTTCAAAGTGTAATAGATTGCACGCAGGTGACCATCTAAGCTCCATTGGGTCAGCCAGGAGCATTTGTCAAGTGTAAGGGTTTTCATTCCATCAATGTCCAACTCGTGTGTGACCATCGTCAAGGGATTTTGCAGGTGTGCTCCTGCTAACCTAGGAGAAGTCATGGCTCCTACATACTTAGACACTCCCAGGTGCCATGGATTTTCTGTCCACCAGGGCCATGCAAGGTTGGCTTCTTGGAGACCGGGATACCGCTGAAGAGATGATTCATGGCCCTGTTGAGAAATCCACAAACAGAAGCTGAGATGTGTTACGATGAGAACGACACCATCCACCACGGCCATCATTTAGTAGACTTGGTCTGCTCAAAATGGTCTGCTTAAAATGTGATTTCGATGTTTTGGCTGTGCAAGCAGGTCTCCTCAATATTGTCGAGTTCATGTCTTACTAATCATTATGGTCTGTTGTGCCACACACAACTTGGCGGCCTAGAGAGAGGAGGCCCTGACAAAGGATGATCTAATTGTGTGAGCCCCATCTTCTGATGACAAGTCTCAGGACAAGTCTGAGGCTGAGCAGGAGGAGCCATCCCAGCCAGCAGCGAAACCCAGTGTACAACAGGCTTTGGATTGCAGATAGACACGGGTGTCTCTTATAATGCAATATTTTACCTAGGAGTGTAGAATTCGTCAAACCAAAACATCCTTGCTTCACTCAACTCATTTTTGTAGCTGCCAGGCATCAACACCAGGCCGGCTATGCATGTGCCAATGGCGAGGCACAATATGAGGCCCTTCAGAGTGGCCGATATGAGCAAAAACTTCCTTGATAGCAGTTAGTCACTGAAATCCAAACCAGGAACGCCACACATACTAAACATAAATGAAGCCAGAGCAGCAAGTAAACACAACACCATAATTTAATACAGATTCTAATCATAATGCCTCTAAATTTAAAAAAAGCCGAAACAATCACCCTTGTGAATCCATGTGTGACTAATGAGGTGTTTTCTCTAATCTTTTCCATTGCTATGGCATGGTGCTACCCACCAACCCCCCCACCCCCTCACTGACAGCTGTGCTGGAGACAGGCTATTAACTGTTCTGCTTCTTTGCTTGGGATGATTTGGTGGGTATCCACTTGTTGCCTGTATCTGTGAGGGCCTTACTGTGATGGGAGTCACTTGCACAGTTGTAGGAGTCGCTGTGCACCCTGAGGCATTCGGCTTGGCCTAAATAGCCAAGTGGTTATGGTACTGGGCTTGTAACCCCAAGATCAAGAGTTCAAATCTCACAATGGCAAACTATGAAACAATGTAACTTCATCTGAATAGGAACAGATGGTAACGTGTTTGTACTCGAAAGAGTTACTGACACAGGAGTGGAGTCAGGAGATATATACTTGTAATGGTTTGCCCTGTGAATAAATCTATTCCTGAGGCATTCGTGTCACAGGCAGAGGAGGGGAGGAGAGTCTGTCCCCTTCAGGAGTGCCCTGAGAGGTGCCCTCTGATGGTGACAGCAGTTGCTCATCCACCATCCTGAGACCCATTTGGTCCTTCCTGCTTTCCTGAGAGGAACCATGACTTGACTGAGACTCTAGGCAATGTGTCCCACTCTTGCTCTGGTTCTGGACACCAGAGCTCAGAGACAGAGCAATGGAGTGCAAGTCAGAATGCCTACCCAGTGTCCTGACAGCTGGTCCTGCAATTGTGATGTACTCACACTAGTGTGTGTAATCCTTTCAGCCAACTTGAACAGTGTATTTGCACTGGTGTAAGGTGCTGTGAGAGGGTGTGCAAGTGTACCCCCTGAGGCTGCACCCTCCTCCTCAGAGGCTAATTTGGGTCCCTCAAGGCTGGTGCTTGTAGTTGCTGATGTTCCACTTGTGAGGGAACAAGCAAAACTTATGAAGGGTTCCAACATCATTAGAGCTGACTTCAGATATACACATTTCCTACACACATACACATGCACACACACACATGCAAACACACACACACTCCCTTGCCATGGAAAATTCAAACCAGGTCTCACCCTCACCCCTTTCCAGATTGAAACACACATTCCTCCGCAAATGTAGCAAGCCTTCAAAGTCACTCCCATCAATGCTCCCTCCCCGCATCCATCCCCAATGTTCCACTCACCTCCACTGCAGCACAATCTGACCAGGAGCGAGCTATGGGTCCTTCGAATCTCACCACCCTGGAGCCGTCCTCAAGCCTCTCCACTGCACCATTGGTTGCTGCCCAACTCCAAAACGTCCTCTCCCAGTGGGGTCAAAATGGCCTAGTTTGGCACACTTCCAATGGTCCGTGATCTCTCACAGGCATTATGTGCCCTCTTCTCCTGCAGAAAAAAAGTAAGTTTGTCATGAACCTTCAGTGGAAAGATTACACCTATTTCATTCTATCTGCTGCACCTGGCCCAGACACTAAGCAATCCCACACTTGTCCGACCCCATGGCTAGTGACCTCCGCTGTAAACTCCATCCAGTCTTGTTCAGTCCAGTGGGGAAGTCTCTTTTTGCCATCCCTCAGGATGAGGAACTCCCGCTGATCACACAGCTTGGAGGAGGCCTTGCAGGGAATCATCATCAAACCGTGGGACCGTCCATAGTCTGAGCCCCTCCATTTGGCCTGGCAGCTGCAAAAGATGATGAAGATTTGAAGCAGAAAGTGCTGTAAATTGTCAGGTGGTCTTTCAGCCTCTGTGGAGAGACAACCAGGCTATAAGGTAGAATATGACTCTTGTTCTGAACATTTCTTGTTCTGAAGGGGAATGGGATAGGTTTGCTCTGATGTTATTTCCTCTCTGGCAAGGGTCCTGAATGAGACACAATACTGACACAATAGTCCCCACAATGGAAAGACAAGCTCTCACCTGCTGTTGTTTCACTGCTTCAGTGTCCGCTATGATTCTGCCTTCTTCAAAGAGTGCTGACACTAAAGGTGGATTTCTTGTGAGGCTGCCACAAGCCTAATGCCAGTATTCCTTTAAATGGATGACCATGACTGACTTCCAATTCACAGCTTAACCCCTCTCCTGTCGGATGCCCGTTTGGGTGCAGAGTCCCCTTTCCCAATGTTAATTGGCTGGCCTTCCCACTGGGCAGCACTAATTGGCCAGCCAACTCTTGATTCACTGTGGTGAAACAACGGGGGCAAGGGTGAACCAACCATGCACTTCCCATTCTGCTTCCCTCAGCCAGCCAGAAACCATAAAATCCAGCCCATTGTTTTTTCACTTGTCCCATTACCACTCCGTTTGGCCTTGTACCATGAAACCTTTTGTAATTAATTTCTCCTGCCCTCCACCCTATTATAGACCTTCCCTTATGTTCGTCTTCCCACTTTCCCCCAGTTCACTTGCTCAAGGCCTATTACGTGTTGAACTTTTCTCAGTTCTGATGAAATGTTAACTCTGTTTCTGCAACCTGATCTGTTGAGTATGTCTAGCACTTGCTGTTTATTCCAGTTTTCCAGTAGCTCCAGTATTTTGCTTTTGTAATAAATATTTCATGATCTGAAGCAGCTAATAAAGCATATTTATCTGTGAAAATATCAAGTTAGAAGTGTGTTGAATACTCATGACACACTTGGATGGGTATAATTACAGCAACTCTCAAGAAGCTTAACTCTGCCCAGCACAGAGCAATTTTGTTGATCGATTTCCCTGCCACTCAATTAAGAATATATGGGGCTTCAATATACTGGCTTTCTAGTCAAATGGCTTAGCACCACACAAGGCAGTATCTTTAACATACATGATTTCTTTTCATGAGCTATCTCAAAATTTTAAATCCAGGGGTAGCTTTTATTATTTGATTATATCACTCCACTATCATTGGCACACTATGACTGCAGTATATCAAGGGCATTTTGACAGCACATCTCTCCCCTGTGGCCTCTTCCACCAAGAAGAATAACAACACCTATGTCCTGGCTCCCCTCCAAGTTACACTCCATCATCCTGACATGGGCACATACCCCTGTTCCCACCTTTTCTGTTGCTGGTACAATGTTCTGGAACTCCCTACCTAAGGTTACCATGAGTGTACTAACATAACAACGACTACAACAATTCAAGGATAAGATACAACACCTCCTCTCAGGGCACCTAGGGATGAATAGATGAAGCTTTGCAAAAGTCATCTATATCTCAAGATTTTTTGTTTTTTAAGATTTGTTTCCTTGTGAATCAATGCTTTCAGTTTAACAATCACAATTAAATTTGGTGCTGAATGTGAATTCTTCTCTTCTCAGTGCCTGATGAATATTTGGTTCAAGAATGAATACACGAAAAGACCTTCAACCTCTTCTCTAACTTGAGCTGCAATGAAAGCTTCATAAATATTTGAAGAACTCTGCAACTGATAAACAGAATGATTTTAGATTCTGACCTGTACATAATTCATGGTGAATATCTGATTGTATTCCTAATACATATGCTTTGTTCTGAAGTAACTGGTGAAACATATTTATCCATGGAAATAAAATATATTCATAAGCAAATACTTAAGAAAACAAATGTATCATTAAGAATATCTCCTATTATTAGTTGGTAAACATCTTTGATCAAATCAGTAATCAGTATTTGCAGCAGCTATCTTTCACGCTAAAATATTGAATTCAGTAGCAACAATATAGTAATAAAGCACAAAGAAACATGGTGCCAAGCTCTCGTTGTCACAAATAGGAATGTCAAAATATTTTCCAGCAATGAGCTTAATTTATTGCTAATCAATTAAAATTGTTTTAAGAGCATCAATTCAAAATTGATCTTTTTTAAAATTTTATTCTTTCTCTTCTTTAATAGACTCCTCACATCTTAGCTTTATTTCACTGTATTCACTGACAACATTTTCCTTGCAGTTTTTTTTTGGCATCGTTATTAACACTCTTCTACATGAATGTTGAAATAATTTCATCTTCTTGCTACACTGGTGCTTTTTTTTTCAATTTTTAATTCATTTGTTTTAACCTTTCGGCTCAGTGCACTATAAGCTTTAAAGGTCTTTAAGATTCATTAATATTTTAAACCATATTCCCAAAAAGCACCTGTGATTTTCTTCCTAAAGACTATAACAGACAAATTATTTCTCTCTGTCTTTCTCACTTTTGCCTTATTTGCATTATTAGAAACTATGCTGGATATTGACATCTCCTTTCATTCCTGAATTGAGGTTGTGAGGGAATTATTGTTCAAAAATTATGCACTACTCTGAATTGTATTTACAAAAGAAGAAAGAATTGCTTTTGTATAGCATCCTAGTAATATCTCAAATGCTTTACAGGAAAAACTTACTTTGAAGTGCATTGGCTGTCCTTATGCAAATGAGTATAGTCATCATTGACAGTGAACTAAAAAAAAATAGAAAATTTAAGGTACAGAAGGAGGCTATTCATCCCATTATTTCTGTGCCAGCCAAAATAGAGTTATCCAGTCCAATCCCATTTTCCAGCTCTTGGCCCTGTAGGTTTCAGCTCTCCAAGTAGGCGATGAGGGTTTCTGCCTCTAGCACCCTTTCAGATAATGAGTCCCAGACACCCGCCATCCTCTGGGTGAAAACATTTCTCCTTAGCTCACCTCTAACCCTTCTGCCAAATGCTTTAAATCCATGCCTCCTTGTTATTGACTTCTCTCCTAAAGGAAATATATCTTTCCTTTCCACTCTTTCTAGGGCCTTCATAATTTTGAAGGCCTCAACTAGATCTCTTCTCAGCCTCCTGTACTCCAAAGAAAACAACCCCAGCCTTTCCAATCTTTCCCTATTCCTGACAACATTCTCATAAATATTGTCTATAACTTGTTGAAATGTGATAGCATTATTCCCGTAATGCGATGGCTAGAAATGCACACAGCACTGTAGTTGTAGCCTAACTAATGTATTGTACAATTCTAGCTTTAATATTCTATACCTCAGCCAATAAAGGAAAGTAACCTGTAAGCCTTCTTAACTACCTTTACCTTCAAGGATCTATGGATATGTACTCCAAAGTCCCTTAGTGCCTCTGTACTTATTGTGTATTCCCTTGCCTAGTTTGCCATCACCAAATGCATTATCTCACAAGTTTCTGCATAGAATTCCATATGTCATTTGCCTGCCCACCTAACCAGTCCAATGATAGCTGCACCATGGCACCTTCATTGAGCCAATTTTGGATTCAACGTGCCACTTGTTCTTAGATGCCATAGAACCTTACTTTTCCAAACTTATTTGTTACTTGCCTATCAAATCTGCCACATGGGACCTTGTCAAAAGATTTGCTAAAATCCATTAATCATTTAATACCATTCACAATGATAAATACAGCTATATACAGAAAGGAGTTACAGAATAGTTTAAGGCCAGAATTTTTACCTCGCCAGGCGGGCACGCACCTGACCTGAAAGAGTGTAAAATGATGCACGATGACGTCGGGTGTGTGTCCCGATGTCACTGCGCACTTGCACGGTATTTCGGTCAGCAGGCCCGCACAGGAGTCAGCAGTGAGTCCTCAGACAATTAACTGGCCTATTAAGGCCATTAAAGTCCCAACTAAATGTAATATTATGCTGCCCGTTCACCTTTACGGTTGGCGGGCAGACGAAAAGGCCAAGCCACCTTTGCACTTTCTAGGAAAACTCATCCACGGGCGGGATGAGGTTTCCAACTATAATTAAAAATAATATAAACATTTTAACTTTTCGTTAATATCATGTCCTTGTCCATGTGACAGAGTTACATGAGGGGCATGTTTTTCAATATTTTAAAATTCTTTATTTTTAATTTTTTTTCAATCTCAGCTCCCTGAAGCTCCTCTGTGCAGTTGTGCACAGGTGTGGACTTGCGCACTCGCCTTCCTCCACCCCTCCACCCCCCCAACCCCCCACCCACCCACCACAGGCAGCGCTGAGCGCTGCAGCACGCGTTTCATGCTGGGGCCTGCCAACATGAAATTGCAGTCTGGCTCTGATCCTGAGTTTTCTGACCGCTCCTGCCTGCCCCCACCAAGCCCACCTGATGAGGGCAAAATCCTGCCCTAAGATAAGTTTAGGGCAGAACCTTGCCCTCATCGGGCGGGCTTGATGCCTTAGCGATGGCACAGCCACCCCAGCAGCAGCCAATCCCATCTAACCCGCCTGAATGTCAACCTAGGGCTGTGAAGACGGGTGAGGAGGGTTCCAACAACATTTTGGTGCCCTCACCTTCCACGCCTTCCCCGGTCTCTCCACCAGAGCTCTCCCTCGTTTGTGGTGCATGTCCCAGTGACCGTGGCTGACCCTGCAGAAATGCAGGACCCTCAGTGTCGGGAGCCTCAGTGAGTTGCTTCACTGCACATTGTAGATATTACAATCTGATGTCATGGTATGCTGAATGCTGAAAGAGGTGGATGGTGTGGTGATCACATGTGTGGCTATGCCCTATACAATGTTAAGTTGCTGCACTTCTGTTGGCCCAGCACTAATGTATGCGTGTCTAGAGTCTCACCTCACACTGCTCATGTGCATACTTGACATGCTGGACAGGATTTGGCTAGACACGCGATGGAGTTGTCTCCGGTTGATTGCCAGCCTCCAGCATACAATTGCAGGCTTGGCTTTTAAAGGGCCACTTAATGACAATCTCTGGACAATGGTGAACCCAAGGGTGCTGATGGTGAGGAGTTCAGCCATGGTGATGACAATGAATGTCAAGGTTGTTGTTGACATTCCCTTTGTTGGGGATGGGCTTTGCCTAGAAGATGTGTGGCACTGATGTTAATGACACTTATTGCAGCAACAGCTTGCCAGGCACTTGCTGCTGGATGTGCTGTGAGATCCTCAGGGCTGCTTATGTGAGCCTCCTTTGTATTAAGTGGTCACTGGAAACAATGGTGTCTTGTACCGGTCTGGCCATGGGTACCGAAACCTTCTCTTCATGATGTTTCTCATTGTTGCCCACCCCCTTGGTGGCACCTCCATCTGAGGCTATGGAGCTCTCCTCACTCTCACCTCATCCTCCAATGAGATGGCTTCTTCATCGGCCTCTGGCCCCTTGATGTGAATGCCCCTCTTCTGTGCTGTATTAGGGAGTGTACAACAAATCACCATCACCTTGACATCCTTTAAGGTTCCTGAGACTGAGGGTCCTGCATTTGTCCAGGGGCAGCCATGATCCCTAGGACATGCTCATCCAGAACAGTCCAGGCATCTGAACTGCATCCTTAGCAGCCCAATAGTCTGCTCAATGACAGTCCGCATCTGCAAGTTGCAAGGCATCCTGGCCCTACCTGCAATCCCAGCAGCATCCACTCCTGAGCTCTACCACTGCTGGGATTGCAAGAGCTGACAGCCAATCAGATTGTCCAGCAGCTCCTGAGGGCAGAACGTCCTCCCAGTAAGGGGCGGATGTCCCACACTTCCTTTGTTGTTACCATCCACAGCATTTATTGCTGCAGGCGGACCTTTTTGCTCAACAGTCAGTTTCTGATTAACTTTTTAGTCAGGGAGTGCAAGCAGTAATCCCATCACCCCACCCCTACCATAAAATCCAACCCTAAGTCTCATTCACTTATCATTCTTGTGCTTGCTGAGTTACATTGGCTCCTGTTCTGCCAACACCTCAATTCTAAAGTTCTCATCCTTGTTTCCAACTCCCTCCAAATCTTCCACTGTCCCTATCTCTATAAATTTCTCCCTTTTGGTTGCCTTGTTTGGCCAGGTCCCAGATGCCCATTTCCCTCACTGCAACATTATCAATTCGTGTTTTCGACAACTTCATTGTCAAAAATGGAGCTTTGCTATGCTCCATCCAGTATTCAGTTCACATAATTTAAAATTGTCTGTAACTTCATTCTAGTTAATGCTGATTGCATAATTTGTTCTAACACTGCAGGTGCTCAAAATGGAAATATCACATTAAGGAGTTGCAGCAAGGGTTTTTTTTCTGTGATTGTTCGTGTTTTGTTGGGACAATATAATGACGGTTTTATACTGTTCCTAACCTGTACTGTGCTTAATGTGAGAGTATTGATGATGTCTGGTGGAAAAAGAGGAAATGAATTAACCCTTGAATATCATTATCCATCACTTACAGCAGATTGTGCTTTTTAATCTGCAACCTTTCAATTGTAAGCTTGAAGAACTTTTTGAAATTATAAACTAAGACAAATATAATTAACCTATAATAAAATAGTTCCAAGTCCTGCTGAGACTTGAAGAGGAAAAAGCAAATTATACAAAACTATCTGACAATTGTGTGATTTTGGGACATTTCATAATTTAAAAAGAATATAATAAAATCAATTCTAGGTTAATTAACTGACACAAAACAAGCATTGACAAAAACCACACATCAAGATAACTGTCAAAGAATTATGACGAGTACTATGTAAATTACTATATAGCACGTTTTACCATTTTTAAACAATGATAAATACACATTATTTACGATAGAAGTCAAAAGAATTCTATAACTTTCACTTGCTAAAGAAATTTGTCTGTACACTCTCCGATTCAAATCCAAAACATTCCATTATAGTGGAATGACTGGTGTTTAAGTGCCAAGAAACATGCTAAAATTGCAGAAAAAGCGGGAGATAAGCCAGGACCTAGAACTTTCAGTATTGCTCCTTTTACTCCCCTTTACAAAGGAAGTGAAGTAATGACCAAATTTAATTGGAAATGTGGTTTATTAAGATGACAACAACATTTTCTTTCATTTATATAGCACTTGTAACTTAGACAAACATTCCAAGGCACTTCACAGAGAGACAAGGGAAAGAATGGATGCTGATGCAAAGAGCATTAGGCCGTATGACCAAAAGTCTGGTCAAAGAGGCAAGTCATAAGAAGGATATTAAAGGAGGAGAGAGAAAGGTGGAGAAACAAAAGGGTTTTAGGAGGGAGCATAAAGCCTAAGAGGCCAGAGGCACAGCAACCAATGCTGGCCAAAATGAGATAAGTATGTATAGAAATCCAAAACCAGAGAAATGAAAAGTTGGGAGGAGGGTCTGTGGCAGCAGGGGGTTGAGGGAAGTTGTAGTGCTGGGAAAAGTTAAAGAAATAGGGATGGAGCAGACCATGGGCTGAATTCTCCATGGGGGGGTGGGGAAGTTGATGGCCGGGCGTGTATAGGCGCACTTCCGATTGGAAGCCCGCCGTCATTTTACGTGGGCGGGCCAACTAAGGCCCGCCAAGCGTGATGTCCGCATGGAAGCACTATGCACTCCCTGTGTGGGTGAGGGGGATCCCAAAATCAAGAGTGTGATCTTTCACGCATGCGCACGAAAGAGTGCACTCATTTCCCTGAGGCTAGGTGCAGCCTCAGGGAGATGTAAAAAAGACAAAAATAGAAAAATAAAATTTCCCTTACATGTCCCCTTATGTGACAATGTCACATGAGTTGGGACATGTCCATAATTTTTACAAAATCTTTATTAACATTTTTTAAAGCTACATGAAACCTCATCCTGCCCGTGGATGAGGATTCATGTTTTTTTTAGTTCCCGTTAGGGCTCCAGGCATCATGCTGGATTTGGAGAGTTTAGGATCAGTTTAAGCCTTGTTACTCTGCTGTCAGGTCCTTTAATTACTTAATTGACCCTGTCAACGGCCTAATTGGCCATTGACAGGTCAGCAGGTGTATGGCTGATTTCGCTGCGCTCTCGCCTTCCTGAAAATTTAAATCAGGCGCGGTGACATTGGGAGTTCCCCCGAGATCACCGCGCATCATTTTATGCGTCGGCGAACGTGCCCCCACGCCCCCGCCCCCCCCCTCTCACCGTCTCAAAAAATTCTGCCCCATGTGTTTTAAACTTGAGGCATTAGGGGAATAAGAGCCAGATAGGTCAGCAATGAGAAAAATGATGTCCACCAGTGCATCATGCTGGATTTGGAGAGTTTAGGATCATTTTAAGCCTTGTTACTCTGCTGTTAGCTATGTTATCTCCTGTTAGCCAGCTAGAATATGTTTACTTCACTATCCAATATATTTCGTTTATAAAAAACTGATTCATCTTAAGTAAATAAATAACAGGCTGGAGTGAAGATTGATAGTCATTGTTAATGTGAATGTATTACGATTTTCAAGTGGCAACTCTCTCTCTCAACTCCAGTGCAACCTATCAACCAAATGTAGAATGTTAGTAGATGCAGCTATCATTTGGCAGAACTTTTGAAATTTCTTGTTCAGATTTACAAAGACATAGAGCTGAATTGTCTGGCTGATGTGCGGATGGCGGGGCCCACAAATGAGCGCTTAAAATGTCGCGCGAGCGTCCCAACGTCAGTGCACAGCATCGCGATGTTTAGGTCGGCAGGTGTGCTGTGCAGTGTGACGCACGCCCACCATTAATTAAAGGCCTTGGTAAGGCCATTAAGTCACCAATCGATGAAGATTTTGAGGAGCCCGTGCGAACTTCGCCTCGACACATGGGCCCAACGGGCAGGTGGGTAAGTGATTTTTTAACAAACCTCATCCACTGGCAGGATTAGGTTTTATTTCGGATTTTAAAAAGTTTAATAAAGTTTTTGTGTGCTATATTAACATGTCCCATCTCGTGTGACATTTTCACATGAGGGGGATATGTTAATGATTTTTTTATTGTTCTATTTTTAATCTTTCACAACCTTTCAGCGATCTCCCTGAGGCACCACTTAGCCTCAGGGAGATGTGCGCTCTTTCGCACGCATGTATGAAAAAGCGCACTCTCACAGTGGGGGAATACCACCCCCCCGCCCACACAGGTAGCGTATAACGCTTCCCATCAGGTGTCACGTTGAGCGAGCCTTAATTGGCCCTCCCATGTAAAATGGCAGCAGGGCCCGTTTCGGTGGCAGCGATCGACTGCCCACCCACCACGGAGTCAGTCGGGCCTGCTTGCCCATCAAGGACAAAATTCAGCCCATAATTATTTTCAGAATTAATACTGAGATTAATAGAGAGAGAAGAGCAATTTTTCAGATACATAATGTTGAGATGACTGAATTAGCTTTTGTTCCAGTAGCTGTTGGTTATTCAAATGGCTTGACATGTAGGTAAGCTAACAGTCGTTTAGACAAAAACCAGGCATTACAAATTTGTTGCTTTGCTCAATTTCCTACAGTTTCCTTTCTCTGTAGTCAATACTCTTGTGTGTTTCTTAATCGGTTAAGTGGTTGGTTGCTTCAGAGCTGTAAATTGGGAATTATTATCATTGAGTTCTAATTGGTCATGTACAATATCATAACGAACACACTTATTCAATGGAAAATGGAGATCAATAACATTGTAAGCCAATGGAATTTAAACGAAAAGTAAGGAAATTAACAATACAGTTTCACCATTAAACTATCCATTCAACTACTTCACTTTCCCTTGCTCACTGGGCCAACCATCCCCCTGCACCCTGGTCTACTACCCCACTCTCCTCTCTATTTTGTTTCTATCCCACTCACTTCATGCCAGATCTGGGCTGATTTCTTCTATGAGACTCAAATCGTGCTCCCTCAAGCCCATTCCCACCGCACAGATGACCACTCAAGCTCCCGACAAGTCCCCTGACAAATGATGTTGCAATATTTCCCTCTCTCAGGCATTTTCTGTCTTCTTTTTGGAATTACTGTTATAAAACCCTCCACCTCCAGCTCAAATACCCCAACCTCAATCCATTTGTCTTTGCAAACTGCCACCTCATCTCCAAGTTCCATTTTCTCACCAAATGAATGTGTTAAAAATGAAAAAACAAAAAATCTACATAAGAAATAAAAACTTGCATTTATATAATGGTTTTGATGACCACAAAATGTCCCAAACATCTCATAGTGAATGAAGAACATTTGAAGAGTAGTTACTGTTGTAATGTAGGAAATGCAAAAACCAATTTGTGTGCAGCAGAGTCCCATAAGCAGCAATGTCACTATGCCCAGGCAATCTGCTTTAGAGATGTTGGTTGAAGAATAAATATTACACAGGAGGGCGGAGTGAATGCCCTTGCTCTTCTTCAAAATAGTGCCATGGGATTTTTACTTTTATTCATCTTTGGGATGTGAGATATGCTGGCAGGGCCAGTATTTTGTGCCCATCTGAAAGGGCAGATCAGGCCTCAACCTAATATCTCATCTGAAAAATAGCACCTCTGATAGTGCAGCACCCCCTCAGTGCCTAAAACAGAAGATTCTGGAAATATTCTACAGGTGAAGCAGAGAATATTAACAATGAACTACATTGAAAAAAGAGATGGGCGGGACTAAACATAAAAACATAAATGTGCATTTACAGGAGAAACAAAATAGAATAATATGTAATGCGTTTAAGTGGCAAACTCAAGATAATTAAATGGCAGAAGCAATATTAGCAGAAAATAATAGGCGATATAAGGAAAGAAATCAAAGATCCATAGGCACAGCAATTGGATGAATAGCTGAAGGGGGTATGGGATGATGCAAGTAGAAGTAGAGGCACAAAAAACCTGGGCCAGAATTTTACATTCAGCGTGCAGGCACGCACCCGACATACCGGAACATAAAATGACATGTGATGACGTTGGGCATGCATCCCAACATCACCGCACACTGTCACATTATTCCGCAAGGTGGCACTGGATGAGGATGGAGGCTCGCCAGCCATTAATTAATGGGCCAGTTAAGGCCCTTGAGGCACTAATTGTCTGTGATTTTTTGCAGCCCGTGCAATTTTCAGGGCATTGCAAGGGCGCAATGGGCAAGTGGGTAGGCCACATTTTCAAAAACCTCATCCACATACAGGATAAGAGGGGTGAGTGGGCTCACCAAGGCAAATTGTTTGTACTTTAGCTTATAACTTGCTGCTGCTTTATTGTGTGAACAGGACAACTTCATTTCACTTCAGAGCTGCCTGGACAGAAAAAAGAGCCTTCAGTTCAGGACTCCGGAGGAATCATTCCACTTGGGGCCTTCCAGGTATCAGGCAGCCTTCCCTTACCATGGGAATAGGGATTGTGATCTCTGTTGGAGGCACCTTCTCTGAGGAGGGAGGATCAGAAGGGGACGGAGGCCAAGTGTCCCTTTTCAGCCTCCGGTGGAGCGACTTGTGGGAGACAGGTGCAAGCACAAGGGGCACAGGGCCAACAGGAAATCCAAGGTGGAAGGGGCCGCAGAAGATGCCACAATCCTGCTGCCAGGGTTTATAGTTGACAATGCAGCTACCTTAACATGTCTGCTGTGCAATGCCGAAGGAGGCTCCGCTTCTCAAGGGAGACAGTGACGTCCACCTGTCAGGTGACCGGCCCTGAGATCAGATCCAACTGTGTGTGTGGACACCCCATACCAATAGCACTGAAGGTCACAGTGGCCCTCAACTTCTATGCCAATGGCTCTTCCCAGGGGTCGGTGGCTGATCTTTGTGTAGTCTCCCAATTAGCTGTCCACAGTTGAGTCAAGCTGGTGACAGACGGTCTGTTCAAGCCTGCAATGATTTTCATTCAGTACCGCACAGGCGAGGCTAGCCAGACAGAGCGAGCCAGAGGCTTTGCAGCAATTGCTAGGTTCCCCCGCATCCAGGGTGCAATCAACTGCACACATGTGGACAACAAGGTGCCAGTGCCTCAGCTGGGTGCCTTTGTCAACAGGAAGGGCTTCCACTCCATGAACATGCAGATAGTGCGTGACCACAGGATGCAGATTCTGCAAGTCTGTGCAAGATACCCAGGCAACTCCCATGACACCTACATCCTGAAACATTCCCAGGCGCCAAGGCTCTTCAGTGCTCCAGCCCGGAAGGATGGATGGCTGCTGGATGACAAGGACTCAGAAGGTGGCTCATGATGCCTCTCCACCATCCAAGAACATTTCAATAAAGTTCAATGACAAACAAGTCACTCATAACATCATGGGTTATCCTGTACCTGCAGAAGTAATGAATCTTGCAGAGCCTTGTTGAGCACAAACACATTTAATGGCGTGGTGCCTGGCATACATAATACAAAGTAAATTGAAAGGAGTTATCCATCACATCTAATAATCATTAATGTAAGAGTGTGGGAAAAAATATCACCTGTGATAAGCCCATGTTATGCTTAAGATGCTTTAGGTTTTTGTTTGCAGGTGCTAAGTCTAGGTGCTTCCCCCTCGCTGGCTCCGGCATTGAAGACAGCCTGTTCACTCTGCTATCCTGTTGGCCTTGATGACCTCAGTGAGCATTCTCTGGACCATGGAGCCTGTGCTGGCCCCGCCTGGGGGAAGCAGCCAGTGCCACAGCTTCATCGGATGCCATGGTCACTAGCAGAGGGGCGGAGGAGCTGCTGCCCTCATCTGGAGCACCCTGAGAGGAGCCCGCAGGGACAACAAGCAGTTCGCATGTCAATGTCAGGTCGTTTTGGACCTCCCTGCTCACCATTGATGGATAAGCACCTAACCGGGATACTGGGTGCCCAATCCATCTCCTACACTGACGGTGACCATCTGAGGTCATTGCCACTGTGAGGGCCTGCTGGTCCGTGCACATCTCCAGGAACCCTGATTGTTCTCCTGGAGGAGCCTCTCCATGAGATTCGCCACTCTCTCCATGGAGGAGGCATTGTGATTGGCCATGAGGGCCATTGCGTTGCTCATGCTCCGCATGGACTCCTTCATCAGGGAGACCATGGCATGCATTCCCTCATGTATCTCCCCAGATCCTCCCGCACACCCTGCTGGACTTCCAGCATCTGCTTGTCTCAGGGACAACTCCAGAGGCCCATCATCTGCCACCAACTGAGCATGTTCCTGGTTCCCAGCAGTCCTCCGACTGCCGGCATCCTGGGCATTCTCTGCTTCCGCCTGCAGCTCCAGCAAGTGTGAGGTGCCCTCACCGCTGTGTACCAAGATACCATCCATGAATCTAATGCCCACTGAGGTGCTGGTATCTATGCTGGTGCCTGCCTGGCTGAGAGGGTGTGACACAGGTGCATTTCGATGGTGGTTGTCCTCTGGGGTCAGTGGTGGGCCTTCAGGCTCCTCACCTCAGTGGGCTTCTGGTGAGCCTGAAAGAAAGAATAAGAACATGTCATTAGTTAAAGTCATTACACTGTTCCTGTGCATGCCTGGCACCCGGATCAGGGTAGCTTTGTCTTTCCATTATCAATGGGAATTCCATGTTTGAGGCTCACACCAATATAAATCAACAGTGGAATGTTTGCTATTACAGATATTCTGACCTTAGTACACTGCACTCTTACCTCCCTATAGCACCCCAACCTCACCGCGGCCGGTTGACCTAGGCACATGGCATCTCTCCAGCTCCAGGCACCCTGCTCATATCTACTCAGGATTAGAAGGTGGGGTGGTCCTCCACCAGTCCGCAACCTCTCTGCATCATTATGGGATGTCTTCTCCTGAAAGGACAGAGGAGGATTGATTAGTCCACCCTGTAACTGCAGCGCCATTGCAGCCTGGCCAACCCCACCTAATGAACACCTCACAGGGCTCAGCCGATTCGTGACCCTGGAGCCGCAAAACACTCATTCCAAGCAGCCAGGGCTCATCCCTTGGCCAGATGCTGCCTCATTGACATTTGCCACTCACACTCTAAAACATCTGAGATCTGGGGTGGGGGTGGTGGGGGGGGCGGCGGGGGGTGGGGGGGGGGGGAGTGGGGGGGGGGGGGGGGGGGGTGGGAGTGTAGTGGGGGGTGCTCCTAACTGCTGTGCTAAGTGACCCAAGCCAACACGGTATTCACTCTTCCCGATCGCAGGAGATCATTGAGCCCCTTACAGCATTGCACCCATGTGCGCCTTTCCACATTATGGGGGCTCACCCTGGATGCCACCTCCTCCCAGGCATTTTTGTGGTGAGGTCGGGGGGGCTTCCTCCTCCCAACCCTGGGGCCAAGTGTTTCTCTCCTCACTCCCACCTCCCCCAGGAGGGCAGCAAAACATTCATTGGACAAACACGGGGCCGACTGCCCCACTGACTTGCCCTCCAGCCTGCCGTGTTCAACACTGAGGTGCTCCATGCGGAGGTTCCTCCGAGTCACTGGCAGCCTTAGTATGGCTGCCGTGGCTGCCTTTTGAATTAGCCGCCAGATTGCCATTGGACCCGGTGGACATTGAGCACCCACCCTCACCTGCCCTTCTTGCTGTTGCCACTGCCACGCCTTCACTAAGTGGGCCTTAATTAGCTCGCCTGCTTAAAATGGCAGTGCGGAGCTGATCTTGGGCAGCAGTTGGGCTCCCGACTGCCCCCCGCCTGCTCTCGCCGAGCCCGTCTGACATATGTAAAATTCTGGCCCTAGTAAAGCAAAGCAGGTTTGAACTGCCTGAAAGCATCCTGGAGGAAAGAAGCAGGCCAATGCCAAAGTACAGACAAACTCACCGGCTGAATGACCCAACTAAGGACAGAATTTAACCCAGATGATGGTGCCTTTGCCAGCTGGAGAGCCAGCGAGAGTCCCACATCGCCAGTCAGGCACTTAAGAAGCCAGGAGCAGGATGATAGGTGCGGAAACCCTGACCCCTGATAGCTGCTCGCCCATCAGAGGCTGGCAGCTCCTCATTACAAACAGTGCTACAGGGGAAGTGGTGGTAGCTGCTGGCAATACACTTGCCAGAGGCCCATCATCAATGAGGGACCCAGGTTACAGGCAAGTGAGGGCAAGATGGGGGTGGCAGGGAAAAGGTCACTGGGATGGAGGTAGTTGGAGGCAAGGGCAGGGAGTGACTCTCTGTGTGCCACCCCACCGGCCCTCCCCTTCCTGATACTGGATCCCTCGATCAGTGCCTGCCAGAAGGATTCCCCCCACCCGCCAGGAGCCTGCAAACATACACGATGAGGGGATATGCCAGGGTTTGCTTTTTTGTCTTCCCTCATGGTGACTGCCCCATCCACTGCCCACTTAAGGCTCTCAGTTGGCAGCAGTTTAGGAATGCCATCCATAAGCCATCTAGGGCAGAGCTGGGCATGCGGTGACGACCCCAAGCGGCACCCTCCCACCTGATTAAATGATGCCCTCCCACCCCACCTCCAACTCACCTCAGGGGTGGACATTCTACCCAAAGAGTCTATACCCCTGGCATTACTCTCTCCCTGGAAACAATGGCACACCCTTCTAGCATCATCAATATGAACTGTTAAATAGAAGCACGTGCTTATAGTTAAGGTCAAGTTAATAAAGTCAGTATTAAGTCCATACTACCGCTAGTGCCTCATAGAAGGATATACTGATATACTTAAGCTTGTCTTCAGCTTTGTTGGAACACGACAGAATACCAAAGAGATCAGAGTGTGATGAGGAACTAAGCAACAGATTGCTAAGGGTTGTAGTTGTATAGAGTCTTTTGGGAAGCAGTTACCTAATTTTTATCTATCAGGGACTGTATGATGTGCAGTGAATTGTGTATTACAGCTTGATGAATTGCTGACTTAATTGAAATAAGTGTTTGAGTTTCTGGATGGAGATGCAGGGAAAGTTGAGCAAGCAAATGTTCAATTTCTCTGTATTTGCAAGGGAGGATGTCAGTGGAATGGGAGTTAGGTGGTAGGGCTGCTGGAAGAATGTACCAAAGCATCAAGAGGAGAAGGTTACTTTTAGCAAATGGGGAGTTCAGAGGAGGACAATTGCACTGCTGGCAGCTGCCTCTGCTGTCGGTGGTGCTGATGAATAATGGAGAGCTGCCAGTCTCTGACTGGCCGGCTGCACTTGATGGACAAGACTTCAGCTGCCAGTGTCCTGAAGTGTGGGGAAGGTGATGAATCCTGATGGTGGCCAACACTTCTGGGCCTCCCCCATGGAACTGACAGAGGTTCCCGGCCAGTTCTCCAACAGATGAGTGAGGCCCACATCAGGCTAAATAAATCCAGTCCAGTTTTGTTCCTGCTCAGGCACTCTTTCCCAGCCATATATAGTACCTGCTCTAGTCAAAATACATCTCTCATTTAAAAGGTGCAGGCTGACTTTAAGTAGTGCAGGCTAGTGTTAAGTGGTAGAAGATTTTGCGTCTCCTGCTCTGGCATGCAGCCACTCAGTAATGCACTTAATGCTGACTGTGTGCTACAATCATGGTAATGGGAAGGCAGCATGAAGTTCCTGTGCTGCCTGAATTGAAAGGAACAGGCATGGGTTAATCATCCATCATAATTCCTGTGCCGGTTTTTGGGCCTCGACACAGAGATTGGAGTATAAGAATAAAGATGTCTTACTGTAATTGCACCGGGCCTTGGTGAGGCTACACCTGGAGAACAAGATGCAGATTTGGTCTCCTAAACTATAAGAAAAGACATGCTTTCCCAAAGTACAACAAAGGTTCACTAGGATGGTTCCGTGAATGAGGGGGTTGTCTTATGAGGAGAGGTTGAGCAGACTGGGCCTATATTCCCTAGAGTTTAGAAGCATGGGGGCTGAGCTAATTTAAACATATGAAATTCTTAAGAGGCTTGACAGGGTAGCTGCTGGGAGGATGTTTGCCCTGGCTGGGGAGTATGGGTATAGGGTTCACAATCTCATAATAAGAGGTTGGCTATTTAGGGCTGAGAAATCTTTGGGATTCTCTTCTAGGGAGAGCTGTGATTGTTCAATTTCTGGGTATATTGAAGATCAAAGAACCATAAGATGTAGGAACAGAAGTAGGCCATTCAGCACACCAAGTCTGCTCCACCATTCAGTGAGATCATGGCTGATCTGATAATCCTCAACTTCATTTCCTGCCTTTTCCCCATAATCCTTGATTCCGTAGCTGAATAAAAATCTGACTATCTCAGCCTTGAATATACTTAATGATCCAGCCTCTACAGTCCTCTGCGGTAAAGAATTCTACAGATTAACTACCCTCTGAGAGAATAAATTCCTCCTCATCTCTGTTTTAAATGGCATCCTCTTACTCAGAGATTGTGTCCTCTGGTCCTAGACTCCTACAAGGGGAAAGCTTGTTATTGACAAAGAAATAAACAAGATCCAAAAATATGTTTTGGACTGGGGAAGAGCGGATTTTAGTAAAATAAGGCAGGATCTGGCCAAGGTAAACTAGGAAAAGCTACTTGTGGGGAAATCTACAGAAGAGCAGTGGGGGCTGTTCAAAAAGGAAATCGGGAGGATACAGGCTCAACAGGTACCCTCTAGGTGGTTAGGAAAGAGTAACAAGCCTAGAGAACCATGAATGTCAAGAGATATTCAGGATATGATGAGAAGGAAAAGAGAGGCTTTCAGCAGGTATAAGGAAAGCAAATCAGTGGAGGCATTAGTGGATTACAGAAAGTGCAGGGTGGAGCTTAAGAAAGCAATTAGGAGAAGAAAGAGGGGATATGAGAAGGCCCTGGCTGGTAAAAGTAGGGAAAAATCCCAACATATTCTATGAGTATATCAATGGGAAGAGGATAACCAGGGAAAGAGTAGGGCCCTTAAGGGATCAAGGGAGCGATCTATGGGTCAAGCCAGAGGAAATCACTATAGTATTGAATGAATGCTTTACATCCATCTTTACCCAAGAGAATGAGGATGAAGGTATCAAACTTGGGGAGAGAGTTCTTAAGCAAATTGATATAGGGAGTGACAAGGTATTGGACGTGTTGGCAGGCTTAAAAGAGGACAAATCTCCAGGTCTGCATGATTTGTGTCCCAGACTGCTGAGGGAGGCAAGGGAGGAGATTGCAGGGTCTATGACCCAAATTTTTAGCTCCTCTCTGGCCACAGGGGAGGTGCCAGAGAACTGGAGAACAGCTAATGTGGTTCCGCTATTTAAGAAGGTTTGTAGAGATAAGCCAGGAAACTACAGGCCAGTGAGTCTCACATCAGTGGTAGGGAAACTATTGGAGAAAATTCTAAAGGAGAGAATTTATCTCCAGTTGGAGAGGCAAGGTTTGATCAGGGATAGTCAGCATGGCTTTGTCAGAGGGAGGTCATGCCTAACAAATTTGATTGAATTTTTTGAGGAGGTGACCAGGTGTGTAGATGAGGGTAGTGCAGTTGATGTAGTTTATATGGATTTCAGCAAAGCCTTTGACAAGGTCCCACATGGGAGACTTATAAAAAAGGCAAAGGCACATGGGATACAAGGTAATTTGATAACATGGATTCAAAATTAGCTTAATTGTAGGAGACAGAGGGTGATGACAGAAGGATGCTTTAGTGACTGGAAGCCAGTGTCCATAGGCGTACCACAGGGATCTGTGCTGGATCCCCTATTATTCATCATTTATAGAAACAACATAGACTATGTGGGGGGGTAGGATAAGTAAGTTTGCAGATGACACAAAGATTGGCCAGGTGTTTAAGAGTGAGGTTGAGTGTCTTGGGCTACAGGAAGATATAGACGGGATGATCAAATGGGCAAACAAGTGCCAGATGGAAGTTAACCCTGAAAAGTGTGAGGTGATACACTTTGGAAGGAGTAATTTGACAAGGAAGTATTCAATGAATGGCATGACCCTAGGAAGTTCTGAGGAACAAAGGAACATTGGCTTGTGGGTCCATAGATCTCTGAAGGCGGAGGGGCATTTTAGTGGGGTGGTGAAAAAGGCATACGGGACACTTGCCATTATTAATCAAGGCATAGATTACAAAAGTAGGGAGGTCATGTTGAGTGAGGCCACAGCTGAAGTACTGTGTGCAGTTCTGGTCGTCACATTATAGGAAGGATGTGATTGCACTGGAGGGGGTGCAGAGGAGATTCACCAGGATGCTGCCTGGGATGAAACATTTAAGTTATGAAGAGAGGTTGGATAGACTTGGGTTGTTTTTGTTGAAGCAGAGAAGACTGAGGGGCGACCTGATCGAGGTGTACAAGATTATGAGGGGCATGGACAGGGTGTACAGGGAGCAGCTGCTCCCCTTGGTTGAAGGGTCAGTCACAAAGGGGCATAAGTTCAAGGTGAGGGGCAGGAGGTTTAGGGGGGATGTGAGAAAAAACTTTTTTACCCAGAGGGTGGTGATGTTCTAGAACACGCTGCCTGGGAGGCTGCTGGAGGCGGGTTGCCTCACATCCTTTAAAAAGTACCTGGATGAGCACTTGGCACCTCATAACACTTAAGGCTATGGGCCAAGTACTGGCAAATGGGATTAGGTAGGTAGGTCAGATGTTCTCATGTGTCGGTGCAGACTCGATGGGCCGAAGGGTCTCTCCTGTACTGTGTGGTTCTGTGATTCTGTGAAACAATCTCTCAGCAGCTACTCTGTCAAGCCCCCTATGAATCTTATATGTTTCAATCAGGTCACCTCTCATTCTTCTAAATGCCAATGAGCACAGGCTCAACCTACTCAACCTCTCCTCATAAGAAAATCCCTCTATACCAGGATCAACCTAGTGAACCTTCTCCGAATTGCCTCCAATGCCAGTACATCTTTGCTTCGATTAGGGGTCCAAAACTGTTCACATTATTCTAGATGTGGTCTAATTAGTGCCTTGTATAGTTTTAGCAAGACTTCCCTATTTTTATGCTCCATTCCCTTTGAAATTCCATTGACCTCTGCAAATTCACACTGTCCAATTAATAGCCAGGCAGCGTGAAACACGAATTGAACAGCTCAGCACTGCCACTGGGGTGGGGCGGGAGGAGGGCGAGTGCTGAAGTCTGCACATGCACGGGGGTGTGCGCAATAAAAGCTCCCTGAATACAGGGAGCTGCCTCAGGGAGCTGAAGAATTTTAAAACATGAAATAAAGATTTGGAAATGCAGGAAAAAATGTCCACACATCAGACTCTCTCACATGAACATACAGATTATAAAAACTCTGTCAAAAATATTTTTATTTTTTAAAAATTAATATCGGAAAACTCATCCCGCCCATGAATGAGGTTTCCTCTAAAATCCAAAGGCCGCCTGGCCGTTTCGCCCGCCCACCAATAGTAACGTTGGATGGGCAGCAAAACATCACATTTAATTCATACATTCATTGCCTTAATAAGCCTTTTAATTGTCAGCGGGCGTGCTGCGACTCTCGGGCACACCCACCAACCAAAATATCACACGAGTGCGTGATGACGTCAGGACGCTCGTCCAACATCATCGTGCGCTATTCTATACTTAGACATGTCGGGCACACGCTCACACACTGAGCGAAACATCCTGCCCTCTACTTGCCCTCCCTATTACCTGCTGAACTTGTATGCTAGCTTTTTGGGAATCATGCACGAGGGTCCCCAAATCCCTCTCTGCCACAGCTTTCTGCAATCTTTCTCCATTTAAATAATATTCAACCCCTCTATCCTTCCTTCCAAAGTGCATAACCTCACAATTTTCCACGTTACATTCCATCTGCCAAATTTTTGCCCACTCACTTAACCTGCCTATCCCCCTCTGTAGGTTTTTTGTGTCATCCTCACCACTTGCCTTCCCAGCTATTTTTGTGTCATCCTAAAATTTGGCGATAGTACATTCACTGCCCTCATCCAATCATTGATTATATTGTAAATAATTGTGGCCCCACCACTGATCCCTGTAGCACTCCACTAGTTACAGGTTGACATCCTGAAAATGCACCTTATCCCAACTTTCTGTCTTCTATTGGTTAACCAATCCTCTATCCATGCTAATGTACCACCCTCAACACCATGGGATCATATTATTAAATAGCCTTATGTGTCATACCTTATCGAACGCCTTTTGGAAATCCAAATATATGACATCTACTGTTTCCCCTTTATCTATCCTGCTTGTTACCTCCTCAAAGAACTCTAATAAATTGTCAGGCATGATTTCCGCTCCATGAAGCCATGCTGACACTGCTGGACTATATTATACATTTCTAAATGCTCTGCTATTACATCCTTTATAAAAAATTCTCACATTTTCCTATGTTTTTTTTCAAGAGATCAACAGATTTCTGGGAATGAAGGAAATTAAGGGAAATGGGGATAGTACCGGAAGGTGGAGTTGAAGTAGAAGATCAGTCATATGTCATTAAATAACAGAATAGGCTCAAGGGCCAAATGGCATATGCCTGCTCCTATCTCTTATGCTTTTAAGTTCTCATGAAAGTTCTCATTTATAAATTTCAGGAATTTCTGCTTCATTTGCCCTTTACATTGTTGCTATCTACAATAAACTTGGAATGCAGGGCTAATTTCTCATAAGAAACAGTAAACTTTATTTACAGACTCCTGATGAGGCTGCATGCTTGTTCCAAGACCAAGACTAACAAGCACCACCCCTAAGATTCCCCGCACTTAGGGCTGATTTGTTTTTACAATCACATGATCCTTATAACAGTAAGTTTAACTTATAATTATTAGAAAATTGCAGTATATTTTAGAAAAAAATAAGTCCCTCATTATCACTACTTTGTAGTTGTTGCATCGTTCTGCAATTTGCTCCCCTAAAATTTTCCCATCATAGACTCCAGTCTCTCCACGTAACTGGAGCTCAGGTCTTTGTAAATTTATTCTTTCATTGGATGTGGACATCACTGACAAGGCCAGCATTTGTTACCCATCCCTAATTTCCCGTGACCTAAGTGGCTTACTTGGCCATTTAAGAGGGCAGTTAAGAGTCATCCAGATTGTCGTGGGTCTGGATTACATGCAGGCCAGACCAGTTAAGGATGGCAGATTTCCTTTTGTAAAGGACATTACTGAATGGTCGATGATAGTTTCAAAGTCACAATTACAGAAACTAGTTTTACCTTTCAGATTGGTTAAATTTAAATTCCATCAGCTGCCATGTCACAACTCATTAGCCTGGGCCTTTGAATTATTAGGTCAGTGACATTACCACTATGCCACCATCTCCCCAGACATAGCGGCTTTATTTACTATATACTATATACTATAATTGAAGCATAGTACTGAAATTCACAGGGTTCAATGGCAGAAATATGTGCACTGTGCAAAGCAAATTGTACTCAACACTGAACAAAATGTATTGCTAAGTAAATCGCTAAATGTACTGAAAACTATTACAATATTAAAACCAAGTTATATTCGAGTTCCATTAAATTTGAAAGCTGGTTCTATTAGCTAAGTAATAATTCACTGAAAAATGTATGCCTGAGTTGCTTCAATTAAAGTAAGTCATGGTGATTCATATTTCTGGGCCTCATTTGCATTCAATTGGTGAGCTGTGGGTCCCAAACATGTATCCTGCTGCAGCTTGCCAATTCTGGGTAGGCAGGAAATTGGCCAGCAATCTTGCTGACCTAACTGGCAGTTGGAGGCCTGAGACGGGGTTGCAATCTTACAAGGTGTTTAACCCAGACCACATTTATTTTTATGACAAACAAAGAGAATTCCTGTTCCTCCTGGTCAACCAGAAGAATTTTTAAATATATGGGCCGGGATTTTCTGTGCCTGTTGGCATCGGGTGTGTTTGATGGCGTCACCAGACTATATGACGAGGTCAAAAATTGGTTTCACAAAGTCATGAAATCAGTTTGCAATCGTCTGCTCAGCCCGTCGATGATGGGCCACATTCCGCGTCATTGGACTTTGGGAACCTCATTGTAATACATCAGCACGTCATTATAAGGCCAGCATGCCGGACTCATGTCTACCCTAACTGGATCATCCGTCCACATCAGTGGGAAAACACGCCGGTGCAGAACACATCTTGACAAGTGTGATGTGCAGAAATTGGGGCTTACCGCCAGGGCCTTGCACACATTGCAGACATCCAAGGGGCAGAAGATGCTGGAGCCCGACAGCAACAGCACACTGGAGGGACACCCATGGCATGCTGGATGGGTTCTCATGGACATGGATCTGCTGTGAAGCAGCTCACAGTGGTTAGAAAGTCACCATTGATGCTCACAACGGACGATGGTCGAGGGGGTGGGAGAAGAAGATCTGAGGTTGACTGGGAGAGGAAGAGTTTGTGAGGCGGGCAATGAAGGTGTTGGGGGTGAGAGGTTGCGAGGGGGAAGGGTGTATGGGGGAGAAGGGGGTAACAGAGAGAAGGTGGCAACTGGGGAGGTGGGTGGAAGATGTAAGGAAAGGAGTTCAGAGATGCGAAGGAGTGCAGAGAGGGGAGAGAGTCTGGGGGAGGAAGGAGTGCAGACAGGGGAGGATTCTGGGGGGAGGAAGGAGTGAGGAGAGTGGAGGGAGTCCACGGGGAGGAAGGAGTGCAGAGATAGGAGAAAGCAAGGGTGGAGGAAGAAGTAAGGGCAGAGGAAATAGTCGGGAAGACGGAAGAAGTAAAGCTGGAGAAAGAAGTGAGGGTGTCTGAGGGAGTCAGGAAGGGAGAAGGAGTACAGCTGGAGCAAGATGTAAAGCTGGAGGAATAAGTCAGGAAGGGGGAAAGACTAAGCGTGGTAGAAGAAATAAGAGTGTTCAGGGGAGTCAAGAAGGGGGAGGGTCTAAGTAAGGATGGGAGGAGCCTGGGGGTGGGGTGGAAGGATGATGGGCAGGAGGAAGGGTTCCAGACGGAAGAAAGGGGTTCCGGGGAGGGCAGGTTCAGAGGAGGGGATGTCCATGTGAACATGCATCGGTGAGGTTTGATTGGTCCATGACTGCTTCCTGGGGAGCGAACTGAGGGTGGCCAGGCTATGAGGGAGTGGTGAGGATGGCCAAGGCCAGAGTGAGGCAATAGGGTGTGAGGGTGAGGATTCGACAGTAGCAATAGAAGGGACAGTAATGGTGATTGGTTGGTACTCGGAGGCAGTCAAGGACCTTGAGGATGGGAAGGATGGGGTCGGGGAGGTGAATGTAGATGGGGGTGGGCTTTTCAGGAAGGAAGGGAACTTTTATGTTCAACTGGGCATCCCCGAAGGACAAGTGTTCTGACTCATGGGTCATGGAGGGGAGGTGGAAGATGATGCTGGGGGAGGTCAACTGTGATGGGGAAAGGGAATGGGACAGCTCAGTTGGCAACTGAAAGCGATCCCTAGCAGGTAGCATTCAAAATGCTCAGGACATTGAGGTGAGTGTGATATGTGGAGGGTCCATGTGCATGGGAGAGTGCTTCCACGAGGCTCCAAAAGGCTCTGCCACACAAACACTTCTCCCTCCAGAATTGCTCATTGACTCTGTCTATGGTGACAAAGGGCAAGGTTGAGGGGCTAACAGGTAAAGGGGACTCAGGGAGAGAGAACAGCCTCTGAGGTTCCTGATTGGATGATCCAGGTTGTCCAGCTGTCACTCCTCCTCCCTTCAGGTGCCCAGGGGTCCCGGCCTGACTCCTTGAGGGGAAGGAGCACCTGGGGTGATGTTGAGGTGCTAGGTTTCCCTCTCGCATTGCCACTGCAGGAACTCACCCTTGGCTCCCGTGATGGAGTGCAAGTCTGCACACATCTCCATGTTCTGCTGGACCAGGGACTCAATGGCATCTAACCTCCCCATGGTGACCTCCATACACGCAAACATGGGCAGAGCTTCATCAGGGAACAGGTGAACGCACTCCTCTGACTCACATGCCACACTATGTGGATGCAGGAAGACTGTTCCCAATGGTGGAGGAGTCCAAAACCAGGGTCACAGTCTGAGGGTATGGGGTAGACCATTTAGGACTGAGATGAGGAGAAATTTCTTCACCCAGAGAGTGGTGAGCCTGTGGCATTCGTTACCACAGAAAGTAGTTGAGACCAAATCATTGTATGTTTTCTAGAAGGAAATAGATATAGCTCTTGGGGAGAAAAGGATAAAAGGGTATGGGGAGAAAGCGGGAGCAGGCTATTGAGTTCGTGATCAGCCATGGTCATAATGAATGATGGAGCAGGCTCGAAGAGCCGAATGGCCTACTCCTGCTTCTAATTTCTTTATTTCTATGTTGAGAGCTTCCAACAGCTCTGTGTGATGTTTCCATGACTTCTGCTGACTCTCTGGGATGAGTTGGAAGGCAAAATCTAGAGGCCCATCATCTGACTCAGGCCTCACATAAGCCTGGTCCACAGCAGTCCTTCAAATGCATGGGAGCTCGAACGAACCTGCCTCCTCCTGCTGCAGTCATGTGTCCATGCAGTGACCATCAGATCGTGAACCCGAGCCTACTCTAGATCTAGGTCCCACAGAGGTGTGTGTCTCTGTGCTGGTGGAGGGTATGGGTAAGCGCTGTGATGGGTCTTCCATGCTGCTTATTTCCAGCTCTTCAATGGAGGAGGAGTTCTGTTGGCTGGAGGTGAGGACCTGGATGGTGCTGAGGGACTGGCTGGCTGTGGGTGTTGGTCACTTGGCAGAACTCCCTGTGAACCTCTAAGCAGATATCACCCTCCCTTTCCTAAATAGGACCTAGTACACCACTTACTATCCACTTACTATTTACATGCTGGTAGAAGATTTTTGCATTCCCTTTTATGTTGACTGCCATTCTATTTTCATACTTTCTCTTTGCCAGACTTAGTTTCATCTTCACCTCCCCTCTCAGCCATTGTATTTGGCCTGGTTCTCACTTGAAGAATTCATCTGACATGCATCATACACCCTCATCTTTTGTTTCATCATAATCTCTATCAGAGGAGGTCTTATAGTGTAGTGCCCCTGCTTCAGAACTAGAAGCTCCATGTTCAAACCCCACTCCAGGGCTTAATGGCCAAGGAAGGTGTCGTCATAACTCAACCAAACAAGTTGAAAATTCTTCAAACATATGTGGGAGCTGGAGAGATTTCTGATCAACCATATGATGATAAGAAATCATTATCCACAGCAACATGTTACAACATGCATGTAAAAGTGTACGTTGCCACGGCAATTCAGATCCCACAGATCCCACGGGGGTGGGGTGGCGGTGCGGCTTTGACTCAGTTGACTGTACGGCTGGTGTGGATCAGATTGGTGCCAACAGCACGTGGTTTAATTCCTGTTCTGGGTGGTTTAGGGACCTGCCTCCTTGCCCTACCCATGCTGGAGATCATGGCTCTGTGGAGTGGACCTTCCTTTGGGCAGAGGAATCAAAAAGAAGAATCTCTGTCTCCCTCATCATCCAAGGACCTCTGTTTTTGGCTCTCTAACCTTTTGTGCTTGTTGGAATATACCTAACCTGAACCTAAAGCATCTCTTCCTTAAAGGTCACCCATTTTTCTGTTACAGTTTTTCATATAATTCTCTGGTTCCAATTTATCCTGACTAGGTCTCTTCTCATCACATTGAAATTGGTTCTCTTCCAATTTAGAAGTTCTATATGGGATTGTTCCTTGCTCTTCTTCATTCCTAATCTAAACCTTATTAAAAGATGATCAGTCATACCCAAATGCTCTCCCACAGACACTTGGTCCACTTGGCCCACCTCATTCCCTGGCAAAAGATCCAGCAATGCCTCCTTCCGAGATGGGCTGAGAACATAATAATCAAGGAAGTTCTCCTGAACACATTTCAGAAATTCCTCCCTCTCCTAACTCTTTAACATTACCCCAATTGATATTTGAATAAGTAAAGACCCCAGTGTCACCACTCTATAGTTCTTGCACATCTCTGTGATTCCCCTGCAAAGTTGTTCCTCTATCTCTCTCTCTCTCTCTCTCCTGGTCATCTCCATTTCCAGGATTTTCTGGTACACCATGCAGAGTTAACAGGGCAACATTCCTGCATTTGGCACAAGTACACGTACAAAGTTGTTCTATTCAGTTATTATAACTAATCTTCCAAAAACAAATATCCCTCCTACTACCAGTGACAAATTATTTTGTTCCAAATTGTTTATGTGTATTTCACTAATCTGGCAGCTTGGTGAACATAAATGTGCTTTGCTTCCTTACTAGTCGAATGGGCTTGATGGTTGTTCATATTCACTAGTGGTATATCCAATCCCTCTGGTGGCCTTATCCATTGTTATGGCAAAGCTCCCTCTGTTTAACTTGGAATTGGACTTTAATCATCCAAATTTTGGCTGCAACTCTAAATCCAAATGTAAAGTTTAATAAAAAACTAAAATTGAACTTAAGAGTGAGGATTTTACTTCCCAAATTATAAAGTGAAAGACCCAATCTACAGTATTTTCTCATGTCAAGTTTGTCATAATGCTTTGAAATTTACTTTGCATAAGCTTATAATAATACTAGCCTGTAGGTATGTTTGTTGCAAGCTTGCAATGTTCTTACAGTTAATTGACATTTCCTAAAAGGGTCAGTTCACTAATATACAGTACAACAACAATTGTGCACATGGATGGTCAGAAGTTTTACTTCTGGCAGAAGCTGAGCCAAGAAGGTATTTAGATGAAGCCTGCAACATAAATCTGCACCACAAGGCTCCGTGAAGGTCACAGATGTAAAACTTATAACAATCCTCAAATAGGGTTGTGTTCATCCGTGTCTAGGAACATGTGAATGCTCCCTGCTGAGAACTGACTAGATGCATTGGAGCCAAATTGCAATGCCTTAACTCCACAAATAACACAAAGGTGCACCTTTGTCTGAGTGCAGCCAAGCTGAGTGCATATAACTCTGTGAATTTAGTAAGTGAGGGAATTCAGTGCAGTGAGGGGGGAGGTATTGTCTCATCTTTTAGAAATAAGATATGATCCAAGAGAGGGGGTTGAAGACAGCAAGATCTGACAGCTGAAACCCAGAAGCATTAATTAGATCAAGAGATAGGTGGTTGGTGGGTTTAATTTTCTTTGTCTCTCTAAGCTGGGGAAGAAGTTTAAACTGGCACTGGGGAGACTTAAGTTGTGCATTAAATTTACGTTATAGCTAATTAGCCTTCACATAACACAATGACCGAAAATTATTGAGTGATATTTTCAAACTTGAAACTTAATTAATTACATAAAACAAATTAAATGTGACAGGGCAAGTGATGCATTGCAACTGTAGCATGTGGGATGAGGATCCACGTGCAATATGACTCTTCTCAGAACTTGGAGTTCCGAAGAAGAGTAATATTGGACTTGAGGCATTAACTCTGGTTCTCTGTCCACAGATGCTGCCACACTTGCTGAGTTCTTCCAGCACTTTCTGTTTTATTCCAGATCTCCAGTACCCACAGTATTTTGCTTTTATTAAGATGTAGAACCAGTTTGGCTAGAGAAACAAAATAGCATAGGGAAGAAGTCAATGGTGGGAGTAGCTTTAGGCAGCCTGATTGTTGCTATCTTTAGGATAGAGTATCAATCAAGATGTAATGGGGGCTTGTAAGAAAGGTGCTACAATAATCATGGGATATTTTAATCTTCATATAGATTAGTTGAATCAAATTAGCAGAGGTAACCTGGAAGGTCAGTTCATAGAGTGTAAGCAGAACAGTTTCTTAGAACGTATTGTTCTGGAACCAACCAAGGAACAGGTTATTTTAGGCCTGGTATTGTGTAATAAGACAGGATTAATTAATGACCTCAAAGTAAAGGATCCTCTTGGTAAGAGTGATCATAGCATAATAGAGATTCACATTCAATTTATGGGTGAGAAATGTGGGTCTTGAAATTAAATAAAGGCAATTACAAGGGTATGAAGACAGAGTAGGCTAAAGCAAAATACAAAATAGGTTAAAAGGTAAGGCAATAGAGAAGCAGTGGCAGACATTTAAGGAAATATATCACAACTCTCAAGAGAGATATATTCCATTGAGAAAAGAAGGATGTATCATCAGTGGCTAACTAAGGAAGTTACGGATGGCATCAAATTGAATGAAAAGCCAGAAGTTGCAAAGGTTAGCAGTAGGCCAGAAGATTGGGAAAATATTAAAACCAGCTAAGAATAATTTAAAATAATAATAAAGAGGGAGAAATTGGAGTAAGAGAAACTTGCAAGAAATATAAAAACAGACATAAAAGCTTCTACAAGTATACAAAAAAGAAAGAGTTGCTGAAGTGAGCCTTGGCCCCTTAGAGGATGAGACTGGGGAATTAACAATGGAAGACAATGAAATGGCAGAGTCTTTGAACAAGTATTTTATATCTGTCTTTATAGTACAAGACAAAAAGCATCCAAAAAATAATATAAAAACAGGGGGCAAAAGGGAGGGAAGAATTTAAAGCAACCATGATGACTAGAGAAACATACTAGGAAAGCTAATCAAACTGAAAGCTGACAAGTCCCCTGGACTTGATGACCTGCATCCTAGGACCTTAAAATAAGTGGCTGCAGATATAATGAATGCATTGGCTGTAATCTTCCAAAATTCCCCAGATTTTGACAAGATCCCAATGAATTGGAAAATCACAAATGTAACACCTCTATTCAAAAGTGGAGGGAAACATAAAGTAGGAAACTAAAGGACAGTTGGATTAATATCTGTCATTAGAAACATTCTAGAATCCATTATTAAGGAGGTAGCAGCAGGACATTTACAAAATCATAATACAATCAGGCAGAGTCAACATGGTTATGTGATAGAGAAATTCTGTTTGACAAATTTATTAACAGGGTAGATAAATGGTAAATGCAATATATTTGGATTTCCAAAAGGCATTTGGTAAGGTGCCACAAGGAAGAATACTGCACAAGATAATAGTCATGGCATTGGGAGTGATATATTAGCATGGATAGAGGATTGACTAACAAACAGGAAACATAGTCGGGATAAATGGATCATTTTCAGGTTGGCTAACTGTAACTAGTGGAGTGCCACAGGGATCAGTACTGGGGCCTTAACTATTTACAACCTATGTTGATGATTTGGATAAAGGGACTGACTGTATTGTGGCAAAATTTGCTGATAATACAAAGATAAGTAGAAAACCAAGTTGTAAGGAGGATACAAATAATCTGCAAAGGGATGTAGATAGGTTAAGTAGGTGGGCAAACATTTGTTAGATGGTGTATAAGGTGGAAAATGTGAGGTTGCCCATTTTGGCAGCAAGAATAGAAAATCAGGATATTATTTAAATGGAGACAGACTGTAGAATGCTGTGGTACAGAAGGATCTGGTTGTTATTTTACATAAATCACAAAAGGCTATCATGCAGAGGCATCAAGCAAGTGGAATGTTGGCCCCTATTGCAAGGGGGATGAGTATAAAAGTAGGGACATCTTGCTATGACCATAGAGGACATTGTTGAGACCACACCTAGAGCACTGTGCACAATTTTTGTCTCCTGACTTAACGAAGGATATAATTGCATTGGAAGCAGTTCAAAGAAGGTTCAATAGGCTGGTTCCTGGGATGAGGGGCTTATCTTATGAGGAAAGGTTGAGCATGTTGGGCCTATACTCATTTGAATTTAGAAGAATGGGAGGCAATCTTATTGAAACATATAAGATTCTGAGGGGTCTTGGCTGAGTAGATGCTTAGAGGATGTTTCCCTTCATGGTATATCTAGAACTAGGGGGCATAATTTCAGAATTAGGGGTCTGCCATTTAAGGAGATAAGGAGGAAGATTTTCTCTCAGTGGGGCATTAGCTTTTGGAATTATCTTCCACAAAGAGCAGTGGAGGCTGGGTCATTGAACTTATTCAAGGCTAAGTTGGACAGATTTTGGATCAACAAAGGGTCACGGGATGCAGGCAGGAAAGTGTCTTAAAGGCCATAATCAGATCAGCCATGATCTTATTGAATGGTGGAGCAGGCTCTATGGACCGAATGGCCTGCTCCCATTCTTATTTCTTATAATCTTATGTTAGAGGATGCTAACATAGAATTATATACAAAATATAGCACAGAAACAGATCAATTTTGCATAACAAGTTTTTATCAGTGTTTATGTGCTACATGAGCCTCCTTCCTCATTACTTCACCTCAGCCTGTCAACATAACCTTCTGTTCCTTTCTCATTCATATACTTATCCAGTTTCCCTTCTTGCGTCAATGCTATTTGCCTCAACGACTCTATGTGATTGTGAGTTCCACGTTCTCAACATTCTCTTCTCAAAAGTTTTTTTCTGGATGACTTATTTGATTTCTTAGTGACTAATGTTATTTTTATGACCTGCAGCCATGGTTCATCAACAAATGGAAATGTCCTTTTCACGTCTACCCAATCAAACTCTTCCATAATTTTAAAGATCGCCATCAGGCCACCTCTTAAGCTTCACTTTTTAAAAGAAGTGAGACCCAAACTGTCCAGTCATACTTTCTCCAGTGCTTCTATATCCTTTTTGTAATATGCTGACCAGAACTGTGCATAGTACTCCAAGTATGAACTACCCAAGGTTCCTTAAATATTTATCTTCTTTGGTTTTGAATTCTATTCCTCTAGAAACAATCCACAATGCTTTGCTTGCATTTTTATGGCTTTGTCAACATGTATGGGTACTTTAAATCATTTGTGAGTGTGCACCCCATGATTCCTTTGTGCCTCTCTCCCATTTAGACTTTAATAATAACCCAAAGGTAAGTTCTGAATGGTGGGGGTTGCAGGGTGGTAACAGCAGGCACAAAACTCAGAAGATGTTTTGGTGTGATGATATGTTTGATTTCAACATGAATGCCTAATTATCATTTTTCTTTTACTTCTGGGTTTCGTCTCTTGAATACATTTCAATGGGCATGATGTGATCTCATCCCAACTATTTAAAGCCACGATCCAAAGGTATAACTGGAAGGAGTTGGGAGGTTTTGCATTGAAATAGCAATTTTACATGAGGAACTCAGTACTTTCAAAGGCTGCACCCCACTTTAACAATGCCTCACTTAATGCATTGCTCGGAAAAGTAAAGAGTAGGAAGGTAATAATCTTCTCCCTCCATTGGAATAAGAAACCTCCTGCTGCCACAAAGCAGGTGTAATTGCATTTGGATGAGGGAGTGGTCAGCAGGAGTACTGTGCCACACATCTGGGTCCAGTGCAGGAAGTGTCCTTCGATAATATAGCCAGGTCAGGAAAGGTGAGTTCAGATTGATCTATATTCTGTCATGCACATCTCCTCTTTCATTCTGGGTTATCAAGGATAATCCAACACATACCTACTTATGTTGGAAGAATAGTTATTCAATTTCTATGCACTTCTTCACCTACTCATTTGTACACAAATCACTGTCACTCAGACCGTTCCTGAGGTAATGATATGCATCTAATGATATGCATAATCACCTATTTCACCGCATATGTTGGATGAAAATAAACCTTACAGACACTCATAGGCCTGTCCTTCCCCCACTGAAGGTGAAGTGATCAGAGAACACAGGGCAGAGAGAGGTGACCAGAGATAGACCATAACAGCTGACATCATCAGAGAATGAGGTCACAGAGATCAGTGACATGTTTGCATTCCTAACGATCAGAGATGGAGCAACTGGAATGTCACAGATGCCTGCTGACAGAGTTAGATATCTCAAACGCTTTTCTCAAACAAGGTCCAGTTGCAATCGATGGAATTTTCCAAGCCCCCTGGCAGCAGGAATGATAGGTAGTGTGTGCAGAAAATATGGCGGGACCAATTCACAATGGCATGAAGGCACGTCGCAATTTTCTGTTCAGACTGCCAACGGTGGGTCGCATTTCCCCCATCGGTTGGCGGGGAGCTAATTGTAATACATTTGCATATAATCAAAATTTGAACCCCACCATATTGTCCTTCCATGTCGGCAGGAAAGCACGCTGCTGTGTTTCACAACAGCACTCAAGCGACGTACACTTGGCGGCCTTCACTTTAGGGAAACTGAGGTGAGTGAGCAGCCGCGTTCCCCACAGCTCGCCCATTGTTTACAGGCCTAAGGGGAACCGGGGGGCAGAGGAAACTGATGCCTGGCACCGCAGGCAACTGCTGAGAGGTGCGGGACGTCCGGGGGCAAATGGTGGCCAGCCTCGGAGGTGACTGCTGGGGTGGGGAGGGGTGGGTGCAGGGTGGTGGTCAAGTGCTGCACTGACACTGCATCCTGTGAACAGTCAGTTGAGGTGGGGGGCAGTGTAAGCGAGGGAATTGGCCACATATTAGGGAGACCTGTATAAACTGACCATGCCTCTGCAACTAAGACAGATCAGGCGCAGCCACAGTGATATGATTGGGATCAGGCTCCTAGCCTGCCCACCCATGCAAGCAATGTGGAGGCACCAAAGGGCTCCATACCTTACCCCACCCCGTGCACCCCCAGCACAGGCTTCGAGTCCGCCACCACTTTATTGGACCACGGAGCAGTTGGACTGCAAATGCTGGACAATCTCCTCGCTGAAGCTGGCCATGTAGCAGTCACTGTTGGAGGCAATCACAATCCTTTGCAATCTCAGCATCCTGACTTGGACCAGTATTAACATGTGCAGTTTGACAGGGCAGCCATGCAGCGCACTAATCTCAGGCTAATTGAGAGGTGACCAGCACACTCTGGGAAGCATTAAGGGGTGGGGGGTGGTCACACAGGGCCAGGAAAGGTGCTAAGTACAGTTATGATGTCCACGTCTCTCTCTCTCTTTCATGCTGCAGGAGGACCACATCAGGATCATGGTGACCTAGCTGTATACCTGATGGCCTCCAGATGGCTCGTAGAAGATGGAGGAGAGAGTGATTGAGGCACCTGGCTGCGCAGAGGCAGGAGCAGCAACCTCATGAAGAAGGGCAACAAGGGCTCCACACACGCTGCCCAGGAGCGAAAGCTGGTCAGTGCCTATTGACACCCAGGGTCTATAGACGCCACCTACCATTCCTGCAGATGACTGAGAACCAGTGTCACCAATGACTGCGCATGTTTTGGGACCTGGTGGCTCACATCTGTCACTTACTGCAGGACTTGGCGCCAAGGAGTTATGGAGGGCATCCACTGCCTGTGGCTGTGAAAGTGACAGTGGCGCTCAATTTCTTTACCAGTGGCTACTTTCAGGGCTCCACAGATGGTCTCTCTGGGATTTCACAATCCGCCATCCACAAATGCATCCATGAGGTCACGAATGCCATCTTCTCCATGGCACACTACTTTCTGCGTTTCACCCGGGACCGGGACAGCCAGGATGCAAGGGCCATTGGATTCACCCTGATCTTCGGATTCCCACATGTGCAGGGTGCGGTTGACTGCACTCATGTGGCACTGAGGTCTCCATCGCTACACACGATGGACTTCATCAACCATAAGGGCTTCCGCTCACTGAATGTGCAGCTGGTATGCGACTGCCAGAAACACATCCTGCAGGTGTGCACTTCCAGGGATTGTGCACGACACCTCGCAGATCCCTGCAATCTTCCAGGGCCCACAGAGGGTGCAGGGTTGGCTCCTTGGGGACAAGGGATACCCACAGGTGCTGTGGCTGATGACATCCTTGCGGCGGCCTCAGACTGCAGCAGAGTAATGCTAGAGTGAGGCTCATGCAACAGCTCCCAACTTGGAGGAGCAGACCGTCGGGACGCTGAAGATGCTGTTCCGGTGTCTGTACCGGTCGAGCCCTGCAATACCCGGAGGGTGTCACGCATCATCGTCGTCTTCTGCACCCTTTACAACCTGGCACTGCAACGGGGAGAGGAGCTGGCTGAAGAAAAGATGGAGGAGCTGCACATCTCCTCTGATGAGGAAGATGCCGATGGGGATGAGTGTGAGGGGGTCTTCGTGGTGATGATGACGGGGATGAGGCTTTCGCACTGGCTAGATGAGGCAGGCGCACTCGGGAGACCCTCATATCTGCCAGGTTTGTGAAGGATGATGACGACATGCAGTGAGGTGTCCCCATAGATCCTCACATCGCAGTTATGAATGTTTGACTCCAGACTGGCTTATTGCAGCGTCAATGCCCTCTGCGAAAATACTGCTGTCATGGAGATGCAGTAGAGGCCCTAATAGTCGCTCAATCGCAGGAGGATGATGATAAAGTGCAGTAAGGATATTCCATAGATCTTCACATAGCCTCTGAGAATGTCCCACTCCTCTCTAGCCGAGGGTAGCTCACTTGCGCTCCATGATCAGGGCCATCTCAGGGATGCAGCCATGAAACTTCAGATGCATCTGATGCTGTGTCCATCTTCAGCACCTCAGCCCTTCAGGAGCTGGTGCCCAGCATCACTGGTCGCAGATGCTGGTGTGATGGGGGCCAGCCCCTCCTTAAAGATGCTGAGAGCACACAGAAAGTATGAGAGAACTCTGTGGTGCCTGCCCACTACATTCTGACAGCAATGACCAGTACTGCCGAGGTGCAGGTATCAGTAATGTTTCCAGGTGCTGTGAGGTTGGACCATCATTGTGGTCTGAAGGCTGCACAGAGCACAGGGAAGAGGCCTAGGACTGAGACACCTGCCTTTTATCTTGCGCAGAAAGGTTTCACATCTGAGTGACAAGAACACTGCTCATCACAACAAGGAGCAACAGGCAGTGAGGCATTCTTAGGAGCTTATTGGCAATAGTGAACAGTATGTACAAGTGATCAACACCCATGGCCAGGCTGTGCAACTACTTTTACCTAACTTTCCTAGCCCTGCCACTACAGCTTGGTGCTCCCCGGACATCCACAGCCTAAAGACGGACAGACTCCTCCATTGTGCCTTGCAATCTGGGGATTGCAGCGGACATCCCTTCCTGTTGTTCCCTAGCTTGCCTTTGCAGCTCCAGCAACTGTGACATGACCTCATTATCTGACTTGGACTCAGCAACGTTCTGGCCTCCAGCATTCCTCCGAGGTCTGGGGACCTGGGAAGTCCCTGCCTCCACCTACTGTGGATCAGACAGTATGATGTGCTCACCAGGTTGTGATCCCGAGGCTACTCTAAAGCTAGGTCCCACCAAGGTGTGTGTCTCTGCGCTGGTGGAGGGTATGGGTGAATGTTGTGATGGGACTTCAGGGAAGCTGCCTTCAGGTTCCTCTTTGGGGGTTCCTTTGGAGCTTGCTTGGAGGCTTTAGGTAGTGGACATCGTCTGCTGCCTCCCATAGGTGCCTGTGGAAGCAAGGGGAGGTAATTAGTGCATGGCAGTGGCCTGTGAAAGAGGACACATCACTCACAACATGGTCATCTGATAGGTGTTGCACTGCTGGATCCTCACTTGATAGAGCAGCTCCGACCTCATCGTCAGCACAGGACCGGCCCAGGTCATCGCCAGCCAGCTGGATGGCTCTGTTTTCTAATTTTGTCAGAACTTTGAATTCCAGCTTCCCTCCACCTGTCTGCGACCTCTCCCTCCTGTTGTGAGCCAGTTTGCCCTGCATGGATAGAGTTGGGGAGAATGTATCAGGACTCCTGTCGGGCCAGATGTTAAGTGTGCCTGGACTGTGCAGGTGATGAGTGGTCCTGTGGACAGGATCAGGACAATGATGGTGAGTGAGAGAGAGTGAATGGTGATGTCCCTTGAACTAGCAGTGAGTGACGACGCTGTAGATGTGTGTTGGGCTTGTGAGTGTGTGAGTTGGGAGTGATGAAAAGAGTGACTTACCCTGGTGGAATGGAGGAGATCATTCATCCTTTTGCGGCACTGGGTGGCTGTCCTCTTCTGAGGGGCATTGGCGCTGACCACCGCTGCCACCACCTCCTAAGCCAGGTTGGTGACATTGCTATCCAACCTGCAGTGAACACCGGGGGTAGAGCACATCCTGACGGGCCTCCACGGCATCCAGCAGTCGCTCAAGAGACCCATCATTGAAGCGGGGGGCTGCATTCTTTTTGCCTTTGTTGGCCATGCCTCCCAGGCAGCGGTGGTGAGCTGGTAGTGATGAGCACTTTGCTGGCAGCTGCCTTTTAAACGTGGTGGCCGGCGTGATGCAACAATAGTATGATGCCAAGCAGGCGAATGAAAACCCGCCCGCCATGGCAGCTGTGTGTTGTGCGAGAGTGAATGTATAATGAGGCTAGCTCAGGAAGATATGGCATGAAATCCCATTATTTTCATTGGTGGTAGGACTACATTTTACCCGCCCGCTTCTGCATTTAGCGCAATTCTGGGAAATTTCAGCCCATTGACTTGTCCTCAGCAACTTGTATGACAGAAAGACGCATATGTAGCATCTTTTGCATGGACTAGATATCCCAAAGCACTTTACAGAAAATGAAGTATTTTTGAAGTATATTCACTGTTGTAAAGTAGGAAATGTGGCAGCCAAATTATGCACAGCAAGCTCCCACAAACAGCTGTGTGATAATAATCAGATCTGTTTTTGTGATATTGATTGAGAGATAAACATTGGCCAGACAATTAAATGTGTCTATCCAAGCTTTAAATGATTTACCTCAACCATGGGATTGCTGTGAACAGTTGTAACTCTTTCAAGTACAAACCCGTTTCCATCTGTTTCAGATGAAGTTACATTGTTTCATAGTTTGCTACTGTGAGATTTGAACTTTTGATCTTGGGGTTACAAACTCAGTACCATAACCACTTGGCTATTTAGGCCAAGCCTGTGAACAGTTGTAGAACCGTAAATAATACTTATAGCCTAACAAGCAATGAAACCACTTTACCTGACTGTTACCCCACAATCCCTGGAGTGCTAATACCAAACAACTGTTTTATTAGAGTGAAGTCTGATGATGTTGATGAGCCAGAGCTTTCTCCAGTGAAACCCCTTAATATGTTAATGTACTATTTATGGACCCATGATGTGACATTGTTGCAACATATAAGGTGCTTACAGCAATCATTGTCACAGCTAAGATTTTTGTTGTTTTAAGAAACCTGTATTTAGCAGTAGAAGCAGCAGCTTTTCAAAGTTTAACTGGGCAAGTGTAGCTCAGAAGTTACAGGAACAGAATTTGTAAGTACATTGCTGAGTTAACTTAAAGGGAGCAGGGTACTGACGTTTGAAAGTTTATCTATGTTACAAAAAATTGTCAAAAAGAAGAATTGTGAGCCTTGACCATTTTCCTCACTCTGACAGGTTCAGTCCAAACCTTAGAGTTAGGCTTATAAGAGGGGAGGTGTCAGTTCACCCTACGTACAGAGGCAAGTTTTGGGTTGTTGCATGACCGCATTACTTAGAGAGAACATTCCTCCCAGGTCGTCACTGATAATCGTTGAGGGTCAGCAGAAAACCTGTGACTTACTGGTGGGATTTCCATGCACACTGTTCATGATTGCAGAGAGAGTGGAGGAGGCCAGCCCTTGCATAATTGAGTTGATGTTACAGGCACTGCAAGGGTGTTTTCTTCCATGAAAAGATCAACCATCTCCACAGAACCACCAATGGCTACAACTAATTGATTTCATGCAGGCCTTCAGCATGGCTGTGCATACTCTGGATGCCAACATGTCTGACACTTTAATTAGGATGATGGACACCCTAGCCTTGGCCTTAGAGCACATTGCCTTGGCTGCTCTGCAGCAGAATGGTGGGAGTGAAGTGCAGTTAGTTCATAAGAGAAATGATGATGAAAGGGCACATGGAAATAAGAATCTCACTCAAGGCACTCCCACACCCTGTCAGTTCACTACTCCCGGCCCCTACCACCTCTCAACCAATACCTGACATGATGCCTTCTGTCCTGATGGTTACCTGCCCCTGCACAAGTCCAGGTGAAACAGACTTTGGTGGATATTCCAACAACATTGGCCAAGATGTCGCTGACGATTGCATAATGTTCATCACCAGTTGTGACTCCTCAGATACTGAAGCAGTCCATGTCCAAATGCAGCAAGACCTGGACAATATCGAGACTTGGGCTGAGAAGTGGCAAGTAACATTCACTCCACACAAATCTCAGGCAATGACTATCTCCAACAAGAGAGATTCCAACATTCGGGCCTTGATGTACAATAGCATTACCATCACTGAATCCCCTATCATCAACATCCTGGGGGTTACCATAGACCAGAAACTGAAATGGACTAGCTATATAAATACTGTGGCTACAAAAGCAGGTCGGAGGCTAGGAATCGAGTGACGAGTAACTCACCTCCTGACTCCCCAAAACCTGTCCGCCGCCTACAAGGCATATGTCAGGAGCGTGGTGGAATACACCCCACTTGCCTGGATGAGTGCAGTTCCAACAACACTCAAGAAGCTTGACACCACCCAGGACAAAGCAGCCCATTTGATTGGCACCACATCCTCAAACATTCACTCCCTCCGCCAGTACGATGCACAGTAGCAGCAGTGTGTACCATCTACAAGATGCACTGCAGGAATTCACCAAGGCTCCTTAGACAGCACCTTCCAAACCCACAACCAATACTATCTAGAAGGACAAGGACAGCAGTTAGATGGGAACACCACCACCTGAAAGTTCCCCTCCAAGTCACTCACCATCCTGGCTTGGAAATATATTGTCCTTCCTCCAACATCACTGGGTCAAAATCCTGGAACTCCCTCCTTTACAGCACTGTGGGTCTACCTACGTCACATGGACTGCAGTGGTTCAAGAAAGCAGCTCACCACCACCTTCTCAAGGGCAAATAGGGATGGACAATAAATGCTGGCCCAGCCAGCGAAGCCCACATCCCATGAATGAATAAATAACAACAGCATCTCAACAGTTAGGGCAGGGATCTCAGCACCCAGCCTCTACATCTCTGAAGCCACAGGGGTTGCATCATATAGGAGAGCTAGGAAAATAAACGGTAAAGCTTTCCAATTGCACAAGGATATGCAAATAGGTGTTTGGCAAATTGTTATATTGTTTAGTTTCTGTTATTTAGTAAAACCACATAGCATTTATTTCTTTACACCACTTATCCCTGCTATCCATTCTTGGTTGTTGTTTTATCCCTTGCTAGTTGATGAAGGAAAGGCATGAAAAGAAGTGGAGCAATGGGAAGATATGAAATGGGTGGATGGTTGACTTTAGGCCTGATTTATCAGTTGCCCCTGTGCTCACTGAGCTACATTGGCTCCTGGTCAAGCAACACCTTGATGTTTAAATTCTCATCCTTGTTTTCAAATTCCTCCATGGCCTCACCCTTGCCTATCTCTGTAATCACCTCCAGCTCTACAATCCTCCAATATATCTGCACTTATCCAATGCTGGCCTCTTGAGCACCCCGACTTCAATCCTCCAACATTGGCGGCCATGCCTTCAGCTGCTTCAGTCCTAAGCTCTGGAAATTCCTCCATAAACCTCCTCCTTTGGCGTGCTTCTCAAAACTTACCTCTTTGATCAAGCATTTGATCATCTAACCTAATATTCCCTTATGTGGCTGTGAGTCAAATGTTGATCTGTAACACTCCTGTAAAGCACCTTGGAATGTTTTATTACAATAATGAAACATACACAAGTTGTAATTGCTGCTGTTGAGTAATGCACACTGGATGGTTACAGGACTAATTTGTGTCAGTGAGATTGGAGGGGAGGGGGTGAGTAACCATTAGGTGTGATTGTTACATTGGTCCAATGGCAGTAACTAACTGTTACATGGGAATCCTGGGCATCCCAGGCAACAATATGAGCAACTGCTGCAGAATTGGGGGTACCACCTTCATCCCCATGCTCTTCAATGGAATCGGCCACAGGAACTGTGCGATTAGCGCCTTGATCCTTCTTCAGCTTCAGCCCTCACTGCAATGCAATGTTGCACAAATGCAGTACACTATGATCATTCTGGAGACTCTGGCTGGTTAATACTGAAGATCACATGCAGGACTGTCCAGTCACCTGAAGTGCATCTTGAGCATTCTGATCGCTTGCTCAATGATATATCTGGTGGTCATATGGCTGTTGTTATATCACTCTTAAACTTCATTAGTAAGATTCCTCATGGGTGTAATTAGCCTGGATTGAAGGGAGTATCCTTTGTCTTCTAGCAGCCAATCCATAGAATGATGCAACACTGTGGGAGGCTATTTGGCTCATTATGTCGATGCTGGCATGATCTTTGACTCAATGGCCTGAATTTCATGCTCCCCCACTGGCAGGTTTTCATGTCGGGCTGAGCACGAAATTGAAGGAACGGGATTCCACCTGTGTTCCGCCCACAACAACCTCGCAGAAATTTTATGCTGGGGCAGACATGGCCTTAGATGGGAAGCCCGCACTTGCACCAATTGAGACCCTTAAGTGGCCAATTATTGGTTGTTTCCCACGCAGACTCAATTTTTAGGCTGGCTAGAAGATTTATCTGGCATAGGGGAAGCCCAAAAAGGAATGGGCTTAGATCGCAGGTGGAAAGCCCCCTTATGACTGTAGGCACCCTTCCCTTAAGGTCCAGTGGCCATTGGACATCCCTTCCACCCAACCCACCTCTCGCCTGACACCCCGAAGCCTCCCTTTGTGACTCCAGGACTTCCCTGCCCTCCCCACCCTGGGAACACTTAAAGTCTCCCCGGCCCTGGGACCCTAGGTTGAGGCATCTTCTTGAAGTTCTTCTTCAGTCCAATTGCAGCTCTTGTCGCTGCAGGGACTGGAGATCTGCCGACAAATCAGATTGGCCAGCAGCTCTCTAAGGCAGGACCTCCTTCCAAGTGAGGGGTGGCAGCCCTGGCTGCAGCCAGTTGACTCTCATTCGACGTACCGGACAGGTTTCAACAAGAAAGAGATCATTTAATTACAGAGAAGCTTTTCAGATGCTATATGCTTGAACCAGGTCCTCAACACAGATTACCCATGCTTGGCAGTTATTGGTCGGAGACCCAAGAACAATCACGTGACACCTGATGGACAGTAGGAGAGGCTATACCTTCAGTTACTACAATGGCTGTGCAAACAAAGGAAATAAAACAAAGAGCAGAGTAAAAGGATGTTTTCTGGTAAGTAGCAATCCATGAAAGTTGTGTTGGCATTGATGCTTTTTTATGATACTTGGCAAAAAATGATCAGGAAAGTTTTTTTATGAAGCAAGACATTATGATCTGGAATATATTGCCTGAAAGGGTGTTGGAAACAGATTCAATAGTAGTTTTCAAAATAGAATTGTATATATCCTTGAAAAGGAAATGATTTCAGGGCTGTGGGACTAATTAGATGAACCTTTCAAAGAGCCAACAGTGACATGATGGGCTGAATGTTCTCCCTCTGTGCTGAATGATCTTACAATTCTATAACTTTAACCCAGAAGCCAACAGCAGAAACTTGGAAGGCAACAGCATCTGCAAAGTTTGGGTATAAAAATCCCAGGCAGAACATAAAGACATCTTCAAATATGTACACTCAAACAATGTTAAGCTTCTCTTTCTTAAGCACGTATTCCTAAAGATCATCATTAAACTGTCATTTACTAATGTCCTTTGAGGTCTTAAGAACAAAAAAAAATTAACAATATAATTAGCGAGAAGAGGTCGCCAACATGATGGCACCAAATTCAACATTGTTTGCAAAAAGTACCAGAGGGCACAAATACACTTCTCAAAATAGTGCTTTTTTGAAGGTAAAGATCTGTTATAGTTGTTTTACTTGACAAACCTATGCTCTTCACATTGATTTCTACTGTGAAAATTGCAATTCAGCTTGTGGACTTGAGTATGATAAGTTTAGGCAAGTGTGGATCAAACCAAAGATCTAAATCATGGCTGGCATGCATGAGTGGTAAGGCACCCTGTCTTCCAATTACCAAGCTGGAGTTGTCACTGCAGCACAGTAATTATTTCCATCAAACAATGGAGAAATCTGACATGTGTCACACATTGACAGGCATGTCCTGCGCCCTGTCAATAATTTCATCTGTACCTTAAGTTATCATTTGGGAACAGCAATCATGGTTGTAGGTAAACTTCAAATTGTTTCTTTGTTGTCTCCCCATTGCTTTCCTATTTAGATCCCTAAGTTGCCTTATATTGTAATGTTTGTCTTCAGCCAAATTCTCCTCCATTGTTGATTTACAACAGGAGCGATAATTCTTCAGCATGAGAGCAGGACTGCACATCTTACCTTCTCTCCATCATAAGCTAGCTCTAAAGTGGAATGATCAGCCAGGCAGTACTTTCCTCAAGGTCCTATGGAGAAGCTTGTCTCAGGTTGTTATATGTCACGAAATAGTAAGCATTTATTTGAAAAATACATTCACAATTTCACTACAAAAAACCATGGCAAGGTGAATTTGAATGAGAATTAAGACTCAGACTCCTATGTTTTTTCTTAATTTAACAAATAACACCTTTACATTTTCATTAGTCTAATCTAGTTTTCATTTTAAAAAATAATTTTTAAGGGAAGGATGGGAAAAAATTAAAAGCAAAATCCAGTCTTGAAAGATATACTTGAAGTACAGTTCATTATTAAATATTCAATATGAATTTGTCTATTTCTGTAGGTAAAAATACTTTTAAATTACAGATGTGATACATAAATTGTGTTCATAACTAATACTTATTAATAATAATATTCATTTAAATGATGCCTACCTATAAGCTAAAATGATTTCTCTCTATTAAGCCTTCAATTATTTTTATTGATTCTATTTTCATACATTGAACTGTTGTGATTTGTACATTTTTTTCTACTCTTGCACAACAAGCTCTGCTTTGTTCCTTGGTCAATTTTCTGCATTTTCTCTAGAAGCGAAATCATGTAACAATTTTTCACTTCCCTCCAATTTTTAACAATCTTCCTGCAATTCCTCCGCCTGGATTACTCTTTCTAATCTCCAGACAAAGCTCTTCTGTTTCCCCAGGCAGCTCACTATTAATTTATCCTGAAAACTAACTGCTGATCATGAACCTCAACAATCCATGGGATCAGTTCTTACAATTCACCGAGCACCTAACATTGGCTGCAAAAAAAGCAATTTGTCTCTATGTGCCATTACTCCTTAAGGTGCGTTAACACTATCCTAATCAATTAACACTATACCCTTCAGCTACTAACCAAGAACACAAAAACAGCATTGTCTGTGCCTGAATATCAGCCAAGAATTTCAAGAACATCAGACTCAGTAGTGTAAAAGGGACCTGAGCTGAATGCGGGAGATGCACTTGTCAAACTACATGTAGCTCTGAACATTTGGCTAAGCCACAGATTCATGGCAGGTACTGCAGGTGACTTGATAAAGCAACTGCCTTTGTTTTGTGCAAATAATTTAGTTTTAAGTGTTCTTAAAGTGGATGTAGGTTTTCTACCTATATTGATGTAGCCATGTACTCACAAACCACATCAATAAAAGAATACAACAACTTGTATTTATATAGAGCCTTTAACAAAATAAAATGACAAGGTGATTAACAAGAGAATTATAAAACTCATAAAAATTATAAAATTTGACACCGAGCCACATAAGGTGATATTAGGGCAGATGGCCAAAAGTTAGGTCAAAAAAGTAGGTTTCAAGGAGCGTCTTAAAGTAGGAAAGAGAAAGAGAGCAGTTTTAAGGATGAATGCCGGTGTTTAAGGCCTATACAGTTGAGGGCACAGTTGGAGCAATTAAAATCTGGGGTGCTCAAGAGGCCAGAATTAGAGGAGCGCAGATACCTCAGACTGTGTGGGACTGGAGGAGATTACAGGGATGGGGAGGGGTGAGGCCATGGAGTAACTTCTGCACTAGAGTGCTGCATGGGCTGCATTAAAGTGTTTCAGTTGGAGTTTGGTGGGAGAATGACTTTTAAGGATTAATTTCTATCTAAAGTCGAATCTTTCTTTAATTTAGCAATTAACTAAAATTTGGTCTTTGGGTTGGAAGAAGATGAGTTTTAGTCCATCTTTAAAACTGGGGTTATGCAGGCTCTGCTTGCATTGCAGCTTGTAAATCAGTTAAATGGCTTAAACAGGTTTTCAGAAGCTAGATTCAGACAGCATAAAAACAAGCCAACTGCTTTTGGCTGCACTAGAATGCTGCTTTGGGCTGCATTAGAGTGCTTCAGTTGGAATTTGGTGAGAGAGGGAGTTCACTGAACAGGAAGGAGGTGATCCTTTCATTTTCTACCTTTCCTCTGTAAGGAGAGCACCAACCTTGTTAATTAGGACCTGGTACGTATTTCTTCTGTCCTTAATATTCCCTGACATAGAGGAAGTAGAAGTAAAGGGAGTAATTTAAGGGTAAGCCGTGGCAGGGCAGCTCGGCCAAGTGGAATGCTCCTCCTGTGCGTTGTGGGATGTTAGGGACATTTCCTGGGCATCCAGGGCAACAATGTGTGCAGGAAGTGGCTCCAGCTGTAGCTACTTGAAATCCATGTTTTGGAGCTGCAACTGTGCTTGGAGTCATTTTGGAGCATCAGCAAGGATGAGATCTTCGTGGATAGCACATACGGTGAGGTGGTCACACTGTAGGTAAAGCATGCAAAGGCAGAAAGGGATTGGGTGACCACTGGACAGAGTAGGCAGGTAGTGCAGGAGTACCCTGGGTCCATTCTCCTCTCAAACAGATTTCCTGTTTTGGAGGAGATGGCTTCTCAGGGGAATGCAGCAAGAACCAAGTCCATGGCACCATGAGTGGCTCAGCTGCACAGAGTGGGGGTCAAAGAGTGGGAGAGTAATAGTGATAAGAGATTCTATCATAGAGGGAACAGATAGATGTTTCTGCAGCCACAGATGTAACACCAGGATGGTTTGTTGCCTCCCTGCTGCAAGGGTCAAGCATGTCACTGAGCGGCTAAAGGACATTCTGAAGTGGGAGGGTGAATAGCCTGACGTTGTGATCCATATTGGTACCAGCGACATGGGTAAAAAGAGGGATGAGGTCCTGAAAGCAGAATATGAGGAGCTAGGAAATAATTTAAAAAGCAGGACCTCAAATGTACAAGATCAGGAATGAGAGAATAGACCAGGTGAATGTGTGGCTGGACATAAGTTTAGGAAGGGGAGATTTAAAGTACTGAGGAATTGGGACTAATTCTAGGTAAGATGGGAACTGTACCAGCTGGATGGGTTGCACCCCTGCGGGACCAGGACCAATACCCTTGTAGGGGTATTCGCTAATACTGGGGAGGGTTTAAACTAGACAGGGGAGACACAAGAGAGGGAAACAAGATAAGAATGAAAGACAGAAAAGTAGAAAGCAAAAGTGGAAGGCAGAGGAAACAAGGGCGAGCAGCAAATAGGGCCATTGTACAAAGAAAATATGGAAAAATGTTAAAAAGACAAATATAAAGGCACTGCATCTGAATGTATAGAGCATTCGAAATAATCTGGACTAATTAACAGCACAAATAGATACAAACAGGCATGATATGATTGCGATTATGGAGACATGGCTGCAGGTTGACCAAGGCTAGGCACTGAATATCCAAGGGTATTCAATATCTAGGATGGAAAGGAAAAAAGGAAAAGCAGGTGGCATGGCATTGTTAGTTAAGGATGAAATCGGTGCAATAGTGAGAGAGCATATTGGCCCAGAAAATCTAGATGTAGAATCAGTTTGGGTGGAGCTAGAAGCAACAAAGGGCAGAAAACAGTAGTGGGAGTTGTCTATAGGCCTCCAAATAGCAGTAATAAGGTAGGGGACAGCATTAAACAGAAAATTAGGGATGCAAGTAACAAGGGTGCTACGGTAATCATGGGTGATTTTAATCCACATATAGGGCAGAATTTTACAGCCCCGTTTCGGTGAGGATGGTGCCGTAAAATGCGGCGAGCCATTAGAATCCCCATTGATTGCAGTGGGAACAGAAAATCCCGCTGCTGTAAAATTCTACCCATTGACTGGGCAAACCAAATTAGCAATAATACTGTGGCAGATGAATTCCTGGTGTGTGTACGAGATGGTGTTTTAGACCAATATATCAAGCAACTGACTAGGGAACAGACTATCCTATATTTGGCATTGTGCAATAAGAAGGGATTAATTAATAATCTTGTTGTGCAGGGTCCTTTAGGGAGTAGTGACCATAACATGATAGAATTCTTCATTAGGATGGAAAGTGAAGTAGTCTGATCTGAAACTAGGGTCCTAAATCTTAACAAAGGAAACTACAAAGGTATGTGACATGAATTGGCTAAGATAGATTGGGGAACTTCATTAAAAGGCATGACATTGGATAGACAAAGGCTAATATTTAAGGTATGAATGTGTGCATTGCAACTGTTATACATTTCTTTCTGGCGCAAAAACGCAACAGGAAAAACAGCCCAACCATAGCTAACAAAAGAAATTAAGGATAGTATTAGATCTAAAAAGTAGTCATATAAAGTTGCTAGAAAAAGTAGCAAGCCTGAGGATTGGGAACAGTTTAGAATTCAGCAAAGGAGGACCAAGACATTGATTAAGAGGGGGAAAGTAGAGTACGCAGGAACATAAAAGCAGACTGTAAAAGATTCTATAAGTCTGTAAAAAGAAAAATATTAGTGAAGGCAAATGTAGGTCCCTTACAGTATGAAACAGGAGAATTTATAATAAAAAACAAAGAAATGGAAAAACAATTAAAGAACTACTTTAGTTCTGTCTTCACAGAGGTAGACACAAATAACTTCCCAGAAATACTAGGGAACCAAGGGTTTAGTGAGAAGATGGAATTGAAGGAAATTAGTCTTACTAAAGCAATAATGCTGGAGAAATTAATGGGCTGAAAGCGGATAAGTCCCCAGGGCCTGTTAATCTACATCCCAGGGTACCAAAGGAAGTGGCCATGGAATTTGTGGATGTGTTGGTTGCCACCTTCTAAAACTCTGTAGGTTCTGGAACAGTCCCGGCAGATTACAGGGTGGCAAAGGTAACCCCACTATTAAAAAAAGGAGGGAGGGAGAAAACAGAGAATTATAGGCTGGTTAGCCTAACATCAGGAGTAGGGAAATGCTAAAGTTTTGTATAAATCTTATGATAACAGGACCTTTAGAATACTTCAACGGGATTAGACAAAGTCAGCATGGATGTATGAAAGGGAAATCATGTTTGACGAACCTACTGGAGCTCTTTGAGGACATAACTAGCTGAATAGATAAAGGAGAATCAGTGGATGTGATGTGCTTGGATTTTCAGAAAGCTTTTGATAAAGTCCCACATAAGAGGGGTTAGTGTGCAAAATTAAAGCACATGGAATTGGAGGTAATACATTGGCACAGATTGAGAATTGATTAGCAGACAGGAAGCAGAGATTAGGAATAAATGGGTCTTTTTTGGAGTGACAGGCGGTGACTAATGGGGTACCACAGGGATCAATGCTTGGGCCCCAGCTTTTCACAATATATTTCAATGATTTGGATGAGGGAACCAAGTGTAATATTTCCAAGTTTGCTGATGACTCAAAACTAGGTGGGAATGTGAGTGATGAGGAGCGTGTTAAAAGGCTTCAAGGCGATTTAGATAGGTTGAGTGAGAGGGCAAATACATGGCAGATGCAGTTATCCACTTCAGCAGGAAAATCAGAATGGCAGAGTATTATTTAAATGATGATAGATTGGGAAATGTCGATGTACAAAGGGACCTGGGCATCCTTGTATACTAATCACTGAAAGCAAGCATGTAGGTGCAGCAAGCAATTAAGGAGGCAAATGATACATTGGCCTTCATTGCAAAAGGACTTCAGTACAGGAGCAAGGATGTCTTACTGCAGCTGTATAGGGACTTGGTGAGGCCACACCTGGGGGAGAATTTTCTCCCCGTCGTGGAGGTTGTGCTGGGGCGGGCACAGGTGGGCAGGCAGTTGATCGGCACCCCTGATTGACTGGGCGCAGCCATTTTACATGGGCGAGCCAATTAAGGCCCGCCCAGTGTGACATGCCCAGAAGCACAGAGCGCTCCCTGTGCAGGAAGGGGAGGGTTTCCTGAGTCAGGGGGTGTGCTTTTTCGTGCAAGCACATGAAAGAGCGCAGAACACTCCCTGAGGCACAGAGCTGCCTCAGGGAGATTAGATGAAGTCCTGAAAATCTTAATAAATAAAAAAGAAAATGGGACATGTCTATGAATGTTATTAAAATTTTTAATAAAACTTTAAATACCTTCATGAAACTTCATTCTGCCTGTGGATGAGGTTCCATGATAAATGCAAAGGCTGCCTGGGCTTTTCGCCTGTCAGCCAACCTGAAGGTTGGACGGGCAGCTCCATTAAGTGTTTTATTTGATATTTAAATGGCCTTAATAGGACTTTGACAGTTTGGCAGGCATGCATCCGAGTTGGCTGCGCGCCCGCCAAACTGAAAACCTGAATGACGCATGGTGGCATCAGGACGCATGCCCGACGTCACTGCGCATCCTTTTACGTGTCAGCGAACAGGCCCCTCCCCCGCTCACCGACCCAAAAATTCAGGCCCTAGAGTATCTTGTGCAGTTTTGGTCTCCCCACCTAAGAAAGGATATACTTGCCATAGAGGAAGTGCAATGAAGGTTCACCAGACTGATTCCTAGGATGGCAGGATTGTCGTATGGGGAGGGATTGAACCGACTGGCTCTGTATTTTCTGGAGTTTAGAAGAATAAGAGGATAAAATTCTGATAGGGATGGACAGACTGGATGCAGGGATGAATATTTCCTCTGGCTGGGGGATCGAGAACAAGGGGTCACAATCTCAGGATATGGGGTAGACCATTTCGGACTGAGATGAGGACAAACTTCTTCACTCAGAAGTGTCGAACCTATGGAATTCCCTACCATGGAAGGCTGTGGGGGCCAAGTCACTGAACATATTTAGAAAGGAAATTGATAGATTTTTGGACTCTGGAGGCATAAAGGGGTTTGACATTGAGAAAAAGGATCTGCCATTATCATATGGAATGGCGGAGCAGGCTCGAAGGGCCAAATGATCTACTCCTCTGCTCCTATTTTCAATGTTTCTATGTAATCAAGTAGAAGGATTTTAAAATCAAGGCACTACACAAACATGAGCAAATATAGGTGCGATAGGGAATTAGAACTTGATAAGGGTAAGGACGCAAACAGCAGTGTTTTGGATGACCTCAAGTTTATGGAGAAGAGAATGTGGGAGGCCAGCCAGGAAATAGACAAGTTTGGAAGCACAAAGGGCATAAATGAAGGTTTCAGAAGCAGATGAACTGAGGTAAGATAGAGTTGGGTGATGTTATATATTGAGGTGGAAATAGGTGATATTACAGACAGGGATAAGAGCGAACTGAAACCCTTGTTACCATCCCTTGCTGTCCATTATCATATTTTGAAAAGGAAGAGCAGTTTGTTTCTTAACTCCTGAGTGTGTAGTCAATTTAAGTGATCAGCAGCAAGCTTTTTGTGGGCTTAAATGAAGAGGATTATTTATTCACATATTCACCCAAAGTTTAATGTTACAGCAATCACTCACCACTCATAAGCACACACGCGCACACACAGGCACAGACACACACACACACACACACACACACACAGAGGAGGAAAAGTACAGTTAAAGAGAATAATGCACTTTTAGAAGTCATAAACAAAAGAATAGTTTGTGATTCACATGCTTGGCTCACATGGAAAAGAACACATGCCATAGGCCTGGTGAAGGAGGTGTTTTCACTCCTGAAGGGTAGTCCAGGTGGATTCAACACCTGGAGTCGTATATCAGGGTTATTGAAGGATCCCATCAAAGAAATAGATTTTCAGCAGGTCAGAAAGTTAGTTATTTGTAATTTTGTTACCAGGAGTTTGGTTTTCCATAAGGAATAGGCTTAGAGACCTCATGATGTTGCAGTCACCAGGTGTTAATGACATAGATGTTGCTGTCTGTACCACTGCCTGTCTCTGCAATTGTTGTTCTGTGTTGTTTTAGACAGCACTTGGAGCCTTTTTTTTAAAGGAAGGGCAAGATGACTGCCTTACCATGTAGTCCTTCACATCTTCCTTCCAAATATGGCATTGGGCCTAAGTTAATTAGCCGCAACCTGGCTCTTTGTGTTCAGACATCAGGCTGGGTTCAGAGAATTGCTGTCTATGTGCATGAAAAAGACCCATTCAAGTCAGGACGTCTCTTCTGGATGGTCTCAGGATATGGGTATTGACATCTCTTAGCCTGGAAGGTGTCCCTTTGCCTTTTCAAGAGTGTAGTAGTTTGAATCCACAGATCAAGTCTGGTAATACTTGGCAACCAACCTATGCTGCATTTTAATGTCCATTTTTAAAAGTAAAGTTAGTTCCAGAAGATTACAAACTGATTACAGTTCATGTTTCAAAAGTTATGGATAGGACATGTCTCTACTAGGCATGACAGTGGTCTTAGTAATGGTAGGATATCCGGTCTCAGAACTAATCTTGGGGTCAATGGAGTCAGTATACAGAGAATAGAACTTCTAGAATAGCTAAATGACCATGGGCTGGATTTTCATTCCAAGTCCCAATCCCACCATCAGAATGAAATACAAGTCAGGAACCCAGAAATGGCAATGGAAGATTATGGGAGATTTTCAAAGAGGCAGCCAATTAATGGGAGAGCCAATTAGAGTGCCTGGGGCTATGGGTGGCTGGCAACCCAATTGGGGGAATTTGGTGCTGCAGATGTGGGTAGGAGAATTAGAGGGCGTCTCAAGATGGAGGCATCACCTGAAGGCTTTAGAAAGTTTAATCTTAAAATGTGGCCACAGCTGCCACTTTAGCATTGTGGAGAGGGAATTCCTTCGCAGGATGGCCTATGGCTATAGCTGTGATTGTCTGACAATTACAGCTACAGTACAGTTGGAGTGGGTGATAATTAAATGAGGTATCAATGACTTCCCAGTCTACTAAAGGGAGGCTATATCCAACCATCAGCCTCGTAAGCGGGTCTGACTCCAACCTGGAAAGTTCCAAATGGCATGTGAAGAGTGCATTCAAGTTGAATTTTAATTGACCTAATTCATACCCACCACCGGCAGATAGGCAGCCAATATCCCCAGGAAACAGCCTCACTCAAAATAAGTTAGAGGCAGGAACATGCTGATAGGCCAGCATGCCAGCCAGGAGCAAGAAATTGCCAGCACATTCACCTCCAAACATGCCACTGTCTCTAAATGAAAATTTGGTCTTCCATTTATTTAACTGGAGGAAATTTCTGCTCATGCAGTATTGGACTTCTTCAAACACTCGAATAATTTAGGGACAGTGGAAGAATCAAGAGAAGTGCTGGTGAAACAAAGCTGGGTGCCGTTAGGGTACATGTGAAAAGTCACATAATGCTTTCTGATGATGTCACTGAGCAGCAGCAAGTAGATGAAAAATATGGGGGGCCAAAGATAGATCAGTGAGGTTATGTAGCAGGAGCAGGAAGAGAAACCATTACAAGTGAGTCTTTTTCTGCTTCTGAATAGGTAAGGATGGAACCACATGAGAGCTGTCTTGCCAAGCTGGACAATAGTAGAGAGGTGTTGGAGGAGGATGGTGTGGTCAACCATGTTAAGGGCTGCAGACAAGTTGAAAAGGACAAGAAGGGATAGCTTACCTTTGTCACAGTCACCCAGGATGTCTTTTGTGACTTTGGCCAGGATTTTCCATTCCGGGCCCAAGCCCCATAGACAGGGGGCGGAAACCAGGAATGTTCCCTGCCGCAGAGCACGTTGCAAATTCACACCAAATCTTGAAATGCTAGACTCACTAATTATGCAGTTGGGGGTTTCCAACATATTGCACATCGGGGCCGGCTGGATGTCACACACCCCCGCCATCATAGAAACACAGAAACATATACATTGAGGTGCCCAGTTTCCCTCTTGCGTTGCCACTGCAGGAACTCACCCATGGCTACTGCAACGGAGAGCAGGACTGCATGCATCTCCGCATTCTGCTGGGCCAGGTCCTCCATGGCGCCTGCCACCTTTCCCATTGAGATCGCCATGTGCGTACATGTAGGCACCACTTAATCAGAAAGTAAGCATACGCACTTTTCTGACTCACATGCCACTCTGTTGAGGGCTTCCAACAGCTCTGCATGATGTTACATAGAAACAGAGAGAATAGGAGCAGGAGTAAGTCATTTGGCCCTTCGAGCCTGCTCCACCATTCAATATGATCATGGCTGATCCTCTATCTCAATGCCATACTCGCACTCTCTCCCCATACCCCTTGATGCCGTTAGAGACCAAAATCTATCTATTTCCTTCTTAGATATAGAGAGAAACATAGAAACATAGAAACTAGGAGCAGGAGTAGGCCATCGGCCCTTCAAGCTTACTCTGCCATTCAATATAATCATGGCTGATCCTCTATCTCAACGCCATATTCCCGCTTTCTCTCCATACTCTTTGCTGCCCCTAATATCAAAAAAATTATCAATTTCTTTCTTGAATATACTCAGTGATCCAACCTCTACAGTCTTCCGTGGTAGAGAATTCCACAGGATGACCACCCTCTGAGTGAAGAAATGTTTCCTTATCTCAGTCCTAAATGACCTGCCACATATCTTAAGACTGTGGCCCTTGGTTCGAGACTCCCCAACCAGGGGAAACGTCCTCCTTGCATCCAGTCTGCCTAGCCCTGTTAGAATTTTATACGTTTCAATCAGATCCCCTTTCATACTTCTAAACTCTAATGAATACAGGCCCAGTCGAACCAATCCCTCCTCACACGACAATCCTGTCATCCCCAGTATCAACCTAGTGAACCTTTGCTGCACTCCCTCTATGGCAAGTATATCCTTTCTCAGGTAGGGAGACCAAAACTGCACGCAATATTCCAGGTGTGGTCTCACCAAGGCCCTGTATAACTGCAGTAAGACATCCTTACTTCTGAACTCAAATCCTCAAATCCTTTCTTCAGTGATTTGGCCTCCACAGCATCTGAGTGAAGAAGTTTCTTCTCATCTCAGTCCTAAATGGCCTGCCCCGTATTCTGAGACTGTGACCCTGTAACAACCTGAGATGTAATTTATCTTTAAGACAAGTATTGTAATATAAGGTCATATGATCTTATTGTCCAATAGCAGAGTAGCTTGGGCTACCTCTATGTGGTAGAGTCTTGAGTTAGTCACTGATGAATGAAGACAGAGTTTTATGTTGTGAGCACACAGGTTTAGTTATAGAGTGAGTTTGTAAATAAACAGCATGTGTTTATTTTAACAACTATTTCCGCATGTTCTTTGTCTCTGTATCGACTCAGTCACCCCGAACAAAGCGTGCAATCCTTTTGCCCCAGCAAACCAAGGGCACTGGATCCAACAAACTGGCGAAGAGAGTAAAAGCATGAAAAACCATGGAAACGAAACAAGGTAAAAAGCAAGAAAGGGAACCAAAGGAAACCAGAACAACTGAAATCGGGCTGCACCCCGCATGGTAGTTGCAAGTTAAAGATGATTTCCTCCTGAGCGTCGAATTAATTCCCTAAATGATGCCCCGATTTGGAAGAGTAGGGCAATTCAATCCGATTTTAGATGACTGGTCTCACTATGTTGAATGCCTCATGTTTTTCTTCCAGGTGAACAACATTGTGGGTGAGGAGAAAAGGCGTGCAATTCTTCTGTGCCCGTGTGGAAGTAAGACATGCAGATTAATTCGAAATCTGTTGGCGCCCAGTGCCCCAGACTCCAAATTTTTTGATGATTTAGTGAACCCTGTAAGAAATCACTACCAGCCCAAGCCATCAGTGACCATCCAAAGGTTTAGATTTAACTCAACAATTAGAGCTGCAGGGAAACAGTTGCTTCTTATATACCGAATCTGAAGCAATTAACTGAATACTGCAAGTTCGGTAACTCAATCAGTAATATGCTTAGAGATCGGTTGGTGATTGGTATAAACAAAAATGCTATCCAGAGGGGATTGTCGGCTGAAAGAGATCTAGATTTTCCTAAGGTGTTGGAAATTGCTCTTGCAATGGGAGGTGCAATGTGAGACTCAGAAGCCATTCGAGGAGAGCAAACTGGCGCCGTCCTCCATGTTGCGCAGAGAGCCTCAACCAAAAAGAGCATAAAAGTGCAGAGCTTTATTCTGAAGCGGGAAGCAGCCACTGCTAGCAGACTAATTAAAAAGGAAATCTAAGCAGCAAACGCATTGCATCATACTAACAGAGATGGAAGTAGACAGCCCTGTAATGAAACACAATTTAAAAAGATTGAATGTTTTTTCTATCATCGATATGGACATCTCATGAGACATTGTAAAGATAGAATCAGGCAGACTGTCAGACAAAAGGAAAAATCCAATGAGTTAAATAGCAATGAAAAGCCTGAAGTAATAGATCTTGATATCTATTCACTATATAATTTAAAGGTAGGAAGGATGGACCCTATCCATGTAACCATGAGACTGAATGAGAAACCTATCGGAATAGAGGTGGATACTGTTGCACTACTATGGTGATCAGTGAGCATACTTGAATCATGGAGAATGTAAACTGAAGTTAGAACAAACATGAAAAATTAAAGACTTATACAGAAGAAAGCATACAAGTGTATACATAATGTCTCAGTAAACTTTGAAGGTCAGACAGTGAGATTACCTTTGATGGTGGTAGCAGGCGAGGGACCTAGTCTCTTTTGAAAGAAATTAAATTGGAATGGAATGTAATCTTCCAATTAAGAATTAATGGACTTTCACAGCTACTACAGAAATACACCTCAGTTTTCAAGGGAGAATTTGAAAAAATGAAAGGGTTACAAGCAAAAATTCATGTAGATCCCGAAGCAACACCAAGATTCATGAAGGCAAGACCAGTACCTAATGCTATGCCGGATAAGGTAGAAGCAGAACTGGACCGATGAGAGTGCTACAACCAGTAAAATTTTCAGAGTAGGTAGCTCCAAATGTACCTGTTCTCAAACCTGACCAAAGCATTTGAATATGAGGGGACTATGAATTAACAGTCATTCAAGTCACAAAATTGGATAGACACCCCATACATAAAATTGAAGGTTTATACGCTACAGTGGCAGGTGGAAAGGCTTACACGAAGTTAGATTTGAGTCAAGCCTACCAACAATTGGAATTAGAGCAGGTTCATCAAATGTTTTTTTTCTCTGTGAGTCCAGTCATGAGAACGTTATCCAGATAAACTACAACATGTGGCAATCCCTGTAACAAACTTTCCATGCTTCTTTGGAATATGGCACAAGCAGGAGTGTAAACGGGTGTATTGATACAACCCTTATGTGTATTTATAGTAAGACTTTCGGGATGCCTGCTCTAATTTCAATTGCTGGTAGGTATGACTCAAATCGATTTTTGTGTAAGCCTCAGCCCGTACAACCCTCTCTATCTCTGTAACCTTCTCCAGTCCCTACAACACGCCTGGCCTCATTGCGCATCATTTTGTGTTCGGGCATCTTGGGCGCGCGCCTGCATGCCAAGTGTAAAATTCTGCCCCATGGGTACGTATACACATCAATTATGTGGGACCTTTTATGGGAACAATGCTTCTCCTTATAATAGACGTGCATTCAAAATGGATGGATATATACAAAATAAGATCACCCACATCTTCAATGACAATAGACAAGCTATAAATGGATTACCTGAAGTGCTAGTATCAGATAATGGAACAGTATTCACAAGTGCTGAATTTGACCGAATTACAAGCCTCAATGGTATTGTTATGTGAAAACATCTCCATTTCATCCTTCTTCCACTGGACTGGCCAATAGAGCAATTCAGATGTTCAAATCTGGTATAAAGAAATTGGCTGGAGATTCGATAGTGACTAAATTAGCATGATTCCTATTCCACTATATCATTTGACAACAGGTGTCACACCGGTTGAACAGTTAATGAAACACCATCTCTGGTCAAGACTGAGACTAATCATGCCAAACTTGGGGTGGGGGAAGATAGAAAGAAGGCAGGAAAGAAAATGAGATATGATTGTCACAGTTGGGACAGAACATTTAATGTAGGAGAGAAGGTATTTGTAATAAAGTTTAGAGAAGGACCAGCATGATTGTTCGGCGAAATAAGTCCTATAACGAGACCTCTTTCCTTCCATGTGAAAGCTGAAGATCAAATAATAAGAAGACACATGTGGATCACATATGAAGTGGAGAAGCCAAATATCCAGAAGCGATTCCACCATTGCTCAAGACTGAATCAATATTTCCCTGTTGAAAGAACTCAACCAAGTACAAATGTACTTGAAGGGCCAACAGTATTTGAAAGAGTCTAAGAAACAAATTTTCAGGTACTTGCTGTAGAACTTGAAGCTCAGATGACTTCAGTAAGGGAGACTCCAAAGCAAACTTCAGAAGCTGTAGAGTTGAGACGTTCTGCACACTTAAAGAAATCCCCAGAGAGACTGACTTTGTAAATAATTAAACAGTGTAAATAATTTGATGTATTAAAAAATTGCGAAATGTATTTTTCAGTAAAGGGAGAGGGATGTAGTGACCTGAGATGTAATATACCTTGAAGACAAGTATTGTAATGTAAGGTCACATGATCTTATTGTCCAATAGCAGGGTAACACAGGCTTCCTCTATTGTGGAAGATTCTTGAGTTAGTCACTATTGAGTTAAGACAGAGTTTTATGTTGTGAACACACAGGTATGGTTGTAGAGTTAATTTGTAAATAAACAGCATGTGTTTATTTTAACAACTATCTCTGGATATTCTCTGTCTCTGTATCAACTCGGTCACCCCGAACAAAGTGTGCAACCCGATCCTTTAGCCCCAGCAAACCAAGGGCACTGGATCCAACAGGCCCCTTGTTCTGGACCCCCTCAGCCAAAGGAAACATCATCCCTGCATCCATTCTGTCCAGCCCTAGCAGAATTTTATATGTTTCAATACATCATATCTGGTTGCCAGATTTAAAAGGTGCCTGAACATCAACTTATTTGTTGTGAATCCACCGTGGAAGGAGGAGATGGCCCAGTGATCCCAGACAGCTCTGGCCACCAAATTAATCGACACGTAGGGGCGTTCTGTACCCTAAGGATGGAAGGAGGATGCAGAGCCATGAGACCAGCCCTGCATGGGAGGAAGTTGCCAGGGTGGTCATTGTCCATGGTCACCACTGGAGGACTGCCCCACAATGCCAATAACTGATGAGGTCAGCGCCACCAGGGTAAGTGAGCCCGCAAACTGCTCACACCAACATAGTAAGGTGATGCCTCAGATCCCAACTGCAGTCCACCTAGTCTTCAGGTGGTGAGGCCATGACGGGTCCCTGACCCTTCCACACAAGGCAGAATCATCCCAGATTTGCACTAAGTGCGGTAGCAGGCAAGAAAAACAACCGTCAGCTGCAATGGAGGGTTTTCATGTCATATCGTCCTCTTCCCACTTCATTAATTATGCAGTCACAGGAAACATGTTATCTCGCTGGCAGGCGGCTTCTGAATTGCCTGCCATGCTGTTACCCCACTGTTTCCTCACCTAAATTGCAGTCGCACACACAAATCTCAATGCTTGCAGCCCGGGACAGCTCCAGTGAAAGCCAAGAAGAGTTCAGTGATCCATCACTGGAATGCCTTTTGGAGGCCATGTTGTCTTCCAGCCCCACTTTTGCCGCAGGAGGTCCAGCAATCTCACCACTCCAGCTTGGGAGGTGGTGGCAGTGGTGGTCAGTGCTAACGCTGCACACAAGTGGTTGACCATCCTGTGCAGAAAGAGAATGGATGATCTCATCTGTGCCGCCAGTGTAATGCAACCATCTCATCACCCTAAACTCACACACTCACAAGCCTATCACACGTTCACTGACACCTCACTCACTGCCAGCTCAAGGGACATCATAACTCATTCTCTCACACACATCCTCACATCTCCATCTGGCCTCATCTCCTCTGGAGACTGCCTCCTCAGCCTTCAGCATCTTGAGACCACTTACACAGATCAACATGTGCCCCCACACACACCCTGAGATATCCTCCTTCCTCAATACAGCACTCATCCTGCAGCCTCTTCCCTTGCCTGAGGCCACTTCTCCCCCTTCGCCAATCAAGACCTTGCCCTACATCCATTGAAAAGCCACCCACATATGGTTGATCTGGTAGGTGGAGACCTGCCTGTCAGCCCCCCTAAAAGTGATGTGGTGCTGTCGGTGAAGCCTGACGCTGATGGCTGTGTGCTGACCAAAGCAAGGTAGACAAGCAAACCTTGAAGACCCGAGTGAAGTGCAGTCCGTCAAGTGCACATCACTTATATACAATTGTGAAACATGTCATCGTGCAATCATGCCAATGTATCCAGAAGATCCAGTGTGGGGGGGATGATTCTAGAAAGCAGGGCTTATCATGAGATGCCAAAGTATCCCAATGTAAGGCGGCGGGAAACGCTGTTCGCTATTGACTGGTGGAGGAGACAATTGCAAACTAATTTCACGATAGTGTAAAACTGATTTTTAGTCTTCTCACCATATAGCCCGCTCACGCACTCCATGATGCCCCAACAGAACTGGACGATTCAGCCCTCAGAGAGCTCAGGTGTTATCTGTGGGTAGGGGGAAGGGATTAGTGCGGAAGGCTCTAGCAAACACTGTTAATACCTCTATGAGCCTTATTCTAGCTGCATGGGCTCACCACTCTGGAGGGTACTGCCCCAAAGCCCTTGTGGGTGACCTATAGTGCATTGGGCACATGGCACACAATCCAGTGGGTTATTTGTAAGAGTGGGAGCATGAGAAAGATACCTGAAAGCCAATTGCTCTCAACCCCATCTTCCCTCTTCACGCAGGAAAGGTTATGCTACAATAGGAGAGAGAGAGGAGAAGGAGGGGGCTGAAAGGAGGAACCTTACAGAGTTTGAGGAACAGGCAGCCGAGCAGGCAGGGTGGAACAGGATCGAGCCTGTGCAGATGAAGAGGTCAGCAGGCAGCTTCCACCCAGTAAGGATCCATGCAGAATGTAGTCACATAGAAACCTAAGAATCATGCGTTCCTCCATGTTGGAGGCACCTCCAGGCCTCAGGTCTCCAGAGTACAGCCGCCAAGGTCATCCATGGCGAACTGGGCAACGGATGCCTCATCCCTGCTGCAGATTTCAGGGGAATACCGAGAGGAATTGATAGGAAATTAAAAATTAAGAACTTATGATTTAACACGTGGCTGTACTGGTGCACTGTGATTGTTAATTTTATAACACCTTTGTAAATAGACTACACTTGCACTTTAATGAGACCTGCTGTGGCTTAATTGTGATTCGTAGACTTTAAGTCTGTGCAGACTTCCACCCCTCCCTGCACACCCCCAGCCCCATCACCATCCCCCTACCCCCCCGCACCCCGCATGTACAGGTGTCACCTCTGGATGGGTCTATGTTCCCCGGAATCATGCATGTGCAGGGAGGCACAATTATTTGCCAGGGTCCTTGCGAGCCATGTGCAAGAAACCTCCTGCAAATGCTGAGCCTTTGCCCTTCACGTGCTCATTGTTGAAATGCCTCAGCATTGTCAGTACTAGGTGCTGGGGGTCCTCTTCAGTTGTCCAGCTGAGCTGACCTGCCATTCCGCCCACCCCCGCTGACCCAACTCCCAAGCAGCATCTTGAGTTCTCCATCTTGAGGCTCTAGATCGCTGCAAGCTGTCATGACCTACACCCTGTCCCCCCGACCCTCCAGAAGTGGCCTTTCACCTCCCCACAGTCACCCTACAGCCCACCCCCATCTTCCTCTTCCTGTGCGGGTGAATGTTCATGCCCCTGACCCTCCCGAGAAGCCCACCCCTGTGACAATAGATATGCCCCATCACCCCCCTCACACTGCCTATTCCCACAATCCAGATTTACTTCCATGTCCCCTCCAACAACCCTCAGCATCCCTTCATATGGCATCACAGGACCTTCACCCTCCCATCCTACTGGTTCCCACTGTCCCCCTTAACTCTCATTATCCCTGCCTACTAACAAATCCCTCAGTATGACCCCTCTCCCAACCCTGGACTCCAGTTGACACCACAGACCCCTCCCTCTGAACCCATTTCCCAGTTGCCCTCCATGCTAGTTCACACCTGCACATCACCCATGCCCATTCACACCTGAACACCCCCGCCATGCCCGTTCATACTTGCACACACTTCACTACAGCCCTTCCCGCCCTCACGCTCCATACCACCTCACACATTCCACAACCCCTGCAGCATCTCTCTCTTTCCTCTACCACCCCACCTCCATCACACGCACCCCCCTCTCCCCCCACCCGGCCCCCACATCCACCCACCTCTCCATTCCTCTCCCTCTGTCTAATTCCGCCCTCAGCACAGAACATCGCCACCTAAAATTATCTCATGCAACCAACCTCCCACAGAGTGAAAATCCACATCCTGGAATCTCCTGCAGTGCGAAGATTCACAAGGCCGGTGCTCCACCCACCCACTGCTGCACATGATGTTCCAGGGCTCATGGTCGCTGGAGGCCCACATCTTCCACTCTCCGCAAGGTGCCCCAGGCCTGAAATGTCGACGCTGCGTTGGGTCTGAATGTGCTCTGGACTGTCGTGATATACCACTGGCAGCTAGGATAACTGGACAGGGTGGTAACTTTCAGTCGGGGCTTCATCTGCATCCCATGAACGGGATGGAAAACGGCTCCACGCCGGCCCCAGGCGGGAATGGTGAGCTGCCATGGTGGCTGGGAGTGCACCGTCCCACCGTCATTTCACGCAGGCGGGAAATCGATTTTTCAGCTCTCGCTGGCTTGTCCACACCCACCACCCCCCCGCCTGCCATTACACCCGCCACTACTAGGGCTGAAAAATCCAGACCTTTGATACAAACAATTTCAGTACTGTGACAAGGACATAAATCTGATTGGAGGAATTGAAACATGGGGCAGGATTTTCCCTTTGTCAGGTGGGTGCGGCAGGCAGGCACGGGAGTGGCTGCGAAACAGACCACCACCCACAATCAGGCCCCAACCGCAATTCAATTAAGGCCCACCCAGCGTGAACCACATCTCCACACTGGCTCGGAAGGGCTGTGCGGGGGCAGGGGCCTGTCAGCCGCCAGATTCAATGTCCACCCGGCAGCCGGTTTAAAGCAGACCAGGCAGCCCCTGGAAGGTTGCCACGGAGGGCATTCCCTCAACTGGCATGATGGACCCGAGTGCAGCTGGGCACGGCAGGCGGGAGGGCAGGCTGGGTGGGCGCTCAGCCCCCCGCTTCTCTGATGAGTGCCTCGCCGCCCTCCTGGAGGAGGTGGCTGCCAGAAGGGACACCTTTGTCCCCAGGAATGGGAAGAGGAGGCCACCGTACATCATCCAAGAGGGCAGCTGGTCAGCATTCATAATGTGGTATGGCATTCCTGGGTTCAGTGCCATAAGCACTTCAATGGCCTGCTGTGTTCAGGTAGGGTGAATACCGTGTTGGCATGGGTCAGTGTGCAGAAGTGTTAAGGTCTGTCCATGCCCCCCTCGCTGACTTCAGGGGGGCTAGAGTCTGAGTGCCAACTGTCAATCGCACCATAGATGGCCAAAGGGGTGAGGCCTGGTTGCTTGGACTCGAGGCTCGAGGGCCACCACTCAGATGTGCCCTGCAAGGTGCTCCTCAGCTGGGGTTGGCCCGGCTGCAATGGCGCCACATGTACAGAGTGGACTAATCAAAACTCCTCTGTACTTTCAGGAGAAAACTGCCCACAGCAATATAGAAAGGTCACGGACCATTAGAGGTCCCACTAGCCTCCTAATCCTTTTGAGGTATGAGCAAGATGCCCTGGATCTTGAGAGCTAACATGCCCCACGTGCAACCATGCATGGAGAGGCGGGAGTGCCAGATGAAGGTAAGAGTGCCATGTACAGAGGTGATAATTTTGGCTTGTGCAGCCATTCTAGCGTGGTCCCCGTTGACCATTGAAAGATGATGGCACTATGATTCAGGTCTCCAGTACCTGGCATGCACAGTGACAGGGTACTGACTTTAACTAATGACACGTCCTTCTTCTCCCTTTTAGGTTCACCAGCAGGCGTTCGCTCTCTGGACCCCGAAAGGCCACCCCTGACACCAAGGATCACCAGGCGTCATTTGCATCTACTTCACACCCGCTCTCTGAAACAGGCACCAGCGCAAATACCAGCAGCTTGGTGGGCATTAGAGCGGTGGCTAGTATATTGGTGTACATTGGTGAGGGCATTTCACACTTGCTTGAGTGCAGGCGGAGGCAGAGAGTGCCAGAGTGCCAGCAGTTGGAGGATTGCTGGGGACCAGGATGATGTTCAGTCGAAGGCAGATGATGGGCCTCTGGAGTCGTCCATTAGGCAGCAGGTGCTGAATGTCCAGTGGGATGTGCAGGAGATCCTGGCAGAGATCCAAGAAGAGATGCATGCCATGGTGTCCATTATGGAGGAGTCCGGGTGGAGCATGAGCACTGTGTTGATCCGCAAGGCCGAGCGCACTGCCTCCTCCACTGAGAGAGTGGTGACTCTCATGGAGAGGCAGCTGCAGGGACAGAATCAGGGTTTCCTGGGGTTGCATTCGGACCTGCAAGCGCTCACACAGGCACTAACCTCAGGTGATCAGTGTCAGTGTGGGAGATGGATGAGGCACCCACTATCCCAGCTAGTTGCCTGTCCATGGATAGTGTGCAGGGACATCCACAGCAACCTCGCGTTGGTGCACGAGCTGCCTGTCATCTCTGCAGTCTCCTCTCAGGGCACTCTGGATGATGGCAGCAGTTCCTCCACCCCTCTGCTAGTGACTATGGCATCTGACGAGGCTGCGGCGACTGGGGAGCTGGCTGCTCCCACCCAGGCGGGGCCAACACAGGCTCCACTGGCCAGAAGACGACCAGCAAGGTCATCAAAGCCAACAAGACAGCAGAGTCAGCAGGCTGCCTCCAAATCCGGTGTCAGTGAGAGGGGGGGGAGCACCTAGATGTAGCACTTGCAAATGTAAGTTAAAGGCACCATGAGCACAAGAGGGGCAGGTCACAGTGATTTTGTATTCATTTGTGTTAACTTTATGTATAGTGGTCCGATGTTGAATGCCAGAACCATATCTGTTAAGATTATTGAGCTGTCAGAATGACATAAATTGTGTTTTTGTCTTCATGGCCTGAGTATGCTCCATCTTTTTATTTCATTGGTGCAGGAAATGACAGTATGTAATGCTGGACGTGGGTGGCTCTGAAATTTATTGCACAGACATTGAGTGTTTTTTGTGTTTAAATGAAAGGGTCCTTTCAGGCATCTAGGATGGAGGTGGCAGCCCTGGCATGTGGTTGAAGCTGACCTTTGGTAGCCTAGCTGAAGGAGCATTGGATCAAGGTATCCTTGGTGTCCCTGCCACCTTGCAGCTTACCGAGGTCTGGCTCCACGCCCTTAGTGTTCTCCTCACCATGATCTTCGGGCTCATTACTGGATTTATCCTCCATGGTCTGTGGAGCTGCCTCAAGATGTCTTCCTCCAGTGGGTCTGCCAGTGCCAGATTGTGGAGAGCGCAGCATGCAACCACTATCAGTAACACCCACTCTGGAGGTATTAAAGTGCTCCCCTTGAACAGTCCAGGTATCAGAAGAACATCTTGAAAAGACAATTGGTCCTCTCTACCACCGCCCTTGGGGAGGCATGACTCGAATTATAAAACTGCTCTGCCTCTGTTCTTGGGTGGCGGAGAGGCATCATGAGCCACCTCTTCAATGGGTGGCCCTTTTCACCCAGCGACCTTCCATCCAGTCGAGCTGGAGCATTGAAGAGCCTCAGCACCTGGGAGTATCTGAGGATGTAGATGCCGTGGGAGCTGCCTGGGTACCTTGCACAGACTTGTAGAATCAGCATCCTGTGGTCACACACTATCTGCACGTTCATGGAGTGGAAGCCCTTCCTGTTGACGAAGGCACCGGGCTCGCCTGCTGGTGCCTTGATGGTCACATGTGTGCAGCCTATAGCACCCTGGACATGGGGGAAGCCAGCAATGGCCGCAATGCCTCTGGCTCCTTCAGCCTTGCTGGCCTCTTCAGTATGGTAAAGAATAAAGGTGATTACCTGCCTGCACAGATCTTCTGTAACCAGCTTGAAGCAACTGTGGACAGCTGATTGAGAGACTCCACACAGATCCCCCACTGAGCCCTGGAAAGAGCCAGAGGCATAGAAGTTGAGGGCCACTGTGACCTTAAGAGCCACTGGCATGGGGTGTCCACCCACACAGTCGGAGCTGATCTCAGGCCTGACCCTCCGACAAATGGAGGTCACGGTCTCCCTTGAGAGGTGGAGCCTCCTTCTGCATTGCACCTTGGACATATTGATTTAGCTGCATTGCCACCTATAAACCCTGGCAGCAGGATAGTAGCATTTTCTATCCCCTTTATGCCGGGGACTACGTGCTGGCCCTGCGCCCCTTGTGCCTGCACCTCTTCTCCAACAGGTCTCTCCCCTGGAATCTACATTGGAACACCTGGCCTCCTCTCCCTTCTGTCCCTTTCTTCCTCAGGGGAGGAGGCGCCTCAAGCAGTGATCATAATCCCCATTACTAGTGTAAGGAAAGGCTGTCTGATACCTGGAACGGTCCACCCTGTCTGAATCCTCCGGGGGCCTGGCAGACACCAATGAGTCCTCAAATGAAGGCTGGAAATGCTAAGGATTAAGGCCCAAACAGGGATGAAGCTGCCAAGTACCAATAAGCAACCAGAAGCAAACTATCACCAAAGATCCTCACTACTCACACTGGCTATGCTGCTGACCTTCTTTATCCCGCCCCTGGGTGAGGTTGGCTGGCCACCTGCCCATTTTACCCATGTGATGAGCAGAAAATTGTACAGGCAAGGAAAATCACAGTCAGTTGGACTGTTAAGGGCCTTAAGTGGCCACTTAATTAATGGCGGGCGCCACTCCGGCACCTGCATGCACCTACCAAGCGAAATATCGTGCGAGTACACGATGATGTCAGGATGCTCACCCGACATCATCGCGCACTATTTTATTCCCATTCAGGTCGGGCACGCGCCCACATGTGGGACGAAAAATTCTGCCCATGGAGTCCTGGAAAAAAAAATGGACACAAGTTTCCAAGGCAACAACATGTTCGAAGACTAATCTTGCTACAACTGTACATGGCATTGGTGAGGCTGCGTATAGTCCCTGTCTCCTTATGGAAGGAGGGAGATAATTGCATTGGAAACAGTTCAGAGGAGATTCATTATGCACATTCTTGGGATGAAGGAGTTGCCTCATGAGGAAAGGCTGAATAGGTTGGGCCTATACTCATTGGAGTTTAGAAGTTGAGAGTGATCTTATTGAAGCACATGATTCTGAGGGCTCATGACTGGGTAAATGCTTAGAGGATGTTTCTTCTCTTGGGGGTATCTAGAACTCAGGAGCATAGTTTCAGAATATCGGCTCTCCCACTTTAGAAGGGGTTGAGGAGGAATTTCTTCTCTCGGAGGATTGCTAGTAATTGGAACTCTCTTTCACAGTGAGCAGTGGAGGCTGGGACACTAAATATATTCAAGGCTGAGTTTGTTAGATTTTTAATTGACAAGGAAGCCAAGGGTTATCGAGGAGCAGACAGGAAAATGGAGTTAAGGCACAATCAGATCAGCCATGATTTATAGGCTGAATGGCCTACTGCTGCTCTTAATTTTTGTGATATAATCTTACAACTTTGGAGAGAAAACGGAGGCTGAAGACATGGTAGTCTTTTGTAAGGAAGGAGGGGTCAAGAGCTCTCTTTTTTTAGGAGAGGAGTGATGATGACAGATTTAAATGAGAAAGGAGCTTACTTGAAGAGAGAGAATTATCAACAATATTGGCTAACATAAAGGAGACAATGTTGGGTGATCAGCAGTTTAGCGGCAATGGGATTGAATGAACAGGAAATGGGTCTCATGGGTAAGATGAGCTGAGAGAGAGCATGCAGGGAGATGGGAGATCAACTAAAGAAAGATGTAAGTTCATGAATAGGGCGCGAGGTAGATCATTAGAGGATGTTCTGCCCAGTGGGCTGGTGGAAGGGAGGGAAGTGGCTGAGACAGCTGATTGGATAGTCTCAATCTTAGTGACAAAGAGGCCCATGAGTTCCTTATGCCCATTGAAAGAGGGGGAGGGAGGTTTAAGGATTTGGGCTGGATTTTGTCAACCGCATGTCATTCCCAACATCATAACCAGGACTGTACACCGCTTCCACTTTCTCTCTTTTCGCCGTTTGTCACACAATTTTCAATAAAATTCTAAGTTCCAGTGGCATGCATGGAAAACACATGATTTAGCAGTGGGGGAAGCTTTTCACTTGTAAAAACCCCTGCCATCAGCTGACAATGCTGCATCTACATGTGCTTTTCTTTTAATTTCAAACTCACATTGAAAAAAAAATGTGGCAAAGGATGCAAGCTGGTGGTGTTCTGTTGGCAGTCAATTTACATTTCCAGCAGAAATAGATGACTCTTAGATAGTGATTGCATTGAAATACAAGAATTGTATTTTAAGAATTGTGCAATTATCCAAATCAACACCTTTATTCAATATAAAATGGAAGGATATTATAAAGATTTTTGTGCGCTTCCAGCAGCGTATCACAGGCATGTTTTTACAGCACTGAGAATGTAGGCTTGTCCAATCCAGGAAGTGTTCTCTTATCTCATATAGATCATTGAGCTATGGTTCCACAGTGTCAAGTGAGACTTATGTACAGAGACTAAGGTCAGGATTTTTGTGGACCTATAAAAATGGCAGATGGGACCTGGCTATGGATGTCCTGGCCCCATTTCCAACAGATCCCATTTATGCCAGTGGGGGATAGAGAGCGGTGTGTGAATCACATATGAGGTAAACCCAAACTGAGCAGGGTCATCTGAATTCAGTGCTGAGTTCAAACAGACTGTATTTTTACTATAGCAAGGGCCTTAATCCATAGTGTGGGAGTCACACATTTTTAGAGTAGGCATAATTGCTCTTGAAGGATGGATAAGGTCTATAGAATTGCCAAGCTGTGAAATTTAAATCCCTAACCCTTTAAAAATTATAAAACAGGCTGCCTGTGTCAGTGAGAGTTGAAAAAAAACTCTGTTCTAACAGTTACACTAACTGTTTGTTAACATTTCCACAAGGGCTATCATTATGCTTGGCTCCTTTCCACAACCTATAATTATCTCAGCAGGTGAGTGCTAAATTCACAGTTTGATTGACAATTCAGAAAGGTTATTAAAGAATTAGCTGTATTTGATGTGGCATCATGAATAGAAGTTTATTTTGAGGACATTTAAAATTTTTAATTGGACCATGAATGAGGGTGTTTTCTTTCATTATAATGAAGGCTGTAATGAATATTTAAATCATTATTTTAAGTCAGCATGGCTCCTGAGGTCTGTCCATGATGAATACTGGGTGAGTTAGTATGGAGGGTGTAAAGGCCAAGGAGTGATGGGTGCATTGGAAAGAGTTGCTATTAAGTTGACATGGGGTCTATAAGGGCCATGGCAGTAGGTAAAACATGTGTTGGCAGGAAATGAAACACATGTTGCTGGGAAAACTCAGCAGGTCTGGCAGCATCTATGGAGAGAGAAAAAGAGTTATATTTTCAATCCGTGTAATTCTTCTTCAGAGCTAAAGAGAACGTGCTGGCATGAGTTGGCATTAAGTTGGCATGGGGGTTATAAGGGGCCATTAGGCTGGGTTGGCAGGTATGGCTTGGAGTTAAGTTGACATGGAGGTATGGAGGTGGATGGGGAATGCATGGGGACAAGGTGATGGAAGTGAGGGTTGAGAGCTAAAGGGCCTAAAAGTTAAGGAAACACTTGGGAAGAAGTCCCAGAGAACCAAGGGACTAATTCAAACAGCCCGCCATGACACTCAGCAGCCCCTGTGACCACCTTGGATTTCTATCCAGGGGCATCGGCCCAGCTCTATCATGTACCTGCTCCCCATATAACCCTCCTCCCCTGCCCCCAGAATGAAGCTCACGCCATTTGGGCAGTTTCCCCATGGCATTTGCAGTGAGCAGGGAAATTTTGAAACTCACGATCTCTACCTCGGGTGCAAAATTCCAGCCCTAAGACAAATGTCTGTGTGGCATAATCTCTCACATTCGATTAACAGCAGCATGACCTGTTGACGTTCAGAACTATGTTTTCCTGCATGTGTACAGATAAAGCAAATTCCACAGGGGATGTGTTGGTATCCCACTGTAACTCTGGTGAGGGACTGGCAGATTCTCCACTGAAAACAATACAAATGGCTGAAAACAGTCACTTTGTCTGTTCTAGTGGAGATGCTGCCAGACACTCACTGGGGTTACTATAGAATGTTTGGAACATGGACCGGGATTTTCCGGCCCCATGGTGGCAGTAACCGCCGTGGGGCATGCAGTGGCCCAGCCAAAAGTCCACTGTCTTTCGGCGGGACTGGATGATCCCATCGGCAGGCGGGGCCGGAAAATCCTGCACATACTTTTTACCTGAACTGCCTTTGTTTATAATAACTGTTTACTGGAAGATTTTTTCTTTAATTTCAATTTCTTTACCAACGAAAATATATCCCTTGGAAAGTCATACCTCTCTTTGTACATTAATGGCAGGCAAGAATATCAATCTCTTCAAATTATCTTAATACAAAAATACTCAACAAACATACTCGTTGGTCAACAAGCACTCACCCAAATGTTCTTCTCTCTTTGTTATTTGCTTATCTGGCCTCTGAACATCCACAGGGTCACCACGTTCTTCCTCTGTAACTTCAATTGAGGTCACCAAAACGCCTGGGGAAATTACATAAATGGCTATTCACACTATATCTGCCACAGAGATTTCAAATCAGGGTTGGTCACAGATTCATTTAGCAGGTCTTCTGCATCGTTTGCAGTTTGGCAGTGAGCTCTCCCATCAGTGCCATTCCTTGAGCGAAGGGAACACTGTGCAAGTGAGACATATCCACCAACCAACAGCACACAGTGAGAAAACACAGGTAGGATATTACAATTAATTGCAAGCACAAGCTGCAAACTGTACTCCTCCTCTTCCTCACCCTCACCCATTCTGATATGCTCATCTATAACCATTACACTGATGGGCATAGAAAGAAAATAGTACTGAACTGACATTGACAACGATTGGACAAATATATCATGCCACATTATTCAGCCAAATGTTATGGGGATTGATTTTCCTTTGATTAGAATTCAGGAAATTTCTATTCCCTAAGTGTTAAGTACAGGATCTGTGATGCCTTTTCTTCTTTTCAGGGACATTGAGCCAGAAAACAGCAAGGGGCCTGTGAACTGTTGCCAGAAGCCCTTGACCATGATGGCCATTGCTGCTGCTGCATTGCTTTCAGGTCTGCAGTGAAGGCCAAGCTTTCAATCATAGACTCTGCCAGAAAACAGATCTGCAAAGTGATGAAACCAGCCAAATGGCCCTCTAATTTCAGCCAGTGTTCTACAAGCAAGCTGTGTCTATCCATTACTTGGTGATGTGGAGTCTGAGAAAATTAGCCCCATAGTTTTCAATGAGGTGGAGCCAGGTTGGTGGAAAAGCATGCCTTCTATAGAATGTAATAATGCAATTTCCTTCCAATAAAGTGTGTTCTTTATTGTGTTCCTTTTGTTTATACCCAGGCATTAAAATACCTTTAAAGAAACAAAATATTTACACCAAAATTAAGTGGAAACATTTGTTTTTCATCCAATAAAGACAATTTTCAATTTTACCACTTTGAGATTGATTTTGATAATGAATTCTGGTGAATTTATTCCTAAAACAATAATCTTCCTTTTCTTTCATGGTTTTGGTCAGTTGTGTCTCAATAATAGGACTCTCACCCCTGAGTCAGAACATTGTGGGTTCAAGTCTTTTGGTTCAAGTCCCACTTCAGAGAGGGAATGTTGTACTGTTGGGGGTAATGTCAATTCAGTTGAGCTGTTAAATTGAGACCCTGCCTGCCCTCTCCTGTGGATATAAAAGATCCATGGCACTATTCTGAAGAAAAGCAGAGGATTTCACCCCAGTGTACTGGCTAATATTTATCCCTCAACGATCATCACTAAAATAGATTGCCTGGTTATTAACCCATTGCTGATTGTGGAATCCTGCTGTACACAAATTGTGCACCACGTTAGAAGGGGTGACAACAATTCATTCAGAAGTACATCATTAACTGTAAGGCACTTTGGGAATTCCTTAAGTTGTGAAAGATGTTAGATAAATGCAAGACCTTCCTTTCTATTTTTTCATATGCTTGCTGGCCTTATTTCAAAATCCAGCATATTTTTCTATTTGTTTACTCTGTTGAAGTATAATGTAATAAAATTATATTGGATCATCTCATAGAATTATGATGGTATTTAATGACTTGATAGAAAGGGACAAATTCTGACTAAAATGTTTCAATAAATTGTAATTTGTGTCAGTCATATTAACAATGGTTCAGAGTGCAGAATGTATAGATTAAGTATGATTTTATAATGATAAACTCATTATTGAAATAACTTTGTACCCCTGTGTTTAAATAATATTCTGTTGAACCAAATTCACATAAGTTTCCTGACGCTAACCTAATTATGGTCTTTAAGGTTTCGTTATCCTTTTTTATCCGTGCACTCATGAAGCTAAGGAATAATATTGCTTGTAAACTGAACACTTTTCCACTTTGCAAAGAATCTTGTAATAATATGCTTCAGCATCAACCTCCCAACACCACCACCACCACCCATGCCCCCTCCCCTCGACTCCCCAAAGAGCATCAGCCACTCTGCTGGCTGGCCTCCTGAATACCCCATGGAATAATGTTTACCCCATTACCTTGTGTGTTACGTCAAATTGAGATGCTGCCACCCAGAGCAGAGGCAATGAGAAGTTACAAGCCACCCACGATACCGCTTCGTGCGGTAATATGCCACTTGCTCATGGTAACGTACAGAAGATAATTCTTTAATTACTGTTCTATCTTCTGGTTCCCACATTTCACATAATCACACATTGGTCTCACAATGCTGGAGCTTCATCGGCTGCATTCCTTTCAGCTCTCCATATGGCTGTTGGCTGATATTGTTACTCAGCACATGACTGTGCAACAGTAAAACGTGGCATCCCAGGATATATATTCATATCACAATAATATGTAACATATAACAATTAGTTCCTAGCTCTTTAAGAATAGTATAACAATATAACAATTCCTGAGCATACTAGTACATTATTCAAACATATGTGAGACACTCTAATATTGGGGCAGACTGGAACTGATCAGCCCTTCATTAATGAGGCCTTTCCCTCAAGACGTCTTAAAAACAAAAAACTGCGGATTCTGGAAATCTGTTCTGTTGAAGGGTCATGAGGACTCGAAACGTCAACTTTGCTCTTCTCCGCCAATGCTGCCAGACCTGCTGAGTTTTTCCAAGTATTTCTGTTTTTGTTCCTCAAGATGTCTTGCTGTCTCATGCCAGCAATATCAGGCTGCCAACACGAATGAGTTTACAAGCCTTCAGATACATGAGGGGAGAAAATTGGGGGGAAATATGGCATTTTTTAAGTAGAAGAATGACCTAACTTTTCCTACTAAGTATTTTACTTTTTGTTATTCTTTCTCCACAGGAAAACTGCAGATGACCAATTGTGCTTTTGGACAATAGAACTGGGAGGTAATAAGTAAGAATGCAATGGGTATGTTTAATACAGTTGATACAGTATGTATAGAGTATTTCGTAAACTACATTAATTTATGGAGAAATTGGGTGAGCTTCACTATCTCTTCAGACTTCTCAGAGAATGCATTGAGTAGATTTCTCTGTCTCCATTATCTGTATAATTTTCATAATCTGCTAATTTTTGTATAATTAGCTTTCGTATTTAACAGAACCCTACCCCCAGGCATATTGCACTTCAGGTGACATCAGTAGAGACCAAAAACATTTATGCAATGAATATTCTCCAGCTAAGCCTTGGTCTGACTTTAGGAACATTCATTAGCTACAGGCATATTGGTCAAACTTGTATTTGAATTCTCCATGTCAGACAAAGCCAGACTGAAGCTGGCATAAAGCGCTCCAAATATTTGTAAAATTTTGGCAAATACAGATTTATTTAGGAACAGACTATTTTCTGGCTTCTCCATTAAGCTATTAAGGAACACAACATTTTCAGAACAAAAAAAATTACATGGCTGCATTTGCTGCTGCAATACTGAAATATTTGGAATGGCCACTCAGCACTGACTTTGCCTGCTGGCCCATGTGCAGTTTCTCTCACCACTGACATCATTGTTGTGCATCATTGTCTGCCCCGCTCACTACCGCTCTTCTAAAAACCTTGCCACCGTTCTCGCCCCCTTTTTGACCCCTTGCCACCCTGCTCTCCGCCCCTCATCCAAACTCTTGCCACCCCACTCACTGGCATTCACCCAAACCCTCAGCACTCCGCTCACTGCTCCTCTACTGAGCCCTCGCCACACTTTTCACCATCCCTTTCCTGAACTCTTGCCACCCCCTTCGCTGGCCATCTCCCGACCCCTCACCACCCCATTTGCCACACCTCTCTCAAACTCTCGCCACCCCATTCACTGTTTCATCTCAGTTTTGGGATCTAGATGGGGTTTCTTTGGGATTTGCCTGTTACCCTAAGAATGCTACCATAGACCATTATTCATAAAAACTATTCTTGTTTATTTACAGATCCATTTATCTCTCAGAACTCTACACAATCTTGTACTTCTGCTTACCACCATATCTCATTCACTTGGTCATGTGACATTGCGTCATAGTTACATCAGTATCAGGTGCTCCTGATGTTAAGTGTAATATTCCTTCTGTCAAGTCGCTTTGTTCAGTGAACACGGTTGCACGCCTACCTACCGATGAGTGAGTTGGTAAACAATATGCTGCAGACACAGAGACCAATGTAAGGTTAAGCCCATACAGTTTATTTACACAAGTAACAAAGCTCTAATACAATGTGTGCTTCTCCAACCAGACCCTATTCTAAACTACTGATTAACATTGTAGCCCGCACTACACAACAATTGGGTAATACAGTCCCATGGTCAATCTAATCACATTCTCTTAAAGATGTATTGCATCTCAGATTACCACATTAAGCCTTTATTCTACATCTCTCCCCAAGTCTTTATCCCAACTATATACATCCACCTACACTCACCACCCCTCTCCTGTCCTCTTGCCACACCTCGCCCACTCTACTTGCCCAAACCCTCAATGCCTCACTTGCCTAATCCCTGCCATCCTTCTCCTGAGCACCCCCTGCCCCTTCCCAGTCCCTCGCCATCTAACTCGCTACCCTCCTCCCAGCTCCTTGCCACCCTGCATGCCTTAAAACCTTGACCACTCGTCTCCATATGTTTTCTCGCCCACCCAAAACCACTAGCAGTCACTCGCCCTAGCCATTGCTTGCAGCGAGCAAAGTAGTGAGGGTTCGTGAAAGGGGCATCGAGAGGTTGGGAGGGAGGCGGCAATGGACTGGGACAGGGGCAGTGGATCAGAGGTGGCAAGGGCACTGAAGGCAGGAAGTGGGCAGTGAGGAATCAGGAGGGGGTTGGCAGGGCTCAGGATTGCCCAGCAAGGGCATGGAAGTGGGCAGTGAATGAGAGGTGAGCAGAAGGTGCAAAACAATGATGTCACTGGTGGAGAAACAGCGCATGCATTGACAGACAAAGCTAGTGCCAAGTAGGCATGCACTACCATTCCTATGCAGCAGCAACAGTTACAGTGAACTCACCACACCTGCCAGCTCTCACTGTCACCCAACCCACGATCTCTCCCTCCCACCTCTGCCTTTTAGCCTGGCAGCCAACTAGCCAGCCTATCCAGTTGGCTGCCATTTGGAAAATAGAGTCAAAATATTTAAATGCATTTAAATACAGCAGGGTCTCTTAGAACCCGCATTTCTGAGTTTCCTGGCCACTACACCTCCTCACTCTGCTCCTTCCTCATAAATATCAAGGCCATGTACTTTTTGAACAACATGAATTTAAAATCCATTCTATGCCAGTTCATTTGTCATCTTTAAAGGCTTCTTCACCTACCAATTATTAATCAGGCAATAACCCAAGTTCAGTAGGACAGTCTGATTTTGAATAGAATTCCAAGTAGATTTGTACTATATTTTTTTAACCTTGAACTGATATAAATCTAATAAAGGAAGTCAATCTGAGCAATGCATAACCATGAGACTTATAAATCTACAGCTTTTGATCAGAATGCAAGTCTTCCATGTCCTTGCAAAGTTACCAATCAAATATATTTTTATGTGAATTGCCATTAAAGAGGTAACTTTTCAACTACTGTTGGCATTAATTTTGTTATACGGTGTTTATACTGTTACAAATAATTGATCATCAGTTGTTTTCCCCGAAATATAATCTAGCTTTACATTTATCAATGCAAACAACTTAATTGATGTATAATTATAAGAAAACACAGGTACCCCATGTAATAGGCCTAACATGTTTATCAATTTATTTTACCTGAAGGTTTAAATGATGACAAATTATGGTTCAAGATTTCACATCGAGAAATGCTCTGCAAATCATGCATCTTAGCCTAAAACAGAATTGGTATAGGACAAGATCCTCATAACTGCAAATACATAATGCTGGTTTTAAATGTTTCTTTCTAAAGAAAATTGGAGCTAAACCAAGGGTAGCAATAGCTATGTCTTCTACAGAACCTGTGAAATCAAGCTAGAATGTCACATTGCCAACAGGCGACAAAAAGTAAAACATTGAGAAAAGAGTTAACATCAACTCCAAGGTACAAGAATTCAAGCCGAACAGATATGCAAGCATTAACTAGTACGTTCATCAAATTACCTGAAAAATAAGAATAAAAAACTGCGGATGCTGGAAATCCAAAACAAAAACAGAAATACCTGGAAAAACTCAGCAGATCTGGCAACATGGACGGAAAAGAACAAAGCTGACGTTTCGAGTCCTCATGACTCTTCAACAGAACTAAGTAAAAATAGGAGAGGGGTGAAATATAAGCTGGTTTAAAGTGGGAGGGGTAGGGGGAGAAGTGGGGGGGTGGTGGTTGTAGGGACAAGCAAGCAGTGATAGGAGCAGATAACCAAAAAATGTCACAGACAAAAGAACAAAGAAGTGTTGAAGGTGGTGATATTATCTAAAAGAATGTGCTAATTAAGAATGGCTAGCAGGACACCCAAGGTACAGATAGCTCTAGTGGGGGTGGGGTGAAATAAGACTAAAAGGGCATAAAAGGTATAGATTTAAAAATAATGGAAATAGGTGGGAAAAGAAAAATCTATATAAATTATTGGAAAAAACAAAAGGGAGGGGGAAGAAATGGAAAGAGGGTGGGGATGGAGGAAGGAGTTCAAGATCTAAAGTTGTTGAATTCAATATTCAGTCTGGAAGGCTATAAAGTGCCTAGTTGGAAGATGAGGTGCTGTTCCTCCAGTTTGCGTTGGGCTTCACTGGAACAATGCAGCAAGCCAAGGACAGACATGTGGGCAAGAGAGCAGGGTGGAGTGTTAAAATGGCAAGTGACAGGGAGGTCTGGATCATTCTTGCAGACAGACCGAAGGTGTTCTGCAAAGCGGTCTCCCAGTCTGCGTTTGATCTCCCCATTGTAGAGGAAACCGCATTGGGAGCAACGAATTCAGTAGACTAAGTTGGGGGAAATGCAAGTGAAATGCTGCTTCACTTGAAAGGAGTGTTTGGACCCTTGGACGGTGAGGAGAGAGAAAGTGAAGGGGCAGGTGTTGCATATTTTGCGTATGCATGGGGAGGTGCCGTAGGTGGGGGTTGAGGAGTAGGGGGTGATGGAGGAGTGGACCAGGGTGTCACGGATAGAAAGATCCCTACGGAATGCCGCCGGGGGGGTGAAGGGAAGATGTGTTTGGTGGTGGCATCATGCTGGAGTTGGCAGAAATGGCGCAGGATGATCCTTTGAATGCGAAGTCTGGTGGGGTGATAAATGAGGACAAGGGGGACCCTATCATGTTTCTGGGAGAGAGGAGAAGGCATGAGGGCGGATGCGCGGGAGATGGGCCGGACACGGTTGAGGGCGTTGTCAACTACCGTGGGTGGAAAACCTCGGTTAAGGAAGAAGGAGGTCATGTCAGAGGAACTGTTTTTGAAGGTAGCATCATCAGTACAGATGCGACGGAGGCGAAGGAACTGAGAGAATGGGATGGAGTCTTTATAGGAAGTGGGGTGTGAGGAGCTGTAGTTGAGGTAGCTGTGGGGTTATTCTGAGGGCTCTCAGCTGCTTCCTCGAACAGAGGCCTGAACAATCCCCATCCACCACTACTCTCCTCCATCTGGCTGAACTTGTTCTCACACTGAACAATTTCTCCTTTAACTCCTCTCACTTCCTCCAAATGAAAGGTGTGGCTATGGGTACCCACTTGGGCCCCAGCTATGCCTGTCTCTTTATGGGGTATGTGGAACATTCCTTGTTGCAGTCCTACTCCAGCCCCCTCCCACAACTCTTTCCCCGGTACATCGATGAGTACTTCGGTGCTGCTTCATGCTCTCGTCGGGACTTGGCTTTTATGCCCTTTTAGTCTTATTTCATCCCACCCCCACTAGAGCAACTGTACCTTGCATGTCCTGCTATCCATTCTTAATTAGCACATTCTTTTAGAAAATATCACCACCTTCAACAACTCTTTGTTCTTTTGTCTGTGACACCTTTTGGTTATCTGCTCCTATCACTGCTTTCTTGTCCAAGCTCTGGCAACCAAACCCAGGAAAAAGAGGCCCAGTTAGTCAGATTTTCATTCTGAAGTGGGGGAGCTGGATGAGATGTAAGGCCCATTGTCCCCTAAGTGAGTGCGGTGGCTGCCGATGAGGAGGTGGGCTGGGCAGAATGCTCACCTCTGTGCTCCAACACTTTGTTGAAGTTATTTTAAAAATGATTAAAGCTACATACAGCCCTCCAGCCTTCACCCCTCACCCCACCCATCCCCCCAGACACTCCCCATGCCCATTCCATGCCAACCTATGCCACCTCATGCTCCCATTCACTTCTCCCCCCCCCACACACCAATAATCGCTTATACCCTCCAGGCCAACCCACGCCCCTCTACCCATCATCTATTGCCTCTCATACCATCCACGAGGGTACATCACCCAAAGAGTGGTGGGAGTCTGGAACTCACTGTCTAAAAGGCTGGTTGAGTCAGAAACGCTCGTAACATTTAAGAAGTATCAAGATATTCACTTCTGTCACCATAGCCTCCAGGGCTATGGGCCAAGCGCTGAAAAATGGGGTTAGTGTGGTCATATGTTTGTTGACTGGTGCGGACACGATGGGATGAATTACTTCCTTCTGTGCTGTAAACATCTATGAGTCTTTGATTCTATGTCCCTCTACCAACACACATGGACCTTTGTACTCGCTATGTAAATTCGTGGCCCCCACCCAATCACCCCCATGGCCCTTTATAGCCCCTATGCCAACTTAGTGACAGCTCATGCCACCCTATGCCCCTCACCCAGCCTTTGCCCTTACCTCGTCCATGGCAACTCACCTAGTATCCACCATGGGCAAATCTCAGGAGTCATGCTGACATAAAATAATGTGTCTATTGATTATGTCATGATTTAAAAATAAATACTCATAGTGAAAAAAATCACTCAATACATTTACATTCCTTCCTAATCTCTTGTGAAAACAAGTATTTCACTTAAGTATCTAATATTGAATGAAAACAAATATTTCTAATCCAAAACAATTGGAAATGTCAATCAAACTGTTCACGTAACAGGCACCCCACTGTGATAATATTAGGTTGTAAAATCAGCCTTGCAGCACAAATCCTATAATTATAGTCCTCAGGCTTATTTAACAGAGAAAAATAGCAGACACTGTTTATTTTTTACAATCCACAAATTTAAAAACAAATTAAAGCCCAACAGAGTTAAATTCCTTGACAGCTCTAATGAACTTTGACAGTTCCAATGAGTTATGACAGTTCTTTAACAGCTTTGACAAGCTACCTGGTAGTTCTTTGACAGCTTGACAGTTCCAATGAGTTTACGCACTTTTTATGCACAATCATGTCTACTTTTAACAATCCCAAAGGGCACCTGACCTACCTCAGGGAGTGCCCTACCTCTGCCAAAAGTGTGCCTGGACCATATCCAAAGGGGTACCTTACCTTTCCAAAAGGGTACCCTGGCTATCGAAACAAATCCATAAGGTTCATATCTGCTCCCACCATGTCCAATCTGCATACTTCAGGTTTCAGGCATCTACCTCACCAAAATCACATGAGTCGAGACAGCTGCTGAGTTATGTGGATTGCTGCCCCTGGGAATCACAGATGTGCGATTTATAACCTGCTTCCATTTCCCCCACTCCCATCCCCCACCACCATGAAAATGTCAGAGGCTGTGTTTAGGGATGGGACTTCCGGATTTGGGCATCTGCCAGCATTTTCTCACACACGGAGGGCACCTCCATCTGCAGGAAAATTCTGGCCTGAATGAAAAGCTCAAATCTGTAAGCTTTTCATCCAGGATAATAAATAATGTTCCGATCTAAACAATGTAAATAATTAAAACTCAAAGATAACCTTGCTTAGAAATACAATGATTGCACGAGAGCAATATTTGGAAGAAGCACAATGAAGAATGTCAAACTAGCATTGAGTATGTTGAGCACATAGCTTTTACACACAGGTGATATTACTAAACACTGGAGGTGCTGGACCTCCGGACACACTATGTGATATTAAACATCACCACTTATGTAAACAAGGTTCTGTTGCATTTCTTAACCTTGAGACTTTTGTGCTGATTTGAAGCATACACCGAAATTATATCATCCTGGCATGGAGATTGTTATCATGGCATACAGTTATCCATGACCTCAACCCCACAAGTTTCTGATGTGTCAGATGCCTGCCTGAAATGCTGACAAGCTCCCTCCAGAGTAACGATGTAGAACTTAAAAATATAACTAATGTCTGATGGAGTATTTTAAAATTGAAATGAAGGTCAAAATAAATCTGCATAATTTACTTTGTTAAAAATACAATGACTCCACATTTTAATTCTAGAAGGTATGCTTTGAGTAATAAAATAGCAATGAAAGCTTGATTTATTTTTACATAACATATCATCTGAAGATATTTATACAAATAAACAAACTTAAATTGCATGATCCCATGAATAATAGATCAAGGTGGGATATTTAACCTCCGTACCACATTTCAACTGCTAGCTGTAAATTGACTCATTATGATGGTCCATTCTGAGATCCTAGTTTCTTCATCATATGACACACTGGAGGACAACCTTGAGCCATAGAGCGGAATTTTCCCAGATTTGTACTAAGTGCGGTAGCGGGCAGATAAAACAATGTTTTACCCATTGGCCGCAATGGCGGGTTTACACACCATATTGTCCCAAAGCTGCCTCATTATTTATTCCCAGGAAACACGCTATTTCTATGGTGGGTGGGCTTTCATTCACCCCCCCTGCCATCACACCTGCTGCCATGTTTAAAAGGCAGCCACCAGCACACTGCTCATCGCTACCAGCTCACCAATGCTGCCCGGGGGACATAGCCAGCAAAGGAAAAAAGACCATAGCCCCCAGTTTAATGACAGGTCTCTCAATGCCATGGAGGCCCACCAGGATGTCCTGTACCCTTGCTTTGGCCGCAGGATAGGCAGCAATGTGACCAATCTGGCTTGGGTGGCGGTGGCAGCGGTGATCAGTGCCAACACCCTTCAGAAGAGAACAACCACCCAGCGCCACAAGAGGATGAACGATCTCTTCCATTCCGCCAGGGTAAGTCACTCTTTTCATCACTCACAAGTCACACACTCACAAACCCATCACACATGCACAGGGTCCTCACTCACTGCCAGTTCAAGGGACATTGTTATTCACTCTTTCACACACACCATCATTTTCTTCACCCCATCCATGAGACCACTCACCACCCACACAGGCCAGGCACATTTATCTGACCCAGCAGGCGTCCAGCTTACACCTTCCCCATCTCTATCCATGCAGGACAAACTGGCACATAACAGGAGGGAAAGTTTTCCGACAGGCCGAGGGATGCCCGAAATCAGGGTCCTCACGGACTTTGAGAACAGAGCCATCCAGCTGGCCAGTGAGAATCTGGACCAGTCCTGTGCTGACGGTGAGTTTGGCGCTGCTCTACTGAGTGAGGATCCAGGAGTGCAACATCCATTAGACAACCATGCTGTGAATGATGTGTCCTCTTTCACAGGCCACTGCCATGAATTAATTTTCTCTCCTTGCTTTCGCAGGTACACCCACCAAACAGCCGACAGAGTCCATGACCCAGGGCCTCCAATCAAGTCCCAAAGAAGCCTCTGAAGACGAAACTGGAGGCACCTTCCCTGAAGTCCCATCATAGCGCTTACCCACACCCCCCACCAGTGTAGAGACACACACCTTGGTGGGACTTGGCTTTAGAATAGACATGGGAGCACAACCTGGTGAGCACATCGCACTTTCTGACACACAGCAGGGACTTCTCAGATACCTGGAATTTGGAGGACTCCTGGAGGCTAGAAATGTGCTGAGACCAAGTCAGATGACGAGCCTCTGGACTTGGTCATGTCACAGTTTCTGGAGCTGCAAAGGCAAGCTCAGGAATGTCAGCAAGGGATGTCTGCTACACTCCTCAGATTACAAGGCATGATGAAGGAGTCCATTCGCCTTCAGGCTGAGGTGATAGCTCTGGCATGCCAACACACCAAGGTCAATGCTAGTAGGATGGTGGCTGCCATGAAGACCTTAGTCCAGGGCATTGTTCCTGCACTGCTGCGTGGGCTCAACTCCATCGCTGACACCATAGTTGGTCTACAACAGTGTGTATGCGAGAGGGGTGCAGGGCAGCTTGGCATCACTCCAGCTACCCCTTGCCCTCAAGGTGTCAGCCAGGAGTCTGCGGGCACCCAAAGGGAATGACCAGCCCATCTGAATCCCCTCTTCCTGTGACCTCAGCAGCTCCAGCTTCACAGGCCAAGGAGCGTGCCACTGCCATACAGCAGGATGCCAAAAGAAGTCAGGGGCCATCCAAGTCTCGGCCCTCCAGAAAACACCGCCAGAGTCATCACAGACAGAGCGTCGCAGTCAGCAGGCTGCCTCCACCTCCGCTGTGGATATCCAGGGATCACCAAGACATAGCGGCAGGGTTATGACAGTTAAGGAGAATTAGTTGCACAGCCTGGGCACAGGTGTTAATCACTTGTACACACTGTTCACTATTGTCAGTAAACTCTCAAGGGTGTCTCCCTGCCTATGGCTCCTTGTTCTGATGAGCAGTGTTCTTGTTACTCAGATGTGGAACATTTCTGGACAAGGCAAAGGCAGGTGTCTCAGTTCAGGGCCTCTTCCCTGTGCTCTGTGCTGCCTTCAGACCGAAATGATGGTATGGCTGCACATTCACTGGACACATTACTGATTGCCTACACCTCAACAGTGCTAGTCATTGCTGCCAGAATGTTGTGGGCAGGCACCACAGAGTTCTCTCATTCTCTCTGTGTGCTCTCAGCACCTTTAAGGTGGGGCTGGCCCCAAGCTCTTCAGCATCTGTGACCACTGACCCTGTGCTCCAGCTCCTGAAGGGCTTAAGTGCTGAAGGCGGATAAAGCATCAGTTGCTTCTAAAGTTTCTTGGCTGCGTCTCTATGATACGACCCTGATCACAGAGTGCAAGCGAGCTGCCCTCAACCAGACAGGAGTCAGGCATTCTCAGAGGCAATATGAAGATTTATGGCTTGTGCTCACTGCATGTTGTCATCATCCTCCTGCAGTCGAGTGACTATTAGGGCCTCCACTGCATCTCCATGACAGGAGCATTCTCACAGAAGGTATTCGCGCTGCTATAAGCCAGAGTCAAACCTTCACAAAGGCAAGGTGAGGACCTTTGAAGTCACCTTAATGCATGTCGTCATTACCCTCCACAAATTTAGCAGCTATGAGGGTCTCCCAAGCGCACCTGCCTCATCTGTCCAGTGCGAGAGCGTCACCCCCGTCATCGTCACCTCCAAGGACCCCCTCACCTTCATCCCAATTGGCATCCTCTCATTGGAGGAGACCTCCAGCTCCTCCATCTCCCCCTCAGCCAGCTCCTCTCCCCGTTGCCAGGTTGTAAAGGATGCAACTGACAACGACGATGCATGACACCCTCTGCAGACTGTATTGCTGGGCTCCACCAGACTGGTCCAGGCACAGGAAACTCATCTTCAGCATTTTGATTGTCTGCTCCACCAAATTGCGAGTTGCATCATGAGCTTCATTACAGTGTTGATCTGCTGCAGTCTGAGGCTACCGCACATATCTCATCAGCCATGGCATCTCTGGGTAGCCCTTGTCCCCTAGGAGCCATCTCTGCAGTCTCTGTGGACCCTGGAAGACTGCAGCAAGCTGCGAGCTGTGAGCAACTCAGGATGTAGGCGTCATGCACACTCCCTGGAAACTGTGCGCATACCTGCAGAGTGTGTTTCTGGTGGTCGTATATCAGCTGCACATTCAGTGAGTTGCGGTTAATTTAGTCCACTGTTTGCAGCGACAGAGACCTGAGCGTTACATGGGTGTAGTCGATCACACCATGAACCTATGGGAACCCCAGGATCCAGGCGAATCCAATAGTCCTTGCATCCTGGCTGTCCCGGTCCCGGGCAAAATGCACTAAGTAGTGTGCCCTCAATTAGATGGCATCCGTGACCTCATGGATGCATTTGTTGGTGGAGGCTTGTGAAATCCCACAGAGGTCACCCGTGGAGCCCTGAAATAAGCCACTGGCATAGAAATTGAATGCCGCGTTCACTTTCACAGTCACCAGCGCTGGGTGCCTTCCATATCCCCTTAGCGCCAAGTCCTGCAGTAAGTGGCAGATGTGAATAATCAGGTCCCTATACATGCGCAGTCATCAGCAATATTAGTTCTCAGTCACCTGCAGGAATGACAGGCTGTGTCTATAGACCCTGGGTGTCACTAGGCGCCAAACAGCCATGGCTTGCTGTCACTCCTGGGCAGTGTAGGAGCCCCAGCAGCCCCTTCTTCTTGAGGTTGCTGCTCCTGCCTTTGCACGGCCAGGTGCCTCAGTCGCTCTCTCCTCTTTTTTCTTTGCTCTCTGTAGGCCATCAGGCATATAGCTGGGTCACCAGGTTCCATGATCCTGATGTGGTCCTCCTGCGGCATGAAAGAGAAAGAGACATAGTTAGCTTAGTGAACTTAGCACCTTTCCTGGCCCTGTGTGACTGCCCCTTAACGCTCCCCAGACAGTACTGGCCACCCGTCAGATGGCCACAGATGAGCGCACTGCATGGCTGTCCTGTCAACCTGTGATATTGGGGGAACAGATCCTAACTGGGATTCCAAGTGGTTGTGAGTGACTCCAGCAGTGGCTGCTACATAGCCAGCATTGTCGAGGAGATTATACAGCATGTGCAGTCCAACTGCTCCGCGGTCCAATAAAGTGGTCACTGACTCTCAGTCTGTACTGGGGGGAGGGTAGGCCAGCAGGGAAGGTAAGGTCTGGAGGGCTTGGTGGCACTTTGGTGCCTCCACACCACTGGCATGGGCAGGCAGGCTAAGAGCTGGACTCCAATCATATCACTGTGACTGTGCCTGAACTGTCTCAGTTGTAGAGGAATGGTCATTTTATACAGGTGTCCCCACTGCATGGCCACTTCCCTCACCCACCCTGCCCCCACCTCGATTTCTTGTACCTTGGTTCCCACCCACCACCTCCCACACCCCCAGCCCAACACAATAGAAACAGTCACCTCTGAGGCTGGGCAGCATTTTCGCCTGGGCACCACACCCCCGAAAACTGTTGCCTGTGAGGTGGGGCTGCACTTCACCCAGGTCCCCTGGTGCTCCTGAAGCCTGCAAAGTAGCAGCGACCCTGGCGAGCTGTGGAAAACGATGCTGTTCACTCACCTCAGCTCTCCCAAAGTGAAGGCCACCAAGTGCATGTCGCCTGTGCGTTTTTATGAAACACGTCGGCGTGCTTTCCCGCCGTCGTAGACGGATGATCCGGCAGGAGCCAGGAGCCTGGGGGGATGGCCTTTTAATGATATGCTGATGTATTACCGTGATCTCCCCGACAACCGTTGGCGCAAGACGTGGCCCACACTATTGGCGGGCTGAGCGGACGACTGCAGCCTGCCTTCCCACTGTCATGAAACCAATCACGCCATATTGTCTGTGCATGCCACCTATCACATCCACTGCCAGCGGGCACAGAAAATTCCGCCCATATAGTAGGTGTCAGAGATAACATTTGCTGAAGGATGTTATTTGACACTCAAAAAGCTCACAGCTGTAATATCCACAAGCAAGTTTACCTTTTATAGATTTATAATGGAATTGATACTTGTCCCTGTTATGCCTCAAGAATGGATGTAGACAGGCAAAACAAGTTAGAGCTCAGACCACTGTTTCACTTACCTGTAGCATAATACTTGTCCCAAAATGATGGAGGTTTTTTCCTGCTCACTGTACTGGCAATCAAAATCATTTTATAATACTAGAAAATAAAGACAAAGAAAAATACATTCCACTTTAAGATCTATCAGCCTTTTAAACAGTAACTATGTTAAATAGGAATTTAATAGATGCTCTGCTAGCTAGACATTATAGAGCCATGACCAATGTTTCTTCTAAGCTGCACAATTGCGTGGCTGTGCAGCAACCAGACATTCTTGCACAAGTCTGCTCCTTTAAGATACTGCAAACGCATAACCCTACTAAAAAATTTAAAGTGCCCATTCACTTAAATGAATGGACTGCACACAAGAAAAAAATATTAGAGGAACATTGGCCATGACTACAACAATGCTTTTTTGGAGATATAAATGACCCATTTCTGTTCCTGTGTCCTCATCTTAATTACTCCACCATTGACATCCATGCTTTCAACTGCCTATGCCCTGAGTTCTGAAATTCCCAACCTAAACCCCTCTGCCTTTCCAGCTCTCTTTCTTCCTTAGGGTGTACTTTAAAACCTATCTCATTAACCAAGTTTTAGATAATCTATTCTATTAGATACTCTTGTGAATTGATAAATAATGCTGTTGTGAAGCAACTTGGAATGTTTCGCCATATCAAAGATGCAAATAAATTCATTTGTCGTCGTTGATGCAACCAATGACCGGAGACCTGAATAGGGTTCTCCTTCGAGTTGCCTTAAAGCCTGGCAACAGAAAGGCTGCATGCAGATGGAAGTATTATTCCCCCATCATCTAGGTAGCTCCTTGGGCCTTGTTGTATCTATGCTCTGATTTTGGATCTGGGTGTCATGCATCTGTCTTATGCCTTTCTTTTACTTATGATAGTTTGCATACCTTCGTACATTTGCACAGATCATTAGGTCCTGACCTCATTTGTGAACTTTGATCTTGAACACAGCATTGGCACTAAGAGCAACCTTATTGTAGACAAACTGTCACCTAAACTTGACGATGCACACTTCTGATGCCTAGAAAATAAATTCTCCTTTGCAAAGCAGAGCACGAGTTCAGACAGAGATCTGTCCCTGGGTTAAATATTTTGAAATGCACTGCAAAGACAATATGTCCTCAGAGTTATGCACTTGGTACAATGTGAGCAATGATATTTCTCAGTTAAAATCACTGTTCAGCCACTTGTGAAGTGTGAACTGAGCCTAAGAGATAAGTTAGTGATTGTTTTCACTGAGAGAAATTCTGCCAATCTGTTCACAGGGAGGGTGGTGAAGAATGTTACCAGTAATTAAGCTAAAAAAGTAAGTTATTAACTGCTTAGAAACAAAAATATATCTTTTTTAAAAAAATTCTTGTTCCATTTCCTGAGGCTGCCTGGGATGGTTCAATACAAAGCTTTCTGTCAGGCAGCTGTTAGAGGAATGAGTTTCAGCAAGTTTGGATAGCTACAATCAAGCTTTAGTAAAGCACAATTATTAACAACAATTAGTAACAATACAATTAAGTAATATTGACCAAAATTTCCTGGGCCCATTACCGATTGGCTAGGAGGCAGAAAGAATGGCAAACTGGCACAGGAAGGTGTCCAGGGATTGCCAGAGACCTTCCAACCAGCATACCATTTTGCCAGCAGCAGGGAAAGTGGCAGATGAGTTGTCCATCAGGAGCCCAACTGAAACATGTAAGTGATCAATTAAGGGTTTTTCCCTACCTCTGTTGGCAGGGGTGTAATGCCACTGTATGATGAGGCTGTCTGGAAAACCCCAGGCTGCCAAGATGCCACGCCTCTGATTGGGTCACTAGCTCTTGGACGCATGCTACTGGTGGCAGCTGCTTAATTGGCTATGGCTGACAAAATGCAGCCCTGGGTCCTGTTGCCTGCTGAAGCAGGATTGCCCCCACCCTTCCTCGCCGCACTACTTTCTGCCCTGGTAGCAGGACCCCTGCCACATCCACAAAGACTTGCCCAGTACTTCCAGTTTTGAACAAACTGTTTAACCATATTGTGCTGATGTATTTTATTGTTGAGGTCAAAAGGATGGGAAGCAATGGGATGAGTTTACTATATTCCTGAACATTTCCTTTACTCTACATACCTGAAAAAATCATAAACACATTGACCACAAGCAAGCCATGATGAGGGGACTGCAGGCACATCACAATGCAAGTGCCAAGATGTGCATGTCTGGAACCTTCACTGATAACTCCACCAATTTTCACAAGATAAGGGGGAGTTCCCTTGTTTGCACAGCAATGTAGGTATCTGCTCTGTGGGCCAGATGTAGGCCAGATGTAGGACCTCTGCGCAGCTAAGTAAGGAGAAAGTCCAACTGAAGTGTCTTACCTGGGAGGGGGAGGGGTACCTGCTGGGTCCAAATGCAACCATCCGTATGCTGACCAAAGTGCAAAGGTACTGCAATAAACATTTAAAGCCTTCTTCCAGGATCCAGGCCACAGTTTCAGTCTGGAGGCCAGGTGACTCTCATTTTCCTTAGTGCCATTCCTGTCCCCTTACTGAGAGCTCTGCGATGTGGAAACTCTGACAATCAAAGTCCCTGCCCCTTCTGATTATCCTGGCTTTTTAGGAATTGTACAGAAGCTAAACAAGGCTAACAGAAATTCCCATGCAAGGCTGAGATCCCACACATCAGGTTTCAGCCATAATCCTGGTCTTTAGGAGATTTTCACTGAAGTTATTGCAGACACATTGGAATGGTTGCAGATTTTTAATGCCCGAATTTCACAAGAGCAGGATGTTTCAACAAAATAAAATATTGCTACTTCCAGCTTTGAACTAGCAGTTAAGTTCTGAAAAAGATCATGGATGTAGTTGTCCCCTCCCTCCAGCAGTGGGAATTGTGGCAGGAAGGGGTGAAAGATCTGATGAGATTAAAAATCAGTTTCTCAACATCGGGAAATTAGGGGTTTTTTTTTTGCTTTATTCATTCCAGGATGTGGGCTTCGCTGGCTGGGCCAGCATTTATTGCCCATCCCTAATTGCCCTCGAGAAGGTGGTGGTGAGCTGCCTTCTGAACCACTGCAGTCCATGTGGTGTAGGTACATCCACAGTGCTGTTAGGGAGGTGGTTCCAGGATTTTGACCCAGCGACAGTGAAGGAATGGTGAGTGACTTGGAGAGGAACTTCCAGGTGGTGGTGTTCCCATCTATCTGCTGCCCTTGTCCTTCTAGATGGTAACAGTCATAGGTTTGGAAGGTGCTGTCAAAGGATACTTGCTGAATTTCTGCAGTGCACCTTGTAGATGGTATGCACTGCTGCTAATGTGCATCAGTGGCGGAGGGAGTGAATGTTTGTGGATATGGTGCCAACCAGGAGGGCTGCTTTGTCCTGGAAGATGTCAAGCTTCTTGAGTGCTGTGGGAGCTGCAGTTATGCAGGCAAGTGGGGTGTATTCCATCACATTCCTAATTTGTGCCTTGTAGATGGTGTACAGGCTTTGGGGAGTCAGGAGATGAGTTACTCGTCGCACGATCCCTCCCTTTGACCTGCTCTTGTAGCCACAGTATTTATACGGCTAACCCAGTTCAGCTTCTGGCCAATGGTAACCACCAGGATGTTGATAGTGGGGGATTCAGTGACGGTAAAGCCATTGAACATCAAGGGGTGATGGTTGGATTCTCTCTTGTTGGAGATGGTCACTTGTGTAGTGTGAATGTTACTTGCCACTTGTCAGCCCAAGCCTGGATATTATCCAGGTCTTGCTGAATTTGGACATGGACTGCTTCAGTATCTTAAGAGTCGTGAATGGTGCTGAACACTGTGCAATCATCAGCAAACATCCCCATTTCTGACCTTATGATGGAAGGAAGGTCATTGATGAAGCTGCTGAAGATGGTTGGGCCGAGGACACTACCCTGAGGAACTCCTGCAGTGATGTCCTGGAGCTGAGATGACTGACCTCCAACAACCACAACCATCTTTCTTTGTGCTGGTATGACTCCAACCAGTGGAGAGTTTTCCCCCTGATTCCCATTGACTCCAGTTTTGCTCGGGCTGCTTGATGCCACATTTGGTCAAATGCTGCCTTGATGTCAAGGGCAGTCATTCTCAACTCACCTCTGGAGTTCAGCTCTTTTGTCCATGTTTGAACCAAGGCTGTAATGAGACCAGGAGCTGAGCAGCCTGGTGAAACCCAAAGTGAGCAGGTTATTGCTAAGCAAGTGCCACTTGATAGCACTGTTGATGACCCCTTCCATTACTTTACTGATGATGGAGAGTAGACTGATGGGGCGTTAATTGACCAGGTTGGATTTGTGCTGCTTTTTGTGTACAGGATATACCTGGGCAATTTTCTACATAGCTGTGTAGATGCCAGTGTTATAGCTGTACTGGCAAAGCCTTGCTAGGGATGTGGTAAGTTCCGGAGCACAAGTCTTCTGGAGAACAAGGTCAGAATCTTATTCCCCTGACTTTCATGGCAGGTTAACGGTGGGTCGACATTGCTGCTGATGTACGTCTCATGAATGCTCATCAAAACCCCAACCGGCCGGAATCTTGCTACCCTCTTAAATTTTCCAGCCCTGCAGTGGGAATTTAGATTGTTCTGTTTCACAAGTCAACATAAATGACATGCAGCCGGCAAGGGAGACTTCAAGGAACTACCAGGCACTTAATACTGCCTGCCCCATTTTCAATGGCCGCTCTCAGGTGCTGGGAGACAAGCAGAAGGTGGCATGCACAGGAAGGGGGTGGTCAAGGCACGAAAGGTTTCAAAGGAGGGTGTGGTGTCCTGGGAAAGGGGAAATAATGTTTTATAGGTTGGGGTCCATTGAGTTTATGGTGGAGTCCTGAGGGGAGAACTAAGGATATTACTGGTAGGAGGGAACAGTTACAGTGAGAGGGGGGAGGAGATGTGATAGGGTGAGAGGATCGGGGTGTGTGTTTAATGGTTGTAGTTCTCATTGGGAGGGTCACTGAGGGGTCCAAGAGAGCTGGCGAGGATAACAAGAGTTGGCAGGGTCAGGGTGGGTATGTGCACAGAAACAAGTGTGGGCTCTGAGGGGAGAGAAGGCATGTGGAGGTGCATGGTAATGGGGTCCAAGCTAATGGTGGAGGTTCAAGTGTTACAGAGGGGAGAGTAAAGGTTACATTGGGAGGGGGGAGTCAGTGGTGATGGGGGCAAGTTGGTGGGTGACTGAGGGAGGGTAAAAGGTGGGGAGTGCGTCTGGAAGGAGACACCCACCACTTCTGCACCAGCAAGGCAACGCCTTCAATATCCAACTGCAATATATTGAGGGGGAGAGGGGTCTTATCACATGGGTGGATCTCAAGATCAGCAAAACTGGCTACTTAAAGGGACACCCTAATAATCATGAGGGATCTGTATGAGAAGTGTGGTCATTTGAAATCCTCACTGTATGATGAAGCACACATAGCAACAGGTCTGGCCCACAGGGTTCTCATAACATCAAAATCTCAGCAAGATAGAGACAATTGCCATCAGCTGCAGTCAGAGGTAGGAATGAAGGCAGAGAGGGAGGCAAATGCCTACAAGGTAAATGGCAGCCAACTCGCAACTACAAACTTTCACCCTCCCAGGGGAATGGTCATGCCTGATAAGCTCATGTAGTTAGTCCTTCTATTATGACAAGGCAAAGGACTCTCTATAGAATCCGAGGGCATTGGAAGCAAGTGGAATAATGTGAATGGGAGGCTTCTCACACATGGCTCTTTACACCCTTGCCAAAGAGCGATGTCTCCATGCACAGGCATCTGGAAGGGGTGGAGTGCACACGACTATTAAAGCAACTTGCAGCAAGATGGACTCCAGGAGACATCAAAACACTGCAAATGAACATGCATTTACAAGTGCCTGACTATATACAATAATATTACGCCCATGCCAGCAGTATGTATTTAAAATAGCTTAATTTTTCTTACTCTACCATTGCACTTAGGTGCATCCCTGACAACCACAGCAGAGATGGAGGAAGCCTGCTGACTGCTATGCCCTATTGTCTCAGATGACTTGGGCGGGTGTTCTCTGGAGGTCCATGGCCTGGAGAAGCTGGCCTGCTAAGGGTCTCTTGCTGTAGGGAAGATGTGCCCTCCTCAGACTGATCAGCTGCAGTTGGTGGGGTCACAGGCAGTGAGGATTTGGAGCAGCAGGACACCCTTGGAGTGTCCTGAGTGAGTGCATCTGAGGTGACTGGCTGATGCTCCTCCTCCCTTTGCATGCCCAAGGGCCCCTCCCTGACTACTTGAGAGGAAGGGTACCTGGAGGAAGGCTGAAGTGTCCCATTTCCCTCTCGCCTAGCTACTGCTGAAACACAGCCTTGGCTAGATCAATGGAATGCAGGTCTGAGTGCATATCCGGCAAAAACTGCTGGGCCTGGGTCTCCAAGGCAGCCGCCATCTTCCACCGGAGACCTTGAGGTGCATGTCAGAACCGTGACATCAGAGAGCACTCCTCCATCTCTTGTGCCACTCTGTTGAAGACCTCTGACAGCTCTGCTTGATGCTGCCCTGTGTCTCTTTAAATCTGCAGCATATGTCTTAGGGCTGATTGCAGAGGCTCGACATCTGACTTGGACTTTGCGATGCCTGTTCTCCAGCAGTCCTCCAAGTGCCAGAGACTTTGGCTCTCACTGCTTCCGCCTGCTTCTGTGAAGACGTGTCAGTGCAGTGAGCACCAATGAACGACCCTGAGCCTACCCTTGTACTATGACCCAGCGAAGTGCGTGTCTCTGCATTGGTGGAGGGTGCAGGTGAATGCTGTGGTGACTTTACAGATGTGAAAGGGTCCTCTTTCTCTGAGGTGATGGGGGGCTGGTGGTTCTTCAGTGGATGAAGCTGTCCTCCTCCTCTTCCACCTGGCACCTGGAATGGAGAAAAGAGAATGAATGACTGCCTAGGTTGGCTCAGACATTACACAAAATACGCACACTCTTGTCCGAAGTTGTCTCTGCTTCCTCACTGGTTTGTTGGGAGTGGCTGACTTCACCATTGGTGCAGGCACGTTCTCTGTCCTCCTCTGCCAGCTCTGCAGCTTGCTGCTCAAATTGTATGAGATGTCGCAGCACAGCCATTCCACTCACCGTCATATCTCGCTCCCTTCAGTGGTGACCTGCATGAAGATAGATGGATTGAGTGTTCGCACGGTGGATTAAAAAGCAGGTCAGAGGCTGGAAATCCAGCAGAGAGTACCTCACCTCCTGATTACACAAGGCCTGCGCAGCGTTTGCAAGGCACAACTCAGAAGTGTGATGGAATACTCTCCACTTGCCAGGTTGAGTGCTGCTCCGAAAACAACAAAGAAGCTGGGCGACATCCAAGACCAAGTATCACATTTGATTGGCACCCCATCCACCACCTTTAACATTAACTCCCTTCACCACCAGGCAGTGGCAACAGTTGTGCCATAAACAAGATGCACTGCAGCAACTCACTTGGGCTCCATCTTCTAAACCTGTGACCTCTGCCACCCAGAAGGACAAGGGAACATGGGAGCACCAGCACCCATTGGCTCGCCTCCCAGCCACACATCCTGACTTGGAGCTGCACCACCGTCCCTTCACTCCTGGTGGGTCATAATCTTGGAAATCCCTTCCTATCAGCACTGTGGGTGTACCTACACCACATGGACTGCAGCGGTTCAAGAAGGCAGCTCACCACCACCTTCTCCAGGGCAATTAGGGATGGGCAATAAATGCTGGTCCAGCCAGTGAAACCCACGCCTGTGAAAAATGAATTAAAAACATTACTGTTGTGTGCTCATTTGGAGGGCCAGTGTGGACATGATGAGCCAAATGGCCTCCTTCTGTGTCATTAAAATTCTGTGATTCTGGAGAGCAGGAGGTTAAATTACCCTAGCAGAATGGATGAGATCGTTCATCTGCAGCTCCAAGTCAGGATGTGTGTTTCTTGCGCAGTGACGCTGTCCTCTTTTGGACTTCACAGGCACTGACCACTCTGGCGAAGTCCGCCCAGGCCCCTGTGGTCAGATGGAAAGGCCTCATGCTCCCATCTCTTGGAAAGAGGACCTCCCGCCTTTCTTTGACGGCCTGAAGGAGAATCTCCAGGGAGGTGTCGCTGAAGTGTGGGGCCAGAGGTTTCTGCCTTCTCATCAACATTTTCAGTCTCTGAAAGCTCTGGCGCAATGACTGATTGGCTGCCCGGGTGACTTTTAAATATGGCTCTCGGGCATGACAGCGGGACGGGTGACTCCCTGCCTGCCCCGCCGTGAAACTCGACGTGAAATTTAGGGCTGCATAATTAATCAGATGAGCAGCGCAGGACTCGGCGTGTTCATCTGCCCCACTCTCCAGCAGAAGTCACTTTGTCCCAGAATGGAAAATTCCAGCCAATAATCAGCAATTAGAAAGCTACTAAAAGTAGGCAAAGTTTAGTGGGTAGAATTTGGTGGTAGGTGAAAATCAACAATAAGTTATACCTGAAATTATTTCCTCAGAAATGTATTAGAAATTAATTTAGAACTTAGTTTTCAGTGCACATACGAAGTTCCTTCAGCACGTTATTACTTTTCTCGCTGTCTCTTACTCTGGAACAACTCAATAGTGCTGAATAAAGAATACATCCAACCTGAGAAATCAAAATTCACTTTCTAATGAACCTAATTCTAATAAAAGAAGGCCTTGGGGAGGCAGACAGTAACATGCATGCCAATGAGTACACTCTGCCACAGTGGAGAGTAAATGAATGGAAGGCAGCATCTACAATCACTTGCATCAATACAGGGCTCTTATGATAGAAAATACCTCAAAGGTGTTTCACTTTAGCACTGTAAAAATCAGAAGCCAGGCCAAAGAATGATTTTGTATAACTGGTAAAGTAAATGTGATGTGAGGAAGAATTTTTTTCATCCAGAAGGTGATTGGAGTCTGGAACCAACTCCCTGAAAGGGTGGTTGAGGCAGGTTTGGTCGAAGCATTGCTACCTGAAAAGAGAGAATGTGCAAGGTTACAGGGATAAGGCAGGGGAGTGGGATTAGGTAGAATGCTCTTTCAGAGAGCTAGTGTAGACTCGATGGGCCGAATGGACTCCTTCTGCACTGTAACGATACGGTGATGCTGAGTAAGGTTCAATGAGATGGGCTTTAAGTAGGTCCTAAAGTAGAAGGGGGTAATTAAAAAGAATTCCAGAGATTGGGGCCTAGGGCTGGATTGAAGGAATACTAAGGAAGGCAGATTTTATGGTGAGCTGTAAGATTACAATAGGTTATGGAGATAGAAAGGGTTGAATGTCATGGAATGTTCAAATTTTAAATTCAAGACATTGGTGAACTGGGAGTCAATGGAGGCAAGTGAAGTAAATAGGGTTCAGTGTGGAATAGGGTATGAGCAGATGAGTTCTGGGGGAAGGTGGAAAGGAGAGCAAAACTAGTGGTGACAAAGGTATGAGTGAGGTTGCATGTAGTGGAGGCAGGAAATACTACAGAGATGTTAGTACACAATCCTCATTATGAACATTAGAGCAGGAGTAGGCCATTCAGCCCATTCAGCTGATTATCTACCTCTACACCATTTTCCCCCGCTATCCCCATATCTCTTGCTGTCATAAGTGGCACATGAGCAGGATGTTGGAACAGAAACTCAGCTCAAGGTTAAACAGGACTCCAAGGTTGCAAGCACTCTGTTTTAACAGTGGGCGGAGAAGTTGATGGAGTCAGTGGCAAGATAATAGAATCTATTGTAGGAGCCAAAGGTGATAGTGCCAATCTTGACAGTGATTTGGCAGATGAATTTCTCATCCAAGATTGAATGTCAGACAAGTATTCTGACAGCACAGAGGCAGTGAAGGGTTGGAACTGGGTGTCTGTGGTTAAACTGATTAATTTTAAAATAAGCTAAAAATAAAACAAGTATATTAGTTACATTAAACTTTAATTAATTAAATATATTTTAAAAGGTTACTGAGAGATGACAGTGTAGGAAGTGTGCCATATCTGCAGCTTGTGAGCATTTGTGCAAGGCATATGATCCCAGGCAACCACAACTGCAATAAGTGTCTCCATATTGAGGAACTTTAGCTCAGAGTTCAGTTGGATTCTGAAACGTAGACTTGGTGATGCATCAGGAAGGGGGAGAATTACCTGGACATCCTGATCTAGGAGGCAGTTACATTCCTCAGTTTAGGTTCTGCCAGGGTCATTCAGCTCCTGACCTCATTACAGCCATGGTCGAAACATGGACAAAAGAGCTGAACTCCAGAGGTGAGGTGAGATTGACTGTCCTTAACATCAAGGCCGCATGTGACCGAGTGTGGCATCAAGAAGCCCTAACAAAACTGGAGTCAATGAGAAATACGGGGAAATCTCTCTGCTGGTTGAAGGCATACCTAGCAGAAAGGAAGATGATTGTGGTTGTTGGAGGTCAATCAACTTAGTTCCAGGACATCACTCCAGGAGTTGCTCAGGGTATTGTCTTAGGCCCAACCATCTTCAATTGCTTCATCAATGACATTCCCTCCATCATAAGGTCAGCAGTGGGGATGTTCAGCACCATTCATGACTCCTCAGTTACTGAAGTGCTCTGTGCCCATTTACAGCAAGCCTGGACAATATCCAGGCTTGGGCTGACAAGTGGCAAATAACATTTATGCCACACAAGTGCCAGGCAATGACCAACTCCAACAAGAGAGAACCTAATCATCGCCCCTTAACATTTAATAGCATTCAGCAGTTCCATCACTGAATCCCCCACTATGAACATGCTGTGAGTTAGCATTGACCAGAAACTGAGCTGGACTAGCCACATAAATACTATGGCTACAAGAGCCGGTCAGAGGCTAGGAAACCTGCGACGAGTAACTCACCTCCTGACTTCCCAAAGCCTGTCCACCATCTTCACGGCACAAGTCAGGAGTTTGACGGAATACACCCCACTTGCCTGGATGAGAGCAGCTCCCACAACACTCAAGAAGCCTAACACCATCCAGAACAAAGCAGCCCATTTAATTGGTTCCCCTTCCACAAACATTCACTACCTGCACCACCAACGGACTGTAGCAGCAGTGTGTACCATCTGCAAGGTGCACTGCAGGAATTCACCAAGGCTCCTTCGACAGCACCTTCCAAATCCACAATCTAGAAGGACAAGGGCAGCAGATAGGTGGGAACACCACCGCCTTGAAGTTTCCCTCCATGCCACTCACTATCCCGAATTGGAAATATATCACTGTTCCTTCACTGTCGCTGGGTCAAAATCCTGAAACTCCCTTCCTAACAGGACTGTGAGTGTACCTACACCACATGGACTGCAAATCAAGAAGGCAGCTCACCACCACTTTCTCAAGGGCAATTAGGGATGGGCAATAAATGCTGGCCTAGCGAACAACGCCTATGTTCTGTAAATGAATTTTTAAAAATACTAGGAAAGAATTTGGAGAAGGAAGAGAGGTTCCAGTTGTTGTGGTCTACATAGAAAACGATGATATAGGTTGAAAAGGAATGAGGGTCTCCTGAAGGATTTTGAGTGTACAAATTAAAAATGCAGAACCTCAAAGGTAATAATCTTAGCATTACTACTTGAGACACACAAATTGGTACTGGCAGATTAGAGGTTTAAATGCCTGCAATGAAAGTTCACTAGATGGACTTTTGAGATTAATGGGCTGTCCTATGAGGAGAGATCAAGTAGAATGAGCTTATATTCTCTGGAGGTTAGAAGGAGAGGTCATATCTTTTGCAGATAGTCCACAGCAGCTGCTGTATCCTGAGTGCAGCCCCCCTTTAAGAGGGGCAGGCTGCATTTAAGACACCCAGGCTTGCTGTGTGTCATGTTAGGCACATACACTTCTGGGTCTCTTGAATGCGCAGGCAGTCAGCAATGCAATCTATGCTGAACTGCATACTAAAATCATTTAGATCCAGAAGCAGCACACCCAAAATCAGGCCTTATCCATTTTTTGTCCCAAAAGATTTACTTGAGAATCAAAGGTGTAGAAGACACAATTTAGATTAGATATGTGTTTCTATCTTATTTTGAGTATTCCACCACAGACTTTAATATACACTCTGCAAAACAACGTCCAAAATGCTGAATGGCAGCTGATCAGGCCTTTCATCTTTCAAGTGCATTCTAGTCATGCTTTAGAAGGAAACGATTCCAGTGAAGACTTACAATAAATTAATTAGATTGCAAGAATGAAAATGCCAGGAAACTACTGCAGCGCCTGTTAGGAAATCCTAACAATAATTGGCAATATAGCTAACTATGCAAAGGCTGAGAAAATCTTTACAATTAACAGCTTTGAAAATAAGACATGTGTATGCAAAATAAAAAGCATCTTCATTAGGCTCCTATAGTTTGATACAGCTTGAGAGATATTCAGACAGAATATGCTCATGTTTTATTCTTACAAGAAGACAGATTCAGAGTTTCTCTTTTAATAATTGCTGTAGGAATCTTCAAATTTGATGTTTGGAGTATTTGGCCATCATACTAACAATAAATTTGCACTTCGATAGATCTGAGGAGAAACGATGTCAATATTTCCATCAAGTAGAATAAATAGAGCTTATATGCAAGAAATTAGATGATGTAATTTGAATATGACATGTCGTCATTGGCGTCAGCCGTCCCTCGATTCGAGGATGAAGTCTACTCAGGATCGCAAGTTTGTTCCATGGGTCTTCATGTGACTGAACAAGCTGATTCTCAACATGCAGCTCTTGGGCATATGGGGAAGGATGTCCCATTGAGTAGTGGGACCCAACGTACAGGGTTTGTTCCCTTTTCTTTCCTTCTCTGCCGCCGCTCTGCCTCTTCATTAAGGCGCTTGAACTCAAAGCATGATACAGCTTGATGCACCAGTTGTCATCATTGTGAATCATTGGTAGCATCCCAGTCCAGCAACAAAGATAATATCAGAGGTTGCTCTGCAAGGTCTAATGCCACACTGTATCTGGGAGGAGAATGTCTGTCAGAATTTTCCCTCCTATAGACCAGAGGGAAATGCCTCAACAGCATGATTTATCATTCTTCTGGAAGGTGTATATAATTGTCGCATTCTTGAGGGGGTAGGGACAGTCTTTTTCCTCCAAAATCTATAGGAGAGTGAGGCATAGAGCCATTTACAGCACAGAAGTGGGCTATTTGGTCCTTTGAATCCATGTCAGCTCCCGGTGGAATAATACAGACAGTCCCACTCCCCTGCTTCACTACCTGTAGCCTTGCAAGTTTATTTCCTTCAAGTGTCCATCCAATTTCCTTTGAAACCATTGATTTTTCCACATCCACACCCCCAGTTTCAGGTCATTACCACTTGCTGTGCAAAAAATGTTCTTTCCCACATTCCTTCTGCATCTCTTGTCCAAAATCTTAAACCTGTGTCCTCTAGTCTTTGTATCATCATAATGGAAGGGTTTTTCCTTGTCTACCTTATCTAAGTCTTTTATAATCTTGCACACCTCCATCCAATCTCCCCTCAATCTCCTTTGCTCTAAGGAGAACGACACTAACCTTTTCAACCTAACCTAACCTTGTAACTAAAATCCCCCTATCCCTGGAACCATTCTGGTAAATCTCATATGCACCCGCTCAATCATTCACATCATTCTTAAAGTGGGCTGACCAGAATTGGATGCAACACTCTCGCTACGTCCTAACCAGAACTTTATATTCTTTCAACATAACGTCCTTGCTGTTGTACTCAATGCCTATACTGTATTTATGAAGACCAAGATCCCATATGCTTTGCTAACTACTGCCTCAACATATCTTTTTGCCTTCAAAGATTGAGGCACATGTGCCCCGAGGTTCCTCTGTTCCAGTGCACTTTTTTTTTAACGTGAGCAAAAGCCCATCAGCCCTAAAGACCTCGGCTGGAATACCATTGGGGCTGCAGGCTTTGTTGTGTTTCACCTGTCTGCTTGCTCATTGTAGTTCTCCCATCAATGGTGATTCATCCATGGATTTTTCCACAGGGTATTGGGGGATAACCTGCAGAGTACAATCTGCCACTGTGGATTCATGGTTGGAGACTTGCTGAAAATGTTCTGTCCAGCATTGACAGGTGGGGTTGTTATCCTTAAGAAGAGAGACACCATCCTGTCAGCGAAGGGGATTTTGTCCATTTGACTTTCATTTATGGTTGGCCCTAATGCCTTCAAAAATGCTTTGCATGTCACGACAGTCAGCATATTTTTGGATCCCTTGGGCTTCTTCTTCCCATCCTTGTCCTTTATCTTCTGGTTTTATCTTGAGATGTTGGAATGCTTCCTTCTTGACTTGGGTTGTTCTGCCAAGCAATAAATGCTGCTCATTTTTGTTCCAGGAGGTCACATATTTCAGCACCGCATTTGCCAAACCAGTCCTGGTGAAGACGATGCTCTGGCTCACTGGTCTGGACACAGGTGTCTAGAGAAGCTGACTTATTTTGATCCTGTGAAGAAACTCACAAATCTGATGGGAAACCTAAGATTTTAAGGTGTCAATCCTAATTTAACAGTTTAAAATGGAAAGTTAGCACTATAAATTGGCAGAATTGATGTAAAAGCTACCCTGATTTGAAAATGGCTGGTAATTTGAATTTTTGCCAATATGTATAAAGTAAATAAGGATGTTCAGACTGTGAGAAATTGGGACAGAGCCAGAATAGCCAAGTGCTTGTCTGAAGTCTAAAGCTTTATGTTTTTAAATCAAGGTCACTCTCAGGTAAGATAACATAGGGCAGAATTTTTTGTCCCGCGGGCAGGCACGTGCCCGACCAAAACAGGATTGAAATAGTGCGCGATGACATCGGGTGAGCGTCCTGACATCATCACCCACGTTCGCCATCTTTTGGTTGGTGGGCACGCGCAAGAGACGGCAGCACACCCGCCGACAATTAAGAGGCCTAGTAAGGCCCTTAAGCAATTAATTAAGTTCCATTTTTGACTGCCTGCTGAACTGCTCGGTTGGCGGGAGGGTAGGCCAGGCAGCCTTTGCATTTTTCACGAAACCTCATCCACGGGCGGGATGAAGTTTCCAACGATGACTAAAAAAAAAACATTTTTAACATAATTTTTCACTAGTCCCTCTTCATGTGACTGAGTGACATGAGGGGACATGTTTATATCATTTGTAAAATGTTCATTTTTGTATTTAAACTTCTTCAGCTCCCTGAGGGAGTTCTATGCCTTCAGGGAGCTTTCAGTGCACAATCCCCTGTGCATGGGCAGGTTTCAGTGCTTGCACTCCTCCTGCCCCAACCCGGCAGCACTGAGGCTCTTAGCATGTGTTTCGCGCTGGCTGGCTGTTAATTGGTAAGCCAGTGTGAACCCGCAGTCAGAGCCCGACCGCGAGCTGCACCCCGTTGCGTGGCTGCTCCCGGTCCCGCCCACCGTGCCCTCCCAACAAGGGGAACATCCTGCCCATAATGTTTTCACCAACACAAATATAATGAACAATTGAAGATGCTGAAAATACAGCTGAACATATTGCTTTAAAAAACTTGACTATTAGATAGAAGCAGTCGGTCAGCCTTTTTTTAAAAATCTGAGCTAAACTGACTTTAAAAATAAACACCATTAGCTGAGACAGGTCAGTCAGCATTCCTTGGGACATCCTTTGTTGAATTCCCCTTCCCTGGGTTTTGACACAGAAGTACTTCAAAAACTAATATAGCCATATTGGATTTTATGAGTATTATTCCTTTTCACATATTTGTTTGACTATCCAATAACTTTGCTGATAAGGTGGAATCAAAATTGCATGTACTTTTATTACATTATTGACATGTTATGATTGGCTTTAGTTACTACCTTTAACCTCCTGCATAAGCTGCAATTTATAATTGGCTTCAATAAAAAACATGGGGCAGAATTTTACACCTCATGGGCGGGCGTGTGCCCGATCCGATCAGGCATAAAATAGTGTGAGAAGATGTTGGGCGAGCGTCCCAAAGTCATCCCATATGTGAGCAATCTTCAAGCAGCGGGTGTGCGCGGGTGTCAGAGATGCACCCGCCATTAATTAAGAGGCCACTTAAGGCCATTAAAAATCTAATTAAAGATGATTTTACATTGCCCGTCCGCCTTTGCGTTCGTCGCATGAGCAAAACAGGCAGGCAGGCAGCCCACATTTTGCAAATCATCCAAGGGCAAGATGAAAAGGGTCAGCAGCATTGCCAGTGTGATTAGTGAAGAATTTAGGAGATAGTTTGCTGCTGGTCACTAATTTGAACATGATAGCTTCATCTCTGTTCTGAGTTTCATTCTTAGCAGTTCTAGGCTTCATTTCAGGACTCATTTGTGTCTCCAAGGCCCCCGGGCGATTTTGACCAGGTGGACCCTTCCAGGTATTAGACAGCCTTCTGTTATTTTGGTAATGGGCATTGTGGTCTCTGCTTGTGGCACTTCCTCTTTGGAGTAAGAGATGGAAGAGGAGGCCAGGTGCCCCAATGCAGCTTCCAGGGGAGGGACCTGTGGGAGCACTGGCGCAGGTACAAGGGGTGCAGGGTTGGCAGGTAGTCCAAGGTGGAAAGAGGCCACAGAAGACACCACATTCCTGCTGCTAGGGTTTACAGGCAGTGATGCAGCTACCTCAATATATCCGAGGTGCAATGCCTAAGGAGGCTCCGCCTTTCCAGGGAGACTGTGATCTCCATTTGTCATATGATTGGGCCTGAGATCAGTTCCGACTGTGCGAGTGGACACCGCATGCCAGTAGCTCTGAAGGTCACAGTGGCCCTCAAATTCAATGCCTCTTGCTCTTTCCAGGAGTCAGAGGGGGATCTATGTGGAGTCTCCCAATCAGCTGCCCATAGTTGCATCAAGCTGGTGGCAGAAGCTTTGTTCAACTGGGTAATGACATTTATTCATTTCTGTATGGATGAGGCCAGCCTGCCTGAACAAGCCAGAGGCTTTGCATCCATTGCTGGCTTCCCCCACATCCAGGGTGCTATAGACTGTACACATGTGGCCATCAAGGCGCCAGCGGGTGAGCCCGGTGCCTTCATCAACAGGAAGGGCTTCCACTCCATGAACGTACAGATAGTGTGTGAGCACAGGATGCTGATTCTACCGGTCTGTGCAAGGTACCCAGGCAGCTCCCATGACACTTATATTCTGAGACACCCAGGCCGAAGCTATTCAGTGCTCCAGCCCAACTGGATGGATGGCTGCTGAGTGACAAGGGCTATCCTTTGAAAAGATGGCTTATGATGCCTCTCCTCCACCCAAGAATAGAGGCAGAACGGCATTATAATAGGAGTCATGCCCCCACAAGGGCAGTGATAGAGAGGACCATCGGTCTTCTGAAGATGTGTTTCCGAGGCCTGGACCATTCAGGAGGAGCACTACAATACCCCCCAGAGCAGGTGTCACTGACAGTGATTGCATGCTGCACTCTCCATAATCTGGCACTGGCTAGGGGGGACCCACTGGAGGAAGAGGCGGAGGAGCTGCTGCCATTATCCAGAGCACCTTGAGAGGAGCCTGCAGAGATGACAGGCAGCTCATGCACCAATGTGAGGTCACTGTGGATGTCCCTGCACACCATTGCTGGACAGGCACCTAGCTGGGATACTGGGCGCCTCATCCATCTCCCACACTGGCACTGACTACCTGAGGTTAGTGCCTGTGTGGGGACTTGCAGATCCAAGTGCAACCCCAGAAACCCCTGATTCTGTTCCTGGAGCTGCCTCTCTATGAGAGTCACCACTCTCTCAATGGAGGAGGCAGTGCGTTCAGCCTTGAGGGTCAACACAGTGCTCATGCTCCACATGGACTCCTCCACAAGAGAGAACATGGCATGCAGGCCCTCATGGATCTCCAACAGATCTTCTTGCATACCCCGCTGGGCACCCAGCACCTGCCGCCCAATTGACAACTCCAGAGGCTCATCATCTGCCTTCAACTGAACATCATCCTGGTCTGCAACAGTCCTTCGATTACCGGCACTCTAGGAACTCAGCCTCCGCCTGCTCCTCAAAGGAGTGTGAAGTACCTTCACCGCTGTGCTTCAACATTCTAGTCAAGGATCTAATGCCACCAGGTATCTGCACTGGTGCCTGGTTCAGAAGACAGGTGTGACACAGGTGCATGTGAAGCCTGGCAGTCCACTGGCGTCAGGGTTGGCTCTTCGGGGTCCTGCGATCGGGTGCATGGTGGCAAAGCTAAGGGAGAACAATAACATGTCATTATTTTAAGTCATCACACTGTCACTGTGCATGCCAGGCGCCCTGGTGAGACAATGGAGATCTGCATCATGGTGCCATCGTCTTTCAATGATCAATGGGGGCTCCAGTTTTGAGGCTCCCGTTAATGATGAGACTACACAAGAATGTTTGCACCATCTGAAACTCTCACCTTTGTGCACTGCACTCTTACCTTCGCCAGATACCCCAACCTCTCCATTGTCGGTTGACCAAGGTGTGTGACACCTCTCCAGCTCCAAGGCGTTCTGTTCAAATCTAGATAGGACTAGGAGGTTTGGGGGGCCTCTGTCTGTGTGTAGTCTAAAGTATATGTATTATCTCATGAATCTACACATAAACATATTACTTCAGAAGTCTTGGTTAGATTTCTAAGAGCTGGTATTGGTAAACTTTCAAAGAAGTTGGTCGACTAAGACATGCCTCAACTATATCACATCCTAAGATAACTTTGTTGGCTTTTGGACTCCTGGGGGAAAGGCCCTTGTATTTTAGGACTTGATCTAGAACCACTCAAGATATGACACTCCTTTAATGCTTGGAAGATTCTGTCAGTTGAGACTCTAAGCTAGCAATAAGTTTGAGGGAATTGGCTTACCTTGTCAGGGGTAAAGATAGTAGAACCATTAATAATCCAACAGTTCTTGAATTGAGTTGGATGTGTGAAATTTTTCCAGATCGGTCGTGAGCTGTGCTTGGAATTCATCCCTTCGTTCAGGCTGCTTTAGGGCCGAGGCATTGACCTTTTTCCTCTCAGGCTTATGTGATGCCTTGTTGCTAGGTGGATGTTTCTTACAAATCCAACAAGTGGCTGATCTGTCCAGCAGGCATCAGTCCTCATGGATCAAGTGATACAGACATTACTTAGATCTTCGACTCAAACAATGACAAAATCTAGGAGGTGCCACTGCTTTGACCTAGGTTTTCTCTATATGGTTTTGTATTTGTCCTGCTGGTGGTAAAGGGTGTTTGTTACAGTGAGACCATGCTGAGCACACTTTGTCAGCAGGAGGATTCCATTTACATTGGCCTTTCCCCCCTATTTTTTCCAATGGTTCCTCTCCAAGCATCGGAGTTACAACCAACCCTGGCATTAAAGTCCCCCAGAAGGATGATCCTTTGTTCTATTGGAATGGCAGTGATGACTTCATCAAGGCCAAAATAGATTATTTCCTTAACACTTTCATCAGAGTCAAGGGTCGGGGCATAAGTGCTGATGATGGTGGCATATTGACTTTGGCTAAGCTGCAGATGGAGTGTCATGTGCCTTTCAGTTATATTGGCAAGTTCTGGCAGTGCACCCTAGATCCTCTGCCAAAGGATAAAATCAACTCCATGTACACAAGAGTTGCTGTCAGCCTCTCCTGCCCATTGTAAGGTGTATCCCTTGTTTGTTCCTTCAGCTGCCCATTGCTAGGAAGGCAGGTCCCACTGAGGGTGGAGATGTCAATTTCGAGTCTTAATAGTTCACATGATACAGTTGCAGTTCTTCTTTCAAGATGGTCACTCTTGAGATTACCTATGAGTGTTCTAATATTGAAAGTTGCAGAATGTAAAGTTTTCTTTCTTTGACCATGAAGATTGTGACCCTGCAGAGTGTGATTCCCCAGACAGGAGAAAGTGGAGCAGTTTCTTTTTAGGGCACCTTTTCTTGTCCCCTTCCCCATTTGGGGTGAGCTGAGGGTATCTTGAGGAGGACTGCTCAGTCACAGATGTTGCTGGCCAAAGACATCTCTGTTCCAAAACAGGTGTCCAATGATCATCATGCATCTGTCACTCCTGCGCAGACTCCTGACTAGGGTCTTCCAAGTTCACAGCCCTGTCCCCATTGCCAAATCTCCATTTCCATAGGAGTTGGCAAATGGACCCCAGCAGAAGTTTGCTCATGACCTTGTTTAACATTGGGACTTTGGAGTGCTTCATTGTCCACATGATGTTGATGGGTTAGTGGTCAGGGTTCAGTGAGACGTCAAACCACGATGACCAGGACTACCTTGTCGCTGCAGCCTTCTTCCACCTTCATAGCCAGGGAGACGCACATTGTTCCATCATCTGTTCTGTATTTGAGGACTTGTGGACTGCACTTAGTCTCGCACTTCCCCCCAACCTTGCCACTAAGACTACTGTAGTATAGTAGTTACGTTATTGGAGTAGTAAGGTCTAATGGCTGCTATTTATATGGGTTCCAATCCCACCATGGTAGCTTGAGAATTCCAATTTGATTTTACCTTCTGTGGATCGTCACCTTGATGTGGTGGAAAGGCTTGTGCTCTCTACAATCCCTGAGCAATGCCATCGGGAGCTCCTTGCTCCTGGTAGTGCCACCCATATCACATGTAAGTATATATCAATATAAATATATATAAATAGAATAGAGAGAAAGCAGCCCTTTCTTGCTAAGGCCAAAAGCTTAAAAGTATCTCTCAAAGTGTAACTTGTTAATATGTGCTGCTTTCTTCAAACTAAGGAGCCAAAATTTACAAGCATAATCCAATCTACAACTTTCCTTTGCCAAGACAAATTAAACCGCATTGATCTCTGTCACATGGCTACTTACAGAAGTTAGGCTTTATGGCCTTAAAAGGATAGGCCAGTTTAAGTGCAACTCCACCTTGGCAGCCAAATAGTGCATTTCACACTTTAAGGTATATCTGTCTAATTATTACAAAATATCAGGGGAGCTTTTACATTGCTGCCACCCTGTTCTACCTTAACAGGATGATTATGGGACCAAAATCGCAAGTGAAGACAAGGTGCCATCTAACTGTTCATTGTTATTCTCCTTGTCCTTTTTCTCCTGACAGACTTTGATCGAAGTGGCACAGATTTCACTTGAAACAGGCTTTGTTAATCCATGTGGATTAGATGATGTATTTACTACCCCATTATTACAAGCTGAACTACAGTCTTTCTAGTGTAATGTCTGTATTAAACTGAATGGGCGGAATCGTCCTAGATTTGGACTGAAGATGTGAAGTAGACTGCACTCTGCTGTGCTTTGAATATGGCACCCAGAGCGAGAAAGCCCTGAGGTCACGGCGTGATAAGCAGGCGGGGAGAAGGATGTTTTACCCACCAGCTGCAATGGCTGCTTTTCGCACCGTATCGCCTCAATAATTATCTATTCGCTGGCAGACAGGCTCAGGTTTGCCTGGCACACCGTGACCTCAGCGCTTTCTCGCTTCAGGCACCATATTCAAAGCACACCAGAGCGCAGCCTACTTGATGCCTTCAGGCCAGGACTACTCCAGGTGACAAATGGCCCTGAAAGCAAAGAAGACGGCAGCCCCCAAATTTAGTGATGGCTCTCTGGGGTGCCTGCAGGACACAGTGGAAGGCTGCCGCAATATTCTTGTCGCCTGCTCCGGCTGCATGAGGTCCACCAGAGTCACCAATCCAGCCTGGGAGGCAGTGGCAGCGGCTGTTTGCACCACCAAAGCACAGAGGAGGACAGCCATTCAGTGCAGGAAGAAGGGGAATTCTCTCATCTGTTCCGCCAGGGTAAGTTAACCACCTCATCACTCTCAACTCACACACTCACAAACCTATCACACATCCACAGGGATCTCACACCTCAAGGAACAATATAATTGACTCTCACACATATCTTTACATCTCCATCAGACCCATATCCTCTGGAGCTCGTGCCTTCAACCTGTGCATGGTTCCACTCACAACACAAACATTCCATGCAGTGTCATGTGTCCTGCTCACACTCTTTCCATCTGTTTTCCAGCAGAAGCTGGCTCACAACAGGAGGGAGAGGTCCCAGACTGGGGGTCGAATGGCCCACATTAGGCCCCTCACTCACTTTAAGGAGCGTGCCATCCCAGTGACTGGTGAGGACGTGGATCAAACCGGCGGCGACAGTGAGGTCAGTGGTGAACACCTTCGCGAGGATCTCGTCCCTGTCTCAGCTCAACTGTGAGTGCTCTCTCTCCTGCTTCTGCCTCTGCTGCCATGCACTAATTATCCATACTTTGGTTCACAGGGAGCTCTGCCAAGCGACTGACACCCTCAGCTCCATCCATGTCCTCACCCCCAGCCAAGAGGACACCTCCTCCATTGAAGAGCTGGAAATAAGCAGCCTAGAAAATCCCTTCCTTGCATGTTGACCTGGAACATCCCCCCTCTTAATCCCTCCTTCACCCTTACTCCCTCCTCCCCCCAAACTCCTTCCCCTCTCTGACCTCCTTCCTCCCCTAGGACTCCTACCCCCCCTCCAAACTCCTTCGTCCCCCCAGGTTTCTTCCTCCCTTGGAACTTCTTCCTCCCCCAGACTTCTTCCTCCCCCTGGACTCTTTCCCCCCTCTGAACTCCTTACTCCCCTGTCTCCATCTCCCCTCTAAAGTTCTTCCTCCCTCCAAAGTCCTTCCCCTCTCCGGAATCCTTCCACCTCTCTGAACCCCTTCCATTATACCTTCCTCCCCCCTTACACTTACCTCTCTAGCTGCCACATCGTCACCCATTACAACCTCCTCCCCCATACTCCCGCACCCCGCCCCCCAACATCACCCATCCCGGCATCTTCATTTCCCCTCCCACCACCCACCCCCCCACTTGGTACACCTCCCTCTCCCAATCAAAGCTGGACCTTCCTCTCTCTCCAATCACCGGTCATTCGTAGCAGCCCATGGTTAAGACCGTGATATCCCAAAGCAGACCCCAGACATCAACACAGACCTACCACCTCCTGTGAGCTGCTTCATGGCAGAGCCATGTTCTTGAGAGTTCACCCAGCATGTGATGCACATGTTCCTCCAGGGTCTGGTAGCTGTAGAGCTCCAGCATCTTTTGCTCTTCCAATGTCTGCGATGTGATCAAAGGCCCTAAAAGTAAGTCCCGGCTTTTACATGACAGACTTGTCAAGATGTGTTCTGGACCGGCGTGTTTTCCCACTAATGTGGGTGGTAAATTGGAGGGGATGATTCCAGCAAGCAGGCAGGATGATGAGATACAAATGCATCGTAATTAGGTTCCTGATGTTGAACGGCAGGAAAGGCAGCCCACCATTGACGGGTGGAGTAGATGATTGCAAACTGATTTCAGGACAGTGTAAAACCGATTTTTGGCCTTCTCACCATATTGTCCGCTCACGCCTGGCATGACCCCCAATGTCAATGGGGATGGAAAATTCCGGCCAATGTAAGATGGCTGCCTGCAGGGAGCTCCCCATGGCAGAAATCGCATGACAAGCCAGATAGGGCATGTAGTAATGATTGCATTTCAAACCCAAACATCCCTCTTTTCCTAACAAACAAAAGACAAATTTGCTTGTCTAATTGTGAACTACCCAAATTACCCATTACACTATAACTGTCCTCTTGCATTAACAAGCTGTTTGTTATTCTAGTCAGCCTGCATTGCATACATAGTCGCGAAATCATGCAGGTCTCTTAATGGTACGCAAGTGCAATGTCATTGGCTGTTTGTCTGGGTGATGTGCCCTTCTGAGGAGTGTCGTTCCAACTGCTGCTCTGTTTCCATTGTTGGGGGACAGTGGGCCTCTGCGAATGGTGGTCATTCTGTGCTCTGTGCAGCTGGTGAGATCCCATATTCCTGATCAGCCATCTGAAGTAAAGGAATAGCTTCTCAAGGCGCTGAATCTTACCTATGTCAGGCGGGCTGGGCAGGAGTGGGCGAGGGTGGGTGCAGAGCCGATTGTCGCCCGCGATTGGCTGCACGCCGCCATTTTACGTGGGCGGGCCTTATCGTAATACGCGTTCCATAGCACTCAGTGCTACCTGTGTGGGCGGGGGGGACGGAGGGAGAGTCGGAGCCTGCGCTCTTTCATGCATGTGTGTGAAAGAGCACAGCAATCTCCCTGAGGCACGGAGCTGCTTCAAGGAAGTTAAGTACATAACGAAACTTCCCTGTAAATAAAGTGAAAAATTATTTAGACGTGGCCCCTCATGTGACAGTGTCACATAAACTGTGACATGTTTGTCAATGCAGCAAAATTTATTTCTTTAATTTATTAAATCTTCATAAAACCTCATCCTGCTCGTGGATGAGGTTTCCTGAAAAATGCAAAGGTCGCTTGGGCTCTTCTCCTGCCCGCCAACCTTAAGGTTGGACGGGCAGCAATGTCAACAACTTTAATTGCTTTTTTAATGGCCTTAATAGGCAGTTGACAGTTTGGCAGACATGCAGCTGCCTCCGGTGCACGCCCACCGAACAAAATATCGAAATGACGACCCAATGACACCGGGACGCACGCCTGACATCATCGTGCATCATTTTACATGTTGGCATGTCAGGTCCGCCCCCGCATACCTCCGGCGATATTCTGCCCTAGTTGTTTGTATATGTCAGCACTTGTGCCGGTGTCTTTGGTCATTCACTTCCACCATGTGTGATAGAGGGGACAACTACACATATCCCAAGTTGCCGTGTGGGCTGACTCCTGTTGAGCGCATTGAAGGTTTGTACCCTGACTGGCTCAAAAACTCTCAACTCTGGCAATAGTTTCACAGTCTTGTCAAAATGAAATTTGTCTTTTCGCCACTTCGCCCTGATTTGTTCACTCATGCCTGTTACTACCCCTGGTTTCAGTAGCTTTTTTGCTTTTGGAATTGTAGTTTGGGTGTGGCATGACATTAGCCTTTGGACTGGACTATTTTCCATGCCTTCAGTCAGTGTGTTTCTCTACTCGAGGATTGCTTTCTATGCATCTGTGCTAGACATGCTCAATTTCTTAATGATTTCTTTGGTGATTTTCGCTGCTGCCTCAGCCTTTCCATTTGACTGGGGGTAGTGCAGAGATGATGTGTAGTGTTGGATTTCCCAAGCCTTTGTGAAGTGGTTGAATTCTTCACTCATGAACCGAGGGTCACTCATCACACTGTCTGGAATGTCGTAATGACTGAAGTGTGCTTTCAAGTGTTCTGCTTTCTTGCCTGTCATTGTTGAAGTTGAAGTCAGCTTGTCTACCTCTCAGTAGTCAGAATAGTAGTCTACAGTGACAAGAGATTCAGTTCCTGCTATACCGAAGAGATCTACTCCCAGTTTCAAGCATGGTCTGTCTGAGATGTCATGTGTCATCAACAGCTCTCTAGCTTGTTTAGCTTGGTACTTATTACAAGCACTGCACTGGCTGATGTGATCTTTAATTTAATTGCTTATGTTTAGCCATTAGAGCACTTCTCTTGCCTTCCTCAGAATCGATTCTGTTCCTTGATGGCTTTCATGGATAAGCTTCAGCATCTCTCCTCTCATCTCCTTAGGGATGTTGACTCTATTTCCTTTGTACAAGATGCTATCTTGGGCTGTCAATGTATCTCTGTATGCTCAATATGCTCTTGTGACCACAGGTGTGTCCTTGATGCTCTCAGGCCATCTTTTCATCACTACCTCTTGTTGCACTTGGAGAGTTACCTCATGTTGGGTAGTTCACTTGATTTGAGCAAGGTGCTTGTCTGTCAGATTCAATGTTTCTGCTGGATTGATGACTTCCAGATCATGTTGAGCTGCTACTTCACATTGAATCTGGAATATTTCACATTCTGTTGTAGAATTCTTAACTTCCTTCATGGGAAGCACTGCTCTTGACATCATGTCTGTGATATGCATCTGTTTCCCTTGCTTATATGTCACATCCAGATGATATCACTATAAAGCAAAAAACATTCTTTGCAGATGCTTTGGAGCAGATAGTAGCAGTTTCAGAAAAATGCTTTGAAGTGGCTTATGGCCAGACTCCACTGTTACTCTGTCTCTCCCAAACAGGTATTGATGAAAATGCTCACAAGCAAAAACAATAGCCATGCACTCTTTTTTGATCTGAGTTAGTGTCATTCCATTTATATTAGTGCCCTGGAAGCAAATGCAACTGGTTGTCCTTGCTGCTTTAGGGTTGACCTGTCTCACTGGCATCACAGTACAAGTGGTACTTCAGCACTGACAATGTAATCGCTAGTTGTTGATTTTAGTGAATGCTGCTTCTTGTTCTGTGCACCAACAGCACTGCACCTCCTTATCAGTGAGCCTGCATGTTGCTCCACACTCCGATGACAAATTAGGCAAAATTATTGCTAAATAGTTCATGAATCCAACAAATCGTTGCACTGCTTTCGCATCTGTTGGTGACTCCATCACTGTTACAGCTCTCATCTTGTCAAGATCCAGGCAAAGTCCTTTTGCTGTTAGTACATGACCTATGTACTTGACTTAAGGCATCTTCAATTGCAATTTTTTTCTTGTCCATCTTCAGGTTCATCTGGCGAGCTCTCTCTAGCAGTCATTTTAAATTCTGATTATGACCAACAATGGATTCTTGCATTGTGTCCCCACATCCATAGACTAGTAGATTATCCACTATGGCTTCCACTCCGGGAAGATCACTGACTACTCCATACTCCATGTCTGCGCTGACACCCTTCTGGAGACAAGGAAATGATAAATGGCAAGCACAACCATCTGTATCTCCCAAAAGGCATCCAAAATGTAGTTAGAAAGTTGCTGCTTTCATCCAGCTTCACTTGCCAGTAACCATCCTTCGCATCTAGAGTAGTAAAGATCTTTGCCTTAGCAAGTTGTGTTGAAATTCCTTCGATGGTTGACATGGGGTAATGAGATCTCTTCAGTGCTTCATTTAGATCCTTTGGATCTAAGCATAATCTCAGCTTTCCAGGTTGTTTCACTGCTACTATGCTACTAATCGAGTCTGTAGGAGTTGTCACTTTCTTGATTACTCCCTTCTTTTCCAGCTCTTCTATCTTGTTTTTTTGCTTGACTCGAGGGCAGCTGGTACTCTTTGCAGCAGATGCTGGAATGATCTTACACTCTTCTACTTTAAAATTATATTCTCCAGGTAGACATCCCAACCCATCAAACACGTCTTTGTGCTCCTCTAGGATCTGTTCAGCAGTCAGTGGTTTTGTGTGCTGCGACACATTGTGAATCTCTGTTGGCACATTCAGAATTTCCAGTCCAAGCTTTAGACTTGCTCCAGCTGTTGCATACCACCTATGATCTGGAATTCTCGACCTTGCCATTGCATTGGGCTCTCAGGCTAATTTGTTCTCTCAGTATGAGTATCATGCCATCTTATTGACTCAACCTTACTTACGAGGGCATCATTTTTGGATCACCATATTGAGCCATTGTGAAGGTCTGTGAAGGTCATGAGCTGGCATGATGCACTAAGTGTCTGTCTGGCACTTCTTGTTCACTTGATACTCTCCATTAATCAGCTATAGACTTGATAGAACCAACCTGTTGTCTGGTGCTTCATTGGACTCTTCTGCTGATATCTCTCCAGTGGCCATCTGTAGAGGCTTGCTTTGCTTTTTGTGAGCCAAAAACTTTTGTGCCACACGATTTGGCTTCTTGCATTTAAAACACTGCTTTCTCCAACCTGAGCAAACCTTCTTTTTCATTGTGTGATGTCCTTCGCAGCATTTACATCCTGCCCTTTGCAATTGCTCTGCTCTTTCAGCCTGGAATGTCTCTCAGCGTTTATATATCTCTTGGTTTGCTCTGTCATATATATGCTCTAGCTGATGTATTACAAGCTCCACATTTCTATACCCATTTATCACTTCCTTGAGAGTAAGTTTCTCCTCTTTCAGTAGACTTTCTCTCATTGTCAGATTTCTTATGCCTAAGATAATTCTATCTTTAATGAGATCGTCTCTTAAATTGCCCAAGCTCACAGGGTTCTGCAGCCAGGGAAAGTTGGAAGTTGGTAATCATTTTTAATGCAGTCAGTCAAGCAATTTGAGCTTTAAAGGGTCACAATATTTAATGTTCTTGCTGCTGTAGATGCTGCAAAAAAAGATGCTGCTGTAGGCTTATGAAAGCTGCTTGCCCCGTCAGGATTTTCTGCCCCCAAATTAATGAGCTGCCTATAGGAATCATGCTCCATGCTGCCAGCTTACCTGATTCCTTTAAATTAAGCCTAACCAGAAATAATGGTACAATCCGAACAACATCTTTGGACAGGCAGGGTTCATGACCTGCCCACTGCCTACTGGCCATATTATTAATGCTCTACACAAATGGGGTTCCTCATATGATTCAGCTTACCTTGACCAGCTCCATGGGAAGGTCCCCTAATATATAATAAATAAGTTTAGAATTCATTTTCCCAGAATGGTAGGAGTGCATAGAGGTAAATAATGGGCTTTCAATGAATTGCTATCCATCGGAAGTGTAGGCACAATTTCCAGGCTTCAGTCTCAGAGCACACATTAAGGGCATTGGCCCCATAACCCTATATTGTGGTATGCCAAGACTACGTGGAACTGAACAGCTAACACAAAGTTGGTGATTTTCTGCTTGACAGACTTTGACCTTTACCAGGTTATTTTTATTTAGTGCATTTAAAAATACCACATGCACAGGAACGTGGCATTTTCTGTTCAAATGTGATGTACATTTGGAATAATTCCATAACCCATTCTGCTTTGGTTAAGATAACTAATGCTTGCTGCTGATCCTGGTTACCCAATATGCAAGTCCTTTGCCTTTTTATATATACTGCAAGAACAAAAAAATCCTGGAACCAAGCTAAAGTTCAATCTTACAGTTTAGATGACATTCAAAAATTACTCGAGTTTCCCTTTCACAGAATTACATTCTGAGTCAATTCGATTTAGCTTCAACCTTCACCTCACATGCTATCATTATAGATTTCAACATTCCCAAGTTTTGCATTTTCACTTTATTTTATTTTAAAAGATTTTTATCTGTTGTTCAAAGATGTCCTCTTTAAACCTCATTACATTTGTTACAAAATATTCATAACAGAAAACATGATCTGCCATTTGGGGTTTTCACTGACTTGAGCGTATTTATGTTCCCAGCTAACTTTTACATGGAGCCTGTGTGCAGGTACAGACTGGGAATACTTTCCTGCAGAATTCAGTCACTGCATCTTTGATTCATAGCTGACAGTCTCACTAATTAAAAAATAATATAAACATAACTGAAAAGTTGGGAAATAACCTCCATCATTATTAGATTGCATCTGAGAAATGTGACTTTCTGAAATGATACATATTTTATGATTTGCAATATATATTGAGCTGTTATGAATAAATGCTGAAATTATTATTTCTTGCCTTATTCCTATCAGTTGCATGATTAGATAGGTTTAATTAATTAGGTTTAATTGCCAATGTATAACCATACTCTCTTCTAAAACCTCCATGAGATAATTTCTTTGGATGATGAGCATTATTGTGACACCCTGATTAATGAAAGAAATTATCAACCATTAAAAAAATGTGTTTTGAAAGGTAATTAATAAAGAAGACTCCTTTAAAGCAAAGTCAAGGGACCTATACTAAATTTCTCAGTCAGTGCAAACTGCAGGTTGCATAAAATTAAGCTAGACATTGCATTTAATTTTATGTTAAATTGGCCCTTAGTAATCTTAATTTGTATACATGCGAAGTTGGTGCACAAACAAAATAAGAGTTCAGAAATAGAATTAAAGTATCCACGACAAATATTTCATACTGAAGTACAAACTGAGATGTATTAAATTGTTTATCTATTTTGCATATATGTCAAAAATAATTAGATATAGGAATGAGGGATAAATTTTGGTAATGTGGCTATCAATGGGGCTAACAGAGCCAGGTAATAATGAAGGAAGACTTGACCAGAGTGAACAATTAGCAATTTACATCAGGTGAGATTTAAGAAGGCACATTGGATTCTGGAATATCTCAAGAAGCCAATGGCCAGTCATTGAAATCAAGGGATATAGACAAGTACATACTCAGGTAGGAATTCATCTTTGGCTGTAGCGCGATACAGGCAGTACCACTTCACCTGGCTGTTATAATGCTCAACAAACTTACAATTCCATTGAATTCAGATTGATCTGAATTTCCAAATGGGCAGCCAAAACAATACCGCCCAATGGGCAGAATTTAATCCAGGCGACAGGGGTCTCACTGCCGACGACCCCCACCTCCCAACCGAAATAGCTGATGCATTGTTTTCTTTATGGTAAGCAATCTTCTGCAAAGTGAACACTAAGGACAGGATTTTACCGGCCCCAGGAATTGTGAATGAAGGAGAGAGGCACCAGTAAAATTACATGGGGCTGAATTTTGTCGTCAGTGAGCAGGGGCGGGGCTCGCTCGCCAACACGCAAAATAATGCAGGATGACGTCGGGGGGAACCCCCGACTTCAACTCACTCCATTTAAATCTTCAGGAAGGCGGGGGCACAGCAAAATCAGCTGTGTGCCCGCCGAGCTGTCAATGGCCAGGTGAGGCCATTGACAGGATCATTAAAACAATTAAAGGATCTGCCCGTCCAACCTTAAGGTTGGCGGGTTGGCCAGGAGCCCCAGCGGGTTTCTGAAAAACATGAAACCTCATCCACCAGCGGGATGAGGTTTCATGTAGGGTTTTAAAAAGTTTATTAAAGTTTTATTGTAATTAATGAACATGTCCCATCTCATGTGACATTGTTAAGGATGTTCTTTTTTCTATTTTTAAAATTTTTAAAGTGTCAGTGATCTCCCTGAGGCAGCACTTAGTCTCAGGGAGATGTGCCCTCTTTCGTGAGCATTCGTGAAAGAGCGCACTCTCGCTTTTGGGGAATCCCCCCCCGCCCGCACAGGAAGTGCATAACGATTCCCACCGGACTTCACGCTGGGTGGGCCTTAATTGGCCCGCCCACATAAAATGGCGGTGGGGCCCGCTTCTCTGGCGGGGATCAGCTCCTCGCCCTCTGGAGATTGGGTCAGGCCCGCCCATCCGACAGGCAGAAAATTCTGCCCATGGACTCATAGCAGATTGGGTCCCCGACCAAGTCCTGCTGACGGCGGAACCGGAATTGGGCAGGCCGCAAAAATGTGCAAAAGCCCTATTAAAGGTCTTTTTACAGGACCATAAGCATTTTGCCTATGGTGGATTGAGCCCCATCACATAAGCAGGGTGACAGCTAAATGGAAACAGCCTCCCAATGGTAGCCTGGGGGGTGGGGGAGGGCTTTTAAACAAACAGGGAACTACTGGCAGGGAAGGCAGCCCCAAAGCTCCCACATTCCATATTCCATATTCCAGACAGGTTTCCCCTCCAGTGCTCAGGGCTGCAATTTTGTAAAAACATTTTCTTGGCATACCTGCTGTAGACTGTAGAACCCCTGCCTGCCTCAGTGATAGCCACTGATCCTGCTGACCCTGGTGAGGCTACTGAGCTGCTGGCCCTCTGATTGGGCTGGAAGATCTCAGGATTGAGCTGTCATCCTTAACAGGTAGCAAGCCCAGTGGACGGCACTTAATAAGCTGCCAGCCATAAAATTAGAAGGGAAGGCCCAGCGGCCCCCTGTGCGCGCCAGTGATACACATTTCCTGTCGATGTCAGGCTTTCAACCCAAACACCAAAATTCAGGGCTTAATTTCTAATTGGCAATGAAGAAAAATCTATGATCTATGTTCTTATATTTTAATCTTCCTAATCTTCAATATGATTCAACTTATAACAGCCATCATTATAATTTATCAGCTATTATTATTAATAATATAATTTAGCACTTGAAATGTGTTGAAGACATTCACTGCTAGATGTGAATTGACAGTGGGTGTAAACATTCCTCTGTGCTTGCAGCAGATAAGAGAGTGAAAATGGATGGTGTGCTACCAGTACCACACTGCCAGGACGTAAATTTTTTCTCCTGCTGTCTCTACTAGGGTCATTATTAGTTGTTCACCCCCCACCCAACCCTTCCAAATACCGGGGAAGAGAGTCACAGGGCCTAGGATTCCAGTGCATTATTTCCTGTCCACCCCTTTTCCTACCACCCTCAAGACTAGTAGACTCAGTGCAGCTGAGTAAATGGCCCCATCAGGGCACCTGAAAGAAGAAGATCTGCTAGCGTCTTCTGCTTTTCCAACTGGTTCCCTGGTGAAGGTTTTAGTCTTGGCTGAGGCCTTAAGTCACTGTCCTGCTTCATTCTTTGAGACACTGTGGCCCTTTGAATGTTGTTCCCACCACATCAGGCACAACAATGACAGACTGCTGCAGCAACTCTTTCATTCCCCGCAGCCACTGGCAGCCTTCCGCTGGTGGGAATCCTGCTAGAAGTCTGCCTTGAAAATGTAATGACCCCCAACTCAGAAACTGGGCTGAACTTGAGCTGGGATTCAGATGAAAAGCAGAAGTGCTGCCAGGAGCATTTCAGGATGTATCAAGGAAAATTCAAGCTGGATTGTCCCATCTATGCGGAAAATTGTATTTAAAAATCTGATTCGAACTAACTTGCAACATTGTATAACTTTCAGAAAACAAACCTCATTATAAGTTTATAAATTTTGAAAAGCAAAAGTTAGTCTCCTGTTGTGTTTTCCTAAAGCTTTTTCCTGTACCCAAGAACTGTGAACGAATAATCAAGCATTTTCTTTTTTAAGGTATGAATCTATTTATTCTTTTTCTTCCATTCTGTGCCACACACCCCCTGTGGCAGAACAGACCCACTCCCATCAATTCTCTTGGGTCATTGCTAAAAGATTCATGAGAATATGACAGTAGCCTGGAAATAAATTTTCCTTCCATTTTTACTCCACACAGCAAGAAGTCCTATATAGTATTCACTGAGTGTCTTTCCATAGCAATCTATCTGAGATTGGGAACTCACTACAGTGGAAAGCACATCACCATCCCATCAGTCAATAAAACTGAATGTTGCAAATTCAGAGCACCGTATACATTCGGGGAAAAAAAGCCTGCAGAAGGATTTTTGGCAACAGAAAAGGCAATGTAGGACAATGTTCTCATTATAGGGCTAATTTCAAAAAAGAAATAATAACTTGCACTTAAAGAGTGCCTATTACAACTCAGGATGTCCTCAAATGTTTTACAGTGAAGTAAATGCTTTTGAAGTTTGGTCACCGTTGTAGTGTATGAAAGAGACAGTCTGTACACAGCGAGCTCCGAGAAACTGCAATGTGGTAATGGCCGGATTATGTTTTTTGTGATGTTGATTGAGGGACAAATATTGGCAAAAGCATCAGGGATCACCTGCCTGCTCTTCCAGAAAAAGGTGGCATGGGAGCATTTACATCCACCTGATTGGGCAGAGAGGGCCTTGGTTTTCCACAATTTTTGTTCATCTGTCTTGGGATGTTGGCATCACTGGCTAGGTCAGCATTTGTTTCCCAAACCTCATTGCCCTTGAGAAGGTGGTGATGAGCTTCCTTCTTGAATCTTTGCAGTTCATGTGGTGTAGGTACACCCACGGTGCTGTTAGGAAGGAAGTTCCAGGATTTTGACCCAGCGACAGTGAAGTAATGGCAATATATTTCCAAATCTGAATGGTGTGTAGCTTAGAGGGAACTTACATTTGGTGGTAGTTCCATGCATCTGCTGCCCTTGTCCTTCTAGGGGGTAGAGTTTGTGGGTTTGGAACGTGCTGTCAGAGAAGCCCTAGTGAGTTACTGCAATACATCTTGCAGATCATACACATTGTTGCTACCCTGCGTCAGTGGTGGAGGGAGTGAGTTTTTAAGGTGGTGGAAGGGGTGCCAATCAAGTGGGCTGCATTGTCTTGGATGTTGTTAAGCTTCTTGAGTGTTGTTGGGGTCCCACTCATCCAGGCAAGTGGAGAATATTCCATCACACTCCTGACTTGTCATAAAATTAATTGACATAAAGCAATTCCAACGCTGTTCTTTCTGTGAATGCCACTCCTCACTATGAACACAATTACATGGAATTGTCTTCATATCTAGCATTCCTTCTCTCTGTAAAAATACATGCAATTAACTCTTGGCACAGGCTTTCCCTAGTAACTTATTCTAAATTCTGTTGCCCTTTATGCCAAAACAGCATCCTGACTTCCCTTCTTATTCCTAACTTCCCAGATGCAATATTTGGCCCTGCAGCACATAGTTTCGTAGGTCTCATCCAAATGCAGCAGAATGAACCCCAAAACTTCATTCTACGACAGCCCCATACCTTGCCTTCCTTCTGTTATGGACCATCACAGTATCCTCTTGGCCACAATGCTGAAACAAAAGCCACCGCAAAAAGAACCATTCCAAAAAAGCTTTATCAAGTTGCGTTTGCATGGCAGAAAGCTGAGATGACATGACCTCTGCAACACCACTACAGCCCTCAGGCATTGGGTGGCTTCTGCTTCTTGGAAGTTGAGACATCAGTCATCACATCCTTCTTCATGATTCAGCCTGCAAGTGCTGTCGGGCAGTTGCGCACCACTTCCACACTGGAAAAGGTGGGGTTCAAATCTGTGCAATGCCTTCTGCCAATAAGTTGTTGTTGGGCTCCTCTGTGCTCCGCGGCATTGACTAAAGATTTTCTGGCAGTCCTGTCAATGCACCAAGCACTTTATCGTGCATATGCATCAGGCTTTATCTGCACCGCATTGAAATCTTCATCCGAATCCTCTGCAGCAGAAATTGTGTCTGACCTCACCCTCCAGGGCATAGCATCTGTGCATCCCCATCAATCCTGTCTGCATTAAAATGATCGGGCATGGGTCAATCATGCATCGTGATCCCCATGTCTATTTTCGGGCCTTATCCATTACCCTACACCCACAACTTTACCTCTGCCCCTTACCAATTGAACTTTATGCCACAACTAACAATAATAAGCTTGCCTACAACAACAACTTATATTTATATAGTGCCTCTAACAACAAAATATCCCATGGTACTTCACAGGAGCATTATAAAACAAAGTATGATACTGAGGAGATATTAGGTCTGATGACTAAAAGCTTGGACAAAGAGGTAGGTTTTAAGGAGTTGCATAAAGGACGCAAGGAGGTGTAGAGGTCTAGGGTGGGAATACCAGTAAGAGTAACAACACTTTGAACATTGCTGGGGAGGGAATGCTACAAATTATATTTTACTCTAAATCTAACTGACCAACAAAGGAAACAAACAACAGAAATTTTGAAAGCCTTGAATGCACGCATTGAATCCCAAGTGAATGTTACTAATGAACATTATGCATTCAACACTACAGCTCAATGTGAAAAAGAACCCATTGAACAGTATGTGGCGGCAGTAACACAGCTGGCAGAATCATGTGAATTCGGACAGCTAAAAGATGACCTGATTAAAGGTCAAATATTCTTAGAATTGCGAGACCCCTTGGTAAGAGCAAGTTTACTGAAAGAGGAGAAACTTATGCTCAGGAAAGTGATAGAAGGGTGTAGAAATGCAGAGCTTGTAATACATCAGCTGGAGCATGTGTGGCAGAGCAGACCAGAGATACATTATGCTAAGAGACATTCCCAGCTGAAAGAGTAGAACAACTGTGCACAAAGGGCAGGATACAAATATTGTGGAGGACATCATACAAAGGAAAAGGATTGCCCAGCATGGGGAAAGCAGTGTTTTAACTGCAAGAAGCCGCATCATTTTGCACACAAGTGTTTGGCTAGAAAGCAGCAAAACAAACCTATACAGATGGCCACTGGAGAGAGAGCAGCAAGAGTCTGATGAAGCACTATACACGTTACAAAGGTTGGTTCTGTCAAGTCCATCAGTGATAAATGGTGTATAACTATTTTGATGAAGACCGCAGAAGGAGGGTATCAAGAAAACAAAAAAGTGTCAGATAGGTACTGGTGCGTCAAACAACATCATGACCTTCACGGACCTGTGCGAAGTGGCTCAACATGGTGATCCAAAAATGAAACCCTTGGAAGTAAGGTTGAGTCTATATGATGGCACGATACTCATATCAAGAGGAATGATTAACCTGAGAGCCCAATGCAATGGCAAAAATGAAGATCTGGAGTTCCAGTTCATAGATGGGATGCAACAGCCACACTTCTCAGCTGGAGCAAATCTAAAGCTTGGAAGAAACTCTGAATGTGCCAACAGAGATTCACAATGTGTCACAACACAAAAAAACCATTGACCGTTGAACAGCTCCTAGAGGAGCACAAAGATGTGTTTACAGGGTTGGGATGTCTACCTGGAGAACATCATCTCGAAGTAGATGAGAGTGTAAGACCAATTCAGCATCTGCTGCAAGGAGTACCAGCTGCCCTCAAGTCAAGCCTAAAAAACAAGATAAAAGAGCTGGAAAGGAGGGGAGTAATCAGGAAAGTGACAAGTGGATTAGTAGCATGGTAGCAGTGAAATGACCTGGAAAGTTGGATGTTTGCTTAGACCCAAAGGTTCTAAATAAAGTGCTGAAGATATCTCATCGCCCCATGCCCACCATCGAAGAAATTTTGCTGCAACCTGCTAAGGCAAAGATCTTTACTACCTTAGATGCGAAGGATGGTTATTGGCAAGAGAAGCTGGATGAAAGCAGCAGCTTTCTAATTACGTTTTGGATGTTTTTTGGGAAATACAGGTTGTTGTGCATGCCGTTTGTCATTTCCATGGCTCCAGGAGAGCATCAGCACAGACAGCATGAAATAGTCAGTGATCTTCCCAGAGTGGAAGCCATAATGAGTGATCTACTAGCCATGGATGTGAAGACACAAAGGAAAAATCCATAGCTGATCATGATCAGAATTCAACTCAGCTGCTGGAGAGAGCTCACCAGATGAACCTGAAGCTGAACAAGAAAAAAGTGCAACTGAAGATGCCTGAAGTTAAGAACATTGGTCATGTACTGATAGCAAAAAGGTCTTCACCCGGATCCTGACAAGGTGAGAGTGACCAACAGATGTGAAAGCAGTGCAATAAGTTGTTGGACTCGTGAACTATTTAGCAAAATTTTTGTCCAATTTGTCATTGGCAAGTGAACCAATACGCAAGCTCAGGCAAGGATGTGCAGTGGTATTGGGGTACAGAACAAGAAATAGTGTTCACTGAAATCAAACAATGAGAGACAACAATACCAGTGCTGAAGTTCCATGGTGTCAATGATGAAGTCACCTGGCAGTGTGACGCTAGTGAGACAGGTCTTGGAGTAACCCTAATGCAGCAAGGGTAACCAGTTGCATTTGCATCCAGGGCACTAATGTAAACGGAATAACACTACCCTCAGATCAAGAAAGAGTCCCTGGCTATTGTTTTTGCTTGCGAGCATTTTCATCAATACCTGCTTGGGAGAGACAGAGTAACAGTGAAGTCTGACCACGAGCCACTTCAAAGCATTTTTCTCAAACCACTACTATCTGCACCAATGCATCTGCAAAGAAAGTTACTTGGTTTACAGGGGTATCACCTGGACATGACATATAAGCTAGGGAAACAGATGTAGATTGCAGACATGCTGTCAAGAGCAGCAGTCCCTGTAAAGAAAGTTCAGAATGCTACAACAGAATGTGAAATCTTCCAGATTCAATGTGAAGCAGGGGCTTGACATGATCTGGAAGTCATCAACCCTGTAGAGCCATTGAACCTGACAAACAAGCACCTTGCTCAAATCAAGCAAGCTACCCAACATGATGCAACTATCCAAGTGCTAGAAGAAGTAATGATCAAAGGATGGCCTGAGAGCATCAATAGTATACTTGTGGTCCCAAGAGTATATTGGGAAATCTGAGATGAATTGACAGCCTAAGATGGCATCTTGTACAAAGAAAATAGAGTCATCATTCCTAAGGAGATGGAAGGAGAGATGCTGAAGCAATCTATTGCAGGCCATCAAGGAATTTAATTGAGTCTGACAAAGGCAAAATTAGTGCTCTATTGGCAAACATGAGATAGAAAATTAATGACCACATTGGCCAGTGCAGTGCTTGTAATGAGTGCAGTCGGCTGATCAGGAAGATGGGATCTCACCAGCTATACAGAGCTTCATTCCCAGAGGTCTGAGTGTCCCCAACAATGACAATGGAACAACAACTGTTACCACGGCAACAAGTGTCATGGGAACAATACTCTCCGGACACGGAACATGACGCAGACGAATAGCCAATGACAATGTGCACACATACAATTAAGAGACCTACATGATTTAAAGACTATATATGCAATGTAGGGGCAGAGACTGGCTAACAGAATGGTTGTTAATTCATAAGAACAGTGGGTGTTTAGTGGGTAACTTGGGTAACTCACAGTTACACATATTGTGCATGCAAATGCATCTTCTGTTCATTGAGAAAAGGGGAATGTTTGGATCTTTTGTTCGTTATGAAAAGAAGGATGTTTGGGTTTTAAAATGCCACAGTACTACATGTCCTATCTGGCTTGCTGTCGTCATGTGACCTCTGCCATGAGGGAAATTCTGTAAGCTGCCATCTTACAATCAGACTGGAAAGTGCTACAATCGTTGAATGTGAAACAGATACTGCCATAGGCTCCCAAGAGTTTTTTTTGCCATTTTCTGTTTTTGTTTCAGATATCCAGCATCGGCAGCATTCTCCTTTTCAATCCCCATCTGCCTGCTTACATCCTATGTGAATATTTTGAAGAACAGCAGGGGAGTTATTCCTATTGTCCTAACCAATATTTATCCCTCAATCAACATCGTAAAAACAGATTATCTGGTCATTGTCACATTACTGTTTGTGGGAGTTTGCTGAGCACAAATTGGCTGCGGTATAACAACGACTAGACTTCAGAAGTATTTCATAGGCTGTAAAGTTCTTTGAGACATCTGGTGGTCATAACAATTTGCTATATAAATGCAAATCTTTCTTTCATTTCTTTAAAATGACGCCTATTTGGCCTACCTATCCCACCACTCAATTTGGGGTTGGTTGAATGGTCGAAACTAACATCTGCCTCTTCATGATTTTCCATGTTTTAAGCATGTCACATTGTAATCTTCAGGTTTTACCTAATCATTAATGTGGCCATGACTGGCAAGACCAGCGTCCCTAATTTCCCTTGAGAAATTGGTGATGAACCACCTTCTTGAGCTGTACAGTCCATGTGATGCAGGTCCTGACATAGTGCTGCTACATGGTTTATTGATCACCTCTACCTTCTCTCATGGACAATGATATTCATCCATTAGGGATAAAAAGAACAAAAAAAACTGCAAAAGTGCGAAAAACTGAAATAAAAACAAGAAATGCTCTAAGTCCACAGCAGGTACATTAGCATCTGAGAAGAATGACGAACATTTTGGTTAGGTCCTTCCTCAGGTGAGATTGAGTTAATGCAAGGTCAGTCATGACACTGGATTCACAAAGGTCTGTCCTGAAATATTAGCCTATCTTCCTCTGTCAGGGGCTGACTGATCTTCTCATGTTTCCAGCATTTTTCCTTTATAACAAAAACCTCCTTTAATTATTCATGAGTCCTGTCTGACATAGATGCTGTAAATATTTGGAGTCAAACAGCGGTTATAGATTTTTGGGAGCGCTCAGTACTTTCAATGGAAAAGTTGTAAACATTTTACAATTTGGGGAAATAAACATATGGAGCAGTTATAAAATATAGAATATCTGTGGACCCTGCAGGCCCTCCAAGTGAGATTTCCAGATTTTATTAACTCTGACAAACAATCAATATGGAGAAAAATGAAATATCTTAAAAGTGTGCATTACAGAAATGAAAATTGAGAGTGTTTTGGAATAACTTAAACCTTTAGAGAGAATGTTCCCAAAAAATAACTCTCATTAAAGTATTTGCAGGTTATGAAAATATTTTATTACAGACCTGTAACTGTTTCAGCCTATTGGAAGAAAAAAATGATCTAGATATCAAAGGGTCTTCAACTGATGAGGTGTTTTTTTCCCCCTATAAATATGAGTTTCCAGGGAAATACATTGTAAAATGTAAATGTTTTCCATTGGGAAAGCTTTAAAAAAAATCATGCAATTGCAGTAATAAAAGATTGCCAGGAATGGAACAGACCAAATTCAAATTTTCATTAAAAAGTCATAGTGATGCAATTTATTTTCTTGTTGCAATATTGTTATAGCCCATATGCTGCTGAAAGAGTTTCATCCCAAATGTATACATAGAATTAAACCATTAACCATTCAATGACGTAGAATATGCTTCTGCTCCCAGATGTAGATGTGATTAGCAAATTTTCAATTTCTCTGAGAAATGCTATTAATTCTTTAGGTAAAAAAAGAGATTTCGTGATGAGATCATTGAAGCGTAGCTGATATTGAAGCATTCACAGATAATCAGCATTTTGATTGAACCATAACTTTGTATTTTCTGATAAAAGCATTTTTTCCTTTCGTTGTTGCATATGATACATGTTGGGATCTGAACTAGCCACCATAGGATTACAGTAAGATACCATCAGTCCAGCCAAATTCAAACGTCAGTCACACTCAAATAGTGGATTGAATTTATGCAATATTATAAGGACCTGTTAATATATTTATAAGAAATTGCCTCACCTGCTATATTAATGAAGGTGCCAATCTCTTTCGAATAAATGGATTAATCCATTTCTTAAAATAGGAATCACATTTCATGTACCAATACATTTGCTACCAATATCACACTGCAATTTCAATCAAACTGATTTTAGGAGTGATTAGATCTTATCAAGACTCCTGTCATCATATTCAGACTAACTCACAATTTCCCCACACCTCAAAACTCCAAAACTCTTACCTCTCTCAATCTACCATTCCTTAAACAATCTTCAGGCTTTTGAAAACCAAGTGATGCACCAATTCACACTCTCTACTTCTCTTTTCAGCATTCTTTTGGAATGTGTCTCCTCAGATTTATATAGGAAATATCAGGGCATTGGAGCTGAATTTAGGATAAGGTATTCAACCTAAATCCTTAGAAGAGTACCAGCTGCCAAATTGGAAACCAGTGACTTCTGTGTCTTGTGCATGTGCGTAAGAGAGGTGTTCGGCCCCTTGCATAGGCTGATCAGGAGCTTCTTATCTGATTTTGAGAAGGTTTAGGAGAGATTTGATATAAGTGTTAACAATCGTGAGGAGTCTGGACAGTGCAGATAGAGAGAAACTGTTTCCAGTTGAGAACCCACTGATTTAAGATGAATGGCAAAAGAACCACCAGTGACCTAAGGAAAATGTTTCATTCAATGAGTTGTTAGGAGCTGGAATCCATTGCCTAAGAGGGTAGTGGAGGCAGATTCAATTGTGGCTTTCAAAAGGGAATTGGTCAATTATCTGAAAAGAAAAGGTTTACAGGGCTCTGGGGAAAGGATGGGGAAATTGCCCTTGCACAGGTCCAGCATGAACACGATAGGCTGAATAGCCTCATTCTATGCTCTAACCATGCTATGATTTCATGATTCCTTGTTTTACAATTCCATTTTGAAATTCAGCAGTGGAGTATGCGGTAGGTCTTCTTCAACCTATTCAGTTAGACTTAGGGGGACCAATGGATATCGCCAACAAAAAGATCATTTTTTTTGTTTTTACTTAACTTAAAACCATGGGCCTTATTGACCAGCTGCCTTTCCACTCACTTCTCTTCTACCCAAGACCTACCTAAGAGTTGCTATCAGCATCATAGCTGGCTAAATTAATCTATTTCAATCTGGCAAGCTGTATCAGGATACCCAATTGGCATTTGTAGCTCGCCCAGGATTATAGAGATAAGCCCCAAGGTTGAATTTGGAACAAGCCTCGGGTTTCAGTAGTTGGACACGTCCATGGGACTGTATTTTCAGCTATCACTGGACCAGGGATCGGAGGCTGGCGCAAGATAAAAATAGACCCACCAGCCTCCATGCCAGCTCCCTGGCTTCATCCTAAATCTGGGCCATCTTTGTGGAGGTTGCCCACACCCCCCCACCCCCCCCCCCCCCCCAACCTGTCCCTGCTTAATCACAGTGGTGGCCTGGCTGCAAAAAGCATTTTTAATTTAGGATTTAATCAGGTTGAAGTAAGAGCACCTCTGTCTTGAAGAACCTTCTCTCTTCCTTATCTTCGATCATAGTTTGCTGCTCTTTTCAGACTGGAAGGTCTCTGATTGGCCACCCAGCTTTGAGAACCACAATCCAACCTTAATTAGACAGGGAACCTGTCTTCAGGCCAAATAATTGAGCCCTTTGTGAAAATTGCAGTGAGTGACTGTTTCCCTCCAAGGGCAGGTTCGACACCCAGAAACAGTCCTGCCCTCTGTTTCCCACCCCCGAGGAAAAAACAGTCCGAGCATTCACCGAGTCACTGATTTTGCACCAGTTCCTCACTACAATCCATTTTTCCCCACTTGCATCTTCATCCTTCATCAGGGTTTCTCAGTTTAAACCAAAATTAAAATGGTTAAAAACTCTATGGCCCAAATCTTCCAATCTGCATCAGGATCATTGCGTCTGTTGCTGATTAGAAAAATACCCACTTACCTGGATACATTTAAAAATGCCAAACTTCTGATACAGGAAGCAGAAGAACTCCCTCAATTCAGAAACTCATGGAGAGACCTGCAAAGAGGATCAGCGCAGCTTTTAGGCTAGCTTTAATAATTAAATGCTGATATTATCCATTATTAACGGGACAATCAGTTGTAGCACCAGTATTATTAAACATTCTATTTGCTGCTGAATGCAAAGTTCAGATTCACCTCAAGCACATTAAGAGAGGAAAGGTTTTCTTGTTTTATTTATGTCGTGCTATTAATGTTTGTGGTTAGTGTTTCATCTGTGATCTGATAGTTGGACAACTCATTTTTTCCGCAAATTTCTCATTTTCATTTTCATCACCATTTCCCCTTGAAGTAATGTCATGTGGTGGCCAGCCTGCCCCTACTGCCACAGTCCCCTGCAGGCAGGAGCAGAGGCCCTGGGGAATTGATCTACTGATTGGGTTACTGTCCGTTAAGTTTCTGAGTAGACTGCCCTCCAACTTTTTCACATGTAAACTAGATAATAAAATTGTAATTTTGAAATAGATGTCCATTTTACCAATTCTTCGTGTTTCGTGATGTAGAAGCATTCTTATCAAGGTTAGTAAGGTTTGTAATTTATTTTTATCATCACAACACAGACATGATCCCACGTTATTTTGCCCCATCAGCTTTGAGATTGGCAAAAAAAAAATTGGTAATTCCATCAACAATACTACTTTGCGGCCATATGACATGTCAAGGTTTTCTTCCTTCTAATTTGGAAAATGCTACCTTTATTAGCCACACCCTTTTGATGTTTGGCTGAGAACTGACAGGGTCTCATATCATCTGTGGCCTGGAAATGCAAGTAGCAGGAAATAGAGGAAATCAAAACTAATAACTGCCTTATTCAGTCTTAATAGTTCCTCCGCTAAAATGTCAGGTTAAATGCAACATGATCCTATTGAAATCCTGAACAGTGACATCTTATTATTACTTACGTTTCCAAACATAATCACCACAGTTAATTAAACACTTCTGTAAAAATCTCCTTTGTGTTTATGAAGGTTGACATGATGAAGGAGGCGAAGTATGAAAAAAAAGGCCAACAGAAAAGCAAATGTCTAGTTCTAATTAACATGCCTTTTTATTCATGCAAAAGAAATCCACTCTCGCTACAAGAACAAGTTAAAACCTTATTTAGAGAAATTATTAAATCAGCAACACAACACAAAATAAGTGTTTGCTTTGTACTGGCTTCCTTCAAGAAACAACCATCTTAAGAATCCACTCCCTTAAGACAATAAATGTGTTCTTTATACATTCTTACTGGCTATGGTTTAGGGGATACTAGGAAAATGGAAGATCATCAAAGATGAGGTAAAGTGAACATTAGAAGTACTTCAAGAGAAAATAAAAATAGAAATAGGCTCCAGGGAAGAAGCTACAGAAGCAAAATACTCTCCAATTTTTGAGTGCCCCAAATCAATCACTGCAAAACAGTATAAAAATAGGGGAATAATTAAAAAAACAAATTAACTGAGAACTGGTGTTTTACTAAGAAAATTGTGAAATACTTCTTTAGAGTAAAACTAAATATTTACCCTTTATTGCAAAACTGGATGGAATTGGTAATAATTAATTCTCATCTTATCATTGACAGCAACATGAATTTGAGAGGTGCTCTTGCTTCACTAGCAAATGGGTATGTATATTATACAAACAGGAACGCTAGAAAATCTCTGCAGGTCAGGCAGCATCTATGGAGAGAGAAACAGAGTTGATGGTCAGGATTTTATATTGGTCAGGCAGGCTCGGTGGGGGGTGGAGCTGATCGCGGAGCTGACCGCTGCCCACAATAGGCTCGGCACTGCAATCTCATGCAGGCCGGCCAATTAAGGCCCGCCCAGTAGACTGCTACCTGTGTGGCCGGGGGGAGGAGGTAGTCGAATCCAGCGTTCTTTCACGTATTTGCACGAAAGAGTGCTTCAGTCTCCCTGAGGCAGCTCCATGTCTCAGGGAGATTGAAGCGCTTTTCAAAAAAATAAATGAAAACATTAAACATTTAATGAAACATGTCCCCTCATGTGACTGTGTCACATGAGATGGGGCATGTTTTTATTTTACAAAGAACAGTTTTTATTTAATTTGTAAAAGCTTTAGGAAGCCTCATCCCTCTCGTGGATGAGGTTTCCTAAAAACATAGCGGCCGCTGGCCTTTTCGCCCGCCCGCCAACCATAAGGTTGTACAAGCAACGTGAAATTAAGGTTAATTACCTAGTTAATGGCCTTAATAGGCCTTTCAATTATCGGCGGGCGTGCAGCCGATTCCAGGGAACGAAAGATCGCAAGACAGCGCAATGAGATCGGGGCGCATGTCTGGTGCCATCGCGCACCACTTTATATTCCGGTATGTCGGGCCCACCCCCACACGCTGAACGTAAAATGCTGCCCAATATTTCAAGTCCTGCTTCAGAACATATTGGATTCGAAACGTTAATGCTGTTCCTCTCTCCAAAGATGCTGCCAAACCTGCTGAGATTTTTCAGCATTTTTTGTTTTTATTTCAGATCTCCGGCATCCACACTATTTTACTTTTTGGGGAGGTATATTAGTATATCCAATATCCAGAAACCGCCATCCTTATCCCTGGGTATGTCCTGTCCCACCGGCAGGACAGACCCAGCAGATGTGGCGGCACAGTGGTCATACAGTCCAGAGGGAATTGCCCTGGGAGTCCTCAACATCGACTCCGGACCACATGAAGCCTCATGGCATCAGGTCAAACATAGGCAAGGAAACCTCCTGCTGATTAACATGTACCGCCCCCCCTCTCTGAATCAGTGCTCCTCCATGTAGAACACCACTTGGAGTAATCACTGAGGGTGGCAAGGGCACAGAATTTTCTCTGGGTGGGAGACATCAATGTCCATCACCAAGAGAGGCTCGGAAGCACCATCACAGACCAAGCTGGCCAAGTCCTTAAGGACATAGCACCTAGACTGGGCCTGCGGCAAGTGGTGAGGGAACCAACAAGAGGGGAAAACTTACTGGACCTCATCCTCACCAGCCTGCTCCCACAGATGCATCTGTCCATGACAGCATTCGTAGGAGTGACCATCACACAGCCCTTGTGGAGATGAAGACTGGGATTTTCCTTGCCTGCCAGTGTTAGGCATGTTCAGCGGCGTGAGCAGACAACATGGCAAGAAGGCCAAAAATTAATTCCACAAGGTCGTAAAACCAGTAAGCGATCACCCGCTCAGCCCATCGATGGCAAGCCATGTTGCCCGCCATTAGATGTCGGGAACCTCATTGTAATACATCAGCATATTATTATAAGACCAGCCAGCCGGACTCATCCACCCCCGCCCCCAGCTGGATTGTCTGCCCAAATCAACAGGAAAATACGCCAACATGTTTCACAACAGCGTATATAAGGCATGCAGTTGGTGGGCAGCACTTCGCTCGGGACTTCAACATTTGTTTGCCTACCTTGTTTCAGCACTCACAGTCAACAGCGCCAGGCTTCATAGACAGCACCACATCACTTTTAGGGGGCTCACCGGCAGGTCTCAATGTGGGTGGCTTTTCAATGGCAGCAGGGCTAGGTCTGGCTTGAGGAAGGGGGAGAAGTGGCCTCTGGCAAGAGAAGAGGCTGCAAGGCGAGAGCTGTACTGGGGAAGGAGGTTATGCCAGGGTGTGTGTGGGGCCACATGTTGATTTGTGCAAGTGGCCTCAAGATGGTGAGGGCTGAGGAGGCAGTCTCCAGAGGAGATGTGGCCAGATGGACATGTGAGGGTATGTGTGTGAGAATGGGTGTTGATGTCCCTTGAGCTGGCAGTGAATGAGATGCCAGTAAATGTGTGATGGGCTTGAGTGTGAGAGTTTAGAGCAATGAGATAGTTGCCATACCTTGGCTGCACAATGAGATCATTCATCCTCTGACAGCATTGGATGGCCAGCCTTGTACTGCCATCACCTACCAAGCCGGAGTGGTAATGGAGCTTCCCCTTCTGTAGCCAGAGCCAGGGTAGAGGAAATTCAGAGTGGGCCTCCACGGGATCCCAAGGGCACTCGAAGATTGTAGTCTTCTCATCTTTCAGGGCCATGTCTTGTTTGCTACAGTGCTGGGCTGGAATCACTGATCACAGCTGGACTATAAATGTGGTGCCTGGTATGATGATGCAGCGAGGTGAAGATGTTTGGGGGGGGGGGCGGTGCGAATGTTATGTTTCTCAGAATGCATAAGTAATGCGGCCAGTTTGAGATGATATAGCATGAAAACCTGCCATGGTGGCCGGCCAGTAAAACATCGTTTTACCCACCGGCTACCGCATTTAGTGCAAAACTGGGGTGATTCCGTCCAAAGTCTCATATTCACATGAGGATACTCTCCATTGTGTTATGTGGCATTACCACCATGCTAAATGGGATAGATTTAAAGAGACCTAGCAACTCAAGACTGGGCAACCATGAGGCACTGTGGGCCATCAGCAGCAGCAGAATTGTACTCAACAACTAACTGTAACCTCATGGCCCGGCGTATCCTCTAGTCTACCATTACCATCAAGCCAGGGAATCAACTCTGGTTCAATGAAGAGTGCAAGAGGACATTTCAGGAGCAGTACTGGGCATAATAAAAATGATGTGTCAACCTAGTGAAACTACAACACAGGACTACTTGCATGCCAAACGGCATAAGCAGCAAGTGATAGACAGAACTAAGTGATTCTACAACCAACGGATCAGATCTAAGCTCTGCAGTCCTACCACATTCAATTGTGAATGGTGGTGGACAACTAAACAAGTCACTGGGGGAGGCTCCACAAATATCCCATCCTCAATAAGCCCAGCACATCAGTGCAAAAGATAAGGCTGAAGCATTTGCTACAATCTTCAGCCACAAGTGCCGAGTGGATGATGCATGCTGGCCACCTCAGGAGGTCTCCAGCATCAGAGATGTCAGTCTTCAGCCAATTCGATTCACTCCACATGACATCAAGAAATGGCTGAAGTCTCTGAGTACTGTGGGCCCTGACAATATTCTGGCAATAGTACTGAATACTTATGCTCCAGAACTTGCCGCACCCCTAGCCTAGCTTTTCCAGTACAGCTACAACACTGGCTTCTACCCGATCATATGGAAAATTGCCCAGATATGTCCTGTACACAAAAAGCAGGTCAAATCCAACCTGGGCAATCACCATCCCATCTGTCTACTCTCCATTATCAGTAAAGTAATAGAAAGGGTCATCAACAGTGCTATCAAGCAGCACATGTTTAGCAATAACCTGTTAGTGATGCTCGGTTTGGGTTCCGCCAGGGTCACTCAGCTTCTGACCTCATTACAGTCTTGGGTCAAACATGGACAAAAGAGCTGAACTCCCAAGGTGAGGTGAGAGTGATAATATTTAACCGAGAGTGGCATTAAGGAGCCCTAGCAAAACTAGAGTCAGTGGGAATCAGAGGAAAACTCTCCACTGGTTGGAGTCATACCAGCACAAAGGAAGATGGTTATAATTGTTAGACGTCAATTATCTCAGCCCCAGGACATCACTGCAGGAGTTCCTCAGGGAAGTGTTCTCAGCCCAACCCTCTTCAGCTGCTTCATCAATGACCTTCCTTCTAACATAAGATCAGAAGTGGGGATGTTCGCAGATGGTTGTACAATGTTAAGCACAATCTATGACTCCTCAGATACTGAAGCAGTTCATGTCCAAATGCGCCAAAGACTTGTCAATATCCAGGCTTGGGTTGACAAGGGGCAAGTAACATTTGTGCCACACAAGCACCAGGCAATGACTATCTCCAACAACAGAGAATCTAACCATCGCTCCTTGATGTTCAATGGCATTACCATCACTGAATTCCCTATTATCAACATCCTGGGGTTACCATTGACCAGAGACTGAACTGGACTAGCCATATAAATACTGTGGCTATAAAAACAGGTCAGAGGACAGGAAACCTACAATGAGTAACACACCTCTTGACTCTCCAAAGCCTGTCCACTATCTTTAAGGCACAAGTCAGGAGTTTGATGGACTACTCTACACTTGCCTGGATGAGTGAAGCTCCAACTCAAGAAGCTTGGCACCATCGGAGGACAAAGCAGCCCACTTGATTGACATCCCTTCTACAAACATTCACTCCCTCCACCAACAGTGGTAGCAGTCTGTACCATCTACAAGATGTGCTGCAGGAACTCACCAAGGTTCCTTAGACAGCACCCTCCAAACCCATGCCCTCCACCATCTAGAAGGACAAGGGCAGCAGTTACATGGGAACACCACCACCTGGAATTTCCTCTCCAAACTACTCACCACACTGACTTGGAAATATATCGCCGTTCCTTCACTGTCACTGGGTCAATATCCTGGAAATTCCTTTCTAACAGCACTGTGGGTGTACCTACACCACATGGACTGCAGCAGTTCAAGGAGGCAGCTCACTACCAGCTTCTCAAGGACAATTAGAAGGGGCAATAAATGCTGGCCTTGCCAGCGATGCCCACACCCAATAAATGACTAAAAATAAGAAAATGCAGAGAATGTTGATTAGAATTTTCTAAAGATTATGTTATATATACATTTTTTAAAGCAAAGGTTTACAAGTTCTGAACATTGTGAATTTGAAATGGAATCAGAGATTGCCGGTATTCTAAATAGGATCTGAAAAATAACTATCCCTTTTCTGGTCCTAGCAAAGGACCTCAATCAAATTATTAATATTTTATACAGTTTCACTGTTCTCTGTTTTAACTTTTATAAAACAGTGTTAGAGCCATATCATATGCCCATGAAATTTATTGGGAGATGGACGCTGCACTTTTTAAAAGCAACATGGAAAATGGAGTCATAGAGTTATACAGCACAGAAACAGGCCCTTCGGCCCATTGTGTCCATGCCAGCCATCAAGTACCTAATCCCATATTCTAATCCATATTCTAATCCATCAAGTATTCTAATCCCATTTTCCAGCACTTGGCCAGTAGCCCTGTATACTATGGCGTTTTGAGTGCTCATCTAAATACTTCTTAAATGTTGTGAGGGTTCCTGCCTCTACCACCCCCCCGCAGGCAGTGTGTTCCAGATTTCAACCATCTTCTGGGTGAAAAAAGATTTTCTAAAATCCCCTCTAAACCTCCTGCCCCTTACCTTAAATCGATGCCCCCTGATTATTGACACCTCTGCTAAGGGGAAAGGTTTCTTCCTATCTACCATATTTATGCCCCTCATAATTTTGTATATCTCTATCAGGTCCCCCCCTCAGCCTTCTGTGCTCTAATAAAACAACCCTAGCTTTATTCATTTTTGGGACTTGTGAATTACTACGGTAAGTTCATTTCCAGTTTGGTGACGAAAGCAGCACCACTAAATAATCTGCTGAAGAAGAATGCAAAATGGGATTGGTCACAAGCCTGTCAGCCTGGCTTGTGATGCATCTGGATATGATGCTGGAGCTGTCATCTCCCACACATTTTCTGATGGCAGTCAAAGGCCCATTGCATACGCCTCATGCACATTGTCTAAGGCAGAACAAAATTATGCCCAAATTGAGAAGGAAGCTCTTAGACTAATCTATGGAGTCAAGAAGTTCCTCAAAATATTTGAATGGGCGTAAATTCACATTAATTACAGGCCACAAGCCTTAACTGGTTAGCCTGAAGTCACAAACCCTGACACTTGCTGCTGCACACCTACAAAGGTGGGCACTGATCTTACCTGCTTACCAGTATAAAATTACATTTAGCTCTGCTGAGAATCATGGAACTACGCATGCACTTTCCAGACTTCCGTTACACCACAGCTCAACAACCCAAAGTGAAGTCACTGCTTTCAATGTGAACCAGATAGACATGTTACCTATTAAAGCGGATCAAATTCGACTTGAAACACAGAGGGATGCTCTGCTCTCCAAAGTTTACCTGTACGGACAGAAGGGTTGGTGTGTACCTCAAGAAGTGGCTACTAAGCTTAAACCTTACAACGTGCATAGATTTGAGCTGACTCTGCAAGATGGTAAAACAAAAACAGAATTACCTGGAAAAACTCAGCAGGTCTGGCAGCATCGGCGGAGAAGAAAAGAGTTGACGTTTCGAGTCCTCATGACCCTTCGACAGAACTTGAGTTCGAGTCCAGGAAAGAGCTGAAATATAAGCTGGTTTAAGGTGTGTGTGTGGGGGGCGGAGAGATAGAGAGACAGAGAGGTGGAGGGGGTTGGTGTGGTTGTAGCGACAAACAAGCAGTGATAGAAGCAGATCATCAAAAGATGTCAACAACAATAGTACAATAGAACACATAGGTGTTAAAGATAAAGTTGGTGATATTATCTAAACGAATGTGCTAATTAAGAATGGATGGTAGGGCACTCAAGGTATAGCTCTAGTGGGTTTTTTTTTTATTTTATATAATGGAAATAGGTGGGAAAAGGAAAATCTTTATAATTTATTGGGAAAAAAAAAGAGAAGGGGGAAACAGAAAGGGGGTGGGGATGGGGGAGGGGACTCACGACCTAAAGTTGTTGAATTCAATATTCAGTCCGGAAGGCTGTAAAGTCCACTAGAGCTATACCTTGAGTGCCCTACCATCCATTCTTAATTAGCACATTCGTTTAGATAATATCACCAACTTTATCTTTAACACCTATGTGTTCTATTGTACTATTGTTGTTGACATCTTTTGATATTCTGCTTCTATCACTGCTTGTTTGTCGCTACAACCACACCAACCCCCTCCACCTCTCTGTCTCTCTATCTCTCCGCCCCCCACACACACACCTTAAACCAGCTTATATTTCAGCTCTTTCCTGAACTCGAACTCAAGTTCTGTCGAAGGGTCATGAGGACTCGAAACGTCAACTCTTTTCTTCTCCGCCGATGCTGCCAGACCTGCTGAGTTTTTCCAGGTAATTCCTGGGGATGGGGGAGGGGACTCACGACCTAAAGTTGTTGAATTCAATATTCAGTCCGGAAGGCTGTAAAGTCCCTAGTCGGAAGATGAGGTGTTGTTCCTCCAGTTTGACTGCCACTGCTCTTCAAGAAATGCCTACCTCCTTGAAGAAGTTCTGTTCCTCTCTGCGACAAGATTTCCGGATTTCTCTGTTGCCTTGTTCACCTTCATTGCTTTCCATTTCTCTCCTAGTGTTTGACAAGGTGTTTACTAAAACCCGCTTTCACAGCCATATCTCCTTTCTCAGTGACTGTCTCCGTCTCCGACTTACCCCACATGGATTTCAACTGAAATTCCACCCCTCATGTTTCGAACCCACCCAGGATTACAGGTATCTCCGGGACATAAAACGTTTCTCGGACTGCTGTTCCCGTCACATTCTGAAATCCACTCTCAGTGCCATGCGCCGCCATATGAACACACTCGACCTCTCCCTCCAGCAGCACCGCCGTACCCTTTTTCAAAGCTGCGCGTGCCCCCAGTTTCATTTTATCCTTCGGCTCATCCGACGCCTCAACAAGAAACTTTTTCTCTTTCTCTCAAGTGCTAAGGAACGCAAGCTCCAACAACTCATCGACTCCAACACCCATCTAGGACCCTCCACCCCTGCCTGTCCCTCCGTCCCCACCCCATCTTCCAATCCCAACCCCAGCCGAGTATTCACTATACCCCCTGACCTTCCCCTCTCCGATGCTGAACGTTCAGTGCTCAGCAAAGGACTTAGTTTCATACCCTTACGCCCTCACCTCAATGAATTTCGGGCTCGGCATGATACTGAACTCTTCTTCCGCCGTCTTCGTCTCCGGGCTCACTTCTTTGGGCAGGAGTCCTCTCCCAGTTCAACGGATCCTTTTACCCATCTTCAATATTCTCCCTCCACCTGGACCCCTCCCTCTGGATTCTTACCTTCTCCCGATCTTTTCATTGAGAACTGTCGGCGCGACATTAGTCGTCTCAATTTCTCTGCTCCTCTCACCCATTCTAACCTGTCTCTCTCTGAACTTACTGCACTCCATTCTCTCAGGTCCAACCCTGACATTGTCATCAAACCCGCTGACAAGGGTGGTGCTGTTGTTGTCTGGCGCACTGACCTCTACCACGCGGAGGCTGAGCGTCAACTCGCAGACACTTCCTCCTACCTCTCCCTGGACCATGACCCCACCACTGAACATCAAGCCATTGTTTCCAGGACTGTCACTGACCTCATCTCCTCTGGGGATCTCCCTCCCACAGCTTCCAACCTGATAGTTGCCCAACCTCGGACGGCCCGCTTCTATCTCCTACCCAAAATCCACAAACAGAACTGCCCCGGTAGACCGATCGTCTCAGCTTGCTCCTGCCCCACAGAACTCATTTCTCGTTATCTTGACTCCCTTCTCTCTCCCCTTGTCCAGTCCCTTCCCACCTACATCCGTGATTCCTCTGACACCTTACGTCACATCAACAATTTCCAGTTCCCTGGCCCCTACCGCTTCCTCTTCACCATGGACGTCCAATCCCTCTACACCTCCATCCCCCACCAGGATGGTCTGAGGGCCCTTAGCTTCTTCCTCGAACAGAGGCCCGAACAATCCCCATCCACCACTACTCTCCTCCGTCTGGCTGAACTTGTTCTCACGCTGAACAATTTCTCCTTCAACTCCTCTCACTTCCTCCAAATAAAAGGTGTGGCTATGGGTACCCGCATGGGCCCCAGCTATGCCTGTCTCTTTATGGGGTATGTGGAACATTCCTTGTTGCAGTCCTACTCCGGCCCCCTTCCACAACTCTTTCTCCGGTACATCGATGATTATTTCGGTGCTGCTTCATGCTCTCGTCAGGACTTGGAAAAATTTATTAATTTTGCTTCCAATCTCCACCCCTCCATCATTTTCACGTGGTCCATCTCTGACACTTCCCTTCCCTTCCTTGACCTCTCTGTCTCAATCTCTGGTGATAGACTGTCCACCAATATCCATTACAAACCCACCGACACCCACAGCTATCTCGACTACAGCTCCTCACACCCCACTTCCTGTAAGGACTCCATCCCATTCTCTCAGTTCCTTCGCCTCCGTCGCATCTGTTCCGATGATGCTACATTCAAAAACAGTTCCTCTGACATGTCCTCCTTCTTCCTTAACCGAGGTTTTCCACCCACGGTCGTTGACAGGGCCCTCAACCGTGTCCGGCCCATCTCCCGCGCATCCGCCCTCACTCCTTCTCCTCCCTCCCAGAAACATGATAGGGTCCCCCTTGTCCTCACTTATCACCCCACCAGCCTCCGCATTCAAAGGATCATCCTCCGCCATTTCCGCCAACTCCAGCATGATGCCACTACCAAACACATCTTCCCTTCACCCCCCTTATCGGCATTCCGTAGGGATCGCTCCCTCCGGGACACCCTGGTCCACTCCTCCATCACCCCCTACTCCTCAACCCCCTCCTATGGCACAACCCCTTGCCCACGCAAAAGATGCAACACCTGCCCCTTCACTTCCTCTCTCCTCACCGTCCAAGGACCCAAACACTCCTTTCAAGTGAAGCAGCATTTCACTTGCATTTCCCCCAACTTAGTCTACTGCATTCGTTGCTCCCAATGTGGTCTCCTCTACATTGGAGAGACCAAACGTAAACTGGGTGACCGCTTTGCAGAACACCTGCGGTCTGTCCGCAAGAATGACCCAAACCTCCCTGTCGCTTGCCATTTTAACACTCCACCCTGCTCTCTTGCCCACATGTCTGTCCTTGGCTTGCTGCATTGTTCCAGTGAAGCCCAACGCAAACTGGAGGAACAACACCTCATCTTCCGACTAGGGACTTTACAGCCTTCCGGACTGAATATTGAATTCAACAACTTTAGGTCGTGAGTCCCCTCCCCCATCCCCACCCCCTTTCTGTTTCCCCCTTCTCTTTTTTTTTCCCAATAAATTATAAAGATTTTCCTTTTCCCACCTATTTCCATTATATAAAATAAAAAAAAAACCCACTAGAGCTATACCTTGAGTGCCCTACCATCCATTCTTAATTAGCACATTCGTTTAGATAATATCACCAACTTTATCTTTAACACCTATGTGTTCTATTGTACTATTGTTGTTGACATCTTTTGATATTCTGCTTCTATCACTGCTTGTTTGTCGCTACAACCACACCAACCCCCTCCACCTCTCTGTCTCTCTATCTCTCCGCCCCCCACACACACACCTTAAACCAGCTTATATTTCAGCTCTTTCCTGGACTCGAACTCAAGTTCTGTCGAAGGGTCATGAGGACTCGAAACGTCAACTCTTTTCTTCTCCGCCGATGCTGCCAGACCTGCTGAGTTTTTCCAGGTAATTCTGTTTTTGTTTTGGATTTCCAGCATCCGCAGTTTTTTTGTTTCTATCACTGCTTGTTTGTCGCTACAACCACACCAACCCCCTCCACCTCTCTGTCTCTCTATCTCTCCGCCCCCCACACACACACCTTAAACCAGCTTATATTTCAGCTCTTTCCTGGACTCGAACTCAAGTTCTGTCGAAGGGTCATGAGGACTCGAAACGTCAACTCTTTTCTTCTCCGCCGATGCTGCCAGACCTGCTGAGTTTTTCCAGGTAATTCTGTTTTTGTTTTGGATTTCCAGCATCCGCAGTTTTTTTGTTTTTATCTCTGCAAGATGGTTGTTTGTTATGGGGAATCAGAGTTGTTAGTCCTCCAAAATTCCAAACATGAGTGTTAGAAGAATTTCACCTCAGGTACAAGGGAATCATCAAAATGAATTCATTAGCTCATCTACATGTATGGTGGCCACATCTAGATAAAGACATTGAAGTCCAGCGATTGCCTTCCATGCCAAGAAATGAAGTCTTCTTCTGCACCTGCCCCATTACATCCGTGGGCTTGGCCTGACCACCCATGGCAGAGACTTCATGTGGACTTTGCCGAGCCACTTGTCAGACACACATTCCTGATTGCGGTGGATGCCCGCACAAAGTGGCCTCATATTATTCCCCTGAAGTCAACTACTTCAGCAAAGACCATTGATGCTCTCTGGAATGTGTTCACTACTTTTGGATTGCCAGAGCAGATTGTGTCTGACAATGGCACACAGTTCACATCGTATGAATTTCAAACATTCCTGAAAAGCAATGAGATCAAGCAGATTCTCATCTCGCCTTACTACCCATCCTCAAATGGTGAAGCAGAGCGCTTTGTCCAGATATTCAAAACAGCCATATTGAAGCAGAGGACGCAAACAGATTGGAAGTTGAAGCTGAAGGATTTTTTGATGATGTATCATAATACTCCACATTCAACAACAGCTGATGTTTGGAAGACGACTGCGTACCAGAATGGATTTGCTGTGTCCAGATTTGAAAGGAACGATTGGTTCAAGGCAACTTAATCAGAAAAGGTTACATGACACAAGTAAACCAGCTCGAGAGTTTAATGTGGATCACTCTATTTGGGTCTGAAATTACTGTGGGACATCAAAGTGGCTCCTGGGAAGAATCATCAAGCATCGAGGACCAGTGACCTATCATGTTGAATCTTCCTGTGGAATCTGGAAGAGACACACTGACCAGATTAGAGAAGCCAAGTTCAAAGAACCAAATTTCCTGGGATCTCCAGACACAGTGAAAGACTCCTGTGAAACATCTGCTCCAGTTGGTGAAACCCAACTTGATTCAACTGACAAACCTATAGCTCCTGCAGCTGCAAATGTTGAACCTGAACGGAAACAAGTGGAACAGCAAAACCTTCTCTTTCTAAGCAAACAAGCTGAAATACCTAAGCCAAAACTCGTCTCTAGACCAAAGCAAATCTGCAAACCACCTGACTGATTTGTTTTTGGCTAAAGGGGGAGGAGATGTGATGTTTGTGGTTAATGTTTATGCTTTTATTTAAAACAACATTATAGTTAAAAAGAATTGTTATTTAAAACCTGCGAGTAGGGTGTGCTAAGTCCCAGATGTATTGCCCTCTGGTGGAGAATAAGGAATACAGGAACCTTCTATTTGTCATACAGGAAGTTGGAGTTCAGAAACAAATAGCTGTGTGTGTATTCTTAATTGTGACAAAACACATCAATCTCTGATTCACAATTATTTCTGTGATGTTATTTGTATCTTCTATATTGAAAACAGGTGCAAAATATCTGTTCAATTCATCTGCTATTTTGTTATTTTCCATTATTAATTCCCCATACTCACTCACTGGAGGACCAATGCTCACTTTACTTAATCTTTTCATAGAGTCATAGAGATATACAGCACAGAAACAGGCCCTTCGGCCCATAGTGTCCATACTGGCCATCAAGCACCTCTCGCTCCTAATCCCATTTTCCAGCACTTGGCCTGTAGCCTTTACAACTATCTATAGAAACTCTTACTATCTGTTTTTATATTTCTAGCTAGCTTTCACTTGTACTCTAAGTTCTCCCTCCTTTATCAATCTTCTAATCATTCTTTGTTGTTCTTTATATTCTGTTCAATCTTCTGACCTGCCACTTATCTTCCTTTCACTTTGATACGATCTTTAACCTCCTTCGTTAGCCATGGATTGTGTGTCCCTTCCTCTAGAATCTTTATTTCTCAATGGATTGTGCCTTTTCTAAGTATTCTGAAATATCTCCTTAAATGTCTGCCACTGCAACTGTACCTTCTTATCTCTTAATTTCTCAGCTCACTTCAGCCAGCTCTGTTTTCATGATTCATAATTGCCCTTATTGAAGCTTCAAACACTAGTCTTAGATCTGCTCCTCTCTCCCTCAAAATGAATGTGAAATTCAATCATATTATGATCACAGCTACCTTGGGGACATCTTCACTCTGAGGTTGTTGATTAATCCAATCTCATTGCACAATACCTGATCTAGAATAGCTTGTCCTCTGGTTGGTGCGAGAAGGTGCTGCTTAAGAAACTGTCCCAGAAACACTCTCTGAACTCATCATCTAGCCTACCTTTACCGATCTGATCTGAATCACCCATGATTATCGCTGTAACTTTCTCACAATACACCATTATTTCTTCCTGTATACCCCATCCTACAGTGTGGTTACTGTTAGGGGGTCTATAAACCACTCCCACAAGTGACCTCTTATCTTTACTACTTCTCATCTCTACCTAAATTAATTCTACATCTTGATTTCCAGAACTCAAGACATCTCTCTCCATTGTATCAAGTCATCCTTAATTAGCAGAGCTAAACCTCAACCATTTCCTAGCTTCCTGTCCTTCCCAAATGTCATGTACCCTTGAATATTTAAGTTCCAGTCTTTGTCATCCTGCAGCCATATCTCAGATCAGATCATACGTATTTATTTCTAATTGCGCTGTCAATACATCTGTTTTGTGCATTCAGATAAAGAACCTCTAGCTGTCTCTTTTTACTATTTTGTAACCTCTAGCCTTATCTGCTGGAATAGTCTTAAGTTTGTGCACTCTTAGCTTTGTACACTCTGTCCCTTCCTGCCACGCTCTGATCATCATTTCCCTTATTCCTATTTTGCTCTCTTGCCTTGTCTTGTCTACTTAATTTATCCCATTCTCCCAAACTTGATCCCTCGCCCCCACTATTCACATTAAAATCCTCCCTATCATCCGAGTTATACAATTTGCCAGAACACTGGTCCCAGCGTGGTTCAGGTGAAAACCCATTTTTACCACACCAAACTTTGAGCCACATATTTAACACTTTAATTGGATTTATCCTACACCTATCTGCTTGTGGCTCATGTAGTAATCCAGAGCTTATTACATTTGAGGTTTTGCTTTTTAATTTAGCCCTATCTGCTCATACTCCATCAGCAGAACCTCTTTCCTAGTCTTACCGATGTCATTAGTACCTACGTGGACCATGACTACTGGACCCTCCACCTCCCAATACAAGTTCCTCTCCAGCCCAAACTAAAAGTCCCGAGCCCTGGCACTGGGCAGGCAACACAGCTGTCTACCCTCCTGCTCTCGGCTGGAGAGAAGTGTGTATATCACTTTCACTACAGGGGCTTGACCATAACTTTGACTGAAAGGCCAGAAATATCCAACTTTCTTTGTCTTCAGTGAATTCAGAGAATCCTTCAGGCCTGCAATGTTTCAGCCTGTTTCCTTTCTTTTACCTTCCAAGCAATTTAAGTACATTTTGCAACTTTATAAATCATAGCCTGAACTTTTAGCATGTTAGGTGAATGCAATTGGCAGGGCCGGAAGAGGATGTGAATCTGCTCTTGCCTACGATCGGCTCCCAACATCAATTTCACACTGGCTGGCCAATTAACTGCCAGCCAGGGGGGAAACGTGTGCTAAGAAAAGCTCAGCACTGCCGATGGGGGTGGGAAGAGTGCAGGCACTGAGACTAGAAAGGATGTGGGTGGGGAATTTTAAAGAGAGCTCCCTGAAGGCTGGTAGTCTGCACTCAGAGCCTCAGGGGGCTGCTGTGGAGCTCGCATTATTTGACACTTTGCTTGATTGAAGGTGCTGCTACTGTCTTCAGAATGTCATCATTACCAGAGCCCAGGCCAGGCATGATAGAAATGCTCAGAGCCAGTCTGCCCTTTGTTTTTCCAATGAGCATCTAAGGGTTTTGCTAAAGCAGTGAGTGACGGACGTGATATCCTGCTGCCCTGGGATGGCAAGAGGAGGCCAACTCATGTCACAAAGGAGGTGGCAGACCTGGTCAGCAACCATGGTGTCGTTTGCAGAACCTGGATCCAGAATAGGAAAAGGTTCAATGACATTCTGCACTCTGCCAGGGTGAGTATTGATTCCAGTTGGAATCATGGATACATGTCTTTACGGGTGGCAGTATGTGTTGGTGCTCATGGGTGTGAAATGCAGAGCCCAATGTGGCACATAATCAAGTGTCTTGATAGACCATGGCTGGCATGTATGTCAGGATGATGTGTGACAATGTGATGGGCAAGTGAACCAATGCTTTTGCAGGGTGGGGGGAGGAGGGAATGGGGAGAAGGCTGGAATGTCCATTTTTTCCTTACAGGAGAAGGGGAGTTACAATACACAGGAGCGAGGACGGACAAGTGGTGGGATCCCAAACATTCTTCTCTTAAGTCAGGAGGGGGAGCAAGCCCTGGAAATATCCTGTAAATGTGGAGCCAGGCCCACTGGTCATGGAGAGGCAGGGGTATCAGATGAGGGAAACAGTCCAGTGGACAGGGAAGAGATTGGGGGAGGGTATTGGAGATGTAGGGCAGTTGTTGTAAGACTGACATGTTAAATCCACTAATCCCCATTGCTTGTCAACTCAGAAGTCTTTACTCAGCCAGTTGACCATTCTGAGAAGCAATCAGACTGCATGCACTCACTCCTCGTAATGCCATTTAATACTGACTTTTTGTCTTCCTCCCTCAGATGGCTCATCATCACATATCAAGGAGGACCCTGAGGACCCTCCCTTGACCTTCAAGGATGACCAGCTGGCAGATGCCCCCACGTCACATCTCCTGTCTGCACCATGCACCAATGCCAGTACTGGCACGTCAGTGGGCATATGTGTATTGGTGCAGATGATAGTGCACAATGGTGAAGGTACATCACACTCACCTGAGGAGCTGATGGAGGCAGAGCATCCCCAGGGCACTGGCAGTCAGAGGATGGGGCCTACACAGGCTCCGGCGACCAGAGGACAGCCACCAAGGTAATCAAGACTGATGGGACATCAGAGTCAGCAGGCTGCCTCCAATGCAGCTGCCAGTGAGTGGGTACCACCAATAAGTAGCACTTGCAAGTGGGAATTTAAGTCACAATGATCACATTAGGGAGTCTCATGGGCGATTAATGTCTCTTGGCATACATGTATCTATGCCTTAATGATTAAAATGTAACATTATTTTCAATGGCCTTATTGTGTGTCATGCAATTGATAGGGAAGAGGCCTGGGAGTTATGTGTCATATATCATAGGTCTGTACTTGACTTAAGGGTCACAGGAGTGCCTCATCAGTAAAATCAGTGAGGTGGCTTTTCCCTTGCCATCACCTTGACTCCTTGCTTTGGATTCCTAACTGAAAGTACTCTGAATCAAGGCCTCCCTGGTCTCCCTGGTCTCACATAAGCACCCTCACATCAGGATCTTGCTTCTCACATGGGGGCTCCTCAGTCTCCTTGTCAGACTCAGCACTTGAATTGTCCTCTCCAGCCTCAGGAGCAGGATCGCTGTCTTCATCCTTCAATGGGTCTCCCCTTGGCAGAGCAAGCTTGTGCAATGCACAGCAGAAAGCAACAAGGAATACACACACAGGAGGATATTGAAGTGACCCTTCTGAGCAATCCAGGTAGCGAAAGCGCATCTTGAGTTGGCCTATGGTCCTCTCAATAACTGCCCTTGTGGAGGCATGACTCCAGTTGTTGCTCTCCTTGGCTGCAGTCCTTGGGTGCCTCAGTGACATCATCAGCCACTTTTTAAGCGGATAGCGTTTGTTGCCCAGGAACCAGCCATCAAAGCATGCCGGAACAATGAACAGCCTTGGCACCTGGGATTGGTAGAAGATGCAGGCATCATGGCATCGTCCTGGAAACCTGTCACAAACCTGCAGTATCTGACTCTTGTGGCCGCACACAATATGGACATTGAGAGAGTGGTACCCCTTTCAATTGACAAAGGCACTCGGCTCATCTACTGGCCCCTTTATGGGCACATGCAATGGCTCCCTGGATGCGGCAAAATCAGCAATGGCAGCAACTCTCTGGCTCGCTCTGCCTGGCTGGCCTCGTCAGTCCTGAAGTGAATGAAGGTACAGACCCTTCGGAACGGTGCATCTGTGTTCAACTTGTGCAGCTGTGGGCAGCCAATTGGGAGACACCAAATAGATCTCCTATTGAAAATAACCTGAGGCATAAAAGTTCAGGGTACCTGTCACCTTTAGAGCCACTGGCACAGGATGGCCATATACAGAGTTGGAGGCAATTTCAGGGCCATTTCGCATATGTAGTTGGTAATGTCCCTGGAGAGGTGGAACCTTGTTCAGCATTGAACTTAAGATGTCAAGATAGCGTGAGCGCTGCCTGTAGATTCTGCCTGCTGGATAATGGCACCTTCTCCAGATCCTCCTGACTTGAATTTCCTGCTAGCCCTGCACCCCTTCTGGCTTCCCCTCTTGTACCATTAGTCCTCTGGGATGCTGCTTGAGGGTGAATGGTCTCCTTTCCATTCCGGTCCTCTCCTCCTCATCTAGGGAAGTTCCCTCCAGCAGAGTAAACAATATTCATTTTTGTACAGATGGCTGTATAGGACAGTGCACTGAAGGGTCCTCTTGGCAGAGAGCAGCCCCTGCAAATGCTGAGAAATTAGAGAGTTCTCCAGAACACCAGAAAGATGCCAGAAGCTATCTGTAAACCAATTCCAACCAACCCATGTCAAAACTCCTAACTACTCACCTTACCAACATCCTGTTGGACTTTAACCCCGCCCTGGATGTAAAATGAATGAAAAATGTCAAGGTTTCCTGGCCATGTGGCCCATGAGCTAAGCGTAGAATCACACAGGCCACTCAAAATTGCAGCCAATTAATTTTTAAATGGGCTTAATTATTTAACTATTGACGGGCGCGGTTCTGACTTTCGCGTGTGGCTGCCAACCGAACTATGGTGAGGACACCCTCCCAACGTCATCATGCCCATTTCACTTTGAACATGTCAACCGTGCGCCCGCCTAGTCAGCGCAAAATTCTGACTCATCTTCCCTTGTGTATGTGTGTGTGTGTGTTTGTGTGTATTTGTGTGTTTAAAGAGCGAATATTGTTGCATTTACACTTTAGCTTTGGTGAAAAATAAATGCTTATCCTTTCTTTTGATTTAAACTTACAAGAAAGCCTGTTTTGCGTCTGTTCTTTAAAGTTGCAGCACTAAATGGGGAGGACAATCCTTCTCAAATGTTCATCCTGTTGGGGTCAGCCAAGAGGTGAGAAAAGGGGGAAACTTATCCCACATCTCCATCCATAACAACAAGAAGATATATTTACATTTTTCTATTGGGGAACAGTTTACTTCAGATCCACCATTTTACAAGAAATTATTAAACATTTTATTCATCTTGTGTCATAACTCCATAATAATACTGGCACCATGTGTAATACTGATGCTATTTAGCAATACCTGTCACAGCACCATTCTATTTTACTCACCTCCATATGCAGTGGCATAAGCTTACAATGTTATTTATTACTGATGCAATATCATGGAGGAGGCAAGGTTCTGTGCAACAACCAAAAATGTTTGTAAATAAAAATTAAAGATAATGGATAACAATCTCTTCCCCCAATTAAACCTAAATAACAAACGATATCCATGCCAATTCTAGCTTGATTTCCTATTTTACAATCAGTAAGCCAAGCTGAACGAATGGCCACTTTAAGTAAATATTGTTTCACCAGTCCTCTTGGGAACTCAAGCACCATAAGAACAGTTGCACAGAAGTCCATTGCAAATCTATTTAAATTTTATTTATCCAGTGCTGTATAATTTTGCATCACATCAGTGAATCAGCTACCGTAATAGCACCATGGCTCCATGAATGTCTATTAATGTCAGCATTGGCACTTGATGCATGTAATGAAAAGCATCTCGCCTGGGGTATTTAGCATCATTTTGGAAGTGAACAATCTTGATGTTTTTGGATCAGCTTTTGTAAATTTATAGCCAAGTGTCAAGGGTACGCAGTAAACTGACTGAAAATCAAAACTCCCTTTTGTGCTTTACTCATTAATGACATGAATCTAACTAATTATTGAATTGAGATTTCTGTTTGTATACTTAATTGCTGCTACTATACTAGGATTTTACCCAGGTATCAGTCAATACTTGGAGCTGATGATGCATTGATCCAATGAAGATGATTAGGTTTCACACTGTTTCCAAGGTACACATGATTGATTTCCATAGTAAGGTGATGAGTAGTATATTACACATACTAATGTTCACCTAAGACCATTAAGGGGTAAATACTGCTTGTGATTTTTCTGATTTTTTTTTAAATCACAAGTTTAATTTAAATGTTGTTACTTAAAATATGGTAGTAAGTATTTCAAATATGTGATGGTCTATATCACTGAATGACTAGTGGGAAATGGGAAGAAATCAAACTGGCTAAATGTTGTTTGACATTGTGAGACAACAACTTATCAGGTTTCAATGTGTGTATCATCAAAACAAGAATATATGTAGGATACTACCTAATATAATACAATAATATGTTCTGAGCAAGGATTGAATTACTCACCAATACTTTGACATTTCACATTGTCATTATTTTGCTAATGTAAAATAGTGACCAGGCATCAAGTGCTAGTTGCGAATATTTTAAAATATCATGAGATGCAATCTGCGTGCAAAAGTTGTTGTTGATGTGTTTTTTTGAGATTTTAAGCACGTTCCAAAGTTTGCTGGAGGGAAAACTGTCTACAGAATATAATGCATATATTATCCAACCTGATGACTACAAAATCTGAATAAAGTGGGAAGTATACCCTCTATATATCTAAAATTCCTTTCTAACTTCCACATCCAGCCAAACTATTACTTACTCTTAGCAAACTCTACCTCCCATCTATCAGTCCTCAACACAAATATGATGGTTTCAACATGGTCCACATCTAACACTGCAAGTTTTCTTATCTCATTATATATTTCATTATTTTTACTATAAGGAAACATTAATCATTTTGCCCTAAAATCTCTTTAATTACAAATTGCAACATGTTTTGATGGAGCCCAAGGAGCTCGGAAAAGTCAGGTGGAGCATGGATTAAGGCCTGGTGAACCCTGCTTTAGGTTTTACCAGCTTCAGATCAATAGCATCACCTCAATGAGCATCAGCCAGGATTGAACTACCAATTTCACATTTGCCCATTGGGCAGCAACTTATGTGATGCTGCAAATTTTAAAGACCTGCAGCAGCTGAATGGGGCAGTTGTACTTTCTTACATAAGAACATAAAAACTAGAAGTAGGAATAGAGCATTTGGCCCTTTGAGTCTACTCCACCTTCCCACAGTATCCTCATTTCCCTTAATTCCCTTCATACCCAAAATCCTATCAATCTATATCTTGAATATTCTCACTGACCAAGCATCCACAACCCTCTGAAGTAGAGAATTCCAAAGGTACCTAACCGGCTGAGCGAAGAAATTTCTCCTCATCTCAGTCCTAAATGGTCGACCCCTTATTTGAAATGATGACCCTGTTTTCTAGATACCCCAGGCAGGGAATCACAGAATCACAGAATCACACAGTGTAGAAGAGGCCCTTCGGCCCATCGAGTCTGCACTGACACATGAGAAACACCTGACCTACCTATCTAATCCCATTTACCAACACTTGGCCCATAGCCTTGAATGTTATGACATGCCAAATGCTCATCCAGGTATTTTTTAAAGGATGTGAGGCAACCCGCCTCCACCACCCTCCCAGCCAGTGCATTCCAGACTGTCACCACCCTCTGGGTAAAAAAGCTTTTCCTCACATTCCCCCTAAACCTCCTGCCCCTCACCTTGAACTTGTAACTAACCCTTCAGCTAAGGGGAACAGCTGCTCCCTATTCACCCTGCCCACGCCCCTAATAACCTTGTAAACCTTGATCAGGTCACCACTCAGTCTTCTCTGCTCCAACGAAAACAACCCAAGTGTATCCAATTTCTCCTCATAACATAAATATTTCAGCCCAGGCTGGTGAATCTCCTCTGCACCCCCTCCAGTGCAATCACAGCCTTCCTATAATGTGGCAACCAGAAATGCACACAGTACGCCAGTTGTGGCCTTACCAAGGTTCTATACAACTCCAACATGACCTCCCTACTTTTGTAATCTATGCCTCGATTGATAAAGGCAAGTGTCTCAAATGCCTTTTTCACCACCCCACTAACATGCCCCTCTGCCTTCAGAGATCCACGGACACACACGCAAAGGTCCCTTTGTTCCTCAGAACTTCCTAGTGTCATGCCATTCATTGAATACTTCTTTATCAAATTACTCCTTGCAAAGTGTATACTTCACACTTTTCAGGGTTAAATTCCACCTGCCACTTATCTGCCCATTTGACCATCCCGTCGACATAATACCATAAGACCTAGGAGCAGAAATTAGGCCATTCGGCCCATCAAGTCTGCTCCGCTATTCAATCATGGCTGATATGTTTCTCAACCCCATTCTCCCGCCTTCTCCCCATAATCTTTGATCCCCTAACAAATCAAGAACGTATCAATCTTGGTCTTAAATACACTCAATGACCTGGCCTCCACAGCCTTCTGTGGCAATGAATTCCATAGATTCACCACTCTCTGGCTAAAGAAGTTTCTCTTCATCTTTGTTCTAAAAGGTGTTCCCTTTACTCTGAGATTAGGTGGTCCTAGTTTCTCCTACTAATGGAAATATCTTCCCTACGTCCACTCTATCCAGGCCTTTCAGTATTCTGTAAGTTTCAATCAGATCCCCCCTCATCCTTCTAAACTCCATTGAGTATAGACCCAGAGTCCTCAAACGTTCCACATATGTTAAGCCTTTCATTCCTGGGATCATTCTCGTGAACCTCCTCTGGACCCTCTCCGGGGCCAATACATCCTTCCTGAGATACGGGGCCCAAAATTGCTCACAATATTCTAAATGTGGTCTGACCAGAGCCTTATAAAGCCTCAGCAGCACATCCCTGCTTTTATATTCTAGTCCTCTCAAAATAAATGCTGACATTGCATTTGACTTCCTAACTACCGACTCAACCTGCAAGTTAACCTTAAGAGAATCCTGGACTAGTACTCCCAAGTCCTTTTGCACTCCAGATTTATGAATTCTCTCCCTATTTAGAAAATAGTCTATGCCTCTATTCTTCCTACCAAAGTGCATGATCTCACACTTCCCCACGTTGTATTCTAACTGCCACTTCTTTGCCCGTTCTCCTAACCTGTCCAAATCCTTCTGCAGCCTCTCCGCCTCCTCAATAGTACCTGTTCCTCCACCTATCTTTGTATCATCTGCAAACTTAGCCCTATGCCCTCAGTTCCTTCATCTAGATCATTAATGTAGAAAGTGAAAAGTTATGGTCCCAACACTGACCCTTGCAGAATTCCACTGCTCACCGGCTACCATCCTGAGAAGGACCCCCTTATCCCCACTCTCTTCCTCCTGCCAGACAGCCAGTCTTCTATCCATGCTAGTACCTTGCCTCTATCACCATGGGCTCTTATCTTACTAAGCAGCCTCCTGTGCGGCACCTTGTCAAAGGCCTTCTGGAAGTCCAAGTAGATAACATCCATTGGCTCTCCTTTGTCTAACCTACTCGTTACCTCCTCAAAGAATTCTAATAGATTTGTCAGGCATGACCTCCCCTTGATGAAACCATGATGACTTTGCCCGATTTTACCATGCACTTCACGTATTCTGAAATTTCATCCTTAATAATGGACTGTAAAATCTTACCAATGACCGAGGTCAGGCTAATCGGTCTGTAACTTCTCGTCTTTTGCCTCACTCCCTTATTAAACAGGGGGGTTACATTAGCGATTTTCCAGTCCTCTGGTACAGTCCCTGATTCTTCCTGTGGCCCAAGACACTCAACCTCACTGTTAACCACCCGGACAATCTTTGTGTCATCCGCAAACTTATTAATTCTACCCCCCACATAGTCATCTATGTCGTTTATATAAATGACGAAGAATAGGGGACCCAGCACAGAACTCTGTGGTACGCCACTGGACACGGGCTTCCAGTCACTAAAGCAGCCTTCTGTCATCATCCTCTGTCTCCAATTAACTAAGCCAATTTTGAATCCATGTTATCAAATTACCCTGTATCCCATGTGCATTTGCCTTCTTTATAAGTCTCCCATGTGGGACCTTGTCAAAGGCTTTGCTGAAATCCATATAAACTACATCAACTGCACTACCCTCATCTACATACCTGGTCACCTCATCAAAAAATTCAATCAAATTTATTAGGCATGACATCCCTCTGACAAAGGCATGCTGACTATCCCTGATCAAACCTTGCCTCTCCAAGTGGAGATAGATTCTCTCCTTCAGAATTTTCTCCAACAGTTTTCCTACCACTAATGTGAGACTCATTGGCGTGTATTTCCCTGGCTTATTTCTCCAACCCTTCTTAAATAGCAGAACCACATTAGCTGTTCTCCAGTTCTCTGGCACCTCCCCCGTGGCCAGAGAGGAATTAAAAATTTGGGTCAGCGCTCCTGCAATCTCCTCAATTGCCTCCCTCAGCAGTCTGGGACACAAATCATTCAGACCTGGAGATTTGTCCACTTTTAAGCCTGCCAATGCCTCCAATACCTTGTCAATCCCTATATCAATTTGCTTAAGAACCTCACAGTCCCTCTCACCGAGTTCCATACCTTCATCCTCATTCCCTCGGATGAATACAAATGTGAAATATTCATTCAACACTCTACCGATGTCCTCTGGCTCCACCCATAGATTACACCCTTGGTCCCTAATGGGCCCCACTCTTTCCCTGGCTATCCTCTTCCCTTTGACATATTTATAGAATATCTTGGGATTTTCCCTAGTTTTGCCAGCCAGAGCTTTCTCATATCCCCTCTTTGCTCTCCTAATTGCTTTCTTAATCTCCAACCTGCACTTTCTGTACTCCACTAATGCCACTGCTGATTTGCTCCCCTTGTACCTGCTAAAAGCCTTTCTATTCATTCTCATCATATCCTGAATATCTCTGGTCATCCATGGTTCTCTGGGCTTGTTACTCCTTCCTATCACCCTAGAGGGAACATGTTGAGCCTGTACTCTCCCCCGCCATTTCCTTTTTGAACACCCCCCACTGTTCTTCTGCAGATTTCCCCACAAGTAGCTATTCTCAGTCTACCTTGGCCAGATCTTGCCTTATTTTACTAAAATCCACTCTCCCCAATCGAAAACATTTTTTTGCAAGTTCTCTATTCTCTATATTATCAAAAATATTGTCTATTTCTTTATCCATAACAAGCTTAAGTTGTACCATGTTGTGGTCGCTATCACTAAAATGCTCCCCCACCACCACCTCAGCCACCTGTCCAGCTTCATTCCCCAGAATTAGGTCCAGCACTGCACAGTCTCTTGTTGGACCCTCTACATATTGACCTAAAATGTTCTCCTGTACACATTTCAAGAAATCCACTCCATCCAAGCCCTTAACACTCTGTCTATCCCAATTAATGTTGGGAAAGTTGAAATCATCTAATATAATTACCTTATTGTTATTGTTTTTATGCACCTCTGCAATTTGTGCACATATTTGCTCCTCAATTTTCCACTGGGGGCCAATAATAAACACCTGAAATTGTGACTGCCCCTTTTTAATTCCCAAGCTCTACCCACAAAGCTTCATTTGATGCCCCCTCCAAGATATCATCTTTCCTTACTGCAGTAACTGACTCCTTAACTAATAATGCAATGCCTCCTCCTCTTTTACCCCCTCCCCTGTCTCACCTGAAGATTCTGCATCACAGAATGTTGAGCTGCCAATCCTGCCCCTCCCTCAAATACATCTCAGTGATGGCTACTATTTCACAATTCTACATGTCAATACTCACCCTTAACTCATCCGCTTTACCCGTAATACTCCTGGCTTTAAAGTAGAGCTATCCAGCCTTGCCTTACTCCCCTGAAACTTAATGCAGCTGTATTCCCTCTGATTTGATTGTTTTACTGTATTATGATGTGTCCCTATTCTGCTAACGTTCTGTGTCCCCTCTCCCCTGCCAAATTAGTTTAAACTCCTCCCAACAGCATGAGCAAACCCGCCTGCAAGAATGTTAGTCCCGCTCTAGTCCCGCTCTGGTTTAGATGTAGACCATCCCGCTTGTCCAGGTCCCACCTTCTCCAGAAACGGTCCCAATGATCCAGGAATCTAAAAACCTCCCCCCTGCACCAACTCTTAAGCCATGTATTAATCTGCACTATTCTCCTATTTTTGTGCTCACTAGTACATGACATAGCATATCAGTATACATTGCAGCAACCATTACTGCATGATCCTGACACATTCTTGCAGTATTTATTTAATTTCTAGTTACCCATTTGGATGAGCTGTATACTTTCCAGCATCTCACTTTTCCAGTATGATTTGTTTCAGCAGCAATTTGAATAGTATAATCCTTTATCAACTCCTTTCATATCCACCATCTGCATTATGAATGCTCCTATCTTCCCAATCTTGATGGATAGCATCCTGGTACACAGGTTTCAGTGTTGTCAACAATATCAAATCCTCTGTTTTTCCAGGAGAAAAAAGTCCACGACAACAGGAGAATGAGGCAAGAGGAACCAATGAAACAATGAAAAGTCCAAAGCTGCACCTCAGATTCCAACTGCAGCGTAAGCCCTTCCATGTTTAACTACTGCATTGCTATTGTTCATTGTTTCCTCTCAATAGAAAACCAAAGATTCCTTTTTTACCTGCACTGTAACATTTAATAACCTCTGTATACCAATTTGCACACCAACATCCCTCACCTCATCACTCGATTTGAAATGTTACCTTTTAAGCCGCACCTCATTCATCTTTCATTGTCTCTAAATTATATTACTTCGCACATTTTTTACATTGAATTTCATCTCATCCAATTATCTACCTGTACTTTTTCATGAACTTCATGAACCCTTAATTTGATGTCATCAGCAAATGTTGGTACTTCTCCTTTAATTCCACAGTACAAGTCATTTATATTCATAATCCAAAGATCATGGATAGGATTTTCTGGTCCCACCCATGGCGGGCATAATGTTGGATGGGATCAGAAAATACGGGGGAAGCTGAAAAGTCCGTTTTACATTGATGTGAAAAAAAGTCGTGATCGTACACTCCCGACTTTAATGGTGACGTATGTCTCCCACCACACCATGTCAGAAATGAAATAAGAATACAGTTGAATATCATGAATGTTCATTATGAAGGCTGCTCGCTGGAGTCATTCCCCCGCACCGAATCAAATGGCCATACCGGTGTCAAATTAGACTGTCGGTAAGATGGGGGTGTGTTGAAATGGGATGGAGGGTAAAGGCTAGACAGCGGTGGGGAGGGGGCGGTGGCTGGTGGTGATGTGAGACAAGGGAAAGGGTTGAAGGGCAAAGGCTTGACTAGGGTGGGGGATGTGAGACAAAGAAAGAAGCAAGGGAGGGGTCTGGAGGGCAAAGGCTTGACTAGGGAGAGGGAGATGACTGGGGAATATTGCACTCAGACATATGATTGGGGGGTAAGATTGAGGAAAGGTGCACTAAGACCCATGGCTGGGGGAGGAGAAGTGTCCTTGGGGCCAGAATGGAGTCTAGTGCAGAAGTGCTACAACGTAGGTCACTGAGTTTGGAGAGACTGTCCTTGTCCCAGTCCAGGGAGGATATTAGCCTGTCAGTCCTGTGTCAGTGGTGTTCAGCATGGTGTGCACAGGGCATGGTCACCATCTCACACATGTCAGTCCAGGGGCTTCTGGCTGTAGTAATCTGATGTGTAATATACCTTTAAGACAAATGTTATAATGTAAGGTCACAACATCTTAATAACCAATAGCAGAGTAGCGTGGGCTACTTCTATGTGGGAGAGTCTTGAGTTAGTCACTAATGAATGAAGACAGAGTTTTATGTTGTGAGCACACAAGCATAGTTGCTAGATTTAGTTTGCAAATAAACAGTATGTGTTTATTCTAACAATGATCTCCTGATGTTCGCTGTCTCTGTACCAACTCGATCACCCTGAAAAAAGTGTGCAACCCGTGTCCCTTAAGCCCAGCAAACCAAGGGCACTGGATCCAACAAGCTGGTGACGAGAATAAAAGCATGAAAAACCACAGAAAAAATGAGGTAAACAGTGAGGAAGAACGATGAGAATCAGAAGAACTGAAATTGGACCATACCCAGCACGGCAGTTGCAAGTAATAAAAAGAAAATTTCCTTCTTGATCATCGAAGTAATCCCCTCATAGCATGCCACAACTTGGAAGAGTGGAGCCTTTTGATCCAACCTTGAATGGCTGGTCTCACTATGTTGAACACTCGTCTTCTTCCAGGCGAGGGACATTGCGAGGAAGAAGAAACACGCGATCCTCTTATCCATGTGTGGGAGTAAGACATATGGATTAATTCGACATTTGTTGGTGCCCAGTGCCCCAGATTCAAAATGTTTTGATGACTCATAAAGAATCATTACCAGTCCAAGCCGTCGGGATAGAGCTGAGGGGGAGGCAGTTGCTTGTTATGTGGCAAGTCTGAAGCAATTAACTGAATATTGCGAGTTTGGCATGCAGTATAAATGAAAATGCGTTTCAGAAGAGATTACTGGCTGAAACAAATTTAGATTTTCAGAAGGCTTTGGAAATCGCTCTGGCAATGGAAGGTGCAGTGCAAGACTCAGAAGCCTTACAAGGAGCGCAAAATGGTGCCAACCTCCAAGTTGGGTGGGGAGCCTCAGCCAAAAAGAACGCAAAGATGTAGAGCTTTACTCAGAAGCAGGAATTAGCCACCACTAGCAGACAACTTAAAAGGGATAACTTAATAGCAAAAACATAGTATAATACTAACAGAGATGGAAGCAGACAACCTTGTCATGAACCACAGTTTAAAAAGATTGAATGATTCTTCTGCCATCGAAATGGACACCTCATGAGACATTATAATGAGAGAATCAGGCAGACTTTCAGACAAAAGCAAAAACCCAATGCGATAAGCAGCATTGAAAAGCCCATCGTAATAGATTCTGATATTTATTCATTATATAATTTAAAGGTAGAAAGGATGGAACCTATCTGTGTATCCATGAGATAAATGAGAAGCCTATCAGACTGGAGGTGGATACTGGTGCAGCTACTAAAGTGATCGGTGAGCATACTTTTAAATACCTGAATCATGGAGAATGTAAGCTAAATTTAGAAGAAACTGATGACAAATTAAAAACTTACACGGGAGAAGACATACAAGTCAAGGGCGTATGTAAAGTCTACAGAGCTCAAACAGTGAAATTACCCTTGATGGTAGTCGCAAGCGAGGGGCCTAGTCCCCTTGGATGAAACTGGCTGAAAAAAATTAAATTGGAATGGACTGAAATCTTCCAACTGAGAACTAATGGGCTTTCACAGCTACTACAAAAATATGTCTCAGTTTCAAGAGCTTGGAAAAATTGAAGGGCTACAAGCAAAAACTCATGTAGATCCAGAGGCAATACTAGGGGTAGAATCTTTGGTTTGGCGAACGGGGGCGGGGCCCACTTGTCGAGGCATAAAATGACGCGGGGTGACGTCGGGCGTGCGTCCTGACATCACAGCGCGTCATTTAGATTTTCAATTTGGCGGGCGCGCAACCGAATCGGCTGTGCACCCACCGAACTGTCAAAGGCCTGTTAAGGCCATTTAGCTAACAATTAAAATAATTAATGGAGCTGCCCATCCAACCTTAAGGTTGTCGGGTAGGTGAAGAGCCCAGGTAGCCTTCGCATTTTTCATGGAACCTCATCCACGTGCAAGATGAGATTTCATGAATGATTTCAATTTTTTTCAAAAGTTTTTATTGAAATTAATGCACATGTCCCAGCTCATGTCACAGTTTCACATAAGGGAGCATGTCATTAAAAAATTTTCAACACTTTATTGAACTGTTAAAATGCGCAAAAAAGTGCACTCCTGACTCAGGGAACCAACCCCCCCACCTGCACAGGGAGCGCACAGCGCTTCCAGGTGCACGTCATGCTGGATGGGCCTTAACTGGCCTGCCCACATAAAATAGCAGTGTGGACCCAATCAGGGGAACTGTTCAGGTCCGCACCCACCTTCGCCCACCTCCACACACCACCCCCTGACAGGGGGAAAATTCTACCCCCAAGATTCATGAAGGCAAGTCCGGTATCTTATGCATTGCAGAATCAGGTAGACGCCAAACTGGACAGATTAGAAAAACTGAGAGTGATGCAACCAGTGCAGTTTTCAGAGTAGGCAGCACCAGTTGTACCTGTTCTCAAACCTGACTGAGACATTCAATTATGTGGGGACTATAAATTAACAGTTAAAAAATTTGCAAAATTGGATGGACACCCCATACCTAAAATTGAAGATTTATATGCTTAAATTGGCAGGTAGAAAGACTTACACAAAGTTAGATTTTTCGCACGTCTACCAATAATTGGAACTAGAGCAGGCATCCTGAATATTTGTCACCATAAATACACATAAGGGATTGTACCAATACACCATTTGGCGTATCTTCTGCTTGCACCATATTCCAAAGAACCGTGGAAAGTTTACTACAGGGATTGCTCCATGTTGTAGTTTATTTGGATGACATTCTCATAACTGAACTCACTGAAAAGGAACACCTGATGAACTTGGAAGAAGTTCTGAAACGTTTTTCTCAGGTGGGAGTGAGATTGAAAAAGAAGAGTGCACATTCCAGGTGAAAGAGATAACTTACCTAGGTCACAAGGTAAATTTACAAGGACTACATCCAGTTGAAGAAAAAGTGGAAGCCATTAGAGAAGCAACAGTGCCAAAGAGTACATCCGAACTGCAATCATTCTTGGGGATGATTGAGTACTATGGACGCTTCTTGCCTAATTTGTCGACAGAACTGGCACCATTGTATTACATACTCAAGAAAAACCAGAGATGGTCTTGGCAAACACCACAAAGAGAAGCTTTCACAAAACAGTTGTTACAATCACCTACACTTCTAGTACATTTTGACCCAAAAGAAGAGTTGATATTAATGTGTGAGACATCTCCCTATGGAATGGGAGCAGTGTTTTCTCATCGTATGGATGATGGATCAGATGATGGATATGTGTCAGGGACACTCAGTACTGCAGAGAAAAAGTACTCTCAAATTGAGAAAGAAGGCCCGGCAATCATTTTCAGTATTAAGAAGTTTCATTAATATGTACATGGTCGTCATTTCACTATTGTAACAGACCACAAGCCATTATTAGGAGTATTCTACGAACACAAGGCCATAGGCCGAAGAGCCTCAGCAAGAGTACAAAGATGGGTGTTGATCTTGGCACCGTATGAGTATACTTTTATTCATAGACCCGGAACTCAAATTGCATATGCAGATACACTCAGTCGTTTGCCCTTGCAAGTAAAAGATGAGGATGTTCCAATTCCTCAAGAATTTGTTTTGTTATTGAACTTCCTGTACTCATCACCGATATGTGCTAGACAGATTAAAAATTGGACAAATCAAGGACCAGTCTTATCCAAAGTGCAAAATCAAGTTCTTTATGGTTGGTCACAAACACTAGAACCTGATGAAATGAAACCATATTTCCAGAGAAGATACGAGATAACCCGCCAGAAAGGTATCTTATTGTAGGGAGCTCGTCTAATTGTTCCTTGTTTACTTCATCCCTGCACTTCCTATATTCATCCAGGCTATCTGCAGTGCTTAGTCCTTTGTGCCTATCACATGCTTTCTTTTTCTGTTTGATCTTCCCCTGTATTCCTCTAGACAACCAGGGTGGTCTAGATTTGGCAGTACCACTCTTATTTTTGTAGGGGGCATGTCTACTTTGTACAATTAGGATCTCACTTTTTAGTGCTTTCCACTGATTTTTCACTGTTTTATCCTCCAGCAGTGTTGTCCAGTCCACCACTGCCAAGTCCCTTCTCATTTCTGCAAAATTTGCCTTCCCCCAGTTCAACTTTTACTCCTGCCTTATCTCTGTCCTTTTCCATGGCAATGCTAAATCTAACTGAATTGTGGGCATTGTCCCCAATATGGTCGCCAACTGTCACTTCACCCACTTGCCCTTCTTCGTTCCCCAAGACTAGGTCTAGAATTGCATCTCCTCTCATTGGGTTTGTCACTAATTGGTTGAAAAATTTTTCCTGGACACACTGCATGAATTTTTCTCCCTCAGTGCTGCTTATATTGTTTGAATCCCAGTTGATATTAGGATAGTTGAAGTCTCCTACTATTTTTGCCTTCTTGTTCTTACAAGCAGAAATTTGCCTACATATTTGTTCTGCTATCTCCCTTTCACTATTTCACTATTTTGGGGGTCTGTACTATACTCCCAGTAGTGTGACTGCCCCTTTTTTATTTCTAAGCTCAATCCATAAAGCCTTGTTTGTTGACCCATTTCGTATATCATCCCTTCTCACAACTGGAATTGACTCTTTAACCATTAGTGCTACCCCTTCCCACCACCCCCCCCCACCCCAATGCACCCCCTCCTCCGTTTTTACCTCCTTCTCTATTGTGTCTGAAGAATCAAAAACCAGGGATAATAAGCTGCCAGTTTTGTCCCTCCTTTAGCCAGGTCTCCGTTATAGCAATGACATCCTGCTACCATGTGCCTACCTGTGTCCTTAAGGCATCTACCTTGTTTGTAATATTCCTTGGATTGAAGTATAAACAGTTTAACCCCATCAATTTCCATTGCTGGACACTTTTTAAACTTTGCTTCCCCTGTAACTCCATTTCTATCGCAACATCCCTAGCTAATGTTCTATCTCCATTTTTCTGATCTGAATCTGACTTATCTGATCCTACTCCTGGGATCTCATCCTCCTGTCAAACTAGTTTAAATACTCCCCAACAGAACTAGCAAGGACACTGGTCCCAGCTCTGCCTGGGTGCAGCTCGTCTGGTTTGTACGGTTCCCACCTTCCCCAGAACCAGTCCCAGTGCCTCAAGAATCTGAATCCCTCCCGGCTACACCATCTCTCCAGCCACGTGTTCATTTGGTCTATCCTCTTATTCCTGCTCTCACTAGCACATGGAACTGGGAGTAATCCTGAGATTACTACATTTGAGGTCCTGCATTTTAGTTTATCTCCTAACTTCCTGTACTGAGCTTGCAGGTCCTCATCCCTTAGTTTACCTATGTTGTTGGTACCAATGTGTACCACAACCACTGGCTGCTTACCTTCCCTCCCCAGAATGTCCTGCAGCTGCTCGGTGACATCCCGGACCCTGGCATCAGGGAGGCAACATACCATCCTTGATTCACGTTTGCGGCCACAGAAGCATCTGTCTGTGCCCCTAACTATTGAATCCCCTATCTCTATAACCCTGCCACTTGTTTTCCTCCCACCCCTCTGAGCAGCAGAGCCACCCATGGTGCCGTTAACTTGGTTTTGCTTCTTTCCCCTGAGAGGCCATCCCCCCCAACAGTATCCAAAGCGGTATATCTGTTGGATAGTAGGATGACCACAGGGGACTCCTGCACTACCTTCCTAAGTCTTTTACTGTTTCTGATGGTCACCCATTCCCTTTCTGCCTGTGTAATCTTCACCTGCGGTGTGACCACCTTGCTAAACGTGCTATCCACGACTTGCTCAGCATCGCGGATGCTCCACAATGAGTCCACCTGCAGCTCCAGCTCTGAAATCCAGTTAGCTAGTAGCTGCATTTGGACATACCTTCCGCACACATGGTCACCAGGGATGCTGGAAGGGTCCCTCATTTCCCACATCCTGCAGGAGGAGCATATCATGGATCTGAGTTCTTCTGCCATGATGTCCCTCTCGATTAAGCTAGTTACTCCCTTAAAAAATATGCTAGCTCGGGGCCTTAGTCATGTTAGCTAGGAACCTTGTTTCTTGACTAATTATACTTGTACAGTACTACTATATACTTTATTTTAGCCCCTACCTCAGTATTAAGCAATGAATTACTTTAATAGATTGAAAAAAAAAAATTCACCAGGATTTACTCACCAATCAGCTGCTTTTTTAAAAAATCCACTTTCAGAAGAGTGTCCCTCGCAGGTCCGGTGCACCCCTGAAGGTACTGCCTCTCCCTCCCTCTCTCTTTTGTTTTGGTTTGAGGAGGAGGGAGGGATGGAAACACTACAGTTATGTAATGTTTAGGGCTATTCCATTGTTTGACAGTGCGCCTTCCTTGATCCCCTTCTGAGTTGCGGTGACCGCGCTGACTTCTCCCAGAATGTTGTAATGTAAGATCACATGATCTTAATACCCAATAGCAGAGTAGCATGGGCTACCTCTGTGAGATAACCCTGAGTTAGACACTGAAGAACGTAGACAGAGTTTTATGTTGTCAGCACACAAGTGCAACTGCTGAGTGTAGTTTGTAAATAAACAGCATGTGTTTTATTCTAACAACGATCCACTGATGTTCTCAGTCTCTGTACCAACTCAGTCACCCCAAAACAAGCATGCAACCTGAATCCTCTAGCCCCAATGAACCAAGGGCACTGGATCCATCACTGCATAAAACTAGACCGCAGATGGCACAGTCACAGTCAGGGACAGCATCTGCAGCCTATAGATCGGGAACAGGTACTATAAGGGTGGGTGCTTGATGGTCTCATGTTGTGGGGAGGGGAGTCTCAAAATGTCACAGTGCAATAGACCTCAAGATGCGGGGGAGGGTTAGGTCCACATGGGGCATAGGCACATCAACATCAAACATCCACCACTATGATGATGCAATCAAGGATAAGAGGGGGAAGACTGACAATTATTGGATGGAGGATAACCTATACATTAAGCTCCTCCAGGATGATGGGAGGCATTTCCATGGTGGTGCAGGGTGGGTCGAAGCTGATCTGGTAGTAGAGCCTCAGTACCACCGTGTTTCAACCTCTAGCTATGACGTAGTTAAAAATGAAGCTATGAAAAATTTCTGGAGGGGAGAGTTCTCAGGATTTGTGGGAGGAGTCAACCATTGTACTTGCGGGCTGATCTAAGGGACACCCAACTGAAATCTGTGTTCCAAAATGAGGAGGAATGCAGAGCTGAGACATGTTAGGAGCATTGCAATTACAAAAGAGGGATTGAGGAGCTTTAAATGCCAAACCGCATTCATGCGAGATTAATCCCGAAATGTGCCATGAGTAGATTTCCTTGTAATAACCCTTTGTCCCAGTGTGATAATGACTCACAGACAAGGGGGCAATGGGACAAACTGCAGATGTCTATTTTCAACAGCACCTCTAAATGTTGCAGCTGGCAGGTTCAGAGACGGGAACTCCACATCACCCCCTCTCCCCAACCTCCCACCACCCCCCCACCCAAATACTTTCATTTCCTCACTAAACATGTGGCCTGCTGTCTAATCCAAAGGATGTAGTCTCAGAGTGCACTGCCTGAGGCTTCCAGCACCTAGTAGATCTGTCGCAGATCCAAGCGCCTGTCCAAATCACTCTCATTGTAGGGAGTCTTTTTGGGGTGGGGGGGTGTTTTTAGCGCATCATGTGACCCTGAAAGCTGTAAGAGCATTTTCAAGGATTAAGTGTGGGTGTAAGCCTGAACTGAAACTAACCCCTTGTACCCACAGTCAATCACTAGTGGGTGACAGGAACAGAATCTTTGAAGGCTAACATGCACTCGTGTTTCTGTTCAATGCTGCTGCAGCGAGGAGAACAAGAGAAAGATGGGTGCTTCATTTAATGTTGCCTTCATCCTGGCACACAGGCAGGAACAAAGGCAGAGAAGAATACTACCTCGGCGACAGACTCGACAAAAGGGGGAGCCTCACCCTGATGAGCGAGGGGCAGCAGGGCCCCCTCTTGTCCCAGAAGATGAAGCTCACAGATCTGCTGAGTGTTGTTAGCTCAAAAGACTTAGGGTCTGCATAAGATTCATGTCACATCTCCAAGATCAAGAGACAGTGTCGTTGACATCTCCGCATGTCCAGGGATCTGGTGGCTCACATCTGCCACATTTTCCAGGAGGAGTTGATGGCATGGTGTTGGGAGGAATGCCAGTGGCTCTCAAACTTCGCTGGTCTGAACTTCGTGAGTGGCTCCGTCCAGGACTTCACTGGGGACCTCCACGGGATCTCCCAAGCTTCCGCTCACAAGTACGTACAGGAGGTCACTGATGCACTCTTTGCCAAGGCCCACAATTACATCCTCTTCTCTCGAGATGAAGCCAGCCAGGTTGACAGAGCACCGGGCTTTGCTGTTGTTTCAGGATTCCCACAGGTGCAGAGTGCCATCGACTGCATTCACGTGGCTATAAGAGTTCCCTGGCAGCAGTCAACCCAATACATCAACAGGAAAGGATTCCACTTACTCAATGGGAGGAATCGTCCAAGCCTGCTGGCATCGGGTGTGTTCGGTGGCGAGCGGACAATATTGCAAGAAGGCCAAAAATCGGTTTCACAACATCAGGAAACCTGTTTGCAATTGTCCACTCAGCCTATTGATGGAGGGCCGTGTTTCCCACTATCAGATGTCGGGAACTTCACGAGCATATCATACATCTGCATGTCATAAAAGGCTAGTCCATTGGACTCACCCCTCCATTGGATCATCCGCCCACATTGGCATGATTACACACTGATGTGTTTCACAACAGCAAACATAAGGCATGCACTTAGCGAGCTGCACTTTTAAGGGGAACAGAGAGGTGAGTGCGGAGCGCTCATGAAGGATGCCTGTTGGACTTCAAGGTTGAGGTGCTTTGGGAGGAGGGGGTCAAAAGCTGCCCTGTGATTGAAGCGACTCTGGGTGGGGGTCAAAGGCTGCCCTGCAGTTAAAGGTAGCGCAAAAGCACGTACAGGGTGGTTGTGGGGGTGGTGGCTGAGGGAAGCAGCCATGAATTGGAAACCTTGTGTAAAGTGACCATTCCTCTGCAGCTGAGACAGTTCAGGTGCTGCCACATTGACATGCGTGGACTCAGGTCTCTAGTTTATATGCCCACTCAAGCAATGCAGAGGCCTGAAAGTGCCTCCAAATGCTCCAGAGCTTTTCACCCCTCAGGCACAGACTGCAAACTAATGAGCATTTTAGTGGTCTACAGAATAGTTGGACAACTGGGGACTTTGTACCACAATCGCCTGGCTAAAGCTGGCCATGGAGCAGTCACTGGTGGAGGTGCTCACAGCCCCTTGCAATGTCATCATTCCGGTTTGGAACAGTCTCCCACATGGTTCAAGCTAACAGTGCAGCCTTGCAGCACAGGTTAGGAGAATGTCTGCACCTGAGCTGAGAGCACAGCATGCAGAAGGTTCTGCCCATCACTTCCACACCCACCTAGCCAAGACTGTTCAGCATCATATATACTTCAATCAAGTACCCCTCACTCTTCTAATCTCTAGTGGAAACAAGTCCAGTGTGCCTAACCCTTCTCAATAAGACAGCCCACTCATTCCAGGTATGAATCTAGTAAACTTCCTTTGAACCCGCCTCCAACGCATTTATATCCTTCCTTAAATAAGACCACCAGAACTGCACACAGTATTCAAAATCTGTCCTATTGAACCGAAACATAACATCCCTACTTTTATGTTCAATTCCTTTCCTCGTAAAGAGTAGCATTCTATTACCCTTCTTAATTACTTGTTGTACCTGCGTACTAACTTTTTGTGACTCGTGCGGAAGAATACCTAGACCTCTCTGCACTTTAGAATTCTGCAGTTGTTTACCATTTGTGTAATACTCTGCTTTATATTCTTTCTGCCGAAGTGAAAACTTCACATTTTCCCACTTTATACTCAATCTGCCTGATTTTTGCTCACTTACTCGACCTATCTATATCCATCTGTAACCTCCTTGTGTCCTCTTCACAACATACTTTCATACCTATCTTTGTGTCATCTGCAAATTCAGCTACCATGCCTCCGACCAGTGCAACTCCTGCAGCAGTGCAGGATCTATGTCCTGGAGCAAGGTCTCCATGGCAGCCTCCATCCTACCAATGTTGGCCTTGTGCATTGGTATGTTGGCACTTTGTCCTCAGACTGAACGCAATTGGACTCCTCCATCGTATGTTGCAATCTGCTGACTGCATCTGACAAACCTGCCCGATATTCCCGTTTCTGCCATTGCAACTTCAACATCTGTGTTAGGGCCGAATCTCCAGGCTCATCATCTGGCTGGGGCTCAGCAGAATCCTTGTCTCCGAGTGTCGATGACCTTGGATTTCCCTGCCTTTGCCTGCAGTGGACCAGAATCTGTGCAGTGCTCACAAGATTTTGACTCCAAGCCTGCTCTAGATCAAGGTCCCACTGAGGATTGTGTCTCTGAGCTGATGGAGGGTGTGGGTGAGCACTGTGACAGGTCTTCTTGCTGTGCGTCCTCACAATTATCATTTTAGGCAGTTTCAGGGCTGTAGCTCAGGGACTGGGTCCCAGATTCCCTGCAATGTTTCACACTGGTCTCACCAAACAAAGAGAGTAGAGAGAGCTGTTGAATGGCTGCATTCTCAGAAACATTACAATGCACTCACAGTTTCGTCATCTGAAGGATTAGCTGGACGCATGCCAAGGCAGATGATAAGGATGCCTGCCTTGTGTGGGTTTTGTGTGGAACCATATACAGGATGAGGATGCAAGCTGCACAGGATGTGAGCCCAGATGGAGATGTCGAGTTGTGTTGAGTCAGTGGTGATCTCCCTTCTGCTGGTAGTACGTGGAGTGTCCCTGTGGAGTGTCAGCCTGTGACTGTCTGATGGGTTTGTGAGTGGAGAGTGATGAGAGGGTTGACTTACCCTGATGGAACAGATGAGATCATTCATCCTTTTTCTGCACCGGATAGTCAATCTACTGTGGGGTGAATTGGCACTCACCGCGCTGGTCACTTTCTCCCAAGCCAGAGTGGTGAGGTTGATGGACATCATTTGGCCATCATGGGGGCAGAGCACATCCTGGCACTCCTCCATCGCATCCAGAAAAAAATCCCAGCGCTCTGTCACTGAACTTGGGGACACTGGTTTTCTTCTGCTCAGGGGCCATCTCTCTTCTAATGCAGTCACGGGCTGCAGACATTGATGGCTGTGCATGGGTGCGGTTTAAATGTGGCACACGGAACAATGATCCAATGAGTTCATGGCAAAGTGGGCAAATCGAAGCCGGCCATGTGGTGTGACGTAGTTCCTGTTTGTGCATATTTAATGAGGGGAAATGAGACGAACTGGGCCTTTGCAGCAAATGGGAAAATTGCTGGTTTTCCTGCCTGCCACCACACTTAGTCCATGGAGCGAAAAATCCCGCCCCATAACCTTATAGCCTTCATTTCACCCCTATCCCTTGTTTCCTACTTTTTAACTATCTCTACCCATGTGACCACATTCCCTTAATTTCAAGTATCCTTATTATTGTAATGTGATTAATGCTCATTAGTGTAAGTCAACTGTAGCATAAAAGATAATCCATAACATGGGGAATAAGGATCAATTCTGCCTGTTCCTATTTATAGTCAAATCACAACTATACTTACTGCACACATTTATCATTTCACTGTTAATAGAAAGTAGCTGAAAGCATTCCCCATTTTTAGTAATTGTATTATGTGTACACATCTTGATCCAGCATCTGGAAATAAATATTTACAAACCAGAAGCATCAGAAAGGTTCAATGGTGTCACTAATTAACTCCATTTTCTTGGCCCACAAAGAGAAAACACTATTGATTTTTCAGCCCAAGACGCAAACAGAAAATTAAATACGTCCTCATGTAATGCAATTTTGTTTAAGCTTCTTTGATTGGTCATATATCACTCACAACTTTATTTGTCATACATAACATCAGCCCACTCATGGGAATCAACAGCATTCCATTTATAAATTAAGAAAAACCTAATATCCATCCACATATATATATTCCATAATTCTCAAATAGTCAGTACAGCACAAAGGGTTTATGTCATCATCAGTACTGTGTCTATAAAAATTGGCAGAATGATCCAGTGCTCATATAAAAGGTGATTCTCCTGATGGAACATTTTTATGAGAATTGATTTTCTTACAGAACCTTTAGTACTTAAATAATCATATCAGTGTGAATACATTTTCAGGCTGCTTCAATGTCATGATGACCACAGTAGATTTCTTTTCAAGGTCATCACATGCATTAATGAAAAAAAGTAAAAGAGAAGGAATATTGTTGCCAAGATTCCCTGATGTAGATGTCCTCTGGGCAAAGTTGCAAGCCAATAGCACAAATTCGGAAATTTCCCAACATGCTGAAACCTGTAGAAGTGAATTGAAAACAAAATTTGCAACGTCAGTAAATCTGTAAAATTTATATGCTGAATAGGTTGATTATTTTATCCTGAAAATTATGTCAATATAAAGGCATAGGTGTATGGTGATTGAAGTAACTGCAGAAGTAAAGTCAGAAGATTGGCTTCACACACATTACTCAAATGCTTTTGCTCCAACCCAAATTGCAGTTAGGAGAAGAATAGAAGAAGCATTTTGTCCTCTAAAGTGTTTTGTGTGGGCAATGCAATAATTTAGCCTAATGATACCAGTTTAACTGTTAGTTAATGGCATGGTGAACTGTATTGTTGAGCCATGATGTATTCTACTTTCCCACCTAACTTAGAGGTTGCAACTGAACCAGCATCTCTTCCAATGGAGATACCCCAGGTAAATGAGTGTTCTGCCAAACCAGAGACAGGTGAAAGTGATAGACCCAAGGGTCAATGCTGGGTCTGCTTTTAGTTTAAATTTTGTTTGAAAGCATTCCTATGAGGCATCTTAGAACATTTTACTATCTTAAAGGTACTATATAAATGCAAGTTATTGATGTTTCAATGGGTGAAAAAGATGACTTGAAGTTGGGAAAAGGAGTTCAATCTAAATGTTTGTGGCCAACACAAAAATAAAAACACAGGCTAGGAGAAATCTCTTTGGGCAAAGGGTTGTTGCAGCATGGAATGTTTGCCATAGGGACCAATTGAGGATGAGACAATTGAGACAATCTTGCAAAGGAAAATCTGGCAAATGTTTAAAGCTGAGGAAGATATTTTGCTATGGGTAGTGGAGTAGTGGAACACCTTTTAAATTGCTCCATCGTAGAGTTGGTACAGACCCAATGGATGTTGTCTCCATAGACTTCCAGCTGGCAGATGATTATTGGCAAAAAATGAGAGCAGATGACATTCGAGGTAACATTTTGAAATGGGTAGGTAATTGTTTGGGAAATGGGAGATAAAGAGTGGGCACAAATTGTATGCACTCCGATGGCGAGATATGGACAGTAAATAACACAGATGGGGGCAGAAAATTGCAAAGGGACATCGGCAGATTAAGCAACTGGGATAAACATTGGCAAATGGAGTATATTGTGGGCAAGTGTGAGTTCACTTTGGACCTAAGAATGATACATCAGAATATTTTCTAAATGGTGAGAAACTAGGAACTGTAGAAGAGCAAAAATATTTGGGAGTGCAAATATTCAAGTTCCCTATCTGGAGTAGGTTATACAGTTTTGGGCACCACACCTCAAGAATGGTATGTTGACCTCAGAGAGGATGCAGCGATGATTCATCAGAATGATGCTCAAGTTAGAATGGTTAAATTATGATCAGGTTGCATAAACTTGAATGGGACAAACTTTGCACAATACCATCACATTGCTAGTTTTCCATAAACACAAGGGGCAGAATTTTCTGCCTGTCGGGTGGGCGGGTGGGCCCGACCCAATCGCCAGTGGGCATGGAGCCAATTGCCGCCAGCGAAGCGGGCCGCACCGCCATTTTACGTGGGCGGGCCAATTAAAGCCTGCCCAGCGTGACGTCTGCCAGGAAGCACCATGCGCTCCCTGTGCGGGCAGGGGGAATCACTGAAATCGAGAGTGGGCTCTTTCGCGCATGCACATGAAAGAGCGCACATCTCTCTGAGGCTAAGTGCAGCCTCAGGGAGATCGCCTGGACTTTGAAAAATATTAAAAATAGAAAAAAAAAAAATTCCCGTACATGTCCTCTCATGTGACAATGTCACATAAGTTGGGGCATGTTCATAATTTACAGAACAAATTTACTACAATTTTTAAAACCCTGCGTGAAACCACACCCCGCCGCTGGATGAGGTTTCATGTTTTCTCTATTTGCCGCCGGGGCCCCTGACCGATCCGCCAACATTATGGTTGGACAGGCAGATCCTTTAACTGGTTAAATGATCCTGTCAATGGCCTCAAGTGGCCATTGACAGGTCAGCGGGCCCGCAGCTGATTTTACTGCACCCTAGCCTTCCTGAAAATTTAAATGGGGCGGGGTGACGTCAGGTGTTCCGCCAGATGTCATCACGCATTATTTTATGTGTCGGCGAGCAAAATTCTGCCCAAGGAATGAATAATTGTACCCATAATTCCAGTCAGGCCCACATGCATAACAATATGACGTATATGAGTCAGGAGGAATTCTGCATGCTCAGTGTTCAGCGATCATTTCTTGTAGCCTGTGGAAAGCCAGCAACTACTAAAACACAATCCTGGATCCTAGCAGCAAGGGTAAATAGAAAGATAGCAAAGCTTTAAACTAGTAAATGGAGGATGGTAGGGGTGGGGCAGATCTACAAGAAATGAAACATTGCTAAGTATAAACAAAACAGGCAAGGAGAGTTCAGCACAGACTAAACAAATGGAGGACATAAATGGCCAGGGACTAAATAGAGTAATTAAACAAAATGGTGAAAAATAAAGTTAGAGGAGCTGCTATTAAAAATGAGTTAATCTATCTATACGCAAATGCACACAATGTTCATTATAAAAGAGGAAAACTGGTTATAGAACTGGAGGCAATAATACATTGCAAGGAACAAGATATAATAGGAATTATTGAGACAGGGCTGCAGAAAAATTGGAACTGGGAATTAAACACTGTAAGTTATATGATATTTAGATAAGACAGAGAGCCAAAAAGAGGAGATGGGGTATCCACACTTAATAAAGATAACTTGATGGCAATTGAACAAAGTTCCACACAAATAGAATTCATACGAATAGAGATAAAGGATAATGAAAGATCAATCACACTAACTGGTATAATTTCAGATGACCTAATAGTGGAAAGAAGATGAAGGAAGAAATATGCAAACAAATCAGGGAATTAAGGGAAAAATAACAAAACAATAATCACAGAGCACTTCAACTACCCAAAATTAATTGACCATAGGAGGTAGGTAAATTGGATAAGAGAATGGAGTTCCTAAAATGCATACAGAACTCATCTCTAAACTCATTTGTAAGAAGCCTAGTAAGGTCAAATATGCTACTGGATCTAATAATGGTGAATGAACCAGAGCAGGTAAGAGATGTAAAAGTAGGGGAACATTTAAGCAATAGTAATCATAATATAATATGGTTAAAGAAAATAATTGAAAAATGCATAAGCATGACAAAGACCAGGGCAGTAGACTGAAGAAAAGTTGATTTTGTGGGGCTGATAATAGAACTTGAGAAAATGAAATGAACAACAATATTGGCAAATGATGGTGTAGAACAACATGGATAAACTTGCAAAATGGTGTTCTACAAAATACAGAAAAAATCTATTCTGCAAAACAACAAGAACAAACTGAACACTAATGAGATACCATGTATGAATAAAGAAATAAGGGAAAAAATTGAGGGTAAGGAAAGAGGCATACACTAAACACTTGGGCAGATAAGGGGAGCACGGCTAGGGAGAAAACAAAGAGATTAGGAGAGAAGACAAAAATAAAATTTGGATGGCAAAGAGGAACTATGAAAATAGCTATGAATTCATTGCCTGAAAGGGCGGTAGAGGCAGAAACCCTCATGACATTTAAGAAGTATTTGGATGTGCACTTGCGATGACATAGCATACAAGGCTATGGGTCTAGTGCTGGAAAATGGGATTAGAATAGTTAGGTGCTTATTTGACTGGCATAGACGCCATGGGCCAAAGGGCCTTTTTCTGTGCTGGAGTACTCTAATGCTCTACGACTCTAAATGTGAAAGGAACATAAAACACAGTAGCAAAATATTCTGCAGGTATATCTGTTAAAAAAAGGAAAGTCAGGAGGGAATTTTGCCACTAAGGGTGGGACAGGATAAGATCCCAGGAAGTGTTAGAGAAATGATAGAAATATTAAATAAATATTTCACTTTAGTACTTACCAGGGAAGCAGATCAGGTGGACATGTCAGAAAGTGAGACTGGAAATGCATATATAAAATGAGGAGAGATATCAAGTAAACTAATCAAACTCGGGGCGATAAAACTCATCTATGTATTGGAAAGAATTTAGAGGAAAGATAGTAGAGATACTACTACACATATTTAGTAATTCATTAGAAAAAGTTCCAGATGATAGGCCAATAGGTAATAGCATAGCTATATTTAAAAAGAGAGGCAGAACATGTCCAGGGAACGATAGACTAGACAGCTTAACTCTGGTGGTGGGAAAAGTAATGATATCATCACTAAAGTTGAATATAGAAAAAAATCTAGAAACAAAAAATATAATAAGGAATAGTCAGCATGATTTTAAAAGGAAAAGTTTTCTTGACAATCCTCATTGAATTCTTTGAATTTGTAACACAGACAGTGGACAAGGGACAAGATGTAAATTATCTCAATTTCCAAAAGGCCTTTGATAAGGTGCCACATAATAGAGCAAAAGATGAGGCCAGACCATGAAGAGTAAAGGGTCATGTAACAGAATGGATAGCTAGTTGTCTGCATGAGAGAAAGCAGAGAGTAGGGGTAAAGGGTTGCTATTCAGAGTGGCAGAAAGTTATAATGTGGGATTCCACAAGGATTAGTGCTGGCATTGTTCACAATTCATATTCACGATTTAGACCTTGGAATCAAAAACATGACTAGTTAAGGCCAGTTAGCTCAGTTGACTGGGTGGTTATTGTGTGGTTCAGAATAATGCCAACAGTATGGGTTCAATTTTTGTTCTGCCTGATGTAGCCTAGGGGCCGGTCTCCTTGCTCTGCCCTTAAGAGTGGAAGGTAATGGTAAATTACCACTGACAAAAACTGCCAAGGAGAAATGGCTGAGGATAAAGCATTAGCAGAAAGTGAGCCAAGGACCTGCCTTCAAGCAGAGCACTCATGGAATGAAATACAATGACTGGTCCCCTGGGAATTCCAATGATGCATTTATTTTGAGGCAATGATCTGTAGAAGCCTCATTTGAAGGAGGAGGAAGACGGGAAGGATAGTTCCTGAAAGACCACATTCGTTATTTTCAACTTTCGTTAATGACACATTTGTAGCAGACATTGACAAAGGAACAATACAGGAAGGTGAGGCCCATGAAATCCCCATGATTATTATTGGGCATACTCAACAACCTAAGGGTTACCATTCACCAGATACTTTACTGGACCAGCCGTATAAACACTGGCTACAAGAGCAGGTTGGAGGCTAGGAATTCTGCCATGAACAACTCACCTAGGCTGTTTTGACAGCACCTTCCAACCCATAATTTATACCACCTAGAAGGACAAGGGCAGCAGATGCATGGGAACATTACCATCTACAAGGTGCCCTCAAGCCTTAAGGCTGTGCAGAAGCAGAGAGACCTGGGTGTATATGTGCATAGATCATTGAAGGTGGCAAGACAGATGGAGAGAGCAGTTAATAAAGCTTGCAGTATCTTGGGCTTTATTAATAGGGTCATAGAGTGCAAGAACAAGGAGCTTATATGCTGAGCTTATATAAGACACTAGTTAGACCTCAGCTCGACTATTGTGTACAGTTCTGGGCACCACAATTTAGGAAGGATGTGATCGCATTGGAGAGAGTGCAGAAGAGGTTTACAAGAATGGTTCCAGGGATGAGAAACTTTAGTTATGAAGATAGGTTGGAGAGTTTGGGACTGTTCTCCTTGGAGAGAAGAAGACTAAGGGGAGATTTGATAGAGGTGTTCAAAATCATGAGAGAGCTGGATAGAGTAGATAGGGAGAAATGGTTCCTGCTCGTCAAGGGATCGAGAACAAGAGGGCACAGGTTTAAAGTGATTTGCAAAAGAAGCAAATGTGATGTGAGAAAAAACTTTTTCACACAATGAATTGTTCAAGTCTGGAATACATTGCCTGGAAGTCTGGTGGTGGCAGGTTCAATCGAGGCATTCAGAGGGCATTAGGTGATTATCTAAATAGAAACAATGTGCAGTGGTACAAGAAAAAAGTGAGAGAATGGCACTAAATTATGATGCTCATTTGGAGAGCCGTTGCAGGCACCATGTGCTGAACAGCTTCATTATGTGCTGTAGCAATTCTGTGAAGCCACACACCATCATGTCTTGGAAATATATCACAGTTCCTTCACTGTCGCTGGGTCAAAATCCTGGAACTCCCTTCCTAACAGCACTGTGGGTGTACCTACATCATGTGGAATGCATCAGTTCAAGAGGACTGTTCACCACCACCTTCTCAAAGGCAATTAGGGATAGGCAACAAATTATGGCCTTGCCAGCAATGCTCACAACCCATGAACATATATTTTAAAAAGCTGGACTTTAAATGTCTAGATATATTGGGACAAATTATGGTCCTGCCTCCCACTCCAACAGAGTCATTTTGTATGCTGCATGCTCCAAAATTTTGCTCTACAAAAAGGACTACCATGAAAGAAAATTATCAAAATACATAAAAGCACATGAATGCTGGAATAGGCAGCAAAAATGAGGAAGACACTCCTGAACTGTTAATGCAGTCTAGAGCTCTGGTGGACGAGGTGCCAAAACAAGTTTTTCATTAACTACTGTAGGAGTTCTTCCAAACCTATCACAAGCAGCCCCAAAGAAGCAATATAAACAGTTGCTCTCCAAGGTTTCTGTGGATCTTCTGTCAACATTATAATGGACAATCAGGAGAATCCATGAAGAAATTCTACCTCATTATATATAGCAAAATGATTGAACTGTCCCTTTATAAAAGCTTCCTTCCGCATGTACCAACAAAATTGCCCCAAAACACCTTCAGCCACACTTCTTTCAGCAACATTATTAAGAACAACTTCCTATGCTGCTGCAGTATTCTGCAAATCATAATGACATTCTGAACTGTATCAGGCACAATCAAATTTATTAACTAAATTGAGTAATAGAATCATAAAATTCACTGAACAGTAGGAAGCCAATAAACTCATCATTTCAGCATTGGTGCTTGCTTGGGAACTGGCTAATGTAATCCCATTGTCCTGCCTTTTTCCCAATATACTTTTATATTTTTTCATTTCAATGTTGCTACAAGGACTGGTAACAAGAGGGTGGGCATTCCCTATTATCAGACATGATGCTTACATGACAAATGGGCTCAGCTTAGCCCATTTCAGTCAAGTGGTATGAGGATTACTGGGATATTATATACAAACCTAGGCCAAAACTCATTTCAAGTTAAGGGGTCCCCATTATGTGACTGAAATACATGAGCAATGCTCCAGTTGCATTCCTGAGTTTGGTATATTTGGGGCATCATCGTAACTGTCCACTTGCTTAACGTGGTTTTATATTTCACTGAGAGTGACTTGACAGAGTGAATGGCTGGGAGTTTGCTGAGTGAGGGAGTTCTGTGAAGAGGAACAGAAGGTGCTCCTTTCTCTTGCTATCTTTTCCGGCCCCTAGTATTTGGTTCTTACTTTGATACAGGGAAAGAAGCTGATTGGGGAGTAAATGATTCTACTTATTCTAACTATTATAAATAGTTTGAAAAGTTAGGATATGGTATGGCAGCTTGGCTGAGTGGAATGTGTATCCTGTGGCATGTGGGAAATCATAAACACACCAGCTGCCCTAGAAAAACACATCTGCAGGAAGTGTCACCAGCTACAGAATCTTGAACTCCGAGTTTCAGAACTCAAGTAATGACCGGGGTCACTGTGGCGCATGCGTGAGGCAGTGAACCATGTGGATAGCACATTTAGGGAAGTGGTCACACCACAGGTTGGGCGTATGCAGGCAGAGAGGGAATGGGTGACTGCCAGGCAGTCTAAGAGAACCATGGAGAAAGTGTAGGAGCCCCCTGAGTTGATCTCGTATGCTAACCAGTTTTCCATTTTAGTTACTGGTGGCAGCAATGGTTCCTCAGAGGAGTGCAGTATGACCCAAGTCATTGGCATCACGGGTGGTTCAGCTGCACAGGAGGGAAGAAAGAAGAGTGGAAGGCCAATGGTGATAGGGGATTTATTAGTTAGGGGAACAGACAGGCATTGCTGCAGCTGTAGATGTGACTCTAGGATGGTATGTTGCCTCCCTGCTGCCAGGGTCAACGGTGTTACAGAGTGGCTGCAGGACATTCTTCTGGGGAAGGGTGAACAGCCCGAGGTCATGGTGCACCTTGGTACCAACAATATATATTGGAAGAGAGATGAAGTCCTGAAAGCAGATTTTAGGGAGTTAGAAAAGAAATTAAAAAACGGGGCCTCAAACGCAGTAATCTCAGAATTACTCCCACGTGCTATTGAGCATAGGAACAGGAGGATTGAGCGATTGAACACGTGGCTGGAGAAATGGTGTAGGAGGGAGGGCTTTAAATTTCTGAGGCATTAGGACAGGTCCTGGAGCAGTTGGAACCTGCACAAGATGGACAGATTGCATCTTGGCAGGGCCGGGAGTAACATCTTCGCAGGGACATTCGCTACTGCTGTTGAGGAGGGTTTAAACTAGATTGGCAAGAGAATGGAAACCTGGGAGGCAACTCAGATTGGAGGGAAGCAAAACTGGTAATAGGAAGAATAAAAGGTGTAAGCAAAATAAGAAGGCAGATGAAGCGAAGGCAAGCATCAAATAGGATCAGAATGCAGAATAATGTTAAAAAGACAAAGTTAACAGCACTCCATCTGAATGCATGCAGCATTCACAATAAGGTAGATTATTTGAGGCACAAATAGAGGTAAATGGGTATGATTTAATTGCCATTACAGTTACATGGTCACAGGGTGATCAAGACTGGGAACTGAATATCCAAGGATATTCGTCATTTAGGAATGATAGAAAAAAAAGAAAAGGAGGTGGGTTAGCACTGTTAATAAGGGACAAGATCAGTACATTGGTGACAGACGATCTTAGATCGAAGGTTCAAGATGTAGACTCGGTTTTGGTGGAGCTAAAACAATAGCAAGGGTCAGCAAACATTGGTGGGAGTTGTTTATAGACCACCAAACTATAGTGGCACTGTTGGGCACTGTATAAACCAGAAAATTAGATCTGCATGTAACATTGGCAATACAGTAATAATGGGTGACCTCAATTTATACATGGACTTGGTAAACCTAATTAGCACTAGGGCTGTGGAGGATGAATTTCTGGAATGTGTACGAGGTGGGTTTCTGGAGTAGAACATTGAAGAGCCAACTAGGGATCAGGCTTTTGTAGATTTAGTATTATGTAATGAGAAAAGGCTAATTAATAACTTTGCTGTAAATGAGCCTTTATGAAACAGTGACCATAATAAGATAGAATTTTATATTAAGTTTGAAAGTGATATAGTTCATTCTGAGTCTAGGGTCTTAAATCTGAACAAAGGCAATTATGAAGATATGAGGGGAAAGTTGGCTTTGGTGGATTGGGAAAATGCACTAAATAATTTGACCATAGACAGGCAATGGCTCGTATTTAAAGAAGTATTGCATGGTCTACAACAAATGAACATTCCTCCAAGTGAAAGGTGAAACAACCATGGCTAACAAATGAAGTTAAAGATTGCACTAGATCAAAGTAAGTGCCTTATAAGGTTGTCAGAAAAAGTGTAAGCGCGAGGATTGGGAGTGATATAGAATCCAGCAAAGGATCACCAAGAAACTGATAAAGAAGGGGAAGGGAGAATTAAATGCAAGCTAACAAGAAACATAAAGGCAGACTGTAAATATTTCTCTAGATATGTGAAAAGGAAAAGATTAGCAAGAACAAATGTGGGTCCATTAAAGGAGAAGACAACAGAATTTATAAGTAGAGAATAGAGAAATGGCGGAGAAACTAAACAATTACTTAATGTCGGTCTTCACAGAGGAAAATACAGAAAATCTCCCAGAAATACTAAAGAACCAACGGGCTTGTGAAAATGAGGAACTAAAATAAATTAGTATTAATAAAGAGGTAGTACTTGAAAAATTAATTTGTTTGAAGGTTGATAAATCCACTAGACCTGATGAGCTACATCCCAGAGTGTTGAAGGTGGTGGCTATAGAGATAATGGATGCATTGGTGGTTATCTTTCAAAAGCCTGTAGATTCTAGAAAGGTTCCTGCAGACTGGAGAGTAGCAAGTGACCAGATAGCCTGTATCCTAGGGTTTTAAAAGAGGTGGCTGCAGAAATAGTAGAATGGTTGTAATCTTCCAAAATTCCTTAGATTCTGGAAGGGTCCCTGTGGATTAGGAAACAGCTAATGTAATACCTTTATTCAAGAAAGGAGGGAGGCAGAAAACAGGAAACCATAGGCCAGATGGCTTAAAATCTGTCATAGGGAATTTGCTGGCATCCATTATCAAGGAGGTTCTAGTAGGATACTTAGAAAATCATAATTTGATCAGGCAAATTAAACATGGGCTTGTGAAAGGGAAATCATGTTTGATTAATTAATTAAAGTTCTTTGAGGAAATAACAGGCAAGTTAGATAAAGGGAAAACTGTAGATGTGGTGTACTTTCTAGAAGGCATTTAATAAGGTGCCACACCAAAGCTGCCACACAAGATAAGATTACATGTTGTTGGGGGTAACATATCAGCATAAATAAAGGATTAGTTAGCTAACAGGAAGCACGCAGTAGGGATAAATGGATCTTTTTCAGATTAGCAAGCTGTAATAAATGGAGTGCCACAGGGGTCAGTGCTGGGGCCTCAACTATTTACAATCTACATCAATGATTTTGATGAAGGGACCAATGTATGGTAACTAATTTTGCCAAGATTGCTTGGAAAGTAAGTTGTCAAGAGGAGGCAGAGTGTCTGCAAAGAGATACATACAGATTAAATAGGTGGGCAAAAAATTGGCAGATGGAGCATAACATGGAAAAATGTGAACTTGTCTACTTTGGCAAGAAAAATAGAAAAGCAAAATACTATTTAAATGGAGAGAGATTGCAGAGCTCTGTGATATAGAGGGATCCAGGTACCCTGGTACATGAATCACAAAAAGTTAATACACAAGCTCAGCAAGTGATTAGGAATGCAAATATAATGTCATTAATATAGATTGTAAATAGTTGGGGCCCAAGGACTGAACCCTGTGGCACCCCACTAGTTACAGCTTGCCATCCAGAAAAAGACCCATTTATCCCGACTCTCTGCTTTCTGTCGGTTAGCCAATCCTCTATCCAAGCTAATATATTACCCCTCACTCCGGTTGATCTTATCTTGTGTACTACTCTTTTGTGCAGCACCTTATCAAAGGCCTTCTGGAAGTCCAGGTATACTACATCTACAGGATCCCCATTATCCACTTTGCTTGTCACATCTTCAAAGAACTCTAGCAAGTTAGTCAAACACGATTTACTCTTCATAAAACCATGCTGACTCTGATGGATTGCATTTTGACTTTCCAAATGCTCCATTGCTACTTCCTTAATAATGGATTCCAACAATTTCCCAATGACAGACGTTAAACTAACTGGTCTATAGTTTCCTACTTTCTGCCTCCTCCCCTTTTTGAATAAGGGCATTATATTAGCATTTTTCCAATCCACTGGAACCTTTCCTGAATCCAGGGAATTTTGGAATATTATAGCCAATGCATCCATTATCTCCGCTGCCACTCCCTTTAAGACCATGGGATGTAGGTCATCAGGCCCTGGGGACCTGTCACCCTTTAATCCCAATAGTTTGCTCAGTACTTTTTCTCTAGTGCTGGTGATTGTTCTAAGTTCCTCCTTCTCTATATCTTCTGTTACTATTGGGGTGGTACTAGTGTCCTCCACTGTGAAAACTGAGGCAAAAGATTGATTAACCATCTCTGCCATTTCTGCATTCCCCACGATTAACTCCCCAGTCTCATCCTCCAAGGGACCAACATTCACTTTAGCTACTCTCTTTCCTGTTATACACTAGTAGAAGATTTTGCTATCAGTTTTGACATTTTGCGCTAGTTTTCTTTCATAATTTACCTTTGCTCTTTTTATTATTTTGTTAGTAACCCTTTGTTGATCTTTAAAAGTTTCCCAATCTTCCAGCTTGCCACTGACCTTTGCAATTTGGTTTGCCTTAGTTTTTGCCTTTAAGTTATCTTTAACTTCCTTGCTTAGCCATGGATGCTTCCCCGCAACCACCACCGCACCCCCACCGCCGCCACCACACCACCCCCCCCCCCCCCCCCCCACCCCCACCCCCCCCACCAGCACCACCACCTTCTTTCTTCCTTATTGGGATATATTTTATTTGGGAGGAATTGAATATCTCCTTAATTATCTGCCATTGTTCATCAACTGTCCTACCTTGTAGTCTTCCTGCCCAGTCCACTAGGGCCATTCCTGGGATGGACATCAACACTCGACTCATTCCTGGGATGAAGGGTTTATTTGATGAAGTAAGATTGAACAGGTTGGGCCTAAACCTAATAGAGTTTAGAAGAATAAGAGGTGATCTTATTGAAACATATGAGATCCTACAAAGATTTGATTGGGTAGATACCGGAAATGTATTTCCACTTGCGGGAAGGACTAGAAACAGGGATACAGTTAACGAATAAGAGGTCTACCATTTAAAGTGGAGATGAGGAGAAATTTTTTCTCTAAAAGGATCATTAGTATGTGGAATTCTCTTCCCCAAAAAGCAGTGGTGGCTGGGTCACTGAATTTATTCAAGGCAGAGTTAGACAGATTTTTGTTTGACAAGGGAATCGAGGGTTATGGGGGCAGACAGCAAAGTGGAGTTGGGACCAAAGCCAGATCAACCATGACCTTATTGAATGGCAGTGCAGGTTCAAAGGGTTGAATGTCCTATTCCCGTCCCTATGTCCTATGTTCCTAAGTCATATATTCCTAAATATAACCCCACTATTTAAGAAGGGAGGGAGAGAGAGAGCAGAGAACGTCGGGAAAACGTGAGAATCTATTATAAAGGATGCGATAACTAGACACTTAGAATATAATGATTTGACTGGGCAGCATGGATTTATGAGAGGGAAATCATGTTTGACAAACCCGTTTATTGAGGATGTTACTTGTCGCAGAGATGAAGAAGAACCAGTGGATGTGGTGTATTTGGATTTTCAGAAGGTTTTTGACAAGGTCAAACACACAGAAGTGAGTGAACAAAATTAGAAAACATGGGTTTGGAGGTAATGTGCTTGTATGGATTGAGGATTGGTTAACAGGCAGAAAACAGAGAATAGGAATAAGCTAGTCATTCTCAGGATGGCAGGCTGTTATTAGTGGGGTATTGCAAGGGTCAGTGCTATTCACAATCTTTATATAAATGATTTTGATGTGGGGGCCAAATGTAATAAATAGAATGATGACACAAAACTAGGTGGGAATGTAGGAAGATGAAAGAGGCTTCAAGGGGATTTCGACAGGCTAAATGAATAAGCAAGAACATGGCAGATGGAATATAATGTGAAGAAGTGTGAAGTTATTCACTTAGAAAATATTGAAGCACAGAATATTTCTTAAATGGTGAGAGGGTGGGTAGTGTTGATGTCCAAAGGGATCTAGGTGTCTTTGTTCATGAGTCACTAAAAGTTAACATGCAGGTGCAGCAAGCAATTAGGAAGGCAAATGGTATGTCGGGGATTTGAGTAGAGGAGTATCAATTGTATAGATATAAAAACAAAAAAACTGCGGATGCTGGAAATCCAAAACAAAAACAGAATTACCTGGAAAAACTCAGCAGGTCTGGCAGCATCGGCGGAGAAGAAAAGAGTTGACGTTTCGAGTCCTCATGACCCTTCGACAGAACTTGAATAGAGCCTTGGTGAGAACGTACCTGGAGTATTGTGTACAGTTTTGGTCTCCTTATCTGAGGAAAGATGTACTTGCCATAGAGGGAGTGCAATGGATGTTCACCAGACTAACACCTGGGATGGCGGGATAATCTTATGAGGAAAGATTGGGGAAAATGGGCCTGTATTCTACAGAGTTTTGAAGAATGAAAGGCGATCTCATTGAAACTGGCAAAATTTCAGGGTGTGACAGGGTAGAAGTAGCTAGGATGTTTCCCCTGGCTGGTAAGTCTAAAACCAGGGGATACAGTCTCAGGATAAGGGGTAGGCCATTTAAGACTGAGATGAGGAGGAATTTATTCACTCAGAGGTTGGTGAATCTTTTGAATGCTTTACCCCAAAGGGCTGTGGAAGCTTAATCATTGTGTATGTTCAGGTCAGAAATCAACAGATGTCTTGGTAATGACATCAAGGGATATGGCGATAGCACGGAAAGTGGTGTTGATCAGCCATGATCTAATTGAATGGCAGAGCAGTCTCAATAGGCTGAATGGCCTACTCTTGCTCCTATGTTCCTATGTTTATAACCATTTCAATTTCTACTAACTGCACCCTCGGCAGGTGAGGCTCCTCATTAGTCCTGAAAGACATTTTCAATGGAAATGTCTATTACAGCAATAACAAAGCTGTACCACACCAAGTTCACTTTCTCTAAACAGCAGTTTGCCAGCACGAACACCAGTCAGAGAATAGGTTGAAATTACTCTCTCAGTAACTCTCGCATGATCTGGGCAGATCTAACTAAAGCTATGAAAGTGTTTGTAATAAAGCAGTTGATAATACAATCCGTCATGATGCCAAGGCTTTGCTTCTCTTTGTGCAGGGGTAGATTTCCACCTTGACCACCTAGCTGATAACCTGATAGAATGGATTGCATGCCCTTTGCAGAACCCATATGATTAAAACCAAGTGGGTTTACAGCAGGCGGCTGATGTGCTCCCCCAGATTACCACCCTGGTACTAAAGCTGAAAATATACTCCATTATGTGGTGACCTGAGTTTGCCAAGTCAGATCAATTATGTTATTTGAACACAGTCCCTGCACAGTTAGATAGTATTTGTAACCCTTTGTAGGGTTTGTTTGGAGGCGGAGGTGAGGTGGGGTGGTGGTGGAGTGACAGACGGAAAGCTAGGGTATGCAAACTGATGGTAAGCATCAACTGGAGTCTGCAGGTGAGTAGTGTTGCAGCACAACATCTGGCTGCTGGATTGATGACTCGCGAAGTCGGGCATGATACTGCGATAATATAATTAATTGATATATTGTATATTCGACATCTACTGCACTCCCCCCTTAAGAGGTGTGACCAGGCACAAAGCTGGAGTTAGTATCTGCAGCTCACAGGAAAAGGCATGGGAGGAGGCAGCATACTTCAAGGAATTCAGCAAATTAGGACTATCCAACAGTGATACTAGGCGGGGAGAGGGGTGGAAGAGATGTAAGGTGAAGGTGGGGGGAGGTTAGTGGTGGCTTGGAGTTGTGTGGGGGGTTGGGGAGAGAGAGAAGAGGGTTGATGGAGGGGGATGGGAGCGGTGCAGGGCTGGAGATGTGTTATTTGTTCAGCAAATTTATTTTAAAATATATTTGAGACCTTCCTGATACAGCTTCTTCTGTGATTCACTTCCAACCCAGGTCCTACACCTGTGATTAATTAGCATGAGAACGCTGGAGTAAATTTCTGGGCTATATCAGTGCACTTATCTCAAGTAAACAACAGTGGGGTTTGTGTCAGAGGCATCCACAGAAGGTTCCAGATAGAGTATCGCTGCACAACAGAAGTTTAAATATTGCATGTAAATGTTGTGCATGTGCACACATCATGATTTCCTCTGCAATCTGATGCATAACAGCAGCAAACATGTCAATGTTTGCCACTAATTCCATTGGATGATCTGAGTATTGGCCTGGATTTTCACCGAGTCAGCGTGACTTGCAAGCCCTTTATAAATAGCAGGTGGGTCCCAATTCCAGGATTCCTAAACACATTCCCAGGCTGTGCAATTTTCAGGAGTGCCTTTTAAGGGTAATGGCTGTTTTGGGTCATGAGCCTGCACTCTGCACTCCTGACCTGGCTGGCTCCATTGCGGAGATAGGCATGTACTACCCTTTTGCAATTTCCATGGAGTCAGGCCAAGTTTTCAAAGAGTCGTGGTTCACGGCACCTCAGATGTGTCGTGAACCATAGTCTACATAGTTAAAAGGTGAGTTCAAAAGGTCCTCCACTTGCCCCCATGCCTAGCTGCACCCCTCCCACCCACCCTCCATGGCCCTCATGACCTCAATCCCAATCAATGCCACTCCACCCACACCCCATATCCCCTCAGCCAACACCTGCCCCCAGGTAATGAAGAGCCCACCTTTGCAGGCACTTTCTCTCAAGGCAGGCGGGCTGAGCTGGGAATTTTCCCAACTCCCACTACTGCCTTGATAATGAAAATCCAAGCCATTATGTTCACTCTTCCCTAGGGGCCCTTTAGTAAAAGGTTATTCATTAACCCCTTCTCAGTGCACAATACCAGGTCCATAATAACCTGTTCCCTAAATGATTCATCGACATACTGATCTAGAAAACTATCTTGCATACATTCCATGAACTCATCCTTCTGCTCCCCATCTCAGCCTCAGGAACCTCCCCCAAATTTTCTATACCTAGAAAGACATTTCAAACCCTTACTTTGCTGCTAAATATTGCCAAATAACAAGAGCTCAGCCTCACTCACCCTATCATTATTTCAACTCACACCTCAGGATAGAAATTAATTTTGTGCAGTGGAGTGAAACAGGCGGCAGCAAATCTGCCATCTGTTATATTCAATGCCCAATGTTCAGTCCTATTGACTATGTACCATAATCAGTTGATCCAATATCATCTGTTTTGAATCACTGCCTGCAATGAAGTTCTATCTAATTGTATCCAGCTCCTCACCTTCCACATCTCACCCCCAACTTCAGTTCATATTCAAGATTAAATATAGACTGCCAGAATGCTCAGTAATATTCCCGCTGCTGTACAAAGTTTTGAAATATAGTACAAATATGTGAATTTTGAACTTTCCTTTAAATTCTTGCACTCTCCCATGTTATGCTCTCTCTTTCTTTTCCTCTCCTCCTGTCTCATATCCATCACTCCTTATCACTGCACTTCAAATTAATTCATTGTGCAAAGTGATTTCACATGTTCCACCTGTGATAAGATACCTTTTTCTTAGCAATCAGTACATTTTTAAGTAATGGAAACGATTTTTAAAAAGTCAACATTTTTTTTTTACACATGAACATTAACAGCCAGCTAGGTCCCACAAGCCAATCCTCACAAACATCTTCCATCCAATTTTAATAGACAGAAAATCACAGACTGAGCATCTATAATTTATCTTCCTGCAAGCAGATAACTCATCTCTGCCAACTTCAACATTACCATTGTTTACTGGTACACCAACAATGCCACAAAGATTATGGCTCCTGCTGCCACAAACCGTGTTGATTCTTTGTGATGTATATGAGGCTTTCACCTGGTTTGAAATAGAAGTCTATTTCCTGGAATCATATATCCAAATGACTAGCTGAAAGCTGCATGGCACATAATGCTGGAAGAAGGCAGAATGCTCATTTGGGAACAAGTGGATTAATCAGACACCTGCAGCAGTTTCAGATCACAGCATTGTGCGAAATTTGCCATGACAATGATATGGAAATTGATAAAAATGAATTGCTAGAACTATTGAATGAGACTGTTACTATGAGTTAACATATCAGTAGTCATGGGGTCTTGGCTAGTAGCTAACAGTTTCAAGTCCTAGTTAGATGAGTAGGTTGATCCTGAAGAAAAAAGGAATGAAATGTTGTTGCCATGAATAATTTCCACACACCTAATTAAACTTGAAAGAATCTTCTCAAGGACACTATAGATACTTAATCAGGGCCAGATATAACATGTGCCTTGAATGACAAAACTTCATGGCACTTAGAAACCTTTAAATTCTAAGTCCACAAATTCCTTTGTATAATTTCCATTCTAATTCTCCTGCCCTGATCTCTCATTTTAGGGGGAGTACCTGAAGAATATTTTTTTGGTTAAATATCCACTTATTAAGATTTTAAAAAATTATAGGTGTATTAAAATGTAAAGAATTATGATGATGCTTCCTATTTGGTCTTCTTTCTTATATATTCTTATAGATTGCATCTAGGAATTTCTATTAGCATTTCAATGATCGTTTTGTTCATTACTGTTTTTCAAAAATTCAATCACGATGAAGCAAAATGCAAAATGACCACGTATTTATGATACTTTGTGCTATCTCATGACCACACCTTCCCCCTAGATGCAGCCTGCTAATCTTTTGCAACCACTTTCAGCTTATCTATAATATTTTCCATTCCTTTTAAGTGCTTTTTTTATTTCCCTCTAGAGTGCCATATGAAAACTTAATTTGCTGTGTGTTTCTAGAAGCTGAATGTAAAAATTAAAAATAAATTATTAATTTTCTTATTGATGGCACAGTGGAGAGAAGCAACTACACTACTTCACTGCTGCTGAAGTAAATGCCACCATAACAGCATCAGTTCTTTGGTGGCAAAGGAGATAATGTTTGAGGAGTTTAACAGGTGCCCAGAGGTAAGGCATAGCCATTTTTTTTGTGTTGATGATTTTGACCTCCAAATCAGAGTGAACCCTTCAATTTCAGAAAGCCAAGTTTACATATTATGACCATAATTGTGATTAATAATCATCATATAGCTTTTGCTATAGTTTATAGATTGTATTTTGGTAAAAGTAATCTGTTGCATGCCTTTGCAAACAATCTAAAAGGCTACATTAAAAACTTTTTATATCACATTGCTTCCCTGAACAATTTACAACAACCACCACAATAACAACTGGCATATATATATAGCATTTTTTTTACAGTAAAATGGTCCATGACATTCACAGAAAAGTTAGGACCTAGGCAGCAGAGTTTTGGATGAGCTCAAAGTTGCAAAAAGTTGAATGTAAGGAGGTGGGCCAGGAGCGTGTTGGAATAGTCAAATCTAAAAGTAACGAGGATATCGACAAGGGTTTCAGCAGCAGATGACATTACGGAGGTTACATTATATTACATTTTATAGGCCTAATGCTGGCATGAATGCATGGTAAGTAACTCATCCTGGGGTCAAACATGACACCAAGATTATGAATAGTCTGCATCAACTTTAAGCAGTTGCCAGGGAAAAGGATAGAATCAGAGTCAATGATGCGGAGCTTTGTCAGGAACTGAAGAACATGGCTTCAGTCTTCCCAATAGATCATTGAAAAAAATTTCTACTCACCCAGTAATGCATGTTGGACAAGCAGCCTGACAATTTAGAGACATTGTAGGGGGTCAAGGTGGCCCTAGGTGTCATCAGTTTACAAGTGGAAATTTAAGGTTATTATCTGATGCAGCAGAAGTTTTAATGCAAAGTTTAAGTGTTACTATAAAAAACACGTTCTCACTCTCAAAACATGGATTAAATATCTAGCTGGATTTATTTTTTAAAATGTCTGGCAACAGCAACTATTTCAAAGGAAGTGGAAAATGTTCTATCTTTGAGCACTTGAATATGGACACAATCAGATGAAATGGATTGAATGCATGCTGCAAGTCATCTTCTGAGTGAATTTTCAAATAAATGGAAAATATTTATGCTACTTCATAGCAGACCAACAGATGTGTTGGATATTAACCAATTTGCTCATTTTCAAAGCTACAGGAATTTGGGGCTTATCTTTACTCAATGATGTTGTAACAACAAAAGTAACATTCCATCCACTTTGCTTTACAGAATGGGTGCATGAATTTTTTTCTATATTTTGGAGCTATTTTACTACTTTATCACTTGAGGCTTGCATAGATTATATCAACAATGAAAGTGGCGGTAAATCTTTGTCTTTCCTGACTACTAACCAGGAATATACAAATTGAAGTATTTTATCATTTAGAATGAGTCCTGAAGCTAAATTCTGAACTCCAAATGTCTCCAAATTGTGTTAACGTTCAAGAAAAAAAATAAATCAAGTATGTGGTAATTCAAAATCAGACTGACCATTTGTTTTAAGTGCAACCCCATGTGTCTGGATAGATACTTTCCAAATGTGTTCAGTGTTACACACGTGTTATTTTCTTTCCCAAGTCAGCTTAAGGATCTAATTTTGCCTCTAGTTTTGGAGAATAGCTAGATTGGTGGACAGTACCTGATGGCACTGATTGACTCAAATAGTGAGAGTGCTTCTTTTTATGTTTATTGTGTATTAGAGTGATGTTTGTTTGTTTTCCTTTGTGTTTCAAGTTTAAATGGTAATGTGGAGAGTTTTCCCATAAATCCTCTCATGGTTTAGAGACTGAGGGAATGCCCATTATTCCCTGTTGGTGTAGTGGAATGACATTATATTTAATTTAATTCTTGTTGGCCTATGGAGGCATTTCCAAGCAGAGAAATATGCTTGTATTCAAGTGTATTTAATATCATCTTAAGTGAGGCAATTACCACTGTTTTTTTTTTTGTTACAGTAGAATTTCACTCTGATGGGGGTTGGGAGAGGAAACTAAGATTTCTGCATTAAGTCATCAAAGGCAAAGTTATGACTAAAGCAATTCAACCTAAAATTAAGTTAATATGAAGCTAAGTCAAGTGGGGAACAGTTCTGGCATTGCTATTGAATTCATTATCTTTGATTGAGGTCTTGGAGGAGTTATTAATGTCATAAAATTTTCAGAAGTTTTCTTGCTGCATCAGTTCAACATGTGAACAACCATCAAATACTTTAGTGATTCAAGAAAGTTTAACAATGATATAATCTGCAATCACTCTTTTGTCTTTTCCATTTATTACAATAGAAAGACTGAATCTTGATGCAATATCTATGAAATGTAAAATAAAAATATTTCTATCCTTGTCTCACACTCTTAAACCCATAGCTATTGCTTCATAAAGTCTAGTGCTAATGGGAGACTTACAATGGGCCATGATGGTGTCCTCCAATACTTTTTACATATATCAATTTTTTCACTGATCTCTTTGATGAGCTTCGTTGAATCATCATAAACTACCCCTGCATCCTTTAGTTGAATTTTCAATCTGTACCAAGAGGGATAAGCAAATTATTGATTGAACTTTAAGATAATTTGCTTTATCCCTCTCAAATTCTTCTTGCCTTATGTCATTTACACTTCTTTACCATTCTGATTAAAGATGCCAGGATTTGTTAAAGGGATGTAATAATCAACAGGAGGTTTGCTTGCCCATGCTTGACCTGATAGGACACTTCATCGGGTCTGGAGTCAAAGTTGGGGGCTTCCAAGGTCACTCCGTCACAACTGTATACCACTGTGCCACCACCTCTGGTTGGTCTGTATTGCCATTGGGACATGACATAACCAGGAATGGTGGTGGAGATGCCTAGGATATTGTCTGTATGATTCAGTGAGTCTGACTATGTCAGGCTGTTTCTTGACTAGTCTGTGGGATAGCTTTCCCAATTTTGACACAAGTTTCCAGATGGTAATGAGGGTGATTTTTAAGGATTGACCAGGCAGGGAGGATCTTTTTCATTTCTGGTGCCTGGGAGAGTGCCAGGTTTATTCTTATTCACATTTTCTGTGGCACTTTGACACATCTGAGTGCCTGACTAGGCCATTTTAAGCTATTAAGAGCATAACAGGTTGCTGTGGTCTGGGTCCAGTTGTAGGCCAGACCGAGCAGGAATGGCACATTTCCTTCCCTGAAGGACATTAGTGAACCAGATTTGTTTTTAAGACAATACAGTAGTTTTATCATTGCTATAACTGGCTTTTTATTCCAGATACATTAATTAATTGAATTTACATTCCGCAAACTGCCATTGTCAAATTGGAACTGGTGCGTAGGATTTTGCCTTTTGGCTCGGGATCCAAGATCAGAGTCAAATGGGAGTTCAAACTCCTCACTGTGGGGGAAGCAGTCAGCCAGCAATGATTTTCCATGAAGTGTCCAGTTAGTGGCAGTATGTTTGCCATCCAATTAAGGATGACAGGTGAGCTCCCAAAGTTGGAGGGCCCTCCAGCACAGAAGGGGGCTACAGTTTGCCATTGAGGGTAAATAGAGAGAGAGGGCAATTTTGTCTAGGTGCTCCTCCTCCACAAATTTTAAAACTTTGCAATTACAATATGGCTGCTGCTACTTGGCCACCATTGCAGAGGGGAAACTATTTTTGCCAGGTGATAAGGTGGGATGCCACTCACACATGAGGGGAATCCAAACTCAGCATGGCCATTTAAACTTAGTGCTGAGTTCAAGCAGACCCAATTTCACTGAAGCAAAGGACTTACCCTGTACTATGTGAGTTATGAATTTTTGGAGCAGACAAATTGCCCTTTAAGTGTCAATAAGGTATGTAGAACTATCAAGATGTCAAGTTATTTAAATCCCATGCTCTTTAAAATTTGAAAAAAAATTGCCTGCCTGTGCCTGAGTTGAAAAATATCTTGATGGGATTTAAATGTTTTGAATAGGCATTTATGATTAAGTGTGCTTTTTTTTAATATAGCAAAGTCTGTAATAGATATTTAGAACTTTATTTCATTTCATCTCATTATGGCTCCTGAGGTCTGCCCAGGGTGGATACTGGGCGGGCGACATTTTCCATGTCTGTTGGCGGTGGGCATGTTTGGCGGCGTGAGTGGACAATATGCCAAGAAGGCCAAAATCAGTTTCACAATGTCGTAAAACCAGTTTGCAATGATCCGCTCTGCCCGCCAACGGTATGTTGTGTTTCCCATTGTCGGACACCAGCAACTTCATTGTAATATATCTGCATTTCATTCTGAGCCCAGCTCGACGGAATCATCCCCCCACACTGGATCATCCAAGCACTCAGTGTGATTGCACGCCAACATGTTTCACAACTGAACATAAGCAATATGCACCTGGCAAACTGCACTTCGCTGGGGGCTTTAGGGTTTGTTTGCCTACCTTGCTTCGGGCAGCACATGCAGTCATTTGCACCAGGCTTCGCAGGCAGCACCACATCGCTTTTAGGGGAGTTCACGGGCACCTACCAGAACAACCATAAGGTGGGGGTGCGTTTTCAACAGCTGCAGGGATGGGGCTTGCATGGGAAAGGGGGCGAAGTGGCCTCAAGCAATGGAAGATGCTGCAGGGCAAGGGCTGTATTGGTGAAGGGAAGTGCCCAAGGGTGTGTGTGGGGGCACAAGTTGATCTGTGCAACTGGCCTCAAGAGGGTGAAGGCCAAGGAGGCAGTCTCCAGAGAAGGTGAGGCCATATGGAGATGTGAGGTATGTGTGAGAGAGTGAGTGGTGATGTCACTTGAGCTGGCAATGAGTAAGATGTCAGTGAATGTGTGATGGGCTTTAGTTTGTGAGTTTAGAGTGTTGAGGTCTTTGCCTTACCCTGGTGGCATGGATGAGATCATTCATCCTCTTTCTGCATTGGATGGCCAACCTTTTCTGTGCAGCACTGGTACTGATCACCACTGCCATCACCTACCAAAGTGGAGTGATGAGATTACTGGACCTCCTGTGGCCAGAACGGGGATCAAAGATACCTTGGCAGGCCTCCCCAGTGTCCAAAAGGTGTTCCAGGGATGAATCACTGAAGTGGTGGTTGCTGGGGGGCGGGGGGCGCGGTGATGTGGGCTGCAGTCTTGTTGCCTTTTGTGGCTGTGTTTTCTGTGCAGCGGTTCTGGGCTGGAAACACTGAGAGTTGTGCATGTGGCTGCATTTTAAATGTGGCACTCGGTGTGAGGAATCAGCGAGGTGATGGCGTTGTGGGCAAACGAGAGGCCACCCACCATTGAAACAGCATGTTTCCTGGGAATGCATGATTAATGAGGTGGGATTTGGACAATGCAATGTGAAAGGCCACCATTGCGGCCGGCAGGTAAAATGTTCTTTATTCTGCCCGCTACCCCACTTAGTGCAAATCAGGGACGATTCCACCTGGCGTGTTAGCACAGAGCGCATAAGGTCCATGAAGGTGGGTGGAGGGATAAGTTGGTCCTAATTTAGCATAGGGACTGTAAAGGGCCATGGGATAGGTGGGGGCAAGGGCTGGCATGAGTTGGCAATAAGTTGGCTACAAGGGGCCTGGGAGTGGTCACGTATTAGCATGGGTTGGGATCTATGGAAATGGAGAGTGGGTGGGGGGTAAAGGGGTGTAAGGGGGTGTGAGGGGTCAGGGCTGGAGGGCTTAACATTTACCAAAACAATAGGCATGAATCCCAGAGAGCCAAAGCAGGCCTTTTAAACAGCCCATCCTAAAACAAAGATCCTGTCATTCAGGGTGCTTTTACCTGAGGTGGGTGTGGCAAGTGGGTGATTTTCCAGCTCTCCGTACCCGCCGCAAGGCTGAAAATCCAAGCTCAATTGTAGCGCCCAATTTGTGGGCATCAAACAGGCTCAAGGCATTCTATTTTAGCTATGGGATTCACTTTGCACTGATGTTCAGCCCATTGCCTATTTTGATAGACCCATTTTTTTGACATCCTGGGCAGCCACCTGAAACAGACGGTAGGCCTCAGGCATATGTAAATAGGGATCCTATGGCTGCTTGACAGACCTCTTGCTGAAATTATATTTTGGGTGAGGAGAGCAGATGTCAGGCCTGCTCCATACCAATGTCTTTAACAGCCGCTGTGGTTGTCAACCTAAAGTAATGTTTCTTTCTTAAAATGAATCTTTTCTTTGGAGCCAAGAGGAGCAGGCATGCTCCCTAATCCACAGCTGTTATGATTGGACTAACTAGAGGACCACTGCCAGGTAAGTAGGTGGCCCAAAAATAATGCATCTTATGGGGCAACCTGCCTGTGAAATTGCAACAGGCAGCAGCAGTTCACCTCAAAGATATAGGTCCTTGGACCTTTGATTCTTCTTCAGGCCCAAGACAAAAATCTAAATCTAGGTCCCTGATGTGGAAAGGTGTTCTTTTTTCCCAATTTTGAACCTTCACCTTGATGAACGGGAAAATTAAATTCAACCTCTCCCCATCTGAAAAGGGTAAGAAAACACAGCAGAAAAGTAAACTATCACAAACCGTGATTAAAGTATATTCAAGAAATTTCTGTTTCAGCACTTCATCATATAAATAATCCATAAATAATTTAATCTTATTGAATCTGACAGAAATTGATCTCAGCCAATAAGGCTCTCACTGCTTTTAAGTATGTGCATTCTGATCGTTAGTTTTAAAAGATACAAGAACAATCAATGATGTAAGAAGGTTGCAAGAAAACATATTGTCCTGGACTGTCAAAATTTTTACTAATGCAGCTAACAATTCATTTAGCAAGTCTATAAAATGTCAAGAAAGTGTTAAATTAAACCTTCAGTTGGACAAAAGCAGTCTGAAAACTGAAACACATAAAAATGTTGTTGTATAGGGTCAGATATAAAAACATGGCTTATATTAGGAATGACTAATTTATTGGCAACAAATTGGGAGTGTGTAACAGTTTATATTTATCCTGTCCTTATGTCTGAATTGCATAAATGGTGATCTAATTCTATATAGAATAAAAGCAATGTAAATGAGGAAACTAATGCATCTCCTTCTCAAACTGAATTTCTTCACTTCTCTTCCACCCACAATGTGATTTCGGTGAACCACAACTGATGGAGAAAAAAATTTCAGATGACACCAATACCTAATTTTCCTCGGTGGTTCATGCTTACAGCAAAACAAAAACAATTTACTCAATATCCCAGGAGAACAGATCAAGCTTTAGTAAGAATTGAATAATTGACATCACTCCTGAAATATCACATCTTTTATGCTGGCATCTGTCTACCTGAAAGTACATAATTAACATCATCCAAATGAGCTGATTGATCTTGCATGACTAATGTTGTTATCAGTAAAAGCTATCTTGCCATGGCAGAAAGCCACCAACTTTGTAGACATGCATTATGAACAGATTAGGCATTGAGGGCTGGCATGAAGTGGGATAAATGTTAACACATATTCCAATCAATCTAGATTGATAATAAGCCTATGCATTCCAATTGGTGTTACTTTAACACTGACCATAACCATTTCTGCTGATGAGACAAACTGGACCTAAGATTACAGAAAATCCTCAATGGTTGCAAGATATGTTTTATATGAAGAGGCAAATTTTATTGGTATAACACTTTTGGCACAGAGCTTTGCACAACAGGAACACATACCAGGAATTCAGGTGCAAAGATCAACATTCCTGACTTTTAACCCCTGTAACGTTAGCATGACAGGAGGGCATATGAATGTAGGTGCAGAGGTCAGAATGCTCAATTTTTGACCCCTCCCTTTGAATTATCATCTATTAATTTTAATGAACAGAGAATCAAGTGTGTCACATTTTGGGTATGCTGACCTGCTATGTGCCCCTAACAAACAATGCTTTGCAGCAGGAGTGCAAAATCATAAGATTTGCTATATGACCTTTATCATTCATTATACAGATTAAAGGGCCAGCACAACCACAATGGCAGCATCAACTTCTCCCGTGCTCTATCACTCTACGGCCGGAATTCTCTGGCCCTGCTGGCCTTGGGCATGATGGCGGAGTGAGAGGGACAGTATGGCGGGACGGCCAAAAATCAGTTTCACGTCATCGCAAAACCAGTTTGCGATTGTCTGTTCCACCCGTCAATGGCAGACTCCGTTTCCTGCTGTTGCATGTCAGGAACCTAATTTCAATAATTTAACATCTCGTTATAAGCCCTGCTCATAGGAATCATCTCCTCATGCTGGATAATCCGAGCAACTTCAGCGTGTTTCACAACTGTACACAAACGAAGTGCGCCTGGCGAGCTGCACTTCGCTCAGGACTTGGAGCTTTGTTTACCTACCTTGCTTCGGGCAGCATTTGCAGTCATCAGCACCAGCTTTTGCAGGCAGCATCACATAACTTTTAGGGGGGCTCACGGTCAGGTATTCACCTACCAGACCAGCCATGAGGCAGGGGTGTCCTTTCAACAGTTGCAGGGCTAGGGCTTGCTTGGGGAAGTGGGAAAAGTGGCCTCAGGCAAGGGAAGAAGCAGCAGGGTGAGTGCTGTACTGGGGAAGGGGGTGGGGGGGAGGGGGGGGGGCGGCGGTGGGGGCAGTGGTCCCAGGGTGTGTGAGAGGGCACATGTTGACCTGTGCAAGTGGCCTCAAGATGTTGAGGGCTGTGGAGGCAGTCTCCAGAGGAGATGAGGCCAGATGAAGATGTGAGACTGTGTGCAACAGTGTGAGTGGTAACGTCCCTTGAGCTGGCAGTAAGTGAGATGCCAGTGAATGCGTGATGGCCTTATGAATATGTATGTTTAGAGTAATGAGACTGTTGCCTTGCCCTGACAGCCCAGATGAGATCATTCATCCATTTTCTGCATTGAATGGCCAACCTCTTGTTTGCAGCATTGGCACTGACCACCTCTGCCACTGCCTCCCAAGCCAGAGTGGTGAGACTGATGGGCTTCCTGTGGGCAGAGCAGAGGTAGAGGACATCGCGGCGGGCTTCCATGGCATCCAGAAGTCATCCCAGGAATGTGTCACTGAATCGTGGGGCTGCACTCTTCTTGGATTTTGGGGCCATGTCTTCACCGGAGTCCTCCTGGGCCGCAAGCGTTTGAGAAGTGTGCACACAGCTGCAATTTAAGTATGGCACGCCGCATGAGGAAGTGGCGAGGTAATGGCACAGTGGGCAAATTGGAGGGCGCCTGCTAGCAAGATGGCGTGTTTCATGTGGCTGCATAATTAGCGAGGTGGGAGTGGAACGCTCTGACGCAAAACCCGTCATTGCAAATGGCAGGTAAATCAAGTTTTTTCCTACTGTACTTTGTGCAAATTTGGGACGATTCTGCCCTATGATTTTTTACCTAGATATTATATGCTCAAAAGTGGTGCAACAATTGTGGATTTATATTCAAAAGCAAAATGCTGGGAATTATGGAAAACTGAAATAAGAATAGAGAATATTATATATACTCAGCAAGTCAGGCAATATTTGTGGAGATAGAAACAAAGTTAACAGGAGTGAAATTGGTTTATGTTGCACCTCTTCAAAGAGCACAATGCAGGATTCATCAATTCCTGGGGGAGGAGGCGGTGGCATAGTGGTGTTATTGCTGGGCTATTATTCCAGAGACCCAGGGTAATCCTCCAGGGACCCAGGTTTGAATACCACCACAGTAAATAGTGAAATTTGAATCCAACAAAAAATCTGGAGTTAAAAGCCTGATGATGTCCACATAGCCATTGTTGTAAAAACCCATCTGGTTCACTATTGTCATTTAGGGAAGGAAATCTGCCACCCCTTACCTGGTCTGGCCTACATGTGACCCACAGCAATGTGGTGGACTCTTAAATGCCCCCTGAACAAGGGCATTTAGGGATGGACAATAAATGCTAACCTAGCCAGTGATTCCCACATCCCATGAACAAATAAAAATAAAAGGCAGTGCCATAGACAATTACCCATGTGGCCTGAGCAGCATCTCCATTGAGATCCTTAATAAACACTGCCCAGGGCAAGAAGGTGGCTGGAAAGTCTGCAAAGTACCTTCAGGAAAGGCACTAATGGGTTTTCCCTCCAATGTCTTATGTATATTACCCTCATCAGAACGCAATAAAGTTAGAGATGTAACATATTGAGCAAATTCAGAAGCAGGGAAAGTGTGGTGGTGGGGAAGGGAGGAAAGAACAAAAAGTAAGATCTGTGATAGGTTTGAAGGCAGGACAGATTAAATGAATGTGGTAAAGTGAGGTACCCTGTCCTTTTAAGAGAATGCAAGTGATTATGTGACAAATCACTGTACTGTGCGGGCACCTGGGAACTGTAAGTCTAGTTCTGGAGATTTCTGAGTGAGCACGTTTCTGGTGCTATACTCTATAAACCATCACTGTTTACTCTTACATCAGTCTCTCCTCATTATTGATTGCAAGCAGCATTTGATGGGAACACAGGAAAGCGTGCAGAGTCCAGTTGGCCAACAAACTCATTTACCCAAGACATAGAAATGACAAATGGGATCATGGTGCAATGCAAAAGGAGATGGTGATGGGACAAGTAAAGAAAGGAAATTGGGTGAGATTGAAAGAGTCAGATTAGAAAGAGGAATAGGCCAGAAGAATGTGAAAGGGAAAGAGAATCAGGAGGAGCGTTAGTATCCAAGAGGTTTTGCTCTCTATCCTGTCGGGATAAGTGTTATAATCCTTGGAATTTTATTTGACCATTTTCTGTGTATCCATAATTATCTGAATTAATATGTTCTTAATTATGTGGTATCCATATATGCAAAAAATTCATCATCCTTCATGATCGATTCAAACTTATCCATTTATTTTTCAGAAGCAGCATCATGTAGGAAGAGGTGAAAGAGCAGCATAATTTGGATCTCGAGATAAACAAATCATTTAATGTCGCAACACAAGTTAATAAGGCCATAGAACAACAAACAAAGCACTGGGGATCACTTTGAAATGGATAGAATTGAAAAGTAGAGAAGTTTTGTTAAACTAGAACAGAATCCTATTCAGACCACACTTGGAGCATTTTGAACAGCCATAGTCCCCACATGAAAAGGATATAGAGGTATGTTGAAGAAGGTGCAAAAAAGATTGACTAGGATCATTCCAGAACAGAGGTTATAGCTATCATGAAAGCTTCAAAGATTAAGGCCTTTATTCTCGAGAAAAGAAAATATTGAGATGACTAATTATGAAAAAGCTTGATAGGATAAACATTTAGAAGATATTTCCATTTGAATGAGAGACCAGCACTAGGATCATGAGTATGAGATAGTAATAAATCCAATAGGGAATTCCGAAGAAACTTATTTATCCAGAGAGTCCTTGGAATGTGGAACTCGCTACCATGAGAAATAGATGAGGTAACTAGCATTGATGCATTTAAGAGGAAGCCAGTTAAGCATGAGGGAGAAAGGAATAGAAGGATACGTTGCATACGTTGATGGGGCTAGGTGAAGAAGCATTGGAGGAGACTCATGAGGAGCATAAACACCGTGTAAATCTATTGGGCCAAATGGTCTGTTTTCTATCCTGTAATTACTACATAATACTAGGTAATGGATATTGGAAGAAGCTGACTCGGAGATGGTGAGGAGGGAGGAGCCATTCACAAGATATGCTAGATATTTGGAGAGAGCTAAGAATAGAACCAAGAAAGGACAGTACCATGGGAATGAACCACAGAAGAGTAATGGTGGATGATGATGGAGTGTTCACATATGTCAAAGGCAGCAGGAAGGTCAAGAGGGGATAATATGTTGATTGCTTCAATTTTCATATGAACTTTTAAACAGCAGATTGACATGATAAAGTATCAATTGTTGTACGGGAAGGGACTTTTATTATTTCTGCTTTTTGTAACTGAAAATGTACCTTATAACCTTATGGCTTTGGTATGAATTTTGTGGTTATCAAGGTGTCATATATCAGTGCTATAAACTGAATATTTTGCGACATTCCCCTAGTTGGTTTCAAGTACTGTTGAATCACGTACCAATAAAGCCAAATTAAGTCTATAGTTGCTATGGCATTGGCTCTATGATGTACCAATTACTTTTTTTACATCACCTCAGCTAATATAATCTTACCTTACTAAAATTGCCCTGATTCAATCTGGTATTTCATGTTTTGTTCTGGCTTATTTCCTTTCTAGTTGGATCTATTGTGGTTGCTATTCCCAATGTGCTCACACATGGGTCGGAATCATCCCAGATTTGCACTAAGTGCAGTAATGGGCAGGGAAAATTAGGTTTTACCCGCCAGCTGCAATGGCAACTTCTCATGCTGTATCATCCCAAACCGTCGCATTCCTGGGAAACATGCCGTTTTATTGGTGGGCGGACTCTCATATTTAAAGTGCAGCAGCGCGCACATCCCTCTCAGTGCTTCCAGCCCAGGACAGCTGCAGAGAAGATAGGGTGGCCCCAAAAGGCAAAAAGACTGCAGCCCCCCTGGTTTAGTGACACATCCCCTGAGCTCCTTTTGGACACTGTGGAGGCCTGCAGTGGTGTCGTCTTCCCTGCTCAGGTTGCAGGAGGGGCAATGGCATCAACAATCCAGCATGGGAGGTGGTGACAGCAGTGGTCAATGCCAATGCCCTGCAAAAGAGGGCAGCCACCCAGTGCTGCAAGAGAGTGAATGTCCTCCATTCCTCCAGGGTGAATCAATCTTCTCATCACTGTCAACTAATACACTCACAAACCTATCACACACCAACAGGGCTCTCACCCTGCCAGTTCAAGGGACATCACCATTCACTCTCACTATAATGACCCGACAAAGCAGACAGGCTTCAACAAGAAACATATAAACTTTGTTATAGAGAGTTTTTCAGGTGCTACATGCTCGACCAGGTCTCTCTTCCTGAAGCTCCAACCCCCTAATTGCCCACAATTAGGGCTCATGGGTCCTCTCAGGCATCATGTGACCCCTGTTGGACAGCAGAAGAGGCTATACCTTCAATTACTACGTTTCCTCCTCCTTCAGTTTTTTACAATTTCTTTTTACAGGGTAACATTTGAATATCCAACAACATATGCATATATACATGATTAAAGATCAAGTCTCTGAAGTGGTCTCCTTATATGGCTAAAGCGGTGTAGCTCTACTGCTTGAAGTTCCTTAACAGGATCGACAGGATCTGCGCCTGCAGCATGAGACACATCATTGGAAAGTGGCAGTTCTGGATTTGGCAATGCTACAGAGATATTGGGCATGCCTATTCTAAGGCAATCTATCACATCAAGAATTAAAGGTTCGATGTTAATCACAGGTAGAATATTTGGTTGTTGGAATGTCTCTCTAGCACAAATATGATCTATGTGCTTGTGAAGGATTCTATCTTCCACTTGTACTTGGAAGGATAACGGACCAGCCTTTGAGACAATGATTTCAGGAACAACAAGGCCCACTTCCAAAATTTTGCATGAATATCGTGTCACATACAATGAATTTCCGAGCTTTGCTGTGCACATTGTGATTCAATTTTGGATTATTCTGATTCCGCACTACCTTCCCCTCTAAATTTGGAAACATTATGCACATAGATGGCATTTAATCAATAATTCAGCCAGCATTGAACCCATAGTCGAATGTGGCTAAGAAGAAAGCGGGAAAGGCAAGATTCTAGAATACCTTCTGATAACCTTAACATACCAGTCTTGAAAGTTCTTTAAGCCCTTTCAACTAAACCATTTGTTGAGGGATGGTAAGGGGCTATTTTAATATGTCTGATTCCATTCAGGTTCATGAATTTCTGATGCTCTATGCTGGTAAAGGCTGTACCGTTAGCAGAAACAATGATTTCAGGAAGGCCATGTATGCTAAAACAGTGATGCAGCTTCTTGATACTTGCGCAAAATGTTGGTGATTTGACTTTGTATACAGTCATCCATTTAGAATGTGCATCTACAATCAACAAAAATATGGTACCTAAGAATGGTCCCACATAAACAATATGGAGTCTAACCCAGGGTTTACCAGGCCCATCCCACAGGTGCAGTGAGCTGAACAGGCAACTTCTGTTGTTGCTGACAATGGAGACAATGCTTGACCATGCTTTCAACGTCACTGTCAATGCCCGGCCATCAGACATAGCTTCACGCAAGCATTTTCATCTTTGACATGCCTGGATGTGCACTGTGAAGCTCTGCCAAGAGTGGCTCTCTACCTTGTGATGGAACGCCAACTCTTGATCCCCACAGCAAAGTTCCATCTTGACAGCTAAACTGTGTTTCTGGCATGGAATGGTCTCAACTCTTCAGATGCAGCTAATTTGACCATCCTTGCAAAACAAAGTCTCTGATTTTCAACAATATTGGATCTCTGTTCACCCAATTTCTAATTTGCTTTGCATACACAAGTGAAGAATTCAAGAAATTCAGCAATAGCACAATTTCTTGTGGCACTGGAGCATGTACAGTACTGTCTGGTAACAGGAGCAGACTGAGTGTTTCTGCATTTGCAATATGTAAGCCAGGACAGTGCATAAATATATGCAAATAATATCAGAGCCCAAAGCTGTATTTTTGCTGATGCTATTGGCAGAATGGCCTTATCCTCACAGAATAAACCCATCAATGGTTTATGGCCTGACACAATGGCGAAATGTCATCCATGTAGATACTGGTGGAATTTATTCACTCCAAATATCATCAATAAAGCTTCCTTTTCTGGCTGGGAGATAACCCTACTCAGCTGTGGAGACGGTTCTCGAGACATAGCCAATGGGCCTTTCTGATCCATTTTCCATTCTATGTGATAGATAACACAGCTCCTATACCATATGGAGAGCATCCTTGTTAATACTAACTCTTTCAATGGGTCGTAGTGTACCAATAAACATGACAAATGCAACAGATTCTTTACTTTCACAAAGGCTTCTTCCTGTTGTGAATTCCATGACCAATGGTGATTCTTTATTAACAACAAGTGTAATGATGACAACATAGTTGATAAGTTAGGCTATGGTAGTTGGTCATATGCAGAAATGACTTGAGTTTGGTTACATTGGATGGTGAGGGAGCATCTCTTATTCCCCAACTTTCTCTTCTATTGGATGCAAACCCATGGCTGCCACCCTGTGACCCAGGTAAGTAACTTCTGGCATTTGAAATGTGCATTTTGCCTTTTTTTAACTGTACACCGGCTTCCACGAACATTCTTAGCACCTCCTCCAGGTTGGCCAACTGTTCTGTCTCGGTTGGCCATGTGATCAGAGCATCATCTAGGTAAACTACCACTAGGGGAAGTCCTTGCAAAAGACCCTCCATTATTCTCTGGAAGATAGCGCATGCAGACGAGACTCCAAAGGATAGGCGAGTGCGCTGATAAAGACCCTTCTGTGTGCTAATAGTCATGTATTCTCTCAATGTGCTATGCAGTTCTAATTGTTGGTAAGCATGGCTCATATCCAATTTTGTATAGGACTTGCCTCCAGCCAGCTTTGCATATAAGTCATCTATCACTGGAATGGGGTACTTGTCTAGTTCTTCTGCCTTATTTACAGTCAACTTACAGTCCCTACAAATGTGAATGATTTGGTGAGGCTTAACCACTGGAATTATGGGTGCTGCCCATTCTGAGAATTGGATAGGTTGGATGATGCCTAGGTTTTCTAACTGGCACAGTTCTGCATCCACCTTCTCCTTCAACATAGAATGCACAGGTCTGGCCTTAAAGGGATGTGGTGTCACCTCAGGATCCATATATATCTTGGCCTGCACACCTTTTAACTTCTCTAATTCATCCCAAAATACCCTGTCGTATTACTGAGCAGTTCAGGAACTCCTCCTGTTTTCAGGTGAAATATCTCAGACCAGTCAAGCTTGATCTTCCGTAACCAGTCTCAGCCTAAGAGACTGGGTCCTTCTCCATTCACTATTATCACAAGCAGCTAGGCTGTCTGTTCCTGAAAGACACTGGTATTGTGGCAATGTCCTTTACCTGAACAGATTCCCCCATGTACGTCTTTAATTTAGTGGTTGTCCGCTCCAGGTTTATTGGCTGTCTACCTTTATTAACGTGTTTGAAAGTGTGCTTACTCCTGTATCCACTTTCATTATGAATGGCTTCTCATTAACTTGGATTGTGACAGTGATAGGTTCAGTTTTTACAGCGGTGACTTTAGACAGGGAATAAACGTCGGTGTCGGCAGCTTCAGGTTCTCCTGTATTCTTTAATTCAGTCATGTTGGTTTGCTGTTTTACGGGTTATTTCAACTTCGCCCTGCATTGCCTTACTACATGGCCTCTCTTATGGCAGTAATGGCATTCTGCTCCCTGAATCTGCAGGTGTACAGTCTGCAGTCACCTCCACATCTATAACAACTTAATTTTGGAGTCGTTGCTGAAGTATTCCTACTCAGCCTTTTCATGTTTCTAACAGCAGACGTTGCCTCTTGCTTTGATGCTGTGGGTCTGGTTTTCGTGCCACGCTCGGCAGTAGATTCCCACTCCAAATGGAGAACAGCACCATGTGTTGTAAAGCCTCAGAGTCTCTCACAGCACTTTCCATAGTGAGGGAGATTTCTAGGATGCGCTTCAAGTCGGTGTTGAACTCGGCGAGCAGATGTCGCTGAATGGCATTGTCATGAACTCCACAAACTCCACGATCGGTCCTGCAAATCATTTAGTGTGTCCCCAAAGTCGCTGTATCTGTTAACTGCTTTTGGTTCACTATATAGGTTGTGATTGACTCTCCCAGTGCCCTAACTCTGGAAGTAAATCTACAATGCTGCATTATTATGGATGGCTTTGGCTGGAAATGCATTTTCACGAGGTCCATTGATTCATTATAGGACTTAGAATTGGGTGCACTTGGGGCCATCAGACAGTGGATGAGGTTGAATATTTTCATGCCACATACACTAAAAAGGATGGCTTTTTGCTTTTTGTCCATGGTAATTTTCTTTGCTAAAAAATAAAATCTGAGGCACTCTACATACTCTATAGCCGCATCATAAGGATCAATTCTGCCGAAGAGTGGCATGACTGGTGAGTAGTCTTTTCTTTTTATTAAGACTCGATGTACTCACGGTAACCAGACGAGGTGCAGCTTTGGAGCTGCTTTACCCTTGTTGCCAAATGTATTGGCTTGAGGGACCAGACAGATTTCAACAAGAAACAGATAAAATTATTACAGAAAGCTTTTCAGATGCTACATGTTCGATCAGGACTCTCATCAGGAACCCCCACGCCCCAGATTACCTGCGCTTAAGGTTCATTGGTCGGAGCTTCCCAGAACATCACATGACCCCCTGATAGACAGCAGGAGAGGCTACACGCTCAGTTACTACATTCACACTCACCGTCATTGTCATCATCCCATCCATGAGACGACTCACCACACACACATGCCAGGTATACTTATCATCTGGCCTGGCAGGCAACATGCATACACTCTTTCCATCTCTATTCATGCAGGACAAGCTGGTGCACAATATCAGGGAAAAGCTATCTACCGGTGGAGGAATGCCTGACACCAAGGTCCTCATGGACTTCGAAAATAGAGCCATTCAGCTGGCTGGCGAGGATCTGGACCATTGCTGCGCTGATGGTGAGGTCGGCAGCACTCTACCAACTGAGTGTCCAGCAGTGCAACATCCATCAGACAACCATGCTGTGAGTGATATGCCCTCTTTCACAAGCCACTGCCATGCACTAATTATCTCTCCTTGCTTTCGCAGGCACACCAGGGTGACTGATAAGAGAGTCCATGACCCATGGCATCCAATCAAGCCCCAAGGGAAGCTCAGAAGAGGAATCTGCTGAAACCTTCCCTGAAGACCCATCACAGCACTTACCCACACCTTTCACCTGCGCAGAAACATAAACCTTGGTGGGACCTAGCTTTAGAGTAGCCTCAGGCTCACAATCTGTTGCTCACATCGCACTTACATATCAACAGCAGGTAGTGGCAGGGACTTCCCAGGATCCCGGTACTCAGAGGACCGCTGAAGAACAGAAATTTGCTGACTCCGAGTCAGGTAAGGAGCCTCTGGACTTGGTCATGTCACAGCTGCTGGAGCTGCAAAGGCAAGCTCGGGAACATCCGGAAAGGATGTCCACTGTGCTCCTCAGATTGCAAGGCACATTGGTAGAGTCCATCTGACTTCAGTCTGAGGTGATAGCGCCTGCATGCCAATGCACCGAGGTCAACACTGGCAGGATGGTGACTGCCGTGGAGACCTGGGCCCAGGGTGTCGCTCCTGTACTGCTGTGTGAGCCAAACTCCATCACCAGTGCCATAGTTGGCCTCCAACAGTGTGTATGCAAGAGGGATGTGGGGCAGCCCGATCTCACTCCAGCTAACCCTTCTCCTCAAGGAGTCAGCCAGGGGCCCTCAGGCAGCCATAGGGAGGAGGAAAAGCAGGTGACTCCAGGAGAGTCAAGCCTGTCCAAATCCCCTCTTCCTGTGACCTCAGCAGCTGCAGCTCCACAGACCAAGTAGGGTGCCACTGCCACACAGCAGGACCCTGGAAGCAGACCGGGACCCTCCAGGTCTAGGCTCTCCAGAGGACATCCATCAAGGTCATCACAGACAGGGCGTCGCAGTCTGCTGACTGCCTCCGCCTCTGCTGTGGATGTCCGGGGATCACCAAGATGTAGCGCAGGGTTAGGAAGGTTACAAATGTGTAGTTGCACAGCCTGGGCTTGGGTGTTAACCACTTTTACATATTGCTCACTATTTAAATAAACTTTCAACAATGTCTCTCTGCCTATGGCTCCTTGTTCTGATGAGCAGGGTTCATGTCACTTAGGTGTGAAACCTTTCTGCACAAGATAAAGGCAGGTGTCTCAGTCCAGGGCTTTTTCCCTGTGCTCTGTGCTGCCTTCGGACCAAAATGATGATCTCGCCTCACACTTCCTGGAAACATTATTGATGCCTGCACCTCAACAATTGTGCTCGCCATTGCTGCCAGAATGTAGTGGGCAGACATCACTGAGTTCTGTCTTTCTTTCTGTGTGGTCTCAGCATCTTTAAGGTGGGCTGGCCCCCATCTCCTCAGTGTCTGTGACCAGTGATGCTTGCTCCTGAAGGGGTCAGGTGCTGAAGGCCGACAAAGGATCAGGTGCTTCTAAAGCTTCATGGCTGCATCTCTATGATATGACCCTTATCACAGAGCACAAGCGAGCTGCCCTCAGCTAGACAGGAATCAGACATTCTCAGTGGCTATGTGAAGACCTATAGAGTGTCCTCACTGAAGGTTGTCATCAGCTTCCTGTAATTGAACGACCATTAGAGCCTCCACCACATCTCAATGACAGGAGAATTCTCACAGAGGGTATTCATGCTCCCATAAACCAGACTAGAGTCAAACATTCATAGATGCAATGTGAAGATCTATGGGGTCTCCTCACTGCATGTTGTTATCATCCTCCACAAGCCTAGCAGCTATGAGGGCCTCCTGAGCCCACCTGCCTCGTTTGGCCAGTGCGAGGGCCTCACTCCTTCACCGTTGATGTCCTCCTCATCGGATATCTCCAGCTCTTGCATCTCCTCGTCAGCCAGCTCCTCGCCCTGTTGCAGTGCCGGATTGTCAAGGGTGCACCAGGCACCAATGATGTGTGACACTCTCTGTGGACTAAACAGCAGGACTCCACCAGATGGTCCAGGCACCGGAACCTCATTTTCAGCATCCTGATGGTTTGCCCCACCAAATTGCTGCAGTCTGAGTCTGCCACATTGGGTGTCATCAGCCACGTCCTCTGGAGGTATTCGTTGTCCCCTAGGAACCATCCCTGCAGGCTCTATTGTTCCTGGACTATGTCAGGGATCTGTGATTGACTGAGAATGTAGGAGTCAAGGACACTCACTGGGAACTGTGCACAGACCTGCAGGATGCGTTTGTGGTAGTCGCACACCAGGTGCACATTCAGCGAGCGGAAGCCCTTGCGGTTGGCATAGTTGGCTGCTTGTTGCAACTGAGATCTGAGTGCCATGTGAGTACAGTCGATGGCACCCTGCACCTGTGGGAAACCTGGAATCTGGGCAAATCCAATCGTTCTTGCATCCTGGCTCTCTAGGTCCCGGGCAAAATGCTCAAAGTTGTTGCCCTCGCGAAGGTGGCATCCATGACCGCATGGATGCATTTGTGGGTGGACGCTTGTGATATCCCACAGAAGTCACCTGTAGAGCCCTGAAAGAAGCCACTGGTGTAAACATTGAGCACCACAGTCACTTTCACGGCCACTGGCAGTGGATGCCCTCCATATCCCCGTGGCGCCAAATCCTGCAGTAGCTGGCAGATGTGACCGACCAGTTCCCTCGACATTCGCAGTCTTCAGCAACACTGGTTCACAGTCATCTTCAGGAATGAAAGGTGGTGTCTACAGACCTTGGGTCTAGCTACACACCAACGAACGACGGCTCGCTGTGGCTCTTCAGAGTGTGTGGGAGCCCCAGCTGCCCCTTCTTCCTCAAGGTGCTGCTCCTCCCTCTGCCCAGCCAGGCACCTTTGTCACTCTCTTCTCTGTCACTTCTGCTCTCTGTATGCCATGAGACATACAGCTAGCTCACCATGCTCCTTGCTCCTGGTGTATTCTACATGCGGGAATAAAGAGAGAGATGTGTGGGTTGCTTGGCTATTCTAAGAACCTTTCTTTGTTAAGTCTGAAGGCCCCTTAACATATCACGAGAGTGCTGGCCACCAATTGAATGGCCAGAGTTTAGTGCGTTGCATGGCTGCCCGAAACCCCATCCATCTTCACCCTATTCCACCTGACCGATTGGCAGCAGCTTTGTCCATTGGACTGCATGCTGTGCTCTCAGCTCAGGTGCAAGAATTCTCCTAACCCACACTGCAAGGCTGCACTGTTAGCTTGAACCATGGGGCAGGCTGGTCCATATCAGGATAATGACATTGCAAGGGGCTGTGGGCGCCTCTACCAGTGACTGCTCCATGGCTAGCTTTAGCAAGGAGATTGTACAACTGGTCTGCAGTCCACTCATTCATTTGCATTCTGTGCCCAAGGGGCGAAAAGCTCTGGAGCACTTGGTGGCACTTTGATGCCTCTGCATTGCTTGAGTGGGCAGATAAGCTAGAGGCCCAACTCCAAGCGTGTCAATGTGGCTGCATCTGTACTGTCTCAGCTGCAGAGGAATGTTCACTTTATACAAGGTTTCCCTAATGCGTGGCCGCTTCCCCCCCTTCAAAGTCCACCCCGCCAAGTGCACGCTTTATATATGTTGTTGTGAAACACAACATGGGTAGACGATCCAGCAGGAAGGGAGTGGTGGTGGGGGTTGGGATTATTCCGGTGGGCTGACCTTATAATGATATGCAGATGTACTACAATGAGGTTCCCGAAGTCCAATGGCAGGAAACATAGCCTGCCATCAACCGGCTGAGCGGATGATTGCAAAATAGTCTCATGACATCATGAAACTGATTTTTGGCCTTCTTGTCATTTTGCCCATTCACACTGCTGAACACGCCTGACGTCAGCGGGCACAGAAGATTCAGCCATAGTTTGTCCTTTGCAGGTACATGATGGCTTAGATTTTCTGGTGAGCAGTGAAGTAACAATGCTTACCACTGACCTCAAAGAAAGCTCCGCTCAAAGATCCACTGACCTCTGTGGAGTGGATGTCACCTTTCCCAATGTTAATTTAATTCCAGAATCAGCTATGGGGGTCTCTTGCATCCAGTAATGGTGCTATCATTAAAAAGGCTGAGCAGCAAATCATCTTGAAGAATTTTCACAAACAGCAAATAAGGAAGGAAAAAAGCAACAATTATTATTTACTTTTTAATCACTTTACAGAAAGAGAAATGAAAATGGGGACATACATATGGAATTAAGGTTGAAGATAAAATAGCATGCACATTAAAAATAAATACTATTTTAAAAGTCTATGGACTTTTTTATCATAATGAAGAAATTTGACCTTCCACACATATAAAATTCTTTTTTCCAGGCTAGAGGGGTTGTTCAGCATTAATTATGACTTTGTACATTGTTAAAAACTAAGTTACACCTTATTTAATAAGATGTAGCTTTTCAAATATTTTTTCCAGCAATAGCTATAGTTTAAAAAGTGTAAGTTCAAATTGAGTCAGTGATATCTAAGATTTCCATCTGTGAAGACTTCAACAGCACACCCTTTGGAGGAGCAAGGAATCATTGACAGCAACTTCTGGATTTTTCGCATTTATCTGTGCCTGGGTGGATGCCAGAAATTGCTCTCATTTGCACTGTTGTGTTGATGACAAACTCTGACAGTTTCCCTGTCATTGGAAAAGCAATGTCCATTGTATCCTAGGATAAGAATTGAGGAAATGGCAACATTATTGAATTATTGTTATTAGAAGCAGTATCTAAAATGTCACTAGATTTTACTGCAGAAATTATCATTTGGAGTTTTTGTTCCTAATGAAGCTGTTGGATTTCTTAATGCTATTCTTGAGACTGAGTAATTAAATGTTATAATGACTTTGACTACAACGCTAACTACAGAAATCAATTAATGAATTAATGCAAATAGTAGATTGCCTCAGAAGTAGGATTTTTTTGGAAAGATAGTTTGCTAATTAAAAGTAGCTGGTTTTGCTTTGGAAAGCAAGATCCATTTTATCCAATATGAATATAATTTCAATGTTGGACTGCTGAAATAATTGTAAGCAACGAGTGGCTAAAATTAATCAGCTCGTTAATTAATAACATTTACAAGTAAACCACATTGCAAAATGACACACTAATTATGGTTGCTCAAATTACAAAGGCCTGAATATTCTGGCCCCGTTGGGTTGGGGATGGGCCGAAAATGCGGCGAGCCATTCTAAACTCCATTGACTTCGGTGGGACTGTAAAATCTTGCTGGCAGAAACTTCCACCCAAACTTTTTTATCTGCTGATATTAGTATTTTTTTAGTAAAGCTAATTGAGTTATTTCAAATGGAGAACTTCTAATTTGCTATCATTAATTGCTATTTGCAATTAAGCTGATAAGCAAAATCACTTTTAAATAAAAACAAAATGCTGGAAATACTCAGCTGGTCAGGCAGCATCTGACTCTTTGGGTCATCAATCAGAGAAGTTCGGTCTGGATTTTCATGTTGTCCTGGGGCTGAATTTTCTGGTTGGCCAGTTGGCTGGGGGCAGGGTGGGGGGGGGGGGGGGGGGGGGGGGGGGGTGCGGCGGGGGGGGTGGAGGTGATGGATGGGGAGCGGGTAGCGATCAGTTCCGCACCACCACTTTACAGGGACAGGCCAATTAAGGCTCACACAGTGTAATGCATGACTCCCAAGGACAGCGGAAGTGGGCGGCTGGCGGTGGGAGTGCATTGTCCTCCGGGTCCAATGGCAAGCCAGCAGTTGATATGAAGTGCTGGCAGCCTTTGCAAGGCTGCTCACAATGGCAAGTCGAAGGGCTCACCTGACGGCTTCTGGTGGGCAGGCTAGTCCTGAGGGTAGGCCAGCGGAGCAGGCCAGGCTGGAGGGTAGGGCAGTGGGACAGGCCAGGCCAGAGGTTAGAGCCAGTGTGCACCTTGTTTTTTGGATGATTGCCTTGCTGCCCTCCTCAAGGAGGTGGCAGCACGGCGGGAGATGCTGGTTCCCCAGGATGGGAGGAGGAGGTCCCCCCACATGACGAAACCTGCCTGGGAAGAGATGGTGGAGTGGTGAGCTCCCGCAACGTGGTGCGGCGCACCTGGACCTAGTGTCACAAGCTCTTCAATGTTCTGTTGCACCCTGGCAGGGTGAGTGGCATGTTGGCATTGGTCATTTAACCCAGCAGGTCGGCTTTCCCCCCTGCTGCCACCACCACCCCCCCAACCCCCGCCCCACAAAGTCTGAGTGTAGTGACTTCATTGAATCATTGACAGCATTTGTCCTTCGCTGGTGGGCCAGCAGATATTGCCTATGCTTAGGTCACACTGAAAGGGTGGTGAAGGGATGGGTTCTGTGCCTGCAGCATTGGTACACTGAGTCCCACATGACTGGTTTGTGGCAACCTGGAGGAGCTGCACCTAAGCTCAGTGCTGGAACTGCAGGACATTTCAAAGTCAGGGTGATGAGATGCTCGGAGGGGAGCTTCAAGTTGGCGTGGCACTGACCCATCTGCTGCCCTCTACACTCCTTGTGCTTGCGCCTCCTTGCTATGGAAGGATATACTGTGTGGTGCCTAATGCGATGTGGGCAGCATGTATCCAAGGAGGGGGTGGGGCGGTGGGGAGCAGGCCTAGCTCTTTATGTGAGTGTTCGGCAGCAGCAGGGTGAGGAGGCACTGGAGCCATGTAATGTCCCACTGGTTTGGGGTGGGCCGTGCGCAAAGAGAGTCCATGTACAATTTGCGCTAATCAATGCTCGTCTCTCATTTTCAGGAGAAGAATGCTCATAACGTGCCAGAGTGTGCGAGGACTGGCAGCAGCCAGGCACAGATTGCCATTCTTAGCCACTTCGAGCAGAAGACCCTGGATCTGGAGAGGTGCCATGAGCCTAGGTCCACTGGTATTGATGAGGCTGGGGTGCCAAACCAGGTATTTATGCCCAATAGTGAGGTCAATATTGTTCTCCCAACAGCCATATCATTCTGAATATTAACTGATTTAATTTTGCAACATGGCTTGACCATTGGTTATGGAAGGATGAGCACATAATGATCTGGGGGACAAGGATGCACATTGACATTGTCTCCACGTCAACTGATCTACTGTCCTTGTTCTTCCTTTCAGCATCATCGGAGCACAGCTGGGAGGAGGAGCAGCAGAAGCCCCCTCTCACACCTGAGGGGCCTGAAGTCTCACCATCATCACACCATTTCTGCGAGGCAGACACCAGCGCAGATTCTAGCACCTCGGTGGGAATTCGAACAACAGCTAATGTCCTGGGGCACAGTGGTGAGGGCACTTCATAGCCGCTGGTAGAGCTGGCAGAGACAGAGAGTGCCCATGGCACCAGCAGTTGGAGGACTGCAGGGGACCAGGCACATGCTCAGTCGGTGCCTGATGATGTGCCTCTGGAGTCGTCCGCGATGCAGCTGGTGCAGAAAATGCGGCCGGGTGTGCGGAAGCATCTGGGTAAGGCACATGAGGCTATGCTTGGATTGGTCTCCGTGGTGCAGGAGTCTACGTGGATGATCTCCGAAGCAATGAGCCACATGTCCAAGCACCATGTGTCCTCCATGGAGAGAGTGGCGACTCTCGTGGAGATGCTCCTCCAGGAGACCTGCCTGGGCTTCCTGGGGATGCACTCAGGCCTGCAAGCCCTCACATCGGCATTGACCTCAGCTGGTCAGTGCCAGTGTGGAAGATGGTCTGGGCATCAAGTTTCCCAGCTCGGTGCGGGGTAAGCCAGCAATGGCCGCAAAGCCTCTAGCTCGCTGTGTCTGGCTTGCCTGGTCCCAACGGAAGTGGATGAAGATCAATGCGCATTTGAATAGAGCGTCTGTAATCTGCTTGACACAAGTGTGGACAGCTGATTAGGAGACACCACAAAGATCGCCCGCCGATCCCTGGAAGGACCCAGAGGCATAGAAGTTGAGAGCAGCTGTGACCTTCAAAGCCACTGGCATGGGGTGTCCACCCACACAGTTAGCGGAGATCTCAGCCCTATCATCTGACAGATGTAGTTGACTGCCTGCCTTGAGAGACTGAGCCTCCTTCGGCACTGCACCTCAGACGTATTGAGGTAGCTGCTTCGCCGCCTGCATACCTGTAATATAAGGGGTTAACATGGTGTCCCAATACATGCAAGATTGGATCCAGACACCAGTTGACCTTGAACACAAGACGTTGCTAAGAGACTTCCTGTTATCTACTGAAGGGAGTCGGAGCCGAAACCGCATGGGAACAATGCCCAGTACTAAACAATGTGTTGGACGAGTGCCCAACGCGGACTCAGTGAACTCGGCGAGTAGCGCATATATAAGCCTGGAAAGTCCCCAGTTCGGGGAGTCTGCTCCGGGTTAAGCTAATCGCTGAGCGTGGGTCACAGGCGGCACCTCCGCAGAACTGACGGCTCCCAGTTCCAGTAATTCGTGGAGTAAGTATATAGCCAATTATGCCAGACCCGTTGTGAGTATCGGACCTGGTTTCTATCCTATATAGGCTAGGTAGGAAACAAGCAAAATAAAATAATATTATCCTAGCAAGCTAGTCTCCTGTTCTTTGTTTCCGCATCAAACTACCCGCCTGCGAACCTGATCCTCATAATTTCTTAGAACATTTTGGCGTAGTCGGCAGGATCAATCGCAATTGAGGAGGGATTTTGATGCGAAACAATGTTTGGGAAAAGGAATAAGAAACCAGAAGGGCAGGCCGAGGCGGTTGCGGTCCCAGGATGGCAAGGGCCGTGGCATAGTGTAGCGGCCTGTTTGCGGAAGGGTGGGGGGCGACCGGAAAACTGGGAGGCCGAAGGCGTAGGAACCACCCCAGGGTCGCTGCTGTCCACCCTTGAGAAAATCCCGGTCCCCTCAAGGAACCCCTTGCCAGGGATCCAGAGGCGGATGTGGGCTTGTGCGGCGGCTTGTAAGCAGCAGTCTGACAGGCGTCAGAAGTTGGAGGCTGAAATAGCAACCCTTAAGCATGAGCAGGGGCTCAGTAGCGGGGATGCCTCCGTGTTAAGACAAGAAATTATAAAACTAAAGGCAGAAATAGCAGCACTAACGGAATTAGCGGGGCGGGCGATCACACATTTGTCGTCTAGTAAGCGGAAGAGTGAGCGAAAGCGCCCGCGCTCCGTGAACCCCACTCAAATAAGGGCGTTTGTGGCACAGCTAAATAATGGGGACGGCTGGGATATTGACCACTGGGACGGGAATATATGGGGGGACTCGGATGATCAGTACGAAGATGAGCTGCCACCCCAGGTGCGAGCGAATCCGGTCGTCCGGAGAAAACAGGTTCAGAGACGGCCTCCTGTTAGGTTTGAAGTGTTGTTGGATGATGAGGGAAATCCCCAACGAAACGAGCGAGGCGAGCCTATCCATCATGAGATCCCCCAGTTGCAACCTCCTCCGGAATTCTCCGAGTTAACGGAGGATTTTACTACGGAGGAAGTATTATACATTACTCAAAAGACCCGCCGAAATCCTGGGGAGCCCATTGAATTGTGGTTGGTGAGGCTTTTGGAAGAAGGAGGACAGCAAGTCCAGGTAGACTTTCAGGATGCGCCCAAATTTGGGGGATTGGCCAAAGATGCGGCAATAGACCTGGCATATAGACGACAGGCCAAAGATATGGTAGGGGAGAGGGGTACGGGGACTCTGTTCAGGATGTACGCCCGAGCGGTAGCAGAACAATACCCGTTCCCGTCTGACTGGCCACCCCTGGAAGGAATATGGACCACGATTAAGGAAGGAATACAAAGATTGACCCGGCTATGTGTACGGGATGCCTTGTTGTTAGGAGTCTTGGATGAGGTAGAAAATGTCAACGTGAGCAAACAAGCCAGGGATCACCTGGTAAAAACGGCTCCCCCACATTATAAGCCGTTACTACTTACCATAATGTTGAGTGGCAAAGGAGAAACGTTGGGGGAGGCTCGGAGTATGATGCGGGAGATGGGAGGACTGGGAGACTGGGGGGCGCAGGGCCGGGGTAATAATGGGACTAGGGAGGGACGTCGCTCGGAAACTCGAGGTGACTCTAGATCCAACCCCAATCAAGGAGCCAACCCCGGACCCTCCCGCCGAGCCCTATGGCAAGCGTTGATGCAAGCACAAGTCCCGGTTGCGGACGTTGATGGGAGACCCACAAGAGAGCTGCAGGAAATGTGTAACCGAAAGGGACTTAAAGTGTCCAGGGTAGAAACTGAGGCCCGTGAACCACGGGTGACGGCAGAGGAATTGGTAGAGCTACTAATACAGAAATGCCAGTTCAGGGAGGCGGGGAACGTTGCTTCAGATAGAGGGAAAACCCCCACCCGACCGCAATGGGAGTCCTCCGAGGAGGAGGAAGGAGAGGTGACAACCCCTTACAGGGAATGTTGCAAGGTAGACCGGCGCACTCGCAATGCGAATAAGAAGGGGAAGAATAAGAGAGGAAGGGGTGCTAAACGCCTGTACCCGGCGTTGTCAGAAGAGGACGAGTGGGAGGACCAATAGGGATTGGGCCAAGCCCCGAAGATTTGCCCACAAACGAGCCAATGGTCGGCCGATGACATCAGACCACATGTGGCGGTGACCATTTATTGGCGCAAATCTGTTCAGACGGTTATGGCTCTAGTGGACACTGGGGCGGAGGCCACCCTAATCCATGGAACTCCCCATAAGTTTAAAGGAACCCCAGTCACATTAGTGGGATTGGGAGGAAACTTAATAGAAGGAAAAATGGTGCAATTACCCTTAGGGATAGGGGCAATGCCGATCAGGACCCATTCGGTAATCATAACACCGGTCCGCGAGTGGATCCTAGGAATGGACGTGTTGGCAGGGCTAACCTTATACCTGCGACACGGCAAATTTGAATTTGGAACCTTAATCCATTGTCGCACGGTATTGGTGGGAAAAGTGAAAATGGACCCCTTTCCCATCCCAATAGCCGAAAAGGTGATCAGCCTGCGACAGTATAGAATTCCTGGTGGGCACAAAGAGATCTCCGCCACCATTAAGGAATATTTAGAAGCGGGGGTACTAAAAACGTGTTCGACTGCTTGGAATAACCCGTTGTGGCCGGTCCGTAAGGCTGATGGATCCTGGCGGATGACGGTGGACTATCGGCAATTGAACCGCCATACCCCTGCCCTGACGGCGGCGGTACCTGACGCCGTTACCATTATAGGACGAATACAACATCACCCTGGTACTTGGTACGGAGTGATCGATTTAGCTAATGCCTTTTTTACTATCCCAATCCCCGAAGATAGACAGGAACAGTTTGCCTTCACGTGGGAAGGTAGACAGTTCACATTCACACGGTTGCCTCAAGGCTATCTGCACAGCCCCACTATATGTCATAGGATAGTGGCGGAACATTTGGCAAGGTTCGAAGTGCCGGACCATGTAATGGTCTCCCACTACATTGACGATATAATGATACAAGGTAGTGGGCAGGCCCAGATACAAACACTGTTGGACGCATTAGTCCAACACATGAAGGGGTACGGATGGGAAATCAACCCGGCAAAGATACAAGGGCCTTCCCAGACTGTGAAGTTCCTGGGGATAATTTGGAATAAAGGGGAACGAGAAGTTACCGAGAAGGCCAGGGATAAAATTCAGGCCTTCGCAGTTCCTCACACGCAAAAGGACGTACAGCAATTTATCGGACTATTTGGCTTTTGGAGGCAACATATACCACATTTGGGACAGATACTGAGACCATTATACCAAATTACCAGGAAGAAGGCAGAGTTTGAATGGACTAACAACCATCAACTCGCCTTCGAGATGGCCAAACAAGCGATACAGCAGGCTGTATCCCTAGGAAAAATACAGTCAGGACCGGTCGAATTGCAGGTTTCGGCACAGGGAGACTATGCAAATTGGAGTCTATGGCAAAAACAAGGACGCGTAAGGAAGCCGTTGGGGTTTTGGTCTCGTAAACTACCCCCGGCGGGGGGGAGGTACACCCCCTTTGAGAAACAACTGTTGTCCTGCTACTGGAGCTTGGTGGAAACCGAGGCCCTGACAGCGGGACACGAAGTAATTATGAGAACGGCTATACCCATTCTCCCGTGGGTAATGAGTGATCCCACTACACATAGGATAGGGACGGCCCAAGAAAGTAGTATCATCAAATGGAAATGGTATGTGTCAGAAAGGGTGAAGACTGGGCAGAAGGGGGTGTCAGTCTTACATGAGCAAGTGGCGGAGGCCCCTGAGGGAGGGGAAGTGAGATTCGAGGTGATTGAATACACAGAATCACCTGTGAAACTTGGGAAAAGGTACGATGAGCTGACGTCGGAAGAGCAAGCCACTGCTTGGTTCGTGGACGGCTCGGCTCAATGGAAGTCAGGACGGCGTAGGTGGAAGGCCGCTGCGTATAATCCAAAGCAAGGGATTACATTGGAAGAATTGGGAGAGGGTAAGAGCAGCCAGTGGGCCGAGCTCAAGGCGGTGCATATGGTAATCATGCAGGCCGGAATTATTGGGGTACACCTATTTTCCGATTCATGGTCAGTAGTTAACGGGATGACTCAGTGGATGCCCACATGGCAGGCCAATCAGTGGATGATCCAAAGTCGGGAAGTATGGGGTAGGCCGCTGTGGGAGGAAATTTGGGAGAAGGCCCAGCATTTAAGGATATTTATCACACACGTGGACGCCCACACGTCCCGAAATGACGCAGAAGCCCTCCATAACCGATATGTTGACGGCATAGTTCGAGCTATGGTAATACAGAGGGACACCTCGGTGGACCTAGCCAGATGGGCACACCAAAAGGCTGGGCATTGGGGGGTACAAGGGACTCTACAATGGGCCCGGGATCGGGGTATAGACCTGCTGGTAGACGATGTAAAAACCGCAGTGAATCAGTGTGAGCAATGCCAACACCAAAGACAGGGAGTGCCTCAGCATATGATGGGGCACATTCACCGAGGAGAAGGCCCCGGCCAAAGCTGGCAGATGGACTTCGTGGGCCCATTGCCCACGTCCCAGGGATGCAGGCACATTTGCACAGCAGTGGACACCATGTCTGGGGTCCTGGTGACCCATCCTTGTCGCCATAATAATCAGCAGGCAACCCTGCGATGTTTAGATATGATAGAACAATTCTATGGGATGCCTATGCAGGTCCAGAGCGACAACGGTTCGCACTTTACGGGAGGGCGGATAAAGCAATGGTGCAACGATAATCATGTCGAATGGATATACCATGTGCCGTATCATCCGCAAGCAGCAGGACTGATTGAACGGATGAATGGGATCTTGAAGTCCTCTCTTCGGAAGGCGGGGGGGGCGAATGATTTGACAAATTGGAAAAAGAACCTCATCCGAGTTGTAAAACAAATTAACAATCGTCCATTGGGGAATGGAGTTACACCCTTAAATAGGATGATAAAGGTATGTGACACGCCCGAGGCGCGTCCCATTAAAATGTGGAAATTCGATGCGGAAGCGGAACTGCCAGTCCGGGCCACCCCGGCATCAGCGGGGCTTGATTTGCGGGCCTTGACTACCCGGACGTTGGTGCCCCAAGTGCCAACGGCAGTTAAAACCGGCTTGGGATTAGTTTGCCCTTCCGGGACTTATGGACACATTCTCCCACAATCTGGGTTATCACTGAAAGGGATCGATGTCATGGGTGGAGTTATTGACGCAGACTATCAGGGAGAGATTGGGGTTATCCTAGTCAACATCACCACCGAGCCCTACGTGGTTAATAAGGGGGATAAGATCGCCCAATTGGTAATTAAACCTTGTGACATGTCCACTGTGGAGGAGACGGGGGCCCCTACGAAAATAACCGAACGGGGAACGGGAGGTTTCGGATCCACTGATGTAAAGGGGGCTAAAGTTTGGGTACGCCAGCCAAATGGCCCTCCAAAACCGGCAGAAATAATCGCCCAAGGGAAGGATAGTTTGGTGACAATAATGTATCCAGGGGACTCAGCCTGGCATAACGTGCCGGCAAACCAATGCTACCTCCGAGAAACATGAGCCCACGTCTTCTCGTCACCATAGATCCGGATCATGGCATGGTGGTGGGCCCTGAATGTGCTATGGACTGTTGGAATCCTGGGTCGGAGTATGTCAAGACCCGGGTCGGAAGAAACGAAACACAATGCTGGTGCTCTGGGACAGATCGTCAGCTGGGAAGCCAGTGACCAAGAGCGAAGGCAGGACAATTTTACGTGCCCCTCCGGACAACGATGTGACATTATGACTATCACCAGCAATTGCACGTTGTATCGATACAAGGGCAGCTTTGAGGATGCAAACACAACAGTGGCCCCGGGCTGCGCACTGACCATTCACACCCGGGTGAATATGTGTTCCGAAGGACAGTGTCATGAGGGTGGTATTGAATGGACTATTATTACCGCCAACGACGAAATGAGGATTACCAATGGGACGCCAATCACTGGCAGAGGCCCAATGGACTGGTTAATCAGGGGAGAGTCTGGCATCCCAAAACATCAACCACCTTCCGACTGCCAGTCATACCCGAATGTAACCCTAAACGGCGACGACGGGCATGGTACGATACCTTGTTAGGAGGGGCAGGGACAGTAATGGGGATATCCAATGCTATAGACTCTGAAGTGACCCGTACTAAATTATCCAGTACGGGGCAAGCAACTGCACAAGGCCTGTACACTATTGGCCGATGGATGCCGTCGGCCATGATGACGCAGGAAGAGACTGCACGAATTTTGCTGCATTCCTTAAAATGGGAATTGGACGTGTGGGATTCGACTCAACGGCTGTTCCAAAATTTTACTGTACAGATGAACTGGACAATTTGCGGTATCCAAATGCTGCATGCACATTTGCAAAAAGAACGATTTTTACGAATAGTCACTTCGCCTAATGTTCAGGCCTGGCGAGGGGTGTGGAACGTATCTGAGAAATTATGGATGAACACCTATCCGGACAAAACATGGTGTAATGCAACGCTGTGTAAAGGACATTTTGTAACCTTGAATGTAACTGATTTTGTGACGGTGTGCCGATATTACGTATTGCCGGTCATTACATCTGATGGATATTACTTTCTCAAAACAAAAGGGAATTGGTTCAGTCCGGACACCAATCTTACCTATGACTTGTCCGCGTGTGAGCAGGCGGATCAAGGAAAGGCCTGTCTGTTGATGGATCGATATCGAGACCCGTGCCTTACAGAAGACACGGCTTTGTGTGAATGGATGATTGAGGCACCCCGAGATATGATGTGGCAGATTGGTCCCCATACGCTCTGTGTGGCCACTAGTCATGCCCATGCCTTACTCCCGACGACCCCTTTTTCAGGTTGCCTTACTGGCATCTATCGATGGCGGTGGCAGAACCATACTTACCTATTGACCAATTACAGCGGAACGCAACACCTCACCACTATGCAGTGGCAGGTATGGCTGCACCCTTGGAGTATCTCGCTAGAGCGTTTTAAACAGGCCCTCGATCGCTCGGAAGAGCTAAAGCAGATATTGCGACAACATCAAATCAATGTTACCCGGGTGACTGTGTCCACCTTTATACATGGCCAAAAGGTAGTACACGCTGCTCATGTAGTAGAGGTGGAATCCGCCCATCACTGGTGGGATCTGTTCAATGGGCTGTCAACTACGGCACGACGTTCCCTATTTCCTCCGTTGTTCATTTTAATCGGAGTTTTAGTGATTCTGACCTGTTGTAATATACTGACCTGTACGTATGTTTGCCGTGTGCGGCAGCAACTGGAACAAAACATGTACATGTTATAACAATGTATTGCTTATTATTATGTATTTGTATAATCGTTACATGTATTGGGCCAATCAGTGGAATGTAATATAAGGGGTTAACATGGTGTCCCAATACATGCAAGATTGGATCCAGACACCAGTTGACCTTGAACACAAGACGTTGCTAAGAGACTTCCTGTTATCTACTGAAGGGAGTCGGAGCCGAAACCGCATGGGAACAATGCCCAGTACTAAACAATGTGTTGGACGAGTGCCCAACGCGGACTCAGTGAACTCGGCGAGTAGCGCATATATAAGCCTGGAAAGTCCCCAGTTCGGGGAGTCTGCTCCGGGTTAAGCTAATCGCTGAGCGTGGGTCACAGGCGGCACCTCCGCAGAACTGACGGCTCCCAGTTCCAGTAATTCGTGGAGTAAGTATATAGCCAATTATGCCAGACCCGTTGTGAGTATCGGACCTGGTTTCTATCCTATATAGGCTAGGTAGGAAACAAGCAAAATAAAATAATATTATCCTAGCAAGCTAGTCTCCTGTTCTTTGTTTCCGCATCAAACTACCCGCCTGCGAACCTGATCCTCATAATTTCTTAGAACAATACCCTAGCAGCAGGGTAGTGGTGTCTTCTGCGGCCCCTTCCGTCTTGGACTACCTCTTGGCCATGCACCCCTTGTGCCCGCACCCAAAGGTGGCTCCCCTGAAGACTTAATGTGCACTCCTGGCCTCCTCCCCCTTCTAGTCCTCCTTTCCTCCTCAGGGGAGCTGCCTCCAGTGGACAGTTCAGCTCCCATTCCCAAGTTAAGGGAAGGCTTCCTGAAACCTGCAGGCCCAGAAAAGGTTACAGCAGAGTGCTGACCTGAAGGTTAAGAGTCCAGAAAAAGCAACTGGGATGCGTTTTGAAGTACTGCAGATCACACAGGCAAGTTTCAAAAATTTTCAAAAATAAATACATGACTGTGCACTCTCATGACCCCAGTGAGACCTCTTATCCTGCCCATGATGAGGTTCATACAAATGTACCCTTCCCACCCGCCCATTGCATGCGCCGACCTGAAGATTGCTGAAAAATTGGTGTCAATTGCTGAGTCAAGGGCATTAATTGGCCCATTAATTAATGGCAGGCAAGCATCAAACATCATCGTGCACCCGCCCAGCGAAATATCGCGATGGCGCCCGGTGATGTCAGAATGCTTGCCTGACATCACCGCGTGTCATTTTATATGCAGGGCCCGCCCCTGCACACCAACAGGAAAATTCTGCCCGTGGGGTTGCAAATGGGCTCAGAAATTACCAAATCTTATTGTTTTCACGTCAAATTTAAATTTCCATTTAAAATTGGGCCCGTGCAATTTTCCCATAGGTAGGAAGAGGTTCAGGTTAGGGTTGGATCGCGGCCTTGCACATACACCCTCTGACGTCAAGGTTACCATTGATAGCCCTAGAAGAAATTTGTATTTCCTATCTCCTTGAATTTTTAGCAGGTAGGGTGGGTTTTGGGAGGCTCCTGAAAACTTACCTTGTACAGCAGCTCAGGAATCTTGGGGAAAGCCTGCTATGGAGCCAGGAACATTCTGACAGGTAAGTCTTAAATGTTTTGACAACTTCAAATTTCATTCTTAGGTGCTGTATTTTATGTTAGATGTGTTTTTTGTTGCAGTGATTGATCATAGGGCTCTTTCCTGCAAAGGTACATTGAGCATTACATTGATCAGCATTGTGTAAGTTATGAAGCACATTCCCAATGGGAAAAGCACTATAATGCATATAGCACTAAGGAAAACAGTGCTGGGGAAATCTGGTTTCATGCTATGAAGTGATGTAAATGACCACAGTGCGAAAAAAATGGTCTGCATCTTTCACATAGAAAACAAAACCAAACAGCCACCTGCTCCTGGACTATGCTGATTAACAGGCCCTCTGGTGTAGCTTAGAAAAAAAGCCTAGGCATATGTTTTTCCAGTTTCAATAGGCTCCATATTTTGGAACAGTAATGGTTTGTTTCAATAGCTGATTCCATTATGAATGCTTTGCTGAGATTCAGAAGTTGAAAAAGTACTTATATTAACAGGGGGTTATGTACACAGTCTGACAGACAGTTTTAAGAGGTTATTAAAGGATTATCTATCTTTATGCAGTTATTGAATAGATATTTGTTTTTACAACTGAATAACATCAACAACCTGAGTGGGTTTAAGTTTTTTTTTTCATTGGGTCTAGAGTCTATTTTTTTCATCATGAACGTTTGTGTTTTTGAGTGACAGCTCTATTAGATTGTTAGAGGTGCCCTTTTTTATGTCCATTTCAAAGACTTCCCATTCCTATTGCACGGCTGATGAGGACTGTAGATAGTGGATATTGGGTGAGTGGCTATGGAAGATACATGGGGGTGTGAAGTGGAATGGGGAATATGGTGGGGACATGGAGGAGGAAAGGAAGATGTGAAAGTGCATGGAGGGGCATGGAAAATATGTGGGGGCATGAGGTGTATGAGGGAGAATGGAGGGATCATGGGGGTATGAGGAGGCATGAAGGGGCATGTGAGTGGTTCAGGGCTAAGGAGTGATATTTAGGGAGCATAAGAACATTGTGGAGATTTGGGCCAATGATCCAGCGAACTAAGGTGGGCCTTCTAACCAACCCATCTCAGCACCTGCACTCCTCTGATGCTACCTCAGGTATCTGGAAGCCAGAAACCTGCCCACTCACATGTCCAGAAGATGAAGATGTGGCATTTGTGTACAATGGGTGCTAATCCAATACTGCCCAATTTGTGCCATCCCCAAAATAAATTTCAACCCCAAGATAAGAATAAAAAGTGCTGGAAAAACTCAACAGGTCAGGCAGCACCTGTGTAGAGAAAGAGATTTAATGTTTCAGGTTAATGACCTTTCACCAGAATTGGAAAATATTAGACATATAACAGGTTTTAAGCAGGTACAGAGGCAGAAAAAGAAAGCGAGCAAGAAAGAACAAGAGGGAAGTCCTGTTACAGAGTGGAAGCCAAGATTCACACCGCCCATTATTGCCTGTTTTGTTACTGCCAAAAAGGTTAAATCTTTGCGTTTTTATTGTGCCCAGAAGTGTACTTTAAAATGAAGTGAGAAAGTGCTTTCCTTTCAAATTACGGAAGTGATTCCTAATTGCAAGTAATTGATATGCTCATACTTTGGCGATGAGTACTTTAATACATTTCTGTAGCCCTTAGAAAATGTTTTTTCATTTGGACTTATCAGTGCAGTCGTGTTAGGACCCTTTATTTAACACAAATATTTTAAATTTCTGTTGAATGGAGACTTTGGTACCCCTCCCTAAATAAAGCAGAACTGTGTTTTATGTATTTAATTAAATATAATTCACTCATCATTCGGGCTCAGCTGTGAAGGAATTTACCAAGAAAATGGCACACCATCAGAAGTTAACCTGCTTCTGGATCAATTGAAAGACGCCAGAGATGTGAAGCTGAGAATTGGGGAACATCAGCTGGGTGATGTGGATGTTATGAAGAGGTTTCTGTTCGAAATAGATGATGCTCTACTTACCAAGGAGTTATATTGTTATTAGTTGTCTGCATTGGGTAATATAAAAAAATTGTCTATTTTGTGGCTTTTATCTATTTTCCATAATGTAAACAAAATTAATGATGCTTTATTCTACAAAGATGTCAAAACATCTTAATGGGACACCAAAATCAGTGATAGACTAGATCTGGATGTTTCTGTATTAATATTATTAGTCAGCTATTCCAAATTCCACCACTTGTGGTTTGTCCCAAAGCCTTCCACTTTACCAGAGGGCAGAAAGATGCCACAGGTAGTCAAAGGCCTGCACCATGAGGGAGATCCTCATTCCGGAGGGTGGCAGGAGGAGGTCACCTCATCATGCAGCAAGGACACCTCTCTGTTCAGCATCATGTCCCTCTGCCTCCAAATCTTCATCCTCTCTTACCTGCTGCTTCTCCCCTGATGAGCTGTCCCTTTCCAGGCTGTCACTATCCTTAAGGTTCATATCTCTCTGAGTGCCATGTAATGGAAAGTGCAGCAAACTAGCACAACGACTGAGATCCTTGCAGGAGGGTATTGGAAGGCAACACCCGACCCATTCAGGCACCTGACCTAGTGTCCCCTGAACTAGTAATGCTCCAATAGCTATGAATCCAGTGTTGGTGAAGAGGACATCTGTCATGAGGGTGATGCACTGGTGCACAGCCACCTGTGATCTGCCACAGGGGTCTGCAGCTGACCCTTGAAAGAATCCAGAGGTGAAGAAATTCAAGGCCACAGTTACCTGCACTGCTTCTGGCCGGGCATGTGATCAGTGATGTGAAGTGTGTGTCCGCACTAATGAGGATACAGATGTCTATGGCCATCTGCCTCGAGAGTTGCAGGGCCAGATTTTCATGGAGGAGGCAGGAAGGTTGAGATGGGAAGGTTCCCAACTTGGTAGACCCATCTCTGTTAAGAGGCCCCCACCCACACCCACCATATTTTTGTTCTGCGCTGGCAAGAGTGGGATGGAGGTGGGCCTGCTGCCTTGGAGGCAGTTCGGAAGTGACCATGGAGACAGGTAAGTGGCAAGGCAGGCTGGTTAGAAGGCCTTCCATGGTCCTCTGGGACTGCTGTCCAGTTGTATTACAGGCTGTTAGGCCCTTTGACCCTCACCCTTCACAATTGCTCAATCCCACCTCAGGCCCCCTCCATGCCCCCCATGACACCTTTATACCCCATAATATTCCCCTTGCCACCTGTGTTCCCAATGCCCCTCTTCATGCCCTGCATGTATTCCCTGTATCCATTGATCCAGTATCTACTATGGGCAGATGTCAGGAGCCATGTGGATATGAAAAAACTTCTATATTAAGATTAAACTTCTAACCATCTAATAGATGTCTTATTTGAACATACTTGATGCTAAAAAAACTATTATTCATGACCCCTCTTCAAAAATATAAATCCCCTCTAGTGGACAATCTGTTATAAAAACAAACAAATATCTATTTCATTAACCACATCAAAAACCCATCAATCAAAATATGGACACAGTTCCCTGCTGGGAGAAATGGTTCGGGACTTTTTGAAATTCAGCCAGATGTTCATAAAGAAGTCAGCTAAAATAACAAACCATGGAAATATAAACAATGGAATCTATTCATTCACTCACTTTTCCAGAACCATTTCATCCAATTCAGGGTCATGGGGAAATGGGTTCATTTCCAGCTGGGCCCTTCTTGGTGCTCAGGTGGAGTCCAAACAGCCATGCCCATTGTTCCGATGCCCACGCAATGCCAGGAGGGTGATGACTCCCTGAACTGGCAAAGTTCAGAGTGCTGACTCCACCCCTGACCTGTAATGGGCTGCTGCAACATTAACCTCAAAGTGGTAAGCTTCTTCACCTCTGTTAATGCATTCAACTTAGCATCAGAAACTCTTCTGGCCTCCAAGCCTCGCCCTGACTTGGTCCATGCCTGCCTTCAACTGGTCTGATTCAGCAGCTCCTAAATTTTGGCTGTCTCCAGCAAATCCAAAAGGCTTCAGAAAGGTGAGCTTTTAACAAGCCCTTCATAATTTCATTGGGTCCCAACAGGACTTTGCAGGTCCATGATTTCCCCCTGCCCCTCAACCCCCACTGTTTCCCCCTCACCCTCCATTTCTCCCCCCACCGCGCCCCCCCGCCCCCCCCCCACCACCACCACAAGTATACCCAAATTTCTCTGAACATCAACATTTTGAAGTTTCATGCCTTTTAAAAATATTCAGCTTTTCTATTACCACCAGGGTAGATGACCTGATAATTCCCCACATTATTCTCCATGTACCATCTTGTGGCCCACTCACTTTACCTGTCTATGGCCGGGATTTTCCGACTCCGTTGCGGGCAGGACCTGCTGCGGGCGAGGCGGCACCCCAGCCAGAAGTCCATTGACTTGAAATGGGACCGGAAGATCCTGGCGGTGGGCAGGTGCGGAAAATCCTGCTGTATATCTCCCTATAGCCTCTTTGGCTGAGATTTTCCAGTCCTGCCCATGGTGGTAATAGTCGGGAGCAGGGGGGATAATTTGACAGACCAGCCAAAGGTCCATTGACTTCGGAGAGAAATTTCCAGTCCCGCGGTGGTTGGGACAGGAAAATCCTAGCTTTTGTGTCTCCTCACAGCTTACATTCCCACCCAGCATTGTACCATCAGTAAACCTGGGTACATTACTCAGCCTCTTTGTTTAAATTACTAATATAGATTGTAAACAGGTGAGGTGCTAACACTGATCCATGCAACACTTCAATAGTTACAGCTGACAACTTGAAAATGCTCTCACTGATCCCAACTCTCTCCTTCCTGTCCATTAACCAATCCTCCATCCATGCTGATATATTACCCCCAACTCTACAAGCCCTGATCTTGTGTATTAATCTTTTGTGTGGCATCTAATCAAGTGACTTTTGGAAATCCAAGTATACTACATTTAAGGGGTTCCCCTTTATCTACCTTAATAGTTAAATCCCCAAAAGAACTTTAATAAATTTGTCAAATATGATTTCTCTTTCATAAAACTATTTTGCCTTTGTTCTAACCAAACTATGCTTTTCTAAATGCGTTGTTAAGACTTGCTTAATAATAAATTCCAGCAATTTTCCCAATGACTGGCTAACTGGCCTTTAGTTCCCTGTTTTCTTTCTCCCTCCTTTCTTGACTAGTGGTATTAGGTTTGCCAACTTCCAATCTGCTGCGACCATTCGAGAAACCTAGGTAATTTTGGAAAATCATTACATTTCATCCACTATCTCTGCAGCTACCTCTTTTGGAGCCTTAGGATGTAGATGATTGGGTCGTTGGATGCAATCCCTATTAAAGGAGATAATAGAGAAACAACTAGAGACCAAAAAATACAAAAGGGAAAGTCTTTCTGACTAATTTCACTGAATTCTTTAAAGAGGAAACAAAGAGTAGACAACGATAATGTCAAAGACCTACTATATCTAAATTTCCAAAAGGTCTTTGATGAGCTGCCACATAATAGATTATTGAATGTATTAAGATTACTAATTACTAATAAAAGCATGCAGATTCAGGGAACAAGTAGCAGAATGGATGGCTGAAAGGCAGAAAGACAGAAAGCTTGTTGTTCACAATTTATATTCACAATTCAGATTTGGAATCAAAACACTTTCTAAATGTGTGGATACTAAATTGCAGGGGGTGGAATATTCAATACTGAGGACTCCAACAAATTAAAAGAAAATATTAATAAACTTACAGAATGTGAATTAAATTTTTAACTTAAACATTGATAAGTGTGATGCATTACATGTTTGCTAAGAAGCATAAGGAGGTCACATATTACAAAGCAAGAATCTAAATGGAGCAGAGGAGCAAAATGATCTGAGAGCACAAATATTAAAATCAACAAATACAGGCATAATAAATGGAAGCCAAGCAGTAGGGTTTATTTTGAGATGGATAGAACTGAAAAGCAAGGAAGAAATGCTAAACTTGTATTGAACCTTGGTCAAGCCACATTTGAAGTGCTATTTACAGTTTAGATGGCCATATTAAAGAAAGGATATAGAGAGTGAAAAAAAAGATTAGCATGGATATTCCCAGAACTGTGAGGTTATTCCTATTAGGAAAGAATAAACAGGCTAGATCTCTTTTTTCTCGAAAAAAGGAAGGCTGGGGGGTGGGGAGTGACCTAAAATGTCTTTAAAATGATGAAATGTTTTGATAGCTTGGGCAAGCAAAGAAAACGTTTCCACTTGGGAGGTAGAGCAATACTGAAGACCATCATTATAAGATACTCACTGTTATCAGATAAGGAATTCATAACAAACTTCTTTACCCAGCAAGCGGTGAGAATGTGGAACTTGTTAACAGAATGTCGTTGAGGTAAATAGTATAGTTGCACTTAAGGAGAAGCTAGTTACACATATGGGAGTGAAGGGAATAAGTCAGTGATGGGCAGCGTAGGCTAGTGAGTGGCCCTCCTTCATCTCAGTGGGCGGCAAAATTGAAATCGAGCATGTGCGATCCATCATATAATTAGGGGCAAATTAAATTACCAGCAAAAGTAACATAAAAGAGCATAACCTCCCGCATCCACTGGTGTCATAAGCAAGACATTCTCCCAGGATAGGGTAATTTTGCTAACTGCACTTGCGTACCTAGAATTTGTGGGGCATGCCACTTGAACCGTAGCAGCGCTTTGATAGGACGCAGAGTGCACGGCTCCCACAACAATGCTGTGCTGAGTCAGCACACACCTCACTTCATGTGCTCTTGCTTTGCATGTGTATCACTTTAGTAATTCCAGTAGGAAAAAAGCCACACGGACAGAAACCAGCAGAATCTGTCAACCCTGAGCATGGGCAATGGTCAACAAAATGTCTCACATTCAGAACCCTGATGGGCCATATGTGGCCCACAGGCCACACCACTGGAATAGGGGATGATGCTGATAGAAATAGATGCTGAAGCCTGGGAGAAGGCTCAAGTGGAGTTTAAAAGCCAGCATGGGCTGGTTGGGCTGCTTGGCCTGTGCCTGTGTAATATTTTGCAGTGGGTGCAATAGCAGGGCGGTTATTTATGGGATCATAATCCAGAGAGTTGATTAATAATCCACAAAATGTGAGATCAAAACCCACTATGGCAGTTTAAGACATTGGCCAGAATTTTACGCGTTAGTCGCAGGCAAGTGCCCGACCCAAAAGAACGTTAAACCTCACAAGAAGACGTCGGGCACATGTCCTGACGTCATCCTGCGATATTTCGGTTGGCATGCATGCGCAGGCTTCAGAAGCGCACCCACCAAAAATCAATTAGCCGCTTAAGGCAATTAAAAGTGTAATTGATGGCAATTCTTAATTGCCTGTGGGATTTTGTGCTCATTGCAGGGCAACATGAGACGGGGCCTACTTGTTTTCACACTTTTCCCATCCAAGGGCAAGGTAAAAGGGGAGCACAGCATTGCCTGTGTGAGTTGTTCAGAGTTTAGGTGCAAGTTAGCTGCTGCTTGTTGGCTGAGATTTCAGAACTTCTCCTGTGGTTTGTTCTGAAATGTTTGCCTTGTTAGCTTTGTCTTGAGGACACTTTTGTTTTGTCAACTCTCTTACAGCATTTCTGCCAACTGCACCCTTCAGTGCACAAGACAGTGCCATCTGCATTTCAGCAGATGGGAATTGTTCACTCCGCTGGGGGATGTCCTCTGAGGAGGAAGAGAGAAGCGGAATGGAGAGGAGGCCAGGTGTCTGCAAGCAGCGTCACAGGGCATGACCTCTGAAAGGGGAGATGCAGGCATACCGGGTGTAGGGCCAGCAGGGACATCAAGGTGGACAGGACCATAGAAGACACCATTAACCTGCTGCCTGAGTGTACAGGTAGTGATTCAGCTACCTCAACATGTCTGAGATCCAGTGTCGCAGGAGGCTCCACCTCTCTAGGGACACTGTGACACCAATATACCAGATGATTGATCTAGAGATCATCTCCAACTGTGCGGTAGACACTCAATGCCACTGGCTCTGAAGGTCACAATAGCCCTCAATTCTTTTGCACCTGGATCTTTCCAGGGGTCAGTGGGGGACCTGTGTGGAGTGTCCCAAACAGCTGTCCATAGTTGTGTCAGACTTGTCGCTGACACTCTTTTCAGGTGAGTCCTCACATTCATTCATTACCAGACGAACTGAGCCAGCCAGGTTTAGCGAGCCAGAGGCTTCGCAGCTGTTTCTGGGTTCTCCCACATCCAGGGTGCCATAGACTCCACTCATGTGACAATCAAGGCGCCAGTGGGTCAGCCGGGTGTCTTCGTGAATAGAAAGGGTTTATCACTCCATGAATGTGCAGATAGTATGTGACCAAAGACCCTGATTCTGTAAGTCCATGCAAGGTATCCTGGCAGTTCCCATGATGCATACAGACATCCTGCAACACTCCCAGGTGCCAAGGCTGTACATGGCTCCAGCTCAGCTGGATGGATAGCTGCTGGGTGACAAAAGGTATCCTTCGAAAAGGCAGCTGATGACACCACTCTGGCACCCAAGGACACAGGTGGAAGAGAGATACAATAGGAGTCATGCTTCCATAAGGGTGGTGGTTGAGAGAACTTTTGGCCTGCTGAAGATGGGATTCTACTGCCTGGACCAATCGGGGGTGGCCTGCAATATCCCCCGGAGCACGTGTCACTTATCATTGTTGCCTGCTGCGCTCTGCACAATCTGGCACTGGCAAGGGTGTAGGCTGGGGGGGAAAGTGGCACTAGAGGATAAGGGTAGAGACAGAGCTCCACAGGCCTCAGAGGAAGACTCTGTAGATGGATTGATGAGGATCCCAGGCAGGCACAGGGTGAGGATGTGGAGGCAGACTTAAGGAACCTTCAGGGAGGCAGGGACATCAGAGAGGCCTTGATTCAATGCACCTTCAGCGAGGCTGCCATGACATGGCTTTGATCTCATGACAAGGGCGCCGCCTCTTTCACACACATTTCTGAGGAGCAAATCCCCTGACCTCTGTGTCGCTTCACAACCTCTGTAATAAAGTTTGCTGCCCCTGCCATCTATTATAAGGGGCTGATGAGGCCTGTACCTATGGAAGATATGAAGGACATTCAGGGCATTGAAACAAAATCCAGGTTTATATATTTTCCAGAGTTGCAAAAAAGAACATAATTTTGTTGCTACTGTCATGCAAAAATGATACACAACACTGATGAAATGGAAGAATGTCACTCATGATAACCCCGTCCCGAGCTCACGGTGCCTTAAACTTACACTTGCGAATGCTACATCTTGGTGCGCCTTGTCACCCCTCTACACTCCCCTACACCCTCCCACCCCTCCCCCTACCACTGGCAGTGGCATTGGAGGCAGATTGCTGACTACGCTGTTGTGTCAGCCCTGATGACCTTGGTGGGTCATTCTGTGGGTGGAGCCTGAGCAGGCTCTGCCTGGGAGGGTGCGACCAGCAACATGGCTGAACATTCCTCGGTCGTTGCAGCTTTAAAATAGGCCACAGACTCTGGCAGAGGGGCAGAGGAACTGCCATCCTTGTCTGCAGTGTCGTGAGGGAGGCCCACAGAGATAACAGGCTGCTCGTCCGCCAGCATGAGGCATATCTGGACCTCCCTGCTCACCATTGCTGGACGGGCACCTAGCAGGGTGATTAAGTGCCTTATCCATCTCTCACACTGGCAATGACCTTCTGAAGTCACAGTCGGGCAGGTCCGAGGGTGACCCAGGAACTCCCGATTCTGTTCCTGGAAGATGTGTTCAGCGCTCAGGGTCAAGGCAGTGCTCAAGCTCTTCATGGGCTCCTCCATGAAAGAGACCATGGCATGCAAACCCTCAGGGATCTCCGCGAGATCTTCCCATGCATTCCGCTAGACGTCCAGTATCTGTCGCCTGATGGACGACTCTTGTCATTTGCCTAGGACTCAGCATCATCCTGGTCTCCAGCAGTCTTCCAACAGCTGGCGCCCTGGGCACTCCTTATCTCCGCCACATCTTCATGCAAGTGTGCTGTGACCTCCCCACAGTGTACAACCATCTGAGCTGACGAACTACAGCCGACTGATGTCCTTGTATCTGAGCTGGTGCCTGGCAGCGAGAGAGGGTGTGATGCAGGTGGACCTGTGTGTAACTCCTCCTTTAGTGTCAATTCAGAGTCCTTTAGGTCCTGGCTGCCTCTGGAGGATGGCGAGGGAGGAAGACAAAATGTCAGTGGTATCATTCATCACATATTGAATGTTCATGCTAGCAGCCTGGTGAAACTATGGATAGCAGCATCATGGAGTCATCATTATTGCTGGATCACAGGGGTCTCTTGATTAGAAGTTATCTTTTGAGATGAGAGGACCCTACATTATTTACAGTCTCTGCCTGTCCTGCGTCTGTCCACTGGACTCTTACCTTCCTCTGAGATGCCTGCCTCTCCACAACCTGATGACCCTGGTGCACGCTCGGACTTGAGCTCTAAGGCGTCCATCTCAGGATAAGCAGCTTACCCACCCCACCACCCATTCTTGTGTGCTCAGCAGCATTATGGCTTCTTTTCTGCTATACAGACAAAGGTCCATACATTAGTCAACCCTCTATCTGCAATGCCATACCAGCATACCAACTCCCTGTGCCTCGTTTGTAACTCCTGGCAGCCTTCAGGTTGCTGCCTCAGCCATTTTAAAACCCCCCACCAGGTCCTCATTGGACCCCACACCTGCTGTACTCTTGCTCCTGCCAGCAACCGTTTTCCAATGTGGGGGCACATTTCTTGCTGGCCGGTCCTTAATTGGCCAGACAGGGAGAAATCGCATTGTTTTTACATTCATGGGTGAAAGTGTTAATCGTAGCACCTTCTGGGCCTGCTGATCACATATGCATGACATGCGCAAAGTCCAGGCCTTTGAATTTGCTTTTACAGAACAATCTGGTATCAGTGAAAGTGACAATGAAGCTGAATATCATGAAAACCTGACACACACATGTTGATTAGAGAAGGAAGCCTTGTTGGTTTGGCCGAGATGTGACTCCAGTCCTATACTAACGTGGTTAAAATAAAAACAGCAGATACTGGGAATACTCAGTAGGTCCAGCGGCATTTGTTGAGAAAGAAGCAGAGTTAACAATGACAATGTGGTTGGCATGTCTTTCTGAAGTGGCCTTACAAGCCAATTGAACTGTTGAAAAGTTCAAATGAAGGGCTGACCACCACGTTCTTGTGGCATCTTGGGATGGACAATAAATATCAATGAGCACATCCCTAAAGTGATTTAAAACATACACTCTATGTCATTATCATGCAGGAGCAACAAAGGATGGAGCTAATGAGAGTTAGACAGCATTCAATGGGGATGCACCTTATCAAGTATTCTCCCAGAACATATACAGGCAACATCAGTCATATCAGGATCTCTATTGGAGGGTCGAGTCTTGGGGAAGGGTTGGTTTGGTGGATGAGGGAAGAGAGGAAATCAGCAGAGGCAGCTGAATCAATGGTCTCCACCTTAGTGGCGCAGAGGTCAATTGAATTTATGCTTATGTTTTAAAGTTGTATGGCTGTAAAATTCCAGGCAGCTGATAGCTGTGTTAGCCCAATGTCTGCACTAATGACAATGCAAATGAGCTGACCCAGGAAACCTAAATGTAATTCTCTTTGCAGACCAGTGGTGAGCAAAAGTATTTCCAGAAGCTGTGTAACTCACTTTGAGGAAATCTTCGGCCAATATGTGAAAAAAAAACTTTTAATCGGAAGGTCAAATTTCAAAAATTTCTGCCTGGTTAAAGTCTTTGCAGGTAATAGGGTTTGTAAACTCCATTAAAACTAGTGGGCTTTTAATCTACCAACACCTCAATTTTAAAATTCTCAACCTCATGTTCAGGTTGGAATCCCACTTTAAGTGTTGTAACCAACAGGGCTGTGGACCAAGAGCTGGAAACCGAGATTAGGCTGGATAGCTCTTTTGTGACTGGCACAGATATGATGGGTCAAATGGTGTCCATCTGTACCATTAATTTTCTACATAAGTTCTTTATGTTTCAAATTCCTCCATAGCCTTTCCTATCCCCCACTTCCATTGCCCGCCATTTCTGACTGTACCTTCAGCCATCGTGGAATTCCCTCCCCAAACCTCTTCAGCTCTCCTTCTCCTTTCAAGACACTGCTTAAAACCCATCTCTTTGCAAAGCATTTGGTCACCTGTCCTAATTTCTCCTCCTTTATTTCAGTGGCAATTTTGTATGATTCTGTCCTTGAAACATAAACGTCCTTGAAACATTTTAAGGCTATTCTAAATATATCTCTTTTTGTCTTAGCAGAGATAAATGCAAACATGTTGCTTTATATTCAAGTAGAGATTAACTTTGGCCCAAATCTGTGCCTAAAATACAAAATGCGCTGTAAGCTCTTGCCAGGAGCCAAAGGCAACTGGATCTTGTGTCTTATTTTAATAATATAGGCATACTGACAGCATCTGTTGCCCCTTTGAAATCACCAGTGAAAATTAGGCCTGCTGTCTTGCCAACAATGATGAGGGAACTAACAAGAGGGAAAAACATGCTTGACCTCATCCTTACCAGCCTGCCTGCCGCGGATGCATCTGTTCATGACAGTATCGGTAGGAGTGACCACCACACAGTCCTTGTGGAGAGGAAGTCCACATTGAGGTTACCCTTCATCATGTTGTGTGGCACTACCACCGTACTAAATAGGATAGATTTCAAACGAATCTAGTAACTCAGGGTTCGGCAACCACGAGGTGCTGTGGGCCATCAGCAGCAGCAGAATTGTGCTCAACCGCATTCTGTAATCTCATGGCCTAGCATATCTCCCACTCTACCATTACCGTCAAGCCAGGGGATCAACACTGATTCAATGAAGAGTGCAGGAGAGGATGCCAGGTGCAGCACCAGGCATACCTAAAAATGAGGTGTCATCCTGGTGAAGCTACAACACAGGACTACTTGCATGCCAAACAGCATAAGCAGCAGTGATAGACAGAGCTAAGCAATTCCACAGCCAATGGATCAGATCTAAGTTCTGCAGTTCTGCGACAGCCAATCATGAATGGTGGTGGACAATTAAACAACTCACTTGAGGAGAAGGCTCCACAAGCACCTCATGGTTGCCAAACCTTGAGTTACTAGATTCGTTCGAAATCTATCCTATTTAGTACAGTGGTAGTGCCACACAACATGATGAAGGGTATCCTCAACGTGGTCTTCGTCTCCACAAGGACTGTGTGGTGGTCACTCCTCATGGATGGTGGAGCCCAGTATAACAGTGCAAAAGGTAAGGCTGAAACATTTGCTACAATCTTCAGCCAGAAGTGCCGAGTGGATGACCCATCTCGGCTTCCTCCAGAGGTCCTCAGCATCACAGGTGCCAGCCTTCAGCCAACTGATTCACTCCATGTGACATCAAGAAATGGCTGAAGGTACTGGATACACTGGATACAGTCCTGACAATATTCCGGCAACAGTACTGAAGACTTGTGCTCCAGAAATTGCCACACACCTAGTCAGGGAGTTCTAGTACAGCTACGACACTGGCATCTACCCAACAGTGTGGAAAATTCCTGTACACAAAAAGCAGGACAAATCCAACCCAGCCAATTACCACCCTATCAATCTATTCTCCATCATCAGTAAAGTGATGGAAGGGGTCATCAACAGGGTTATCAAGCGGCACTTGCTTAGCAATAACCTGTTCACTGGCGCTCAGTTTGGTTTCCGCCAGGGCCATTCAGCTCCTGACCTCATTACAGTTTTGGTTCAAACATGAACAAGAGAGCTGAACTCCAGAAGTGAGGTGAGAGTGACTTCACTTGACATCAAGACAGCATTTGACTGAATGTGACATCAAGGGGCCCTAGCAAAACTGGAGTCAATGGGAATTAGGGGGCAAACTCTCCGCTGGTTGGAGTCATACCTAGCACAAAGGAAGAGGGTTGTTGGTGTTGGAGGTCAGTCATCTCAGCTCCAGGACATCACTGCAGGGGTTCCTCAGGGTAGCGTCCTCAGCCCAACCATCTTCAGCTGTTTCATCAATGACCTTCCTTCCATCCTAAGGTTAGAAGTGGGGATATTCGCTGTTGATTGCATAATGTCCAGCACCATTCGTGACTCCTCAGATACTGAAGCAGTCCATGTCCAAATGCAGCAAGACCTGGACAATATCCAGGCTTGGGCTGACAAGTGGCAATTAACATTCAAACCAAACAAGTGCCAAGCAATGATCATTTCCAACAAGAGAGAATCCAACCATCGCCCCTTGACAATCACATTACCAGCACTGAATCCCCCACTATCAACATATTGGGGATTACCATTGAACAGAAACTGAACTGGACTAGCCTCATAAATACCATGGCTACACAAACAGGTCAGAGCTAGGAATTATCCAACGTCAATGGGATGGTTAATAGCACTAAGCTTACTTTTTGGTGACTATTAGGTTTAGATTAGGCTGCTACAATTCCATCAAAACCAAAAGCGCAGTGCTGACTAATGTTGTTGCAGGGCCCTTGAACAGGTTTTAGAACCTTCAAAAGTATATCCTCAGGAACTTAACATCTTTTAAAAGAGCTCTCTGGGCTGCCCTAAAATTGTCCAAAGTCAAAATTGGGTTGGATGAATACTAGATGTCCTTGGGTGCAAGGGATAGCTCTGTAAAATTGATAATTTTATGTCTGGAAGGCATCCAGTGAGGACAAATTTCTATCACATTCTCGGCTAATAAAAAATAATCTTTCTTTTCAATGTGTATCACACATGGGTTGGAAAATGTAAATAAGAAGGTAGTTTATTGAAGTTGAGTGTAAGTTTTCTAGATCCAGTTGCTGTATATCTGCTTTGACTAATTTTGCGTGCCCTTTAACATTTCTATTTTTTCACAGTGCAAGAGTGAAAATTTTGTCATGTGAAATGCCGCCAATTGCTATTTACCACCCAAATGGAACAGTGTAAGCATCTAAAATGTGAAAATTAGCTATGTAAATGTGTACGAAGCAATCAATTTGCAACTTCTTAAAATAACAAGATATACGAGAGCTAATTCAGCGTCATCTGATCCAAAGTCTTTTTGCAGATTATACTTCACTCTCTAGTAAATTTGAATAAAATTATATCTCATTTTTCCAAATGTGTCATTATAACCCCCTTGTTATAGCAAACAATTTCACTGGTCCCATCAGGTGCTCCATTATAATCAAGTGAAGTGTTCAGACCTTGTTAAGATGAACAGTGAGAAGAAATGCTGCTTTGCCATTCTTGGATTTGTCATGACAAGTTTTAACTGTAACTGCGAGAAAGACAATAGCAGAGTTTCAGATAATTCAAAAGCAAATGTAAATCATTCCCTGGGAGCATCATTAGTATCTTCCCCAAGATAAATGCTAGTTTATTAGTTAGAAATATATTTAGTGACAAGAGAACCATTTTGAGGAAACACCCCCAAACATTCAATATGTAGGCCAGTAGGGATTGCCATGTGACAACCACAGGGGGGGTGTTCCCCCCATCACTTTTTTGGCAATAATCTGGAGGAGTGCATTGCCCACCCACTGGAGACTCCAATTGAAATAAAGAGGCTCTACGATGAGCAGAAGATTCATTCCCCCACATTACTGCGCAGGTAGTAAAAGTGAAAATAACTCTCTGGGTCTTTTGATTAACTGAATTATTGAATAGTGTTAAAAATGAAGCAAGGGTGGCGAGTGGGATTGTTTTTCTACAATTGTGGTGTCAGTAAATAGGTCTGCTACAATGAGCGTTAATTTTACAACATCCCACTCCTGGTAGGAAGCCTTTCCCAATGGGACTACACATTTGGAAATTGGCACGCACCCTGCCATGATTGTACATTGAAGTTACATTAGTAAAAGCTCCCCATTAAAGCTGTTTTGAGTTACAAAATAAATAGCATATAATACAATGCAGTTTGAAATTCCAGCAGGAAAATTATTGTGCATGTTAAATGAAATAGGAAGTGGTTAGGAGTGTGCTTGCTGATTCTGAAGATTTTATATCAAAGAAGGTACGATTGGCTGGAATCTTATACCCTTTGAAAAGTCTCTGGGGTCGGGACCATTTCTGGGTCCCGACCGTGCAAGGGTCAGAGGTGCGACAAGAGGTGGAATCTTCGGAAAGGCAGCTAACCAACAGGCTGCTTCTATGTTCACTATCAAATTAAATTCAGCAGGTGGTTTCCCAAGGTGGTGGCCCAATCAGATGGCCACAGCTCTGGTCAGCCAGCAGCCACACCAAGAGAGGTGGGCATAACTGAGGCAGGTTGGGGGGGGTGGCTGCAAAAGTACCTCAAAATGGAGGCACTCTGTGAAGCATGATGAAAATTTAAAAATAAAGTATCCCCATAGTTCTCAGTGCTATCAGTGTGGAAAGGGAACATTCACATCTTGGCAGATCTGTAATTGGACAATTGAGAAGATGCTCTGATGCTCCCCCGACTTGACACTCCCTCCCCACCACTACTGCCAACACCCGGTCTGTTGGTAGGAGACCATCTCCAGATAACAGCCAGCCTTTGGACACAGCAGTGGGCTGGACATTGGGAAGGTGTTGGCGACTTCTGGAAATGGCATCTAAGAGGGGCCTTAATTGCCCAAATTGGCGGCCCACATCTGTGGGCCTACTTACCAGTTTCTTTGGCAGCCTTCCTCCAGCAAGGTCAAATGGAAGCAGGAAAACGTTGAGGCACAGCTTTCAAAAATTACCCAGCCCATGCCTCCAAAGCCACCTCTGTTGGCCTGATAAAATTTTGCTCATTGTGAATAATTGTGTCAAAATCATATAATCTACTCCAGGCACCTACTATTAGAAGTTACCTTTGTACAATGGCACCCATGACTATGGAGCATCCTAAAGTACTTCACAGCCAATATATTGCTTTTGAAGTGTAGTTCTGTTGCTTTGTCAGCAAATAGAGCAGCCAAATTGCACAAAACAAAGCCCACAGGCAGTAACAAGACATATGACCAGCTGAACTGTTTTTGGAGGAACCTAGTTGAAGATGCAGACTCATAACATAGGGCACCACCATAGCTGAGAGGAGGAAAGATGAGGTAGATTAACAAATGCTGGGTTTCAGGTGCTCATAAATTATATGGAAGACTGAGAGAGGAAAGGAGTTCTACACTTAGAGCTCTTAAATTTTGAAGAAGATTGATTTTCATATTAATAACTTCAATGGAAAAGAAAAGCAGGCAGACTATTAGCTATCGCTATTTTGTGCTGCCATCCAAGACCAATTTCACCATATTGAATCCACAGCACAGAAACAGATCATTCAGCCCAAACAGCCTATGCTATTGTTTTTACTCCACAAGTCTCCTTCTACCTTAATTAACTCTTTCACTCTGCCCCATCTTCCTCTATTCATCTATCCCTTGAGTATACATTAGGTCATTCATTAAATGCGTCAAGACCAAATGCTTCAACAATTCCATGTGGCAGTTCCAAATTCTCACCACTCTGTGTAAAGGACTTCCTACTAAGTTCTTTATTTGATATGTTAGTGATTATTTTATGTTTCTGCTCCTTTGTCCTGGACGTAAACGTAAGTGGAAATACCTTCTCCACATCTACCCTATTGGCCCCCTTCATAATTTTAAAGACCTCTGTTAGGTCTCCTCTTATTCAGCAATCAGTAGAGCGTAGATACTCAAAGTATGTTCAATACAGCTGCAGTACTTCACATTCAGTCTCAAACTATCTGTTTCAGTTGACTTAATTGGTATTGTGCAGTGATACAAGACCGTTCTGTGAAGGCTGAGTTGAACAGTGTCAGTTCAGCTTGAGACCTGTGATAGCAGCAGTTGACATGCTTAGTAATTTTAAATGTAATTTCCATATCCCTGTGCATTTATAATCAGTGTTGCTATTTGACTCCACCATGAGTCTTGAATCTAGGTGTAGCTGGTGACTATATATATTGACAGAAATGTTGCCATTTGCAATTCGCCACTATATCAGGCCATAATAAAATGAAAGAGAGATTTGCATTCACATATTAGATTGTGTTGCATGTTATTTGTTTTTCTTATACTATCAGAACATCTCAGGCAAATTGTGCAAAAACACTTTGGGTTGGATTTTTCACTCCCCCGTCAGTGGGTGTGAAGACATGGGGTAAAGTTCAGCGGGTGGCCTTCCCGCTGCCTACCCACCCGCTCCCAATCTGTTTGAAATTTTATGAGCAGTGGGAGAGACGTTGGACCCACCTTTAGGCCTATTGAAGCCCTGATGCGGCCATTTAATGGCCACTTAAGGGTCTCATCCCACCACCACGGGTATTTTACCCATGGCTGCAGAGGGATGGGAGGGGTGGAGAGTGCCCACACCATGCACCACACCACACCTTTAGCTGCTTGGGCTGGTGTTGGGCAATGGGGGACTTCCTTTAGGGATCCCCTGGGCCCATCAGAAGTACCCCCTTTCCCAGGGTTGTCCCACAACTTTAACCCACCCTCTAGCCTCTTGAGCCTGGCCCCCATCACCCCTCAGCCTTCTTGCACCCCTCTCTGAGACCCCTGAGCTTGGACTCACCCGGCTTCCTCGGCATGGTGGGACTCAGATTGCTAACAATCGGTCAGTGGCTCTCTAAGGAGGGACTAATCTAAGTAGCAATCTAAGGCGGGACTTCCTAACCAGATGGGGTATATCTCTTGCCTTAAAGCAATCAACATTGCTCCCAGCTTTAGATTGCTGTGGGGCAGTTGTTGGCATCGTGGGCAGGCTGCCCCCTTCCTGAACTTTTTCCAGCTCCGGGATGCAGTTGTCAATTCCTTGATGCTTTTCTTCATTGTGATTGTGGAAAAAAATGTTAGTTGTACTCAATAGAACTAAATAAAATATTGCTTATGATGCCTTTTCTCTCCCTTTAGTACAAGAAAGTTATTGTTTTATAGTTAGTTTCTCGGTCTATTTTGTGAAGGGTATGCTACAATCCATTGGTTTTTTTTATTGGTGGAACATTTACCTGTGTTGTGATTGTTTTATGCAACCAGGAGCTATTTTTACCTTCTGATATCCCCTCTTTATTCCTCATCTTTTAAAGTTGAGCTTCCAAGTTAGGATAACAGAAATGTAACTGGTCATTCTCCCTGTATGCCTCTAGGCTGAGTATCAGCAGGTTACTTAAATGTGCAGGCCACTGCTGCCAAGCCTTAACCAGTTCTTGCCCAAAACATCCAGATATACAGGAATCGTATTTTCCCTTGTTGCCACCTGAATGGTAATTTGTGGACAGAACAGTGCCTAATAAGGAACCTTCCTTGTGTTCAGCCCTTTAAATTCAATAGAATGAAACTCAAGAATGTTCTATAACAGATAGCTAATTCACTCCGCCAGATTATTGGCAGGAATGTGAAGCTGAAAACCTAACCCATGCACTTTCCAGCATAGATCACAGAACAGTGATCAGGAGCAGAATCCACAACCAATTCAGGGGAAGTGGTGGTAGTGGCCTGGTATCATAATCAGTGGACTAGTCATCCAGAGACCCACGGTAATGCTCTGGGGACCTGGGTTCGAATCCCACTATGGCAGGTGGTGGAATTAAAAGTCCAATGATGACCATGAAACCATGGCTGTAAAAATCTACCTGGTTTGCTAATATTTTTTAGGAAAGGAAATCAGCCATCTTCACCTGGTCTGGCCTATATGTATCTCCAGACCCACAGCAATGTTTATGACTCTGAAATGGCCTAGCCACTCAGTTGTATCAAACCGCTAGAAAGTCAAGAAGGAATGAAACCCAGCATCAACTTAGGCACCGGGAACAACAATGGCAAACTTGGCCCTGTCAACCACCCAAAGTCTTCCTTACTAACATCTGGTGGCTTGTGCCAAAATTGGGAGAGCTGTTTCACAGATCAGTCAAGTAATAGCCTGACATAGTCATACTCACAGAATCATACCTTACAAACAAGATCCCAGACACCACCATCACCATCCCTGTGTATGCCCTGTCTCACCGGCAGGACAGAGCCAGCAGAGGTGGCAGCACAGTGGTATATGGTCGCGAGGGACTTGCCCTGGGAGTCCTCAACATCGGCTCTGGACCCCATGACGTCTCATGGCATCAGGTCAAACATGGGCAAGGAAAGCTCCTGTTGATTACTACATACCGCCCCCAACATCCCAACCCCCTAAGCTGATGAACCAGTATTCCTCCATGTTGAACACCACTTGAAGGAAGCACTGAGCATGGCAAGGGAGCAGAATATACTCTGGGTGGGGAACGTCAATGTTCATCATCAAGAGTGACTCAGTAGCACCACTACAGACAGAGCTGGCTGAGCCCTAAAGAACATAGCGGCTAAACTGGGTCTGCAGCAGATGGTGAAGGAACCAACAAGACAGTCAACAAAAAAAAAAACATACTTGACCTCTTTCATGGCACAGCCGATGGTAAATGCTGAGTTGTTCAAATCCCAAAGGGAAACTTGAAACAACTGCCACAACTTGTTTTGCAATTTATATGAATTCTGAGATGCATACCTTGAATTCAGTAGTAATTAGACCACCAAGTCTTATAGGCTTTTACAAAACTAGATTAAAAATTTACTGTTAAGAGAAATTATTTTAAATTCATACATAGATCTAAAAATTACTGCATGAGAACTTTTAAATCCCCTAATCAATCTAACTCCCAGTTACACTTTCATTAAGGCAAGATTTTAAAAGGCCCAGGCAAATAATCATGACACCCTGAACAAGTCGACCTCCAAGTGAGTTTTCTTAACTTCAGTCCTTTGAAGATAGCAGTTTGAGGCAGAGATACCAAAGGCTTTTTCACATACTCGTAAGATCTTATAAATGCCTTCCCTTACACACAGCCTTTGCTCCTTCTTTATACATATCTTTCTCTTTGAATACAAATACCCTTTGTTTCACTATGTCTTTGGACTTTATCTCTCTGATAATAAAACCCTCTCATAGCACTATGTTTTACCAGTAATCTTTGGGAAAAATAAACACACTGTTTCTACACTTCACCTGGCTAGGTGACACAATTTACCCCTCCTTTGAAAACAATCTAGTCTGGCTTATTTCAAAATGCAAATGTTCCCTTGACACCTATGTTTCTAAACTTCCCCATGTTTATCTAATTAACATTTCAAAACTAACCTCTCCTCAGATCAAAGTACCCAGGCTAGCTGCCTCTAATTCAATTAAATCTCACACACACACACACACACACACACACACACACACACACACACACACACACAGTCACACACTGTCACATATAGACACATAGCCACATCCCATCATTACTCTAGTTTACAATAAATCCCAATAACATTATGAAAATTATTATATCTTCCTGGCGCCTCATCCTCACCAATCTATCTGTCTAAGATGCATCTGTCCATGACAGGATTGGTAGGAGTAACCATAGCACAATCTTTGTGGAGACAAAGTCCTGTCTTCACATTGAGGACGCCCATCGTGTTGTGTGGCACTACCACTGTGCTAAATGGGATAGATTTTGCACAGATCTAGCAACTCAAGACTGGGCATCCATGAGGCACTGTGGGCCATTAACCACAGCAGAATTGTACTCAACCATAACCTGTAACCTTGTGTCCTGGCATCTCCCCCACTCTACCATTACCACGAAGCAAGGGGATCAATCCAGATTTAATAAAGGGTACAGGAGGGCATGCCAGGAGCAGCACCAAGCATGCCTAAAAACGAGGTGTCAACCTGGTGAATCGAGAATTCAGGACTACTTGCGTGCCAAACAGCATAAGCAGCAGACGATAGACAGTGCTAAGTGATTCCACAACCAACGGATCAGATTTAAACTTTGCACTCCTGCCACATCCAGTTGTGAATGGTGGTGAACAATTAAACAACTCACTAGAGAAGGAGGCTCCACAAATATCCCCATCCTCAATGATGGTGGAGCCCAGCCCATCAGTACAAAAGATAAGGCTGAAGCATTTACAACAATCTTCAGCCAGAAGTGCTGAGTGAAAGATCCATCTCAGCCTCCTCTGGAGGTCCCCAGCATCACAATGCCAATTCGATTCACTCCATGTGATATCAAGAAATGAATGAAGGATAGTGCAAAGGCTATGGACCATGACAATATTCCAGCAATAGCACTGAAGTCTTGAACTCCAGACTTTGCTGTGCCAAATTCGAGCCAAGCTGTTCCAGTACAACTACAACACTGGCATCTACCCAGCTATGTGGAAAATTGCCCAGGTATGTCCTGTACACAAAAAAGCAGGACAAATCAAACACAGCCTAGTATCACAGAATCACAGAATCTCACAGTGCACAAGACGTACTTTGGCCCATCGAATCTGCACCGTGAGAAACACCTGACCTACCTACCTAATCCCATTTACCAGCACTTGGCCCATAGCCTTGAAAGTTATGACGTGCCAAGTGCTCATCCAGGTACTTTTTAAAGGATATGAGGCAACCCACTCCACCACCCTCCCAGGTGGCACATTCCAGTCCATCACCACCCTCTGGGTAAAAATGTTTTTCTGCGCATCCCCCCTAAACCTCCTGCTCCTCACCTTGAAATTCTGTCCGCTTGTGACTGACCCTTCAACTAAGGGGAATAGCTGCTCACTATCCATCCTGTCCATACCCCTCATTACCTTGTACACCTAGATCAGGTCGCCCTTCAGTCTTCTCTGCTCCAATGAAAACAACCCAAGTCTATCCAACCTCTCTTCACAACTTAAATCTTTCATCCCAGGCAACATCCTGGTAAACTTCCTCTGCACCACCTCCAATGCAATCATATCCTCCCTATAATGTGGCGACCAGAACTGCACACAGTACTCCAGCTGTGGCCTCACCAAGGTTCTATACAACTCCAACATGACCTCCCTATCAACCCATCAGAGTACTTTTGTTCTTCAGTAAAGTGACGGAAGGGGTCATCAACAATGCTATCAAGCGGCACTTGCTAAGCAATAACCTGCTCACTGACACTCAGTTTGTCAGGGCCACTCAGCTCCTAGCCAAGGTTACTCAGGGTAACTCAGCTTCTGACCTCATTACAGCCTTGGTTCAAACATGGACAAAAGAGCTGAACTGCAAAGGCGAGGTGTTAGTGACTGCCCTTGACATCAAGGCAGCACTTGACTGAGGGTAGCATCAGGGAGCCCTAGCAAAACTGGAGTCAACTGGAATCAGGCGGAAAGCTTTACACTGGCTGGAGTCATACCTAGCACAAAGGAAGATGGTTGTGGTTGTTGGAGGTCAGTCATCTCAGCTCCAGGGCATCACTGCAGGAGTTCCTCAGGTAGTGTCCTAGGCCCAACCATCTTCAGCTGCTTCAACAATGACCTTCCTTCCATCATAAATTCAGAAGTGGGGATGTTCGCTGATGATTGCACAATGTTCAGCACCATTCACAACTCCTCGGATACTGAAGCAGTCCATGTCCAAATGTAGCAAGACTTGGACAATATCCAGGCTAGGGCTGACAAGTGGCACGTAACATTCACACCACACAAGTGCCAGGCAATGTCCATCTGCAACAAGAGAGAATCTAACAATCAGCCCTTGACATTCAATGATATTGCCATAGCAGAATCCCTCACTATCAATATAACGGAACAGAAACTGAACTGAACTAACCTTACAAATACTCTGGCTACAAGAGCAGGTCGGAGGCTAGGAATCCTGCAGCAAGTAAATCACCTCCTGACTCCACAAAGCCTGTCCACCATCTATAAGACACAAGTCAAAGATGTAATGGAATACACTGCACCTGTCTGGATCAGTGAAGCTCCAACAAGACTCAAGAAACTTGGCACCATCCAGGACAAAGCAGCCTACTTAGTTGGAACCCCATCCACAAACATTCTCTCCCTCCACTACTAATGAACCGTGGCAGCAGCATGTGCCATCTACAGGATGCATTTCAGGAATTCACCAAGACTCCTTAGACAGCACCTTCCAAACCCACGGCCTCTATCATCTAGATGGACAAGGCAGCAGACATTTGGGAACACCACCACCTGGAAGTTTCCCTCCAAGCCACACTCCATCCTGACTTGGAAATATATCGCCGTTCCTTCACTGTCGCTGGGTTAAAACTCTGGAACTCCCTCCCTAACAGCATTGTGGGTCTACCTACACCATATGGACTGCAGCAGTTCAAGAAGGCAGCTCACCATCATCTTCTCAAGGGCAGTTAGGGATGGGCAATAAACGCTGTCCCAGCCAGCATAGCCCATGGATGAATAAAATATTGGTTTTCTCCTGGTGATCTGAAACAATGTCAACAACTATAGTGTTTTCCTTGTCACCCCAGATGAAATAAGCTAATTCAGTACAGATTAAGGACCCAGCCTAAGCCCTGTGTAGCTCAATACCACACCATACAGTACACATACCTGAATCCAAAATGTTACTGGGTATTTAAAGTTTGATGCACCGTAAGTAATTTTTTACAATGTTTTTCAGTTTCTCACTCAGCAATTAAGCAAACTGCTTACAGTCCCTTCAAAAGCTGCATTATATTAAGCTATTATGAAGACTTTACCAAGAGAACCAATTTTAGAAAACCTTGCTTCTATTGTAGATCTATTGCCCACTGGTTGTGCGGATCAGAGACTTGGTCACGATTCCCCATGGTCTCCCATTCATAAAAATGGACACTATCAGCTCAGTGGGTAAATGCATTCGCAGGTACTGACCCATACAAGGGGGAGGCTCCTGGTTCTGGTCTAAACCTGGCCTGTGCTGAGTAGCTGGTTCTAACCAATGGTCCCTGTTTGAAAATGTCAGGTAATTCAGCCGTGCTCCTGATTTGCGCTGTTAGTCATGTGATTCTCCACCAGCAGCACTGATTTTTCAGATTACTAAATCATTGAGAGTTATTTTTAGATGAGTCTATCATTTCCCTCCAATTACGTACTTCTGCCTTTATGTTTCTTATGAGCTTGTAAGTATGGTAGGCAGTAGAGACCCATGAGAGGAATTAAACTGGTGAATTTGAGCTTTGTGCTTCACAAGGGAAATCTTCTTCACAGAGTTTATATGCAGCAGTGGGAGCTCTGTCAAAGTTACTTTGTTCTTCGTAGTTAGGATTATTGGCCTCACATTCCAAAGGTTCCTACCGTCATTTTGTTTTAACAACCCGAGTCTTCAAAAATAGCAGCCTGAGAAATTGATGCAAAGTCTGATCTCACCTCATTGCAAGTCACAATGATTTAAATAATCTGAAAAATCAGTGCTGCTGGTGGAGAATCACATGATTGACAGCACAAATCAGGAGCACGGCTGAATTACCTGACATTTTCAAACAGAGATCATTGTTTAGAACCAGTTACTCAGCACAGGCCAGGTTCAGACCAGAACCAGGAGCTTTTAGTTTAATGCATAGGAAAGTCTCATAATTAAAACAAACTGCAATGTAGTCAGTGCTGTATGCCTTATAAATGCAGACTGGTAAAAACACCTTTTATTTCCTTGAATATCTAACTATTGCCTGAAAAGCAATAATTTAACTTTGCTTACACAACAACTTCATGTGCTCAAATGCTAACTCATCAAGCAGAACATTTATCAGGCATTGCAATATAAAAGGCAGAATTTAAATGCAAAAAATGTTCTATTTTATTTCATTTTAGTTAACATATGCTATCCCTATCTTAGTCCCTGGCTAATATTCAACCTAAGAACATAGGAACTTAAGAAATTGGAGCTGAAGTAAACCACTTGGCCCTTAGAGTTTGCTCAGCCATTTAAACAAAATCATGGATGATTCCCTACCTCAATTCCAACTTCTCACACTATCCCCATATCCCTTAATTCCCTGAGTACTTAAAAATCTGTCGACCTCTGTCTTGAATATACTTAATGACTCAACATTCACAGTTTTCTGGAAAAGAATTCCAAAAACTCATATCCATTTGAGTGAACAAAATCTTCCTTATCTCAGTCCTAAATGACCCCTTATCACAGAATCACACAATTGTTACCACACAGGAGGCCATTCAGCCTATCATGTCTGCACCGGCTCTGCAAATGAGCAATTCACGTTCTGCTTCTTCTGCTTTCGTTGTGTCGGCATCACAGACTAATATCAGTATTCGTCAACATTTATATGGGTAGTACTAACTAAACCAGGCGTGAACTGCTGAAATGGTAGTCCTGTTATTGCAAACTTTTAAATGGAAGTCTTCTAAAGATGGATCTTGAAGATTTCAAGTGATGGGGCTGTGACTGCTTCCTTTGGCAGCTTGCTCCATTGTGGGGTTGCCCTTGGGTAGAAAGATTGTTGATACACTGTCTTGGAAACAAATGCTCTTTGTAGTTTGTATAGATGGCTACACCATGTTTTGTCATTGCCTGGGGGCACCAGGCACTTGTTTCGCTCAATTCCCAACAGTGCATTCCATATTTTATAGAACACAGTCTATTTTTCTCCCTCCTTTGCTGTAGTCATTTCCATTCCAAATCTTTGATCAAGGATGTGACACTGGTGTTTTTTCCCATACTAATTCATGCAGAGTCTTGCAGAATCATCTTTAGATCCTTTCAACCTTATTTACACCTCTCGCTATTTAAATTTCCCACACACAACTTACTACTCCAGGATTAGATGAATAAATATTTGGCAAGCTGTAGCTCTGATATTTTTGCTGCAATGTTAAAGATTCTGCCCCAGAAATCCAAGAATCATGTTTTCTTTGGATGGAGAGCAGACCTGCATGAGAAGGGCAGCGGTGATGATAGATAAAAACCGGCGCCAGAGACAGAGGCCCAGCACACGGAGAGCAGGCCTGTGTGAGAAGGGCAGCAGTGGCAGAGATAAAAACCGGCGGCACAGAGCCCCTTGAAATTACTTCTACCTGTCAGAGCCGAAGCGTGATGTCAAAGGAAAACAGGTAGGTGATTGTTGTGTATCTCTTCCATTTCTCTTTTGATTGGCCAAGTGGTTTAACTCAAGAGATGTTATTACAACTGAAGAGTACAGTTAAGGAATTTACTTTTAAATCCAAATTAATTAATTAAATAGAATAGCAATGGCTGGGCAGGCAATGTGTTGCAGCTGTAGTATGTGGGACCTGGTGGATGCCAGTGCGATCCACAGTGACCACATCTGCAGCAAGTGTTGGCTGCTCGAGGAACTTCGGCTCAGAGTTGATGAGCTGGAGTCTGAGCTGCGGACACTGCAACACATCAGGGAGGGGGAAAGTTACCTGGACACTGTGTTTCAGGAGACAGTCACACCCTTCGATTAATTACGTCAAATTTGGACCATGGTCAGAGACAGAAGGGCGTGATTGCAAGTGAGGCAGGCATGGGGATCCAGAATTTAGCTTTGGAGGAGCCTCAGCCAGTGCCCTTGTCCAATAGGTACGAGGTTCTTGCTCCCAGTGTGGACAAGGCCACAGACTGCAGGGAGGATGAAGCAACTGAAACACAGCACCGTGATACAGAGCGCCATTCAAGAAGGGGGAGAATAGAGAAATTTAGTAGTAATAGGGGATAGCGTAGTTAGTGGAATGCATACTGTTTCTGCAGCAAAGGCAGAGACAGAACGTGTGTTGCCTACCTGATGCCCAGGTTAAGAACATCTCTTCTGGGCTGGAGAAGAACTTGGAATGGGAGGGGAAGGATTCAGTTGTCATGGTCCACATAGGTGCCAATGACATAGGTAGGACTAGGAAAGAGGATCTGGTGAGGGACTATGAGCAGCTCAGGGCTAAATTAAAAAGCAGAACCACGAAGGTAATTATCTCCAGATTACTACCTGAGCCACATGCAAAATGGAGATTAGAGAAATAAATGCGTGGCTCAAAGATTAGTGCGGGAGAAATGGGTTCCGATTCATGGGGCACTGACAGCAGTAATGGGGGAGGAGAGAGCTGTTCCTTTGGGATGGGCTTCATTTGAACCATGCTGGGACCAGTATCCCAGCGAATCATATAACTAGGGTTATGAACATATGAATTGGGAGCAGGAGTAGGCCACTCTGCCCCTCGAACCTACTCCGGCATTCAAGAAGATCATGCTGATCTGATTGTAACCTCAACTCCACATTCCCACCTACTCCTGATATCCTTGCACTCCCTTGCTTATCAAGAATCTAACTCTGCCTTGAAAATATTTAAAGACCCTGCTTCCACCATCTTTTGAGGAAGAGAGTTCCAAAGACTCGCAACCCTCTGAGAGAAAAAACTTATTTTTATCTCTGTCCAAAATGGGCGTCCCCTTATTCTTAAACAGTGGTCCTTAGTAACAGATTCTCCCATAAGAGGAAACATCCCCTCCTCATCAACCCTGTCAAGACGCTTTAGGATCTTATATGTTACCTGCATACATTGTCAACCCCCAGTTGCCTGTGGAGAAGATGATGGTTGACCTTCTTGAATCACTGCAGTCCATATGATAAAGGTGCTCCAACCACAATGTTAGGTAGGACCATAAGACCATAAGACGTAGGAGCAGAAGTAGGCCATTCGGCCCATTGAGTCTGCTCCGCCAAACAAAGATTCATGGCTGATCTGATAATCCTCAACTCCACTTTCCTGCCTTTTCCCCATAACCCGTAATGATTAAAAATCTGTCTATCTCAGCATTGAATATATTTAATGCCAGCCTCTATAGCTCTCTGCAATAAAGAATTCCACAGATTGACTGCCCTCTGAGAGAAGAAATTCCTCCTCATCTTTATCTTAAATGAGTGTAGATAGGGCTTTAAACTAATTAGTTGGGGGGAGGGTTCAATTGAAGGGAGGTTTAAAAAATCAAAAAGAAACGAGAGAGCAGTGATGCAGGGTGGTGAAGAGACGAATGATAATCAAAGCATTACAGAAAGGGGCAGAAAATATAATCAGAAAAGTGGAGCACAAATTAAAACTAAAATGAGTAATAATGGCAAAAAGTCAAAGCTTAAGGCTCTTTATCTGAATGCATACAGCATTTGTAACAAGATAGATAGTTGATGGCACAAATAGAAATAAATGAATATGATTTGATAACTATTACAGAGATGTGGTTGCAGGGTGACCAAGATTGGGAACTCAACATTCAAGGGTATTTGACATTCCAGAAAAATAGGCAAAAAGGAAAAGGAGGTGGGGTAGCTTTGTCAATAAAGGAAGGTATCAGTGCGGTGGTGATACAGGTGCAGAAGATCATGAAATGGAATCAGTTTAGGTGGAAATGAGGAATAGCAAGGGAAAGAAGTCACAGGTGGGAGTTGTCTATAGGCTCCCGAAGAGTTGCCTCACTGTAGCACAAAGTATAAATCGGGAAATTATGGAGACGTGTAAGAAGGTGCTATAATTGTCATGGGTGATTTTAATCTGATTTGACTGGACAAATCAGATTGGCTGGGGTAATATGGAAGACAAATTTATAGCGTGCATCAGGCATTGTTTCTTAGAGCAATACGTTGCAGAACCTACCCGGGAACAGGCTATTTTATATTTAGTAATGTGTCGTGAGGTGGGGTTAATAAGAGATATCATGGTTAAGGATCCGCTGGGGGGGGTAGCGATCACAACATGGCAGAATTTCAAATTCAGTTTGAGGGCGAGCAACTCGGGTCTCAAACTAGTGTCTTCAACTTAAATAAGGGCAATTACAGAGGTATGAAGAAAGAGCAGAATTGTACTCAAACTCAATCTGTAACTTCAAGGCCCAGCGTACCCCCACTCTACCACTACCACAAAGCCAGAGGATCAACTCTGGTTCACTAAAGAGTGCAGCGGGCATGCCAGGAGCAGCACCAGGCATAACTAAAAATGAGCTGACAACCTGGTGAAGCTATAACACAGGACTACTTGCATGCCAAGCAGCATAAGCAGCAAGTGACATACAGAGCTAAGTGATCCAACAACCAATGGATGAGATCTGCAGTCCTGACACATCCAGATGTGAATGGTGGTGGGCAATTAACCTACTCACTGGAGGAGGAGGCTCCACAAATGTCCCCATCCTCAATGATGGAGGATCCTAGCACAACAGTACAAAAGATAAGGCTGAAGCATTTGCTACAATCTTCAGCCAGAAGTGCCTAGTGGGTGATCCATCTTGGCCTCCTCCGGAGATCCCCAGCATCACAGATGCGTCTTCAGCTAATTCAATTTACTCTGCAAAAAGCATGATAAATCTAACCCGGCCAATTGCCACTCCATTAGTCTAATTGCCACTCCATCAGTCTACCCTCTGTCATCAGTAAAGTAATGGAAGGGTCATCAATGGTGCTATCAAGCGGCACTTGCTTAGCAATAACCTGCTCACTGACGCCCACTTTGGATTCCGCCAGGGCTCAAGCATCTGACCTCATTACAGCCTTGGTTCAAACATGGACAAAAGAGCTAAACTCCAGAAGTGAGGTGAGTGACTGCTCTTGACATCAAGGCCCCATTTAACAGAGTGTAGCATCAAAGGGCCCTTGCAAAACTGGAGTCAATGAGAATCAGGGGGATAACTGTCTGCTAGTTGGAGTCATAGCTAGCACATAGGAAGATGGTTGTGGTTGTTGGAAATCAGTCATCTCAGCTCCAGGACATCACTGCAGAAGTTTCCCAGGGTAGTGTCCTCAGCCCAACCATCTTCAGCTGCTTCATTCCATCATAAGGTCAGAAGTGGAGATGCTCGCTGATGATTGCACAATGTTCAGCACCATTCGCAACTCCTCAGTGCATGTCCAAATGCAGCAAGGTCTGGACAATGTCCAGGCTTGGGCTGACAAGTGACACGTAATATTTGTGCCACACAAATGTCAGGCAATGACCATCTCTAACAAGAGAGAATCCAACCATCGCCCCTTGATGTTCAATGGCATGACTTTCACTGAATCCCTCACTATCAACATCTTGGGGGTTACCATTGACCAGAAACTGAACTGGACTAGCCATATAAATACTGTGGCTACAAGAGCAGGTCAGAGGCTAGGAGTAGTATGATGAGTAACCCACCTCCTGACTCCCCAAAGCCTGTCCAGCATCTACAAAGCGCAAGTCAGGAATGTGATGGAATACTCCCCACTTGCCTGGATGAGTGCAGCTCCCACAACACTCAAGAAGCTTGACACCATTCAGGTCAAAGCAGCCCACTTGATTGGCACCACATCTACAAACATTTACTCCCTCCACCACTGACCCAGAGTAGCAGCAGTGTGTACCATCTACAAGATGCACTGCCAGAATTCACCAAGGCTCCTTCGACAGCACCTTCCAAATCTACGACCACTACCATCTAAAAATACAAGGCAGCAGATAGATGGGAACACCATGACTTAGAATTTTCCCTCCAAGTCACTCACCATCCTGACTAGGTACACCCATTATACCCATTATACACACAGTATTTATATGGCTAGTCCAGTTCAGTTTCTGGTCAATGGTAACCCCCAGGATGTTGATAGTGAGGGATTCAGTGATAGTCATGCCATTGAACATCAAGGGGTGATGGTTGGATTCTCTCTTGTTGGAGATGGTCATTGCCTGACACTTGTGTGGCACAAATATTATGTGTCACTTGTCAGCCCAAACCTGGATATTGTTGTTCCTTCACTGTCCCTGGGTCAAAATCCTGGAACTCCCTTCCTAACAGCACACCACATGGACTGCAGTGGTCAAAGAAGGCAGCTTGCCACCACCTTCTCTAGGGCATTTAGGGATGGGCAATAAATGGTGGCCCAGCCAGCGAAGCCCACATCCCATGACTGAACAAAAAAAAATATTTTGCATTGGTCTTCATAGCGGAGGACACTATAAACATCCCAAAGATATCAGATAAGCAAGGAGCTAATGGGAGGAATGATCTTGTAACAGTCTCTATTACAAGGGGCAAAGTATTTGACAAACTAATGCGACTAAGTTGCCAGGACCTGATGGCCTTCATCCAAGGGTTTTAAAGGAAGTAGCTGCAGAGATAGCAGAATCATTGGTTGAAATATTCCAGAACTCACTGCATTCTGGTGGGATCCCAGTGGATTGGAAAAATGGAGGGGGCAAAGTGTTATGTATCCAAATTTGCTGATGATACAAAAATAGGTGGGAAGGCATGTTGTGATGAGGACAAAAGGAATCTGCAAAGGGATGTAGATAGATTGAGTGAGTGGGCAAAAAACTTGGCAGATGGAGTTTAATGTAGGAAAGTGTGAATTCATGCAATGCCCCTGTTCAAGAAGTGAGGGAGATAAAAAGTAGGAAACTAAAAGACAGTCAGCCTAACATCTGTCATTGGGAAAATGCTAGAGGCCATTATTAAGGAAGAAATAGAACATTTAGAAAAGCTTAATGCAATCAAACTGAGTCAACACAGTTTTATGAAAGGGAAATCATTTTTGACAAATTTGCTAGAGTTTATTGAGGATATAACAGGCAGAGTTGATAAAGGGGAACCAGTAGATGTAGTGTATTTGGATTTCCAGAAGACATTCGATAAGGTGCCACATAGAAGGTTATTGCACAAGATCATGGTATTGGGGGTAATGTAATAGCATGGGTTAAGGATTGGTTAACACAGGAGACAGAGATTCAGGATTAGTGGGTCGTTTTCAGGTTGGAAAGATGACTAGTAGTGTGCCACAAGGATCAGCTCTAGGGCCTCAATTATTTACTATCTATATTAATGACTTGGAGGAGGGGGCAGAGTGTAATGTATCCAAATTTGCTGATGATACAAAAATAGCTGGGAAGGCATGTTGTGATGAGGACATAAGAAATCTGCAAAGGGATGTAGATAGATTGAGTGAGTGGGCAAAAACTTGGCAGATGGAGTTTAACGTAGGAAAGTGTGAGTTCATGCACTTTGTTAGGAAGAATCAAAAGACAGCCTATTATTTAAATGGAGAGAGACTCGAAAAGGATGCAGCACAGAGAGATATGAGTGTTCTTGTGCATGAAACACAAAAAGTTAACGTACAAGTGCAGCAAACAATTAATAAGGCAAATGGAATTTTGGCCTGTATTGCTGGGTGGGGTTGGAATTTAAAAATAGGGAAGTCTTGTTACAACTGTACAGCTAATTGGTGAGGCCGCACCTGGAGCACTGTGTACAGTTTTGGTCCCCTTATTTAAGAAATGATGTACAGGCATTGGAGTCAGTTTACAAGAGATTCACTAGGCTGATTTCTGGGATGAAAGGGTTGACTTATCAAGAATGGCTAAACAGGTTAGGCCTTTATTCATTAGAGTTTAGAAGAATAAGGGGTGACCTTATTGAAACGCATAAGATTCTAATGGGGCTTGACAGGGTAGATGTTGAGAAGATGTTTCCACTAGCAGGGGAATCGTGAACTAAGGGACATAGTAACAGAAAAAGGGGACAATCATGTAAAACTGAGATGTGAAGGAATTTCTGCACTCAGAGGGTTGTGAATGTCTGAAATTCTCTACCCGAGAGAGTTGTGGAGGCTAGATCACTGAAAGTATTTAAAGGGGAGGTAGGTAAGTTTTTGAAATATTGGGGAGTTGAGGGTTATGAGGAGCTGGCATGAAAGAGGAGTAGAAGCCTGAGACAGATCAGCCATGACCTTATTGAATGGCAGGGTAGGTTTGAGGGACTGAATGGCCTCTTCCTTCTCTTATTTCTTATGCTCTTATGTTATCTGCTGAATGTGGAATCCCCATTGAAGATAATTTTTAAGGTGAACCCCAAGGTATGATTATGTATCTACCTGTTGGAGAATTTGATTACAGAACTTAAAGCTATCTTTTGGTAGATTATTTTTGCTAGTCATGCACATGATATAGCATTTTGTAGCATTAGATGCCATTTCCTATGCCATTTTTGTAATTCCAGAAGATCATTTTGCAGTGAATTTATATGATCTTGAGTTTTGCTTATTGCATAAACCACGCACTCATTTGCAAATAGTTGCGCCTTGTTTTTTAACTTGCTGGAAAGGTTGTTTACTAATGAGTAAAGGTCCCAACACAGTTCCCTGGGGCACTCCGGATAGGGAATGTCTAGGGGAGGACGATTTCTCCATCACACACCACTTTTTCTCTTGTTGGTGCCAATTTCTCCACCTTCTCCCCATCACCCTGCAGAATCTTCCTTTTCAGACAATAATCCAATCCCCTTTTGGATGTCACAATTGACTCTGCCTCCACCAAACTGTCAGGCAGTGCATTCCACATCCTAACCATTTGCTATGTGAAAAAGCCTTATGCTGACCTACGAAAAGTTACTGAGTGTTCCTCACATCTGAGCAGAGAGTGGTGAAAGAGAGATGCTGGTTTTTATAAGGGTTCTCAGGGCTCTACAGCAAAGAGGGAAAGTGAAGGAATTCAGCTATTCCATCACTATTTTCAATTTGACTTGAGGATGTGTTGCCTCTTAAAATTGTAGAAAAGAAGACAAAAATGGAAGATTTGTCAAGACTTTTGGTGATAATAAACATGTAATAGCTCACTATTTTAATCTTGATGATATTCTATTGCTTCTTTTACCAATTAACTTAAATTGGTACCCTCTGGCCCTCGATCTTTGCATCAATGGTACAGCTTTTCATTATCTACTTTGTCCAGGCCCCTCATGATTTTGAATATTTCTATCAGATCTCCTCTCCACCTTCTCTTCTCCAAGGAAAATAGTCCTGACTTCTCCTTTCTGTCTACAAAATTGACGTTCCTCATCCCTGAGATCATTGTCGTGAATCTTTTCTGAACTTTCCCAAATGTCTTCTCATCTCTCCTAAAGTCTGGCAGTCAGAACTGGATGCAATACTCCAGCTAGGGCCGCAACTGTGTGGTATGAAGGTTATTCTGAAACTGTGACCCCAAAATTATTGTTTTTGTCCTCCTAGAATCTATCCTTGGTTCTTACCTTCTTCAACTAAACCTGGGGCTATGGAAATGTTATTTAAAAACATGGTGTCAATTGTCACATGCATGACACCCAGCATTTGTTCTCTCTTGCCCATTTCATTATCAGATTGCTTGTTCGGCATTAGGTCTTGATGAGCCGCACCTTAATCCAGCTAAACATTGGGAAGACCCAAGCTGGTCTTTTCGGTTCCCACCACAAACTCTGAAAAGTTGCCAGTTCCATTCCCTTCTCTACCTAATGGGCAGAATTTAATGGTCGAGATGATGAGCCCATCAGCTAGTTGGACAGCCAGTGGCAAATGCGCTACAACCAGTTCTGGGAGCCCGGAACAATTAAAGACCAATCAGGCAGTCTGCTGCCTGCCAATCAGAGGACAGCACCTCTTCAGTATCAGTAGTGCCACCGAGTGCAGCAGATCCCAGGAGAAGGATCATTGTTGGAGCAACAGAACTCAGGTAATTGGGGCAGGCTGACTGAGCCAGGCAGGCCCTGGCAATGGTGGGGTCAGCTCGCTAACATGGCCAGGCCCCCCTTCCTCCGCTATTGTTGAATATCCTTGATATCCTGTCACTGACTTAATTGGGGTGGAATTAAGGAAGGTGATGGGCTCTCCACTCTGAGCCTTCCCATCCCATGATACAGCAACCCACTCCACCACCCACAAACTACCCCCCCTCACCCCCTACATCCCAGTCCACTCCTGGGGAGGGCATTTCTTCTCTCAGAGGGTTGTTAATCTGTGGAATTCTTTACCGCAGAGTGCTGTAGAGGTTGGGTTGTTAAGTATATTCAAGGCTGAGATAGGCAGATTTTTAATCAGTAAGGGAATCAAAGATTATGGGGAAAAGGCAGGAAAGTGGAGCTGAGGATTATCAGGTCAGCCGTGATCTCACTGAATAGCGGAGCAGTCTCGATGGGCCGAATAGCCTACTTCTGCTCCGAAGTCTTATGGTCTTATGGCCTTAAATTCCGACCAATGTCTCATATTGAAAAGACCACTAAAACGTTATGCATGCTGCTCAATCTTTCATGAATTTCTGATACCATATCTTCTTCATTACAAAGTTGCCTATTTCAACTTTCCCTTTCATTTCAAGTTCAGCCCATCTTCCACTGAAAGAATAATTTATTCTTTTGCTGCCTCCAGATACGAATATTCCAAGGGTCTACTTTCTCATTGCACTCTTCCTAAACATCAGCTCAGCCAATACTTTGCTGCCCAAACCCCACAGCATCCCATGTGCACATCCTCTCCTGGCCTCCCAACACCTCCAATTTAAAATTCCTTTCCTTTTTTTAGTTCATTCAAGCAACTCACCTTGTAACTATCTCGTGCCCCGCAAAAGCCACCCCCCAAAAATCCACTTCTCTTGTCTCCCTCTCATTTCCCAACATCGGTGACAATGCTTTTAGTTTTTCTTCCCTAAATCCCATTGCTTTTTAAAATCCTTTCATGTACCAAGCCTTTGATGACTCCTCCTAATCTCTACTTCTTTGTTTCAGTGCCTATTTATAATAGTCACCATATGCAGAGCCATCTAACATTCATTTGCATATGACTTACTTAAGTGCGCCAATTCTACCTTAGCTGCAGAATGCGGCAGTCAAATGCATTGTACAATGCAGTAGTGATTCACAGAAAGTGCAGGGCCCTGGTCATGCTCCGATCCTTGGTCTGTGCTGAATTAGCTGATTCTAACCAGTGATGCATGTTGGACAATGTGACAGGTAAGGACAGGGTCAAGTTGGGTTATGAAGAAAGGTACAAGAGGACGGCTAGTTACAGGAGTCATTGCTTTCAGTAGATGAGGAGAGAAAAATCAGCCATTCCTTTTTCTTTGATCTTGCTGATCTCTACAGTTACCAAATCATTATTATATGGCAGGTTCATTCTGATTATCTCAGTATTTTTCTGATTAAGTTGCTCAGGACAATTAAAAAGAAAACCTCTGCAGCCTATGATCAGCATTTTCATCATCATTTACGTACATCATTCTACATCAGGGCACTTGGAGAAGGAGGGCAATTTACCTAGGCACTGAGTGGGTGGGCATTATACACCACTTAATCTGCCTGTGATTTGTAGGTTATGTTTTCATAATTTATTCCAATTTAATTTGCTGTGTAAATTCTGTACTAATTTTCAGTTGCATCAAAAAGGTGATCTTTATGTAGAAGCAACTAAAATTACCTGACAGATTTTCCAAAATATATCTTCATATCAAAGACATTGATTGCCTCATTATTTTGAGAGATTGAACAATTATTTGATAATTGTGAATTATTTTGCTGTAGGTGCATGCCCACAAAATTAATATTTTATAATATACAGTATGATATTTTAAAACTGGAAAAATAATTGTGCAGAACCAATGGGTATTTAACTGTAAAGCAACATTTAGCTTAAGATGTTCTTTAAAAGGAGATACTTCTTTCAAAATGGCCTCTCCAAATGCATCCTAGGAAAAAGTCTTCCATTCTTTTGGCTCTGCATGTCGTATATAAGGATAAAGCCAGTTGTGCCAACAACAATAATTTGTATTTGCGTAGCACCTTACCATAATAAAACATCCTAAAGTCCACAAAAGGATAACAAACAAGATTTGACACCCAGCCACGTAAGGGGATATCAAGTCTAATGACAAGAAATTCAGTCAGAGGCAGGTTTTAAGTATCATCTTAAAGGAAGAAAGTGAGATTTAGAGGCTCTGAGATTTAGGGAGGGAATTCCAGAGCTAGGGCTGAGACAGCTAAAGCATGGGGCAATTAAAATCAGGGATGACTAAGAGGCTAGAATTGGAGGAGTGCAGATATCTCAAAGGGTTGTGGGCTGGAGGAGATTATGGAGGGGTAAGGTCATGGAGGGATTTGATAACAAGGATACGAACTTTATAATTGAGGTGTTGGTTAATTGTAAGCACCATATTGCCTGCTCACACTGCCAAACGTGCCTGACGCTGGTGGGCACAGAAAATCCCGGCTAAGGGCAATGAAAGTCCCAACAGTTACTCTGTGACCCATTGTGAATCGCTGTTGCTGACTCCGGAAAACATTCAACATTAGGGGAGGATTCCCTAATTTGCCTTCAAATGGCATCTAGATGCCCAAGTCACCAGAGGAGCAACTCAGGCACGGCTATGTTTGGTGGAAGAGAGCATGACAAAGGTGGTGAGGTGTTTGAGGGGTAGTGAGATACTGTTGGGGTGCCAGGTTCTTCTCCCTTGGGAAATTTATGATTGTAAGGAAGCTATTTTAAATATTACAGGAATATTAGCAGCCTGATTTATAGGTCCAGGAACAACCAAAATTACAGCAAGAGTTCAGTGCCCTGGGCTGTGAGACCCCCATCCCCACCCCCAACCCCTCCCCATCCCCCACCTCCACCCCACCCCAGCTGATTTTCCTCTATACTGTCTACCCTGAAAGATTAAATCTGCCCAATTATGTTCTGGGAGGCTCCAAATTGAATTGGCTAATACCAGTAAATAACAGGTTTTTTGGGGTGGGCTGGTTAGTTGCCTAGATGGCTAGTATGTGATTCAAAATAATACCAATGCCACAGGGTTCAATCCCCATTCTAGCTGAGGTAGACTTTGGGCCTCTTCCTCATCCTACCCTACAGTAAAATCACCGCATAAAGCTGTGGTTTGGTAAACCTCAAATCATTTAGGGTGCTACCTGAGAAAGAAGCTTTTCTTTACTTCCCAAATTAGGATGTTGAATCCAACAAACTAAGTGGATAAAATTCTATCCTGTATCACTGTATTGTCTTGACTGTTAAATAAAAGAAAACATAGAAACATAGAAAATGGGAGGAGTAGGTCATTCAGACCTTCGAGCCTACTCCGCCATTCAATATGATCATAGCTGATCCTTTATCTCAATGCCATACTCCCAGGCTCTCCCCATACTCCTTAACGCCTTTAACAGAAATCTATCTATTTCCTTCTTAAATATATTCAATGACTTGGCCTCTGCAGCCTTCTGTACTTGATAAATCCACAGGTTCACCACCTCTGAGTGAAGAAGATTCTCCTCACCTCAGTCCTACCTGGTCTATCCCGTATCTTGAGACTGTGACCTCTTGTTCTAGACCCTCCAGCCAGGGAAAACGTCATCCCTGCATCCAGTCTGTCCATCCCCGTCAGGATTTTATATGTTTCCATAAGATTGTGTCTCATTCCTCTGAACTCCAGTGAATACAAGCCTAGTGGGTCCAATCTCTCTGGGTGACAATCCTGCCATCCCAGAAATCAGTCTGGTGAACCTTCGCTGCAGTCCCTCTATGGTAAGTATGTCCTTCCTTAGGTAAGGGGGCCAAAACTGCACACAGCACTCCAAATGTGCTCTCACCAAGGCCCTGTTCAGCTGCTGTTCCTCAAGTCAAATTAATGAAGCAACAAAGTTATAACTTGCTGAAATGGGACCTTGTTCAATAAGACTATTAATGTCTCGCTTTGATTCATTCTTATATTACTACATATGGTTATCAATCACTGAAAATCTAAGGCATTGCTCTCAACTTCAAATAATCAAAGTTAGCTTTACTGTAATATGTGGTTCAATGATTGTAGTTTGATTAAATTGACAACTCTACCTTGGTTACAATTCGAGATCAAATCAAAAAATTATGAACTCTTGGTGCGTTTTGCTAATGTCCCATTGAGAAAAATGTCTAGGTCAGCAATTAGAGTTAATATTTAGATATGTAATCCTAAAAATTGGATTCTGCCCGCATGGTTGCAGTGCAAGCTGCAGGTGCCTAAAGAAATCAGCCAGGACCATGGGAAATTGATGTTTTGCCTTCATTGGTTTAATACCAGTGAGCTGCATGCATCAGTTGTGGCCTCAGAGACAACGTGCAGGTCTGGGAGCTGGGAAGGCAATTTTGGGGATGCAGTGGGGAGGTAATCAGAAGCTGGGAGGATCAAAATGTGACAAGCAATGGAGACACAGTCAGTGAATCCATGAGAGAAAGGTGAGTTACTGCGAATGTACTCAGTCTGATCCCCTTTTTTTCAGCCAAGAGGAACACTCCTATTCCCTTCATTCAATAATAAAGGAAGTAAAAGAAATGAAACGTGCCTCCTTGATGCCAGTCTCCAGAGACCTGTTTAGGGTCTACTGGCTTTGTCCTTTGTCAATATATCAGGCAACAAAGTGAACTCTGATAAGCTACCTGACATATTGGATTGAAAAGCAGAGTATTGTGGACGCTGGAACCTGAAATTAAAACAGAAAAAGTTGGAACTACTCAGCAGGTCGATCGGCATCTATGAAGAGAGAACCAGTTAAAGTTTCAGATCTGCGACCTTTCATTAGAACTTGGATAAGTTAGAAATGTTTCAGGTTTTGAGCAAAAGGACAAAAGGAAAGTTTGTGGTAGGGTGAAAGACAGGAGAGGTTGAATGTCGGAAGAGTTAGTCTTCTAGAGCCAAAGGGAATGGTGATGGGCAAGAAAAGAAGCAAATAAACAAAAGGTATGCCAACAGCAGGTGTGATGTGATGTATTATGCCTTTAGGGGATAGCAGCATAACATCACTAGAAGGGAAATGTATCATGTGATCCAGTCTTAGGTTCACTTTTGCTTTTGCGCATAGCACATCCATACACACACAGCTCTGCTGCTGATGTCTTCAAGCTTTCTATCCATGTATATCTGTTCTCATGTCCCTAGTCTAAATAAATAAACCAACATGTTTTCACAATCCCTTATGAGCAAGTGGTGCCTTTATATCATTACAACAACACGAATGCTGCTCACTGACAGCAAAAATAAGAGAAAAGTCAAAACAAGCAAAGATAAGGAAACAATATGGGCATCAGAAATTACGGTGAAATAGTTGAACTCTGTGTTGAGTCTGGAAAGCTATAAAGTGCCCAACTGAAAAGTGAGGTGTTCTTCCTCAAGTCCTGGAACAGTGCAGTAGGCTGAGGACAGAGATGCCAGTGACAGAGCAAGGTGGAGAACTAAAATGACAGGCCACCAGACATTCAGGGTCATGCTTGTGGACTCAGTGGAGGTGTTCCACAAAGTGGTCACCCAATCTGCATTTGGGCTTCCCAGTGTAGAGGAGACCACATTGTGAGCAGCAAACACAGTAGGTTAGGCTGATAGAAGCACAAGTAAAGCACTGCATCTTCTGAAAGGAGTGTTTGGGGCCTTGGACAGTGAGGAGAGAGGAGATAAAAGGCCAGGTGTTGCATCTGGAAAGGTGCCATGGGAAAGGGACAGGGAGTGAGGGTGACTGAAGAGTGGATCAGGGCATCACAGATGGAACAGTCCCTTTGGAATGCTGAGGGGAGGGGAAGATTTGTTTGATGGTGGCATCACACTGGAGATGGCAAAAAATGATCTGTTGAAGATGGAAGCTGGGGGGCAGTGGTGGAAGGTGAGGACACGGGGAACACTATTGTGATTCTGGGAAGGAAATTAAGGGGTGAAACACTTTTGAGATATCTTTTTTTCTCACTGAGGAACCCACCAACACACCCCCCTCCACCCGCCTCACTGTGGTTGACAGGGCCCTCAACTTTGTCTGCCACATGCGCACACTTCTGCCCTCACCTCTTCCCTCCCTCTAAGAACTGCTGTTAGGCTGGAAGTTCCAGGATTTTGACCCAGTGTCAATGAAGGAATGGCAATTTATTTCCAAGTCACAATGCTCATTGACTTGGAGGGGAACTTGCAGATGGTGGTGCTCCCATGTACCAGCTACCCTTGCCCTTCTGGGTGGTAAAGATCACAGGGCTGGAAAAGCTATTGAAGAAGCCTTGGCAAGTTTCTGCAGCACATTTTAAAGTGCTATATAGATGTTTGTTGTTGATATAACTGGTGCAGATTTTCAGTCTGTTATCTCTTCTGAGTTTTCTTTCACTATATTTTTTATTATTCTTTCTGTATAGCTCTGTACTATGGTAATTATTTTGGCACAATTCCAAAGCAAAGCATGGTTAGATTCCACACTGTGTGCTTGACTAGAGCATATTTATCTTAATATTTTTATTTTATCTGGCTGGATTCTGATTAATGTATAACTGGTTTGCCATGAAATTATATGCTTACATCAGGATATTTATAAGGTACTGCAGGCTATTTAATCATCTATTCAACAATTCAAAACAGAAAAATAATAGGAAATATTACCAAAGTCATATATTTTACATAAAAATCATGGGTTCTAAAATGTACCATTGTCTCTAACTATATAATGTTGGTGGATTGTTATCACTTGGTAGATGCAGGATCAGAAAGAGATAAATGGGGAACAGATATCTTAGAGCAGGAATTCCATTGAATGAGTGTGGTTGGTACATGAGAATTCTACATTTGAACCTCAATTATCATGGTATATATAATTATCCTGACACCCAGGCACCAGACCAGCTGCTCCATGGGTCATACATGTGACCATATTACAATGAGCTGATCCCACACTGTGAGAGATGTAGCATAATTTGTAGAGTGAACTAACTGGTACTAAAACAAAAACAGAATTACCTGGAAAAACTCAGCAGGGTCTGGCAGCATCGGCGGAGAAGAAAAGAGTTGACGTTTCGAGTCCTCATGACCCTTCAACAGAACTTGAGTTCGAGTCCAAGAAAGAGTTGAAATATAAGCTGGTTTAAGGTGTGTGTGTGGGGGGCGGAGAGATAGAGAGTCAGAGAGGTGGGGGGGTGGGTGTGGTTGTAGGGACAAACAAGCAGTGATAGAAGCAGATCATCAAAAGATGTCAACGACAATAGTACAATAGAACACATAGGTGTTAAAGTTAAAGTTGGTGATATTATCTAAACGAATGTGCTAATTAAGAATGGATGGTAGGGCACTCAAGGTATAGCTCTAGTGGGGTTTTTTTTAATAATGGAAATAGGTGGGAAAAGGAAAATCTTTATAATTTATTGAAAAAAAAAAGGAAGGGGGAAACAGAAAGGGGGTGGGGATGGGGGAGGGAGCTCACGACCTAAAGTTGTTGAATTCAATATTCAGTCCGGAAGGCTGTAAAGTCCCTAATCGGAAGATGAGGTGTTGTTCCTCCAGTTTGCATTGGGCTTCACTGGAACAATGCAGCAAGCCAAGGACAGACGAATGGGCAAGAGAGCAGGGTGGAGTGTTAAAATGGCAAGCGACAGGGAGGTTTGGGTCATTCTTGCGGACAGACCGCAGGTGTTCTGCAAAGCGGTCGCCCAGTTTACGTTTGGTCTCTCCAATGTAGAGGAGACCACACTGGGAGCAACGAATGCAGTAGACTAAGTTGGGGGAAATGCAAGTGAAATGCTGCTTCACTTGAAAGGAGTGTTTGGGTCCTTGGACGGTGAGGAGAGAGGAAGTGAAGGGGCAGGTGTTGCATCTTTTGCGTGGGCATGGGGTTGTGCCATAGGAGGGGGTTGAGGAGTAGGGGGTGATGGAGGAGTGGACCAGGGTGTCCCGGAGGGAGCGATCCCTACGGAATGCCGATAAGGGGGGTGAAGGGAAGATGTGTTTGGTGGTGGCATCATGCTGGAGTTGGCGGAAATGGCGGAGGATGATCCTTTGAATGCGGAGGCTGGTGGGGTGATAAGTGAGGACAAGGGGGACCCTATCATGTTTCTGGGAGGGAGGAGAAGGCGTGAGGGCGGATGCGCAGGAGATGGGCCGGACACGGTTGAGGGCCCTGTCAACGACCGTGGGTGGAAAACCTCGGTTAAGGAAGAAGGAGGACATGTCAGAGGAACTGTTTTTGAATGTAGCATCATCGGAACAGATGCGACGGAGGCGAAGGAACTGAGAGAATGGGATGGAGTCCTTACAGGAAGCGGGGTGTGAGGAGCTGTAGTCGAGATAGCTGTGGGAGTCGGTGGGTTTGTAATGGATATTGGTGGACAGTCTATCACCAGAGATTGAGACAGAGAGGTCAAGGAAGGGAAGGGAAGTGTCAGAGATGGACCACGTGAAAATGATGGAGGGGTGGAGATTGGAAGCAAAATTAATAAATTTTTCCAAGTCCTGACGAGAGCATGAAGCGGCGCCGAAGTAATCATCGATGTACCGGAGAAAGAGTTATGGAAGGGGGCCGGAGTAGGACTGCAACAAGGAATGTTCCACATACCCCATAAAGAGACAGGCATAGCTGGGGCCCATGCGGGTACCCATAGCCACACCTTTTATTTGGAGGAAGTGAGAGGAGTTGAAGGTATTAAAACCTATTAAATGTCCGCTGATCATCCTTACAGCTGTCTTCCTCCACAAGATGAGAAGAAATGGCTGCACACAGCACAATGGCCCCACAGAATGAGGCTGCTTTGGAAGTGCTGCTGGAGGAGATCCTATCTGGAACTGAGAGACCTGCTCCATTAAAAAAAAGCACCAAAAGTGCCAGGATGGGGAAGGCAGGAAGAAACAACAGCATCTCACTTATGAACTGAGTGTAGGACCAGGTGAGGAAGAAAATTGCTGGTCTCAGAAATGTTGCCAAGGTAAGCTTGGTCTGCCATTGCTAAATTTTCTAACAATGCTTTAATTGGCATCTTAATAGTGTGAGCATGCAATATGCAGGTACTTTGTTTGGGAAGCACAATTGATTTTTATTGCTTGCCCTGTGTAACAAGCCTCAAGACATGGCAACAGTACACAGCGCCCTTGTATAAAAGGCATGTTGCTGTATTTGGAAAGTGCAATGTACAGTTGCGATCTTAATCGTGAGCTCCCTCCCCCATCCCCACCCCCTTTCTATTTCCCCCTTCCTTTTTTTTTCCAATAAATTATAAAGATTTTCCTTTTCCCACCTATTTCCATTATAAAAAAAAAAACCCACTAGAGCTATACCTTGAGTGCCCTACCATCCATTCTTAATTAGCACATTTGTTTAGATAATATCACCAACTTTAACTTTAACACCTATGTGTTCTATTGTACTATTGTCGTTGACATCTTTTGATGATCTGCTTCTATCACTGCTTGTTTGTCCCTACAACCACACCCACCGCACCCCCCCCGCCCCCCCACCTCTCTGTCTCTCTATCTCTCCGCCCCCGCACACACACACCTTAAACCAGCTTATATTTCAACTCTTTCTTGGACTCGAACTCAAGTTCTGTCGAAGGGTCATGAGGACTCGAAACGTCAACTCTTTTCTTCTCCACCGATGCTGCCAGACCTGCTGAGTTTTTCCAGGTAATTCTGTTTTTATCTTAATAGTGTGGTAGTTGAAGTTTAAGGGAGCATCACAATAGGAAATGATATAGCTCTCAGGCAACTGTACATTGCACTTTCCAAATACAGCAACATGCCTTTTATACAAGGGTGCTGTGTACTGTTGCCATGTCTTGAGGCTTGTTACACAGGGCAAGCAATAAAAATCAATTGTGCTTCCCAAACAAAGTACCTGCATATTGCATGCTCACACACTCTGATAATGTGGTTGCAAGCCTGGATACTCGGATGACACATGTTCTCTTTTATTCACCTTTTCAACATTTATCTCTTCTCAATCTACTCAAAGGAAAACACAAGAACACAAGAATTAGAAGAAGTAGGCCATTCAGCCCCTCAGCCCAACACGACTATTTGATAAAACCATGGCTGACCTGATTGTGGCCTTAACTCCAACTGCCCCCAACCATAACGTTTGATTAATTGTCAAACAAAAATCTATCTAACAGAGCCTTGAACATATTCAATGACACAGCCTCTACTGCTCTCTGGGAGAGAAAATTCCACCCTCTGAGAAAACAAACTCTCCTCATCTTAGTCCGAAATGGGAGATCCCTAATTTTTGAACTATGGCCCCTACTTCGAGATTCCCCCATAAGGTGAAATATCCTCTCAGCATCCCACCCTGTGAAGTCTCCTTAGGATCTAATACGTTTCAATAAGATTCTCATTCTTCTAAACTCCAACTGTATCATTCCAACACGGTCAACCTTTCCTCCTCATCTCTGTTTAAAATTGGCACCCCCTTACTCTGAGATTATGCCCTCTGGACCTAGACTCTTCCACAAGGGGAAACAACCTCTCAGCATCTACCCTGTCAAGTCCCCTAAGAATCTTATATGTTTCAGTAAGGTCGCATCTCATTCTTCTAAACTCCAATGAGTACAGGCCCAACCAACTCAACCTCTCCTAGTAAGGAAATCCCTCCATCCCTGTGATCAACCTAGTGAACTTTCTCTGGACTGTCTCCAGTGCCAGTATATCTTTCCTTAGATAAGGGGACCAAAACTGTTTACAGTATTCTAGGTGCAGTCTAACTAGTGCCTTGTATAGTTTTAGCAAGACATTCCTATCTTTATACTCCATCCACATTGTAATAAAAGCCAAAATTCCATTTGCCTTACCTATTACCTGCTGAACTTGTATGCTAGCTTTTTGGGATTCATGCACAAGGACCCCCAAATCCCTCTGTGCTGCAGCTTTCTTCAGCCTTTCTCCATTTAAATAATAGTCAGCTCCTCTATTCTTCCTGCCAAAACACATAACCTCACACTTTCCCACATTATATTCCATCTGCCCTTTTTGGCCCACTCACTTAACCTGTCTTTATCCCTCTGTAGACTCTTTGTGTCATCCTCACCACTTGCCTTCCCATCTATTTTTGTGTCATCCACAAACTTGGCGATAGTACATTCATTTCCCATCCAAGTCATTAATATGTATTGTAAATAATTGCGGCCCCAGCACTGATCCCTGTGGAACTCCACTAGTTACAGGTTGTCATCTTGAAAATGCCCCCCCTCCCCCCGTAACCCAACTCTCAGTCATCTATTAGTTAACCAGTCCTCTATCCATGCCAATATGCTACCTCGAACACCATGGGCTCTTATCTTAATAAGTAGCCTTATGTGTGGTACCTTATCGAAAGCCTTTTGGAAACCCAAATATTTTACATCTACTGGTTCCCCCTTATCTATCCTGTTTATTACCACCTCAAAGAATCCTAATAAATTTGTCAGGCATGATTTCTCCTTCGTGAAGCCATGCTGACTCTGCTTGATTAGATTATGTATTTCTAAACACTCTGCTATTATATCCTTTACAAAAGACTCCAACATTTTCCCAATGACAGATGTTAAGCTAACCGGCCTATAATTACCTGTTTTTTGTCTCCCTCCCTTTTTGACTGGCAGTTTTCCAATCCTCTGGGACTTTTCCAGAATCTAAGGACTCTTGGAAGATTACTACCAGTGCATCCATTATCTCTGCAATTATTTCCTTTGATGCCTTAGGATGCAACCCATCCGGTCCAGGTGACTTATCGGCCTATAGCCCCATTTGATTCCCAAGCACTTTTTCTCTAGTGACAGTTATTGTATTTATTTCCTCCTCCAGCAACACCCCCCACCACCACCACCCCCCGCATTTGCCTGTGATTATTTACTATTTTTGGTAGGCTATTAGCATCTTCTAATGTGAAGACTGGTGCAAAGTATTTATTCAACTCCATGCCATTTCCTAGTTCCCCATTATTATTTCCCCAGCCTCATTCTCTCAGGGGCTTATGTTGACTTTGGCCTCTCCCTTCCTTTTTATATACTTAAATAAACTCTTACTGTCAGTTTTTATATTACTTGCCAGTTTACCCTCAAAGATTATTTTCTCCCTCTTTATTTTTTTTTGGTCATCTTTTGTTGGTTTTTAAAACTTTCCCAATCCTCCCAATACCACAAATCTTTGCCACATGGTATGCTTTTTCTTTCACTTTGATACTATCCCTAACTTCCTTGGTTAACCATGGTTGATTTATCCTCCTCCTATAATCCTTCTCCCTCAATGGGATATATCTTTGTTGCGAGTCATGAACTATTTTCTTAAATATCTGCCATGGTTTATCAATCGTCTTTTCTGCTAAACTCCTTTCCCAGTTCACTCCAGCCAACTCTGCCCTCATTTCTTTGTAATTCATCTTATTTAAGTTTTGTACAGATGTTTCTGAACCACGTTTCTCACTCTCAAAATGAATGCTAAACTCCACCATGTTATTGTCACTGTTTCCAAGGGGATTTTTATTGTGATATCATTAAATCTGCCTCATTACACATTACCAGATCCAAAATAGCCTGATCCCTGGTTGGATTCATGACATATTGTTCTAGGAAACTGTCCCAAATACATTCTATGAATTCTTGCTTGTGGCTACCTCTGCAATTTGATTTTCCCAATCTACATGGAGATTAAGGTCATCTGTGATTAATATACTGCCTTTTTTACATACCCTCATTATTTCCTGATTTATTTTCTGTCGAACAGCATTGTTACTCTAAGGGACCCTGTAGACTAGTCCTACCAATGTCTTCTTCCCCTTCTTAATTCTTACCTACACCCATATGTATTCCTCATCTTCCTATCCAAGATCATTTCTTGCTATCGTACTTATTCCAACTCGTATTATACATGTCTCTGTCTCATCCAAGTGACAGGCATGCACAGTAACAGTGTAATGACTTCAACTAATGGCATGTCCTTGTTCTTTCTTTCAGGCTCACCAGAAGCCCATTGGGATGAGGAGCCTGAAGGCCCATCCCTGACCCCTGAGGCCAACACTGATCAGAATGCACCCACGTCACACCCTCTCTGCCAAGCAGGCACCAGCGCAGATACCAGCACCTCAGTAGGCATTAGATCGCTGGCTACTATCTCAGTGCACATTGGTGAGGGCACTTCACACTCGCCTGAGGTGCAGGCGGAGGCAGTCGAAGGAGTGCTGGGTGCCAGGAAAATGCTCAGTCAGTGGCTGATGATGGGCATCTGGAGTCATTCAAGAGGCAGCAGATGCTGGACATCCAGCAGGGTGTGCAGGAGGATGTGACGGTGATACATAAAGGAATGTGTGCCTTGGTCTCTATAGTGGAGGAGTTCTTGCGAAGTGTTAGCAATGCATTGACCCTCATAGCTGAGTGCAATGCCTCCTCCATGAAGAGAGTGACAACTGTAATGGAAAGGCTCCTCCAGGAGGTGAACCAAGGATTCCTGGTGATGCTCTCAGACCTGCAAGCCCTTACACCGGCAATGGTCTCAGGTGGTCACTGTCAGTGTGGGAGATGAATTGTGCAGTATACCAGCTAGATGCTCGTCCATCAATGGTGAGCAGGGAGTTCCAGAGCGACCTCATGTTGATGCTGTCATCTCTGCGGGCTCCTCTCAGGACGCTCCAGACGAAGGCAGCAGCTCCTCCACCCCTCTGCCAGTAACCGTGGCAACCGATGAGGCTGCAGTGACTGGGGAGATGCTAGTCATGGCACTGGTTGCTCCCTCCCAGGCAGGGCCAGCACAGGCCCCACGGGCCAGTGGATACCCACCAAAGTCATCAAGGCCAACAGGACAACAGAGTAAGCAGGCTGTTTCCAATGCCGGTGTCAGTGAGGGGGAGCACTTAGATGTAGCACACACAAGGACAAACTTAAAGCACCTTAATCACAACATGGCTTGATTGCTGATGATATTTGTTTCCCCCACTTTTACACTCATTGTTTATTGGTATGATGGATAACACCTGTAAATGTTAATTTGTAGAATGTTTGCCAGGCACCATTTCATTAAATGTGTTTTTGTACAACAAGCCTCTGGGTATTTCATTTGTTCTGTAGGTGCAGGTAAACCATGATGTTATGATTAAATTTTATTGAAATGGCACATAGCACATGTCGTTGACCAAGCAAATGGTCCTGTCAGGGATCCAGTGTGGAGCCTGCAGCCCTGGCATGTGATGGTGGTTCTTATTTGGTAGCGTAGCTGAAGGAGCGTTGGATCAAAGCATCCCAGGTCTTCCTTAACCAGGTGTCAGCCGGGTGCCTTCGTCAACAGGAGGGGCTTCCACTCCATGAACGTGCAGATCGTGTGTGATCACAGGACGCTGATTCTACAAGTCTGTGCAAGGTACCCAGGCAGCTCTCATGATGCTTACATCCTCAGACACTCTCAGGTGCCAAGGTTCCTCAGTGCTGCAGCCCGGCTGGATGGATGGCTGCTGAGTGACCAGGGCTGTCCCCTCAAAAGGTGGCTCATGACGCCTCTCCACCATACAAGAAGCAGCGCTACAACAGGTTACCCAGGTCTGCACATATGCCCTAAGTGTTCTCCTCACCATGCTCGTTCTCGGACTCAATACTGGACTCAGCATCTGCTGCCTGTGCAGCTGCGTCTACATCTTCTTCCTCCACTGCATCTCCCCTTGCCAGTGCCAGATTGTGGAGAGTGCAGCATGCCACCTCTATCAGTGACACATGATCTGGGGGGGGATATTACAGTGCGCCCCTGAACAGTCCAGACATCAGAAGCGCATCTTCAGAAGACCTATGGCTCTCTCTCTACCACAGCCCTTGTGGAGCCGTGACTCCTGTTGTAGCACTGCTCGGCCTCTGTTCTTGGGTGGTGGAGAGGCGTCATGAGCCACCTTTTGAGGGGACAGCCCGGGTCACTCAGCAGCCATCCATCCAGCCAGGCTGGAGCACTGAAGAACCCCGGCACCTGGGATTGTCTCAGGATGTATGCATCATGAGAGCTGGCTGGGTACCTTGCACAGACTTGCAGAATCAGCATCCTGTGATCACACACTATCTGCACGTTCACAGAGTGGAAGCCCTTCCTGTTGACAAAGGCACCCGGCTGACCCGCTGGCGCCTTGTTGGCCACATTTGTACAGTCGATTGCACCCTGGACACGGGGGAAGACAGCAATGGCTGCGAAGCCTCTGGCTCGCTCTGCCTGACTGGCCTCGTCCATATGGTAGACAATGAAAGTCAATGCACGCCTGAACAGAGTGTCTATAACCAGTTTGACGCAACTGTGGACAGCTGATTGGGAGACTCCACACAAATCCCCCACTGAGTCCTGGAAAGAGCCAGAGGCATAGAAGTTGAGGGCCACTGTGACCTTCAGCGCCATTGGCATGGGGTGTCCACCCACACAGTCGGAGCTGATCTCAGGGCTGATCCTTTGACAGATGGAGGTCACTGTTTCCCTTGAGAGATGGACCCTCCTTTGGCACTGTACCTCAGACGTATTGAGGTAGTTGCAGCGCCGCCTGTAAACCCTGGCAGCAGGATAATGGCATCTTCTGCAGCCCCTTCCACCTTGGACTTCCTGTTGGCCCTGTGCCCCTTGTGCCTGTGCCTCTCCTCCCAAAGTTCACTCCCTTGGAAGATGTATTGGCCTGCTCCCCCTTCGTGCCCTCCCTTCCTCCTCAGAGGAGGTGCCTTCAATGGACATCACAATTCCCATTACCAAGATAATGGAAGGCTGTCTGATAGCTGGAAGGCCCCCCAAGTGGTATGAATCACCCAGGGGCCTGGAAAACAACATTGAGTCCTGAACTGAGGCCTCTTATTTGAGGAGGTAATGAGTAGGTTAGACAAAGGAGAGCCAATGGATGTTATCTACGTCGACTTCCAGAAGGCCTTTGACACGGTGCTACTCAGTAAGATAAGAGCCCATGGTGTTAGAGGCAAGGTACTAGCATGGATAGAAGGCTGGCTGTCTGGCAGGAGGCAGAGAGTGGGGATAAGGCGGCCCTTCTCAAGATGCCGGCCGGTGACTAGTGGAGGTCTGCAGGGGTCAGTGTTGGGACTTTATACATTAATGATTAAGGAACTGAGGGCATCCTGGCTAAGTTTGCAGATGATACAAAGATAGGTGGAGGGACAGGTAGTATTGAGGAGTTGGGTAGGCTGCAGAAGGATTTGGACAGGTTAGGAGAATGGGCAAAGAAGTTGCAGATAGAATACAACGTAAGCAAGTGTGAGGTCATGCATTTTGGTAGGAAGAATAAAGGCATAGACTATTTTCTAAATGGGGAATTAATTCAGAAATCTGGAGTGCAAAGGGACTTGGGAGTCCTAGTCCAAGATTCTCTTAACGTTAACTTGCAGGTTGAGTCGGTAGTTGGGAAGGCAAATGCAATGTTGGCATTTATATCGAGAGGACTAGAGTATAATAGCAGGGATGTGCTGCTGAGGCTCTATAAGACTCTGGTCAGACTACATTTAGAATATTGTGAGCAATTTTGGGCCCCGTATCTCAGGAAGGACATGCTGGGCCTGGAGAGGGTCCAGAGTAGGTTCACGAGCACGATCTCAGGAATGAAAGACTTAACATATGAGGAACGTTTGAGGACTCTGGGTCTATACTCGATGGAGTTTAGAAGGATGAGGGGGGATCTGATTGAAACTTATAGAATACTGAAAGGTCTGGATAGAGTGGACGTGGGGAAGATGTTTCCATTAGTGGGAGAGACTAGGACCCGAGGGCACAGCCTCAGAGTAAAGGGAAGACCTTTTAGAACAGAGATGAGGAGAAACTTCTTTCGCCAGAGAGTGGTGAATCTATGGAATTCATTGCCACAGAAGACTGTGGAGGCCAGGCCATTGAGTGTATTTAAGACTGAGAAAGATAGGTTCTTGATTGGTGAGGGGATCAAAGGTTACAGGGAGAAGGCGGGAGAATGGGGTTGAGAAACTTATCAGCCATGATTGAATGGTGGAGTAAACTCAATGGGCTGAATGGCCTAATTTCTGCTCCTATGTCTTATGGTCTTATTTCTGTCAAAGCAGTTCTGAAGTGAATTAAGATATCCTGTTCACACAAGCAAGTGGCAGCAAGTTATATTCTAAACCACAAACTACTCACGTTTACAAGCCCACTCACCCATCTTATCCTGCCCGTGGATGAGCTTTTTGAAATTGTGGCCTGCCCGCCTGCCAGTTTAGCCCGTGCAGCGGCCTGAAAATCGCACGGTCTACGTAAACTCCAAGACAATTGGTGTCTCAAAGGCCTTAACTGGCCACTTAATTAATGGCGGATGCGCCTCCGTCTTCATCGAGTGCCTGCTGAGCGAAATATCGCGAGAGTGCACGTTGACATTGGAACGCTCGGCTGATGTCAACGCACTTCATTTCTCGCTCGGACATACCAGGCATGCGCCCGCATGCCGACCTAAAAATTCTGCCCTATATCTTTTCCTAAATAAGGAGACAAAAACTGTACACAGTACTACAGATGCGGTCTCACCAATGCCCTGTACAGCTATAGCAACACTTCCTCACTTTTATACTCAATTGTCCCTGCAACGAATGCCAATATCCCATTTGCTTTCCTAACATTTTTTGATTCATGTATCAGGCTATTCAGATCCCACTAAACCGCATAGCTATGCAGTCTCTCTCCATTTGAATAATATACTGTTTCTGCATTCTTCCTGCCAAAGTGCACAAGTTCACATTTTCCCACATTATACTCCATTTGCTGAATTTTTGCCCAACCATTTAACCTATCTAAATCCTTTTGTAGACTCTTTATGTCCTCTGGACCACTCACTACTGAAGCCGGATATATTACATGATTTTATTAAGATTGATATTAAGACATGCATTTGCAGCTTTAGAACAGACAAGTATAGTTATGAGAGCTCTTTCTAGGCACAATGAGAAATTTAGCTAATACTATAGGCATGATGGGATCCTTGACCAGGGAGGTAAGGGGGAAAGTGAAGGCCATACCCAAGGCTGAAGGGTGAGATAATGGGAATATCTGCTGATAGAATAGTATGGTTAGTTACAAAATTAATGATAAACATTTTAATGAAAAGAAGAAAGATAAGAATTATAAATAAGTGCTACAAAGCCTGTATCATAGTGACAGGCACCATGGCAGGCTGAGGTGCTCTTTCTCCAGCATATTCTCAAATAAATTCTTTACTTACTTGAAAGCTCACAGGTTTGGGATAGTTGTTTTTACCAGAACACTACCTAGCTTTATATTTTCAACAAATTTAGCTACCGTGCATTTGGTCCCTTCAACCAAGTCATTGATATAGATGATGAATAGTTAAGGCCTCAGCACTGATCCTTGTGATACTCCACTAGTTATAGCTTTCCAACCCAAAAATTATCCATTTATGCCTACTCTCTATTTCCTGTTAGCTATCCTATCCTCTAACTATGTTAATATGCAACCACCTACACCATGAGTGTATTTTGTGTAGTAACCTTTGATGTGACACCTTATCAAAAACCTTGTGGAAATCCAAGGACAAACACATCTACAGGTTCCCGTTATTCATGTTACATTTTACTTCCTTAAAGAATTCTAATAAATTAGTCAAACATGATTTCCTTCCACAAGCCCATGTTGATTGCCTGATTGCATTGAGATTTTCTAAATGTCCTGCTATTTCCTCCTTAAAAATGGATTCCGGCCCCCATTATTTCTGCCTGTATACTCTGTTTGCAAAAGTATTTTCTAGGCTTCATTTTTCATTGAATTGGCCCAAGAATTTCTTCTTAAATCAGATTTTTAGCCTTTCTCAAGAGATTGACTGGCTGCAAGTGCATGGAGAGCATTGAATGTCATGTTGGCCAGTTAAAACAAGAGTGACCATAGCAGACTCTATGGTCAGCTGATCTTCTTCAACCCACCTTTTCTATATTTTTGGTTATGCATTGTACTACAAGTTCAGCGATTGTTAAAATTAAGAATTCATTACATGCAATTCATAGAATGACGGATACAATTATTGGTAGTATATCATTTTTCCGCGTACAGCCATCATTAGAAATATTACCTGAGGCATAGAGAAGTAATATTAGTGATCTTCCTTAGTGTCCTTCATCAGTCTTGAAATTTAATTTATCCCCTAATTAATTCCAGTTCACAGTGGGAATCAGGAAATTACATGTGAGGCTACATTATCTATATTTATTTTAACCTAAAATAAAATGATAAGGTCTAATAAATAAGAGGAACTCATTTTAAAGTAGAGCTAAATACACAAGGATTACATTTTAGAGAACTATACTCCTCTGATGACAGAAAGAGAAAAAACAATCTCCTGAGGACAAAATTAATTGTTGACCTAACAGAAGTAAGAGGAGAAGATATGTGCAGATATTCCAGCAATTGAAAAATGGTGGGGATTGTTACAAAGAATTGCAAACAACCACAGCTTTGAAACAAGGTGTTACTGGAGAGGATTTCTTTTATACTTTTCCAGATGGACTGAAAAGTCAGTTTGACTCATCCGCTAGGACTTTACCAGTCCTCTGGAGAGGGTCCGGGGCCCAGGGGAGAGGGGGTGGTGCTGGTAAAATGGTGACAGCAAATGGGGGCGGTAAGACTGACATCTTCCAGCTGCCACAGCATTTTCTCAAAGGCCAGAACTGCAGCCGCTCAGCCACCTTCCCGCAGGGCACATGTGGCCAATTGGGATATTTAACTGGCCTATTAATGTTCATTTTATTACCTGCCAGCATCTTACCGGCAGTGGAATGGCCCTCTCTGCTAGGGGAAACAGCTAGGTACGTTAAGGCGGCCTTCCAGTGGCTTCCAGGGCAGGGTCAAGGGGTCTTCCTTCCTGGCATCTCCATGTCCTGTGCAGGGGCCCCCACCAGCAATAGGTCTCTGTCACTGGAGGGTTTAGCCCTCCAATCATGGGGGCCTGCCTGCCTGCCCCTGGCACAATGAAAACATTCTCACTAATCCTTTAAGCATGTCTCAATATGGAGGTGCCTCCTCCTTCACCCTGCACCTCAGCAAGAGCCACCTCTATAATTGACACTTTTTTTTGGGTTTCTGGCAAATTCACACCTCTTTGGTATATTACTGCCACCTACTGTATCGGAGGAAGAAGTGCAATGCAATAAAAAAAACCTAAATTCTACACACTGATCCTGTGAAATATGAAAAAGATAACATGACTCTACAAATATCCCAATACTCAAATGTAACTTCTAAAATACTAGCCACCGTATCACGCTGTATACTCTTCTGATGTAAATTAGACCGCATAGTTCCCCTTTCAGTACAGTGTAATAAAACATGCTCCACTGATTGCAGGAATCGTTCCCCACATTCCTGACACAAGCCATCAACATGTTTCCCTATTAAATACAGGCCTGAATCTTGCATTCTGAAGTCAGGTGTGCACCTAACCTGAACGCACATAAAATTGCCCAATTGGGCATGCAGCCCAACGTCATCACACTCCCAATATTACAGTCAGTGGGCACGCATGGAAGTTGGAAGCATGCCCGCCAACAATTAAGTGGGCAATTAAGCCCACTAGGGAGCCACTTGTGAGCAATTTTACATGGCCCACCCACTTTTACAGTTGGTGGACGGGCTAAACGGCCAGGCAGCCTTCACGGTTTCACTACAAACCACTTCCAAGGCAGGATGAAATGTCCGAGATTAAATAAAATAAAAGAAGACATTTGAGGGATGATCTGCTATGTAGTTTTCCACCAGCTGCTTACATTAACAGCTGTATTGTCACAGTTTGCAGATGTTTACTGAGCTCATTTCATTTTCAAATTACTGCCAATCACTGAGGCAACTCCACGGCAGCAATCAACCTTCAAGGAACACGAGCCCATACCCTACATTCTCTCGGTGCCCACCCTCCCCGGCAAACTGAGGCTTTCTCAGCACATGTTTCATACTGAATGAGTTTGCATTCAGGGGCCGATCGCAGGCAGAAGCGCATTTTGCGTCCGCTTCCGGGCCAGCTGGCATCTTGTGCCCAACAAATGCAAGATTCAGGCCACAGTGGCTTATTTAAATCACAGTGCCCAATCCTAGTCCTGCTCATAATCACCATTCTAAACGTCCCAGTGAATTTACTAGATAGCTTCACATTGTTTTCAATCTGATATAAATGTCTTAGTTTCTCATTCATACTCCACTTATCTTGCTATAATGCATATAGTTTATCCTTACTAATAGATTTAATTTCCATATTCCATAACAAAATCTCAATATCTGGAATCAAGTGATTTATAGAACTTTTAGCCAATGAATCTGCTGCCTCATTCCTTACCACACCTTTGTGTGCTGGCATCCATAAAAAAAAAGCCCACCATAATACCCAACTGTTGTATGTTATTCAATAAATTAAAAATTTCAAAAACAAAATCCTGTCTGGATTCAGAAGAACAAGATTGGATAGAGACTAATGCTGATGACGAATCTGAACAAATTAAGACTCTATTGGTTTTATCTCCACTACCCACTCTAAAGCCAATATAATTACCATCAATTCAACTGAAAATGCTGATAAACTGTCAGATAACATTTTCGCAATATTAACATTAAATTCAGTAATAAAATTGCTGAACCTGTCCTTCCCATCCCAGGGTCCTTAAAACCATCAGTATAAAATTGAATATAAGTAACCCAATTCTCATCTATATATTCCTTTACAAAATAAGACAGATTAAAACCTAAACTATTTCCTCTAAGTTTGTCCAGTATTGTTGAATCAACCTCTGGATAGTGGAAGTACCAGGGTGGAGTTACTGGCCAGCATGCTTGTATGCTTATATTGAAAACTTGCAGGCCAAACTTTTCCACTAAATTACTTGTTCTTTTCCCAAACAACTTCCCCTTTATTTGTGATCTGTTCCCCCAACTATCTTGAAGGACAGTTTTGGTTAAATAATTGACATTCTGCCCTACCAAGTTCACCCAATAATTCAAATCCATCCGCCCTCTCCTCAATTCAAGAGGCATTTCTCTGCTCTCTACCTGTACAGCTATTATTGGAGAAGGAGTAAAGGCACCAGAACAAATTCTCAATGCTTGAGACTGAATTACGTCCAATTTATACAACAACATTTTTGCCGCTGATCCATATGCCTGACATCCATAGACATTGATCATATCATTGTTTGATATATTCTTAATTTTTTGTTCTTTCATGGAATGTGTGCCTCACTGGCTGGGCCCGCATTTATTGCCCATCCCTAAATGCTCTTGAAAAGGGGTGCTGAGCTGCCTTCTTGAACCGCTGCAGTTTATGTGGTGTAGGTACACCCACAGTGCTGTTAGGAAAGGAGTTCCAGGACTTTGGCCCAGCAACAGTGAAGGAATGGCAATATATTTCCAAGTCAGGTTGGTGAGTGACTTGGAGGGGAACTTCCAGGTGGTGGTGTTCCCATCTATCTGCTGCCCTTGTCCTTCTGGATGGTAATGGTCATGGGTTTGGGAGGTGCTGCCTAAGGAGCCTTGGTGAATTCCTGCAGTGCCTCTTGTAGATGGTACGCACTGCTGTTACTGTGTGTCAGTGGTGAGGGAGTGAATACTTGTGGATGAGGTGCTAATCAAGTGGCTGCTTTGTTCTGGATAATATTGTGCTTCTTGAGTGTTGTGGGAGCTGCACTCAACCAGGCAAATGGAAAGTATTTCATCAGACCTGACTTGTGCCTTGTAGATGGTGGACAGGCTTTGGGGAGTAAGGGGGTGAGTTACTCACTACAGAATTCCCAGCCTCTGACCTGCTTTTGTAGCCACAGCATTTATATGGCTCGTACAGTTCAGTTTCTGGTCAATAGTCACCCCCAATATGCTATTGATAGGTGAATTCAATGATGGCAATGCCATTGAATGTCAAGGGCCGATGGTTAGATTCTCTATTGCTGGAGATGGTCATTGTCTAGCATTTGTGTGACGATGACTATCTCCAACAAATTAATAAAGTTCCCTTATCTGCTCCCCAATCATATCCAGCACTACATCTCATTAAATTAATCAGTTTTTACATTTAATGACTATTGTTTCAATGGGAAGAATTTTTTGCTAGGCAGGTGGGCAAGCGCCCGACCCACTCGAGCGTGAAATAACATGCGTTAACGTCGGCCGAGTGTCCCGATGTCAACATGCCAGCTGGCGATATTTTTCTCGGCTGACACGCACAGGAGATGGAGACGCACCCACAATTAAGAAGCCAGTTAAGGCCCTTGACACACCAATTGTCGCCGATTTTACGTAGCCTATGCAATTACTCGGCTGTCGCATGGGCAAAACGGGCAGGCAGGCAGGCCACAATTTGAAAAAGCTCAACCATGGGTGGGATAAGAAGGGTCAGCAGCATTGTCAATGTGAGTAATGAGGAATTTTGTAGATCGTTTGCTGTCGGTTGCTTATGTGAACTAGACAGCTTCATCTCACTTCAGAGCTGCATTCTGATCATTTCTAGGCTTCATTTCAGGACTCATTGTTGTCTTCCAGACCCCTGAAGGATTCAGACTGTGTAGGCCCTCCCAGGTATCAGACAGCCTTCCCTTACCCTGGTAATGGAGATTGTGGTCTCTGCTGAAGGCACCTCGTCTGAGGAGGAACAGACGGGCAGAAAAGAGATGAAGCCCCAGTGCAAATTTCAGGAGAGGCACAGGCCCGGGGGGGGCAGAACCAACAGAAAGTGCAAGGCTGAAAGGGCCGCAGGAGATGCCACTATCCTGCTGCCAGGGTTTACAGACAGTGCTGCAGCTACCTCAACATGTCCGAGGTGCAATGCCGAAGGAGGCTCCACCTCTCTAGGGAGATCGTTTCCTCCATATGTTAGAGAATCGGGCCTGAGATCAGCTCCGACTGTGTGGGTAGACACCCCATGCCAGTAGCTCTGAAGGTCACAGCGGCCCTCAACTTCTATGCCTCCAGCTCTTTCCAGGGGTCAGTGGACGATGTGCATGGAGTCTCCCAATCAGCTGTCCACAGTTGCGCCAAGTTGGTGATAGAAGCTTTGTTCAGCAGGTATTGACTTTCATTCATTTTTGCATGCAGCCAGCCAGGCAGAGCAAGCCAGAGGCTTCACGGCCATTGCTGGCTTCCCCCGCGTCCAGGGCACTATAGATTGTACACATGTGGCCATCAAGGCACCAACAGGTGAGCCCAGTGCCTTCATCAACAGGAAGGGCTTCCACTCTTGTGGAAGTGGTAGTGTGTGATCACAATCTGCAGATTCTGCATTTCTGTGCAAGGACCCTGGCAGCTCTCATGAGGCTTACATCCTGAGGCACTCACAGGTGCTGGGGCTCTTCAGTGCTCTAAACCAGCTGGATGGATGGCTGCTGGGTAACAAGGGCTATCCCCTGAAAAGGTGGCTCATGACACCTCTCCGCCACCCAAGAACAGAGGCTGAGCAGCAGTACAATAGGAGTCATGCCTACACAAGGGCGGTGATAGAAAGAACCATAGGTCTTCTCAAGATGCACTTCCGATGCCTGGATCATTCAGGGGGAGCACTCCAATACCACTCAGAGTGAGTGTCACTAATAGTGGTAGAATGCTGCACTCTCCACATTCTGGCACAAGGGGGGATGCACTGGAGGAAGAGGATGTTGACGCAGCTGCACAGGCCACAGATGAGAGTTCAGCAGTGAGTCCAAGGACGAGAATGGTGAGGAGAATGCTGAGGGCATGGACACAGACCTGGATAACCTCCAGGGAGGCAGGGACACCTAGGATGCTTTGATCAATGCTCCTTCAGCCAGGCTACCAAATAAAAGCCACCACCGCATGTCAAGGCTGTAGGCTCCATACTCAATCCCAGAGAGGAGCATTTCCTTGGCCACCAATGTACACACTGTGCCTGTGCAATAAAGTTTCAAGAGACACACGTCGATTATTAAATAATGGCCTACCCTGCACCTACAGAACAAATGAAGCATACAGAGGCCAATAGCACAAAATCAAATCTCATTTAATGTTGCATATGGTACATTGCTGAACTAAACATTAACCAGTGTTGGTAGTCACACCATAAAAAACTCAAAGTAAAATGGGGGAACAAAATATCACCTGTGATAAGCCCATCTTGTGCTTAAGGTGCTTTAAATTTACATTTGCATGTGCTACGTCTAGGTGCCCCCCCCATCCCATTTACTGGCACCGGCACTGGAGACAGCCTGCTGACTTGTTGGCCTTGATGACCTTGGTGGTCGGCCTGTGCTGGCCCTGCCTGGGAGGGAGCAACCAGTGCCATAGCTGGCAACTCCCCAGTTACAGCAGCCTCATCAGGCGCCATGGTCACTAGCAGAGGGGCGGTGGAGCTGCTGCCGACATCCAGAGCACCCTGAGAGGAGCCTACAGAGATGACAAATAGCTTGTGCACCAACATGAGGTTCCTCTGGACCACCCTGCTCACCACTGATGGACGGGCACCTAGCTGAGAAACTGGGTGCCCCATCCATCTCACACACAAACACTGACCAGCTGAGGTCATTGCCTGTGTGTAGGCTTGTAGGTCCAAGTTCATCCCCAGGGGTCTCTGATTCTGTCCCTGGAGCAGCCTCTCCATGAGAGTCGCCACTCCCTCCATGGATGAGGCATTACACTCGGCCATGAGGGTCAACACAGTGGGCATGATCCACTGGGAATCCACCCAAACGGACACCATGGCACGCATACCCTCATGAATTTCCGCCAGATCCTCCCGCACACCCTGCCGGACGTCCAGCATCTTCTGCCTAATGGACACCTCTAGAGGCCCATCATCAGCCTTCAATTGTGCATTGTCCTGGTCTCCAGCAGTCTTGCCTTGAGCACTCTCTGCCTCCGTCTGCACTTCATGCAAGTGTGAAGTGCCCTCATCAATGTGTACTGAAATACTAGACAGCTATCTAATGCTCACCGAGGTGCTGGTAGCTATGCTGGTGCCTGCTGGACAGAACGGGTGAGACACAGGTGTGGGGGGAGAATAGTGGTCTTCCAGGGTCAGGGGTGGCACTTCACTGCCCTCAGTACAAACGCTTGCTACTGAACCTAAAAGGGAGAAGAAAAATATGTCATTATTGAAAGTCATCACACTGTCACTGTGCATGCCAGGCATCCTGGTGAGACAACGGAGATCAGCATCATTGTGCCCGTGTCTTTCGATTATCAATGGGGCTCCAGGTTCGAGGCTCACACCAGTATAGAGATGACACTAGAATGGTTGCATTATCCAAAATTCTTACCTTAGTGTACTGCACTCTTACCTTCGTCTGACGCCCCAACCTCACCATGGCCAGTTGATCGAGGTGTATGTGGCCTCTTGAGCTCCAGGGCCTCCTGCTCATATGGGGAGAGGATGAGGAGGTATAGGGGGCGCCCCCACCAGTCTGCGACCTCTCAATATTGTTATGGCTCATCTTCTCCTGAAAGGACAAAGGAGCATTGATTAGTCCACTCTCTACCTGCAGCGTCATTGCAGCCTGGCCAACCCCACCTGAGGAACACCTCACAGGGCCCTCGACCCGCAAGGCACTCAGTCCAAGCAGCCAGGGCTCACCCCCTTGACCAACTCCGAAATCATTGATAGGGGCCACTCAAGCTCTAACATCCTTGAGGTCTATGAGGGGATTGGCCAGCCCTTAACTGTTCTCCACACCGACTCATGCCAACACTGTACTCATCCTTCCTGAGCGCAGTAGATCATTGAAGCACTTCCGTCACTGCACCTGTGTGTGCCTCACCTGGGATGCCACCTTCTCCCAGGCCTTCTTGGTGAGGTGGGGGGGGCCTCCTCCTCCTGTATTTGTGGACAAGGCCACCTCCTCCAGGAGGGCAGCGAGGCACTTGTTGGAGAAACGCGGGGCCGACTGCCTCGCCGATCTCACCTCCCGCGTGGATTCTCCTTCCTGGATCACAGTCAGGTCACTAATGCAACTCTGATGCAGGCAGCCTCCTTGCCTGTGCCGCTTTTGGATTGGCCGCCGGGTCGCTGTTGGACCTGGCGCAAAACAGGCCCCCGCCTATGCCTGCCCCTTCTCGGAGGTTCGCCAGCCGTCTTCCACGCTGGGCGGGCCTCAATTGGCCCGCCAGCATGAAATCGCCTTCCGACCCCGATCATGGGCGGCCGTCGGCTTCCTAACTGCCCGCCTAGAGCAAAATTCTGCCCAATATATATTTTCCATGTCAGTGCACAATCAAGCCAGATCCCTATAACCATAAACACCTTTACCAACTCAATTGGTTTATGATATAGATACAAAACATTGCCATCCAAATTTTTCTTTCTTGTAAAGAAAACTGCCTGAGGTTTTGAATTAGAACTTTTAACCCCCCACTGCCTAGACCAGTGCTCCTTTGCCCTTCAGGCTTTTTGAACTTTATTCAGTACATACTTAATATTTCTGCCTCTTTTCCAAATTGCACCATCATCTGCATACAACGACAATCCCATATCCTTACCAACACAATCAAATCCACGAGCACTACCGTCTAGAAGGACAAGGGCAGCAAATACATGGGAACACCACCACCTGGAAGTTCCCTTCCAAGTTACTCACCATCCTGGTTTGGAAATATATCACCGTTCCTTCACTGCCGCTGGATCAAAATCCTGAAGCATCCTCCCTAACAGCACTGTGGGTGGACCTACACCACATGGACTGCAGCGGTTCAAGAAGGCAGCTCATCACCACCTTCTCAAGGACAACTAGGGATGGGCAATGAATGCTGGCCCAGCCAGCGAGGCCCACATCCAATGAATGAATAATATTAAAAAAATCATTATTATTTATATAATTAATCATACTATTAAAAAGAATCGGTCTAATCACACTTCTTTGTGTCCAATATAATTGACACCGCTGAGCTGATTGGCCCTTACAGGACAGCAGACCTGCAGCAGCCTTTTAATTGGCTGTCACCAATTAAAATTACCTTGGAGTCCCAGCATTCACCAGCAAATGCTCGGGAGCCCCATTTGGTCCATCTGCAGGACCTATGTCATGCTAGTAAAATTCTGATCATTATTTCTGGGGCTGGACTCAAGGCCGGAATAAAGTTTTCATCCAGTTATAAATGGCTTTACCTGGCTAGTTTCAATTTAAATCTGCATTTATTCATAATCAGTTTCTTACATGCTAAATGCATTCTCCAGTTCCAGCATTTAATAAAGTTAGAAAGCTTGTTTGTAACCAAAGCAAGATAGGCCCAAGTTGTGTAAGAAAATGCTGATTTTTTATTTATGATTTTGATTTGTTGATTTGATGAAAGTGTCCAGGTCAATGTCAATCAATTTAGTTTCAAAATAGGCTAATGAGCAGGTAAATACCTATACACTGGAAAGGATTCTAGAGCCGACCTTGTAATGAGATATATTGCCAGAGGAATTTGGAAAATCTAACCATCCATTTGTAAAGCATGTCAGAAAATCAAGTGTGGGTGCATGGTTTTCTGGCCATTAATTTAAATGTTTGGGAAGCCATGCACAGATTTTCCACCAAACACTGCCAACAGGTTAGGTTCCCCACAAGAAATGCAAAGCTAGCAAATTGCCTCTGTTAAATGTACAATCACATCTGTCATCCTTAAAGGTATACCCTGAAAATAAATCTTCCAATAAAAGCTCATTGAACGATGAATGTTTCTTTACTTATACACACCCTGCAAGGTACTTTTGAAATTTCCAGCATTTCAACACAAATTCTCTGCTTTAAAGAGGGAGCAAAGGTAAATGGAAACACTTCAAGTTTCTAGCAGTCAGTGAGGAGCTCACTCTGTTTCACATATGGACCTTTGTAAAAGCTCAATTTAAATGTTTGGTTAGTTCTCACTTGCTGAATCTGGTTTGCTGAAACATACATAATTGTCAGAGGAATTTGGAAAATTCAAACCAAGAGTTCCCAAACCAAAACCTTTCAACCATATGATTTGTCCCATTTGAATTTCAAAAATCTGAAAATTTGGAAGGGGCTGTTCGTAAGCATTGATGCCTCATTAGTGAATAAAAACTAAATCAGAACATCAATGTTTTTTTCAGTATCCAAAGCTTGACTTGCATACAGTTTAGAACATTGATTTATTATATAAGGCCCTCGAAGGTCCATGGAATGCATAATACAAAACTGGGACACTGATAATAGGCTACTAGGAATTTGTTGTCTATATAAACACCATGAACACTTATCCAAATATTTCTCTGCTCCAACTAGGCCCATTTTGCAAAACATCTTTTCTTGTTATACTTCGCTCAGCTGTACACTATTTACTGCCACTTAATACATGATGCCTGCTGTTGCTTAATATCAACAACGGTAGAGACAGCTGTTCAAACAGAGATATGTTTAAATGGTTTTCTCCTTTTGTGCATCATTCCCTTTTTCTACTTCTAAAGAGGGAGTGAGTAAAATTAGTAACAAAAGGTTTTCTGTTTGAAAAAACTTGTTGCTCTTAACAGCTTGTTAATGAGCTCTTTGGGAAAAGGTACAATGTTTTCCATGGGGGCTGGGGAACTTAAAATGGGACTAGTTCAGCTGGTATTAGTTGAACAATAGAATAGCTGATTTGGCAGAGGGTCTGTATTTTGTCCTAGTTATTACATTAATTGTTATGAAATATGTTCAGCCCTTTCCATAACTTGGCAGCAGCTCTATGAAAAGGCCATCATTGATGAGGGGATCCAACACTGGATCAGCTGTGCCAGCTCAGCTAGCTTCTACAAAGTGCAGCAGTGAGTATTTGACAACAAAGACCTATGCAAGACAACAGAAGTCCTAGTTTACAAAGCAGTTGTTGTCACCACATTCCTGTACTGCAGTGAGACTTGGACTGTGTATCAGCAACACCTAAGAGGTGTTAGAGAAATTTCACCGGCACGGCCACCACTGTATCCTTCAAATTCAATGAGAGGACCAGCAAACAAATGCTGGTGTCCTTCTGGAAGCCAGCTCCACAAGCATCCAGAGAAAACTCCTACAAATTCAACGATGATGGACTAGGCACTGTGCCTGGATGACTGAAAAACATCTCCCCCGTCAGGTCCTGTTTCCTCAGCTCAAACGGCCAATATTCCAGGGTAAGACAAAGAAAACGCTACAAAGACACCCTGGCCAGAATTTTTCCCTCGTCGGGTGGGCTCGGCAGGAGCAGGCAGGGCCGGTCAAACTGGTCCAGCGACAATACCACTATGCCATTGCCTCCCCATATATTTAATTATCCTTCATGAAATTCGAAGCTCTCAAGGCCTTATGCTTAAGTAAATCATGACATAGTCCAAAGGAGGCTAGAACTAGAACCATTAAATCAAAGAGTTGTTACAACACCAGCAGAAGCCAATAGGCCTGTTGAGGCCACACTGGCCCTCTGCAAGAGCAATTCAGCTAGACCCATTCTCCTGCCCTTTCCCTGAAATCCTGTACATTTTCATGTCTTCAGTGGCTTAACCAATTCCCTTCGAAAGCTACAATTGAATCTGCCTCCGCCACCCTCGCAGGCAGTGCAACTAACCAAAGAATATTTAAATACTATTCTCAATAAAATATATATAGGAAACTATTTTGCAAATACAATTTTCAAATTTGAATAGTTTACTTTTTGTTTTTGATTAAATATTCAAGAGATTGTTTACATACAAGAATAAATGTATTGTTTCTAAGCGGTTTTATAAAACAATCTTTGCTTTCAACATTTGGGAATGATGGCAACAGGTACAAAATTGCTGCCCTGCTTAATTATCCCAGTTTCCCACTCTCCAAAGCTCATTTAATGTTACCTTGCCAATTATTTGACTTCTTCTGTATTTATTCAGCCTTTTGAAAGGCACAAAATACACATTATTTCAAGCAAGTCCTCTTTTCTACCAAACACTAACAAAATTCTAGCCAAATGCTTAAGTAATTATCATTAAAATAAACCAACATGACCAAGTTAGGACCTAGTTTCTAAAAGCAGGATAACATTTCTATTGATGTATATTTAAAAAAATGTTACTAACAAATATGTTAGATTATTCACCCATTGATTATGCATAGACAGGAAAGCTAACACATATTGTTAAAGATTTGCCTCATGTCTTGATGTTATTCTTTGAAACTTACCCACTGAACATTTTTGCCTTGTTACTTCCCTTTACTGCATTAAAAGCTTCCTCAGAATAGATCTATTGGTGCATTCAGTCACATCCAATGCTTCTTGCATGTCCATTTTATCCTTTGCAAAATAGTTTATTCTGTTAACAATTAGGGCTATCAGTTAATCACATGTAACGTTTGCTATTGTACTAATTAATTTATCTTATAATCAATCTTTGTCCCAGCAGACAAATCATCACCTGCTAATAGTAAAAATAAGTTGATATACTAGTATACAATCCAATACAAACAGCAACATATCCAACATGGTACCCATAAATAATAAGTAAACTGACATATCAATAATTAATAACACTGCCAATACGATGTCAAGCAATTAAGCCCAAGATTAATTTTAAATTGAAAGAATTGTGATTTTTTAATTGCTTGGCAACCCTATTAAATATGCTATATACATGTGACTACTGGTGCACTGATGTACCTACAAAGCAGTTATTGGTCTGAATCTTCTGAGCAGAGGCAATGATGAGCAGGTTTTTGCTGAGTGAAGATTCCCCTGACTCATTGCTCCTTCGCATTTCTCCAGGATCTTCCAATCCCAGCTGTCAAAGAAATGTGCAATTAAGTGTCCCTCAGAGAGCTCCTCGCAGTGGAGTAGAGTTGGGGCAGACAGAACACTCACTTTTTATGGCACTAGCTGCCATTGGTAAGTTTAAAGGTCCAGTCTTTGAATTTAGTGAATGGATGGTTGAATAGGTGAGTGGATGAGTGAGTGAATACATAGGTGGGTAAGTGGGTGAGGTGGGTAGATAGGTGGGTGCGTGGGTTGGTGGCTGAGTGGGTGAGGTGGGTGAATGTGTACGTGGGTGGATTGGATAGGTGGGAAGTTGGTTAGGCTGCATAGGTGGGTAAATGGGTAGATGGATGAGTGCATTGCTAATCGGAAGCTAAAACTTCCTGGAAAATTCCCACAGATCTCCATACATCAAGATTTCCATAGGGTCCCAACAAGCATCTTCAGTCATATGCCTGGTCTCCAATGATCCAGAGACTAGAGGATTTGGGCCATTAAAAATGCACATTCTAAATACATTATACTCCAGGTGAAAATTTGATACACTTGCAAATAAAATCAATTATTTACAATAAATAGCTATACTGTTGATGCCCAAAGACCAAGATGATACATAAAGCTCTATTTAAAACTGATATACCTTCGTCATATTCCTATTATAGAAAAGAATCTTTAGAAAACTATTGTAAAACCCATAATCTATGCCTATAAATTGAAATGAGCCTCGTGAGCTACATGCTGGAGCCTCCAATTAAACACATCTTTGTTTAAGCCTGTGACAAGAGAGGAAGAAACTGCTTTACTGTTAGTTAAAGAATATAACTGATAATTTTAGGCTTTCATTTCCAAATGCTATTTATTGAGTTCACAAGGAAGCAATAAATCTAAATATTTAGAATGAACAGAAATACATATTTGAACGATTTCCGTTTAGAGGAAGATATTAATGAAACGCTTTCATAAACAGAATTTAATTTGAAGAATGTAGCAAATATGACTTACTAGGTATACATTCATTTCAATTATGGTTAATGCGACCGCTTACGTTTATCATTCATCTTCATTCTTTATATGATGTGAATTGCTGTCTCACAGTAGTATTCATGGGCAGAAGGACAAGCCAACCTACTAAAAATGAAACAGAAAAAAGCAACTGCATATTGTTTTTAACAGGGAAAGAGGTAACCAGTACTTGCTAAATACATCAACTGCAACAAAAACAAAAATAGCTGGAAAAATTCAGCAGGTCTGACAGCATCTGCAGAGAGGAATACAGTTAATGTTTTGAGTCCGTATGACTCTTCATCAGAACTAAGGAAATATAGAAATGAGGTGAAATGTAAGCTGCTTGAGGGGGGTGGGACAGGTAGAGCTGGATAGAGGGCCAGTGATAACTGGAGGTAAAGAAGAGATTGCCAAAGATGTCATAGACAAAAGGATAAAGGGGTGTTGATGGTGGTGATATTATCTAAGGAATGTGCGAATGATGACATTAAGGGTAGAAAGCAGGACAAGCAAGTGATAGATGGCCCTAGTGGGGGTGGGATAGGCGGAAGGGATCGAAATGGTCTAAAAGGTGAAGATAAAACGATAGATCGGAATAAATTTAAAAATAGGTGGGAAAAGAAAAATATATTAAAAAAAATAATAAATTATTGGAAAAGGGGGGATCGGAAAGGGGGTGGGGACGGAGGAGAGAGTTCATGATCAACTGCTTGGCTTGCAACTTTACCACTTTCACTTTTCTGCTGTCTACTCAGCATCAGCTACTGCGCAAAATCATCCCAGATTTGCACAAAATGCAGTAGCAAGCGGGAAAAAAGTAGTTTCAGCTGCTGACCGCAATGGCACATTTTTGCACCGCATTGTCCCATTTCCGCCTCATTAATTATGCAGCCACATGAAACACGCTGTCTCACTGGCAGGTGGCTTCCAATTTGTCCCGTTGCTTCCTAAACTGCAGTTTCGTGCACACTTCTTAATGCTTGCAACCCAGGACTGCTCTGGTGAAGGCATTATGCCAAAAGCCTCCTGAGCAGCCTCCTGTACGGCTTTGACAAGGTGCCGCACAGGAGGCTGCTTAGTAAGATAAGAGCTCATAGCGTTAAAGGCAAGGTATTAGCATGGATAGAAGATTAGCCATCTGGCAGGAGGCAGAGAGTGGGGATAAGGGGGTCCTTCTCAGGATGGCGGCCGGTGACTAGTGGAGTTCCGCAGGGGTCAGTGTTGGGACCACAACTTTTCACTTTATACATTAAGGATCTAGATGAAGGAACTGAGGGCATCCTGGCTAAGTTTGCAGATGATACAAAGATAGGTGGAGGGACAGGTAGCACTGAGGAGGCGGGGAGGCTGCAGAAGGATTTGGACAGGTTAGGAGAATGGGCAAAGAAGTGGCAGATGGAATACAATGTGGGCAAGTGTGAGGTCATGCACTTTGGTAGGAAGGATAGAGGCATGGACTATTTTCTAAATGGGGAGAGAATTCAGAAATCTGGAATGCAAAGGGAATTGGGAGTCCTGGTCCAGGATGCTCTTAAGGTTAACTTGTAGGTTGAGTCGGTAGTTAGGAAGGCAAATGCCATGTTGGCATTTATTTCGAAAGGACTAGAATATAAAAGCAGGGATGTGCCGCTGAGGCTTTATAAGGCTCTGGTCAGACCACATTTAGAATATTGTGAGCAACGTTGGGCCCCATATCTCAGGAAGGATGTGCTGGCCCTGGAGAGGGTCCAGAGGATGTTCACGAGAATGATCCCAGGAATGAAAGGCTTAACATATCAGGAACGTTTGAGGACTCTGGGTCTATACTCGATGGAGTTTAGAAGGATGAGGGGGGATCTGATTGAAACTTACAGAATACTGAAAGGCCTGGATAGAGTGGACCTGGGGAAGATGTTTCCATTAGTAGGAGAGACTAGGACCTGAGGGCACAGTCTCAGAGTAAAGGGAAGACCTTTTAGAACAGAGATGAAGAGAAACTTCTTTAGCCAGAGAGTGGTGAATCTATGGAATTCATTGCCACAGAAGGCCGTGGAGGCCAGGTCATTGAGTGTATTTAAGACCGAAATAGATAGGTTCTTGATTGGTAAGGGGATCAAAGGTTACAGGGAGAAGGCAGGAGAATGGGGTTGAGAAACTTATCAGCCATGATTGAATGGCGGAGCAGACTCGATGGGCCGATTGGCCTAATTTCTGCTCCTATATCTTATGGTCTTATGGTCTTAAAAGCCAAGAATCGTGCAATCCTCGATTCAGTGACACATCCCTGGGACACCTTCTGGACACCGTTGAGGCCCCCCGCGATGTCTTCTACCCCCTCTCTGGCCGCAGGAGGCCCATCAGTCCCACCACTCCGCTTGGAAGGTGGTGGCAGAGGTGGTCAGTGCAAGAGATCAGCCATCCAGTGCAGAAAATGGATGAATGATCTCATATATGCTGTTAAGGTAAGACAACCATCTTATCACTCTAAGCTCACACATTCACAAGGCATCGCACATTCACTGGCATCTCACTCATTGCCAGCTCAAGGGATAGCACCACCGTCTCCCACACATACCCTCACATCTTCATCTGGCCTATGATGAGGCACCTTATTGAATGCCTTTTGGAAACCCAAGTACGCCACATCTATAGGTTCCCCTTTATCTACCTTGCTTGTTACTTCTTCAAAGAAGTCTAATAAATAGTCAAACACTATTTCCCTTTGACAAAACCATGTTGATTCTGCCTGATTGCATTAAGATTTCTAAATGCCCTGCTATAACCACCTTAATAATGGATTCTAGTATTTTCCCCATGACAGATGGAAGGTTAACTGGCCTGTCTCTCTCCTTTCTTGAATAGGGGAGTGATATTCGCTATTTTCCAATCTGATGGGAAATTTTCAGAATCTGGGAAATTTTGGAAAATTATAGCCGTTGCATCTACTACCTCCGTAGCCACTTTTTTAAAGACCCTGACATGCAGGCCATCAGGCCTTGATGACTTGCCAGCCTTTAATTCTAATAGTTTTCTCAGTACACGTTCCCTGGTGATTGCAATTGTTTTGAGTTTCCACCTCATCCCCTCCCCCCCTCCCCCATCCCTTCACTTCTTGACTTACAAGTATTTCTGGGATGTTATTTGTGTCTCCTACAGTGAAGTCAGGCACAAAGTATCTGTTCAATGCTTCTGCCATTTCCTTATTTCCCATTACTTATTCCCCATTCTCACTCCCTGGAGGACCAATGCTCCCTTTAATTATTTGTTACCTTTTTAAAACTTGTAGAAACTCTTCGGATTGTATTTCCTATAGATGAGACTAAGTGCGGTGGCGAGCAGCTTTGGCAGCGCCCACCCAGCCAACCGGTATGGCGGGAACTCACATCCGATTCTGCGCTTCGGGCCTCATTAATTATGCAAAGGCACATATCAACCCAAATCAACTGGCGGCTCGGGAGTTGATTTGTCCACCCAACATCAGCTGGCAGGTTCACATGTCCGGGCACCATATTTAAAGGCCAGTCCAACACACAATTTCACTCTCTACAGGCAACCAGAGATGTCTGGCAACCAGAAGGGGAAGGCCGAGAGTCTGAAAAAAAAATGGCAGCACCCCACTTTACACGCCAGGCCCTCCATCCTTGATCAGAGGGGTGCACGCAAGTTCTCTACCCCTGGGATGGCTGCAGGAAGCACAGCAGCCTCACCTCTCCGGCCTGAGAGAACATCGTGGAGCAGGTCAGTGTGGCTGGCTCCTACGCACAAAGTGCCACCCAGTGCAGGGAGAGGATGAATGATCTCATCCACTCCATCAGGGTAAGACATCCTTCAACTCCCTCCAATATTAAACTCTCATCATGGGCATCATGCACTCAAACAGCTACTCTCTTCAGATATCTCATACAACCATTAGCGGGGGACATATATCAATACTCGTTCTCTCATCGAGACTTTCAGATCACCACCATCCCATCTATCATGTTGCTCACACTCCATCCTCTGGTCCTTCTGGGGAGGGCTCACCACACACAGGAGACATGCACCTCACCCAAACTCTGCTCCCTCCATTCTCATCACATGCCTTTCTTTCTTCTTCATTCAGGCCAAGCTGGCGCACAACAGGCGCGAGAGGGAGCAGACCGGGGGGTGGGATGGCTGACATCATCACTCTCAGTGAGTTTGAGGAGGCTGCAGCCAAGCTGGTTGGGGAGGACAGGGATCGCTCCTGTGGGGAAGGGGAGATTGGCCTCTCCCAGCAACCCAGTACGGATCACAGCTCCATCACTTCGTCAAATCCTGACAATCACAGTGAGTCACATGCTGTCGTATCTGGCTCATGTACATTAACTGAAACTCTATTTTCTATTTTCTAGGCACCAGCATCCAAACCAGTCCAGCACCAGTGCGAGCCGCAAACTACATGTGAAGAGGAAGCTCTGGATGAACCGTCACGGTGCTCACACAAGCCCTCCACCAATTCACAGATACACATGTCAGTGGGTCACAGCTGTAGATCAGGCTCGGGCTCACTTTCTGGGGAATGCTTCACTGACACGTGCCGCAGCATTCGGAGGCATGAACAGTCTAGGTCTCTGGCACTCGGAGGGCTGCTGGAGAACAGCCACATGTTCAGTCTGAGTCAGATGATGAGCCTCAGAAGCAGCCGCAAAATCCATGCTGGAGGTGCAACGACAGGTGACGGAACATTAGGCACAGATTCAACAGTCACTCAGCAAACTAGAACGAATAATGGAGGAGTCCGTCCGCATTTTGTCTGATATTGTGGCTCTGACATGTGAGTGTCTCGCGGTCACTATGGGAAGACTGGCAACCACCATGGAGACCTTGGTCCAGCAGGCCTTGGTGGATTTGTGCTTGGCCCTGCACTACATGGCCATACACACTGGTGGGCACTATCAGGATGTAGGCGACATGGGGACGAGGCACCTTGACCCCCCTCCAGATGCACCATTGCCTGCTGGAATCAAGATGGGGGCCTTGGGGATGACGACATTAGGACACCTTGGGGGCCTCCTCTCAGGACAATCCAAGATGTGCAGCCACTCACAGCTTCTCTGCCTGTGACCCCATCCATTCCAGCTTCTCAGGACGCTGAGGGTGCTTCTGTCCCTGAGCAGGTGACTCTTATCAGGCCGGGGCCCTCCAGGCATCAGGCCACTAGAGAACGTCCACCAAAGTCATCATAGACATCAGGACATAGCAGTCAGCAGGCTGCCTCCAACTCTGCTGCGGATGTCAGGTCTGCACCCAGGCGTAGCGCTAGAATTAGGAAAGTTAAGAAAAAAATGATGTCACTTTTAAGTCATGGGTGTGCTAGGCATGTAAATAAATTGCACTTTCGTTAATACATTTGATGGTTATGTGAATGTTCCTGTCAACTGAGGATGTTGAGATTTTGTACCTTTGGAATCCTCTTATTCCAAGGTTTAGCCATTCTCCCACTCAGTAATCATGGCACACTGTGTGATTCACATTCCTGTGTTGTCAACCTCAGTTGAACCCCTTGTGCATCCCTTGTGTGATGTCAGGGAGATGTGTTTAGATCTTTATTGGAAGTGTGTCATGAAAGCATTTCTGACCTTTCTTCCCCGAAGAACACAATTGAGTGAGGGCTGCTCATCAGCATTGATATTCTAGCAGCATTTGGGTCTCGTCAGTGGTAGTGGCAGAAGAAAAGACATGCACGGGAGGAGAAGATCCCTAGGCATGTCCACATCTCAGCTGCAGCAGTGTTTGCATCATTAAATGGTGGCGAAGGCTTCAAGCCTTCTCTTGCATTGCTCTTGTTCCTAAGTGGACTCTCAGTTCCCAGAGTGAGCTCATTCACAGGGCCCCATGGACCAAAGCTAAGTTCATGGCCTAACAATTCATGAGGCAAGTGTGAATGCGGGACTCGTTCCTGCTGTAAGTGGGTGAACACCCCCTGAGTTGAAAGAGAATGGCATTGAGGGCTAGGAGAGATGTGGCCATATTTCATCACTTGACTTGACTCTTCCTGGAACCTGTCAGCAATTAACGCATCACCGGCACGTCTCCCACGTCGGCCTTCCTACATGGCGTGATTGCACACATTCTGACCATCAGCAGCCTCCTGAGGTTTCTGGGCCTCTGGATCTTCATCCTCTGATGAGCTCTCATCCTGCTCCAGTTCATGCTCTGGCAGGGGGTCACCTCTTTACATTGCCAGACTGTGAAAGATGCAACACACTGCAATGATGCAGGAAACCCTGTCGGGACCGTATTGGAGTGAGCCATCTGAGCGGTCCAAACATCTGAAAGGCATCTTCAAAAGCCCTATGATCTGCTCTATAAGGGAGCGTGTGGACCCGTAGACAGCATTGTACCTCTCCCCAGAACGGGTCTGAGGGTGATATACTGGTGTTTTCAGCCAGCATTTCAGTGGGTAACCCTTATCCCCAAGCAGCCACCTCTGCAGACATAAAGGCCCCTCGAAAATCTCAGACACCTGGGAATGACTCAGGATGTAGGAGTCATAGCAACTCCCAGGGTACCATGTACAAACATACAGTATATGCTTCTAGTGATCACACACCAGTTGTATGTTGATGGAATCACAGAATCACCGTGCAGAAGAGGCCCTTCGGCCCATCAGGTCTGCACCAACACATGAGCAATACCTGACCTACCTGCCTAATCCCATTTTCCAGCACTTGGCCCATAGCCTTGAATGTTATGCCAAGTGCTCACCCAGGTACTTTGTAAAGGATGTGAGGCAACACACCTCCACCACCCTCCAAGGCAGTGCATTCCAGACTGTCACCACCCTCTGGGTAAAAAAGTTTTTCTTCACATCCCCCCTAAACCTCCTGCCCCTCACCTTGAACTTATGCCCCCTTGTGACTGACTCTTCAACTAAGGGGAGCAGCTGCTCCCTATCCACCCTGTCCATGCCCCTCATAATCCTGTACATACCGATCAGGTCACCCCTCAGTCTTCTCTGCTCCAGCGAAAACAACCTAAGTCTATCCAACCTCTCTTCATAACTTAAATGTTTCATCCCAGGCAATATCCTGGTCAATCTCCTGTGCACCCTCTCCAGTGCAAACACATCCTTCCTATAACGTGGCGACCAGAACTGCACACAGTGCTCCAGCTGTGGCCTCACCAAGGTTCTATACAACTCCAACATGACCTCCCTACTTTTGTAATCTATGCCTCGATTCATAAAGGCAAATGTCCCATATGCCTTTTTCTGCACCCCACTAACATGCCCCTCTGCCTTCAGAGATCTATGGACACACACGCCAAGGTCCCTTTGTTCCTCAGAACTTCCTAGTGTCATGCCGTTCATTGAATAATTCATTGTCAAATTACTCCTTCCAAAGTGCTTCACCTCACACTTCTCAGGGTTAAATTCCATCTGCCACTTATCTGCCCATTTGACCATCCCGTCTATATCTTCCTGTCGCCCAAGACACTCAACCTCACTGTTAACCACCCGGCCAATCTTTGTGTCATCCGCAAACTTACTAATCCTACCCCCCACATAGTCATCTATGTCATTTATATAAATGATAAATACTAGGGGACTGAGCACAGATCCCTGTGGTACGCCACTGGACACTGGCTTCAAGTCACTAAAGCATCCTTCTGTCATCACCCTCTGTCTCCTACAACTAAGCCAATTTTGAATCCTCCTTATCAAATTACCCTGTATCCCATGTGCATTTGCCTTTTTTATAAGTCTCCCATGTGGGACCTTGTCAAAGGCTTTGCTGAAATCCATATAAACTACATCAAATGCACTACCCTCATCAAGCGGAACCACATTAGCTGTTCTCCAGTCCTCTGGCACCTCCCCCATAATAATAGCCCTTGTGCTTTATAAACATTAGAGGCTGCTGCCATAGAGCCCATATAGTCACATGGGTGCAGTCTATTGCACCCTGCCCTCTTGGGGAGCCTGAGATGGTGGTGAAGCTGGTGAATCTCGCAGCCTGGCTATCTTTGTCCAGAGCAAACCTGACATAATGATGGGCCTTCCTGCAAAGGGCATCTGTGGCCTCCTTTATGTATCGATGTGTTGCGAACTGAGGGATGCTGCACAGGTCACCTGTTGATCTGGGAAAGAACCAGAAAGTAAGAAATTGAGTGCAGTGATCACCTCTAAAGCCACTGGCATGGGGCACCCTCCAACTCCACGTGGCATCAGGTCTTCATGAAGAATGTGGAATATGTGATGTACCAGATCTCAGGACAAGCACAAACGTGCATGGCATTGCCTCTCACTCATTTGTACATAGGACTCTTGAATGATAAACCCTGGGTCTGGTGAGTCATCCCCATTGTCTGAGTCTCTCCAACTGACCCTCCTGTTCATTCTCTGGCTCTATTTGACCATGTCCCTCCTTCTGGAGCTGCACGTGGAGTTGCCTCTCTCTCCTTCACCTCCTCCATTGCAATAGGACCCTGACAAAAGCAACACTGAGCCCTAGATCCATATCTGCTTTTGCCTTCTTTCTGAAAGAAAACATTAACGACATTAATGATTCAAGGGGCAAGAAGGTAAAGTTAAGATGAAGTGAATGGAAACTGTAAGGCTCCATAGTTTTTCTTGCCCCACTTGCATGGTGGCTGATGCCACCTTGTCCCTGAGACACTAGCACACACATCGAGGTGACCAAGATGGCATCGCTGATATGTAACATCTTGAGCCCTGCGTGGGATGCTAAACTTTAATTGAGATGAATGACCCAGACTCTGTGCTCCAATCTCTGATGGGGCATATTAATGACCAATCAGTTGCTCGTGGTCAATGAGTGGATGCCCTTTGTCCCATTCGGAGTGTCACATCTGGTGAACATGTGACAGGCATTCACTGATGGAATGCTATATATGATATAGCTGTGCCTCCTTCACTATTGCCTGCATTCCCAAATTCTACATTCCTATGTGTTACACTTCAGATGCAGTGACTGACTGTGATATGAAGCCACTGAGTTCTGAGTAGCCCTTTAACAGTGCTAATGAAGCCATTGGCTTTAAGTGACTTTCATCACAAGGAGGTCTCCCTCCTTTCTTTCTAAGCAGACTCCTACTCACTCCGGCGGCAACAAGAGGTTACAGGATGACCCCAGAAAGGCCCCCATCATGTTTGCCCTTCCCTCTCTCTGCCATTTCAGCACATTCCCTCCCGATTGCCCTGATCGTGTTCATCAACCTAACCCTCGCAGCCCATCCCAAGTTGAAGTGCTAATCTCTGAAAGTAGAGGCCTGCATGAATACCACAGCACAGCAGTGTGCCTGGGAACAATGAAAGAAAAGAGAAGAAGCAGACCCAACAGAGTAGTGTTCATCACAAGGCCAGTGCAGCGCTATGGCAGATATGTTCCAATCGAAGTTACCTGTGAACTGAGATCAGATTTGTGCATGTCACCCTTTTTCAAATGGGTTTGTGGCCGATGTGATTTCCCGCTGGTGCAACAGAAGATTGGAAGGCGTGGCAAGATTCCAGTGAGCAGTTGTTTTAATGAGCATTCATAACATGCTAATGAATACAAATGACATTCATGCCATTAGTCAGTGGGATAACTGACCCACTGTGAACAGACTGTCGGGAGAATTGTGACTTATTTTTATGATGAAAGATTTGCGATTTTTTGCTGGCCACTAGATTCGTTGCTCCCGTCTGCCACAAAACCCGCTGCGGGTGGGATGGGAGGAATCCAGCCTTACTATCTGTTTCTATATTTCTAGCTAGCTTTCTCTCTCATATTTTAATTTCTCCCTCATTACTTTTTTGGTCATTCTTTGCTGGTTTTTAAATTCTGTCCAATCTTTTGACCTACCACTAATCTTTGCAGAATTGTATCATTTTTCTTTCAATTTGCTCCTATCTTCAATTTCCTTAGTTAGCCACGGATGATGCATCCATCTCCTAGAGTCTTTATTTCTCACTGGAGTGTATCTCTGCTGAGCATTATGAAATATCTTCTTAAATGTCTGCCACTGCATCTCTACTGTCCTACCCTTTTACTTATTTTCCCAGTTCACTTTAAACCCTTCAAATCCTTGTAATTTTCTTTATTTAAGTTTAAAACACTAGCCTTCATCTCACACTTGCCCTCAAACTAAATGTGAAATTGAGTCACATTATGATCACTGCTACCCGTAGAGATTCCTTCACTATGCGGTCATTAGTTAATCATGTTTCATTACAAATACCAGGTCAAGCATAGCCTGCTCACGGGTTGGCTCTAGAATAGACTACTCTGCAAAATTGTCTTGAAAACACTCTATGAACTCATCATCCAGGTCACCTTTGCCTATCTGATTCATCCAATCTATTTGTAAAATCATGAATGATTATTGTAGTTTATTTCTCAGAAGCCCCCATTATTTCTTCCTGTATAGTTTGTCCTAAAGTTTAGTTAGTTAGGGGACCTATAAACTACTCCCACAGGTGACTTCTTATTTTTGGTATTTCTTATCTCTGCCCAAATTGATTCTACTTCTGAATCTTTAGAAAGAAGGTCATCTCTCTATTGTACCAATATCATCCTTAACTAACAGGCAACCCACTCCACCTTTTCCTAGCTTCCTGTCCTCCTGAAACATCAAATACCCTTGAATATTCAGGTCCTAAACTTGCCGCCTTGCAGCCACGTCTCTGTAATAGCCATCATACTTAGTTCCATTTGAGCTGACAATTCATTCATTTTGTTATGAAAGCTGCACGCATTCAAATACAAAGTCTTGGTTCTGTCTTTTTACTATTTTTGCCAACTCCGATCTTATCTGTTGGTGCACTCGTAAGTTTGTACTTCCTGCCATGCTCTGATTATCATTACCCTTGTTGCTACCTTGCTCTATTGCCTTGGCCTTTCCTTTTAATCTATCATACATGATCCCTCCCACACCCACTATTTAGTTTAAAGCCCTCTCTACTGCCCTAGTTATGTAACTCGCCAGAACACTGGTCCCAGCACAGTTCAGGTGAAGACTGCCTAATGGTACAGGTCCCACTTTTCCTAGTATTAGCGCCAGTGCATCATGAATCAAAACCAATCTTCCCACACCATTCTTTGATCCATGTTTCAACTCACTAATCTTATTTACCCTAATTTACCTAATATTATTTGCTCATGTCTCATGGAATAATGCAGAGATTATTACATTTGAGGTTCTGTTTTTTAATTTAGCCCGTAACTGTTCATATTCCCTGAGCAGAAACCTTTTCCTATTCCTATCTATGTCATTAGTACCTACGTGGACCAGGCCAACTGGATCCCCACCTCCCACTGCCTGTTCCTCTCCAGCCCAAGCAAATGTCCCGAACCCTGGCACCAGGCAGGCAACAAAGCCAACTGGATTCTTGCTCTTGGCTGCAGAGAACTGTGTTTATCCCCCTGACTATATTGTCCCCTACTACACTACGTTCTTTTGTACTTGTATCTGTGTTTGCATCTGAAGCTCATGCTTCAGCTCCTTGAATTTGAGCTGAATCTCCTTGAGCCATAGATACTTGCTGCAGACATGATTGCTGTGAATCATACTGGTGTCCACAAGCATCCAAATGCTGCAACTGCAACACATCACCTGCCTTTTATTGTGTTTTAATTAGCTAAATACTTATTTTTTTTAATTTAATGTCTCTCCTTACCACCACTTACTGTGCTAATTTAAACTTCAGCAATACAATATACCTATACCATTTAAAGGAAAATAAAACAATGGACTCACCAGCTTCTTCTGTTCTGCTCATGTCTCTTAACTAATTATAAGGCAGCTATTTAAGGATTATTTAAAAAGTTACATTTTTCTAATTTCCAGCTCTTTTCCAACACAAACCCTACGAGAAGTTACACATAACCCAATCAAGCTACTGCTTTCTTAAGATGTTCACTTTACTCAGGGTGTGCCTGAACTTGCTGGGGAGCCTGCATTCCTCCCACAGGTCTGCTTCTCTCCCTGAAGGTAAGGGTTGTAGACTGTGCTCCCTGGATTGTATATATCTGCTCCCCTGTCTTTCTTACTCCCGAAGGTCTGCTCCTCTCTGCCTCTCTCCCTAAAGGTAAGTTGTACGTGAACTCAAAGACCGTTAAGGACTCGGCCAGCCGACATGCTGAGATGGACTCACATGTTGGACAGGACTGACACTGCCCTTTCGGCCCCAGGCCATCCCACTTCACTCTTCCGACCCCACTCCACAGCCCACCTCCGCACCACCGAATCGTCCTTTCTGTCCCGATCCTCCCCGAAAGCTGTCATTCTCCTTCTCCCCTCCCTTGTGCCGCAGAGTTCAACATGAAAAACTGCTGACCTCAGTCACAACTGCATACAACCAACTGTTGCCCACCCACCTCTAAACAAACAGAAACCAGGTGCCATGAGATGTTTGTGTGCCATTGACTTTATCATGAAGGCAGGACGTAATTACACAAAGTTTTAATATAATGAATATTCATGGTGCAGATGAATCACAAGTAGGAAGCTGTCATGGGGCGACGTGAGGTCCAACCCGCCATAAACATGCCGCTGAGTTAATCTCGACATTTGAACCTAACATTGTGAAAGCGAAGTTTCAGCTCCCACCTAATTAAGTTGCCCTGCCTACCACATTTCCTGCTCTTGCGGGACCTAAAAAAAATCCCCCTGCACTGTGTCTGACAGATTACAATATAATACTGAGAGACAGAAGACAGCAAATGAAGCTGTTTATGTAGTATTCTAGGTGGTCATGTAGGTTTCACAGAAGTTTCTTGAAAGTGATAGCATTCCCTCTACTTCCCTAATTTCACAGGTTTCTTACTTTGATCAAAAGAATATAACAAATAAATTACTTTTCGATTAACCATAAATATCACATGCAGTGGTGTTAGCATTGTGCAACCTATGTCATTGCACTCAAATCAATCAGTGGTCCAGATTTTCGCCACGACAGAGAGGGTCTCCATCGTGGAAAAGATCCCATCCCGGAACTCAGCACTTTTCATCTTCGTGGAGTCGGGCCAGAGGTCACGTATGCATGATCCACGGGGGCAGCTGGCCATTTAAATCACCAGCTGCCTCTACTGAATTGGGATTTTGGAAAGCCAGGAGTGTGAAACCTGGAATGTGCAGATTAGAACATGTAACAGGAGGACTGAATTTGGTGGATTCATTTGGATAGCCAACCCTTTGGGAGAAGTAAGGCATCCTTTGGGATTGTTAAAATTAAACATTTTGAAACACTTTTTACACACGAACTAATTGGAATTGTCAAGGTGTCAAAGAATTGTCTAGCTGTCAAGGAACTATCCAACTATCAAAGTGCCAAAGCTGTCAAAGTTTTCAAGGAAGTGTCTAAGGATACTAGGTGAGTTGGCATGGAGAGGGTAAGGGCAAATGGTGGTGGGTGGGAGGCAAAGGTTGGCATGGTTAGGGCATTGGGGGTGAGGGAAGGTGAGGGCTGTGGGCTGGTTTTTTTTCATAATTTTTTTAATTTATTTAAACACAGTGCCTGTGCATAGAGGCAGGCCTTCCAACAAGCACACCTCTGCACTTGGCAGCCTCCACATTTATTCCAGAATTGCCCATGCCAACTCCTATTTCAGCCCACCCACCTCACCCCCAAACCCCTTTCCAAAAATCTGACCCATGGGTGGACATTTTTAAAGGTCAGATTCACAGAGCTGGGATATCTCCTGACGCTCTGGGGACAAAAATCTGAGCCAGGGATCCCGTGCAAATCCAGCATGCTTATATAGAATAAACAATGCACACATCTCTTTTTGCATAATATTTTACCATGCATGTATTTTACTTTAGTTCAGTAATATGCTCCTTAAGCTGTGTACAATGTGAGATGTGTTTAAAATCAGGCAAACTGCCTGCTTTATCTAACTGTACTAGAATTCTAAAGTAAATTCATTTTTTTGCAAATGAAATGAATTTTTCACATCCCAGAACAATGATAACATGCTACTTAACGCAGATAAAAATTAGTCATTTTCACCCATCTTGGTTGATCATGTAGATTTGTGCTTAATAATTGACCATAACTCAGTAAATTATACCTGAATAAACTAATTTCCTTCAATGTGTCAAACTGAAGGAATTACTAACAATTCCTGACAATAGCTGTCCTCCTTCAATCATGCTTAAAGTTCTGTTGGAGTTTCAATTCTTTTGTGCCCATCTCCCACAGTCTCTGCATTCCAGTGCTCTCTCAGTCATGGGTGACTCAAGCTCTGACCATGCATTTCTGAACATACTATTCCTGTATTTAATTCTGTTGTCCAGCTCACTTTTGAGACAGACAAGATCCTTTGTCTGGCAATGCCTCTTTGTCCTTTTGTCTATGACATCTTTTGGTTATCTCCACCTATCACTGGCCCTCTATCCTGCTCTACCTGTCCCACCACCAACCACCCCCCCCCCCGCCTTAAACCAGCTTATATTTCACCTCGCTTCTATTTTTCCTTAATTCTGTTGAAGAGTCATACGGACTCAAAATGTTAACTGTGTTCCTCTCCGCAGATGCTGTCAGACCTGCTGAGTTTTTCCAGGTATTTCTATTTTTGTTCTGGATTTCCAGCATCCACAGTTTTTTCCTTTTATCCTTTTTCTGATATCATGCCTCAATCAAATGTGATTCTTAAGCTAAAATACCTGTTCCAGAAAAATCTTATTTTAAAAACATAAATCGTGACAGTGTGCTTGCTGCCTCCTCTGACCAGCTAACCAACATTTGCATGTAAAGGCCCATTGTTTCCTATCAAATTACAGCACAAAAATGGTGGAACTGCAGTGCAATGTCGATTTCTTGTGCAAAAGATCAAGGAAATTCCAATTTAGATGATTTCTACCTGATCTTATGTCGCACCTGAATTTCCCTGATTTCTTACATCAGTTCTTCAAAACCTTAGACCAGACTCCCTTCTGTCTATCGGCATAGCCCCACTATCACCATAGAGATCAGGCAACTCAAATTTCCTGCATTTAGAGACTTGGAAAAGTGCAAATTTGCACCCACATTTTTAGGTGCACAGGTCTAATTTGCATTTATGCTTATTGAGAACTGTTTATGATTGTCAGTATGATAGTTTAGAAACTCACAAAGTGCAATGAGTTAGCTATGACTATACAAGTATTTCGAATCAAAGGTGATTGATCAGCCTAGATACCCTTTGATAATAGGAAACAATTCTTAACTACTTTCTTCTTGTTGTGGCATAAAAGCCACTCAAGTCTGCAAGTTTCTAGTAAGCAAAGGTTTTATTCAAGCATATGCTGGAGAGATCATCCCGGTTGCTTTCTCAAGGATCTCTCACGATACAAAGTCCGTGTCACAATTTTATACTCCTTGGTTCTCACATAGCAAAACATTGTGTGGTACAACCCCAATCACCATTATTGCCCTGACACATACACCACCTAATCTAATCAAGAGCGGGGTGCATTGTTGCAGATGTTCCCTGTTACCTCAACATTTGGCCTCAGAAGCGTTTGGGCCTAATAACTCCCTGTCTGTTTTCTTTACTCCCTAACACCTAGTTTACACAAGCTGTGAAGGCCATTACGTTTATGGCTTGACATTCTTAGCTGGCTCCCTCAGTACTAGCTATATTTCCCATCATGCCTAGAAAGAGCTCATAACTACATTTGTCTACTTCAAAGCTGTTAATGCATATCTTAATATTAAATTATTTCAATTACCCCACTTCATCCTCAATGCATTATGCTACTAATACAACGACTAACCGCTGATCCTTACATTCCATTTGCTGCTGATCTATTAGCAACATTAATAAAATGTTCATGAAGAGATCAGCAGCAAACATAGAGTAATGGTCGGCAAGTGATCTTTGTATGACTAGCTCAATACGTTCAGGAGAAAGTGGATAAGAATGCATTATAGGTTCTTTCTTGATCTCCGTGCTGATTCGATCTATTTGTTCTTTGCTCTGAGCTTTGGAAACTGAAATTCACTGTGCATCACCATTGGTGGTGAACGCTATGGCACATATGGTTGCACTCATAAATCTCAGGAGACCATTGTAATGAAATTAGGGAACAGATTTTCTGTGAAATCATTTTGCAAGAGTATCACAAATCAAGAAAGGTGACTGAACCTTTTATATTGGTACACCAGGATTTGCTTTTAACTCTGTCCCCAGTAAAACCCTTACTCTCTCCCACTCTGCTTGCTCCCCTTACAATGGCCTTCAACTTCAAGGAACAGATTTATGCTATAAAACGGGTTTAGCCATTTATCACCAGATCTGGCTGGATACATCAAACATGATTGGGCCCTATTCTCCTCTCTCAAAATTGCACACAACTTGAGGATTATCCTGGAATGCAATGATAATGCAAGGCTTCTTTTCTCAGTGTGAACGACCTCCTTGAACCCTTCTACTCTTGCCCTTCAACTCCTACAACAAGTATGTGGAATTCATTGACTTCTTTGTCTCTTAGATTGAGATCATCTTTTTAGCTGCATCTGCCACATCTCTTTGCTCCTACAAGTATATAAAAGGAAAGAGAGTAGCTAAAGTGAATGTTGGTCCCTTGGAGGACGAGACTGGGGAGTTAATAGTGGGGACCGCAGAAATGGCAGAGACAATCAATATTTTGCCTCAGTTTTCACAGTGGAGGACACTAGTACCACCCCAATAGTAACACATAGTGCAGAGAATATAGAAAAGGAGGAACTTAGAACAATCACCATCACTAGAGTAAAAGTACTGAGCCAACTATTTGGATTAAAGGGTGACAAGTCCCCAGGGCCTGATGGCCTAAATCCCAGGGTCTTAAAGAAAGTGGCAGTGCAGATAGTGGATGCATTGGCTATAATATTCCAAAATTCCCTGGATTCTGGAAAGGTTCCAGTGGATTGGAAAAATGCTAATATAATGCCCTCATTCAAAAAGGGGGGAAGGCAGAAAGTAGGAAACTATAGACCAGTTAGTTTAAAGTCTGTCATTGGGAAATTTTTGGAATCCATTATTAAGGAAGTAGTAATGGGGCATTTGGAAAGGCAAAATGCAATCCATCAGAGTCAGCATATTTTTATGAAGAGTATATCGTGTTTGACTAATTTGCTATAGTTCTTTGAAGATGTGACAAGCAAAGTGGATGATGGGGATCCTGTAGATGTACTATATCTGGACTTCCAGAAGGCCTTTGATAAGGTACCACACAAAAGATTAATACACAAGGTAAGATCACATGGAGTTAGGGGTAATATATTAGACGATTGGCTAAACAACAGAAAGCAGAGAGTCAGGATAAATGGATCTTTTCCTGGATGGCAAGCTGTAACTAGTGGGGTGCCACAGGGTTCGGATCTTGGGCCCCAACTATTTACAATCTATATTAATGACATGGATTCAGGGATAGAAGGTACTGTAGCTAATTTTGCAGATGACAACAAAATAGGTGGGAAAGTAAGTTGCAATAAAGAAATAAGGAATTTACAAATGGATATGGACAGGTTAGGTAAATGGACCAAAATTTGGCAGATGGAGTTTAACGTGGATAAGTGTGAGGTTATCCATTTTGGTCAGAATAATAAAAAGCCGACTTATTATTTGAATGGAGAGAAACATCAGAATGCTTCAGTACAGAGGGATCTGGGTGTCCTGATGCATGAATTACTGAAAGCTAGTATGCAGGTACAGCAGGTAATAAGGAAGGCAAATGGAATGTTGACATTAATTGCTAAAGGAATACAGTGTTAAATTGGGAAGTGTTGTTGAAATTGTACAAGGCATTGGTGAGACTGCACCTGGAATACTGTACACAGTTTTGGCCCCCTTACTTGAGGAAGGATGTAGTTGCATTGGAGGCGGTTCAGAGGAGGTTCACTAGAGATGCGGGACTTGTCTTATGAGAAGAGGTTGAGCAGTTTAGGCCTTTCCTTGCTAGAGTTTAGAAGGATGATGGGAGATCTAATTGAGGCATATAAGATACTAAAAGGGACAGACAAAGTAGACGTGGAGCAGATATTTCCCCTTCTGAGGCATTCTAGAATGAGAGGCCATAGTTTTAGACTAAGGGGTGGTAGATTTAAATCAGAGATGAGGAGGAATTACTTTTCTCAAAGGGTCATGAGTCTGTGGAATTCACTACCTCAGAGTGCTGAATAAATTTAAGAAGGAGATAAACAGATTTTTAATTAGTAATGGGTTGAAAGGTTATGGGGAGAGGGCGGGAAATTGGAGTTGAGGTCAAAATGAGATCAGCCATGATCCTAATGAATGGTGAGGCAGGCCCAAGGGGCTGAATTGCCTACTCCTGCTCCTAGTTCTTATGTTCTCCTTTTGCATGTCTAGCCTCCCCCCATCCGATCCCTGAACTCACACTTCTGTCTCGTTTCTTCCCTATCTTCTGAGTTTATTTTTGCACAAGAGACCCACATCTTGCTGTCATGATGCTATTGCCACTAAACTGCTGTCGACTCAGTTTTCCTTGCTGAAACCTATGCTAAATGATATTATAAACAGTTTCCTCTCCTCAGGTAGTGAACTCTCTCTTTCAAATCGACCATCATCATCCCTCCCCTCAAACTATGGTTGAACACACCACACTGCACATTAAATGGCAGGTGTGACCAAAATAGATCCCACAGATTTCTCAGCAACCCACCCAGATGTTAGTGTCCACTGAGAATCACAAAATCTTGTTAAAATTCTGTCTCACTTGTGAGTTTCCAACACTTTACTATTGAAGATCTGGACTCTGAATTCCCTCAAAAGCCGCCAACTTGGCCTGCCTCAATGATTGTTCACCTCCTGGTGGTTCCGTCTCTTCTCCCAAGACTGCGATCCATGGGATTCACAAAGCTTCACTAAGCTGGCACTGCACCTGGGTTTCTCTGAACTCCAGTCTCCTGGCTGCATCTAACTATAAATCCCTCCCTGGGCTTCTTATGAATCCTAAATGCCTGGCACAGAACCAGTGACCTTCCACCCTCTTCTCAGATGCCCAGGACTTCTCTGGATCCTCACTGCCTGGAGCCTGCTAACAGCTCCAAGGACTGCTCTGTGAGCTGCAAACCACACGAGATCAAACTGCATGCCAATGCAGCCTTTCAGGGTTCACTGAATGTTTCAAACTAATTTGGTTCTAACTCTCTAAACAAAACATTTCTCTGGACTGCACTTCTTTGCAAGCAGTGTAGATATCACATCTCCTGTTCTCCAGTTAAGTAAGCTCACCTGCTGTTTTATGGCTCCATCTCTTTTGTTCTGACTCAGTTAAACAAACAGGTGTAATCTTCTGAACTGCCATTTCGTGAGATGTTTTGGCAAACTCTAAAGCCCAGCATTTCAGTTGCCTTATTCTTTACAATATAACATAATAGTAATGTGGGAAATGAGGGTCATAGAAGATCAGGAAGGGACAGAGAGATAAAACCTAAGGCTATGCCAATAATCAAGACAATGGGCAAAATTTTCCGTACCTACTGGCATCGGGCAGTAAATGAAAATTTTACAAGGGGGATGGAGTATAAAAGTAGGGAAGTCTTGCTACAATTGTACAAAGCATTGGCGAGGCTGCACCTGGAGTGCTATGTACTATTTTGGTCCCCATATTTAAGGAGGGATATGCTTGCATTGAATGCAATTCAGACGTTCACTAATTTGATTCCTGGGATGAAGGGATTTCTTATGAGGAAAGGTTAAGCAGGTTCGGCTTATTTTCATTGAACTATAGAAGACTGAGACAAGATCTTATTGAATCATATAAGATTCTGAGGAGGCTTGACAGGATGGATGCTGGGACGATATGTCCCCTTGTGGGGGAATGTAGAATTAGGGGACATAGTTTCAGGATAAGGAGTTGCCCATATAAGGAGATGAAAAGGAATTTGGAATGCTCTACTCCAGAGAACTCTGGATATATTCAAGGCTGGGATAGATAGATTTTTGAGCTAAAAAGGAGCCCAGGGTGATGGGGAACAGGCAGGAAAGTGAAGTGAGGCCAAAGTCAGATCAACCAAGATCTTACTGAGTAGCAGAGCAAGCTCAAGGAACCATATGGCCTACTCCTGTGCCTATTTCTTATGTTACGTAAAATGTACAACTTTATCCAACAAAAACTTGCATTTATATAGCACCTCTAACATAGTAAAATGGCCCATGGCACATCACAAGAGTGTTAGCAAACCAAATTGGGATAGACAGATTTTTGATCTCACAGGGAATTAAGAGATATGGGGACCGGGCAGGAAAATGGAGTTAAAGATCAGTCATGATCGCATTGAATGGTGGAACAGGCTTGATGGGCCATATGGTCTACTCTTGTTTCTTGTATTCTCGTATTCAAATTTGACACTGAGGCCTTAATGAGTTTTAGGACTGATCAGATGACTAAAAGTCAAAGAGATTTTAAGGAGTGTCATTAAGTGGGATAGAGGTGTAGAGGTTTAAGGAGAAAGTTGCAGCTCTCAATTCCTAGGCAGCGGAAGGCAAGGCCATCAAGGGTGGAGTGATGAAAATCAGTGATGGGTAAGAAGTCAAAATTGGAAAGGCATGGAGTTCTGAGGAATGTAGGGCTGGAGGAGATTACAGAGATTAGGAGGGGCAAGGCCGTGGAGAGATTTGAAAATGTGGGTGAGAATTTAAAATCAAAACTTTTCCAGCCAGGAACCAGTGTAGGTCAGCAAGCACAGGAGTGATGGGTGAATAGGACTTGGTGTGATTTAGGATCCAGGTGCAGAGTTTTGGGTGAGTTCAATTTTATGCAGGATGGAAGATGGACCTAACAACAGATGATTCAAGGCAATAATTCTCTGAGGGTTCAGGTGTTACCTAAACAGTCAATTGGATTACTCCCTTATAAGTCTTTTGAAGATGCACATTATTCTCTGTGTCCAGTGTTCTGTTTCCAATAGTTTATGGCCCCTGTTTTGTTAGCATTACCTTTAGTATAAAGCTTTTTTATTTAAAAAAATAACCAACAAACTGCTAAAGAATCAGGTTTCAAAAATTTCCTTTTTGGAGGTTATCCAAAAGTCTTACTTCATTTACTTTGGCTAAAAACTAAGGACTTGTCAACATTGTTAGGATTAAGATAATGTTAAGGATGGGGATCAGCGAAAACGGAAATTGTGTGCCTTCCCTTGATCTTGGTACTTAGTTTGTTTCTGAAGAAGAAGGTGTAGGTGTTTCTTAACCCCGGGGTGTACATTTTTTGTGGGTTTAAATAAAGAGGACTTTTATTCACACGTTCACCCAAAAATCTAACACTATGTCATTCACTCACCACTCACAGGTCCTATTCCTGTACTGGTGGACTTGAAAATGAACAGGCTTGGGGACCTTATAACGTTGTAGTCTCCAGTTTTAAAGCATAGATGTTACTGCTGCTGTTTCTTCCTGTGTTGTTTGCAGAGTGACTGGTTTATCCCTGGCTCTTGGGTAATAAGATTTGTTATCTGTGGTCAATTTTGGTCATGTGACTTCATGATCAATATTTGTACTGGCTGCTCAGAATGATTTGAAGTTAGAAGTAGATGATGGATAATGGTGGGCATTCACACCTAATTATGATGAACTGGTTTCTCTACTGCTCTTATTGTTAAGTTTCAAGCTTGGAGACGGTAAGCCTAGGGTTCCATAGATTTTGAGTTTGGGATAAGTCCACAAACAATAAGAAGTGTGAATTCTATAAATTGTTTTGTCTTGGTATGTCCATGCAAGGGAGGCACCCCATACATGGATGTTAAAAAAATAACTTACTGGGAACTTTGTTAGACTGTGCAGAAGTTGCAAAAGTCACCTGACCCTTGGCAGCCGTCTTAGCAGCCTTTTTATGTCCATTTTTAAAAGAAAAGGCAGTTCCAAGCAATTATATACTGAATGCAGTCCATCTTTAAAGTTATGAATATGGCATGCCTTTACTGGGCATGACAATAGACACAATCTGCATGACTGTGAATAAAACATAATGGCCCGGATTTTGCAATGGGAGGTAGTGGAGTGCTGACAGCAAATAGTTAGTGTTCACTGTCATTACCTATCTGAAACTGACCACAACTTCTTGATGTTGGGAACTTGCAGATTAACACAGAAATCTTGAAGTTGGTGTGTGTCACCCCGGGCTCTGCCACAGACTGTGCTGTGGATCCCTGCAGAGCCAGTAATCACTGAAATCACTGAGAGCTTCAATTTTCCACCCCTTATATCACTGTTCGAAACCCTTAAAAAGTTACACTTGTTTTAACAGCAAAGTGATTAATAAAATTTGAACAGACTGGCCCTGAAAAGATAATTTTAGAATTGTAGAGTTTTATATAATAAATTGGTAGATTTTTAAACGAAATTTTTGAAATAAATATTTTAATACGTATTTTTTTCAGAATGTTTCAGCTTCTACCTTCATGCCATGTGTATGCCCCAATCTTCAATTTTCTCCTTATGAAAACAATTAAAATGATTTTATTTTACTGTTTTTGTTTCCCGTTTGGTGGCTGTGAAAATCCTTCAATTTGATTGACTGCGTAGACAGCTTGTTAAGTCTGTCAATACTTAGTAAAGAACATTGCAATCAGTTGCAGTATCACTTCACAGTGATAGAGGTGAAATTCTTGTCAGAGAGACCGCTAAGTTTCTTAGCAAGGCTTACTGCATGGTCAGCAGCAAGTACCTTTGATGATCTATTGACTGTAAATTGCAGCCCAATATTGTGATAATAAAGTATGACATGTTACAAAAGAGTATTAAAAGCACATTATTGCAATGTATTCACATAAGTCTAATTAATATGGCTGTGAATTGTATTTCCAGTTTATAGCGTTTAAAAGTTTATATTTAAAATCAGGTTACAGATGACATACTGATGACAATTCTGACCAAACTTTATTAGGTATAAGATTATATATCAATTCATCAACAGAAGCACTGCTGAGAAGTATCACTTTTCTATTCATTGAATGCAATTTTGATCACCCATCACTCTTTCACACTAGACTAAAACAGATCACCAATTGCTTCCCACTAAAGTAATATAAATAAGACTCATTCATGCATTGTCATTAAGACAATATTGCAAGGTTGTCCCGTTTTCCTAATTTTGGATGACAATATGGACAAGAAGAAGCAACCTTAAGTGATTTCTCAGAGCAACTGAACTTGAAGATTAGGTTAGTTTTCTTATAAAATGTGCATGCCAACCTTTTAAAAACCATAACTAAAAATCAATATCTTCCATTCAGGCTATGTTCTTCTACTCCTATGGTAATTTGATGCTGCATTTTGTGTTATTCCATTTTAGGTTTGGCCAGTCACTCGCAGTAGATCAACATTACATGAAGAAATTGTTTTCTCTCTTCTAGTGATTTAGTGGTATATGAATGCCTTGTGCATATTATAAGAGACAGTCACTTATCTGCCAGCTGTGCTTTCAACTCTTTGTTATGATAGAGAAGAGGGAAAGAACAAGACCTGTGAAACTGGGAATTTATAGAAATTCACTGCCATATGTGCTTAATCACAAAAATTATTCCTTCCAGAACAAATGCACCAGAATAATTATGTTCAAACTTTAATACATTATAGAAGCATGAGAATGACATTCTGAATATAATTAAAGGTAGAATTGTATGTGAAGCAGTTTAATATTTCCTGAGAGACACAATATGTCACTATATGAATGTAAACATTTTCTCCTGCCTTTTATTGTGGATATTGCCAAATTAAAATGACATTCAATGCAGTTGGGGTTCTCTTAGGTCGACAATTTGATTGGGGAGTAAGATGGGGGACCCCACAATTTATTTACTCTATAATGGAATGTGGAAATTCAAGATATTCATGAAAAGTTTATGAATTTAATTTTTTTGAACAGCTCTGAACGCAGCTGATTGCACATGCCCCTCACTTGTTATGTCAGGGAGCATAGGATCTAGCTCAGTATCCCCAAAGCCAACTGCCAACACTCACTGTAGAGGTTCACACATAAAGAATGGTTATGTATAAGAAAGCTGGAGATATTGTAATATACCTTAAAGGGAAAGCAGCATGACATCACTCAAAAGGAAATGTGTCATGTGGTGCAGTCTTAGTTCCGCTTCTGCTTTGAGCAGAAGCAGCTGTGATATCTTCAAACTTTATACTTATGTACAACTGTTCTCATGTGCCTAGTCTTAATAGATGAATCCACACTTTGTTTACCAAGTCCCTTTTGGGTGATTGGAACCTTATGTCTTGTACAGTAGATAACTCCTAGGTATTTTATCATTGTAATAACATGGCAGTACCCCCAGAGCAAAATCATCTGCCAATACTCACTGTACACATTTGCACATAAAGAATGGTTACATATAAGAAGGCAGGAGATTCCTGAGGAATTATAGCATAGCACAAGTTAGCACCTTGACAAGGAGAAAAGGTGCAAAAAAGTAAAACCAGCAGCAAATAGAGATAGTTTAACTAAGTTATATTAGTATTGTGGGTGTTAGGAATGAGTTTTAGCTTTAAGGTTTAAGTTTGATTTGTATTCCTGTTCTGCATGTTAAGAAAGGTCAAACTGAGTTTAGTTTCACTTTAAAAAGTGCTTGCATTTCTAATGAGAGTTTTATGACTGTAAGCTAAGTTAAACAACAAGAGTAGAAAAACAGAGTGCTGTTGCCTAGAAACAGGGGCCTAGAGGGGAAGGTCTCTCCCACAGACGCACACACAGAAGAGAAACAGCAGTTTGACTTTGGAAGCTGTTTGAACTCAGTTGGTTTTGAAAGTAGCTGCCAGGAGAGACTGGAACAAAGCAGACAGGTAGGTAGTCCCAAGCTAAAGAAAAGACCCCAAAATCCAGGGAAGTGGAACAGGAGAAAGTTCCAAGAAGACCTTCTAGTCAAAGGAAGGACAGGAACCTGGAAAAAGCCCTGTTAAATGAAGTCGGATGACGAACCTCTGGGTAAGGCCTTCTAACTCATCCAGGAGAGTCAGCAGAAGGCCCACGCAAAAGATGTAACACCTGCCCCTTCACTTCCTCTCTCCTCACCGTCTAAGGGCCCAAACACTCCTTTCAAGTGAAGCAACATTTCACTTGCATTTCCCCCAACTTAGTCTACTGCGTTCATTGCTCCCAATGCGGTCTCCATTACATTGGAGAGACCAAACGTAAACTGGGCGACCGCTTTGCAGAACACCTGCGGTCTGTCTGCAAGAATGACCCAAACCTCCCTGTCGCTTGCCATTTCAACACCCCTGCTCTCTTGCCCATGCGTCTGTCCTTGGCTTGCTGCATTGTTCCAGTGAAGCCCAACGCAAACTGGAGGAACAACACCTCATCTGCTGACTAGGCACTTTACAGCCTTCTGGACTGAATATTGAGTTCAACAACTATAGGTCTTGACCTCCCTCCTCCATCCCCACCCCCTTCTGTTTCTTCCCCCTTCCTTTTGTTTTTTTTTCCAATAAATTATCTAGATTTTTCTTTTTCCCACCTATTTCCATTATTTTAAAATATTTTTAAATCTTTTATGCTCCCCCAACCCCCACTAGAGCTATACCTTGAGTGCCCTACCATCCATTCTTAATTAGCATATTCGTTTAGATAATATCACCAACTTTGACACCTATGTGTTCTTTTGTTCTGCCGTCTGTGACATCTTTTGATGATCTGCTTCTATCACTGCTTTTACCTACAACCACACCACCCCCCCTCCACTTCTCTCCCCCCACCTAACCCACCGCCCCCCCCCCCCCCACCAACTTAAACCAGCTTATATTTCACCCCTTCCTTGGATTCACCTATTTCTGTTGAAGGGTCATGAGGATTCGAAACGTCAACTCTTTTCTTCTCTGCCGATGCTGCCAGACCTGCTGAGTTTTTCCAGGTAATTCTGTTTTTGTTTCCCCCCACATTCCCCACTTCCCAACATCACCCCAATATACCTTCATTCTCCCACTCCCAACCTCACCCACTCTGCCAACTCTTTCTCTCCCAGTCGATCCTAGACCTTCCTCTCCCACGCCCTCGACCATTAATCATTGTGAGCATCAATGGTGGCTTTCCAACTTCCGTGTGCTGCTTCGCAGCAGAGCCATGTCCATAAGAATCCACCCAGCATGGTGTGGACATTCCTGCAGTGTGCTGATGGTGTCGGGCTCCAGCATCTTTAGCTCCTCAGATGTTCATGATGTGATCAAAGCCCTGGCGGGTAAGTCCCGACCTCTGCACGTCACGCTTGTCAAGACATGTACGCTGGCGTGTTTCCCCGCCAATGTGGATGGATGATCCAGCGGGCAGGGAGATGAGTCCGGTGGGTTGGCTTTCTACTGATATGCTGATGTATAACAGTGAGTTTCCCAATGTCTGATGGCGGGAAACACTGCCCGCCATCAACGGGCTGAGCGGACGATCGCTAAACTGGTTTCACAACATTGTGAAACTGACTTTTGGTCTTCTCGCCACTGAACACACCTGACGCCAGCGGGCAAGGATGATTCCACCCAAAGAGGGCAATAGGGAGGGGAGGCTGTAGAATGGCAATGAGGGGGGAGTGTGAGCATGATGGAGACAAAGGGGAGGGAAGGCTTTGCAATGGCAGAGAGGGGGAAGGGCGAACACAGGTGGGCTTTTCTGGAGTCACCCTCTAACCTCTTGTTGCTGCAGGACCGAACAGGGGAGTCTGCTTAGAAAGAAAGGAGGAAGACCTCCTTGTGACAAAAGCCACTGAATGCCAATGGCTTCATCAGCACTGTTAAAGGGCTACTCAAAACTCAATGGTTTCACATCACAGTCGCTTAATCTCAAGAGTAACACTTATGAAATGTAGAATTTGGGAATGCAGGCAATAGTGAAGGAGGCACAGTTGTATCATATATGGCATTCCATCAATGAAGGCCTGTCACATGTTCACCAGATTTATAAGACCATAAGACATAGTTCTGTTGGGCAATATTTAAACTAGTGTGGCAGGGGGATGAGATCCCAGGAGTAGGATCAGATAGGTCAGATTCAGATCAGAAAAATGGAGGTAGAACATGAGCTAGGGACGTTGTAATAGACATGGATTTACAGGAGAAGCAAAGTTTACAAAGTGTCCAGCAAGGGAAATTGACAGGGTTAAACTGTTTATACTTCAATGCAAGGAGTATTACAAACAAGGTAGATGAGATAAGGGCACAGCTGGACACATGGCAGCGGGATGTAATTGCTATAATGGAGACCTGGCTAAAGGAGGGACAAAACTGGCAGCTTAATACCCCTGGTTATAGAGACTTCAGACACAATAGAGGAGGAGATAAAAAAAGGAGGGGAGGGGGGCGGAGGTAGAACCAATGGTTAAGACCATAAGACCAGAAGACATAGGAGCAGAAACTAGACCATTCAGCCCATCGAGTCTGCTCCACCATTCAATCATGGCTCATAAGTTTCTCAACCCCATTCTCCCACCTTCTCCCCGTAACCTTTGATCCCCTTACCAATCAAGAAACTACCTCAGTCTTAAATATACTCAATGACTTGGCCTCCACAGCCTTCTGTGGCAATAAATTCCATAGATTCACCACTCTCTGGCTAAAGAAGTTTCTCCTCATCTCTTCTAAAAGGTCTTCCCTTTACTCTGAGGCTGTGCCCTCAGGTCCTAGACTCTCCCACTAATGGAAACATCTTCCCCAAGTCCACTCTATCCAGGTCTTTCAGTATTCTGCAAGTTTCAATCAGATCCGCCCTCATCCTTCTAAACTCCATTGAGTATAGACACAGAGTCCTCAAATGTTCCTCATATATTAAGCCTTTCATTCCTGGGATCGTTCTCGTGAACCTCCTCTGGACCCTCTCCAGGGCCAGCACATCCTTCCTGAGATATGAGGCCCAAAATTGCTCACAATATTCTAAATGTGGTCTGACCAGAGCCTTATAAAGCCTCAGCAGTACATCCCTGCTTTTATATTCTAGTCCTCTCAAAATAAATGCCAACATTGCATTTACCTTTCCACTACCGACTCAACCTGCAAGTTAACCGTAAGAGAATCCTGGACCAGGACTCCCAAGTCCCTTTGCACTCCAGATTTCTGAATTCTCTCCCCATTTAGAAAATAGTCTATGCCTCTATTCTTCCTACCAAAGTGCATGACCTCACATTGTATTCCATCTGCCACTTCTTTGCCCATTCTCCTAACCCGTCCAAATCCTTCTGCAGCCTCCCCGCCCCCTCAATACTACCTGTCCCTCCACCTATCTTTGTATCATCTACAAACTTAGAAAGGATACCCTCAGTTTCTTCATCTAGATCATTAATGTATAAAGTGAAAAGTTGTGGTCCCAACACTGACCCCTGCGGAACTCCACTAGTCACCGGCCATAATCCTGAGAAGGGCCCCCTTATCTCCACTCTCTGCCTCCTGCCAGACAGCCAATCTTCCAACCATGCTAGTACCTTGCCTCTAACACCATGGGCTCTTATCTTACTGAGTAGCCTCTTGTGCGGCACCTTGTCAAAGGCCTTCTGGAAGTCCAAGTAGATAACATCCATTGGCTCTGCTCTTACTTCCTCAAAGAATTCTAGCAGATTTGTCAGGTATGATCTCCCCTTGATGAAACCATGCTAACTTTGCCCGATTTTACCATGCACTTCCAAGTATTCTGAAATCTCATCCTTAACAATGGACTAAAATCTTACCAATGACCGAGATCAGGCTAATCGGCCTGTAATTTCCCATCTTTTGCCTCGCTCCCTTCTTAAACAGGGGGGTTACATTAACGATTTTCCAGTCCTCTGGGACCCTCCCTGTCTCTAGTGTTTCCTGAAGATCACCGCTAACGCCTTCACTATCTCTTCAGCTATCTCCTTCAGAATGCTGGGGTGTAATCCATCTGGTCCAGGCGATTTATCCACCTTCAGACCCTTCAGTTTTCCTAGCCCCTTCTCCTTGGTAATGGCCACCATACTTACCTCTGCCCCCTGACTCTCTTGAACTTTGGGGATGTCACTCATGTCTTCCACTGTGAAGACTGATGCAAAGTATCTATTCAGTTCCTCCACCATTTCTTTGTTCCCCACTACTACTTCTCCAGCGTCATTTTCCAGTGGCCCAATGTTCATTTTTGCCTCTTTCTTACCCTTTATATATCTAAAAAAAAAACTCTTGCAATCTTCTTTTATATTACTGGCTAGTTTACCCTCATATTTAATCTTCTCCCTCCTTATTTCTTTTTTAGTTGTCCTCTGTTGGTCTTTGTAGGCTTCCCAATCCCCTGGTTTCCCACTGCTCTTCGCCGCATTGTCTGCTTTCTCTTTAGCTTTCATGCTGTCCCTGACTTCCCTTGTCAACTATGGTTGCCTCGTCCTCCCTTTAGTATGCTTCTTCTTCCTAGGGTTGCATTTTTGCTGTGTCTCCCAAATTACTCCCAGAAACTCCTGCCATTGCTGTTCCACTGTCTTTCCTGCTAGGCTCATCTCCCAGTCAATTCTGGCCAGCTCCTCCCTCATGCCTCTGTAGTAGCCTTTATTCAACTGTAATACCTTGACACTCTTAATGGACCAAACGCTTCCACTCAGTGACAATGAGTAAATGATTGGCCATTAATATGCCCCATCAGAGATTGGAGCTCAGAGCTAGGTTGGTTCACTCATCTCGCTGAAACTTTAGCATCCCATGCAGGGCTCAAGGTGTTATATATCTGCAATGCCACCTTGGTCACCTCGATGTGTGTGCTATTGTCTCAGGGACAAGGTGGCATCAGTCACCATGCAAGTAGGTCAGGAAAAGCTATGGACCCTTACAGTTTCCATATGTTTTATCTTCTGAGTTTCACTTTCTTGAGCCTTGAGTCATTAATGTCTTCAATGTTTCCTTTCAGAGAACAGGCAAAAGCAGATATGGATCCAGGGCTCAATGCTGCCTTTGTCAGGGTCCTAATGAAATGGAGAAGGTGAAAGCACAGCTCCATCAGGAGGGATATGGTCAAGCGGAGCCAGAGCATGAACAAGAGGGTCAGGAGAAGAGACCCAGACAACTGGTGAATCAGCAGACCAAGGATTTATCGTAGAAGAGTCTCCTATTTAGAAATGAGTGAAAGGCACTGCTGTGCAGAATCAGAGAGTCATAGGCTTGTTATGGTGCAGAAGGAATCCATTTGGCCCGTCATGTCTGCACCGGATTTCTAAATGAGCATCATGACTTAGTGTCATTCTTCTGTTTTTTCCCTGTACCCTTGCACATTGTTCCTATTCAAATAATCATCTAATACCTCAACTGAACCTGCCTCCACCACAGTTCAAGGCTGTGCATTCCAGATTCAAACCACTTGCTGTATGAATAAGTTTTTTCTCACGTTGCATTTGCTTCTTTTGCAAATCACTTTAAATCTGTGCCCTCTCATTCTTGATCCTTTTATGAGCGGGAACAGTTTCTCCTTATCTACTCTATCCAGCCTCTTATGTTTTTGAACCCCTCTATCAAGTCACCTCTCAGCCTTCTCCTCTCCAAGGAGGACAGTCCCAACCTCTCCAATCTATCTTCATAACTCAAGTTTCTTATCCCTGGAATTATTCTTGTGAACCTCTTCTGCATTCTCTCCAATTCGTTCATATCTTTCTTATCATGTGGCACCCAAAACTGTACACAATACTCCAGCTGAGGTCTAACTAGTGTCTTACAAAAGGTCAGCATAACCTCTTTGCTCTTGTAATCTATGCCTCTATCAATAAAGCCCCAGATACCGTATGCTTTATTAACTGCTCTTTCCACCTGTCTTGTCACCTTCAATGATCTGTGCACATAAATACACAGGTCCCTCTGCTACTGCTTGTCCCAAGTTCTGGTACATCACATATGCCACATTCTTTGAGAAGACCTGACGCCACATGAGGTTGGAGGGTGCCCCCTTTCGGTGGCTTTGAAGGTGACTGCTAGAAAGTGCTAAATTTCTTGCCTCTGGTTCTTTCCAAGGATCAGCAGGTGACTTGTGTGGCATCTCTCAGTCTACAACACATCGATGCAGAAATGAGGTCACAGATGCCCTTTACACAAAGGCCCACCATTATGTCACGTTTGCTCTGGATGAAGATAGCCAGGCTGCAAGATTCACTAGCTTTGCCACCATCTCAATCTTCCCAAGAGTGCAGGGTGCAATGTGGCTAAACAGGTTCCATGGCATCTGGTCCTAATGTTTATAAACCGCAAGGGTTATTATTCCATCAATGTACAACTGGTGTGCGATCACCAGAAGCACATACTGCACATTTGTACAAGGTACCATGGGAGTTGTTATGACTCCTACATCCTGAGTCACTCCCGGGTGCCTGAGATTTTCGAGGGGCCATTACTTCTGCAGGGATGGCTGCTTGGGAATAAGGGTTACCCACTGAAATGTTTGCTGATGACACTGGTGTATCACCCTTAGAACTGTTCCGAGGAGAGGTACATTGCTGCTCACAGGTCCACATGGTTCCATATGGAGCAGATCATAGGGCTTCTGAAGATGTGTGTCAGATGCTTGGACTGCTCAGGTGGCTCACTCCAATACACTCCCGACAGGGTTTCCTGCATCATCACAGTGTGTTGCGCCCTTCACAATCTGAAAATGCAAAGAGATGACGCCCTGCCAGAGGATGAACTGGTGGAGGATGAGAGCTCAGCAGCAGATGAAAGCCTGAAGACCCAGGAACGTCAGGAGGCTGCTGAGGGTCACTTTGAGCGCAATCACACGTCATGGAGGACGGCAGATGTGGCTATGATACGTTAATTGCTGACAGGATCCAGGAAGAGTAAAGTTAAGTGAGGACATATAGCCACATCTTTGCTAGCCCTCAATGTCATTTAGTTTCATCTCGGGGGACGTCCAGCCATTTGCAGTGAGAACGAGCCCCACATTCACATTGCCACATGAACTGCCAGGCCATGATTTTTGCACTGGTCTGTGGGGCCCTGTGAGTGAGCTCACCCTGGGAACTGTCCACTTAGGAACAAGAGCAACACGAAAGAAGACTTGTGCATAATTAATTAAGCCTGTGCATAATTAATTAGCCTCCAAGCGCGGAATCGGATGCAAGTTCCCCTCATTCCAGCCAGCAGGGTGGGTGCTGCTGAAACTACCCACCACCGCAATTAATCTCATTAATGGAAAATTCCACCCACTAGGACCAATGGTTTGCAGTAAAAATTCTGTGATTGATTCTGTGATTTAGTGCATTGGTGCTACTGTGCAATACAAAGAATTGGATTTAAGCCACTATTCTGTCAGGTTCTGCCTAACATTTTTATTTCATCACTTCAGGTTACTGCCAGCAGTACATTATTTCATTCTGGTATCACACGGTTCTCTTCAGATATAACACATATTTGAAAACACAAATGGTTACTGTACTGCTTTTCATAGTTCAAGCGGATGCAGTACAAAAATAATTCACATTGCCACCATTATGCTTTTTATGACATCCTTGTGAAAACTGTGTTAGAATGATCAGTGGAAAAGAAAGCCATGCAGAATTAGCTTCTGATATACATGGCAATTTATGATTGAAAAACAGACCACCACTAAAAACTGATCTTTAACGTTAATTTCCTGATGAAAATATTATTTATTCTTTATTACTAAGGCCCAGAGAATTAATGACATCACCCTGTCTTAAATATTTCCTGCAGATGTAACTTTTTCACTTGAAATCTTCAAGTGGGAGGTGGTCTTGTGTTTTGTCTGTGGGTGATGTCTTTTTTGTATAAAGACAGTCTTTCTTTTTTGTGTATGGGAGAGACAGGTTTGAATTTACAGTTTATTGGGACTCATATTTCTGAATTATGCCATCAGCATTGAGCACCCCCAGATGTAAGCGGATGGACATTCTTGGCTTAGCAAACGTACTGATAATGGTGTGCAAAGCAAGATACCAGCAAATAGTCTGTAAATAAATAATGAATTATTTTGTTTTTGTGCTGTTGTTTAGGAGAGGAATACTGACCAGGACCCTAGGAGAACTCCCTGCTCTTCTAGAGTTCCTGGGGCCTCTTGCCTGAACAGCCAGATAAGCAGGTTTAACGTCTCAAGTAAAGGCAACAACACCTCCAACATAGCAGCAATCCCAAAGTAAAACAATATAGTGTCTGACTAGATTCCATGTTTTTAAGTCCTAGATGAGGACCTGAACCTACTACCTCTGACCTAGAGGGAAAGTTCAAACAATTGAACCAAATGTATGTCACATGATTAAAAACTCAAAAAATATTCACTGGGAGAACTCTTTTATTTCACCAGGCAACCTAGTCAAAGAAAATGTCAGTCCCACAAATCATGTTCTGTGCATTTCCCTATCATCTCCAAAGCAAATTTTGACACTTCATACAGAAAAGATGTTCATGAATATGGAGACAAGTTAAAATCACAATGCAACATAAACATTTAAAAATAACCAAACACACCATTATTCATACTGCCAACGTTTTTACATTTCAATATCAATAAATGTATTTATTTTGTCAAAGTACATCAGCTGTTGCAATAGTCAAAATCAGGCCTTAATTATGTGTCATTTGTTACAATTGCATAACTATTTATTTTACAAGATTTGTGACAGTTTGACTGCTTGCGATAAATGTATAATTTCAAAAAGCACATACTTATAAAAATAGAATGTACATTCCTATTTTTCTATCATTATCCATCTTGACAAAATAGACAAATTAGCCATTACAAAAGAACTGTTGTTTACATTAATATTATGGACGACAGCTGCATAATTCACCTTGAGGCATCACCAGTACAAAAATCTCTGCATTATTTAATGTCTAAAATAAACCAGTAATTGCCCATCTACCAATAAAACAAGGCAGTAGCAGCATTAGTTATACATGAGTGGGCAGTTTGTATTCTATTACAGAAACTCAGCTCGCTCTTATATCTATATACACTCCATTTATCAACATCTATGTGTTCATAATCTAATAAAAAATAACATTTTTATTGAGGATCAGATTACCTGCACAAAGGTCAGATAAGTTTCACCCTCACTTCCCTAATTGACACTTTCCTACATAATATATAGTGTCAACCCACTGCTCTTTCTCATATTGTTGCACAACTGGAGAATCGGTTTCCGATTTTGGGAAATTAAAAATGTCATTTCCAATGTTCACAGAAGTCATGATGCCATGGTTAATCATAATGTTATTTCAATTATTAACTCTCTGGTGTCTTAAACCACAGATTAAACTCTCAAGTCGCATAATCAATTCCCAAATGGACCACATGGTTAATAACATTGGCCCAGATTTTGGGTTGTAATGACAGTGACACTTTCTGTTTACTGTCATTACAAATGTGAACTAGCAGCAACTTCTCACATGTCCAGTTACAGCATGGTCATCCAGAAGTTCCTCTCAGTGATTCGCTGCTCCTGCACTGGGTGCACTGTTCAAGTCCTCCCAAATGGGGATCTTACCAATCTCTTGATTGACATGACTTTCCACTTTTTATGCTATGTAGTCTCACCAGTAAATACCCTTGTAAAAGCTGCCCCTTGTTGAATGACATGCAATGGATTTTTAAACGGCATACTGACTTACAGACCTGAGTTTTCGCTCCCAGGACAGGTTCCGAAGAAGAGTCATGTTCGACTCGAAATGTTAACTCTGCTTCCCTCTCCACAGATGCTGCTAGGCTTGCTGAGTTTTTCCAGCATTTTCTGTTTTCAATACGTTGGAAGCCTTGCTCTTCCAGGTGCCAGAAGGAGTCAAGGTTTTTGGCAGCATTGCATGTTGCATATGTTGTCCACTCCTGAAACTGCACCATGGAGATGAATGGATAATGCAGAAAGTTATTCAAACAGCTGGTCCAGCACAGTCGTGGCTTCACCCTGCACAATGTGCATTAGCTGCATCTCTGTTCGCACATATAATCATATCAGCAGGTATTGGGTGTGAAGTCATGCTTCCTACTGGCACTCTCAGCATTGTGGGAATGGTTTAAGTTGGCACAGGGTGGTGGCTTTGGCACCTCATTGACAGGAATTGGCAATAATGTGAAGGGCCCAGGTTGTGGAAGATTGGTCAAGTTGTGTGTTTACAATATATCGAGGCTAATGGTTATGCTGGTGATAATTTCAGCCATTTTTATGTAACCAGGTTAAACTCCTTGATGTTGGTTTTCTCTATTGTTGGAGATGGGCATTTCCATGAGGAACTGTGCCTTCCATTTGAAATGTTTCTAATGTAGAAACTGCTCTCCAGGGATTGGCTGATGGTAAGTGTGAGATTGCAGGACTCTAGATAAATCTATTTTGGATTAGTATGAAGAGACTGGCGAAGACACCCTTCTGCAAAGAATCAACTATGGCTACACATGCACCACAGCTGCTCTGCCATTGTCACCCTCCTCCTCCTTCTCCGTCTCAGATTCCTGAGAATGGACATGGGCATTCACCTCCTCGTCTTCATTATCTTCCTCTTCAGATGTTGGAGCTCCAGACATGGCTTCTTCCCCTTCCAGTTGTATGGCCCTCCACCGCACAATATTGTGCAGCATGCAGCACGCTACTGCTTTCAGGACACCCTTGAAAGGAAATACTGTAGAGCTCCACTTGAGTGGTCAAGGTACCTGAAGCACAATTTGAGAATGCCAATACCTGCTCCATTGTATCCTGGGTATAGTTATAGTTCAGTTTTGGCTCAGTTTGCAGCTGCCTGAAGGGGGTCATTGATCCCCTCCTTAAAGGTTAGTAGCCATTGTTCCCCAGAAGCCAACTATGGATCTGCATAGGTGGCTGACAAAGTGGAGGCAGTTGAGTACTCCTCAGTACGAAGGAGTCATGATAATTAGCAGGGAACCTTGCAGTCATGCAGGAAAACCTTGCTGTTGTCACAACCTGCATATTCGGGGAATAGAATGACTTTTGGTTCACAAAGGTGTGTGGCTGTTGAATTGGAGCCCTTAGAGTGATTTGGATGCAATGTATAACCTCCTGCACCTGAGGGAGGCCTGCTAATAGTGCAAACTCCGAAGATCTCTGTCTGAGATGCCACATCAACCATGAAGTGAATGTGCTCCCCACCTGACCCAAACAGAGCATCAGTGATTGCCTTGATGCAGCTATGTGTGGCTGACTCTGAGATTCCACAAAGGCCTCCTGCTGAGCCCTGGAAAGAGCCTGATGCATAAACATTTATAGCCTCGGTAACCTTGACAGCCATTGGCAGGGCATGAGGATTGACAGACTGGTTCAAGCTGTTGTTTTACCACGTTACATATGTCAATGATCACTTTTCAACTTAACCTCAGCCGCCTTCTACATTGGTTTTCAGTCATAGTGAGATGTGACCTCCAAGATTGGTACACCCTTCCTTGAGGGCAAAACCTGGATGTCCTCCTTCCTGGTGTGTGCTGCACTGCTCATATCTCCTGGCCTGTGCTCTCCCTTTGACCTCACATTGGCAGCATAGATGAAAGTGAACATGGTCAATGTGTGGAGGTGCCATCCCCGTTTTGTCTCTTCTTTGGTACAATGCTCCCTTCTCTGCACATTATCCATCTGCCATCTGGGTACCTGAGTCAGTAGGGGCAAAAAAATTACCCTTTTAAGTCCAGCAGATCCATCCTCCAACTCCCTTCGGTTAAAGCCAGGCACCTTTGATTGATTTTTTACCACTTCTGTGGCAGTTCCTGCAAATTTTCAGAACTATCCTAAGGGGTTCCTGGATACATCCAAAAGGGTACCTTACCTCTCCAACCATTATAACTTCTCCTGATAAGTCAAAGTGAACAAGTCTTATTTCCCACTCCTTCCTTTTGAAAATCAGATCTGACTGAAGGCAGCTGCAGTATTATATGTGCAACTGGCACCATGTACCGCACTTGTCCAAAGTGCAACCTGCCCCTGTTAAAATGACTTTTGTATTCGGGTCTCTGGCGCTATTTTGGATAAACCGCAGTCCCTGTCTCTCTTTATGGAAATTTAGGCCGCAATTACTATTTACTACCTCTCTGGCCCAGAAAAAAATCTGATTTTATATTTGTTGGATGTCAGCATTCTCCATTATGATAAAAATGTATATAGATTTAATTTTTCAAAAATAGTTTATAATATTTCAGCTACTATTTTAATCCTATGTTATATCACCATCTTCATTTAACCCTCTGTAAAATGATTAAAAATGAAGTGTAATCAGCGCTTTATAATTTCTGGCTTGCTTTGTGAAAATTCTTCAGTGTGATTGGTTCCTTAGCCTGTTTGATGAGATCATTGTTGCTGGATGCTGAAGGTGCCATTAGCTATCACCTGAATGAAATTCATGTTAGGAATGGTTAAATCCATGCCACAGATAGATCGATGTTTGTGGCTGGTTTCTTCGAGGTCAGCACTGTCATTTTGTCGCTAACCATAAAATTCAAAGCATAAACAGCTTCTTGTAGTCCAACAAAAAGGCAACGTTGATTAATAAATTAAAACATGAACCTTCTGCATTATGAAAACTAATTTGGCATTTTATTCAACGATTTAAATAGCTCTAATTTCTCTTGTAATTAGTTTATCATTTAATACACTTATTGGCCAAATTTATATCACTAAATATCTATCAACTGAAAGCCAAAGATTTAATTTTGCTAAATTTCAATTTGGTACTGGCATGATGGGCCGATTGGCCTCCTTCTGCCCTCTATCGTTCTATGATTATATATAATACCATAGTTTGCTGTTTGTCCATTTCTTCGCAGGTGTGGAATGCATAACCTAAACTCAAACCAAGAACAGTTCTCTTGGTCTCTTTCCACTAAGGTCCAGTCCAAAATTGGCATTTCTCAGTGCTAACACCTAGCAACTACACAACTCATTTTCCAATCTCCCTCCAGAATTTCACTGGAAAAGGAGAAACAGCCAGAAAGGCCACTACTGTCATTTCCCAGGGGTTTCCACCAACCTCTGCCTAAATCATGCTGGGAAACCAGGGACCCTTGGCAAAATTCCACTTGCACATGTCAATAGGGAGTGAAATCTGCACTGCAGTAAGTTTCTTTAGAATGGTAACACTGCACTTTTATACTGTGTGACAGGTGGCAATTCAACCATCAGTCTTTGCTTGCCAACTCATAATTAGTTGCTGGAAGCAACTAAGAGGATGGAGAACCTCTTAAAATATACAAAACTATTAACGGAATAGAAGTGAAATCCATGCTGCCAAACAGTGCATCCGTGTGATACCAATAAGGACTTAGGCCACAGTCAGTTTGAGATTCTGATAGGCAGTTAAACTTCTGCTAGTCTGGGCTGTTGTATTATTTACAGCACAATGTTAAATTCATGAGCTTGAAATGCCTAACTGCCTCTTTTTCTTTCTTGGTCCTAGCAATGACTGATTACTATATATGCAATTCATGACTGTGTCTCCAACTGTCAGTGTTCATCAGCCTGAGCAGAAACTGCTGAACTCAAGATTTACTTCTCTTCTAGTTAAGGGGCGAATCCACAGGAGGTATTGAGAAAACACTTCAGCCCTTGCAGCATTTTTATAACTGAGCATCTGTATTACAAATTTCAAATGATTTTTTTCTGTCAACTTTACAATTCTCTATTAGCAGAGTGATATTGCAATGTTTTCACAAGGTGCTGCCATAATCTAACATATTAAGGCTGAAACTGTACCATCTTGTACACTGTTGCAACAATGGGTAAACTCCACCTTACATTAGTGCAAATATGGACTATTCAAAATGGAGTGAACGGCTGAAAAAGATCATCCACAAATTTACATTTTATTACAGGTGAATAGGATTCTTGAAGTTTTTATTTTACAAAATCTTTTGGCAGAATAATTTCATAAGAATGGATCATTATTTACAAATTATTGGAGGAGAGGAATGTAATTGCTGAAAAATGTAATTCTTAAACCTCAGACTGCATACCATTTCCAACATCAGCAAATTCACTACTTTTATGTAAGAGAGAACACAATGAATTCATTACCCTCCTAATTCATTGTAAAAGTACTTCTTTTGCAACTAAGCATGCAAATCACAGATATCATCTACTTGATTCTATACATATTGTTAATATAAAGCCATATGATTACATCATTCGTGAGCTCTAGAACGATGTTTGAATTTATATATTGCGACATATGATACAAAGTGTCTCAAAGCAAATTATTTTCTCGAGTGTAGTCACTTGTTCTGTAGGCAAATGGATGCACGAGCAAAATCCTAATGAGGTGAATGGCTAGTCAATCTGTTTTGTGGTAGCATTGCTCAAGGACATGAAATCTTTCACATTTGGCTAAACATTGGACATTACGCTGAACACTAATTCGCAGAAGTGCCAGGGAGGGAGATGAACAGAGTTGTTTGATCTGGAATACACTGCCTAAAAAGGTGTTGGTAGTAGATTCAACAGTAAAGTTATGTAGATATATACTTAAGAAGGAAAAATTGCAAGGCTACAAGGTAAGAGCAAGGGGTGTGACTAATTGGATAATTCATTTAAAGAACTGGCACAGACATGCATGCTGTATGATTCTATGATCCCATGATTGCAGTAACTAAGTATCACTCTGGAGTGTCAACAACCTAGATTATAAAGTCATGGACCAATGTGTTGTTTAAATGGACACTCTTCTGACCTACAGACAAGAGAGCTACCTACTGAGCCAAGGTGACATAATGTGATACACATCATGATAAAGAAAGCAAATCCATTTTATTCTATACTTGCTTTCTTGAGTTCTCCCTGTAAATTTGGCAAAAACCATATGAAGGTCATTTACCTGGTTTCTGGCAAAAGATATGGCAGACAATCTGAGAACTGGCATGGGAATTCCAGGTTTCTATTTTTAGGGGCTGTACATTAGGAACTGTAATGATCCTAGACCAGACCTCCAAGTTTTTGGTCAGATTTGGTTAGGGGCCAATAATGTTTGTTTAAAGTAGACAAAGCTTGAGATTCAAGACATTTGCTAATAATACAATGCCATGAGATTCCACAGGTGTTGAGCAAACAAAAATAAACTTTACTACACAAGGTCAGAAAGATAAAACAATTAACAATATCTATCTTATACTCTAACATTCAGGGTTAATTTGAGGTACATGCGAATTGACAAACAAACTGTGATCGAACACACCACACTTCACAATAAATGACAGATGAGACCATGGCAGATTCCACAGTTTTCTCAAACACCCACCCAATTTTGTTGAAACTCAGTCTCTCTCATGAGAGATTCCAGTCTTCACTTTTAAAGACCTAACCTGGGAATTCTTCAAAGATTTAGCTGGAAATTCTCTCCAAAAGCTGATCCGACTCAGGCAGCATCAATGATGGCCCACCTCACAGGGTTTTAATATTGTCTCCCAAGATTGTGTTCCCCTGGATCCCAGAGTACGCATTCAAGCACAAACTTACAAACACAACTTCAGCTCTTCGTCTGTGCTGAGCAGAACACTATTGCTCCAAAAGGGTACCTTCACCCCATGGCCTGCAGTCACCAACCTTCCACTGCCTTCTTGGGCCTTCTCGGCTTCTCCTCAGCCCTCTTCAATGACCAGGGTTTCCCTTGAGCTCTCTTCACATAAAGTCTGCTCCCTGCAGCCTTTTTCCTCTTTGGAGGCTGTCTCTCTGTTCCTTTCTTTTTAACTGAACTGGGACCTTATCCTGTCCCTGACCCCTGCCTGGGACTTTTATCCTTGACGGCGCTCCACTTCTAGTCATCTGACTGGGGTTTCGCGCTGTTTATCTTCATGCACATGTGTGCTAAGCTGAAAGAACATTAAAAATTGCAGAACTGCACATGTGCAGCATGCTCCCAGTGTGTGCAGGTGCATAAGCTCCAGGCTCCGTCAGGAGTTGAAGTTCTTGCCTTAAGAAATACAGCTGAGGTCAAGTTGGGCTTCATAACAGAGCATAGGAACATATAAAATGGGAGCAGGAGTAGTCCATTCAGCCCCTCGTGCCTGCTCCGCCATTCAATTAGACCATGGCTGATCTTCTACCTCATTGTATTTTTACCTGCACTATCCCCATATCCCTTGATATCTTTCATATCTAGAAATGTTTCGATCTCTGTCTTGCATTAACACAATGACTGAGTTTCCACAGCCCTCAAGGTTAGAATGGGCTCAGTTAGATGGGGGATTTTTAACCAATTTCACGTCAGGTATGGAATAATTTAAATGCAGTGATTTTTTTTAACTATGCCTAAAAGTACATCATAGCTCAATCCTCTAAAAAGCACTTTTCAATGTGCCGTTTCAAACTTTTCGGATTGGTAGTCCAATAAACTTTGGACAATCTTAGGTTGTGGCTCACTCCAAAAAGCAACTAACCTGCAACTAACCACACTAATTTGTTGAAGGATCTGGAGAGACAATTCAGTCTACATTCAAAGCTAAGACTTAAATGTGAATAGATAGCACACTAATTCCCTGAAATTCCTCAATAGTATTTGGGGACTATTCAGATGATAGGATAGTGTGTGTATGTGGAACTAAGCAGTTACAACCATACAAATTTCAGACCATTGCAAAAGGGACATCACAAATTCAAATTCCATTGCCTTTCCAATAGACTCTCCCTGCAATGCCAGGGTAATATGCAAAGGTCTCAAACTAGGCCATGGCACAAATACACCAAGTTGTAAAGTTAATATTAACTTCCATATGATCTTGTATGGTGTGGAGTCCCTGCTGTCCCCTTCCAGAGCCAGTAATGAAGAGGGGGCAGGATCATGCACTCCAGACTCATTTCAACTTCAGACTCCAGACCACATGGGTTTTGCTATTCAGCAGCTTGGTGGTGGCTGGCATGCTTGGCGAGGTGAGATTCTAGCCTCTACCCTACAGAAAGTGGAGTACCCCTGATGGTCTTTGCCTGGATTCTGCACTGGACAGTGAAAGTGTCTGTCAACATTTTTTTTTCAGTCCTATTATCAGACTTGTTACAACATGGGCTATAGGTCTCACCAAAGTTCTCCGGAGGATTGGGGGCAGGGGTGGGGGAGGTGGGGGAGACCAGTCTGCACGGACTGGCAGTTGCCCTTGATGCACCCCTACTGGCATTAGCATTTTTCAGAAACAAGTTTGATGATCACCCATTGAATCCACATAGTCTGGTGTCAATGGTGAAGGTCACCAGGGGCCCATGTGGCTCTATTTTATTTTTGAAGTTTGAATATAAATCTGATTAAACATCTTACTGGACTGTAAAATATACAAGGGATAATAAATACAAGCTCGCTGGTTTGAAAATGCAATGGGGCGGCATATTTTGAAGCAGTTAAATCAGCATTATATTAAACTAGCGCATGCCTTTTTATGAAATACTCTCAGTTAGATAATAATATTCAATGATGAATTTTGTTAGACAGACCAGTATAAATTTGATCATTATACTTTCAAAGTATGAAACAGATAATAGTTATATGAATTATACATCTATTGTTAGTGTTAAAAAAGCAAAATAAGAACAATTTCATATATGACATATAATAACCAGCAACAAACATTCAGATTTCAGACTTGCTTTTTGCTTTTTTTCCAACATCCCAACAGTGGCTATACTTCAAAAGTGCTTCATTGGCTGCAAAGCACTTCGGGGCGACACGGGGTCATGGAAGGTGCTACATAAATGCAAGCCCTTTTTCAATTGACGAAATCTAGTAAATTCTATGAATCAAGTGATTAAAACTTCTGCAAACCAAGACAATCGTAAAAGCAAGCGCTCTCAAAGGTTGAGGGCAAGGATCAAAAAGCGCATTATAGTGCTGCAAATCCAATTTGCTTGAATAACAAATGTAATTTCCTATCAAAATGTCACGAGCATGATGAGCTAGGGTACCAGTTAGCTCAGTTGGCGAGATGGCTAGCGTGTGGTCCAGAATAATGCCAACAGCGCGGGTTTGATTCCCTTTCAGCTGAGGTAGACCTGAGGTCTGCTTCCTCGCCTTGCCCGAGAATGGAAGGCAACAGCAAACCGCCACTGACAAAAACTGCTAAACAAAACAACTCAGGATTAAGCAAGAGTAGATAATGAGCCAAGGACCAGTCTTCGGGCAGCACACACATAAATGAATGAAAAGAAATTAGGAGCTAGAGAAAACTACAGTGGACCTTGGTTACACCAGCCTGTAGATTTTCCAGATTCTGGGCTGACTTAGTGTGCGATATAGTTTCTAACATTGCCATAGTTATGGGCCGTCCAAAATCTATAAGCTTAATGACGGTTTCACAATTGAGGCATTGACAAGGTCATAAATCACATTTTAAAATATAAAATTTCCTTCTTTATATTCTACTCTAATTTTTTTGAGCACACATTAGAAACTGAAACACCACCAGCAAAGCAGCTCTTTTGATGATTTGAGGAGACTGTCACCTGGGTACAGGTCTTTACATTTTTAACTCTTTAAAAGAAACCCATGTGGCATGTATTACAAAGGAGAACTGGGGAAGGGGGGTGGGGGTGCGGTGGTAATGCCACTGCAGGACACATTAAACCTGGAATGTTTCTTGACGTGAACTTTATTGACACTTAATACTGGACTTTAGGTTAAGAACCATTTTAGTCCCATGCTAAGCTGACACAGAAGATAAGCATCACAGTTCATTCTCAATATGGAGAACTGCAAACAAACGAATTATTCACTGATTGTGACAAACTGTCAAAACTTACTGAATTTTTGGGCTGGATTTTCATCGAGTCGGGATGCCTTGGAAGCCGTTTAAAAATAGCAGCTGGGAACTGATTCTGGGGTTCCTGGCCCCATGCCCGGGGTTTCTGATTCTCAGGAGTGACTTTTAAGGGTGCAAACTGGTTCGGGTCAAAAGCCCACACCCTGCACTCTTGACCTGGCCGGTTCCATTGTAGGGATAGGCATGTCCTAGTCCTCCACAGTTTTCATGTAGTTGGGCCAGATTTCCAATGAGTTGTGGTTCATGGTGCCTCAGGGGTATCCTAGTCTGCATGAAGGACATTTTCAAAGGTAAGTTCGAAAGGACCTCCTCGTGTCGCCCATGCCAAAGTATGTCCCCTAAGCAACCCCTATGACTTCTCATGCCCTTATACTAAGCTATGCCCTCCACCCATGCCCTCTCATGTCCCTATGCAAAGTTATGGCACTTCTGTGCCCTTTGATTCTATACATTGTATAATGAGTCAATGAACCCTACAGTGACAATAGGATGTCTAAAAAACTGCTTTAAAAACAATAATTCATTCATACCTTTCTAATATGTTAAAAAATAAATCCCTTTACTACATGGCAATAGAAGTGTCAATCATCCAGGCCCTTTAAAGTGTCAATAGATGAAACTGCAAGCACTTGAAACATCTTAGCTTTGTGGAAATAAACAGTGATCTCTGTTGCCAATTGCACAGAGAGCCAGAGCTGTCATTCAAGCAATGTCTTCTCTGGGGCTCAGGTGTTTTAGTACTTCAATGGATGTCTGGGCTCTCAGCTAAGAGGACATAAAGAGGCTTGGCTGAGAGCCCAGAAATCCATTAGTCTGTTAAAACACTTGCGCCCCAGAGAAAACACTGCTTTATTGACAGCTTTGGTTCTTTGATCTTGCTGTTAATTGCACAATATTTATTTACACAAGATTAAAAGGTTTTAATTGTTTGTTATTTCAGCTATTGAAACTTTGAAGGGTCTAGATGATGGACACTTTTATTGCCCTGTAATAAAATAGCTTTTTTAAAAAAAACATAGTAGACAGTTATGAATGAACCATTGCATTTTTAAACTTTCTTTTACATATCTTATTGTCACTATAGAGTTAATTGGTTTCATACAGTGTACCAATGGGCTTGGAAGTGCCATAGCTTGCCACAGGGGGCATAAGGGGAAGATGGAGGGGAAGAGGGCCATAGAGGTTGTTTGAGGGGCATGAGGGACCATAACAGGTGTTTGGGGGGGGGGGGCAGGAGGTGGATGGTGCAAGAGGGGTATGTGGGGGTGATGGGCTGTGAGGATTGAGGGCTGGAGGACCTTTCAGTTTTTACTATAACTGGGATGAAGTCCCAGAGTCCCATGGCGGGCCTTTTAAACAGTCTGCCTCCACCACCAGCAGCCTCTGTGGCTGCCTCCAAACGTTTTTCTGGGTCGGCTAGTCTGACTCCAGCCTGCATCTGGCAGCCCCCCATCCCGGCCACCCCCACAGAATGAAAAACACGCCCTTGTGAGCATTTTCTCCTGAGACAGGTGGGTTGAGCCAGGAATTTTCCCAACTCCTGCTACCCACCTTGAGATTGAAAATCCAGGGCTTTAACTAGGAAACCATAGTACTTAATATGCAGAATGCATGGCAACAATTCTTCCCAAATATCGACAAGTCATACCGAACTTAGTTAAGTAGCAGGTAATTCAATTTTGATATAAGATGAACATTGAGGATAGTCCATCTCAAATGTCCCATGTGCATGTTCAGAATTCTACTTTGAGTCTTTCTTCGGATTCAAAGTGGCTTTTAAAATCAGGCAATTGGAATTGATCCAAGCTGTCGTTTAATAACATACATTAAATATGGAATGATGTAAATAGCCTAATGAAGTAACCCTCCTAATTTGGAATTCTTATAAATGGAAATATTTTCATTTTATAATCCATATAAAGTGTTCACTAGAAAGGATATAGCTATCCATATATTTTAACAGATGAGGACACACCTTATTCATTCTTTACCGGTGGACTACTTTTTAGAAAGACATTGTTCAGCTCCTGCATGAGTTGTGAATGTAATTTTGTATCAGTTCCAAAAACCATTTTATTAAGAGTGCCTTCGCCTTGACCTGGATACTGTGATCCTTGACAGCGTCTTAACTTTGTGTTGCTTTGTGTTGCACGAGTTTGACCTGGGCGTAAAGTGGGCCTATTTGGATCCTGTCCATCAGCAGACAAAACCTCTGAGTGTTGTAGGCAGGCAGCCAACTGATGAGATCTCCCTTGTGTATCTCCACAAAGTGTCTGATGAAGGACATCATTCAACTTCAACTTCCTGGAGTCCTTCTGAAATGAGAAATTAATTACTGAAAGGAAGGAATTTAAAATGCTGGTAGAAACACATCTCCAACTTAAACAATAAAGCTGCATTCTGTTAAAAATAGGATGTTGCAGCACAGCACATATTTTTCATCGTTTATTAACACAGAACAATTACACTCCCCTGTTCTTCCCCATAGCCCCACAATTACTTTTCCCTGCAAGAATTTATTCGATTCTCCTTTGAATGTTACAACTGAAGTTGCTTACATTCAGGCAATGCATTCCAGGTCACAACAACTCACTGTGTAAAAAAAAATGTTTCCTCATGTTGGCTCTGGTTCTTTTGCTAATCACTTGATACATCTGTCTCCTCTGGTTACTGACCCTGGGCAGAATCGTCCCAGATTTGCACTATGTTTGCTAGTGGGCGTGAAATATGTTGTTTTACCCGTCAGCCGCAATGGCGGGTTTTCGCACCATATCGTCCCCTTCCCACCTCATAAATTATGCAGTCACGAGAAACACCTCGGAACACTGGGGGGCAGCCTCCGATTGGCCTGCTGTGCTGCTACCTCGCTGCTTCCTCATGCCAGGCAGGCACACACTTCTCAATGCTTGCAGCCCAAGACTGCTCCAGTCAAGGCAAGGCTCCAAAAGCCAAGAAGATTGCAACTCCACAATTCAGTGATGCATTCCTGGGAAACCTTCTGGATGTCATGGAGGCCCACCACGATGTTCTCTATGTGCCCCCAGCTCAGGCTGCAGGAGGCCTGTCAGTCCCACCACTCCAGCTTGGGAGCCGGTGGCAGAGGTGGTCAGAGCCAACGCTGTACACTAGAGGTCGACCATCCATTGCAGTAAATGGGTGTATGATCGCACCCATGTTGTCATGGTAAGTCAACCATCTCATCACTCACAACTCACCCACTCACAAGCCCATCACAAATTCACTGGCTTCTCACTGCCAGCTCAAGGGACATCGCCACCCACTCTCTCACAAACATACCCTCACATCTCCATCTGGCCTCATCTCCTCTGGAGACTGCCTCCTCATCTTGTCCATGGCTCCACTCAGCACACATGCACGCCTGGCATCCTTCACATTTGTGCAGGACAAGATAACGCACAATCACCAGAAGAGGTCCCAGACCTGGGGTGGAGCGCCGGACATCAAGGTCCTCACTCCATTCGAGAGTCGCAATTTGGAGCTGGCCGAGAGGATGTCGACTGTTCTTGTGGTGATAGCGAGGTCAGTGGTGCACACCCACGTGAATTTCCTCCACCACATCATTGCTCTCTCAACGCTACTCTGAGTCCACTGTTCTGTGTTCAACGCAGCTGCCAAGCACTAATAATCTACACTTTCTGCCACAGACACATATGACACGTCACTCTCAGGCAACCTTGGCCCCGAACCCAGCGCCGAGAGCACCTCGGATGAGGTCCCTGAGGGCACCACCATTGAAGACCCGTCACAGCGCCTACCCACACCCTCCACCAGTGCAGTGACATGCAATTTGGTGGCACCTAGATGGAGAGCAGCCTCGGGATTGCAATCTGGTGAGCACAGCACACAATTTGTTCCACAGCAGGTGGAGGCAGGGACATCCTTGGTTGTCAGCACTCAGAGAACTGCTGGAGGCAAGGAATCTGCTGAATCCGAGTCAGATGATGAGCCTCTGGACTCGGTCCTCAATCAGTAGATGCAGCTGCAAAGACAATCACGGTAATCACAGGAAGGGATGAGTGGTGCATCCCTCAGATTGCAAAGGGCGATCGAGGAGTTTGTCTGCCTTCAATCCGATGTGATATCGCCTCCATGCCAATGCATCAAAATCAACATTGACAAGGTATGAAGGTGGATAAATCACCTGGACCAGATGGATTACACCCCAGAGTTCTGAAGGAGATAGCTGAAGAGATAGTGGAGGCATTACTGGTGATCTTTCAGGAATCACTGGAGTCAGGGAGGGTCCCAGAGGATGGGAAAATCGCTAATGTAACCCCCCTGTTTAAGAAGGGAGTGAGGCAAAAGACAGGAAATTACAGGCCGTTTAGCCTGGCCTTAGTCGTTGGTAAGATTTCAGAGTCCGTTATTAAGGATGAGATTTCAGAATACTTGGAAGTGCATGGTAAAATCGGGCAAAATCAGCATGGTTTCATCAAGGGGATGTCATGCCTGACAAATCTGTTAAAATTCTTTGATGAGATAATGAGTAGGTTAGACAAAGGAGAGCAAATGGATGTTATCTACTTGGATTTCCAGAAGGCCTTTGACAAGGTGCTGCAAAGGAGGCTGCTCAGCAAGATAAGAGCCCATGGTGTTACAGGCAAGGTACTAGCATGGATAGAAGATTGGCTGTCTGGCAGGAGGCAGAGAGTGGGGATAAGGGGGTCCTTCTCAGGATGGCAGCCAGTGACTAGTGGAGTTCCGCAGGGGTCAGTGTTGGGACCACAACTTTTCACTTTCTACATTAATGATCTAGATGAAGGAACTAAGGGCATTCTGGCTAAGTTTGCAGATGATACAAAGATAGGTGGAGGGACAGGTAGTATTGAGGAGGCGGGAAGGGTGCAGAAGGATTTGGACAGGTTAGGAGAATGGGCAAAGAACTGGCAGATAGAATACAACGTGGGGAAGTGTGAAGTCATGCACTTTGGTAGGAAGAATAGAGGCATAGACTATTTTCTAGATGGGAAGAGAATTCAGAAATCTGGAGTTCAGAGGGACTTGTGAGTCCTGTTTCAGAATTCTCTTAACGTTAACTTGCAGGCTGAGTCGGTAGTTAGGAAGATAAATGTAATGTTGGCGTTTATTTCGAGAGGACTAGAGTATAAAAGCAGAGATGTGCTGCTGAGGTTTTATAAGGCTCTGCTCAGACCACATTTAGAATATTGTGAGCAATTTTGGGCCCCGTATCTCAGGAAGGATGTGCTGGCCCTGGAGAGGGTCCAGAATGATCCCAGGAATGAAAGGCTTAACATATGAGGAACGTTTGAGGACTCTGGGTCTATACTTGATGGAGTTTAGAAGGATGAGGGGGGATCTGATTGAAACTTGCACAATACTGAAAGGCTTGGATAGAGTGAATGTGAAGAAGGTGCTTCCATTAGTGGGAGAGACTAGGACCCAAGGGCACAGCCTCAGAGTAAAGGGAAGACTTTTTAGAACAGAGATGCGGAGAAACTTCTTTAGCCAGAGAGTGGTGAATCTATGGAATTCATTGCCACAGAAGGCTGTGGAGGCCAGGTCACTGAGTGTATTTAAGACCGAGATAGATACGTTCTTGATTGGTAAGGGGATCAAAGGTTATGGGGGGAAGGCGGGAGAATGGGGCTGAGAAACGTATCAGCCATGATTGAATGGCGGAGCAGACTTGATGGGCCAAATGGCCTAATTTCTGCTCTTATGTCTTATGGTCTAAGATGGCAGCCATGATAGAGACCTTGGTCCAGGACATTGGTCCTGCCCTGCTGAGTGAGCTGAACACCATCACTGATACCATAGTTGGCCTCCAACAGTGTCAATGCAAGAGGGGTGCGGGGCAGCTCGATCTCACTCCACTTCCCCTTCTCCTAAAGGAGTCAGCCAGGGGCTGTCAGGCATCCATAGGGAGGAGAACCAGCAGCTTGACACCCCAGGCCATCCGCCCAGGTGACTCTGGAAACGCCTGGCCAATCTAAATCCCCTCTTCCTGTGCCCCTTCAACTCCAGCTCTACAGGCTGAGGAGGGTGCAGCTGGCCCACAGCGGGAGACGCCAAGCTGGCCAGGGCCCTCCAGGACTCAACCCTCCAGCGGACGCCTGCTAAGGTCATCACAGCAATCAGCAGGCTGCTTCCACCATCACTGTGGCTATCTGGGGAGTTTCATGGTGTATCATCAGGGTTAGGAGGGTTAAGGTGATGTAGCTGTACAACCTGGGCATAAGTGTTAATCACTTGTACATAATGTTCACTATTGTAAATAAACTCCCAAGAATGTCTCTTTGCATATGGTTTCTTGTTCTGATGAGCAGTGTTCATGTCACTCAGATGTGAAACCTTGTTTCCTGCACAAGATAAAGGCAGATGTCTCAGTCTAGGACCCCTTCCCTGTAACCTTCGGACCAAAGTGATTGTCCTGCCTCACACTCCCTGGACATATTACTGATGCCTGCACCTCGATGGTGCTTGTTATTGCTGCCAGAATGTTGTGGGCAGGCATCATTGAGTTCTGTCATTCTCTCTGTGTGCTCTCAGCAGCTTTAAGGTGGGACTGGCCCTCATCACTTCAGCACCTGTGACGCAGTATTCCTGAAGGGGATAGGTGCTGAAGGTTGACATCCTCCTGGAATCTAGCAACTATTAGGTCCTCTGCTGCATCTCCATGACTTGAGCCTGAGCACTGAGGGTTTGTGCGCTGCCATCAGCCACACAGGAGTCAAATGTTCATAGATGCAAGGTGAGAATGTCAGGACTGTCCTCACTGCATCGTGTCATCATCCTCCATGAATCTCGTGGCTATGAGGGCCTCCCAAGCGTGCAAGCCTCATCTGGCCAGTACAATGACCTCATCACTGGCATCCTCGCCTTTGATTACCTCATCATCAGAGATGTGCAGCTCTTCCATCTCCTCCTCAGCCTGCTCCTCCCCCCATTGCAATGCCAGGTCGGTGTAGGGCACAGCAAGCTATGATGGTGCGTGAACTCCTCTGGCGACTGTTTTGCAGTTCTCCACTGAACCTGTTGAAGCACGAGGACCTCATTTTCAAATGCCTATCGTTTTTGCGGCATGAGCCTCGTTATACCGTTGCTCTGCTGCAACCTGAGGCCACTGCACGGGTATCATCAGCCACGTCCTCTGCGGGTATTCCTTGTCCCTGAGGAGCCAACCGTGCAGCCTCTCTGGACCCTGGAAGATGTCAGGGACCGACTGAGAATGTAGGAGTCGTGGACACTCCCTGGGAACTGTGCGCAGACCTGTGGAATGTGTTTGTGGTGGTCGCAGAACAGCTGAACATTCAGTAAGTGGAAGCCCTTGTGATTGATGTAGTTGACTACTTGTTGCCATGGAGATCTAAGCACCACGTGAGTACAGTTGATGGCACCTGCACATGTGGAAAACTTGAGATCTGCGCAAATCCCAGTGCTCTTGCTTCCTGGCTTTCCTGATCCCGGCCAAATTCAGTTTTATGCCTTTGCGAAGATGGCATTCATGACCTCCTGGATACACTTGTGGATGGAGGCTTGCGAGATCCCACACAGGTCACCTAAAACAATTAAAAACAAAGCATTGAAGGGGTCAACCAAAAATGACAAGTTAATAAGCAAATGCAATGAGATTGAGAACCAGATGGAAAAACAAGACGATGTTTTGACTACGTGGTCACCTGTGGAGGCCTGGAAGGAGCCATTGGCTTAAAAATTGAGCACCACGGTCATATTCACAGCCATTGGCAGTGGATGCCCTCCATGTCCCTGTGCCATCAAATCCTGCAGCAGTTGGCATATGTGAGCGACCAGTTCCCTGGGCATGCGCAGTCTTCAGCGACACTTGTTCTCGGTCATCTGTAAGAACGACAGGCACCGTCTATAGACCCCGAGTCTAGCAAAGTGCCACCAAGAGACAGCTCTCTGTGGACCTTCAGTTCCGTGAGCAGCAGGCCCTGCTGCCCCTTCATCTTGAGGGAGGTGCTCCTCCCTTTGTTGAGCCAGGCGTATCCACCACACTCTTCTTTTTCTCTGCTCCCTGTAAGCCATGAGGTAGATCACTAAATCACCAGGCTCTATGATCCTGATATGCTCCTCCTGCAGGATCAAAGGCAGGGACACGTGGGTTAGCATGGGTGTACTAGGAACCTCTCTTGGTTAAGTCTGAAAGCCTCTTCATGCATGCAGGCGAGTGCTGGCCATCACTTGGATGGCCAGCGTGCGCTGCGCTCATTGGCTGTCCAAAACCCCACCCACCTCCGCCCCACTCCATCTGACCGATTGGCGGCAGCTTTGCCCACTGGACTGCATGCTGTGCTCTCAGCTCAGGCGCAGACATTCTCCTAACCTGCACTGCTAGGTTTTGCTGTTAGCTTGAACCATGAGGGATACTGGTCAAAACCTTAATAAAAGACATTGCAAGAGGCTGTGAGCGCCTCCCCCAGCGACTGCGCCATGGCCACTTTTCGGAAGGGGATTCTACAACTTGCCCAGTCGGCCAACTGTTCGGCTGCCGCCTAAAACACACATTAATTTGCAGTCTGCACCTGAGGGGTGAAAGGTTCTGAAGGATTTGGTGGCACTCTCATGCTTTTGTGTTGCTGAGTGTTCAGAAAAGCTTCAGAGGCCCAACTCCAGAAATATCAGTGGTGCTGCTGAACGGACTCAGCTGCGGAAGAAGGCTCACTTTTAACAAGCTTTTCCAAGTGCATGGGTGCTTTCCTCACCCTCCCCACCCCCACCCACTCCCCCCAGGATGTGATTGCGTACTTCCTCAGTCTGTGCTGCCTTGCTTCCCACCACCACCCTGCCCTGGCCTCACCCGCACTACAGCCCTTGCTTAGGCACAGCGCTAAAAGCCAGCCGGAGATAAAGCAACTTGCCTATGTGCCTCCCCACGAAGTTCAGGTTGCCAGGTGCACTCCTTTTCCCGGCAGTTGTGAAGCATGCCATTCTGAAGACACGCCGACGTGGGCAGTAATTTTGACATGGGGGAATGATTCTGGTGAGCAGGGCTTATAATGAGATTCTAAAGTATTGAAATTAGGCTTCCAAAGTGTGGCAGTGGGAAAAGTGGACCGCCATTGATGGGCAGAGCAGATGATAGAAAACTGGTTTCATGACAGTGGAAAACCAACTTTTGGCCTTCTTGCCATATTGTCTGCTCATGCCCGCCATGACGCCTGACACCAATAGGACCAGATGATTTCGCCTCCTGTTGCAACTGGAAAAGGTTTTATAAAACCATTCAGCAATTTCAACATTTCTAAAAAAAAAGTTTCCTCTGAAACTTCTCTAATCTAAGAAAAGCAACTCCAACTCCTCCAGTGCCTCCACATAACTGAAGACCCTTGACCCTGGTGCCATTCCTGTAAGTCTCTACTGCATCCTCTCTCGGGCCTTGACATCGTTCCTTAAGTGCGGCGCTCAGAACTGAACACAAGATTTCAGCTGGGATCTTACCAGACTTTTAAAAAGTTTTTGCATCACTTCCTTGCTTTTGCTCTCTATGGCAGAATTTTAACCTGCAAGCGGTTGGGTGCCAGTGAGGGCAGCGAGTTAAATCAGCAAAGAAGTATTGGCATGTCAGAAATCCAACATGATCCTGTTCACTTTTGCCTTTAACTGGCACGGGTTTGAAAGTGAGCAGGAGACCCCTTTGTGGATTGGGGTGGTCTGTATATTATTAGATTTACATGTAATTGATGAATACTTAAACCAGTGTTACGACCGGGATGGGAGGAGTGGGCAGTTGATCTAGCCCCACTACTCCAGAGGCTGCACTATTAGTTTAAAAGTTTAACTCATTCATCAAAATGGTCAATTATTTACCTTCACTTCTGTCAGACACAGAATAAAAGAGACATTAATAAAGCTTCTCTCAATAAACTCAATGGTTGATTTGTTATAAAGCAAAACATTTTTTTATACAAGTTGCAAGAACTCCAACTTTTTGGAGGTCATTTTGCTATCTTGGATTTCACTCATGTTGATCAATATTTCTCTGCTGTCAACCTTCACTGCAGCATGGGAGCAGTTTATGCAGCTGTATCGTGCGCTCCTGATGAGGAACAAGAGGAGGAGCAACAGCAGCAGCATCATCTCTGCAGCCAAATGCCACCCCAAAGGACAGAGGGGATAGTGCAGCTGAATGGATGCACTAGCCCCACCAAACAATGTGTACAGCCAGAGGATTATCTTTCTCGATATGACGGAGCAACAGTACCTCAGGCTGAGATTTACGTGGCAAGCTGTTGCTGACATCTTCAGCCTCATGGAACAAGACCTCCTTCCACGTTGATCAGATGGGCATATGTTGTTAGTGGCCGTCAGGGTCACCCCAGCCCTGAATTTCTTCTGTTTTTGGCTCCTTCCAGAGATCTGCTGAGGGCATCTACAAGATTTCACACTCTGCTGTCCACAAATCCAGTTCTTGGGTAACCGATGCCATGCTTGTCGGGGCTGCCACTTACATTCACTTTGCTACTGAGGCCAGTTAGAATTAGAGGGCCCTCACATTTTTGCTGCAGTGGCTGGGTTCCCACAGGTACAGGGGAATCATAGGCTGCACACGTGGCAATCAAGGCTCCTTCAATGCACCCTATAGTTTTGTCATTCAAAAAAGATTCCACTTCATCAATGTTCAACTAGGATGTAACCACAGGGAGATTTTCATATGCAAGATATCCTGGAAGCTGCCATGATTCCTTCATTCTCTGCCAGTTACATTTCCCACAGATCTTTGCACTTCGAAGCAGAGTCAGTGGGTGAGACAGGAACATAATGACACCTGTGAGCAGTCCTAACACTGATTCATAGGAAAGGTACAAAAGGAGCCACATGAGCACAAGAGTGGTCATTGTGCAGGCCAGTGGATTCAGGTGCCTGGACAGATCTGGGGTCACCCTTCAGCATGTAAGGCAAGGGTGTTCAGAGTGGTAGTGTCTGCTCCAGCTTTGAACATCATGGTGCTATAGAGAGGACTGGAGCTGCAGGAGGAGTAGTGGGAGGAATGCTCTGCATCTTTTAAGGAGGTTGAAGAGAGTGACGTGGCCAGAGTACCTGCAGCTGCTCACTTGGCTGCTTTAGAAACCCATGTGGACTCATCCAGGCATGCTTCAGATAATATGAATATGTGAAACTTTATGGGAACACAGTGCTAAACACACTAGACCACACCACCCCCGCCAAACACAAGCATTACCACAATACGAAATCCCGCCAACTCATTCAAACCATTTGCTCAACTCGACCCTGGTCATACTATTCTCTTTGAGGCTGCTGCCCATTCGAAAGGTGAGAGGCAACGATGGAGATAACTGGACAACGTGAAATAAAAGTCATGATTTATTAACAGTTTTAAATATATTAAGACACTGAAATTGTTAGAAACACCCATGTGAATTGCCTAGTGCAACTAAAATATCTTTTTGTCTCCTTTTCCTATTTCTCCTACTTGCGGTTACCTCCATGGTTTGAGGCAGGCTGCTGGTTATTCTGCTCTGACAGCTGAGCTGCCTATAGTAGATGGGTTTAGGAGCCTTTGAGGGCCCTGCCAAAGATGACCTCACCTTCACTAGTGAAGGGGCAGGAGGGAACATTGGGACTCTGTCTGGGATGAGGGAGCCGGCAGACAAGGGATGAGAAGTGGGAGTGCCTTGAGCAGAACCCCACTTCCTTGTGCCCTTTCTCCATCTTTCATCTCATGGTCCACTAGCACTTCCCTCCCAGCCAAGAACTGCAGGGAACTTTACTTCATTCAGTGAGGTACTAGACAATCAAGGTGATTTTTTAATTAAATAAAAATTATTTTACGAGGTGTGGGCGTCACTGGCTAGTCCAGCATTTTTATTGCCCACCCTTAATTGCCCTTGAGAAGATGGTGGTGAGCTGCCTTCTTGAACCACTGCAGCCCATGTGATGTGGGTACACCCACAGTGCTGCTAGGGAGGCAGTTCCAGGGTTTTGACCCAGTGACAGTGAAAGAATGGCGATACAGTTCCAAGTCAGGATAGTGTGGCTTGGAGGGGAACTTGCAGGTGATGGTGTTCCCATGTGTTTGCTGCCCTTGTCCTTCTAGCTGTAGCAGTTGTGGCTTTGGAAGGTGCTTTTGAAGGATCCTTGATGAGTTGCTACAGTGTATCTTGTAGATGCTACACACTGCTGCCACTGTTCATTGATGTTGGAAGAGGTGAACAATCAAGGTGGTGGATGGAGTGCCAATCAAATGGGCTGCTTTGCCCTGGATGGCATCAAGCTCCTTGACAGTTGTTGGAGTGGAACTCATCCAGACATCTGGGGAGTGTTCCATCACACTCCTGACTTGTGCCTTGTAGATGGTGGACACGCTTTGGGGAGGCAGGAGGCAAATTACTTTTCTTCAGACATCCTTTTGTAAACAGGGTTAGAACATTTGCAATTTTCCAGTCGTCATCTGGCCCCATGCCATATCTAAGGAGGATTGGAAGGTTGCGACCAGAGATTCCCCAATTTCCACCCTTCCTTCCCTGAGTAATCTAGGATGCATTATAGCCAGAGCAGGTGACGCTGAGGACTGTCAACCTTTCCTGTAAGTGCTTTTTATTAATTTTTACCTCATTCAATATTGCTACTGCTTTCTCCTTTACAGATATTTTGGTAGCATCTTCCTCTCTAGTTAACACAGATGTGAAGTGCTCATTTAGTACACATACCATGCCCTCTGTCTCCACAAAACTATCTCCTTTTTGCTTCCTAATTACTCACATACTTACCTTGACTAGCTTTTTGGATTCCCTTTTATGTTAACCACTAACCTAGCCACATACTCTATCTTTTCCTCTCCTTCCTTTTTTAGATTTTGTCTGTATTTACTATTATCTTTGATGAGATCCAAATCAAGCTTTAATTTAAGGAACAGACAGCATTTGATAAGACTTCATGCTACTATCACTTCAAATCTACTAAACATGAAATCAATTCTTCAAAGTGGATCAAAATTAATAACACAAGTAAAGATTTAAGGCATTTTATCAATTAGAATTGCCTTCAATTGCGATCAGCTTGGGTAGATTCAGGTAGCAATTAACTGCATTAATGACAAAAGGCACAACAATGCAGGCTGCATGGAATTACACAGAATTTACAGCATAGAAGCAAGCCATTCAGCCTAACTGGTCTGTGCAGGAGTTTATGGCCCACAGGTGCCTACTCCCACCATATTTCATCTCAGCCAACCAACATATCCTGCTATTCCTTTCTCTTGATGTTACAAATCTGATACAAAAATATAAAATGCCAGAAACACTCAGAAAGCCAGTCAGCATCTGTGCAGCAAACAAAGGAGTTGATGTTCAGGTATGGACCCTTTGTCAGAGCTGCACTGATTTGAGGTTCATGCCTGAAATGTTAACTTGTCTGCTGTCACCTGTATAGTCATGTCGAAAGACTGCAAAACTTATTAGGGAGATGGATGCTTTACTTTTATTTTAAAAAAGAAGCATGGAATGGATAATTTACCTTGACAAAATAAACTCCAGAGCATCAGGTGACTTCTTTTGTGGTTTTTATACAGACAAAGATCAGCTTATGCCTGAACATGTCTATGGAAAGTCATTAAGGTGTAAACAATCTTGCTCAGGTGTTGATAACTGCCCCCCTCCCTTTCAATGGAAGAGGTTTAAAATGACAATGGCTGTTAGACTTGCTGGCCCCATGAAGAGGGGATTTCAAAAAAGACATCCAGGAGACTGTTCATGATGGGAATGTTGATTGGATATCAAACATCCTCCTCTGGGTGACAATTGCATCTGCCATCAATATATTGTGCGGACAATGGAAACCATTGATACTGCTGCTACATAACAGAAGCTGGCTTGAGACAGTAAATGTCTGATTTATTCTAAGAACAGCCCAGAGAGGGTTAGTCTGGGATATGAGGGCCAGATCAAAGCCATCTGTCAGCCAGCACAAGGGAGGACCCTGCCTGAAAAAACACACTGAGAAGGTGGGTTAAGCCACTTTAACTGGAAGATTATATTCCCTCACTACAGTGGCTTCACCACAGCTTGGACTGAAAAGCAAGAAACTTGCTATTGTTTGGAGCATTATTGTGAGCCCATTACTAGAAAACTCCACCCTTCATTTTCCTTCTTCCATGAACTGAAAAGCCTGCAATGCTTTTGATGACCTTCTTGAAAAAAAAGTAACATGGACATTTGGGACTTTAGGTAATCTAACTACATGTTACATTTTTAGAAATCATCAATTCCTCTGTATGTGTGTGAGAGAGAGAGAGAGAGAGAAAGGGAGAGAGAGAGAGAGTGACAACGGGTGTTTGTACTGCGCATTTTCAGCTGCTGTCAAAATAAATGTCTATCCTTTCTCTTGATTTAAACTTAACAAAAGCCTATTTTGTTTCTGGTCTTTAAAGTCACAACACTCAAGGGGTTAAAACATTCCTCTAAAATGCATCTTGTTGCAGTCAAGCAAGAGGTGGGGAAAAGGGAGAAATTTTTCCACATCCCTCCCCGGTGCACAGCACACACCAGACACTGACTGACATGCTACATATGTCCAGCATTTATAATTTTTGTTAACGGAATATATTATATTTGTGTAGTTTGTTAGATAGTGTTATATTCTCAAATATAACACACGGGAAAGAATTCCCTGCAAGAGCGCAGAAATCTCCCTGAGGCACAGAGGTGCCTCAGGGAGATACGTTTTAAGGTTTAAAAATTTAAATAAAGGAAAAAAAAAAAGACATGTCCTCTCATGTGACAGTGTCACATGAGCTGGGACATGTCAATGAACTTTAATAGAAACATTTATTTAATTTATAAATCCTTCATGAAATCTCATCCCACCTGTGGGTGGGGTTCCATGAAAAATGTGAAGGGCGCCTGGGCTCTTCGCCAGCCCACCAACCTTAAGATTGGATGGGAAGCTCTCTGAATAAGGTTAATTAGTTAATTAATGGCCTTACATAGAAACATATATGGAAAATAGGAGCAGGAGTAGGCCATTTGGCCCTTCCAGCCTGCTCCGCCATTCATCATGATCAAGGCTGTTCATACAACTCAACAGCCTGCACCTGCTTTCTCCCCATATCCCTTGATCCTTTTCACCTCAAGAGCTATATCTAACCCCTTCTTGCAAACATACAATGTTTTGGCCTCAACTACTTTCTGTGGTAATGAATTCCACAGGCTCACTACTTTCTAGGTGAAGAAATTTCTCCTCATCTCAGTCCTAAATGGTCTACCCCATATCCTCAGACTGTGACCGCTGTTTCTGGACTCCTCCACCATCAGGAACATCCTTCCTGCATCTACCCTGTCTAGTCCTGTTAGGATTTTATAGGTTTCTATGAGATTCCCCCCTTATTCTTCCGAACTCCAGCAAATATAATCCTAACCAACTCAATCTCGCCTTATATCCCAGGAATCAGTCTGGTAAACCTTCGCTGCACACCCTCTATAGCAAGTACATTCTTCCTCAGATAAGGAGACAAAAACTGTACACAATATTTCAGGTGTGGTCTCACCAAGGCCCTGTATAATTGCAGCAAGGCAACCCTGCTCCTGTACTCGAATCATCTTGCTATGAAGGCCAACATACCATTTGCCTTCTTTGCTGCCTGCTGCACCTGCATGCTTACCTTCAGCGACTGGTGTACAAAGACATCCAGGTTTTGTTGCACATTCCCCTCTCTCAATTTATAGCCATTCAGATAATAATCTGCCTTCCTGTTTTTGCTACCAAAGTATTATATAATTTCTATCATACTGCATCAGCCATGCATTTGCCCACTCACTCAGCTTGTCCAAATCACACTGAAGCATCTCTGCATTCTCCTCACAGCTCACCCTCCCACCCAGCTTTGTGTCATCTGCAAATTTGGAGATATTACATTTAGTTCCCTCATCTAAATCATTAATATATATTGTGAATAGCTGGGGTCACAGCACCGATCCCTGCAGTGCCCCACTAGTCACTGCCTGCCATTCAGAAAAAGACCCGTTTATTCCTACTCTTTGTTTCCTGTCTGCCAACCAATTTTCTATCCATTTCAATACACTACCTCCAATCCCATGCGCTTTAATTTTACACGCCAATCTCTTATGCGGGACTTTGTCAAAAGCCTTCTGAAAGTCCAAATAAACCACATCCACTGGCTGCCCCTCATCAGCTCTACTAGCTACATCCTCAAAAAATTCCAGTAGATTTGACAAGCATTATTTCCCTTTCATAAATCCATGCTGACTCTGTCCGGTTCTGCCACTGTTTTCCAAGTGTTCAGCTATTAAATCTTTTATAATGGACTCTAGAGTTTTCATCACTACTGACGTCAGGCTGACTGGTCTATAATTCCCTACTTTCTCTCCACCTCCCTTTTTAAATAGTGGGGTTACATTAGCTACTCTCCAATCTGTAGGAACTGTTCCAAAGTCTATAGAATCTCAGAAGATGACTGCCAATGCATCCACTGTTTCTAGGGCCACTTCCTTAAGCACACTGGGATGTAGATTATCAGCCCTGTGGATTTATCGGCCTTCAAACCGACGTCACCCTGCATCATTTTACCCCTTGGCCCGCTGATCGCCGAGCCGAAGATTCAGCCCATGGTTTCTCATATAATAAATATTTGGCAAAGAATACACACTTCAAATCACTGTATCATCTGACAAAAAATTCAAAGGGATAATATTCTGTACAAGCATCAATAACTAATTTTTTTCCCCCAATCTATGAAATATAACAGTTGGCAAAAGTTATTAGTTTATAATATTTTTACACTGTCCAATATCCCTCAATATTAGTTAATGAAATCTTTCAAAATATCAGCGTGTGTTAGAAAGCGGAAAATGTTGATTTACAAAGTAACCTGGAATGTTCCTTTCACCAGTTGAATATAATGTAATTCAATTGCTTCCAATAGTTGAGTGGTTTAAGTCACCTGCTACAATAGTACTACAGTTCCAGGAACATGCTGCTCACTTCCACTCCTTGTTTTCATCAAGTTAACACATACTTCTATTTTTGGGAGAGCAGTGCCTGCAAGAGCATGTTTCCCCAAAATAACATACCTTGGGATATGGCTGGTACACTCCAGCTGCTTTCATACATCAACACATGGTCATTGATCTCTGATGTCCACTGACTTTCACACCACACAAATTACTTTAATTTCAGTGGTCTGCTTGCGATGGATTATTTCTTAAACCAGCACTGATTTTGACTCCTGAGGTTGGGTCCCTCCTGCTTTTGGAGATTGCTGCTCTTTGAAGGACATCATTTTTTGACACTTAGTTTTTGGTGGCGTCCTTAAAACAGCATTTTTACTTTCCAGAAACAATGACCCCGATTTTAACTTTCCCCTGTCAGCAAAAACTGGCATTGAAAGAAATAGAAGTCAAAGCTAAAAGCAAGGAGCTTGCAAGCGTAAGACAACAATTCAGTATTGGTTCTGCTTGTGCTGATTAATTGCTCAAGCTTTATGCTCTGTTTGTCAGGAGAGCTAGACTGAATCACTTTGCTTGCAACGCTGCCAATCACCAATTATCCTATTCCACACTTAGCTCGACATCTCTCTCTCTGTTCTGTATAAAAATGGTGAGAATAAGTTTCAATGCTAGTTCTTCCACTTATATACAGCACTTTGCACTGCTTACCTGGGATTTGCATGGCTCTTCTGCCAAAATTACAATAGATGAGGAGGGGAGTTGCAGAAATTCTCCTAGGTGTACCTAACATGCTTTACATTTGGGGCATTATATTATTCTATGTGCAAATTTTGTGTCACAATAAAAAAAGTATAAAAAAGGGCAAAGAACCCTGTTCATTTGCAACCAACAGAAAAACATTCTCAGTAACAAAGGCCTAGAAATTCAGGCAATTTGGGCTGCAGGATTAAATCCCTGCATCTGAACGGTGGGGCCCGAGGCGGGGCAGGCCTCATTTTCATGAAGTAGGACAGCTACGGAGATAAGTGGCTGCTTGCTTAACAAAGTGTGTTTGAAGATCAGGATGCTAACAGCAGCTCTGAGGATAAGTGAGGAAGAGGGGCGGGGGTGACCGATTCAAGAGGTTTTCAGGTGGCCTAGGGAGCACTCCTATTCCTCCCATCTCCACATTCAGTAACCTTACTTGGTAGTATAGAACTTGAATATTGCTGGAAAAGAGACATACTGTTGAAGCTTTTTGTTTTGCACTCATCAGGAATTCACAAGAATACCAATAGTGAATGTAACAACAATTTATGCTGCATGAGAGTGCTGACTGATTAGTAAGTGGATTCTGGTCAAGGTGTTGCCATGGAGAATGCACCAGGGAATGGTTAATGCTAAGCTTTTGTTCAAATTCAAACCAGGTAGGTTGTCTCTGATAGGTCAAGGCATTGCCCATGCTTGCAAAACTCAAAGCACAGGGCGGAATCGTCTGTGACAGCTGGTGTCGAGCATCCTCGGTGGCGAGCAGACACTATGGTGAGAAGGCCAAAAATTGGTTTCATGACATTGTGAAACCAGTTTGTGAGTGCCCGCTCAGCCCATCAATGCGTATCCTGCCATCGGATGTCGGAAACCTCATTGTAACATATCTGCATATCATTATATGGCCAGCCCACCGGAATCATCCCCTCCTGTCCCCGCTGGATTGTCTGCCCACGTCGGTGTGATTGTACGCTGACATATTTCACAACAGCATACATAAGGCATGCATTTGGTGAGCTGCACTTTGAGGGGAACTCGGAGGTGAGTAGACAGTAACGTTGCACAGCGCTTGCCTGGGTTGCCTGTTGGACTTCAAGGTTGAGGCGTTTTGGAGGCGTGGGGGCAAGGGCTGCCCTGAGGTTGAAAGCAGTGCACAAGCATGTGTGGAGTGGGGGTGTGGGGAGGGAAGCGGCCATGCGTTAGGGAAACAACGTGTAATGTAACCATTCCTCAGCAGCTGAGACGGTTCAGGTGCAACCACATTGACATGCATGGAGTCGGGCCTCTAGCTTATCTGCCCACTCAAGCAACACAGAGGCATGCAAGTGTTACCAAGAGCTCCAGAGCTTTTCACCGTTGGGTCCAGACTGCAAACTAATGAGCATTTTAGTGGATTGCAGAACAGCTGGACAACTGGGTATGTTGTACACGCTCCTTGCTAAAGCTGGCCATGGAGCAGTCACTGGTGGAGAAGTTCACAGCCTCTTGTAATGTCACCATCCCTATTCAGACCACTCTACCCCATGGCTCAACAGTGCAGTTTTGCAGCGCGGTTTAGGTGAGTGCCTGAGCTGAGAGCACAGCATGCAGTTCAGTGGGTAAATCTGCCGCCAATTGGTCAGGTGGAGTGCGGCGGAGGTGGGTGGGGTTTCGGACAGCTATGCAGTGCACTAAACTCTAGCCATCCAAGTGGTGGCCAGCATTCTCTGAGATGTGCTAAGGGGCATTCAGGTTTAACCAAGAGAGGTTCTTAGCATACCCAAGCTAACCCACGAGTTTCCCTCTTTCAACCTTTGCAGGAGTACATCAACAGCATGAAGCCTGGTGAACTAGCTGTATGCCTTGTGGCGTACAGAGAGCAAAAGTGGCAGAGAAGAGATTGACGGAGGCACCTGGCTGCACAGAGAGAGGAGCAGCACCCTAAGAAGGGGGGCCTGGGGGTCCTGCAAACACCCCAGAAGATTCAAAGCAAGCCATCACTGGTCGGTGCTTAGGTAGACCCAGGGCCTATAGATGCTGCCTTTCATTCTTGCAGATGACTGAGAACCAGTGTCACCGAGTGCTGCACATGACAAGGGAACTGGTCGGTCACATCTGCTACACCTACATAGAAATAGTTAAGAATGATTTGATTGCCATTACAGAGACATGGCTACAGGAGGACATGGGTTGGGACCTGAATATTAAAGGGTATAGGACATTTAGGAAGGACAGGAAGTGAGGAAACGGTGGAGGGATGGCGCTGTCTATTAATGACCGTATTAGGATAATTAGAGAGGGGTGACCCAAGTGCAGGAAACCAGGATGTAGAAATGGTTTGGGTAGAGACGAGAAATGTTAAAGGCAAGAAGTCACTTGTGGGAGTCGTATACAGGCCCCCTAACAGTAATCGCATGGTAGGGTGGATCATAAAGGTAGAAATAATGGGAGCTTGTCAGAAAGGCAGGGTGATAATCATGGGAGATTTTAATTTACAACTAGACTGGCGAAGTCAGATGGGCAAAGGTAATCTAGATGAGGAGTTCATAGAATAATTCTGGAATGTTTTCTTAGAATGCCACGTTCTGCAGCCAACCAGAGAACAGCCTATACTAGATCTGGTATTGTGCAATGAGATGGGATCAATTAATGATCCCATAGTGAAGGCGCCCCTAGGTAGCAGCGACTATAATATGTTTGAATTTTACATTCAGTTTGTGGAAGAGAGGAATAGGTCCAAGACTATGTTTTTAAATAAGAGCAATTATGAGGGCGTGAAAGCATAGCTGGTTAAAGTGAATTGGCAAATTAGGTTAAGGGCTAGGTCAATAGAGATACACTGGCAAACATTTAAGGGGTTATTTCAGAACACACAGAATAGATACATTCCAATGAGTAGGAAAAAGTGCAAGGGATGGACACACCATTCATCGTTAGCTAGAATGGATAAAGATAGTATCAAACTTAAGGAAAAAACATATAATTGTGCAAAGACAGGTGGAAGGTTAGAAGATTGGACAGATTATAAGGAATAGAAAGGATGACTAAAATACTAATAAGGATACAAAAATTAGAGTCCGAGAGAAAGCTAGCCAGAAATATAAAATAGATAGTAAGAGTTTCTACAAATATTTTAAAAAGAAACGAGTTAACAAAGTGAGCATTGGTCCTATAGAAAGTGAATCTGGAGAATTAACAATGGAAAACAAGGAGATGGCAGATGAATTGAATAGATATTTTGCATCAGTCTTCACTATAGCAGATACAAGTAACATCCCAGAAGCAGCTATAAATCAGGAAATGGAAGGGAGGGAGGAACTCAGGAAAACTACAATCACCAGAGAAGTGGTACTGAGTAAATTGTTGTAGCTATGGACTGATAAGTGCCCGGGTCCTGATGAACTTCATCCTAGGGTCTTCAAAGAAGTGGCTAATGAGATAGTTGGTGCTTTGGTTTTAATTTTCTGAAACTCCCTAGAATCGGGTAAGGTTCTACTAGATTGGAAGATAGCAAATGGAGCTCCATTATTCAAAAGGGAGGGGGACAGAAAGCAGAAAACAACAGGCCAGTTAGCTTAACATCTGTCATAGGGAAAATGTTACAAGCTATTACTAAAGAAGCTATAGCAAGGCACTTGGATAAGTTCAAAGTAATCAGGCGGAGTCAACATAGTTTTGTGAAAGACAAATCATGTTTAACCAACTTGGAGTTCTTTGAGGAAGTAACATGTGCTGTGGATAAAGGAGAACCGGTGGGTGTACTGTAACTAGATTTTCAGAAGACATTTGATAAAGTGCCACATCAAAAGTTATTTTGGAAAATAAAAGCTTGTTGTATAGAGGGTAATGTAATGGCATGGATAGAAGATTGGCTGGCTAACAGGAAACAGACAGCAGGTAAATGGTTCTTTTTCAGGTTGGTAAGATGTAACGAGTGGCATGCCCCAGGGATCAGTGCTGGGACCTCAACTGTTTACAATTTATATAAACGACTTGGATGAAGGGATGAATGGGGTGGTTGCCAAATTAGCTGATGACACGAGGATAAGTGGGAAACTAAGTTGTGAACAGGATAAAAGGAAGCTACAAAAAGATATAGATAGGTTAAATGAGTGGGAAAAGATCTGGCAAATGGAGTATAATGTGGGAAAATGTAAATTTGTCCATTTTGGCAGGAAAAATAAAAGAGAAGCATATTATCCAAATGGTGAGATATTGCACAGCTCTGAGATGCAGAGGAATCTGGGTGTCTTAGCACATGAATCATAAAAGGCTTGTACGTAAGTAAAGCAAGTAATTAGGAAAGCTAATAGAATGTTATCATTTATTGGGGAGGGAATTGAATACAAAAGTATGGAGGTTATGCTTCAATTATACAGAGCACTAGTGAGACCACATCTGGAGTACTGTGTACAATATTAATCACCTTGTTTAAGGAAGGATGCAAATGTGTTGGAAGCAGTTCAGAGAAGGTTTACCAGACTAATACCAGCAACGGGCAGGTTGCCTTATGAGGAAAGGTTGAACAGACTAGGCTCGTATCCATGGAATTTAGAAGAGTAAGAGCTTGATTGAAACATATAAGACCCTGAGGGGTCTTGACAGGGTGGATATGGAGAGGGTGTTTCCTCTTGTGGGAGAATCTAGAACTAGGAGTCACTATTTAAAAATAAGGGGTCACCCATTTAAAATGGAGATGAGACAATTTTTTTCACTCAGAGGGTTGTGAGTCTTTGGAACTCTCTTCCTGAAAAGGCAGTGGGAGCAGAGTCTTTGAATATTTTTAAGGCAGAGGTGGATAGATTCTTACTAAGTAAGGAGGTGATATGTTATCAGGGTAAGCAGGATGCAGATTTGAGGTTACTATCAGATCAGCCATGATCTTATTAAATGGTGGAGCTGGCTTGAGGTGCTGAATGGCCTGCTCCAGCTCTTAGTTCATATGTATGCTGCTATTGATGTTCTTGGTGAACTGTCCTGATGAGTGCAAGATGAAAAGCTTCAACAGTATGTCTCTTCTTTCAGCAATAAAATTAATTTAATAATTTGCTTTATTGGTTGGCTTAAGAGACTGTTCCTTCAAGGAATGTCTGAGAAAGTCCCATTTTTACCAAATGCCACAAGTGGTGGAACAAACCAATCTTACGCCATGCATTATGCCCCTCATTTGCATATCGAACAGGCCTGAAATCTATTTCAAGGATGGCATAACAAGCCAGTTTTTGATCTTTACCAATATGTGGGTGGTGCACTTCCAATTTGTAATAAGCATGTGCTTCTTGTCCGCCATATTAGAGGCTTAGAAGACCATTTGGCACTTGAGAAGCTGATGCCATATGGTCTAATTTCTAGATCAAAATATCTCATTGGCACAGGTGGTCAGGCTATTTACAACTTCCGACTGACCTTTGCAATCACACCCAAAAAAAGAGAAAAAAAGCCAGTCTGAACTTTGATTAATCTTATTGATCACAAGCTAACTGATTTTAAAAATGTTGAGCTTTTATTTCTTCCAACCTTAAAGCCACACACATTTAGACTGCAGCAACAACTAATATATTGTCCATTATAATGTCTCATTCTGTAGTAGTGTGTTCCATTGTTATGTCACAGCCGTTGGTAAAGGCTGAGTTGTTTAAATCCTAGAGGGAAACTTGAACAACTGCCATAATCTATATTTTACCTATTCTTTTGAGTGCTTTATCCAACAAATGCAAATGGACTCTTTATCTTCTATCCTTATGTTTATCTAACTAACATCTCAAACTACTATACATCAAACATCCAGACAAGCTGGCTTTAATCCAATTAAGCCACACACAGACAAACACACAGACACACACATAGACACAGACCCTACAAGTCCAATTTTAAAATAATTTCCAATAACAATATAGACATTAATCTCCTCATGACATCCATGATTATAAAAATAGAACATGTGCTTTGAGCACTGCTAAGAGATCAACTGATCTAAATATTGACAGTACTGATTAAACAATATTTTGATACTATTCAGTTTATTCAGGGCACCAATTCATGAACATTTAAAACATAATTAATCTGAAGCTAAAGCAATATTCAAGATAAGCCTTGTGATACGAAGTATCATTCAGAAACAATTTGACACACTGATATATAAGTAAAATGAATATAAAATTTATTTAGCACCTTATGTACAAATGAGCCATTTATCACGTGGAAATTAAGAAAATGATAATCTAGTGGACCATCTGGACATTAGGTACCATCAATTTCACAATGGTTAGTGAAACATATTTTCTACAGTGGGAATGAAGCTCCAGTGTTATGAGGGGTCTTGCATACTGCTATCTTCATTGAGTGTGGGATTCAGATCAGGAACCGATTCCTGAGATATAGTGCCAGCTTTCCATACCATGCACATTCTAGATCACTTTGCATCAATATGAAGTGGCAGTATAACTGAGCCCTATGTGAATTGCGACAACTGAAACCATCTACAGCAAACAACTTACTTGTGCTTGTTCCACTTTTCTTCCATCAGTCTTTTTTTGGACTGGAGTTAAACCCATGCTGCCAAGTTTTGCATTTAGTATCGTCGATGAAATATGTAATTTTCCATCAAGCCGCCATAGGTCACCTTCATGCTGAACAACAAAAGCAAGTTTTTTTTTACCACTGAAAGACAACTTTTCTAAGAATTTTCACAATTTAGTCAGGGTAGAATTACAAAGTCATGAACTAAAAACTAATCTCTGTTGTTTTCCAATCAAAACCGGAATACTTGCATGGCAAATTCAATTTTCCTTCACCAAATTGAGAAGAACAAATTTCTGCAGTCACAAAACTAACATAAGGTCCCTTCAGCGAGTTAAAGTTTCAGTTTTATCAGACGTTTCTCTTTCTGAAAATAGTGTACAATACATCACCAACATCTGAGACTTTCTATTTTTATTGTGTCGCAATGCATCAAGGTGTCTGCAAGCTTTTTAGTTACTGCACAAAATTCCAACGTTTTTGGAATGAGGTGCAACAATTCCTGTGGATGCCAATTCCCTGTTCAGTTCATTTTCCACCCTACTTAGCACACCGAACATCCTGGTTAAAGCTATCAGAGGATATTCTTTATGACCGTGCCCTTTACTCCTCCTTGAAGTCCGTGGCGTTGGATATGATTGATCACATCATTACCCTCTGATATTTTGCTTCTATGCCCAACCTCAGTTGGTCCTGCCTCAAAGCAGTGCATGTCCAGCAATAGCTTCTCATCCAGACTGCATACAGTTCCAGCGTTTCCCAAGGATTGATCATTTCCCCCTCATCTACATACTGCACCTCAGTGACAGTCTCAGTAGACATAGTGTTAGATTCTTTGGCTGGGATTTTCCACACCTGATCAGGACGGGCGCGTTTGATGGAGAGATCAGAAAATCTCGTGAGAAGGCCCCAGGCATGTTTACTCGTGATGTAAATCAGGGAAGCGATTGTCCCCTCCCGCGGTCAATGGCGGGCTGCGTTTTCCGCCATTGGATGTCTGGAACTTAATTTGAAAACATTCACAAATTATTATTGTGGCCAAAGGCTGGAATCACCCACCCCATTCCCCATGCCTATGTCAAATTTAAATCCCATGTCCACATGATTTTAGAATGACGCAATTTATAACTGCCTTTAAAAGACGTGCACCTGGCGACCTGAACTACGAGGAGAACTTGGAGGTGAGCGCACACAACTTAGTGCGGCGCCCTCGAGGATCCCATTGCAAGAAAGCTACTCTGTGATTGGGTGGGGTGGGCAGGGGGATGGGGATCACAGGCAAGTCTCTGCAGCTGCTTCTTCGTGGCAAGCTTGTGGTGCCGGGACTAGGACAACAGTGCTGGAGAGAATGTAATCTTAGGGCTAGGGTAACAGTGCCGGACAGAAGGGAACCTTAGGGTAAGGACAACAGTGCTGAAAATAAGGACAAGAAAGGAACCTCGTGGCTAAGGCAACAATGCAAGGGTGGAGGGGGGTGGGGTGGGGTGGGGGGGTGGCGGGGGTGGGGGGGTTGCTGGCAGGTCTTGGTAGCACAGACAGAGGGCTGCACACCAACACATGCCACAGGCTGAGAGGAGGAGGAAGTCGAAGGGGATGAGGATGATGAGGTCCTGGAAGGTGAGGGTGCAGGTGATAAGACCATTGCTCTGGTCGAATGAGGCAGGATTGGTCATGAGCCCTCACTGCCACAAGATTCCAGGAAGATAATGACAAGATGCAGTGAATACACTCCTCAGATCTCCACGTTGCATTTGTGAATGTCTGACACCAGTCTGGCTGAGGACAGCTCACACACACATATCATCGAGACGCTGCTGTGAAACAGCCGCCGCGTAGACTTTAAGACAACTTGATCCTTCAGCAGGATTCATCATCTGTTCCCTTCAGCACCACATCTTCATCTGTCAGGAATGGTGATGACATTGTGGGTGGGGGCCAGCCCCACCTGATAGGTGCTGAGAGCACACAGAGAACATCACAGAACCCAGTGACACTTGGTTTTGAGATCCTTGCAGCAAACACGAGCGAAATCGAGGTACACATTTCACCGATCTGGAGAGTGGCTTTGAAGCCAGACAATCACTGTGCTCAAAAGGTTACACTCTGCACAGGGGAGGGGACCTGGTCTGTGCTATTTGCCTTCACTTTGCAGGAACCAAGGTTTCACATCCGAGTGCCACAAACACTGCTCAACACATACAAGGAGCCATAGGCAAGGAGACATTCTTGGGAGTATGCTTACAATGGTCAATATTAAGTACAAGTGATTAACACCTGTGCCTACGTTGTGCAACTACGTCTTCTTGACCTTTCTAACCCTGCCACCAGGTCTTGGTGCATCCCTGAGATGCAGAGCAGAGGCGGAGGCAGCCTGCTGACTGCTACGCCCTGTTGTCTGTGATGACCTTGACGGGTGTCTGAGCTGGAGGGCTCAGGCCTGATTTTAGGGCCTCGCTGTGTGGCAGTACCACCCTCCTCAGCCTGTGGAATTGTAGTTGCTAGGGTCACAGGAAGAGGGGATTTGGATGGGCTGGACACTCCATGAGTCACCTGGGTAGATGGCCCCGAGGTGTGCACCAGCTTATCCTCCTCCCTATGGGTGCCTGAGGGTCCCTGGCTGACTCGTTGAGAGGAAGAGTTATCTGACGTGGGCTCAAGATACACCTCCCCATTTCCCCCACCCCCCCTTGCATTGACACTGATGAATGCCTGCAAGTGCCTCAGCGATGGAGTGCAGCTCCTGCAGCAATGCAGGACCAATGTCCTGGACCAAGGTCTCCATGGCAGCCGCCATCGTGCCAGTGTTGACCTCAGTGCATTGGCATGCTGGCACTATCACCTCAGACTGAAGGTAGATGGACTCCTCCATCATGTCTTGCAATTTGATGAAGGGGACATCCCTTCCTGATGTTCCCGAGCTTGTCTTTACAGCTCCAGCAACTGAGGTATGACCGAGTCCAGAAGCTCCTCATCTGACTCGGAATCAGCAGAGTCCAGGCCTCCAGCAGTCCTTTGAGTGCCGGAAGCCTGGGAATTCCCTGCCTCCACCTGCTGTGGATCAGCCAGTATGATGTACCCACCAGATTTTGACCCTGAGACTACTCTAGAACTAGGTCCCACCGAGGTGTATATCTCTGTGCTGTTGGAGGGTGCGGGTGAGCGCTGTGATGGGTCTTCAATGTCGGCGTCTGTGGATTCCTCTTTGGGCTGGAGTTGAGGATCTGGGTCATAGACCCCCGCTGCCGCTTCCCAGATGTGCCTGTGAAAGAAAGGAGGGATAATTAGTGCATGGCAGTGGTCTGTGAAACAGGACACATCACTCACAGCATGGTTGTCTGATGGATGTTGCAGTACTGAATCCAGACTTGGTTGACGATCTCAACGTCAGCACAGGACCAGTTCAGAGCATCACCAGCTAGCTGAAGTGCTCTATTTTCAATATCTGTTAGGACCTTGAGTTCAGGCATTCCTTCACTAGTCTGGGACCTCTCACTTTTGATGTGAGCCAGCTTGTCCTGCATGAAGACAGATGGAGAGAGCTTTTCTTAAATTCATTCATGGGATGTGGGCCTCACTGGCTGGGCCAGCATTTATTGCCCATCCCTAATTGCCTTTGAGAAGGTGGTGGTGACCTGCCTTCTTGAACCGCTGCAATCCCTGTGGTGTTAGGCAGGGAATTCCAAGAATTTGACCCAGCGGCAGTGAGGAACGACAATATGTTTCGAAGTCAGGATGGTGAGTGACTTGGAGGGGAACTTCCAGGTGGTGGTGTTCCCATCTATCTGCTGCCCTTGTCCTTCTAGATGGTGGCGGCTATGAGATTGGAAGGTGCTGCCTGAGGAGCCTTGGTAAGTTTCTGCAGTGCATCCTGTAGATGGTACACACTGCTACTATTGTTCGTCAGTGGTGGAGGGACTGAATGTTTGTGGAAGGGGTGCCAATCAGGCGGGCTGCCTTGTCCTGGATGGTGTCAAGCTTCTTGAGTGTTGTGGGAGCTGCACTCCACCAGGCAAGTGTGGAGTATTCCATCAAATTCCTGAATTGTGCCTTGTAGGTGGTGGACAGGCTTTGTGGAGTCAGGAGGTGAGTGACTCACCGCAGGGTTCCTATCCTCTGGCCTGCTCTTTTTGCCATATATTTATATGACTAGTCCAGTTCAGTTTCTGGTCAATGGTACCCCCCCAGCATGTTGATAGGGAGTTAACAGGACACCTGCTAGGCCAGGTGAGAAGGATGCCTGCTATGTGTGGGCGGTGACTGGAACCATGGATGGGATGAGGGCATGATCCGCAGAGCAGATGAAGGTGTGTGTGACAGAGTGAGTGGTGGTGTCCCTTGAGCGGGCAGTGAGTGAGATCCCTGTGGATGTGTGATGGGTTTGTGAGTGTGTGAGCTGAGAGTGGTGAGAGGAGTAACTTACTCTGGCAGAACGGAGGAAATCATTCATCGTCTTTTGGCGCTGGGTGGCTGTCCTGTTTTGGAGTGCAGTTGCACTGACCACCACTGCCACCACCTCCCACGTTGGATTGGTGACTTTGTTTACTAGTCTTTGCCCAGAGCGCGGTTAAAGGACTTTGTGGCGGGCCTCCACCACATCCAGTCGTTGCTTGAGAGAGTTGTCGCTAAATCTAGGGGCAGGATGTTTCCTCCCTTTGGCAGTCACCAATTCCCAGCAGCTTCGTATCCCTTGGAGAGTGCTAGTTCTATGCAGGGGCGTCCTTTAAATATGGCTCCTGGATTACTGAAGCTCTGAGGTCACGGTGGGCAGGCAAATCCGAGGCTGCCCCCGCCAGTGATCCACTGTAAAACCTGTGCCTCTGATTTTGTTTTCAAACAATGTTCCACATGATATGGGGTGAAATACCATCATTGGGTCAAACGTTGATTTCCCCGCCTGATATCGGACTTTGCCGATTTCAGGGAAAATCCCGGCCTTCATGTATACTAATACCACATGGCTTAACTTCTCCATCACTTTGCTAAAGTCCATGACCACTTCCATGCCGCAAGGAAGATTGCCTATCTGGTATGAAGTCTGGACAAACCAGAATTTCTTAAATTAAATATTAGAAGGACTAAATGCAATGTTGTTGGCTTCTGCTTCCACTAGAAGCTTCTGCCAACAACTCTGTCCTCTTGCTATTATCTCCATGTTCCCTACCCAGGCTGCTGGTGCAGGCTGAACCACATAGCATTTCACCTCAGTATTTTGTTTGACCCAGATCTGAACATTAAACCATACATTCTTATCTACTAAAATGACAAATTAGTTCCATCTCTACAACATTGCTTACCATGGCCTCATTGCTGCTAAAACCCTACTTGACAGGTTTGTGTTAATTGGCAAGGGAGCCAGCAGTGACATGGGGAGGGACTTTTTTTGCGCAGTAAGTGGTTGGGATATGGAATGTTTTGCCTGAAGGTGGTGGAGGCAGGTTCAATCGAGGCATTCAAGAGGGAATTGGATTATTATATGAAAACGGAGGATGTGCACAGCTATGGAGACGAGGGGGTGTGGCACTAGGTAAATTGCTCCCTCAGAGAGCCAGCACAGACACAATAGGCTGAATGGCCTCTTTCTGTGATGTAATCATTCTATGGGTTCTCCAGTACTCTCTTTACCCAAGCCTCTCCATCTCTTTGCTTCCTTCCTAACCTTTAAAAGCCTTCTCAGAATCCATCACTGTCCAAGCTATTGGCCATCTTTCCTAACCGTCTTGCAAAGGCTTCTTTTGCTTCTTTTACCATGCTGTTGTTTATTTCTGTGGCTCTTTGTATGAGATTTGCACAGCATTAGTCTGTTTTCCTCTGCTCTATATTGGACGGTTTTACATACAAACTAAATGAATGTATGCATCATTAGTACATTTTATCATAATAGGTGTGCAACTACTCTGCTAACTTGCCAATAAAGCCAGAGCAAAAATCCTAATGAGTTGCCCTTCAAAGATATCTATAACCTCTGAACTTATCCGTCTGTGGTAATACCTCTTGTCATTTTTGATCGACCTTGTCAGGATTTAATGTCTGTTTCTATAGAAACTATACAATATACAATCCACTTAAGGTCATAGTTTAAAAAATGATGAAAGATTTAAAACCGAAAGCACAAGATTGCTTAATATTTTTCTCGCCAATTCTCTAGGTAAGACTGGCTGCTCCACAAGTGCATAATTGAAAGGATATTGTACTTCTGTTTGTTGAAACAAAACTCAAAATGATTAAAAGATATATTGCATCTTCGCCAATTATTCAAGTTTCCAGCACTGCTTTTTGCTGATGAAAAATATTTGTAAAAAATCTACACCACAGATTCAAGCAAAAAATATTGAAATGAAAGATTTACACTGTCTTCTTGGTAAAGAATTAAGTCATTCCGTCTTGTTTTGCACAGCCCAGAGTCAGTAGTACAATGTGACTTTGAAGCAACCAGAAGTGTCATGCTTTAGTATCCTATTAATAATTCCATGGTAGCATGAGGTAATAATGACAACTAACATTTACAAATTTTGCTTTAACAGTTGAAGCCAAAAGCTGCTTATGTAATGAACCATAAGAACTGTGATGCTGAATTTTATCCCAAAATTATAGACACACAATGTTAATAGGGCTTTTATATTCAAAAGTAATATGTTAAAGTTGTACAAGAATATGACAATGCTAAAGCAAAAATAATAGATTGCTAAATGATTCAGAAATGTTAGCAAGACTGAATAGGATTTCTTACCTGTGCATTGAGCAAACTAGCTAACCATTCTACATGTGCATCTTCCTTATCACAGCACAAAAACCTGCAGATGAACATATATTTTGCAAATTAGCATTATGGCCTCAATCGCAGTGCCCATGAAGAAATTGTAATCATAAAAGAATTCAGTCCAACGGAATCTATTTGTCCTATTGCACTTGCTATCTGCCTGATGGGCGCTACTTACTCTAATCTCCATTTACCTGTCCTTTCCCTGTAATAAAGCAATATAGGAACAGGACTAGGTCATTCAGCCCCTTGAGCTTATTTTGTCATTCAATTAGAGCATGGCTGATCTGAATCTTAACTGCATTTACTTGCCTTAATTCCATTTCCCTTTATACTCTTGCTTAACAAAAAGCCAACAATGCCAGTTTTGAAATTTTCAATTGACCTAGCCTCAACAGCTTTTTTGAAAGAGAGCTTTCCAGATTTCCACTACTCTTTATGTGAAAAGTGCTTCCTGACATCTAGTCTGGATGGTCTAGCTCTGATTTTAAGGCCATGTCCCCTTGTTCTAGACTTCTCCTTTAGAGAAAATAGTTTTTCAATATTTATCCTATCAAATCCATTAACCATCTTAACCACCTCAGATATGTTATCCCTTAATTTCATATACCTGAAGAAGTGCAAGCTAAGTCTATGTAACCAGCCCTCGTAATTTAATCATTTTAGCTTGATATCATTAAACTAATTCTGTGTCACAGCCACTCCAATGATAATATATCTCATCTGAACTGAACACAGCACTCCAAATACAGTCTAACTAGATCTTTAAACAACTGTTTCATAGCTTTCAACACTCTGTATATTCCTGCTCTCTTGAGATTAGGGCTAAAATTCCATTAGCCGTTTAACTTTTTTAATCTGTCCAGTAGGATTTTTTTTAGTTATTTCTTTACATGGAGCCCTAAACCTCTCTACTTCCTCACAGTTCCTGGCTTTTCACCATTTGGAAAATACTCTGATTTATCTTTCTTAGGTTCAACACTTTTGTCCTCGCATTTCTCCATCTGCCACAGTTTTGCCAACTTACTCTATCTTTCAATATCCCTCTCTGTCATGGCAAAAATCCCAGAAATGGCCGAAATTTCTAAGTCCCGCTCCTTGAACCTGGCTTAATGGGGGTTTGTGCAGGTACAATTCATGGAGGCAGCTGGCGTTTAAATCACCAGCTGCCTCCTCTAAAGTGGGATTTTGAAAGGCCAGGAGTGTGAACCTTAAGTGTGTAGATTAGAAGAAGTAAGAGGAGGTCTCAACTTGGTGAATTCATTTGGGTAGCCTGGGTACTACTTTGGGGAGGTAAGGTACCCCTTTGGATAGGGTCATGGCATACCTTTGGGAGAGGTAAGGCACCCTTTGGGATTGTTAAAAGTGGACATGATTATGCATTTTTGATGCAGAAACTCATTGGAACTATCCAGCTGTCAAAGAACTGTCCAGCTGTCAAGGAACTGTTGAAGAGCTGTCCAGTTGTCAGAGCTGTCAAAGCTGTCAAGGAACTATCCAAGGATACTAGCTGAGCGGCATGGTGGGGGGGTAAAGGCATAGGGTGCTGGGCATGGGTTGGCATGACTTGGCACTAAATTGGCCTGGGGTATGGGGGAAAAGGGGCATGGGTTAGCATAGGGGATGTAAGGGGCCATGGGTTTGCATAGCAGGTGTGAGGGGCCATGGGGGGTGGCTGGAGGTCATGGGTTGGCATAGGTTGGCATTGGGGTGTGAGGTGGGGTGGTGGGCTGTGAGGTGGGGTGAGGGCTGGAGGAACGATTTTTGTTTCATTGTTATTTTTGTTTATTTAAATGGAGTGCCAGAGCACAGAGGCAGGCCTTGCGCCCAGCCTGTCTCCATACCCAGCAGCCTCCACACAAATTCTGAGGCCACCCCTGCACCACCGCCAACTAAAAATCTGACCTACAGGTGGCCATTTTTAAAGGTTAGGTTCACTGAGCTGGGAAATCTCCCAACTCGGCGAACTCGACCCGGGGATGAAAATCTTGGCCTTACTGTTAGCGGTAAACCTGGGTGTACACGCTTCTACTCATTCATTCTTTTATTCACTAAGTAATTTATAAAACAGCGAACAACAGAGGTCCCAGTACAGTTCACTGGGGACACCACTAGCCAATTCCTTTCAACTTAAGGACATAACTGTTATCTCTAGTCTCCGTCTTGTACCTCTGAAACAATTCCCTACCCTTGTCAAAAGGTTGCTTCCAATTCCATGCGCTTCCATTTTCCCTCAGTCTCTTGCATGGAGGTTTAGTAAATTCAACTAGGTTAGTTAGACAGGGCTTACTCTATCACAAATGTCAGATTCTAGCAACTTCCCGAAAACTGATATTTGATATATAGATATATAATTTCCATAGAACCATAGAAAATTTACAGCACAGCAGGAGGATATTCGGCCCATTTTGTCCATGCCAGCCCGAGGAAACTCAGCTGCCCTTTCTAATCCTACTTTCCTGCACCCAGCCCATAGACCTGCAGCTTACAGCACTTAAGGTGCAGATCCAGGTACTTTTTAAAAGAGTTTAGAGTTTCTGCCTCAACCACCAATTTGGGCAGTGAATTCCAGACACCCACTACCCTCTGTGTAAAAAAGTTCTTCCTCATGCCCCCCTACACCTTCTGCCACTTATCTTGAATTTATGTCCGCTGGTTCTAGAATTCTCCACCAAGGGAAACAATTTTATCCTGTCCACTCTAACTATTCCCCTCATAATTTTGTACACCTCAATCAAGTCACCTCTCAGCCTTCTTTGTTCTAAGGAAAATAACCCCAACCTATTCAATCTCTCCTCGTAGCTACACTTTTCTAACCCTGGCAACATTCTTGTAAACCTTCTCTGCACTCTCTCCAGAGCTATTACGTCCTTCCTGTAATGTGGTGACGAGAACTGCTCACAATACTCCATTCGTAGCCTTACCAGTGTTTTATACAATTCCAACATTATATCCTTACTCTAATATTCTACACCTCTGCCAATGAAGGAGAGCATTCCATATGCCTTCTTTACAACCTATTTACCTGAACTACTGCCTTCATGGACCTGTGTACTTGTACGCCAAGATCTCTCACTTCATCTACCTCTCTTAGTATATTCTCATTTATTGTGTAATCCCTGTAACTGTTTGACCTCCCTAAATGTAGGACCTCCCACTTCTCTATGTTAAAATCCATCTGCCACTTTTACTGCCCACTCCACCAACCCATCTATATCATTTTGGAGATTATGGCTATCCACTACTCAGCCAATCTTTATGTTATCTACAAACTTCCCAATCGTGTATGTCACATTCGCGCCCAAATCATTAATATATAACACAAACAACAAGGGTCCCACACTGAGCCCTGTAGAACACCACTTGAGACAACATTCTACTTGCAAGGCCATCCATCGACCGTTACCCTTTGTTTCCTGTTACAAAGCCAACCTTTTATCCAGTTTGCCACATTACTCTGAATCCCATGGGCTTTTACTTTCCTGACCAATCTGCCATGTGGGACCTTGTCAAATGCCTTGCTAAAATCCATGTACACAACATCCACTGCACTACTTTCATCACCCGTTCCTGTCACTTGCTCAAAGAATTCAATCAAATTTGTGAGGCAAGACCTTCCTTTAACAAATCCATGCTGACCATCCCTGACTAGTCCATGCCTTTCCACATGACAGTTAATCCTATCTCTCAGGATTGCTTCTACTAATGTGCTCACCACTGATGTAAGACTAACTGGCCTATAATTGTTTGGCATTTCCTCTGATCCCCTTTTAAACAATGGAACGTTTGCATTTCTACAGTCCTCCGGCACCTCCCCTGTATCTAGTGAAGATTGGAAAATCATCCTCAGAGCATCTGCTATCTCCTCCCTGACTTCCTTCAGCAGCCTCAGAAACAATCCATCTGGCTCTGGTGACTTATCAACTTTCAAGGATTTCAACCCTTCGAATGCTTCCTCTCTCTTTATGACTATCTCGTCCAATATCTCACAGTGTTCCTCCTGGACTACTATATCTACTTCCTCCCTATCCTTTGTAAACATGGAGACAAAATATTCACTCAAAGCCCTTCCCACAGCCTCTGCATCTACACACAAGTTTCCATCTTCATCTCCAATAGGTCCCACTTTTTCCTTAACTAACCTTTTAGCATTAATGTATTGGTGAAACATCTTTGGGTTATCTTTAATTTTACATACTAATCTTTTTTCATGCCCTCTCTTTGATTTCCTTATTTCCTTTTTTATTTCGTCCCTGCACTTCCTATATTTGTCTTGGCTATCTGCAGTGCTTAGTTCTTTGTGCCTATCATATGCTTTCTTTTTCTGTTTGATCTTCCCCTGTATTCCTCTAGACAACCAGGGGGGGTCTAGATTTGGCAGTACCACTCTTATTTTTATATGGGACATGTCCACTTTGTACAATTAGGATCTCGCTTTTTAGTGCTTCCCACTGGTTTTCCACTGTTTTATCCTCCAGCAGTGCTGACCAGTCCACCTCCGCCAAGTCCCTTCTCATCTCTGCAAAATTAGCCTTCCCTCAGTTCAAGACTTTACTCCTGCCTTATCTCTGTCCTTTTCTATGGTAAAGCTAAATCTAACTGAATTATAGCCATTGTCCCCGATATGGTCGCCAACTGTCACTTCACCCACTTGCCCTTCTTTGTTCCCCAAGACTAGGCCTAGAGTTGCATCTCCTCTCGTTGGGTTTGTCACTAATTGGTTGAAAAATTTTTCCTGGACACACTGCATGAATTTTTCTCCCTCAGTGCCCCGTATACTGTTTCAAACCCAGTTGATATGAGGATAGTTGAAGTTTCCTACTATTATTGCCCTCTTGCTCTTACAAGCAGACATTTGCCTACATATTTGTTCTTCTATCTCCCTTTCACTAGTTGGGGGTCTGTAGTATACTCCCAGTAGTGTGACTGCCCCTTTTTTATTACTAAGCTCAATCCATAAAGCCTCGTTTGTTGACCCATTTAGTATATTATCCCTTCTCACAACTGGAAATGATTCTCTAACCATTAGTTCTACCCCCCTTCCTTTTTTATCTCCTTCTCTATTGTGTTTGAAGTCTCTATAACCAGGGATATTAAGCTGCCAGTTTTGACCCTCCTTTAGCCAGGTCTCCATTATAGCAATGACATCTTGCTGCCATGTGTCTACCTGTGCCCTTAACTCATCTACCTTGTTTGTAATACTCCTTGCATTGAAGAATAAACAGTTTAACCCCATCAATTTCCCTTGCTGGACACTTTGTAAATTTTGCTTCTCCTGTAACTCCATGTATATCACAACGTCCCTAGCTAATGTTCTACCTCCATTTTTCTGATCTGAATCTGACCTATCTGATCCTACTCCTGGGATTCCATCCCCCTGCCACTCTAGTTTAAATACTGCCCTACAGAACTAGCAAAAGCCCCCACAAGGATACTGGTCCCAGCTCTGCCTGGTTGTAGCCCATCCGGTTTGTACAGTCCCACCTTCCCCAGAACCGGTCCCAGTGCCTCAAGAATCTGAATCCCTCCCGGCTACACCATCTCTCCAGCCACGTGCTCATTTGGTCTATCCTCTTATTCCTGCTCTCACTAGCACATGGAACTGGGAGTAATCCTGAGATTACTACATTTGAGGTCCTGCATTTTAATTTATCTCCTAACTTCCTGTACTGAGTTTGCAGGTCCTCATCCCTTAGTTTACCTATGTCATTGGTACCAATGTGTACCACGAGCACTGGCTGCTTACCTTCCCTCCCCAGAATGTCCTGCAGCCGCTCCGTGACATCCCGGACCCTGGCACCAGGGAGGCAACATACCATCTTTGATTCACGTTTGCGGCCATAGAAGCGTCTATCTGTGCCCCTAACTATTAAATCCCCTATCACCATAGCCCTGCCACTTGTTTTCCTCCCACCCCTCTGAGCAGCAGAGCCACCCATGGTGCCGTTAACTTGGTTTTGCTGCTTTCGCCTGAGGGACCATCCCCCCAACAGTATCCAAAGTGGTATATCTGTTAGAGAGGTGGATGACCACAGGGCACTCCTGCACTACCCTCCTGAGTCTTTTACTGTTTCTGATGGTCAACCATTCCCTTTCTGCCTGTGTAATCTTCACCTGCTGTGTGACCACCTCATTAAACGTGCTATCCACGACTTGCTCAGCATCATGGATGCTCCACAATGAGTCCACCTGCAGCTCCAGCTCCGAAATCCGTTTAGATAGAAGCTGCATTTGGACACACCTTCCGCACACATGGTCATCAGGGACGCTGGAAGCATTCCTCATTTCCCACATCCTGCAGGAGGAGCATATCATGGGTCTGAGTTTTCCTGCCATGACGTCTCTCTCGATTAAGCTAGTTACTCCCTTATGTTAGCTAGGAAACCTGTTTCTTGACTAATTATACTTGTACAATACTCTATACTTTTTTTAAGCTCCTACCTCAGTATTAAACAATGACTTACTTTAATAGTTTCCTGGTTTCCTGGAAATAAATTTCCTGGTTTATCTTTCTAACTCTTCCTTAATAATAGTGTAACACAAGCAGTTTTCCAATGCAAGGGGACAATTCCAGAACCAAGGGAATTTTGAAAGATCATGGACAAAATTTTTACCTCGGCAGGTGGGTGTGCGCCTGACCCACTTGAGTGTAAAATGATGTGTGTTGATGTTGGGCGTGCGCCCTTTCGTCAGCGCGTAGTCGCGCAATATGTCGGTCGGCGGGCGTGCACAGGAATTGAGAGCACACCCGCCAACAATTAAAAGCTGTTAAGGCAATTAAAATCTTAATTACCATAACACCATAAGATGTAGAAGCAGAAGTAGGCCATTCGGCACATTGAGTCTGCTCTGCCATTCAATAGCTCATGGCTGATCTGATAATCCTCATGTCCATTTTCCTGCCTTTTCCCCATAAGCATTGATTCCCTTATTGATTAAAAATCTGGCTATCTCAGCCTTGAATATACTTAACGACCCAGCCTCTACAGCCCTCTGAAGTAAAGAATTCCACAGATTGACTACCCTCTGAGAGAAGAATTTCCTCCTCATCTCTGTATTAAATGGGCGACCCCTTACTCTGAGAATATGCCCTCTGGTCCTAGACTCTCCCACAAGGGGCAACAGCCTCTCAACATCTAACCTGCCAAGCCCCCTACAAATCTTATGTGTTTCAATCAGGTTGCCTCTCATTCTTCTAAACTCCAATGAGTACAGGCCCAACCTAATCAACATCTCCTCATAAGAATATCCCTCCATACCCAGGATCAACCTAGTAAACCCCTCTATTTAGTTTAAAGCCCTCTCTACAGTCCTTCTTATTCAATTCGTCAGGACACTGGTCCCAGCACGGTTCAAGTGAAGCCCATCCCACCGGAACAGTTCCTTTCGACCCCAGTACTGGTGCCCATACCCCATAAACTGAAACCCATTCCTCCCACACCAATCTCTGAGCCATGCATTTAACTCCTTGACTTTATTTACCACATGCCAGTTTGCCCATGGCTCAGGTAGCAATCCTGAGATTATTATCTTGGAGGTTCTGCTTTTCAATTTAGCACCTAACTGTTCAAATTATTTCAGCAGAATCTCCTTTCTAGTCCTATCAATGTCATTGGTACCAACATGGACGACAACAACTGGATCCCTCCCCTCCCACTCCAAGTTCCTCTCCAGCCCTGAGGAGACGTCCTTAACCCTGGCACTGGGCAGGCAACACAGCCTTCGGGACTCATGCTCACGGCTGCAGAGAACAGTATCTATCCCACTAATTATGTATACTGTCCCCTACCACTACTATGCTCCCATTTCCTCCCCCCACTTGAATGGGTCTCTGCACCACGGTGCTGTGGTCAGTTAGCTCATCCTGCCTGCAGTCCCCGCTCTCATCCATACAGTTTGCAAGAACATTGTAACTGTTGGACAGGTTCAGAAGCCAAGGCTACGTCCTCAGTCCCACACCTGCAGTCACACTCTCCTGTCCCTAGTCACAGACCAAATTTGAATTACCCAACTGAGGGGTGTGACCACCTCCTGGAGCAAAGTCCAGGTAACTTTCCCCCTCCCTGATGTAGCGCAATGTCTGCAGCTCAGACTCCAGCTCCTTAACTCGGATCCGAAGTTCCTCGAGTGCAAACGCTTGGTACAGATGTGTTTGCTGTGGATCAGCTTGGTATCCAGCAGCTCCCAAATGATGCAGCAGCAATGCATCACCCACCCTGCCATTAACTTACATATCTTGCTGCCTGTTCAACCTTACGGTTGGTGAGCAGGCGAAAAGGCCAAGTGGCCTTTGCTTTTTTTAGGAAACCTCATCCACAGGTAGGATGAGGTTTCCAAAAGCAAATAAAAATAAAATAAAAATTATGAATTGAATTAATAACTTGTCCCTGCTCATCTGACAGAGTCACACGAGGGGACATGTTTCCAACAGTTAATGGGCATTTATTTATTTTTCTGAGAACTCTTCATCTCCCTGAGGCAGCTCTGTGCCTCAGAGAGATTTGCAAGTATGCACTCTCGCGCATTCATGAAGTTTGCGCTTGCACACCCCCCCCACTCTGCACAGAAAGCGCTGAGTGCTGCTGCTCGTGTTTCATGATGCCAGGCCTTAATTGGCCCGCCAGCATGAAATCGGAGTCTGGTCCAGATTGTGGGCTGTGGTCGGCTTCCCGACCACCCCCGCTGAGCCCGCCCGACAAGGGCTAAATTCTGCTCCATGATTAAAGCACCTAAACTTTCCTCACCTACTTGCTTTAATACTCTGGGGTGGAAACCATCAGATCCTAGAGATATGTCCATTGTCAATCTCATTTTTTTTTACCATTATCACTTTTTTCCCTTGCACTAAATCTAGATAGTTCTTCCCTTGATTTATGTTTAGGTTTCCTTGTATCTCTGGTATTTTATCCTCTACACTACTGTGTCAACTGATACAATGCAATTATTTAGCAAGCCTACCATTTCCTTCCTTTCAATGCCTTCAATAGTTTTCTTCAACATTTATTTGGTTCTCACCAAAATGCTGGGATTGACTGGGCTTCAATGCCTACTTGTGCAAACCATCTTAAAAACTGCATGAAAATAGCTATCCTCTCCTTTTATGCTTAATACAGATCTTATGTTTATATCCTCTTGCTACTGATTTCCTGACATTATAATAAATATATTTCTCACAACTTTTGTGCACAATAAAAAGCACAATTTCCTAATGGGTGATTTTTTTTTAACAATCTGGCACAGCTTTCTCAAATTTCAGTTTATATTGAAAAGTCTTCCATTTATCATAATATAATTGATGTCATAACCAAAAAGTTTAACAATCCTATTGATGAAATGACTTGCTTGGCCTGTTGAACTAATGATAATTGAATTCCTTTGCACTGTCCTCATCCCTCTCCCTTTCAACTTTATTCAACCTTTTCGTATCAGTTGCCCCTTGCAAACTGAATATGGAAAGAGCATCTCACATGACGCACCCTATATTCTTTGTCATACCATTATTTTACTTTGTGCTCAACAATATGACTTCAAATATAACACATTAAAACAGATTTGGACAGGATCTAATTTCAAAACTTACCACTGTTGTTTTTCTGAATAAAGTGTAAAGCCGAAGCTGTGTAATAGAGAAAGGGACATATTAACAGACAGTTTTTGCTCATTCTTTAGAAGGTAATGAATAGAGAAAAGATTTTATCATGACTCAACATTAGTGGAGGCAAAAATGCAATAAACAAGGGAAGAACTGAGGATCTTAAGGGTACCATTTACAAGTAAGTGTGGCACAGGCACAGGAAGTCATCTTCCAATCAGTTTGAAAGGAATGAAAAACTTTAAAGTGCAAATCAGCAGATAGAGTATATAAAATTAATTAAAGATCCTGCAGACCAAAATTTCTTGTTATTTGTTGTATCTACCAGGCTAATGGTTATTTAAGTGATTATCAGAGGCTCACTTAAGTTGGATTGATTGCACATTCTATTATTACCAAATAACCTAGCTCAGTTAATAGCCACTTTTACCTGAATGATTGATAATATTATAATCCATTTCAGTACCACATATAAAACGATTTTCGGATTAATCCCCTTGAAAGTCTAAAAAAGTTGGTTGGAGCCAGTTTATCCCGTTAATAATCAGGAACAAGTATTAATTCAGCTTCATAAATGGAGACATTAAGAGTTAGTACTGATAGTATGAGTGATTTTCTATACTTAGAACTGTTATTAAAAGGGAGGTGATTAGAGAAAGCAGCTTTTTAAAAACAGAATCAGTGAATGCAGATGAGACATACCATGGCTGAAATAAAGCCAAACATCAGCAAAATCTTACATCGATATAGCACCTTGAAAAATGCCCAGTGGTACCTTTTTTAGAAGCAAAACCAGACAAAAATGGATGTTAGGACAAACAAAAATATATTGGGAGGTAAGATCAAAAGCTTGGGGTTTTAAAAAAAAATCTTAAAGGACGGGAGAGAGGCGAAAAGGTGGAGGCATTGAGGGAAGAAATTCCAGAGAATAGGGCTTAGGCAGATAAAGGGACAGTCATTCATGGTTAGGTAAAGGGAGGTGGGGATTCACAAAAAAGCTCAATGGGACTGGGCTAAAAGAGTTTACAAAGATAGGGAGTGATGAGGCAATGACAGCACTTAAACATGAAGATAGGAATTTTAAAATTGAGATGTTAAGGAGGAACCAATGTAGGTCAACAACAGCAGGGCTGATAGACCAGCAAAATGTATTGTGCAATAGGATCCAAGTGGCAGAATTGGATGGACTGAGGTTTATGGTGGGAAACTGTCCACGAGAGCACTGAAGGTATCAAAAGCACGCATGATGGTTTCAACGGCGGATGGGCAGAACCAGACGCTAGGGTGGGCAAAATCAGAGGCGGAAACAGGCAGCTTTTATGATGAAGAATAACACAGTCAGAAGTTCAACTTTAGCTCAAACAGGATGCTGAGATTGCAAACGACTTGGTTCAGCCTGAGTTAATGGTCGGGAAGGGGGATGGAATTAGTGTTGAGAGCATGGCATCCATGGCAAGGGTTGAAGATAATAAATACCTAACATCAATTGGGCTTTAATAATATTTTTTCCCAGTAGAGACGCTATCAAATGGTATTCATGTCACTGGGCTGGATTTTATCCTGGGCTTTGGACCCCGAGGTTGGGGCCAGAAGGGGTCCTGAGACCATACTTGCTAGAAGCTGCACCAGCTCAGCAATTTTCCCAGGGGTAGCCTCTTAATTGGCTGCCTTTGAGCTCACCGACCTTAGGTAGGATGTAGGTGCTGCCGACTTAGAGGGCCAGCATCTCTGAAGCCTCAGCAGCTTACTGACAGTGCCAGGTCAGGGGTTATATTGAGAGAGGGGTAAGCAAAAAATTTAAAGTCAGAGAGGCCAAGCGGAGGTAGCAGACAAAATGCTAATGGGCTGGGAAAATTGTCCTTAATAGGGCCTTTGGTTATTTAAATTGGCTTATGCCTCCATTTGTGGACAGCCGATCCACAAGGAAGGATCCCCTTCCTTGGATTCACCTAGTTCTGTTGAAGGGTCATGAGGACTCGAAACGTCAACTCTTTTCTTCTCCGCCGATGCTGCCAGACCTGCTGAGTTTTTCCAGGTAATTCTGTTCACATTAATCAGGAGCCGATTGCAAATTAATTTTTGGAGAAATTTAATTTTTGCTACATGATCATAAATATATTTTACACAAATTAAACATACTTAATAAAAAGAACAATCGTTCAGAATTTATGTCATTGAATCACATGGCTGTATATTGTGCTCCTCTGCTTGGGGGTTTGAAGGCTGGGGGCACTCATAAAATCCAGCATGTGGCCTGCCAGCCATCCACCCATCTGCCTCTGACCTGTTTCATATTTTACAGTGGGCAGTGGAGGTGTCAGGCGATCCACCCACCCTTAGGCCTAATGAGGCTTTTAAGAGGTTGATTAATGGCCACAAGAATGCCATCCTACCCCCACCATTACTTTATCCATGGCAGTGGAAAACATGGCAGCTTTAGCTCTTGGTAAGGTGGAGGGCAACCTCTTTTGTGGGTGCCTTGCACTCATTGGAGGCACCTGACACCACCCTCACCCCAACCCAAACAAAGGTAATCCTTCCCCTTTTACAACCCCCCCCCCCACCCCCCGCGCTCTCAAATCTCAAATCCAGCCCCCATTGCCCATGCTGGAGCCTGCCAATCTGGCCCAGGCGACACTGTGGACTTACCTTCACTCTGCATTTCTCTTTGTCAGGATTGCCTGTAACCCCAGTGGGCCATCACTCCCATCTGGCGCTGCTGAGACTACAGTGCTGGCAGCCATTTAATTGGCCGGCAGCGCTCTGAGGTGGGACTTCCTCCCGAGATAGTGGTGGAAGCCTCACCTTAAAAAGCAATTAAGGCTGGTCTTGCGCCGACTTTTTAGCTGGGTGGTTGAGGTCCGTGGTGCCCCATAAAATCAGCCCATTGAATAGTTACAATGCAGAAGGAGGCCATTCAGCTGTCACATCTTTGCTGGCTCTCTGCAAGAGCAATTCTGCTAATCTGACCCCCCCCTTCCCTTGTAGTCCTCTAATTTTTTCTCTTCAGGTTCTTACGAAATTCCCTTTTGAAAGTCATGATAGAATCTGTCTTCACTACACTCTCAAACAGAACATTGTAGATCCTTACCACTCAATGCATAAAAATATTTCTCTTCATGTCACCAATAGTTCTTTTACCAATCACCTTAAATTGAACCTTCTACCAATGGAAACAGTTTCTTTCTATCTACTTTGTCTAGAGCCCTCATGATTTTGAACATTTATAGCAAATCTTCTCTCAACTAACACTCCTCTCAGGACAACAACCTCAGTATCTCCAATCTACCCAAACAACTGAAGTCTCAAATCTTTGGAACTATTTCACAAATCTTTCCTGCACCTCTTTCTAATGCCTTCACATTCTTCGCAAAGTGTGGTGCCCAGAATTGGACACAATACTCCAGTTGAAACCAAACCAGTGTTTTATAATGGTTCATGATATCTTCCTTGTTTTTGTGCTCTATGTTTTTATAAAGCCCAGGGTCTCATATGTTTTTTAACCACATTCTCAACTTGTCCTGCCGCCTTCAATGATTTGTGTACATAAAACCCAGTTCTCTGTGTTTCTGATCCTGTTTTAGCATTGTTCCCTTTATTTCATTTTGCCTCTCCTTGTTCTACCTGCCAAAATGTATCACTTACACTTCTCTGCATTAAATTTCATCTGCCATGTATCTGCCAATTCCAGCAGTCCATGGCCAGAAATTTCCCCCACCACGGGGGTCGTGTGGGGGCAGGCGGTGGCGGGCGCAAACCCAATCGGCGTCCCCAATCGGGTCTGCTCCAACATTTTATGTGGGTGGGCCAATTAAGGCCCGCCCATCGTGACGCGTGCGAAAGAACGCAGTGATCTCCCTGAGGCACAGAGGTGCCTCAGGGAGATTTATTTCAGTGTTAAACTTTTAAATAAAGGTTTATAAAACTTTTAAAATGTGTCCTCTCATGTGATACTATCACATGAGCTGGGACATGTCAAAGTATAAATGTATAAATTTTTATTAGATTTTAAACACTTCATGAAACCTCATCCCGCCCGTGGATGAGGCTCCATGAAAAATGTGGAGGCCGCCTGGCCTCTTTGCCTGCCTGCCAACATTAAGGTTGAGGACAGGATCCGACATGGATGTGATTAAACAACTGATCCCCACTGCCATCACCTACCAAACCAGAGCGGTAATGTTGCTACCGCACCCCCCCCCGCCCCCCCCGCCACACCCCACCACCACCCCGCAGCCAGAGCGGGGGTAGAGGACATCACACCGGGCCTCCAAGGCGTCCAAAAGGTGCTTGAGGGCTGCAATCTTCTTGCCTTTCAGGGCCATGACTTTACTGCAGTCCTGGGCTGGAAGCGTTGAGCGCAGCTGTACTTTAAATGTGGTGCCTGATGTGATGAAGTGACAAAGTGACGGCCTGGCAGGCCAATTGGCGCCCGCCCACCATGGACATGCCGTGTATCCTGGGAATGCATAAGTATCATGGCGGGTTTGGGATGATATGGAGTGAAAAGCTGCCATTGGGTAAAGCATAATTAGTGCAAATCTGGGACGAATCCCCCCACTGTCTTTTATTCCATGGACTTCAACTTTGCTTGAAAACCTATTAAGTATTTCTCTTCAATACAGAAGGCATTGAATCAAGGAGGACTCCAAAGGAACAGTGTCATTACCATGCTTGATGTCAGCATTAGCAAGTTATTTAATCACATCCATGTCGGATCCTGTCCTCACCTGCTCCTGCCACATTCAAACCCCTATGAGTAGTGTTCTTAGGTAGCAATCAGGAGGAACTGACTTTTCCTATGCTAATCCACTCTCGAGGCTTAAGCACGTTATCAAGGCAGATGCTCAGAGGGCTAATAAGCAAGCACAGCATTGTCAGAGGTGCCGTCATTCAGAGATGATAAAATCACCTTTCTGTTTAGGTAACCTTTTTGAGCACAATCAGTTCAAATAAATTAACAAAATCAGGGACAGAGTAAAAGGCAGCTCCTTAAAGGGATACTGCAAAAGAAAAACAAATCACAAAGGAAACTTACAATATCAAATGTACAAGAACCCATGATATTATTCAAAGTCAAGCAGCTGAGTTCCATTGTGTCCTGATCAACATTTATCCTCAATTAGCATCTCTAAAATCAGATCAACTGTGTCCGTGTCTTACTGCTGTCTGCAGGACTGCCGTGTGCAAACTAGTTGCCAAATTTGCTCATACAAAACTAATAGATTGATTGTTCAGCACTTTGGATCATTGAGAGGACATGAAGGCACTGTATAAGCATTTTCTTTGGGCTTGGGGGTTTTGAGGATAAATAGTAATGCATTTGCCACTATCCTTGGTCTGCTCAGCTGCCACAGTTCAGAGTGAGTATTAGTTTACACCTGCTAATGCACTGCCGCAGTGGGGTAGCTCAGTACTGATTAAGTTAGACATGAAATATTTTCATACTGGCTGTACAAGGGTTAAAATGATGCCCTTGAAAGCAAGCTTTTTACTCTGATCAACTTAAATGGCAAAAGTGATAAATAGGTTGTTAAAGTAGAATGTGGGAAGACAAATGTCTAGCTCTATCTGGCTCAACGTTTAATTGGTAATTGCAGCAAATATTCAAATATTACAAACGGGATATTGACTAAGAAAGAGGCAGCAGCAAGACGTGCAGAGCCAAGGCGAGTAATTCATTAGTTTAAGAAAAACTAATCTAATACCTAGACAAAGGAAGGTTATTTTAATAAGCTAAAACTAAGTGGACTTCAAAATTTGAAAAGGTCAGAAAATATTGGATCATGGAAAATAAACAGGCTTTGTTCAGACTCCAGTTTTATTAGCTAAAATTAGCATGTTGGTCTTTATAATCATGGACAAAAACATCTGAACCTGTGCAACAAGCATGGATTGACTGATCTTCACAATTAGAGGAGACAGGCCAAACCAGGTCATAATACACATTGATTGTCATCAGTCTAATGAGATATTACATTTGCCAGTTTTACACTGGTATAATCCTGAATGGTACCAGCAGACAACATCAAGTTACATTGTTCTCCGCAATCACCAAACGTGGGTGGAAGTTTTTTTTTTAATGCTAGTGATGAGTCAATGAGTTATGTAAGTGATTTATAAACTTTCAAGTTTAAAAGGTTGACTTTGTACTGGTTACAATTATTCGCAAGCTAGTGTGGGACATCATTCGATACAGAATCCCTGACCCAATTTGGCTGCAATTACACTGCACATTTTGGCCAAAATTTTCCTGACTCCGCAAACCTGACTCAGGAGGAAGTGCCCCAAACAGTCGGATTTCCGTTCAGTTAGGGTGGAGGGGATGTTGTTACTATCTGGAATTGGGCTCACTGCCCTGGAAAGAGATCAGAGCCAACTTCAAGGGTTGCCGGGTGCCAAGAAGAGCTGGTTAAAGGGTCTGCCTAGGTGCTCTGTCCCAGTTGTAAAAAAAAAAGTAAAACCAAAAATATCTCTCACACGTCCTTAACCCTCACAGCCTCCCTATGTCCCATCCATGTCAACTCATGCCCCCCACGCACACCCCATGTTCTTTCATACCCTACATGCTAACCTATGCCTCTCTACCTACCCCCATGGACCCTCATACTTTTACATTTTGAAGAAAAGCAGCCAGCCCGCAAGTTGAAAAAAAAAATCAATGTTTGCAATTTTACTAGATGTTTGTTGCCTGGATGCTATCAATGTTGTATTATTTCTGCTTGACTTTTCTATAGCCTATCATCATCACAGTGGGGCGCCCAAAAGTTCAGAGTTTAATTGACAGCTTCAAGCGGTTATCCTGCAGGATAATGGCTATCCCAATCAGATCATTGCTTGCTGTATATTACGCATGCCAACTTAGTACTAACTCATACCAACCCATGACCCCCACTCATCCTCATGGCCTTTTAGAACACATACGACAACTTAGTGCCTACACATGCACCCCCCCACCCCCCGCCTCACCACCTTTTGGCATAACATCTTCCATGCCAACTCACCCAGTATCCACCATGGGCAGACCTCAGGAGCGATGTTGAGATGAAATAATAAAGTTGTAAGTATCTATTACAAACTTCACTATGTTTAAAATAAAATACTTGTTGATAAAAGCCCAATCAATACATTGAAATACCTTTAGGTACTTAATACCTTATAAAAACAAATATTTCCTTCAAGTACTTAATCCCACATAAAACAAAACATTTTAATTCACAGCCCCCTCATCAAAGACAGCTAATCTTTATCATTGCTGAAGAAAAAGATATGCTGTCGAAGCTTTTTTGTCTTGCACTCATCAGGACAGAATTGCAAGAAATCCAAATTTTAAAGGGAACAACAATCTATACTGCATGAGAAAAGGGTGCTGATAGTTGGCAAGTGGGCTCTGATTGGTAGAGGTGTTGCCATAGAGAAAGCACCAAGGAAACAGTTATCCTTCAAGCTTTTGTTTAGTTGAAGAAGGTGCAATGGCTTGGTCACATCAAAAGCTTGATTGATAAACTTAATTGGTTGTTAGTGTTTTCTTAGTAGGATTGTTTAGTAATTGTTGTCCAATTGCAGAATCGCATCTAATTTTGGTCACCGTGTTCTGAGTTTTGAAAGCACGGGCTGGTTGAGTACGGTCAGTACTCTGCCTGTTGTGAACAGTGAAGGGGTGTGCTGCTTGATACGATCCACCAATTATTGTAATATATAGCCTACATACCCAGCATTACACTGGTACTGAAATTCATGCACCACATTATTCATTTGTATGGGAGGCAGAATGTGCCAGCATCCTATTAGTGGAGAATACCACTCGGGTTGCTACTGCACAGTAGCAGCGTGAAACGGCTAACTTCGGCTGTTGCTTAAATTTTTGAGACACCTAACTCTTCCAGGATAATCTGGGGTAGACTGGGCACACTATGAGTAATGATCTGATGTGGTAGCCATTATCCCACAGGATGATCACTTGGATTTTTCAATCAAACTGAACTTACAGGTCCCCCACTGTAATAATGAAAGATTGTGGACGCAGGTAAGCAGAAATAACACTATAATGATAGCACTAGGGCTTATGTCAACAAACATCTATGAAATTGAAAGCAATGATTATTTTTAGCTGCAGGCTAGCTGTATTTTTTTCAAAATTTAAAGGGCAGGAAATTTAAATGTCTTGACAGCTTGATAGCTCCATCAAGCTTACCCACCTTTTACACACATTCATGTCTACACTTAACATTTCCAAAGGGGTACCTGACCTTTCCCAAAAGGTACCATACCTCTCCAACATGGTACCATATTTCTCCAAAGAAACAGTATCATATTTCTTGTTAGGTTCAGACCTTTTCCTCAAATGGCTAATGCACACAAATTGTGTTTCTGAAACTTCAACAACCAAGATTGTTCCATGTGAAGCAGCTATATCTTTAAATGTACAGCTGCCTCCATGAACTGCAGATGGGCAAAATACACCCCCTCCCCATTCCATATTTCCCACCACCCCTGCTGAAAATGTTGGATGCCAGGTTTGGGGGTTCTGGATTCTGTGCTCAGGCAACATTTTGGCAAAGGCGTGGAGCCCTTTAATTTTTATGGAAATTCATGCCTTTAGTGTTGCTGAAATCACTTTATAATGGAGCAAGACGTGCAATATAACTGCAGTTTAACTTTTGTTGGAACCATTTAACTTGTAAAGTTAAAATGATGGTTATATGCTTTCTTAGAGTGCTATTTATACCTCAGAAATTGGCAGTTATTTTTCGCTGCCAACTGTGCTGTGCTTGTTCCCCAGCTAATTAATATTAGCAGAGTATAAGTGACAAACATTTCCTAACTCTATAATGCTCAGGATAAACCATGATTTAACCATCACTTTGTACTAGGCTGAAGTTATCTTACCATATCAGTGCTAGGCCTGGTTAACAATGACCATTGCCAGAGATGAACAAGTTAATTCTTTTGTTCTGATGCTCAGCTTCCTCAATTTTCTAACCTGTATTGGCCTAATAATCCTTTTATGATAATCAGCTTTCTGATAAATTAGCTTGTTAGAACACATCCTATCTAGTCAAATCCTTGATAACTGTGATGGGGAAACAAATGGTTAAATGGTTAACTCTCCTCAGTGAAGAAGTGAAATGGGAAGTATTTATTGTGATGTCCCTTGCACTTAATTTTTATATGGGGTGAATCAAACCAAAATTATCATGCCAGCTTTGAATACATGTGACATCACTACTGACGTACATTTAAATAAGTCCATGAATGTTAATGACAGTTAGAAAGCTTTTGACAATGTGCTGCATAAAAGATTAAAAGAAATGGAAGAACATAAGAAACAGAAGCAGGAGTACACCTTATGGCTCCTCAAACTGCATTGTCTCTAGGTTGTGCAGTCCAGAAATTGCCAAACAGGAGACAAACAGGCTGTGCACAAGAGAGGTGCATTTAAGATGTGCATATGTGCGGTCACATGACAGTCTTAAAGGGGCCAAGCAGTGCAATAAACACAGCATAGGAAAATTAGCAGGAATTCTGATCTCGAACCTTCTCCACCATTCAATACTACCATGGCTGATGCTCATCTCCACTTTCATGTCGACTTCCTATATACCGTGATTCACTGGGAGACCTAAAATCTATATTAGTTTGAATATGCTCAATGACACAGCACCCACAATCCTCTGGGATAGAGGATTCCAAATACTCACAACTGTTTGAGTGAAGAAATTTCTCCTCCTCAGTCCTAAATGATTGGCCCCTTATCTTGAGACTGTGCCCCCATGTTCTAGATTTCCCAACCAGGGGAAACAATCTCTCAATACCTAACTTGTCAGGCTCCTTCAGAATCCTGCACGTTTCAATGAGATCACCTCTCAATCTTCTAAACTCCAGAGAGTAAATACTGTTGTAATACAGGGAAACAATGCAACAGATTTACATACAGTCAGGTCCCACACATAGCAATGCAATGCCAATCAGGTAATCTGCTTTAGCAATGTTGGTTGAGAGATAAATATTGACCAGGACATCAAGAGAACTGCTCTGCACTTTTTTGACTAGTGCCATGGGATCTTTTGCATCCACATTTGCTTGCAAATGAGGTCTTGCTTTAATGCCTTACCTGAAAGATGGCACCAATGACAGTGCAGTACTCCCCTGGTACCATAATGTTCTTATACAAGACTGTGGTTAAGACTCATTTAGAGTACTGCCATGGTCATTAGAATGATCCCTAGTTTAAAAGCCTTCATTTATCAAATTAGGCTAGTCAATTGGGTCATTTTACTCTTGAAAAAACATAGGTTTTGGGGTGAATGGACTAATGTCTTTTGGGTGACTGAAGTCCATCTGTTCTGTTATGTAAATATAAGAGATGGTACAATTTAAAAGACAAATGAGTTCTTCCTGATGTCCTAGCTAAGGTTTCATCGCTAAAACAGATTGTCCAGTTATTGTCATGTTGTTGTTTGTGGGACCTTGCTGTGCATAAATCAGCTGCTTCATGAGCTGGATAAACATTGAATTAGGTTAGATGTGAGGAAGTTTTCCTTTAGGCAGAGGGTTATCAAAACTTAGAATAAGTTATCGACTTGTGAGGCGAGTGCAGATTTGCTGACAATAATTTAAAAAGGAGCTGGATGAGTTCCTCGCTGTGTCCAATGTAAATGTGTAAAAGATAGGCAAGATGCTGAGTACATATCTCATGGCCTCTGTAATTTCCCAAACTCATTTTGATCACCTAAAGGTGATTGGAGAGGAATTTTCGAGATTTTATTCCCTGAATTGGCCTGGAGACATTTTAATCTGTTTTTTTTTCCCACTTCTTCCAGAAGATTACACAATGAAAGAGAATTATGTTGCTTAGTTAAGTTGGCTTTTGTGTGTTTGTTTGTTTGATATTGTGCTGTGAATGCAAATAGGATTAAATTGCATTTTGTGTAGGTGTAGCTGCCAAAGCAATTTGCACAAATAAAACATTACCTCTCATGTCTGAACTTGTGTTCTCTCCTCAATTGCAAAACATCCTTACCTACTCGGAGGCTTCAGTTTCTTTTTCAGGCCAAGGTAGAGTTTTAAGGATTTCACAGGAACTTCTCTTTCTGTTTTATTGCTCTGAAAAAGTTACACATAATTAGTAAATTGAAAAGACTTTGGTCATTAATGTTTAATAGATGATTAAGGCTGGCAATCCCAAAAGGGCAACCTTGTTCTCATTTGTCACGTCAACCTCTAATTGTCAATGTATTATAACTAAGTCAGAAATTTGCAGAACTATTGTGTGTTCCAGCCTTAAACACGCCATGAAAGGAGGGGGACTCTGTGCACTTGTTCATATAAAACTAACGGCATCAGTAATAATTTGTAGTTCTGTAAGGACGTGCAGCCTATTGAACCAAAGTTGTTAGAGAAACCGGTCAGATCGCACTAATTTTATTTTTAACGTGCAGGTTTAGGGCTATAGAACTCTACATCACAGGAGGAGGACATTCAGCCCATTTGTGCTTTTTTTGCTAGAACTCTAGATTTGAATTTAAGCTCAAAGCAATGGTGCTTTAACTAACACAACAAAAACAGGTTTCTGTTTATTAATTTGGAACATATTAAAAGTTAGCTAGATGTCATGTCTCCTTTCTCCTTCAGCAATAAATTTTAAAGCATAATATGTGGTGAAGTAGTATATATTGCCCATCCCTAATTACCCTTGAGAAGGCGGTGAGCTGCCTTCTTAAACTACTGCAGTCCCTGCAGTTAACATGTTCCTCTGGGATTTGAGAAGGTGGTGGTGAGCTGCCTTCTTGAACCGCTGCAGTCCATGTGATGTAGGTACACCCACAGTTCTGTTAGGGAGGGAGTTCCAGGATTTTGACCCATCAACGATGAAGTAATATCGATATATTTCCAAGTCAGGATGGTGAATGGCTTGGAGGGAGCTTCCAGGTAATGCTGTTCCCACGTGTCTGCTGCCTTTGTCCTTCTAGATGGTAGTGGTTGTGGGTTTGGAAAGTGCTGTCTAAGGAGGCTTGGTAATTTCCTGCAGTGCATCTTGTAGATGGGTGCCTTGTAGATGGTGGACAGGCTTTGGGGAGTCAGGAGATGAGTTAATCGCCGCAAGATTCCTAGCCTCTGAACTGCTCTTATGGCCAAAATTCTGTTCCTGGTCAATGGTTAGATTCTCTCTTGTTGGAGGTGGTCATTGCCTGACACTTGTATGGCGCGAATGTTACTTGTCACTTGTCAGCCAAAGCCTGGATATTGTTCAGGTCTTGCTGCATTTGGACATGGATTGCTTCAGTATCTGAGGAGTTGCAAATTGTGCTCAACATTGTTTAATCATCAGTGAATATTCCCACTTCTGACCTTATGATGGAAGGAAGGTCATTGATGAAGCAGCTGAAGATGGTTGGGCCTAGGACACTACCCTGAGGAACTCCTGCAGTGATGTCCTGGAACTTGGATGACTGACCTCCAACAACCACAACCATTTTCCTTTGTGCTAGGTATAACTCCAAACAGCGGAGAACTTTCCCCCTGATTTCCATATAGTCCAGTTTTGCTCAGGCTCCTTGGTGCTACACTTGGTCAAATGCTGACTTGGTGTCAAGGGCAGTCACTCTCACCTCACCGCTGGAGTTCAGTTCTTTTCTCCATATTTGAATCAAGGCTATAATGAGGTCAGGAGCTGAGTGGCCCTGGCAGAGCCCAACCTGAGCATCAGTAAGCAGGTTATTGCTAAGCAAGTGCCACTTAATAGCCCTGTCCCTGACCCCTTTCATCGCTTTATTGGTGATCAAGAGTAGACTGGTGGGTGGTAATTGGCTGGGTTGGATTTGTCCTGCTTTTTGTGCAAAGCATATACCTGGGCAATTTTCCACATAGCCGGGTAGACGCCAATGTTGTAGCTGTACTGGAACAGTTTGGCTAGGGGCGCGGCAAGTTCTGGAACATAAGTCTTCAGTACTATTGCCAGAATATTGTCAGAGCCCATAACTTTTGCGGTATCCAGTGCCTTCAGCCATTTCTTGATATCACGTGGAGCAAACTGAATTGGCTGAAGACTGGCATCTGTGATGCTGTGGACCTCCTGAGGAGGCCAAGATGGATCATACATTTGGCACTTCTGGCAGAAGATTGTTGCAAATGCTTCAGTCTTATATTTGCTCTGATGTGCTGGGCTCTCCCATCATTGAGGATGGGGATATTTGTGAAGCTTCCTCCTCCTGTGAGTTGTTTAATTGTCTACCACCATCAACAACTGGATGTTGTTTTTAGCTATGCCTGGTGGTACACCTGGCTTGCCCTCCTGCACCCTTCATTGAACAAGGGTTGATCCCTTGGCTTGGTAGTAATGGTAGATTGGGGGATATGTTAAGCAATGAGGTTATAAATTGTGGTTGAATACAATTCTGCTGCTGTGGATGGCCCACAGCGTCTCATGGATGCCCAGTCTTGAGTGCCAGATTTGTTCAAAATCTACCCCATTTAGCACGGTGTTAGTGCCACACAACAGGATGGAGGCTATCCTCAATGTGAAGAGGGGGCTTCGTCTCCACAAGGACTATGCGGTGGTCACTCCTACCGATACTGTCATGGACAGATGCATCTGCGGCAGGCAGGCTGGAGAGGGTGAGTATGTCAAGTATGTTTTTCCATCTTGTTGCTTCCTTCACCACTTGCTGCAGACCCAATCTAGCAGCTGTGCCTTTTAGGACATGGTTAGCTCGGTCAGTAGTGGTGCTACCGAGCCACTCTTGGTATGATGATACATTCTGCGCCCATGCCACGCTCAATGCTTCCTCCAAGTAATGATCAACATGGAGGAGCACTGATTCATCAGCTGAGGGATTGAGGGGTTGGGGGTGTGGGGCAGTGGCGGTACATGGTAGTCAGCAAGAGGTTTCCTTTCATTTGTTTGACCTGATGCCATGGGGTCCAGAGTCGATGCTGAGGACTCCCAGGGCAACTCCATCCTGACTGCATACCACTGTACAACTACCTCTGCTGGATCTGTCCCTCCCATGGGACAGGACATACCCAGGGATGGTGATAGTGGTGTCTGGAACCTTATCTGTGAGATATAATTTCATGAGGATAACTATGTTAGGCTGTTGCTTGACTAGTCTGAGAGTTAGCTCTTCCAATTTTGACATTCGCCCCCAGATGTTAGGGAGGATGGTCAACAGGGCTGCGCTTGCCATTGTCATTTCCGGTATATAGGTCAATACTGTGTGGTGTGCCCGGCTCCAATTCCTTTTTGGCAAAAATATTGGAAAGAACTGGAGTATGCTATACCACTGCTCAAGAAAGTGGAAAGAGATAGTCCGGGAAATTTATAGGCCAGATAGTTTAATCTTAGTTATGTATAAACTTCTATGAGTAAATCTTTAATGGAACATAGATTATAGAATCTAACATGAATGTTAACACAGCATTCTCAATTCTCAACGATCAAAATTAATCAATGATAAATCAGAAGCATCAGCCTCCATGCCCAACTTTCTTCTCACTGAGTGTGGAGCCTCACGTCATTTAATCTGTGGAATCTGTAATATGGTATAAATTTAGGGAACAATTTAATAAACGGGCTCATCAGCATGTGTTTATAAAGAGCATATTATACTCAATAAATGTTGTTTTAAGATGATGCCAGTGAGGTAATAGGTAAGTGGAGTACAGTTAGTAAAAAGCACAGTAAGTAAAAAGCAATATACTGCAGATACTGGAAACCTGGAACAGAAACAGAGGTTGGAGGTGCTCAGCAGCTCAGGCAGTATTCATTAAGAAAGCACAAGACAATTGGCATTTCAGATATAAAACCTATTTTCAAAACTAAATGGAATCTGTGGATGTTGTAAATCTGGATTTTCAGAAGGATTGTGATAAAGAAAAGACTGGTGAAATGTAAAGCATGTGGTATTAGATAATGTAGCTGCATGAATGGATGGAGGGTGAGGGGGAGAGTAAAGATAAAGGGATGTTTTTCACAACAGTGGTATGTGTGTAGTCATGTGATCCCAGAGATCCATACTATTTTTTTGACATAAATGATTTAGGTAAAGATGCAAAAGGAATGGTAGCGATGTTTGTTGATATACCAGATTAGGGACCCCGGCAAATTGTGAGGAAGATTGCAGGAGTTTACTGGGAGGCTGGACAGGTAGATGCAGTTTGTAAGAATAGTGAAAGGAAGCATATCAAATTGAAGGAGCAAAGCCATCTGGAAGTGCAGATATATCAGTTTTTATAGATGAATATGCAAGGAGAAAAGGCCATAAAAAGGCAACCAAGATTTGTTTATTTATAGAAGCAAATACAAAAGTAAGACAGTGATGTTGAATTTGTACTTAATTTTGGTCAAGTCAGAGTTGGAGTATTACTCGCATGTTCAGGCACTGTGTTATAGAAAGTAAATAGAACAATGAAAAGCGCACTGTGAAGATTCATAGAGAAAGAATAAAGTCATGCAAAATTGTATTTTTTTCAAAAAACTAGGGTAGACTATTAAGGGGGATTTAATGTTAGTTTTAAAAACTATGCAAGGTTTTAAGAGTGCATAGAGTGAAAAATTGTTGCACTGAGTGGCAAAATGTACACAAGGAGATATAAACTATATTATGGGCAGAATCTTACGGAGTCGGCGAGCGGGGGCAACTCCCGACATCACCGCACCCAATTTAAATTTTCTGCAAGGCGGATGCACAGTAAAATCAGCTGCATGCCCGCCAACCTGTCAATGGTCAATTGAGGCCATTGACAGGATCAATTAAGTAATTAAAGGACCTGCCCGTCCAACCTTAAGATTGGTGGGCAGGCCAGAAGCCCCGATGGGAACTAGAAAAGAACATGAAACCTCATCCACGGACGGGATGAGGTTTCATGTAGGCTTTAAAAAATTTTAAAGATTTTGTAAAAATTATGGACATGTCCCAACTCATGTGCCTTTGTCACGTGAGAGGACATGCAAGGGATTTGTTTTTCTATTTTTAATATTTTTGAAAGCAGAGACAATCTCTGAGGCTGCGCTTAGCCTCAGGGAGATGAGTGCGCTCTTTCATGCGCATGCGCGAAAGAGCGCACTCTCGATTTTGGGATTCCCCGCCTGCCTGCACAGAGAGTGCATAGCACTCCCTGCGGATGTCACGCTGGGCGGGCCTTAATTGACCCACCCATGTAAAATGACGCCGCACCTCCGATCGGGGGCGCCGATGAGAAGCGCGCCTGTACGCGCCCGCCCTTCAACTTCCCCCTAACGGGGGGAAAATTCAGCTCTATGAATATGAAAATTGTTCAATTATCATAATTAGGGATTTTGTGGGTACAGCATACTGGTTATATTTACTGAGCTAGTAATCCAATGTCATGTAGTAATAACCCAAAGAATGCAAGCTGAAATCCCACCACAACAATTGGATAATTTAAAATCAGTTTCTTTCAAAAAACTCTGTGGGGCTCAGTGTCAAATTTTGTTAGCTAACCCTGCTTTGAAGTGCCTTGGCACATTTCATTACATTAAAAGTGCTACATAAATGCAAGTTGTTGAACTGAGGGCAACAATAGGATTTCTATGGATAGATGAATTAAGATATGCCGAATGGCCATCCTCAGCCAGAATAATCTTGTGAGCTCAATATACATATTAGATCGATTGAACAAACCTGCAGTAAAACTACTATAACTTATAGCACAGGGTGAGTTTAATTATGCCCATTGGAGTTCAGAAGAATGAGAATGATCTTATTGAATTAGGTAAGATCCTGAGGGGATTTGGCAGAGAATATCCCAGGTGGATGTTTCAACTTGTGGGACTAGAACCGGGGGACACAATTTAAGAATCAGAGGTCTACCCTTTAAGATGGAGATGAGAATTTTTTTTTTCTCTCAAAAGGTTGTTAGCATATGGAATTCTTTTCCCCCGAAAGCAGTAGAGGCTGGGTCATTGAATTCATTCAAGGCTGAGTTAGACAGGTTCTTGATAGACAAGGAGATCAAGGGTTAGGGCTGCAGATAGGAAAGTAGAATTGAGACTACAACCAGATCAGTCATGAACTTATTGACTGGCAGACCATGTTTGAAAGGTTGAATGGCCTATTCCTGCTCCCAAGTCCTATGTTCCTTTAATTAATTCAACTTCAGATGGATGATGTTGAGCCAAGGCAAGAACTAATGAAATAAAATGCTGATTATGATTAAATGAAACAAAAACATCATGATAGTATAGTTAAAGTGAAGAACTTCCACAGCAGACAACAACAGAATTATTCCTAGAATCACTTCTTTCCTTCACTCTGGAGTTTCTGCAGGTTCGAAATAAACAAATTAAGAGCAAAGACATGTGCACACAGCAATTGCATGTTTCTTACGCATGCAAACAACCATCAAGTTTTCCAATAAAAGGAAAAAAAGAGCAAAGGAAGCAGCACCAACCACGAAGGGAAGAACCTTATTAAATTATCAGTTCAATAACAAGAATCTCTCAAGGAACAGTGTTCTTCTTGGTCCTTAGGTTGTTATTAATTCTCATTTATATGCGAGTAAAAGAGGAAAAAACATGCTTTCCTCATCACCTGTTTTGTGTTTCATCTTTTGAAGTAAACACCTTCCATTCTTTTCCTTTAATTTGGTGAATATGCATACTCTCCTCCCATAATAACTGATTTGCAATTCTGTAGTGTTTTGGACAGGAGGAGGTTAACTTAAACAGCACTAATTTCTCCTCTCACCACCTGTCCATAAACAGGAAGGTGTTTTGATTTGTTTCCCCCTTTATAAGTGGTGGGGTATTTCCCACCCCCTCAGTTTTGGTGTGATCCAGTTTTCTACTCATAACCCCACAGTAAACTCAAGATAGGATGAACCCAAAGTGTTAGTTCATTTGCACACACTCAAAACGTGAAAGGAGGGTCACAACATCGCTTCCACACTCAGACAATAGAAAGAGGGATAGAGAAAAGAAGGTTTTACAGTAGCGACAGAAAAATGAAACATTGTTTCACATGGGTTCCAGAGTCCAGGATCAAAATCCAAAGAGTATTCCTTCACGAAAGTTGGTGGGTTGTAAACTGATGCTGGATAATTTGCTTTTTCAGTGGTATTGACTTTATACAATGAGATAGGCATGCAGAGATGAATCAGTCTTGTAGGCGATGGCACCGAATTTCCAGCAGAAGCAGTGCAGATGGGGGCCAGGTATTCAAGCTGGGCATAGATCCTTGGCTGTGAAGCTAGTACTTAGATGTCAAACAGCAGACTGAGCTATGCAGTTCAGCAAGGCAATGTTACTTGTTCCACAAGTCAGAAGACCATGTCACATGATTCCCACCTCTCCACCAGGCCTTTGACAAAAGAAGTTTATCCATCTTCTGGCTTCCAAAGACTGTTAAATGTCTCAGCCATTAGGAATTGAAAGTAAAGTTACTGGACCTTTGTCTTAGGAGACAATCCATTCTCCTGTTGGCCAGCCTGGGTTATTAAATGCAGATGGCCTTCGTATAGCTTTCTTTGAACTTGGACTGTGCAGTTCATAGGTGGCCATTAGTGACTCCTCAAGATAACAAGGTATAAGTTTTCCTAAGACTGCCAGGTATCTTCCTTTTGTTTGAGGGTCACAGACAGACATAGGTTCGACCATTTTAAACATCTTTGTTCAATTTAAAACTTTAGAAATAGCAATGAGCAGATCTATAGATACATATTTACAAAAGTATACGGTATGAGCTCCTAGTCCCTCAAACTGGCCAAAGGAGTTTAAAACTGCCAACTTAACCTCCAAATAGTATGGTAATCCTTAGGTATAGATAAAATTTTGGGAAGGCTTAATTTACAATTTTAAAATACTGGCAAATAAAACACTTCTGTTTATAACATGATGAGATTGCCTTGCCACTAATAATCAGTGAAAATGAGAGCCAAAGCTAAATTAACAGTTTATTTTAATCATATTCCTAATTAATAGTTGAGTTGTGCTTATTTATACGCAGAAAATAATTTATATGAGAAAATAATATTGACCATGTTTCTCCAACACCTGCTTGGAAAATGCTGTGCATGTTTTGTTTGCTAAATGTCAATGTTTATTTATAAAGTCATTTAAATGATCATTTTAAAAAAACTATTACATCTGTGCCCTTAAAATGTCCTACAAAATTTTGTTTTCTTTTGGTTCACCTTTGGTAGAAATGGTAGTGTGATAAATGAGACAATGTTATTATATTTGCATATAATGAGAGAAATTTAGCGTCAGTGTGGAGGTTTAGAATCAGTAAAGGTTGGGCAGCTTTCTACTTGGAATACTTTGGTGGATGACTCTTAGATTTTCAGAATTGTGTAGTCTCTACACCTTATTCAAAATGGCGCCAGGACCCTGGATCCAGAAGTCCTGTATCCAATTCCAACAGATTCCATTTTTGCCGGTAGGGGAATGGGACCGGGATATGACTCACACATGGAGGAAACCCGAACCTTGAAGGGCCATTTGACCTCAGTGCTGAGTTTAAACAGGCCCCATTTATGCTGGAACGAGGGCCTTATCCTGCAGCAGGTGGCATATTATTTGTTAAAGTAGACATAAATGCTCATAAAAGACAAGATATGGTCTGTGGAATATCGAACTGTGAAGTTATTTAAAGCCTCAGCCCTTTAAATTTTGGAAAAAATAGATTTTAAAGTGGATGCAGACTCTTTTAAATCATGCTGCAGCAATGCATTGGAAGTGGGTGGAACAGAAAATTGGGAGTTGTCTCAAACATCTCACACCAGTTCTGAAAATGAGTCCTCTCTCTCTCTTGACCTACAGTATGCCTTTACTTAATATCTAGGTAATTTTCAACCACCTTCAGCTGCTTCATCAATGACCAATAAAGTCAGAAGTAGGGAGCCTGCTGATGATTGCAAAGCGTGCTGTTCCATTCGCAATCCCTCAGATACTGAAGCAGTCCATGCCTGCACGCAGCAAGACCTGGACAACATTGAGGCTTGGGCTAGTAAATGACAAGTAACATTCACACCACTAACGTGGTGGGCAAAGAGCAAGTCCAATGAGAGTCAAACAAACCATATTCCCTTGACATTCAATGACATTACCATAGCTGTTCCCCCACCATCAACATTCTGGAGGTCACCATTGAGCTAAAAATACTTAAATTGCCAATCTGTCTCCTGGGAATGAGTTGGCTGTCTGCCCCTTGTCTTGTCTCTGTTAAATCCAGAGGTACATTAGAGTCAGCATTTAAAAAAAAAAATCTCCTGCTCCCAGCCCATATGTTTTTGTATAATAAACTTCCTGCCAATAACTTGACCAAACAATTAATGCAAAATGGACATACACACCTTCACATCCTTGTAAAGGAGCAGCTTTTCATCCCGCAGGACAAAGTAACGTTCCTGAAATTTATTTCCAGATAACAATTTACATGGCTCTTCTCTCCATTTCAGAATCCCTGCTTTCCCAAGATCTTTGATATTCTCTGCTGTGAAATAAAAAGTGAACCTGCAGTTACTTTCCATACTCGTCCCACACTAGCTAACCTGCTTAGCTGTTTGAAAATACATTGCATTTACATTCTTAGCTGTTGTAACTTTACATATTACCACAAAGAGCAGATAAGATTCAAAACATTCTCCCAAAGATGACCCACTATTAAATATTGAAATATAGTTCAGTCACAAAAATTATCCCTCTTAAGGTGGTATGGTATTTGGTGATATCTTCAATATGGGACAATAAACCAACAAGGGGAGCAGATTAGAATTTACATGCAATAATATTGTTAGTTTTATTATATTTGGGAACAATCACAAAACAAGATTAAATTAATTTGTTGTCATAATTAGAGGGACTTTATGAATCATATTAACAAATTCTATTACACAGTCACCTTCCCACTGTGGCTCTATTGAATAAAATTAGAGGAATATTTTGTTCAGTTAAAGTTAAAGCATGGATATATTTTTACATACAATACAACACAGAAACAGGCCATTTGATCCAACCAGTCCATGCTGGCATTTATGTTCCACTTGAGCCTCCTTCCAGTTTACATAGCGGTCTATAGCACAGAAAAAGGCCCTTCAGCCTATCAAATCAAACAAGTACCTAACTATTCCTCATCTATTTTTTTCAGAATAACCTTCTATTTCCTTTTCCCTCAAATGCTTATCTAACTTCCCCCGAAATACATCTAGACTATTCACTTCAACTTGTCCTTGTGGTAAAGAGTTCCACATTCTCACCAGTCTGTGGGTGAAGATGTTTTTTCTGAATTCCCAATTGAGTCACGTGATAACTATCTTAAAGTGATGGCTTACAATTTTGCTCTACCCCACAAGTGGGAATACCCTTATTGTACCTACTATAACAAAACCTTTCACAATTTTAAGAACCTCTATTACGTCATCCCTCAGCCTTCTCTTTTCTACGAGACATGAGCCACGCCCATCAATCCTTTCCTGATACATATAACCACACATTTCCATTCTTGTAAATCATTTTGCACAGTCTCCAGTGCCACTATATCCTTCTTATAAGGCCAGAATTGTAGACAATACTCCAAACTTTATTTATGCAGAGACTGTGTGACCTAGTTAGGAACACAGTCACCTCAAATAAAAAGAGAAAATGCTGGAAAAACTCAGCAGGTCTGGCAGCATCTGTGGAGAGAGAAGCAGAGTTAACGTTTTGAGTCTGTATGACTCTTCTAAGACTTGAAACGTTAATGGAGTTTCTCTCTCCGCAGATGCTGCCAGACCTGCTGAGCTTTTCCAGCACTTTCTGTTTTTATTTCGGGTTTCCAGCATCCGCAGTATTTTGCCTTTATTTTAGTGCAGCACCTCAGTTGTTTTATAACATAACAGAATAGAAAGAAGGATGCTCGACATTTTCTCCACTATCTTAGTTTCAATTACATTTATTTCGCTGTGAAGACACTTCTGAGAACTAATACAAGCAAAAAAAAAGAGCCTGTTCTAATGGAAAGTTGGCTCAGTTTGAGTAGAACAGGACAAGATTTGCTGAACGAAACAGGTGGGCTGACACAGAAAATATCACCATTTGTGGGGCTGACAAGCATGATGAATTACATTATCTTTCTCAAAATGTCTATTCCTTGATCCAGAACTAAAGCTGTCAGCTAAACATTCAGCATACACTCATTTATTTCAGCTGGTCAAATTCAGATCCTCTTGGCTTTTAGATATCATTTAGTACACACCCACTGTCATAACAACGTGGAATTTATTTTGTAATTTTCTGTCAAATGAAAGATCCTGGCTATTTGTGGACTTGAGTTGCTCCAAAGTCCAAACCTGCCAAATTATAATGTAAATGGTAAAAAGAAAAAATTGCATTTATTTAGCACTTCTCAGGGCCAGACGATGTCCCAAAGCATTTTACAGATAATTAAGTATATTTTGAATTGTAGTCACTGCTGTAATGTAAGAAATATGGCAGCCAATATGAACTCAGCAAACTCCCATAAACAGCAATGTGATCATGACCAGACAATCTGTTCTGTGACATTTTGATTGAGGATTAAATATTGGTCAGGACAACGGGGGTAACTGCCCCGCTCTTGTTCAAAATAGTGCCATGGATTCTTTTACATCCACCTGAGGGAGCAGGCAGGGCATCAGTTTAAGACCTCATCTGAAAGATGGTGCCGCTGGCGGTGCAGCACTCCCTCGGTACAGCACTGGAGTGTCAGCCTTAATTTTTATGCTCAAATGCTGGAGTGGAAGAGATGAGATTACAATTTTAAAGGGGCTGCAAGGACAGAAACCTCGAGTTTTACATCCAGGAATATTTGAAGGGGCCAAAACAAGTTGAGAAGGCTATTTTAAAAAAGCATTTGGGTTCCTTGACTTAATAAATAGAGGCACAGGGTTGGATTCTTGTCTCTTCATGGGGGTAGGAATGGGATTGGGAAAGCTGAAATGTTGAAGTATTTCACTGCAAAGGAGGATTTCCTCTCCTTTCCTGATCCCACACTATTCTTGTGTGGCTTTTTCATGGGTTGGGAAGGCTTTGGTATGTGACCCTGCATTCACCTCTTCTGAGGTTGGGGTCGCCATTATCAGCCCTACAACAAGTTTGAAATTCCTTCCCCTAGCTACTTCTGTGTGCTGGTGTGAGTCTGGTAAGCCCTAAAAGAACCCAACTTGTTAGAGAGTTAGTGACCCCGGCGGGGGAAGCCTGCTGAGGAGTCAGAAACATTCTGACAGTAAATGTTTTCACAATTTCAAATGCCACTGTTAGATGTTGTATTGTAATGTAGATGTGGTTTAATGGCAGTGAGTCATCACAGGACTCTGTCCTGAAAACATAAGTTGACCATTGCACTGACCAGCATTGTTTAGGTGTTGAATATTTAGAGTACTTTCCCATTGGAGAAAGTATCATAATGCATTTAAAACTGTACAAAAATGTGTCGGGGAAACTATTATCATGTTTTGGACTCTGACTTAAATAGAGCAGACCTTTAGGTTTTAAAAAAAATTGCCCAGGTGTTGAAAGAAAAAAAAATCTAAGCTGTGCTCGCTCTATTGATAGACAGGTAATCTGATTTGGGATGGAAATGAAACACCACCTGCAGCTTTAAAAGGCCGTGTTTTTCATTTCAATTTCAATAGACTCAATTGTTTAGATTTCAAAGGGTTTGCTATTACAGCTGAGCCTATTATGAATGCTTGTCTGTCTTTCAAAAGCTCCAGAATGACTTTCCTCGGTAGGGTGCTATGTTCATATTTTGATTCAGTTTTCTGGGGTTATTAAAGGATTATTGGTTTTTGATGTGCTTAGTAGAACTGATGTTTTTTTTATTTTTCAAACAGATTGATCATTTGCGGGGATTAACATTTTTAAATGGCTTTAACGAATGAGTTTTTTTCTTTAGTATGCAGTATCCTGGAATGACAACTGTATTAGATTGCTAGCAGTTTATTTTTTTAATATCCATTTTAAAGACATCATGTCGTCTGCCCTTAGTGGATACTGAGTGAGTGGCTTTGGAGGGAGGGGACCATGAGGGATCTGAGAGGGAATGGAAGGTCATGGGGTCTCGTGAGAGATATGAGAGAGCATGGGCATCTGAGAGGCAATGGAGGGGGTGTGGTGTGGCCTGGGGGATATCGGGGGCATGAAGTTGTGTTGGTGACATGGAATGAGGTTTATGGGATATGAGAACAATGTTGGGAGCTGGGCTGCTGTCCCCAAGAACCGAGGTGGGCCTTCTAAACAGCCCGTCCAGCACCCACACTGCAGTGTAGCTCACAAAATCCAAGCCTTCCCTGCTCTGAGAGACAAAAATATGGTGGGAATGAGTTTCGGAGGTGGGCTGAAGTCTCAGAAGCCACAGAAAGGCCCGACTTGCATTTCCCTGGCCCGAGATGAAAATCCCAGCCAGAGAGCACAAAAACAAGGAGGTTATACCGAACATTTATAAATCACAATTTAGGGCTCAGCTAATGCATTTAGAAAGATGTCAATCCTAGGACAGCGTTGAAAGGAGGTATACCAGAATTCCATCAAGGATGAGGGGATTCCTACATGTGGACAGACTACAGCAGCTGGGACTGTTCTCTTTAGGACGGATAAGGCTAAGAGAAGGTTTAACAGAGGTTTTCAAAATTTTGAAGGATTTTGATTGTTTCTCTTTTACTCTATTTCCACTGGCAGAATGGTGAGTAATCAGAGATGCAGATTTAAGATAATTGATGAAAGAACGTGAGAGTAGATGGAGACCTTTTAAAAGGGAACTGAGAGCATGAGAAGTAAAATTTTGCAGGGCGATGGGTAAAGAGCAGGGGAGGAGATTAATTGAATAGCTCTTACAAAGAATTAGCATAGGCACAATTGGCCTGTGCCCTTTATGGGCTGCAACATACTGTGGCTTAGATATTAAATGAGGCAGGTCATGTAGGTGGACTGAGGGGGAAGACAAGGTTCTGGACAGGAAACCTGGAAGTCTTCACAGCGTGTGCTTTTTGGCCTCAACAAGTTTCCACCCAGAAGGCAGCCTGATTGACAGGCAGGCTTCTACTTCGGCAGGGTACGTTGCAGAGCAGGCTGCAGATGTGGGGCAATCCTGTGAAAACACATATCTCTGAATCTGTCCTCACCTCACTTCACCTGCCAGGTTTCCTGAGGTCTGGGAAACCTGGTTGTCCAATGCAAAATCTCCAAAGTAGGTTACATCAGACGCATCCAGCCTCATTAAAATATTTAAGTTGTCAACCAGCCTGATTTCTTCAGCTAATTACAGAGTTTTCTTTTAAAATTGCTTCAAAAATGTCATTTGAAAGGATTTAGATTTTCTTTCCTGTTCTTTTGGTTTATCTCCGTATTTTCATTTTGAATATTTTTGTTTACACAGAAAATGCTAATGACGTTATTACTGCATGTTTAGTGAATAAATTGGACCACAATGTTGAGTTAAAATGAGCTGATGGACTGAGAAGCCAATTTTTTTTTTAAAAAGCAGAAAAGGGCTTATATTCAGATTACAATTTTGTCTGAACATTTATTCCTCTGGTACTTCTTCCTCCTTTCAGAATCTCATCTTGATCTATACTTTCATCACTCATTAAAATCCTCATTCTCTACTACCCTTCCAAGTACGATAAAAAATTTCTCACCAAGATGCCTTCACTTCTTTCCTCCCTCAGCCTCTGCACTGAACAACTTCTCATCCTCGGTGATTTTAACTTCCAACTCAACTTATCCTGTTCTCTCTCCTGTGAGTTTATTGCCCTCATATTCTCTCTAAATCCCTCCCTCCATGTAAACTCCCCAACCCAGATTTCATGGCTACCCCCTTAACCTTACCAGTTCCCGTGGTCTTGCAACTCCAATTGTTTCAATCACAGGTAAGGGTATCTCTGATCATTTCCTTTTAATACTCTCTACCCACAATTCCTTCCACACCCAACCTTCATATCTATCCGTTCCTGGAATAAGCTATCACCCAAGTCACCTACAACAGCACTTTCAAAAAGCCAATTGTCTAGCCTTTGGCCCTCTATTTGCCACAACACTACTGCAGTTACTGATTTGCTCAATCACACCCTCACCTTTGATGCCATAGTCCGCATTAAAAAATTATACTTTCTCACCCTGGCCATTCCCACTGGTACAGAACTCATCTCCGCTGCCTTAAGTCCAACAGATGCAGACTTGAAAGGATGTGCTGCACAATTGGTTTAACCATCTACTGCCAGATCTGGCTGGACAGCTTAAAGCACAACAAGATCCCGTTCTCATCTGCTAAAAGTGCTCACTATTCCAGGGATCATCCCGTAATGCAAACTGTCCTCTTAAACCCCTCTCCCCTCCACACTCACCTCCAACACTAAATGTGAAGAATTCATGGATTTCTTTGTTATTAAGATCGAGACCATTTGATCAGCTGCCTCAGGCACTTCCTTCCCTTCCACTAGCCCACTGGGACAAATTTTCTCCAAGATTCATCCTGCCCTCAGCCTGAACTTGCAACTTTCTCTAGTTTCGCTCTCATCTCTCCTCATGCCCTCTCCTGAGGACCAGCTCCTGTACCCTTGACCCTATTCCCATTAAATTGCTGACAACCCAATTTCTCCTCCTGATCCACATGTTCTCTCTCTTCAGGTGTTGGCTCCTTTAAATCTGCCACTCTTCTCTCATAAGCCAAGCTTTGACCCCACCCTCCTTGCAAGCTACCATCCATCGCCGACCTCCCTTTTCTCTTAAAAGTCCTTGAAGATGTTGTCACCTCCCAAATGTATTCCCAGTTTCCTGGAGCTGCATGCTTCAATCCTTCTGATCAAATTTCCATCTCTGTCATGGTATAGAAATGGCTTTTACCAATGTCATAAATGGCATCCCATGCAACTGTGACAAAGGTAACCTTTCCCCCTTCATCCTTCTTGACATGTCTGCAGCCTTTGACACAGTTAATCATACTATCCTCCTCTAATGCGTCTCCACTATTGTCCAGCTGGGCGGGACTGCTCTCACCAGGTTCCGTTCTTATCAGATTCGAACCATCACTGAGACTGCCTATTTTCACGTCTGGAACATCGCTCGATTTCACCCCTGCCCCAGCTCTTCTACTGCTGAAACCTTCATTCATGCCTTCATTACCTCTAGACTTGACTTTTCCATTCCACTCCAGGCCGATCTCCCACATTCTACCCTCATAAACAAGAGATCATTAAAAACTCTGGTGCCCATGATTTAACTTGTACCCAAGTCATGTTTACTTATCATCCCTGTGCTTGCTGACCTACATTGGCTCCTGGTCAAGCAACATCTTGATTTTAAAATTCTCATCTTTGTTTTAAAATCCCTCCATGGCTTTATCCCTCCCTATCTCTGCAATTTCCTCCAGCCCCACAACACTCTGAAAACTCTCTGCTCAACCAATCCAGGCCTCCTAAGCATCCCTGATTTGAATCACTCCAACATTGGTGAACACGCCTTCAGTTGCCTAGGCCCTAAGCACTGGAATTCTGTCCCTGCCTTGCTTTCCTCCTTTAAGATGCCCCTTACAATCTACCTCTTTGATCAAGCTTTTAGTCATCTGGCCTAATATCTCCTTATGTGCTTTGGTGTTGTATTTTATTTTATAATTTTCCTGTGAAGCACCTGGGGTGCTTTATTAAATTACAGTGGATCCTTTAATGTAAGTTGTGGTTGTTGAATTCAGGAATATCTTACGGTAGCTCAGTTTTCACAGTGCCTAGTGTAGAAATTTTGTGTTCTTCAGATGTCAAATAGAATGATTTACATTGAAATATGCATGATTAACATAAAAATACCATGCATTTAAAAAGAATCACATATGTACAAAAGGATATAAACATTAATTATTCATTCCTTTTAACACTAAATTTTGAAAGACTGTAGCTACCAGCCGTAAAATTAAACCACATTTAAGACTTCTAAACAAATTCACAGACACAAACTTAATGAATAGAATATTGCTCATCATTACAGAATCATTGAAACATGGAGATGAAAACAGCCGTGCAGTTCTTGACATGCCAGTGCTGCAGAACAGTACTGAATTTTATTGACAGCCATGTTCCCAAGTCTCTATGTTGGATGTACACCTATATTACTGAGACCCAACCATTTTCAATTTCTCTACATTTTATTTGACAGGTATGATTATGAAGCTGCTGAGATATCAGTTTGGTTGGTGAAAGACTTATGATGAGAAAAGATTTTTTTTTTAATTTATAGTCAGCATCTTCAATGGTACTGTTCTTACAGCTGATAAAGCGCTTATGTTTATATTAATACATCAAGTGAAAATGGAACTATATTTTAAATGGTTATCAAAGCATTTATTACATATTCTTTGTAACCTGCTTTATTTAAAAAAAACCTTTGAAAACCATTCAGAACGTCCATAGGCATCACCACAGATAGAGCAATGAATCTGAGAGAAATGCTTTACAATATGAGCTTTAACATCGTCAGGAAATGTTTTATATTTCCCAGGACACAAATGGACCACAAATTAAAATAATCTTTTGTTACATGGATGGTGTCATATTTCCTAATACTATAGACATGCTGAAAAACACTTTCATTGTTAACATATAAAAAAAATTCTAAGATATGCTTGATCCCTAAGTTTCCATCGATTAAGTGGGTTGCAGATCTGGATTGGAAACAGAAAAAGAGCAATATGCACCAAAGCTTTTGATGTTTTATTTGGAGCATTAAAGTCAATGAAAAGGAAACTTTTGGTGTGGTGCATAAATGATAGTTGATCCAAAATCACCTGTTTATGCCCTGTTGACGTTGGAACTACTGCCCATCGTGCACTCCAGTCACACACTGAAAAAGGCTTTCGTGCCACAATGTAATGAAGCACATGACTCATCCCTTCATGCCTTCCTGTTCAATCAATAGCTTTACCACTGAATTCATTATCGACATCCATCACTATGCCAACTAGTGAATCTAGACAATTCATCAACACTTGGAACCCCTAAAACCTGTTCCACGAAGAGCATGGGGTTGTTGCCCCCAATCTCTCTCCAAGTTACACAACATCCTGACTCTGATACATATTGGTATTTTTCATCTCTGTTTCAAAATCCTAGAACTGTCTCCTCAATTATCATAACCACAAGGTCTTCAACAGTCATGGAGAAGGACCAATACCATCTTTTGAGATGGCCCACTAAGGATGGGCAATAAATGGGGCTTTGTTAATGTCTCTCATGTTACAATTAGACAGGAAGGTTGTTAGTAGGCATGCATTAAAAATGCTATAATTTCTTAAGATACAAGTTAGATGCATGTGTAATTGGTAAAATGCTGGTATTCCAATTCCAATATGCTGTCAGTAAAACAGGTTAAGTTCACCACTAACATTCAAGCAAAAGCTGACATCCATCAACAGTTCTGTTCCAGATGTGTGCGCAATGATTTGGTTTTAAAAAAAACAAGTAGGAATTGACATTCATACCGAGGTACTTTTTGATGGCATTTGCTGCTGAAAACTGTTTTATGATCAAGTAAGCAGATTCAGGCTCAGGCAGTGTGCTCCACTGGAGAACCTGTTCCAGAACATTCTCTCTGTAGTGCAGTAATCGTTCTGTGGAAGAGAAAATGTAAAGCAACAGCATAAAATTATACATAATAGTGATTTATTGAAAATATTAACATCGCATTTAATCCTTCTTGAACTTCAATTGTAAAAAATGATCAATGCGTCAAACTAAGGATATATGTTTATATGAAAATAAATCAATTAAATGATATTCTACAATATTAGTCTTCATTTTTATATGGTAATTTTTTCCAGCAATCCCTCAAATATATGATTCATCTTCCTTCAGCAAAATGCATCATCGTTTAGCCATTTCAAAATTAATTGTGATTCCTTAGTCCACCCAACAACTGGTTCAGATCCCTTTGATGTCATTTATCTCAAATTACTTGGTACATAGACACAGCAACTTATTTGATAACAAGAAACTATATAACATATTATTTTCTAAATATGGCTTACAAGTACCAAGAAGACCAGGATAACTGTGAAGAAGACTGGGATCACTGTAAAGCAGACCAAGAGGAGTGTGAGGCAGACTGGGAGGAGTGTACAGTGGGTCAGGATACTGTGAGGCAGACTGAGATCACTGAAGTGTAAGAGGGAAAAAAATTAAAATATGACATTACAGGTAGGTCAAGAGTGATTGGCTGGTGAGTATTGTAGCTTTCTTTCCCCTTCTCCAAAGTTAACAAGTTTGTCGAAAGAGCGGGGAAATTAATAATTTAAATTTCTTTTGATAGTAAGCTTTATGTTATGGAAGAAATGTGGGATCATTCCCCTTCTTTGCATCTCTAGACTATCCATAACAGGATGTCTTTAAAGAAGTAGTGTTTTAACCCCTTTTGCTGTGACTTTCAAAAACAGACAAATTCAGCAAAGGAGGACCAAGGGGTTGATTAAGAAGGGGAAAATAGAGTACAAAAGAAAGCTTGCAGGGAACATAAAAACTGACTGTAAATGTTTCTATAGGTATGTGAAGAGAAAAATATTGGTGAAGACAAATGTAGGTCTCTTGCAGTCAGAAACAGGGAAATTTATAATGGGGAACAAAGAAATGGCTGACCAACTAAATACATACTTTGGTTCTGTCTTCACAAAGGAGAATACTAATAACATAACAGAAATGTTGGGAAAAACAGGGTTTACTGGGAGGGAGGAACTGAAATAAATCAGTATTAGTAGAGAAATGGTGTTGGAGAAATTGATGGGATTGAAGGCCGATAAATCCCCGGAGCCTGATAATCTGTATCCCAGAGTACTTAAAGAAGTGGCCCTGGAAATAGTGGATGCATTGGTGGTCATCTTCTGAGATTCATAAACTCTGGAACAGTTCCTACAGATTGGAGGATAGCTAATGAAACCCCACTATTTAAAAAAGGAGACAGAGAGAAAACAGGGAATAATAGACCAGTCAGCCTGACGTCAGTAGTGGAGAAAATTCTAGAGTCCATTATGAAAGATTTAATAGCTGAGAATGCGGAGAACAGTGGCAGAATCAGACAAAGTCAGCATGGATTTATGAAAGGGAAATAATGCTTGACAAATCTACTGGAATTTTTTGAGGATGTAACAAGTAGAGTTGATGAGGGGGGGCCAGTGGATGTGGTTTATTTGGACTTTCAGAAGGCTTTCGACAAAGTCCCACATAAGAGATTGGCATGTAAAATTAAAGCGCATGAGATTGGGAGTAGTGTATTAAGATGGATAGAAAACTGGTTGGCAGATAGGAAACAAAGAGTAGGAATAAACGGGTCTTTTTTGGAATGGCAGGCAGTGACTAGTGGGGTACCACAGGGATCGGTGCTGGGACCCCCGCTATTCACAATATATATTAATGATTTAGCTGAGGGAACTAAATGTAATATCTCCAAATTTGCAGATGACACAAAGCTGGATGGGAGGGTGAGCTGTGAGGAGGATGCAGAGATGCTTCAGTGTGATTTGGACAAGCTGAGTGGGCAAATGCATGGCAGATGCAGTATTATGTGGATAAATGTGAGGTTATCCATTTTGATAGCAAAAACAGGAAGGCAGATTATTATCTGAATGGCTATAAATTGAGAGAGGGGAATGTTCAACAAGACCTGGGTGTCCTTGTAAACCAGTCACTGAAGGTAAGCATGCAGGTGCAGCAGGCAGTAAAGAAGGCAAATGGTATGCTGGCCTTCATAGCGAGAGGATTCAAGTACAGGAACAGGGATGTCTTGCTGCAATTGTACAGGGCCTTGGTGAGACCACACCTAGAATATTGTGTGCAGTTTTGGTCTCCTTATCTGAGGAAGGATGTATTTGCTATAGAGGGAGCGCAGCGAATGTTTACCCGACTGATTCCTGGGAGAGCGGGACTGACATATGAGGAGAGATTGAGTCAATTAGGATTATAGTCACTGGAGTTCAGAAGAATGAGGGGGATCTCATAGAAACCTATAAAATTCCAACAGGACTAGACAGGGTAGATGCAAGAAGGATGCTTCTGATGTTGGGGGAGTCCAGAACCAGGGGTCACAATCTGAGGATATGGGGTAGACCATTTAGGACTGAGATGAGGAGAAATTTCTTCACCCAGAGAGAGGTGAGCCTGTGGAATTCGTTACCACAGAATGTAGTTGAGACCAAAACATTGTATGTTTTCAAAAAGGAGTTAGATATAGTTCTTGGGGCGAAAGGAATCAAAGGGTATGGGGAAAAAGCGGGAGTAGGCTATTGAGTTGGATGATCAGCCATGATCATAATGAATGGCGGAGCAGGCTCGAAGGGCCGAATGGCCTACTCCTGCTCCTAGTTTCTATGCTCCCATGTTAGACACAAGGCAGGATTTCTTGTAGGTTAAATTAAAAGAATGAATAAAGATTTATTTTCTCAACACCTGAAATGTAAATGCAACTACACTCATCATTCACACAAGGCACGCACATACACACACAAAGACACACACACACAGACACCCTTTTCTACAGAATAACGCAATAGTCCCCAAAAATATTTTTTAAAATCATTTCTCACAAGCTTAATGGTTGCTTTCGGCTCCCTCACCAAAGTACTTATTACTAAGCGGGGAAGGCATCAGGATTCTTCTGCAGACTTTGCAGCCTGAACAGCACCCACCAATAGAAGAAAAGTATCGTTTATAAAAGTAGGTTTCTGTGAAGTCAGGAGAAGCAACCTTCCTGCCAGTGGCAATCAGCAGTTAGCAATCCTAAGTGTGAGCGTGTTCTTGAAAGCAGCATTAGCTATTGAGGTCTCTGTTGCACCACCATAATGGCTGAAATCATTTAAAACTGCATATCCAGAGAATGAACACCAGAAACCCATCATTCATTGACGGAAAAGTTTTTGTATTTTGGATGGTTAGCATAAAGCATTTCCAACTCAACTATAGCATAGTCAAGTGTACAGTAAAACTGCCTCCATAATTTGCTTTAACTCTATTCTCAGAGCAGTACCTACTTCTGCACCACTGTGACATTCCCATTTGCAAAGTCACCTACGTCTGCAGACCTCCACCTTCAAAATAATGCAGAGGGACAATATAAAATAAAGTGTACAATTCTAAAGGGAGTGCAGGAGCAGAGGGAGTTGGGTGTTTATGTGGATAAATCATTGAAGGGGGTACAAGAGATTGAGAGCGCATTTAATAAAGCATATGGCATTTTGGGCTTTATCGATAGGGGCATAGTGAGCTCATGAAATTATAACTATTTTAGGCTCTGGGTCCCTGTATACTGGGAGCTAACCTGAAATATTTAAACTAGATGGTCAACAGAAGCAATGTATATAATAAGATTAATCCTATATTCAATCCGAAGTTTCAGAAAGACCACGATAGTGGATAAAGCTCCCATTATATATTTAAATAAATAATTGTTATGAAGAGGTGAGATGGGGTGAACTGTCTTTCTTCTATTCAACCTCCTCGGTTCATCACAACTAAGGTTCAAATAAATAAACAAAGGTTCAAATAAATAAATAAACACACACACACACACACAAGAACTTGAATATTGCTGAAAAATGAGACATTGTTTGTGAAAACTTTTCGTCTTGCATTCATCAGAACAATTTGCAATAAAATACCAATGTCAGGGGAAACAACATATTTATAATGTATGAGAAGAGGGTGCTAATTGGTTGGCAAGTGGTCTCTTGTTGGCAGAGGTATTACCATGGAGAATGCACAGTTGTTTGTGGCTGACAGTTAACTGCCAAGCATTGTTTGAAATTTAAAGCAGGCAGCTCACCTCTGATTGGTCAAGACACTGCCCAGTGGAATGAACCAGCAAGTTCGTTCATACAGTATAACTATGGTGTTTCCCCTGACATTGGTATTTTCTTATGAATTGTCACGATGAGTAGAAGATGAAAAGCTTCGACAAAAAAAGTCTCTTTTTTCAGCAATACCAAAAAAATTTAATAGACTACATGGGTAAGCGTCCTTTGATTGTTCTACAGGCATAGATTTTTAAATGTTTCAGCCAATTTGGATTAGCTGGTTTCATGGAAAATGCTGACAGGAAAATGACGCAGGATGACATCATCCCAGTCCCTTTAATTTTTTCGGAAGGTGGGTGGACAGCGAAATCAGCTGTCCGCCCACCGACCTGTCAATGGCCAATTGAGGCCATTGACAAAGTAATTAAGATAATTAAAGACCTGCCCGTCCAGCCTTAAGGCTGGCGGACAGGCCAGGAGCCCCAGCGGGCTTCTGATAATACATGAAACCTCATCCACTGGCGGGCTGAGGTTACATGTCTGTTTTTAAAAACTTCAATACATTTTATATGATATCTATTAACATGTCCCCCTCATGTGACAATGTCACATGAGGGGGACATGTTAATCACTTTTTTATCTTTCTATTTTTAAAGTTTTTTGGACTGTCATTAATCTCCGAGACAGGACTTTGCCTCAGGTAACAGTGTGCTCTTTCGCATGCACAAAAGTGCGCACTTTGACAGCTAGGGATTCTCTCCACCCTCCACACAGGAAGCAGATAGCCATTCAAAATGGTGGCGGGCCCCGTTTCAGTGGTGGGAGTTGGCTGTCCGCCCACCACTGAGATGGTGGGGCCCGCAAGCCCACCAAGGGCAAAATTCTGCCCATTGTGTATTTCCAAAAGGTTTTGGGTGAGTCTGTCTGTGGAAGCCAATGTTTCAATATTCAATACTTTGCATTTTAACGTCCTTTCCTCAGACACTGACAAGTTCCGATGGGTCTCTGAATTATAAGAAACATCTCTCTCTTCGCACTCCCCAGATGGTGACTTGTTTGTTTTTCAACTTTCACCTTGGAAGGTGGCCTTGCATCTTTAAGTAGTTTGTTTGGTCTTATTTCAAATTGCAAAATTTCTAGTCATTGAAAATTTGAAGTCATATTTTCTAAATTAAAAGGGCATAGCCTCATGACATAATCCATTTGTAATATTTTGATGGGCGACTGGGTTAAGGCACAATGACGTGTAACAGTAAGCCTTACAGAAAAGATTGGATTTGTAGCTTATCCTAGGTTAGTCTATCATTGTGTCAGCTATGGCACTTTTGCCTTGAAGTCAGAAGGTTGTGAGTTCCACTCCAGATAACTGAGCCCACAATCTAGGCTGACAGTCAAATGGGCACTGAGGGAGTGTTGCACTGTCGGAGATGCTGTCTTTTGCTTAAACTATTAAACCAAATCTCCATTTATGCCTTCTCAGAAGGACATAAAAATGATCTGACAGCAATATTACAAAGGATGGCAGGGAAACTCTTCTTGTGTCCTGGCAAAAATTTATCCCTCAATCAGCATCACTACAGCAAATTATCTGGTCCTTTTCTTATCGTTGTTTGTGGGACCTTGCTGTAATTTTGCAAACGGGCAAGTCCCAATGGTACAGAAGGAAGTACTGCTCTGACAATGGGTTTAAAACACATTTTCATCTTCATCCGAACTTGGATGCTATTTGTTAGCTGTCTCGTTGATTTTGGGGGGTGGGCGGTCACAATTAACCTATATTCTGCTCTTATATGACATTCATATAACTTCATTTTCCACCAAGAGTTACTGAATAATAATTAGGAGTAGAACCCCTATCACATTATTGAGGCAACTTAGAGGGAGTTCTACTGTACACTTGACTATGATATATTTGAGTTTGAAATGCTTTATGCTGGCCATCCAAAATTGTAGAATGTGTTCCCTCAACTGATGATGGTTTGGTGTTGTTCACTGCATAGCCACTTGTCTAATATATGGGATGGGGGACAGCAACAAGGGAAAGGAGAAGGAGATGATTAACTTTAAATTTGTTTCAAAATAAAATGTTGTCACCCACTCAGCAATTTTAATATGCAACTGCTAATTATTCAGCTTTCTGCATTCCTTTCACTTATCCTGCCAGAGGACTTGTGGGTAACGTTCTTGTCTCTGAGCCAGAAGCTCCGGGTTTAAGTCCCACTCCCTTAGGGCCTGATGACCAAAGAAGGTGCATTCATAATGTGGCCAGACAGGTTGATTTTCAACCTGTAAATCCATCCAGTATGCCTGATGACTGGTGGTAAAAGCAGGAGAATTTCCTGGTCAGCTATACTGCAGAAGGCAGCCACTGCAGCAGTTTGCCAAACATAATCATGGACCAATCCAATCGAAGTCCATGGTCGCCAACACCCTCTGAGGGCATGATACCTGAAAGAGGAGGAGTATCCTACCAAGCTCTCCGTTCTCTATAACTTCAAATGGCGCCCAGACAACCTTCTCATCGGCAACAACGCTTTTCATTTCGAGAACAATTTGAGTTAATTCTTCTGCTGTCATGGTTGGAGAAACCTGTGAACCATGATGCAAAAGAAAGGCCTTAATTTCAAATAAAATCACATAGTGCTGCAAAAATAGGAACACGGTGAAAACATCTAAAACTGGTCACATTTAAGTTAATTCAAAATTATAATAAGTTTGATAAATGTTCAGTAATTAAAACGTGTTGTAAGTTTGAACTTTCAAAGCTGCTGCAAGTTAAAAGGCAGGTCAGATCTCATTTCCTTTGATTTTCTCTTAGATCATTTACAAACCATTAGCGTTCTTTCAATAAAATCAAAACCTTTAGTTTTGGGTACAAAATGGATCCCCTAGTTAATACAAAGGTGAAACACAATGCTAAAAAATCCCATGACAAATAATTCTCCGTCAAGCAACACAACTCAAAACACATTTGCTGCTCTGTCACCTCATGGCTATTCAAGGATTTGTTTTTTTTTACAAAATGGCTGCTGCATATAACAACAGTTTTATTTCCAAATAACTTATTGTATGTGGTGTACTTTGGACATGTTGTCACAAATGTCTCAGGGCTGCACAGACCTGTCACACCGTAGTGTAAATCAAAACATCAACAAAGAAACAAAACTACACATTCCTTCCTCAAGCAGTCTCCCAATAAAGTGTTCTATAATCTACTATGTCCAAGATTAATAAGTCCATTAATATTGCGGCAGTATGTTTTCTGAAAAAATCCTAATTGGCCCAATCTGATATTTCAGTTTATCTCCAACCATAACTCCAGTAAGGAAGATAGCCAATGCTGGCATTCACTGTTGAACCACAACATTTATTATGAAACATGTACCTTTGAGCATGCACAACTATTGCAAAAGGAACATTATCTGTACTAGAACATATTTACAAAGCACCTTTGTTTGAGAGTAGCTGTGTATCAATGTTGCAATAACACCGTGGCCTGAAATTTTCGGTCGTGGGGCGCTGCCTCAGGAAGCTGCAGACCTCCACAGATTAAAGGACACTACAATAATGCTGCAAAATATGTCCATGCAGCACAATCAAGCGTACCACAAAAGTCCCCAGGTTTCTCTTTTTTATTTAATTTCCCCAGGTAGGTTTCATCCCACCCTGGATCAAGGTTTGAGCAGAAATGTGAATGCTGCCTGGGAGGATGACCTGTCCACTGACCCTAATTGTGGATGGGTCACATAAAATCACTGTTGATTGCATCACTAATGGGCTTAATCGCTCACAATTATGGGTGGGTGCGCTTCTGACTGCAGTGCGCACCCGTCGAGTGAAACATCGCGCGAGTGCATGATGACGTCGTGATGCTTGCCTGATCATTTTGTGCTATTTCACATCCATTCAGGTCGGGCACGCATCCACCCGTGGGGTGTAAAATTCTGGGCCATGTACTTTATATCAGCTTCATTCTTGTGTCTCTGAGAAAATCCTGATGCTCTTCATGTACAATGAATTAACTCAAAGTGAACGCAGGGTTTTGTGCTGTTCTGTTGATAAATGAGGAACCATGGGCAGAATTTTTCCCTTGATAGGCGGGTGGGCCCGACCGGCTCGGCGGCGGACGGGCAACCGATCGCCACGTCGAAATGGGCCCCGCCGCCATTTTGAGTGGGCGGGCCAATTAAGGCCCACCCAGCAGGCTGCCCAATGGGAAGCGCTGTGTGCTTCCTGTGCGGGGGTGGGGGAGAGATTCCGCAACTGTCAAAGTGCGCTCTTTCACGCATGCGTGCGAAAGAGCGCACATCTCCCTGAGACTAAGCGCTGTCTCAGGGAGATTGGTGAAAGCTTTATAAACATCAAAAATAGAAAAATAAAAAAATGATTTAACACGTCCCCCTCATGTGACAACGTCACACGAGATGAGACACGTTAATAAATATGACTAAAATTTTATTAAACTTTTTAAAAACAGACATGAAACCTCATCCCACCAGTTGATGAGGTTTCATGTTTTTTCAGAAGCCCACCGGGGCTCCTGGCCTGCCCGCCAGCCTTAAGGTTGGACGGTCAGGGCCTTTAATTGGCTTAACTTCCCTATCAATGGCCATTGACAGGTCAGCAGGCAGACAGCTGATTTCACTGTCCACCTGCCTTCCTGAGTATTTAAATGGGGCAGGATGACGTCGGGGGTTCCTCCTGACATCATCCTGCATCATTTCCCGTCGGCGAGCGGGCCCCGTGCCCAACTTGCCGATGGAAAAATTCTGGCCCATTTGTTTCCACAGCAATATCCCCACTAACCGCCAACCGCGAAAAGGCCAGCTAAGCTGTATTTTGAGGTGTTGATTAAGAGAGGAATTCCAAGGAATGGAAGAATTCCAACATTTTTTCAAACAGTAGCACGAGATATTTAGCACCAAGGTTCCTTATACAGCACATTCCAAACCCATGACCACTGCCATCAGAAGGACAAGGGTGCCAGATAGTTGGGAACACCACAACCTGGAAGTTCCCCTCCAAGTCACTCACCATCCTGACTCGGAAATATATCACCGTTCCTTCACTGTCACTGGGTCAAAATCCCGGAGTTCCCTACCTAACAGCACTTTGGGTGTACTTACACCACATGGACTGCAGCAATTCAAGGAGGCAGCTCACCACCACCATCTCAAGTGCAATTAGGGATGGGCAATAACTGCTGGTCCAGCCAGCAAAGACCACATCCTGTGGATGAATTTTTAAAAAATGCACCTAGACAGGTTGATGGGATCTTGGTTAAATAACAGATGAAGATTGACACTTCTTACAAAGCATAATTACAGTTAATCTCTTTGTTCAATGGCTGAAGCAGTGCTTGAACCCCTGGCATTCTGATGCTCTACCAACTGAGTCATGAGCAACAATGGATCATATGGAGCTTGAGATGGCCTCGTGGTTATGGTTTGGGACGAGCAACCTGGATGTTGAGAGCACAAATCACAGGTGAATTGTGAACTGAATTTAACCAGTCTGGTTATTTGTGGGCTAGCACCTGAACAAAAACAGGCACTGCAAACTGCTGGATTATCATAACCCAGTGATTCCTGGGGTATGGTAGGGTCATGGTTATGTTACCGGACTTGTAACCTAGAGATCACCAGTTCAACTTACTAATGGATTTTTTCTTTTTGGAAAATCTGTAAACATAAAAAGCTATCATCAGTATAAGTGACCATGAAGCTGCCAAATTGAAGTAAAAACTCAACTGGTTCACGAATGTCTTTTGAGAAAAAAAACCTGTGTCCTTACAACTGACCTATCTGCACACCAGTACCAAATCAATACGTTTGGCTCATCACTGCCCTCTGAAGCAGCCGAGGAAGTCATATCAAACCGCTGCTAAGCCATTCAAGACAGACAAGTGTAACCAGCGAAGGGCAATAATCACCAGCCTTGTCAGAAACACCCACACCTTGACAATAAATTAGTAAAAAAGTTACTGGTGGAAAACTTGACTAATTTAGAAGTTGAGAGAACATCCTTACTTGTGCCATAAGCTTTGTCTTTCTTTCTTCCTATCTAACAATTTTCTACTGATCACAATACAGTAAAAATAAAAAACATTTTTGGTGCTATTTTCTTTGCATGATTGCAAATTTCCTTGACGTAAATGTGTAAACAAATTGCATGCTATCAGCATTATAGACACAAGGGCTGATGTGAGATGCAGGGCTGAGTCACCATCCTCTGACTCCCTAATTATGAAGGAAGTTTGAGTAGCCAGCTGGTGTTACAATGAGCTTGCCAATGAGCTTCTGCTTGCTTTCAATAAGCTCCAGACATCATGGAAGGCTTCTATGGTAGTAAAACGGCACAACCAACATTGCACCAACTGTATGTGCGTGAAAACTATTTTCAGTGCTTTGAAGTTGAAGTTAATTAAATCCAATTAAACAGAGATGCATTTCAAAGCAAAGGGACCAAGATATATAATGTTCTATTTATTGGCTGTACTGAAGATTTCACACTATAACCAAATACCTACCCTAATTATGCAGCAACAATCAGGTTCCTTGTTCCCCACGTACACCTCAATGAGCAGGTCCTCAGCTTGCACAACCTGAAGAAAACATTTTCTAGACACGTCACATTTTCTTAGCAATAGCTAATTCTTTCACTGACAGCTGCTTTATTTTTGGAATCCTGCACAGGCATTAGCTTTTAAAAGTTATCTTTTTCTATTTTGAATGTTGTTTCATTAAAAAAATAATTTTACACGAAGTAATGTGGAATTTGTGTAGAAACACTCAGCCACCACAGAAAGCAGCATGTGAAGAAAGATATTTTCAAACAATGTGGATGTAGGCTTGTGCTTTATGGCTATCCAAATCCAACGCCTATCCTTAATGTTGTAGCTTGCAATATTTTTGGATTGACAGTAATTAAGTACTTTTTGTGATTGCGTATCTGGTAAGGCGAAAAATTCAAAAATATCAACAAGTTTATTAAATTCCCCTGCTCGATCACACAACTGGTCTTGCATTATTGCTGAAACTCAGAGAAGAGAGCAGATTCCCAGAACTATGGATCAATTACCAATTCCCTCATTCATTTGGGATAAAGTCAGTAAAAGATTGACATCATCCTAATATGTTTTATTCACACCAAGAACTTGAGTATTTTGAGCAATAGAAAAAGGCCATTGGGTCCCTTTTCCACATCACATATCAGTGACAAATACTGTTGTTTCCTCAGTAATAATCTGTAATGGCCAGTTCAAAACAATAAACGCTAGCAGCCACTAAGATGGAGAATTCAACATAGCTAACATAAGAAGGAAGTTTTCCAAAAAAAAAAAGCCCTGGTCTCCTCCATAGTGCATAACCAGTCTACTATGTAAATTAACATTGAATTAAAATTCTATACTGCAAGCATATTATGCTGTTGGTGTTCATAATACTGACAGAATGTGGTTACGTGGTTAACACTACTCTTTTATAAAGCATTCACATAATCAAACTATAAAGGAATCATACTCTAATGAAATTAATTAAAACTTAACAATTAGTGGGGAAGCTGGAATGCCTTTGCTATAAGATATTAAAAATGTGCATTTTTAAACAGATTAAAACATGTTGTCTTATACAAACAAATTAAATGTAAACTCTTTTATCTCAAAACAATCAACTAATTGCAAGTGCAAGCAATTATTTTTTCCAAAATTATGATCTTACTTTCAGCTTTTTTGTTCTTGAGAGTGGGTAACATTGCCAAGTCTACATTAAATGCCCACCCCTAGTTGTTCTAAGATGGTGCTTAGATTCTGGAACCATTACAGGCTTGTGGTGATGAGGCTACCACAATGATATTACATAGGGGATTCCAGGGGTTATGATCCAGAAAAGATGAAGGAACATTAGTTGATGTCCAAGTCTGGATGATGTGTAACTTGGAGAGGGGATGGTGTTGCTACTCTTGTTCTTCTAAATGGTAGAAGTTGTAGGGCTGTGTGGCATGGGTGGTAAAACAAGATTGTGTGCATCCTACATAAAGTATAGTGTGTGGCCACAAAAGGATGGGGTATTGAGTTGAATGGCAGGCATACCAATCATGTAGACAGCTCTGTCCTGGAAGACATTGAGTAATGAATATTCCATCACACTCCTTAACTGGGTCTTGTAGATTTTGGAGGTGTATAAAAGGGAAATGAGATGAGTCACTTGTTGCAGAGCACCCAACCTCTGCTCAGCTACAGTACATATTGTATGTCCCTTGTTCTCAGTCGTATTTCCTCCAATTGTATTTAACATGAGAGACAATGTTGGAAAACAGAAAAGCAATAATTGACAACAGTGTCTGCAACAGGCAGAGAGAGAGAGAGAGAGAAAGGGAGATCTTAGCACTGAGTGTAAGCAAGGTTCCAAATCCAGTCTAATAGAATGCTTGCAAATGCATTCCATTAGTAAACATGTCAGGGTGCAGTGGTATAATTCCTTTTTTGAATCTGGAATTCATATATGGCCTTAGGCACTATCTCAATAATGTCACAACTGTACTAAAACATTAACCATATGAGCACTGGTACTCTGTGACACTCAGCAGTTCTGACCATCTATCGAAACAACACTGAGTTGAAATATAACAGCTCACACAAATTTATTGCATACTGGCTGACATCTGACTAGTGTGTGAATAAACCACCCTAAAATGTATAAAATGAACTGTACGCCTTTAAATATTAAAAGTTTGAAATCCAACAGGTCACTAAATAGAATATTATTGATTACTATGTATCAAAAGCCAAATCAAAAGTTAAATCTTGCAAACCAACACATTCACACCTGTGTGTCTTTCCATGTCGTTATGAAGCTATTTTCTATCTCCATCTGTTTCACCTGGTCTTCATTAACCTATTTCAAACAAAGCACAGGAACATTAATCAAAAAGTACAAAGAAGTGATGAGTTATGTACCTGTAGGTGGCAAAAAAAATTAACCAATCCTTTTATTCTATGAAGGATAACTTAGATAAATGGATCGGGAATAGCCATCCTACACTTCTCCTGTAGCACTGACAATAGTCATCCCTCCCTTGAATCTTGGTTACCTGTCCCTTTGTGCTTTCAGGGATTTTTAATTAAAACTTTTTTCTTGTAACTCTTTTGAGTACAAACACATTTCCATCTGTTCCTATTCAGATGAAGTTACATTGTTTCATAGTTTGCCCATTGTGAGATTTGAACTCTTGATCTTGGGGTTACAAGCCCAGTACCATAACCACTTGGCTATTTAGGCCAAGCTTAACTTTTTTCTTGTAACTCTTTCGAGTACAAACACGTTTCCATCTGTTCCTATTCAGATGAAGTTCCATTGTTTCATAGTTTGCCATTGTGAGATTTGAACTCTTGATCTTGGGGTTACAAGCCTATTACCATAACCACTTGGCTATTTAGGCCAAGCAAATGGAGGTAACTCTTTCGAGTACAAACACGTCTCCATCTATTCCTATTCAGATGAAGTTACATTGTTTCATAGTTTGCCATGGTGAGATTTGAACTCTTGATCTTGGGGTTACAAGCGCAGTACCATAACCACTTGGCTATTTAGGCCAAGCTTAACTGTTTCTTGTAGTTGATCTGGAGTGTAAAAGAACTTAATTGACTGTTAATAAGGAAGAAGTTTCCAGGAAAAACATGTTGAAAGTCTGCTGAGAGAATTAGAAAACTGAGGGAAAAATTCCTGTCCAAACACTAAATTCTGCATTAAATACAGGGCTTATTACCTTTTCTCCAAAGCTGCTCTTTCTCTTACCCCAGTTTTTGTGTTTGACATATATACATAGCTCTTGCCTGTCCTTTGGGGTGAAAGTGGCCACATTCATCATCAGGGATGTTTGTAAGGGTTCTGGTAGGTAACACAGGTGACAGTTAATGCTGATCTGCACTTGGAAGATTCCTCTGAAACTAGGTCAGAATATCACAAACTTTGGAACAGGTTGCTGGCTCAGGATTTCCTCCCCTTGTGTTTTCTCTCTGCTTCTGATATGAGCTTACTTTTGAAGGAGGTCACACTGTTCTTTATTTGATTGTGCCAGGTGCAGGTGGGTGAGCTTCTCCCAGGACTTGAATTCAATGCTAAACTCCTAAATGACACCTTCAGGGTGTCCTTCCAGGACTTCCTTTGGCCACCATTTGACCTCAGACTCAAGCTCTCCATAGGGGTTTTGCTTTGATAAGCAAGTGTCAGGTATTCTGGCTACATGACCAGCCAACCTCATTAATGGCTGTCTCAATATGGCATATATGTTTGGCATGCCAACTCCCAGTGTCTGGTTATTTGTCCTGAAAAACACACACACATACATACCCCACATGTATTGAATACATACATAAGTATAAATGCACAAACATACCTTTAATAAGCATTTTTCTGCCTTGCCAACTTCTTTGGGGCACATAGCAGAAATTAGATACTTGGATCTTTAGTCAATTGAACAATGATTTTGTTTGGTCATTAAAGCTTCTTTGCTTTCTTTGCAATGTGGCTGAATCTTCTGATTCTCCGGGTGGGATTTAATAATGCCTGCTGGGGTGGCCATGATGGCAGGGGCGAACAAGAGAATTGGTGGGAATCCCTTCATCTGATTCCAGGAGGCAGGAAAACTGTCCCACATTTAGTGGGGATCCAGAAAGGCCCAACATGGGAATCCTGTCCGCTGGTGGCGGGATATTAATTAGGCTCATTAAGAAGCCGCTTGAGAGCTTGACCTTGGTGGAGCCCTCAGCGCATTACTGACAACAGTCGCTGTTCTTGGTGGTGTTGCTGGTACTGATGGTACTTGATGACCTCTGATTGGCTGGGAAATCTCGGGAGTGGGATTTCTGTCAAACTGGGGCCTTGATTGAGTGGGAGGCCTGACGCAGTCCAGATAAATGTCTGATTGAACTATTTTTGGGCCTCCTGGAAAGAAGTAAAGTGGGGCTCCCACTGTTACTCTGAACAGTGGATGAGAACACCCAACGCACAAACTAGGGGGTGAATAATACAGGAAGGAGAAGTGAACAGTGCAAGACGACACACTCCACGCCGGCCAGCCCCGCAGCCATAAAGCGCTGGGGGCTGATTAACGAGGGCCATGTGGGACTTCCACCCCTCATTCCCATCAGAACCAGCAGCGCCAGGAAGGCATCAGTGGCCACTGCCGCCACTGCTGGAGAAGAAAGGACGCCAAGGTCTTGATCTGTGCAAATGGCAAATCTGGAGTCTTGGGCTGAGAGGGTTTGGGCAGGTTAGGGAGACTGGGGAGGGTGTGGGATTAAGGGATGGAGCAGGTAGGAAGGAAGGGGGTGGGTTCAACCAAAGGTGGAGCCAACCCGCGATCAGCAAACGGCAGTCCCCGAAGAGCGACCCTGCCCTTTCTTTCCACCCTTTAACCACTTGAGATGAAAGATTGGATTTCCTGTTCCTGTACTGCTACCCATGTCAAATGCTTTACAGCATGGGCAGCGTATTATCAGGGTTGGGCACCCACCACATTTTATGTGCCTCCCCTGCCTGTGGGAAACACGCCTGCCGGGGGCATTTAAAATTCAGCTGGAAATTTCTGCCCTATCTCTTTCTATGAAATAATCTTGGAACTCCAAGATTATCCTGGAGAGTGGGGATAATACCATCACAAACCAATTCCTGGAACCTCTCTAATGTACACTTTCAATTTTCGCTTCAGAGATTTGTCTGAGCTCGCTGATTTCTCTGCCTCTAAAATTGCAGCAATTCACTCAGCTGCCTCCTCCCCTTCCTTTTGATTTAGTCCTCACCAACAGATCACAAAATACTCCCTCATTTCACAGGAGCCAGAGGGTTTGATTACCCTAGCTCCATGGAGAGGGGTTGGAGGGTGGGTGGCTAGGGTATGTGTGGGGAATAGGGAAAGACACGTCAGGGTAGTTACCCGATAAATTCTCGCCACTGAGGGAGTTTCCCTGTGGTGAGCTAGGAAGAGAATTGGCTGCTCATTGAAAGAGGCATGCAGCCAATTAAGGCGATTGAGATGCCAATTAGGGCCGATTTTGCATGTTTCACAGCATTTTACTGCCAATGGACCTGGCTGGGGGTCAGGAGGGAGGGGTAACATTGAAGTTAGCGAGGCATTGAGCATGAAAGGCTGCAATTCTGGACGATCCTGATCCAGCAGAGCGCTTCACCCTCTATCCCAGTGGGCTTGCTGCTCTCGATCTCACAAGTTTCTGCACTGCTTTGTAGCCCGGAGTGAGTAGTTCCATGCTGACGGGGCCTGCAACATGGGCCCAGCCGCTATCCTGAATAGAATGGCAAGTTCAGGGGCAGGCTCCTCCTGGATGATTGCTGAGCCAGTCCTGCCACCAGCAATTATGTGCTTGGGACTCTCATTTGGTCCTGACATCAGGACCTTCAAGTCACCTGGAAAAATCCGTTCACAGCTTGAGTTCATTCTGTCATTCAGTCAGACCATGTAGATCTTTGGCTCGACTCAATTTACCTGCCTTTTTTCCTATCCCTCAAAACCTTTACCCCTAACAAAGAGCCAAATTTACACACCCTCCCCTTGTAATTAAATCCTTTATATATAGTTCTGGCAGATCACCATAATGCCAGGGGGATCGACAGTAATGGGAGAAAGGAAATGGGTAACTGGGGGAGGGGAAAGGAGTGGGTATCTGAAGAAAAATGTTAGATACACCAGGCTGTCTAAATCAAAAGTGAAACGAGAGTTGTGGTGAGAGAGAACAGGTGCACATTGCTCCATCGGTGGGTCGGCGGAGTTGCAGGTCAGCTCAAAAGGACAACTGAAAGTGAATTCCAGCAGGTAGCATTGAAAATGCTCAGGACATGAAGATGAGCGTGATACAGGAAGGATCTGTGTGTATGGGAGTGTGCTTCCATGATGCTCCAAAAGGCTCTGCCACAAACACACTTCTCCCTCCAGAATTACTAGTGGGCCAGCTGCTCCCTCTGCGGTGAGAGAGCATGAGGTTGAGGGAGGTCACAGGCAAAGGTGACTAGGGGAAAAGGACAGCCTCTGGGATTCTTGAGTAGATGACCCAGCTGCTGCTCCTCCTCCCTTCGGGTGCCTGTTGGCCCCAACCTGACTCCTTGAAGGGAAGGAGCAACTGGGGGGACATTGAGGTGCCCCGTTTCCCTCTCGCATTGCCACTGCAGGAACTCACCCATGGCTACCACGATGGAGTTTAATTCTGTACACATCAGCATTGTCTGCTGGACCAAAGTCTCTATGGTGTTCACCATCCTTCCCATGGGGACCTCGATACGCACACATGTGGGCGCCACTTAATCAGAGAGCAGGTGGACACTGTCCTCCGACTCACGTGCCACTCTGTTGCGGGTTTCCAGCAGCTCTGTGTGATGTTTCTCTGCCTTCTGCTGTCTCTCCAGGATGAGTTGGAAGGCTGAATCCAGAGACTAATCATTTGACTTGGATCTCTTCACCGTGATCTATCAGCCACAGCCCTTTTCCTTTAGGAATGTCCAGGTGAACGTGCATGTTCCCTTCCTTCCTGAAAATCCCACCCCCCATCCACATTAACCTCCCTGATCTTCTCCTTCCCACTCACTGGGTCTGTGTCTACCTCCGAATCCCTGTCAACCACCCTCTCCATCTCATAAACCGATACCGTCGCACCCTCACCCTCCCACCCAACTGCCTCACTCCATTATTGGTTATTTTCACCATTCCCTCCTCCCACACCCACCCTCTGTTTGCTCCTCAGGAGGCAGTCATGGAATCAACAGAGCCCTCCCTTGCATGATCCCCCGGACATCCCCCCACTCCTGACCCCGTCCTCTCTTGAAACTCCTTACCCCCACCTCCGGACTCCCACCTCCGCTCGGAGCTCCTTTCTCCTCCCCCCAACACCCACCCCTGACTCCCCCCTCCTCCTTAGTCCTTACCCCTTCCTGACTCCTTCTCCACCCTTACTTCTCCCCCCCCCCCCCCCCCACCAAATCCTTCCTCCAGTCTTACTCCTTCCCCACTCTGGACTCTGTCCTCCACCCTTACTCCTGCCCTGCTCCCGACTTCTTCCTCCCCTCAAGCTCCTTCCTCCCATCAGACTCTTTCCTCCTCCTGGACTCCTTCCCCCCTTCGGACTCCTTCCCGCCCCCCACCACCACTCTCCCCACACACCCCCCCCTCCCCCGACCCCCCAACAAGCTCTTTTTCCTTACACCTTCCTCCCCCCTCACCCCTGTAAATAAAGTTACATATCAATTGGCAAATCTAGGATTTTAAGGTGTTAATCCTAGGGTTAGCTGCATCAGGTTAGCAACATAAAATGGCAGAATTGACTTTAGCGACTTAGGATGGCTGATAACTTGAATTATTGCCAATGTATTTATAAAACAAAGGAAGCCTTCAGATGGTGAGAAAATTGGAATGCTGCCAAAATAGACATCTGTGCTTAGAGTCAGTCTGAACACGAAATCACTTCAGATAAGCAGAAGTTAAGCTTTGAAACACCAACCATTTCAAAACACCCCATTACACAGGTTAGAGAGAAAACATTTAACCTTCCCTAATTCTAAGATAGACAACGAAAGCTTGTTTCGTCTCTGCAGACACTGTTTTTAAAAGTACACACCATTAACATTAAGCCAGTCAGCCATCTTTGAAACACAAAGGGTCAGAGTTCTCTTTCGAGAATTCCCCTGGGTTGAGACAGGGATACATCAAAATTCAATATAACCACCTTGAATTAGTGAGTAAATATCTTTCTTAATTGTTGCTGTTTGTTTGAGTCATCCAACGATATTTGCTGATAAGGTGGATTTATAAATTTTATCTATTTAAGACTACATTATTGACATGTTATGCTTAGCTTTAGTTATAAGTTATAATCTATAATGGGCTTCAATAAAGTATATATGTTTTTGAAGCACGTAGAATCCGTAGTCTGAATTATTTCCTATCTCGGGGATCCACATAAATAAACTACTCTAGAAATCTTAGTAAGATTTCTCAGAGCTGATATTGGTAAACTTTCAAAGAAATTGGTCTACTAAGATGAGCCTCAATGTCATTGAGTTTTACAGCACGGAAAGAGGCCCTTTGGCCCATCATGTCTGTGCCAGTCATCAAGCCCCTATCTACTCTAATCCCATTTTCCAGGACTTGGCCTGTAGCCTTGTAAGCTAAGGCGTTTCAAGTATTCACCCAAATACTTCTTAAATGTTGTGAGGGTTCCCGCCTCTACCACCCTTTCAGGCAGTGAGTTCCAGATACTCCCCCCACCCTCTGGGTGAAAAAACTTTCCTCAAATCCCCTCTAAACCTCCTGCCCCTTACTTTAAATCTATGCCCCCTGGTTATTGACACTTTCTTCCTATCTACCCTATCTATGCCCATCATAATTTTGTACACCACAAACAGGTCCCTCCCTCAGCCTTCTCTGCTCTAAGGAAAAGAACCCCAGCCTATCTAGTCTCACTTTATAACCAAATTGCTCCAGCCCAGGCAACATCTTAGTGAATCTCCTCTGCACTCTCTCCAGTGCAATCACATCCTTCTTATACCAGAACTGCACACAGTACTCCAGATGTGGCTTAACTAACATTTTATACAGCACTATCATAACCTCCCTGCTCTTGTATTCAATGCCTTGACTAATAAAGGCAATTACCCCATATGCCTTCTTATTCACTTTATCTACCTGTCCTGCTGCCTTCAAGGATCTATAGACATGCACAGCAAGGTCCTGCTGATCCCCTGTATTCCCTAGGGTTCCAGCATTCATCGTGTACTCCCTAGCCTTGTTAGTCCTCCCAAAATGCATCACCTCACACTTCTCAGGATTAAATTCCATTTGCCATTGTTCTGCCCATTTGACCAACCTGTCTATATCGTCCTGTGGTCTAAGGTTTTCCTCCTCGCTATTTACCACAGCAGCAATTTTCGTGTCATCTGTGAACTCACTGATCATACCTCCTACATTCATGTCTAGATCATTAATGTAAAGTACAAACAGCAAGGGACCCAGCACTGAGCCCTGCAGTATGCCATTGGACACAGGCTTCCAGTCACAAAAGCAACCTTTGACCATCATCCTCTGCCTCCTGCCACTAGGCCAATTTTGGATCCAATTTGCCAAATTGCCCTGAATCCCATGGCTTCTTACCTTCTTGACCAATCTCCCACGCGAGACCTTGTCAGAAGCCTTACTGAAATCTATGTAGGCTACATCAACTGCACTACCCTCATCTATACAACTAGTCACTTTCTTGAAAAATTCAATAAAATTTGTTAGACATGATCACCCCCTGACAAAGCCATGCTGACTATCCTTGATTAATCCCTGCCTCTCCAAATGGAGATTAATTCCGTCCCTCAGAATTTTTTCCAAGAGTTTCCCTACCATTGGTGTTAGACTCACTGGCCTGTAATTACCTGGTTTATCCCTACTACCATTCTTGAATAATGGTACCACATTCGCTGTCCTCCAGTCCCCTGGCACCTCTCCTGTGGCCAGAGAGGACTTGAAAATTAGTGTCAGGGCCCCTGCGATCTCCTCCTTGGGATACATCACTTCTGGGCCTGTGGATCTATCCACTTTTAAGCCCACTAATACCGTTAATACCTCCTCCCTCTCAATGCTAATTTGTTCAAGTATATCACAGTCCCCTTCCCTGATTTCTATGCCTAGATCGTCCCTCTCTACAGTGAATACAGATACAAAATACTCATTTAAAACCTCACCTACGTCTTCCGGCTCCACGCACAGATTACCACTTTGGTCCCTAATGGGCTCTGGTTATCCTCTTGTCCCAATAAGCTTATAAAATGCCTTTGGATTTTACTTTATTTTACCCGGCACTTTTTTTTCATGCCCCCTCTATGCTCTTCTAATTTTTTTTTTAGTAACCTTCTGCAATTTCTATACTCCTCTAGGGCTTCTGCTGTTTTGAATCTTCAGTACCTATCTTAAGCTTCCCTTTTTTTCCTTATCCAATCCTGTACATTCCTTGACATCCAGGGTTCTCTGGACTTGTTGGTCCTACCCTTCACCTTTATGGGAAAATCTTGGCCCTTCACTCTCACTATTCCCTTTTTGAATGACTCCTATTGCTCTGATGTAGATTTTCCTACAAATAGCTGCTCCCAGTCCACTTTAGCCATATCATGTCTTATCTTGTTAAAATCAGCCTTCCACCAATTCAGAACCTTTGTTTCTGGTCCATCTTTGTCCTTTTCCATAACTACTTTAAATCTTACTGAGTTATGGTCACTATCACTGAAATGCTCCCCCACTGACACTTCTACCACTTGCCCAGTTTCATTCCCTAAAATTAGGTCCAGCATCGCCCCCTCTCTTGTAGGACTTTCTACTTGCTAGCTTATGCTCATGTGTTAATCAACATCCTCAACTCATCTGCCTTACTCGCAAGACTCCTTGCACTCTTTGCATTAAAATAAATGCCCTCCAGCCTTGCCATGCTCCCTTGTGCCTTAACCTAACCATAAATGCTCTGCCTTCCAGATTGACATGGTTTTTCTTCTATACTTATCTGTACATCACTCCCTACTATACCTCCACTCCATATCCCATTCTCCTGCCAAATTAGTTTAAATCCACACAACAGCATTAGCAAACCACCACTGACTCCCACCCTTGCAAAGACGTTCCAGTTCAGGTGCAACCTGTCGGACCTTCCCCAGAAACAGACCCAGAGATCCAGGAATCTAAAGCCCTCCCTCCTGCACCAACTCTCCAGCCACACATTCATTTGCTCTATCCGCCTATTCCTATACTCATTAGCACATGACACAGGAGGTAATCCAGAGATTACAACCTTTGAGGTCCTGCTTTTCAATCTGCTACCTAGCTCCCTAAATTCTTGTTGCAGGACCTTACCCCGCTTTCTACCTATGTCGTTGGTACCCAATGTGAACCACGATCTCTGACTGTTTGCCCTCTCCCTTCAGAATGCCCTGCAGCCATTCAGTGTCATCCTTGACCCTGGCCCCAGGGAGGCAACACACCATCCTGGAGTCATGTCTGCATCCGCAGAAATGCTTGTCACTATTGAGTCTCCTACTACTATTGTTCTTCCTCTCTTTCTCCTCCCCCCTTGTGCAGCTGGGCTCTGGCTGCACCCCCCCCCCCCCCACCCCCCCCCCCCACCCCCCAGAGGAACAATCACTCTCACCATTTTCCAACACAGAAAAACTGTTCTTGAGTGAGATGCACTCTGGGTATTTCTGAACTACCTGCCTGCCTCCCTTCTTCTGACTGGTCATCATCTATTCTTTTTCTGATTGCACTTCCTTAAGCTGTGGGGTGATCATGTCTAAAAACGTGCTATCCACGTAACTCTCAGCTTCGCGGATGCACCGTTGTGTCTCCAGCTGATGCTCAAGCTTTGAAACCTGGCGCTCAAGCTGGTCAAACCGGTGGCACTTCCTGCAGATATGGTCAACCCAGACTGCCAGGAGTGTCTATGACTTCCCACATACTGCAGGCCGTGCAACATATGGAGCTGAGCTCTCCTGCCATAACTTTAGTTAAAATACTCTTATACTAAATTTAAGCCAAGGGGAAAATGATTTAAGTTTCTTTCTTTTTTATACATAAAAAAGCTAGTACTCTTACTTTTCCTTAACGTAGCTTTAAAGTGGAGAAAAACAACTTGCCCACTTCCTACCAATCAGCTTTCTGTTTTGTGCTGATGTCACTTTCGTCAGCCTTTTCACATTCTGGTGGGGTGCCCGTTGGGGTTAGCTGCTGCTCCAGCTGGCTCCGTATGTTCCACCCTAAGATAATTTTGTGGGCTTTGAGACTCCTGGAGGAGAGGACTTGTATTTAAGGACCCAGTCTAAGACTATGTTCCTTTAATGCTTAGAATCTCTTTTAGTTGAGACTTTAAGCTAGCAATAAGTTCATGGGAATTGGCATACCTCACCCTCCCTCCCCGACACCTTTGTTCCCCCTTCTCAAACTCACCTACTCCCCCGCAACCTCACCCACCCCCCCGACATGCCTTCCTGCCTTCCTCTCCCAATCGAACCTAGACCTTCTTCTCCCACTGCCCCCCCTGTACATCTTCCTCTCCCAAACACAGCTACACCTTCCTCTCCACCCCCTCAACCATCATCCATTGTAAGGAGACCCTCAATGGAGACATTCCACTTTCCGTGAGCTGCTTTGCAGTGGAGCCATGTCCATGAGAACCCACCCAACACGCGGTGGACGTTCCTCTGGGGTTCTATTGTTGTCAGGTTCCAGCATCTTCTGCTCCTTGGATGTCTGCGACGTGAGCAAGGCCATAATTCCAGACTTCTGCACGTCACGCATGTCAAGATGCGTTCTGCATCAGCGTGTTTTCCTGCCAACATGGGCAGATGAACCAATGGGTGGGGTGGGGGGATGATTCCGGCAGGTTGGGCTTATAATGACATGCAGATGTATTACAATGAGATTCCTGGTATCCGAAGGCAGGAAAAGCGGCCCGCCAACGACGGACAAAACGGACGGTTGCAAACTGATTTCACAATGTTGTGAAACTGATTTTTGGCCTTCTCGCCATATTGCCTACTCACGCCAAACACGCCCGACACCAGCGGGCACGGAAAATTCCGCTCCTAGTTTCACAAAAATATAAATGCATTGTCTATTATTATCCGTTAATTATTATGTCCTTCATATTTCCTTCTTAGACACAATTGTGAATGGTCACTTAACTATATATGACAGAATAACTACTCTGATGACATCAATACTGTTAAAAAACACAACTTACAATATTGCACTTTAATGATGAGATAAGGTCAAGACGAGATCTGAATATTGAAGCAGCAAAGCTTTCTGGTTTATTTTCTGTAGTAAGCACATGCAATGTGCTCGATAAAGTCTATTGTAAATGTCCGATTTTTTATTTCTGGAAATCTATAGAAATTATTAATTGCCTGCTCTGATTTACAGCAATGCAAGTTATTCCAGTGAAGAAGTCAGGATCATTGTTTGACCAAAAATGCATACTTACATCAAAGAGTTGAACATACAAATTGATAAGATCCTCTGTAACATTCACTTCTTGCTTAGTTTGACCTTCTGTTTGGAATAAGTAGGGTGAAAACACCTGGGACAAACTGTGTGTGTTCATCTGATTCATCTTTGAACATTTCTGCACCCTTTAAGGAGGGAAGGGGGAGAAATAATTTAACACATATAAAACATGACTGCCAGAATGACACATTGCTGCTCTGGAGGTTTATGTAAAACTACAGTTTCCTTGTAACCGAGGGACAATATCTGAACACTTCGCAGTGCACAACCATCTTTTCAATATTACATAACAAAAATCAACTGTGATATGCAGTATGTTAGATAGCTCATGGTATTAAAGGAAGAATGAGGACTGTTCAACTGAGGCCCAAAGCAGACAGAGAGTCTGGGACTCAGCCAATCTGAATGTTTGCATAAATGATCCTGAAGTCCAAAATAGGCCAGATCCACTACCAGTAGACATTGGGCCACTGGAAAATAACGCTGGAGAAGTAGTAGTGGGGAACAAAGAAATGGCGGAGGAGCTGAATAGGTACTTTGCATCAGTCCTTACGGTGGAAGACACGAGTAACGTCCCCAAAGTTCAAGAGACTCGGGGGGCAGAGGTGAGTATGGTGGCCATTACCAAGGAGAAGGTGCTAGGAAAACTGAAAGGTCTGAAGGTGGATAAGTCACCTGGGCCAGATGGATTATACCCCAGAGTTCTGAAGGAGAAGGCTGAAGAGATAGTGGAGGCGTTACTGGTGATCTTTCTGGAGTCAGGGAGGGTCCAGAGGACTGGAAAATCGCTAATGTAACCCCCCGTTTAAGAAGGGTGTGAGGCAAAAGACGGGAAATTATAGGCCGATTAGCCTGACCTCAGTCATTGGTAAGATTTTAGAGTCCATTATTAAGGATCAGATTTCAGAATACTTGGAAGTGCATGGTAAAATAGGGCAAAGTCAGCATCGTTTCATCAAGGGGAGGTCATACCTGACAAATCTGCTATAATTCTTTGAGGAGGTAACGAGTAGGTTAGACAAAGGAGAGCCAATGGATGTTATCTACTTGGACTTTGACAGGGTGCCACACAGGAGGCTGCTCAGTAAGATAAGAGCCCATGGTGTTAGAGGCAAGGTACTAGCATGGATAGAAGATTGGCTGTCTGGCAGGAGGCAGACAGTGGGGATAAGGGGGTCCTTCTCAGGAAGGCGGCCAGTGACTAGTGGAGTTCCGCAGGGGTCAGTGTTGGGACCTTAACTTTTCACTTTATACACTAATGATCTAGATGAAGGAACTGAGGGCATCCTGGCTAAGTTTGCAGATGATACAAAGATAGGTGGAGGGACAGGTAGTATTGAGGAGGCGGGGAGGCTGCAGAAGGATTTGGACAGGTTAGGAGAATGGGCAAAGAAGTGACAGATAGAATACAACATGGGGAAGTGTGAGGTCATACACTTTGGTAGGAAGAATAGAGGCATAGACTATTTTCTAAATGGGGAGAGAATTCAGAAATCAGGAGTGCAAAGGTAATTGGGAGTTCTAGTCCAGGATTCTCTTAAGGTTAACTTGCAGTTTGAGTTGGTAGTAGGGAAGGCAAATGCAATGTTGGCATTTATTTTAAGAGGACTAGAATATAAAAGCAGGGATGTGCTGCTGAGGTTTTATAAGGCTCTGGTCAGACCACATTTAGAATATTGTGAGCAATTTTGGGCCCCGTATCTCAGGAAGGATGTGCTGGCCCTGGAGAGGGTCAGAGGAGGTTCACAAGAACGATCCCAGGAATGAAAGGCTTAACATATGAGGAACGTTTGAGGGCTCTGGGTCTATACTCGATGGAGTTTAGAAGGATGAGGGGTTAATTTGATTGAAAGTTACAGAATACTGAAAGGTCTAGATAGAGTGGATGTGGGGAAGATGTTTCCATTAGTAGGAGAGATTAGGACCCGAGGGCACAGCCTCAGAGTAAAGGGAAGACCTTTTAGATGAGGAGAAACTTCTTTAGCCAGAGAGTGGTGAATCTATGGAATTCATTGCCACAGAAGGCTGTGGAGGCCAGGTCATTGAGTGTATTTAAGACCAAGATAGATAGGTTCTTGATTGGTAAGAGGATCAAAAGTTATGGGGAGAAGGTGGGAGAATGGGGTTGAGAAACTTATCAGCCATGATTGAATGACGGAGCAGACTCGATGGGCCGAATGACCGAATTCCTGCTCCTATGTCTTATGGTTTTACGGTCTCATCAAAGGCAACAGGAGTCAGCATGATTTCAGTGGCAGGCGGCCTCAGCCATGGGCCTGTGGGAGCAATTCCCAGTCATAAAGAACTGCTGCTTGTTCTGGCCCACAGTGTGGTCCCCTGAGGATCTCAGAATATTATTGCAATCAGGTCCCAACAACATCAGTAGGAAGCATCTGCTTATTTAAAGAGGGTCTCCGCTGCCTTTCTGCAACTGGTCAAAGGAGCTATTAACTTCAGGACATAGCAGAAAACCAACTCCATTATAAGTGATGAGAGCTCCCATTTAAAATCCCAGTTTTCTGTCAGGTGAGAATTCAAATTAGTTAAAATTATCCACACTGCACTATACTTGAAGTTTACCAATACTTAATTTTATCACAAATGTGGCTTTGGGTTTAAACATCGAGAAAGAGGCAGATACATGTTGGGCTTCAACAAATCAAATGTTGTGACCTAGGCGACTTGCAACAAACTCTACAGAGGAAACAAACTTTATTACAATTGCTGCAGCAATAAGTGCTACAAGTCTTAGGGTTGCCACAGAAAATAAATATTCTGGCCCTTTTGTTTCTAAGGGCCTGAGGGAGAAGTCAAAGGTTTTGCAGTGCAGCAAGATTCTAATAACAAGGGAAGCTGGAGAATGGGACTGGAAGCTAGATAAGTTTTTTTCCTGAGATATACAGCCGCAGGTGACCTCTCCTGAACTACAGACAATACAGCAGCTAAAAAAGGTTTCCCTACAACAGTTGCATTGTATATCTATCTCAAATATCTAATTAGGAACACATGTACTGGAATTGAAAGAGACTTTTAACAGTTGCCCTATAGGAGGGAGAGAGTGAGAGAAAGTAATTGGACATTGCGGATGGAAAAACAGGAGGCTAACCTCCCATGGCAAAACAGTGGAAACACTTTGGGCCTGGTGATTTTAGGGTGACCAGATCTTGAAGGGACCACTATTGGTCACCACTTGCCCCATTCCTTATTGCCAGCACCTCTGGATTCACCTTGCTGTACAACCTCATTCTACCACCACAACCAGCAAGCTGCTATTTTGGCCAGGGCAAGTGCCCACAGCTCACCAGCAATAAACAATTGAGGGTTGCAAACTACATTGCTCTGGTGCTGAAACTGTCCTCATTATAGAATCATGCTCCAATTCAGGTGCAATCTGATTTCTAGAACTATTGTAAAACAACCATCTGTTTGAGGAAGATAACAGGACTGTCAGTGTACCTGGTACTCCAGTTGCAGAGTACAAAGTGTAAGAATGTTTAGTTTTGCTGTAACTTGATCAAATTTTTGACCAGCATGTTTTGCGAGGCTGAAAGACTTTTTCCAAAGTAAAAACTACTGACTGCTACAAGCTGAACGGTACTTCCTGGAATGAAAAAGTTAATTAGTGTGTAGACCTTAGCAAAAAATTAGGCCTAAACTTTTGTGTAAAGAGGCTCTCCATCTTTGCAAAAATGACAGTGGAAGCCTGGAAGTTCTGCCCTGAACCGGCCCCATCATTGTCGTGGGGGTAGGTGGGAGGCGGTGGGGAATGGGGCAGGTTCTAAATTGAATTCCTATGGTTCAGAGAGGCAACTGCAGATGTTGAAGGGAAGCTGCCTCAGTCAGATCGGATTTTAGCTGGTGGGATGTCTAAGGCACAATGTGTGCACTTTAGCCCAGGTAGGAGAGGATCTAAATTTGCCAGAGTTCTTTGGAGAGGTAGGGTACCCTTTTGGACATTATACCGGAGCAACTTTGGTAGTGGTAAGATGCCCTTTGGAATTGTTAAAAGTAGACATAAGTGTAAAAAGTACATCAACTCACTGGAACTGTCAAGCTTGTTGGAACTGTCAACAGAACTTTCAAGATAGCTGTCAAGGAATATAAATCTCCTGCCCTTATATTTTTTTTTTAAAAAGCAGTTCACAGTGTTAAAAAAAAAATTGCTTGCTATTCCACTCCAATGGTTGACATAGGCCTGAGCGCTATCATTACTGAATTGGGGCTGCATGACTATTTCATAATCTTTCATTATCACAGTGGGGTGCCTGTCAATTCACAGTTTGGTTGGCAACTCCAAGTAGTTATAAGCTCTTTGAAGTAGGGCTTTGAATATAAATGCTCATTTCCATCAGGGATTAAAGGGATTAAAACGTAGTGAATGGATTTTTTTTAATCAATGAGAATTTTTTTTTTAAATAGTGAATTTATCAATAAACACTTAAAAATTTCATTTAATCTCAGCATGGGTCCCGAGGTTTGACCATGGTGGATAAGGGCTCAGTTCACATGGGGGCTATAGGGGCCATGAGGATGGATGGATGGCCATAGGTTGGCATGGAGGGTATGAGGGTCCATGGGCAGAGGTTTGGTGGGTGCATGAAGTGGCATGGGTTGGTATGGATAAGACAAAGTGCTTCAATATTCTGATACTGGATAGCCAGTATGCACAGCTCTAAGCATAAATAACAAATAACAGGCAAGTATGAACAATGACGTTTCTGAAAGCAGGTTTGAACATCAAGGATGGAATTTGAGGAGGTTATGGAACTGGCCACATGGACAGAAAGAGATATGAAAATCAATCCTGAGTATGTTGTACTGCATAGGCTCCAGCAGGCTACGGAAGGTGGAAGGTAACTTATAGATATGTTTTTAACTCATGGGTTTAGATAAAGAACTCAGCATTTTTTTGGACACCTTGTATTAAAGAGAATCTTTATAGGACAATAAAGTCCTGTCAATGTAACACCCAGGTATACCCCTGAAAAGGGGCTATAAAAGACAGTGATTAAAATACATCAGAGTTGCCGTTAGAATTGAGTGACCTGGCCAGTCACACAGAACTGGAGTTCTCTAAGCAACTAAGTCATTTGACTTGGCTGGATCGTATGTGTAAAGCTTCGTGAAATTCTTTGAGAGGTTATTGATGTAACCTCTGCGGTTTTGAATCTGTTTAGTAAACCAACCTCTTTAAGCAGATCTCATGTCTGAGAGATTTATCAACATCGCATAATTCTTGGGATAGGCCTTAATGAAGTGAGCTCTCAGCAGTGAGGCCTTGCAAAGGCAACAGAATCCACTCATTTGATTCCATGGCCCCAAATTTAAAAAAATAAATAATGAAATTGTTTATCACCCAATATTTCGCATAGTAAATATTGATTTTATTTCACCTAATTTTGATGAGATATGAACCACTGAAAGTAACTTCAGTGCAGGTTGAACTTTATTACATTTTGAACTTTGTCTCTTACTAGTCTGGAGTGTATGCAGATTTGTTTCAGCTTTTAAGAGAGAAGCTGGTTTCAGATTTTGCAATGAATGTATTCTTTACAATTATGTTTTGGAAATATAGATATGATAAATATATAATGCACACAATATTACATCCATATTTCCATTAAGTCTGTTCTGGTTACTATTCAATGTGGTACAGAGTTCAGGGCTATTGACACATTTAACGCAGTATCTAAAGTATCTAGGATTGAAGCAAAATACTGCGGATGCTGGAAATCTGAAACAAAAATAGAAAATGCTGGAAAATCTCAGCAGGTCTAACAGCATCTGGGGAGAGAAAAAAAAAATGAGTTAACGTTTTGAGTCCTTATAACTCCTCTTCAGAGCTGGTGTATGTATCTGGTGTATCTGAATGTATACTCAGAAGGAGAATAATGTTAATTCCTTAAAAACCTTTAATATAGAAAAAAGATGGCTCTGAATTAGGGACAGCGGTAGCAGCTTTTGCTAGTTTGGTGCTGAAAAATTATTTGCAAAACAACTGCGTTGTAGCTGACCAAAAAAAAACTGATTGCTACTTTTCCTTATATTTATTTAAATTTATTTGATTTTTTTTTTAATTCATGGGGCTGGGGAAACAATTATACTTTGCTTTTTATGCTCAAGTTGAAGGATGTCAGCGTTGGGAATGGGAATCATTTCCCCCTTGTGCCATTATCAGCACCAACAACTCTAAGGTCAAATACAACCTGGACCAAATGCAAAATGAAACTTCCCTTAAACTGGTCCAAAAATGGATCATCTCATACAGCAGCAGCACAAATTTATTTCATATATCATGTCTCCTAGAAGCCTCTCAAAGAGATTTCAATTCAGTGCCAAACTAATATTATTGTCCCCCAAGAAATCAGTTAAGCAAACTCAAATTAATTTCACTTAGGATATTAGGTCAAGAGAAGAGATATTTCCTCATCAGTTATAGGTGCACTCAACTCCAGTTCCAAGAGATGAAGGAGTATGCTACTCCACTGTTTCATCTATATTTCAATGTTTTATTATTTTCAGTGGACAGATATCATTAAAAATGATCATTTATGTGACGTACTAAAGAAGTTAATTAACAACTCAATATTAAAGGTGAATTGAATTTGTACACCCTGCTATTCTAAGGAAACTGACAGTAATTATATGGATTTATCAGAATGAATCACTAGGAACCAAGAAAATTCAACGTACTGTATTTATTGCCTGATTCATGGAGTGCAGCAAGCATTAATAAAATGAGTTAATTTGGCATGCATACTAAAATACACATACACTTATATGTATTTTGTAGTATTTGTTAACACACATCAATAATTAATATTTAAATTATTTCTACAGGTTTCTGAGGCCTAGGGTACATGGTGACCAACAGTCGGGTGGGGGCAGGGGGTGGTCATGGGGAGATTTTAACGGGGTCAAAACGGCAGGAAGACAGTTAAAATGGAGCTGGGTACTTGCTTACTTTTACCCTATCTTGATCTGTCTGACTGCAATTTTCAATTGTAGGAGGCAATGATACTTGCCTGAGGCCAGTGCTTCCTTCTGGCACAAGAGTTAAATCTTCATAATAGGTTAGATTTTATGAATTTGTGCTAGTTACATTACAACAGTGACTGCACTTCAAAAGTGCTTCAATGGCTGTGAAGGGCTTTGGTTGGTCATGAAAGATGCTGGAGAAATGCAAGTCTCTTTTTTATTGTTGCAGTTTCACTTGCATACATCAGGAATATGAGCACAAAGGTTGGTGGACTTCACAGTATCTGCCCTCCATTTCTGTTAAAATTCACCCTTACATACAAGGTAGAAGATACTGTTACACATTCAAACTCTGACCCTCTTTTGTTTAGTAAGTGAGTTGAAACAGAGAGAGTTGAAAAACATAGCCACAACTTAGTGACACATTTGCCAGGATTTTAAGGCCCCTTTGGCTGGCCCACTGCATCCTCTGCAGCAGGCCCCGTCACAACAGGGCTGGAAATTCCCAGCCATTTTTACAGCACTTCCAGTTGGATCATGGAGCAAACCGTGATTGAAGTTCAATTCCCACTTTATTTAGGTTTGCTATGAGTAACATGGAGTGAAATCAGTGGAATGGTGCAAAAGTGTGAAAGAGAATAATGCTTGGTGGTCAGTTATGCTTTCTGGCAGCCAGCTGCAGCAGTATAGCAGCGGGCCACCATTTGTCCTATGCAATACTGCAGGGGAATGTAATTTGCAGCACAACAAATCTATGAAGGCAGAGAAATTGAATGGCCTTCTCCTCTGCTAAAATTTCTATGATTTTCCCAAACTAAACAATATTCATTTGAGATTGGGGTAATAATTGGAGAAATAATTGCCATGAACACCTTTTTCCTCACCTGGAAGTTGTGAACTTGCTTGTGATCTATCTTCAGCACCAAAAATTAAAACTCAATTAATAATTACCTCAAACTACTGAAGGTGGGTGGAGATAATACTTCCATCCAGTTAGTCTGTATATCTTGAAAACTAATGGATAGATTTCAATGAAATTTGGCACACAGATAGGGTATGGTCTGTGCAAGAACTGATCAGTTTTTGGTGAAGATGCAGATCTGGATCCTGTTTTTTTTTAAAGGATCCATTCTTTAATATCACAAGATAGGGAACATTGATTTTTCTTAAGGCTGCTGTGTTTATTTTTATTTAGAATGTTGTGGATTGTCTCAGCTGCTATGGTAGAATTTGTCACAGCAGTCAAAATGTCAGCAGAGTTTTCAGAGCAGATTGTTGGATGTGGATTGGCTTAAAACATCCTCAATGTGATAGAGGCTCTTACTTAAAAAAAATCAGTTTTGTAATTACAGAGCATCAACTAGGTAGGAAAAAGCCTCAAAGAAGAACTGCATAATTGTAATAATGTTGAGTTAACACAGTGTGGCAAAGGTATGTGCTTTAGTGAGTGCCCTCTTTACATGTCCGTTAATGCAACTGAACTGTTTTGCAGAAGGCACATGCTTTATTATTTTTCTTCATTTCCTTTTCTTTTAGGTCCAGCTGAATGCTTGCTTGAATTACTTTTGATAGAAGATATTAGTAGGCTCCATGAAACTCCTACTATAGCTTAAAATAACATATAATGACAGCAAAGAGAGAAAAAAAGAGGAAAAGTCTGACCAGCAACTACAAGAGTTCACATTTCCAAGGATATAGAGACCTTGCATTTTTGCAGTAATGAAGTAAATTATGCAATATTGTCCAAAAATCAAAATATTAGTTGATTTATCACAACATTTATAGGGTATCTCTACATTTTCAGTACTTGCAATCCTAGATAAATTGCACCAATTCACAAACACTTTTCTACTTGGCGACTGTCCTTCCATTCGGAGTCAAGAGCAAAAGTGAGTTCTGCTCCAGCAGAATAAGGATGGTGATTACTTTGACTTGCATTATCACTTCTCTCAAAAGACGAAACCAACATTGTAATGGTCTCTGGGAAATACAAATTAGTCCCATTACGTTAAAATGAATTCATAGCAACCTAAGAGTGCACTCGGGGTGACGGTGGTATAGTGGTAATGTCACACAAATAATCCACAAACCCATGCTAATATCCTGGAGGCATGGGTTCAAATCCCACGTGGCAGCCAGTGGAATTTAAATTCATTTTTTAAAAATAAATCTGAAATTGAATGCTAGCCTCTGTAATGATGACCATGAAACTATCATCATTTGTTGTAAAAACCCACTGGTTTACTAGTGCCTATTTAGGGAAGGAAACCTGCCATTCTTACCCAGTCTAGCCTACATTTAACTCCAGACCCACATCAATGTGGTTAACTCTTAACTGCCCCTTGAAAACGCCTAGCAAGCTATTCAGCTTAAGGGCAAGTAGGGATGGGCAACAAATGCTGGCCTTGCCAGTGATAAATGCATCGCATTGAAAGAAAAACAAAACTGAGATAACTCTATTAGATTTTACAAGATCAGTTACACATTAAGCAATGAACCAGTTTTACCATCTTCATATTGAGTGTGATAAACTTTACAAAATAAATGCTTTTTTCACCCTGCAGACCACAGAACAGAAATCAAACTATACAAAGACATCCAACAAATATAAAGTTGCTAGCCTAACCAAGAACTCTGGTTAAGTCACGGAGTTTGAATTTCTACCTCAAATAACATTAGAACACATTCACCCTCAGCAAGATGGGTCAGCTTTGAGACTGCTGAGCATTGTCCCTAGCTTCCTCGGGAGGAGTAAAGATGTGGCCCAGGTTGATCTTCTGTCTTGGTTCAAGGAATAAGCATGACATTAGAGGACAGAAGTTGGGAACTAAACTTTAGATGCAAATTGAGGAACTTCCACTTCTGAATAGTGGCTGTGACAATTACCACCACTTGTCAATTCTGTAACAAAGCCCAGAGGGGTTATATCAATGAGGCACTAACGAGAGAGAAATTTTAAAAAAGTCAACACACATCCTCGGACCAGGCTATACTATCAGGATTCAGTGAATGGTGTCAAACAGAGGTAACACATTTACCCAAAGAGAATGAGGAAACAAGAAATAAATGAGGCAAAATCAACTTCAGGGCACTCTTAGAGTAGCCAGTTAACAGTATCATTGGAAAAGGTTAAGGAGCAAGCTGTCAACCTACCACCTGTCAGCTTCACAATAATGAATTGAAAAAGAAACCACACACTACTAAAAATAGAAGTTAATGATAATCTTTCCAGAGTAAATACAGAGCAGCTAATAAGATCATACAGTAATTTTTCACTGACATCAGAAAAATAATGTGAAATGGATCAATATGGTACACATTTGTATTATCACTTTAGCACAAAGACATCACAAATTTGAAGAAAAGGAACCATTCACTATCCAAACAAAAAGTTACAGTATTTTGGGGAAGTGTGAAGTATTCTGTGAAAGTGTGAAATATTTTGGGAACGTGTGAAGTACTTCGGGGAAGTGTGAAGTATTTTGGGACAGTGTGAAATATTTTGGGACAGTGTGAAAGATTTTGGGGAAGTGTGAAGTATTTTGGGGAAGTGTGAAGTATTTTGGGGCAGTGTGAAGTATTTTGGGGAAGTGTGAAATGTGAAGTGTTTTGGGAAAGTGTGAAGTGGTTTGGGAAAGTGTGAAGTGTTTTGGGGAAGTGTGAAGTATTCTGGGAAAGTGTGAAGTATTTTGAGAAGGTTCCTCTCAGAACACTTTAGAGACAAAGATGTTCAAGATAGAGCATTACAAAGTGAGATTAGGAAATGTGAGATTGTAACTATTTTGAACAGAAGCACTTTGTATACTATTCCTAAGAGACAGAAGTGGGTAATATTTTTGAATTTAAAAGCAACAGTCATAGGATCATTGGAAATATTAAAGAAGAAGATACAATTATCCAAAAAGCAGTTAAATTCCTCAAGGTGCAGAAATACTTGAGGCCAGGTTTAAAATAAAAATGCAACTTACACAAATGTCAAAGTTCTCAGCATCCCATTTTATTATAAATTTTGAATTCAAGTAGTAATTTATCAATCTGGACAGAACCTAGTTCAAAATTTAACAACTGATCTCAAGTAATTCTTAATTAACTTTTTTTTTGATAAGCTCAGTAGCTGATACTTGTGGAAACATATCACAAAGTTTCAGTGTGTTCAAACCAACCTACTGAGAAATCTGCATCTGTATGATTATTTGTTTTCCCCAAAAATGTGCCTGGCCCCTTCCTCCAAATCCCACTGAGCCCAAGCCTTAGGCGCAAGTTAGTGGAGCCAAGGCATAGAGACTGTTCAAACTGTGCACAGAGGCACTGCTAGAGTTTAACCAGCTAAAACCATACAGCTTGCCACCACCGAGTGCTGATAAGTTCCCTGCTGTTTGTCTATCTATGACTACTCAACCTGTTTTACAATATTTATGTATAGGGTTATCTGGAGCTGAGCAGGAAGAATTCCAGCTCAAAATGACAAATTGCTCCATTGCAGGTTTGTCAAGCTGGCAGTTGTACCTGAGTCAGTTATTGGATTACCCAGTTTGCATTACAAATTATCTTGATACCAAACCCGATTGCTTGGTGTGCCATCTCAATTCCAAAGAGACCCCTCTTAGCTCCCAAAAGAAGGATGTTCACTAGTTGGTCATTAGATAGCTGATAACTATCTTTCCAATTGCATAGTTATAAAGTTATAAAGTTTATAAATGCTCCACAGGTCTAGTGCTACTGACTGACCAGTTCCAATGAACTTGTAAGGTCTCCTTGTGGTATGGCAGGAGCACTATACTGGATTGGTGTCCAACTCAATAAGCTGTTGCAAGGGACCATCTGTATGGAAGTTAAGGTTTTTTTTTGTTCATTCATGGGATGTAGACTTTGCTGGCTGGGCCAGCATTTATTGCCCATTCCTAGTTGCCCTTGAGAAGGTGGTGGTGAGCTGCCTTCTTGAACTGCCACAGTCCATATGGTGTAGGTACACCCACAGTGCAGTTAGGAAGGGAGTTCCAGGATTTTGACCTAGCGACAGTGAAGAAACGGCAATATATTTCCAAGTCAGGATGTTGAGTGACTTGGAAGGAAACTTCCAGGTGTTCCCATCTATCTGCTGCCCTTGTCCTTCTAGGTGGTAGTGATTGTAGGTTTGCAAGGTGCTGTCTAAGGAGCCTTGGTGAATTCCTGCAGAGCGCTTTGTAGATAGTACACACTGCTGCTACTGTGCATCGGTGGTGGAGGGAATGAATGTTTGTGGATGTGGTGCCAATCAAGTGGACTGCTTTGTCCTGGATGGTGTCCAGCTTCTTCAGTGATGTAGGTGCTGCACTCATCCAGGCAAGTGGGGAATATTCCATAACATTCCTGACATATGCCTTGTGGACGGTGGACAGGCTTTGGGAAGTTAGGAGGTGAGTTACTCGTCTCACGATTCATAACCTCTGAACTGCTCTTATAGCCACAGTATTTATATGGCTAGTCCAGTTCAGTTTCTGGTGAACGGTAAACCCCAGGATGTTGATAGTGAGGGATTCAATGATGGTAATGCCATTGAACATCAAGGGGTGATGGTTGGATTCTCTCTCATTGGAGATGGTCATTGCCTGACACTTGTGTGGCACAAATGTTACTTGCCACTTGTCAGCCCAAACCTGGATATTATTCAGGTCTTGCTGCATTTGGACACGGACTGCTTCTGTATCTGAGGAGTCACAAATGGTGCTGAACATTGTGCAATCATCAGCGAACATCCCCACTTCTGACCTTATGATGGAAGGAAGGTTATTGAAGATGGTTTGGCCAAGGACTCTACCATGAGGAACTCCTGCAGCAATGTCCTGGAGCTGGGATGACTGACCTCCAACAACCACAACCATCTTCCTTTGTGCTTGGTATGATTCCAACCAGCGGAGAGCTTTCCCCCTGATTCCCATTGACTCCAGCTTTGCTAGGGCTCCTTGATGCCACACTTGGTCAAATGCTGCCTTGATGTCAAGGGGAGTCACAATCACCACATCTCTGGAGTTCAGCTCTTTTGTCCATGTTTGAACCAATGCTGTAATGAGGTCAGGAGCTGAGTGGCCTTGGCAGAACCCAAACTGGGCATTGGTGAGCATGTTATTGCTAAGCAAGTTGCGCTTGATAGCATTGTTGATGACCCCTTCCATCACTTTATTGACGATCAAGAGTAGACTCATGTGGCGGTAATTGGCTGGGTTGGATTTGTCCTGCTTTTTGTGTACAGGACATACATGGACAATTTTCCACATAGCCAGCTAGATGCCAGTGTTGTAGCTGTACTGAACAGCTTGGCTAGGGGCGTGGCAAGTTCTGGAGCACAAGTCTTCAGTACTATTGCTGGATTATTGTCAGGGCCCATAATCTTTGCAGTATCCAGTGCCTTCAGCCATTTTTTGATATCACGTGGAGCGAATCGAATTAGCTGAAGACAGGCACTCCGGAGGAGGCCAAGATGGATCATACACTTGGCACTTCTGGCTGAAGATTGTTGCAAATGCCTCAGCCTTATCTTTTGCACTGCTGTTCTGGGCTCCTCCATCATTGAGGATGGGGATATTTGTGGAGTCTCCTCCTCTAGTGAGTTGTTTAATTGTCCACTGCCATTCACAACTGGATGTGGCAGGACTGCAGATCTTATCCGTTGGTTGTGTGATCGCTTAGCTTTGTCTATCACTTGCTGCTTATACTGTTTAGGATACAAATAGCCCTGTGTTGTTGCTTCGCCAGGTTGACACCTCATTTTTAGGTATGCCTGGTGCTGCTCCTGCACTCTTCATTGAACCAGGGTTGATCCACTGGCTTGATGGTAATGGTAGAGTGGGGGATATGCCGGGCCACGTGGTTACAAACTCTGCTGCTGCTGATGGCCCACAGTGTCTCATGGATGCCCAGTCTTGAGTTGCTAGATCTGTTTGAAATCTATTCCATTTAGCTCGGTGGTAGTGCCACACAACACGATGGAGGGTATCCTCAATGTGAAGGTTGGACTTTGTCTCCACAATGGCTGTGCGGTGGTAACTCCTACCGATACTGTCATGGACAGATGCATCAGTGGCAGGTAGGTTGGTGAGGATGAGGTCAAGTATGTTTTTCCCACTTGTTGGTTCCCTCACCACCTGCCGCAGGCCCAGTCTCGCAGTCTCAGCCAGCTTGGTCAGTAGTGGTGCTACTGAGCCACACTCGGTGCTGGACATTAAAATCCCCCCACCCAGAGTACAGTATGCGTCCTTGCCACCCTCAGTGCTTCTTTCAAGTGATGTTCAACATGGAGGAGCACTGATTCATCAGCTGAGGGAGGGCAGTATGTGGTTATCAGCAGGAGGTTTCCTTGCCCATGTTTGACCTGGTGCCATGAGACTTCTTGGGGTCCAGAGTCAATGTTCAGGACTCCCAGGGCAACTCTCTTCCAACAGTATACCACTGTCCTGCTGGTGGGACAGGACATGCCCAGGGATGGTGATGGTGGAGTCTGGGACATTATCTGTAAGGTATGATTCCTCAATAGTTTGGATTTCAGGCTGTTGCTTGACTAGTCTGTGAGACAGCTCTCCCAATTTTGGCAATAGTGCCAGATGTTACTGAGAAGGACCTTGCAGGGTCGACAGGGCTACAACTGCCATTGTAATTTCTGGTGCCTAGGTTGATGCCAGGTGGTGCATTCCTTTTTTGTGTCTTTGTAGCAACTGAGTGGCTTGCTTGGCCATTTAAGAGTCAACCACATTGCTGTGGGTCTGGAGTCACACGTAGGCCAGACCAGGTAAGGAATAATAGAAGGGATATTAGTGAACCAGATGTTTTTTTTTACAACAATCAGCATCATTAGATATTTAATTCCAGATTTTTATTGAATTCAAATTCCACCATCTGCCATGGCAGGATTGGAACCCAGGTCCCCAAAGCATTACATTGGGTCTCTGGATTACTAGTCTAGTAACAATACCACTACGCCATCCCTTGGTACTTTAGAACATTAAGTAACATTAAAATGTGGTGCGGTTTAAGATGGTCATATAAAGATGTGTTCAAACTGATCTCTATTATTATCATGAACTTTTGTGTGTAGTAGCAGACTTTCTTTCAAGACATGTAAGAGATTCAAGACTGATTTCTATGGTGATTTTATGGCAAAAAAGGGAAGAGGCTGCAGCAAACAATGATTCTGACCTACACAGATTGGCCACTGTGTGTATCCATGAACTATTATTTATGTCCATGCTGTTGTGAGAAAGGTCATAGCAATTCATTTGCACATCTTGTCATAAGTTGTGCTTCTGAGCATGGGTCTGAGCCTTAAATAGATGGATCAAAGATACCATGGTCCCTTCACAAGCAGTAAATAAAGCAGCACAATGCAACTGGCCTCAACGTTCAGAAGAAAAATCCCTCAGGGTTATCTTCATTTCTAACCAGGTGCTTCTGCTGAAAGTGCACCACTGGATGGCGGTTAAGGACAGGATAATGACTGGCTGTGGTGATTCTCACAAATAAACAACCTTTTCAGGTGTGTCAACTGGATTCAGACATGAAATCAGTCACTGGACTAAATGTCCATGGGCTTCCAGCATGCAGAGTCTAATGTCTAGCATCAGACACCACCTTCAGGGGAAGAGGAAGGAAAATGAAAGAAAATGAATGAAGATCCTCAGCTGGTTTCAGTGAGATTTGATATTATAAATCGGATTAAGGAGAAGTCATGCTTAGGAAACATCAGCAAAGGGATCAGCCAGGGGATTTTTTCACGGAATTTATAGGGATCGTATTTATTCCTGGACTTGATACTTCCCCCCGTTGGGGGGGTTGTGTGGGGGTGGGTGGGGGCGGGCGCGAACCTGATTGCCGCCATTTTACATGGCCAGGCCAATTAAGGCCCACCCATCATTACGCACGCCTGGAAGCGCTGAGCACTCCCTTTGCTGGCAGCAGGGGGATTCCCTGAGTGGTTCACTGCGCTCTTTCGCACATGCGCAGGAAAGAGCGCAGAGATCACCCTGAAGCACCTCCGTTTTATTTAAGTTATGAAAATTTGAATAAAGGTGGGAAAAAAAATTAAGGACATGTCCCCTCATGTCACACGTCACATGAGCTGGGACATGTCCATTATTTATTTCAAAATGTTTTATTTAAATAATAAACTCTTCATGAAACCTCATCCCGTGGATGAGGTTTCATGAAAAATGCGAAGGCCGCCTGCGCTCTTTGCCTGCCTGCCAATGTTAAGGTTGGATGGCAGCTCAGTTAATTACTTGAATTACTTTTTAACAGGCCCTAATAGGCCTTTGGCAGTTCAGCAGGCTTGTAGCTGACTTGGCTGTGCACCCGCCAAACTGAATATCTGAATGACTTGGTGATATTGGGATGTCCGCCCGATGTCGCCAAATGTCATTTTATGCACTGGTGAGTGGGCCCCGCCCCCCACTTGCCACCGGGAAAATGCTGCCCCTGGACACTCATCCAAACATGATCACAGCTTACAGTGAAGATGTGTCATCAACCTGAAAAACTAGTTCTATTTCTCAGATGCTGCCTGACCTGCTGAGTATTTCAGCATTTTCTGCTTTTATTTATGTTTTTTTTTTACTTCTGTTCTGACCAAACATCCTATTAACAAATGGATTTGACAGACTTTAATTTGGAGGCTATTTTAAAAATTCATTCATGGGATGTGGGCATCACAGGCTAGGCCAGCATTTATTGCCCATTCCTAATTGCCCTTGTGAAGGTGGTGGTGAGCTGCCTTCGTGAATCGCTGCAGTCCACATGGTGTAGGTACACCCACAATGCTGTTAGGAGGGAGTTCCAGGATTTGACCCAGTGACAGTGAAAGAACGGTGAGATATTTCCAAGTCAGGATGGTGAATGGCTTGGAGGGGAACTTCCAGGTGGTGGTGTTCCCAAGTGTCTGCTGCCCTTGTCCTTCCAGAAGGTACTGGTCGGGGGTTTGGAAGAAGCTGCCTAAGGAGCTTTGGTGCGTTTCTGCAGTGCATTTTTAAAGTGGTACACACTGCTGCCACTGTTTGTTGGTGGTGGAGAAAGTGAATAATTGTGGATAGGGTGCCAATTAAGCGAGCTTTTTTGTCCTTGATGGTGTCAAGCTTCTTGAGTGTTACTGGAGCCGCAATCATCCAGGCAAGTGGTAAATGTTCCAACATACTCCTGCCTTGTGCCTTGTAGATGGTGGACAGACTTTGGAGAGTCAGGAGGTGAGTCACTCACTGCACTCTCTAGCCTCTGACCCGCTCTTGTAGCCACAGTATTTATATGGCTAGTTCAGTTCAGTTTCTGGTCAATGGTAACCGCTAGAATGTTGATATTATTAGTCAACTAGTGATATTAGCAATATACATAGACTATGTAAATTAAGTAGTGAACTAAATCCTCAGATCTGCCAGTCACCATGTTGAGGAACTATATCTAATGCAGGTTGCATAAACTGTATAAACTACTTACCATAAATGACCTGTAACCATTGCAATTATTCAATTGAAAAGTACCTGTTAAATTGTGCTTTTTCCTCAGAAGAGCAGATGTTTTCCATGTATATCCATTTATGTCATAGATACACTCAAATACGAGCAATAAGGGTAGATATTGTTCATGTTAAAAAGCCACAGAAATACTAACTTCACACACCTGTAGAGGTGACCAATCAGGGCTGCAAGAGTAACCCGGTTGACTCGTGGTAATGTTTGTATTAACATTCGGTACTTTTCCAGTCTTTCCTTTTCATTTTGTACATCTAGTGACAAAAGGTTGTTGAGATTAAGCACAGGCAGAAGGTTCAGAAAAATGCAATGCATCACATGGACTCAACACGACTGAACTGTTATATTACATCAAAAAAGCCTTACAAGCCCGATTACCACACTGGCCTTTTCTTGATGTAATATTACACACCATCTTCATGAGCACAACTCATTATAAAGCAGTGCCCTTAGTGACATAGGTAACAGGTTGCTGAGAGTTATGTGTTCTCTCACAGGGCTCCAGCTGAACTCATTTTAATGAGATTATAAGCACTTTATGGCACAGAAGGTTTTGCTTAAGGATTCTGCAGGGAGTTAATTTCTACTTTCTTCTAAACAAACAAAACTTTTAAGCAATTCAGCTTTCAATGAATTCATCTAGCAGCTCTCTGAGCACACACAAAATACCTTTTTACTCAGGGGTTTTATGATTTATAGAGCTCAGTGTGATTTGTGGGTTGGGGTTTGTATCTCACTCTAATACAACCTTTCCTAAAATTACATTCTTAAAATATTCACAGAAACCATGCAAACATAAATTCATGATGTATTTGGATTTGAAAATGAGATGCATTGAAATGCTTAGCTAGGGATGAATACACATATTATATTTTATACATTAATGTGGTGATGGAAGCTAAAATAGGTGAAAAACATGATGGGGGTTGTACATTTAAACAAAAGCATAAAGGGGGAGAATTTGAAGTCACAAAGCCTATGTACGTGATATTGCTCAATGCCAATTTTGCAAAATGTTTATCCATTTCAGGATTATCCACCTTTCTCTGGAGTTCAAACATATCAAGTTATAAGTTGCGTGAAACACTTTGGTTCCTGGCTTGTCCTAATTTTAAGACAAGAATTACAGAAATACAGAATTGTTACGGTGCAGAAGGAAGCCATTCGGCCCATCATGTCTGCACCAGCTCTCCGAACGAGCATTATGACTCAGTGCCATTGCCCTGCCTTTTCCCCGTAGCCCTGCACATTGTTTCTATTTAAATAATCATCTAATGGCCCCTTGAATGCCTCGATTGAACCTGTCTTCACCACACTTGTTAGAAAAAGATTAGAAAAAAGATTAGAAAAAGTACCTGTAATGCTGGCAGTCTCATGGCACTTGCGGAAAAAAACCTCAGCTTTGCATTAGCAAAACTTTAATTAGTATACATCAAGTAACACAATCAAAAGAATGTGTGTGCTCTGGAACTAAACACAATTCTAGCCAAGTTGTTCCGGTGCAGCTGGAATGCTGGCACCTAGGCAACAATGCGGAAAATTGGCCAGGTATATCGTCAAAAAGTTGGGCAAATCTAATCTAACCAATTATCGTCCCTTTAGTCTACTCAATCATCAGTAGAGTGGCGGAAGGTGGCATCAACAATGCTGCTAAGCCTCATTGATATAGGTTGGATTCTGCAAGGGCTACCTGCTCCAGGCCTGATTACAACCTTGGTCCAGCATTGACAAAAGGGCTGAATTCAAGAGGTGAGATGACAATGTATACCCTTGACATCAACACACTATTTGATAGAATGTGGCATCAAGAAGCTCTAGCAAAACTGAAGTCAATGGGAATCAGGGGGAAAACACTCTGCTGGTTGGAGTCATACCTAGCACAAAGAAAGCTGGTTGTGGTTGTTGGAGGTCAGTCATCTCAGCTCCAGGATATCACTGCAGGAGTTCCTCAGGGGGGTGTCCCAGGCCCAACCATCTTCAGCTGCTTCATCAATGATCTTCCCTCCATCATAAGGTCAGAAGTGGGGATGTTTGCTGATGATTACAGTGTTCAATTTCATTTGCAATTCCTCGCTGTAATGATATAGTGCCTGCATGCAGGTTCCAGATAACATTCAGGCTTGGGATGAAAAAAGGCAGATAACATTTATGCCACACGAGTGCCAGGCAATGACCATTTCCAACAAGAGAGAAGTCTAGCCCAAGGGCTCTCAAACTGTGAGTCATGACCCCCAGTAGGATCGCAGAGCTCATATCTGGGGTCATGAGCCCCCCTCCTCAAAGGCAACAATGGTGACTGGAGAGGAGACTCCTTAGTCTTGAGGCTCTGGCTGGACAGCATTGGAGCCAATGGATCAATTCCGCAAAACAGCAAGGTGTGAATGGTGAGGCCAAAGTGCCCTTTAACATCACAAACCGACGGGTTTGAGTGGGCCCAGGATGCTTGTGCACTAACTTGGCACAGGCAATGGCCAGCAAGTGTTACTTAGTCACCGATAGACTGATGAGAAGCCAAGAGGTCATGTGGTTGAGCTGTGAAGGTGTGTGGTGGCTTCAAAATTTTCTGTGTTTCTACTTCAAGCAGTCCAAGTAGACAAGGTTGGAAAGAAGGCATATGGAACGCTCTCCTTCATTGGCAGAAGTATAGAATATAAAAGTAAGGATATAATGTTGGAATTGTATAAAACACTGTTGAGGCCACAACTGGAGTATTGTGAGCAGTTCTGGTCATCACATTACAGGAAGGACGTAATAGCTCTGGAGAGAGTGCAGAGGAGGTTTACAAGAATGTTGCCAGGGTTAGAAAAGTGTAGCAACGAGGAGAGATTAGATAGGCTGGAGTTATTTTCCTTAGAACAAAGAAGGCTGAGAGGTGACTCAATTGAGGTGTACAAAATTATGAGGGGAATAGATAGAGTGGACAGGATAAAATTGTTTCCCTTGGTGGAGAATTCTAGAACCAGGGGACATAGATTCAAGATAAGTGGCAGAAGTTGGGGGGGGGGGCATGAGGAAGAACTTTTTTACGCAGAGGGTAGTGGGTGTCTGGAATTCACTGCCCAAGTTGGTGGTAGAGGCAGAAACTCTAAATTCTTTTAAAAAGTACCTGGATCTGCACCTTAAGTGCTGTAAGCTGCAGGGCTATGGGCTGGGTGCAAGAAGGTGGGATTAGAAAGGACACTTGGGTGTCCTCGGGCTGGTATGGACAAGATGGGTCAAATGGCCTCCTTCTATGCTGTAACTTTTCTATGGTCCTGTCTGCTTGTTGTACAGGCTTCTCACCCCAGGATAGTGACTCCACTTCGTAGGCACCAAAAAGTTTGTAGAGGTGTGGGGCAGGTAGGAAGGGGAGAGGAGCTGCTAAGTAAATGAATGGGGCAGTGGTGGAGTGAGTGAGTGGTGGAGAAGTAGGGGATTGGGGCTGCTGAGTGAGCGTATGTAGTGGGGAGGGTGTTTGGGAAAAGTGGCTGCTGAGTGAGTGGTGAGAGTAGGATCTGGAATAGGGACATGTATGTGTCTGTATGTGTGTGTGTGTGTGTGTGTGTGTGTGTGTGTGTGTGTGTGTGTGTGTGTGTGTGTGTGTGAGAGAGTAGTTTGTGGTGGGAAAGAGAGGCTGATTACAATGTGGGCATGGGGGTTAAGGGGGTGGTAATTCCCTAAATCTTCTGCTCCCAGGGAATATGCAGAGCTTGGCTGAAACTTATGTATGCACATAAGATAACATTTTTGTGAAATATTTTAAAACGCCAGAGTTTCATACTAAAATGTTGATCAATAAACTTTAATAATTATATACTTAATATTACTATGTTGCCTTACTTACTGCTGTCACTGAAAGTGGGCTGTAGTAATAATTTTTGTCCCTGTTTGTTGGTCTGTTTTACTGCAAAAAATATATCTCAAAAACTAATGAACAAATTTCAATGAAACTGGGTACACAGATAGAGTATGGCTCAAGGAAGAACTGATCAGTTTTTGGCAAAGATACAGATCTGGATCCTGGATTTTTTTATTAAAGGATCCATCTGTTAACATGTGGAGATAGGGAAAATTGACTTTTTCTTTCAGAAAGCTGTTGATTGTTTTAGAATGTTGTGGGTTGACTTAGCTGCTGTGATGGAATTTGTCAAAATATGAACAGAATTTTCAGAGCAGGTTGCTGGAAGAGTACTGGCCTGAAGTCTCCTCAGTGAGATGGAAGCTTTGAATAAAATTATTTGTTTTTTTCAGCTTTGTAGTTACAGAGCTTCAAAATGGCAGGGTAAGCCTCAAGGAAAAGCTGTGTAATTGTAATAACGTTGAGTGACACAATGTAATGGAGGTATGCACTCTACTAAGTGACTGCTTCATATATTGCTGTTATGTTTTTCCAGGTGTTTGAGGTCAGGTTAATTTTCAAATGCAAAAAATGGGGTCACATTGGAAAATATTTTGGGAAGCATTGGTCTAGCTAACTCTCCGTGACACTCAATGTCATTACCATTGATGAATGCCCCACCAACATCCTGGAGGTCACCACTGAACAGGAAGTCAACTGGACCAGCCATATAAATACCGTGTCTACAATAGCAAGTTAAAGGCTGAGAATTCTGCCGTGAGTAGCTTAACTCCTAGCTTCCCAAAGCCTGTCCACGAGACACAAGTCAGGAGTGTGATGGAATACTCTCCACTTGCCTGGATGAGTGCAGCTTAAACAATAATCAAGAAGCTTGACGCCATTTTGGACAAAGAAGCCCGCTCTATTGCCACCTCGTTCACCACCTTAATATTCTTTCCTTCTACCACGAACACACAGTGGCAACAGTGTGCACCATCTACAAGATGCACAGCAGCAGCTCACTAAGGCTCCTTGGACAGCACCTCACAAACCTCCACCATCTAGGAGGACAAGGTCAACAGATGCATGGGAACACCACCACCTGCAGGTTCCTCTCCAAGCTACAACATCTTAACTTGGAACCATATCACCATTCCTTCACTGTTGCTGGGTCAAAATACTGGAACTCCCTCCCACTTACACCAGATGGATTAAAACAGTTCAAGAAGGCAACTCACCATAACTTCTCAAAAGCAGTTAGGAATGGGCAACACCTGCTGGCCTTGCCAGCAATGCTTACATCCTGTGAATGAGTAAATAAGAAAAAAGTAGCGGAGGTAATGTTCTGTTGCAAAGTGCAAAATTGCAATTGCTCAGGTGTCAGAGACTGATTAGAATTAATGAGGTGCAGGCTGCAGAATATAGTTATCTGAAACTGACCAGATAAAAGTCAGTAAACGCAGTAGCATAAAGACCTGTCTGATATATTTATGTTACGTTAGAATCATGTCTGGTACTATTTTCTCCTGGTTTAACACACAAAAAGGTAAATCAAGTAAGTGCTCTACTGATAATGCAAGTGTATAAAAAATAAAGAGCAGTCTTCTGGTGATGGTGAATTAACAAATGAATTATTTCATAGTTGGATGTAGTCTCACCTATATCTTCTCTCTCAGCTTCCCCAAAGGCTACTTCTACATACCAGTTATTGGTTTGTTTATTGGTTTGTAATAATGATGAATAGCGAAAAGGAAGGGGAAGCAGATTAGATCCAGTCAGTTCATGATATTTTCATGTATTGTCTTGATGTGAGCACTAAAGGCAGTATTTGTCACATTTTCTGGGCCTGAGCTTTTCCCGCGTCAGGCTGGCTCGGTGGGAATGGACGGGGGTGGGGAGGCTGTTGCGGAGCCGATCGCCACCCGCGATTAGCTCCACACCGCCATTTTACGCGGGCAGGCCCGCCCAGTGTTATACGTGAGTGGTAGTGCTCAGTGCTACCTGGGCAGGCAGGGGGAGGAGGGAGAATCGGGGCCAGCGCTCTTTTGCACATGCGTGCGAAAGAGTGCTTCAATCTCCCTGAGGCACGGAGCTGCCTCAGTGAGATTGAAGGGCTTTTGAAAACAATTAATAAAATCAATAAAAATTTAATGAAACATGTCCCCTCGTGATTGTGTCACATGAGATGGGACATGTTTTTATTTTTCAGGCAAACTTTTTATTTAATTTATAAAAGCTTTAGGGAACCTTATCCCCTGCCTTGATAGTCCTCCTCAAGTGCATTACCTCACATTTTTCCGGGTTGAATTCCATTTGCCACTGATCTGCCCACCTGACCAGTCTATTGATATCCTCTTGCAGTTTATGGCTATCCTCCTCACTATTTATCACCCTACCAATTTTCATGTCATCCTCGAACTTCTTAGTCATACCCCCTACATTTAAGGCCAAATCATTTTTGTACACCACAAACAGCAAGGGCCCCAGCACCAAGCCCTGCAGAACCCCACTGGAAACAGACTTCCAGTCACAGAAACATCCCTCTACCATCATCCTCTGCTTTCTGCCTCTCAGCCAATTTTGGACCAATGTATCACTTTGCCTTGGATCTCATGGGCTCTTACTTTCTTGACCAGTCTGCTGTGAGGGACCTTAACAAAAGCCTTGCTAAAGTGGATGTAGACCACATCAAATTCATTACCCTCATCAACACTCCTGGTTACCTCCTCAAAAAAAATCACACCTGGGGGCAGTTTACTATATTAAAGGTGCTATATAAATATGAATTGTTGTTGATGTTCTTATCATCTATCATGTCAACACATGCCACTACACTCTCTCATAGGTCTGATCATTCTCCTATTACAGGAGGAGAGTTCACAGAATACTAGGGAGAGGGGAAGAACTGATGTTACAGCTGGCACATGCAGAGGATGAATGTGAGGGATTCTGTGTCTTTGAATTTAATTTGTATTTTTTAAGGCAGAACTTAACCAAAGCAGAAACTGAACTGAAAAGGGAAACAGAAAGGAAAACAGAACAGGTAAAAATAGAAAGGAGGCAGGCCCTCCCAGTTTCTAACGAAGCTAAAGCAAACTGAGATTTGGAAACTAAAAGTTTTGGGCAAATTGACCTAGTTGAGAGATATAAAAGGACACAGGTCAGTCCAAACTGAGCAGTAGCACTTGATGAGTCCAGTGGCGCAACACAGGCAAGCTGTAGATGACTGAAGAATAGAGTTCAAATCTAGAAGCTGAGAATAAGTTGCTGAAGCTGTTTCTTGAAGACAATAGTGGTGGGCGATGAATAGGAAAACATGAATTACCAGGGACCAAATGGGGGATATGCAAGGAGTGCCTAGTTGGCTGCTTTTAGGGCTGCTTTGTGTTAGTGACATTGGGCAGGGCAGGAAGACTGTGTTGCATGTGTTTCTGATATTCATCCATCGCTGCAGCTTAAGTGATCCTTGCATTAAGAAGGGCATCCTTGGCATTAATGTGAACAGCTGGTACTTCACTGTTCTCATCACCTTCCTCTTCATCATTTCCAGCTCCTCGGGATCCTCTGCTCAATTAACCTTGTCCTCTTGCAGATCCAAACATCGCAGCTGTGCAATAGCGTGCAGAGCACAGTACAAGACAGACATTCTGGACACTCTAGCTGGTGTATTCTGAAGGGCACCTCCAGGTCTGTCGAGACACCTAAAGGATGTTATCAGTACGTCATAGGCTTATACAATCACACATCTTGTGGTCATATGGCATTCAGTGTTCTGTTGGGTTCTTTGGTTGAGCTTCAAACAGGTGCCATCAGCCATGCTTTAAGTGGGCATGCCTTGGCTCCTAGCAGACACCCCTTAAGTGCGTTTCCAGGTGTGAAGACATCAGGGAGCTTGGACTGCTAGATAGTGAAAGTATCATGGAAGTTGCCTGGAAATCTTGTGCACACCTTGAAAAATATTTTGTGTGGTTGCTCACCAGCTCACATTGATGTGATGGAAGCCCTTGCAGTTGTCAAATACCCCTGGTTGATCTGTGGCTGCACTGGCTGCCACATGTGAGCAGTGATGACATCAAGCACCTTTCAGAAGCCAGTCAGAGCTACAAAGCTGAGGGGTTGTTCATTTTGATTTGCATCATTGCAAGCAAAATTCACATAATTGCTGACCTTCACAAACAACCATTAATAACTTGTTTTATGCATTTTTGGGCCACCAGCTATAAGCTCCTGGTTATGTCTCAGGCAGAGCCCCAGAAGGTTCGGGAGGGAAAAAAAATGCTGAGGGCGGTGTTCACTTTCCCAGTCACTGAGAAAATGTAGCCACTAGGTCCAACAGACAGCATATCTAGGAGGCTGTAAATGCCTGCTACCAACTGATGCAACAACCTGATCTCCTGAAAGACTGGTTTTCTGATAGACCTAGGTGGCTCAGTTTCTGCTTATAGAACATGTTTCATAAATATTGCCTCATGCAAGTTGTACATCTCATCTATGCTGTCCAGCTGCAGATCTCTGAACAGCAGGCTCCTGCTGCTGGCCATATTGCTCCTAGTCTGAAGTCCAGCCTAAGGCAACCAAAGCATCATCCATCCCGATGAGATTCAGAAAAACTCCAAAGTAAAAAAAGTAAACTCTCAATAAAAGTATCGTGAACAAACCAGGTAAGAAAGTAACCGTGAGTACTGAGTGTTTACTGCAGTACTTCCATGAGTTTTAGTCACCACCCCCAACCCTCCACCACCCCCCAGTTGCCATTGTGTTCCCATCATGTTTCCACAGGCGATTTCAGGAATTGCAGGAAACACACAAATATGCTGTTATTTGCAAGTGCGTTGCAATATGATTCCTCTTGAGTGATTAGCACACGCTAATAGGTGACCTGCCTTTCCCAGGATTTTGCATTCAACCAACCTAATACCTCAATTTAAACAAGGCAGCTGACAGGATGGAGCAGGTTCCAGACACATTCATATTTTGCTGCTTTTAACCCCTCGCCTGTATGCAAACTCCGCAATGTCTAAAGAAAAATAGTGTTTAAAAAGACCCTCTGTACCACATATATACATAATATATTTGTAAAAAAATACTTATGGAAATAAGTTGTTGCTGTCACATTTGTTATCCAATATATTGAGAACATCTGCATTATGTACCAACTTGTACACAAGAGTTTAACACCAATGTGACAACAAAAATTAAAATATTCTGAATGCAAAATGAACATTTGATAAAAAATATATTCTTAAATGTAAGTTTAGCGAGTACACTAAAGAATTTATTTCTTTTCTGCACTCCCAGAAATGCCAATAAAGGAACTGTGCATCTAATTTTACAATCCTGGTGCACAAATTAGTAGTTTAAGTAAATATCGAAGGTATATCAGATAAAAAAAGAAACCTTTGTATAGGGCTTTTTATTTTGAAAAGAATGAATTATCTTATGACCTGAAAGCCAAGAAATTCCTAGCAAACTGCTATGACAGTGGAAATGGTTTGTGGTGGGATTGGGATTTTGGTACAGCCTAGGTTTTGCTTCTGCTCAGAATCCTTGGTCAGCAAGTTCCAACATTTTGGGTGGGTGGCCCACTGCATATTGGCTCAACTGAAATGCCTGTCCCAGTGGTGGATGGTGGGGTTTTCCATGAAGGAAGAATTTGGCTATAGCATAGCAGAGCCAGCTGCACTGGAAGAAGCTGAAGAAAGATCGTCTGAAAGTCTTCATACAGACGTCCAGTATCTCTGAGGCAACTAGTGGAATGTGGAATAGTTGACTAATGATATCATTACAGATACATACAAATCTAGTCTATTACTGATTTTGGTAATGGAATTGATTTCCATGTTCATTAAGATGTTTTGGCATGTTTGTAGAATAAAGCATCATTAATTTTGTTTACATTACAGAAAATGGACAAAAAGCACAAAATATTTAAATGTTTTGTATTACCCAATGCAGACAACCAATATGGATATAACTCCTTGGTAAGTAGAGCATCATCTATTTCGAATAGAAACCTCTTCATCACATCCGCCACATCACCCAGCTGATGTTCCCCAATTCTCAGCTTCACATTTCTGGCGTCTTTTCTAAATTGATCCAGAAGCAGGTTAACTCGTGATGGTGTGCCATTTTTTTGGTAAATTCCTTCACAGCCAAGCCCTAATGATGAGTGAATTATATTTCATTAAACGCACACACATAAAATACAATTCTACTTTATTTAGGAAGGGATAACCAAAGTCACCATTCAACAGACATTTTGAAATGTTTGTGTTAAATAACGGCGCATAACACGACTGTATTGACAAGCCCAACTGAAAAAGACATTGTCCTAAGGGCTACAGAAATGTATTAAAATACTTAGCACCAACATCTGAGTGCATCAATGTGTACAATTAGGAATCACTTCTATAATTTGAAGGGAAAGCACTTTCTCACTTCATTTTAAATTACACTTCTGGGCACAATAAAAATGAAAAGTTTTAATCTTTTTGGCAGTATCTAAACAGGCAATAATTGGCTGTGTGAATCTTGGCTTCCACTCTGTAACAGGACTTCCCTCTTGTTCTTTCCTCCTCGCTCTCTTTGTTTCTGCCTTTATACTTAAAACCTGTTATATGTCGAATGTTTCCCAATTCTTTGAAAGGTCATTAAATTGAAATGTTAACATTGTTTTTCTCTCCATAGATGCTGCCTGACCTGCTGAGAAGTTCCAGCATTTTTTGTTTTATTACTGCTGTGTGACTTGTTTGATATGGTTGTCGTCTGAAATGCAATCAGTATTTATGAGCTATATTTTTGTTCTTTCCATCATTTCTTAAAATAAACTCACCTTTATGCATCTTCCTTCACTCATGATGATGAGATACTCATTGACCAGCTATCAGGCACAACTTATGCAAGTATGGGCATATTCGAATTAAATAGGAAATATATTAACAACTAATAACAACTGATCCCACCTTTGCCCTGCAATGCAGTATTAAAAATGCAACATCTATTGATATGCTAAACAAATGACTGTGCTTGGACATAAAACTACATTCTCTAACTCCTTTCACAGAAGGAGATGCACAAAATAGCGCAGGATTTTACGTCTCACGGGCGGGCACATGCTTGACCCGAACAGGCATAAAATAGAGCGTGATGACATCAGGCAAGCGGCCCGACATCATCACGTACTCGTGCGATATTTCGGTCAGTGGGCACGCGTGAGAGCAATGCGCCCGTTGACAATTAAGAGGCCTGTTAAGGCCAATAATCCATTAATTAAAAGCTATTTTTCGCTGCCCATCCAGCCTTACGGTAGGCAGGTGGGTGAATCGTCCAGGCAGCCTTTGGATTTTTAGGAAACCTCATTCACAGGCAGACGAGGTTTCCACAATTAAATAAGAAATAAATATAAATCTCTGGGCAGAATTTTTATTCTGTTTATGTTAGTGTGATTGAATCCTATGTCGGGACAATTTTTTTCAGGTTTTAAAAATCTTTCTTGTTCACTTAAAAATTGTTCAGCTCCCTGCCTTCAGGAAGCTGTCATTGTGCGTTCCACTGCATATATGCAGACTTTTGTGCTCACACTCCTCCCTCCCCACCCCGGCAGTGCTGAGCTTCTCAGCGCGCCTTTCACGCTGGCTGGTTATTAATTGTGTGAAATCGTGGTTGGAGGCCAATCAAGGGTGGCACACCATCTCCTGGTCGCTCCCGGGCTCGTTCAACGACCCAAAAATTCTGCCCATTAGGTGAAAAGCTAATGATAGAAGTGCTGGAATCAGCTTCAGCGTGACTCAGCACGATTCAAGATGGAGCAGCTCACACATGGTTGACACACTGCCACCGAACTTAATATCCAACTGCTACACTATGGTTGAAGTATGGATTGCTTAGAATGCACTGTAGCTTATGTTGATAGCACCTTCCTGTCCTGCAATCTCTACCACCAAGAAGTGCAAGAGCAGCACAGTTATGGGAACAGCACACTTCCAAACTCCCAAAGTTGCACATTATCTTGATTCGGAGCTCCAAGCAACTTTTTAAAAAGTCATTTACGGGATGTGGGCATCAATGGTTAGGCAGCATTTATTGCCCTTGGAAAGGTGGTGGTGAGCTGCGTTCTTCAACCGCTGCAGTCCATGAGGTATAGGTACACCCACAGTGCTGTTAGAGAGGGAGTTCCAGGATTTTGACCCAGCGACAGTGAAGGAACAGCAAAATATTTCCAAGTCAGGATGGGGCTTGACTCGGAGGGGAACTTCTAGATGGCGGTGTTCCAATGTCTCTGCTGCCCTAGTCCTTCTAGATGTTAGCGCTCATGGGTTTGGAAGATGCTGCTTAAGGAACCTTGGTGAGTTTCTGCAGTGCATCTTGTAGATGGTACACACTGCTGCTACTGTTCTTCAGTGGTGGAGGGAGTGAATGTTTGTGGTTGTGGTGCCAATCAAGTGAGCTGCTTTGTTCTGGATGATGTCAAGCTTCTTGAGTGTTGTTGGAGCTGCATTCATCCAGGCAAGCGGAGAGTATTCCATCATTCCTGACTTGTGCCTTGTAGATGGTGGATAGGCTTTGAGGAGTCAGGAGGTGAGTCACTTGCAGCAGGATTCATAGCCTCTGACCTGCTCTTATAGCCACAGTATTTATATGGCTGGTCCAGTTCAGTTTCTGTTGGGCCATGGTTTGGCTGTTGGATATTAAGTTCAGTGGCAGGATGTCAATCATGTGTGAGCTGCTCCATCTTGAATCGTGTTGAATTGCACTGAAGCTGATTCCAGCACTTCTATCAATGGTATGGCTGAGATAGACAATGTCCTGATATGTAAGGTTCATTGATTCACTTCTTTAATGGAAGAATCCCTGTGTGAAAAATTTAAAAATTCAAAATTTTTGCAAATAAGTATTAAAATCAATACTTCTGGGGTCAATAGTAACCCCAGGATGTTGATAGTGGGGGGTTTAGCAAAGGTAATGACACTGGATGTCAAGGAGCAATGGTTAGATTCCTTCTTCTTGGAGATGGTCATAGCTTGGCAATTGTGTGGCGTAAATGTCACTTGACACTTGTCAGCCCAAACCTGGATACTGTCCAGGTCTTGCTGCATTTGAACATGGACTGCTTCAGTATCTGAGGAGTCGTGAATGGTGCTGAACATTGTGCAATCATCAGTGAACATCTCCACTTCTGACCGTATGATGGAAGGAAGGTCATTGATGAAGCAGCTGACGATGGTTGGGCCAAGGACACTACCCTGAGGAACTTCTGCAGTGATGCCCAGGAAATGAGATGATTGACCTCCAGCAACCACAAACATCTTACTTTGTGCTAGATATGACTCCAACCAGTGGAGCGTTTTCCCCCGATTCACATTGACTCCAGTTTTGCTAGGGCTCCTTGATGCCACACTCAATTAAATGCTGCCTTGATGTCAAGAGAAGTCACTCTCACCTCACCTTGGGAGTTCAGCTCTTTTGTCCATGTTTGAACCAAGGCTGTAATGAGGTCAGGAGCTGAGTGAATCTGGCGGAACCCAAACTGATTGTCAGTGAGCAAGTTATTGCTAAGCAAGTGCCGCATGAAAGCACTGTTAATGACCCCTTCTGTTACTTTACTGATGATGGAGAGTAGACTGGTGGGGTGGTTATTGGCAGGTTTAGATTTAGATTAGGTTTAGACTGCTTTTTGCATACAGGACATGCCTGCCAATTTTCCACATTGTTGGGTTGATGCGAGTGTTGTAGCTGTAATGGAACAGCTTGGCTAGGGGTGCTGTGAGTTCTGGAGCAAAATTCTTCAGTACTATTGCGGAATATCATCAGAGCTCATAGCCTTTGCAGTATCTGGTGCCTTTAGCCGTTTCTTGATATCTACATGGAGTGAATCGAATTGGCTGAAGACTGACATCTGTGATGCTGGGGACCTCCGGAGATGGATCATCCACTAGGCACTTCTAGCTCAAGATTGCTGAAAATGTTTCAGCCTTATTTTGTGTTGGGCTCCTCCCTCATTGAGGATGGGGATATTTGTGCAGCCTCCTCCTCCAGTCAGTCGTTTAATAGTCCACCACCATTGACGACTGGATGTGGCAGGACTGCAGAACTTGGATCCGATCCATTGGTTGTGGAATCGCTTAGCTCTGTCTATCGCTTGCTGCTTATGCTTTTTGGCATGCAAGTAGCCCTGCGTTGTAGCTTCACCAGGTTGACACCTCATTTTTAGGTTTGCCTGGTGCTGCTCCTGGCAAGCCCTCCTGCATTCTTTATTAAACCAGGGTGATCCCCTGACTTGATGGTAATGGTAGAGTGGGGGATATGCTGGGCCAAGAGGTTACAGATTGTGTTTGAGTAAAATTCTGCTGCTGCTGATGGCCCCATAGAGCCTCATGAATATCCAGCCTTGAGTTGCTAGATCTGTTCAAAATCTATCCCATTTAGCACGGTGGTAGTGCCACACAACACAATGGAGGGTATCCTCAATGTGGAGACGGGACTTCATCTCCACAACAACTGTGCGGTGGTCACTCCTACCGGTACTGTCATGAACGGATGCATCTGCGGCAGACAGCTTGGTAGCATGAAGTCAAGTATGTTTTTTCCCTCTTGTTGGTACCCTCAGCACCTGCCACAGATCAAGTCTAGCAGCTAGGTTATTTAGGGCTTGGCCAGCTTGGTCAGTAGTGGTGCTACCGAGCCACTCTTGGTGATGGTCATTGAAGTCCCCCACCCAGAGTACATTCTGCACCCTTGCCACCCTCATTGCTTCCTCCAAGTGGTGTTTAACATGGGGGAGTATTGAGTCATTAGCTGAGACGGGCTTGGGGGGGTGGGTGCGGTACGTTGTAATCAGCAGGAAGTTTCCTTGACCATGTTTGACCTGATGCCATGAAATTTCATGGGGGCAGGAGTCACTGTTAAGGACTCCCAGGGCAACTCCCTCCTGAATGTATTCCACTGTGCCGCCATCTCTGCTGGGTCTGTCCTGCTGTTGGGGCAGGACATACCCAAGGATGTTGATGCCGGTGTTTGGCACATGTAGGTGTGATTCCGTGAAGATGACTATGTCAGGCTGTTGCTTGACTAGTCTGTGAGACAGCTCTCCAAATTTTGGCACTAGCCCCCAGATGTTTGTAAGGAGGACTTTGCGGGGTCGACAGGGCTGAGATTGTCGTTGTTGTTTCTGGTACCTAGGGTGATGCTGGGTGATCCATCCGGTTTCAATCCTTTTTATTGTCTTTTTAGCAGCTTGATACAACTAAGCGGCTTGCTAGGCCATTTTAGAGGGCATTTAAGAGTCAACCATATCGCTGTGGATCTGGAGTCACATGTAAGCCAGATCAGGTGAGGATGGAAGATTTCCTTCCGTAAAAGACATTAGTGAACCAGATGGGTTTTTATGACAAGCGAAAATGCTTTCATGGTCATCATTAGACTTTGAAGTCCAGATTTTTATTGAATTCAAATTCCATCATCTGCCATGGTGGGATTCGAACCCAGGCTCCCAGGACATTACCAAAATGTATTCCTAAACATACTCATAGATTCATAGACATCTACAGCACAGAAGGAGACCATTGTGTCCGTGCCGGTCAATAAAGATCTGACTACACAAATTTGATTGAATTTTATGAGGAGGTGACCAGGTGTGTAAATGAGGGGACTGCAGTTGATATAGTTTATATGGATTTCAGCAAAGTCTTTGACAAGGTCCCATATGGGAGACTTATAAAGAAGGCAAATGAACATGGGATACAGGGTAATTTGATAAGGTGGATTCAAAATTGGCTTAGTTGTAGGAGACAGAGGGTACTGACGGAATGATGCTTTCGTGACTGGAAGCCAGTGTCCAGGGGCGTACCACAGGGATCTGTGCTGGGTCCCCTGTTATTCGTCATTTATATAAACGACATAGATGACTATGTGGGGGGTAGGATTAGCGAGTTTGCGGATGACACAAAGATTGGCCGGGTGGTTAACAGTGAGGTTGAGTGTGCTGGGCTACAGGAAGATATAGATAGGATAGTCAAATTGGCAGATAAGTGGGAGATAGAATTTAACCCTGAAAAGTGTTATGTGATACACTTTGGAAGGTGTAATTTGACAAGGAAGTATTCAATGAATGGCATGACTCTAGGAAGTTCTGAGGAACAAAGGGACCTTGACATGTGTGTCTATAGATCTCTGAAGGTGGAGGGGCATGTTAGTGGGGTGGTGAAAAAGGCATTTGGGACACTTGCCTTTATCAATCAAGGCATAGATTACAAAAGTAGGGAGGTCATGTTGGAGTTATATAGAACCTTGGTGAGGCCACAGCTGGAGTATTGTGTGCAGTTCTGGTCACCATATTATAGGAAGGATGTGATTGCACTGGAGGAGGAGAGGAGATTCACCAGGATGTTGTGTGGGATGAAACATTTAAGTTATGAAGAGAGCTTCGATAGACTTGGGTTGTTTTCGTTGGAGCAGAGAAGACTGAGGGGCGACCTGATCGAAGTGTACAAGATTATGAGGGGCACGGACAGAGTGGATAGGGAGCAACTATTCCCCTTAGTTGAAGGGTTAGTCATGAGGGGACATAAGTTCAAGGTGAGGGGCAGGAGGTTTAGGGGGGATGTGAGGAAAAACGTTTCTTACCCAAAGGGTGGTGACAGTCTGGAATGTGCTGCCTAGGAGGGTGGTGGAGGCGGATTGCCTCACATCCTTTAAAAAGTGCTTGGATGAGCACTTGACACGTCATAACATTTAAGGCTATGGGCCAACTGCTGGTAAAAGGGATTAGGTAGGTCAGGTGGTTTCTCACGTGTTGGTGCAGACTCGATGGGCCGAAAAGGCTTCTTCTGCACAGTGTGATTCTGTGATACACTAATCTCATTTTTCAGCGCTTGGCTCATCGGCCTGGAGGCTATGGCAACGCAAATGAATACTTTGAATATTATACATTTCCTAATCTTGGGGATCAAAGCTTCATCACATTCGAGGCACAACTATATAAGTGTATTGCAGCTGGTTTCTCACTTTCAAACTTATATTATGATATGGCAGGTGGTAATTGCTGGGCTGACCAAATCAGGGAGCCTTAGCCAAGCTATCACAACGATTTGCAATTTGTATTTTTATTGCGAGAAGGTGCGTGCACTGAAGGCAGAAGTAAATATTTCACTCCACTTTTGGAGGTTTAAATTATTAAATTAAAACATTTATTAACAAAATAAAACTTAAACACATACCGGGCAGAATTTTGCCCTCATCAGGCTGGCTCGGGGGGGTGGGGGGGGGGGGGCAGTCAGAAATCTGTCCATTGCCCGTGATCAGGGCCCGAACACGATTTCACGCTGGTAGGCCAATTAAGGCCCGCCCAACATGAAACACTGGCCAGCAAGGGCCGAGCGGGGGCGGGGTCTCATTGGCTGTTGAGTCCAGTAGCGGCCTGGTGGCCTGTTTAAAAACGGCCCAGCAGACCCAGAAAGGCTGCTGTCTGACTGACATTGCAAGGATGGAGTCGAATGTCTCAGCAAACACCAGGCGGGAGGGCAGGTGGGGGGGGGGGCACTCAGCGCCCCCCCCCGTTTTTCCGATGAGTGCCTTGCTGCCCTCCGGGCGGAGGTGGCTGCCAGAAGGGACACCCTTGTCCTCAGTGATGGGAGGGAGTGGCCACTGCACCTCACCAAGAGTACATGGGAGGAGGTGGCAGCCCAGGTGAGCAGCCACAACATGATGCACCACACATGGGCGCAGTGCTAGAAGCATTTCAATGACCTGCTGCCCTTAGGAAGGGTGAGTGCCATATTGGCATGGGTCAGTGTGTTCATCTGTGTTGGGCTGACCATCCCCCCATGGAGCTGAGGGGGTTAGAGTCTGAGTGCCAACTGTCAATCACGCTGGTGTTGGTCAAGGGGGCGAACCCCGGCTGCTTTGACCGAGTACCGAGGCTCAGATATGCCCTGCAAGGTGCTCCTCAGCTGGGGTTGGCTAGTCTACAATGGCTCTGCAAGTACAGAGTGGACTAATCAATGCTCCTCTGTCCTTTCAGAAGAAGACATCCTATATTGAGAGCTCATGGACTGGCTGAAGACTCCACACCTCCTCATCATCCCCTGCTATGAACAGGACACCTTGGAGATTGAGGGGCACCAGGCACCTCGGTCAAGTGGCCACGGTGAGGCTGGGGCGTCAGATGAAGGTAAGAGTGCAGTGCACCGAGGGGAGAATTTCAGCTTCTGCAACCATTCTAGTGCAGTCTCTTCATTGATGTGAGCCTCGAACCTGGAGTCTCCATTGATCACTGAAAGACGAGGGCAGCATGATGCTGATCTCCGTAGTCTCAACAGGATGCCTGGCATGCACAGTGACAGTGTGATGACTTTAACTAATGACATGTCCTTCTTCTCCCTTTTAGGTTCACCAGCAGGCGTTCACTCTCCGGATCCCGAAGGGCCATCGCTGACACAGGAGGACCACCATGTTCCCTAAGCACCTGCGTCACACCTGCTCTCTGAACCAGGCATCAGCGCAGATACTACCATCTCAGTGGGCATTTGTTCGGCGGCTAGTATCTCGGTTCACAATCGCTTGAGATGCAGTCGGAGGCAGAGAGTGCCCAAGGCGCCAACAATCAGTGGACTGCTGGGGATTAGGACGATGCTCAGTTGAAGGCTAATGATGGGCTGCTAGAGTCGTCCATTAGGCAGCAGACACTGGATGCCGGGCGGGGTTTGCGGGAGGATCTGGCAGAGGTCCTCCGTTGTGGAGGAGTCCCTGCGGAGGTGAGCACTGCACTGACCATCATGGCCGAGCACAGTACTTCTTCCATGGAGAGAGTGGCGACTCTCATGGAGACACTGCTCCAGGGGCAGGATCAAGGTTTCCTGTGGCTGCGCTCGGACCTACAAGTCCTCACAAAGGCACTGACTTCAGCTGGTCTGTGTCCATGTGTGAGATGGTGGGGCACCCAGTATCCCAGCTAGGTGCCTGTCCATCAGCGGTGAGCAGGGAGGTCCAGAGCAACCTCATGTTGCTGCAAAAGCTGCTTGTTATCTCTGCGGGCTCCTCTCAGGGTGATAACAGCAGCTCCTCTGCCCCTCTGCCAGTGACTGTGGCTTCTGATGAGGCTGCGGTGACTGGGGAAAAGCCAGCTGTGGAACTGGCCGCTCCCTCCCAGGGAGCAGCACAGGCTCCACTGGCCAGAGGATGACCATCAAGGTCATCAAGGCCAACAGGACAGCAGAGTGAGCAGCCTGCCTCAAATGACGGTGGAAAGGTGGCTCTCCGTCATCCAAGTTTAAAGCACTTTAAGTACAAGATCCCTTGTTCCCCATTTTGTTTCTCTTGTTTTAATGGTGTGACTACCAACACTGGTTTTATTTCAGTTCAAGACTGTGAGTTCCAACATAAAAGTACATTTGCTTTTGTGTCATTGGCCTGAATATGCTTCATTTGTTTTGTAGGTGCCAGGGTAGGCCTGTATGTAATGCTAGACATGGGTGTTTTGAAACTTTACTGCTCAGGCACTGAGTGTATCTTTTGGGGGCAACGGAAAAGGGTAATTTCTGTGATCCAGGATGGTGGTGGTAGCTGCGGCATGAGGTGGTTGTTCTTATTTGGCAGCCTAGCTGAAAGACCATGGGATCAAGGCATCTCTGGTGTCCCTGACTCCTTGGAAGTTACAGGGGTCTGCCTCCATGTCCTCAGTATTCTCCTCACCGTGCTCCTCTTCTGACTCACTACTGGATTCATCATCTGTGGCCTGTGCAGCTATTGAAGATCCTCTTCCTCCAGGGAGTCCCCCCTTGCCAGTGTCAGATTGTGGAGAGCGCAGCATGCAACCACTATCAGTGACACCCACTCTGGGGGGTATTGCAGTGTGCCCTCTGAACAGTCCAGGCATCGGAAGCACATCTTGAGAAGACCAATGGTTCTCTCTATCACTGCCCTACTGGAGGCATGACTCCTGTTGTACTACTGCTCTGCCTCTATTCTTGGATGACGGAGAGCCACCTTTTCAAGGGATAGCCCTTGTCACCCAGCAGCCACCCATCCAGTCGACCTGAGCACTGAAGAGACCTGGCACCTGGAAGTGTCTCAGGAAATAAACGTCATGGGAGCTGCCTGGGTACCTTGCACAGACTTGCAGAATCTGCATCCTGTGATCACACATTATCTGCAGGTTCATGGAATGGAAGCCCTTCCTGTTGACAACAGCACCTGGTTAACCCTCTGGCGCCTTGATGGCCACATGTGTGCAGTCGATTGCACCCTGGATGTGGGGGAACCGAGCAATGGCTACAAAAGCCTCTGGCTCACTCAGCCTGGCTGGCCTCGTCCGTGTGGAAATGAAGGAAAGTTAATACCCGACTGAACAGAGCTTCCGTCACCAGCCTGACACAATTGTGGAAAGCTGATCGGGAGACTCCGTACAGATTCCCCCACTGAACTCTGGAAAGAGCCGGAGGCATGGAGATTGAGGGCCACTGTGACTTTCAGAGCCACTGGCATGGGGTGTCCACCCACACAGTCGGAGCTGATCTCAGGCCCGATTGTCTGACAAATGGAGGTGACTGTCTCCCTTGAGAGGCGGAGCCTCCTTCTGCATTGCACTTCACACAAATTGAGGCAGCTGCATTGCCTCCTGTAAACTCTGGCAGCAGGATAGTTGCGTCTTCTGCGGCCCCTTCCGCCTTGGGCTTCCTGCTGGCCCTGCACCCCTTGTGCATGTGCCTCTCCTCCCACAGGTCCCTCCCGTGGAAGTTGCTTTGGGACACCTGGCCTCCTCTCCCTTCTGCCCCTTTCTTCCTTCTCAGAAGAGACACCTCCAGTGGAGAGCACAATCCCCATTAGCAGGGTAATGGAAGGCCGATACTTGGAAGGGTCCACACGGTCCAAATCCTCAGCGAGCCTGGAAGACACCAACGAGCCCCGAAGTGAAGCCTGGAAATGCTAAGAATGAAGGCCCGATCAGAGATTAAGCTGCCAAGTCTCAGTGAGCCACTTGCAGCAAGTAATCTCCAAAACTCCTCACTACTCACATTGACAATGCTGCCGATCCTTCTTATCCTGCCCGTGGATGAGGTTCTTTCAAATTGTAGCCTGCCTGCCTGCCTGCCCATTTTGCCCATGCGTTGAGCGAAAACTTGCATAGGTAACATTAAATCGCCATCAGTTGGGTTGTCATGAGCCTTAACTAGCCTGTTAATTAATGGCGGCGCAGATTTGACTCCTGCGCGTGCAAGCCGAGTGAAATATTGCGCTTGTGCATGATGATGTCGGGTCGCTTGCCTGACATCATTGCGCGTCACTTTACACTCGAGCGGGTTGGACACGCGCCTGCCCACTCAGCAGAAAATTCTGCCTAAGATTACAGTTATACAGTTAAAATTAGTCATAACATTTCCCAAAGATTTCTACCAAGCTAGCCACCCAAGTAAATACACTTTTCCAGGCAACAGTCCAAATAAAACCATAAGACATTGGAGCAGAAATTAAGCCATTCAGCCCATTGATTCTGCTCCGCCATTCAATCATGGCTGATAAGTGTCTCAACCCCATTCTCCTGCCTTCTCCCCGTAACCTTTGATCCCCTTACCAGTCAAGAACCTATCTTTCTCAGTCTTAAATACACTCAATGACCCGGCCTCCACAGCATCCTGCGGCAATGAATTCCATAGATTAACCACTCTCTGGCTAAAGAAGTTTCTCCTCATCTCTGTTCTAAAAGGTTTTCCCTTTACTCTGAGGCTGTGCCCTCGGGTCCTAGACTCTCCTACTAATGGAAACATCTTCCCCATGTCCACTCTATCCAGGCCTTTCAGTATTCTATAAATTTCAATCAGATCCCCCCTCATCCTTCTAAACTCCATTGAGTATAGATCCAGCATCCTCAAACGTTCCACATATGTTAAGCCTTTCATTCCTGGGATCGTTCTCGTGAACCTCCTCTGGACCCTCTCCAGGGCCAGCACATCCATCCTGAGATACGGGGCCCAAAATTGCTCACAATATTCTAAATGTGGTCTGACCAGAGCCTTATAAAGCCTCAGCAGCACATCCCTGCTTTTATATTCTAGTCCTCTTGAAATAAATGCCAACATTGCATTTGCCCTCCTAACTACCGATGCAACCTGCAAGTTAACCTTAAGAGAATCCTGGACTAGGACTCCCAAGTCCCTTTGCACTCCAGATTTCTGAATTCTCTCCCCATTTAGAAAATAGTCTATGCCTCTATTCTTGCTACCAAAGTGCATGACCTCACACTTCCCCACTGTGTATTCCATCTGCCACTTCTTTGCCCATTCTCCTAATCTGTCTAAATCCTTCTTAAATTGATTCTTAACATATTAAAAAATCCAGTAATATTACCACAAGGCACCCACTGCTGCTGTAAGGGAGGTATTTCACAGCTTCTCCCTTCCTCTCAATTGACAATGGAGTTCCAGGGGCGGGATTTTCTGCAGCCACCCACCACCAGGATCTTCCGGTCCCGCCACAAGTCAATGGATTTCTGGCTGGGGCGCTGCCTCCCCCGCGGCGGGTCCCAACTGTGATGGGGCCAGAAAATCCTGGCCCAAGGCTTTTAACAAAACCTTGCTTTCTGGAATGAACAAGCATTTCTCTGAGCTGCCTAGAGGTTGTTTTTCCACAAATCTGTCTTCGCACAGCCCACCTTCCAAGATCTCACATGGCTATTCCCCTCATACAGCTTTCAATCTTTCCTTAAATATATTTTTCCTCGTTTATCTGTAAACCCATTGTTTTGTACTTTCTTTGAAACTCAAACACTTCCAAGTTTCCACCTTGCCTTTGCTTTTGGGTCAATAAAAATATATCCCCACTACTTGTTTACCTATGAACTCCTGCAAGATACAGACATTTTCCTTGTCAACTTCTAATTCCCCTTTGAAATTCAAACAACCTGCCCATTCCAGGTATTAGTCTGGTAAAGCTTCTCTGAACTGCTTCCAAGGCATTTACATCCTTCCTTAAATAAGATGACCAATACTCTACCCTTGATGATTTAAACTTTGCAGTCTGACTGTCTTCAGTTTAATTAAATTAGTTACACACACACACACACACAAACACCCCCCCCCCCCCCCCCCCCCCCCCCCCCCCCCCCACACAAGCCTGCTTCAGTATCCCACAGTAATATTTGAACAAAAAATGAAATTTCCTTTACACCTGCTACAACTTGATTCTTGGCCTTTAGGTTTTCCATCTCTCCACCGTACTCACCAGGCCTCCCCTTTCCATAACTGTACAAGATTTGTTTCTTAAATGCCTTAATGTTTTGATCCATTACTTAACTGAGATGTTGTACTATATTTTGGTTATTATTGTGATTTTGAAAAAGTTATATGTTTTATTTTTCTGATGGTATTAATTTGTCATGTAGCAATACTGATGAAAGATCAGCACCTGAAATGCCAACTTATCATTAACTGTTTTTTTTCTCTTTATTCTTTCATGGGATGTGGGTGTTCCTGGTAAGGCTAGCACTTGTTGCCCATTCCTAATTGCCCTTGAATCAAGTGGCTTGCTGGGCCATTTCAGAGGGCAGTTAAGAGTCAACAACAATTACATGGATCTAGACTCACATGTAGGTAGGCCAGATCAGGTATGGATGGAACATTTCCTTCCCTAAAGGACATGAGTGAACCAGATGGGTTTTTACAATAATTGATGGTAGTTGCTATGACCACCATTATTAAGAGTGATTTTATATTCAAGATTTATTAAGTGAATTTAAGTTCCACCAACTACTGTGGCATTTGAACCCATGTTCCCAGAGCATTAGCCTGGGCCTCTGCGTTACTAGTCCAGTGACTTTAGCACTATGCCACCATCTCTCCCAAAGATAGTGACTGACCTGATGTGCAATTCTAGGATTTTCTATTTTGTTATATATTTCTTTCTCAGTTGAACACCAATGTTTGTTTTTATTTAATAAATTCAAAATTTTGTTGGGAAAAACAATGCCACGTAAACCTATATTGATTTAATCAATTTTCAGTGTAGATATCAACCTCCTTTTCCTCCTATGTTAGTTATATTGCTTCCAAAAACTATACAGGCTGACTATGACCCATTTTATTTTACTCCACCCTGAATTTAAACATGCAAATTATTTCAGCTGTGGAGGTTATAGCTGTAATGCAGATGCTGCTTTTGTCAAAGCTAAGGATCACAAATAAACAAGGTTTGGATATTCTTGAGGCGATTCTCAGTAGCTGCAAGTCTACAACACAAAAATGCCTATAATTCAGCTCTAATTTATCAATCACACTTAGGGATGCTGTAAAAACAGACACTGAGGGAAATGGAAATGTCACGATAGTGCACTAGGGCATGTTTTTCCATAATGCTGGAGTCAAGGCATGAGTACTGGAAATTGTACATTGTAACTAGGCTATTCTATGCATGAGCAGAGAGTGCTTGATACAGGCACTTGTTTTTGATTTTCCTCAACTCAGCAGAGTAATCTGCCAAACTAAAGCAAGAAATGTGGAAACAGCAGTTTTTGCCGTATTCATGGAGAGAAAAGACAAGTTAAAATGGCAGGTGTGGACCCTTTACGAGGCCCAGAAGATATTACAGGTGAATAACAGTTATAAAAGGAACAGAACAAAGGGAGGGGCAAAGGAAAATACACATCACAGGAGAGAACAAAACAAAATAAGATGCCCTATAAAATACTTCAGTGGAAAACAGAGAATACACAAATGGCAGAAGTGAACTTAGCATGAGACTGTAGGAGGCTTACTAAGAGAGATCAAAGAAACTAAAGACATTTATGAGTCACAGAGAACGTGTGAATAGATGAGGGAGTGGGAGAAAATGATGCTGGAAATAAAAACACAAAAAAAATGGCTCTAGCAACCCAGGAGTCTGGAAGGACAGAACAGTATGTCCACACACAAGCATGAGACTACCTCACTAGCACAGTGGTTTGATGAATTGTCTTCATCCCAAAAAGCATCTTGCCTACCCCACCACTCCATATTTTCCATATGAAAGCAATCTCTCACTTGGATGACCAAAGGAGATCAAAATCAAAATGATCAAATTACCTATATAAAGGGAACCAGTGGCTCTAGTGGTTTGATTTCCTATCCCAAGGAAATTGTGCTGCACTGCTGTATCAACGATTTGAGTTTAGTTTTTCCCTAATGGGCAGGGGTAGTTCTGCTTTTAACAATGCTGCTAAATGGAGTGCTATGTAACAGGAGAGCTCTTTTTGAGGGGTGGGGGAGGCAAGCTTGAATACAACAAACACAAGCCAATAGAAGCATACCTTTCCACATTGATTAAAGGAGATAGAGGCATCAATGTTGGCAATGGAAAAGTCCATACGCGCCCCCCGCCCTCCCTCCATCACCCCTATCTTCAGATGTTTGGGAAAGGGACTGAATAAAATATATACCCCAGCCTATTTGCAGGTGTTAAGATCAATAAAAATAGCCTTACTTTAAAAATTGCAAATACAGCACTGGTATGTCGGGGGTATATATGGTATGTCGGGGGCACAACTAAAATTAAACTAATTGCAATAATTGTTTCCATTTCCAAAATGAACCTTACAATCAGCCATTTGCAGTCATCACAGCAGGAACAGTTTACTGAAAGCTGTTGCTACATTTGTCAAACAAAATACTTCAAAACTATAAAACATATGGGTGGAATTGCTTTTGGCATTAAGGAAGCAAATCCGAGTGACTTGCAGTGACATCCTGTAGAATGAGCTTGCTTACCATACTGTGTAACAAACGCTATACAGCTGTCCACGATGATAGGAATGTCATTTTTGCTGAGCTGCTGGTCTCGTAGTGCATTACCATCTGTACCTGCTGCTTTCCTGATGGCCGTATGCCAGACTGTGAAATCCAGCTTCGTGTGACCATGGATGTACAAAGTTCTACAAGGTTACAACAAACTTTTAGTCCTTGATGAAATGTTCCATTTGTCCCAGTTCAGTTTGGTCTTACTTTGGGAGAGTCACTATGAAAACATTGAACTAACTACCTGAGCCTGGAGAGGAAAATGCAGCTATGCAATTTGGTGAGGATATCCATTTAAAAAAAAAAAATTAGGCATTAACAAATAGAGCAAATTATTTCTTAAGAGTCAACTGAGAGTTAACTCCATGCAGTGATGAAATCACAAATAAAATCCTTTGTTATGGATGCCATCACATATCAACTAAATGGAACATCCTGGCTGACATCTGCCACAACAGCTGTGACTGAAAAGAAAGCACCTTCCACAGACACAGGCACAAGTCCAAATTAATGATATATCTCCCCATCTTACAAAATAATAATGGTTGTATTGGAGTAAATAGAGTGCAACAATCTCAATTTGAGGCTTCAGCTGACTACAAATGCTTAAATTGTAAAGAAAGTATTTTATTGCTTCCTCCATTTTGCAGAAGAAAATTAAAAGCTTATCTTAAATTGATTTATTTTTTAATTGCAGGTACCAGACCCCGTATCCTGGAAGCTCTGGACCAGATGAGCCCCGGATATGGGGATTTTCCAGATTTTGGGCAGCAGAATAGGATAATAATTAATTAATGCTTAAAGCCGGGCTGTACTCTCCACCGAGCCAGACCCAGCCTGGCTGGGGAAGGGAAGGAATGAGGGCTGGAGCACACTGGCTTCCACGCCACTAATCCCGACTTGAAATAAATAAGGCCGGACCCAAAGAGCAGGGCATCAGTGCATTGCAACCCAGATGCGCAGCATACCAGAAGTACTCCTCTACCGCCAACAATCCCCATAAAATAAATTCTTTAAATTTAAAAATATACAGTAAAATAACTAACTAATGGTGGGAGGGGGGGGCGGGGAGGGGGCGATAATTGCATTTGGGGCATCAATAGAATCCTGTAAATCGAACCTTTGTTAATAAAAGATATAACAGACATCAATGCCGCTTGGCAATTGTACAGTAGTTTCCAGGACAGCTGTGTTGCCAGCTTCAAACGAAGCTGGTTTTCAGGTTCTTCTGGAGTTTGGGACAATGGATAAGGGGTCCAGTATTTGTACTTCCAGCATGAAGTCCATCAGGTGGGAACCCCATCTCTCTTATGCTGCTCTATTGCTATAAATTGCAGCCAGCAGTCCAAGGTGCCTTCACTGCAAACATGGGGCCAGTATTTTAAATGAGTCAGAGAGCTGCTGGTCCCAGGAGATCATGTCATTAAAGCTTTACTCTTCCTCTTTCTCATTTGATCAGCTGAGTGAGATTATTTCTTGTTCTCACTTCCACACCCTGCATTATACTCCATTCAATACGCCATTCATTGATATGATTTGACTTGGGTCTGATTTGGCTTTGATGGCAGTGCCTGTTCTAAAGGACACTGGCAGTTGGTGCACTGTGTGTTGCCGATATGTGCTGATATACTTACAGTCAGAACACAAGTTTACCATGATTTGCCTAAAATTGCCCAAACCTCTATAAAAGATAGAGGAATCTCAAGTGCAAATAACGTCCAGTGCAAATCAAGATTTTGCAATTTTAAAAAAATTACATGGAAGCTGACTCTGCCTGCAAAAGCATCCACACCTCACATTGCATGTTTCTGCTGGCGTTCGAGGAGGCTCTAAAAATTAAGCTAATTTGGTTTTAGGTGTAAAGGCACTAAAAACCATATTTTAAAAGCCTTCTTTTTTTACTACTTTACACCAATGTAACTAAAAAAAACTATATAGGGCCATCTGTTAAAGTCATTTTCAGTTATTTAAAATCCGGTTACTCATAGGTGGTGGACTAGGCATTGCTTAAAAATGCTTATTTTTGTGACAAACCCATTTTCATCTGTATTAAGAAAGTTTCACCAGATTACCACTCAAATATATCAAGCTTAAAAAAATCTATTCTAAAATGCTGCATGATTTTGCATTTGGATATATAGGAAAAGGAGTTTCAGCAACAACTTGAATAGAAGAAAAAATACTTCTTATAAACAGGCCTCTGATTGAACCTGACACAGAAACTCTCTGTCCCCGATTGTAGATGTCTCATGGAATAATCAATGCTGATTAATGAAGCAAAATAGTCAGCATAACCCAGAAGGCAAGACCAATAAAACTGGAGATCCATTTTAAGATGTGCAAGACCAGTTCAGGCCAGTACCAGTCATTTCCCCAAGTTTTACTGGTTTTTCCTTCTGGGGAAATTAACAATGTATCTGTGTACATCAAGCCTGCAATCTCACTGCAGGAATTTGACTGTCTTATTGTGTTACTTTCATTAATACAGAAACTCGAGGATTACAAGTAGTTATTAAATGAACATCAGCAGAATTATAAAATGTATTAGCTGTAAATAGATTTCATAAAATATACTTTTTAAAAAAATGATAACCTGCAATTTACTAAAATAATGTTTTAAAACACTAAACCATTTGAAAATAATACAGCTGATCAACCAGAGGCCTTTAATTCTATCCCAGTGGCTGCCATTTTATATCAATGCTAATAAAAAGTTCTAAAAAGAGGCAATACAACATATTCGTAGGATGCTGGATACTTGGTACATGCAAAAAGCCTCTCGGATCTGCATCAAATAAGGATAATTTAAACGAATTCTCTACCTTCCTTTTTCTACCAGTAGTAAGACGTCCCTCTTCTCACTGTGCTTCTCAATCTCAGTGCTGACAGCTGTGAATAGAATGAGAGAAACAGATGTAAATTAGACACCTTTACTGAAAATCTTGAGCAAAGCTGGTATGAAACTTCCTCAATGGTGCAGCAGGTCGAGAGGAAAGAGGGAGGTCATTTAGTCTTTTGAGCCAGTTCCACCATTCAATAGGATCATGGCCAATCTGTGACTTAACTCCATATACCTTCTTTGCCCCAAATCTCTTGATAACTTTAGTCACAGGAACCTATCAATCTCAGGGTCGCTCCTGTGAAAATTCCAGGTTCAATCCTCAGCTTTAACCAAGCTAACTATCTTAGTTGCAGTAAGCATGGGGGTGCTAGAATTGGATTTACACCTCTGTGCTAAAGAAAAAAAAGGAAAGAAAGAAGGAACTTGCATTTCACAACCTCAAGATATTCCAACGTGCTTTAATATTGCAATGTAAGAAACATGGCATCCAAATTATGCACAGCAAGCTTCCGTAAACAGCAATAATCTGCTTTTGTGATGCTGACTGAAGGGTAAATACTGGCCGAGGATCCAGGAATAACTCCCCTGCTCTTCTTTGCAATAGTGCCATGGGATATTTTCTGTTCACCCGAAGGGGCAGATGGGATCTCAGTTTAATGTTTGATCTGAAAGATGGCACTTCTGACAGTACAGTGTTCCCTCAGCACTGCATTGGTTTAGACGTGTGTAATCATGTTTCTGAAGTGGGGCTTGACCACAACTTTCTAATTCAGAGACAACAATGCTACCCACTGAGCCATGGCTGACACCTCAGGGTGCCCACTCCAAATAAGTAACAGTAACCTCTGCTGGAAATGCTTGTGCACCACAGGTGACAACAGTGTCAGTCACAGCGGTAACGCTTTCATGGTCATCATTTGAGAGCCATTTGGTTGTTATGATGGGGACGCAAGGTTGTATTTCCATTGACACAATGTTTTTTTGTTATTTATCTTTGATTTCTTAGTTGCCCATGTTATGGCTAGGCATTGACTTATCATTCCAATACAGTTCCTTAAGGACTTTACCGTTTCTCCAAAGTGGCTGTTATTCATGTGTGGGCTAAGACAGTAAATGTTGTTCCTTAAGGACTTCACTGTTGCTTAATCTGTGTGATGTTCTTGGCAGCTGCATTCAGGGCAAACCAATTCCGTAAAGGATCGTAAGATAGGATTTAGGTCCCTTTTTGGTGGTCATAAAGATTGTCGATATTTACTGTCTTAGCCCACACATGAATAACAGCCACTTTGGAGAAACGGTAAAGTCCTTAAGGAACTGTATTGGAATGATAAGTCAATGCCTAGGCACAACATGGGCAATTGAGAAATCAAAGCTAAGTAACAAAAAAACATTGTGCCAAGCGGAATACAACCTAGCCTCCCCTCATAACAACCAAATGGCTCTCAAATGATGAAAATTTGCACCTCCACTAAATGATGAGGAAATCTATTCCAAGTGTTGATGAGTATTGATGAGAAGAAATTCATTCTTGGATCATGTAACTAATAAAATAATTACTGCAATTATCAATTATGTAATCAATCCTTTGTGGTACAGTGGAGAAGGCAAAAGACAACACTCTAGGCACAAACATTAGCAGTAATTATAAGCATGATTTGTAACCTTAAAGGCTAAATTACACAATTTTGGGAAATTTTGTATGTTGGAAAATCTGTAGCCTTTAATACTAAAATTATTAAACTGATCAGGAATCTTTTCAATTTCCAGGAATTTATTTCGTGTCAAGGGGAGTGGCAGGCAGGTAGGGGTGCAAGGAATCCTACAAAACATAAAACCCTGGACCAGGGGATGACTTGCCTGCATTGCAGGTGTCCAACACAGCAGGAGGGCACACACATTCTGAGGTAGACGCCTGCATACAATATTGGTATTGGCATCAAAAGATGCATCCAGGGCCTGTATCTCAAATAGGCATTAGTGTCTTTGCAACTACCAATAACAGGTTTAAATCCTATTTTGTGCTCTTTTTATGGAATTGGTTTGTCCTGCATGCAGCTGCCAAGAACGACACACAGATTAAGCAACAGTTTTTAAAGGGCCCATTGCCAGTCTCTACCAGAAAAGGTAAAAATATAGCCTGAATACAAATTTGGAGATGAAAAGAGTGCATTTAAAAACACGGTCTGCTGCTGGCCACTGGTTGCCCCATTTCTGATTGTTGACTTCTCCTCCTTCCTGGTCACTGAACCCCCATTTCCTAGCCACCCCTATCTTCCAGCACTCAGGGCAAAGCAGCCCGATCCACCACATTCAACATTTACTTCTTCCACAACCAACACATAGTGGTGGTAGTGTGTATCATCTACAAGATGCAATGACGGAACTTACCATGGCCCTTTCAACAGCACCTTCCAAACCTGCAACCTCCAACACCTAAAAGGACAAGGGCAGCAGATGTGCAGGAACACCACCGCCTGAAAGTTCTCCTCCAAGTCATACAGCATCCTGACTTGGAAATATATCAGCGTTCCTTCACTGTCACTGGTCAAAATCCTGGAACTCCTTTCCTAATAGCACTGTGAGTGTATCTACAACACAGGGACTGAAGCGGTTCAAGAAGATGGATCACCACCACCTTCTCAAGGGCAACTAGAAATGGACAATAAATGCTGACTTAGCTATTGACGCCCACATCCCGTGGAAGAGGCCTGAGGCCCAACGTCAGGTGGGCCTCAGCTCTATCTCTTTTAGCACACAGGTTATTTTGAGGCCTTTGAATGTAATGATTTACATTACAATCCTTTTCAGCAGGTGATGATCAAAGCTTTACGTGATTTGCTGGACTTGAAGGGTAATTCTAAGTTCTGATAATGTTCCAGCAAAAATTTGTACAAACAGAGGAGCTGCATCAGGGAATTTCTGCAGGCGTTCTTGATCCTCCTGCAATTACTTTGGCTGAAATCCAGAGAAATGGCAGAAGTGGCAATTTGGTCAAGGGCTTCCATCGATCTTCTGCTGTAGGTGCATCCCTTTAGTGCACAAAGCTTCATCATTCATATCTGGGGGAGATGGTAGCCTGGTGGTAATGTCACTGGACTAGTAATCCAGAGGCCCAGACTAATGTTCTGGGGACATCAGTTTAAATCCAGTCATGGCAGCTGGTAGAAGTTGAATTCAACTCATAAATCTGGAATATAAAGCTAGTCTCAGTGACGATGAAACTATCATCGATCGTCATAAAGACCCATCCGTTTCACTAATGTCCTATAGGGGCAGGAAACCTGCCACCCTTACCCGGTCTGGCCTGAATGTGACTCCAACCACAACAATGCGGTTGACTCATAACTACCCTCTGAAATGTTCAGTTCAAGGGCAATTAGGAATGGGCAACAAATTCTGGCTTTGCCAACAATGTCCAAATTCTATGAAAGAACAAAGATACAGATGTTTTGAACTGATATATATCAAGGTGTAACGCTTGAAGCTCTTTGGTTCCTACATGTTGGCAATTCTCATGCTGGTGTCCCAATCATAATATTGTGCAGGAGTAACGTTATGTCTGTAACATTACAGAGAATGGAACCTGGCAAATACAAACCGAGCTAATTGGATCAGTATGTATTGTCCTGCAGCCAAGAGAAAACACTGCTATGGTGTTAACATAATTCAGTGAGTAAAAGGATGGATACAGTCACACATTCAGAATGTACCCATTAGAGTCAGTTTATCTTAGTGGTAGTGGCTCTCACCTGAGTCAGAAAGATGTAGGGTCAAAGGCTACTCCACGACTTGTAGCACATAATCTAGATTGACACTTCAATGCCAACAGTTATCACTCAACTTACATCACCAAAACAGAGTGGCTTGTCATTATCCTATTGCAGTTTGTGGGATCATGCAAATTGTCTGCTTTATTTATTTATTAAACAATATGGCTTTATAGTACTTTGAGCATCCTAAAGAAGTAAAAGGTGCAATATAAATACAAGTTCTATCCTTCTTATTCGAAGGATACCAAATTCTAGCATAGAAACAAATGGAAAAGTTACCTTTATTGATATTTCGAAATCTAGTATGAAGTAACACTGATGCTTACCAAATGTCTAATGAGCACCACTGTTCAGTCTAACTTTCACCGAGCAATTATACATTCACTGAGCAGCTCAAGGTCAGCCACAAAATTCATTAACAATTCAGAATCACTTTTGCAAATGAACCCAATTTCTGCAATGAGAATTAAATACATTTCTAAAATGCTTTAATTTTAAAGTTGAACTTACCAAAAATATAATTTGATCCAAAACTGAAACAAATCTTCTAGTCTCCGGGTCATCAAATGCCCGACGTACAATTGAAAGTGCATGTCAGGACCCTGCGGATGTCCTGACCTGCTGATCTCCCTGGGAATTGCCTGGGAAGTTTCAAGTTCTGATGGGCAATTTCCCTGCTCTCCGAGACCCTCTGCTTTGGACAGTCCCGTGGTACTTATCTGGATAGTTACCCAGGGAATGTTTGACAGAAAAGTCCCAGTCTAACACCTGGGTAACTACACAACCACTCCCCCATCAACCTTCTGACTCCTTGACTACCACCCCCGCCGGCCTGATCCGACTATTCCCCCATAACAGACTGCCACCTCCCCACCTGCTACCTCACCCACCCTACCTACCTCATTCACCTGGCATCTCACCCACCATACCCACCTCACTCTTCTACCACATTACTCACCGACCAGCTCACCCAGTCTACCATCCTACGCACCTGCCACCTTGCCCACTTCAGTCACCCTACCCACCTGTCATCTCACCCAGCCTATTCACTCATCCACCTACCACCTCACCTACCTACCCACTTACCTACCCATTCACTCATTCACCCATCCATTAACATTCATGCATTAACATTCAAACTGAACCTTTACCACATGGCAGCTAGTGCTATAAAAAGGTGGCATGTCTCGTCTTCCCCCAACTTTCCTCCACTTCAACGGAGTTTCCTGAGGGACGCTGTGCTGCACATTTCCTTGGGAGCCAGGCTCGGAAGGTCCCAGTAGAAATGTGCAGCAGCCTCGAGTTAGGGGAGTTTGCGATTGCAGCAGCAGCAATCCGATGATCCATGCCATAGTGTCTTATAAAGTTAATTCTAAGAGCTCAGTGATTATTACGGAGACTCAATGTGCTGATCTGAACTTTGGTTTCATATAAATTAAATGTTCGTTTTGGACCTCGGTTCGGCATTGGTACGGCATAATGATTTACAGCACCAGAAAAATAGATCATGAAAAATTCTGTCCCCAAAATAGGAACAGATATATTTAGGAATAATTTAGAAAATCCAGGATAACTGTATTTACTGGGAGAGTTTGACAGGTGGCAAATTGCAGTGTCTATTTTTAAAAATGAAAACTTAGCAGCAATAATTCAACAACCTGAAAGCAAACTACCGGAGACATTTCCATTATGTAAAGGGACTGGAGAACCTGGGATTGTTCCCCTCAGAACAGAGAAGGTTAAGGGGAGATTTGATCGCGGTGTTCAAAATTATAAGGGGTTTTTATACAGTAAATAAGGAAAAACTTTGCATTAACAGGAGGGTCCATAAACAGAGGACACAGATTTAAGGTAATTAATGAAAGAATGGAGCGGAAAAAGAAGATTTTCTTTTAAATACAGAGAGTCATTATTTCTGGAATTCACTGCCTGAGAGGGCAGTAGAAGCAAATTCTATTGTAACATTCAAATCAGGTGTACTTTCAAAAAAGGAAAAACTGCAGGGCCGTAGGAAAAGAGTAGCGCAGTGGGACCAGTTGGATAGCTCTGCCAAAGAGCCAATACAGGCACAACAGGCTGAGTGGCCTCCATCTGTGTTGTAATAAATACAATATATTAAAGCCTTACTAAGTTCTTGCAGCCTCTTTAAATGTACTGAATCCTCTTCAGCCATGTCCTGCTCAGGACAGAAGTAGAGTTGTGATTTCTCTAATGCAAACCAGCCCGCTTTCCAGTGTTCTAGGTCATGCACATCTTTGTAGAAGAGTCGACCAATCAGTTCATAGTCTCTCCTGGACAGGATTTCTACCACTGCAGGTACAAAAAACTAGAAAACACAAGTCAATCAGGAAGATTAGAATTGTGGAGGACGACAATAGCATTTCTGCAAAAAAAGAAGTTAATATATGATTACATGCTACTTACTCTGCAGATCCAACTTAACTGACTGGCCTCACATTTACAAAAAAGACTTTTCATACATCAGATATAGAAATCTAAACATGTGTTTTAACAGTAATATTTGCAATACTGTACTCCACCAAACTGCATTCTGTAGATGTGTTGTATCAAAAATTATTTTTCTGTCTGTACAATGGGGCTAATTTTGGTGGTGCGAGAACCGATCTGTCCCAGTAAATTGGATTCTAAGTTTGGTAGGCAAAACTGTAATGGAACTGTGTGTTGCCTTTAAGAAGAGATAGTTCAGACAGGGTCATGAGGAGGAAAGATAGGGTAACTAAAATTGCAGTTGCCTGGATGAGGAAAGCGATAAAGAGCAAGATGAGGCAGAAAAAAGGGTGCATATGACAGATGTCAGGTGGATAATATAAGTGAAGGCTAGGCTAAATATAGAAACTTTAGAGGTGTAATGAAAAAAGAAATGTGATGCAAAGAGAGTGTATGAGGAGAGATTGGCAGCTAACATAAAAAAAAATCCAATCATTTTCTACGGGCATATTTATAGTAAAACAGTAGTAAGATAAGGGGCAGGGCTGAGTTGGGACTAAAAAGGGGACCTGCTCATGGAGGCAGCAGGCAAGTCTGACGCAATAATTGAGTACTTTACATCCGTCTTTATCAAGCAAAAAGATGCTACCAAAGCGATAGTGAAAGAGCGAGTAGTTAAGACGTTGGATGGGCTAAAAATTGATACAGAGGCAATATTAGAAAGACTGGCTATAGGTAAAGTTGGTAAGGGGTCTACGATGAGACAGCCGGCTAAGCCGGAGTGAGGTGGAGACTGACTGAGTAGCGAATTAGGTTCACATAATAAGTTCTGGTAAGTCTTTTTCAGCTTTAACTATAGATTAATAATCAAGATCTGATCTATACTAACCTTCAAATAAGTTAGGCTAGCTCGTTAAATAGAGAACTGCCTGGACTGACAGATATCTGTCAATCACCTGAAAGCAGTTGGTTCAAATGGTGTTAATTACTGAAGCAGGAAGCTAAACGAGCTAGTGACTCATCAAGGGGGCTATAAATGAGACAAGCTTTTCAAACAGCACAGTCAGCAAGGGGCATGTGAGGAGACAGGCGACTATGCCAAAGTGAAACAGAGACCGAATGAGTGGCGAATTAGGTACACGTGGGAATTCAGTACAAGGGGGAAAGAAGTGTGGCATACTTAGGAATTATTCCAAGTACAGTGCAACACAAGGGAGAGGGAGAAAAACCTGGACACTTTGTTACAAAAGACAGTCACGTCCCTTAGAATAGGGTCGTTTGTTTTGGTCAGGAGGATGTGACTGTGAGTGAGACAGGTAAAGGGACCATGCAGACAGTAATGAAGGGGCCTCAGGCTCTGCAACTGTCAAACAGGTTTGAGGTGCTCACAACCTGTGTGGACGAAAATGAGGCCTGCAAGGTAGATGAGCAGGCTGGCCATAGCACCACGGATCAGGAAGCCGTTCAAGTCGGGGGAGCAAACAGGAATGTAGTGGTAGTAGGGGAGAGTATAGTGAGAGGGATTGGCACTGTTCTCTGCAGGAAAGAACAGGATTCCAGATGGCTGTGTTGCCTGCCTGGTGCCAAGGTTCGGGACATCTGCTCAGTGCTAGATTGGAACTTGCAGTGGGAAGGGGGAGGATCCAGTTGCCATGGTCCATGTAGGTACCAATGACATAGGCAGAACAAGGAAAGAGGTTCTGCATAGTCAGTATGAGGAGCTAGGTACCAAATTAAGAAGCAGAACCTCAAAGGTAATAATATCTGCATTATTGCCTGAGCCACATGCAAATTGGCATTGGGCAAATAAAATTAGAGAGACAAATGCGTGGCTCAAAGACTGGAGTGGGAAAAGTGGGTTCTGGTTTGGAGGGCACTGGCACCAGTACAGGGGAAAGTGGGGGCTGTACTGTCCGGACAGTCTACACCTGAACCGTGCTCAGTGATTGAGCTTCCACAGCCCCCTGGGTAGAGAATTCCAACGTTTCACCGCCATCTGAGTGAAACAGTTCCTCCTAATCTCAGTCTGAAATGGCTTGCCCCTTATTCGGAGACTGTGTCCCCCGGTTCAAGACTCTCCAGCCAAGGGGAACATCCAATCCACCCTGTCATACCCTGTAATAATTTTCCAAGTTTCAATGAGACTGTGTCCTCTGGTGTAAGACTCACCAGCTAGGGGGAACATCCTATCCACCCTGTCATACCCTGTAAGAATTTTCTAAGTTTCAATGAGGCCACTTCTCATCTTCAAAGCTCTAGAGAATAGAGGCCCAATTTCTTCAATCCCTCCTCTAAGACAATCCCACCATCCCAGGGATTTGTCTGGTGAACCTCCGTTGCTTTCCCCCTATGGCAAGTACCAAAACTCTACACAAAACTCCAGATATAGTCTCACCAAGACCCTACAATTACAGCAAGACAACATTACTCCTGTGGACAGAGAAACAGAGTTAACGTTTTAAGTCCTACGGATTCAAAAAATTAACTCTGTCTCTCTCTGTCCAAAGATGCTGCCAGACCTGCTGAGTTTTTCCATCATTTTCTGTTTTTGTTTCAGATTTCTAGCATCCGCAGTATTTTGCTTTGATCTTTACTCCTCTACTCAAATCCCTACATGATGAAGGCCAATATACTAGTTGCCTTCCTAATTGCTTGCTGCACCTGCTTGCCAACATCCAGGTCCCTTTGCACATCAACACTTACCAATCTCTCACTATTTAATAAATACTGTCTTTCTGTTTTTTCTACCGTGAATAACTTCACACTTATTCACATTATATTCTATGTGCCATGTTCTTGCCCATTCAGTTAACCTATCCAAATCCCTTTGAAGCTTCCTTGCAGCCTCCTCACAACTTACATTCCCACCTAGTTTTGTTGCACCCTTGTTCAAAAAAGGATAAACTCATCAACTACATGCCAGTTGTCTTAATCTCGGTGGGAAAGCTTTTAGAATTTGGGGCAAAATTAAAGTCATTTGGACAAGTGCGAATTAATTAAGGAAAGCCAGCCCAGATTTTTAAAGGCAAGTTGTGTTTAACTAAGTTCATGGAGTTTTTAGTGAGGTAACATGTGTACATGGACTTCAAAAATGTTTTTGAGAAATCAAGTGCCACATAATAAGAATGATTGCAAGCTGAAGCTCTTGGAATAACAGAGAGTGACAGCACGGATTCAAACGTGGCTGAGTGACAAAACAGAGAGTTGTCATGAACGACTGTGTTTTCAACTGTAGGAAGACACATATTGGGTTCTCTGGATACTAATGACATCAAAGGATACGGGGATAGTGGGGAAAAATGGCCGAGGTAGATGATCAGCCATGATCTGTTTGAATGGCGGAGCAGGCTCAACAGGCCAAATGGCCTACTCATGCTTTATCCTATGTTCACTAGGGATCATTATTAGGACAATTGCTTTTTTTGATACATTTTAATGACTTAGACTTGGCTGTAAAGGGCAGAATTTCAAAATGTGCAGATAACACAAAACTTGAAAGTATTGTGAACTCTGAGAAGGGTTGTGATAGACTTTAAAAAGAGATACACAGTCCAATATTGAGCACTGAAATTTAGAAAGGATGTAAAAAGCTTTAGAGAGGGTGCAGAAAAGGTTCCCAATAATAGTTCCATGGATCAGAGACTTCAATTACATGGATAGATTAAAGAAACTGAGATTTTTCTCCTTAGAGAAGGTTGAGTGAGATTTGATGAAGGTGTTCAATGTCATGAGCAGTCTCACTATAGAGAAATTGTTCCCATTAGTTAAGTGTCAAGAAGCAGAGGGCACTGAATTAAGATGATTGACAAAAAAATCAATATCGACATGAGGAAGGTCACTTCCACTCAGCAAGTGGTCATTCCTGAGTGTGGTGGAGGTAGCTTTAATCATGGCTTTTAAAAAGGAATTGGATAAGCACCTGACGAGAACAAATTTGTAGGGTTACGGGGACAGGGCAGGGGAGCGTGACTACCCAAGTTGCTCTTGGAGACAACTGGTATGGAAAAGATGGGATGAATCGCCTCCTGTGCTGTAGCCATGCTATAATTTTATACTACTCTTTCCTGTAGCAATGCTTCTACTGAGTCAGTGGATATCAGATCACTGAGGTTTCCCACCTGAGAACACATGGTTTTAAAGAAATACTTATCTTCCTCGTCACTATTAGTGAACCCTGATGTGCTTCTCTTCTGGTCGCAACTAGCTGTGCAAAACCTGTGTGTCGGGTGACAACTTTGGGGTTATGGGTCTCACATAGTATTTACCAGTTGAGGTGTATAATAACATTTTCCATTTCAGCCTAGAAAGTGCTGTTGACAATATCAGCAGACACATGTGGTCAGGTGACATTTGTGTCCACCATTTTAATGCATTTCCTATAGTGGATAGAAGCCTGTCATACATGTGCAACACATTTGTCCATTAATACCACAATCTATAGGCATGAGATGTTAAAATTAGCAAGGCTAGTAAAACAATGCTACTTAATTATCATTAGGGGCAGGATGTGATCATTAGGCAAAAAATAGGTTCACTGTTCTTCCCAGTTTTCATTTGTAGCCTATTTTCAAAGCAAATTCAATCATCTTACAGTGCTCCAGGTAGCTGGTAACTGATATTTCCCCAATACAATTGAGGCAGCAGATTGAAATGTCAGGGAATCCTGGGGCTCAAGGTTTGTGGTTTCGGAATTGTGACTAAGTGTTCTTACTATTGCATAACTGAGTTACAAATAAAATCCAGTTAGAAAAGGATGTCACACAGTTTTACTTCGTTCTAGTTAATAAACTTTATTACATGGATTATAACATTACTGCCATAGGCTGAATTCAATTTCATTTTAAATAAAACTCTCTTAAATCTGTAGTTACTATTATTTTTATTATATATGGATTCAGAATGTTTTACTGTATCATTTGAAAGGGATTGACAGAGCCAGAAGCATTTTGGCCAATGGTAATAGCATGCAAAATCACAGGACTCAGGAGAAAAAAGGTAAATTCCCGAGATATCTAAAAGCCATGGGCACCTTGAACACATAAAATATATTTCTAAGTTATGTTTCACCTTGGAGATAGCCCGGGTCCAGTCTTTTAGAATTTCAACATTATCAGTTCCAAAGGAGAAGACACGTTCTGACAGCAAAAACACCTCAAACGTAGAACTTACCCTGAAGCAAACAAGGAGGAAAAACAGCATTAGAATCTTGTAATAATAAGGCACTGGAGGCTACTTCACAAATCTTAATGCTTCAAGCTGAAAGCTTGCACCGGATTTCAAGTGTACTGAACAAAGTCTTGTCAGATTATCACATATATTGACTTAATAGATTCAAGTGAACTTTAGATAAAGTTCTGTTGAAGGGTCATGAGGACTCGAAACATCAACTTTTTTCTTCTCCGCCGATGCTGCCAGACCTGCTGAGTTTTTCCAGGTAATTTTGTTTTTGTTTTAGATAAACTTCTGCAGCTGTACTCATCCCTTTTTCAAAGCTTTTGATAAGAAGCCCGAATTTCAACATTACATGCAGCAAAAAATTAGATTTTAAAAATTAAATATAAAGACATGCTGTAGAACTGTCTGGAATGAATTTGCACAGCCTTATTACAATAAACATACCATTGCTGTGGCATAAGAATGTGGAATAGAGCTGCATTAAACACTCTGCACTTACATCTCAATTGATATTTTTGTGTTATCACCAATCAGCATTTTCACCGTATTCATTCCTGTCATATACAATGACACAAATGCATTTCAGCACCAAACTAGTGAAAAAAATTTAAGCAGGACTAGAAAGCTGTATATTGATCAGTGTAGAAGAGAATACTTACATTTTGAACCTGGAAGACAAAAAAGGATGATTCTCATAATAGTATTACATTTTCTCAGGAGATTATGGTGCATCGTATGATGGCCTCCAGAAGCGATATAAGTGGCATTACTTTGGAGCAACATTGCTTCAAGCTGTTATGACCAGGTGAGAAGGGGCAAACTGGCTTTCCTCTATTCAACCTCCTCAGTTGGTCAAAACAAAGGTTTAAGTTTCTTTTTCATGAGGATATGCCTTTTCCAAATGAGACTGTATTTAAATATTTAAGGAGCCAATGAAACAAGCTTCTCTTGAGTGAAAAAAAGAGCAGATTTATTAACTGCTAAACCAGAGAAAAAGATAATGGGAAGAACTTTCCCATTGGCGAGCGGGGACAGGGCCCGCTCGTCAATGCATAAAATGATGCTGGGTGACGTCGGGTGGAACTCCCGATATCACCCCACGTCATTTCCATTTTCAAGTCAGTTGGGGCACAGCCGATTCAGCTGCGCACCTGCCGACCTGTCAACGGCCTATTGAGGCCATTGAGAAACTAATTAAAATCATTAACTGACCTGCCTATCCCATCTTAAGGCTGGCGGACAGGCAGGGAGCCCTGGCGGGCTTCAGAAAAAATATGAAATCTCATTTACGGGCGGGATGAGGTTTCAAAAGGGTTTTAAAATTTTTATTAAAGGTTTCAACAAAAGTTATGGACATGTCCCAACTCATGTGACAGGTGTGCCCGCCTGCGCCCGCTCCCACACTTCCTAGACAAAGTTAGAAGGATTAAAACCTCTTCTAACTTCTGGGTAACTATTGTACAGACCCAGGCTGACCCCCATGGAACTTCTGCAACCTGCAGACCAGGTGAGACCTGGCGGTCTCCCACCAGCACCCCCCCTCCAACTACCCCACCCACACCTCCGACCTACTCCACACCCCCAACAAGGGTATCCTCCCCCACCCCCCCACACCCTCGGGACTCCCTCACCACCCTGGACCTGCCCAGTAGTCCCCTTCTATCTCCCTATGGGATTCCCCACACCCACGTGGGACTCTTACCCCCATCCGGGCAGGCCTGACTTTCAAGAAAATCCTCCCACCACCCCCAGGTCTGACCAGACTGGACACGAGGCCTGACTCCTGCCCTTTCCCCAAGGCCTCCCCACAATTCACAAGGCCTTCATAGAGCTCATTAACATATCTTAAAATGAGGGCACATGGCACTGTTACTGCGAAAAGTCATCAGTCATACAATGTGTCAGGGGAACTTAGAGCAAAATAAATAAGGCAGACCTGCTGTCAGTAGCAGAACGTGGGAACTTTGACAGCTGATTGCTGGAGCTGAGAAAGGTGTTGCTTGAGTTGCTGCCGATTGCCTGTAGAAATGAGACCACTGGGGTACATCTGCCCCCATTCTGAGGGCCAGGTAAGAGGTTCACAAAGGGTGTTATTTTTTTGCAATAATAATGGAGAAGCAAAAGCAAAAGTGGATGGAGCAAAGGAGAGCATATCACAGAGGGAGCTGGTAATGGAGTGAGGTGAGGACAAGGTAAGAACGGTAACTCCATAAAGCCGAGAGAGGAAGAAAAGGGTAGTTTAATCATTAAGTGGATAAGAATATAAACAGCATTCAGTTCTCGTATTACTTCCAGGTAATTTTATGGAAGTATTTAAAATGATAATAAGATGGGACTGCAGAGATAGAAACAGGCCATGTGCAATGGTTGAGGAATCTAAGTAAAATAGACATACATATAAGATTGAATGCAAGGAATTTTGGACAGAAAGCAGGAGAAACTTCATTTTTATTAGAGAGTTTTCAGGCTGTGGAATAAATTGGAGTTAATGACTGAAACTGAGACCATGCCAACATTTAAGAATAGATTAGATAGACAGTTAACAAGAAAAGGAATGAGAAAGGGAATAAAGAGATACAGGAGTGACAGGCACATACGATTAGCACTGCTCCTGCTGTTCATGTGGAGGATAAACACCAGGATGGGCCAGATGGGTCATGCCTGCTCCCATGTTCTGCTGCCCAAGGATGAAAAGGGTGGGTGAGCAGCTAATATATTGCCTTGTCAGGTCACTGAACTATTTTTTTCCCAGAACCGACCTGCAGTTCTGGCTCGGGTGATAGAGTTGACATTTAATGTCAGTGCAATTGCCCTCCATGAGGCACACAATTCTTCTGTGATTTTACTGTCTTTTGCCTCAGCTCATCCAGAAGGCCATGTAAGTTGGCCTCAGAAGAATTTTACTTTGTTTTCCTCTCGGCCAGCTAGCAACAGGCTGCTCTTTTCTTTTGGTGTCTCTGCCACATTCTCCAGTGACAGATGTTCTTCAAATGTGGCAAAAATCACTTCAGACATTCACAAGGGCTATCTGACCTTCAACTCACTGAGCCACATATGTTTCCATTTCTCTGCTGTTCTCCCAAGTTTACTGTTGCGATCATCAGTCATTTGTCACTTTTAAGGGCTGCACTCTAATTTCCAAGTATCCTCTCCCACCAGTGCATTATGGCCATTTTGCACAGACCTTGTGCTATTCAGCTGTCAACGAGGTTTAAATGAGGTGACCATGCAAATGAAGGTGCAGTCAACAATGCAGATGAGTTCTGATGAAAAGTGACCGATCTGAAACATTAACTCTGTTTCTCACTTCACAGATGCTGCCAGACCGGATGAGCATTTTCAGTTTCTACTTCAGATTTCTAGCATCTGCAGTATTTTATTTTTATATCAAGAAGCTCACTTTGCTTTCCGTTCTGACGAGGGGTCAACCAACCTTTTTTCTCTGCTGGTGTTATTTGACCAGCTTTGCTTTTCCAACATTTTCCATTTATGTTTCAATATTCAAAGGTGAAAAAAGTGAGCATTCATTAGCAAGCCAGGAAAAGAGCAAGTATTGTGCTTGTTGCACCAAGGGCTATTCATTAAAACTTCTGAATCAATGTGAAATTGTTATTAACAGGGTTTATTGAGTAGCAGGATGCATTCAAAGTGCATTGAAAAAAGGTGATTTTATCCTGGTTTTTTATTCATGTTTGCATCAGAACACGATGCAAGATTGGGCACTCTGTTGCATTCAAGAAAGCTAAGAGCATCAAAAACATCTTACCAGTGATTGTATATTCTTATTCCTTGTTTTGCCTTCATGTTTCTCTGCATTAAACTGCATCTGCTAGATATCTGCTCATTTCTTAATCTGTTTATCTCAAGTCTTCTAATGCCCTCCTCATTCTCCAAACCTCTTACTGATACTATGATGCACTTTTAAAAACATTTTTCACAGAATGTGGATGTCACCGACAGGCTAGCATTTATTGCCCATTCCTAATTGCCCTTGAGAAGATGGTGGTGAGCTACCTCTAGAACACCTGCAGTCCACGTTGTGTAGGTACACCCTCAGTGCTTTTTAGGGACAAAGATCCGGGATTTTAACCAGTGTCAGTGAAGCAACAGCAATATATTTCCAAGTCAGGGTGGTAAGCAGCTTGCAGGGAAACTTGCAGGCAGTGGTGTTCCCATGTATCTGCTGCCCTTGTCCTTCCAGATGATAGAGGTCATGGGATTAGAATATGCTGTGAAGGAGCCTCGGTGAATTGCTGCAGTGCAACTACAGACTTATAGACAGCGCATCAGCAGTGAAGGGAGTAAATGTTTAAAATGGCAGATGGGGTGCCGATCAAGTGGGCTGCTTTTTTCTGCTTTGTTATGCCATGAATTTTGCCGTGCAGTTTATACAGTTGTTTTCTTTGTCTGCTTATAATACTGTATTATGATTGTTTGACGGGAGGGGCAATTTAAAGTAGGCATAGTGATTAAGGACTTTTGCTCAGTCCATTTTGATGGACTATGCCACAGAGATCATTATCCATTAGTCCATTTGACAATGAATGGAGCTCAAATAACAAAGGCAAAAAACATTATGAGGGATCTCAAATAGGTAGTATTCCAGCGATAAGTCATGTGCTCAAACTCTCGAAACACTAAGGCTGGAATTTTCTGCTCCCATTGGTGGTGGGCATCATGGCGAGTGTGAGCGGACATTAAAGCAGGAAGGCCAAAAATTGGTTTTACGCCATCCTGAAACCACTTTGTGATCATCCGCTCCACCTGACAACGGAGGGCCATGTTTCCCGCTGTCCAACATTGGGAACGTAATTTTAACGCATTTGCACCTTATCATTGTGGCTGCATGCCAGAATCATCCCCCCACGTCAAATTTACTTCCCACATCGGTCTGACTTCAGAACAGCATGACTTACGACTGCCTTTAAAAGATGTGCACCTGGCGAGCTGAAATTCGAGGGGAACTCTGAGGTGAATGCACTTGTGCCGATCACCCAGAGAACATCAAGGAAGAGGCGCCGCGCATTTTGGAAGGGCACAGGCAATTAAGTAGCTTTTTCTCAGCTGGCTTTCAGTGCGCTGCTGGCACAAGGGCCCCAGTGCAGGTGGGGCCAGGGGTGAGGTGGGGAGGGGGGGCAAGGTAGCACAGACTGAAGGAAGTACACAAGAACATACGGGGGGGTGGGGGAGGGGGTGGGGAGGGTGACGGAAGCAGCCACACACTTGGAAAAGCTTATCAAAAGTGAGCATTCTTCCACAGCTGAGACCATTCAGCAGCAGCTCCATTGACATGCTTGGAGTTGGGTCTCTGAAGCTTTTCTGCCCACTCAAGCAATGTAAAAGCATGAAAATGCCACCAAATGCTACAGAACTTTTCATCCCTCGAGCACAGACTGCAAATTAATGTGCATTTCAGAGGGCAGCAGAGCAATTGGCCGACTGGGCAAGTTGTAGAATCCCCCGGTAAAAAGTGGCCATGGCACAGTCACTGAGGGAGGCGCTCACAGCCTCTTGCAATGCCTTTATTAAAGTTTGGACCAATATCCCCCATGATTCAAGCTAACAGTGCAGCCTTGCAGTGTGGGCTAGGAGAATGCATGCACCTGAGCTGAGAGCACAGCATCCAGTCCAGTGGGTGGAGCTGTCACCAATTGGTCCAGTGGAGTGGGGTGGAGGTGGGTGGGGTTTTGGAGAGCTAAGAAGGGCACTACACACTGGCCATCCAACTGGTGGCCAGCACTCTCCAGCATGTGTGAAGGGACCTTCAGACTTAACCAACAGAGGTTCTTAGTACACCCATGCTAACCCACATGTCTCTGTCTTTCATCCTGCAGGAGGAGAACACATCAAGATCATGGAGCCTGGTGTCCTAGCGGTATGCCTTATGGTTTACGGAGAAGAAGGGGAAGAGTGTGACTGAGGTGCCGGCTCACCAATGGGAGGAGCATCACCTTCAAGATGAAGGGTTGGCCTCCTGCGCACACAGCTGAAAATCCACAGTGAGCAGGCTCTCGTGGGTGCCTCACTAGACCAGGCTCTATCCACTTGCCATAGAATTTGGTGCCTCAGAGACATGGAGGACATCCACTGCCAGTGGCCTGAAAGTGATCGTGGTGCTCAATTTTTATGCCATTGGTCCCTTCCAGGGCTCCACAGGTGCCCTGTGCGGGATCTCGCAATCTTCCACCCGTAAGTGCATCCAGGAGGTCACGGACACCATCTTTGCGAAGGTGCAAAACTTAGCGCATTTCGACCAGGATCAGGCAAGACAGGAAGCAGAACACTGGGATTTGCAGCGATTTGTGGTTTTCCACAGGTACAGAATGACATTAACTGCACTCATGTGGCTGAAGCTCCACACCCAATCAGCCAACTATGTCAACCACAAAGGCTTCCACTCACTGAATGTTGAGCTGGTCTGTGACCACCACAAATGCATCCTACAGGTCTGTGCACGATTCCCAGGGACCGTCCATAACTCCAACATGCTTGGCAGGTCTCTGATCCCTGACAGCTTCCAAGGCCCAAAGTAGCTGCATGGTTGGCTCCTCAAGGTCAAGGGCTACCCACTGAGGACATGGCTGACAACCGTACAGAGGCCTCGCACATGGTGCAACTACATCTTCTTAACTTTCCTAACCCTGCTGCCATGTTTTGGTGCTCCCCGGACATCCACAGCAGAGGTGGAGGCAGTCTGCTGACTGCTGTGCCCTGTCTGTGATGACCTTGGACGCGTCCTCTGGAGGGCTGAGACCTGGAAGGCACTGGCCTGCTTTGGGTATCCTGCTGTGGCCCAGGGGCACCTGTCTTGGCCTGTGGAGCTGGAGATCATGGGGTGGCAAAAAGAGGGGATTTGGATTGGCCGGACATTCCCGGAGTCACCTGGTTGGATGCCCCTGGCGTGTGGAGCTGCTGGTCGTCCTCCCGATGGGTACCCAATGGCCCCTGGCTAACTCCTTGGGAAGAAGTGGAAGCTAGAATGAGATCGAGCTGCCCCGCACCCCTCTCGTATTGACATTGTTGGAGGCCAACTATGGCGTTAGTGATAGAGTGCAAGCCATGCAGCAGTGCAGGACCAATATCCTGGACCAGTGTCTCCATGGCAGCCGCCATCCTGCCAGTGTTTACCTCGGTGCATCGCATGCCGGCTCTATCACCTCAGACCTGAGACAGACGGATTCCTCCACCGTCCCTTGCAATTAGCGCAATGCAGCTGACATCCCGTCCTGATGTTCCCATGATTGTCGCTGCAGCTCCAGCAACTGATTGAGGACTGAGTCCAGAGGTTCATCATCTGACTTGGACTCAGCAGATTCCTTGCCTCCAGCAGGCCTCTGAGAGCCGGCGACCTCGAATGTCCCTGCTTCTGCCTGCTGTGAAACAGATTTTGTGCTGTGCTCAGCAGATTGTGATCCTGAAGGTGCTCTACATCCAGGTGGCATTAAGGTGTAGCTGCACTGGTGGAGGGTGTGGGTGAGCGCCGTGATGGGTTTTCAATGGTGCGGTCCTCATCTGCTCATCTGAGGCACACTCGGCGCTGGGGTTGGGGTTGAGATTGCCTGAGGGCGAATGTCTGATGTGCCTTCCAGAGAAAGCAGAGATTATTAATGCTTGGCAGCTATGTACACACAAAACAGTGGACTCAGAGTAGCACTGATAGGGATAATGTGGTGCAGCATCTTCATGTGGATACTTTCTGTCAACCTCACCGTCGTCGCAGGAACGGTCCAGATACACTCTGGTCAGTTCCAATGAGTGACTATCGAATGGAATGAGCACCTTGATGTCCGACACTTCCGAGGTCTGGGACCTCTCCCACTGACTGTGTGTGATCTTGTCCTGAATAAAGACAGATGGAGAGAGTGTGAGCAAGGTGCATGCCAGATCAAATGAGAAGGGTGCCAGGTGTGTGTGTGTGCTGAGTGGAACCATGGGCGGGATGAGGAGGTGATGTGAGGGTAGGTGTGAGAGAGCGAGTGGAGGTGTCCCTTGAGCTGGCAGTGAGTGAGATGCCAGTGAATGTGCAATGGGCTTCTGAACAGGTGAGTTGAGATTGATGAGATGACTGACTTACTCTGGCAGCATCGTTCATCCTTTCCTGCATTGATGGCTGACCCCTTGTGTGCAGTGTTGGCACTGACCACCTCTGCCACCACCTTCCAAGCTGGAGCGGTGAGACTGATGGGCCTCCTGCAGCCAGAGCAGGGGTAGAGGACATCACGGCAGGCCTCCATCCTAAGGATGCATTACTGATTTGGGGGGCTGTGCTATTCTTGGCTTTTAGGGCCATGTCTTCACTGAAGCACTCCTGGACTGCAAGCATTAAGAACCATGTGCGCGCCTACAGTTTAAATATGGCACCCGGAGTAAGGAAGCGGCAAGGTAATGGCATGGTGGGCAAATCAGAGGCCGCCCACCAGCGATCCAGGATGTTTCCTGTGACTGCATAATTTATGAGTGGGCGATATAGCGCAAAATTCCACCATTGTGGCCAGAGGTAAAAATGTCTTTTTTCACACCCGCTACTGCGCAGTGCAAATCTGGGACGATTCCGCCCTAAGACATGCCCTAAATTATTCTGATTCTATTAGAAGAATGCAGTGGGGCAGATTTTTTTGTCTTCACCAGTAATCTGGCAGAATGAATGACCTGCCCCTCCTAGGACTTTTCTGCTTTATGTTCCAATCATCTCAAAGGAATGCCAGATTAACCCACCCTAGCGGTAGAAGCAAACACCTGCCCCAGTGAATTAGCAACTCGTATGTTGAGCCAAATATTTAATAATGGAATGCAATATTCAATGAATTCAGAAACTCTCACCTCATACTATTAATGGTTTATTTGTGAAAAGATACTACATTCTCAAAGGATTAATGCAAAAATCAACAGGGAATTATTTCTTCCTGATTAAACTGCACTACCATTGATTCTGCTAATAACCAGTGCTGAAGAACACAAATTAATCTCTGCTTTGCGAGTGCAATTCTCATTTTAAAATAACCTTTTCATACTTTACTTGCTGGAAGTGGATTTGTTAAAAGGGTACAATATCCATTAGTTTTTTGTCAGGCTTTGCCTTTCACAGTTAGGTAGATGGGCTAAATAATAATTATTATTAAACAATACTTTTGCTGGGCTTTCTTTAATGTTTTTGAAACAAAGTGTATGAGTGAGAATTTTTTTTTTATCCACCATAATAAGCTGTCAGTGTCCAAGGGTCAAAAGCTGCTAGGTATCAGAAACTACGGTTATGTTAGAGAGATATCTTCTACAAGCAATTAAATATATGGACAGAAGCTTGCTACCTGATTACCCATCATTTACATCAAACTGATGTTAAAAGCAGTGGAATCACACCATTATAAAATTATATTGTTGCATATCTCTTTCAGTTAGCAATAGAAATAATATTTAGGTAACAAGGAGCTTAAATCCTAGCTAAGTGATGAGAATGATTGCTTTGCTTTAAATCAATTAAATCAACAAAGTTTGATTCTGTGGTATAAGTAGTTACTCAATTAAATAATCAACATCAAAATCCTTTTTTGTTTACCTGTGGTCTTGGGTTACTTCCACTGCCAGAATTTGCCTTTCATAATAAGGCAGATGGACTAAACAATACTTTCCCTGGGCTTTCTTTAATGTTTTTGAAACAAATTGTATGAGTCAGACAATTTAATTTTTGACTTCTGCTTCTTCCCTCTGATGTACTCTATTTCTCTAGATTACCCAGCTGAAATCAAGAGAATTTTACAGCACCAAAGGAGACCATTCAGCTCACTGAACATGTGTTAACTCTCTGAAAGAGCTTTGCACTTAGGCAACGTATTCCACTGTCCTTTACCCATGTCCTTTAAAATGTTTCTTTTTAAAATATTTATCCTCCTCCCTTGAAAAAGATATTATGCCTTCCACTTCTTCAATTGGTTTTGATAGGGCAATCTATATTCTAACAACTCTTTCCATAATCTCCTAATCCAGCTAAGGGAATCAAGGGTTGTGGGGAAAAGGCAGGAAAGTGGAGTTGAGGATTATCAGATCAACCATGATCTCATTGAATGGTGGAGCAGGCTCGATGGGCTGAATTGCCTACTTCTGCTCCTATGTCTTACAGTCTTATGGCCCTTCATTTCTTTGTTGATATCCTTAAATTTACTCCCTCTACCATTCAGTGCTGAACGGAAATAGATTTGCTTCACTTTATTTTAGGAGCCCATTTAAACATGTCGAGCAGTTATCCTTTTAATGTTCTCTGTTGCAATAAAAAAGAGTGCCAGTTTTACTATTATTTCCACATAACTGAAACTTCTCATTCCTGTCATCAACTTGTGAACCTCTTCTGCATGCCATCAACATCCTTCTTAAAACTAGGTTCCCAAAACATGACACAATGACTGAGAAATTGGTTTAAGCTGGCAAGAACATCCAGTGAGAATGATCTCTGCTCTGGGCCAGTTAGGCCCAAGGGGCACCCTGCCTTTATATGAAACAAGCGAGCTGCAGATATCTGGTGGTCATCTCTGTGCAGCTCGCTGTTGAAGAGGATATTCATTTAGGGCTGTGGCTTTCATGCAGTGGCACTCAGCGTCCTGAGAGACAAGTCTGGTGACTGGCTGAGTAGCAAGTGACCAGGAAAGAGGGGGAAGTGATTTGGAAGGTGGGGTTCCATCGAGAGAGGCTGAGCAGGACTCACCAGCTATCTTTGGTACAACATTAGAGCTGGCTCTACATTCAGGAAAAACCTTTTTGATAGCAGCCTCCGGCAGTCCTTTCCAAAGGGCCTCAAATAAGTGCAAAAGGTTTTGGGTGTGTCTTGGTCATTTGATTTTATGCTTTTACCAATGTGTTGCATGGTATACAGCTGGCGCATAATTTGTGTATGTCCCTCCCACCAAATTGGATGCTCAGCACCTGTTTTGTACCTGAAGAAAATATGTCGTTATTCGTACTGACGATTTGAATAGGTTTGTTTTTAACCTCTTCGCTTTTGTGCTCAACACTCCTACTTATAAAAACCGGGATCCATTGGCTTTCAGTTGTTTTTAAAAAATCTATATACCAGAATCCAAAAGTCTCTCTGCTTCTTTTAAAGTTGTATCATTAAGTACATAAATTCTCCTCGTTGCTCTTCCCAAACTACCTCATAAGAACTTGAAAATAGGAGCAAGAGTAGGCCATTTGGCCCCTCAAGTCTGCTCCATCATTCAAAAAGATCATGGCTAATCAGATTGTGACCTTAACTCTACTTTCCTGCCTGTCCCCCATAACCCTAGACTCCCCTGTAGTTGAAAAATCTGTCTAAGTCAGTCTTGAATATATCCTCCAATGCTCGCTGGGGGAGAGAATTCCAAACACTAATGGTCCTCAAAGAAATTCCTCCTCATCTCCATCTTAAATGGGAGGCCCCTTGATTTGAAACTCTACCTCAAGCTCTAGATTCCCTCACAAGGGGAAACACCCTCTCAGCATCTACCTTGTCAAGCCACCTCAGAATCTTAAATATTTCAATAAGATCACTTCTCATTCTTCTAAACTCAGATGAGTTTAAGCCCAAGCTGCTCAACCGTTCCTCATAAGACATCTACTTCAAGCTTCTCAAAACTGCTTCATGCAAACATATCCCCCCCACTTAAATAAGGAGACTGTTATTACAAGGATGGGAGGAGTGTGCATATGATCTAGCTGCACTACTCCGCAAGCTGTACCATTAATTTAAAAGTTTTATTTTCTCACTAGAATAGCCAATTGTCTATTTCCTCTATTGCTGTCCAGAATAAGAGAGTCTTCAACCAGGCTTCTTTCAATAAACTCAGAATGATTGCTTATTATAAAAGGAAACTTATTTTTAACAAGTTGCAAGTAATGGTTAACACACAATTGTAATCGGGAGGTATAACTATGCTAAAGAATTCCCTCAGGCGTGCATGTGCGCGCACACATACACACAGCAGAGATGGGCTTCAGAGGATGGGCATTCGAAAATAAAGGGTCAAGTTGTCAGGGTCTCTATGCTATTGACCTGGAGTTCCCTTGTGTGAAAATGGGCTGCCGGTACTGGTGGACGTATGGAAGTTATCACCGACTGGTCTCAGTTTTGCAGGTCCTAATGCAGACCAATTGCACTCAGATGAGGGTTCTCTGGCCACAGGTTGATAGCCACATATAATTTTAGGCAATGTAGAGGGAGAGAGAGGTGGAGAGAGAGAGCCAGTTAGGTAGCCTTCTTTCCTCATCTTGACTGCCTTCAAAACCAGGAGGTTAAGTTTTTTTCTCCAACCCATGCGATTTCCAGCAAGTTACCAACCTTTGCCTTTTCAGTTTTTTTCCCCATCAATTAAAGTGATTGCTATTCAAAACAAACAACCAGATTTTCCTCAGTATCATAAAGGTCAGGTGATTTCTTGGAAGTGGCCTGCTCGTTGACAGTTCTTTTAAAAAAATCCCAGCTCAGCATCCAAATGCAAGATCATGCCAAGTTCTTCCATTTTGTAAAAGAAAAATTATTTTTTTAATCATTCATGGGATGTGAGCGTCGCCGGCTGGGCCAGCATTTATTGCCCATGCCGAGTTCCCTTGAGAAGGTGGTGGTGAGCCGTCTTCTTGAACCGCTGCAGCTCCCTGTTGTTAGGGAGGGAGTTCCAGGATTTTGACCTTGAGAGATATGATTCTGTCTTGAGAGATATAATTCTAACATGCCTCCACCCTTAAGAGATGAAACACCATTTCCAAATGTGTTTCATCATAAAGTATACAGAAAAAAAATGTACAACATATAAAACAAAATTCAAACACACACTCACTCAGCCATTCACTCCTTGTACAGAATCTGTACATTTTGACTTTTTCGCTTTCCAGATTTTTTTTTTGCAAAATTTACATTCTGTAGCAATTATATTCTTCTTCTCAGCAATATGAACAACTTCTAAGTTATAAGGCTGTAATTAGCAAACTCCATGGGAACAATCTGAATCTTAAATTTTTCCACAAAGGCCAAGGGATTATGATCAGTATATACTCGGGTTTCTTTGCAGCTATGACAGGTAAGTACCTCAAAATGTTTAAGAGCCAGTAATGATCCCAATGCCGTCTTTTCTCTCGTAGAGTATCTCTTTTGATGCCAATTTATTTTTTTAGAAAAGTACCCCACCGGCTTCACTATGCCAGATTCATCTTCCTGCAATAACACTGCACACCCAACCCCAAGTCACTAGCATCAAAGGATTTAGCGAAATGAGAGGCAGCTGACACCGGTTCATGAGTTAGGATCACCTTCAGCTTCTCAAAAGCTGTCTGGCACTCTCTTGACCATACCAATATAGATTTATTTTGCAATAATTCTGTTAGTGGAGCAGCTATTGTGCTGAAGTTTGGTACATGTATCTCATTCACCTCTCCTGAACTCACAGAACTCAGAAGTGTTCACACTCAGTTTCACAGCTGCAGTTAGCGTTATAACTTGATCTGTTGTGCTTTCAATCAGGGCTCCTCTTCCTGAATCGCCCTTATGTAGCTCAATAAGTTCCATGGATTTTCCACATAACTTGTAGCAATCAGCATTAACACATCCCACCTTGCTACAATTCGGCCTTTGAATAACACTTCCATCCTCAGCACCTTTCTTTCTGGTCTGAAGAGGAGTTCCCAGGGAATTCCCAGCTGTCCTTTCCCTTCCCTGGCTAATTACCCTCCTTTCGTCTTCCCACCTTCTATTCTTATTGGGTTTGTGGGGGTGATGGAAAAGGGTTTAGACTTAGCTCATAATCGTCAGCCACCTTTGCTGCCTGTCTAGCTGTTGCAACCCTCTAGTCTTCAATGTGGGCTGGAGGAAGTTAATTTTTAAATTCTTGCAGGAGAATTATTTCCTGATGAGTTTCATATGTTTTCTGTACCATTAGCACCCATATCCAACAGTCAAAATTACTTTGCTTTACCCTCTCAAATTCAATATAGATCTGCCCAGGCTGTTTCCTTATGTTACAAAATTTCTGCCTGTATGCCTCAGGGACCAACTCACATGCACTTAGAATAGCTTTTTTTACTGCATCATAATCCACAGATACCTCTTCTGACAGCAATGCATATATATCATGAGCTCTACCCACCAACTTACTCTGTAAGAGCAATGTCCAGATTTACTTTGGCCATTTCATTTGTTTAGCTACCCACTCAAATTAAATAAAGATCCTTTTCCTCAAACTTTGGAAGGCTTGTACAAATTTGAACATCGCCCCACTGGGATTTGGGTTGGGGTGTTTTTTTCACCATCAGAACCTTCCTCAGCATCTGACGCCTCTCTTTTAAATTCCAGCCTCCTAAGCCAGTATTTCCTTTCTCTTTCCTTCTCCCTTTCCTCCCTTTCTGGCTGCTCTCTCTGGAGGTCAAGTTTTCATATTTCCAATTCTCTTTCCTTTTCCTTTTCTTCCCATTCTCTTGCCTTTAGCTGTTCCCTTTCACTCTCCTGCATCTCTGTTTGCTCCCTTTGAAATGCTCTTTCTTTTTCCTTTTCCTCTCATCCCCTTGCCTTTTCCTTCACCTGAAATTCTAGTTCCAACATCTTCTGTTCTTGCTGAGACTGTGCCCATGTAAACTTGTCTCCTTCTGATTCTATAGGTTCCTTTGGCTCTTATACTTCCATTTTCAGCTTTTTAGCCAATAGTCCTCGAAGTTCTACTTTTGTGTGTACTGGAAACTACATATATTAATACACAGAGCCCTGTTCTTTGCAGATAGGAAGAACATGAACACACATTACATCTATTTCAGCTAAACTATATGTGATAGCTATTCGCTGGTTCATTCCTCAGGGCAATGCCTTGACCAGAGTCAAGCTATTTGGTTTACAATTTCAAACAATGCTTGGCAGTTAACTGTCAGTCACCATTAACTGATGCAGTCTCCATGGCAATGCCTCTACGAATCAGAATACACTTCCCAACCAATCAGCACTCTTCTCATCCAGCATAAGGCTGTTTCCCCTGGCATTAGCATTCTTGAAATTGTCCTGATGACTGCAAGGCAGAAAGCTTCGACAAATGGCCCAAGCCATTTGTTCATCATGCAGGCTTGATGCTGAAATAGGGCACATTAAAGACATCCTGTGGGATAATGCTACTCTGGTCAGATAATTTCACACTGTATATTGCGGACTCATGAATGGGCCTAAGGCCATCACTTTCAGTCCTGAAAAGCGTGCAGTCTACCTCAGATTACCCTGAAAGGGCAAGGTATCTCAAAAATTTGAACAGCAGTTTCACGCTGCTACTATGTAGTAACAACATGAGTAATATTTGCCACTAACAGGATGCTGCCGCCAAGCCAAAAAGACATTCTGTCTATCACACAAATGAGTTATGGTGTATGAATTTCAGTGCTAGGTATGCAGGCTATTTATCCCAAAGACTGGCTGATTGTATCGAACAGCTTGTCCGTTCCACTGTTTGCAATGGGTAAGTTACAGACTTGTACCCAACCAGCCCATGTTTGCAATACTCAAAGCACAGTGTCCTACATTAGGGGTAGAAGTTTCCCCCCATTGGGGGGGAAGTTCAAGAGAGGCGCATGGAGACACGCCTCTGATTGGCCCCCGCCGCCATTTTATGTGGGGAAGCCAATTAAGGCCTGCCCAGCGTGACATCCGCAAGGAAGAGCTATGCACTCCTTGTGCGGGGGGGTGGAGGGGGAGGGGATTTCCTTTCGCATGTACGCGAAAGAGCGCACTCATCTCCCTGAGGATAAGTGCTGCCTCAGGAAGATCGGCTACACATTAAAAATAGAGAAAAAAAAAAATTCCCTGACATGTCCCCTCATGCACCAACTCATGTGACAGTGTCACATGTCCATCACTTTCAGTTTCACTTTTATTAAAAATTTATAAACATACATGAAACCTCATCCCACTCATGGATGAAGTTTCATGCTTTTTCCAATGCCTGCCTTGACCAGAGTCAAGCTATTTGGTTTACAATTTCAAACAATGCTTGGCAGTTAACTGTCAGTCACCATTAACTGATGCAGTCTCCATGGCAATGCCTCTACGAATCAGAATACACTTCCAAACCAATCAGCACTCTTCTCATCCAGCATAAAGCTGTTTCCCCTGGCATTAGCATTCTTGAAATTGTCCTGATGACTGCAAGGCAGAAAGCTTTGACAAATGGCCCAAGCTATTTGTTCATCATGCACGCTTGATGCTGAAATAGGGCACATTAAAGACATCCTGTGGGATAATGGCTACTCTGGTCAGATAATTTCACACTGTATATTGCGGCTAAGGTTGGGCGGGCAGGTCCACTAATTACATTAATTACTTTGTCAATGGCCTCAATAAGCCACTGACAGGTCGACAGGTACACAGCTGATTCGGCTGAGCCCCCACCGACCTGATATTTAAATGGGACAGGGCGAAATCAAGAGTTCCGCCCAACGTCATCCTGCGAGGTTTTACATGTCGGCAAGCAGGCCCCGCCTCCTGCTCGCTGACCAGGAAATCCTGGCCTAGATGTGATTTCATGATTGGACAACATTTGCTAAGTAAATCCCAGTGTGCTAAAAATTACACTAAACAACCAATTTAAGATTGTCAGTTGAGCTTGCAGTGTGGTGCATTTGCTTGTACTGGAAGCTACATATATGAATACACAGGACTGTTTTTTGCAGATTGAAAAAACATATACAGATATTGTGCCTGTTTCAGCTAAGCAAAATAAGTGACAGCCATCCACTGGTTCATTCCTCAGGGCAATGCCTTGACCAATCAGAATCAAGCTGTCTGGTTTAAAATTTCAAACAATGCTTGGCAGTTAACTGGTAGTCACCGTTAACTGGTGCATTCTTGCCATTACCAATCAGAGTCCACTTGACAACCAATCAGCACTCTCTTCTCATACAATATATTACATTGTTGCTCCCCCTGACTTTAATATTTGTGCGGTTGACTTGAAGAGTGCAAGACGAAAACCTTCGACAAAATGTCTTTTCTCAGCAATATTCAAACTCTGCTTTCTTAGCTCTCACTCTAGCTCCTATCAGTAACTCGTCCGCCACACTCACCAACTCAGCAATTGTTAATATCATTTAAGAATGATAAGTTAACCTAGGCTGTTTCAAGAACTCACTTGAGTCAAAGGAGCCATTTTAGTTTACTAATTTATGAGAAACCTGTTATTTGTCCTTTTGTCCCTTACCAATTGATGTTATTCCACGTCCAATCGCTCACTCATCACATTTCAAATCCCACAAGGGCCCCCCAATATATGCTACAACCAGGATGGGAGGAGTGCATCCAGCCCCACTACTCCACAGGCTGTACCATTAATATAAAGGTTTAATTTTCTCACCAAAAATAGCCAATCTTTGATTTCCCTGACTGGTGTCCAGAATAAGAGAGTCTTCAACCAGGTTTCTTTCAATAAACTCAGAAAGATTGCTTATTATAAAAGGAAATTTCTTTTTAACAAGTTGCAAGTGCAGGTTAACACACAATTGTAATCGGGAAGTTTAACTATCTATCTCTTCCTAAAGAATTCCCCCAGCACACACACACACATACACTGACAAAGGACAAACAGGAATAGTCTCTCTGCAGAGATGGGCTTTGGAGGATGGGCGTTATAAAATAAAGGATAAAGTTCACTGGGTCTCGATGCTGTTGACCTGGAGTTCCATTGTGTGAAGACAGGCCACTGATCCCAGTGGACGTCTAGAAGTTCTCACCAACTGGTCTCAGTGTTGCAGGTCCAAATACAGACCAGTTACACTCAGATGAGGGTTCTCTGCCAACAGGTTGATAGCCACACACAATTTTAGGTAAGATAGAGAGAGAAAGCGAGCCAGTAAGGGGAGTCTTCCTTTTTCAGCTTGTTCTCCAACAAGACTGCCACCAGCAGGTTCACAACTTAATTTTTTTCTCTCTCTCTCATGTGGCTTTCGGCAAGTTACCAACCTTTGCCTTTTGATTGTTTTTCTCCATCAATTAGTGATTGCTGTTCAAAACAAACAACCAGATTTTCCTCAAGATATTATCATAAAGGTCGGACGATTTCTTGGAAGATGCCTGCTTGTTGACAGTTCCAAAGTGAACTCAAAACGTCCCAGATAAGCACCCAAATGTACAGATAATGCCAAGTCCTTCCATTTCGTAAGAGAAAAATTTAATCATGAGAGATATGATTCTAATGAGACCAAAACTGTATGCACTATTCTAGATGCGGTCTCACCAATTGCACAGTTGCAGCAACACTTCCGCACTTTTATATTCCACCCCCTTGCCATAAAAGTCAACATTCCATTTGTCTTCCTATCTACATACTGTACCTGCAGGTTAACCTCTTATGATTCATGTACAAGGATAACCAGATCCCTGTGCACCGCAGTATTCTGCAGTCTCATTCAATTTAAATATTTTTTCTTTCAATTTCTACCACCAAAATGGACAACCTTACATTTTCCCACTTTATACTCCATCTGCCAAGCATGTGCCCTCTCACTAAACCTATCTAAAGCTCTTTTCAGACTTGTCAGCAAATTTGGCTACAATACACTCAGTCCCTTCAACCAAGTCATTAATATAGATCATAAATAGTTCAAGCCTCAGCACTGATCTCTGTAGCGGCTTGCCAATTTGCCAACCTGAAAACCTTCTTCTCAAAATTCTATTTCATGCGACATTCAATTGCTACAAAAGCTACACTTATATGTCCACAACACAAGCACTAATGACCTACCCAAATTACTGCCAGTGTTTACTTTACAAAATAGCTACTACCAGTCTTTCATCTCCTTCAGGGAAGTATTAAATATGTAAAACAAAAACAGAATTACCTGGAAAAACTCAGCAGGTCTGGCAGCATCGGCGGAGAAGAAAAGAGTTGACGTTTCAATTCCTCATGACCCTTCAAGGGTCATGAGGACTCGAAACGTCAACTCTTTTCTTCTCCGCCGATGCTGCCAGACCTGCTGAGTTTTTCCAGGTAATTCTGTTTTTGTTTTGGATTTCCAGCATCCGCAATTTTTTTTGTTTTTAACTAAATATGTAAACATTCTTGCTCATGTGCAAAGAAATGTTACATCAGAAAAAAATTTAACAATTGCTTTGAATCACATCATATAGAAATTAAGTACAAAACAAATACTATGTAATATGCCCTATTATGTATTGTTTTACAAAGCACCAGTAACACTGCTGTAATAACTGAAGTACATGAAGATTTAATGGTTAGAACAAATGGATTCTGAATGATCTGGGACTAACGCCAACATGCTGTTGTGCAAATTGCTGAATGTACATTTAACCAGGAACTGATGCAATTTATACAATGATTAAACATATCTGAATATTTTATCAATGCTTTCAATAATTAATACACGGTTCGATTACAAAAATACTTAAGTTTCCAAGGTTGTCACTTGAACTTACTGAACAATATTATGGCCTAAGGATAATGCTGACTTGAACAAGTGCAAGAGTACTGACCTTCATAATCAGAGGCTTATTACTTTGATGGATTTCAGTGCATAAAAGGTACGTGTAAAATTTGGAGACTTCCTTAATCTCCTCTCCGAGAATTAGGAACAGAGGAAAATTAATAACCCTGTGCACTGGTACTGAATAATAAGGGCAGGATCTACCTTAATGACATTGCATAGCCCATATTATTTGAAAGAAAATAATTTCTTAAAAACCAGCAGTTATTAGTGATCAGTACAAAATCTCATGTATAAATCATTCTTCTGCACCATTCTTATAACCTACAATGTACAGTTTGAAAAAAAAAAATCAACAGATAAAGTAACCACAATGAATCATTTTCAAAAATATCACTTGGGCCAAAAACGACCATGACAAGAAAAAACATATCTTGGCCAGAATTTTTACTTCTTTTGGCGGGTATGCACCCTACCTGAACAAGTATAAAATAATCTGAGATGACGTCAGTCAAGCGTCCTGGCGTCATTTCAGTTGGTGGGCATGCGCAGTAGTTGGCAGCATGCCTGCCGACAATTAACAGGCCTATTAAGGCCATTAAATGTAAATTTTTCGCTGCCCATCCAATGGTGGGCAAGTGGGTGAAAAGGCCAAGCAGCCTGTGTATGTTTTTAGGAAACCTCATCCACGGCCAGATTGAATTTCCAACAGCTATTAAAGATAAAATAAAAGTTTTTAACTTTTCATTAAAAATATGTCCCTGCTCATGTGACAGACTCACATGAGGAGACATGTTTTGTAACATTTTAAAAATCTTTATTTTTGATTTTTTATATCTTCAGCCCCCTGAGGCAGCCCTGTCATCTGATCAGGCTCATTTCCGAATATTAGGCCCAGAGCTGTCCCCTCCCTTGTTGGGCTCTCTACATACTAGCTAAAAAAGTTCTCATGGATGCAACTTAAGAATTTTGCTCCCTCCCTACCTTGCACACTAAAACTGTCCCAGTTAATATTTGGATAGTTAAAATCCTCTACTATTACTGGCTTAATATTCTTACACTTCTCTGAAATTAGATTACATATATGATCCTTTATCTCTCCCTGACTGTTTGGGGGCCTATCGTACACACCCAATAGCATGTTTGCCCCCTATGTGTTTTTTACTTCTGCCCACAAGGCCTCATTTGATGATCCTTCCAATATATCACCCTTCCTTACTACTATAAATTGATTCCTTGATCAAGATTGCGATGCCCCTCCTCTTCTAAACCCCTCCTTATCTCGTCAGTTATGACACAGCAGTTGGTAAAGGCTGTTATTTAAAATCCCAGAAACTTTGAACAACTGGCATAACCTATATTTTCAATTGGTATGTTTGAGATGCAACTCTGAATACTGGAATGAACCCATCAAGCCTCCAGAGGTTTTATATCAAACTAAATGAAACATTTATTAATTTACAAGATATTAAACACATACACATCTACAAATTACTATCATGACTTATTTTTAAAAATCCCAAATTAGTCTCCACTAAGGCAACAATAACTAATAGACTTAAACAGACACCAGGCAAAGCATTTTTCGCCTTACAAATTCAAAATTTGGCTCCGTTCAATTTGGTTCCTTTGCAGACAGTTGTAGGCTTACAACTGCTTAGATCTTACATACCTCTAACCTGCACACAAAAATCTCCTTTCTCTTACACCCAGTCTTCCCCTTCGAATGTAAATTCTCATTATATCACCAGGTCCTTTGAACTCTGTCTCTTCTAACAATAAAACCTCTTACATAGTACCAATTTTATTAGTAATATAAACATTGCTTGATATCTCCTAGTTAGGTATAAGGTTTCACCCCCACTCTTGAATGTTCCATTCAAAAAATGCAAAAGCAATCTCCCCCTCTGTTTACATCTCAAAGCTAGAACACATCAAAGCATCCTGACTAGCTGGCTTTAATCCAATTAATATACACACAGACAAAACCTCTATTCAAAAAAAAATTCCAATAACATTACATACATTAATATCTCTTCCTGACACCCTGCCCTTCTTTTAGCCAAGTCTCGGTCATAGCTATGATGTCATACTCCCACGTGCCTATCTGTGCCCTCAGCTCGTCTGTCTTATTCCTCAGGCTCCTTGCATTAAAATATATTCCATTTAGCCTTGCTAAGCTCACTTCTTTCTTATCTAGCCTAGGTTTCCTCTGCCTTCCAGACTTACTTACTAGCGTTTTAACTTCTAATTCCATCTCAGCTTCTTTCCCCTCGGAACTACTTTTCAGGATCCCATCCCCCTGCTAATTTAGTTTAAATCCACCCAAACAGCATTAGCAAACCTCCCCACAAGGATGTTTGTCTCGTTCCTGTTCATGTGTAACCTGTTCAACTTGTACAGGTCCCACCACCCCCAGAAATGGTCACAATGCCCCAGGAATCTAAAACCGTCCCTCCTGTACCATCACTCCAGCCACACGTTCATCTGCTCTATCCTTCTGTTCCTATACTTACTACGTGGCACCAGGAGTAATCCGGCGATTACTACCTTTGAAGCCCTGCTTTTTAATTTCCTACCTAACTCCCCAAAGTCTGCTTGCAGGACCTTATTCTCTTTCTTCCTATCTCATTGGTCCCAATATAAACCATGATCTCCGGCTGTTTACCCTCCCCCTTCAGAATGCCCTCCATCCGTTCCATGACATTCTTGACCCTGGCACCCAGGAGGCAACATACCATCCTGCAGTCACCTCTACAGCCACAGGAACACCTGTCTACTCCCCTCACTAACAAATCCCCTACCTCTCTTGCCCTTCCACATTTCTTCCTCTCCCCAAGCAGCTGAACCACCCACAGTGCCATGGCCTTGGCTCTGTTTGGCCTCTACAGAGGAACTGTCACTCTCACTGTTTTCCAAGGCCGGAAACACGGTTTGTGAGTGAGATGCGCTCCTGGGATTCCCTCACTACTTATCTGGTCCCCTTCTTCTATCTGGCAGTCACCCATTCCTTCTCTGCTTGCACTTCCTTAAGCTGTGGGGTGACCATGTCCTGAAACGTGTTATCCACGAAGCTCTCAGCCTTGTGAATGCACCGTGGTGCCCCCAGCTGCTGCTCAAGCTCCAAAACCCAGAGCTCAAGCTGCTTCAGTCAGAGGGACCTGCTGCACACATGGTCATCCAGACTGCCAGGAGCGTCTAGGATTTCCCACATAGCACAGGATATGCAAATCACAGGACTGAGCTCCCCAGACATGTCTTAACGAAATAGAATAAGGACCCTTGCTTTTATTTTACCCTTACTCCTACTTGAGTATTGACTAGATGCTAGATCCTCTAAGTTAGGCTAGATTCTCTAGGCCCTGCTGACTGCCTGTCCCAGGGTCCTCCTCTTGCACTCTCCTATCTATGTCATTGGTATCTACGTGGACAACTACCACTGAATCCTCCCCCTCTTATACCTACATAATTGGTTTTGTTTAAGATTCTTATTTTCACTTTCAAACTTAAGATGAGATACAATTGTATTATGATCATAGTTTTCCAGTGGATCTTTTACTCATCATCAAAGGCAGATCCTTGGCTCATAGTCTTCTTCATGTTTCTCTGTCCTGTGCAAGTCTTTACATTGTCCAATAACTTCCTTCAATTTTCAATCTTTTACCATGAGATTATTAATTAACCCTGCCTCCTAAAAAACACTAGATCTAAAATGGTTTTATGCCTGGTTGGTTCCATAATGTATTGTTCCAGCAAACTGTCACAAACACATTCTACGAACGCATCTTCCAGACTACCTTTGCCAATTTGATTGGTCCAGTCTATATGAAGATTAAAGTCAACCACAATTATTATATCGCCTTCATTACAAGTGCCAATTATTTCTTGCTTAATGCTCTTCCCAACAGTATAACTACTATTGGGGGCCTTATAAACTACACCCATCAGAATTTTTAGCCCCTTGTCATTCCTAATCTCCCATCCATACTGATTGCATTTTCTGATCTTCTGAGCCAGGATTGTTCCTCACTAATGTTCTTATGTCATCCTTTACTGTCAGAGCTACACCTCCTGCTTTTCTATTTTGTCTGTCTCTTTGAAATGTTGAGATATTTATTTCCCAACCTTGGTCACCTTGTAACCATGTCTGTAATGATGATTAGATCTGAACTATTTTTCTCTATCTGTACCACTAGTTCATCTTATTGTGAGTGCTTCATTCATTCAGGTAAAGAGCATTTACATTTATTTTTTCCACTACTATTATTTGTTGATGCACTATTACCATTCAACTCTATCTCTTCCTGTCCCACTCTGCTCGTCTTTAGACAAATTTCTACACTTCTATTGTCCTGACTTTTCTCTTTAGATTTCTAAATCTCCCTTCATCTGAACCCTCCCTCCCTTTTCGTTAAAAGCCCTACCCACAGCCTTAGTTAGTTGAGTCACCAGGACACTGGTCCAGCTGAGCTTAACTGTAGCCCAACCTCATGGAATAGCTCCCTCTTTCTCAGGTACCGGTGCAAGTGCTCCAAGAAATGAAACTCCTCTTCCCACACCACCTTTTGAACCGCACATTTAATTCTCTGGTCTGCTTGACCTATGATAATTGACACGTGGCTCAGGAATCAATCCAGTGATTATGCCCTTTGACATTTTAATTTGAACCCTAACTCCTGCTGCAGAAAGCTAAAGGCTGGTCCAGGTGGGAACTGATTCACTCTCCCACCTTCTGCCTCCTGGCCCTGCCATGCATTGAGGAGAATCTTAACCCCTAAGGACTATGGGTTTGAAGTCGGTGAAGTGTGCAGGCGGGACAAATGTTTTTTTTTTCCAGAGTGGGACAGAACCCTGCTCCAATTTGAATACCAGTGAAGCCTACTCTCCAAATTTGGGGATTTCTGAATTGAATGTGGGCAGCTCGTTACTGGCGCAATTGGTATTCTTGCAGAAAGCTGGTACAGAAATGATGGGCCAAATGGTATCCTCCTGTGCTGCAACAATTCTATGATCCCTTGAAGCCTGTTAGCAGAAATTCATACGTCATTTGACTTATGATGGACAGGTGGATAAAAATTTGGTCAAAATGCTAGTTTACAAGGGTCATCTTAAAGGAAGGAAAGGAGGTCAATAGGAAGACCTGTTAAGGCAGTGAATTCCAGAGAAAAGTAAAACTGGAGTTCAAAATGTTTCAAGGTGGCCTTTACTGTAATGCCGATTTGTAATTCAAAGTCAAACCGACATACAGACTAGAGTACATAACAACCTCACACGCTGACTCTATTAAGGGTGAACGCTGCTTATAAATGGAAGCCACTGTCTTGTGAGATATCACAGCTTTTTTATGGAGAATCAATCCCTCAAATATTGATTAGACTTTAAAAATAACAGGCTGCCGGTAATTTTGTAAAGATTTAAATGCATTCGCATACCCTCGATATCGCACCATCTCCTCGAGTTTAACAAAAGCAGTTTTGCAGGGCAAGTCTCTTTTCTATCATTTCTCCATAAATGACAGAGACATAATGACTGTACATAATACTGGAGGCTTTGTTAGAACATGGTGCTAAGCTATTGGGCTAGAATTTCACCCTCACTGCCGAGTGGTACTTTTACAGGGTCCAATGAAACAAAGGTGGATTATTTAAAGGTTGGATGATCCACTGACACATTCACACTCAGGCACTGAAGACAAAAGTCTATCACATGGTTTCTGCTAAGGCAATATCGGAAAGGTTGTGAATGAAGCATAAATAAAAAGGGAAAAATTTGCTTTGTTAGCATTTCACAACTGAATTCAATATTATCTTACTAGCCTAATGCCAAACAACATTATCTCAAAAGCTGCATGCAGCAAGATAGATACAGAATTACCAGTTTCTTTGTTTTCCTTTAGTATGTGAAATTCAATCAGCTTCCATTCAAATTCGATTCTTTCCTCACATTGCAGGCATGTTAAATGCATCACTGAAACATGCTCTACCTATTTAATTACCACATTCTAAGGTGTTAGGTTGTGATTTTATATAAGATATCACAGAATTCAATTTCATTTGGTATCTTGCAGAAGGTTCATTAGATGCTTTTAACAGAAGAATTTCTCCCACCTACCCCCACTTGAACTTAAAGCAATTCAGGGGTCAATTTTCATAAAACTCTATGCTCTGATTTCAATAAAATCTATCATTTGTGTACCTTCCAGTCAACATGACATTACCACTTCCTACACTCTACTTCCTTGGCCCCTTCGAGGGGGTTGTCAATTAATGCTTAATGGTGGGCTGTTTCATGTTTAAATTGAGCATACCTTTCTCTATCTCTCCTACTGCCATTCTCAAATCTTCTAATTTAAACGGAATTTAATGAAACCCTTAAATTGTGTAAATGTTGCAAGTTAAGGGAGAATAGGCAGCATAGTTAACTGAATCATTGGACAGGGTCCAGCCGGCCCGACGTGGGTCTCACCCATTGGTTAGAGACCGGCTGGAATCGCTATGGGGGCCACTGTAAGGCTTTCTTTTTTATTCTTTCATGCAAAGTGGGAGGCACTGGCAAGACCAGCGCTTTTATTCCCCAACCATAATTCACAGAATCGGAGAATTGTTACGGTGCAGATGGAGGCCATTTGGCCCATCATGTCTACACCGGCTCTCTGAGCATTTTAACTCAGTACCAGTCTCCTGCCTTTTCCCCGTAACCCTGCACATTTTCCTTGAGAAGGTGGTGGTGAGCTGCCTTGAACTGCTGCAGTCCATGTGATGTAGGTACATCCACAATGCTGTTAGGGAGGGAGATCCAGGGTTTTGGCACAGCAACAGCGAAGGAATGGCAATATATTTCCAAGTCAGGATGGTGAGTGGCTTGGAGGGGAACTTCCAGGTGGTGGTGTTCCCATCTATCTGCTGCTCTTGTCCTTCCAGGTGGTAGAGGTCACGTGTTTGAAAGGTGCAGTTGAAGGAGCCTTGGCCAGGTCCTGTAGACGATACAATCTGCTGCCACTGAGAGTCAGTGATGGAGGGAGTGGATGGTGAAGGTGGTGGATAGAGTATCAATTAAGTGGGCTGTTGTGTGCTGGATAGCGTCGAGCGTCTTGAGTTTTGGGAGCTGCATTCATTCAGGCTAGTGCTCCTGACTTGTGCCTTGTAGATGGTGGACAGGCTTTGGGGAGTCAGGAGGTGAGTTACTTGCTGCAGGATTCCTAGCCTTTGACCTGCACTTGTAGCCACAGTATTGATATGGCTAAACCAGCTCAGTTTCTGGTCAATGGTAATCCCTGGGATGTTAATAGTGGGGGGGGGGTTCAGTGTTAGTAATGCCATTGAACATCAAGGGGCGATGGTTGAATTCTCACTTGCTGAGATAATCATCGCCTGGCACTTGTGAGGCACGATTGTTACATGCCACTTGTCAGCCCAAGGCTGAATGTTGTCCAGGTCTTGCTGCATATGAGTAAGGACATCTTCAGTATCTGAGGAATCATGAATAGTGCTGAACGCCATGCAATCATCAGCAAACATGCCCATTTCTGACCTTATAATGAAGGGAAGGAAGGTTGTTATACTTGCAACAATCTTCAGCCAGAAATGCTGAGTGAATGATTCATCTCAGCCTCCTGAGGTTTACAGCATCACAGATGCCACCCTTCAGCCAATTTGATTCGCTCCTACAGTATCAGGAAACTGCTGAAGGCACTAGATACTACAAAGACAATGGACCCCGATTACATTCCAGCAATAATACTGAAGACTTGTGCTCCTGAACTTGCCGCGCTCCTTGCCAAGCAGTTCCAGTACAGCTACAACACTGGCATCTACCCGGCTATGTGGAATATTGCCCAGCTATGTCCAAAAAGCAGGAAAAATCCAACCGGGCCAATTACCACCCCATCAGTCTGCTCTCCATCATCAGTAAAGTGATGGAAGGAGACATTGACAGTGCTATCAAGTGGCACTTACTCAGCAATAACCTGATCACTGACACTCAGTTTGGGTTCTGCCAGGGCCACTCAGCTCCTGACTTGGAAATATATTGCTATTCCTTCACTGTCGCTGGGTCAAATCCTGAAACTCTCTCCCTAACAGCACTGTGGGCGAACCTGCACCACATGGACTGCAGCAGTTGAAGAAGGCAGCTTGCCGCCATCTTCTCAAGGGCAATCAGGGATGGGCAATAAATGCTGGCCTATTTCCCATGAATGTACTGATTCATCAGCTGAGGGGCAGCACGCAGGAAGTGATAATCAGCAGGAGGTTTCCATGCTCATATTTGACCTGATGCGATGAGAATTCATGGGATCCAGAGTCGATGTTGGAGAACTCCCAGGGCAACTCCCTCCAACTGTCTACCACACTGCCACCACCTCTGGTGGGTCTGTCCTTTCAGTCGGACAGGACATACCCAGGGATGGTGATGGTAGTGTCTGGGACATTGCATGTAGGGTATGATTCTGTGAGTACGACTATGTTAGGCTGTTGCTTATTTAGTCTATGGGACAGCTCTCCCAATTTTGTCACAAGTGCCCAGATATTAGTAAGGAGTTCTTTGCATTGTCAACAGGGCAGGGTGTGCCATGGTCGTTTCCAATGCCAAGGTCGATGTCAGGTGGTCTGTTTGGTTCCGTTCCTTTTTGTAGACTTTGTAGTGGTTTGATACAACTGAGTGGCTTGCTGAGCCATTTCAGAGGGGATTTAAGAGTCAAGCACATTGCAGGCCAGACCAGCAGATTTCCTTCCCTAAAGGGTACTAGTGAACCAGGTGGGTTTTATGACAATGGACAATGGTTTCACAGTCAGTATTGCCTAGCTTTTTTTTTTAAATCCCTGATTTATTCACTGAATTTAAATTCCACCAGCTGCTGTGGGATTCGAAGTGTGTCCCCAGAACATTAGCTTGTACCTCTGGATTACTAGTCCAGTAACATTACTACTAGGCCACTGCTTACCCTGGGATTAAGGACTCTAGCAGCAGATGGTCCACCCACCGGCAGCTCCTCTTATTACTAGCACCATTGGTGGCAGCTGGCAGCAATATGCCCACCAGAGGCCCAGGATCATCGTGGGACCCCAGACCAAAGGTGAGTAACAGTGAGATGGGGGTTGCGGGATGGCAGGGTGGGGGTGTTGGGCAACAGGGGGGTCAGAAGCAAGGGCAGGGGAGTGGCTTTCAACATCTTCCTCACCCCTTCCCGATGCCAGGTCCCTCAGTCAGGCACCAAGTGTCTGTGAACGAGAGACCCCACTTCTATGGGGCTGCAGGCAAATTTGACAGGACTTGCTGGGTGGGCAGCCAAAGGTTTGGGAACGCCATGTAGTTCCCAATTAATCCCTGAGCCACCAATGAGCCTAACTGATACCCTGCTGACCCTATGTCAGTCCCTTGTGTCCTTTGACTTAATTGGGGCCGGGTGGGGGAGGGGAGATTTTGATGCTGCCAGGAGACTGACATGGGGCCTCTCCCGCAGTTAAGTGGGCCCAGCTGTCATGGGTCCCGCTGCGGCAGGCTGGATAAAATCCAGTCCATTAACTTTTCACTTCTGGGATCTGCGGTCAGCTTGAAACTAGACTTAAGGATGAAATGGCAGCTGTAAGTAGACTAGTGGAAATGATCTCTCTAAGAAGTCTTGGAATCCTCCATTCATGTAAAAGTGCTAGACACACTATAGTGACTAATCCAATGAAGAACCTTTGCAGTGATTATGATGCTGATGTAATTGTGCTCAGTTTAGAATAATTGCAGGCTTTTTGGTTGTTAGTTATTCATTGAGTTTGGGTCTCCTTTATTCTATACACGCATTTACCTGGGGTTCAGAGAATAAGGTCTGTTGCCTGTTCTGCAAAAACAATGTTGCATACGCTACAATTAAGATTTATGTCACAGATTGGATAGTAGAGCAAATGATATCACAAGGATAAAAGAAGCAAAGAACAAAATAGACCTACAAACAGATATGAAACTCTTTATATTGGAACCTAATGAACCATGCTGATTGGAATGGAAAGCATTATTTCCCAGATACTCTCAGTTCAGACAATGGAGGCAAATCCACTGTCTACCAAAGGTTTTTTTACTAAACTTTTAGCAACACAGGAAGTAAATTTACATGCTGAAAACAATGGAATAAATTAATAGCAATGCTATACATTTGTAATGGCTACAAATGGCTATAGACTAAATGAGTGTCAGATGTACTTAGGTAACAGAATTAATTCCACATAAGCATCGCAAACAATAATATTCTAATTCCACATAAAATGTTCTCCTTGGTATCATAGATGTTTTATAAATCAACAGTTTTATATACACAAGAGGACACATCTGTGGATGTTTATATGGGTTCATAACAGGCAGTATATGGCAAGATTGCCTCAAAAGAGTATAACACACAAGACTTTCCTCTAGCACATTAAGGGAGGTGGCTTGCTCTAAGTTACTGCTGGATGGCTTGTGTTCCCAGTGTGATGCTGTCGAGGATGTTCCAATAATGGCACACATGCATTTAGTTGACAAATTACGAATTCTACACAAAAGTGAAAGTTTGAAACATATAAATCTGTAAAAAAAAGAAGTTAACAAGTTCCATTCTCATAGTCTTAGGCTGCCTTTAAATGAAAGAATATCTTTTTAATTTTTTTAACATATATCTGATAAGTTCATTTAATCATTGTCATGGAGACTTTCAACTTGGATGTCCTTTCCTTGCGGGTCACATCAGTAACATCAATTCCTGCAAAAATCTTGGAGTGGCTCCATTCCTATGGGCAACATCATGATTTCAAGCTGTGCTTTGCCTAGGAACTACCCCAAAAGTACCCATCACAAAAAAAAATAGACTGAAGATGCAGCATTCACAGCTAGGAGTTAGGAATGAAATACACCCCTCCATCAATTAGATTCCCAGCAACAGGTAATTTTTTTTGCAAAAACATTTTAAAAAACTATGGCTCCATAGACACTTGTCCACAGTCTGCCACGTTGAAATGATGAAAGAAAGACTCTATGAGATAGATATGCCACCCGTGGCTAACTACTGAAATTAACAATAGTGTCAAATTGGAAGAAAAAATGTACAACACTGCAAAGATTAGTAGCAGGTCAGAGGATTAGACAGACTTTAGAAACAAGCAAAGAATGATAAAAAGTAATATGAATGGAGAAATTAGAGCATAAGAGAAAGCTAGCTAGAAATGTAGAAACTTACTATCTGTTTTAATAAGTATTTAAAACAGAAGAAGTAACTAAAGCGGGTGTTGGTCACTTAGAGGTCAAACTGGGGAATTAGTAATGGGAAACAATGAAATGGTGGAAGCTTTGACAAGTGTTTTGTGTGTCTTCATTGTAGAAGACACGAAAAACATCCCAAGAATACTTGAAAATCAAGAGGTAATGGGGAGGGAGTATTTAAAGCAACCATTTGGAAAACTATTAGAACTAAAAGCTGACAGGTCCTCCGGACCAGATGGCCTGCATCCTAGGGTCTTAAAAGAAGTAGCTGCACAGATGGTAGATGCAATGGTTGTGATCTTCCAAAATTCCCTAGATTTGGGAAAAGTTTCAACAAATTGGAAAATTGCAAATATAACACCTTTATTCAGGAAAGGAGGGAGGCAAAGGCAAAAAACTATAGGCTGGTTAGCCTATCATCTGTCATTGGGAAAATGCTAGAATCCATTATTAAAGAGGTAATAAGGAGGAAATTTAGTAAAACCATAATACAGTTAGGCAGAGTCAACAAGGTTTTGTGAAAGGGAAATCGTGTTTGATTAATTTATTAAAGTTTGATTGAGGAAGGAACAAGCAAGGCAGATAAAACGGAACCTGTAGATGCGGTGCACTTGGATTTCCAAAAGGTATTTGATAAAGTGCCATATCAAAGGTTACTACACAAAATAGGGGCTCATGGTATAGAGGGTAACATATTAGGATGGATAAATGATTGGTTAGCTAATACAAAGCAAAGAGTAGGGATGAATGGGTCATTTTGGGATTGGCAAGCTGTATCTAGTAGAGTGCCACAGGGATCTGTGCTGGGCCTCACAATTTACAGTCTATATCAATGACATGGGTAAGGGGATTAAATACATTGTTGCTAAATTTGCTGCTGGCATGAAATAGGCAGGTTTTTAAGTCGTGAAGATGACCTAAGGATTCAGCACAGGGATATGTAGATAGGTTAAGTGGCTTATGCAGGATAACATGGGAAAATGGAGAAAGAATAAAAAAAGCAATATCTTATTTAAATAGAGAGACACTGCAGAACTCTACAATATGGAGGGATCTGGTGGTCTGATACATGAATCACAAAAGGTTAGTATGCAGATACACTAAGTGATTAGAAAGGCAAAGGAATTTTGGCATTTATTGCAAGGGGAATTGAAATATCCAAGCAGAGAAGCATTACTACCGTTGGATAGGGCCTTTGTGAGGCCAAATCTGGAGTACCGTATACAATTTTAGTCTCCTTACATCAAGAGGGATATAACTGCCTTAGATGCAGTTCAGAGAAGGTTCACTTAACTGATTCCTAAGATAAGAGGTTAACATATGAGGAAAGGTTGAGCTATACCCATTCGAATGTAGAAGAATGAGAAAATGAGAGGTGAGAATGGGTCCAAGACTAGTATTTTAAACTTAAGGGCAATTGTGTGGGAATGAAAGCTGAGCTAGCTAAAGTGACTGGGAAATAAGGTTAAAGGATAGGTCAATAGAGATGTAGTGGCAGACATTTGAAGGGATATTTAAGAATACGCAGAATAGATACATTCCAACGAGAAAGAAAGCTTCCATCTGTGGATAACTAAAAAAAAATAAAGGTAGCATCAAACTTAAAGAAAAAGCATATATTTGTGTAAAGACAGGTGGCAGATCAGAAAATTGGACAGAATATAGAGAACAACAAAGAATGACAAAAAGATTAATAAGGAGGGAAAAGTTAGAGCACGAGAGAAAGCTAGCTAGAAATATAAAGATGGATTGTAAGAGTTTTTATAGATACTTAAAAGGAAAAGGGTTAACAAAGTAAGTGTTGGTCCCATAGAAATTGAGTCTGGGAAATTGGTAATGGAAAGTGGAGAAATGGTAGATGAATTGAACAGGTATTTTGCATTGGTCTTCACTATAGAGGATACAAATAACATCCCAGAAATAGCTGTAAATCAGTAACTAGAAGGGAGGGAGGAACTCAGGAAAATTACAATCACTGAGGAAGTGGTGCTTAGCAAATTGTTGGAGCTGCGGGCTGACAAATCCCAGGTCCTAATGGACTTCATCATAGGGTATTGAAAGAAGTGGCTAGTGAGATAGTTGATGCATTGGTTTTAATTTTCCAAAATTCCCTGGATTCGGGAAAGTTGACACTAGATTGGAAAATAACAAATGTATCTCTTTTATTCAAAAAGGGAGGGAGACCGAAAGCAGGAAGCCACAGGCCAGTTAGCCTAACATCTGTCATAGGGAAAATGTTAAAAAATATTATTAAAGATGTTGTGGAAGGGCAGTTAGAAAAATTCAAGGCAATCAGACAGAGTCAACATGGTTTTGTGATGGGGAAATCATGTTTAACCAATTCATTTGAGTTCTTTGAAGGAGTCAGACGTGCTGTAGATAAAGGGGAACTGGTGGATGTATTTAGATTTTCAGGAGACACTTGGTAAGGTGCCACATCAAAGGTTATTGTGGAAAATAAAAGCTCATGGTGTAGGAAGTAACATATTGGCATGGATGAAAGGTTGGCTAGTTAATAGGAAACAGATGGTAGTTATAAATGGGTCTTTTTCTGGTTGGCGGGATGTAACAAGAAGTGTGCCACAGGGATCAATGCTGGGCCTCAACATTTTACAATTTATATAAGCAACTTTGAATGGTTGCTAATTTTGCCGATGATTCAAAGACAGGTAGGAAAGAAGAGGGGATAAGGAGGCTACAAGGGGCCATAGATGGGTTAAGTGAGTGGGAGAGAGCTAGCAATTGAAGTACAGTGTGGGCAAATGTGAAATGGACCATATTGGCAGAAAGAAATTTTTTTTAAAATCATATAAATGGCGAGAAAGTGCAGAACTCTGAGGTTCAGAGGGGCCTGGGTGTCCTCGTGTACGAATCACAAAAGGTTAGTATGCAGGTACAGCAAGTAATTAGGAAAGCTAATAGAATTCTATCGTTTATTGCAAGGGGAATTGAATACAAAAATAAGGAGGTTATGCTTCAGTTGTACAGGACACTGGTGAGACGACATTTGGAGTACTGTGTACAGTGTTGGTCTCCTTATTTAAAGAAGGATGCAAATGCATTAGGAGCAGTTCAGAGAGGGTTTACTAAACTAATACTGGGAATGGGCAGGTTATCTTATGAGGTAAGATTGGACACGCTAGGCTTCTATCCGCTGAAGTTTAGAAGAGTAAGATGTGACTTGATTGAAACATATAAGATCCTGAGGGGACTTGACAGGGAGATGTGGAGAGGATGTTTCCTCTTGTGCTGAGAATCTAGAACTAGGGGTCACTGTTTAAAATTAAGGGTCGCCATTTAAAACAAATTAGAAGAATTTTTTTTTCTCAGAGGGTGGTGAGTCTTTGGAACTCCCTTCTTCAAATGGCAGTGGAATCAGAGTCTTTGAATGTTTACAAAGGCAGAGGCAGATAGATTCTTGATAAACAAGGGGGTGAAAAAATTACCAGGGGTAGACGGGAGGTTACAATCAGATCAGCCATGATCTTATTGAATGGCGGAGGAGGCTCGAAGGACCGAGTGGCCTACTCCTGCTCCTAGTTCATATGTTTGTAAAAGATCCTAAGGAGACTTGACAGATTGGATGATGAGAGAATGTTTACCTTTGTGGAGGTATCTAGAACAAGGGGGCACCGTTTAAAAATTATCTGTTTCCTATTTAAGACTGAGACGAGGAGAATTTTTTTTTCTCCCAAAGGATCGTTAGTCTATGGAATTTTCTGCCGGAAGACCAGTGAAGGTGGGGTCATGGGTGAGCTAGACATATTATTGATTGACGAGGGAGTTGAGGGTAATGGGGGACAGAAGTATAGCAGAGCTGAGGCCACAATCAGATCAGCCATGATCTTATTGAATGACAGACCAGACTCAAGGGGCCAAATGGCTCACTCCTGCTCCTAATTCTTGTGTTCTTGTGAAATAAAAAAACCTTTAGGTGATCAGAGTGAAAGGTAATGAACCAGAGCAACTAACATCATCGTGCAAATCTGTTTTTTCTTAAAGTAGCAGGTTAAACAGAATTGAGCAATAAGAATTAGTTCTACATGGATCTAAATCCCCATGTTTCAACAAGGGACTGCACTTCAAATTTCTTACTCACCCAGGGCCCCATGTAAGATCAGACTTGGCCACTCCTAAGCAGACGACCTCACTGATATCAATCCTCCCATTCGGCGTGGCTGACTTGTCATTTTCATAATAACTGAGGAATCCACCTTCCAGGGTACACCATCGCTTATGGAATTCTGCAGACAAGAAACACAAGCTCATAAAAATCTGAACGCTGATCATGATCATTTCCCCCCAGTGGACTTTCATGGAGGTTTACAATTCATTCAAAATATCTTAAGATTGCTAACTGCAGCAGGGTTGCCCTGATACCATACTGGCAGGATTATTTACTTCTGCCACAACACTCCTCAATGTACGTAGTAAATAAAGTTCCTACTTAAGAATCCCAGTAACACCATCATTGCCAGCCTTCCATCTGTAAAAGGTGATGGACACACAGCAACCAATCCATTTCAGGTGGAGCGTCTGCATATGGTGCACCTTTGTTGATGGCTGAAGAGGCCAATCCTCAAGAGGCAGGTCCTGCCACAAGTGCCACACATGAAGCTTTGAAGTATTGTTGTGAGTTGACGTTTTTGGTGTTGGCACCCATTGTCAAGCTGCTGTAGCCACTGGTGCTGCATGCCAGCCCACAGGAAGTGCCATCATTTTCCTCTGGTATCAGCAAGTGATTCCCAGGCGCGATAATCAACATTTATGGCTTTCATGCCACGCTTGCAAGCACCTTTGAAACTTTGGGCATCCCACTGGTCGTCTGGCTCTGGGCTACCTCATCATATAGAAATTGCTTGGGCATATAACCGTCTTCCATCCTGCAGGTGTGCTCAAGCCCAGTAACACCATGCGCCTTACATTAGAGTTGCCTTTAATCTGTTTTCCATCCCATGCAATACAATGGGATACTGGACATGTGGATGGAAAACATGGATGGCTCCAAGCCTTCCGTTTTCAAAGAAAAGTAGCCTGAAAAGGGCATTTCTGAAGTTTCACTTCAATTTTTTTTTTACACATTTATAATTGAAGTGAAGACTTCAAAAGAATGTCTATTTCTGAGAGGATAAGAGGGCATCACTTTCCAAGTCAAATGAAATGAACAAAGAAGTTACAATTGTCTTAATTCACTTATCACACATACTAACAGACCCATGCCAGATCTGTGAGAATCCTGATTTTTAATAGGAAATACAGAACAAATGACCCAGTTCAATGTATAGACACCATATGACACGATTCATGAACTGCAACAGCAACTAGAAAGTACCAGCTTAGCTCAGTGGTAGCACTCTTACCTCTAATCAGAAAAACATGGGTTCAAGCTCTAGTTCGGACTTGAGCACATAATCTAGGCTGACACTCCCACACAGTACTGAGGGAGTGCCACACTGCCAGAGGTGCTGCCTTTCAGATGAGTCATAAACTATCTGCTTTTTTGGATGGATCCTGTGACAAAATTTGAAGAGAAGTAAGGGGATTTCTCCCATGTCCTGGTCAACATTTTTCCCCTCAACCATCACCACCAAAAACAACAGCCAAATGCTGCAGGTGCTGGAAACCTGATGAAAAAATAGAGAATGCTGGCAAGATCTGTGGAGGGGGAAACAGAATTAATGTTTCAGGTCTGCGGCCCCTCATACCACCAAAAACAGATTATTCAGTTGTTCAACTTATTTCTGTTTGTCGAATTATGTTTGATTACTATGGTTTGCCTAGAAAACAATAATGACTATACTTCCAATGTAATTAATTAGCTGGGAACCACTTGGGATGTCATGATGAAAGCAAATTTATTCAGTAAAAGTCATTGATGTTCAGTGAGTTGTATAACATACCATGTATACATTTTTTTGGCTGGTAGGGAATGGGTTTCAGCTATGTTGTATAGAACTCAAAATCTGAAACCTGCTGTGGGTAGTTTGTGCAGGAAATGTAATCTGCTGTTTTATTGATGCTGTCAGTAATGATTGTGCTATATACTACCATTTAGGTATTTATAAAGAGATAGGCAATGGCAAACATTCAAAGAGCACATGTGTAAACTGCAACAATTGTTTATTCCTGTCTGGCACAGAAGTAAAACAGGAAAGGTGGCCAAACCATGGTTTACAAGGGAAATTAGAGATAGTAATAAAAATAAAAAAACTGTGGATGCTGGAAATCCAAAACAAAAATAAAAAATACCTAGAAAAACTCAGCAGGTCTGGCAGCATCGGCAGAGAAGAGTACAGTTGACGTTTCGACTCCTCATGACCCTTCAACAGAACTAAGTAAAAATAGGAGAGGGGTGAAATATAAGCTGATTTAAGGGGGGGGGTGCGGGCGGTGGGGAGAGAGAGGGGTTGTGGTTGTTGGGACAAGCAAGCATTGATAGAAGGAGATAACCAAAAGAAGTCACAGATAAAAGTACAAAGAGGTGTTGAAGGTGGTGATATTATCTAAAAGAATGTGCTAATTAAGAAGGATAGCAGGACAAGCAGGGTAGCTTTAATGTGGGTGGGGTGAAATAAGACTAAAAGGGCATAAAAGGTATAGATAAATGATCGGTGGAATATATTAAAAATAATGGAAAAGAAAAATCTATATAAATTATTGGAAAAAAACGAGGAGGGGGAAGAAACGGAAAGGGGGTGGGGATGGAGGAGGGAGCTCAAGACCTAAAGTTGTTGAATTCAATACTCAGTCCAGAAGGCTGTAAAGTGCCTAGTCGGAAGATGAGGTGTTGTTCCTCCAGTTTGCGTTGAGCTTCACTGGAACAATGCAGCAAGCCAAGGACGGACATGTGGACAAGAGAGCAGGGTGGAGTGTTAAAATGGCAAGCGACAGGGAGGTCTGGGTCATGCCTGCGGACAGACTGAAGGTGTTCTGCAAAGCGGTCACCCAGTCTGCGTTTGGTCTCTCCAATGTAGAGGAAACTGCATTGGGAGCAACGAATGCAGTAGACTAAGTTGAAGGAAATGCAAGTGAAATGCTGCTTCACTTGAAAGGAGCGTTTCGGCCCTTGGACGGTGAGGAGAGAGGAAGTGAAGGGGCAGGTGTTGCATATCTTGCATTCGCATGGAGGAAGGGGCATACAAATTGGCCAGAATAAACAACAGACCTGAGGATTGGCAGTAGTTTAGAATTCAGCAAAGGAGAACTAAGGGATTGATTAAGAAGGGAAAAATAGCGTACGAGAGTAAGCTTGCAGGGAACATAAAAACTGACTGTAAAAGCTTCTATAGGTATGTAACAAGAAAAAGATTCGTGAAGACAAATGTAGATCCCTTACAGTCAGAAACAGGGGAATTTATATTGGAGAACAAAGAATTGGCTTACCAACTAAATACATACTTTGGTCCTGTCTTCACAAAGGAGGACACAAATAACATACTAGAAATGTTGAGGAACACAGAGTTTAATGAGGGGGGGGGACTGAAAGAAATCAGTATTAATAGGGAAATGGTGTTGGGGAAATTGATGGGATTGAAGGCCGATAAATCCCCAGGGCCTAATAATCTACATCCCAGAGTACTTAAGGAAGTGGCCCTAGAAATAGTGGATGCATTGGTGGTCATCTTCCGAGACTCTATAGAGTCTGGAACAGTTCCTACAGGTTGGAGGGTAGCTGAATATAACCCCACTATTTAAAATGGGAGGCAGAGAGAAAACAGGCCAGTCAGCCAGACGTTGATAGTGGGGAAAATTCTAGAGTCCATTATAAAAAATTTAATAGCTGAGCACGTGGAAAACAGTGGTAGAATCGGACAAAGTCAACATGGGTTTACAAAAGGGAAATCACGCTTGACAAGTCTACTGGAATTTTTACACAAGACAATAAAAAGACATAGTTGACATTTTAGGTAACCCAGCCCCAAACCCAGCACTTGAGGTTATAATCTGCATATGCTTATATATTCTAATCAGGCTGTGGTCGTACAGCACCAAACATATCTAATAGACCCAAAATTCCTCAGGGTAGGCCCAACCATCTTCAGCTGCTTCATCAATAACTTGCCCTCCATCATAAGGTCAGAAGTGGGGATGTTGGCTGAAGATTGTACAACACTCAGCAGCATTTGTGACTCTTCAGACACTGAAGTAGTCCATGCCCATATGCAGCAAGACCTGGACAACATTCAGGCTTGGGCTTACAAGTGGCAAGTAAGATTCACACCGCACCAGTTCCAGGTGATGACCATCTCCAACAAGCAAGAATCTAACCATCTCCCCTTGACATTCAATGTCATTATTATTGCTGAATCCCACACTAACAACATCCCGGGGGGGTTTGTGGCGGTGGGGGGTGGGGGAACCACTGCCCAGTGATGGAATACTCTCCACCTGCCTGGATGACTACAGCTCTCACAACACTCAAGAAGCTTGACACCATGCAGGATTCTGTGACTCTGACAAAGCAATCTGCTTGATTGGCACTCCATCCACCACATTATAAATTCACTCCCTGCACCACTAACATACAGTGGCAGCAGTGTGTACCATCTACAAGATAAGTTGCAGCAATTCACCAAGGCTCTTTTGACAGCACCTTCCAAACCTGTGACTTCTACCACCTAGAAGGACAAGGGCAGCAGATGTATGGGAACGTCACCATCTGCACTCCAAGCCACTCCCATCCTAATTTAGAACTATATCTTCATTCCTTCAATGTCACTCTGTTAAAATCCTAGAACTACCTTCCCAATGGCACTGTGGGGGTACCAGATGGACTGAAGCAGTTCAAGAAGGCGTCTCACCACCATCTTCTCAAGAGCAATTAGGGATAGGCCAACTTGGTCTTGCCCACAAACGTCCTACGAAATCTTGCACTGGAACTTACTGCAATTAGATTTTGGAGTAGCTCCTTCCACAGGGGATCTGGGATCTGTGTGTGAACATGGCAAGCAACTATGTGTCTCCTTAATCAGACTTAAGAAGCATTAATGCTTAGCTCAAAGTCTGAATCAGAAGGTATCAGATCACATATGTTCAGTGTCTGAACAGAAAGAGAAATAAAGAGGAAAGAAAGATAAGATTTAGAGGGATAAAATGTCAAAGAGAAAATAATTTGTTATTGTTTAAATCTTCAACAATAATGACAATCTGAAGGAACGAGACCCCACAATAACTTGTTAAAGCTAATTTTCAGTTTCCGAGAAGTTCTTTACGTTTATCACACTGTTAAAAATGTACTTACAGTGAAATGGACGAGATCTAACCATTTTCTGGCAAGTTCAGTGAGTATAGATCAGTTAAGTATAGCAACATTAAGCCTTTCCATATATTTTATTACCAAGGGCAGAATTGCCGGGGGTGGGTGGGGACGGGCGGGAAGCCGACTGGCACCTGCGATCGGCACCGCACCGTGATTTTACACGTGGGTGGATTAATTAAGGCCCACCCAGCATGGAACGCGAGCGGCAGTGCTCAGTGCTGCCTGTGCAGATAGGGTGGGGGGGCTAGAGGCCTAGAGTGAACTTTGTGCATGGGCGTGAAAGAGTGCTTCAGTCTCCCTGAGGCATGGAGCTGCCTCCAGGAGATGAAGCGCTGTTTAACAACATTAATGAAGAAAATAAAAATGTCATAAAACATGTCCCCTCATGTTAATTCAAATGTAAAATTTTTATTTATTTTCATCTGCCTAAAATTTTTATTTATTTTCATCTGCCTAAAATTTTTACTTATTTTCATCTGCGTTAGGAAACCTCATCCTGCCCATGGATGAGGTTTCCTAAAAAGTGCAAAGGCTGCTTGGCATTTTTGCCTGCCCACCAACCGTAAGGCTGGACAGGCAGCGTAAATTTGAATTTAATGACTTTTTAATGGTCTTAATAAGCCTTTTAATTGTTGGCGGGCATGCTGCCGACTCCAGCGTTTGCCCGCGAAACAAAATATCGTGAAACTACGGGATTACATTGGGACGCTTGCCCATCGTCATCACGTGTCATTTTACGCTTGGCCAGGTCGGGCTTGCACCCGCCCCCCCACCCCCCCCCCGAGCTCAATATTCTGCTCCCCAAGTCTCTGGGTGAAATACCAATGTAGCATAATTTCTGGAGGAGCAGGGCATCTTGGACAGCAGCTTTCTGATTTCCACGTTTAACTACATATGTGGTCACTGGAAGTTGCTGTCTGATTCACACATTAATAACAATGAGCACTGTTAGCTTCACCATTATCTCTACCTCAAAATCCTGCCCAACGTGTCACTGCTCGTTAGTTCATTATCAGGGAAGAAGCGAATACAGTAAACCTGACAAATAGCAGCTTCACGCTGCCAAAAACGGAATCTGTAAAACTTTGCAACAAACATAAACTATTGATACACTGGAGTATGTCAGTTACATAAGTTAGCTGCCTAAATTTGTCATTGTCTACTGTATTTAATTGCTTCAATAAATATTCAGTTTAAAGGCCAATGTACAGAAATTAAATGTTCTTTGGCTGGCAGAGTACAATTTTATAAATAATGTTTGGAGACCAGATGTGGGAGCATCTGCTTTCTGAGCACTTGATACACTTGCTTCATGCAAGACTGAAGTTATACATGACATAGTAAATCTGGAATGACGCAAAAGACTGTTTCTAAGAGATCATCCAACAGCACTTGACTGCAACGCACTCGGGAATGAGATTGGGATCAATATATTATGCTTTGCATTGATGCAAAGTGGTTTTGTGCATTAACAGTGCAAGTAGCATATAACTGTAGCCTACGGTGAACTTGATTTGCTATTAATAGATTCACCTTTCTGTCCTTGTAATATTTACTTTATTAACAATGCTGTTATAGCTACAAACTGCATGCCTCAGCAAAATCATCAACTTATTTTTGTCACAGGCTGAAGCAGGGCCTCTGAAACAGAATCCACCCTTCGGCCTCTGTCCTTATCTTTCAGGATTTCATCACAATGGCTGTCAGCAGAGCTCCCATTTGACCTCATTTATGTATTGTGTTGGCATATTTTTGAACATTTATACAATAGGTGCGATAGCGTCTCTTATACATTATTAATTTCTTTCCAACAATGAACTGAGTCTGTGACCTAAAATGAAAATTTCAAGGAAAAACAAACAACTTTGGAAGATGGTTCTGCTTTTCACAATTACCAAGCCTATGAATGGAAATGTATGAATATTTGTATTTAGCAGCCTAGGCATTCTGTGTAAACTCAAACAACCCACCAGTCTCCATTCCCTCTCCATTGAGTGCATCTCTGACAGGGTGTGCAGAGGGCCCATTGACTACATTGTGTTTCCAGCCTTGGTGTCATTTTGTATGGGAATTAGGCTTCCTAGCCTAATGGAGGCTAGGAGGCCAATATGTGGTGCAGTACGGCTGCAAGGAGCCTTAGCTATTTCCACCAATCTCTGCACACTGTTTGTCCTGGCTTCACAGGCAGCCATAGCACTTGCATTCCTGAAATGTGAATGGCAGAGGATGCAGAGGAAAGCGAGGCAGAAAGTCTAGGCCATACCGTCCAGCCAACATCTTTGATCAGATGTTGGATCTTCCACGACACTGAAGAAAAAAGGCTTCTGCCTTGTTTCTGCCTAAACAATTTCATGCCTTACCTTCAATGTCAGCTTCTCAGCTGACCTATCTATGGCTACACATTTGAAGATTAGGAAAGTCAAGAATAAGAAAAGTCCACTGGAGCTCATTTCTCTAATATACCAGTTTGACATCAAACTCTGTCCTGCAGCCTACATTTTCTGACTTACAATACGTAATTTGATACTATTAAAAAATCTAGCACCTTTTTATTGAAAAGACATTTATGGTATCGGATCTAAGCTTCTATTCACAAATTTGTACTTATGACCATTGGTCCCACTAGCCTGCCTTATATTAGAATAAAATCATAATTTACCTTATCCAATTCAAGTATTTCATTTATTTCAGTGATGTTCTTTCCTGACTGTCTTCTCATATGCTGGAATGATGGGGTTTCTTTAGCTTTTTCAAGCTCAGCTTTAGACTTCTGGTTTACTAAACTCTGATGCTCTAGAATTTAGGGAGATTTGACCATGTACTCCCAGTGAGCAGCCGTGATCTCGCAGATACACACTTTGGGAAATCATAGGTAAAGGCCCAAGATTTCTCGAGATATGATCCATGAGCATGGCTCTCCACAGGCTCATGGAAATTCAGCCATGTCTTGAGAACTGAGCATTATTTAAAAAAATACTTCAATGATTTCCTTCATGAATCTTAATGCCCCATAACAACTGGTAACAAAAACAAGAAAGTTCAATCTAATTAATTAATTCACAATATTATACATGAATTCTGCTGACAGCAAGTGGTAAAAGCACATGTTTGATCTGGAAAAACTCTAATGAAATAGTTTTAACTATTAACTTGTCAATTCTCCTTAAAATGATACTAATATTGGTTTATGAGTTTAGTATTAGACAAACAATAAAACTCTTCTTTCCATGAGTACCTTACAAAAAGTAACTTTGCCTTATCCTAAACTAGCTTCCTCATCTGATTTTATCTTCACTGTTGCTGTCTGTGGGTGCACAATAAAAAAGTTGCATTTATAGAGCATCTTATGACACACTCAAGGCATTCTTAAGTACTTTATACATATGGATTATTTATTGACATGCAGTCATCATTACTTGGGCCAACGCAGCAGCAAATGTATACAAAGCGAAACCACATGAACAACAATTGGATAAGTTGCTTTTGGCAGTATTGGTTGAACATAGAATGTTGACCAAGACACCACCAAAATTTCTATAGCTTCTTGATGTGTGGTACAGGGTCTTCATAAACAGGCAGACAAATCATCAGTTTAATATTTCATCTCAAAATGACATCTTCAACAATGCATCACTTCCTCAGATCTGAACTGTAGTGTCAGGTTTGATTACGTAATCAAGTGGGTAACTTTCATATTTTAAGTATTATATTCATGAACAATGGATACTGTCTCAACTTTGTTTTAACGGTCTAAGCGCAATATTTGCTTCTCACACCATAGCAGGGGTGAAGATATGGTACAATGATAACATGAATCATTAATAGTCATTCTTGAACTTTTATTTTTATATTAATTCTTGGAATGTGGGCATCAGTGGCAAGGCTTTCAGGAAAAGCACAGAATATGGCAGCAGACAATGAAGATTTTAAAGTAGAGCTGAAAGGTGAAATAAGGTGAGGTGCTTCAAGGAGAAATGCCAGAGGAGTAACAGAGGCCAAGAGCACATTGCTGTGGTGGCTTGGGTGGGGCAATGGCATTAACTATGTAAATGAGCAAAGTATTGCCATTCATGAGTACAACCAATTTCAATAAAAGCTAGAAAGTCAATATGATGGAATCTTGACACATGCAAATTGCTGCATTTCCTACATAGTAACTACACTCTAATAGCACTTAATTGGCTGTTAACCATTTTGCAACATCCTCATGTCATGGAATGTGCTATATAAATGCAAGTCTTTATTTTCCATCAGTACTGTGAGGGCTTTTTCCACCAGCAAATGATATTCTGGAGGAAATAAGGAGAGAGTGGTAATTCATCCATTGGCTAAAAACATAGATGGTAATGGTGGGAGTGGAAATGGGATAGAAGGGAGGTTTGACTGACAGCAAGAATATTGGGCAGGAAAATCAGTGGGAAAGGACAATAGAAAAGATGGGGTTTAAGTTCGAAAAGTGGTAGCAACAGGTGACGTGACGAACTCGAGAGAATGTTGAAACAGGCACAGAGGATAGGTGTGGGTTTATTCACGCCTGGGATGGTTTCAGGAGAACAGGAGGTATTACAAATATGAGACTTAATAAGATTATGTTTTAAAGTGCCCTTTTAATTTAAGGTAAAACAGAAGCTCCTAGAATGGGGGATCGTGTAATCATATTGAACTCTACCTGGAGACACATCCATGTGATTTGGTTGCCATGGGAACAGAGGCTCGGGTCTAAATCCAAAGAAACTCAAATGCTAGTTTTCACACCTTGCCACAAAAGAGGGACAGCTGGTTTTGCTGGACTCCGTTTCCCAGGCTCAGAGAGGCAGTAGGGAGGGAGAGAAAGAGAGAGAGAGAGAGGGTGGGGTGGAAGAGATGGAGAGAGAGAGGGAGAAAGGGGCAGAGAAAGGGAGAAAAGGGGAAAAGAGGGGGAAAAGAGTGGGTGTATGGAGAGATGTTGCTGTGAGAAGTAGAGAGAAAAATACTGTTGTTGTTTTAGTACAAGCAGAATGCTGAGGAAATTTGTGGAGATTTACAAAACAAGGAGATGTCAGAGGGCGCCTTGCTGCTGGAAGTGCTGGAAAATGAAGTGAAGCTATTTTGTACTTCAACACTGTAAGACTCGCACTCATGTTGCAAGGAGAAAGGAGGCTGTTGAAATGCCAGGAGGGATTTTAACTTTATCTACAAGGTTACATGTTGGCGAAGAGTGTGGTGCAATGTATAAACTTTAAAAAAATTATTTTATGGGATGTGGGTGTCACTGGCAAGGCCAACATTTGTTGTTCATCCCTAATGGCCCTTGAGAAGGCAGTGAGGATCCACCTTCTTTAACCGCTGGAGCCCATCTGGTACAGGTACACCCACAGTTCTGTTAGGGAGGGAGTTCCTGGATTTTGGATAGTGAAGCGATAGTGAAGGAACGGCAATATATTTCCAAGTCAGGATGGCATGTGGCTTGGAGGGGAACCTGTAGGTGGTGGTGTTTCCATGTGTCTGCTGCTCTTGTTCTTCTAGATGGCAGAGGTCACAGGTTTAGAAGGTGCTGTTGAAGGAGCCTTGGTGAGCTGCTATGGCACACCTTCCATATAGAACACACTGCTGTCACTGTGTGTTGGTGGACTGAATGTTTAAGTTAGAGGATGGGGTGCTGATCAAATGGATTGCTTTGTCATGGATGGTGTCAAGTTTTCTGAGTGTTGCTGGAGCCTCATAACAGCCTTGGTCCCACATTGACAAAAGAGCTGAACTCCCGAGGTGAGGTGAGAGTGACTGCCCTTGGCACCAAGGCCACATTTGACCAAGTGTGGCACCACAGAGCCCTAGCAAAACTGGAGTAAATGGGAATCAGGGGGAAAACTCTCCACTGGTTGGAGTCATAACTAACACAAAATAAAATGGTTGTAATCGCTGGAGTCCAATCATCTCAGTCCCAGGGCATTGCTGCAAGAGTTCCTCAGGATAGTTTTGTGGCCCAACCATTTTCAGCTGCTTCATTAATGACCTTCCTTCCATCATAAGGTCAGAAATGGGGATGTTCACTGATAATTGAACAATGTTCAGCACTATTCGTGACTTCTCAGATACTGAAACAGTCCATGCCCAAATGCAGCATATCCAGGCTTGGGCTGACAAATAGCAAGCAACATTCGCAAGACAATGACCATCTCCAGCATGAGACTATCTAACCACTTCTCCTTGGCATTCAGACCCATTATCATCATCAAATTCTCCAAGGTCCTTGGAGACACCATCTTTCAGAAACTGTACTGGACTTACCAAATAAATACTGTGGTAACAACAGCAGGTCAGAGGCTGGGAATTCTGTGGTGAGTAACTCAACTTCTGACTCTCCAAAGCCTGTCCACCATCTGCAAGGCACAAGTCAGGAGTACTCTCTACTTCCTTAGATGAGCGCAACTCCAACAACACTCAAGAAGCATGACACCATCCGGGACATTGCAGACCATTTGACTAGCACCCCATCCACCACCTTAAACATTCACTCACTCTAATACCAGGACACAGTGGCTGCAATGTCTACTATCTGCACTGCGCCAACTCACCAAGGCTTCCTCGACAGCAACACTCGAACAACAACCTCTGCTATCTCGAAGGATGAAAGCAGCAGATGCATGGGAACACCACCACTAGTGAGTTTCCTTCCACGTTCACATAGCATCCTGATTTGGAACTATATTGTTGTTCTTCCTTGTCACTGGGTCAAAATCCTAGAACTCCCCTGTAACAGCACTTTGGGAGTACCTGAAACATACAGGTTGCAGCTCAACACCACCTTCTCAAGAACAATTGGGAATGGGCAGTAAGTTCTGGCTTTGCTAGCAACACTCGCATCCATGAATGAATTAAAAAAAGGCGATGGAAACCTAAAACAGAATATCTCCAGATACATCCAACTGCTAAAAGATGAAACCTACATCCAAGGTTCAAAATGTCAAAGCACCAGAAAATACATTGGGTTGGTAACAATTTGATTGTAGAATATGTGAAACAGTATGTGATAGCAATGTTCCCAGTCTTTCTTCAAATATAATGGAAATAACAGGTGAGGCAGAATGAATCTTTTTTCTAAACCACACTTGTAACATTTCAATACCAATTCAATGTCACTGAACTGAAGGAAACAGTTGAATCCTTTCATATAATTTGGGAGTGCAATGAAAGGTTACTGTTTGTGAAATTACATTTCATATTGTCAGAAAGAGGACTATGGCCTGCAGATATAATCACTGTAGAAGCTCGCTTTACTGAAAGCTGCAGGAAAATGGTAAAACACCTGTTACAATTTTCTGGTAAATTGTGACAAAGATAGATGAATTCCCTTTAATTGTAGCATTGAGTAGAGGTGCAACAGAGGCTTTGGTCCCCGTCCCCCCGCCCCCCCAACCTTCTTTAAAACCTCACAGCAGTCAGCTACAGAAAGCATTGGTGACAGTTTGACAGGGAGCCTGTCAATCCTTTAAGCTGCTGGAAAATTTCATTCTAAGCTGCATAAGGAGATAAACGGGGAAGATGGCCAAAAGATGGGTCAAAAAGGTAGGTTTTAAGGAGTGTCTTAAATGAGGAAAGAAGCAGTCAGGTGAGAGTTTTATGGGAGAGGATTCCAATGCTCAGTGACTAGGCAGTTCAAGGCACGGCCACTAATGGTGTAATGATTAAAATCAGGGATGCTCAAGAGGTCAGAATTTGAGGAGTACAGGCATCTCAAAAGGTGTAGGGCTGGAGGAAATTACAGAGGTAGGGAGAGAAAGGTCATCAAGATACCTAAAAATAAGGGAGAGAATTTTAAAAATCAAGGCATTGCGATAACCAGGATCCAATGTTGCTCACTGAGCACAGGGATCATGTGTCAACAGGACTTGTTGCAAGTTAGGGCAGGAGTACCAGAATTTTTGATAACTTAAACTAATGGAGAGTAGAATGTTGAAAGTGAGTCAGGAGTGTGTTGCAACAGTAAAGTCTATAAATAAGAAAGGAATGAATGAGGGGTTCCAGCAGCAGATGAGCTGAGGAAGGGGGCAAAGTCAGGTAACGTTCTGACAGTTGAAATAGGGGGTCTTGTTAGTGGTGCAGATATGTCAAAGTTCATCTGGGTCAAATGTGACACCAAGGTCACAAATAGTCTAGTTCAGCCCCAGACAGTTACCAGGAAGAGGGGTGGAGTCAGTGACTACGAGATTTCAGGTTTAGCCTCATCCACTGTTGAGCACAATTAGCAGCCAACTCAATGTACAGATGATGTCACAACCAGTCAGAAAACAGAAACATTCGATACCCCTGACATACCTACTTTACCGGAGCTGGTGCCGTTTAAAGGGACCATGGCTTCACTTCCCCTGACACTGCTGCCCTGCACATCTCAGGACCCACCCAGTATGCTGCTGTTTTCTCACCAAGCCCGAGTCAGATGGTCAGACGAGAAATGTACAGCTGCTGACTAATGCAAGTAAAAAGGAGCGGAGTGGTAATTCAACTGTGATTGCCCCTCCTTGGCAGTTCTGGCCCATCATTTTGCAGACAACATTGTCCACATACTATTCAGAAATCTACCCTAGTGAGTATTCCCACGGTAGTGGGAAACCAGCAAACAAACCCCTATACAGACACGCAAGCCTCAACTGTGCTGTGTACTTAAGGAAACTGTGGTAGATTTTGCTTCCTAGTTAATACTACATTATCACGGGAGCCTGACATAGCACATGTAGAAAACTCAAATGACAAAGTTGCTGGCATTAGCAAATCTCTGGTGTTAATGCACACAGTAAGCTGTTTCATAAGGACAGGAGTGTTTATCCTCTGTACCCACATAGTTTATTCAGATGCTGAGGTTGAGCTATGTCCCTTTAAGAAAAATGGTCTAATTGTTAGGTAAATTGAGGTTCAGGCCGATCAGTTTAACTATGGTCGGGGGCTTTGCGGATTGCAGAGTGTTTGTAAGCATCAGGCTGCAGGTCAGAAGCTCAGAGCAGTAACTGAAAGGCTTCCTTTCTCTTTGTGATCTTAAAAATACGTTATGGCTTTTCTTCTTGTAGTTTGGCCTCTTGGGCTACACTTTTTACCTAAGTTTTTTCTGCATTTATCTTGCATTAGGTATTGCTTGTTTTTGTGGGGTTTTATGTGTATGTTTCTAGAAGCTGCAATTTCAGAGGCTGCCATCTAAATTCATACCATGGGGATGACTCAGTATATGTTTTTCTCTCTCTTTGCAGAATGAAAAAGGGGCTGGTCACTCACACAATATGCAAACTGCCTGCTTGGGCATGTCCAAAAACATTTGCCTTTGCCAACTCCCCTTCATCAGGAAGGCAGTCACAAGAGTTATGCCATTTACTTCAACCTGACATCTCAGACAAGATTGATGATAGCGCCTGCTCTGCCTTTGGCTGTGAAGTTGACAGACAGCCTTGAACTCCTACGCTACTGGACCACTCCAAATATCTTCAAAGGATACTTATATCAAAATCAATCAGCAGTTCACAAATGCCTACGACAAGTGACAGAATGAGTTGTTAAGCAGGGCTAAATCTTTCAGAATGTTCCCCACAGAACAGCAACAACAGCAGCTTGAGAGGGCATGGCATTTTGTTTTCAAAATGGCAGGTTTTTCCCGAGTGGAATGCATTATTGATGACAGATATTTGGCCATTCAGGCCTCTTTTTCACAAGCTTTATGAGCTGAAATGTATACTTTACGATTGCATTGTGAAGAAATGGAAAAGTTATGAATGTGAATATTACACTGGTAGATTACTTCATTCATGACACTTCCAGCCTTATTTGAATGAGGAAGTGGGCTGGGCAAATGGCTCTTAGATGACCAATGATATCCTTTGAAGGCCCAGCTCAGAACTATTTGAGACAGCTATAAATACAAGATGAACAGGGATATCATGAGGAACACACAGATACCAGTGTCATTGTAGAATATGCTATTGGTATGTTGAAGCAATAGTTCAGATGCTTGGACAGATCTAATAGGAAGGCATTAGAGCACCAATCTTAAAATGCATTGGACTCAAGGAAAGGTTTTTGTAAAAAGGAAGAAGACATGTTTTCTTGAGTATGATTCAGTGGAAAAAATAGTTACATCTAAAGTCAAACTGTGGAGTGGAAACAATATTTTCCAAGCTGAAGATTCTAATTGTGCCCTAGAGATCAAACCAGTCATCTTTTTGTGATTCATTTGTTGCCATGGAAGCGGTTTGAAGAGATTAGATGTATGTGCCCAAATTACTGAGGAGTAATACAAGGAAACGTCATTCTGAAAATACGTGGACTCAAAAAAAACTTAAGTAGGTACACAACAAATTACTTCCCAGCTTTCGTTGACACCACATCCCCCACCATTAACATTAGATGCCACAATTTTAAGTCTGCTGATTTCTTCATTCTTCTTTGAGGGGAAGTGACAAGATCAGTACCGAAGTTAAATGATGCCTGGCATTTAATTGTATTTTTAAAAAATGTAGACGTTCTCTATCATTGCTCCCCCCTGCCAGCCCACCCACCGAGTAAGTTACATTCGTTCTCAACAGAGATTCTGGGAAAATGCTCAGGGGCCTAACTTGATTGCCTATCTTCTCTGTAACACGGGAATATTGCAGCAGATTGGACTGCCCCTACTGCAACCCAAAGATGAACTAACTTGGCTTTAATCAGGGACAATATCTGGAACATTCCAGGTCTGTCTGGTACAGCTGCTCACTGCATAAACTCATAGAACTGATCAGGCAAGGGGAAAGAAGATTGGTAGATGAAAAGACCACTTTTCACTGTGTTAGCAAACCGCAACCAGATAGTAGTGGGTATTAAACAGCTCACATCATTGAAGCTCTTGATTTCCTCGATTTAAATTTAAACCAGGTGATTTTGCAACTTCAGTGGCTCATCAGCCTCTGCAGACTATGCACATCACTTTGGTGAATGTCAATTTATATTTATTCTAATCAGCTGCAGCAAGGTAGAACAAACTAGAGCACGGTTTGTACATTATACAACTACTGATTTCATCTGCTGGGCTTGGCCTAAATGGCCAAGTGGTTATGGTCCTGGGCTTGTAACCCCAAGATCAAGAGTTCAAATCTCACAATGGCAAACTATGAAACAATGTGACTTCATCTGAAACAGATGGAAACAGGCTTGTACTCGAAAGAGTTACAAAGAGCTTTATAAAGCTTGGCCTAAATAGCCAAGTGGTTATGGTACTGGGTTTGTAACCCCAAGATCAAGAGTTCAAATCTCACAATGGCAAACTATGAAACAATGTAACATCATCTGAAACAGATGGAAACAGGTTTACTCAAAAAAAAGAGTATCAAGATCTCAAATCTCACAATGGCAAACTATGGAACAATGTGACTTCATCTGAAACAGATGGAAACAGGTTTGTACTCGAAAGAGTATCAAGAGTTCAAATCTCACAATGGCAAACTATGAAACAATGTAACTTAATCTGAAAACAGATGGAAACATGTTTGTACTCAAAAGAGTTACTGATTTCATCAGCAACCATGTTTGTGCAATGGATCAACATCTATTGGTTTACCAGGCATAAACAATGGGAAAATGAGATAAGGGAGAACCGTACATCACCCATTGCCTCTGAAAAGAGGGAGGAGCAAGAAAGAAGAGGGGAGTTTCAGCTACTCGAGTATTTCAGGTTTTTTTCCTGACTTGAAACTGAGTACAATGAAACAGGATCGGTGCCAGGAGGCAAAATTTCATTTTAACAAATTGAATCAAAATAGTAATGTCTCCATCAAAAACTGCATTTGATTAAAGAATCATAAAAATTACCGCACAGGCAGAGGCTATTTGGCTTATCAAGCCAGTGCTGATGCCAGCTCTCTGATATTCAGTTGTAATTAAACTCAATTAATGTCCTAACATTAAGCAAATGAGTTGGGAGGGAGTTATCCTGGAAGTCCTCAACATCGAATCATGACCCCATGAAGTCTCATGGCATCAGATTACCACGTACCACCTTCCCTCAGCTGATGAATCAGTGCTCCTCCATGTTGAACACCAGGAGGAAGCACTGAAGGTGGCAAAGGTGCAGAATGTACTCTGGGTGGGGGATTTCAATGTCCATCACCAAGAATGGCTCAGTAGCACCACTCCTGACCGAGTTGGCCGAGTCCTAAAGGACATAGTTGCTAGACTGGGTCTGCAGCAGGTGGCAAAGGAACCAATAAGAGGGAAATACATACTTGACCTCATCCTCACCAACCTGTCTGCCGCAGGTGTATCTGTCCAAGGTAATATCGGTAGGAGTGACCACCACACAGTCAATGTGGAGACAAAGTGAATGGCTTCACATTGAGCATATCCTCCACCATGCTAAATGGGATAGATTTCGAACAGATCTAGCAACTCAAGACTGGACATCTATGAGGTGCTGTGGGCCATCGGCAGTAGCATAATTGTACTCAAACACAATCTATAACCTCATGGCCCGACATATCCCCCACCATTACCATCAAGCCAAGTGATCAACCCTGGTTCAATGAAGAGTGCAGGAGAGCATGCTAGGAGCAGCACCAGGCATAGCTAAAAATGAGGTGTCAACCTGGTGAAGCTACAACACAGGACTACTTGCGTACCAAACAGCATAATCAGCAAGTGATAGATAGGGTTAAGTGATCCCAAAACCAACGGATCAGATCTAAGCTCTGCAGCCCTGCCATATCCAATCATCAGTGGTGGTGGACGATTAAACAACTCACTGGAGGAGGCTTCACAAATATCCCCATCCTCAATGATGGAGGAGCCCAGCACATCAGTGCAAAAGATAAGGCTGAAGCATTTGCAACAATCTTCAGTCAGAAGTGCCGAGTGGATGATCTGTCTTGGCCTCCTCCGGAGACCCCCAGCATCACAGATGCCAGTCTTCAGCCAATTCAGTTCACTCCATATGATATCAAGAAACTGCTAAAGGCACTGGATACTGCATAGGCTATGGGCCCTGACAAATTTTCAGCCACAGCGCTGAAGACTTCTGCTCTAGAACTTTCTGCGCCCCTAGCCAAGCTCTTCCAGTACAACTACAACACTGGCATCTAACCAGCCATGGGGAAAATTGCCCAGGTATGCCCTGTACACAAAAAGCAGGACAAATCCAATCCGGCCAATTACCGCCCCATCAGTCTACTCTTGATCATCAGTAAAGTAATGGAAGGGGTCATCAACAGTGCTATCAAGTAGTACTTGCTTAGCAATAACCTGCTTACTGGCACCCAGTTTGAGTTCTGCCAGAGTCACTTAGCACTTGACCTCATTACAGCCTTGGTTCAAACATGGACAGTAGAGCTGAATTCCTGAGGTGAGTTGAGAGTGACTGCACTTGACATCAAGGCCGCATTTGACCAAGTGTGGCGTCAAGGGGCCCTAGCAAAACTGAAGTCAATAGGAATCAGGGGTTAAGATCTCCACTGGTTGGAGTCATACCTAGCACAAAGGAAAATGGTTGTGGTTGTTGGAGGTCAATCATCTCAGCTCCAGAACATCACTGCAGGAGTACCTCAGGGTAGTGTCCTCAGCCCAAACATCTTCAGCTGCTTCATAAATGACCTTCCTTCCATCATAAGTTCAGAAATGAGGATGTTCGCTGATGATTGTACAATATTCAGCACCATTCGTGACTCCTTAGATACTGAAGCAGTCCATGTCAGAATGCAGCAAGTTCTGGACAATATCCAGGCTTGGGCTGACAAGTGGCAAGTAACATTCACACCACATAAATGCCAGGCAATGACCATCTTCAACAAGAGAGAATCTAACCACCGCCTCTTGACGTTCGAAGGCTTTCCGATCACCGAATCCCCCAGTACCAACATCCTGGGGTTTATCATTGACCAGAAACTGAACTGGACTAGCCATTTAAATACTGTGGCTACAACAGCAGGTCAGAGGCTAGGAATCCTGTGATGAGCTCACCTCCTGACTCCCCAAGCCTATCCACCATCTACAAGGCATAAGCCAGGAGTGTGATGGAATACACCCCATTTGCCTGGATGAGTGCAACTCCAACAACACTCAAAAAGCTCAACACCATCCAGAACATAGCAACCCGCTTGATTGGCACCCCATCCACCAACATTCACTCCCTCCGCCACCGACGCACAGAAGCAGCTGTGTGTACCATCTACAAGATGCACTGCAGGAACTCTCCAAGGCCCCTTAGACAGCACCTTCCAAACCCATGAGCACTGCTATCTCAAAGGACAAGGGCAGCAGATAGATGGGAACACCACCACCTAGAAGTTCCCCTCCAAGTTGCTCACCATTCTGACTTGGAAATATATTGCCATTCCTTCACAGTGGCTGGGTCAAAATCCTGGAACTTGCTTCCTAACAGCACTTTGGGTGTACCTACACCACATGGACTGTAGTGATTCAAGAAGGCAGCTCACCACCACCTTTTCAAGGGCAACTCAGGATGGGCAATAAATGCTGGCCCAGCCATCGAAGCCCACATCCCATGAATGAATAAAAACTTGCTAAAATGAATATACCATTACTTGAACAAAATATTACCTACCTTCCTTCAACCTTTTCTCAGTAACCGTTCTTGTAGTGTTGATAGCCTTGTACAGGAAACCACACAGAAAGCTGGACTGAGAGTTATTAGAATCGAAGCCAGCTTTAGACAGTGCATCAATCTTTGGAAGTACTATGAATAAACAGCAAATAAACAATGTTCAGAACTGACTAAAATAAGGAATATATTATTTTAAAAGGTGTTTCTAAATGTCTTGAATTGTTAACCTTTATTAAATCTTCCTGCCAGGGATATATTATTGTGGGTCCTGTACTTGCAAATAGAATCAAAGTTAAGATTCTTCCCCATAGCTAGTATTTGCAACTAGGTTAAATTCAAATTATTTACCCAATTCTAAAGTTGAACAGGTTATATAAATTCCTATGCTGAAATTTTATTGTTCGGGTTATCAAAGCTCCCTGAATCCGTTGGGAAAACCTCTGCATAGGAAAACAAGCCATATCTCCTCACCATCAATCTAAGTCAGCCATCTCTTGGCAGGTCCGAGTATACAATCTTAGGAATAGGAAAGCAGCATGGTCTGAGAAGGAAATGCTTCATAGTATAAACATAACAGTGTGCAATAAGTAGCTATATAAAGAAAAGCACATTGTTAAGCACCTAAATTGAATTATTTCCATACATCATAGCCTTTTTGATCTCATATAGGGAAAGGTAGAAGAGAATGTTTAAAGCTACCCAGGAACATTTCTATTTTTTTTGAAAAAGCTATGACCAGAAGCTGAAAATCCCTAGGTGCTCAGTCTCTGTTTTGTAGAAGGAAACGACACTTTGCCCTCAGTGCAGTGCATTCCTGTTAACAAGTGCAATCAATTCTACAGCTCCCTCCAGAGTTTTAGGCCTGGATTTTAGCCTGGATGCATATTCTATGTTGTGGGGGGGGGGGGGGGGGGGGGGGGGGGGCACTGTTATTACATCAGGAAGGCTAGAAGAATAAGTTTCCCAAATGAACGGCAGAATTTAACAGCAGGATCCCTTTAACTGGGGCTCCAGACCACAGGCAGCCTGATTGACAGGTTGGTGGCCTGCTACACAAGGCCACAGCTAATGGTGGCTGTACTGAGAGTGAGAGAGGTTGTAAGAGTGTCCCAATCTCACCGGGATTTTTTGGGGGTGAAGTGGGTGGAGGAAAGCAGATGGTGGTTGGGGTGAAAAGAGATGGCAATAAATGGCGGTGCTGGGTTTAACGGGTAACTTGTCAAGCCTGGAGGAGGCATTCCTGCTCCTCCTGGAGCACAAGAAGTGCTGTAAAGGCAGTTACCTCACAAATTCAATCCTATTGGTTCTTTAAGGTGCGAGTTTCCGGAGGCACAGGAAACCCAGTTGCCTGTGATTAAAATTGGAATAACAATTAAGGACACGCAATCTCAATATAATATTAGATGACTAACCAGCTCCCCATGAGCAGACTGGCTACCCACCCCTTGTCCCCCCTCCATTAAAACTAAAAATGGACAGGTTCAAGATTGGTTCAGTTCCTGTTCCATATATTTTCACATTTTCGCCTGACATGACCCTATAACGCACTCATTTTTGGGAGTTAAGACTTAGCTCTTAGTTTCTTGGTTGGTTTGCGCTTCTCACAAACTTTTTTCTTCAAAAGGCTAAGTTAGTAATGGAAAGTTCAATGTCCGTAAATTATACAAGACCTGTTAGAAGAAACAGTGCCCTTTACTTGGTCTATATTTTACATTTTAAAAGCTCTTAGAAATATTGATAACCAAATATGTTTACAAAATCAATTTCCTCAGAGGCTTTAAAAATATATGGTCACTTTCAAAGTATCGACAGTTCTGGGTTACAGCCCACAAACAAAGCTTTACCTGAGAGTTTATTATGAAACAGAAACTCCATTTGCAACCGCTGGCCAGCTTTCTGTGCCAACAGGTAAGGGGTACAATGAGTGGCTTCTCCTGTTGCGCACATGACATCTGCCCCACTGAAAACAAGTGACATAGTCTCCAAGATACCCTGTTTCACGACTGCTTGACACAAAGCCTATATGTGCACAAAAAGGTGGAACACATTATAGTGAAGAGAAGTATGGAATGGCATAATCACCAGATAAAGTTAAAATCAAAAGTACAGGCAGATCACTTCTACATGCTAAAATACAGCATTTTTCAACCAGAGCTTTGAAAACCTGCTCAGCACAAATCACTCATAATACCATGCAGTGGAACATCCACAATTTGAAGATTTTAGGTCAAAAATCACTTTCCCCTCATATTAGTGTTTCAACCTAGAGCATCATCCAGTTTTTGTTATGGCCACACGTCATCTAGTAGAAGCAGAAAATGCTGAAGCACACAGCCGCTCAGTGACCATGGAGAGAACAGATAAGTTACCCTTTCTGTTGAAGGCCCTTCTTCAAAAGTAAAAAGATGATAGCCAAACAGACATATTAAAACTTGGCCAAACCATTCCTCAACTACCACCATCCTCATCACCCTTCTTTGTCTTACTGAACAACTTCTCCTTGAGCTCCAATCCAGATTAAAGTATCAATATTGGAATCCACATTAGTCCCAAATATGGCTCTCTTTTTGCAAGGAACATTAAAATACTCTGTTCTTGTCCTACATGGTCCAGATGTTTCTTTGGCTAGATTTATAGCTTTGTGGATGCTGCTTCTTGCTGTCATTCTGATCTTGCTTTTAATTGCCTATCTGCTTCTTGTTTTCCCATGTTGAAGAAGGACCTTTTTCCAAAACATTAACTTTTATCTTTCGAAACTGTCTAACCTGTGTATTACCAGCAGATTGTTTATGCTTCAGATTTTTGGCATTTGTAGTATGTTGTTTCTTTATCATCTTGCAGAAGGTTCAACAAAGAGATCCTAAAGCATTAGCACTGTTGTAACAAGAAAATATCATCCCCTATATGGATGGGTGTAAAAGGCTGAACAATTTTCCACCTTTCCGCCTCAATAATATTTTTGTTTTAAATACAACGAATCAGATTCAGGTCCCAGAGCTGATTGAAGAAAATTCTTTTTGGAATTCTAGTAGCATCAATTGCTGAGGCCAGCTGGTCAATGTAACAAAGAAAAAATATTTTGAGGGATAATATCAAAACAGAATCCATCCAACAGCAAGCAATAATTATGAAGGAAAGGTGACTTGCATCTGAACTGAAATCTCTACGTTGGCAGGTATACCAAATGGTTTGATTCCATCATCTTGGCCATGGTACAAAATATCTTTCACAACTTCGATTGTATGGCTTATGCTTGATAATTGATATGACTGAACTGAGGTTTCAGCAATATTTGCCATGCTGCAGACTCTTTGTATCATCCTCAATATTGACAAGTGTTTGTGTGTATGTTATTTGTTTTCGGCTAGTGGAGATGAATTAATGACAAAACAAAATGGCAATTCACTTACAGGTACAAGCACAGGCTTAACATTTATCTTGTTGTGTAAGAAAGGGAGCAGCATATTTGAGAGATTACCAGCTTGTGTTGATGAAAAAGCCAATGTTAGTTTGTTTTGCATCAAATCAAGTGAGCAAATAAGGTGCATAACAAACTTGAAATTTTGCTGCTTTTTTAAACATGAAACAACATCAATGTTTTTTAAAGGCCTGAATCTTCTGGTTGGCGTGCGGGGGTGGGCCCCACTCACTGACGCATAAAATGATGCGCACTGACATCGGGCGTGTATCCCAATGTCACCGCGAGTCATTCCAATCTTCAGTTTGGCAGGTGCACACCAGAGTCAGCTGTGCGCCTGCCAAACTGTCAAAGGTCTATTAAGGCCATTTAACAACTAATTAAACTGATTGTCTGGGCTGCCCATCCAACCTTAAGGTTGGTGGGCAGGCGAAGAGCCCTGGCGCCCTTCGCATTTCTCACGAAACCTCATCCACGGGCAGGATGAGGTTTCACAAAGGGTTTATAAATTAAATAAAATTTTTAAATTAAAATTCAATGACATGTCCCAGCTCATGTGATGCTGTCACCTGGGGGGGACATGTCTGAATAATTTTTCTTTTTTTTTTCACTTTTTGACAATAAAATTAATCTTCCCAAGGGAGCTCCATGCCTCAGGGAGGTTTCTGTGCTCTTTCGTGCACATGCGCGAAAGAGCGCAGGCCCCGACTCACCCTCCACCCCCCCACCCGCACAGGGAATGCTGACCGCTTCCAAGTGTGCATCATGCTGGGCGGGCATTAATTGGCTCGCCCACTTAAAATGGCAGTGCGCAGCTGATCGTGGGCGGCGATCGGCTCCGCACCCGCTCCCACCCAGCCCGCACGACGGAGAGAAAATTCTCACCATAATATATTTACCAAAGAAGTACAGACTTAATTACTAAGGGACCATTTCAGTAAACATTAAGTACTGCAGAACTCATTTTGGGAATAACTTGCTTACTTTGTTTAGTTCTTCCTGGTTTAAAAAAGAGAGTTTTTTTCGAAATTTTCCTTCTTTGTATTTTTGAGTGATGAATTCGAGGCGATGGTTTGGTGGAGCATCCATATCCAATTCTTCACCTGCTTTGAGGTTGGCTGCCCAAAAAGCATTGGCTGTTTCATTTCCTACCACAATGAAAAGCTGCAATTCAACCAAGAGACGCAGACATTAGGCACTGGAACTCTTTGGCACAAATATTTTTATTTGCTTTCAATTTCAATATTCAACTTTTCATTTTTAAAACATGTTATACCTAAACTATTGTGCAGCTGAAGTTTCAACCTTAAGCAAGCCTACTTATAAAGTAACATAGCTGCTGGAACATTGAACTTCAGCCAATAGTGTAGAACCCATTGAGAGTGAGGAGATTGGCTGTTTGTCCGGAAAACAGATTTGCAGCAGAGCCTCTAAATGCTTCAGTAAAGAAGACTGCACATCCATTCATATTTCATTCCAGGTTGAGCTTGGTATGGCATTAATTCAAGCAGATCCACAAACACAAGCCTAATCATGGTGATACTCGTTTTATGTTGGCTTAATGTCAATTCCTCTGACCAGCATCGAGCCAGTGAAAACTTTGGGGACGGGGCAAGGAGTGAGAGAAGCAATCATTTTAATAAAACAGATGAAACATTCCAGTGAGACTATTCCCATTCACTTCAATAAAATACTTTGAAGTATCAACAAGCTGACACTATAAATGCAGTGTCTGCATTAGAGGGTTAATCTTGCTGTGAAAGAACCCTAAGGGAAGAGTGAGCATAACATGTCAGAATTTTCCATTAAGTATGAAAACAATGTAGCTCAATCTGAAATGAGGGTCTTAAATCTAAACAAAGGAAATATGAAAGTATGAGGAGCGAGTGGGCAGTGGTGTATTGTAAAAAGTATTTTAAAAGTATGATGGTAGACAGGAAATGGTTCACATTTAAAGAACCAATACATGGTTTGCAACAAATATACATTCCTTCAAGGCACAAAAACTCAACAGGAAAGTGAATCAACTATGGTTAACAAAGGAAGTTAAAGATTGTATTAGAGCAAACGAAGTGGCTTATAAAGTTGCTATAAAAACTAGTAAGCCTGAAGATTGGAAGCTTTTTGGAATTCAGCAAAGGAGGACCAAGGAACTGATAAAAAAAAGGGAGAATAGAATATGATTTTTAAAAATTTATTCATGAGATGTGGGCTTCGCTGGCTAGGCCAGCATTTATTGCCCATCACTAGTTGCATTTGAGAAAGTGGTGGTGAGCTGCCTTCTTGAACCATTTCAGTCCACATGATGTAGGTACACCCACAGTGCTGTTAGGAAGGGAGGTCCAGGATTTTGACCCTGCGACAGTGAAGGAACAGCAATATATTTCCAAGTCAGGATGGTGAGTAGCTTGGAAGCAAAATTACAGTTGGGGTGTTCCCATGTGTCTGCTGCCCTTGTCCTTCTAGATGGTAGCAATCGTGGGTTTGGAAGGTGCTGTCTAAGGGGCCTTGGTGAGTACCTGCAGTGCATCTAATAGATGGTACACACTGTTACTACTGTGCATCGGTGGTGGAGGGAGTGAATGTTAGTGGATGGGGTGCCAATCAAGTGGGCTGTTTTGTCCTGGATGGTGTCCAGCTTTTTGAGTGTTGTTGAAGATGCACTCATCCAGTCAAGTGGGGAGTATTCCATCATACTCCTGACTTGTGCCTTGTAGATGGTGGACACGCTTTGGGGAGTCAGGAGGTAAATTACTCATTGCAGGATTCTTAGCCTCTTACCTGCTCTTGTAGCCATAGTATTTACATGGTTAGTCCAGTTTGGGTTCTGGTCAATAGTAACCCCTAGGTTGTTGATAGTGGGGGATTCAGTGATGATAATGCCATTGAATGTCAAGGGGAGATGGATAGATTCTCTTTTGTTGGAGATGGTCATTGCCTGGCACTTATGTGGCGTGAATGTTACTTGCCATTTGTCAGCCCAAGCCTGAATATTGTCCAGGTCTTGCTGCATTTGGACATGGACTCCTTCAGTGTCTGAGGAGTCGCAAATGGTGCTGAACACTGTGTAATCATCATTTCTGACATTATGATGGAGGGAAGGTCATTGATGAAGCACTTGAAGATGGTTGGGCCTTGGGCACTACTCTGAGGAACTTCTGCAATGATGTCCTGGAACTGAGATGACTGACCTTCAACAACCACAACCATCTTCCTTTGTGCTAAATATGAATCCACCAGTGGAAAATTTCCCCTCTGACTCACATTGACTCCAGTTTTGCCTGGGCTCCTTGATGCCACACTTGGTGAAATGCTATCTTGATGTTAAGGGTAGTCACTCTTCCCTCACTCTTAATATGAATGTAAACTAGTGAGAAACATGAAAAGGACTGTAAAAGCTTTCATAGCTATGTAAAAAGGAAAAGATTAGCTAAGAGAAATGTGGATGGATCCATTACAAGCAGAAATAGGAGAATTTATAATGAAGAATAAGGAAATGACAGAGGAGTTAAATAACTACTTTGTGTCTATCTTCATGGTGGATGATACAAGAAATCTTTCAAATAATAGCAAACTGAGGGACTAGTGAGATTGAGGAACTGAAAGAAATTAGGATTAGTAAAAAAGTAGTATAGGAGTAATTAGTGGTACTCAAAGTTGATAAATCCACAGGACCTGATGATCTGCATCCCAGAATGTTGAAAGAAATGACTGCAGAGATAATGGATGCATCTTTTAAAATTATACAGATTCTGAAATGGCACCTGCAGATTGGAAGGTTGCAAATGTAACCCCACTGTTTATGAAAGGAGGGAGAGAGAAAACGGGGAGCTACAGACTTGTTCGCCTGACACCAGTAGTAGGGAACATGCTGGAATCTATTATAAAGGATGTGATAGCTGGGCACTTAGAAAATAATGATCTGACTGGGCAGAGTGAACATGGGTTTATGAAAGGGAAATCATGTTTGACTTGTTGGAGTTTTTTGAGGATGTTACTCACAGAATAGACAAGGGGGAACCATGAATGTGGTTTATTTGGATTTTCAGAAGGCTTTTGATAAGGTCCTACAGAGGGGGTTAACAAACAAGATTAGAACACATGGAATACAGGGTAATATTCTGGCATGGAATGAGGATTGGTTAATGGATAGAAAACAGATAGGAATAAACGGGCCATTCACAGGTTGGCAGGCTCTAACTAGTGGGGTACCATAAGGATCAGTGCTTGGTCCCCAGCTGTTCACAATCTATATCAATGATTTGGATGTGGGGCCCAAATGTAATATTCCCAAGTATGCAGATGACACAAAACTAGGGAATGTAAGTTGTGAGGAGGATATAAAGAGGCTTCAAGGAGATTTGGGCAGGCTTGGTGAGTGGGCAAGAACATGGCTGATGGAACATAATGTGGATAAGTGTGAGGTTATCCACTTTGGTAGGAGGAACAGAGGTGCAGAATATTTCTTAAACGGTGAGAGTTTGGGAAGTGTTGATGTCCAAAGGGGCCTGGGTGTCCTTGTTCATAAGTCACTGAAAGCCAACATGCAGGTCCAGTAAGCAATTAGGAAGGCAGTTATATGTTGGCCTTCATTGCAAGAGGATTTGAGTACAGGAGTAAAGATGTTTTGCTACAATTGTACAGAAACTTAGTTAGGTCACACCTGGAATATTGTGTATAGTTTTGGTCCCCTTACCTAAGGAAGGATGTACTTGTCATGGAGGGAGTGTAACTGAGGTTCACCAGACTAATTCCTGGGATGGTGGGACTCTCCTGTGAGGAGAGATTAAGAAGACTGGGCCTGTATTCTCTATAGTTTAGAAGAATGGGAGGTTATCTAATTGAAATTTACAAAATTCTTAAACGGCTAGCCAAAGCAGATGCTGAAAGGATGTTTCCCCTGGCTGGGGGCTTAAGAACCAGGGGTCACAATCTCAGAACAAAGGGGACAAGCCATTTAGGACTGCGATGAAGAGGAATTTCTTCATTCAGCAGGTAGTGGATCTTTGAAATTCTCTCCCCCAGAGGGCTGTGGTAGCTCAATCATTGAGTTTGTTTAAAGCAGAGATCAATAGATTTCTAGATACTCATGGACATCAAGGGATATGAGGATAGCACGGGAAAATGGTGCTAAGGCAGATGACCAGCCATGATCTAGTTAAATGGTGGAGCAGACTTGAGGGCTGAATGGCCTGTCCAGCTCATATGTTCCCCTGTATCATATGACTTTAATGTTTAGTTTGACAAGGCCCAGTGTGTGAATATTGCATTCACTTCAAGTATAGCAGTATATTTTTGATCATCTGTTTTCAGAATGTGATTGATACTGTGCCTAATATAGCACCAAATCGTGTGAAGTCAGGCTCGGATTTTCACCATGACGGAGAATCTCTGCATTGTGGTGAAAATGCCAGAATTGGCCAAAATTTCTAAGTCACTCCCGCAAACCTGGCAATTCCCATCTTTACAGGGGTGGGATTGGAGTCATCACCAGCTGCCTCCTCTAAAGTAGCAGTTTGGAAGAACAGGTGTGTTGAATCCAGAGTGTGCAAATAAGAATAGGCAAGAGAGGTCTGAACTTGGTGGATTCTTATGGATAGCCAGGGTACCCCTTTGAAGAGGTAAGGTACCAATTTGGATAGGGTCCCGGGACGCTTTTGGGAGAGGTAAGACGTCCTTTGGGATTGTTAAAAGTGAACATGGTTATGCAATTTTTACGCACAAACTCATTGGAACTGTCCAGCTGTCAATGAACTGCTAAACAGCTGTCCAACTGTCAAGAAACTGTTCAGCTATCAAGAAACTGTTAAAGAGTTGCCCAGCTGTCAAGGAACTGTCCAGCTGTCAATGAACTGGTAAGAACAGTCCAACTGTCATTGAGTGTCCAGCTATCAAGGAACTGTCCAGCTGTCAATAACCTGTTAAGGAACTGTCTGGCTGTCAAGGAATCGTCCAGCTGCCAAAGAACAGGCAAGCTGCCAAATAACAGTTAAAGAGCTGCCCAGCAACTGTCTAGTTTTCAAGAAAGTGTTAAAAGAGCTATTCAGCTATCAAACCTGTCCAGGAAGTGTCAAAGCTGTCAAGGATCTGTCTAAGGATGCTAGTTGAGGTGGCATGGAGAGGGTAAGGGCAAAGGATGGTGGGTGGGCAGCAAGGGTAGGTATGAGTTGGCACTAAGTTGGCATAGGGGTCATGTGGGTGGTTGAGGGCCATGGGTTGGCATGGATGTGACATAGGGAGTGAGGACTGGAGGGGTTTTAAAAATATATATCCATTTATTTAAACACCGTGCCGGAGCACAGAAGCAGACCATGTTGCAGCCTGTCTCTGCATCCAGCAGCCTGCAGATTAATTCCCAGATGGCCTGCCTGAATTCCTATTTCAGCCCTCTCCCTCTTGACCAAAAATCTGACCTACAGGCGAACATTTTCAAAGGTCGGATTTGCCGAGCTGGGTCATCTCCCGATTTGGCGAACTCAGCCAAGGGACAAAAATCTGGGCTCAAGTATCCATTTGGTGTTGTGGGCCTACGCCAACCAGGCATTTGACTGCAATGTTCCAAACCCTTTCCACATTTTCTATTGTTCACATTTTGAAGTAAAATGGTTCCCCATTTGTGAGTCACAAAGTCAACATAACTGTGGGCTGAGGTACAGTACAGCTATAATCAGTGAGTCATAAGACATGCTGTGAATATAAAGTTATCATTACACTAAAACATGGCATAAATTATTAAGTGCTTCTTGGGCACTATCAGACACTTCCTCTCTAGCTAAATCTATAGTAGTCACCTTTAGCAGTCAATTATTACCATTTAGTCTCTCTAAAGCATACTGTCTAATTATTGTACTGACTACCTGGTCAGAGTGAATATGTAATCATGTAACTGAACAGACTGCAGAACTGTCTCAGAGGAGCTCAAGTTCATTTGGGAGAGATGAGTAACATTATGCCAGCAGTCTTCTTAATATTTTATGAAGGTTGTATTACTAACGATAGAAATTTTATAAAGGTTCAATTTCATTTTCCTGTGTGTGGAAACCATAGTGAGGAAGCAGGTTTATGAATCATGGCAAAACTTCTTGTGGGCAAAAGAATGAAAATCATTTTGTTATCAGTCACCTACACACACGAGCAAGTTCCAGATGTGGGTTTACATAGATTGGTGAATGTATCAGTACATTTAGGGAAGCAGTATCCAAGTCAACTGCTTCAAGCTGCAGTGGTAGAGCCCAACACAGAGAGTAAAACACAAATCTAAAGAATTAATATAGCTATAAAACATATTAGTCAACAAACTACTGGAAAAATATTATTGGCTTTTACAGAATACAACATTAAAGCAAGATGTTACTGCATTCCCTGTTGTCAAGAGGTTAGAGAAAATGTTGGACTTTCACTAAGAGGGAAGTAGTAAGTGATGTAATAGGAGTGTGCAAAATTATGAAGATGGTAACTAATGTCAGTGAGACCGTCTAGTTCCACTATTTAATATCCCCCAACTCTGCCCCTCCCTCAGGTCACCTGCTGTCAAAACCCTAATCCATGTCTTTTTAACCTCTAGACTTGACTATTCCAGTGCCGTTCTGGCCAGCCTCCCATCTTCTATTCTCTGTAAGCTTCAGGTCATCCTAAACTCTGCTGCCCATGCCCTAACTTGTAACAAAGCCCTGCTGTTTGCTGACTTACATTAGTTCCCAGTTAAGCAATGGCTCCATTTTAAAATTCTCACATTTGTTTTCAACTCACTCCATGGCATTGCTCCTCTATATTGCTGTAATCACCTACAGCCCTACAACTCTCCGAGATATGTGCTTCTTTAAATTTGGCCTCTTGAGCACCCCTGATATTAATTGCATCATCAGGCATGGCTATGTATTCAGCGGCCCCAAGTTCTGGAATTCCCTCCCTAAACTTCTCTGCTCTCCTCCTTTAAGACACTCTTTAAAAATCTACATCCTTGACCAAGCTTTGGGCCATTGGTCTCAATATCTCCTTAGAGGCTTGGTGTCAAATTTTGTTTGATAATGTTCGCATGAAGCACCTTGGGATATTCTGCTAAGTTAGATGTGCTATACAAATACAAGCTGTTGCTATTGCTAGTATTGAGCTACTCTTTATGCTGTTGGTGTTCAAAAACTAGGATTACAAATTTAAAAGCCCTAAATACGGAATTCAGGCAGAACTTTATCAGGTAAATGATAGTTATTTAAGAATACATAAGTGATATAATAAAGATTGGAAAAAAATTCAAGCGACATAATATAATTTAGGGAGATAAACAATAAGGGAAAAAGTCCAAACTGTCAAAGATTTAAAAAAAATAAAGAAGCTTAAGTAAATGTTATACAGGCTTTAGTCATTCTGTCACCTCTGGCTGTGGAAAGTTCTTCAGGACAATCAGCATGAAATAAGCAGTCATTCTTTCGGTGTGTACAGCTTCTATTGCATTGTCCCTTTTTGTTTTTTTTTTCTTATTCATTCATGGGATGTGGGCACTGACAAGGCCAGAATTTATTGCCCATCCGTAATTGCCCTTGAGAATGTGGTGAAGAGCTGCCTTCTTGAACCACCACCCCTGTCAATCTGGTGTAGGTACACCCACAGTGCTGTTAGGGAGGGAGTTCCGGGATTTTGACCCAGCGACAGTGAAGGAATGGTGCTATATTTCCAAGTCAGGATGCTTGTGGTTTGGAGCAGAACTTGCAGGTGTTGGTGTTCCCATGCACCTTGTCATTTTGGTGTAGAGGTCACAGGTTTGGAAGGTGTTGTCACATCTTGTAGGTGGTACACGCTGCTGTCACTGCACACCGGCGAAGGAGGGAGTGAATATTTAAGGTGGTGCCAATCAATTTGTCCTGGATGGTATTGAGCTTGAGTGTTGTTAGAGCTGTACTCATCCAGGGAAGTGGAGAGTATTCAATGACATCACACTCCTGACATGCCTTGTAGACTATGGACAAGCTTTGGGGAGTTAGAAGGTAAGTTACTCACCACAGAATACCCAGTCTGTGAACTCTTATAACCAGAATATTTGGATAGCTGGTCCAATTAAGTTTCTGGTCAATGGTAACTCCCAGAATATTGATGGTGGGGGATTCAGCAATGGTAATGTCATTCAATATCAAGAGGAGATGGTTAGTTGTCTCTTGTTGAAGATGGTCATCGCCTACCACAAATGTTGCTTGTCATTTATCAGCCCAAGCTCAAATGTTCTTCAGGTCTTGCTGCATGGGGCATGGACTGCTTCAGTAGCTGAGGAGTTGCAAATGGTGGTGAACATTGTGCAATAATCAGCGAACATCCCCACTTCTGACCTTATGACTTGGGAGTCCTAGTCCAGGATTCTCTTAAGGTTAACTTACAGGTTGTGTCAGTAGTTAGGAAGGCAAATGCAATGTTGGCATTTATTTCGAGAGGACTAGAATATAAAAGCAGGGTTGGGCTGCTGAGGCTTTATAAAGTTCTGGTCAGACCACATTTAGAATATTGTGAGCAATTTTGGGCCCCGTATCTCAGGAAGTATGTTCTGGCCCTGGAGCGTGTCCAGAGGAGGTTCACGAGATCTATCCCAGGAATGAAAGGCTTAACATATGAGGAATGTTTGAGGACTCTGGGTCTATACTCGATGGAAATTAGAAGGATAGGGGGATCTGATTGAAACTTGCAGAATACTGAAAGGCCTGGATAGATTGGACGTGGGGAAGATGTTTCCATTAGTAGGAGAGACTAGGACCTGAGGGCACAGCCTCAGAGTAAAGGGAAGATCTTTTAGAACAGAGATGAGGAGAAACTTCTTTAGCCAGAGAGTGGTGAATCTATGGAATTCATTGCCACAGAAGGCTGTGGAGGCCAGGTCATTGAGTGTATTTAAGACCGAGATAGATATGTTCTTGATTGGTAAGGGGATCAAAGGTTACGGGGAGAAGGCGGGAGAATGGGGTTGAGAAACTTACCAGCCATGATTGAATGGCGAAGCAGACTCGATGGGCCAAGTGGCCTAATTTCTGCTCCTGTGTCTTATGGTCTTATGATGGAGGGAAGGTCATTGATGAAGCAGCTGAAGATGTTTGGGTTTAAGACACTACCCTGAGGAACTCCTGCAACAATGTCCTGGGGTTGAGATAATTGGCCTCCAACAACCATGCCATCTTCCTTTTTGCTAGGCATGACTACAGCCAGTGGAGCTTTACCTGATTCCCAGTGACTTCAATTTTGATGGGCTTCTTGATGCCACACTTGGACAAATGTTGCCTTGAAGTCACTTTGGTTTTACTTCTGAAACTCAGCTCCTTTGTCCATGATTGGACCAACATTGTTATGAGGTCTGGTGCCAAATGGCCCTAGCAGAGCCCAGCATTTGTTGATAATGTGGAGTGAGTCAAACTGGCTGAAGATTGGCATCTGTGATGCTGGGGAACTCAGGAGAATGTCAAGATGCATCATCCACTCTGTACTTCTGGTTAAAGTTGCATTGCAAAGGTTTCAGCCAGGTATTTTGCATAAAAGTGCTGGGCTCCCCCTTCAATAAGGATAGGGATGTTTGTGGAGCACCCTCCTCCCATTTGTTGTTTAACTCAAAACTGGATGTAACAGGACTGCAGAGCTTTAGTCTGATCTGTTAATTGTGGAATCCCTTAGCTCAGTCTTAAGCATGCTACGTCCATTATTTAGCATGTTTGTAGTCTGGTGTTGTAACTTCACCAGGTTGGTAGTTCATTTTTAAGGTGTTGACTTGGCCTCTTACACTTCTCACTGAACCAGGGCTGGTCCCTTGGCTTGATGAAAATAGCAGAGTGAGGGATACGTCTTGCTGTGAGGTTACAGTTTGTAGCTGAATACATTTCTGTTGCTGATGTTGCTTCTCTCACCACCTGCTGCTAGCCCAGTCTCACAGATATGTCCTTCAGGACTGGGCTGGCTAAATCAGTAGTGGTACTATGGAGCAACTCCGGCAATGATCATTGAGGACCCCACCCTTGCTCAGTGCTCCTTCCAAATGGAGGAGTAGTGATTCATCAGCTGCCGGAGGATAACATGTAGTAATCAGCAGGCGTTTTCCTTGCCCATGTTTCCTTGATGCCATAATACTAGATGCAGGGAAGATCCTGAACTTCCAGGCCGTGGCCCTTTGCCAGACACCTTAAAATCTAAAGTGGTTGAGTTTACATGACAGATAGTGGAGTAGCTCTAAGGCTATTCCATCAGGCTAGGTGATTGGAATGACATTCTTACAGAGAAAGTAGCCTGTCCCCATTCTGTTTTATATGAGGCAGCACCCATCATGAAGATGGTTGTTTCAGATTGGTCTTTGGCTGATGAGTCAGTGGTGGGAAACCACCCAAACATTTTTGAAAAGTGACAGTTGTGGCATTTCCTGGATTTTCTCATGGAGAATATTTGGGTCAGTATATTAGGATGCCTTATATTTGAGAGGACTGGTAGCCATTTGGAATTTGATGGTCTCATAATCCCTGTTACATTTCTCTTTGTTTGTTTTAAATGTACATAAACTAGCTCAAGGCTACTGAAGCAAATAATATATATTGGTCAAGGGAAAAGTGTGCCTGTCTGATCAAAGAAGAGATTGTGGGATATTGTAAGGAGAGGGTAGCAGGGTTAAGCTCAACTAAAGTAGATGGGCTAATTGGTTAAAATGCACTTTATTAAAAAAAAAAATTATATTACTATTAAATTACATAAAATATTTTTTTTAATTCCAGTTGTTAGTACGGGATTCCTTACCTCAACAAGTTCATTACTCCAAACACTAGTATCCAACTTCAGACTTCGAATTTTGGAAATATTTGATCCCAATGATCGATGCTGACCTGGTTTTATTTAAACATAAATATATGATATTAATATTTGTTTAGATTAACAAAAACTGAAAAATCAATATTTACTCAATTGCTTAGTGCTGAATTTCAGCATTCAGGAAAAAAACTTTTCAGTGTCATTAAAACTGTTCCAAGTTAGAAGAATGCATTTTCTTAAGTAAAGAGGTGTTTTAAGTTTCAATTTACAAATCTCTTGTGCCAGCGCAATTATCTTCCAACTTCTAATTCAAAAAGAATTACATTTTTGACCTATCAAATATAAAATTCCAGCCAATTTTAAAATGTATAATGGCTTTTTTAGGAAGCACCAAATTGCTGCTGCCACTAAATGCACAAGGAGCTTTCTCGAATTTTTTTTTTATTGAACTGCGAAATTAAATTTTCTATCTTAATTAGAGTAACGACTTTTATGTCCAGGATTGTGTGGCACCTCATTCAGTTTGCGGTGGGGATGGCAAGGTAATTGGTGGCAAGTTTACAAATTTGGTAAACATGATTTTTTTGTGTCTACTTTTTATTTGTTTGCTAGATGATAAATTTCATTTTGTTTAGGCGTTTGCTTTGGAGTACAAAGCATTGGCGCAATGACAGTATCTCTGAGTTCGCTGTTGCTAGGACGTGGAAATGTCATTCTTTTTGACAGAATATGATTGGAAAGAAAAACTGAAACTTGGGAAAATGTTTTTATATATGATTAATGAAAATGAGGAATAACTTGTTAAGAAAGGAGAAAAATGCAAGCAAATAAAAAGGTAACCATGAAGAACAAAATTACCCGTGGGCTCTATGATCACAATCTAGGCAAAAGACTCAACATGACAGATATTCTAAGGTAAGAGTTGCCGCTTTGGCCACCCAGCATGAGCCAGGCAGGTTCCAGCTCAAGTTGCCAATAAAGATCATTTGCATAATCACAAACAAAAAATCTTCCATGAGCCAGTGCAATACAAAGAGATAATTTATTTTCCTCATTAAAAATTATTCCTTTATGCATTTAAGAGCAATAACCTGGGCCAGTTTTATTCATGTGAAAATGAATTGATCACAAAACGCAAGCACTTTTGATAAATATCCGGAGATTAATAAACCACCGAAAATAACTTAAACTACCTAAATTAAACCACTTAATAGGTTCATTTGTGTACACTAGTCAGCTCAAGATAATTTAAATATCTTTGACATGAAAAAATTTTTACAAGAATGCCAAAGAGAATTTGCATAATTTGTCCAACTTGTGAAATCAGTGGAATCTCACAATTTGAACTGGGAGTGTGACCAGTTTTCTGGGCAAGGCCTGAACTGGTGAACTGAACCTTGAACCAGTGAAAAAGATTGTGGAAAAGAAGAACATAAGTAACTTTGGATGTACCTAGCGTTTAAAAGCCTCCAATCTTTTGAGCTAGTCAATGCTGCCCAGAATGTGCTGATATTACTGGTGGTTAAAAACAACCTTTGGAAGTTTTACCCTAAAGACAACCACTGGGAATTTCTGGGCGAGTTCCCCGAATCAGCCATTATCATTTTGCCGGAAATCCAGTTATGCTGTTCATCTAGGGTTCAGGTGATTTTACATCAAAGTTACAACAACCCATTGCGAGAACAAGGAAAATTCTTAGCAAATATATTTACCTGACCAAAAATAGCATTAACTTATGGCCACAGAACAAGACATACTCTAGAGTTACTAAATGATTGCAAGTGGAATACCTTCAACAGTACAAAAGAAGATATTATGAATTGTGCTGTTTCCCTTTGTCCTCTTTCATTACCTGCACATTTTTTGCAGATGACAACACCTAGATTGATGGATGCCCATTCAGGATCTGGTGCACGGCAATCTGCACAATTTCTGTTAGACTCGTTGAACCAGATCTTCTCTGCCACTTCATAATCTGAAAGGCTTTCTGCTATCAATCCTTGCATAGCTTCAATCCATTCTTGTTTCTCTCGTTCTGATTCCGCTGTGAAGCTGAAACATTGATTTTTCCATTTAATTTTAAATTATCCAGTCTATTAGTACAAAGCCACATTAATTTAGCTGGGTAAAAAAACTGGGAAGAGCAGTACCCATCTTACATCGGCAATATTTTATAACCAGCCTGTTACAGTAAAGCAACATATGCACCATTTATAACATTAACATCCCACAAACAGTTATAAAGCTGCTGTAAATATTTCAGTATTAGTTATCTGGGAAGTTAAAAGTATTTAATTTGTTCTCTCTGGATCTTTTGGCATTTGTAGGAACTTAAACAAAATACGCTGCCATTATTTACAATACAGTTGCCCAAACATTAAGTGCATAACATTTGTTGAATAAACTTTGAGTGAAGCTATTCTGAGGGCCCTGGCATGTAGCCAGTAACAGAATATCCCCAATAAGAACCACAATCCATCAAAGCAATCTTTTAAAAGTGAATATTTCATTTTTGAGAACTTTCCAACTTTTCTTACCCTGGATTATATCAGCTCCCATACCTCAGAGAGCTCTATTGGGCAAGTTCCAACTTCCTGTTTATTTTAAGTTATCTAACACGGCCTAAGATCTAGGTGAGTTTTTAGTAACAGTTGCCTGGTCATTGTTGTCAGGTACTGGATGACCATGTACATCGATTGGATCTTATTTCAGTCTTTAAAAGCAGCAGAGCATCACATATGATCTCAACTTAGGTTTCAATATGAAACAAGCGTGTTACAAAATAATGAAGAGGCATGTTAATACAATAGCAATATAAATTATATTAAGTTACATTGCAGAAGATTATTTAAATAACTCAGTGACAAAATAATACAAGATTAATATTGACAGGGGTGGTTATGTACGCAGGAGAGATGGGAGTGGAGTTTCAGATGGGAAACCCGAACATCCAGATTTCCTTGAAGCTGTGGAATTTTAACTCTAACCCATATTTTTCTCTCTTTGACAGCTTTCTCATTGAGAAGTCAGCCTGATTGACAGGCTTAGCTTTCAGTCGGGCAGACAGGACTCCCGAGTAGGCCATTGGACCAGGTAGGTCTGATCCCTGGCCCCTTGGTGGTGGTAATTTGGGGGGTGCGTGGGGGGGGGGGGGGTCTGATGGGGCGTAAAATTGGGGGGCTCAGAAGAAACAATCCTCCTGGCAAAAGCCCTTACTCCCTCCCTGAGGCTGCCCTCGCCTCCCTTCAATTGTTGGGTTTACAAAGGCTTGGGAAACCTGGCTGGCCACAGTTGAGCCCGCAGAACAGGTAAAAACAGAGGCCGACAGCTTAATTAAAACATTTCAATTGCAAGCCACTTATTGGGAGCAGATTGCCTGCCCATTTCTTCTCCCCTCTCCATGAAATCCAGAAGTAGTTGGGGTGAGGTTGGTTTTGAGGTTTTAAAATTTTAACAGCTGACCTGACCCCAATCCCAACAAATGGATTTTAATGGTTAGTTCTGAGCAGCAATGGATTATATTCCAGCTGATTTTCTTTTCCATTACAGGCAATGCAAAGGGAAACTGGGTGGGATGTACAACAGTGATGCCACCCATTTGACACCCTGGCAGTATTGTAAATTCCACCCCATAAATCAAAGCTCATCCTCTAAATATACACAACGTTTCCCTCCTCTTTACATAAGATTAATCTAAGATTTTCAAACATCCTTTGTCGTCTCTGAGATTTCCCAACCGCCCATCTCAAAGGATTTTCCAACTGCTAACTGCTGCTCAGGATTACTCATTTTCCTCTTTGCAGGAATTCAGATTCTAAAAACTAGCTTCTCAAACTAAAAATAGAACAGTCAGCCAAATACAAACTGAACCAATCATAAAATCTGTACATACTTGAAAATTCTGCTCTAGACTCCCTCTCAAACCTATTACCAGATAGACCATAATGACAAGATTTATAACACTGCATTGGGATAGGCTTGATGTTAAAAAAAACATTGGTTCTATCTAAATGTTCAACTAAGCACAACAGTTGAATTTTATAAAGAAGCCATCAAACTAAAATCGAGGGAAAAATGCATGATTTCTATCATGAGTGCCCAACTCTCCCCTTACTGTCCACCCCGAAACAACTCCAGATCAATCGTAGCTATACCCTGCTCTTACACACCTCAAAATAAGCTTACCACATAACTGGGTGGTAAAACAAAGTACTATAAAGCTAACAATGTAGAAATTGCTTGCAACAGAATCAGAATAGGACATCAGATACCAGGCTCAAGATATAGCTAAAAAGCTAGATCACAGAACAGCAAGTCATGGCAAAGTGCTGATTTACACACACACATTAAAACCAGTCCCCTTATTTATACAGCAGAATTACAAACCCATCTTTTTATCAGTTCACTACTGTGTCCTTGGAATAAATGAACTGTTTTTAATACAGTGTGTGTATGGCTCTGTCACACAGTTATTGCTCTCCTGTAACCCAAACTAATAAAACAACAAAATAGCTATGAAAACAGCATCGATTCCTTACCATGGATGAATCAATCTCTTCAACCCCAATATGTTTCCTTGTAAACAAAGCAGACTTGCATGGCAGGGACTTTACACAGCTGACCAGCAGAGCACATTGGCTGGCCACCCACTCCAGCATCCAAGAGGCTCCTGTGAGTTTGAGGGCCTAACTTCATTTCAGTTTGGCTGGCGAGCTGCGGGGAGCCAGCAGGTATACCAATTTGCTGCTTGCTTAATTGAAGCCTTTAGATCAGAGTGGGACAGCGACTAGCAAGTTACACGGCTGTGAGTTGGATGGATGGATGGATAGATGGCTGGATGGATGGCTGCCAACGCAACAACCCAGCTTACTTTTGTGAATCCAGGGGGAATACTCCTGCTTCTCAGGGGCACACAAAAGATAATTCAACTTTTAACATTGGTCCATTGCCCATTTTCACCCAAAATGACAGTCAGAATCCTATTTGTGTTATAAGACTTTCACAATAAAAAGGACCTGAGATGACAATGAGGTGTGTGTGTTTCCAGCCACATACCACATAAGCAATAGAAGCAGGCTGTTCGGCCCCTCGAGCCTGCTCCGCCATTCAACAAAATCATGGCTGATCTGTTTGTGTTTGGAATTCCACATTCCCATCTACCCCCGATAATATTTGATTCCCTTGCCTAACAAGAATCTATCTATCTCTGCCTTAAAAACATTCAATGACCTCGCTCTCACCACCTTCAGAGGCAGAGAGTTCCAAAGTCGCGCAACACTCAGAGAAAAAAATTCTCCTCATCTCTGTCCTAAAAGGACGAACTACTAATTTTAAAACAGTGCCCCTTAGTTCTAGACTCACCCACAAAAGGAAACATCCTTTCTGGGTCCACCTTGTCAAGAGCATTCAGGATCTTATATACTTCAATCAAATCATTCTTTACTCTTCTAAACTCCAGTGGAAACAAGCCCAATCAGTGCAACCTTTCCTCATAAGGCAACCCATTCATTCCAGGTATTAATCTAGTAAACCCTCTCTGAACCGCCTCCATCGCATTTACACCCTTTCTTAAATAAGGAGACCAAATCTGCACACAGTATTCGAGATGTGGTCTCACCAATGTTCTGTATAACTGAAACATATCATCCTTACTTTTATAAAAGCAAAAAACTGCGGATGCTGGAAATCCAAAACAAAAATAAAAATACCTGGAAAAACTCAGCAGGTCTGGCAGCATCCAAAACAAAAATAAAAATACCTGCAAACTGTGTTCCTCTCCACAGATGCTGCCAGACCTGCTGAGTTTTTCCAGGTATTTTTATCCTTACTTTTATGTTCAATTACTTTCCTAAAAAATGATAGCATTCCATTAGCCTTCTTGATTAATTGCTGTATCTGCGTACTAACTTCTTGTGACTCATGCACGAGAACACCTAGGGCAGAATCTTCTGCCTGTCAGGTGGGCCAGTCGAGAGCAAGTGTGGGCGGGATGCCGCCCGTGATTGGCCATTTTATGTGGGCGGGCCAATTGAGGCCCACCCAGCGTGATGCACGGCCGGTATCGCTCAGCGCTACCTGTGCGCACGTGGGGAGGAGGGAGAGTTGGGGCCTGCGCTCTTTCGCACATGCATGCGAAAGAGCGCAGAAATCTCCCTGAGGCACAGAGCTGCCTCAGGGAGATTAAGTTCAATTTGAAACCTCTAAATAAAGAAAGTTAAAAATCAGTTACACATGTCCCCTCATGTGACACCGTCACATGAGCTGAGATGTGTTTATGATATATTTTAAAAATATTTATTAATTCAATAAACCCTTCATGAAACCTCATCCCGCCCTTGAATGAACTTTTATGAAAACTGCGAAGGCTACTTAGGCTCTGTCAATTTGGTTAATTAGTTTATTAATGGCCTTAACAGGCATTTGACAGTTCTGCAGGCACACTGCCGCCTCCGGCGTGTGCCCTCCAAACGACAGATTGGAATGATGTGCGATGATGTCGCGACGCACGCCCGAAGTCACCATGCATCATATTACTCGTCGGCATGCGGGCCCCACCCCTGCACAGAAAAATCTGCCCCTGGATCCCACTGCACCTCGGGATTCTGCAGTCATTCTCCATTTAAGTAATACTCAGCTTTTTTATTCTTGCTGCCAAAGTGAACAACTTCACGTTTTCCCACATCATACTCCAACATAGTTGACCCTTAATGCCCCCTGGCAACTGGGGTTGGATGATAAATATTCCTTTGCCATCATAGTACATATCCCTAGGACAATTATTTAAAAAGTGTGGCATTCTTTAAAACAAGTCTCCGGTTCTATGTTTCTGTGATTACACAAATTTATGTGTTTATGTGGAATTTACATCCAAAAATTCAGTTCTATTAGATGCATCCAGCACAGTGGAAATACTGGTAGAAGTCTGCAGTCAGGAAGTTTCATTCTTATTGCATACATTATGGAGTCGAATAGAATTATAGCAACTTAGTTCACAGCTTCCAAGGGTACTTGTTGTGAAGGAAGCATATTTCCATGATCAGCTGTGCCACTGAGCTTGTTTAGTGTGTTAATTAGGCAGTTCCACACTTTCCCAGCTTATTCATTTTTAAAATTAATTTTATTCCAACAATCTGTGGTTGAGATAGTGAAATTTTCAGTTAATAAAATTACCGATCACCTCCTGCTTCTTTTTTTGAAAAAGAACAGAACCAGTGTATTACATAACAGACCTGTATTTTTGACAAATGCAGAACTGTATAATAAAACGGATTCTAAAATAGAATTTGAGGAGGGAAGATAGTGCATTATGTAATCTACACAGTTAGTTAAGCAATATAACAGTCAATCTTCTAAACAATCATTTGTTCTGGTCTCAATGTGTGTCAATAAAGGCAAATCATGAAAAAAAGGCACCAGCTAATGCTGCAAGAAGCGAGTTTTATACAGCTTTCAAAATCACACTCTGCAGCTGGACCCACAAGGGGAAAGAAGTAGGTTTTCACAATATCCAGTTCTGGAAGCGTTGGACAATTTCTATTAACCGTACTGGGCTGCACAATTATGGCTGTGTTACAATTCGCACTGAAACCTCAAAGCCCATGATGCACATTACTTCAATAGCAAGCAGAGTGCAAGTGTCACACAGCCCCCTTATACTTATAAACATATATATGTCAAACATATTTTTATATGCAGACACTGAATTCCACTGCTTTGGGAGCTCTTACCCATCTTAGCCATTGCTCTTTTTTTCCCTGAGACACTTATATTGCCCGAATAGTTTTTGCTGTTACTGTAATTTGATGGCTGTATCTGTCCCAATATTAATGCAAAATGCAGGTAAACAAACAGATGGTGTATTTTCAGCTGTGTGAAATTGTGTAGGTAACAATCATTTGTGATATTAGCAAATTAAAATGCACAAACACAATGCAATAGCATGGGACCCAAGGCACCAATAAAACTTAATGGAATTGTATTGCGTGGTTAGGCTATTTTTTTTATTAACTTGTATATATGTTGGGATGAACACATTTTATCAAGAAAGATTTTGCAACAGAAACCTGTTTTCATTTTGAGCACCCAGTATCAGCCCCGCGCACTCCCTGGTCAAATATTGTTTATAGCTAAAACAAAAATAAAAATAAAAATATCTGGAAAAACTCAGCAGGTCTGGCAGCATCTGCGGAGAGGAACACAGTTAACATTTCGATGCGACGGAGGCATCTGTTCTGATGATGCCACTTTCAAAAACAGTTCCTCTGACATGTCTTCCTTCTTCCTTAACTGAGGTTTTCCACCCACGGTCGTTGACAGGGCCCTCAACCGTGTCCGGCCTATCTCCGGCGCATCCGCCCTCACACCTTCCTCTCCCTCCTAGAAACATGATCGGGTCCCCTTTGTCCTCACTTATCACCCCACCAGTCTCCACATTCAAAGGATCATCCTCTGCCATTTCCGCCAACTCCAGCATGATGCCACCACCAAACACATCTTCTCTTCACCCCCCTGGTGGCATTCTTCAGGGATCATTCCCTCCGGGATACCTTGGTCCACTCCTCCATCACCCCCTACACCTCAATCCCCTCCCACGGCACCTTCCCATGCAACCACAGAAGGTGCAACACCTGCCCCTTTACTTCCCCTCTCCTCACCGTCCAAGGGCCCAAACACTCTTTTCAAGTGAAGCAGCATTTCACTTGCACTTCTCTCAATTTAGTCTACTGCATTCGTTGCTCCCAATGCGGTTTCCTCTACATTGGAGAGACCAAACGCAGACTGGGTGACCGCTTTGCAGAACACCTTCGGTCTCTCCGCAAGCATGACCCAGACCTCCCTGTCACTTGCTGTTTCAACACTCCATCCTGCTCTTATGCCCACATGTCTGTCCTTGGCCTGCTGCATTGCTCCAGTGAAACTCTACGCTAACTGGAGGAACAGCACGTCATCTTCTGACTAGGCACTTTACAGCCTTCCAGACTGAATATTGAATTCAACAATTTTAGACCATGAACTCTCTCCTCCATCCCCACTCCCTTTCTGATCCCCCCGTTATTCCCCAATAATTTATATAGATTTTTCTTTTCCCACCTATTTCCATTATTTATTAAATGTATTTCCATTCATTGTTTTATCTCTACCTTTTAGCCTATTTTGATTCCTTCAACCCCACCCCCACTAGGGCTATCTGTACCTTGCTTGTGCTGCTTCCTACCCTTAATTAGCACATTCCATAGATAATATCACCACCTTCAACACCTCTTTGTCCTTTTGTCTATGACATCTTTTGGTTATCTCCACCTATCACTGGTCCTCTATCTAGCTCTACTTGTCCCACCCCCCCACCCCACTTAAACCAGCTTATATTTCACCTCTCTTCTATTTTTATTTAGTTCTGTTGAAGAGTCATACAGACTCAAAACGTTAACTGTGTTCCTCTCCGCAGATGCTGCCAGACCTGTGAGTTTTTCCAGGTATTTTTATTTTTATTTTTGTTTAGGATTTCCAGCATCCGCAGTTTTTTGCTTTTATCTTATTGTTTACAGCTAGTTGTAAAGCCAGGGATTAAGCTTGGGTAGATGTAGCAAATCAAGGGGTAGGGTCAAGGCAGGAGAGCAAAATAGTAATATGGGAAATGAGGGTCAGAGAATAGCAGCAACGGACAAAGAGAAAAACCTAACAATACACCAACAATCAAGACTCGATAACAAAAAGACAAGACTAAAGGCTTTGTATCTGAATGTGCATAGCATTCATCACAAAGTTAATGCATTGATAGCACATATTGAAATAAATAAATATGATCTAATTGCAATTACGGAGACCTAGCTTCAGGATGAAATGATTGCGTCCTGAATATTGAACGGTATATGACATTCAAGAAGAATAGGAAGCTAGGTAAAGATGGAGGGGTAGCATAGAACCATGGAACCGCAGAAAGGTTACGGCCCAGAAGGAGGCCATTCAAACCATCATGTTTGTGCTGGTCAGAAAAAGAAACTAGCCGCTCATTTTAATCTCACCTTCCAATACTGGTAGCCTTGCAGGTTATAGCGCTTCAGATGCAGATCCAAGTACCTTTTAAATGAGTTGAGCATTTCAGTCGCAACCACTGATTTAAGCAGCAAATTCCAGACACCCACCACCCTCATGACCCCCATATCCCTTTCACCAATCACCTTAAATCTGTGCCCCCTGTTAATTGACCCCTCAGCTAGGGGAAACAAGTCTTTACTGTCTAGCCTATCTAGGCCCCTCATAATTTTGTACACCTCAATTATGTCAGCTCTCAGCCTCCTCTGTTCTAAGGAAAACAACCCTAGCCTATTCAATCTTTCCTCATAGCTGGAATTTTCAAGCCATAGCAATATTCTTGTAAAACTTCTCTATACTCTCTCCAGAGTAATTATTTCCTTCCTATAATGTGGTGGCCAGAACTGTTCATAACATTCCAGCTGTGGCCGAACCTGCATTCTATTCAGTTCCATCATTACATCCCTGCTTTTGTATTCAATACCTAATTCAATTATGCTTTCTTTACCACTTTATCCACTTGTTCTGCCAACTTCAGGGACCTGTGGGCATGCACTCCAAGGTCTTTCACTTCCTCAACCTCTCTCAATGTCCTCCCATTTATTGAGTATTCCCTTGCTTTGTTTACCCTCTCCAAATGCATTACCTCCCACATTTCAGGAATGAATCCGATTTGCCACTTTTCTGCCCACTCAACCAGTTCATTGATATAATTCTGGAGACAAGAGCTATCCTTTTAATCCAGCACTGTTAATCAAGGATTGCACTGGTGCAATAGTTAGAGATTATCCTGGTTCAGGAGATCAGAACGTAGAATCAATTTGGGTGAAGATGAGGAATAGTAGGGAAAAGAAGTCACTTCCTGAAGTAGTGCACAGGCCTCCTAACAGTAACCACAATGGAGGATATAATATACAAGAAGAAATATTGGGTGCTTGTGATGAAAGGACAGCAATGACAAGGGGTGCTTTTAATCTACATAAAAACTGGAAAATTGGCAGTAGCAGCCTCGATGAGGAGTTCAGAGAATGCTTTTGAGATAGTTTTTAGAACAGCACATTCTGGAACCAACCAGAGAGCAGGTTATATTAGACTCGGTTATTGTGTAATGTGAGAGGGTTAATTAATAACCTCAGAATAAAGTCACCCCTAGGTAGCAGAATATAATTGAATTTTACATCCAGTTTTAAAGGGAGAAGAGTGGGTATAAGACTAGTATTTTAAACGTAAATAAAGACAACTATGTGGGGATGAAAGCTGAGCTAGCTGATGTGAACTGGGATACTAGGCTAGAGGATAGATCAATAGAGAAGCAGGGGCAGATATTTAAGGGGATATTTCAGTATACTCAGAATAAGTAGATTCCTACAATAAAGAGAAAGTCTAAGTGGAGGACCCACCAGCCGTGGTTAACTAAAAAAAATAAGGAAAGCATCAAACCTAAGGAAATTGCATATAACTGCACAAAGATAAGTGGCAGGTCAGATGATTCATCAGAATATATAGAGTGTCAGAGAATGACAAAAAGGTTAACCAGAAGAAAGAAATTGGAGAATGAGCGGAAGCTAGCTAAAAATGTAAAAACGGATAGCAAGAGTTTCTACAGGCATTTAAAAAATAAAATGTAAAATGAGTGTTGGCCTTCTGGAGAATGACAATGGGGAGTTAATAGTAGATAATAAGGAAATGGCAGATGAAAGAACAAATACCTTGCTTCTGTCTTCATTACAGAAGATACAAAAAATATTGCAGTAATAGTTGTAAATCAGTAGGTGGAAGGGAGAGAGGAACTTGGTGAAATTACAATCACGAGGGAAGTGGCACTGAGCAAACTGATGGAGCTGCAGCTGACAAGTCTCCAGGTCTTGATGGGCTTCATTCTATGGCCTTAAATAAGGTGGCTAAATGAGGTAGCAGCTGCGTTGGTGTTAATTTTCCAAAATGGGTTAGGTTCTGGAAAGGTTCCATCAGACTGGAAAATGGCAAATATAACCCCTCTATTCAAAAAGGAGGGAGGGAGAAAATAGAAAACTATAGGCCAGTTAGCTTGACGTCTGTTGTGAGGAAGGTGTTAGAATCGATCATTAAGGAGGTTGGAGCTGGACACTTAGGAAAAACTCAAGGTAATCAGGAAGAGTCAGCAGGGTGTTGTGAAAAGGAAATCATGCTTAACCAATTTATTGGAGTTTTTTGAAGGTGTAACATGTGCTGTGGATAAAAGGAAAGCCTGTAAACGTTCTGTACTTGGATTTCCAGAAAGCATTTGATAAGGTGCCACATCAAAGGTTATTGCGGAAAATAAAAACTCATAGGTAACATATTAGTATGGATAGAAGATTAGAAGATTGGATGGCTGGCAGAAAACAGAGTGTAGGCATAAAGGCATTATTTTCTGATTGGCAGAATGTGACAAGTGGAGTCCACAGGGATCTGTGCTGGAGCCTCAGATTTTTACAATTCATATCAATGACTTAGATAAGGCAAGGCTGGATGGCCTCTACTTTAATGCCAGGAGTATTACAGGTAAAACGGATGAGTTAAGGGTGAGGATTGACACGTGGAATTGTGATATTGTAGCAATCACTGAGACGTGGTTGAGGTAAGGGCAGGATTGGCAGCTCAACTTTCCAGGATATAGAATCTTCAGGCGATACAGGGGAGGGGGTAAAAGAGGAGGAGGCATTGCATTATTAGTTAAGCAGTCTGTTACGGCAGTAAGGAGAGATGATATCTTGGAGGGGGCATCGAATGAAGCTTTGTGGGCAGAGCTTAGGAATAAAAAAGGGGCAACCACATTATTAGGTGTTTATTATAGACCCCCAGATGGTCAGTGGGAAACTGAGGAGCAAATATGCGCACACTCTGTGGAGGTGTGTAAAAACAATAACAATAGGGTAATTATATTAGGTGATTTCAACTTTCCCAACATTAATTGGGACAGACATAGTGTTAAGGGCTTGGATAGAGTGGATTTCTTGAAACGTGTACAGGAGAACATTTTAGGTCAATATTTAGAGGGTCCAACAAGGGACGGTGCATTGCTGGAACTAATTCTGGGGAATGAAGTCATACAGGTGGCTGAGGTGGTGGTGGGCGAGCATTTTAGCGATAGTGACCACAACATGGTATAGTTTAAGTTTGTTATGGACAAAGGAATCGACAAGTTGCAAAAAACTGTTTTGGATTGGGGGAGATTGGATATTAGTAAAATAAGGCAGGATCTGGCCAAGGTAGGCTGGGAACAGCTACTTGTGGGGAAATCTACAGAGGAACAGTGGAGGGTGTTCGAAAAGGAAATGGGGAGGGTACAGGCTCAACATGTTCCCTCTAGGGTGATAGGAAGGAGTAACAAGCCCAGAAAACCATGGATGACCAGGGATATTCAGGTTACGATGAGAAGGAAAAGAGAGGCTTTTAGCAGGTACAAGGGAAGCAACTCAGCAGAGGCATTAGTGGAGTACAGACAGTGCAGGGTGGAGCTTAAGAAAGTAATTAGGAGAGCAAAGAGGGGATATGAGGAAGCTCTGGCTGGTAAAAGTAGGGAAAATTCCAAGATGTTCTATAAGTATATCAATGGGAAAAGGATAATCAGGGAAAGAATAGGGCCCATGAGGGACCAAGGGGGCAATCTATGGGTGGAGCCAGAGGACATTGCTACAGTGTTGAATGAATACTTCACGTCCATCTTCACCCAAGAGAACGAGGATGAAGATATTGAACTCGGGGAGAGAGACTGCGAGGTTCTTAAGCAAATTAATATAGGGAGTGACAAGGTATTGGAGGTGTTGGCAGGCTTAAAAGTGGACAGATCTCCAGGTCTGGATGACTTGTGTCCCAGACTGATGAGGGAAGCAAGGGAGGAGATCGCAGGGGCTCTGACCCAAATTTTTAATTCCTCTCTGGCCACGGGGGAGGTGCCAGAGGACCGGAGAACAGCTAATGTGGTTCTGCTATTTAAGAAGGACTATAGAGATAAGCCAGGGAACTACAGGCCAGTGAGTCGCACATCAGTGGTAGGGAAACTATTGGAGAAATTTCTGAAGGAGAGTATCTATCTCCACTTGGAGAGGCAAGGTTTGATTAGGAATAGTCAGCATGGCTTTGTCAGAGGGAGGTCATGCCTAACAAATTTAATTGAATTTTTTGAGGAGGTGACCAGGTGTGTAGATGAGGGTAGTGCAGTTGATGCAATTCATATGGATTTCAGCAAAGCCTTTGACAAGGTCCTACATGGGAGACTTATAAGGAAGGCAAAGACACATGGGATACAGGGTAATTTGATAAGGTGGATTAAAAATTGGCTTAGTTGTAGGAGGTAGAGGGTGATGACAGAAGGATGCTTTAGCGACTGGAAGCCAGTGTCCAGTTACATACCACAAGGATCTGTGCTCGGTCGCCTATTATTTGTAATTTCCATAAACAACATAGATGACCGTGTGGGGGGTGGGATTAGTAAGTTTGCGGATGACACAAAGATTGGCCGGGTGGTTAACAGTGAGGTTGAGTGTCTTGGGCTACAGGAAGATATAGACAGGATGGTCAAATGGGCAGATAAGCGGCAGATGGAATTTAACCCTGAAAAGTGTGAGGTGATACACTTTGGAAGGAGTAATTTGACAAGGAAGTATTCAATGAACGGCATGACACTAGGAAGTTCTGAGGAACAAAGGGACCTTGGCGTGTGTGTCCATAGATCTCTGAAGGTGGAGATGCATGTTAGTGGGGTGGTGAAAAAGGCATATGGGACACTCGCCTTTATCAATCGAGGCATAGATTACAAAAGTAGGGAGGTCATGTTGGAGTTGTATAGAACCTTGGTGAGGCCACAGCTGAAGTACTGTGTGCAGTTTTGGTCGTCACAATATAGGAAGGATGTGATTGTACTGGAGGGGGTGCAGGGGAGATTCACCAGGATGTTGCCTGGGGTGAAACATTTAGGTTATGAAAAGAGGTTGGATAGACTTGGGTTGTTTTCGTTGGAGCAGAGAAGATTGAGGGACGACCTGATCAAGATGTACAAGATTATGAGGGGCACGGACAGGGTGGATAGGGAGCAGCTGTTCCCCTTACTTGAAGGGTCAGTCACAAGGGGACATAAGTTCAAGGTGAGGGGCAGGAGGTTTAGGGGGGATGTGAGGGAAAACTTTTTTATCCAGAGGGTAGTGATGGTCTGGAATGCACTGCCTGGGAGGGTGGTAGAGGCGGGTTGCCTCACATCCTTTAAAAAGTACCTGGATGAGCACTTGGCACGTCATAACATTCAAGGCTATGGGCCAATTGCTGGTAAATGGAATTAGGTAAATAGGTCAGGTGTTTCTCACGTGTCGGTGCAGCTTGAAGGGCCGAAGGGCCTATTCTGCACTGTGATTCTGTGAGCGAAATAATGGTAACTAAATTTGAAGATGACATAAAGATTGGTAGGAAAGTATGTTGTGAAGGAAACATAATGAGGTTGAAGATCGGTTGAGTGAGTGGGCAAGAATTTGGCAGATGGAGTATAATGTGGGAAAATATGAAGTTGTTAACTTGCCAGGAAGAGTAAAAAAGCAAAGTATTACTTAAACGAAGAATGACTGCAGAATTCCCAGGTGCAGCAGGATCTATGTGTTATCGTGCATGAGTGACAAAAGGTTAGTACGCAGTTACAACATGTAATTAAGAAAGATAATGGAATTCTATCCTTTATTATGAGAGAAATTGAACATAAAAGTCAGGATGTTATGCTTCTGTTGTACAGATCATTGGTGAGAACACATCTCAAATACTGTGTGCAATTTTGGTCTCCTTATTTAAGGAAGGATGTAAATTCATTGGAGGCAGCTCAGAGGAGGTTTACTAGATTTATACCTGGAATGAGCAGGTTGTCTTATGAGGAAAGTTTGGACAGACTGGGCCTGTTTCCATTGGAGTTTAGAAGAGTGAGGGGTGACTTAATTGAAGTATATAAGATCCTAAACGGTCATGACAAGATGGATGCGGAACAGATGTTTCCTCTTGTGGGTGAGTCCAGAACTAGGGGGCACTGTTTTAAAATTAGAGGTTGCCCTTTAAAGACAGAGATGAGGAGAATTCTTTTCCCTCAGAGGGTTTTGTGACTTTGGAACTCTCCGTTTCAGAAGGTAGTGAAGGTCGGGGTCATATAACATTTTTAAAGCAGAGATGGATAGATTCTTGTTAGGCATGGGAATCAAAGGTTTTGGGGGTATGGGAATGTGGCATTCAAAACACAAATAGATCAGCCAGGATCTTATTGAATGAAGGAGCAGGTTCAAGGGGCCGAGCAGCCTACTTCTGCTCCTATTTCATATGTTCGTAAAGGTCTCCCTCAGAATTGGATCGGCATCTTGGCTGAGATGTCACTGCCAGGGGTGCTTTCATTCAAATGTCAATGCAAAAGATTCCTCAGTACTATTCAAAGAGATGCAGGCAAGTTCTCCCTTGACAACTAGCCAATATTTATTCCTCAACCAACAATGCTAGAGCAGATTAACCGATCATTTGCCTCATAGCTGTTTGCAGGACCTTGCTGGAGGGCACACTTCCCTACGTTACCACAGCAATTACACTTCAAAAAGTATTTTGTTGGTTGTGAAATATTTTGGGGTGTCCTGAGATCATGCAAAACTTTACATAAATCAAATTCTCTTTCCTCTCCATCATTCGCTAGACATCTTGATCCCAGTCTCCAAAGAATAGTATGTCCCCTCAGTGGGGCAAGCTGCGAACATTAATTTTGTTTTACTACGTAACAGAGCGATGAAATCAATGTATAGCTCCAAAATATTTTACCTGAAGTTTCGGAATGGAGTAGATAATTCAAAACCTTTACGATCAACATCTTTGACTGTTGCCACACTTGTGTTTACCATTGTAATACCAATTCCACCTTTAAAATCCTTTAAAATAAAAAAAAAGTTAATATTTCCTTTCAAATATAATTTGATAGCTATCAAACAGTTGAATATCTAATCAAGCACTCCAGTTTTCTAAAACCTAAGTTCAGCATTTAATCAGATGAACATTTGACTTTTGAACAAGCTACATTGAAATATGACAGTCTTTTTTGAAATTCATTCATGGGATGTGGGCCTTGCTGGCTAGGCCAGCATTTATTGCCCATCACTGTGAACTTGTTCACACTGCTGGGTAAGTTGCTTCCAGAGTGGGATGGGATATGTGATGGACAGAAGCTAAGCCATCACCCTGCTGTTTAATTGGAAAATAGACCACATTGGGTTCAACATTTGATCAAAGCTAAGAATTAGACAGGAGTCCTCTCATTCAAGGCCTGCATTAAGACACAGATCTTATCTCAGGGAATGCAGAAATGTTTTATGAGATGATCAGTTGGTGAATCACTACAGCCTGCAAGTGGTGGTCTGAACCATGTTATTAACGACAGTTGAATCTAATAGCAGCCATAAGTTCAATGTCACAATTGTACTACCCTCAGTACAAACAGGAGGTGCAGGAGAGGGACATGTCATATGTTCCAAATGTTTACCTTTTTTAAAAAACAACTCAACAATGAACAAAGTATGAATTAAAAAAGGCAATTCTCCCTATCTCGGTTGACATTTAGGTTCATGTTTTGGAGGAAGGAGACAAAATATACATAAAATTGGTTTGGTCTAGTAGGCCATTGCTCTGCCACCTAAAAAGTACAAATTATAGGCTTACTTTCAATTGTTGGTAGCTACATAGGCCAGGATTTTCGTGCTGGCGAGCGGGGATGGGGCCTGCTCGCCGACACGTAAGATGACGCGCGGTGATGTTGGGCGTACGTCCCAACGTCACTGCGTGTCATTCAGATTTTCAGGTCGGTGGGCACGCACCCGCCGAACTGTCAAAGGCCTATTAAGGCCATTTAAATGTCAATTAAAACAATAAACTGAGCTGCCTGTCCAACCTTAAGGTTGGCAGGCAGGCAAAGAGTCCAGACGAGCTTCACATTTTTCATGAAACCTCATCCACGAGGTTTCTTGAAGGTTTTTAAAGTTTAATAACATTTTTAAGTAACATTCATAGACATGTCCCAGCTCATGTGACACTTTCACATGAGGGGGACATGTCTTAAATCTTTTCTTTCTTAATATTAAAATTTTCAGGACTTAAACTAATCTCCCCAGGGCAGCTCTATGCCTCCCCCCAGCCGCACTGGTAGCGCTCAGTGCTTCCGGGTGCATGTCACGCCGGGCGGGCCTTAATTGGCCCACCCACTTAAAATGGCGGTGCCCAGCTGATCGCGGAAAACGGTCGGCTGTGCAGCTGCTCCCACCCAACCGCCCCCCTGACAGGGAGAAAATTCTCCCCATGGATTTGCACCCCCACTCACGGGCTCTAGTGATATCACAATTAAACAAAATGGTGGCGTCATGGTAATGTTACTGGACTAGTAATCCAGACCTAATGCTCTGGGGCATGGGTACAAATCCTAACGCAGCAGCTAGTGGAATTTAAATTCAATTAATAAATCTGGAATATAAAGCTAGTCTCAATATCGGTGACCATGACAACCATTATCGATTGTTGTTAAAAACCCTCTTAGTTTACTCATGTCTTTCAGGGAAGGAAAGTTGCCCTCTTTACCTGGTCTGGCCTACATGTGACTCCAGACCCAAAGCAGTGTGGTTGACTCCTAAGTGCCCTGTGAAATAGCCTAGCAAGCCATTCAGTTCAAGGGCAATTATGGACAGGCAACAAATGTTGGTCTTGCCAGGGATACCCACACCCTTGAAAAAAATAAAGGAAAAATATACCACATTCTCTGAGATAGGATCTGTGCTTAACACTGGCCTCGAGTGATGGAACTCCTGTCTAATTCTTACCTTTGACCAAATGCTGAGTGCAGTACGGTCTATCTTCCAATACTGATATAGATGCAGGTGACCAAGGTTGGAAGCTAAATATTACTGGGTTTTAGAAAAGCTAGGCAAAATGGAAAAGGAAGTGGGTAGCCCTGATAATAAATGTAACCCTAAAGACAGGAGTGAGATCTTAGCACAGAATATCAGTATGGGTACAGCTAAAAAAAAACACAGGGCAGAAAACATTGGTGAGAATTTATAGGGCACCTAATAGCAATTCCAGTCTTGGACAGAAAATATATTAATATACTAGAAGAGCAGGTAACAAGTATAATGCAATAATCATAGAGGACTTTAATCTTCATATTGATTGGGCAAACCATTTTAACAGAAGTAGCTTGGAGGATCAGTTTATTGAATGCATGCAAGACAATTATCTAGAACAATATTTTGATGAGCCAACCAGTGAACAGGCTATTTTAGATCTAGTATTGTGCAATGAAATAGGATTCATTAATAATCTGATAGCAAAAGATCCATTGGGGATGAATGATCACCATTTGATAGAATTTTGTTTTGACTTTGAGAGTGATGATGTTAAATCTGAAACTAGGGTCTTAAATTCAAACAAATTCAATAATGTAGATAAGAGGTGAGTTGGCTGGGGTAGATTGATAAATTGGATTAAAAGAAATGATGGTAAATAAGCAATTGTAAACATCTAAAAGAAATCATTCATTTTAGAAACAGATTACTGTGGAACAGCATCATTACTATACGTATATAACTCAGCTCAAAGGCATTGGCACTTTGATTCAGTGAAGAATGAGCAATGCAATGTGCTGCTAAAAAAGCAGCAACCATTGTGTTTAATGTTTTATACACTTTTAATCTATGGTTGAGAGTAGCCAACTACAGAAGAAATTAAAAACATGGCTATCCCCAAACTTTAGCACTCAGATTACCCGTGACTTGAAAAGATCCAACAAGATGTTGCGGATATTTTGATCTATCAACTGGCTAATAATAATAAATTTGCTGCAAACTGATCAAGTGGTTGTTGTGTCATTTTTGGACATGGTACATAACAAATCCTAGAGGAACATGTTAACTGCAGGGACTGCAGCAGTTCAAGTGGGCAGTTCACCACCACCTTATCAAGGACAATTAGGGATGGCTGATAAATGCTGCCCTAGCCAGTGACATCCACATCCCGTAAATGAGTTTAAAAGAAGATTGTCATTTACAAACCAATGACCATTAAAGTGGAACTAATGTTTCAAGTCCATATGACTCTTCTTCAGAGCACTGAAGAACGGACATATGGAGTCGAAATGTTAACTCTGTTTCTCTCTCCACAGATGCTGCTAGGCCTACTGAGTTTTCTAGCATTTTCAGTTTTTGTTTCAGATTTCCAGCATCCCCAGTATTTTAGTTTTACCATTAGAATGGAGGTCCCTTCAAATACAATGATACGTTCCCTGGGATGATCGTTTCAAAATTGTCAGGTACAAGTGCATTTACCCAGAGCACCACCTTCTCAACATCATACAGAACAGAAACTATTTGACACAATTTTGTTTCCACGCCAAGTGAACTACTTTAGATGCATGGTTGACTGGTGTAATGAATTATAATAACTGGAATAACCAAAATGTTTAATCTTACCTGTTCACTTTTATAAAGCCAAATGTTGCTGCCTCTCAATACAACAAAAATTCGAGCTTTGTAGCCCCTTAGCTCAAGATGACCAAATTTATCAGATGTAACAGCGCATCGAGTATTCAGTTGAGAAAGGATGTTAGACTGTGATTTTAATGCACTGAGAAGTGTGTCTATCCAGTCATCTCTGTCACCTGTCAAAGAAAGTCTCAGGAACTCAGTTGGTCTTATTAAATCACAATATTCTAAAGTACTTGTTTATTTTTTTGGGATGCATCTATCAAACAAGATTTCTTTTAAAAAAAAATGGGTGGAGATGGCGACAGGAGTGAAGAACCAAATGTTCAGTTCGCAGTTCCAAACATAGCCCTTTATAAATGTTAACAAAGGACAATGGCAGTTGCTGCTAGAATATGCTGATAGCCTGGAATGTTTCAATAATGCTGTAATAATAATAAGAAAAAGCTATACTCCTGAAATTATTAATTTTGAAATGCTTGTATGTTAGCATTTTAGCAAGGATCACCACAGTACAGTTTAAATCTGCAGTGAGAGGTCTGCATTCAATCTCATACCTCTTTTCTGAAACACTATCATTATCTTGTGCTTTTCTTTTAAGATATTTTGAAAAGTTTTTAAAGTATTAAGGCTACCAATTCCCATTTTGGGGCTTTTACTTCCTCATTAATACTCAGAATAGTAAATGAAAAATGCCGCATTCTCCACCACCCCTCTACCACCCAGTCCCCACTTCCCGAAAGAATCAAGAGTGCTGGCACCAAGCCAAGCTGACATTTAACTGGATTAAGCCTACATGACATGTGACAATCTGGATCCAAATTATTTTCCCAAATCACCCTCAAGTGTGACACTCCCTGTAACTTCATTTTAGCTTCTGTTTGTTCCATGCATCATTTACTGATGATCTTGCTCCAGGGGAAACAAAGCCAGTATAATTGCTGATTGATTTTAATGGTATGGTAAAAATGCTAACTATCCGATCTGTGCACCACTAATAAAGCAGTTATCATCAGGGACAACGCCGCCCCCCTCCCCCCTCCCCATCACCAACCGACCAGCCTCATTTCCCCCACCCCATTGTGGTACAACACAATGAAGCACTGCACCAACAGCCACAAAATCTTTGAACTAAACGAAAGCTAGAAAGCTAGACACGGGAGGTTTAACAGTTATTAGTCTCATGCAATAGCTTCAAACTACTGATATAAAATGACAAATCTGCTCAAATGCATATTTCTCCGCTTAAAAGTAAATAAATGGTGGAAGATAAACCCAGAGCATAAGTGTCAAATGTAATGTTAAAGCTAACATGCAATTAAAAGTGTTGTTATGCAGCATGCTGTTCAATTGAGGTCAAGAGCTCAAGATGTACTACTGAGGGAATTCTGTACTAAACTGAGACATTATAATTCAGTGAATACTTCAAATATGGCGATTTAACAAGCAAGGTGACTTTAGTACCATGTAACACTTCAGCTTGTCCTGATGTGCAGATGTGAATGTTGGCTATATATTTTACAACCAATGCTAAAGTTGAGACTAAGATTTCAAGTGTGCTATGCATTCTCCACCACCAGATATAGCCAGTTGCACAGTAAAGCTTTGAGTTGCAAATTTTGATTTATTGCAAACATGTATGTTATATTGTGGTTTATTTGCTGGAGTTCAAATTATGATATATCCTAAGATTCCTCACGGCAGAGACCTATCTGTGCAATAAATTCAACTAACAATGGTAGTGAGATGGTATTCAGTTGCTTAATGGAGTTCTGACACTCAGCTCCACATGACAATTGGATATACACACTATAGCTTCACAGATCTCAGATCATTTGGAACAACCATCAAGTGCTTCACACAGGAAGCGAAATAATGCAGGACAGGAGAAAATTAAATAAAGGCAACTGATTGGCAATTTATTTCTGATTAAGAACAAAATGGCTGGTTTAAGGGCCTGCATAGATTTTTAATGCGAGGTTCTAGATATTACAGGTTTTGAAAGGATGAATTTTGATAACACATTTAGATCTATCGGTCATAACAATAAATCAAACTTAATCACTATCATCAGGTAGGTTGTTTTCTTACCTTCTTTCTCAACTCTAAAAGTAAAAGTTCTGATGGAGGAAACCACCTCAAACTTGTTATCTCCCAACCCATGGACTGTGTTTATTGAAGAAAGTGGGATTATTCCTTTTGAGTACATTTCCTTTGATGAGGAACAGGAAGGAAAAAATAGTAAGAAAAATATTTATTCATTCTATCCAAAGCTGTGGTGAACATCTATGCTTAAGATTTAAGTTACTGACCATCATCCACTGAACAGCGCATGCTAATTATAAAGATCTGACTTCTTCAGCCTAGCACTGGAAACTCTGCTGGATCCGTTGAAACCAACAGCAAATCATCGTGTTCACAAAATAAAGAGCAAAAGCTTTTTGTGAAATCAGAGAAGCCACAGGCCAACCTTCAAGTATGCGATAGCTCAATTCAAAGTGGGCAAATTGTGAATCTTTCATTTTTTTATTATTCAATATTTGATAAAACAATGTTCCTTTTACCTCATTTAAAACTCAATTATACCTATTATTTTCAAATCTGATTTAAAGTCCATTTTGTAAAGGACTTGTACTGATTAGATGTCTTGTTGCATCCAATTATAATTTGTGAAACTACGCCTGCATCATCCTACTTGTTGACCTACAATATAATTATATTCCTATCTCAATGAAGGACGTTAGATAAGCAATCACTGATTTCAGAGGGAAAATATTTGCACTCTCCTCCCCTGCACCTCATTAATCACAAACTTTCTGAAGAGCTTCTACTTTCTAAATTGATTTGTAATATTCATTGTTGAACGCTTCAATTAATCATGTTGATAATCTTAAACACTTTCTTTAGTGTTACAGTTTTGAAAAATGCATGATTTATGATTCAAATGCTTATCATAACATGGTAATTATGACATTTGATATTAAACTTATAATTACAATGTTAGACTAATTTCCCAGGAAAGTTGGAACAATGTCAAAGTTTTACAGTTTCTGCTCATTCTCTAAAGCTCACCAATAATTCTCACTACAGTTCCAGATGCAAGAAAACCTCCAAAGTGCCATTGGTGCAGGTCTATAGCTTGAATGTAGCTATAGATTTTAACACTGTAATGACAGGATATAGTAAATAGGTTTAAACAAAACAACTTTGCTCAGAGTTCTAAAAGGGTAAGAGCTTCAATGAAAGGCAGTATATGAAACATTTATATTTTATATTTTAATGGGCTTTAATGTTATCCATCTGGATGAACGCCTTGCCCTGCACGTGAACATGACAAGATTTATGACAGTTTTGTTCTCCGAGTTACTCGTTTAAAAAAAATAAAGTACGTGTAACTATTAGCTGAGAAGCAGTTCTGGTGACATTAAACTGCAATTTTCAACACCATCAGAACTTTTCAGTTCAATTAACATTTTTGTATTTCACCAGCAAGGCTTTATTAATAAATCCAAATTATTTACGTTAAGACCATCATTACTGAGATTTCTTTTAATTTGCACTTTTCAAGTCTGACTTTAATTTTGGGTTAAACTGGTTTCTAATCATTGGGGAATAAAATTCTCAGTGGTGGGATAATCAGATAATAAAGAATTAGGTACATACAAAATAACACATTAAAGACTTTGGGAAAAATGCATGGAACTGAGTTTTAGCATTGATAGTGCTCAGAACTGACAATGGTAAAGGAATGATAACCAGTATGGTCTTCACTCGTAAAGACAGCCAAATGAGCCAAATATATTTGAAAGTACACAGCATCATATGACACATGACTGTTAGTATTGAACTGCCAGGTTTACTTGCAACAGCTAAGAACATATAGTAAAAATTATAGTAAAGTATATTGCAGATTAACCCAGCAGAAACATCATAACTCTGACCTCAAATTTAAAGGCCATAGATCCATCATTAAATTGAAGTTAAGGTAATGCTTTATCGTAATACTGATCATGGGTTATTCTATTATATTTAGAATTTTACATAAGGGAAATTTTAAAAATACTCATAAATCCCAAGTTATTTTAAAATGTAGCCAGCATTTAATACTGTAATGATAAATCCCTATAATAGGCCTTAGGTTAATTCTGTAATATCTCAATTTTTTGTCTTTTATTAAAATTTTCCCTTTGAATTGTTGATATGAAGCCTTAATAACATTGAGTACATTTACTAAAACGTTGTCTGGATTGTCAAAACTTAACCTAAGTGCATTTTCTGATACAATGTTGAATGTCTTAAGTTGTTCAGAAAATTAAAGGCTTTTGGCTGCAAATTTTTGCAATTTTTTCCCCCTTCTATTCACTACCCACCTACCACTACTCCAACCCACCCTCTCGATCCACCCTAACCTCAATCAGAGGCCAGGACCATCTAGGTTTCATTCATTTCCCCAGGCACAATCAATGTTATTCCTTAGTTGATGCATAACTATAATGACTCTTTTAGCCCTAAAATAATACGTGAAAATAGAAAACTTGATCCCGAGGCAAATTAAAAGGCACATGTTCAATAAAAACTGCATTTCAATTTTTGATTTATTAGTTCAGTCAAATTTTCTGAAGTTATAGATAGCTGGGTTGACTCTCCACTTTGGTGTAATCAGGAAACTGTACTGAAAATGCACTTGAAATGATGCTGGTTAGGTTTATAGCTCAAAATTCTACTAAACAATTTGCATAATCAGAAACGTAAAGTCTTCGATAAACTAGAGTGAACGGGCAGCATAATAGTATGTAATTGCTTAAATACTCTTTAATCAAACTAAAATATATGACTATTAGCCTGGTCCAGCTTTACAAACACAGGTGAAAATGGATTCATCAGCAAAAATAAGCATTCCTTTTAAGAAGGATGTCGGGTTCACTTGTGAGTAACCAGATTTAAAGTCACTGAAAATGACTTTTAAAAAAAACTAAACTATTTGGCACATTTATTAGTATTTCTTAGTAAATTAAAACTTTTGCTATGAAAAGAAATTCAAAGCTTGCCTATCGATGCCTGTGTGCCCAAGAAAATGAGCACAATTTGAAGAACCATCTAGAATGAGTGCAAGAAGGGGAATCGCTTGGGGAAGAATTTTCCCACTGTCGGGGGGGAAGTTCAAGAGCGGGCGCGTGCAGGCGCGCCTCCGATTGGTGCTCCCAATCGGGGGGGGGGGGGCGCACCGCCATTTTACGTGGGCGAGCCAATTAAGGCATTGCACGTGAAAGAGCACATTCACCTCCCTGAGGCTAAGTGCTGCCTCAGGAAGATCAGTTTCAAATTTAAAAATGGTAAATGTAGAGAAATAAAATTTCCCTGACATGTCCCCTCATGTGACACTGTCACATGAGTTGGAACATGTCCATCACTTTCAATTAAACTTTTATAAAATTTTTATAAACCTACATGAAACCTCATCCCGCCCGTGGATGAGGTCCGTGGATGAGGTTTCATGCTTTTTCTGAAGCCCGCTAGGGCTCCCAGCCTGCTCGCCAACCTTAAGGTTAGATGGGCAGGTCCTTTGAGTAGTTCAATTAGTTTTTAAATGGCCTCAATTGGCCATTGACAGGTTGGCGGGTGCACAGCTGATTTGTCCGCACCCTGGCCGACGACCTGAAAATTGAAATGAGGCGGGATGACGTCGGGAGTTCCACCTGGCATCACTTCGCGTCATTTTACGTGTCGGCGAGCGGGCCCCATCCCCCCGCTCGCTGATTGGGAAATCCTGGCCTTGATTTTCACACTCAGCATTGAACAGCTTTGTCAGCAGGATCTGATCCAGTGATGTTGGATCATGCAGAAGTACAAAGGATCATAGAGAAGACGAAGGCGAGTGGTTTTGGGTGTTTATAATTTATTTATTTCTAATGATTCCACGATCTTTTGGGCTGGTTCAGCTGATTGTGCTGGAATCTGGGTACAAAGCTGGTAGAAACCCTACCTGCCATGCCACCTTCCGTTCCACATCATCCAGAAATGTAACACTAACATTCTCTTATCCGTACACTATTGAGAAAATGGCTACATAATTGTAACTGAAAAATAATTTGATACACAAGCAGAACAAGGTAGAGATAAAACAAAAAAAAATTCAAATGCTCTAAATACTATATCTAAATAAATATATCTCAAAAAGCTGGAAATAGAGGTCAGTTCACATCTGAAAAAGAAAACGTCTCTCACAGACACACATTCGACAATTGAGATCTGATAAATTACCTCTAACTTAAATGGCAACATCACTTTATAGTTGCTATATATTGTAACAAAATAAAAGAAAGACCAGCATTTATATAGTGCCTTTCACAACTTCAGGACGTCCCAAAGCACTTTACATCCAATATAGTACTATTTTTTAAAAGTGTAGTCACTGTTGTATTGTAGGAAATATGGCAGCACAGTTAGCTCCCACATTACTTTGGCAGAATCTTCGGCTCGGCGAGCGGGGGCTGCTCGCCGATGCGTAAAATGACACAGGTGATACCAGGTGTGTGTCCCGACGTCACTGTGCGTCATTTAGATTTTCAGCTCAGCGGGTGCACAGCTGGCCCGCCAAAATGTCAAAGGACTATTAAGGCCTGTTAAAAAGCAATTAAGGCAATCAGCTGAGCTGCCCGTCCAACCTTAAGGTTGTGGGGCAGGCGAAGAGCCCAAGCGGTCTTTGCATTTTTCATGGAACCTCATCCATGGGTGGGATGAGGTTTCATGAATGATGTAAAATTTTCAGAAGAATTTTTATTAAAATTAATGCACATGTCCCAGCTCATGTGACAGTTTCACATGAGGGGACATATCATAAAAAAATTTCAACACTTTATTAAACTGTTTAAACTTACAACTAACCTCCCTGAGGCACCTCTGTGCCTCAAGGAGATTTCTGCACTCTTTCACATGCATGCCTAAAAGAGCACACTCTTGACTCAGGGAACAGCCCCACTCCCGCCCGCACAGGGAGCACACAGCGTCACGCTGGGCCGGCCTTAATTAGCCCACCCACGAAAAATGGCAGCATCCAGCTGATTGGGGGCACCAATCGGCTGTGCACCCACCCCAGCACAACCCCTTGCCGATGGGGAGAAAATTCTCCCTCTGGTAATTATTTTTGTGTTTCCAGGACACTGGAGTTAGCTCCCCTTTTCTTCTTTGAAATAATGCAATTGGATCTTTTACATCCACCTGAGGGAGAGCAGAAAGATCCTTGGCTTAATGTCTCAACAGACATGGTGTTCTCCCAGTATTGCACAGGAGTGTCAGCCTTGATTTTTTGTGCTAACATCTTGGAGTAGGTCTTGAACCCACAACCTTCTGATTCAGAGGGAAGAGTGCTACCAACTGAACCATGGCTGAAACCTAAATGTTTCTCATGTTACCAACTAATGACAGACATTTCCACCTCCAATACGTATATCAAAGGCAAGTGAATTTTAATTTAGCTGGTTAAAATCATATTGCATATATTTCCATTGTGATTCTTTATTTCAAAGAAAAATATTGGAGATTTGTTAGATTAATATCTAAAAGAATGTCAGAAACAGCACAAATAGCACAATTTTTAACCCTCCAAACTACAAAATTCTTAACATAATTTAAATTTGCATTGTTTTTACAGAGGAGGAAATTAACTTATCTTACATCAAAGGACCTTAATACAAGACTATCATTGCTGCTATCCCAACCAAACATTGGCATTCAAAAAAACCCAAACAGCCACTCAGTTTCACTCCAACACTGCATATTTATACTGCACTGGACAGGCTGCAATGCAGCAACTATAATTCAGTAAACTTCAAAGTGGCATAATAGTATGTACACTGGTGGCAAGTCGATTCTTTAGATCTTAGCATGCCTCAGTCAGCAGCTCAATGTTTCCATACAGTACATGATTACAAGCAAGCTCTTAAAAGTAAGGCTCCTGAGGTAATCTCGGGAAGTAAGAATTCATCTCCGGTAAGATTAAAAACAAAACTTCACCAAGGCTAATGAACTGCAACATGAATGGACTAATGGGTTAAAAGAGAATGAACAAAAACCTTCCAATATTTTTCCATTCTAATTTAGCTAGTTCTAATTATGGGTTGTTATATGGTGGATGGTGCAGGTAAATGCATGCAGCTGAATACACATCTCACATAAAGCAGAATTCAGTGAATGATGTAATTAAACAGATGGACCCTGCCACTGTTGTAAACCAGTCGCATCAAACCAGTGAAAAGATTGTTTTTGTTAAAAGATGTCTAAGGTCATGGAAAAATATCAGGCTAATTCCGCAACAGGATAAATTAAACCATTGCTCAGCAAGTTACACACATGACCACAGATGTGCAATAATGCTTTTATGGTTCAACTTTTGCCGATACATCTGTCAACCATTTATCCCTGTACCCCTCAATGTCTGCAGCAAGATTTTTTTAAAAATGAATGTCTTTACTTATTTTGCCCCTTTCCTTCCATTACCCATGAAACTTAGGCATCATACCAGCACCAAGATAAAAGATCAGCACAAGGGCATCCCCATAGCCCCTAACTGGTCTACTTGGTTAACCCACTAGGAATATACACATAAATAGCTGAAGAAGCAATTCCACTCACCACGCCATTTCTCCAATAATTCACGACCTAACCCCCTAAAATGAGTCTGTGACTTCCGATGATACTCAACCCCCTTTTATTGCCACTGCATCTCAAGCACTCTAAGACATAGGGCAGAATGTTGCCGTTGGCGTGCAGCGTCGGGCCCAACACGCTGACGCGTAAAATGAAGCATGATGACGCCAGAGGCGGCTGCAAACCCGCCAAACTGTCAATGGCCTAGTAAGGCCTTTGAAAAAGCAATTAAAGTCATTACAACACTGCCTATCCAACCTTAAGGTTGGCAGGCAAGCAAAGAGCCCTTTGAGTTTTTCAGGAAACCTCATCTACGGGCGGGATGAGGTTTCCTGAAGCTTGTATGAAATAAATAAATAAATGCATTTTCATGACTTCACGAACATGTCCCAGCTCATGCGACACCATCACGTGAGAGGACATGATTGAATAATAGTTAACTTTATAATTTAAAAACTTTTGTTATGTAGTTAATCTTCCTGAAGCACGGAGCTGCCTCAGAGAGATTTCTGCACACTTTCGGGCATATGCGTGAAAGAGCGCAGGCCCTGACCCTCCCTCCTCCCCCACCTGCACAGGTAACGCTCAGCACTATGGAACATGTATTATGCTGGGCGAGCCTTACTTGGTCCACCCGCATAAAATGGCGCCCTGCAGCCGATTGCAGGCGATGATTGGCTCTGTACCTGCGCCCGCCCAACATAGGTAACATTCAGCCCATATAATGAGAGCTCAAATTTACATTTTATCCATTTCCATGACTGAAAGAATATTTTATTAATTTTTGTTAAAGCCTACTGAATGCACGCAGAATTATTAGACATGTGAAATATGAAGACAATGTAAACTAAAGGAACAATGTGAAAACACTTCACAAATGTCTTCACATTTAATGAAATTTAGTTTGAAGCAATATGTGCGTTAAAAACTTGCAAAATTTTTATTTTGTGGTATTTGCAGACATCTACTGGGAAAGTGCTGCAAGTGCAGCAATCTTTTTCTGGATGTTTCCCTTTGTCTTCACAAAAATAGAGAAATCTGATGTCCTGTGCATGTGAAAATTACCTTGTGAAAACTAAACCTTCAGTCACATGAAAAGTCACAGCCTATATTCAAGATGATGTGCTGGCTGCCTTTTAGTGTCAGAAGATAGAAGGCACCGTGTCCCCTGCGCCCCCCTGCCATTAGCACCACCTTCCCCCCCACCTCTCCATACACAGATGAGTACTAGACTGTCATTCTCAACAATGATTGGAAAACCATCACAGAAAACTGTCACCCATGGCCCCAAGAGTGACAGCGAGGAGCGATAGGATAAAGCTTAAAGGGGAACATTGATTGGACAGATCAGACTTAAAGATCTAGAAACAAGATAGCACGTGATATAATAGGGAGGGCATTGCATGCGCCTGCTTACGTAGGACTAGGCTGTATGTTAAACTTGTACCAGGATCTTATTAAGAAATAGTCCGGGCATCCAGGCAGCGGGGAATGGGGCAATGTGTGTGGGGAAGTGGGAAGGGAGGTGGTGGGAGTGGTGGGGGGGCCGGGGCCCGGGGTGGGGGTTGCAGGCGCACGGTGCCTTCCATCTTCTGACACTAAGAAGGCAGCCAGCACGTCTTATTGAATCTGGGCAGCTTTCCCGCTGTCTTCTACCAGGGTGCCCACATTCAGGAAGATGATTGGAAGTGACGCAGGGAAGGAACCCAGATTCTCTGACACAGCGTCAAAAGCCCTTGTTCCAGGCATAGATAAGGAGGAAGAAGATCCTGTTCCCCCTCAGGTGGGAGGAAGTCCTCCAGGCAGCTAGAGGGAGGAGTTTGTACAGGAGGGTCGATGATAGGAGTTTAGCTCCTAGGACATGGCTGCAATACCGAAAGGAACAGAAGGCTAGAGGAATCAGTGTTCAGGCTTCGTTTACATTTTATCATTTTTAATTCTTACTTCTATCTCACCATAAACACATTGCATGGCAAATAGCAGCTGCTTTCACCAGTCACTTCAAATTCAGTCAGTCTTCAAACAAAAAGCTACACTTATCTCTCTCTCTTTCACTTCAGGTTCTGAAAACGTGAAGAAACCTCTATCAGTTCAGGAAGAGGAGGCCAGCACCATTACTCAGTCTGACCCAAGCAACCACCAACACAGAGACTGGCACCACACATACTTCAAAGACTAGACTAGAGGTCGATTGGATGCCATAGGTGCCAGATCACAAGAGGGAGAGATTGTATATTAGCTTTGCTGCAGAGAATTCAGGCTAACAAAGAAAGCTAATGGGCATATACAAGGAAATGCCAGGTGCACTGGACTGCCTGCCAGTGAGCTTGTGTGCAATGGCTCAGAGAATGAAGGAGTCCAACTCCAACTTGTGTCAGGGCTTGCATTGAGTATGGAGACCATTCGGTTCAACATGGACCAGTAGTCTGCTCTATTATCATGACTGCTGCAGCCACATTGATGGAGCTACTTGGCTTGGGATCCATTGACGAGAGAGCTTCAAAACATCACTTTACTGTTGCACTCTGTTCTTGCAGAGCTGGAGAATGTTGAAGTATAGGAGTGCTGAGTTGCAGTCCCAGGAGAATGCCTTTCGCTCATTGGAGAGGCATTGTTGACCCTTTTCAGGATGGCATCATGCTTGCACCCTAACCACCACTTTGCCAATGCTCTCGTTGGTGCCACACAACCAGCCGGCCCACAGTGACCTGGCATACTGCCAGATACTGCAGTCTGCAATCAGGATCTCAAGAGCCAGGGCAACTTGAAGACACCCGCTACAGCTATCTGAAGTTTTAGATGAGATTAAGTTTATGGGGCATGTAAACTAGGCGCTGAGCCAGAATTACATTGAAATCATCAAGGTTGTGTGTTAATATGGGCATGAATGAGGGTTTCAACAGCTGATGAGCTAAGGCAAGGGCTGAGTCAAATGATGTTACACAGGCGGACTTAGACAGCCTTGGTGATCGGGCAGCTATGTAATCACTAGTTCATCTCAGGGTCAAATACGACACCAAGGTTACTAAGAGTCTGGTTCAGACCCAGACAGTTGCCAGGAAAGGGATGCAGTCAGTGGCCAATGATTGGAATTTGTGGTGGGGAACGAAGACAATGGGCTGAATTTTGACCCCAGTCGGGGATGGGGGTGGATTGTGCAGGAGCGGGCGGGAGCGAGCGAGGACCCAACTGGCACCCCCGGGTGTGCGCCACCATTTTACATGGGCGGGGCCCAAAGTTGGGGCCTGTGCTCTTTCGTACATGTGCACGAAAGAGCGCAGAAATCTCCCTGAGGCAGTGTGCCTCAGGAAGATTTTTTTAAGTTTAAAATTTTCTAAATAAAGTATTTGAAAACTTTTAAAACATGTCCCCTCACGTGACAGTGTCACATGAGCTGGGACATATCAGTGTCTTTTAAAAAATTTTACTGAATTTTTAAACACTTCATGAAACCTCACCCAGCCCACGGATGAGGCTCAATGAAAAATGTGAAGGCCGCGTGGGCTCTTTGCTTACCTGCCAACCTTAAGGTTGGACAGGCAGCTTATTTAATTGTTTACATTAGTTTTAACAGGCTTTTGACAGTTCGGCAAGCGCGCAGCCGATTTGGCTGCGCACCGCCAAACTGAAAATCTAAACGATACGCGGTGACGTCGCGAGGCCCGCCTGACTTCACCGCTCATCATTTTACGTGTCGGCGAGCAGGCCATGCCCCCTATATTGACAAAGAAATTTCTGCTTATCCAGAACTGGATGTCAGACAAGCAGTGTGACAAATCAGAGACAGCAGAGGGTTCAAGAGCAGAGCATCTGCTCAATTATATTTCTGGCGGCAGCAAAGCTTTTACTGTAGGCCAAGCTGTGCACCAATCATGAGCCAAATTTGAAGGGGATAATCCTTTACATCCAGGAGCTAGACAGAAATCTGATATCATCATTGGAACAAAGGTGGTGCAGTGGACTGGTGCAGAACAAGTGAATCATCACAGCTGCCAGCAATCCCATCACATACCTGTGTGCTGTGCTATAAGTTAGGTACTAAAGTAGTGGAAGCCCTATCTATTGATAAAGATGTCAAGATGGTGATGAAAAGCATGCAAAGTAATGTGGGTGCAGTCCATGGCACATTGACAGCCTCCTCTGCAAAGCAAAGATCCCAGAGGCATTGTTCCTCAGTGAAGTTCAAGTAAAAGAATCGCCCACTGAAGATATGTTCCCAGTATGGCCCCCTCAACAGTGCACTCATCCTCTTTCTGCTCTCAGCTTCTTCTGTTCTCTTTTCTCTTCCAGCAGGCAGCTTAGCAGACTACTGCAATGAAGCTGTTTTGAATGTTACTAAAAACAGTCCAGCAAAAACAAAAATGTAACATTTTTGATACATATTAATAACACGGACAGGTACACAGGACATCATTTCAGAAATATTATAGACAATGAGGAACATAGCAACAGACTTCAGGAAAGCAGACAGGCTTGAATGACCAGACACACAGCAGATGAAATGTAACACAGAAGTATGAAGTGATACATTTTGGAAGAAGGAATGAGCAGAGGAAATATGAACTGGGGTTCATGGAGTTGGGGGTAATATATTAGCATGAATAGGGAATTGGTTAGGCGACCAATTAGCCCAATTAGATAGATGGCTAGCGTATGATTCAGAATAATGCTGACAGCGTGAGTTTCATTCCCATTCTGGCTGAGGTTGACTTGGGACTTGCCTTCTTGTCCTACCCCTGAAAGTGGAAGGCAATAGTAAACTACCACTGATAAAAAATCGTCAAGAAATCTGCTCAGGATGAAACATCAGCAGACAATGAGCTAAGGATATACCTTCAGGTAGAGCACACATGAATAAATGAGGGACTGGCCAACAGACAGGGAGCAAACAGTAGGGATAAATGGGACATTTTCAAATTGGCAGGCCAGTGGCTACTTATAATCTATATTAATGACAGAGACCAAGAGTAATGTACTTAGTTGAAAAGCAGAATACTATAGATACCGGGAAATCAGAAGTAAAAACAGAAAATGCTGGAAATATTAGGCTGGTCAAACAGCATCTGTGGAGGGAGAAACAGAGTTAGCATTTCAGATCGATGACCTTGCATCAAAACTGGGAAAATTTAGAGATATAGGAGGTTGGGGGAGGCAGTGGCATGATCACTGGACTAGTATACCAGGGACCCCAAGTTACTGCTCTGGGGACCCAGGTTCAAATCCCACCACAGCAGATGGTGAAATTTAAATTCAATAAAAAATCTAGATGATGATTGTCATAAAAACCCATCTGGTTCACTAATGTCCTATAAGGAAGGAAATCTGCCACCCTTACCTGGACTAGCCTACATCATTGGAACAGATGCAACAGAGATATGGAGAATGGAATGGAGTCCTTACAGGATATCGGGTGGGAGTCAGTGGGCTTATGATGAATGTGAATTGATAACCTCTCACCAGAAATAGAAACAGAATTGTCAGGTAAGGGAAAGAAAGAGTCAGAGATAGGCAATGTGAAACTTTCCTTGCTGACAATACAAAGCTAGTTGGGAATATAAGTTGTGAGGAGGATACCAAGTGGCTGCAAAAAGACATAAAGAGTGAGCAACAAGATGGAGATGTGTGAGGTTATTCACTTTAGTAGTAAGAAGAATAGTTTTAAAAGGCATGAAACTTATAAATGTTGATGTCCAGAGGAACATGGGTGTGTTCATTCAAGGAACACAAAGTTAGCAAGCAGGTGCAGCAACCATTTGGAAGCATTTTCGCCTTTAATGCAAGGTGATTAGAGTATAAGCATAAGGGTGTCTTGCGATAATTGCACAGGGCTTTGGTGATACAACACCTGGAATACTGTGCCCAGTTTTGTTCTCCGATCCATGGAACGACACACCTGCCTTGGAGGTGATAAAGTGAAGGACACGAAAGCAAAGAAGTTATTGATGCTGCACCTTAACAAAACGCTGGTTAGATCATGGACATCACATTTCAGGAAGGATGTCAAGGCCTTGAAGAAGGTGCAGAGGAGATTTACAAGCATGATATCAGAAATGAGGGTCTTCAGTTATGTAGACAAAGTGGAGAAATTAGAGTTGTTTTTCTTAAAGCAGTGAAGGATAAAGGGAAAATTGATAGGGATGCTCAAAATCATGAAGGCTTTATGATCGAGTAAGGAAGGAGGAACTATTTCCAGTGACAGATGGGCTGGTAATTAAAGGACACAAATTTAAGGTGATTGGCAAAAGAACCAGAGATGACAAAGAGAAATATTCTTTTCAAAACAAACATCATGTGTTGTGATCTGGAAAGTGCTGCCTGAAAGCATGGTGGCAGCAAATTCAATAGTAACATTCAAGAGGAGAATTGGACAAATACTTGAAAAGGAAAAAAATAGAGAGCAAGGGGAAAAGAGGAAAGGAGTGGGATTAATTGGATAATTCTACCAAAGAGCCGGCATAGGCATAATGGGCCAAAAGGCCTCCCTCTGTGCTCTGTGATTCTATGAACTTCTATGCAGTGGGCAATCCTATTCAATAACACTGCTGAAGGATCCCTTCCTGTATGTTACTGTCATGAGTTGCCAAGCGAGTTTACCAAACTGAGGGTCATGCATCACAAAAAGCTTTAGGGGCGGGCAATAAATGCCAACCTAGCCAGCAACGCCCACACCCTGTGAAAGAATAAATTTTAAAAAAACAAGTGTAAGACTCACACTTACACATTTTGATCAGTGTTTAACATAGCAGGGCACGCCTGGTCACCTGAAGAGCATGATCCAATATGATGGGTGGAGTACATCTGGTGCGCTTAGTTGCTAGTTTTACCCCCTTAAAAATGAGTGTGAGGGTGATGAATGTTTGGAATGGAAACCCAGGGAAGGTGATCAAGATTGATGCCACCAGTCATTTGGCAAGAAAATCAAATGAGGAATATGAGTAGTGAACTGTGCATGCTGCTTTTGAATTTTAGGTTAAGTAAGTTGCACTGAATTGCACTTTTCAGGTCTTGTACATTTCTGTCTTCATATGCACTGTTTTAAGGATTATGGTAAACATGGACGACATCCTGGAAGAATTATTTCAAAAAAGTTTAAATTGGCAAAATGTGACTGCCAAAAATGGATACTTCCCTACTGTACAATAATGTCACTATTCAGGACCAATTCAGTGCTGAAGAAGATAAATTACACACTAACAAGGCCTCTTCCCAAGTGGTTCAACAAAATTTTCCACCAAAATCTGACACAGATTAAAGACGCTGAGTAACATTTTTATTTAAATAGTCAGCTTTTTCTTTAAAAGAAACACAATAGCCATTGAGACTACATGGCCACTCCAGTCTTAGGAGCATCAATCTATGTTATAAGCCATCTCCAGGCTTTTTTTCCCTTTTTTTCAGGTGTTCTGATCCTGTAAGTCTATTTTTTTTAGTGAAGATTTATCTGGTTCATCTACTTTTAGAAAGACTTATAAGGATACCTGTAAGTGTGCCTGAATTGCCTATGGATGTACCTGTACAAATGTGTATACATGAAACAGGTAAGAGCCATATTCAAGATAGTTGCACAATATTTTGTTAAAGTCAAAGTAGGCAATAATGTATGTGATTAGATATTTCCTAATTATATATAGGAGAGAATTTTCTTTCCCTCGGGGGTGGGGGGATTGGGCAGGAGCAGGCATGGGCGAGTGTGCAGCTGATCGCCGCCTGTGATCGGCTGGCTGCCACCATTTTGCGTGGACGGGCCAATTAAAGCCCGCCCAGTGTGACATGCTCCCAGAAGCACTGAGCGCTCCCTGTGTGGGTGGAGGGAGGAGGGAGAGTCAGGGCCTGTGCTCTTTCACACATGCATGCGAAAAACTGCAGAAATCTCCCTGAGGCATGGAGTTGCCTCAGGGAAATTAGTGTGATTTTTAAAAATTTTAATAAAAGAAAAAAAAAATTTAAAACATGTCCCCTCACATGAGCTGGGACACGTCAATGAACTTGAATGAAAAAATTATTTAATTTATAAGCCCTTCATGAAACCTCATCCCACCTGTGGATGAGGTTTCATGATAAGTGCGAAGGCTGCCTGGGCTCTTCGCCTGTCCAACAACCTGAAGGTTGGACGGACAGCTCAATTAATTACTTTAATTAGTTTTTAAATGGCCTTAATAAGCATTTGATAGTTCAGCGGGCAGGCAGCTGACTCTGCTGCGCACCCGCCGAACTGAGGATCAGAATGACGCGTGGTGACATTGGGACGCATCATTTTACACCTCGGCGAACCTCGCTCGCCGACCCGAAGATTCTGCCCATAATTTTCTTTAAAGAATTTATTTAAAAAGTCAACATTTTCAAATTATCAGCAAGTAATCACAAATGGAACACAATCTTTTTAAATCAGGGATTACATATATGTAAATATGACAACCTCATTGCTATCCCAGTGCATCTACTGAACTATGCTAACAATTCCACAATGGATATCATAAAATTACAATAGCAATCCTTTGTAGGTATTTATCATTAAAATAAACAAATTTCCTTTACTCATGAGGCTCAGTGTCAATTTTTGTTCTAAAAGAATGATTTTATGTAATAACACTTCTAGTGGACAAATTTCCTCCCAAATCCATAAAAATGATTCTTAGGAATTTCAATATTCCTAAATTTGGGTTTTTTGCCACCAACTTTCTTCCATCTACAACACTGATCTATGGTTATCAATGGGAGAAATGTTTTGTCTCTTTGGCCTTTTTGTTAACACCAGATATCTAATAAATCCCGATTTACCTTTCATGTCTTCCACCATGTCTTCCTTTTTCCTGAACCAGGGATTCCCCACCACTGTGGTTGACAGGGCTTCAATTGTGTCTGACCCATTTCTCGCACTTCTGCCCTCTCCCTTCGCCTCCCTCCCAGAACTATGACAGAGTGCCCCATATCCACACCAGCCTCTATATTCAAAGGATCATCCTCTGCAATTTCTGCCATGTCCAGCATGATGCCACCATCTTCTGCTCCCCTGTCAGCATTTCAAAAATACCAATTCCTCTGTCCATGGTCCATTCCTCTATCACCCCGAAAAATCCATCCCCTTCTTAAGGCACCATGCTATGCAATCGCAAGAGGTGTAACAACTGTCCCTTTACCTCCTCCCTCCACACTGTCCAAGGCCCCAAACACACCTTCCAGTTGAAGCAGCAATTCAATTGTACTTCTTTCAATTTGATATGCTGTATTTGCTGCACACAATGAGATTTCCTCTATATTGGTGAGACCAAACACAGGCTGGGTGAACACTTTGCGGAGCCTCTCTACTCAGTCCGTAAGCATGACCCCAACCCTACAGACACTTGCTATTTCAATTCACCATGCAATGCAATGTTCCAGTGAAGCCTCACACAAGCTGGAGGAACAGCACCTCAGCTTTTGATTAGGCACTTTACAGCCTTCTAGATTTAGCATCAATTTCAACAACTTCTGACCACTAAATCTGTCCTCCATTGTGATTCTTCTCCCCCTCAACCCACAAGTGCCAGTTTTCTTGTTTTCATATTTTTACTTTCAGACAGGGCTGACCTTTATTTGGCTATTAACCCCTACTCTGGACCAAATCTTTGTTTCTTTACTACCGTCATTACCACTCCTTTTAACATTTTGTTCTATGACATCTTTGGTATTTAATCTCTCCCTGCCCTCTAACCTATCCTTGAACTTCCTTTTGTTCCATTTGACACCCTCCCCCCTTTTTCAACAGTATAAGCCCCATCACATTTCTACCTTTCTTCAGTTCCGAAAAAAGTCATATTGGACTCAAAACATTAACTTTGTTTCTCTCCCCATAGATGCTGTCAGACCTGCCGAGTTTTTCCAGCACTTTCTGTTTTCATTACTTCTCATGATACAGGTTACACATTTCTTCCACAGCTTAGCAGATGGAACAAGAATTTTGTGCATCACTCACAGGAAGGGTCCATGTTTGATGCATATTTTGAAACCCAGCGCCAATATCATTCAGAGACAGAAAGTTTAATCAGCTGAAATAGAACCAGAACAGATGCTACCAAACCAGAACCATGCAACAATTTACAGAAGGAAAACTGTACCATAAACCTCATTTTACAGCCAGAATCTCATGGATCTTAAGCTTCCATGCTGTTCCTCAGTCAAGATTGTAGCTGCCATTGGCAGGGATAAGGAAAAGTTAATGACATATTAAAACCAAAACTATATATTCACAGCTCAGTGCAGGATGGTACACAGGAAAATCTGAAAGGGGCAGTCTCACTGGGTGACTCACCCTGCATGATACTAGTTACACAGAAGTTGAATTATTCTCAAAGGGGAAAAAACATCATCTGCTAATGATAATAAGTCAATGCCAACACATCTGTCTTATTCTCCAAGTCACTCACCATCCTGACTTGGAAATATATCACCGTTCCTTCACTGTCAGTGGGCCAAAATCCTGGAACTCCCTTCCTAACAGCACTGCGGGTGTACCTACACCACATGGGCTGCAGTGGTTCAAGAAGGCAGCTCACCACCACCCTCTCATGGGCAACTAAGGATGGGCAATAAATGCTGGCCCAGCCAGCGAAGCCCACATCCCATGGAATCAATAAAAAAATTCTAGGGTTGCATTGAGGAATAAGCAGTTAACACCACTGACAGCTTTTCGCTCCTCTTCCAGCGGCAGGACATGCAATGGTGGTAATGTTACTGGTCTAGTAATCCAGAGGCCCAAGCAAATGTTCTGCAGATAGGGGTTCAAATCCCACCATGGCAGCTGGTGGAATTTAAACCCAATTAATAAATCTGGAATATAAAGCTAGTCTCAGTAATGGTGAAAATGGAACTATTGCTGATTATTGTAACATTCACTAATGTCCTTTAGGAAAGGAAATCTACTGTCCTTACCCGGTCTGGTCTACATGTGACTCCAGATCCACAGCAATATTGCCGACTCTTAACAAGGGCAATTAGGATGGGCAACAAATGCTGGGGGATCTTGCCAGCAATGCCCACATCTTATGAAATAAAGAAACAAAATATAGCTTACTGTAATGGGGAGAATCTCTCTGTCACCAGTAGCTTTCGTAGCTGCTCACATCAAAAATGGAATTAGGTTTATCATTTTGGATTTCTATGATAGCATCTATAAATAAGAGAGAGATGAAATCCCTATCTTGTGAATCAACTAAAATTACTTAAAATAATGGGCCAAATTTCATAGCCATGGTATATAAGTTATAAAATATCTTTGTAGCAGATATAAAGAGGTGCTTCATTATGATGATGCCACCTCATTTAATACATCTCACATGAGCTGCTACTTACTTTTCTCCAGGAGCATGCAACTGCCACCTTGAAGCATTCTCCTGTGGAGTCTAACAGAACACTGCAGCATTTAACAGAGGATGTGTATGTGTCTGCATATGTATGACTCAATAAGAACAATAAAGGCAAAATCCACACTAAAAACTTTTAAGAATTATAGGATGGTGGAAAATTGATGACTGTAAAATATCACCAGGAAATTTGTGATTGGTACATGCTATCTGGGAAGTATGATTGCACATGTAGCCAGAACAGCTATAATCATAGAATCAGTTTCAAAGTCATACACAATGTTGGCTGCTAACCTGCCTACCTACTTTCCACTTACTTTCTGAACTGCACCTGTTTTGCTTTCTTCCAGCCTGTCTCTGCTTTAAACGCCCCAAGATCCCAGTGCTTATTCCCTGGAGCCTCTTACTCCTAATGGCCTTCGGATCATTCCTGCTACGCAATCCCTGTGCCAGTTAAAACTATTTTGAAAAGAAAGCTCAGCCGTTGTTTTGAATAATTTCTTTAATTTTATAAGATACTAAACACCAATTAGAGAAGAAAAACATCTCCCACTTTGCTGCTGATGGAGGGTTCACAATTTTATAAGGGCTGAAACAGTATAGCATGTCAGACAACATGTGTTTAGCTGTGAAAGTGAAATCTGCTTTGTCCCTTTAAGGGCATTCAGCAGACTAATTACTGTGTCTTACTAAGGATAATTAGAAACTAATTGTCCTTGGGCAAACAACACTGCAAACACTGACCATCAGCATGATTTGCTGACAGTTAACAACACTGAGGCTTTTCACATTAACTATTACATCTAGGGAATAAACAATTAAAGAGGTTTTCTTTTTTAAACTGCTAATGCATTCACCAATTCAGAGATCTGGAGATGATTTGCTCCCAGCCACTCTGCAACTGGATAGAGAAAGGTCATATAAAAGGCAGTTGCAGTGCAGCTCAGCTGACACACTTTTCTCTCCTTCTATTCTTCCAGTAAACTGCTTTGCTTGTGGTCATCACAGTTCTTCCTTGCTGTGCTAAACCGTCAGCATGAATATGCAACCACCTCCAATCACTACCTGATGGACTGCTGTATTCCTAGCCAACTTATCAAAAAACCTTCCATCTTAGATCCTGTGCCATTGAACATATGGGGGTTTGGGGGAGGGGGTGGTGGGTGGCATTGGAATAAAACAACGAAAATGAAAAAGGCAGAGCTAGCAAAGAGCTTGAAAAAGCTTCGGGTTGGATTTTCACAGAATCAGGGAGATTCCGCAGGCATTTAAAAATAACAGCTGGGACTCGATTCGCGGATTCCCAAATTCTAACAAGGCCTTTTAAGAGTGTTGGCTGGTATGGGTCGCGATCCGCACCCTGCAATTCTGACTTGGCCAGCTCCATTATAGGGATAGGCATGTCCTTGCCTTTCACAATTTTCTTGGAGTCGAGCCAGCTTTTCAAAGAGTCAAGGTTCACGGCATCTCAGGGGTGTCTGCGTAACAGAGTCCTTTGAAAGGCAAATTCAAAAGGTCCTCTTCATGTCCTCCAAGCCAAGGTCTGCCCCCCCCCCCCCCCAAACAACCTGTATGCCCCTCATTTTTAAAAAAATTCTTTCATGGGATGCAGGTGTCGCTGGCTAGGCCGGCATTTATCACCCATCCCTAATTGCCCTTGAGAAGGTGGTGGTGAGCTGCTTTCTTGAACCACTGCAGTCCGTGTGGTGTAGGTACAGCCACAGTGCTATTAGGGGGGGAGTTCCAGGGTTTTGGCCAAGCAACAGTGAAGAAACTGCGATATATTTCCAAGTCAGGATGGTGAGTGGCTTGGAGGGGAACTTCCAGGAGGTGGTGTTCCCATGTATCTACTGCCCTTGTCCTTCTAGATGGTAGTGGTCGTGTGTTTGGAAGGTGCTGTCGAAGGGACTTTGGTAAATCCCTGCAATACATCTTGTAGATGGTAGACACTGCTGCCACTGTGCGTTAATGGTGGAGGGAATGAATGTTTGTGGATGGGGTGTCAATCAAGCGGACTGCTTTGTCCTGGATGATGTCAAGCTTCCCGAGTGTTGTTGGAGCTGTACTCATCCAGGCAATTGGAGAGTATTCCATCACACTCCTGACTTGTGATGGATGCGCCGCCACAGCAAGCCATGGCACTTCCATGCCCATTCACCCACTATACACTGATAGAGTCAATGAACTGTATGTTGATAGCTGGATGTGTAAAAAAAACTTCTTAAAAAACAATGCTACACTGACAACTTTTCATTTTCTAAAATAAGCCTCGGCCGGAATTCTCCAGCCCCTCATGCCAGTGGGACCTTCTAGACCCGCCGCAGGGTTGGCAGGGGTAGGTGGGTGCTGCAAAATACCAGCCTCCTTTTTACATACTGGCCAATAAAAGTGACAATCATCCAAACCCTTTAAAGTATCAATGGCAGAAATTGCAAATACTTAAAAGCACTTTACCTTGTGTAAATAAACATTGTGCAACTGACAGCAGAGATCAGAGAGCCAGAGCTGTCAACCCAGCAATGTTATCCTTAGAATTCAGGTGGTTTACTACTCTTATGGGTGCCATGGCTCTTAGCCCGTACATACTGAGGATTGGATAAGAGCTCAGAGATCCATTATCTTGAAACTTCTGCAGCGATCATTCCCTGTGCACAATTTGTGTCAGTAGACATGTGCTAACCAATTTCACCCACTCCCCCATATATCTCTCTGACATTCAGGGTGAATGAGTCAAAGATTCACTATTTGTCATATTGAATTGAAAATTGCAAAGCTTGCTTAAGATGCAAAGAACTTGTGATTTTCCCTCTCAAATATTCACACACTAAAACATATCAGCACAAATCCTGTCTCTGGATCATCAGAGACCGGATGTGTGACCCAAGATGCACGTTGAGATCCTCTGGAAGTCCTGACACACTGACCTATGTGGGAATTACACGGGAAGTTTCAAATCCCGATGTGTAATTCTCCTGCTCTCTGAGACCCTTTAAGTCTCTAACTCCAAGTTAGAATTGGAGACTTGGGACACTTTTGCAATATTTATCTCAATAGTCACCCGAGAAATGTAAGATAGAATAAAACAAGTCTACCTCTTCGGTAGCTACACAACTGATACCCTCAACACCCCAACACTCCCCTCAGCCACTGATTACCCCCACAATCTCCCAACTATCTCCAACCACACCCTCCAATCCCCTGACTACTCCATGACCACCCCCACCCCAACACTCTCCTCGGCCACTGATTACCCCCACAATCTCCCAACCATCTCCAACCGCACCCTCCAATCCCCCTGACTACTCCATGACCACCCCTCCCAACCCCTTTGACTATCCCCTCACCTGACTATGTCCTCAAGCGCCTGACTACGCACCTGACCCTCTCCCAACTACCCCCTCTGAGCGCACTAACCCCTCAAACCACCTGACTACCCCCTCCGACCTCACTAGCCCCCAGCCTGACTATCCCTCCTGATCCAGCCCAACTAACCCCCCAAACCCACATGCCCACTCACCCACTCGCCATCCTACCCACCTGCCATCCTAACATCATCCATCCTACCCACTTACTTCAGCCACTCACCCTACCCATTCACTCATTCATCCATTCACTAATGTTCACACTGGACCTTTAAACTTGCTATATGGCAGCTCGTGCCATAAAAAGGGAGCGTGTCCTGTCTTCTCTCCAAAGCTACAGCACACGACTGAGCTCCTCGATGGATGCTGTACTCCACACATCTGGGAAAGCTGGGCTTTGAAGACCAAGCAAGAAATAGAGCAGCAGCAGGTCGGATCAATGTTCAAGCAGAGAGGCAATCCGAAGATGACTGCTGCCCTTTGGAAGATCCAGACCAGTGTTGGTTTTTCCTTCCATAATGTACTTGTAGTGTTTGCATGAATTGCAAATCCAATCCTTATAAAAAAATCTTGCCTCTTTCTCACTTGATTACATGATTATGAAAGATATTTTTTCCTTTCTCTTTCTCGCATAATTTAACACTGCCCAGAGAAGTTAGTGTTTGCTGCCAGTGACTAATGCCTGAACAGGTTGCCACTCAAAATTTTTTCTTTATTTGTTCATGGAGCGTGGGCATCGCTGACTAGGCTAGCATTTATTGCCAATCTCTAATTTCCCTTGTTCTGAGGGTATTTCTTTAAGAGTCAATCACATTGCTATGGGTCTGGAATCACATGTTGGCTTGGCCAGGCCAGGGAAGGGGGGCAGATTTCCTTCTCTAAAGGACATTAGTGAACCAGATGGGTTTTTATGACAATCGGCAATGGTTTTGTGGTCATCATCAGACTTCTAATTCCAGATTTTTATTGAATTCAAATTTCACCATCTGCCATGGCGGGATTTGAACCCAGGTCTCCAGAGCATTACCCTGAGTGTCTGGAATACTAGTCCAGTGAAAAGTTAATTTTTGCTGCTAATGACCAATGGCAGAACATTAGTCATAGTCATTCTATTTAGTCTGTGCTTGAATGATCAATTTGAGCCAAAAGGGGACTGGGTAGGGTGGTAGGTCGGGTGGTTGAATGGGTAGGTGGGTCAGGGGTTAGACAGGTCTGGAAGGTTGGTCAGAATATAGGTTTCAGTAGCAAATGGCTACCATTAAGTTCATTTCCATCACAAGTTCTATTTATATACAATTAATATGCTACAGGCTGTCTCCCAGTAAAACAGGGCCTATTTTATCTCAAAGCACCAAAGTTGCCAAAGGGCCATGAAAACTTCAAACTTGGACTGAAAGACAAGATACAAGACTGTAGATGTGCTAACACAGCTAACTTTCCACCTCGCTTATCTCAGAAGTACTAGAAATGAGCCATGTCTGGCGTCACTCTAGGTACAAATGAACATAGGGCTCAAATCAATCATTTTTCTATGGTGTTATATCAAATTTTGAAAGCAGAATTACTGCCACAGGCCTATGACTGACAGCATAATTCAAATGATCAACTTATTCCCTGTAACTTAATCCTCAAAGGTGGCTTCCTTTGTAATTGCTGCTCAGAGTTTAAATGATAGGTTAACAAATTTCCTTTAGCTGCTTAAAAAAAATCACTGCAGAGTTTCACAAAGTGGCAATTGCCATTTTCAGAATGTAACAATAGGAGGAACTTTATAATCACCCTTTCTATTTGTACAAAGAGAAAAGAATCGCAGCATTCTTCTCCATTTAACCACAATGGGAAGAACTGAGCTGCAGTGAGCAATGGATAAACAATGCCAAGAGAATGCTTTTAAAATGCTAAAAGAAAAATCAAAAATGTGATGAGAATAGACAACATAGATACATGGAAGTGTTTACATGGATCGTTCAGAATGATTAAAACAACTATTTCTCAGACAAGAGATTTAAATACAGTTCAGTAAACAGAGAATATAGATTGCACCCCCACCCCCATCCCCCCAGCCTCCAGAGAAGGCCCTGATTTCAGCCATAAAGTCTAAGAAAATCAATGAAAAACTGAAGCACCTCCTAAGAGGGAAGGGGAAAAAATGGAAGGTAATTCATCAACACATTTTATGCCATTCGTAGCATCTAATGTTAGAGATGTAGGAGAAACTTCCCTCAAGAGGGATAGGGCTGGTAACGATTTGAGATTTTTTATTTCTTTTTATTCACAGAAGGATATTTGAATTCAGTTATATTTAATTATGTTTTAGAAACAAGTGAATTTGCACAAGATTTGTCTTTATACATAAATGTCCACAGGCTGCAGGCAATGAATGAATGTATTACAGCCAGTCTTTGCAGTTAGAATATGTGCCAAAAGCAAGTCAGCCAGCTCACAAAAGGCCCAGGGCACATGGGCAATTATTCTCCCAAAACGGGGAAAAACACACGCACAAAGCTGACTGAAGTCAATGCAATTTGCTTTGATCTTTACCCTTTGCATTCATTTGCTGCCTGTGAAATAAAATCAGCTTAACAACCTGTATCTCGGTCTGCCTTTGAAAAGATTGGGAAAGTGCTCATCAGGGCACATGCAAAAAATGTACTATGCCATTCAGACCACAAGCAGCCTATTGTTACACAGCCAGCTTGTGCTATCAGATAACTATATTTGGGCAGTACAAACGACATTTTGGACATTCCTAAATGGAAGACTAATTACAGGAGCAACTATACCAGGGAGAACATCTAAGGCAGGCCTGAAAATGTGACAGAATTCTTTTCAAAAGGTAATGGGTGGAATTTTTTGAGCCCGCTGGGGGTGGGCATGATAGTTGGCATGCGCAGAAAATATGTCGGGACCCAGTTTACGATGGCTTGAAGGCAGGTCGCGATCTTCCGTTCAGCCCGCCAATGGCAGGCTGCGTTTTCCACCATCGGTCAACGGGGAGCTAATTGCAATACATTAGCATATAATTAAAATGGCATCCCACCAAGCTCTTGGAACGCCGCTGTATCGTCTGTCCAACGTGTTTCACAACAGCACGCAGGCAAAGTGCACGTGGCGGTCTTACTTTGAGGGAACTGAGGTGAGTGAGCAGCAGCGTTCTCCACAGCTCGCTCGCCCGTGGATGACGGTGGGGGGAATTGCGGGGGAAACTAGTGCCTGGGCCCGCGGGCGACTGCTGAGGGGTATTGGGGGGGTGTCTGGGGGCAAGTGCTGGCCAGCCTCGGAGGTGATTGCATTAAATGCTGCCCTGGCACCGCATCCCGTGCATAGGTAATGGAGGTGGGAGGTCAGGGTAAGTGAGGGAAGTGGCCACACACTTGTATAAACTGACCATGCCTCTGCAACTAAGACAGATCAGGCGCAGTCACAGTAATATGATTGGAGTCAGGCTTCTAGCCTGCCCACCCATGCAAGCAATGCGGAGGCACCAAAGGGCCACCAAGCAATCCATATTTTACCCCCGCTCCCGCCATGCACCCCCACCACCACCATCCCCCCAGCACAGACTTCGAGTCCGCCGCCAATTTACTGGACTGCGGAACAGTTGGACTGCACACGTTGTACAATCTCCTCGCCAACGCTGGCCATGAAGCCGTCACTGCTGGAGGCACTCACAGCCCTTTGCAATCTCAGCATCCTGGGTTGGACCAGTGTCCCCTATTTTGCAGGTTGACAGGGCAGCCATTCAGTGCACTCATCTCTGGCCATCCGAGGGGTGACCAGCACTCTCCGGGAAGCATTAAGAGGCGGACACACAGGGCCAGGAAAGGTGCTAAGTACAGCCATGATAACCACGTCGCTCTCTCTCTCTTTCATGCTGCAGGAGGACCATGTCAGGATCATGGATCCTGGTGACCAAGCTGTATGCCCATTGGCCCACAGAGACTGTAGAGGAATGAGGAGAGAGTGACTGAGGCACCTGGCTGCGCAGAGGCAGGAGCAGCAACCTCATGAAGAAGGGGCAGCAGGGGCTCCCACTCAGTGAGCCGTTGCTGGTCTGCGCCTAGCAACACCCAGGGTCCTTAGACGCTGCCTGCCATTCCTGCAGATGACTGAGAACCAGTGTCGCCGACGACTGCGCATGTCTAGGGACCTGGTGGCTCACATCTGCTACTTACTGCAGGAATTTGTGCTAAGGGGGCATGGAGGGCATCCACTGCCAGTTTCTGTGAAAGTGACCGTGGTGCTCAATTTCTACGCCAGTGGCTCCTTTTAGGGCTTCACAGGTGACCTCTGTGGGAATTCACAATCCACCACCCACAAATGCATCTATGAGGTCACGGATGCCATCTTCTCCACGGCACACAACTTTGTGCATTTCACCTGGGACCGGGACAGCTAGGATGCAAGGGCCGTTTGATTTGCCCTGATTCTACAGATGCAGGGTGCGGTTGACTGCACTCATGCGGCACTCAAGTCTCCGTCACTACACTCGGTGGACTTCATCAACTGCAAGAGCTTCGACTCACTGACAGTGCAGCTGGTATGCCATCAGAAACGCATCCTGCAGGTATGCACATGGGTTTCCAGGGGGTGTGTGTAACGCCTACATCCTGAGTCGCTCGCAGATCCCTATAGTCTTCCAGCGTCCGTAGAGGTTGCAGGGTTGGCTCCTTGGGGACAAGGGCTACCCACAGAGAACATGGCTGATGACCCGTGCGGCGGCCTCAGACTGCAGCAGAGTGATGCTATAAACGAGGCTCATGCTGCAACTCCCAACTTGGTAGAACAAACCATCGGGATGCTGAAGATGTGGTTCCGGTGCCTGGGCCGATCTAGTGGAGCCCTGCAATATAGTCCACAGAGGGTGTCACATATCGTCGTTGTATGCTGCACCCTCTACAACCTGGTGCTGCAACAGAGTGAGGAGCTGGCTGAGGAGGAAGTGGAGGAGCTGCACGTCTCCTCCGATGAGGAGGATGCCGATGGGGATGAGGGTGAGGAGGTCCTCAGTGGTGAAGACGACGTGGATGAGACTCTTGCACTGGCTAGACGAGGCAGGTGCACTCAGGAGGGCCTCATAGCTGCCAGGTTTGTGAAGGATGATGACGACATGCAGTGAGGTGTCCCCATAGATCCTCACATCGCAGTTGTGAACATTTGACTCCAGACTGGCTTATCGCAGCGTCAATGCCCTCTGCGAAAATGCTTCTGTCATGGAGATGCAGTGGAGGCCCTAATAGGCACAGGAGGATGATGACAACATGCAGTGAGGACACTCCATAGATCTTCACATAGCCTCTGAGAACGTCTGACTCCTCTCTGGCCAAGGGCAGCTCGCTTGCGCTCCATCATCAGGGCCATCTCAGGAATGCAGCCATGAAACTTTAGATGCATCTGATGCTGTGCCCATCTTCTGCACCTCAGCCCTTCAGGAGCTGGTGCACAGCATCACTGGTCGCAGATGCTGGTGTGATGGGGGCCAATCCCACCTTAAAAGGTGCCTTAGAGCACACAGAGAGTATGAGAGAACTCTGTGGTGCCTGCCCACTACATTCTGACAGCAATGACCAGTACTGCCAAGATGCAGGTATCTGTAATGTTTCCAGGGGCTGTGAGGTTGGACCATCATTGTGGTCTGAAGGCTACACAGAGCACAGGGAAAAGGCCCTGGACTGAGACACCTGCCTTTTATCTTGCACAGAAAGGTTTCACATCTGAGTGACAAGAACACTGCTCATCAGGACAAGGAGCCATAGGCAGGGTGAAATTTTTAAGAGTTTATTGACAATATTGAACAATTTGTACAAGTGATCAACACCTGTGGCCAGGCTGTGCAAATACTTTTACCTAACTTTCCTATCGCTGCCGCTACATCTTGGTGCTCCCTGGACATCTACAGCAGAGGTGGAGGCAGCCTGCAGACTCGACGCCCGGTCTGTGATGACTTTGGCGGGCATCCTCTGGAGAGTCAAGACATGGAGGGCCCCGGCCTGTTTTCGGGGTCCTGCTGTGCGGCAATGGCTCCCTCCTCGGCCTGTGAAGCTGAATCTGCGGAGGTCACAGGAAGAGGGGAGTCAGATGGGCCGCTCACCCCCAGAGTCACCTGGGTGGATGGTCCCGGAGCGTGCACCTGCTGACCCTCCTCCCTGTGGGTACCCTGGCTGACTATGTGAGTGGAAGGGGTAGCTGGAGTGAGGTCAAGCTGCCCAGCATCCCTCTCGCTTACACACTGTTGGAGGCCAACTATGGCATCAGCAACAGAGTTAAACCCACCTAGCACTGCAGGAATTATGTCCTGGAACCAAGGTCTCCATGGCAGCTGCCATCCTGCCAGCGTTGACCTCAGTGCGTTGCAATGCCAGCGCTATCACCTCAGACTGAAGGCAGACGGACTCTTCCATTGTGCCTTGCAACCTGAGGAGTGCAGCAGACATCCCTTCTTGATGTTCCTGAGCTTGCCTTTGCAGCTCCAGCAACTGTGACACGACTGAGTCCAGAGGCTCATCAGCTGACTCGGACTCAGCAATGTTTTGGCCTCCAGCAATCCTCCAGGTGCCGGGGACCTGAGCAGTCCTTGCCTCCGTGTGCTGTGATCAGAAAGTGCAATGAGCTCACCAGATTGTGATCCCGAGGCTACTCTAAAGCTAGGTCCCACCAAGGTGTGCGTCTCTGCACTGGTGGGGGGTGTGGGTGTGAGCGCTGTGACGGGGCTTCAAGGAGGCTGCCTCCAGATTCCTCTTCACAGGTTTCTTCGGGGCTCAGTTGGAGGCCCTGGGTCATGGACTCTTGTTGGCTGTTTGTCAGATGTGCCTGAAGAAGCAAGAGGAGATAATTAGTGCACGGCAGTGGCCTGTGGAACAGGAAACATCACTCACAGCATGGCTGTCTAATCGATGTTGCACTGCTGGATCCTCACTTGGTAAAGTAGCGCCGACCTCACCGTCAGCCCAGGTCCGGTACAGACTCTTGCCGGCTAGCTGGATGGCTCTGTTTACGATTTCTGTCAGAACTTTGATTTCCAGCATCCTTCCTCCTATCTGGAACCTTTCCCTCCTGTTGTGAGCCAGTTTGTCCCGCATCGATAGAGGTGGGGAGAGTGTATCAGGACACCTGCCGGGCCAGATGATAAGTATGTCTGGCCTGTGTGGGTGGTGAGTGGTCCCATGGATGGGGTGAGGACAATGACGCTGTGTGTGAAAGAGTTAGTGGTGATGTGTCTTGCACTGGCAGTGAGTGAGGGCCCTATGGATGAGTGATGGGTTTGCGAGTGTAAGAGTTGGGAGTGATGAAAAGAGTAACTTACGCTGGCGGAACGGAGGAGATCATTGATCCTTTTGCGGCACTGGGTGGCTGTCCTCCTCTGCAGGGCGTTCACGTTGACCACCGCTGCCACCGCCTCCCAAGCTGGGTTGATGACTTTGCTGCCCATCCTGCAGCCAGAGCAGGGGTACAGCAAATCTCATCGGGCCTCCACGGCATCCAACAGTCATTCGAGGGACCCGTCGTTGAAGCGGGGGGGCTGCAGTCTTTTTGCCTTTGCTCGTCATGTCTCCCAGGCAGCGGTGGTGAGCTGCTGGCGATGAGCACTTTGCTGGCGGCTGCCTTATAAAGATGGCGGCCGCCTTATAAAAATGGCGGCCGGCATGATGCAACAGCGGGGTGATAGCGAGCAGATAAATGAGAGCCCACCCACCATGGAAGCGGTGTATTTTGTGGGAGTGAATATATAATGAGATGGTTTCGGGAAGACATGGCATGAAAACCAGCCATTTTCATCCGCTGGTAAGACTCCATTTTATTCGCCTGCTACTTCCCTTGGTGCAATTCTGGGAAAATTCCACCCAATGTAAACTCTTAACACACTCATCAATAGACACTAGATTTAGGCACTTATATACCAAGCATCAAGTCTGTTCAGTCCTTTAGAAACACTTAAGAGGAGGTATTCCTGAGTCTGTGCATAGGTATGCTGGGTTCCCTGGATACATGAAATATTTGAAGAAAACAAACGGTTAGAAATGCATTTGTTCAAATGGAAATAAATCTAGCTGTTCCTTTTATAAGTTTGGACTTCACCCTGCCTGATTTTTGTGCACTCACTGTACCCAGGATCCAGCTACATATCCAGGAACATCTTACTTTTTTTCAATTTCAAATCTGTCCCAACAGTTTCCTCTTATCCAACTAAACCTGAATTATTATATTTTTAAAAAGCGAAATAAAAATGCCAATTTTTTCTAAGCACACAACTGTTAAAACATAAGTTAACAGCATCCTGCTGCACAGATCCAGAAACTATCGATCAGGAACATTTATATTTTCGATCCCCTGTCAACACTGCTCCACAACTTTGGAAACGATCTGAAGGAGTGACTATATTTCATAGTGTTGTGGAGGTAGAAAATAAATGTCAAGAGTGACTTAATCCATACAGCAATCATCTTTTATTTCAAAAAAACGAAATTTGGTTCATCTGGAGCATGGTGGTATTTGAAGTATTTACAGAACATTTCGAAATGATTTTTAAATGCTCTATTATTGCACTGAAGACACAAACACACTGTAGCTGAGAAGTTTCACATCAAATGCCTGAATCCAACCGACACATTTGGAGATAGCATTCCAGCTGCAGGATTGCAAGTAATATTCCGCTAAGCAATGCAGCAGACTGGAGGATACCACGCAGACCTTGTTCTGTGATAAATAAAGCACATGCGTGACTATGTAAAGAACTATAAAAGGGGCCATACACCCAAAAAAAAACTGGTTGCACACACCAAAATTTTAAAAGGAATATTGCTAGCAAGCCACCAAGACAATTCTGTAAAGTGGACAGAATAATCGCAGTTGAGAATTGAATATGGAAAAATGCAAACTACTTCAAATAGGAAGGAAAAATTAGCAATGCACTTGGAGTCATTATAAAGTTTTTGCAGCACAGGAGAACATTTAGTTCATCAATTCCATGAATGGGCTTCATGAATGATGTTTCATTGTCTTAGGATAAAGTTGTTAAAGTTACAGTTCTTGTTAGCTCAACAGTCATGTGCTGCACAGAAGGAGGCAATTCAGCCCATTGAGTCCACGCCAGCTCCCCGTGGAGCAATTCAATCAGTCCCATGCCCCTATTCAATCCCCATAGCCCTGCATGTTTATTTTCTTCAAGTGCCCGTCCAATTTCCTTTTGAAATCATTGATTGTTTCCACTTTCACCATCCTCATGGGCAGTGAGCTCCAGGTCATTACCACTCTCTGCGTAAAAAAGTTCTTCCTTACATTTCCCTTACATCTCTTGCCCAAAATCCTAAATCTGTTACCTGGCCCTTGTACTATCAGATAATGAGAAGAGATTTTCTTTGTCTACCTTATCTAAGACAGTCATGATTCTGTACACCTCTTTCAAATCTCCCTCAATTCCCTTTACTCCAAGGAGAACAGCCCCTGCCTTTCCAATCAAAACTTGTAACTAAAATGCCCCTCTCTGAAACCATTCTGGGAAATCTCCTTTGCACCCTTACAAGGACCTTTACATCTTTCTTAAAGTGCACTGACCCGAACTGGATGCAAAACTCTGGTTGGGTATTTGCAGAACTTTACAAAAGTTCAGCATAAATTCCCTACATTTGTACTCAACTCCTCTATTTATGAAGCCCAAGATCCCATATACTTTGCTAACCATTCTTTCAAATGTGTTCACCTCATATAGAACAGCAATGAGTAAAACTAATTGAATTTGAATGATACAGTGAAAACAATCCCAGTTATGAAGAAAGACTGTCCAACCTTGAACTGAGGGATCTGAAAGATGATCTTACAGTGACGTTGTAAACAATTAGCAATAGCAAATCTTGTAAAATATTTGAAGCTGAATTGCCAGGTTCAGATAAGTGATCACAAGTTCAACATAGTTTTTTTTTATTAATTCATGAGATGTGGGGCTTCGCTGGCTGGACCAGCACTTATTGCCCATCCTTAGTTGCCCTTGAGGAGGCGGTGGTGAGCTGCCTGGCAAATCTAACACAGATATCAGGCAGTTCATATAATGAGTGACCAACACATAGAATGGACATTTAGGGCACAGTGAAGAATAAAACTCTGAAATCATTTAAGAAACAATTAGGTTGTTCACTGTGGGGGAGACAGGTGGGTGTGTGGTAGAGAGAGGATTTGGAGCCTTTCTTTATAAATGAATGTAGGCAGAATAGCCTTCCTCATGTCCAGTTGGTGATCCTTGGAAACTCCAACCACAGAGAACAGTTAATAATGTATTCTGGAAATTAGAGGCTTTTCTTCTTTTATGATTTCAATCTGTTTGAGTTTCCCCTTCCCCTAACTGGTTATCATCTTATCCATGCAATTTTTATGTTGAATTAAAAACTGATGATTTTGGTATTGAAGACAGCCTTTGCCAAGTGAAGAATACCAGTACATTTTGTCCAAGTGAGTTTTAACGGGGAGACACTTTGATATGTACATGATGTTCTGTTAAAGAACCACAATTATCTTTATGTAATTATAATATGATAAAAGTATTATTTCTTTCTTCAAAAACAGACACAAAGAATGGTCATTTAATTCACGACTTTGCCTAAGTACCGCTTCAGTGAACAATATGACCACAGCTCATTAGCCTTATGTCAAACATTGATATATTGCCTTTCATCATCTAATAAAGCAACCCAAGACACCTTACAAGAGGAACTGTGAAAACCAAGTTAAACTTGGGGCATTTCTAACCCTCCCAAATAATCCTGGAGCATTAAGAGGATTTAGTCAGAGAGAAGGAGAACCAATACAATTCGAGAATTAGGCAATCAGGTTTGCAGCCGTGCCTGTTAAATTTGAGATTGTGGAGATCACTAATGTATCATAGGGAGCAGTGAGCATAAATTGTCCATGACATGGCGTAGCTGAGTTTTTGAAGAGTAATGCAGGGCAGTCATTAAGTGCATCAACGAAAGGTGCCATTTCAGTGAGAAGCAAATTAGGAGTTAGAGAGAACATTAGTGAATAATTTAGGTGTTCTTATCCCTCATACTTGCAAAAGTTAAAAACAAAATGCAAACTTTTTTCTAATCTCTGACCCATGATCAAGGCTTCTGATAAACATAGAAATGTTGGAGGTGGTCAAAGGGATGTAGAGTGAGAGAGTTGAAGAAGTTGTCAGAAATAGCTTTTCCCATAACCTAAAAGTTATCGTTCTGTGTGATTTTAGGAGTTGAAGGGATAGCCAAGGATGTGAATTGGAGAGTAAATGTGCAGAAAAAGATGTAACGAGGAAAGGATTGTGCATATAAGATCAGGTCGTGCCTCGGTGAATATAAAACTGATGGACGGGAAGCAGATCTTCATAGAAGTTAGTGAGGAGAACAGAGACAATGGGCTGACTTTTCCGTGCCCGGGCAGGGGTGGGGGGGGGGGGTGTTTCCCACGGCGGGGTTGCAAATGAAATAGGGTGGGCACCCATCCCACCAATTTCCCACCCACCCCAGAGCCAGCGGGAAATCAAGCTGGTCTGAATCACATTTGAAAAAGATTATTGTGCAGCGGTCAGACTTCATGCCTCTCAAGGCTTCAAGGCAAGTGCAACATTCATAGCCCACCTGCCACAGCACTGCACCAGTCTCATTGCAATACCAGTGGAACACCACAGGGCTGGGGGCATAGGCTTGGTCTGCTCCCAGTGGCTACCTCCATTATCCTAAAGGACAGCACTATGCAGTGGTACTCAGGCAGGGTTGAACATTCACACACAGGCCAGCATTTCAACCAGGGGTATGTGGGAGTAGGGGGGAGGGAAAAGGACAAAGGACACAGGCAGCAAATGGACAGAAAGGCCTGTCAAGAATGTGGTGGAGGAGGGGGAACAAAGGCAGGCAGAGGGAAGACTGAGGGGTGACAAGCTGGAGCCCAACAATTAGGGAAGCTGAAACGCTGACAAACGGGGGGTGGACTGGATACCACATGTATGAATGGGAGGAGATGCACTCAGACTCCGGAATAGGAAAGGAGAGGGGTATGTTAGTATGGCACAAGAGGAATGGCTAACACAGTGACTAATGAAGCTGGAGGGGGGTGGGTGTCAAGGGACTCGGTGTTGTGTTCAGTCATGGGGTCATTGAGGAATTTATTGAAAGTCTTGATCTAGGGCTAGAAGGTCGAAGTCCAGGAGTAGTTCTCAATCAGGAGTGAGAGAGTAGAGACAGTCCTTGGACTCACAGTCACAATGGGGGGGGGGGGAGGTGGGGGGGGGGTGGTGGAAGAAGTTACTGCTAGTGAAAGGGAAACAAGAAAAAGTTGACCCTCAGGGTTCAGTAAGTAGGTTCTAGATTCCACAGCATAAAAACAGACCATCTACAGTGCTGCTTTTGTCTGCCCTGGAGTGTTGTTTTGAGCTGCATTAGAGTGCTCAAGCTGGAGTTTGGTGAGAGAGGGGAGGAAGGATCTTTTCATTTTCAACCTTTCCTCAGCAAGAAGGGCGGTGGCCTTGGTAAGCGGGACCTGGTGAGTATTTCTTCTGTCCTTAATATTCTCTAGATGGAGTTAAAGTAAAGGGAGTAATTTAAGGGGAAGTCGTGGCAGGGCAACTGGGCTAAGCGGAATGCTCCTCCTGTGCGATGTGGGACCCAGTGTCCAGGGCGACTGTATGTGCAGGAGGTGTTTCCAGCTGCAGCTACTCAAATCCACGTTTCAGAGCTGGAGCTGTGGCTGGAGTCACTGTGGAGCATTCGCAAGGATGAGATCTTCATAGATAGCATGTACAGTGAGGTGGGCACAGTGCAGGTAAAGAGTGCAAAGGCAGGAAGGGAATGAGTAACCACCAGACAGAATAAAAGCACTAGGCAGTTACTGCAGGAGTCCCTGTGTCCACCTCCCTCTGTAAGAGATTTTCTGTTTGGACACTGCTGGGGAAATGGTTTCTCAGGAGAATGAAACAAGAGCCAAGTCTGTGGCACCATGAGTGGCTCAGCTGCACAGGGTGGGGAGAAAAAAAGAGTGGGAGAGCAATAATGATAGGGAATTATATCATAAGGGGAACAAATAGGCATTTCTGCGGCCATGACATGACACCAGGATAGTACGTTGCCTCACTGGTGCCAGGGTCAAAGATATCACTGAGCAGCAGCAGGACACTCTGAAGGGAGAGGGTAAAAGCCAAAGGCCGTAGTCCATATTGGTACCAATGACATAGGTAAAAAGATAAGATCCTGAAAGCAGAATATAGGAAGCTAGGAAATAAATTTAGAAACAGCACCTGAAAGCTAGTAATCTCAGGATTACTTCCAGTACCACATGCCAGTGTGATCAGGAATAGGAGAATAGACCAGGTGAATGTGTGGCTGGAGAGATACTGCAAGAGGGAGGGATTTAGAGTCCCGAGGCATTGGGATCAATTCTGGGGAAGATGGAACCAGTACAAGCTGGACAGGTTGCACCCCAGCAGGACCGGGACCAATATTCAGTAATACTATAGAGGGGGGTTTAAACTAGACTGGCAGGGGATGGGAACCTCAGTGGGGAGACACAAGAGAAGGAAACAGAAATAGGAATGAAAGACAGAAAAGTAGACAGCAAAAATGGAAGCCCGGAGGAAAAAAAAGCTAGCAGCAAGTAGCGCCATAGTATAAAAAAAGAGCATAAAAATGTTAGAAGGTCAAGTCTCAAGGCACTGTATCTGAATGCAAAGGACATTCGTAATAAGGTAGACGAACTAACAGCACAAATTGATGTAAACAGGTACAGTATAATTGTGATTATGGAGACATGGCTGCACGGTGGCCAGGCCTGGGAACTGAATATCCAAGGGTACTCAATATTTAGGAAGGGCAGACAAAATGGAAAAGGAGGTAGGGTGGTGTTGTTAGCCAAATCAGTTCAATAGCGAGAGATGATTTTGTCTCAGAAAACTTAGATGTAGAATCAATTTGGGTGGAGCTAAGTAGCAACAAAGGGCGGAAAACATTAGTAGGAGTTGTCTATAGGCCTCCAAACAGTAGTGATAAGGTGGGGGGGGGGGGGGGGGGGGGGGGGGGAGGGCAGCATTAAATAGGAAATTAGTGATGCTTATAACAAGGGTGCTACAGTAATCATGGGTGACTTTAGTCTACATGTAGACTGGGCAAACAAAATTAGCAATAATACTGAGGTGGATGAATTCCTGGAGTGTGTACAAGATGTTTTTTTAGACCAATACATCGAGGAACCAACTAGAGAATGGGCTATCCTAGATTTGTTATTGTGCAATGAGAAAGGGTTAAATAATAATCTTGTTGTGCAGGCTTCTTTAGGGAACAGTGACCATAACATGATAGAATTCTTCATTAGGATGGAAAGTGAAGTCGTCCGATCTAAACTAGGATCCAAAATCTAAACAAAGAAAGCTACAAAAGTATGAGTTGGCTAAGATAGATTGGGGAAACTCATTCCTTTCTGATGCATAAACAGAACAGGAAAAGAGGCCCAACCATGGCTAACAGAACAAATTAAGGATTGTATTGGACTGAAAGAAGAGTCATATAAAGTTGCTAGAAAAGTAGCAAGCCTGAGGATTGGGAGCTTAGAATTCAGCAAAGGTTGACCAAGAAATTGATTAAGAGGGGAAAAACAAAGTATGAGAGTAAACTTGCAAGGAACGTAAAAGCAGATTGTAAAAGCTTTCATAAGTATGTAAAAAGAAAAAGATTAGTGAAGACAATTGTTACAGTCCGAAACAGGAGAACAAGGAAATGGCAGAGCGATTAAACAGCTACTTTAGTTTCATATTCATGGAGGAAGACACAAATGACTTCCCAGAAATACTAAGGAATCAAGGGTCTAGTGAGAAGAAGAACTCGAAGGGAGTTAGCATTAATAAAAAAAAATAGTGCTGGAGAAATTAATGGGACTGAAAGCCAACAAATCCCAAGGCCTGATAATCTACATCTCAGGTACTAAGGGAGCTGGCCATGGAAATAGTAGATGTGTTGGCTGTCATCTTCCAAAATTCTGGAGATTCTAGAACAGTCCCAGCAGATTGGAGGGTGGCAAATATAACCCCACTATTTAAAAAAGGAGGGAGTGAGAAAACAGGGAATTACAGACTGGTTAGCCTAACATTAATAGTTGGAAAAATGATTGAGTCTATTATAAAGGATGTGATAACAGGACACCTAAAAAAGATCAGTGGGATTAGAAAGTCAGCATGGATTTATGAAAGGGAAACCATGTTTGACAAACCTCTGGAGTTGTTTGAGGACGTAACGAGCAGAATAGATAAGGGAGAACCAGTAGATGTGGTGTACTTGGATTTTAAGAAAGCTTTTGATAAAGTCTCACATAAGAGGTTAGTGTGAAAAATTAATGCACATGGAATTGGGAGTAATACGTTAGCACAGATTGAGAATTGGTTAGCAGACAGGAAACAGATAGTCGGAATAAATAGGTCTTTTTTGGAGTGGCAGGTGGTGACTAGTAGGATACTGAAGGGATCACTGTTTGGGTCCCAGCTATTCACAATATGAAGGAACCAATTGTAGTATTTCCAAGTTTGCTGACGACACAAAACTTAGTGGGAATGTGAGCGGTGAGGAGGATGTTAAGAGGCTTCAAGGCAATTTAGACAAGTTGAGTGAGTGGGGAAATACATGGCAGATGCAATGTAACGTGGATAAGTGTGAAGTTATCCACTTCGGTAGGAAAATCAGAATGGCAGAGTATTATTTAAATGGTTGGGAAATGTTGAAGTACAAAGGGACCTGGATGTCTTGTACATCAGTCACTGAAAACAAGCATGCAGATGCAGCAAGCAGTTAAGGCGGCAAATGGTACACTGGCCTTCATTGCTAGAAGACTTGAGTACAGGAGCAAGGATGTCTTACTGCAGCTGTACAGGGCCTTGGTGAGACCACAGCTGGAGCAGTGGGTGCAGTTTTGGTCTCCTTACCTAAGAAAGGATATACTCGTCTAGAGGGAGTGCAGCAAAAGTTCGCCAGACTGATTCCTGGGGTGGCAGGATTGTTATATGAGAAGAAATTGGGTTGACTAGACCTCTATTCACTGGAGTTTAGAAGAATAAGAGGGGATCTCATTAAAACATACGAAATTCTGACGGGTCTGGGCAGACTATATGCAGGGATGATGTTTCCTCTGGCTGGGGGTGGGTATAGAACAAGGGGTCACAGTCTCAGGATACGGGATAGATCATTTAGGACTAAGAGGAGGACAAACTTCTTCACTCAGGGAGTGGTGAACCTGTGGAATTCTCTACCACAGAAAGTTGTGGAGGCCAAGTCACTGAATATATTTAAGAAATTGGAAAAGCTGTCTCACACACTAGTCAAGCAACAGCCTGACATAGTCACACTCACAGAACCATACCTTACAGATAATGTCCTATACCATCATCACCATCCCTGGGTATGTCCTGTCTCACCGGCAGGACTGACCAGCAGAGGTGGCGGAACAGTAGTGTACAGTTGGGAGGCAGTTGCCCTGGGAGTCCTCAACATCAACTCCAGACACCATGACTTCTTATGACATCAGGTCAAACATGGGCAAGGATATTCTTGCTGATAAACATGTAGTGCACCTTCCGCCCCCTCAGCTAATGAATCAGTGATCCTTCACATTGAACACCACTTGGTGGAAGCACTGAAGGTGTCAAGGGCACAGAATGTATTCTGGGTGTGGGACTTCAATGTCCATCACCAAGAGTGGCTCATTTTTAGGTATGCCTGCTGCTGCACTTGGCATGCCCTCCTGCACTCTTCATTGAATCAGGGTTGACTCCCTGGCTTGAAGGTAACGGTAGGGTGGGGGTTATACCGGGCCATGAGGTTACAGATTGTGGCTGAGTACAATTCTGCTGCTGCTGAAGCACCACTACTGACCGCAAGTCGACAAGGACATAGCTGCAAGACTGGGTCTGCAGCAGGTTGTGAGGGAACCTTTAAGGGGGAAAAACATACTTGACTTCATCCACACCAACCTACCTGCCACAGATGATCCGCAGATGACAGTATCAGTAGGAGTGACCACCACGCAATGGTGGAGACGAAGTCCCGTCTTCGCATTAAGGATACCATCCATCGTTTTATATGGCACTACCACCGTGCTAAATGGGATTGATTTCGAACAGATCTAGCAACTCAAGACTTGGCAACCGTGAGAAGCTGTGGATCATCATCAGCAGCAGAATTGTACTCAGCCACAATCTGTAACCTCATGGCCCAGTATATTCCCCACGCCATTACCATCAAGCCAGGGATCAACCCTGGTTCAATGAAGAGTGCAGGAGGGCGTGCCAAGTGCAGCACCAGGCATACATAAAAATGAGGTGTCAACCTGGTGAAGATATTAAACAGGACCACTTGTGTGCCAAACAGCATAAGCAGCAAGCGATAGACAGAGCTAAGCGATTCCACAACTAACGGATCAGATCTCAGCTCTGCAGTCCTGCCACATCCAGCCGTGAATGGTGGTGGACAATTAAAAAACTCATTGGAGGAGGAGGAGGCTCCACAAATATCACCATCCTCAATAATGGGGGAGCCCAGCACATCAGTGCGAAAGATAAGGCTGGAGCATTTGCAAAAATCTTCAGTCAGAAGTGCCGAGCAGACGATCCATCTCAGCCTCCTCCAGAGGTCCCCAGCATCATAGATGTTAGGGAAGGAAACAGTTAAAGAAGTTCAATTGCTAATTATTAGGGCGTTTAACGAGGTACCCATTTGGTTGTATAAAAAGATAACAGTTGAGATTAGTTCGTTCAGTGTTGAGTTTTATGACAAGTAATAAAACTCTGTCTGAAGGAATCTTTCTTGGTTTTGGTCTTCATTTCTAGACAACTATTTTGACGTAAAAATAGATGCCTGACCTCAGCCAATTCGATTTACTCCAAATGATATCAAGCAACAGCTGAAGGCATTGGGTAGTGCAAAGGCTATGGGCCCTGACAATATTCTGGCAACAGGAATGACGACTTGTGCTCCAGAACTTGCGCACCCCTAGCCAAGCCGTTCTATTACAGCTACAACACTGGCATCTACCCGGCTATGTGGAAAGTTGCCCAGGTATGTCCTGTATGCAAAAAGGACAAATCCAACCCGGCCAATTACCACACCATCAGTCAGTAAAGCGATGGAATTGTTCATCAACGGTGCTATCAAGTGGCACTTGCTTAGCAATAACCTGCTCACTGACACTCAGTTTGGGTCACCCAGCTGCTACATTACCCACCTCATTACAGCCTTGGTTCAAACATTGGAAAAAAGAGCTGAACTTCTGAGGTGAGGTGAGGTGAGGTGAGAGTGACTGCCCTTGACATCAGGCAGCTTTTGACTGAGTGTGGCATCAAGGAGCCCTAGCAAAACTGGAGTCAATGGAAATCAGGGAGAAGACTCTCCACTGGTTGGAGTTATCCTAGTACAAAGGATAGGTTGTGGTTGTTGGGGGCCAGTCATCTCAGCTCCAAGACATCACTGCAGGAGTTCCTCAGGTAGTGTCCTCGACCCAACCATCTTCAGCTGCTTCATCAATGACTTTCCTTCCATCATAAGGTCAAATAATGTTCGCTGATGATTGCACAATGTCAGCACTATTTGTGACTCCTCAGATACTGAAGCAGTCCATGTCCAAATGCAGCAAGACCTGGACAATATCCAGGCTTGGGCTGACAAGTGGCATGTAACATTCGTGCCACACAAGTGCCATACAATGACCATCTCCAACAAGAGAGAATCCAACCATCGGCCCTTGATGTTCAAAGGCATTATCATTGCTGAATCCTCTGCTATCAACATCCTGGGGGTTACCATTGACCAGAAACTGAACTGGAATAGCCATATAAATACCACTGCTAGAAGGGCAGGTTAGAGGCTAGGAATCCTGCAGTGAGTAACTCACCTCCTGACTCCCCAAAGCATGTCCACCATCTACAAGGCACAAGTCAGGAGTCTGATGGAAGAGTGCAGCTCCAACAACACTTAAGAAGCTTGACACCGTGCAGGACAAAGCAGCCTGCTTGATTGGCACCCCTTCCACAAACATTTACTCCCTCCACCACTGACACGCAGTGGCAACAGTGTGTACCATCTACAAAATTCACTGCAGGAACTCGCCAAGCCTCCTTAGACAGCACCTTCCAAACCCACAATCACTCTCATCTAGAAGGATGAGAGCAGCAGACACATGGCAACACTGCCACCTGCAAGTTCCCCTCCAAGCCACTCACCATCCTGACTTGGAACTATATCACCATTCCTTCACTGTTACTGGGTCAAAATCCAGAAAATCTCTAACAACACTATGGTGTACTGACACCACATGAGCTGCAGCGGTTCAAGAAGGCAGCTCACCACCATCTTCTTAAGGGCAATTAGGGTGGGGCAATAAATGCTGGCCTAGTCAGCGACACCCACATCCCATGAACGCATAAGAGAAAAGCAAAGGTAGGAAGGGGATCATCAGGGGATCATTGCAACACTAGGTTCAATGATCAATATTGGCATGATATACTAAGAGGAGCATTTTAATAGCACCAAGATCTGCTACGAGTTAAGAGCGCTGGAGTCCCTGTGGTAATTTAAATCCTGTCCAGTGCAACCCTGTCAGCAACTTGAAGTCTGGTGTCAGCAACTTAATCCACATCCATTATAGTAACAGGAGCAACTCTGACTATATTTTAAAGAGTGCTGTTTAGCATCTGCCTTCACAGCAATAGCCCTGAACAACAGGCCAATCTACTGAAAAGCAATTGAACGTGTAGTGTTAAAGTTCTGACAGCCAGTTGGTGAAGGAAGAGACCAGAAGTCGATCTTTACTCAGTTTTGGATTTATTCACAAAGTGAAACATTACAAATGATTACCTCCTAACTCTACAACCCAGTCCTGGTGTCAATAGTGTATCTTTATGCGTGCTCAAATTATCATAGCATCCACCTGCTTATCCTTAACCTTAATTCATACAATTAACATGTAGAACATAGTAACATATTAAGCTGCAATTTTGAGATGTATGGTTCCTTGAGAAGGGATCCATAAAATAGCTGATGGTACAAGCACTAGTGGGCACAGATTTAAGATTTTGGGCAAGGCGTACAAAGTGGATGTGAGGATGAACCTTTTTATGCAGCAGGTGGTAATGACTAGGACGTGCTGCCGATGAGGGTGGTGGATGCAAAAGCAATCAATGATTTCAAAAGAAAATTGGATGGACATTTGCATGTGACTTTTGATGTGTTTTTTGTCACATTCTCAACTGCCTCTCCACCCCATTTTTTTTAAAACTCTTGGTTCATTCTCAAATCAGTCACTGGGTTAATTTTTAGGTCATTCTTTCCAATATTTTGCAGTTGTGAACCTATTGCTATTCTATCCCCTCTGTTTTAATTAGTTTTAGTTACATGCAATAAATCAGTTTTTAAAGCCGCTGGTGAAAGTATTTCTTCTCTCTCTGCCTTGCTTCCCAACCAACTCCTCTCCTTCCCAAAAAAACCCCAAAAAAACCAAAAAAACTGCGGATGCTGGAAATCCAAAACAAAAACAGAATTACCTGGAAAAACTCAGCAGGTCTGGCAGCATCGGCGGAGAAGAAAAGAGTTGACGTTTCGAGTCCTCATGACCCTTCGACAGAACTTGAGTTCGAGTCCAAGAAAGAGTTGAAATATAAGCTGGTTTAAGGTGTGTGTGTGGGGGGCGGAGAGATAGAGAGAGACAGAGAAGTGGAGGAGGTTGGTGTGGTTTTAGGGACAAACAAACAGTGATAGAAGCAGATCATCAAAAGATGTCACCAACAATAGAACAGAAGAACACATAGGTGTCGAAGTTAGGTGATATTATCCAAACGAATGTGCTAATTAAGAATGGATGGTAGGGCACTCAAGGTATAGCTCTAGTGGGGGTGGGGAGAGCATAAAAGATTTAAAGATATTTAAAAATAATGGAAATAGGTGGGAAAAGAAAAATCTATATAATTTATTGGAAAAAAACAAAAGGAAGGGGGAAACAGAAAGGGGGTGGGGATGGCGGAGGAAGCTCAAGACCTAAAGTTGTTGAATTCAATATTCAGTCCGGAAGGCTGTAAAGTGCCTGGTCGGAAGATGAGGTGTTGTTCCTCCAGTTTACGTTGGGCTTCACTGGAACAATGCAGCAAGCCAAGGACAGACATGTGGGCAAGAGAGCAGGGTGGAGCGTTAAAATGGCAAGCGACAGGGAGGTTTGGGTCATTCTTGCAGACAGACCACAGGTGTTCTGCAAAGTGGTCGCCCAGTTTACGTTTGGTCTCTCCAATGTAGAGGAGACTACATTGGGATCAACAAATGCAGTAGACTAAGTTGGGGGAAATGCAAGTGAAATGCTGCTTCACTTGAAAGGAGTGTTTGGGCCCTTGGACGGTGAGGAGAGAGGAAGTGAAGGGGCAGGTGTTGCATCTTTTGCATGGGCATGGGGTGGTGCCATAGGAGGGGGTTGAGGAGTAGGGGGTGATGGAGGAGTGGACCAGGGTATCCCGGAGGGAACAATCCCTACGGAATGCCAATAAGGGGGGCGAAGGCAAGATGTGTTTGGTGGTGGCATCATGCTGGAGTTGGCGGAAATGGCAGAGGATGATCCTTTGAATGCGGAGGCTGGTGGGGTGATAAGTGAGGACAAGGGGGACCCTATCATGTTTCTGAGAGGGAGGAGAAGGGGTGAGGGCGGATGCGCGGGAGATGGGCCAGACGCGGTTGAGGGCCCTGTCAACGACCGTGGGTGGAAAACCTCGGTTAAGGAAGAAGGAGGACAAGTCAGAGGAACTGTTTTTGAAGGTAGCATCATCAGAACAGATGCGACGAATGCGAAGGAACTGAGAGAATGGGATGGAGTCCTTATAGGAAGCAGGGTGTAAGGAGCTGTAGTCGAGGTAGCTGTGGGAGTCGGTGGGTTTGTAATGGATATTGGTGGACAGTCTATCACCAGAGATTGAGACAGAGAGGTCAAGGAAGGGAAGGGAAGTGTCAGAGATGGACCATGTGAAAATGATGGAGGGGTGGAGACTGGAAGCAAAGTTAATAAATTTTTCCAAGTCCCGACGAGAGCATGAAGCAGCACCGAAGTAATCATTGATGTACCGGAGAAAGAGTTGTGGAAGGGGGCCTGAGTAGGACTGGAACAAGGAATGTTCCACAAACTCCATAAAGAGACAGGCATAGCTGGGGCCCATGCGGGTACCCATTGCCACACCTTTTATTTGGAGGAAGTGAGAGGAGTTGAAGGAGAAATTGTTCAGTGTGAGAACAAGTTCAGCCAGACGGAGGAGAGTAGTGGTGGATGGGGATTGTTCGGGCCTCTGTTCGAGGAAGAAGCTAAGGGCCTCTCCTTCCCATCTTCCCCATCCATACCCTGCATCTTCCCCTCCATTCCCTCCACATCCTCTTATGTCCACATTACTCAAGGACTACAGCTCAACATTCATTCCTCTTGTACATTAAAGAGTGTGGCCTAAAGCACCATCCTCATCTTTTCAGAAAAGCAGTTTTCCTTTTGATAAACCTGTATCATTCTGTGAGGTGACTACATATTTCATTGGGTAGAGAAACCAAATGTTTCCAAAGCAATTAAGTTCAACATTAATTCAGTGGAAACAGCTGACTTGAATTTCACCAGAGGGGCAGATGTTTTCTCAAAAATAATGAAGACATATTGAATTTGTTCCAAGTCCATTAACGTTTTTAATTACTAAACCTTACAACAAAAGCAAAATTATGGAAAAGCCACTTAAACAATCCCATTTTGAAAAGACGTTGCGTATTTTCGACACTGGAACATAGATCCAATTTAACGTGTTTTGCATAAAAAGCTAGCACAGCTTTAGTACCAGTTAGACCTTCAAGTCTGATCCCATTACATAGATGCAGTCAACATCATTTATGAACATTGCTCTCCAATAGCAATTGTGCCATAATACATTGTTATAGCAACTTAAACCAAGATCTGGTAATCAGCAAAAAACATTTGGCATTCTTTGCAATAATGAATACAATGGGAAGCAATGAGATTTGAGGCATCCATGAGTTTTGCACTGTTGGTTATGATCCCATTAAAAACAAACTGAGTAATGACTAGCTTGTGCCAATGAGAGATGGGAATCAAATTCCACTGCACTCCCCCACCAAAGCCCACAACCACCTCCCCCCCCACGACCCAAACCCCCCCAAAACCACCACCCCCACCCTAATAAATACTCCATTGAGTTCCCAACTTCAGCTGCACTGCGGAAAGGGGAAAATTCAAAGAGAATCATTAGCGGGTTATATCTCATGCTCCAGCAATCTTAAAAGGCTTAAAAGTAGGATGAATGTGGTTCTTAAAAAAAAATTGAACTAATGTATTATTTTACTGCCAGCCAACTATATTCTTAAATACGTAAACCATCTTAGATGTGAAAAACCTCACTATTTCCAATACCTCCACTGGTTGATGCAATTTATCACAGCGATAACTACAAACTTGGATTTCAAATAGGTTTCACAGATCTTCTATACCAGGTTCCCATTTCAGATCAACATTACCTTCTCATTGTTGTAGTACGACAAATTCTCTCCATCAAACTTAACCCATCGCTTCTGGAACACACAATTCCTGTAATAAAGTTGAAAAAAAAAGCAATGTGACCAAATTCTGCCAACTGATCCTTGGTTAAATACAATAGTGAATCTTAAATACAGAAGAATTGCTTCAAGGTTTGTGGTAAATCTGTTATGTTGCCAAAAAAAATGTTGCTGTTAGAAATGAAAAGGTGCAGCTGAGACCACTGCAGTGAAAACTGAAAGATGTTTTAATAGTAATATGAATATATAATATCATTATATGGTAATAAACTCACTATACAGAAAATGACAACGGTTCACTTGGAAGTATTCTTACATTACAAAGTCCAAGACAGAGGGAAAAGTTGGCTGAATCGGACTCTATTTTAAATGTTTTTATGACCATTGGAAATCCCAGTAACGTAATCACTATTATTATGCAAGGATGTTCATAGTTCATGAAATTGTCCAAGAAAAAGGTTTGGGTTTAGAAATTAATCCATGGGACAAGAGTGTATGACATTAGCGTGTTAGCCTGAAATCCTTCTCTGTAGAAGTAAACCATAATTTAAAGGGAAGCAGTATGACTACATTATGCCAATTGTTTTTTTTTTCTTCAACCTCATTGCAAAATATATGTCAACACATTGACTAAAATAATAGATAGGAATTTTAAACAAACACTGCAATAATATGGTACATCAGCATCCGAAAGAATCATTTCAGGGCCATGGAAAAAAAATCTGCTAGCATTAATAAGCAATAGATTTCCTACTGCCTAGTGCACATGTATTGGGTGGAATTTTACGGTCATGAGACGGCAGGGACAGGGTCCGAAAATGCAAAGCATTCAATAGTCCACTGACCGGAAAATCCCGTTGGCGGAAGGGGCCGTAAAATTCCACCCATTAACAACGTTGATTCAACAAATATCTGCAGAATAAACATATTTTGGACTAAGATAAAATAATAATATTCATAACTAAACACGTATTTCAAATTGTGGGTAACTCCCTCAATCCTTTAAACACTAGCTAATGTATTTAAAGTTGCATATGTAAAAGGATTGTTTAATATCTAAGCCAGAGATATCAGGATCAACCTGGGGATAATAGACAAATAAAATCAATTATGCTGTTCAATTTCTATCAGGTACCCCTATTTTTCAGTCACATACAAGCTGCAAAAGGGTTTAGGGCATTGAAAAATGAATTTTATTATATGATGAAATATTTTCAGAAAAACATGCACTTTTCAGTTCTTGGCTGAAAAATACAATTCACATGACAATCAGAAATCCCAACAATTCTTATGCAATTGCTTGTCTCAGAATTTGGAACTACAGCACACATCATAGAACCTTACAGCATGGAGGAAGGTTATTAGACCTGTCATGCCTGTGTCAGCTCCTTGAAAGAGCTGTCCAATTTCATCCCATGCTCCAGCTTTTTCCCAATAGCCCTGCAAACTGGTTCTCTTCAAGTGCACATCTAATTGTCTTCTAAAAATTTATATGGAATTTGCTTCCACCGCCCCTTCAGATAATGTTCCAGGTCTTAAAAACCCAGAGTGAAAGTAAATGTCCTATTTCTCCTCTAGTTCTTTTGCAATCTGTTTAAATCTCTCGTTATCGATCTACTTGCCAGTGGAAACAGTTATTTCTTACTTGCGCTCTCTAAAACCCCTCAGAATTTTGAACACCAACTATTAAATCTCCCTTTAACTTTTCTGCTCTAAGGTAAACAGTCACAGCTTCTCCAATCTCTTCACATGCTCGATATTATCCTGGTAAACAGTCTTTTGCATGGTCCAAGGCCTTGACATCCTCCAAAAATGTGTGCCCACACTTGTACACAATACTCCAGCTAAGGTTCAATATGATTTATTTGTTTTTGTATTCAACTTGTCCTGTCAACTTCAAAAAACTTGTGAATGTCTGTCTCGACTTTTCTTACATTTCGTTGCAAAAATTAGTGCTACATAAAATTGTACCACCTTTCCCTGTTTTTCCTTCCAAAATGCACCACTTCACACTGACCAGCATCAAATTGAATCTGCCATCTGATTGTCTGTTTCACTCGTCTACTTACATCTTCCTGCAGTCTGCTACTATCCTGCTCCTTAATTACTGTATTGCAACCTTGTAACATCCATAAAATTCAAAATTGTATTCCTATACCCAAATCTCAGTTTGTATGCAACAAGAAAAGCAATGGTCCTAGTACCAACCCCTGGGGACCCGTTCTCCAGTCAGAAAAATATCTGTTTACCCCTACTCTCTCCCTCCTATCCCTTACCCCTCATCACTTACCCAGCTAACCGCAGTCACTTTAATACCACGCACTTCAATTTTCCGAATACGTCTTTCATCTGATACTTGAGCAAATATCTTTGAAAGTCCATATATAAATGTAAAACACCTATTGCACCACCTTGATCAACCCTCTCTCTTATTTCAAACAGCTCAATCAGGAAAGACATCAGGAACAGTTGAAATTGTCGACACCATTTTCACAGGATTTGTCAACGATGGTCTTCAGTGCTGGGATCAGCACCTCACAGCCTTCCACACCAAAGCACTTCTCAGCGGGCTACTTCCTCTTCAGAAACTCCTCAACCTGACCAAAAGGGTGCGTTTCTCTTCATTTGTTTACTGCATGGCACTTGGAGTCTCAAACGTCTGCCTGCTCCTCTGGCACTGCTCCAGATCATTGATAAGCATGAACTCAACACCAATGTGCTGGCACTAAGGCATCTCCAACCATCAAAAGATCTCCCAGAGAGGAAGGACAGTTTCATTGGGCAGAATTTTGCCCTTGGTGGGCTAGCGGGTCCCACTGGCTCGGTAGCGGGCGGGCAGTTGATCGCTGCTGCCGAAACGGGGCCCGCCACCATTTTGAATGGGCGGGCCAATTAAGGCCTGCCCAGCGGCCTTCACGATAGTGTGCGGGGGTTGGGGGGGAATCCCCAATGTCAAAGTGCGCTCTTTCGCGCATGCACGCTGCTCCCTGAGGCAAAGTCCTGTCTCAGGGAGATTACTGACAGGTAAGAAAAGTCAAAAAATAGAGAAATATTAAAATTATTAACACGTCCCCCTCATGTGACAATGTCACACGAGATGGGACATGTTAAAAAGAAACACATAAAGTTTATTAAATTTTTAAAAAACGGACATTAAACTTCATCCCGCTAGTGGATGAAGTTTCATGGATAATCTGGAGCCCGCTGGGGCTCCTGGCCTGCCCGCCAGCCTGAAGGTTGGACGGGCAGGGTCTTTAAAAAGGTGAATTAGCTTGTCAATGGCTTTAATTGGCCATTGACAGGACGGCGGGGGGACAGCTGATTTCACTGTCCACCCGCCTTCCTGAAGATTTAAACAGACCGGGATGATGTCGGGGGTTCCTCCTGACATCATCCCACGTCATTTTCCCCTCGGCGAGCAGGCCCCGCCCCCAAATCACCGAGGGGAAAATCCTGGCCATTGCCTCCAATGAAGGCAGTGGTGGGTAAATGGAAGACTTTGTTAAGATCTGATTTATCTGGGCCATAAAATGCTCCTACCGTCAACTTTTTCAGATGCTCCTTGCAGACTGCGATGTCAAGTCTGTTTGAGGAGCTGACCAGGTTACCTGGTATGGACGACTCCAAGTCCGCATCCAGAATTTCTAGAGGGTCCAGCTGTGCAACATGATGCTCCCGTATCTGGTAAGCTCTGATCAGTGACTGTACTGCCAGATGATCCTCTACTAACTTGTCCACATTTGGCTGGGTGACCATTCTGGGGAGGTGGTGGCATAGTGGTATTGTCACTAGACTGGTATTCCAGAGACCCAGGGTAATGCTCTGAGGACCCAGGTTCAAATCTCACCATGTGAAATTTGAATTCAATAACAATCTGGAATTAAAAGCCTGATGATGATGACCATGAAACTATTGTTGAATACTGTAAAAACCAACCTGGTTCACTAATGTCCTTTAGGGAAGGAAATCTGCATCCTTACCTAGTCTGGCCTACATGTGACTCTAGACGCACAGCAATGTGGTTGACTCTTAACTCTGAACAAGGGCAATTAGGTATGTGCAATAAATGCTGGCTGAGCAAGTGATGCCCATATCCCATGAATGAATAAAAAAAAAACTGCATGCACAGTTGGCACAAAATGCTGGTGCATGTGCAGATTCACCCACCAAGATGGGTGCATGTTGTTTTGCTTTAACAATTCAAAGACGCCAGTTTAACACTTAACTTTAACCACAAAGCAATATTTTTCTTCTGATTTACTGAAATAAGTTGAACAAGTGAACAAAATTCTACATATCCTGGTTAGCTCAGTTGTGGATAACGGGGCTCTCAATCTCAGGGTCCTTGAAACCAGAACCCTGAATTGGATGATTTTTTTTCTGAACTATTTTGTTCAAAATACTTTTTGTATTTTTTTTTAACCAATGGTGAAAGCCCACAGTTAAAAACATATTAGTTTTAGTTTTCAAGACTGACTCTGTGCCAAACTAATTAGTTGCTGGGGGAAAAAAATCCATTTTTATCATTACGAGAACCTGACTATAAAAATGGTTGCTCTCCGAGTAGTTGCAATCTTTTTCTGTTAACTGATTTTGTTGTAAAGGAAACATTAAACAACATCAGCTTGCAAAAAAAAATGCATACTTCAGTGATAACTGCACTCAAAAGCAACTCTCCCTTTAAACAGCCTGATGCTACATCTGTGCATGTACAGCAATTGCTCCCTCTAGTGCTGTGGCACAAGCAAACAGCCTTATTTTTCATTGACAATGATTTCTAGCAGTTCTCCACCATTGATTTAGACTGACTAGCCTGTGGTAAACAAATCTCGCTCTCTTCCCATTTTTTTTTTAAATAGATATATAACATGTACAACCCTCAGTCCTTAGTCCTGCACTCCTATATCCAAGGAGAATCAAAAAGATTGTGATCAGAGATTCCACTTTCTCAAACCGTGCTTTCCTTTCAGAAATCTAGGATGCATCTCATCTGGACCTGGTGGCTTGTTAACATTGAGTGACGCAATCCACTGAGTACCTTTCTAGTTGCGTCCTATCTAATATTGATATTTCACCTCTCCACTACTGTGACATTAACATATTAACTTCATGTTCTTATTTTAAAAACAGTTGCAAAGTACTCATTTAGTACTCATGCCTCTGCCTCCACTGGAAGATTGCCTTCATTGCCCTGAATTGATCGTTCATCCTTTCACCATCCTTTTTTATTCAGATATTTATGAAAGTTTTAGAACTCCCTAGGTCTTCTTAACACTTAAAACATTGAAGAATAAGGTTAGAAGGTTACCCAGGATTCAGATGGAGTCTGAGCACTCGCAAAATACGGCTTGCAACAGGCTGCGGCACTATACCCAATGTCAAGCCCAAGCAATGTAAATCTACCTACCAAAAGTTTTCTTATAAACCTCACCTTAATTAACTTCCAAACCACACTGGCCTGAATGCCTAACACCCAAATGACTGATTTTCTGGTATTGCTCAGCCAAACCGCTTTGCATCAAATGAAAGTTAGAGTAAAACAGAGGCTTGAGTTTTAAGACAGTTCTTTCGTTTACAACTTTAGCAAATAAATGGCAGGTATTTTTCTAATGTCAGCCTAAAGTGCATGCTGCAATCTGTGTAATGTCAAGTATTTTCCAAATTAAAATCACTGATTCGCAAACAGTGCAGGTAATGATGATGCTAATCAACCAACATTCTCGCTAATTTTCCTTTACTATGCGTGACCCATATAACTGCATTGCACAATCCTTTCATGATTTCTCCTTGGCCCCGCATGCATGCATCTTAAAGGGAAAGTTGGTAGTGCATAGCCCGTTTGTTCCCTGCGTGTTAAGTTCCAGATTGCTGTGTAGCTGTACACTTTAGAGGGAACATTGCGCTGAACACTTCAACAAATGTCACAATTGTCAAACAGAGTTGGTGCCGGATGGCAGAAACAACCTTTCTTTCATACTTTGTATTCCCCAGTTAATCTTATTTTGCCATGCCAATGACACGGTGACATATGCAATTCTCATCTCTTTATCAAAACTTTCATTTTCAAACACAAAACTGAATGGTTTAAATGTTTAAAAATAAGTCTCACATGACTGGATTGGACAGGGTGCCTGTGAAAATTATCAAATGTAACACATCTCCAGATTTTTTGCAGCACTTCAATAAAAAAAAACAAGTTCTCAAACCATTTTAGTTATAGACAGATGATCGGGGCATTGAAAAATTGGCCCATCTTTCAAATTACCCTCCAAAAGTGCCAGAATTAATCATTCAAAACACCCCCTCCCAAAAAAGGGAGAATGTCTTTTTTTCCCTCTGTAATTAATAACCTGCTAAAAAAAAGTTTAAAATGTGCAGCTTTGAAATATGTGTTTTCTAAAAATGTAATTTAATTAGGTTGTTAATTATGGAGAAAAAACAGCTTTTGTCTATGAAATTTCAGGCTTTTGATGTCCACTGGAAACAACAAATCATCTTTTATCATTTGATAATTAAATACTTAATAGTCGTTAATATTACAGGTCCCACTTTTCTTCTGGATGTCAGTTGCAAAAATAGTCGAAAAGCCAATACAGATTAATGCAACAAAATGTTGTTTTTGATTTTTACCACAAAGCTGTTGGTTAATATACACAGCTCATTAGCTACACCTAGTGGAGAAAAATTGCACAAAATGGATTGCTCATTCTTACTGAAAAGCCAAAAGTGCTGTCTCAAACTGATAATTTTGTTTTGAATCTTTTAAAACATTTGGGCATCTCTGGCTAGACCAGCATTTGTGGCCCATCCCTAGTTGTCCTTGAGAAGGTGGTGATGGGCAGCCATGTTGAACCGCTGCAGTCCATGTGGTGTAGGTACACCCACAGTGCTGTTAGGGAAGGAGTTCCAGGAATTTGACCCAGCAACAGTGAAGGAACAGTGATATATTTCCAAGTCAGGATGGTGAGTGGCTTGGAGGGGAATTTCCAGGTGGTCCTGTGCACCTGCAACCCTTGTCTTTCTAGGTGGTAGAGATCACAGGTTTGGAAGGTGCTGCCTAAGGAGCTAGGTGAATTTATGCAATGAATCTTGCAGATGGTACTCATTGCTGGCACTGTGCATCAGTGGTGGAGGGAGTGAATGTTGAAGGTGGTGGATGAATTGCCAATCAAGTGGGCTGCTTTGTCCTGGAAAGTACTGAGCTTCCCAAGTGTTGTGGGAGCTGCACTCATCCAGGCAAGTAGGGAGTAATCCATCACACTACTGACTTGTGCCTTGTAGATGGTGGACAGGCTTTGGGGAGTCAGGAGGTGAGTTACTCTCCACAGAATTCGCAGCCTCTGACCTGCTCTTGTAGCCACAGTATTTATATGGCTAGTCCAGTTTAGATTCTGGTCAATGGTAACCCCCGAATATTGATATTGGGGGATTCAGCAATGGTAATGCCATTGAATGTCAGGGAGAAGATGGTTAGAGTTGTTCTTGTTGGAGATGATCATTGCTTGGCACTTGTGTGGCACGCATATTATTTGCTACTGTTATGACCCCAGCTGATGTTACTACTGGACAAGTCAGATCCCAGGGTGGAACCTGGCTTGATAGATCCTAACTTTTAATTTTTGTTTAGATAGATGGAGAGTGACTGCTGAACAGAGTTACAGGAGTTAGTTGATGAATTTTTAACAAAAGAATAAAATAATTATTAAACAAAATGAACTATATTACAATGCTCCTTCATCCCAACTATACCTTTACAGATACATACAGATTTATAAAGATAACGCAAGTTACAAAAGCTATCTTATACTCTAAAGTTCACAGTAAGTACACAGTTCATGTAAACCAGTAGGCACCCTGTGGTCAGACACACCATACTCTAAAACCAAGTGACAGGTGCCATCCCGAACAGGTGATATGGATCTATCCTCAACTCTCCCCAGACACTTGTCACACTGTGAGCCAACCAGTCCCACTGAATTCCATCTTTCACACAGGGGTTTCAATCTCCATCCTCGAAGAACTTGCTTTGGAATCTTCTCCCAAACAATTATTTCTCTCAGATGCCTTCCACAAGGGCCCACCTCCACAGTTTCAAACTCTCCTTCCAATGTTCCTTCCCGCTGGATCGCCACATGCATTCAAGCTTTCTTCCACACACTCCCTCCCTGCCTCAACCATGCCATCAGAACACCACTACTTCACATGCCCATGGTAAAGAGTCACAGGCCTTCAGCTGTCTCCTTGGATCTTCTATTTTCTCGCAGGCCTATACTGCATTAAATCTGCATCCTGTCACTTCTCCCTTTAAGCTTGGCGACTTCCTCTGCTCTTCAGTCTTAACTTCACCTAACAGGACCTTTTCTAAATTCCTTTTCATTCCCTTCGACTAGAAGGTCTTCTCAGGACCCCTTTTCTTCTGTTCTTTGGGGAAACCTGCTTCCTACAGCTCCCTCCTGTCCAGCTTCACCTGGCAGCTGGCTTCAACTTTAATTTGGGACTTGTTATCTGTCCCTCTTCTATGCTGCTTCTACTGGAAGCTCCGTTCAACCTTCGAGCACATTGACATTCAAACTGCTTTTGGTTTCTTTGCCTGTGTGGGGCCTCTCTCACTCTCTCTCTCTTTCTCTCTACCCCTGTTGCTAGGCAACAGCAGTTTTTTCTTCTTTATTTGATTTAATTCCCCTTCAAGAGTCATGAAATCTCATTAAAATGCAGGCATCTTTTAAAGTGAAACTAAAACTAAGGTTTCATCCTTTTAACCCACAAATACAGAAATGCAAATTAAACTTAAACTTAAAGATGTACCTTATTCCTAACACCTCCAAATAAACATATAACTTACTTAAAACCAACTCTATTTCCCAACACTGCTAATGAATGTTGAGCCTGACTGTTGTCCAGATCTTGCTGCAATTAATGTCCTACAAAAGCAATAAACTTGCCCATTTGGTATTCCCCAAAACTTCTGATGGAAAGTTGCAAAGAGCAGCTTTGATAGAGACAACTGAGTCCACCCATGGAGTGAACTAATAATCAATAGGGTTCCTCTTCACTCGACCCAAAATATGAGTCATTATCTCCTCCATCCCTTTCTGAAACCCTTTCCATAACAATTGCTTGTGATGTTTTGGTAACTGCACAACAACTTTGAGACATTGAAGACGTTTGAGGAGAGTATAAGCAACAGAAGTTGATTACTTAAATGGCTTCTTTACTGACAATTTTATTTGGAATATCAGCTCACTGGGAAAAGTGAATCATGGAGAACATTAGTTCCACTTAAAAATGTCTCAATTCTCTAGATGTCACAGTTGGAATATGCTGCTTTTAAAAAGGTAGCCCTCATGGTGATGTGAGTTTACCATCAGACACCTGCTGCTAAAGACTTGGCGAAAAAAAATCCTGTTTGGGTTTCAGCAGGTTGGTTATTCCATGACCTGTATACTACCAACTTTCTTAAGAACAATTTCTACCATCTACTCCCCAGTGGGCATCCAGGCATTTTTTTTTTTGTTTGTTTTGCGATTCAATACTCACTCTAGAGGAAAATAAGCAGCTTTGCTCTCCTGCCTGGCCGCAGCAGCAACCTGGCACTACTCACAAACAACAACAAATTGTATTTATATAGCACCTCGAACATAGTAAAACATCCCCAGACACAATTAGACATGGGCCACATAAGGACTTATTAGATCAGATGACCGAAAGCTTGGTCAAAGAGGCAAGTTTTAAGGAGCTTTAAGTATTAAAGGAGGAAAGTAGAGAGAAATTCAGGGGTGGAATTACAGAGCTTAGGGCCCAGGCAGCTGAAAGCATGGTCACCAATGGTGGAGCAATTGAAATTGGAGATGCTCAAGAGGCTGCAATTAGAGGCGCACAGATATCTTGCATGTACTATACTAAAAATAATTATGCATTTTGTCTAGAACGAACTGTGACTTGTTTCTTTCTGTCATGATGCAAAGCAACAACCAGCTAACATCAAGTGCTTTCTTTTGTTAATTAACTTTTGTTTTTAATAAACTTTCCTAACACCACTGCACCAAGTATCTCCTTATCCAAAATCTATTGTCTGTTCTCTGAACCTCTTACACATCAGGGAAAAACAGAAAAAATAAAGCGAAAGGCTCTGTATTTGAAAGCATGAAGAATTAAAAACAAAACAGATAAATTAATAGCACAGATAGAAATTAAGGTTTGTTCTCATAGCTATTATGAAGGTCTAGTTCCAAAGTGATCAAGGTTAGAAATGAAATATCCCAGGAAACAACTTTTAGAAGAGATAAGCAAAATGGAAAAGGAGGAGGGGTAGTCCGGATAATACAGGATGAGATAAAGACAGTAGAGTGAAAGAATGTCAGCTTGGAAAATCAATCAGATTTGAGTGGAACCAAAAAAAGGGCAGAAAACAATAGTGGGTGTAGCTCATAGGCCCCTAAGTGGTAGTTATAATGTCAGGCAGGATATAAATCAGGAAATTAGAGGTGCAGGTAACATGGGTAAAATATTAATTATGCAGGATTTTCATCTTCATATAGATTGAGCAAACGAAATTTGCAGTAAAAATGTAAGGAGGGGTGGGGGAACAAGTTCCTGGAATGCATCCAAAATAGTTTTCCACATCGTTAAGACAAGAAACCAATGAGGGAACAGGCTATTCTGAATTTAGTGTTCTGCAATGAGACATGTTTAATTAATAACCTTGTAGTAAAGGAGCCTCTGGGGAAGAGTGATCAAAATACTTTATACTGAGTTGGAAAGTGATTTAATTAAGCCTGAAACTAAGGTCATAAATCTGAACAAAGCAAACTATATTGGTATGAGGGTGAGTTGGCCATGGTAGATTGGGAAACTAGATTAAAAGATATGATGGGAGGTAGACAATAGCAAACATTTAAAGAATTAGTTCATAATTTGCAACAATTATACATTCCATTAAGGAACAAAAACCACACAGGAGAAGTTGTCCAACGATGGCTAATAAGAGATGTTAAAGATTGCATTAGATTGAAGGAAGAGGCTTATAATGTTGCCAAAAAAAGGAGTAACAATCTTGAGGATTGGGAGAATTTTAAAATTCAATAAAGGATGATTTTTTTTAAAAAAACTGACAGAGAGAAAATAGGATGAGTAAATTAGCTAGGGACAAAAAAAATCAGATTGTGAAAATTTCTATAGCTATGTAAAAATGAAGAGATTAACAAGATTAAATGTGTGCCCCTTAGAGGCAGACATGATAAATTATAAGGGGGAATAAGGCATGACAGAGGCATTAAACAAATACTTTGGCCTAGATTTTCACCTGTGCATTGAGGCCGCAGAATCATGGGAATTGCTGGTTCCCCAAACCAAACTTCTAAAAATAACCAAATGTCAGATTTTAGGTCAGCAAGTGGGGTTTGGCTTTATTAGAAGTTGGGGTGGGCAACCCCAGAAGGAGTGAGTGGTCAAATGCGGATCTGGCGTGGGTTGGCCGGACTGGGTTAGCTGACTCGGGCACAAATAAAGAGTGGGCCTTCAGAGGCACATTTGAGAGGTTGGTCACCCAAAGCGAAGTTCCTACACCTCAGAGGAGACGTCATTTATTTGTCAGGTGAGTGGGAACACTATAAATGCTATCAAATGGTTTGGTAAACCAGAAACAGATGACCCATCATGGGCTTTCCTTAGGAAAATATTGTCATTGTTGCTGCCTGTGCACTGTGTACTGTTCTGAAGCGCTGAAAGCATGAAGTGGATTCACAAGACACAGCCATGAACTTGGCAACATCTTGCCACCACTACCTGGCACAGATATTACGCAGTATGTAATTAGTTGCCAAGACTCAGTGGCGGAATGATGAACAGAGCTATGCTCATTATCCCATCCATGTGGCCTCATGCCATCTATCAAGACACACTCACAGAGTTGAGCCTTGACCAGATCCCTCACATCTGCACACCTATCCAGAAGAGGAGACCAGTCCTCTACAAGGCTGGCCATAATGCCCCTACGGCAACCAAGAGGGCCTCAATTCAAACAACGACCGCAGTGTGTGCAGTGAGGGACCATAACACTGTGAGTAAAAGGCAGTAAACCAGTAGGGCTGTCAGTGGTAGCGGAGCACAGCATGCTACCTTGGATTCGGTGGTGTAGTGGCATCCTCACTGGTATGAGTGATCCAGAGACTCAGGATAAAACTCTGGGGACCTGGGTTCAAATCCCACCATGGCAGATGGTAAAATCTGACTTCAACAAAAAATCTGGAATTAAAAGTCTAATGATGACCATAAAACATTGTTGTTTTAAAAAAACCATCACCATTCTTGGGTATGTCCTGTCCCACTGGCAGGACAGACCCAACAGAGGTGATGGCACAGTGGTAAACAGTCAGGAGGGAATTTCCTTGGGAGTCCTCACATCTACTCCGGTCCCATGATGTCTCATGGCATCAGGTCAAACATAACTCCTGCCAATTACCATATACCACCACCAAACTCCACCCACTGGCCTCGGCTGATGAAGCAGTGCTCGTCCATGTTGAACACCACTTGGAGGAAGCACCGAGGGTGACAAGGACACAAAATGTACTCTGGGTAAGGGACATCACCAAGAGTGGCTTGGTAGCACTATTACTGACTGAGCTGGCTGAGTCCTAAAGGATATAGCTGCTAGACTGGGTCTGCAGCAGGTGGTGAGAGAACCAACATGAGGGAAAAACAAACTTGACCTTATCCTCACCAACAGATGCATCTGTCCATGACAGTATCAGTAGGAGTGATCACCGCCAAGACTTTGTGGAGACGACTTCTCATCTTCACATTGAGCATACGCTCCACTGTGTTGTGTGGTACTACCACCATGCTGAATGGGATAGATTTTGAAAAGATTTGCAACTCAAGGCTGGGCAACCATGAGGCACTGTGGGCCACCAGCAGCAGCGGAATTGTACTCAACCACAATCTGTAACCTCCTGGCCTGGCATATCCCCCACTCTACCATTACCATCAAGCCAGGGGATCAACTATGCTTCAATGAAGAGTGCAGGAGGGCATGCCAGGAGCAGCACGAAGCATACCTAAAAATGAGGTGTCAACTTGGTGAAGCTAAAACACAGGACTAATTACATGCCAAACAGCATCAGCAGCAACTGATAGATAGAGCTAAGTGATTCCATAACCAACTGATCAGATCTAAGCTCTGCAGTCCTGCCACATGCAGTCGTGAATGATGGTGGACAATTAAACAACTCACTGGAGGGGGAGGCTCCACAAATATCTCATCCTCAATGATGGAGGGGCCCAGCACATTAGTGCAAAAGATAAAGCTGAAGCATTTGCTACAATCTTCAACCAGAAGCACGAGTGGATGATCCATCTTGGCCTCCCCCAGAGGTCCCCAGCATCACAGATGCCAGTCTTCAGCCTATTCGATTTACTGCACGTGATATCAAGAAACAACTGAAGGCACTGGATAGTGCAAAGGCTATGGGCCCTGACAATAGTCCTGCAATAGTACTGAAGGCTTGTGCTCCAGAACTTGCCGCACCCATAGCCAAGCTGTTCCAGTACAGCTACAACACTGGCATCTAACGGCTATGTGGAAAATTGCCCAGGAATGTCCTGCACACAGGAAGCAGGACAAATCCAACCTGGCTAATGACCGCATCATCAGTCTACTCTCCATCATCAGTAAAGTGATGGAAGGGGTCATCATTAGTACACTCAAGCGACACTTGCCTTGCTCAGTTTGGGTTCTGCCAGGGCCATTCAGCTCCTGACCTCATTATAATTTTGGTCCAAACATGGACAAAAGAGCTGAATTGCTGAGGTGAGGTGAGAGTGACTGCCCTTGACATCAAGGCTGCATTTGACTGTGTGTGGCATCAAGGAGCCCTAGCAAAACTGGAGTCAATGGGAATCAGGGGTAAAACTCCACGCTAGTTAGAGTCATACCTAGCAAAAAGGAAGATGTTTGTGGTTGTTGAAAATCCGGTTCCAGGACAACACCGCAGGAGTTCCTCAGGGTAGTGTGCTAGGTCCAACCTTCTTCAGCTGCTAAATCAATGACCTTCCTTCCATCATAAGGTCAGAAGTGGGGATGTTCACTGATGATTGCACAATGTCCAGCACTATTCACAGCTCCTCAGGTACTGAAGCAGTTCATGTCCAAATGCAGCAAGATCTGGACAATATCCAGTTTTGGGCTGACAAGTGGCAAGGAACATACATGCCACTCAAGTGCCAGGCAATGACCATCTCCAACAAGAGAAAACCTAAGCATCCCCCCTTGACATTCAATGGCATTACCATTACTGTATCCCCCAATATCAACATCCTGGGGGTTGCCATTGCACAGAATCTGAACGGGACTAGCCATATCAATACTGTGGCTACAGGAGCAGGTCATTGGCTTGGAATCCTGCGATGAGTAACCCATCTCCTGATTCTAAAAAGCCTGTCCTCCATCTACAAGGTACAAGGCAGGAGTGTAATGGAATACTCCCCACTTGCCTGAATGAGTGCTGCTCCCACAACACACAAGAAGCCTGACACCAGCCAGGGTAAAGCAGCCTGCTTGATTTGCAGCGCATCCACAAACAATCACTCCCTCCACCACTGACGCATAGTGGCAGCAGTGTGTACCACCTACAAGGTGCACTGCAGGAACTCATCAAGGCTCCTTGGACAGCACCTTCCAAACCCATGACCCCTACCATCTAGAAGGAGAAGGGCAGATAGATGGGAACACCACCACTTGGAAGTTCCCTTCCAAGCCACTCACAATCCCTGACTTGGAAATATATCGCTGTTCCTTCACTGTCGCTGGGTCAAAATCATGGAACACCCTCCCTAACAGCACTGTGGGTGTACCTACACCACAGGAGCTGCAGCGGTTCAATAAGGCAGCTCACCACCACCTTCTCAAGGGCAACTATGGATGGGCAATAAATGCTGGTCCAGCCAGCGATGTCCACATTCCATGAATGAATAAGAACATCACAGCCACAACATACATGGTACCAAGCATTTGTGCAGAGCCATTTTTTCCACCACACCTTACCTGTAGTCATTGACGGTATGCTGAAAATAGTTTGTGCATGTAAGCACACAAAAGTGAATTAGAGCATTGTAATCTGAATGGCTTATGACCTCTTCCCCCTTCCATTTTTATTCATTGAATGTCACACAAAAGGAGATGTAGGGAATGGGATGCATTCAGCTCTCCCACACTTTTCTGATCTGGACATTCATGTTTTGGTGGAAGAGGTCCAGAAGATGAGACCAGCCCACTACCCAGCTGGCCATAATGCTCTTGAAGCAGCCAAGAAGGCCTGGATTCAAATAGCAGCTACAGTGTACACAGCAAAAGACCATAAGCACTGATGGATTCAGTGCAGGAAAAGGTTCACTGATCTGCTGCATTTCGGCAAGTTGAGTAGCTAAGCTCAGCGACACAACTCCAAAGAAAGGTCACATGCTGTAGCTAAGGTGAGAAACATGGCACATACCTCTATTCCAGCTTTGAGGCTTTTATGTGTAAGCAGCACATATAAGTGCACACAGAACGCTTCTGAACGAGTGCTGCGATGCACACAGTGAAGATCAATGTCGCTCCATGCACTATATGTCAGGCTAACATAAATTCATGTTGTCATTGCGACCAAAAAAGGTGAAGAACGCCAGAGACAGCCCAGACTGGGTTGGCTTGCCCTGGATGGAGGAAGGGGATGTCCCCGAGGGGTCAAGGGCAGAATCTATTTGGGAAGAGCTAAGGAACAAAAAAGGTGCAATGGCATTCCTTGCTGTAGTCCATAGGCCACCAACTAGTGGGAAGGATGGAGAGGATCAAATTTACAAGGGAATTACAGAGATTTGCAAAAATTATAGAGTAATTATAATCGGGGATTTTAATTATCCAAATATAGACTGGGATAGTAGTAGTGTGAAGGGCAGAGAGGGGCAAGTTTTCCAAGAGCTTGTTCAGGGGAACTTTTCTATAGCAGTATGTTTCCAGTCCAATGAGGAAGGAGGCATTGCTAGACCAGGTTCTTGGGAATGAGGTGGGACAAGTGGATCAAGTGTATATCGGAGAATATTTAGGGTACAGTTATCATTGTATCATAAAGCTTAGGCTGACTATCAAAAAGGTCAAAGAACAATCCTGAATAAGAATAATTAACTGGAGGAAAGCCAACTTCAATGGGGTAAGAAATGGTCAGGGCTGAATAAATTGGAGTCAAAGGTTGGCAAGGAAAAATGGTAGCTGACCAATGGGCTACCTTCAGAGAAGAAATGGTTCAGGCACAGTCAAGGTATATTCCCTCGAAATGGAAAGGTAGGACAAACAAATCCAGAGCCCCCTGGATGACAAAGGAGTTAGAAATTAAGATTAGGAGGAAAAAGTATGCTTATGAAAGATTTCAGGTAGAAAACATAATTGAAAACCAACCTGAATATAGAAGGTTCAAAGGGCAGGTGAAGAAGCAAATAAGAGAAGCAAAGAGGGAGTATTAAAAGATACTGGTAGCTAACATAAAAGTTGCCTATAGGCAAATAAATAGTAAAAGGGTGGTAAAAGGAGGAGTCAGGCCGATTAGGGACCAAAAAGGGGATTTACACATTGAGGCAGGGGGTATGGCTGAGGTATTAAGTACTTTGCATCTGTCTTTACCAAGTAAGAAAACATTACTCAGATCACGGTAAAAGAGGTGGTAATTCAGGCACTAGATGGGTTTAAAATTGAAAAGAAGGTGGTTCTGGATAGGTTATCTGTACTTGAAGTTGATAAAGCACCAGGACCGGATGAGATAAACAAATGGTACTGAGGGAAGTGAGTGTGGAAATTATTCAGCCTCAACCCTTTCTTACCCCATTGAGGCCATAATTTTTCAGTTTTCTTTAGACTCCAGGGTGGTCCTGGAGATTTGGGGAATTGCAAACGTTAGGCCCTTGTTCAACAAAGGGTGTAAAGGTAAGTCCAGCAACTACAAACCAGCCAGTTTAACTTGGTTGGTGGGGAAATTTCTAGAAGCAATATGTCAGGACAAAATTAATAGTAACATGGATAAATGCTAGTTAATTAAGGAAAGCCAACATAGGTTTCTTAAGGGAAAATTGTATTTAACTAACTTGGAGCTTTTTTGAAGAGGGAACAGAGAAGGGTGATTTGGGCAATGCTGTTGATGTTGTGTACATAGTCTTCCAAAAGGCGTTTGATGTGGTGCTGTACAAAAGACTTGTGAGCAAAGCTGTAGCTCATGGAATAAAAGGGACAGTATCAACATGGATAGGGAATTGGCTGAGCAACAGGAAAGAAATAGTAGTGTTAATGGATGTTTTTTGGCCTGGAGGGAGGTCAGTCATGGAGTGCCTGGTCAGGTGGCAGATGAAGTTCATTGAAGAAAAACATGGAGTGATTCATTTTGGTAGGAAGAAAATGGAGTGACAATGCAAAATAAAGGGACAATTCTAAAAGGGGTGCAGGAACAGAGGCCCTGTGCGTATACGTGTATAAGGAATTGATGGTAACAGGACAGGTTCAGAGAGTGGTTAATAAAGCATACAGTATCCTAGGCTTTATTAATAGGGGCACAAAGTACAGGAGCAAGGATGTTATGTTGAACTTGTATAAGACACTAGTTCAGCCTCAGCTTGAGTATTGCATCCAATTCTGGATGCTGTACTTTAGGAAGGATGTGAAGGCATTGAAGGGAGTGCAGAAAAGATTCACAAGAATGATTGCAGGGTTGAGGAACTTCAGTTATGAAGATAGATCGGAGAAATTAGGACTGTTTTCCTTGGAGAAAAGAAGGCTGAGAGGAGATTTGATAGAGGTATTCAAAATCATGAGGGGTCAGAGTAGATAATGAGAAATTGTTCCCACTCATGAAAGGATCAAGAACGAGAGGGCACAGATTTAAAGTTATTGGTAAAAGAAGTGAAAGTGATATGAGGTAAAACTTTTTTATGCAGCAAGTGGTTAGGGTCTGAAATGCACTGCCTGAGATGATAGTGGAGGCATGTTCAACTGAAGTATTCAAAAGGGAATTAGACTGTTATCTGAAAAGGAAGAAAGTACAGGGGAGAAGGCAGGGGAATGGCACTACATAAGTTGTTCATTCAGAGAGCCAATGCAGACAGGATGAGCCAAATGTCCTCCTTCTACGCCAGATTCTGTGAATTCGCTCATTTGATCAGATGGCCAAGGAGATTGCCAGGGCACCAGAGCAGCTGTCTACTGGTGATGTTGAATCACCGGTAGTCGGTGATAAAGGCCGCACATGGTGGTATTGGTGAAGGTCATGATGTCAGTTCACTGAGCACAAGGGGACATGGCATGAGAGGGACTGAAAGGATGAGGTTGCATCATGTGAGCAGTGCGAACATGGTTAAGGGAATGGCGTGCATCAAAGTGTGCTTTCACAGTGAGAAGGGCTGCACCTAAATATCTCCTTTTCTGTCTCACACAGGTCCCAGCTCTGCTCTCTCTCAAGCCTTATTATGCATTCCTGGCTGAGAGCTCAGACATCAGTTAGACTCTTGAAATAGCTATGCCCAGGGAAAACTGCTTGATTGACTGGTCTTGCTCTGTGATCTATTCTGTCAATTTCCCAATGTTTATTTACACGAGATAAAGAGTTTTCAAGTGGTTGAAGTTTCAACTATTTAAAGGGGCTAGATGATTGACACTCCTATAGGATGTAGTTAAAGGAATTTTTGTAAAGAACTATAAAGTTATGAATGTATTAATTTTTTTTCCTAAAAGCCTCCTCCGACATCCTATTATTGCTATAGGATTAATTGGTTCTGTATACAGGGTATACAAGGTAAATTGGCATTGAAGTGGCATGGGTTGGCATGGGCAGTATGAGTGGCCATTGGATGTGGGTAGAGGGGCATACGTTGGTATGGGGGTATAAGTGGCCACTGGGGATGGCTGGAATACAACAACACAAGAATAGGAGCAGAGTAGACCACAAGGCCCATCGAGCCTGCTTCGCCATTCAAAACAATCTTGGCTGATCTTGGGCTTCAACTCCATTTTCCAGCCTGCTCCTGTATCCATTAATTCCCAAAAAATTGTCTATCCCAGCCTTAACTGCATTCAACAATGCTGCATCCACAACCCTTTGAGATACAGAATTCCAAAGATTCACAACCCTTTGAGTGAAGTAATTTCTCCTCACCTCAGTCCTAAATTATATTTATCCTGTGACTGTGCCCCCAGGTTTTAAACAATCTCTAAGTGTCCACTCTACCAAAACCCTTCAGAATTTTGCAGGTTACAATGAGATCACCTCTAATTTTTCTAAACTCCAGAGAATATAACCTCAATTTACTCAGCTTGTCATCCCTCATCCCAAGGACCAATTTAGTGAACCTTTCATTGTACTACCTCCAATGCAAGTATATACTTTCTTAAATGTGGAGGCCAAAACTGCACACAGTACTGGTTGTGATCTCACCAAAATCTGTACAACTCTAGCAAGACTTCTTTAATCTTGTGCCCCAATCGTCTTGTAATAAAGACCAACATGTAATTTGACTTCCCACTTGCTTGCAGTACCTGTATTCTAACTTTCTGCATTCCTTGTACAAACACACCCAAGTCTCTTGAACTTCAATGCTTACAAGCTTTTCACCTTTTAAAAATATTCTGCTTTTTTATTCTTACAACCAAGTGAATAGCCTCACACTTCCCTATATTATACTCCATTTGCCATCTTGTTGCCCACTCAGTTAATCAGTATATAGCTCATTGCAGTATCTCTGTCCTGCCCAACAGCTTACCTTTCCACATAGTTTGGTATCATCAGCAAACGTAGATACATTACTCTCTATCTTTTCATCAAAGTCATTAATATAGATTGTAAGTAGCTGAGGTCCTAGCACTGATCCTTGCGGCACTCCACTATTTAGTGCTTACCAACTTGAAAAAAGCCCCATTTATGTTGCTCTCTGTTTTCTATCTGCTAACCAATCCTCTAACCATGCTAATATATTACCCTCAACTCCTTAAGCCTTTAGGTTGGCATGGGGTGCATGAATAAGAATTTTTGAACTTGCCTTTCAAATTATGAATCACAACACCTCTGAGGGGCTGTGAAAAGCTGTCCTGACTCCATGAGAATTACGCAAGGCTAGGTGATGCCTATCCCTGCAATGAAGCAGGCCAGATCAGGATTGCAGGCTAGTGACCCACACTAGCCCACTCCCCCGTATCCCGCGCTGGTGAAAATCAAGGTGCTGAGAACGGGGCCAGGAATCCTAGAATTAGGTCAGGGCCACCATTTTTAAAGATCCATAGAGCCTCCCTGACTCTGTGAAAACCCAGCCCTATATGTCAGCCAGCCTGACATCAGTAGCAGAAATAAGTACAATGATCACTAGAAATAATAACATGATTAGGCCGAGTTTACAAGGAATTATGAGAGGGTGATCGTGTTAACAAAAATCTATTAAGAGCTTTTTGAGAATGCAACTGTAGGGTGGATGGGGGTAAGCTAATGTGTTTTTCGATTTTCAAAAGGGATTTGATAAAGCACACACAATTGGTCATTACATAAAAATATAGTTCATGAGACTGGGGAGCGTAATACATGAGGATGGATTGAGGATTGGGCTGATGGACGAAAACAGAGTAAGAATAAAATGGGTCATTTTCATTTTGGCAGGCTATAAATACTCGGGTACCACAAGGATCAGTACTGGGGCCTCAGCTATTTACAATTTACGATCAATGACTTAAATGAGGAAACCAAGTGCCATCTATCTAAGTTTGCTGACAATATAAAGTTAGGTGGAAAAATAAGGTGTCGGGGGCTGCAAAAGGATTTAAGACAGGCATGTATGTGGCAGATGCAGAATCAAAAGGCATTTTCAACAAATACCTGGTAAGGTGGTCAGTGGATTTTCTGCTTTTTGCCAAAATTTTGACTGAAAAATTGTGTCTAACATACAAGAAAACAGTGTTTTTTTATTCATTTATGGAACGTGGGCGTCACTGGTTAGGCCAGATTTATTGCCCATCCCTAACTACCCTTGAGAAGGTGATAGTGAACTGCCTTCTTGAAACGCTGCAGTCCATGTAGTGTAGGTACACCCACAGTGCTGTTAGGAAGGGAGTTCCAGGATTTTGACCCAGTAACAGTGAAAGAACGGCGATGCATTTCCAAATCAGGATGGTGAGTGGCTTGGAGGGGAACTTCCAGGTGGTGGTGTTCCCATGTATCTGCTGCCCTTGTCCTTCTAGATGGTAGTGGTCGTGGGTTTGGAAGGTGCTGTCTAAGGAGCCTTGGTGAATTCCTGCAGTGCATCTTAAAGTTGGAATACACTACTGCTACTGTACGTCGGTGTTGGAGGGAGTGGATATTTGTGCATGGGGTCCCAATCAAGCAGCCTGCTTTGTCCTGGATGGTGTCAAGCTTTTGACTGTTGTTGGAGTTGCACTCATCCAAGCAAGTGGAGAGTATTCCATCAAACTCCCAGCCTGTGCCTCGTAAATGGTGGACAGGCTTTCGGGAGTCAGAAAGAGAGTTACTCACCGCAGGATTCCTAGTCTCTGACCTGCTCTTGTAGCCACAGTATTTATATGGCTGGTCCAGTTCAGTTTCTGGTCAATGGCGACCCCCAGGATGTTGATAGTGGGGGAATTCAGCAATGGTAATGCCTTGGATGTCAAGGGGCGATGGTTAAATTCTCTCTTGTTGAAGATGGTCATTGCCTGACACGTGTGGTACAAATGTTACTTGCCACTTGTCAACCCAAGCCTGGATATTGTCCTGGTCTTGCTGCTATTGGGCATGGACTGCTTCAGTATCTGAGGAGGCGCAAATGGTGCTGAACATTGTACAATCATCAGCAAACATTCCCACTTCTGACCTTATGATGGAAGGAAGATCATTGATGAATCAGCTGAAGATGGTTGGGCCTAGGACTCTACCCTGAGGAACTCCTGCAGTGATATTCTGGAACTGAGATGATTGACCTCAACAACCACAACCATCTTCCTTTGTGCTAGGTATGACTGCAATCAGCGGAGGTTTTTCTCCGATTCCTATTGACTCCAGTTTTGCTCGGGCTCCTTGATGTTACACTCGGTCAAATGCTACCTTGATGTCAAGGGCCATCACTCTCACTTCATCTTGGGAGTTCAGCTCTTTTATCCAAGTTTGATCCAAAGCTGTAATGAAGTCAGAATTGAGTTCCTGATACCATGGGTACCAGAGGCACCGAATGTTTCTACTGATTAGGAATGATCGCAGCAAGACCTCACAATACATAACAAAATCAATTGGCATAATTCCCAGTTATGAAGAAAGGCCTTTGACCTGAAACACCAACTCAATTTCTCAACAGATGTTGCATGACCTGCTGAATATTTCCAGAATCTTCTGCTTTATTTAAGGATAATTCACAAACTGGCAGTCACACTTACTGAACTTAAGAGAATGGGTGGTGTGATAAAATCAAATTTTGTCCTAGTTCATTAGAACCGGGGATGGGGTGCAGGAAATTGATAAGGAAAAGGATAAAATCATATTTGGGAAGATCACATAATGAATATCACCAAAAGAAAGGAACAAAATTATCCAAAATTTGCCAATAAAATAGTTGACTTCACTAAATGTTTGCGATGAGGGCAAAGTCATGAGTTTACCTTGTATCTAATCTGTGCTATACTTGACCCGATGGTGCTCAAAATTTATATTGCGTTTTAAAAATTAGTTTACATTTCTAATAACTGACATTTTTCACTCTGAGTAAAAATACATTGGAAGAAAAAATAGATAAATTTAACAAAGATGGAAGTAAGTACTTGCATGAGGTAACAATTACACCCTTGATGGTACAAGATCACTTTAGATCACTGGGGTGCACTGAAGCTAAATAAAAAATCTGCTCCAGGAAAGCAATGTCATCTCATAAAGAACTCAGGACCAAAGAAAAGAATGAATTTAAAAAGTAACCCTTACCAGGAACAGTTTGCACAGATTCCTCATAATCAGGGTGATTCTGTTGAAAAAAAAATAAGCGGGAAAGTTGCCAGAAAACAACCACTAAAATTAGTGACTTTCTCACTGAGCATTTGTTAAAAGTACATTTGTGCCACCTATGTGCACACCAGTGTCCACAGCAGCCTGCTTGTGTGTACTATTTTCATTGAAGTTTCCTTTCTGGTTTTAGATGGCAAAATTAAGTTGGCTTGCATCATGAAATACACCTGTTTCTGATGACATAAAGACCTTGAAATCTGACCAATAATCACACATAGCCCGACTCACACCACACATAAATGATGCAATTCATAAGATTGCTTTTCCACATTTCATACTGGTGACACTACAGATTCAGACAACTGAACTTTAATTTTTCTAATTGAAAAGATAATCTAATGAAGATAAGATAAAGGATGGCACTGGCTCATCCATTCTTAGAAACCTAAATTTCATCATTACGTCAACTACCTGCCTCTGAAAAATCTGAAATTTTATCCATAGGACTCTACCCCCAAGAAGAGAATTCCAGCTATCAATAATTCTGTCAGTCTCCAATTTGTCTTCTCCTAGTTTACATCTATTTCCCCTTGTCCAAATATCATTGCATCCCTTGAAACAGCACTCCCGATTAACATTTTCTATTCTAGCTTCCATTTGGTCTATTAAGTTTATTTTAAGCCTTTCTTTATAATTTTCCTCAAGCATTTTGAATGAGCCTGGTGGCCCTTGTGCACTGCTTCCGTAGTTCTGATGCTTTTATTTTGCCCCAGTAAGATGATTTCAAAACAACACTCTACTGCAGACAAGCCTTTTACCCAGTATCAACGTAAAACATGTCCTGAACTGCTTTTAACATACAAATCTCAGCAAGATACACAAATAAAATATCACAACAATGCCAACCCATTCTACAAATGCAAGACTGTGCTTAATTTCCCATATAATCTGTTCTTATAGTTTAACAGTTTTGCATTTCAAATTTGTACCCACTGGAAACTGGTTTTTCAAGGCTGATCTAAGGGGAGGAGTCCAACTTGTTGAGCCTATTCTCGCAGCAAAACAAATAGAAAGTCCTAATTTACAACACACTCCATTCACCGTATGCCTTATACAAGTGAAAACACATACGTAAAATTCCAGTCAAAAGCAAAATGCTGAGGATGCTGGACACCTGAAATAAAAATTGAAAATGCCAAAAATACTCAGTAGGTCAGGCAGCATCCATGGGGAGAGAAACAGAGTTAACATTGCAGGTCGGTGATCTTTTGCCAGAAAATTCTGTAGAAAAACAGTTCCTTTTGTCTTTCCAAAGAGGTTGGGGCAGAAAGCCTAGATGTAAAATAACAAAGCACAGAAGTTCAATTAATACAGGCACACAGTGTTTACAGGAAGTGAAAACCTCACCTTAATTGTTCAATTATCTTATCCAGCACAAAATGGAAACAATTTAGAATGACAACCTGTGACTTGTTATTCAACTGAGCAGAGCAAACGTTCATCTCCGATTCCATACAATACGATTCTGCATTTCTGTCTACGGAACATTTATCATAACAGGTGTAATGGGTTTGAAACTGGCCCTTCATTTCTGGAAATTGGATTTGAAGACAGCCCAGATAAAATGAAACTGTGCTTGGTTCACTGACAGGGTCTCGTGAGGAGGGCTGGGCAGGCTCAACGACATTTCTGATGGACAAAGTCACAAAATTGCCCCTTATTCCTACATTAATTTGCAATTCCACAATGAAGCTAAAGGATGGCTAGCGTTTGAAATGGAAAATACACTAGTACAGTTTGGAGTGCTGCTCCAAGAGTGAGGCTGTGGTGGAAGAATAGACAACAGTCGGTAATACATTTAACAATATGATAATCCACCTAAATGAGTTCCCAAAATTGCATTCACACTGCAGGGTCCAAAGCACAGAAGTTTTCCACTTCCCACAAATATTTTTAATCTCAGAGCACAAAAATTCACCAAAAATAATCAAATATATGCAGTTCAGTATTTACAAATGTGCATCTCTGTGAGGAATATCCACTACCCCCACCAAGAAAAACCAAATCTAAATCTAAAGATTCCGTTGTACTAGTACAGTCTGAGCTAGATTTCATGAATTATTGAGACATTAGGTTGCATGGAGACGTTTGTGAAGAAACAAGAGGTTTTGATGGTGTACCATTTGATAACACAACCTTGGTGCGTGCACACACACACATTGTTTCTCAGGTATTTGGGATGGAAAATCATTGAGATTTTTGAAACAAGACTGGAATGTTTAGTTATACTAAACAAAATGTAGCAGCTTGTCCTGTAGCAGTTAAGTCTCTGCCCTAGTGCAGAGCTACAAAAAAAAGTGTCATCAAGTCTGAATCAACTGTGAATGAAATGCAGTTTCAACAGCATTCCAAATAACCAGCAATTAATGTTTATTGCTGAAAAATACTGCAGCTTTTTAATTGTCAGTTATAGCATTACATTTTAGATCTGTATATCGCTTACACATTATTGTAAGCTTTATTTCAAAAAAATCCTGCCACAACCATTTAGCAACTTAAGTGTTTTAATATGTAACTGTGCAACGTACAATTACCAACATTTTTTTTCACATTACTGCCTCTATTTATAGTGTGTTAGTCCTTGCTAGTTAGCAATTTAAAATTTAGGTAGGCTGCAGATATCAAAAGTTTCTACAACAGTTTGTTTCCCTCACCATTTTCTCTCCTCCTTAAGACTTCTGTGAGTACAGACCCAATCATTCTAGTTGTCCTCTGTTGTGCCAATTTGTGTGTGAGCCTTGTTGGTGAGTATTGTCAGGCTTTTTGGACATCTCACCCAAGTCTAACGCTGTCCTCATCCAACTTCTATGCCTTCACACTTCCAGCAGGGGGTACTGAATACTAAACAGCAAAAGGGCACAGAGCTCAATGCAGTGCCCCTTACTGTTTCCATTGATGTGATCAGTTAATTCAGCACAGCCCAGGGATCAAACCCAGGAGCCTAAATAAATCTGAGGCTGGATGAGATGCATCTGAGAATGCATAAGGAACTACTAGAGAAAATTGTCAGAACTTTGCCAAAACTTTTCCAGAAATCACAGAATATGAGAGAGATGCCAGGAACTGCTGATGTTACTTCTTTTTAAGAAAGATTGCAAAAGTGACCCAGGAAACTATGGGCCAGTAATTTTGACATTCATTGTGGATAAAGTTATGGAAACCCTATTTAAAGTAAAATTAAGGAGCAAATGGATAGCAATAAAATGATAAAAGATAGTCAATATGGGTTCACGAAGGGGGTGTCTTGCCATTCTAATTTACTGGTTTACTTTGAGGGTGTGGCAAAGGAGCTTGGGAGGGGAAGGCAGTGGATATGACACACGTGCATTTCAATAGGGCCTTCGGCACAGTGAACCCAGGAAGATAGCAAAAATTAAATAGGAATCTGCATAAATATATTTACAACGTAATTGGTTGACTGATAGAACCCAGAGAATGGTGGTACATCAGTCTGCAGGAATGTTACCGGTGGGGTTCCCCAGTGATCAGTTTTGGCTCGGTAGTAGCAATCCTGACAGAGTATTACTTTGTCAGTGGTTCAACCTTTCGGATGGACGGAACAGTATCAGCAGCAATATTTGAAGCAGTGCAGGGCAGTTCTCAGTATTGTGACCAACATATATCCCTCCCTCAACATCATCACTGGCTGTCTCTTGATTCGAGAGTTGTGTGTTTCTGCCACGGCTCTTCATGTGATTGAACAGGCCAATTCACAACCCACAGATCTTTCAACACTTGGAACAGGACATTCCATGAGGTAGTGGGATCCAGAGTACAGGTTTTTCTTCCTTTTCTTTCTTTCTCTGCCACCTGACTCATCATTAAGAAGTGACTCAAAATGTATTGGACAAGTTTTTGCCATTCTGAATGATTGACAGCAAGCTCCTCCTAGTCATTGATGTCAATGATGTCACACTTCAAGGAGCGCTTCAGAGTGTCTTAAAATGCTTTCTCTTCACCTGGAAGATAGGGCCTGGTGGGGGAGATGATTTTCAGCCTTCCAGTCCATCATAGTTGCTTTTACCAGGAGTTTTGCCTGAATGCTTGTGCAGCCGGCTTCAGGACAGGCATTAGGGTTTGTTTGATGGTCCTCCCACTGAATCTGAAGGATGCAGCAGAGGTATTGCTGATGGAATTTCTCTATTGCTCTTAAGTGTTGCTCAGATACATTTCAGGTCTCATCGCAGCACAGTAGTGGTGGGGCAATATGACTGCAACCACCTTTAGTGGAACATCTGAAACAGATGCCTTCAACACCTGGACTGGGGTCCAGGTTGTGCGATAGCCCCCATACTATTTACAATATACCTGATATCGGCTATTCATCTCAAACATCAACCACCCTTTGGTGTCAGTATTAGGCAGTATGTCTAGATGGAATGCCCTTTAACCTCAGTCGCCTAGTGCCAAAACCAAAGTGACTACCATATGTATACATGATCTACAGCTTGCGGATGACTGCATGTTGTTGCCCAGTCTACACCACATTTACAAGTCACTCTCGATCTCTTCAATTCTGCATACAAGAAACTCAGCCTAACATTGAATGTTGTCAAAACAAAACTCATATCAACCCACAGCTGGTCAGCCAAATATTCCACCTGCCATATGTATTGAAGGAGAGACTATGGAATATGTTGAGCACTTCCAATGCCTAGGCAGCCACCTCTCTCAAAAGGCCACCATTGACAAGGAGACCCAACCCCAATTAGGTGCACAAGCTCAGCCTTCTACAAACTTGTCAGTGAATGTTTGACAATGAAGACCACTGCAAGTCATCAAAATCCCTCCCTCAACCAATAGATTATCTAACTATTTTTTATGTTATTTAAAAGATCTTGCTGTGTGTAAATTAGCTTTCAATTGGCCCATATTACAAAAGTGACCACCCTTCAAAAGCGCTTAATTGCCTATAAAGTACTTTGGCATAACCTGAGGCTATGAAAAGAATTTTTAAATGCAAGTCTTCCTTTCTTTTATGGTTTCCAAAGCTTTCTACCATTGGAGATTTCCAGACCTCGTGTCTTGGTGTGCTGGCAGAAAAAGAGATTGATTATCATAATTAGTCAACAACTCCATTATTGTTGTTTCATCCATCTATCAGGATGGTAAAAGAAACTAATTGGATGGTGATGTTTTTGTCTAACTGATTTTGTGAAACACAAAAGAAAACAGGAAAATATTTACCGCAGGAATTTTCAGTTGTACATCTAACTACATTGATGTAAAGCCAATATGCACAAAGGAGACATGCAGTACTAAACTATGGCAGCACTGTTAAAGTTGCTTTCAGATGGGAAGTCAATCCTGCCCATGTGGATGATAACACCCTAAGGCATTACATAAAGACCGGGGACTTCAGACATCCAGGCCAACAATTAACATCAATTAACATCAAAAGCACATTAATTGGTGATTCATCTCATTGTCGCTACCAGAACCTGGCTGTACACAAAACGACCACTATATTTTCTCAGAGTAACAATGACTCCGCTTCAGGAATAAGTCATTGATGTTGCAAGGGAGGTGGTGAGGGGCTTTATAGACTGAAACCTTAATATGTTTATCAACTGATATAAATTCTCATCAATCATTAGTAGAAAATACCTTCAAAAGTTTCACTGCAGTTAATTTGTAAAATTCTACGTACTCTAAATGATATTCAAAATATTTACAATATCTTCAAGCCTCAAATTAAACTTCACTTTTGAAATATCTGAATCAGTTAAAATGTTTTAACATATGTTCACTTAAATTATTTCAACTCATCACATAGCTCATTACTTTACTGTACCTTCCTATGCTTTGTAGAAATATATTATTTCCAATTGAATGCTAGTTCTGATAGTGACTTAGTGACATAAACAGAAATTCCCAACACCACCATGTTTCAGCATGCTAAGAAACTGTTTCACGCAGGCGTATGAAGCATTCCAAGCATTAGAGGAGGAACTGATAGGCATCTCAGCATTTGACGTTATCCTGCTAGTCCCATCCTGCTTCTGCAATGTCTGACCCCACAGGAATGTGCAAGATAGCAAGGTCCTGCCACAAATTCCACCCTTATCAGCACTTCCATTAGCTTGGCAAATTCAGCCTTAACCTGCTCATCTAAATTCTTTTGCTTTTTTAAAAAAAAAGGATATTTTGGCCATTTTATAGGGATGACTAAATATTTTTTCAAATTGTTTCAGTTATTTTAATATTTACATACGCCCAAAGTGGCAGGCAGAAGGAGTCAAGACAAAGTGCAGTGTTCAAATGAAGTAGGGTTCGGGGTGGGGAGTAATTCATTCCCCATTTTGATATCATCGATTCTGACAGTCATCCATTCATCCAGTGTCAGGCCACAGCACTCTAAATGTAAGGTTTTCTTTCTTTTCCATTCTGTCCTGAATTTTGTGTTTCCAGTTTTCTAACTCGACCATTATAAGTCTACCATTGTCTAAGTCAGCATTATAATTTTAAAAACCGTTTATGTTGCAGTTACACCTCCCTGCCAAATGGCAGCACTGCTTTTCCAAAACAAAGCTGCAACTATGAAATGGCGATGGGAGGGAAAGGGGAGAAGAGCAAATTTAGAAATGGATGTAATGCACTATTTGTGTCTAAAACAACACATGGAAATTGGACAAAAGTGCAACTAACCCCCTCCCTCTAACACCAGTTCTCCTGAAGTTTACACTTGGCCTTGATCCCCTGTGTTTCACCAGGATAAAAAGTATTGCCTATTTCTCCTTTTCTAACTGGCAGCTGAACAATGTAGTTTAAATCATTTTATTGCAAATATCCATATTTTAATACTCTTTAATGACACAGAATTTTCAGCATATTATTGTACCAATCTTGAACGCTACACAGTCACAAAACAACTGAATGTGCAACTGGAAAATTCATGGGCTTGTGAAACAAACATATAGATAATTACATGGAATATACAGTACAGAAACAACCATTCAGTCCAAACAGTCTTTGCTACATCTACACCCTTCTCGAAGTTTCAGAAGTTTCTTCTATATTCCCTATTGGATTACTTGGCGACTATCTTATATTCGTGGGAACATTCTCTCTATATCAAAATTCTATCTTAATGTTATAAAGACCACTATCAGGTCACCCACAGCCTTCTCTTTTGAAGGAAAAGAGACCCAGACTGTTCATCTTTTCCTGATAGGTAAAACCTTGCAGCTATGATACCATCCACGTGAATTATTTTTCACTTTTTCCAGTTCCCTTATGTTGCTTTTTTCCGGTTCCCTTATGTTGCTTTTATAATGTAGTTACCAGATCTGTATAGTGTCCATTTGTGCTATAATCAATCAATGTTCAAATTTATCATGACTTCTACTTTTTAATTCTCTCTCTCTAGAATTAAACTATAGTGCTTGGTTTGCCTTTTTATTGTCTCATTAACATGTGTTGCTGCATTTATTGATTTCTATATTTATACTTCCAGATCCATTTGCTCCTGTACTCCATTTAGGTTCTTATTTTCCAAATAACAAGATGTAATACCTCACATTTGTTTCTAATGAAACTTATCTTCAAATTATACACCCATTCTAGATGTTTATTAATGTTTTTGTGTCATTTGTTGCAGTCCTCCTAAGTACTGATAACCCCCACCTCCCTCCAATTTGCTGTCATCAGCAAATTAAGAAACTGCTTTTTGATTCCAAAACCTAAACTGTAACGACTATCTCATTTAAAAAGTACAAATTATAATTGCTGATCATTATTGCAAATTGAATGGAAGTATCTTAAGTTTTTTTCATATGCGTCCATGAGATGTGGGTGTCATTGACTAGGCCAGCATTTATTGCCTATCCTTAATTGCCCTTGAGGTGGTGGTGGTGAATGGTTGCAACTAATTAAACTTGAAGTTTGCTAATAGTGCTGGAACAACTCTTTCCCTTCTAAAGTGAAACTGGAAGTGGTATAAATTGATCAACAAACTTTAAAATATGCATGCATAGGAATTTTGGTGTTCCTACCCTTGTGGTGAGAGTTTATCCAGCCAACCTTCTTTTGTCTTCTTTGCCACACCATAGAAGCAAGCATAGGGTGATATTGATTCATGCTCAACATCTGTTGCATCATAAGTAGATTCTCCTGTGACACCAAATGGCAGCATGCGATCCTCCCTGTGCATAAAACTTTGCTTATATGCTGCTTGAATGTTGCAACAGTCTTTAGACACTGCCTGGTCAGCTGACCTCAGCTTGCAACTACTGTCGTGGACTGTAGAATATTCCATCTCAGGCTCATTGTCTGGTGTACAGCGTTCTGAGTGTGAGAATATCTGCTCAATATTGCTGTTGCACAATTTTGCATCATGGTAGGCCCTGTAAATAATGAAATATTATGTTATCTTTTTCTAAAAAGTCAATTTACTCATATCAGTAACTTTTTATATGGTTATCTATCAGTTTCCCATTGAGAATGAAACCGATATATAGTGTCAACCTTGGCTCAGCTGGCAGTAATCTTGGCTCTGAATCAAAAAGTTGTAGACTCAAGTGCCATTGCTACTCTTGAGCACTACAATCTAGGCTAGCACTCCGGTGCAGTACTGAAGGAGTGCTGCTCTGTCAGAGGTGCTGACTTGGTAAACCTAGGCTCCAACTTCCCTCTCAAGTAAAAGATCCCATTGCACTATTTCGAACAAGAACAGGGGAGTTCCCACAGTATTTTGGCCAATATTTATCCTTCAATCAACATTATAAAGACAAATTAACTAGTCATTATCACATGGCTGCTTATTGCAACTTGCTTTGTGTAAACTGGTTGCCACGTTTCATACATTTGAACAGTGACTGTACCTCAAAAGTACTTCTTTGGCTGTGAAGCACTTCAGTGCTTCGGGTGGTGGTGAAAAGTGCTATATAAATGGAAATCTTTCTTTATACATGGAGTTCAGACAAACAATCTACATCTTACCCAATATTCTATTATTCCTCCTTTCAGACATTAACTGAGCAGTTGCGTATTTACAGCAATTGGTTCGTTGATTAGTCAATATATTTATAGTCAAAGAATTTATTTTACTCTCACTGCTCCCTTTCCTTATTCTACACTTTTCTCATTTCAGTAGCAGAGTCTGATTAATACCAGGCTCAGCCATTTAAAAAAAGTACTTTTAAAATAATTCTAGCCAGAAATTCCACTGAACTAGCATTTATACTGACTTAGTACAGGATCCACCTGTATAAACTAAATTGTTTTCTAAAATCAGGAGACTATACATCGAAATGGAATATGTGATTGCTGTCAAATTTAATTGCTAAATGTATGATAATAATCCAAGCAAATTGTCCAACAGAATTTCAAAGACTGAATTTCAGACAACACTAAATAACCAGTCTGTGTTAATCTTTTTTCTCTTTGCAACCAGTAGCTCTAGACCTGCCATGTTCCTTTATCTCCCATTACTTCAAGCGCCTGCCTAACCTATTTTTTACAAATTGACATGAACCTGAATTTTCACAGGGGTGGAAGGCTTTGTGCCTTAGCAAAAATGGTGCTGGAGCCCAGAATTAGGATGTCCCACTCTCAAACCCAGCACCCACCATTTTTGTCAGGGTCGGGGGGAGAGGGGGAAAATGGGGGCGAGAGGTATTTCACACATCTTCAGTTCATGGAGGCAGCAGCACATTTAGAAGTACAGCTGCCTTCAATTCAAAGCAATTTTTGTTACTGGAATTTCCAAAACATGACACTTGGAATTTATACATTTGTGGAGAGGTCTAAACCTACCAGAGTTCTTCGGAGAGGTAAAGTACCCTTTTTGAGAGGTCAAAGTACCCTTTCGGGAGGGGTCAGATGTCCCTTTGGGAGAGATTCATGCATCCTTTTGGGATTATTAATGATAGGCGTTAGTGTGCATTAAAGTCGCATAATTCTGTGGAGAAATCAAACTATCAAGTTTTTAAAATCCCCTGCCCTTTAAATTTTGAAGAAAAAACATCTAGTCTCAGACGAAAAGAAATGGTACTTGCAATTTCAATAAATATTTGTTGAAATAAGCCTGAGGGTTTTCATTATAGGATTAGTATTGCTTGACAGCTTCCACAACCTATCAGTGGAGTGGAGGGCCTGTAAGTTCACAGTTTGATTGACAGCTCCAAGTGCTTATGAAGTCTTTCATGTGGGGCTATGAATACAAATGTTTGCTTTGATAATGGAGTAAGTACTTGAAAGGATTTAAATGTACTGAATGGGCTTTTATCAATTAGAGTGTTTTCTTAATATGATGATGTTTGTAACAGACACTCAGAAATTTATTCATTTCATCTCAGCATGGTTCCTAAGGTTGTCCCCTGGTGGATACTGAGTGATTTGACATGCAGGATGTAAGGATAAAGGTACGGAGCATGAGTTAGTGCATGAGTTGGCACTAAAATGGCTTAGAGGCTATAAAAGACCTTCAGAACGAGAGGGAGCCATGGGTTGATGTCATGACCTGTAAAAGGCATTTCCTCAATGTGGTCCATGAGCTAAGAAGGTGTGTGTGTCTTTATATAGCCCCCTTTTAATCTGCAAATGGTTCAATTTAAAAATAACCAACAGAAAAGCTTTAGTCTTAAAACAAGATAACGTTAAGTTTATTACAAAACCCTGCTGAAAGTTAAGTGAGTAAAAGTGATAAAGGTATTAACTGAAATACAGATACAGAAGTTAAAATGGCGATAAGGATGGCTCGAATTCCTTCTTTCTGCAGTGAAGGAATTGAAATGTAAGGTTCAGTTTAGCAGACATGATGACTTGTGAAGCTGAAGAGTCGAATTTTTCTTTGTAAGTGTACTTGATTGATAGAACAGATGCTGGGAGAGAGTAAAGGCTTCTTTCCTTACAGGAGACTACAAGTACCGACACCAGAAGTTTGTCTGGGGATGATTTTTCTGAATGTTTTACTCCGCAACTCTTGATGGCACAGAATCCAGCTCTTTCATATGGTTCATAGCTGTTTCAGCTGAGAGCTGTGTGCTACTATTGTCTCTCACCATTCCACACAAAATGGCTTCTTATAGCCTTCTTTATACAATCCAAAAACACAAAATGGTCGCTATCCCAAACTGTCAAATCATGCTTCCATGTTAGCCTCGGTGTGGGGGGTGGGGGCACAGTCCATCCATTGTCTTTTTAGCCGAGGTAATTAAAAGCCTCAGCCATTAGCCATTGATAATCTGCCCTTAACGGGTAGCAATGGGCCATCACGAAAGGAAACGTGTCATGTGATCCAGCCTCAGTTTCACTTTGGTTTATAAACAGAACACAGGAGACACAGTCCTGCTGCTGAAGTCTTCAAATTTTCTACCTTTGTATAAATGTTCCCATGTGCCTAGTTGACGTGTTGACACAATCCCTTATGAGTGATTGCATCATTATAAAAATACGACATGGTGTTCAGTCGTGGTCAAACAGAGTGATAGCAAGATTAAGTACTGGTACAACATGGTGAACAACCTTAGATTGTGCTACATGGCTTGAGATGACCTTCGACGTTTTCAGCAGATTGCAACAACTTCACAACATTGGAGTGTGTTGAAATTGCAGCGTGGTGATTGCACAACAAAGCTTTGAAGACACAGTGCAGAGAACGTGCTCAAGTAAAGAGCTGGTAAGCAGACAGATCCCTTCTAGTGAGATTGCAGCACATAGCCTGTCAGTCCTTTGAGTGGGACAGCACGTCGTGAGGAGCAGCACTAGGCTAGCTCAGTCAGGAAAGGTGAGTGACCAGGGCGTGGGCCAGACTGTTCTTTTTGTTTGACTCTCCCTCGTTCACTATCAAAGCCATCATAAAAATCAGGCCAGAGAACGTTGCGATTATAATGGATGGCTTTGAGAGTTGCTGAATAATAAATTGAATAAAACAAGGAGGAAGATCAAAGGGATATCGTCAAAATTTCCAAAAAATTCCCCAGTTTCGATTGGGATGCAACTGACCTACTATCCGAATTCAAAATGTTTAAACAGCGTACAAAGCTATGGTTTCTTGATTTAAGTGTGTCTGAACCAGGCAAGCGAGGATACAAATTAGCCTAGCAATTGGGAATGAAGGTCTACACAGGTTGAACATGTCACGATTAACAGCTGAAGAGCTAAAGGATCACCCCTAAGTCTTTTAAAGTCCAGTGGAAACAAGCCCAGCCTGTCCAAACTTTCCTCATAAAACAGCCCACTCATCCCAGGTATCAGTCTAGTCAACCTCTTTTGAACCGCCTCCAATGCATTTACATCCTTCCTCAAATAAGGAGACCAAAACTGCGCACAGTTTTTGAGGTGAGTGTCACCATTGCCCTGTATAACTGAAGTATAACAACGTTACTTTTATGATCAATCCCTCTCATAATAAAGGATAGCATTCCATTAGCCTTCTTAATTACTTGCTGCACCTGCATACTAACTTGTTCTGACTCGTGTCCTAGAATACCTAGATCCCCCTGCAGCTCAGAATTATGAAGCTGTTCTCCATTTGAGTAACACTCCGCTTCTTTGTTCTTCTTGCCAAAGTGAACAACTTCACATTTTCCCACCTTAAACTCCACTTGCCAGATCTTCGTCCACTCACGCAAACTATCTAATCCATCTGCAGCCTCCTCATGTCCTCTTCACAACATACTTTCCAGAAGGTGTGGCCTTCTGCACGCATCAAGGAAATGCCCAGCTTTCCATCATTTCTGCAAGGCATGTGGCAGAAAGGGCCATTGGCAGCGTTTGTGCATTACACAGATGCTGATGCAGCTACAAAGAGCCAGGCACGGAATCAAAATGACCACAAACAATGAGTCCCTTAAAGCAATAAGAATGGCCATCCAGTATCCCATCGTATATATATATATATATATATACACATACATGAAGTGATTGCCGAAACAGAAAATGATGATAATATGCGTTATGAGACGATGAGTGGTAAACACGTTTCACACTGTCAATCTTGTGGAAAACACAGATGCCGCCACACCATCCAAAGTGTTTGCCAAGATTCAAATGATCTGCCCTAAGAAAGTTGGTAACTAATCGTTATTGGCCAAGGCTAACATAGGGCAAGCGCCAACATCCAACCTCTGTGGATTCTAAAAGATGATTTCACAGACATGGAGAGCCAAGGCAAAACCTACTACTGCACAAGTTTTGGCATACAGCAGTTCATTTATTCCATGCACAAGATCCTTAGTCCTGGAGTGCAAGTCCAACCTATCCCCCTGGGTGTCACAGGTGTTCTACATCATGGAGACCAAAGGCTCAGTGATTGCAGGTCTACCAGCATGCCATGACCTTGCATTAGTAACAATTCATGGAATTAATCAAACCTCACATGGCAGGTCAATCTCACAAACTACTCCTATCACCTAGTCCATGACCTAACATTGAAATATCCAGAATGTTTCACAAAATTGGCAGTTTCGAGGCAGCTGCAATTTTATGCTTGCAGGAGAATGCAAGTGTGTCAATTAATTCACTACCTAAATGTGGCATTCACTTACAAGACAAATTAAAGGTCGAGCTAGACAAAAAGGAGAAAGATGGACTCGTTAAAAGAGTACAACAGCACACAGGCTGATGCAGCTGGAATGCTTGTGTCATAAAGAAGGACAGATCATTGAAAGTATGTCTCGATCCACGATGTTTAAATCCAGCTTTGAAACATTTTCCTTACAAAATATACACATCAGAAGAATTAATTCCCAGATCTGTAGGTGCAAAATTCTTCTTGAAGCTTGATGCTAAGCATGGCTACTGGTCAGTACATCTTGCAGAGAAGTCCCAAGAGCTTACTACATTTTGTACCCATTTGATTGATAATGTCTTCAATGACTTCCTTTTGGGCTATTACCCAGGATCTCTTTCAAGCTCACATGGATCGTATTACATGCACTGTGCCAGGAAACATCTGTATCACCGATGACACTGTCATTGTGAGGAACAAAGCAAAAGCATGTATATAACCTACATGTATTGATGCAAGTGGTAAATAATGAAAGATTGGCGTTCAACATTCTGAAATGTGCCATCAACGTGAAGCAGAACCGGTTATTCAGTTCTGTTTATTCCAATGCTGGCATATGTCCTGATCAAAGTAAAATAGAGGATATTAAGGCCATACCAACTCCTCAAGATAAGGACAATCTTCAAAGACATTTAGGTCTTTTTAATTTTTTCTCTCCATACATTCCAAATTTTACTCAAAAATTGTCATGGCTAAGGGAATTGTTGAGAAAGAATGTGCTTTTCCTGTAGCATGAAGAACACCAATATCTCTTCGATGCACTGAAACAGAAATTAGCAGTAGTTTTGACATTTCAATTTTACAACTCTAGGGAGACAGCTACCTTGGAAATAGATGCCTTACAGAAAAGGTCTGGGAGCATGCATACTACAAAAAGACAAATTGATTGCATCCACTTCAAAATCTGTGTCCATAACACAATCCAACTACTCCAACATCAAGCAGGAAACATTAGCGAAAATATTTGGGATCATGTGTCATGCCGAGAAAGCATGAACAAAAAGTTTTCAAAATTTGTTTCTCTTCCCTATTCTCGTTTAAATTCTGTGCTTTAAAATATGAACAAAGGCTAACTCATCAACCTCCTAAAATGTGACACACCTTGCATTGTATGAACATTCAGCTAAACCAAACCACTCAAAATACAATGCGTTTTGACAAGGATTCTTAAAGTACGTCACTAGCTGGATGGCTTGACCCAAAAACACTCTGTTACATGACCAAGACTTGAACTGTTTGAATTGCTTTAATTATACAGCTTTTGGGTCCTATCTACAGTTGCTGTTTAACCTCAGAAGAGAAAAAAAACAGATTCCAGGCTCTGCCTCTGACCTCCCTATTTCTCAAAGGCTGATCTCCAGAAGGAACCCTGTATTTCACCTACAAAACAAACTAATTCCCAGAATACAAGAATACTTAGCTACATCTTCAATTGCCTCAACCTGCAACTAAGTTACTAGGACAAAGACCAGTTATTCTGCCAGTCAAAGCCACCTGAAGGAACCTTCATTAGACATTGACTGACTGGGCTCTATTCACATGAATTAATGCCAATGTCTGTTCATGTTTTTTCGTAAATTGCAATTTGTAACTTCTTTCCGTTTCTTTCTCTGGCTTTCTACCTTGTATGCTCATGAGTGTGAATGTGTGTCGCAATCCATTCTGCAGGTTTTGAATGTGTTAATAAATCCTAGTTTTGTTTCACCTTTAAGATTTGCTGTGGGGTTATTGTTAACACTGGACTTCATAAACCGGGGTTTGGGAAACACATCACAGACTATTTCAACAAGGGAAAGGATACTAAGGAAACAAATTAAATTAGAAATTAATCTACCACTGTCACAGGCAGAAGAGGGGAACAGTAATGATAATTCAATTCACCTCGCCCTTGTGTCCATTATACATGCATTTCATACCTATCTCTTTGGCAAAAGATTTGCGTTGGACACCGACCACAAGCCACTGGAAATGATTTTGTAAAAATCATTGACCAGTGCAATGCCAAGATTGCAACATCTGTTGATAAAATCCAAGGTTATGACCGAGAGATCAGGTACCAGCCAGGTAACTTTATGTTCACATCTGAAGCACTTAACAGATTGCCTAACCCAGCAAAAACAGAAGATATATCTTTGGATCTACAAGTTGATTCCATTGACATCAAATTTGAAGTTGTTCTCCTAATTGATTTGGTATATTTTACCCAATTCAAATGCCAGCACCTAAAGGAAGAAATGGCGAAACATTCTACATTACAGAAATCGTGGAAGACCATTACTGAAGGATGGCTTAACTCAATTCAGTATGTCTACGAACACGAGACCATTTTAGCCTTAGCAGGACCAGCTAGGCATCTCCCAGGGAGTCATTTTTAAAGGCAGGCAGGTCATCATACTGGAATATTTGTGACCTGATATTTTTCAACAATTTCATCACTCACACATGGGCATAAATTGGCCGAGAAGACTCACAAGGGAGACAGTCTGTTGGCTGAGTATGAACAATGGCATTGAAGTCGTTGTCAAGAATTGCAAACCATGTCAAGAGCATATGCCAAGTCAGCACAAAGCGCCATTGATTCCATATGACGTTCCTTTTTATCCTTGGTCCAAAATAGCATCCAACTCCTTTCATGTCCATGGCACTGACTTCATCATCATCATCGACTACTTTACCACGAAGCCCATTATTTGAAAATTCCACAATACGTCAAGCATAACTGTTATACATGCTCTAGCTGCTATTTTCAGTTTATTTGGTATGCCTAGAGAGATCATTAGGGAGAACGGTCTGCAATTTATTGGTAAGCCATGTCAGAATGTGTGGGAAAGTGCAATATTGATCACACTACTACTTCTTCTCATTACCCCAGGTCTAATGGCTTAGCTAAACGAATGATTCACACAATGAAATCCTTAATTTTCAGATGTAGACAGACTAAGTAAGATATACACATTGCAACATTATATCTGTAACTGACACCTTTAAGTGCAACTATTCCATCACCAGCAGAGCTCATGTTCAGCAGACCAGTGCGCGCCAATCTACCTACCCTTACCCATTCTACTCTCTCAGAAACTAGACAGCAACTTTTAAAACTACAAAAGAAATGACCAACATGCACGATAAAAATGCAGATGCAGAAATGCCAGGTTTACAATTGGCACAAGTTCACATCCAGGATCCCACAGGAGGTACGTAGCAGCCAGCCGAGGTGACAAGCATTTATTCAGAACCAAGGTCCTATGAAGTCATTACACACAAATGCGCAACAGTGAGGTGTAACAGAGGACAAATCTGATCCATTCTAGCTCCTCAAACGCTGTGAAGTCCAATGCATCTAGGACAAAATCCTAAATGCAAGCAGGAGCAACATCCTAGAACGGTAATCCCACAGATCACTGTGAGCAATTAAAGAAAGCTTCAGACAAGGTTGCCATCACTATACACTTATGTAATGGTAACTAAACATGAACAGGCATTGTAAATAGTTATACTTCTTTGGAAGGGAGAAAAGTATATTTAAAAAAGGGAGATGTTGTAGTGTCTTTCAGGGACAGCATCATGCTGTCACTGGAAGGAATTGTGTTGTGTTTCACTTTGTGCCTCAGTTTCACTTTGGCCTGTGAGCAGAACACAGCACACACAAGCTTTCTACCTTTCTATATGTGTCTTCACGTGCATAGTTTAAATAATCAATGTGTTTATACAATATGTTATGAGTGACTGGTGTCTTTATGCCATTATAAAAATACTTGAATGCTTCCCATTCTCCCAGGTTTGGGGAGATAGGAAAGAGCTATTCACAACTCCAGGTAAGCCATTGTTAATAAGTTTCTGTTTAACATTATGGAAATGTGCATTGAATTTCAAATGTGTTCACATGTCTGGATATGTCTATTAGCAATCCACTTGGAGCCTTCTAGAAGCTTGACTATATTAAAGTTGTAAAAGGTCAGATGACTTTTGACAGCCATCTCTTGTGTCTATTTTCTTGTGTCTATTTAAAAAGATTAGTTTTTTTTTTACAAAATTTAGAATATCACAACTACCTGTTTGTGATACTTGGCATGAGTTGGGATGGCACTAAGTTGGCACAGGGGCTATAAAGGGCAATGGGGATAGATAGAGAGGCATAGGCTGGCATGGAGTGTATTAGGGACCAAGGGTAGGTAGAGGGCATAAGCTTGAATAGACAGTTTAAAGGGGCATGCAGGGGGAGTAGAGGGGCATGGGTTGGCATAGAGGATATGACAGGCAATGGGGGTGGCGAGTGGGAGGTATGATGCGGCATGAATTGGCATGGGGTGTCTGTGGGGGGTGAGGGCTAGAGGGCTGTTCTTCATTTTACTAATTTTATTATAACTGGAGCGAAGTCCCAAAGCACCAAGGCGGCTCTTCGAACCAGCATGCCTCAACATTCGGCAGCCCTTGTGGCTGCCTCGCACTGTTTGCAGGGGTGGCAGGCCCAACTCCAGTTAGCACCTGCACCCATCTCCCTCCAAACGAAAATCCAGCCGTTCAGGGACATTTCTCCTGTGTCAGGTTTGTGTAGTCGGGAATTTTCCTGACTGCAAAAATTTGGCCTAAGTTCTCTGCTTCCCTCACCAAGTTCAGTTGTGGCGTACAATGTTTCACAACCCTCTACCTAAAAAAAAAAATGCTGTTCTAAATTTCTTCCATTTTTAGTCATACGCTCTTTCATTTTAAACCCCTCAATCACTGATCTACACAGTAAATAAAAGCAGTTTCAGAAGAGATTCCTGTAATATATTACAACTCACTTCCAACCTCTTAGACATACCCTTAATTCCAAATCTGTTTCTTCCCTTCTAACCAGTTTCATTCCAATTTGCTAACATTTTGCTAACGCAAATCTCTGATCTTTTTACATAGTCTGCTGTGTTCTGGCACTTGGACAAAGGCTTTCTGAAAGTCCATGTACTCTACATCCTTTGCATCTGCCACTGGCACAAAGAACTATGAGGTGTATCAAATGCGATCTCTCTTTCTGAAATTTGTGTTGGATGCTTTTAATTATTTTTTCATATAAATATGAAGAAATATCACCTTTGATTAAAGACTCCAAATGTTTTTCCAACCATAGATGCCTGTAATTATCTGATTAGCTTTGTGCCCCTTTTTGAAACTGAGTATTACAATGGCCACTGTCCAGTCAGCACTTATCCATTCTCAGTGGAACTCATAATTTTTTTTTTCCCTCAATTCCCTCAGGAACCTTGGACGCATTCCATCAGCTCACAACGTCCTCTTTTAACTTGACTAACTTGTTCAATTTTTTTTTGTTCATTTATTTCTACCTGAAGCAGAATTTAACTTCGGCCCAACCCCTCTTTTGAAAACACTGACACAAAGTATTTGTTCAACATCCTTGACAATTTTTGTTCACTCGCTATTAACTCACTACCCTCTCCTTCTGGGGATCCCATCTCATTTTTATTGATATATATGTATAAAGTTTCACTGTAATTTTTAATTTTTTTGTGAACCTTCCTCATATTCCAGGCTTGCTTTCCCTTAATCCACTCTTAACTTTTCATTATTTTCATCATATTCTTTCTTCTTAGCATTTTAATCACACCTACAGGTACTATGTAACATTTTCAATTTTAGTTTGTTATAACCTTTGTTATTTATCTATTAATATGAAACAGAGAGAGATAATGAAAATCCTATACAAATCTTTATTAAGTCGCAGTTCGAACACAATATCCAGATTTAGATGCACCACTTTAAGAAAAATGTTAAGGTCACAAAGAGGGCACAGTGAGGCTTGCTAAGATATCAGCGATGATGAGAGAAGAGAGAAACATTTCACTACAACAGACAAGTTAAGAGGAAATGTCTGATGCAGGTGTTCCACATTATGAGGGGCTTTGATGAGGCAAATCAGAAAATTATTTCCACTGCTCAGTAAGTCAGTAAGGGGATCGGTTAGCTCAGTTGGCTAGATGGCTAGTGTGTGGTTTGGAATAATGCTACCAGCACAGGTTCAATTCACCTTCTGACTGAGGTATGCTTGGGTCCTGTCTCCTCGTCCTAACCCGGAGAATGGAAATCAAGAGCAAACCACCACTGACAAAAACTGCCAAGGAAACAGCTCAGGATGAAGCATGAGCAGACAAGGACCAGCCTTTAGTTGATGCACTGGCAGTAATCTTCCAAGAATCCTTAGATTCTGGTAAAGTCCCAGAGGATTGGAGAATGACCAATGTAACACCCTTATTTAAAAAGGTAGGGAGACAAAAAACAGGTAACTATTAGCCAGTTAGCTTATCATCTGTCATTGGGAAAATGTTGGAGTCTACTATAAAGGATATAATAGCAGAGCATTTAGAAATACATAATCTAATCAAGCATGGTTTCATGGAGGGGAAATCATGCCTTACAAATTTATGAGAATTCTTTGAGGAGGTAACAAGCAGGATAAAGGGGAAGCAGTAGATGCAATATATTTGATTTTCTAAAAGGCGTTCGATAAGGTACTGCACATAAGGCTACTTAATAAGGTAAGAGCCCATCGTGTTGGGGGTAGCATATTAGCATGGTTAGAGGATTGGCTGACTAATAGAAGACAGAGGATAGAATTTTGCCCTTGACGGGTGGGCGAACCCCACCGGCTATGCGCTTCCTGTGCTTGGGGAGGGGGGGGCGGATTCCCCAACTGTCGGAGTGCGCTCTTTCACGTGGCCATCTCCCTGAGGCAAAGTGCTGCCACAGGACGAAGTTCGTAAAAAAATCACCTACCCGCCTGCCCGTTGGGCCCGTGCGCCGAGCTGAAGTTCGCACAGGCCCCTCAAAATCGTTGACAGTTGGCAAGTTGAAGGCCTTAACGAAGCCTTTAATTAATGGTGGGTACACATCCCACTGCATAGTGTGCCTGCTGACCGAAATATCGCGAAGCCGCGCGCTGACGTCGGCACGCGACATATTAAGCGCTGGTGTGTGGGCTCCGCCACCCGCACGCCAGTCAGAAGATTCTGCCCAGAGAGATGGGATAAGGAGGGCATTTTCAGGATAGCAACCTGTAACTAGTGGAACATCACAGGGATCAATGCTGGGGCCTCAATTATTTCCAACATATATTAATGACTTAGATGAGGGAAGTGAATGTACTACAGCCAAGTTTGCAGATGACACAAAAATAGGTGGGAAGGCAAGTGGTGAGGGTGCCACAAGGCGTCTGCAGAGGGATGTAGACAGATTAAGTGAGTGAGCAAAAACTTCGCAGATGGAATATAATGTGGGAAAATGTGAGGTTATGCACTTTGACAGGAAGCATAGAAAAGCTGAATATTATTTAAATGGAGAAAAACTGCATAAGGCTGCAGCACAGAGGGATTTGGGAGTCCTTGTGCATGAATCCCAAAAAGCCAACATAAAAGCTCAACAGGTAATAGGGAAGGCAAATGGAATGTTGGCCTTTATTGCAAAGGGAACGGTGTATAAAAATAGGGAAGCTTTGCTAAAACTACGCAAGGCACTAGTTAGCCCACACCTAAAACACTGTTAACAATTTTGGTCCCCTTATCTAAGGAAAGATATATTGGCATTGAAGGCAATCCAGAGAAGGCTCACTGGGTTGATCCTGGGTATGGAGGGATTTTCTTATGAGGAGAGGTTGAGTAGGTTGGGCCTGTACTCATTGGAGTTTAGAAGAATGAGAGGCAACCTTATTGAAACATATAAGATTCTTAGGGGGCTTGACAGGGTAGATGCTGAGAGGTTGTTTTTCCTTGTGAGAGAGTCTAGGACCAGAGGGCATAATCTCAGAGTAAGGGGCTGCCCATTTAAGACAGAGATGAGGAGAAATTTCTTCTCTCAGAGGGTAGTGAACCTGCGGAATTATTTACTGCAGAGGGTTGTAGAGGCTGGGTCGTTAAGTATATTCAAGGGTGAGATAGACAAATTTTTAATCAATAAGGGAATCAAGGGTTATGGGGAAAAGGTAGGAAAGTAGAGTTGAAGATGATCTCATTGAATGGCGGAGCAGACTTGATAGGCCGAATGGCCTACTTATGCTCCTATGTCTTATGGTCTTTGGGCAGGGCACACATAGGGCAGAATCTTCAGGGGGGGGGCCTGTTCGCCGAGGCGTAAAATGACACGGGCTGAGACAGCTGCGCACCCACCGAACTGTTAAAGGCCTATTAACGCCATTTAAAAAGCCACTTAAGCAATTACCTGAGCTGCCCATCCAACCTTAAGGTTGACGGGCAGGCGAAGAGCCCAGGCGGCCTTCGCATTTTTCATGGAACCTCATCCACGTGCGGGATGGGGTTTTTTTTGAATGATTTTAAATTTTCACAAAAATGTTTATTAAAATTAATGCACATGTCCCAACTCATGTGACAGTTTCACATGAGGGTACATGTCATGAAAATTTTTTCACCATTTTATTAAACTGTTTAACCTTAAAACGTATCTCGGTGCCTCAGGGAGATTTCTGCACTCCCGAATCAGGCAACCACCACCACCCCCCCACCCCCACCCCAGCTCACACAGGGATTGCATAGCGCTTCCAGGCGAGTCAGCTGTGCACCTGCCAACCTATCAACGGCCTAGTGAGGCAATTTAAAAAGTAATTAACATCATTAGTGGACCTGCCCGTCCAACCTTAAGGTTGGCGGGCAGGCTGGGAGCCCTAGCGGGCTCCAGAAAAAGCATGAAACCTCATTCACAGGTGAGATGAGGTTTCATGAGGGTATTTAAATTTTTAATAAAGGTTTCAGTTAAAGTTATGGACATGTCCCAACTCATGTGACAGTGTCACATGAGGGGACATGTCAGGGAAATCTTTCTAGCATTGTTATTGCAAATTTTAATTTGGATCCAATCTCCCTGAGGCAGCACTTAGCCTCAGGGAGCTCAGTGCGCTCTTTCGTGGGCATGTGCGAAAGAGCGCACTCCCAGCTCAGGGAATCCCCAACACCCTCCCCCCGCCCCCCCCCAACCACCGCCCACACAGAGAGCACACAGCGTGTCCTGGCAGACATCAAGCTGGGCGGGCCTTAATTGGCCTGCCCGCGTAAAATGACGGTGCACCCCCAATCGGGGGTACCGATCGGAGGTGCGCCCACCTGTGGCGCTCCTACACTTCCCCCCACAAGGGGAAGATTTTTCCCATTCACTCACAGACGCTCACTCACACCCACACACGGTGATTCAAATGTTTTGAACTGTTTTTGAAAGAAACTATTCCAAAAAAACCCAATCACTCGACCAAGCTAAAGCCTCCTCCAGTTAGTGCTGGTATGAAGAGTGGTTTGGGGCACTAGCAGTGGAAGCAGCGAAAGGCAATTTTGCTCAAGACTATCGGACAAGCAAGAGGACAGATCTGATCAGTGCCAGCATACATGGGAACACAACTAGGCAGACACAAATTGAATTAAATACCCCTTCATTTATATAGCCTTCTGCATATGCAGAAAAGCATTTCAGCATCTTACAATGAGGAAGAAAGAATAAATGAGCAGAGAGAAATGGTGAAGCTTAAACAGGAATTAATGGTGTGGCTGGAAGGCTTGTCGATGCTTCTTATAGCAGGAAAGTGGGTGACAAGGTCAACACAACTTGATCTAAAATTTCAAAGAGCAAAAGTGCAAATGACCAGCCAACAATGGTGAAGGAAAGTGTCTGAAGACTAGAGAATCTATGCAAAAACGTGCATCAGGAGATCACTGATAAGGTGGGATGAAGTCTCGCAGTGATTTGAAAGCAAGCTGAAGAATTTTGAACCTGATGTTCTGAGGCAAGCGGAACCAGTGAAGTTTGTAGAAAAATGGGTGATTGAAGGTACATGACTTACTGCAAGTTCCTGCATTTGGAATGAGTTGAAAGCGATGAAAGACTATCTCAGAGGCTGGATAACAAGACATTGTAAAAATCAAGCCTTGAGGTGATGAAGACATGAACTAGAATGAGGTAAACATGGAAAACAAAACAAAAATACCTGGAAAAACTCAGCAGGTCTGGCAGTATCTGTGGAGAGGAACACAGTTAACGTTTTGAGTCCGTATGACTCTTCAACAGAACTAAGGAAAAATAGAAAAGAAGTGAAATATAAGCTGGCTTAAGGAGGGGAGGAACAGTGTTGGACAAGAAGAGCTGGATAGGGGGCCAGTGATAGGTGGAGATAACCAAAAGATGTCACAGTCAAAAGGACAAAGAGGTGTTGAAGGTGGTGATATTATCTAAAGGAATGTGCTAATTAAGGGTAGAAAGCAGCACGAGGAAGGTACAGATAGCCCTAGAAGGAATCGAAATAGGCTAAAAGGTAGAGATAAAACAATGGATGGAAATACATTTAAAAATAACAGAAATAGGTGGGGAAAAAAAAAAATCTACATAAATTATTGGAAAAAACAAGGAGGAGGAAGAAGAAAAGGAAAGTGAGTGGGGATGGAGGACAGAGTTCAGAATCTAAAATTGTTGAACTCAATATTCAGTCCGGAAGGCTGTAAAGTGCCTAGTCGGAAGATGAGGTGCTGTTCCTCCATTTTGCGTTGAGCTTCACTGGAACAATGCAGCAAGCCAAAGGTAGACATGAGGGCAAGAGAGCAGGATGGAGTGTTAAAATGGCAAGTGACAGGGAGGTCTGGGTAATGCTTGTGGACAGACCAAAGGTGCTCTGCAAAGCGGTCACCCAGTCTGCGTTTGGTCTCTCCAATGTAGAGGAAACCGCATTGGGAGCAACGAATGCTGTAGGCTAAGTTGAGGGAAGTGCAAGTGAAATGCTGCTTCACTTGAAAGGAGTGTTTGGGCCCTTGGACGATGAGGAGAGGGGAAGTAAAGGGGCAGGTGTTGCACCTTCTGCGGTTGCATGGGAAGGTGCAATGGGAAGGGGTTGAGGTGTAGGAGGTGATGGAGGAGTGGACCAGGGTGTCCTGGAGGGAACGATCTCTGCTGAATGCCGCCGGGGGATGGGGGGGGTGAAGGGAAGATGTGTTTGGTGGTAGCATCATGCTGGAGTAGGGGAAATGGCGGATGATGATCCTTTGAACGTGGAGGCTGGTGGGGTGATAAGTGAGGACAAGGGGAACCCTATCATGTTTCTGGGAGGGAGAGGAAGGTGTGAGGGCGGATGCGCGGGAGATGGGCCGGACATGGTTGAGGGCCCTGTCAACCACCATGGGTGGAAAACCGCGGTTAAGAAAGAAGGAGGACATGTCAGAGGAACTGTTTTTGAAAGTGGCATCATCAGAACAGATGCAACGGAGGCGAAGGAACTGAGAGAATGGGATGGAGTCCTTACAGGAAGCGGGGTATGAGGAGCTGTAGTTGAGGTAACTGTGGGAGTCGGTAGGCTTGTAACGGATATTGGTGGACAGTCTATCACCAGAGATTGAGACAGAGAGGTCAAGGAAGGGAAGGGAAGTGTCAGAGATGGACCATGTGAAAATGATGGAGGGGTGGAGATTGGAAGCAAAATTAATAAATTTTTCCAGGTCCAGACGAGAGCCTGAAGCAGCACCAAAATAATCATCGATGTACCGGAGAAAGAGTTGTGGGAGGGGGCCAGAGTAGGACTGGAACAAGTAATGTTCCACATACCCTATAAAGAGACAGGCATATCTGGGGCCCATGCAGGTACCCATTGCCACACCTTTTATTTGGAGGAAGTGAGAGGAGTTTAAGGAGAAATTGTTCAGTGTGAGAACAAGTTCAGCCAGACGGAGGAGAGTGGTGGTGGATGGGGATTGTTCGGGTCTCTATTCGAGGAAGAAGCAGAGAGCCATCAGACCATCCTGGTGGGGGATGGAGGTGTAGAGGGATTGGACGTCCATGGTGAAGAGGAGGCTGTTGGGGCCAGGGAACTGGAAATTGTTGATATGATGTAGGATGTCAGAGGAATCACGGATGTAGATGGGAAGGGACTGGACAAGGGGAGAGAGAATGGAGTCAAGATAGCAAGAAATGAATTCCGTGGGGCAGGAATAGGCTGACACAATCGGTCTGCCGGGATAGTTCTGTTTGTGGATTTTGGGTAGGAGGTAAAACCGGGCCATCCGAGGTTGGGAGACTATCAGGTTGGAAGCTGTGGAAGGAAGATCTCCAGAGGAGATGAGGTCAGTAACAGTCCTGGAAACAATGGCTTGTTGTTCAGTGGTGGGGTCATGGTCCAGGGGGAGGTAGGAGGAAGTGTTTGCACATTGACGCTCGGCCTCTGCGAGGTAGAGGTCAGTGCGCCAAACAACAACAGCACCACCCTTGTCAACGGGTTTGATGACAATGTCAGGGTTGGACCTGAGAGAACGGAGTGCAGCAAGTTCAGAGAGAAACAGGTTAGAATGGGTGAGAGGAGCAGAGAATTTGAGATGACTAATGTCACGCAGACAGTTCTCAATGAAAAGATCAAGTAAACATGGAGGCAGGCAATGTTACAAAGGTTTGAATGTGAGGCAGGAACTCTATTATGATGAGTTCAAGAGGAATAGCCTAAATCAACGTGCTGGAAATTGTATTACAGGTGGAAATAATCGCTGTTTCACAGGGATACAGAGATTTTGTGCTAATAGATGGTACGTTCAGTAGGAGAATGTAGAAAAGACATGCAAAATGGTGAGCATTGTAAAAGAAAGCCCAAATACACCTGGAGCACTGAAAGGAGAAGGCAGCAAAGCAGCAGAGCTTTGAAAATACAAACATAAGTTATAGTACTGAAGAGAAAGAAAATAAAACAGTTTGCTGAAAGTTTGAGAGAAGGAAGATCAAATATGTGGTGACTTGGGTGGAGTATAATCGGGAAGAATGGCCTAATTCTGTGTCATATATTTCTGTGCAGCAGTTCGAGTAGGCAACTTGTCACCACCTCCTTAAGGGCAATTAGGGACGGGCAATAAATGCTGGCCTAGCCAGCGATGCCCACATTTTGTATATAATTTTTAAAAATGCTCTCTCAACCTATACTGCCACTTTCAATTACTTTTTAAAAATCCTTTCTTGGGATGTGGGCATCGCTGGCTAGGCCAGCATTTACTATTCAATCCTAATTGCCCTTGAGGTGGTGGTGGTGGTGGTAAGCCGCTGCAGGCCATGTGGATATAGGTGCACTCACAGTGCTGTTAGAACGAGAGTTATAGTTGCAAGTGAGGATGGTCTGTGACTTGGAGGGGAACTTGCAGGTGGTGGTGTCCCATGCATCTTCTTCCCTTGCCCTTCTAGGTGATGGAGATCATGAGTTAGGAAGGTGCTGTCGAATGAGCTTTAGTGAGCTGCTGCAATGCTGAAAGGTTGAGAGGAGGAAAATTAAATCTGAGGTGACTTGTGTGGAGTATAATTCGGAAGAATGGCTTATTTCTGTGCCGCATATTCTATGAATATATCTTTGCAAAGACTGGAGTTTAATTAATGTACGATCTCATCCCCACATGTTACAGTAAAGCTACAAGAAGTCAGAAACAGCACTTTAACAAAAGGTGCTCAATGACCAAAACTTGTTTGTTAATCCTTCCTCTACCACAGTTGAAGTTTTATTTTACAAAGGTTATCATGCTATAGGCTACTCTGTTTGAGTCAGATAAAACAGGCCTTTTAGCTCCATTTTTAAAAAATGCATTTGCGAAGATGAAACAGTCACTTTAATGCTGTTGATTTCTAGAAACAGACACAGAAAAAACTTGAGACAGTTAAGTTGGGAAAGACATGTATATCGCCGTTCCTTCACTGTCGCTGGGTCAAAATCCTGGAGCTCCCTCCCTAACAGCAATGTGGGTGTACCTACAGCATCAGGACTGCAACGATTCAAGGAGGTATCTCACCACCACCTTCTCAAGGGCAATTAGTGATGGGCAATAAATGTTGGCCTAGTGATGCACTCATCCCATGAATGAAGTTAAAAAAAACATGCTTTTTGCTGGGCATATTTTTTCAGTATAAACAGATGATCTGTCCCACTGGAAAAAAAAACTTTAAAGATGTTTTCAAAGTAACTCTGTACAATATAGATAAGGTATGAGATAAAAACAAGAGTAAAGGTCACTTAAGGTTTCTATTGATAGGAACGTATTTTAAAAATGCTAAAATTTGTCTAACAGCAGTGGGTTCCATGCTATTTCCCACAGACCGATGAGGGAGCAGGAGGGTCAGGCCAAAGCTGCAAGCTGCACAATGTTGGCATGAGGGTCAAGTTACTCCTCTGTTCTTCTTTTTGAATCCAAAGTTTCATCTGAAGAATTTTGCAATCTATACAGAAAATTCCATTGGTTTTCTTGCACCACTTAGGAGTTGACAAAGTTACCTCTCCTCTGGGCACAAGGAGCGGTTCTGACAGACTAATGAACACAATTGTGCAAGTGTCACAGAGGCTTATGTGAAGAGGTATGGTTTTCTCTGCTTTACCAGAGAGACAGCAAACAGCCACCACTGGGCCTACAAGTGGCATTTTGTGTGTCATTTTCAGACCAGGTCTTAGCACACCAATACTGTTTTGCACTGTTTATACTTAAAGGCTCTGCGAGACATCAGGGAAATATTGAAAAGTAATCTTGAATGAAAAATAAACAACCGAGTTCCCATCTGCGCTTAATATAACCATGTCTATTTGTTTTTATTTCTTTACTGGAGCCATTTATTTTTGCATATCTAGGAGTGAAATGAAGGAGAAAGATAGTTTTGAATGCTCTGGGACAAAGCATTGGGCAAGAATGTATTTGCAATGAGCTGGTATAAACAACTTCCACCCCCATATACATAGTATTTATATAACAGAGAGATCAGAGAGGCAAGGAGCAGCTTCTTAATCTTGCCTACTCGTAGGAACATGCTTGGTTACAATCAGGAAGTTCCTGGCAATTCTTGATGAACAGCTTCTGTGGTTAACTGCTTCCTGGTTTACAGTATAATGAGCAATTGGTACAATATTTAGTTATGCCTTCTTCTTTTCTCCTACTGGAGCGTTTTACATGTATGATTCCAAGGTACAGTTCTAAAGCCAACCTTTCCTTTATTAAATAATGCATTATTCAGATAACTGCAAATCTAAAGCAAAGAAAAAAAATGTTGTTTAAATTGCACAACATGAGAGTGCAAAGCTTTTGGCATAACTTACAAAGCACCTATACCCAAAAGATATCGTAAAAATAAAATACAATATGGTCTTCTCTCTGTGACTGACCTGTGTATTTCCAGAATTTTCTGTTTTTTTATAAGTCCTTCAAATGCAAATAGGCTGTTACAATTTTTTGTTATAATGTGGAGTTGTTTTCAGTGGAAATGTATCCACTATGATAAAACAGTCAGGATTTTGGATTTGCTGAGCTTGTATTATGTAGATACAGACCAAACAACTGCATAGGCAAGATTTACAGCTGCTTGTGAAAAGCCATGAGCCAAACTTTGAACATTTTTCCCAAGTGAGAAGGTCAAAAACTTTAAATTTAATTGCAAACTTGCATGGATGAGTACAGGGAGATAACCCGATAATATAAAAATGTATTTCATATAGCAGGTTCTTTAAATCATTAAAGATTTGTTATAATAGAAAGAAAAGATGAAATATTTCTACCTTAATTGATTCCTTATCTCTGGTTCATTATTCTCTCTCATTGATGTTTCCATACCATGATGATGATGATTGCTTAAAATCTCCTAATAAAGATTTTAAAGATCCATAAACAATTATGTAAATTACATATTTTAACAATAGAATATGTAAGCATTAATTTTATAAGGGAAAATATAACAAACCGTAAATATTTACAGTAGAGAAACAGCCTGTTGGCTAATCAAGTCTATGGCAGTATATTTCTCCACCTGATGCACCTAATCCCTATCTACTCTGCAACTTGCTCCCATGTTTCTTTATTTCTCAAGCAAATGTTTTGTTCCCTTTTTAAAGAATTTATGGAATCTGGTTCATAGCTGTTTTATGACTGAGAGGTAAGCATTCTATAAAGAAATAGTTTCATGCTGTGTAAATGTTTGTATCCCCAATACCATTAAACAATAATAAATTATTCTATGAATATTTCTATACTGCCTCCATTTTGTTGCAATTGCTCATTGTTACATTTTCATGGAAGGAACATGCGCTTGTTAGAAATTTTCCTTCAAACTGAGGGTACCTACAGAACATAGTGGTATGCTGCTGGCTGAAAAACAAATCTGCAGTATTAAATGCAAGATGGTCTCAGCCAGATTATTACTGATTCAATCGAATGTTTTTGCTTTTCTGCCCCTGATTTCATGGCCTCTTCCATCTTGATCAGTTCAATCCACATTAATTGCAGATCATCAATAATTCTGTTACATAATCACAGTAAATCCTGGGTAAAAGCTGACAATTAACAGAGCTGGTTTTGTATGAAAGGCTGGTAATAGTTCATAAATATAACTAAAATAAGATGAACCAATGCTGTGAGTAATTGTAGTTATTTTATTATTTTGTACAATTCCAAATTGCATAATTATTAAAATGTCAAGTTACACTGATTGAGTTCAATCGTAACTACTGTTCTGTACATTCTTGCCGTGCAATAAACAGTATAATGATTTGTGTCTGGCCTTGTCTTAAGAGGTACCTTGCTTTGCCTTCAAAACAATTGCAGAGACAGACATGGGGTCACAAGCAAAAGACAGGACTATCCAGTTCAAATCACATGGAAATACTATTGTTGCAACCCCGTCAACAATAAAGTGCTACGCTACTTAACAGAAGTGACTAGCACCACTGTATCTAAATGAATATTTAAAGCAAGACCCCCAAACTTCTAATCATCATACTACACATAATATACAATGTCTTCTTATTACAGCAGAATAACTCATAAGTGCTCGCCAAGCTGTGATACCAGTTATTCATTTGTCTAATCTCTAATTGGTATGTCAACTATAAAGATGATTTACAGCTTTCTGTACAAATACCATATAGTTCACTCAATGGTATATTCAGCAAGTCTCCTGAGGCCTGTTGTTATGTGATGGACACTGTAAATTACCATCATTAAGCTAAATTGCCAAAACAGTGCCAACAAATCTGTTGACTGACAGCAAATCTGGTCTCTGGTGCAATAGCTTGCCAGTAAAGTTTAAAAACAGGATTTTCTCATTATATTTTAATAAATTCAAGATCCACCAGATTAGGAACCTTATTAGTTTTGCACAATGCCCCTGGACAGTTTAAACTATGCTGTAGCAATCATCAGAGACAATGCATAATGTACCTATCAAAATAACTTCCATCAATTTAAGGAAGCTCAAGGGATTTAATTTTAATAACTAGTTCCCTAATATCCTTTGTGACAACAATACAAACAGGTTATTCTGTTGAGTTACATTACCATTGAAGTACAATATACCAATAATCCAGGAAAATATATATCAATGTTAACCCAAATTCTAACAGCTTCTCCACACAGAATACAATTCTGTTGTTCATAAATTTTAACAGGAATACAGATATATCAGACATTCAATTAGTCCTCTTTTAAACATGGTCTTTTTTTAAGTTTAAACTCACCTGGTCATCTTCAGGTCTGTGGTATAAGAACGTTTCCCCATATGGGCTGATAGGCGTTGACTTATTTTTATCTGCTGCTTTGAAGAAGAAAAGTAAAATATTTTAGATGAACTAACTCTGGATATTTAAAGCCTTACCTTGCACAATAACTTCTACAATAACAGGTCAACACTAAATATTGAAACTACTATATTATCTTAATGTCATAAAAATGACTATCAAATATATATAAGTACACACACAGAACAGCAGTTAACTTGGAGAGAATAAGGAGGCAACACAATGAAATTAGAATGTAGCTTTAAGTCTATGAGCCAAATTCAAAGACTAAGAAATACACCTAGATCCTGAGATAATGTTAACACATTTCAATTTTGTCCTTGCACATTATAAAATATATTAACATATCTAATTTGGTGATTTGATTGAAATTTGTTAAGACATCAATAGGACCTGCCCTACAATCATTCTGCCATGACAATCAAAAACCTGTACTTAAAGCATTTTGCAGTAGGCAAGCAGGAGAAATGGCATTCATTAATCAAGTGTCGAAAAATACATCACTAATTGTCAAGAGATGCACGGAAGTTGCAGTTTCACCTACATCCTCTGCATCCTCAACAAGCAAAAATAACACCTAAGTACATGCCATATTGATCAAAATAAACCGAAGCATCAGTGAAAGGAATTTGTACAAGAGGCCAACATGTGAAGGGTAAATGAAAAATTACTCCCGAGAATCACACGAGATGTAAAACTGATAGCCCAAAGACTTTGTTGGCCCAGGAGGGACCATAGTAAGCAGGGCATCAAGTTCAAGAATATGAAGTTTAAATGTTTTATTCAGTATCATCATCTCTCTAACGGTAATGTGCAACAGCATAAATATTCAGTCTCAAGAGAATCATAAACAGAGAGCCAATTAGCCAAGAATTTTGTTCAATGTCCTCCTTTCTCCTCTCCTTTTCAGAAGATGCTGATTCATGATCAGATACAATTTCATCAAGTGTCTCTCACACTCCAGTACCTTAATTTAATCATAAGAGACTCAATAGTAAGCATCAGTCTGCTATTCAATCATGTTAGTGTCATAGCTGAGATCGATCCTATCTTCAACAACCCATCATGCGCGTGCAGAGAAACACTGGATGGTGCTCAGAAGTGAGAATGTCATCTGATATTCCTCTTCCTTAGATCTGGGAACAGTGGCTATCCTCCTGTAACCCTCCACTGATCATCCATTTTAAAAACTGCTGGCACCTAGTTTCAAGATGCCATCATTAAGGAAACAAAAACAATTGAAAGTGAAAGAAAATAGAGGAGTAGGAGCTGGGCCCTAGGGTTGGACAAACAGACAAACCAACCTTCAAGACAAAGCATGAACAAGTGGGAACAGTAACCTGAGAATGCATATTTCTCTTGTCAACTTAATGGCCTGGATTTTTCCTTTATGCATAAGGGGTGTAAAATTGCCTTGTGCAACATTGGTACAGAGGCCTTGGGCCACTCTATATGCCTGTCCCATGTGGTGTTGCCAGATAAAAAAGAGCAACCCGTGTGAGCCGGGAAACCTCAAATAGACTCTATCTTGATATCACACAGGCCAACCAGGTGACATAACACCAGGATTCAAAATAGCCATGAACTTATTAAATGGTACAGCAACTTGATGAGTTGAATGGCCTAGTCCTGTTCCTTGTTCTTATGATCTTGTCATTAAATTTGGTTAAAAATAATGTGCAGGCTGCTCTTCATTGTTCACTCTGCAAACAACAAGCACAAGTGCATGAAACTGAAAGATAGGGCCTAGACAAGAGTTATTTAAAGAGCCAGGCACCCAATTTTCAGGCACAGTTATTTTTTGGAACTTTTTCTATTGCAAAGTGTCTCTAAGATCTTTGAAGTGGTTTGGATTTTCCAGAGAATGTTGCAGCATAATCATAGGTTAGGGGACAGAGGATTTGGTGACCTGTGCACACAAAGATTGCAACAAGTATAGGGGCAGTAGGGGCTGTGCCTATGGGTCTGTAACACAACAGGGAAATGGAGCAGAGGCTATGGAGAGGGCAAGCTCTGTATCATCACTTCTGCCAACTTGGAGCAGGACTCCTCCATGCCCCTTGACAGTGACAGGAGGCTGTCTGGCAGGCCCATCAATGCAGTTATCATCTCAATCTATATGACTAATCAGCAATCGTCTGTATTCTGGACCATCAAGGTACTCATCTCAGCGTCTGCAGCAGAACTAGTCTGTGACTCGTCCTCCAGGGAGCTGGCAAACAAGCTGTCCTTTACTCCTGGTCTGGCTGCAGGCCAGGTCATGCCCAGTTGACTCATCACATGCGGATCTCAACTCTATATTAGCCTCTGAGCTACGTGCAATGCCAATATCTGAGCTGGTGGCTGCAAGCTTCAGATCAAGTGAAGAGGCTTCTTCATTAGTGCTGTGTCGCTTCTTTCCTTCCTCTACCTGGGACTCCTGTGGTGACAGTCCTTGGGATGTCTGAAAGCAAGAATCAGAAGGAGTTTAAGATAAGGGGAGGGATTTGGGGTGGATAGCAAGGAGAACATCAATTACTGCTTGTTCATCCTGCCAGATTGCACAATGATGGTGAGCTGAGAGTTGAGAAGGGGCATACAGCAAAAAGATAAAGTCACCCTCAATGTTCTCAACCATGCCAGAGGCCCCGTTGCGCAGCCAGTCTCCTGATGCTGAGAACGGTCATGTCTATGGAGTTCAGGAGATGTAGGCATCCTTTTGGCGACCGGTTCCATTCTGCTCCAATCGATTGTGTGCCATCTAGTTCAGCAAGAGTGACGGTAGAAAACTGTTGGGTGATGTACCTTCCACAGCTGAATAGTTGGTGGTATGTGGAGGCAGAGGGAGGTCAGTGTGAGTATAGCAGCATCAACAGGTAATGTGAAGGCGAGGTGGAGTATCTGGATGTTAGGCTTGAGTCCTGAGTGCCAGGGAGAGCTGATGGTGGTGTGCTCCATTGGAAGCTGGTGTTGTGGTGCATAGGTGATGCCATGTGAAGATGTATTCACTAACCTCGACCACACACAAGGTTATTAGACTTCTTGTGGTAGTGCTGCCAGATCTTTGGGCCCAGGCTCTGGGAGTTGCCATTCCTGGCCACCTCTTCCCAATCCCTTTTGGGGTTGGTTCTTGAGAGGCCCCTGCCCGTCATTCTGACGGTAGAACACTTTCTCTGCCCTGATGTTTACTTTGCAATAATTTATATTGCAATAATATTTTTGTGCAGTCTCTCTTTAAATTACAACTTGCCCTTAAGAAGAGTAGAATGCCTCTACCACTTGGTCTATAAACAACACTATTGCTGCCCTCTGATGAGCACAGTAGCCACAAGTAGCTTGCAGTCACAGAGAGCATTGTGGGACTCACTCAGCTCTATGTTACAATCATGCATATGAGGTGGGTACACCAAATTTCCTGTTGCTATCTCAATCTGCATGGGTACAGGAAGGTCAGGAATCTTGACCGCTGCGCCGAAATGAGCAACCCAATATTGAAAAAGGATTTGATCTTCTGTTTTCCTACTTTTCCCCTCAGCCCATGCCAAAGCAGTATTGAGTTATCAACGCTTTATAGATGCTGAAGAGCCAATTTGATGAAATTGCAATCCCACGGCAGAGTCTCATCCAGTAGAACTGTATATCGAAAGTGTATACACACCCCCCAAACTTTGTGGCCCATTCAAATAAAGAGATTTTAATGATAAAAGAACCCAGATTTTCTGAACTCACTCCTGGCAAAAGAGGCCCCTTGGAAAGATTCTTAAAGCCAGCCCTATAATACATATCATGCCCTGTATAAGGTGAATTTGTATAATTGAAGTAAAGGTTGGCAATGCTGGAACTGGAACCTTTCCAAACCTACTTGGTCACACAATGTTTCAACCAGCAATTTCAGGACTTCCCACACAAACCAATATTCACCCACCTCATCCCCTTATTCCATCACCCCCCCATCCCATCCCATTCAACCAATTAACACCAATATATACCAAGCTGTGGGGTGCTTTGTGTTGTGAAGCCATATCACAACTAGTTCCCAACAGATTGTATAGTGAGTGGTGAGATGACAGACAACCCACTAGTATGGGCTGGATTCAAACCAAGGTCTTACAGATGACAGGACAGTTTGTTAATCGATTGTACCATCCAATCTCCATTATACACAGTTACGAAAATGGCAAGGATATAATTCAATTCCACCACCAATATTTTCAAGCAAACTGTTGAGAAATATCAATTGCACAGCTATCATTATAGTTTCATGACATTGCAGTGTCTAACCTAAAGTAAAAGGGCCAGCAAAAGGCAACCCTCGGAGTTGATCAAAATTACGCATCAAACCAAGGGCTCTCAACTCAGTGAAACAGACCCCTGGATTCCCAATCATTCAGACTCAAATTCAAGTCTATTAGAATCCATCAAATCCGTAAACAAACTAAAATATGAAATACAGAGGCTAGCTACTAAAAGAATCACAGAGTTGTTAGAGCACAGGAGACCATTTGGCTTGTCATGTCTGTACCGGCTCTCCGAGCGAGCAATTCACCAATCCTTCGCCTTCTTCCTGTTATTCTGCACATTCTTCCTTTTCTGACAATAATCCAATTCCCTTTTGAATACCTCGATTGAATCTGTCTCCACCGCACTCTCAGGCAGCGCATTCCAGATCCTATCCACTCGCTGTGTGAACGAGTTTCTCATGTCTCCGTTGCATATTTTGCCAATTATTTTCAATCTGTGGCCTCCCGTTCTTGATCATTCCACCAGTAGGAACAGTTTTTCCCTATCTACTCTGTCCAGGCACCTCATGATTTTGAATACATTTATAAAATCTTCTCTCTTTTCCAAAAATAAGTCCCAACTTCTCCAATCTCCCTACATAGCTGAAGTTCCTCATTCCTCATGAATCTTTTCTGCAGTCTCTCAAATAAATTCACATATTTCTTAAAGTGTGGCACCTACAGCTGGATGCAGTACTCCAGTTGAAGTGGAACTAGTTTTTTATATGCGTGTAACATAATCTCCTTGCTCTTGTACTCTATGCTCCTATTAATAAAGCTTAGGATAATGTATACTTCATCCAGCTGCTTCATCAATGACCTTCCTTCCATCATAAGGTGGGGGGGGGGGGGGGGATGTTCGCTGATGATTGCACAATATTTTGCACCATTTACAACTCCTCAGATACGGAATCAGTCCGACCCAAATGCTGCAAGACTGGGACAATATCTAGGCTTGGGCTGACAAGTGACAAGCAACATTCGCACCACACAAGTGCCAGGCAATGAAAATCTCCAACAAGAGATAATTTAACCATTGCTCCTTGACTTTCAATGGCACTACCATCACTGATTCATCCACTATAAACATCCTGAGGGTTACCTTTGGTCAGAAACCAAACTGGACTAGCCATATAAATACTGTGGCTACAAGAGCAGGTTAGAGACTAGGAATCCTGTGGCAACTAACTCATCTGCTGACTCCCCAAAGCCTGCCCATCATCTACAAGGCACAAGTCAGGTGTGTGATAGAATACTCTCCACCTGCGTAGCTCCGACAATGCACAAGAAGCTTGACACCATCCAGAACAAAGCAGCCCACTTGATGACATCTCTTCCACAAACATTCACTTCCTCCACCACCGACGAACAGTGGCAGCAGTGTATTCTGCAGATACACTGCAAAAACTCACCAAGGCTCCTTAGACAGCACTTCCAAACCCACGACCACTACCAACTAGAAGGACAAGGGCAGCAGTTAGATGGGAACACCACCACCTGGAAGTTCCCCTCCAAGTCACTCACCACCCTGACTTGGAAATATATCTCTGTTTCTTCACTGTCGCTGGGTCAAAATTCTGGAACTCTCTAGCTAGCAGCATTGTTCGTGTACCTACACCACAGGGACTGCAGTAGTTCAAGTAGGCAGCTCATCACCACCTCCTCAAGGGCAATTAGGGATGGGTAATAAATGCTGGCCTAGCCAGCGACACCCACATCCCATAAATGAATTTTACAAACCACTTTCTTAACCTGTACTGCCATTTTCAATTACTTTTTAAAATCCTTTCTTGGGATGTGGGCATTGCTGGCTAGGCCAGCATTTATTACTCATCCCTAATTGCCCTTGAGGTGGTGGTGGTGGTAAACCGCTGCAGGCCATGTTGTATAGGTGCACTCAAGGTGCTGTTAGAAAGGGAGTTATAGTTTCAACTCAGGATGATCTGTGACTTGGAAGGTAGCTTGCAGGTGGTGGTGTCCCATGCATCTTCTTTCCTTGCCCTTCTGGGTGATGGAGGTCACAAGTTGGGGTCCTTGCTGTCAAAGGAGTTTTAGCAAGCTGCTGCAGTGCTTCTTGAATATGGCACACACTGCTGCCACTGTGAGTCGGCGGTGGAGGAAGTGAATGTTCAAGGTGGTGGATGGGATGCCAATCAGCAGGCTGCTTTGTCCTGGACGGTGTCAAGCTTCTTGAATGTTGTTGGAGTTACACTCGTCCAGGCAAGTGGGGAGTATTCCATCAAACTCCTGATTGTGTCTTATAGATGGTCGACAGGCTACGGGGAATTACTCACCACAGAATTCACAGCCTCTGATTTGTTCTTGTAGCCACAGTATTTATATGGCTGGCCCAGTTCAGTCTCTGGTCAATGGTAACTACCAATATATTGACAGAGAGGGAATCAGCGATGGTAATGCCCATTGAATGTCAAGGGGAGATGGTTAGATTCTCTTTTGTTGGAGGTGATGATTGCCTGGCACTTGTGTGGCACGAATGTTACTTGCCATTTATCAGCCCAAGCGTGGATTTTGTCCAGGTCTTGCTTAACATGGATGTAGACTGCGTCAGTGTCTCAGTCATTGCAAATGGTGCTGAACATTGTGCAATCACCAGTGAAGACTCCCACTTCTGACTTTACAAAGGAGGGAAGGTTATTGAAGCTGAAGATGGTTGGACCTAGGACACAACCCTGAGGAACTCCTGCAGTGATGTCATGGAACTGAGATGGCTGACCTCCTACAACTACAACCATCTTCTTTTGTGCTAGATATGACACCAACCAGTGGAGAGATTTCCTCTTGATTCCTATTGACTCCTGTTTTGCTAGGATTCCTTGATACCACACTCGGTCAAATGCTACCTCGATGTAAAGGGCAGTCAGTCTTACCTCACCTCGTCAGTTCAGCTCTCTTGTCCACGTTTGGAACAGGACAGTAATGAGGTCAGGAGCTGAGTCATCCTGGCGGAGCCCAAACTGAGTCAGTGAGCAGGTTATTGCTGAGTGCTGCTTGATACATTGTCAATGATCCCTTCCATCACTTTACTGATGATTGAGAGTATACTGATGGGGTGGTAACTGGCCAGGTTAGATTTATCCTGCATTTTGTGTACAGGACATACCTGGGCAAGTTTCAACATAGCTGGGTAGATGCCAATGTTGTAGCTGTACTGAAGCAGCTTGACTAAGGGTGTGTCAAGTTCTGGAGCACAAGCCTTCAGTAGTATTGCCGAAAGTGGTCAGGGCCCATAGCCTTTGCAGTATCCAGTGGCATCATGTATTATTGGTATGACATGGGGTGAATTGAATTGGCTAAAGACAGGCATCTGTGATGGTGGGGACCTCAGGAGGAGGCCGAGATGGATCATCCACTCGGCACTTGTGGCTGAAGATGGTAACAATACTTCAGCCTTGTCTTTTGCATGATGTGCTGGGCTCCCCCATCATTGAGGATATGGATATTTGTGGAGCCTCCTCCTCCAGTTAGTTGCTTAATTGTCTACCACCATTCACAACTCGATGTGGTAGGACTGCAAGGCGTTGATCGGATCGGTTGGTTGTGGGGTTGCTTTGCTATCTGTCTATCGCATGCTGCTTCTGCTTTTTGGCACGCATGCAATCCTGTGTCATAGCTTCACCAGGTTGACACCTCATTTTTAGGTATGCTTGGTGCTGCTGCTGGCATTGCCCTCCTGCACTCTTCAGTGAACATACACCCAGGCCCCTCTGCTCCTGCACCCACAATAGACTTGTCTTTCCATGGTCTTCCTATCAAAATGAATCACTTCACACTCCTCTGCACTGAATTTCATCTGCCATTTGTCAGTCCAATCCACCAACTTATCCTTGTCCTTTTGAAGTTTACACTGTTCCTCAACAGTATGATGTGCAGATTATATCAAGCTCTGAAACACCTAAGAATGCAATAGCTACCTCAGACACCAAGGTGGTTTAAATGCAATTCAGAGTTAAGAAAACCTGTCACAAGGTCCAAGTTAAAATGATTCAGACTAAAAAATTCAGCCTGCGCTGTGCTCATTAAATGAAGGCCATCAGAAAATAAGAATTGGTGTCTCAAAAAGAAGTGAATCGCTACTAGCAGTTAGGGGTTAGTGAGAATTCAGTACAGGTCTGCTGTATGAGAACCCACTGCAGACTGCAATATTGAGGAGAGGAAATATGTGAAAAAGGGATTGACAAAGGGAACAGAGAGTGTAAACCAGTTTTAGAATCTCCACAACACTATTGTGCTTAGCTCTCAATACAGACTTTGAGATAGTAAAGAGTGAGCAGCTTGGGTTTTCCTGTGCTATCTTCATAGACCATAAGTAAAATATTCAGCCTTCCGGGTGCTTGGAATCAGGGGCCGCTGAATCTCAATTTTAAATCTGTACCACCAACCAGGTTAATAGATTTCACAAGACCCTGTGATTCTGACATAATATCACGGAAACTGATCTATAACTGCACAAAACAGCAGGACTAAAAACATCTTCCATTCGAGACTCAGGCCTGCTGTTCCTTAGTTTGGATGTAACTGCTGACTTTGCAATTTTAACAATGACCAAACACAGTCCCTTCCTCACAGTAGCATCAATTATTGAATTCACAAATATATTGCGAAGCTACATGCCGGCTAGATTTGTCAGTTCTGGTTTGACTTGTGCCTGGAGATTTAATCATGTGACATTTGATCATATGGCATCCAATCAGATGGCACTCACATGTGATGCTTAGTCACATGACATTTGCCCACTGTTTGCAAATATTGCTGGTTGAGTTTCTCATTATAAACAAACGGTGAGTAAAGAAACTAGACTTTTGTATGTAAAGATAAATTATAACTTATAAATCAAAAAACAAATGCAAAGGGATTGAAAGATTTAAAAGAAAAGTAATGTTTAACGCTTTTGTGGTGTTTCTACAGTGTTGACTACAATGACACCAAGTTAATACCACTGATTTCATGAAGTCACTAATAAAACTCCGGACTTTTTTTTTTACAATTTACTGACTTCTTACAATACGCAACTAATAAAAATTAATAAATTGAACCAAAACAAAAGCTAGCTCAATTCCACTAACTCCCACACCCACAACTGATGTCTCTCCCCAGTGTGCATTGCACTCTCCCCCCGCCACAGTGTGCGTTACTCTCTTTCCCCTCAGTGTGTTGCTCTCTCTCTCTCTCTCCCCCACTGCATTGCTCTCACTCTCTCCACCCACCCCAGTGTGCATTGCTCTCCCTCTCTCTCTCCCCCCCAGTTTGCATTGCTCTCTCCCTCTCTTCCTCCTCCAATGTGCATTGCTCAGTCCCTCTCTCCCCCATGTATGTTACTCTTTCTCGCTCTTCCCCCTCCAATGGGTGTTGCCCTCTCCGTCTCTCCCCCAGTGTCCGTCACTCACTCTCGTTCTCTCTCTCTTCCCTTCCCCCGGTAAGCATTGCTCCATCTCTCTCCCCCAGCACATTGCTCTCTCTCTCTCCCCCAAAGTGCGTTGCTCCCTCTGTTTCTCTCCCAGTGTGCATTGCTCTCTCTCCCCCACTCCCCACAGTGTGCGTTACTCTCTCTCTCCCAGTGTGCATTGCTCTCTCCATCTCTACTCCCCAGTGTGTGTTGCTGTCTTTGTCTCCCTCAGTGTGCATTACTCTCTCTCTCCCCCAGTGTGAGTTGATCTCTCTTTCACTGCCCTCCAAGTGTGTGTTGCTCTCTTTCTCTCCCCCCGTGTATTGCTCTCTTTCTCTCCTGCCCTGTGTTGCTCTCCCTCTCTCTCCCTTGTCTGTTTCTCTCTTTCTCCCCCCAACTCGTGTGTTGCTCTCTATTTCCTTCTCCCCCAATATGTATTGCACTCTCTCTCCTTCTCCCAGTGTGTATTTTTCTCTCTTTCTCTCCCACCCTGTGTGGGTGTTACTCTCTCTTTCTCTATCTCTCTCGCTCACTCACTCCCCCCAGTGTGTTGCTCTCACCCAATTTATGTTTCTCTTTCACCCTCTGCCAGTTGCTTTCTTAGGAACATAGGAACAGGAGTAGGCCATTCAGCCCATCAAGCCTGCTCCGCCATTCAATTAGATCATGGCTGATCATCTACTTCGACACCACTTTCCCGCACTATCTTCCATGTCCCTCGATGTCATTAGTCTCCAGAAATCTATCGGATCCTGTCTTGAACATTCTCAATGATTGAGCTTCCACAGCCCTCTGGGGTAGAGAATTCCAAAGATTCACCAGCCTCAGTGAAGAAATTCTTCCTTATCTCAGTCTTAAATGGCCTACCCCTTATCCTGAGATTATGACCCCAGCTTTAGACTCAACAGCCAGGGAAGCATCTTATCCACATCCACCCTGTCACACCCTGTAAGAATTTTGTAAGTTTCAATGGGGTCACCCCCAATCTTAGAAACTCGAGGGAAATATAGACCCAGTCTCCCCAATCTCCCCTCATAAAATAATCCCGTTATCACAGGGATTAGTCTTGTGAATCTCCATTGCACTCCTCTATGGCAAGTATATCCCTCCTAGATAGGGGGACCAAAACTGTACACAATTCTCTAAGTGAGTTCTCACCAAGGCTCTAAACAACTGCAGCAAAGCATCTTTACTCCTGTACTCAAATCCCTTTGTGATAAAGGCCAACATACCATTTGCCTTCCTAATTTCTTGCTGCATGCTAACTTTTAGTGATTCATGAGCAAGGACACCCAGATCCCTTTGGACACTCACACTTCTCAACCTCCCATCAGTTAAGAAATATTCTACCTTTCTGTTTTTTTCTACCAAAATGAATAAGTTCACACTTATTCACATGATATTCCATCTGCCATGTTCTAGCCCACTCACTCAGCTGTCCAAGTTCTCTTGAAGCCTCCCTGCATCCTCCTCACAACTTACACAACAAAAAAATTGAAAATATTACAAGGACTCAGTTTCCAGGTGATTTTTGTTGGTCCTGTTGCCAACATCCTCATGGCTGGCAATGAAGTGCCACGACAGCCTGGGTGTGGGTTGTACCTATGGGAACCATACAAACAGGGGCTGTTCCTCCCGAGTTGGCAGACTTCCAGTATTGAGAAACTTAATTCCTAGCCTCACTTCACAATTTCCCTAAGGAGATCACCCGAGGTTTTATTAACTCTAATGTTAAATTCTTGAGGAAATGCACTTAAACAACGTTATGAACATATTCTCCCATTCTCTCCCCCATTTCCAGCATACCTCTTAGGCCAAACATCCCCCACCAACTCGCCCACCTCCCCACCAGCCACACTCGCCACCCCCTTTCCCCACAGCTCATAATTAGGCAACCGGCTAGTTGAAATGTTTTAAACACAAATAAGAATGTTTTTTTTTTGTCACCATTGCTTAACACAATATCAGCAGCTGTTGCATGACAGATAAGACTAAAATAGTAGCAGAGGGATAGTATACCATGCCTCACTAGACTGATGTCATTGTATGTGGCAAACACAACAGAATTGCATCATAAGAAATTATCAACTTCTGTCAGTTACCCATGGAAGGAGGAATATCAAAAGGCTTGAAAACACTATTTATTGTTGTGGTAATCTCTGTTTAAGAAAGTAAAATTGAAAGAAGTTGAAAGTTATTTACAGTACATACCATCCGACAGCAGGTTCTGTGGAACCTCACAACTGGAGATATGTGAAAGGTTGAGGTTTCTCCTTTTCAGTAAGGAACTGTGGTTAAAAACAAGTGGAGATATAAAATGATTGTTTTAAATTGCAGGTAAGTTGTTCACAATGTTACTAGTGATTAAATCTTTACACACAATCATATTTACTGTTCGTGTACAAGCTCAGACTATTATAATAATGACAACCTCTTTAAAAAAAGGTTCAAAGCATCCACATTCGCAAAGCACACAAGTCAAATAACTGTAAACTTCTATAAACAGACCTTCAGCTGGCTCATGGTTATATAGCTCAGTTTCTGAAAACCACAACTGCCAGTTGTATATTGTGTGTGTAATCATACAAACCAGAACTTGTTTTAAACAACAGGAATTTAGAGAGCACCTTTCACATCCCCAAGGTGCTTCACACTCAATTATTTTTGGAGTGCAGTCACTGTCAGGAAACATGCCAACTAACTTGGACTGAGAAAGCTCCCATAGACAGTAATAGCTTAATATCTCATCTAAAAGAAAGCATCTCCAATATTGCAGAACTCCTTCAGTACTGCACTAAAATGTCAGCCCAGATATTGGGCCAAATCTTGCGATAAGAATAAGGGTGAGGCTAACAGCACTAATAACAGGGCAAACTGCACAGCAACATCTGGCATCCGTGCATGCACAGTTAAATGGGAAGGTGCACAGATATTGGGAAGGTACTGTCAGGGATACCCAGATGCTCCACAGGAGGGACTGCTTCAGTCCCTGCTGATGGACTCTGCACTGAAATAAATGCAATGCAGACTGTGTGCACTTGCTCACTAAGTCCACACTACAAATGCCTGAAACTTTTCAAGTTGGTGCATGCAGGTGTATGTGAATTTTTAGCAGCTTGAGAAGTCATAATTACCACAAAACAACCTCTCTGGGACCCTCTCTCCTACAGCTTACTGACCCCACCACCACAGGTCAGTTGAATTAAAATCCAGACGTGTGTCTCGGTGGAGACTCTTCATTCTGATTAGTTGAAGAACCTCACTATTACATTTCACAGATGCCAGCATTCACTTTTAGAAGGCTCTGTGCTGGATCAGATGCTAGACTAGAGCAAGTATTCTCTCTAAAGCTGGTGAAATCTTTGTAGTGTTATGATCCCCAGCTGAGGTTACCACTGGACAAGCCTGATCCCAGGGTGGAACCCAGCTTGATAGATCCTAACTTTGCTTGTCTAGATACGTGGAGAAAGGGATGCTGAACAGAGTCACCAGAGTCAGCTGACAAACTTTTAACAAAAGCATAAAACATTTATTAAACAAGAAAAGATTAACTATATTGCAATACTCCTTCACCCATAACTATGCATTTACAGGTATATACAGATTTGTAAGTATAACACAAGTTACAAAAGCTATCTTATATTCTAATGTTCACTGTTAAGTCAACAGTCCTTGTAAACCAAAAGAAAGGTGACTTGCGGACACAATACACTCTGAAACCAAGTGATAGATGCCACCCCGGATAGATGCTATGGATCTCTCCTCAACTCCCCCCAGACACTTGTCACACCGTGAGCCAACCAGTCGCACTGAACTCCGTCTTTCACATGGGGGTGTCCAATCTCCACTCGAAGGACTCACTCTGGAATCTTCTCTCAAACTGATACTTTCTCTCAGACCCCTTCCACAAGGGTTCACATCCAGGGTTTTGAACTCTCCTTCTGATGTTCCTCTACCCTGGTTCAGCGTCGGAGAGGGGAAGGTCAGGGGGTATAGTGAATGCCCGGCCGGGGCTGGGATTGGAAGACGGGGTGGGGACAGAGGGACAGGCAGGTGTGGAAGGTCCTGGATGGGTGTTGGTGTCAATGAGTTGTTGGAGCTTGTGTTCCTTAGCACTTGAGAGAAAGAGAAAAAGTTTCTTGTTGAGGCGTCAGATGAGACGAAGAATAAAATGAAACTGGGGGCACGCGCAGCTTTGGAAAAGGGTGTGGCGGTGCTGCTGGAGGGGGAGGATGAGTGTGTTCATATGGCGGCACATGGCACTGAGTGTGGATCTCAGAATGCGACGGGAACAGCAATCCGAGGAACGTTGTATGTCCCAGAGATACCTGTAATCCTGGGTGGGTTCGAAACACGAGGGATAGAATTTCAGTTGAAATCCACCTGGGGTAAGTCGGAGACGGAGACAGTCACTGAGAAAGGAAATATGGCTGTGAAAGCGGGTTTTAGTAAACACCTTGTCAAACACTAGGAGGGAAAGGGAAAGCAATGAAGGTGAACAAGGCAGAAGCGAGATACAAAAATCCTGATGGAGAGTAGAACAGTGCTCAGCAAAGGACATAGTTTCATACCCTTACGCCCTCATGTCAATGAATTTTGGGCTCAGCATGATGCTGAACTCTTCTTCCGCCGCCTTCGTCTTCGTGCTCACTTCTTTGGACAGGAGTCCTCTCCCCGTTCAACAGATCCTTTTATCCACCTCCAAGATTCTCCCTCCACCTAGACCCCTCCCTCTGGATTCTTACCTTCTCTTGATCTTTTCATTGAGAACTGTCGGCATGACATTAGTCATCTCAATTGCTCTGCTCCTCTCACCCATTCTAACCTGTCTCTCTCTGAAATTACTGCACTCCGTTCTCTCAGGTCCAACCCTAACATTGTCATTAAACCCACTGACAAGGGTGGTGCTCTTGTTGTCTGGCGCACTGACCTCTGCCTCGCGGAGGCTGAGCGTCAACTCGCAGACACTTCCTCCTACCTCTCCCTGGACCATGACCCCACCACTGAACATCAAGCCATTGTTTCCAGGACTATCACTGACCTCATCTCCTCTGGAGATCTTCCTTCCACAGCTTCCAACCTGATAGTCGCCCAACCTCAGACTTCTACGCTTCCAACTCCTACCCAAAATCCACAAACAGGACTGTCCCAGCAGACTGATCATGTCAGCCTGTTCCTGCCCCATGGAACTTATTTCTCGCTATCTTGACTCCCTTCTCTCTCCCCTTGTCCAGTCCCTTCCCACCTACATCCGTAATTCCTCTGACACCTTATGTCACATCTACAATTCCCAGTTCCCTGGCCCCAACCGCCTCCTCTTCACCATGGACGTCCAATCCCTCTAAACCTCCATCCCCCACCAGGATGGTCTGAGGGCTCTCTGCTTCTTCCTCGAACAGAGGCCCGAACAATCCCCATCCACCACTACTCTCCTCCGTCTGGCTGAAATTGTTCTCACACTGAACAATTTCTCCTTAAACTCCTCTCACTTCCTCCAAATAAAAGGTGTGGCAATGGGTACCCGCATGGGCCCCAGTTATGCCTGTCTCTTTATGGGGTATGTGGAACATTCCTTGTTCCAGTCCTACTCCGACCCCCTCCCATAACTTGTTCTCCAGCACATCGATGATTACTTTGGTGCTGCTTCATGCTCTCGTCGGGACCTGGAAAAATTTATTAATTTTGCTTCCAATCACCAACCCTCCATCATTTTCACGTGGTCCATCTCTGACACTTCCCTTCCCTTCCTTGACCTCTCTGTCTCAATCTCTGGTGATAGACTGTCCACCAATATCCATTACAAGTCTACTGACTCCCACAGCTACCTCGAATACAGCTCCTCACACCCCGCTTCCTGTAAGGGCTCCATCACATTCTCTCAGTTCCTTCGCCTCCGTCATATCTGTTCTGATGATGCTACCTTCAAAAACAGTTCCTCTGGCATCTCCTCCTTCTTCCTTAACCGAGGTTTTCAAACCACGGTAGTTGACAGGACCCTCAACCGTGTCCAGTCCATCTCCCGCGCATCCGCCCACACGCCTTCTCCTCCCTCCCAGAAACATGATAGGGTCCCCCTTGTCCTCACTTATCACCCCACCAGCCTCCGCATTCAAAGGATCATCCTCTGCCATTTCCGCCAACTCCAGCATGATGCCACCACCAAACACATCTTCCCTTCAGGACCCCCCCCCGGCAGCATTCTGTAGGGATTGTTCCCTCCGTGACAACCTGGTCCACTCCTCCATCACTCCCTACACCTCAACCCCCTCCTACGGCACCTCCCCATCCGAACGCAAGATATGCAACACCTGCCCCTTCAAGTCCTCTCTCCTCATCGTCCAAGGGCCCAAACACTCCTTTCAAGTGAAGCAGCATTTCACTTGCATTTCCTTCAACTTAGTCTACTGCATTCGTTGCTCCCAATGCGGTTTCCTCTACACTGGAAAGACCAAACACAGACTGGGTGACCGTTTCGCAGAACACCTTCGGTCTGTCCGCAAGCATCCCCTAGACCTCCCTGTCACTTGCCATTTTAACACTCCACCCTGCTCTCTTGCCCACATGTCTGTCCTTGGCTTGCTGCATTGTTCCAGTGAAGCTCAATGCAAACTGGAGGAACAGCACCTCATCTTCCGACCAGGCACTTTACATTCTTCCAGACTGAATATTGAGTTCAACAATTTTAGATCTTAAACTCCCCCCTCCATCCCCACTCCCTTTCCATTTCTTCCCCCTCCTCCTTGTTTTTTCCAATAATTTTTCTTTTCCCGCCTATTTCCATTATTTTTAATGTATTCCACCAATTATTTATCTATACCTTTTATGCCCTTTTAGTCTTATTTCACCCCACCCCCACTGGAGCTATCTGTACCTTGCTTGTCCTGCTATCCATTCTTAATTAGCACATTCTTTTGGGTAATATCACCACCTTCAACACCTCTTTGTTCTTTTGTCTGTGACATCTTTTGGTTATCTCCTTCTATCACTGCTTGCTTGTCCCAACAACCACCCCCTCCCCTACTGCGCCCCCCCCCCCCCACTTTAAATCAGCTTACATTTCACCCCTCTCCTATTTTTACTTAGTTCTGTTGAAGGGTCATGAGGACTCGAAAGGTCAACTGTACTCTTCTCCGCCGACGCTGCCAGACCTGCTGAGTTTTTCCAGATATTTTTTATCTTTTGTCCTCCAGTGAGTTCTTTAATTGTCCACCTCCATTCACGACTGGATGTGGCAGGACTGCAGAGCTTAGATCTGATCCATATATTCTGTAATCACTTAGCTCTGTCTATCACTTCCTGCTTCTGCTTGGCACGTAAGTAGTCCTGTGTTGTAGCTACGCCAGGTAGACATCTCATTTTTAGGTGTGCCTGATGATGCTCCGGGCATGTCTTCCTGCACTCTTCATTGAACCAAGTCATTGCCTAGATCCAGCAAGCTATCAATCTCCCATGATGGCTTATCTTTCTGTTTGTACCCTAACGTCTAAATCAGAAGATGTTGCACATGTGGTGGCAAAGAAGTTAACAACGTCAATACTCTTCCCAGCAGAACTGGCTAATATTTTACCCATTGTATTAATCTCTTGTTGAAGCACTCACCTGTTCTTGAATGTAAGGATTGTGCTTTGCTGGCAAGTCAGCTTGTTAATAGCTCTGTCTTGACTACGAGTTCCTTAAATCTAATAAAATGTACTCGCTATGCACCAGTTTGGTTCAGTCTCCTTCAGAATCTCTTAAGGTGAGATGATTGGCAAATTCAATTTCATACTGGTTACTGGTTTACTGTGCAACTGGAAACTCAGTTTGCAAATAAGGCAACCAATCGCTCATATCAAGGAACTCCTCAAAGTGAAAGAGAAACGAGGAGGAAAGAAACTGGTGGTAAAAATGAACTACAGCCTGAACATAAAGCAGGTGAGTGCCATAGAAAACCAGATGTAGCAGCTGTGATGAGAACCAAACCTACCCCGTCAAGTGGGTTTGTCAGGAACTCCAAGTCCCGACAGCCTTGGGAATTGCACGTACGCACAGGCCGGGAGCTGGCGGCACATGCACAATCCGGCTTTGTCATCCTGACATTGTTAGCTGGCGTAAAAAGATAAAAAAGAAACGGTGAAAACTCAGATCATGTGACCAGGAGCAGAGCACTACGGTCAAGCTGAGTCCCAGCAGGAGACAGGGAGAGGGCCCAAAAGGTGGTCCCAGGCAGAAACAGGAGACTGGGTGAGGTCCCAGTTAAGTTAAATGAGAGGAGCAGGGAAAGAGGCTCCAAACAGAAAAAGGGCTGCAGCTGACAGACTTTCAGTGCTGAGGGCTCAGGAAAAGCCCTGAAGGTCTAAGAAGCCAACACAAGGTTGGTGATTCCATGTTGTGGGAAGCTAGGGTGAAGGTGCCCCTTTGGAACAGTGGTATTCTGCTCAGTGCTTGTGAGTTGCGGCAGGTGTACAGACTCAGAAATCCAAGGGAACAGAATCACAGGTGATGAGTGGAGCCCTGTGAGGTGGGCTATTGTTGATGCCATCTGAGTTGGAGTGACATTTTGGGGAGAATTCCAATGAAGATTTTCGAAGGTGAAGACTGGAATCCCTTGAGAGAGAAAGAGTTTCAATGAGATTGATTGACTCTGAGTGTTTACAGACATCTGAGTGGGTTAATGGATTGTGTGTTGGTCACATCTGCCATCGATTGTGCAGTGTGGTGTGTTTGACCGCAATTTGCCTGTTCATTTACATGTACCTCATATTAACCCTGAATGTTAGAGTAGAAGATAGATATTGTAAACTATTTTAACTTTTTCACCTGGTGTAGCAAATTTATTTTTGTTTGCTCAAAACCGGTAGAATCTTGTGCCTTTATTCTCTTAGCAAGTGTCTTAAATCTCAAACTTTGTCTACTTTGAACAAAATATTATTTGTCCCTAACCAGATCTTACCAAAAAGTTGGGGGTCTGCTCTAGATTCGTAACACAATTTGGATGAATATTGGGTTGTAGTAAGATGAGTTTGGAACACTTGTCACGTACTGAAAAATTTAAGAAATGACAATACACAATACCCCAATGAGCAGAGACAATTGCTGTAAATTACACATATGATATTTAACTTAAAACAAATAAAGACTTAATTGTTCAAATAGTTGTTTGATAACACAGAACTTGAATATAGCTGAAAATGAGACATGCCTAAGCTTTTCATCTTGCACTCACCAGGACACTTCGCAAGAATACCAATATAAGGGAAAAACAACAATTTATACTCTATGTGAAGAGAGTGCTGATTGGTTGGCAAGTGGGCTGTGACTGGTAAAGGCCATGGAGAATGCACCAGTGATGGTGACCAACAGTTAACTGCCAAGCAGATTACCCTGGAAGGGCAAGGTATCTCAAAAATTTGAGCAACAGGTGAAGCTAGCTGTTTCAAGCTGCTACTATGAAGTATCAACACGACTGGTATTCGCCACTAACAGAATGCTGCCATCAAACCAAAAAGACGTTCTGCCTATCACACAAATGAGTAATGTGGTGTATGAATTTCAGTGCCAGTGTGGTGCTAGGTGTGTCAGCCATACATCCCAAAGACTTGGGGAACGTATTGAACAGCACGTCCTAGCCACTGCTCGCAACTGGCAAGGTACTGACTGTACCCAACTAACTCGTGCTTACAAAACTCAAAACTGTGTCCAACATTAGATGTGATTCTGCAATTAAACAACATTTGCTAAATAGTCCTCAGTGTACTAAAAATTACACTGACATCCAATATAAGATTGTCAGTCGGGCGTGCAATGTGGTGCATTTGTGTGTAATGGAAGCTATGCATATTAGTACACAGGGCCCTGTTCTGTGCAGGCAGAAAGAAAATGTACGCATATTGGCCAGAACTTTCACATCGGTGATTTGGGGGCGGGGGCAGCTCGCCGAGCGGAAAATGAAGCAGGATGACGTCGGGAGGAATCCCCGATGTCATCCTGATCCCTTTAGATTTTTAGGAAGGTGGGCGGACAGCGAAATAAGCTGTCCGCCCGCTGGCCTGTCAATGGCCAATTGAGGCCATTGACAGGCTAGTTAACCTTGTTAAGGACCCTGCCCGTCCAAGCTTAAGGCTGGCGGGCAGGCCAGGAGCCCCAGCGGGCTCCAGATTATTCATGAAACTTCATCCACTGGCGGGATGAAGTTTCATGTCCGTTTTTCAAAAATGTAATAACTTTTAAGTGTTTATTATTAACATGTCCCATCTCGTGTGACATTGCCACATGAGGGGGATGTGTTAATAATTTTAATATTTATCTATTGTTAGACTTTACTTACCTTTCATGAATCTCCCTGAGACAGGACTTTGCCTCAGGGAGCACACTTTGACAGTTGGGGAATCCCTCCTCAAACCCTCCCCCCACCACCCCCTACCCTCCCTCCCCTAACTGTCCATCCCTAACTGCCCTTGAGAAGCTGGTAGTGAGCTGCCTTTGAACTAATGCAGTCCATGTGGTGTAGGTACGGCCACAGTGCTGTTTGGGAGGGAGTTCCAGGAATTTGACCCAGTGGCAGTGAAAGAACACCATCCAGTTCCAAGTCAGGACGGTGTGTGACTTTGAGGGGAAGTTACAGGTGGTGGTGTCCTCATGCATTTGCTGCTCTTGCCTTTCTAGGTAGTCAGATTTGCGGGTTTGGAATGTGTGTGCAAGAAGGCTTGGCAAATTGTTACATTGCCTCTTGTAGATGGCACACACTTGCCATTGTGCGTCGGCAGTAGAGGGAGTGAATGTTTAAGGTAATGGATGGGGTGCCGATCAAACAGCCTGTTTTGTCTTGGAATGCATCAAACTTGAGTGTTGTGGGACCTGCACTCATCCAGGCAAATGAAGAGTTTTCCATCACACTCCTGACTTGTGTCTTGTAGATGGTGGACAGACTTTAGAGAGTCAAGGGTAAGTTGCTCACAACAGTATTCACAGCCTCTGACCTGCTCTTATAGCCACATCATTTCTTTGGTTGGTCCAGTTGGGTTCTGGTCAATGACAATCGCAGAATTTTGATGGTGGGGAATTAGCGATGGTAAAGCTATTGAATGTCAAGGAAAGATGATTAGATTCTCTCTTGTTGGAGATGGTCATTGCTTGGCCCTCCTGCAGTGATGTCCTGGGGCTGAAATCATTGGCCTTCAACAACTATCTTCCCTTGTGCTAGGTATGACTCCAATCAGTGAAAACTTTTCCCCTAATTGACAGTGATTTTGCTAGGTCACCTTAATGCCAGACTCTGTCACATGTTGCCTTGATATCAAGAGCAGTCACTTTTACCTCACCTCTTGAACTCAGCTTTTCTGTCCATGTTTGGATCAAGCTTGTAATGAGGTCTGCAGCTGAGTAGCCCTCATGGAATCCAAACTGAACATCAGTGAGCAGATTATTGCTGAGCAAATGCCAATTGATAGCACTGTCAACCAAAACCTTTCATCACTGAGTAGAATGATGGGGCGGTTATTGACTGGGTTGGATCCGTCCTGCTTTTTGTGCACAGGACATACCTAGGCAATTTATTGCATTGTCGTGTAGATGCAATTGTTGCAGCTGTACTGGAACAGCTCAGCAAGAAGTGCAGCTAGTTCTGGAAAACAAGTCTTCAGTGCTATTGCCAGGGTGTTGCCAGGGCCCATAGTTTTTGCTGGATCCAGTGACTTCAGCCATTTCTTGATATCAGGTGGAGTGAATCGAATTGGCTGAAGATTGACATCTGTAATGCTGAGGACCTCAGAAGGACGAGATGGATCGCCACTCGGCACCTCTAGCTGAATATAGTTACAAATGCTTCACTTATCTTTTGCTGGGTTCCCACGTCACGGAGGGTGGGAATATTTGTGGAGCCTCCTCCTCCAGTTAATTGTCCACCATCATTCATGACTGGATGTAGCAGGACTGCAGAGCTTAGATCTGATCTGTTGGTTATGAGGTTGTTTTGCTCTGTCTATTACATGTTGTTTTTGCTCTTTAGGATGCATGTCATCCTGTTTTGTAGCTTCACCAGTTTGGCATCTCATTTTACCGCTCCTGGAATGCTTTCCTACACACTTCATTGAACCAGGGTTGGTTCCCTAGCTTAATGGTCATGGTGGAGAGAGTGGTGAGGGATATGCTGGTCCATGAGGTTACAGATTGTGTTCGAGTACAATTCTGCTTCTGCTGATGACCCACAGTGCCTCATAGGTGGCCCAGTTTTGAACTGCTACATCTGTTCAAAATCTATCTCATTTAGTCCAGTGCTAATGCCATACAACACAATGTAAGGATTCCTCAGTGTGAAGACAAGATTCTGTCTCCACAAGGACTTTGCGTTGGCCATTCCTACCAATACTGTCCTGGACAGATGTATCTGTGACAGGTGAGGGTGTAGACACATAGGTTTTTCCTCTCTTGTTGGTTCTGCTATCACCTGCTGCTGACCCAGTCTGGAAGATATATTAAGTCACCCACCCAGAGTATTCTATGCTCTCAGTGCTTCTTCCAAGTGGTGTTCAACATGGAGGAGTATTGATTCATCAGCTGGAGGAGCAATATGTGATAATCAGCAGGAGGTTTCCTTCCCTATGTTTGACCTGATGCCAAGAGAGTCCATGCAGTCCAAAGTCAATGTTGTAGACTCCCAGGGCAACTCCTTCTCAACTACCATTGCGATACTACATCAAAGGATCTGTTCTGCTGGCGGAGCAGCGCCTACCTAGGAATAATGATGGAGGAATCTGGAACATGGCTGTAAGTTATGATTCACTGAGTATGACTATGTCAGGCTGTTGCTTAACTAGCCTGTGAGACAGCTCTCCCAATGTTCTTGTGTTCTAAATGCTGTGCAGGAAGTGTTGGCGGATGCAGCAGTTTGACTGCCAGGTTCTGAATCTTGAGCAGCAGCTGGCATCACTGCAGTACATCAATGAAGCTGAGATATTTGTGGATAACACGCCTTTTAGATGTGGTCACCCTGCAGTGTGTGCAGCTAGAGAGAGAATGGGTGACTGCTAGACAGCCAAGGAGGACTGGAGGGAGGGGGGGGTGGTGGGGTTGGGGGGGGTGGTGGGGGGTGTGGAATAAGGGGGGCAAGAAATATTGGAAAAGAAAGAGAAATAGGGGATTCAAAGTTGGGGTATCAGAAAAGCTTTTCTCCAGCCACAGTTATGAATTCGGGATGGCCTGTTGCCTCCCTGGTGCCAGGGTCAAGGATGTCACTGAGCAGCTGCAGAACACCCTGAGGAAGGGTGCACAGACAGCAGTCATAGTTCATGTCAGTACCAATAACATAGGCAGAAAGAAGGATGAGGTTCTGCTGGCAGAATTTAGGGAGTTAAGAAAGAAACTAATGTGACAACCGTTGACCGGGAAGCAGTACAGTAAGGAAAATTTGTAATTTCTCTAAAATGTCTGTGAAATCTGTAATTGTTTTTAAAAATGTTTGAAAATAACTTAAGAGTTTGCATCAATTGTAAGGGTTCAATTGAAAATACTGATCCATATGACCTGGCAACAATACTAACTGAAAAGAAGTTAAGACCAGAAACCGTGTGGCTGGCAAACACAAAGGAGAACTTCAGACACAAAGCAGAGCTACAGGCAGGAGAGCTAGAGGGTGAAAATGATCAGCACATTGATGCAGACACAAAGAGAAAGCTGTTATCAGGTAGGGATCCTGAGCTACACTGCATGAATAAAGAATACCAAATTCTTGTGAGGAGAAGCAGCAGATCTCTCTCACGAAGAAGTCAGTTCCTCTGTGTGGCAGAAAAGGAGACACTAGCTCTTGGAGGCAATGTGTGAACTGGGTAAAATGGGGTAAAAGTTGGAAAGTTATGTGAATAGCTCAGAGACGCTGAAAAGCTGGGTGTTTTACCCAGGAATGGCCAAAGTATGAACCGGAGTGTTACTGGCTGGCCGGTTAAGAATTCTGGAAAGCTACACTAACAGTACTGCCATGACCCAAGGGAAAGAGGATTCACAGAAGTGTGCCTTGCTGATGATAATCGTACCTGTGAAACATGAAGGTGAAAGCTGTAGTCAGATAGAGAACCTGACCAACATCGCATGAATAAAAAAGTGTATCGTGGAACTGTAGAGCTACATTGTGGTTAAAGTACTTAAGAAAAGCATCAAACATAAAACTGTGCAAAGATGGTTGGCAATGATTGGTCAGAATATAAAGTACGGCAGAGAAAGACTAAAAGGTTAATCAGGAGAAAGAAATTAGAGTATGAGAAGAAGCTAGCTAGAAATGTAAAAATGGATAGCAAGAGTTTCTACAGGTATTTAAAAAGGAAAAAAGTAAATTGAGTGTCAGACCTCTAGAGAGTGACAGTGGGGAGTTAATAAAAGATAATAAGGATATGGCAGATGAAAGAACAAATATTTTGCTTCTGACTTCAATATAGAAGATACAAAAAACATTCCAGTAATAGTTGTAAATCAGGAGGTGGAGGGGAGGGAGAAACTTGGTGAAATTACAATCATTAGGGAAATGGTACTGAGCAAATTGATGGAGCTGCAGGCTGACAAGTCTCCAGGTTCTGATGAACTTCATCCTAGGTCTTAAAAGAGGTGGCTAATGAGGTAGTAAATGTGTTGGTGTTAATTTTCCAAAATGCGCTAGATTCTGGAAGCCAGCAAACATAACCCCTCTATTCAAGAAGGGAGCGAGGCAGGAAACAGGAAACTATCGGCCAGTTAGCTTGACATCTGTTAAAGGGAAGGTGTTAGAATCAATAATTGAGGTGGTTATAGCTGGGCTCTTAGAAAAACTCAAGATAATTTGGAAAAGTCAGCATGGTTTTGTGAAAGGGAACTCATGTTTAACCAATCATTGGAGTTCTTTGAAGGAGTGACATGTGCCGTGGATAAAGGGGAGACTGTAGACATATTGTACTTGGATTTTCAGAAGGCATTTGATAAGGTGCCACATCAAAGATTATTTTGAAATATAAAAGCTCATATGTAGGGGGGGTAACATATTAGCACGGATAGAAGATTGGCTGGCTGGAAGAAAGGCAGAGAGTATGCATAAGTGAGTTTTTTTATGATTGGCAGGATGTGACGAGTGGAGTCCCACAGAGGTCTGTGTTGGGGCTTCAAATTTTTACAATTTATATCAATGACTTAGATGAGGGGAGCAAAGGCATGGTAGCCAAATTTGCAGATAACACAAAGATAGGTAGAAAGTATTTTGTGAAGAGGACATAAGGAGGTTGCAGACAGACATAGATAGGTTGAGTGAGCGGGCAAAAATCTGGCAGGTGGAGAATAATGTGGGAAAATGTGAAGTTGTTCACTTTGGCAGGAAGAATAAAAAGGCAGAGTATTACTTAAACAGAAAACAACTGCAGAATTCCAAGGTGCCGAGGGATCTAGGTGCTCTAGTGCATGAGTCACAAAAAGTTAGTATAGCAAGTAATTAAGAAGACTAATGGAATCCTATCCTTTATTACGAGAGGAACTGAGCATAAAAATAAAGATGTTATGCTTCGGTATAAAGGGCATTGGTAAGACCACATCTCAAATACTGTGTAGAGTTTTGGCCTCCTTATTTAAGGCCATGAATGCGTTGGAGGAGGTTCAGAGGAGGTTTATTGTTGATACCTGGAATGAGCAGGGTGTCTTATAAGGAAAGGTTGGACAGACTGGGCTTGTTTCCGCTGGAGTTTAGAAGAGTGAGGGGTGACTTGATTGAAGTATACAAGATTCTGAACGGCCTTGAAAAGGTGGACGTGGGAAGAATGTTCCCTCTTGCAGGTGAGTCCTAGACCTTTTTGTGAGGTCAAAAAGGCCATGTACAAGGGTTGGTGCTCTTCCTTGCATTTCTCTTGCAGTTGTCATACGGTGAAGATCATGTCCGTTGTGTCCCTTAGTGGGCAAAATCCGTACTGAAACTCTGGGAGGAACTCTTCAGCCACAGTGAGAAGGCAATTGAGGAGGTTTCCCTGTGGCTGACAGCAGGGAGATTCCTCTTTCGTTACCGCAGTCAGACTTGTCACCTTTCTTGAAGATGATCACGATTACGGCATCTCCAAGATCCCCTGGTGCTCTCTCCTCCAGCCCAAGCGCTCTAGTCAGAACTTCAACACAGCAAGCGAGCCCTAGGAGGGCAGAAGAAACACTTCAAAGACACCCTGAAAGCCTCCTTGAAAAACAGCAACATTCCCACCGACATCTGGGAATCTGTGGCCCAAGACCGCCCAAAGTGGAAGGAAAGCATCCGGGAAGGAGTTGAACACCTCGAGTCTCATCTCCAAGGGCTAGCTGAAGCTAAGCATTGACAGCAAAAGGAGCACTTGGCAAACCGAGCACCCCACCTATCCATTTCCCCTACCACCATCTGCCCCACCTGCAGCAGTGATTGTAGGTCTCGCATTGGACTCTTCAGTCACTGGAGAACTCATTTTTAGTGTGGAAGCAAGTCATCCTCGACCCGGAAAGAAGCAGCATCTAGGAGTATGGGGCATTGTTTTACAATTAGGGGTTGCCCCTTTTAGAGCAGAGGTGGAGAAAATTTTTCCCCCCCTCAGAGGGTTGTGCAACTTTGGAATGCTGCCTCAGGAAGCAGTGGAGGCGAGTTCATTGGATATTTTTAAAGTAAGTAGATTCTTGTTAGGCAAGGAAATCAAAGGTTATCAGGGGTAGATAGGGATGTGGAATCAAAACACAGTCAGGTCAGCCATGATCTTATTAAATGGCAGGGTAGGCTCGAAGGACCGAATGGCCTACTTCTGCTCCTATTTCATATGCTCGTATGTACATAGTACCACATTTGCACAAGTGGGTGCTTGTGGTCCTGTAAGGTATATCTTTGTTATAACAACTTTTTAAAGTGAAATTTACCTTTTTATTTGAAGTATCATTCATCTGTTAATCAATGTTTAATTTACATTTGCTCTGATTCATTAAAGTAAAAGTTACAAAAAGTGAAATTTTGTTAGTATTTTCTTCATTTGGGCCTCATTTGGCAAATTTGGTTATTTTGATCTATGGTTCCCCCAGAGGAATCATAACACTAGCAAAGCAGGACCTAAAGGGAGTGATCTCTGGATTATTCCCAGTGCAAAGGGGAGTGAATATAGAAATAGGAGGATACAGCAGACGAATGTAAGGTCGGAGAGATGTTGCAGGAAGGAGGGCTTTAGATTCCTTGGACATAGGGACTGGCTCGGGGGGAGATGGGATACATACCGGACAGGTTGCATCCTAACAGAGCTAGGGCCAATGTCCTTTGTGAGGGTGTGGTGGGGCAGGGTGGGGTGGAATGAGAAGAAAGCCAAAACACACAGATGATTGGGAGAGACAGAAAACACTAGATTAAGAAGCTGCAAGGTATTAGCAGGGGATCAGAGTGAGAGGATATGAAATAAGATCTAAAATCAGGGTCACAGAGGATGTATGAGCTTGTGCAGAGTGTGGTGAATAAGGTTGGTGAGTTGCAGGTGCAGATAACAATCTGGCCTCAGGCCAACAGGTGGGGAAGATATAGAGGAACAAACTTGCAAAGACAAATTAAAGAGAGGTGTGAGAATTATAGAGTAGTTTTAATGGGGGACTTTAATTATCCTAATGTAGACTGGGACAGTATAATAATGTAAAAAGGCAGATAGAGGAACAAGTTTCTAAAGTGCATACAGAAGAAATTTCTACACCAGCATGTTTCCAGTCCAATGAAGAAGGAGGCATTGCTGCATCTGGTTCAGGGGAATGACGTAGGTCAGAGAATCCAGTGTCAATAAGGGAACATTTAGCTATAGAAAAGGACAAGCAGCAACCCAGAATAAAAATAATTAATTTCAGGAGGGCCAACTTCAATGAGGTGAAGAGAGATCTGGCCCAGATGAATTAGAGTCATAGACTGGCAGGCAAAATTCTTACAAAACAGTGGGCTACCTTCAGTCAAGGTATATTCTTATGAAGGGGAAAGGTAGGGCAAACAAATGCACCACTCTCTGGATGAGAGAAGAGATAAAGAGCACGATGAAGCTATAAAGGGGTGCATATGACACGTCAGGTAAATAAAACAATTGAGAAGCAGGCTGAATGAATATAGGTGTAGAGGGGGAGTGAAGGATGACATAAGAGAAGCAATGAGAGGGTATGAGAAGAAACTGACAGCTAACATACAAGGGAATCCAATTTGATAGGCCTATAAAATAGTAAAAGGGTGGTAAAAGCAGGAGTGAAGCCAGTTAAGAATCTAAAAAGGGATTTACACATGGAGACAGGGGGCATGGCTGAGGTATTAAATGAGTAAATTGTATTTGTCTTTACCAAGGAAGAAGATGATGCCAAACTGGGATAATTGAGATGCTGGACGGGCAAATTTTGATGAAGGAGAGATAGATAGGTTGGCTTTACTTAAGCTAATAAGTCACCAGGACCAGATGAGGTGTGACCAAGTGGGGGAGACAGTAACGTAGTGGTAATGTCACTAGACTAGCAATCCAGAGGCCCTGGATAATGCTTTGGGGACATGCTTTCAAATGGCACTAAGCAGCTGGTGGAATTTAAATTCAATTAATAAAATCTGAAATTGAAAGCTAATCTCAGTAATGGTAACCATAAAACTACCATTGATTGTTGTAAGAACCCACCTGGTTCACTCATGCTCTTTAGGGAAGAAAACCTGCTATCCTTACCTTGTCCATGTGACTCCAGACCCAAGCAATGTGGTTGACTTTGAAATGCATTAGCAAGCCACTCAGTTCAAGGGCAATTAAGGATGGGCAACAAATGCTGGCCTTGCCAGTGATGCCCACATCCCATGAAAGAATAAATAAAACAAAATACTGAGGGAAGTAACGATGGAAATTGTGGAGGCACTGGCTATAATCTTCCAATCCTTCCTTGATGCAGGTGGGTGCCTGAGGACTGGAGAACTGTAAAATGTATTTCAAAAAAAGCATGCAAGGATAATCCCGACAACTATAAACCAGTGAGCTTAACCTTTGTGGTGGGGAAGCTTTTTTAGAAAGGAAAATTCAGGACAAAACTAATTAACTAATTTGTCCAAGTTAAGAAAAGCCAGCACAGATTTATTAAGGACAAATAAAATTTAAATTTTAGCTTTTCAATGAAATAATAAAGAGGGGTGATGAGGGTAATGTGGTTGATATGCTGTACATGGACTTGCAAAAGCATTTGATAAACTGCCACATAACAGGCTTATCAGCAATGTTAGAGCCCACAGAATAAAAGGGTGACTAGCAGCATGGATACGAAATTGAGTGAGTGCCAGGAAACAGTAGTGGTAAACAGTTGATTTCTTTTGGGCTAGAGGAAGGTGCATAGTGGGGTTTCCCAAGGCTTGGTTTTAGTTCTCAGACTCTTCTCGATATATATTAGTGACGTAGACTTGGGTTGCACAGGGCACAATTTCAAAATCTGCAAATGACACAACACCTTTAAGTATTGTGAACTATGAGGGGAATAGCAATAAACATCTGAAGACCATAGACAGCTGGTAGAATGGACAGACAAGTGGAAGGTGAAATTTAATGCAGGAAAGTGTGAAGTGATTCATTTTGATAGGAAGAACATGGAGAGACAATATAAAATGAAGAGTACAATTCTAAAGGAGGTGCAGAAGGAGACAGTCCTGGCAGTATATGTGTACAAATCATTGATAGTGACAGGGCAGGTTGAGAAAGTGGCTAATAAAGCATATGGGATCCTGGGCTTTACCAATAGAGGTACAGAGTATAAAAGCAAGGAGGTTATGATAAACCTGTATAAAATTCTGGCGCAGCCTCAACTGGAATATTGTATCCAGTTCTGGGCAGCAAGGATGTGAAAGGAGGGTGCAAAAAAGATTCATGTGAATTGTCTGGAGATGAGAAACTTCAGTTATAAGGACAGATTGGAGAAGCTTAGGCTTTTCTCCTTAGAGGAGAAGATTAAGAGGAGATTTGATGGAGATGTTCAAAATGATGAGGGGTCTAGGCAGTAGATAAGGAGAAACTTTTCCCGTTCACAGAAGGATCAGGAAACAGAGCACACCAATTTAAGGAGTTTGGCAGAAGAAGCACTGATGGCATGAGGAAAAATATTTTTTACGCAGCGAGTGGTTAAGATCTCAAATGCACTGCACAGCTTGTGGTGGAGGCAGATTCCATTGAGGCATTCAAAAGGGAATTTGATAATTATATGAAAGAAAAAATATTTGCAAGGCTATGGGGAAAAAGCAAGTGAATGGGACGAGGTGAGTTGCACTTCCAGAGAATCAGCATGGACACAAAGTGCTAAATGGTCTTCTGTGCTGTGACCATTCTATCTTTGACCATTCATGGGGTGTGGGCATCGCTGGCTAGATCAACATTTATTGCCCATCCCTAATTACCCTTGAGAAGGTGGTGGTGAGCTGCCTTCTTGAACTGTTGTTGTCCATGTGGTGTAGGTACACCCACAGTGCTGTTAGGCAGGGAGTTCCAAAATTTTGACCCAGCAACAGTGGAGGAATGGCGATATGTTTCCAAGTCAGGATGGTGCATGATTCGGAGGAGAGCTTGCAGGTTGTGTTGTTGCCATGCATCTGCTGCCCTTGCCCTTCTTGTTGGGAGAGGTCATGGATTTGGAAGCTGGTGTTGAAGGAAATGAATTTTGGCACAAGTGCCCAAATATTGGTGAGGAGAATTTTGAGGGGTCAAAAGTTCAAGATGTGCCTTTGTCATATCCAGTGCCAAAACCAATTCTAGAAAGTCCATCTGGCCTTACCCTTTTGCAACTTCTTGTAGCCATTTGATACAACTAAGTGCCTTGTTAGGCCATTTCAGCAGGCATTTAAGAGTCAACTACACTGCCCACTCATACATTTTTGGTGGGAAAAGGGGACCTGAAGATAAGAGGATAACAGCTTTTTAAATGTGGGTATGACAGAGGATATTCAGAATCAGCAAGATAGACAGAAAAGTCAAATGAGTGGGTTTGATCAAGAGTTCAGGGATCAAAGTGGTTGCTAAATACAGTTAGAGAGAGAAAAATAGCACAGGCATTGGAAATAAAGAGCCAACAGCTTTTTCCTGGCAACAGTTGAAGGAGAAATTGCTGGTAAAAATAGAAAAGAAGTAAAATCAGATGGGTGGATAACATTGAGACATGGACTGAGGAAGACTTGAAGACTATGCTAATGACCCCACTAAGGCTAAGGTGACAACGAATGAATGATCAATTGGTTCTTATTCAACACCACTCAGGTAGAAACCATCAAAAATCTTTACTCCATTGTCAAGAGGCAGCTCAATTCTAAAACTTTTTTTTATTCCTACGCCAAATTAGTCTACTAAATTACTACTCCTAAACAGAAAACTAGCTCATTATGCTTACAGCTTTATTCCAATTTCTGCCTCAGCAGTCATCCAAAATTAAGCAATTTACAAAACATTTCTTAGCAAGTACACCAGATGGAATAGTTCTATCAAGTAACAAAGGGAGGGGCCAAAAAAATTGCCACAGAGTTTAATTATCTGAAAAAAACTCCAACAGGGAGCATTAGCAGCAGCAGTCATGAATCAGTCTAGGTGGAGGACAGTTTGAAAATGTAGACACAGATATAATAACAATGTTTGGACAAAAAAAACAAAACAATGTGCCTGCAATTGTTTGACAGAGTTCATCAGGGAAGTGTTACATAGACTTCCCATATGTATGACCAGAGATTTCGCCCTGCATCATGTGGGGGATTAGTTAAGTCAGGATTGACATTTGTTGCAATGGCCCTTGATTCAAAAACCTGCAAACATGCCCCAAGACACACACATGAATAAAGTTCACTTGAGATAACATATGGTGCCTGTTGCTTATAGAAACCTACACTAGCGAGAAATCAACACCTTCATAAGAACATTTAAGAAAATGGATGAGAAAAAAAATGTTTTCAAGCAGCTCCAGGCCAATTTCTGCAACAAGCCCAACCAAATGCTTCAGCAGGGGAATGTGAATTCTGTGGCACACTTCCAAGCTAATGGAATGTTGGCCTTCTATGTTGAGGGACATTACAAATGGGAGTAAGTTATGATTCAGTTTTATAGAATCTTGGCCAACTCCATCTGGAGTACTGTGTTCAGTTTTAGGCACCACACCACAGGAAGGATAGATTGGCCTTGGAAGATGTACACTACAGATTCACAGGAATTATGCTAGGGTTTAAAGGGTTAAATTATGAAGATCAGTTGCTTAAACTTGGCTTCAATTCCCTCATTTTATAGAAGATTGAGGGATAATCTGATTGAGGTATTTGAAAAGTTAGAAGTATTCACTAAGGTAGATTAAGAGAAACAATTTCCTTTGATGGGGTAAATCAAGAACAAGGGGATGGGATCTCAAGATTAGAGTTGGGCTTTTTATCAGTCAGCACTTTTTCCACATCAAAGGTGTCTCCTTCAGCTCCTGCTATTCTTTATCACCCTCCTATTCTCTTCAAGGGAATCTGGAATTTCCTCTCTCCTTCCCCCAAAATGCTGTGGATGCTAAAACAACAGGAGTTTTCATGACAATCTCAAAAGGTTTTTGTTAGGTAAGGGATATGGAGTAAAGGTGGATGAATGGAGTTGAATTGCAGATCAGCCATGATCTCATTAAATGGTGGAGGAGACTCAACGGGCTGATTGGCCTACTCCTGTTCCTATGATCTCATGCTCCTATCTACACATATTTATGAATAAAGTGTAGCAGTGGCAATCTTTTAGATGTAAAAAAAAATGGCAACAATCAACTTCCCTGCCCTTTGCCCAGGTAATATGAAAATTTCAGTCAAAGACTGCCATGTTAATTAAGGAATTTCACGTGAATCCAAACTAACTATATCCCTCACTTCTGAAGCCCAAATTGTCTCGGCTCCTGAAGACTCTCCAAATTCCAATTCTGTTGCAGGAAAGAAATGTTGCAGTGAAGGGGCAAATTCTACCACATTTTCTTGACCATGCAATTGTACAAAATTAGGATTTCTATTCATGCTGCAGTTTTAGTTTAACAGTTAACTGGTGAAAAAATGGGATATGAACATATGAAAGTACAAGTTAGTAACAGGAGTAGGCCATTTGGCCCCTCAAGCCTGCAACTCCATTTGGCAAGATCATGGTTGATCTGATCATGGCCTGAACTCCACTTTCCTGTCCACCCACATACCCCTGGATTCCCTTGTTAATCAAGAATCAGGCTCACAATCCTCAGAGAAAAAAATCTTTTTTGGGAGATCACTTATTTTTAAACTGTGTCGCCTAGTTCTAGACTCTCCCACAAACTGAAATATTTTCCCAATATCCACCCTGTCAAGTCGCCTCAGGATATTATATGTTTCAATTAGCTCACCTCTCATTCTTCTAAACTCCAATTAATACAGGCCTAACCTTTTCTTCCAAGACATCCCCTTAATTCCAGGAATCAGTTAAGTGAATCTTCTGTGAACTGCTTCTAATGCAATTATATATTTTTTTAAATAAAGAGACCAAAACTATACACAGTACTCCAGATGTGGTCTCACCAATGCCCTACATAGCTGTTGCAAAACTTGCCTCCTTTGCACATCATTGGAATCGAATATGATATTGTCCTTTTATCTTTAGGGCCTGGGTTTGAATCTCCCTCAGTTGGATACCATAATCCTGACTGTACAGATCAAAAGTATAATGAATTTGGGACAGGTTCAATGCATTTCACAGAGAGGGTGTACCACAGCACAACTGTATCCCATAATTCAGCACCAATTGATGATGTCAGAGACAATAAAGCTGTCTCTAAAAGGAGGCAGGAAATTAATATCTTCAAATAGAAGAAATAATAGTCAGGGTGGGGTTAAAGCACAGGGAACTTGATTCTGTTACATCTAATCCATGCTACATCCATATTACAGTGTTGAATAATTACAATGAATGAATACAAGGATAAATGTCCTTTTTGCCAACATTGAATTCTCCCTAATATACATAAAACTACCAAAATAATAAGTTTCTCTGTGGGCTTGCTTTCCATGGACATGTGTAAACTGTAAATGCAGAGCTATAACATAAATTAACAGATTCTGACTATTGCAGCATTCTGCAATTGACAATGTGTTGTCAAGTAAACCTTGCAGCTCATTAGCCCTAAATATGATCCTGTTCACACATGAAAGATTTTCCATATCCCACTCATCTTCATTTAAGTTTGGTGTGAAAGCAGTGGATGCAATGAGTTCTACAGAGACAGAACTGACAACATTTGCTGATTTTTTTTAAAGATGCAAGTCAAGGTGAAGTTTGAAATTAGAAGTAGGTATTTGTCTGAAAATAAACAAGCTGTCATGAGAATGGCAACCATTTAACACATCCAGGGATATGCAGAATATCGATTGTTATTAAAAATAAACAGCAGCCTTAAATAGCTTAGGTGTGTGAGTCGACAGGTTAATAAGTCTGGGTGTTGATTTCAGAAAGAAATCTCAACTATTGACAGAGAAAAAAATCTTTGCTGTAAATGAGTTCCACTTAAATGCTCAAGCACAAGGCTGCCCCAAAGAATGAGTTAATGGGCTAAAGCAGCAGCCACTGCGCAACTGAGTAATATAGGCCCAGAGTTTGCTCTGAGAGTAATGGTGGGGCTAACAGTGCTCATTAATTATTATATAGTAAATAAGGCCCCAATTTTCAGAGTCCACAAATGCATAGCTAAACATGGATGTATGGAAGTTGTGGCCTGGTGACCCTGCTCCTCCACAGGCTGCCATATTAACAGGACCTTGCTGACAGGCTAATCATTGAAATCCAAGTAAGGGATGTGAAGTTGCAGTACTTACCCTCTAGTTAAGCCCAAATATAGCAGAAAATGTTAGGGCTGCTACATTCTGATGTAAGTGAATTTTTAAGAAGCTTAAAAGTCATAATTACAGACAAATATTCTCTGGCTCTAAAAATGAAATTTTGCAGATGTGGAATCTCATTCCTTCAGAATTTAATTAGTGTTGGAGATTTTTTTTTACTTTTTCCTGCCACTTTTGCTTCTCTCTCTCTCTCAAGCCCATATTGTTTCTTTGGGTAAAATTTTTAGCTCGACGAGCGGGTGTGCGCCCGACCCGACTGAGCACAAAATGACACACGATGATGTCAGGCGTGCGTCCTGATATTTCAGTAGGCGGGCACATGCTGGAGTCGACAGCATGCCCGCCAACAATTAAAAGGCCTATTAAGGCCATTAGCAAGTTAATTAAAAGAAAATTTTCGATGCCCGTGTGCGCATATGTGAAGGTCACGCTTGCCCAGCTCGCACTCCTATTCTGCCCACACAGGCAGCGCTGAGCCCTGCCACTCGTGTTTCACGCTGAGCAGGCCTTAATTGGCCTGCCAACGTAAAATTGACTTCCAGGCCCAATCACGGGTGGTGGTTGGCTTCCCGACCGCCCCCACCAAGCCCGCCCACTAATGGCAAAATTCTGCCCTTTGTTTCTTTGTTTTATTTCCTTTTCTGTACATGATTTAAACATAATTTACATAAATCCTGGTTTATACTTCTTGTTTTAGATCTGCATGTTGCACTGAGGATTCTTCAATCTCATTAGTTGAAAAGCCCTTTCAAGAACATGTCCCTGCCTCATGGAGCCTCATTGCTGGCCCTGTTGACCCCGCCACAGATCCCCTAGACAGGGCACCACCCTGTCAGAGTGTCTGATCCAGCATGTCTCCACTCAAAAGCACTTGAAAACTCTGTGAGCAGCTGTCAGTGTAGTGAGTGGCGAGTGCTGTTCCTTCGCCAATGACCTCAAAATCTGGGCCAAAATGTTAACAGATATCAGCCAAGGGTGATGAAAGTGGATCAATTAGCCTCAGTGTCCCTCAGCTATTAATGGAACTGAAGGAGTGGGGGGTGGGGTATGTGTGTTGCAGGGGTGGGGGTGAGGGGGAGGTGTTGCACAGGGAGTGGGGAGAAGAGAGGAATTCATCCAAAGTTCTTGCTCCTACTTTTCAATGGTCCCAAAATGAAGAGTTCCGATTCAGCTATAGTACTATTCATTCTCTAAACAATCAATTCACATGCCATATCAGAATTAATTACTTGGACAAGTAATAGTACAGCAGCATAGTACATGCCACTGTAACCATGACCAGGATTATATGGCCCTTCCCACCTGGCAGGATATTACAGTCCCACTGAACTGAATAGATTTAAAAGGCTCGCCGCATCTGCTGGCAGGAGACACACTACAGCGGGGCCATAAAATCCTGGCCCATGTGTTAGTGGCTTCAGAAGAGGAAGTAAAGACAGCAAGGCAAATACAACTTTAGACAACACAGAGTTAAAGGAAAGTAAATTCTTAAGAATGAGTAACCAAAAGAGCAAAATTAAATCAGAGACTGCAATCTGAAAATATCAAACCAGTTTTAATCTCAGGTAAGTGTGCTAATTTCATCCCCCCGGCCCCCACCCCCACTTCTACCTTGGGAAAAGACACTGGCGTTCTCTTAGGGAAAATTTTGTTTATGTTCTTTAAGATTGAAAATAAATCTCAGATTATTTTCTAAATCAATATTCCTAGTGGGGGCCTTGCCCACTGGAGTGTTTATCAGACATTCCAAAGTTCTTAATATAGATATACAAGACCTGCATCTCTTACACAGTTAGATCATCAGAGCTCTATAGTCCTTCGTCTTCACTATCAGTCTGAAGTCTGGGACATACTGCCACCCACTCTCTATGGTCCCATTTTTCAAATTAAAAAAAAATATAGCACTACATTCACATCCCATCAATATTAATCAGCCCCCACTGAAGTATAAACAATGAATTAAACACTCTCTCACCTCATACAAATACTGTAAATAAAAGAATATACGACCCAATTCCAGTCATTGTCAGTTGTCATGGCAGCGAATGGTGCAACTCAGGGAATGGTGACATAAATGTGGAGAGCAATACTTTACATAAGGATGGTAAAAATGTAACTGTGCATAACTTCAGGAGACACCAGGCACCTGTACTGACTTTTCTTGTTCTCCTCTTCCTAATTTTCCCACATCAAATGGTCATGCTTCATTTTGAGTCCAGATAATGTGTGTAAACAGGTTAGTTAACCAAGAGATGGACAAACAATTGAATTCTGTCCTCACCTAACATTCACACACTTTTCAGCTTGATTAAGAGTTGGTGATTAAAGAAAGACCACTGGATGATCTTTTCCCTCACAGCGCAAGGGACACTTAGTGCAGTTGTAGCACCTCCACTGTTTTGTCATGTGTTCGGTGTCTAGATGGGGCTTTTTGGGGCTTGTCCATTCTCCCAAAGTAAGCTGCATGAGACTGCAGTTAAAACTATAACTCTCTACTTACAGCAATCAATTACATATTGGATCCTCTGCATGAGTTTAGAACTTCTCCTCCCTCCAGAAGTCTGTTACTCCATCATTACATCAGCATTATGTGCTTCTGATCTTAATCCTTTACTCTAACCAGAAATGTTGTGGATGTAAAGTCAATTAAATTAACACTCTTCAGAGATCAAGCCAGCACCTAAGCCAGGTCTGAAAATAAAAAACTTTCTTTATGAAGTCAACCATCAAATTTATCTAAACGTGAAAGCAAAATAATGTGGATGTAGATCTAATTGCTCTCAATGAGCAAAAGCACTATTAGGAGTAAATAGACAAGTCTCATTTGACAGAGAAGTGGCAGGGAAGTATTTGACTAATGTTTGCTTTGAGGGATGAGAGGGTTGAAAACTGGCTCATTAAGCTGCTACAGCTGAAGAAAATGAAGAGATTACTTTGAAAAATGAGCACCAGCATTCACTCATAAATGATTTGTTCTTAGTCAGTTATGTGCAAGTTAAAGTAACTAGTATTTTAATGACTAGTGAAGTTTATCTCCAAATTTATCCACCACCTCTTTTAAAACTCAACTCTTTGATCAAGTTTTTGGTCACCCCACCCACTGCATCTCATGTCTCCCTCTGGGTTCAGCATCTGTTTTCTTTATGCTTCTGTAAAATACCTTATGATGTTTAAAGCAGCAGATGAATTTGAATTCTTGTTGCTGTTTGATCCCTCTAAACAGGTTTCCTCCCCTGCTATGCCACTGAAACAGCTCTTATCAAAGTCACAAATGGCATCTTGTGCGATTGTGAGAAAGAAAAACTTTCCTTCCTCATCCTCCTCAACCTGTTTGCAGGCTTTCACACAGTTGATTACATCATCTTCCTCCAACACGTCTCCACTGTTGTCCAGCTGGGTGGGGCTGCTCTCGCCTAGTTCACCTTAACCATCTAATCATAGCCAGAGTATCATATTCTACACACTGGAAACGTAAGGTCATCCAAAACTCTGCTGCTTGTGTCTTAACTAGTACCATAATTCCTGTGCTCGCTGACCTACATTGGTTCCCTGTCAAGTAATGTTTTAATTTTAAAATTCTCATCCTTGATTTCAAATCTCTCTATAGCCTCACCCCTTCCTATCTCAATAATCTTCTCTATCCCCACAACCTTCAAGATCTGCTCTCCTCTAATTCTGGCCTCTTTAAAGCCCCCAATTTAATCGCTCAACCATTGGTGACAATGCCTTCAGTTGCCTAGTCCCCCAAGCTCTGGAATACCCTCCCTACACTTCTGTGTCTCACTACCTCAATTGGTTCTATTAAGAAACTTCTTAAAACCTCCCTCTTTGACCAAGCTTTTGGTCATCTGACCTCACCTCCTCCTGTGGCTGAGTTTATAATGCTTCTGTGAAACACTTTGGAAAGTTTGATCATGTTGAAGGAGTTATACAAGTATAAGTAGTTGTTGTTAAAGGATTACTGGACTGCAGCTATTTAATGTCTAGACGATGGATGAATAGCCTTTTTAACTAAGTTTATTTACGTACTTGACCTCTCTCCAACACTGCATAATCTCAGTATGCACATAGCGTAACATAGTGACATAGAGTTTTAATTACTAAAAAATTATGTAAGAAAATTGAAAGAAATGAAACAAATGAATATTCAGTGCTCCAGCAAAAAATATACAGTGTTGCAGCACAGTACCATAGAAAGACTTGATTTAAACTCTCAGATTTGATACATGGCTTGTCCCACTCAAACCAGTTAAACTTCTGAACCTATTGGGCCAATACAATTGGTCGTGGTTTCATTAAGCTAAAGAAGGTGGGGGGCGGGGAGACACTAGCTAGCCAGAGGAAAATCTAAGAACATGGGAACTGTTCAATAAAAAAAGAACAAGGTTCACCTAGTTCACTTTCTACCATCCGGGTGCTCACATGATACAATGATTATGGAAATGTTAGCGAATAACAGTAATAGATTTGTCAGTATGCACCAGATTTAGACATGAGGCAAGAAAAACCCAGGTAGTAGAAAACTTTGGGAACCATAGCTCTAAGTCACAAGTTCCTCCCAAGCATTCTACACTTCACATGCATCATATTTCAAATTCCTCATATGCTATATCCCCAATTATTATTTTCTGACAGAGCTAAGATATTCTACATGATAACCTTCTAATATTCACAGTAAAGGTAGAGGCATGATGACGTAATTTCTTCATTCAGCCATGGAATTACCGAGTCTACACCATCAGAAAAGGAGAGGGGGGGAGGAAATAAAAGACTTGCATTTATACAGCACTTTTCGCAACCAAAGGAAAGCGTTTTGCAGCCAATGAGGTCATTTTGAAGTGTCGTCACTGTTGTGATGTAGAAAATGTGACAGCACATCAAGTTCCCACAAACAGCAATGCGATAATGACCACGTAATCTACTTTTTGTGATAAAAATTTAAAAGGTTGGGAAAATGACCTTTCATCAGAATGGAGGAAAGATAGAAAGGTACTAGGTTTTAAGCAAGCGAAAGGAGGAAGTTGGGGGGGGGAAACAAAAGGTTAGGTCATCTCTCCCTTCTTCCGGTACATTGATGACTGTATCAGTGCCGCTTTCTGCAATCACCATGAACTGGAAAATTTCAGTGACTTTGTTTCCAATTTCCACCCTTCTCTTACCTTCACCTGATCCATCTCTGACTCTTCCCTTCCTAATTAACTTGTCCGTCTCCATTTCAGGGGATAGGCTATCAACTAATATTCACTAAAAGTGCACAGATTCCCACAGCTACCTCAAATACTCTACTTTACATCCCATGACATGCAAGGACTCCATTTCATTCTCCCAGTTTTTCTATTGCATAAGTACAGATAATGCAACCTTTCACCCAAGCACTTCAAATATGACTTCTTTTTTCCTCAATCAAGGATTCCCCTGGCCTCACCCTGCACCTTCTGCCACCCCCAGCATGATGCCACCGCTGAACACATCTTCCCCTGCTCTCCCCCTTCACCATTCCGAAGGGACCATTCCCTCCTTGGCATTCCACTCCACTCCTCAATCACCTCCAGCATTCCCCTTGCCTTCTTACGCCAGCTTTCCCTGCAGGCACAAGAGATACGACACCTGTCTTTTTACTTCCTCCCTTCTCACCTTCCAATGCTCCAAACATTCCTTCCAAGTTAAACAATCATTTACCAGCACTTCTTTCAATTTAACATGTGCATTGTGTTCGTTTCCCATGCAATGGTCTCCTGTATATTGGATAGACCAAATGCAGATTCATTGACTACTTTGCAAAACATCTCTGCTCAGGTCTACAAGCATGACCCTGAGCTTCCCGTCACTTGCCTTTTTAATTCTCCACCTTACTCCCACTCTGACCTTTCTGTCCTTAGCCTGTTGTAGTGTTCCAATGAAGATCAGCACAACCTCTAGGAACAGCACCTCATCTTTTGACTCAGCACTCTACAGCCTTCTGGACTCATTATAACCATTTTAAATGATATACTTTTAAATTTTAATGCACACATCACAAAAACACAACATTGTATTAATCCCTCTATTTGAAGAGCAAGTGAATAAACATTTAAACTTTCAGCAATAACTCATCTCCAATTCTATTAACACAAAGAGAAACTTTCAGACAAACTCTTGCAAGTTTGAAGGAAACATTCAAATTCAGTAGTGCCACCCAAGTCAGGATAAGGAGTGAAGGCTAAAATTCACGTGCAACATGAGTTACAAATCTTAATTTCCCTATTAAATCAAGACAGTTGAGAGGTATGCTTATGGCAGTTCCCAACTTATTAAATTTTGATCCAAATATGAGCAGGATATAGGAATAAATTTCCAGAATTCTTGTCAATAATCTCCTGATAATTAATTGTTGAAGATGGAGTTTGAATATAGGAGAAATTATAAATTGTACATCAAAATATTTTTAAAATACAAGGAACAACTTGTAAAATATATTTAGATAAAAACAAATACATCATGTTTTAAACTTTCCTATAATGCCCAAGGAGAGAAGGGCTTTCTGTGTGCTCTGTCATTCATTCCACTCAGCACTGACATAATCATGTCAGTGTAATTCCACTCAATTGTATATTGAAATTGCAATGACAACTCCAACTGCAGCTCCAATTACAGAGAGCCAGAAATCACTAATCAGATCACATGAGCTGGTCTTTTGGAATCAATAGTGCATTCAGATTGCCCTTTTGGAATTGGAAATGCATCTTCTTGAAGACTAATCACTAAAAGTGCAGTGTAAAATTAGGAAAGCCACATTCATCCAGTCTCACAACAAAAACAAAGTACATCAACTTATAAAGCAGCCTATACTTTAATAAATGCAGACAGGCTACTGGAACATTTTAAAAACTAAAAATAACTGACTGAAAAAAGCTACTCAAACAAAGTCATTAAAATTATTACTATCAGGTAAATGTATTTGACTATGTGTGTGCGCAGCTTTGATTTCTCCAACTTCATGGCACGCTGTCAAAACATGCCTTCCTACTGGCACTATTGTGAACTTGGAAGCAGCATGAAAATAGCAATAAAGATGCTAAAACAAAAGGGAAGCCCTTTAGGCAAATCAATTTTTGACTATAAAAGGCATTCACTTGACATTGCTTTTAAATAATTGTTACCGATGGCATTGAAAGTGGTGAAACAAAGTCAGACACACAGCACTGTATGGAAAAAAAGGAGGGATATTGAAAAGAGCTCTCAAATTATTGTTGCTTGGACTACATCAAAGATATGTGCCAAGCTTGATTAAAATATGTGTGAAGGTTCATTGCAATTAGATGGTGTTGCTTCAGAAATTTAATCAAAACGACTCTGTCAGCTGAGAAATGAAGTTGCCATTACTGACAGACCAGAAAAATATCAGGATTTACTGTCAGTCTGCTTTCCTCATTGCGGGGGTGGAAGAGGTTGTTGGAAATCAGTCAGCTGTCTGGCACAAGGAGACACTCATTACCATGCTAACAGCCTCCAAACCGTAGTACTCAACAATCAACAAAAGGCAGAGTTTCTGTTTGTTTGATAGAAAGTGGATTCAATCTTCCTACACCTTGGGAACCTAAGAACATAATCTTTGGACTTGGAGTCCACCCCCAACCGACCTCTACCTTGCTAACTGATGTGCAATGGAATACTGGGGTTGGAGCTTAACAATCTGACACCATGCATCTTACAAGCAAGCAGTCTTGGCAATGGCCCCTCTGCTTCTCTAGCGAGGGCCACCGAATCTATTGGCATTTTGGCTTTCAGAATTACCTGAAGTCCAGTGGTTACACTGCCAGCCGTTAGCATCAGGTCAACTCCTCCAGTTCCCATTAATGAGCCGAGATAGCATCAATGACCGAGAGTGCCCTGGACAAATACAGAACTGCCGAGCCCATGTATCAGATTATTGAGCTCCCAAAGGGCTGACTTAGTTCAAATTTTCCACTGGCAGGTATGGAACCTTAGAACCAACTCACATTTTTAAAAAACCCAATGCGCCAATCCCAGCCCTGCAAAGAATTGGTCATCAGAGAACTGACAAACATATGTTAGATCCCTCATTAAGAGGCCAGCTGTTACAAAAACCTACACGTGAATAGCAGAAATCAACACAAAAATGTGGGGATCAGTGGTCAAGAAGGTGATGACAACTGTATGGACACAGCCCATTGCTCATCACAAACAGTGCTTTGAGCATTTAGAGATGCAGCTTCGTCGCTGTCTAAGACCTTTCTGCCATTGTGCACCAAGGGGCTGGGAATTGTGTAGATCCCTTGGGCTGCATAACTCACAATAGATGTATGTAGTGAATACTGAAGGTATCATAATTGTATTGAAGCACCTCAGAGTGCAACATGATGTATGTCAATAACTCCAATATCACTGTACTGTCTGACTGTCTGCAATGACCATACTGAAATGACTAATTTTCAGTGATTGTATTGAAGCACCTCGTGACCCATGTGTAAAAGTTGAATATGATTGCACTGTGATGACGATTTAGAAATTTTTGTAATGTTCATCCAGATATTTTATGAATAAACTATATTTTTCAGTATATTTTTCCAAAAAAAAATTTAGAGACGTAGCTTCGACATCAGCTGCCTCCCTCTGTAAACAACACTGAATACTGGATAGCATATGCTCCAATATTAGCCTCCGGGTGACTCTATCTAGCCACAGTTGTGCTAAGCTGTGTCAAGTTATTAGACATGATCGAGACGGTGATAAAGGAGTGCTACAGTTTCCAAAAGTACTCAGAGCACAGTTAGAGAGAAAAAGGTGGTTGCAATCCTATTGCTGGCTAACCCATCTTTTTGCAGTTGTTTGAGTGGCCACGATTCACTTGGCACAGCAAAGACAGAGTTTGGCCTGAAAAAGAGTTGGTGGTCTTGACCACTGCAAGTATGCTGATGAAATCAAGCTGACAGGACTGTTCAACAATGGAGCTGATGGAATTGTGTTCACTGTACAATTTGAATTTCCCAATAAAAAAGTAAGGAAACAGTTTAGTCTGAATGAAGGTTTGGCAACAGGACAGACTGCAACCAAAACCATGTCCAGGATAGTTTTCTAGAACCAACAAGGGAGCCATGAAATATTACATTTAGTAATGTGTAATGAACCAGATTTAGTTAACAACTGAACAGCATATCATCTTCTTCTCTCTTCTTAGGCAATCCCTCAGGGTTGAGGTGACTTGTTTCCATTCTGGGCAATGGCTTTGAAATGTCCAATGTGCAATCTGCAGACTCTGCCACATGCGGAACAGGTGGCACTTGCAGTGTAGGGCGGATAAGCTTTTGGGAGGTTTGTGTGCTCTCTCCGGTGGCTCAACTTCAGAGATGGTTTGAGGACATCCCCAAAGCCTTCCTGCTGTCCTGCTGGATGTCTCCAATCACAACTAAGTTCTAAGTAGAGCAGCTGCTTTGAGAGCCTGGTGTTAGACATACAAATGACACGTCCCACCAAGCAGAGCTGATTTTGAGTGATTAGCACTTTGATGCAGTGCATGTTGGCTTGGGAGAGGATACTACTCTTGGACTACCTTTCTTGCCACTGGATTTGGAGGATCTTGTGAAGGTACCACTGGTGGTCCTTCTCCGGTGCTTCGAGGTACCTGCTGTAGGTTGTCCAAGTCTCCGAAGCATTTAGAAGCGTGGGGTCACTGCCGTCTGATAAACCATGATCTTAAGTCCCTCGTTTGAGATCCTAGGTGGCCCTCAAACAATCTTTTCCTCAATCAGCTGAAGGTTTAATCGATGGGGGGAGGTGTTGTGGTGTGGAAACTGATTGGCAGGTGAGGACCTTAGTTTTCCGGGTTTTCAGTGAGAGGCCCATTTTCTCACATGCTTCAGAGAAGCATGTTCAAAACGGCATTTGAAGTGAACTGTAGTCATTTATTGCAAGGGGAACGGAATATAAAAGTAGGGAAGTTTTGCTACAGTTGCACAGGGCAATAGTGAGACAACATCTGAAGTACGATGTACTGTTTGGTCTCCTTATTGAAGAAAGGATATAATTGCACTGGAAGCAGTTCAGGTAAGGTTCACTCAATTGATTCCTCAGATGAAGGGGTTATCCTATAAGGAAAGGTTGGAAAGGTCGGGTCTGTATCATTGGAGTTTAGAAGAATGAGAGGTGATTTTATTGAAACATATAAGATCGTGAGGGGACTTGGCAAGGTGTATGGTGAGAGGATGTTTCCCCTTATGGGAGAGATTAGAACTAGGGGACACATTTAAAAATAAGGAGTCTCCCATTTAAGACGGAGAGGAGGGGAATTAGTTTTCCCCTCGGAGGGTTGTTAGTCTGTGGAATTCTCTTCCCCAGAGAGCAGTGGAGACAGGGTCACTGAATGTTTTTAAGGCTGAGTCGGATAGATTTTTGACTGACAAGGGGGTCAAAGGGTATAGGGGTTGACAGGAAAGTAGACTTGAGGCCACAATCAGATCAGCTATGATCTTATCAAATGGCAGAGAAGGCTCGAGCACTCCTGCTTCTAATTCGTGATAAAACAGAATGTAAGGGTTACTAAAAGGAAGCAGGAAAGGAAACTTCCAAGGGATATCAAAAACAGCACAAAACATTTTTACAATTATATTAACCAAAAAAGGGGGATCAGGATCAATGCGAGTCTCCTGACACCTTATTACAGTGATATTATCAATGAAAGTAAGAAAATGGTGGACATGCTGAACATTGCATCAGTACTTACAGTAGAAGTGGTCAGTGTGCCATAAATCCCAAGGAATCAAATATTAAATCAGGGACAGGAATTCAACAAAATTAACGTAAGCTAAATAAAGGTAATGAAGAAAACAATAGCACTAAAGAGTGACAAATCCCCAGCATGGATTTGTAAAGAGTAGGTAACGCATGGTGAACTTGCCTGAATTTTTTGAAGAGGTGATTAAACTGTGGGAGAGGAATGTCCATGGGCATTATTATACAGGCTTCCAGAAGGTATTTGATCAAGCTCTTATAAAAGACTATTACTAAAGTTAAAGGAAAATTATTGACCTGGTTAGGAAAATGGCTGAGCGACAAGAGAAAGAGTAAGGATAATGAGCAGATACTCTGATTGACAGGATGTGAATAGTGGTGTCCCGCAAGGATCCACACTGAGGCGTTTGTAGAAGGATTTGGTACATTAAGGGAAGGGGCAATACTGGACCTGGTATTAGGGAATGAACCCAGCCAGGTGGTCGAAGTTTCAGTAGGGGAGCATTTCGGGAAAAGTGACCATAATTCAGTAAGTTTCAAGGTACTGGTGGATAAGGATAACAGGAGTCCTCAGGTTAAGGTGCTTAATTGGGGGAAGGGGAAAGATCCAGTTGTCGTGGTTCACATAGGTACCAACAATATAGGTAGAAAGAGGAAAGAGGTCCTGGTGAGGGAATACGAGCAGCTAGGGGCTAAATTAAAAAGCAGAACCAAAAAGGTAATAATCTCCGGATTACTACGTGAGCCACGAGCTAATTGACACAGGGTCAATAAGATTAAAAAGAGGTAAATGCATGGCTCAAAGACTGGTGTGGGAGAAGTGGGTTCAAATTCAAGGGATATTGGCACCAGTACTGGGAAAAGAGGGAGCTATTCCATTCGGATGGGCTCCACTTGAATCAGGCTGGGACCAGTATCCTGGCGAATCACATAACTAGGGTCAAAGATATGGCTTTAAACTAAATAGTCGGGGGGAGGGTTCAGTTGCATGGAAATATAAAAAAATCAAAGTTTAAGGAGAGGGTAAGAGTGCAGGTTAGTGAGGAGGCTGATTGCTATCAAAAAGTGAAAGGAAGGGACAGAGTATGTGAATGCCAAATTACACCTAAGAATTATATAAGAGTAGGAAAATAGGGCAAACTTAAAGGCTTTGTATTTGGATGCACATAGCATTCGGAATAAAACTAAGGAATTAACAGCACAATAAATAGATTTGATTCGGTGGCGATTACTGAGACGTGGTTACAGGGAGAACAGGTTTGAGAGTTGAATATCCAAGGGTACTCAGTGTTTCGGAAGGATAGGCAGGAAAGAAAAGGAGATGGTGTAGCTTTGTTAGTAAAGGAAGGGATCAGTGCTATAGTGAGGAATGATATAGGCACTGTACAGCAAGACGTAGAGCCAGTCTGGGTAGAAATAAGAAATAGCAAGGGAAAGAAGTCCCTGGTAGGTGTAATCTATAGGTCCCCAAACAGTAGTTTAGCAGTAGGGCACAGGATATACATGGAAAAAATGGGAGCATGTAAGAAAGGCACGGCAATAATCATGGGTGATTTTAAAATGCATATGGACTGGACTAATCAAATTGGCACGGGTAGCCTTAAGGGAGAGTTCATAGAATATATTAGAGATTGTTTCTTGGAGCAATGTGTTGTGGAACCAACCAAAGAACAGGCTATTCTGGATTTGGTTTTGTGTAATGAGATGGGATTAGTTAATGATCTCATAGTAAAGAATCCTCTAGGGAAGAGTGATCATAGCATGTTGGAATTTCAAGTTCAGTTTAAGAGTGAGAAACTTGAGTCCCACACTAGTGTTCTGGAGTTAAACAAAGGTAACTACATAGGTATAAGGGCAGATTTGGCCCTAATGGACTGGGCAGGAAGACTACCAGGTAGGACAGTTGATGAACAGTGGCAGATATTTAAGGAGATATTCATTTCTTCCCAATAAAATATATCCCAGTGAGAAATAAAGATGGGAAGAGGGGGAAAAAGCATCCATGGCTAAGCTAGGAAGTTAAAGATAACTTAAAGGCAAAAAATAAGGCATGCCAAATTGCAAAGGTCAGTGGCAGATTGGGAAATTTTTAAAGATCAACAAAAGGATTACTAAAAAAATAATAAAAAGAGCAAAGGTAAATTATGAAAGAAAACTAGCGCAAAATGTAAAAACTAATAGCAAAAGCTTCTACAAATATATAAAAGGAAAGAGAGCAGCTAAAGTGAATGTTGGTCCCTTGGAGGACGTGACTAGGAAGTTAATAGTGGGGAACGCAGAAATGGCAGAGACACAATCAATATTTTGCCTCACTTTTTACAGTGGAGGACACTAGTACCACCCTAATAGTAACACATAGTGCAGAGGATATAGACAGGGAGGAACTTAGAACAATCACCATCACTAGATAAAAAGTACTGAGCAAACTATTGGGATTAAAGAATGACAAGTCCCCAGAACCTGACGGCCTACATTCCAGAGTCTTAAAGGAAGTGGTAGCGGAGATGGTGGATGCATTGGTAATGATATTCCAAAATTTCCTGGATTCTGGTAAGGTTCCAGTGGATTGGAAAAATGCTAATATAAAGCCCTTATTCAAAAAGGGAGGCGAGGCAGAAAGTAGGAAACTATAGACCAGTTAGTTTAACGTCTGTCATTGGGAAATTTTTCAATCCATTATTAAGGAAGTAGTAATGGGGCATTTGGAAAGTCAAAATACAATCCATCATAGTTAGCATAGTTTTATAAAGAGTAAATCATGTTTGACTAATTTGCTAGAGTTATTTGAAGATGTGACAAGCAAAGTGGATAATGGAGATCCTGCAGATGTAGTATATCTGGACTTCCAGAAGGCCGCACAAAAGATTAATACACAAGATAAGATCACATGGAATTAGGGGTAATATATTAGCTCAGGTAGAGGATTGGCTAACTAACAGAAAGCAGAGAGTCGGGGTAAAGGGGTCTTTTTCTGGATGGCAAGCTGTAACTAGTGGGGTGCCACAGGGTTCAGTCCTTCGGCCCCAACTACTTACAATCTATATTAATGACTTGGATTCAGGGATAGAAGGTACTGTAGCTAAATTTGCAGATTACACCAAAATAGGTGAGAAAGTAAGTTGCAATGAAGAAATAAGAAATTTACAAATGGATATGGACAGGTTAGGTGAATGGGCCAAAATTTGGCAGATGGAGTTTAACGTGGATAAGTGTGAGGTTATCCATTTTGGTCAGAAGAATAAGAAGGCGACTTATTATTTAAATGGAGAGAAACTTCAGAATGCTTCCGTGTAGAGGGATCTGGGTGTCCTCGTGCACAAATCGCTGAAAGCTAGTATGAAGGCAAATGAAATTTTGGCATTTATTGCTAAAGGAATAGAGCATAAAAATAGGAAAGTGTTGTTGCAATTGTACAAGGCATTGGTGAGACCGCATCTGGAGTACTGTGCACAGTTTTTGTCCCCTTGAGGAAGGATGTAGTTGCACTGGAGGCAGTTCAGAGGAGGTGCACTGGATTGATTCCAGAGATGCGAGGCTTGTCTTATGAGGAGAGATTGAGCAATTTAGGCTTATACTCGATAGAGTTTAGAAAGATGAGAGGAGATCCAATTGAGGTATTTAAGATGCTAAAGGCGATAGACAAAGTAGACGTGGAGCAGATGTTTCCACTTATGGGGCATTCTAGAACAAGAGGCCCTAGTTTTAGGCTAAGGGATGGTAGATTTAAATCAGAGCTGAGGAGGAATTACTTTTCTGAAAGGATCATGAATCTGTGGAATTCACTACCTCAGAATGCAGTGGACGTCGGGACACTGAATAAATTTGAGGAGATAGACAGATTTTTAATTAGTATGGATTGAAAGGTTATGGGGAGAGGGTGGGAAATTGGAGTTGAGGCCGAAATGAGATCAGCCATGATCGTAATGAATGGCGGGGCAGGCTCGAGGGGCTGAATTGCCTACTCTTGCTCTTAGTTCTTACGTTCTTAAGTGAACCTCAGACTCTGCAATTCCACATATGGAATAGAAACATACAAACAAGGAGCAGGAATAGGCCATTCAGCCCCTCGAGCCTACTCCACCATTTAATGAGATCATGGCCTGAAACCTGAAATCTGCATCCCACCTACTGCCGATCACCTGTCACTGCCTTGCTTAGCAACAATCTATCCACTTCTGCCTTAAAAATATTCTGCTTCCACTGTCTTTTGAGGAAGAGAGTTCCAAAGACTCACGACCCTCTGAGTGAAAAACTTTCACCTCATTTGCTTTAAATGGGCGACCACTTATTCATAAGCACTGACCCCTAGTTCTAGATTGTCCCACAAGAGAAAACATCCACTCCACATTCACCCTGTCAAGATCCCTCAGGGGCTTATATGTTTCAATCAAGTTGCCTCTTATTCTTCTAAACTCCAGTGGATACAAGCCTGGTCTGTCCAACCTTTCCTCAAAATACAACCTGCCCATTCCAGGTAATAATCTGGTAAGCCTCCTCTGAACTGCTTCTTCCAACACATTTACACCTTTCCTTAAATAAGGTGACCAATACTGTACACAGTACTCCAGATGTGGTCTCACCAATGCCCAGTACAACTAAAGCACAACCACCCTACTTTTGCATTCAATTTCCCTCACAATAAATGATAAAATTCTATTAGCTTTCCTAATTACTTGCTGTACTTGCATACTAGCCTTTTGTGATTCATGGACTAGGATACCCAGATCCCTCTGCACCTCAGAGCTCTGCAATCGCTCACCATTTAGATAATATGCTTCCTTTTTATTCTTCCCACCAAAATGGACAATTTCACATTTTTCCACATTAAGCTCCATCTGCCAGATCTTTGCCCATTCACTTAACCTATTTATATTTATTTGTAGCCTCCTTATGCCCTCTTCATAATTTACTTTCCTAGTTACCTTTGTGTCATCAGTAAATTTTGGAACCATCCTGTAAATCACTTCATCCAAGTCATTTATATAAATTGTAAACAGTTGAGGTCCCAGCATCCCTGTGGCAAGCCATTCATTACAGCTTGCCAACCTGAAAAAGACCTATTTATGCCTACTATCTGCTTCCTGTTAGCCAGCCAATCTTCTATCCATGCCAATATGTTACCCCCTATACCATGAGCTTTTATTTTCTACAATAACCTTTGATATGGCACTTTATCAAATGCCTTCTGGAAATCTAAGTACAATACATCCACCAGTTCCCCTTTGTCCACAGCATATGTTACTTCTTCAAATAACTCTATAAGTTGGTTAAACACAATTTCCCTTTCACTAAACCATGTTGACTCCACCTGATGACCTTGAGCTTATCCAAGTGCCCTGCTATAACCCTGAAATTCTCACCCTCACGTAGCTGGAAATTCTTAGCCTTTGTGCTAACAATCAAATAGTTTGTGTAAGTCTTTGTGCTGACAATCAAATAGTTTGTGTATTATTTCAGCTAAATTCATTTTAGGCTTGCTCGGCCATTTCAGGAAGCATTTAAGAGTCAACCATACTGCTATGGCTCGAGAGTCACATGTAGGCTAGACCAGGTAAGAACAGCAGATTTCCTTCTCTAAAGGACATTAGTGAACCAGATGGGTTTTTTATGACAATCAATGATAGTTTCAAGATCACCATCATTGAGACAAGCCTTCATTTCCATAGTTTCTTAATTAATTGAATTTAAATTCCACCAGGTGACATGGTGGGATCTTAGCCCATATCCCCAGAGCATTAGCCTGGGCCTCTAGAAAATCGGTCCGGTGACATTACCACAACGCTACCGTCTCCCCACTGCCAGTTTAACAATTTCCAGTTTCCTGGCCCTAACCATCTCCACTTCGATCCCTCACCAGGACAGCCTGAGGACCTGCCACTTTTTCCTCAAATGGAGGTCCAACCAGTCCTAATCCACCAGCACCCTCCTCCACCTGGCTGAACTTATTCTCAGGTTTGAACAATTTCTTGAACTCAAATCACTTTCCCCACATAAATATTGTTACGATGAGAACCTGCACAGGTCTTAGGCATGGCTGCCTTTTCATAAGAAATATTGTAACATTTTTTGTTCCAGTCCTACTCAAGTACGTTTCCTCACCCCTATTCCCAGTACATTGATAAATGGGTCAGTGCAGTTTCAACTGGAAAATGTCATTTGCTTCCAATTTCCATCCCTCCCCTCATCTTTATACGGTCGACCTCTGGTTTTTCCCTTCCTTGACTTCTGTATTACTAATTCTGGGCATAGGCTATCAAATTACATCCATTATAAGCCCTTTGGCTCACAAAGCTACCTTGATTACACTTCCTCCCACTTCGCTTCCTGGAAGGAAGTTGTTCCATTCTCCCAGTTTCTTCATCTCCATTGCATTTGTTCTGATGATGCCAAGTTCCTCATGAGTCCTTCCAACATGTCCTTCTTTATCCTCAACCAAGGACTCCCCATCAACACTGTTGACAAGGCCTCTTGAGCATGCCCGTCCTGTTTCTCACAGGTCTGCTCTTATCTTTTCCCCTCCCTGCCAGAACCACATTTCTCTTCCACCCCCACCAGCCTCCACATTCAATGGATCATCCTCTGCTATTTCCACTACCACAAGCATAATACTACCACCAAACACCAAAAGGTACTGTTTCCTCCATGATTCCCTATCCCACTCCTCAGTCAGCCCTAACATTTCCTTGCCTTCTCATGGCACCTTCCTATGAAAGCACAAGAGTTTCAGCACCTGCCCTCTTTCCTCCTCCCTTCCAACCGTCCAAGGCCTAAACACTTGTTCCAGGCAGAACAGTGATTTATTTATGCCTCTTCCAATTTAGTCTACTATATCTACTGCTCATTCATTCCCCTCCATACTAAGAAGACCAAAGGAGATTGGGTGATTACTTTGCAGACCGCCTCCATTCAGTTCGCAAGAGCAACTCCGAACTTCCAGTCACCTGTCATTTTAATTGTCCCGCTCAGTCCCACTCTGACCTCTCTTCCTCTGCCTCCTACACTGTTCTGCTGAAGCACAACATAAGCTCAAGAAACAGCACCTCATCATTCAATTAGGTGTTGCGCCCGAAAGGCTGTGTTTAACTATTTCAGTTAATAACCATTGCCCCAATTTTTCGGACAACAGCTGATAGTAATAATACTTCTATTTTCAATTAAATCTCATCTAGACCCATCTTTTGTTTATTTATTTATCCCATTACTGTATCTATTTGCCTTGCACATCCAATTCTTGCTTTTAAACCTATTCTGTTTTCCACCCTATTCCTGTTTGTTCTTTCCTCCCATTTCCTCCTTTCACTGCCTCTGTACCTGCTTAAAACCAATTCTACATCCAACTTTATCAGCTCTAAACAAAAGTGTTTGGCCTGAAACGTTCACCCTGTTTCACTCTCCACAGATGCTGCCTGTCTTAAGCATTTTCAGCAATTTTTATTTTTATTTCATATTCCAAGCATCCACAGTATTTTGCTTTTGCTTAATTATTTGCACATTTAACAATGTCAAATTTATCTGGTGATTTGCCCAATGTACTTGTATAACCTTTCAGTTGCAATTTTGTTCTATCTTCACTTTCAGTAAAGACAGAATTGGACCTTTACTATTGAAAAAGTCAATCCGTTGACAGTGCAGTGAAAGACAAAGCAAAGCATGCTACTTTACCTGTTGCCGGTACACTGTAGTGTAACTCCATGTGTTGCATACAGGCCAGGGAGCTGTGGCACTGGCCTGTTTCGAAGATCAGATGCCTTCACAAGACATGAAGTAACCTGCTCAGAGCTGTCCAGCCTTCCATCATACAAATCGTTCAGTACCATTTCACCTTGAAATTCAAAGAGTGGCGAGTCTGGCGGAGTTCTGGTTAAACTTTGCATTTCCACAGAGGTTGTCTGTTCATTTGTTAGGGAAAAATATGAGAAATCAACAGAGCAAGAAGACAGTGACATCCTATCTGCAGTGAATTTGAGTGGTGGGGTGCCCTGATGAACCCGTGGTGGAAGTGGTGGTCTGCTATCCACATTATCGTGTGGTTCACATAAATTGAAACAGGCATCACCTGGCTCAGATGCATCTATTTTCAGGTTTTTACTAACCGGAAATTTCTGCTGCACTTCAATCCCCTGCATTTGGGGAAATGGAATTTTGTTTTTTGAGTTAATACCTCCATCAATGTTCACTGGGTCTGTACGGTCTGAAGTTACGCCACCTGCAACAAACATCGTTCTCAGCTTTGATACAGAAACACTTCTTTCAGCTTCCTCGACTTCTCTATCACTAATTTTAATTGGGCTATGTAAAGTAAAGCCCCGATTATCACTCTCTAAATCAGAGTCTCTGGTTAACGATTTATCAGGACTTTTAGATACAATCGATGCATCTGCTTCCGCGAACACAGAGCTCAAATGTTTCAGTATTCTTTTACGATGTCCTGTTGGAGCAATCCCAACCTGAAGAAGAATCTCATTGTTCAAATTTTTACAGTCCCCTACAGTGAAGTAACCAGATTGTTTGAAATGGTCAGCGTACTGCTCCAGATGAATGCTGATCAACCAGTCTGCGATATCGCCACCAGCCTCACTACATGACAGCATTGTGAGGATTTCACTTTCATTCCAGCCTCCACGATTTACAATTCACATCATCTGTTTTTTCTCTGCCCCCCCCCCCACCCCCGCCCCCCAACATAAGCTCGATGCAGCCACTGGATTTCCTAGCCGACTTGAAAATCGTCAGATGTGGAACTTCATATCGTAGTCAGAGGTGATATTTCTTCCTCCTCATGGTGTCACAGGCAAACAGCAGCATTTTGCAGACAAAAACTAAAAGATTAGAAATGCAAATTAGTTAATTTATCACCAAGACCGAAGCATAAGCATAGGCCATTCAGCCTTTTGAGTCTGCTCCTCATTTTGTTAGTCATGGTAGTGTTTCTTTTAATTAATCCCTATTTCCCCCTGCTATTCATATCCCTTAATCCCAAATATCCACATTTATTTTAAACTCTTCACTTGATCTATGCTGTTATGGGACAGTGCCTTCCATATCTTCACTAGCCTTCTGTGTGAAGTTTTTTCCCATAAATTGTTACTGCCTAATGTCAAATTTTAAGGTCATGTTGCCTTCTTCTGAATTCTCCCACTACAGAGAAAAGCATTCCATGTCCATCCTTCAAAGATTGACATCAAGTAAAGAAAAATAATGTTGAGAAGTGCAGCTGGATCAAGTGAATGGGGTTTAAAATTACCTGGTAATCCTGGCAAATAAAGTTCCAGAGTGAGCTGTTAAAACTTGTTCTCCAGTCGATTTAGATTACAATTTCAAAGACACAAACTGAAATTGCAAACCTTTTTTCTCCTAAGAGCCTGCACTTAACATGTTTTATAAACTCTATGGTTAAATAATCCAACCTGCACCCCCACCAAAAAAAATCATAACATGCCAGAATTTCAGCTGATACACTCTCATTATCCATTTGACTGACCAGGGACACAGAAGGTGCACTATTACCACCAATTTTATGCCAAATAACCACGGATGTTCCTTACTTTAGTGGTACTGCTCTCTTCATTCAATACCCCAACAGCTATTGTTCACTCACCTAGCTGTGGGCAGATAGTATTTCCAAGAACTGGTTGCGTTTTAATTTTAGAAACGTACTTTTTTTTTAAAACACTCATTGGAAAACAGTAAGCATGATTTTTCCCGGCTTTTCAGAGACACTTAGTGCTGCAACTTATAACCACAATAACCTATTCCTCTACCTTATGGTATTTCAGGCCCTGAAGGAACCAACATGTAAATAAAGTAGGAGAATAAGGGCAATAACTAGGATATCATTTGTATTTTTTTTTCAGTTTGATACAAAATAGGTTTCTATATGGGCTCTATATGGTCAATGGGACTATTTTTGAAATAAAAGTTCCATTTGTAATATTTTGAAGATGACTAATCAACTAAAAAACTATGCATGTATTAATTTAGTATTGCTTTCATTTGTGATTAACATACTTAGGTAGAATGTCAATAAATAATAGGCAAAACAACGTTCAAATGGTTAGTTATGAGAAACAAACAACAGTCTAATAGGTGGTTTAACAGTGTTTTTCGGTCCTCTCTTCAATTCCGCTCCCAAAAAAATAGAGGACCCAAAGTCAAAGTTTAAAAAATGCTTGCACTAATAACATTCCTCTTCCTTTCAGATTATTTCTGCACATTAATTGTTTGCACATAGACGATTAAAATAAATCTATACAGTAAACAATAACACACCTCCATGTGAATATAGTTAACCATAAGATGCCTGTGCCTGAAGTCTACTTTTTACTTTCGGCGGGGTTGGGGAGGGTGTGGTGTGGAGGTGGTGGTGGTAATGGTACTGGTCACTGGACTAGTAATCCAGAAACCCAGGGTAATTCTCTGAGGACGCAGGTTCAAATCTCACCATGGCAGATGGTGGAATATGAATTCAATAAAAAAAATCTGGAGTTTAAAGTCTAATGATGACAATGAAACCATTATCAATTATTGTAAAAAAATCCCCATCTGGTTCACGAATGCTCTTAATGGGAAGGAAAGCTACTACTCATACCTGGTCTGGCCTCCATGTGACTCCCAACCGACAGCAATGTGGTTGACTCTTAAATGCCCACTGAAATTGCCTACCAACCAAGGGCAATAAATGCTAGCCAAGCCAGCAGCACTCACATCCCATGAACAATTTTTAAAAAATTATTTAAGAGAAAGTTCAGTTTCACCTTAAAGCAAAATGGTGTCCCATAATTTCACTATGTATTCAGAACCTGCTGCACAATTGCTTTATCCATCCATCACTAGATCTGGCTGAAGTATATCAATGACCATCAGACCTCATTCTCCTCTACCAAAACCACATTACTCCAGAGTCATTCAAGAAAGCAGAGGTAAACACAGCTTCATTTCCTCCACTACCAACTGCCTCCTTAACCCTCTTTTGCCTTCTTCACACCCTCACCTCCATCCTTTTAAAAAGTATCTGGATGAGCACTTGGTATGTCATAACATTCAAGGCTATGGGCCAAGTGCTGGTAAATGGGATTAGGTAGGTAGGTCAGGTGTTTCTCATATGTCAGTGCAGACTCGATGGGCCGAAGGGCCTCTTCTGCACTGTGTGATTCTGTGATTCTGAAAAAGCTCTTGCACTTCTTCGTCACTAAGATGGAGACCATTTGATTAAGTGCCTCCGCCACATGCCCTCATTTTTTCTTGTTTGCCAGCCACATCTCCCTCAAAGCTCCACCTGCCCTAGTCCTGAACCAGCATCATACTCAAGTTTTTCTCTCATCTCTCTTCATACCCTTCCTGAGCTCATCTTATCTATGACAGCAATCTTCTAGATTTTCAGCCCATCTAACACTAAATTACTGACCACCCAACTTTCCTTCCTCGTCCACATGATAACTGACATTGCAAAGGTTTCCCCTCCTCAGATAATACCCGGCTCCTTTTAAAGTTGCCGTCATCTGCCCCTTTTCAAAAAAAAATCTACTACCAATCCTCTATCCCTGCAAACTACCAACCCTTCTCTAACCTCCTTTTCCTCTCAAAAGTTTCTGAATATGTTGTCACCTCCTGAATCCATGACCATGTCCATTTATCCTGTAACTCCGCAACTGAATCATTCCAGCTAGGTTTCCATCCATGTCACAGTGCTGAAAAAGCTTGAATCAAAGTAACAAATTACATGTTCTGTAGCTGACCTTTCTGCAGTTTTTGACATGGCTATCCACACTATCCCCCTCCAAAACTTTGCACCCTCTCTCATTGGGTGGACTGCCCTCACCTAGTTCCATTCTTATTGATTTAGTCATCCTGCAAAAGCTTCTCTTGATGCTTCTGTACCATTAACCCTAAATAACCCAAGCTTGGCCCCTTCCTTTCTTTCAACAACATTCTACACCCCAGCAAAAATCATCGAAAGAGAGTGATCAGATTCCACACGTGCACAAACAACACCCAGCTCTACCACTCCACTGTCTCTCTCAACCCCTCCACTGTTGGTGTTATCAGACCACTTGTCCAGCTTCTAGTCCTGGATGAGCCACAATCTCTTCCACTTAAAGACAGAGAAGACTAGAGGTATAATCTTAGCCCCCACTTCACAAACTTGATGTCATCGCCACAGACTCCACGCCCACCCCGACCTTGCCCTAACCCGGTCAACATTATATTAACAAACTTGGCACCCTGCTAACTTGGTTTCCTATTTCATTCCATACCCTCTCCAACACAAAAACTGCCTACTCCCATCTCTGTAACACCGCCCCTCTCTGCCTCTACCTCAGTTCATCAGCTGAAATCCTCATCCATGCCTTTACTTACTTTCAGACTCATCTATTTCAATGGTCTCTTGGTTGGATTCCCATTCTCTATTCTCCATAAACTTCAGCTCATCTAAATGTCTACAGCCCACATCCAGCAACAAATCCTGCTCACCCATTATCCTTGTGCACTCTGACTAACATTGGCTTCCATTCCCTCAATGCCTTAAATTTATAATTTCCATTATGGAGTCAATGGTTTCAACCCTCCCTATCTCCTACAGCCATACGGCCCTCAAGAGAACTCTACAGTCCCTCCAACTCTAACTTTTTTCCCCATGCCCCACTCTCTTCGCATCGCCATTGGTGGCTGTGCCTTCAGCCATCTAATCTTTACTTTCTGGCATTCATTCCCTCAAAATTTTTGCTGCTCAACCTCTCTTTTCACCTTCAAGATGCTCCTTAAACCCACTTCTTTGATCAAGCTTTTTGTCAATCCTCTTAACATTTCAACCTTTACAGTGGATAACCACTTTGGTGAAGTGCCCTTGAAATGTTAGTTTTGTGCTAGATGTGCCATATAAATGCAAGCTGCTGCTGTTGATGGGAGTATTTCATTCCAGTGCTCTTTAAATGGATACGGTCAGAATATAGGCTCACACCTTATAAACAGTATTTTATATTTATATGCTGCTGCTGTGTAATGCTCACTTTAGCACAGCCAGAGTTAATGTTAAAAAAAATAAATATTTTCCCCTCCTCACGATCCCAGTACACTTTATATTTCTTTTTATACTCTTACAAGATGGGAGTGTCAAAGGCTAGGCCAACATTGCCCATCCCTAATTACCCATGAATAGGTGGTGCTGAGCCGCAGTCCATGTGTCGTAAATACACAAAGTGGTGTTAGGAAGGGAGTTCCAGGATTTTGATCCAGCAACAGTGAAGGAATGGTGATATAGTATCTGTACAAAAAGCAGGTCTCAACAATTTCTGGGTAAGTTTTCAGTGAAAGGAAATTCTATTTTTATTCACTTCCTGCTCAGCATTTTTTCTTTACAAACTGCTTTCTAGTGGTTTCACATTCACAAGATTAAATATCACTAAATGTTATTGCACTTCAAATGCTAAACTTTAAAATTTTCCCCTAATCACAGAATCACACAGTGCAGAAGAGGCCCGTCGGCCCATCAAGCTGCACCGACATGTGAGAAACACCTGACCTACCTACCTACTTAATCCCATTTACCAGCATTTGGCCCACAGCCTTGAATGTTATGATGTGCCAAGTGCTTATCCAGGTACTTTTTAAAGAATGTGAATCAACCCTCCTCCAGGCAGTGCATTCCAGACCGTCACCATCCTCTGGATAAAAATGTTTTTCCTCACATCCCCCCTAAACCTCCTGCCCCTCACCTTGAACTTGAATCCCCTCGTGACTCACCCTTCAACTAAGGGGAGCAGCTGCTCCCTATCCACCCTGTCCATGCCCCTCATAATCTTGTACACCTCGATCGGGTCGCCCCTCAGTCTTCTCTGCTCCAACGAAAATAACCCACGTCTATCCAACCTCTCTTCATAGCTTAAATGTTTCATCCCAGGCAACAACCTGGTGAATCTCCTCTACAACCCCTCCAGTGCAATCACATCCTTCCTATAATGTGGCAACCAGAACTGCACACAGTGCTCCAGCTGTGGCCTCACCAAGGTTCCATACAACTCCAACATGACCTCCCTAGTTTTGTAATCTATGCCTCGATTGATAAAGGCAAGTGTCCCATATGCCTTTTTGACCACCCCACATGTCTAATACTGTCAATCTATCTTGCACATGAAGCCACTAACTAATGCTGGGGTACCATTCTCATTTCCAGCAGCCTTCCAGTAACGAGCTTCTAATATCATTCAATGAATATATCAGTACTGAGTTGCTCAGGCGGATTAACAGGTAACTCATGAGAAAATGCTCAGGTCTACAATGTTACATTTGGATTCTCACACATCCATTTCAGCTTGATGTAACATTAGTGCATTTACTGCCCAATTAAATAATATGTACTTGGCCCTCAAGACTGAAAACAAAGTTAACCAATTGCTTGGTGTTTTTTTAATATTCTACATTAAAGCTCAAATCAAACCTCTCCTATAGTTTACCAGCACCTATACCGCACATACTGGACTAAGCACCACATAATAACCTTTTTTTATGTTTAATTTTGGATCAATTGTCCAACAAAGTGGTTGATTTGAGTGATCAGGCAAATTTATATGAACCTATTTTTTCTGTAATTAAAGAATTGTCTTTCACGTTGTTTGCACTTTTTTGGATCAATTTGCTGTGCTGTGTCTTGCAGTATGAGAGAATATAAAGTACATTATGGGGCTAATACAAAATGCAATGAAATTCAGCTTGCTAAATATCTTCACCAGGCAGATCTCCATCTTTTTAGAGCTACTGACTTTTAGGAAACAACACCTTAACGTGTCCATCTTTTTCAACAATAAGTACAGATTAGAAAGGCCACTTAGTCCATCTAACTCATCCTTCCACAAATACCTACAGCCCCTCATCATAGCATCTAACTATGCCTTCCTTACCCTCCCTGTATGATCGCTCCTTGTATTAATCGTTTTTGTATGATGAGACAGTTTCTGAAATCAGTCCTGAAATGACCTTTTCCCCACATTTGTACCACTATCTCCCTGTCCTATAGTCATTGTTTTAATGCTGTTCAGGACTGATCCTCTCTATCCCAGTTAGCATTTTATATATTCAATAATATCCAGTCTCCTGACTTACATGACATCCTAAAAAATAACAAAAGCTTCCCTACTCCATGACATCACCATCTGCAGTCACAGAGAAGCCGAAGGTTTGGTGATGTTACCTCACCCCACCCAACCCATCCATTGCCTCAGACAGCAGGTACGCCAGGAATAACTGGGAGTCAAAAGGGCCTCACGTGTTGAGGGGCATGTGGCAAGGACAGGGTTCTGGAATCGAATACAGGCTCAAGAGAAGAAGATTGGCGAATGCAGTCGAAGGATTGGTGGGGGTGTTGGTAATGAAAGGAAGAGGGAAATGGGGAATGGGGAGGGATAAGTGAGCAGAATGAGAATGCGGTTGGGGGCTGGAAAAAGAGGCAGACTAGGATAAGCGTGAGGAGAAGCATTTTTTGCAGGGACGAGAACTACAGCAGCAATGTGCGATTGGGACTGAGCAGTATAAGAGGTCCAGTCAATAAAAGAACAAGTGAAATTTAGGGACTTTACTGTGGGCAAACAGTGAATTATTATATCCGCTGGTGGCCAAGTGTAAAGCAAGGGACCAGGGGTTCCATTTCATGGGGCACTGGCATCAGTATTGGAACAGGAGGGATCTGTACCATAGGGACGGTCTCCACCTGAACCGATCTGGGACCAATGTTCTAGCGAAAAGGGTAAATAGGGTGGTCAACAGGACTTTAAACTAGAAAGTGGGTGGGAGGGAAGGGTAAAACTCCAAGAAGTGTGACTAATAGGAAACAAAGCAGCAGGTTAGTGTGTGTGTGTGTGGGGTGGGGGGGGGGGGTGGATTCAACTTCATGGAAAATTATGAAAAAACTGAAAAGAAAGGAGACCCTAGGAGAGGCTGTTAAAGTCTCCAGAACACAAAATAGGACAGAGTGTTTGGAAAGGGCTAGGAATCTAACTTCAAGAACATCAGATAAGGGGATGACAATGAGAAAGGGACGGGAAATACAGGACCGAAGGTGTTGTATCTGAATGCACGCAGTATACGATATAAGGTAAATGAGCTTGTGGCATAGATTGAAATTGGCAGGTATGATGTGGTGGGCATTACGGAGACATGGCTGCAAGGGGATCAGGATACATCCTATCGAAAAGACAGGCAGGTTAGCACAGGGGGTGGGGTTGTTTTGTTAGTAAGAAATTAAATTAAATCGATGGCAAGAAATGATGTAGAATCCGTGTGGGTAGAGTTGAGGAACCGCAAAGGTTAAAAAAAAACCCATAATGGGAGTTACGTACAGGCCTCCGAACAGTAGTCAGGATGTGGGGCACAAGATACACAAGATACAAGATAGAAAAGGCGTGTAAGAAAGGCAAGCTTACAGTGATCATGAGGATTTCAATATGCAGGTAGACTGGGAAAATCAAGCTGGTAGTGGATCCCAAGAAAAGGAATTTGTGGAATGTCTACAAGATGGCTTTTTGGAGCAGCTTGTGGTGGAGCCCACTAGGGAACAGGCAATTCTAGATTTAGTGATGTGTAATGAGGCAGATTTGATAAGGGAGCTTAAGGTGAAGGAACCCTTAGGAGGAAGTGACCATAATATGATAGAATTTACCCTGCAATTTGAGAGGAAAAAGCTGGAATCAGATGTAAAGGTATTAAAGTTGAATAAATGCAACTACAGAGGAATGAAGGAGGACCTGGCCAGAACTGACTGGGAGATGAGCCTAGCAGGAAAGACAGTGGAACAGCAATGGCAGGAGTTTCTGGCAGGACACAGCAAAAATCCATCCCTCGGAAGAAGAAGCATATTAAAGGGAGGACGAGGAAACCATGGCTGACAAGGGAAGTCAGGGACAGCATAAAGGCTAAAAAGAAAGTTTACAATGCGGCAAAGAGCAGTGGGAAACCAGGGGATTGGGAAGCCTACAAAGACCAACAGAGGACAACTAAAAAAGAAATGAAGGAGAAGATTAAATATGAGGGTAAACTAGCCAGTAATATAAAAGAAGATTGCAAGAGTTTTTTTTAGATATATAAAGGGTAGAAAGAGGCAAAAGTGGACATTGAGCCGCTGGAAAATGATGCTGGAGAAGTAGTAGTGGGGAACAAAGAAATGGTGGAGGAACTGAATAGGTACTTTGCGTCAGTCTTCACAGTGGAAGACACAAGTAACATCCCCAAAGTTCAAGAGAGTCGGTGGGCAGAGGTGAGTATGGTGGCCATTACCAAGGAAAAGGTGCCAGGAAAACTGAAAGGTCTATAAGTGGACCAGATGGATTACACCCCAGAGTTCTGAAGGAGATAGCTGAAGAGATAGTGGAGGCACTGGTGGTGCTCTTTCAGGAATCACTGGAGTCAGGGAGGGTCCCAGAGGACTGGAAAATTGCTAATGTAACCCCCCTGTTTAAGAAAGGAGTGAGGCAAAAGATGGGAAATTACAGGCCGATTAGCCTGACCTTGGTCGTCGGTAAGATTTTAGAGTCCATTATTAAGGATGCGATTTCAGAATACTTGGAAGTGCATGATAAAATAGGGCAAAGTCAGCATGGTTTCATCAAGGGGAGGTCATGCCTGACAAATCTGTTAGAATTCTTTGAGGAGGTAACGAGTAGGTTAGACAAAGGAGAGCCAATGGATGTTATCTACTTGGACTTCCAGAAGGCCTTTGACAAGGTGCCACACAGGAGGCTGCTCAGTAAGATAAGAGCCCATGGTGTTAGAGGCAAGGTACTAGCATGGATAGAAGATTGGCTGTCTGGCAGGAGGCAGAGAGCGGGGATAAGGGGATCCTTCTCAGGATGGCGGCCGGTGACTAGTGGAGTTCTGCAGGGGTCAGTGTTGGGACCACAACTTTTCACTTTATACATTAATGATCTAGATGAAGGAACTGAGCACATCCTGGCTAAGTTTGCAGATGGTACAAAGATAGTGGAGGGACAGGTAGTATTGAGGAGGCGGGGAGGCCACAGAAGGATTTGGACAGGTTAGGAGAATGGGCAAAGAAGTGGCAGATGGAATACAAAGTGGGAAAGTATGAGGTCATGCACTTTGGTAGGAAGAATAGAGGCATAGGCTATTTTCTAAATGGGGAGAGAATTCAGAAATCTGGATGGCAAAGGGACTTGGGAGTCCGAGTCCAGGATTCTTTTAAGGTTAACTTGTGGGTTGAGTCAGTAGTTAGGAAGGCAAATGCAATGTTGGCATTTATTTCAAGAGGACTAGAATATAAAAGCAGGGATGTGCTGCTGAGGCTTCATAAGGCTCTGGTCAGACCACATTTAGAATTGCTCACATTGTGAGCAATTTTGGGCCCCGTATCTCAAGAAGGATGTGCTGGCCCTGGAGAGGGTCCAGAGGAGGTTCACTAGAATGATCCCAGGAATGAAAGGCTTAACATATGAGGAACGTTTGAGGACTCTGGGTCTGTACTCGATGGAGTTTAGAAGGATAGGGGGAATCTGATTGAAACTTGCAGAATACTGAAAGGCCTGGATCGAGTGGACGTGGATAAGATGTTTCCATTAGTAGGAGAGACTAGGACCCGAGGGCACAGCCTCAGAGTAATGGGAAGATCTTTTAGAACAGAGATGAGGAGAAACTTCTTTAGCCAGAGAGTGCTGAATCTATGGAATTCATTGCCACAGAAGGCTGTGGAGGCCAGGTCATTGAGTGTATTTAAGACCGAGATAGACAGATTCTTGATTGGTAAGGGGATCAAAGGTTTCGGGGAGAAGGCGGGAGAATGGGGTTGAGAAACTTATCAGCCATGATTGAATGGCGGAGCAGACTCGATGGGCCGAATGGCCTAATTTCTGCTCCTTTGTCTTATGGTCTTATGGCCAAGGGTTCTCAATGAAACAACCAAGGGGGAAAAAACAGAAAAAAACCTCTTGAGCTGAAGGCTATATACGATTGGATGTTTAATCACAAAAGATTGAGGTAGCGAGCTGGAACGTTATTCGAAAGGGAATGGGATATATATTTGAAAACCAGGCATGTAAAAGAATCTGGGGAAAGGAGCGATGGCACACATCCAGCCCAGCTGAATAGTCTCCTCTCATGTTGCAATTTCTATCATTCTATAAGAACTTTGCTTTACGTGTCTGAGCCCAGGGAAGTGTTTGGTGTTGAGGACATTGCATCTTTTGAGAAGCCTGCTGCCCTTTTTACGATCTCTCGGGCTGGTTCAGGTTGGTCTGTGCCAGCTGGCTTTGATGTGTGAAGTCAAGAAATATTGGCTCCAATATGGATATTGTTGTTGAGGAGTTGTCATCTTCACATGGAACTGGAGTTCAAACCAGAGTCCAAAGATGGGGAGAGAGAGTAGGCCTATTAAAAATGGCATCAAATGGGGAGCCTTGCCAATCTTGTGCAGTGAGATTCTGCCATTAGTTACAAGGTGATTATCAACAGATTATACTAGTTATATATATGGATGTTCATTGAGCTATTGTATTATATTTGGCAATGAAGGGAACTTGAGTGTTATTAGTATTAGGTATTGATGCAACTTCAGTGATTTAACATTAGTTACTGGTGGAATTAAAAGCAGAGGTTTGCTACCTGTAAATCACTCCTCAATCTTCACCAGCTCACAGGGTAGCCTCCTGAATTTCTCATACAATAGTGGTTTCGCAATAGCGGCTAACTGTTGAGAAACACAGCCACAAGGTACCTAAGTTTCAGAATGTAAATGCAATACAACTTGCAGATGTCACATGATCAAAATGTCACACCCTTCAAACCTTCAGGAATGCTTCCAAGCAGATTTTGCAACCCTATTTCCCAACAGCTTCCGAAAAGCCAACAACTGAAAGCTAAAAAAACAAGGTCCAACCTTCCCACTGGCACCAGAGTTAACTTTGTGACCCTTTGCTTAGCATCCAGTGACTGGGAACTTCCCTGTGGCATGATGAGCAGAACAAGACATCATATTCAATTTCTTTGATTGAGAATTTGGAAATTTTTTATAAAATCACACTACATAATTCTTGAAGTTCAGGCTTCATCTCTTTGCTAAATATGATCATACTGCCAAATCTCCTTTCTTTTTGAGAAAATGGCATTAAGGTAGAAGATCAACCATGATCCAGTTGAATGGTGGAGCAGGATCAAGTGGCTGAATGGCCTACTCATGCTCCTATGTTCCAATATCCTACATTTTTAGGATTGTATTTACTGTTAATAGTGGAAATGTACAAAGATTGACTAACAGTCTAATAACTTAAATTAGTCACTGTTAAGTAGCTGACATTCAATACAAACACTCGAGTTGGTAGATTCACTGTTACTTTCAGTTTCAAAATGTGACAGTGCAAGCTGGAATGGAAAATCTTTATCTTGCTTTTATGCAGTTTTGAATTGTGAAGTTGCTACGTTAACCTCAAATACCTATACAGCATTTTCAGTCACTTTCACACTTATACTCCAAAAAGGCAGAATTTGAAAATCTATGGGTTGAAAACCTAACTAATGTAACAAACTTCAGGATGCCCCAGAGAAATTACCTCAGCATCTATAGAAAATTATGACCAAGTGAGATTAATAAATCACTTAAATAACCTCCAACCAATGGTTCTCATTCAAAATTCTATAAGGTTCCCTGGACAGACATCCTAGTAACATTATCCATGGTGACAGCAGCTTAACACTGACTAGATATTCCCAGTGGATGTTTCATTGAACATTTTAAAACTTTTTCACTTCCATCATTGGGCATTCACTATTGTGTTTCAGGTCCCTGTTCCCAAGTACCCAACGTGCACTGATCAATGTTAAAAATCACTCTGCAATTTTAATTTGTCCAGGTCCCTTTGCACACTATCAATCTATTATTTGTCAAGTAGTCACATATCTTGGCATCCTTAAAAGAGTCCGCATGACATTACTCATTGTATGAGTGACATAAACATTGGAAAACCCGTGAACAGGTATCTGCCCCCAGTCACAGGCCTGTGCATTTATCATTGCCTCTTACAAAGGTCAAATAATACTGATGCTGGAAATCAGAAATAAATACGTATCAGCAGTGGATACAAAGTTAGCATTTCAGGTTGATGAGATTTCATCAGGATTGGGAAAAGTTAAAAAGATAACAACATTAACCAAGTGCAGGAGCAGGGAAAGAGGGAAGGGGGGACAAGACAAGAGGGAAAAGCCTATTTTAGCGTGCAAGAAAAGAGAGGTTAAAATGACACAGGACAGGTGGTGGACCATGTGAAGGTGAAACAAAGATGTAAATTGGAAGCAAAGTCAATGCAATTTTCTAATTCAGGGCAAGAGTAGGAAACGGCACTAATACAGTTATCAATGTAACAGAGAAAGAGGTGAGGGAGAGGACCCGAGTGGGACTGGAACAAACAATGTTCCTCTGTTCAAGGAACAAAGAGGTTGGAGGCTGTGAACGGAATGTCAATGACAGTCTGAGAGACAATAGGGCAGAATTTAAATCGGTGGGACTTTACGGTTACTGAAGCCAATAGACTTTTGAATGGCTCGCCTTATTTTACAGCCCTGCCCTCCGCCACGTCGGGGCTGTAAAAATCCACCCAAAGGTGTTACAGAGCCAAGCATTAATTTCTCCTCTCACCACCTGTCTGTAAACAGAAAATGGGTTTCACAAGAAGTTGTTCCCTCTTCATGAGTGGGGGCTGTTATGATCCTCAGCTGGGATTACCCCTGGACAAGTGAAATCCCAGGTGAAACCCAGCTTGATAATTCCTAACTTTGATTTGTTTGTCTAGATACGTGGAGAGTAGCTACTGAACAAAGTCACCAGAGTCAGCTAATGAGCTTTTAACAAAAGAATAAAACATTTATTAAACAAGAAAAGGTAAACTATAATACAATACTTCTTCACCCACAACTATTCTTTCACAGATATATACAGATTTGTGAGGATGACACAAGTTACAAAAGCTATCTTATTCTTTAATGTTCACAGTAAGCACATGGTCCATTTAAATCTATGGCAACCTGTGGTCAGACACAACACACTCTGAAACCAAGTGACAGATACCACCTCAACCAGACAATATAGATCTCTCCTCAACTCTCCCCAGAGGTTTGTCACACCATGAGCCAACCGGTCTCACCAACCTCCATGTTTCACACGAGTGTTTCCAATTTCCATTCTCCAAGGACCCACTTTGGAGTCTTCTCCCAAATTGACTCTCTCTCTCAGACTTCTGCAAGGGTCCACCTCCAGGATTTTGAACTCTCCTTCTGATGTTCCTCTTCCCTGGGTCACCACATGCATTCAAGCTGTCCTCTAGGCACTCTCTCTCTCACCGACTCATCCATCAACAGTACACACTGCTTCACATGCCCATAGCATAGAGTTACAGACCTGCAGTTGTCCCTTTGGACCTTCTGGCTTCTCACAAACCTTTATATCGCTCTGACTCTGCTTCCTACATCTTGTAGCTTTCAGCTTGAAGCCTTTCTCTGCCCCTCACTCTTAACTTCACTTAACAGGACCTTTTCCAGGTTCCTGTCCTCCCTCTGACTTTTAGGTCTTCTTGGGACGTTCTCCTTTTCCAATCCCTTGGATTCTTGGGGATTTCCTTCTTTAGCTTGGTTCTGGCTATCTGGCTCTTTGCTCCAGTAAAGAAAGGAAAAGAGAAAAGAGGGTTTTACAGTACAGTGACCACAAAGAAAATAAATATTGGTTCACATGAGTTCCAGCATCCAGAATGGAGCTACAGACAAAGGTAGCTTTGGGATAGAATGAACCAGTGCTGCTGTAGAGACAGGACAAGAACATACATGTGGCAAGAAGCCACTTTAACAATTGCCATTTTCCTGGCTCTAACCATCTCCTTCTCACCATTAATGTCCAATTCTACCACACCTACCAGGGGTCTCCACAGAGTCTTTAAACAGAGATCCAACCGGTCTCCATCTAACACCACCCCCCTCCGCCTGGCTGAACTTATTCTCACATTGAACATACTCACTCACTCCCTTCTAATGAAAGGTGTTACTCTGGGAATCCTAATGGGTCCAGCTATGCCTGCCTTTTTGTGGGATATGGGGAGCATTCTTTGTTCCAGTTCTATTCAGGTCCCCTCCTTCACCTCTTTTGGTAGTGCATTGATGACTGTTACCACATCAAACTGAGAAATGTTATCAACTTGGTTTCCAATTTCCATCAATCTCCAAATTTTCCCTTTGCTTCCTCAACTGGTATTTTTATTTCAAGGGACAGGCTCATGTCCACTATTAGCCCACTGACTCCCACAGCCACCTCCCTCCCATCCTGCTTCCTATAAGGATTTTATTCCATTCTCCATCTCCTTCACAACCATTCTGATTACCTGACCTTACACACCAGTAAAAAGTGAAAGACTTGCATTTATATAGCACATTTCATGACCACCAGGGCTTCCAAACTGCTTTACAGCCAATTGAAGTATAGTCACTGCTGTAAAACAGGAAACATGGCAGCCAATTTGTACACAGCAAGGTTCCCACAAAAAGCTTTGTGATGATGAACAGATAATCTGTTTTTGTGATTTGATTGAGGGATAACCATTGGCCAGGTCATGGGATAACACACAACTACCAAAGCAGGGAAATCAAGGGGAAAAGTCTCCACTGGTTAAAGCCATAACTAGCACAAAGGAAGACGGTTGTGGTTGTTGAAGCCTATCATCTCAGTCCCAGGACATTACCCTGAGGAGCTCCTGCAATGATGATTTAGGCTGAACCATTTTCAGCTGCTTCATCAATGACCTTCCCTCCATCACAGGGTCAGAAGTGGGGATGTTCACTGAAGGTTGCACAATGTTCAGCACCATTCACAACTCCTCAGATATTGAAGCAGTCCATGTCCATATGCGGCAAGCCCTGGACAACATTCAGGCTTGGACTGATAAGTGGCAAGTAACATTTGCACCACATAAGTGCCAGGCAAAGACGATCTCTAACAATGGCAGCAGTGTATACCATCTACAAGATGCACTGCAGCAACTCACCAAGTGTCCCTTGACTGCACCTTCCAAATCCGTGACCTCTATCACTTAGAAGGAAAAGTGCAGCAGACACATGGGAACACTTCAAGCTCCAAGTTCCCCTCCAAGGCACTCACCATCCTGACTTGGAATTATATCACCATCCCTTCACCGTTGCTGGGTCAAAATCCTGGAACTTCCTACCTAATGTATCCATGTATCTGCACCAAATGGACTGCAGCGGTTCGAGAAGGCAGCTCACCACCACCTTCTCAAGGGCAATTAAGGATGGGCAATAAATGCTGGCCTAGCCAACACCACCCACATTCCATGCAAGAATAGAACAAAACTATGGATGCTGGATAGCTGAAATCAAAACAGAAAATGTTGGAAATGCTCAGCACCTTGCTCCACACTAGAACATTCTGATGAAAGTTCACTGACCTGAGATGTTAATTCTGTTTCTCTCTCCACAGGCCTGCTGAGTATTTCTCACATTTCTTGTTTCTATTACTCAGGATAACTTCCCTACTCTTCTTCAAAACAATGCCACGGGATCTTGAATGCCCACCCGAGTGTAGCCTCAGTTTTATGCCTCATCTGAAAGGCAGCCCTCCAACAATATAGCACATGTTCATTGCTGCACTGGAACATCAGCCTAGATTGCTGCACTCAGCTCCTGGGGTGGCATTTGGAACCAGAACCATCTGACTCAGAATTGAGAATGTTGCCAACAGCTGACACATGATGTTGCCCTTTTGCTCTTTCCCTGCCTCTGTACTTGTCTAACTTTAACTTTTTTGAATGTCATTAATCTGAAACGTTAACTTTGTTTTTCACCCCACAGGTGCTGTCTGATCTGCTGAGTATTTCCAACATTGTCAAAGTAACAAAAAACCAAGAAAATCTAATCAATTAATTTATCATGAATTCCATGTACACAAGTCATGTTTATTAGACACTTGTTGAAACCATGGACACTATAACCAATAATGGAGAGTTTATAAAAAGAGAGAGGCCATTTCTCAGTATTTAATTTCCAGCTTTGACACAAAACAAGCACTGAAAATTACTGCCCACTTGGTTTTGTTCAGCACAGAAGAACCTGCAAGTCACTGTGCATAGCACCTCCTCCCACTCTCCAGCAGAAACCTCTTTGCAGAGACATGGAGCCCAAGCAATATCCTGCTGTGGAGTTAAGTTTTTGTCTAACCCTAGAAGCTTAAACAAAAGAATCTCTTACTGCATGAGAATCAGTCATGACATGGGCATCTCTGAAAGGAGCTGTACCTCTAAAGGACATGCCTGCCATGACTACATGAAAGATTTCTCGAGTACACAAAAGATCTGTCCCCAAAAATGCATTTATCATCATGCAGGAGGTGCAATAGCTGGTGTAATTGTCTTGAATGGAAAGCTAAGAACGAAAAGGCTAGCTTATAGAGCACAATCCTAAATCACAGTGAGTAAAATCTACCTAAATAATTGAATGGCGAAGTCCTGTCTCTTGAAGCAAAAGCAATTTGAAAATAATCCTCAGCATTAAGTAGCAATCAATTTCAAAAGATATTAACCTATGCCTTAACTTGAGCTCAAGGTAAGATACCCAAATTTTACCACTGGAAGCTGATAACTAGCTATACATGTTTACTCTGACCACTAGGAAAACATACGCAACAACACCCAAAGCACTTAGATATTCCATTTGAAGGTCTGGGTTAAAATCCTACATCATGAACATCCCAAGTCAGAATAACACTTGAAAACTGCTGTGGAATCTCCAGTGAAGCTCCAATATAACTCACTCTGTGGGTCAAATCTTCCTCTGGGCTTGGGAACATCTGGTCTGTGCACTTTTGCAGTTCAGCACATGCAAGCCATGTATGACTTCACATGCCATTTCTGTCTTGCCATACTGTAGTTGGGCTCACTGCAGTATGCAAGCTACACTGGAATGCATTAGGAATATAGGTGTGGAGGCGAGCAGATTAGAAGGCTTGCATCAGTTCTCTAACACATTATCCCAGCTCCCAACAGCGTTTAAAGGCCCCCTAAACCTCAGCCCTTACCTCCCTCACCCCCCACCACCCAAGCCTCATGCTAGCCCTTACTCCCTCAGATCACCCATGCCACCTCTCTGCCTCCATGTATCCTCCATAGCCATTTAACCAATATACACTATATGCGATTTTCAGATTCCATGCAATGTCAATGAAAAATATTTCACATTCCTTGGGGGGAAAAATAAATCTCTCACCATCTAATAAAGGTCTCCATTTCAGTGATGCTGAGAGTAAAATGCATTTTAGCATGTGAAAAAAAATCTATTAGCATGTGGCTACAAACCAGACACCACACCAGACATCAAAGGGACAATATGTTATTACACGTTCTTGAAACTGTCATTCAGTCTCAGGTGAATCGAACACCTACTGTGCTGAAACTCATTAGCACTTGAAACTCGACCAATCATTGATAATAGCCACAGCTGTATATACTGGGAAAGAAAGAACAGCAGATGGTCATTTCAGTTTCAAAGCAGAATGCTTGTCAATCAATGTAAGGGAGCAGCTGGTTAGATTTTTTTTTGAGTAAAACTTTTCCAATTGTGATTTTTTTTTTTTGTCCCTCCAAGCGTCAAAACCAGGGCCAAAATATTTTGGACATGGCAGGGGTTCTCAGCTGCTGGCTGGAGAGCTGGCAAGAGGCCCACATTGACTCTATGCAGGAAGGCTACCACCTCATGTGCTACTCAGGCATTTGACAGGCCAGCAGCAGGCCTTCCCCCAGGATCAAGAAACTCAGGATGGGGGTGGAAGTCCAATCGGCATTATTTGTCCACTTAAGAGCCTCAATTGGTGGGAAGGCTGTCCTTAGACTTAATCAGGTTCAAGGCAGAAAGGTGCTGATGTCCTCACCCACCACCCTCCTGCCTGATTAAATGCCATCCTACCACCAAAATTGCCAAGGGGGAGGGCACAAGGTTCCAACCAAGGTTTTTTATTAAGTGGGCACTTTAAATCACAGTATAAAAGATGGCAACACAGTCTGAAAGGACATTTTGCACTGGATGGAAAGCTTCCTGAAGAGTCTGGAAAATGCTGAAAGATTGTAAAATGTCAGTGTTAAGTGCTATATTTTAATGCAGATGAGTTTTTAACGCAGTGATTCATCAGAGGGATTAAAGGTAAGTTGACCCTTACACATGCATTACAGTGTTTTTCCAATGAAGAAAGCACCATTTTTTTTTTATTATTCGTTCACAGGATGTGGGCATCGCTGGCTAGGTCAACATTTATTGCCCATCCCTAATTGCCCTTGAAAAGATGGTGGTGAGCTGCCTTTATGGGCTGCAGCGGTTCCATTTTCAACATGAACTCTCAAACTTAGTATGCTTTTAATGGGGTTCCAAAACCTCACACCACCAGACAAAAATAATGTGCAGAAGGAAATCCAATTATTGTCCCCCATATAAAATGGAGAGCCTGGCTTCAGCCATGGCCGGCGTGTACTTTGCACACTGCACATTCCCAACCTGCACAAAGGTCAGAGGAAAATGGCACACGGTCAGAAGTGTGGAGGAAAATCGTATTTTCTCCAAAAGGAGGCAAGATTTAAAAAGTTAAAGAGAAAGAATAAGGCAATAGTGCAGGGTAGTGATGTGGGCAGTGATAACCAAAGTGTGACAGTAAGGTATACAGTATACAAACATAAGCGTGCACCAAATGAGGTCAAAGTCAGTAAAAACAGCAAAAAGACAGAACTAAAGGCCTTTTACCTGAATGCATGTATTATTCATAACAAGAACCACCAATTGTTGTGCTTGTACAATAATTTAATATGATATGATAGCCATTACAGAGACACGGTTATAAGTGACCAAGGCTGAGACCTGAACATTCAAAGTTATCTGACAGTTTGGAAGGATAGGAAGATAGGAAAATGAGTTGGGGTGGCTGTGATATCAAAATATAAGATCAGTACAGGGTGAGAAATGATTCTGGTTCGGAGAACCAAAATGTAAAATCAGTTTGGATGGAGATAAGAAATAGCAAAGGAAATAAGTCATTGATGGAAGGCTCGGGAATTAATAATGGGAAACAAGGAAATGGCAGAGACTATGAACAAGTATTTTGCATTGTCTTCATTGTAGGTACAAAAATCATCTCAATAATAGAAAAGGTATCAGGTAAAAAGGAGGGACCAACTTCAAACAATCATAATCACTATATAAAAAGTACTAGGAAAACTACTGGGACTAAAGAAAGACAAGTTCTCTGGACCTGACAGCCTGCGTCCTAGGGTCTTAAAGGAAGCAGCTGCAGAGATGATGGACGCATTGGTTGTAATTTTCCAAAATTCCCTAAATAATGGAAAGGTCACAGCAGATTGGAAAAACCATGAATCTAACACCATTATTCTTGGAGAGAGACAGAAAGCAGAAAACTAAAGGCCAGTTAGTCTAACATCTGTCATTGGGAAAATGCTGGAATCCATTATTCAGAAGGCTGTGACAGGACGTTTAGAAAATCATAATACAATCAGACAGAGTCAACGTGGTTTTGTAAAAGGGAAACCATGTTTGACAAATTTATTTGAGTTCTTTAAGGATGTAACAAACAGGGTGGATAAAAGGGTATCAGCAGATGCAGTGTATTTGGATTTCCAAAATACACTCAATAAGGTGCCACATAAAAGGTTACTGCACAAGATAAGAGGTCATATTGTTGGGAATTATATATTAATATGGACAGAGAATTTGCCAACCAACAAGAAACAAAGTTGGGATAAATGGGTCATTTTCAGGTTGGCCAACTGTAACTAGTGGGGTGTCGCAGGTATCAGTGCTGAAGCCTCAACTATTTGTAATCTATATTAATGAATTGGAGGAAGGGGCCACTGCATTGATGGCCAAATATGCTGATGACACTAAGGTAGAAAATCAAACTGAGAGGTGCATATAAAGAGCCCACAAAGGGACATGGATAGACTGTTAAGTGAGTGCACAAAAAAAATGGCAGATCGAGTATAGTGTAGGAAAATATTCGGTTGCCCACTTTGGCAGGAAGATTAGAAAAGCAGAGTATCATTTAAAAGGATGGAAATGACAGACTGCTGCAGTACAGGGAGATCTAGGATCCATGAATCACAAAATGTTAGCATGCAAGTATAGCAAGTAATTAGGAAGACAAATGGCCTTTATTGCAAAGGGGATGGAGTATAAAAGTAGGGAAGTCTTACTATGACTGTACAGGGCATTGGTGAGACTGCACATGGAGTATTACAGACAGTTCTGATCTCCTTACTTAAGGATGGGTATATTTGCATTGGAAGCAATTCAGAGAAAGTTCACTAGGCTGATTCCTGGCATTAAGATGTTGTCTTATGATGCAGGGTTGAAAAGGTTGGTCCTGTACTCATTGTAGTTTTGAAGAATGAGAGGGGACCTTGTTGAAACGTATCAGATTCTGAGGGGGCTTAACAGGGGAGATTCTGAGAGGATGTTTCCTCTCATGGGGCGGATATTGAACTAGGAGCCCCAGTTTAAAAATAAGGGATCTGCCATTTAAGACGGAGATGAGGAGGAGTTTCTTCTCTCAGAGGATCATAAGTCTTTGGAATTCTCTTCCACAGACAGCAGTGAGGATGAGTCACTGAACATACTTAAGGCTGAGTTAGACTGATTTTTGATCAACAAGGGAGTCAAGGAATATGGGGGCAAGCAGGAAAGTGGAGTTAAGGCCACAATTAGATCAGTCTGATTTTATCGAATGGCAGAGCAGGCTCAACGCGCCAAGTGGACAGTTTCTATTTCTTATGATCTTAAAAAAAGCAAAGTGTGGCCAAAACACCTCCATACCCAGACAAAAATTCAGCCCTATATCTTTTAGAACGTATCCATCAGGAAGCAGGACTTGATACTCTACATGTATATTCAGATTGCTGTGACCTTGCCCTAGTGGAAATCATGCATGACAGACATTAGAAATATATTATTCCAAAGTTTGCAAAGATTTCAGTACAAACTACTCACGCCTTTGTTTGGTATTTCAGAGTCTATTCCCCTACTATGGGACACGTCAATTGAACTGATTCAACTAGATTGTGAATCGATAAGCTCAATAAATTCATTTTATCATTCTGGCTTTTGCCTATTGGATTGGAAGGCAGAATAATGGATCACAGCTAATTTCTGGAATGGAATGACGATTTAAACAGGATGTCTGAGGTTATGTACAAGTCAACAAAGGAACCAACACAAGCTGCAAAGATGAAAACAATCAACTCCTGCAAGTCAACAGCACAAAAAGTTGACTGAGTCGATGGCTCAGACCAGCAAACCTTATGCTTAGGCAAATCTCCTCCTAAATGTTCACAGCCATCCAAAGCAACATTCACAGGCATTAAAAAGTTGCTCCTGCTCTGGTCCAAGTGTCCACAAGCACTGTGGTGGGTGCAGCAATCTCACTGGGGACCTTCTAAGGTACTTGGTGCAGATGGTAACAGATTCTGCTGGTGCCAATAGCTGTCAATGGGGCATCAATGCAGTGTGGTGCACAGAGTCATCATCATTGATCGTTGCCAAAAATACAGCACAATCCCGGCAGTGTTATTCAGCATCAATTCCGTCTTTGTATTTAATTTGTTTTGAGTGCTTCGCATTTTTGGGTGCCAAGGACCATCAGTGGTGTAAAATACTTTCACTGCCGAGTGCTGCAAGTTTGTAGATCATGGCCTCCTTTCAATTAGCTATTTCTGAAAGTTTCAAAAAGTTTGCCCTTTTCCATGTAACATAATGAAGAATTCTGCCCTTTTGTGTAGGTTTAGAGAAACCCATAGCTGACAGTATGATTATCAATTCATAGTCACATGAGAGACACCTAAGCTTACACAAGCTTAACTATTTAATTGTGTGTGTTTCTTTACAAAATTGAAATATGAAACCATATTATTTGAATAGATTGACTATGCTATGTTACAAACCTATAAATTGCACTGTTCATTTCTGAAAACTAAATGATAAGCTATTTAAACAGGATGCCTGAGGTTAAGGTACTTGGCGCAGATGGTAACAGATTCTGCTGGTGCCAATAGCTGTCAATGGGGCATCAATGCAGTGTGGTGCACAGAGTCATCATCATTGGTCATTGCCAAAAATACAGTACAATCCCGGCAGTGTTATTCAGCATCAATTCCGTCCTTGTATTCAAGCCCAGGAACATTATATTTTTCTTTTTCTTTTCACTATTTCCATAAAATTGATTATAATTTTACATCAAATGGCAAATTTTTCCCCATACTTTACATAAACATGGTTTATTCACCTTTTTCCACTTTTGAGATAACTCACTGTAGCAGGAATGTATTGATTCCTGTGTCCATTTAACATAAAATTAAATGTAATTGGCAAGGCAAGGCCTGATTAGAAAGAACAAAAAATAATTTATACATCTGAATATATCACATAAAAATGTTCCAAAAAACTTCACGGCCCTCAGTGACTTTCCCCCCGGGCAGTCACTGCATCTAATTACATACTCCAGACCCATTTGACATCTGCACATTAGGTCAATTACAAAAAAACAGGCTTTCCCCAAACCAGATGATATTCTGAAAAGAACGTTTCAATGTAAGAAAATCCCCTGATAATACATACCTGCTGCTGAGGGCCCTTACCTAAATACTAATGACAGATTTGCTTACTTTATTTTAGGGGAGATGATGGCATAGTGCTAACGTTGCTGGACTAGTAACCCAGAAGCACCACGCTAATGCTCTGTAGCCATGGATTCAAATCCACTAATGTAATTTATAGGTTTCTATTTTAACATAGTCAACCTATTAAAATAATATGGTTTCGTATTTCAAACTTTTAAAGGAACAAATACAATTAAATAGTTAAGCTTCTGCATCTGGATGTTACAAGGTATTTTTCACGTGACTATGAATTGACGATTATACTGTCAGCTATGAGTTTCTCTAAACCTATTTGAATTTGAATTCAGTTAATAAATCTAGAATTGAAAGCTAGTTTCTGAAATAGTGACCATTAAACTATCATCAATTGTCGTAAAAACCCATCTGGTTCACTAATGCCACTTAGGCAAGGAATTCTGCCATCCTATCTGGTCTAGTCTACATTTGACTCCAGGTCCACAGCAATGTAGTTGACTTTTAACTGCCCTCTGAAGTGTTCAGTTTAAGGACAATTAGGGATGGGCAACAAATGCTGGCTTTGTCAGTGATGCCCACATCCCATGAGAGAATAACATTCTTACCCAAAAGAAACCAATGCAAGTTGCTGAAACCATTTTTAAAAAAAATCACTAAGGAAAAATAATGTGATAGCAAGTCAGAGAAAAATACAGAAATTTGATGACAGTCTGACAGGCAGCTTGCAAACTCCTTGGGTTCACTTCATAGACCGTGAAGGTTGAGGGACTGGGATTTAAAAACTTATACCTCACAGTCTCTGTAATTCAAAAAGCAAAGTCCAGGTGCCACAAGAAATATAGTTCAAAACTAATACTAATTAGATCACAATTCTGTATGCAAATTAGAGAGGAAATGTTTTACAAATAGGTTTCAATCCGCAACTGTCTCGCCTAAGGTATAGTTAAATTGATTGAATTCAGGCTCCGTCTACTTTTAGTAACTAGACTTTCTGGCATAAAAGAGCAAACCAGCTCAAGCATCCCCTTAGTAGGAACATAATACAATGTGTGGTATACAGTGTAATCAACCCCGTCACTATAAAACAATGCCACTTCATCTTAATATGAGCAAATCCACAGGTAAACAGCAATTCATACAAAATAATGAAATTATTCTACAAGAGTCCCCAACATAAAGACATTATAGGGGATGATATTGGTAAATGGACATTTCTTTGTTGCTATTTTAATGCAGATGTTAACTCATTGATTTTAAAAGGAGCAACATCTCCTTTAAAACCACATTGCAAAAGTACTCACCCACTCATACGGGTAACAGAAGCTTGCAGATTGATGATCACTTTGATAAATCTCTTGGTTTACTTTACAGGAAACAGGAGATTATTTTTGCAGTTTACAAATTTACAAACCGTGGCTCAGCTTTTAGCGCCCTCACCTCTAAGTCAGAAGGTTGTGGGTTCAAGCACAAAAATCTAGGCTGACTGTCCAGTGCAACGCTGAGGGATTGTTGTACGGTCAGAGGTCAGAGTCTGCCTGTCAGGTGTATGTAGAAGACCCCACTGCACTATTTTGAAGAAGAGTAGAGGAGTTACCCCCAGTGTCCTGGCCAATACTTATCCTTCAAAAAAATCCCAAAAACAGATTAATTAAAGCAAAATACTGCAGATGCTGAAATTCGAAATTAGAACAGAAAATGTTGATAAAACTCAGCAGGTCTGGCAGTATCTGTGGAGAGTGAAACAGAGTTAGTGTTTTGAGTCTGTACGGTTCTACCTCAGAACACGAAAACAGCTTATGCAATCATTAGCACACTGTTGTTTGTGCAATCTTGCTTTGCACAAATTGGCTGCCATGCTTCCTACATTACAACGGTGACTATACTTCAACGAGTACTCCAATGGTTGCAAAAACGCTTTGAGGTGACCCAAGTGAAAGATGCTGTGGAAATTAAAGTCTGTTTTTCTTTCACTCTTCCCCAATATGATTGAATCATTCTAGCCAAGACATATAAGAACCTTACCAAATAAAACAAAAGTTAAAGCAGTATAGCACGATCAATAAATCTCAAGGAAGTCACAATGGGTTATCAGCAAATGACCACATGAGATAAGATCTGCATAAATTGGCTCAGCGCACTGCTGTGGGATATTAAATCACCCCATACATCTCTCAGTGACAGTGCTACCACTGAGCGAAAGCAGAAAGAAAACTCAATAGCCCATAACTTCTAAGCTCCAGGGTAGTGTATCTGGGGATTGCCCCAAAAATGCGGAGGGAAGCCAATGAAATTCCCAGCTAAGGATTGAACATCAATTGCCCGAGAAGTTCATAATTCCTTTGGGCAGCTGCCCTGCACTGGGAACCACCCAATAATGTGATTTAAATCACAAACTTCTGATGGTTCCAACTGTGTTACTGTTACAATTATCCAAAAACATTTAGAAAATTTAAACCATTTCTAGCTTCTGGGCAGTTGTAGTACTAACCCACCTGAAACCCCACAGGGCTACACCACCACCCACAGCCCCCACAACCAACCATCCATAAGACCCCCCCCACCCCCCGGCCCACCATGGGACTACCCCACACTCCCCACTACCCCAATGACCCTGCTCATCCCTGCCCCATTACTCGCCACAGGACTCCCCCAACACCCCCCACACAGAATTGCCCATATCTGGGGAGGTGATGGCGTAGTGGTATTGTCACTAGACTAATAACCTAGGGACCCGAGCTCGAATCCTGCCACAGTAGATGGTGAAATTTGAATTCAATAAAAAAATCAGGAATTAAAAGTCTAATGATGACCGTAAAACCATTGTCGATTGTTGTAAAAACCCATCTGGTTCACTAATGTCCTTTAGGGAAGGAAACCCTTACCTGGTGTGGCCTACATGTGACTCAAGACCCACAGCAATGTGGTTGACTCTTAAATGCCCTCTGAACAAGGGCAATTAGGGATGGGCAATAAATGCTGGCCCAATGATGTCCACACCCCATGAACGAAGGAGCAGCTTCATTTTAAGGTTAGAAACTCAGAGCAGAATGGCAATCCAACTCAATTGTCACTTCACCGAAAGTTATAAGCCAATATTTAGCAGCAGTCACAGAGCATTTTTTTTCAGGAACTCATTACTTATTAATGAACTCTAATGTTCAACATCACTAACATTGCTGATTCCACATTATCAACATCATGGGGGTTATCATTGACCAGAAACTGAACTGAACCAGCCACATAAATGATGTGACTACAAAAGCAGGTCAAAGGCTGGGAAATCTGTAGCAATTAACCAACTACCATCTACAACATGCACTTAGCAGCAAATTAGCCAGGTTCCTTCAGCAGCATCTTCAAAACATTGGAACTCTACCCCCTAGAAGAGCAAAGGCAGCAGACGCATAGGAGCACCACAGTTGCAAGCTGCGTGTTCCCCTCCAAGCCACATCCCATCTCGACTTGAAATTATTTTGTCATTCCTTTACTGCAGCTGGGTCAAAATCCTGGAACTCCCTTCATGACAGCATTGTGGCTGTGCCTACATCACATAGATTGCAGTGGTCCAAGAAGGCAACTCGGGACAGGCAATAAATGCTGGCCTAGCCAGTGTCTGCTTTACACGATGGACATCTAATCTCTCAATACCTCAATTCCCCAAATAGGATGGTCTGAGAACTCTCCACTTTTCCATAAATGGAAGCCAAGCTGTTCTTCATCCATCACCACCCTCCTCCATCTGGCTGAACTTGTTCTCACATTCCACTCACTTACTCCTAATAAAAGGTGTTATTATGGGTACTCACATGGGTCTATGTAGCCTTTTTGTGGAATATGTGGAACAGCCTTTGGTCCAGTACTCCCCTTACCCACACACACAACTTGTCTAAATCGCCCTGAAGCCTCCTTGCATCCTCCTCACAACCCCGCCCAGTTTTATGTCGTCAACAAACTTGGAAATGTTGCAAAAACAAAAATAGCTGGAAAAACTCAGCAGGTCTGACAGCATCTGCGGAGAGGAACACAGTTAACGTTTCGAGTCCGAATGACTCTTCATCAAAGCTAAGAAAAAATAGAAAAGAGGTGAAATATAAACTGGTTGGTGGTGGTGGTGGTGGGGAGGCGGGGAGGTGGGGGGAGAGACAAGTAGAGCTGGATAGAGGGCCAGTGATAGGTGAAGGCAAAGAAGAGATTGCCAAAGATGTCACAGACATAAGGACAAAGGGGCGTTGACGGTGGCAATATTAGCTAAGGAATGTGCTAATGGTGACATTAAGGGCAGAATTTTGCCCTTGGCTGGTGGGTGGGCCCCACCGGCTCAGCGGCGGGTGGGCAGCTGAACCCCGCTGCAGAAACAGGGCCCGCCGCCATTTTGAGTAGGCGGGCCAATTAAGGCCCACCCAGTGGGCTGCACTTCCTGTTGGGGGGGGACTCCCCATCTGTCAAAGTGTGCTCTTTCGCATATGCGCGCGAAAGAACGTACTGCTCCCTGAGACCAAGTGCTGTCTCAGGGAGTTTACTGACAGGTAAAAAAGCGCCAAAAATAGAAAAATATTTAAATTATTAACATGTCCCCATGTGACAATGTCACACGAGATAGGACATTTTAATAAGAAATACATAAACTGCATGAAACTTTTCAAAAACGGACATGAAACCTCATCCCGCCAGTGGATGAGGCTTCATGTATTATCAGAAGCCCGATGGGGCTCTTGGCCTGCCCGGCAACCTTAAAGTTGGATGGGCAGGGCCTTTAACAATCTTAATTAGCCATTGACAGGTCGGCGGGCGGACAGCTGATTTCGCTGTCCGCCCACCTTCCTGAAAATTTAAAGGGACCGGGTTCCTCCCGATGTCAGCCTGAGGCATTTTCCCCCATCTGCGAGGCAGCCCCGCCCCCAAACCGCGAACAGGAAAATCCTAGCCTAAGGGTAGAAAACAGGATGAGCAATTGACAGATGGACCTAGTGGGGGTGGGGTGAAGGGAAGGGATTGAAACAGGCTAAAAGGTGGAGATAAACAATGGATGGAAATAAATTTTAAAATAATAAAAATAGATAGGAAAAGAAAAATATATTTAAAAAATATACTTAAAAATATAAATTAAGAGAAAAAAAGGGGGATCGGAAAGGGGGTGGGGATGGAGGAGAGAGTTCATGATCTGAAGTTATTGAACTCAATATTAAATCCGGAAGGCTGTAAAGTGCCTAGTCGGAAGATGAGGTGCTGTTCCTCCTGTTTACATTGAGCTTCACTGGAACATTTCAGCAGGCCAAGGACGGACATGTGGGCATGAGAGCAGGGTGGTGTGTTGAAATGGCAAGTGACAGGGAAGTCTTGGTCATGCTTGCGGATGGACTGAAGGTGTTCCGCAAAGTGGTCACCCAGTCTGCGTTTGGTCTCTCCAATGTAGAGGATACCACATTGGGAGCAGCGAATGCAGTAGACTAAATTGGGGGAAGTGCAAGTGAAATGTTGCTTCACTTGAAAGGAGTGTTTGGGCCCTTGGACGGTGAGGGGGGGAAGTAAAGGGGCAGGTGTTGACCTTTTGAATGCAGAGGCTGGTGGGGTGATAAGTGAGGACAAGGGGGACTCTATCATGGTTCTGGGAGGAAGAGAAGGTGTGAGGGTGGATGCGCAGGAGATGCGCCGGGCACGGTTAAGGGCCCCGTCAACCACCGTGGTTTAAGGAAGAAGGAAGACATGTCAGAGGAACTGTTTTGGAAAGTGGCATCATCAGAACAGATGCGACGGAGGTGAAAGAACTGAGAGAATGGGATGGAGTCCTTACAGGAAGGAGGATGTGAGGAGCTGTAGTCAAGATAGCTATGAGAGGTTTGTAATGAATATTGGTGGACAGTCTATCACCAGAAATTGAGACAGAGAAGTCAAGGAAAGGAAAGGAAGGGAAGTTCAGTGGTCGACCATGTGGAAATAATGGAGGAGTGGAAATTGGAAGTAAAATTAATAAATTTTTCCAGGTCCAGACGAGAGCATGAAGCAGCATCGAAGCAGTCATCGATGCACTGGAGAAAGAGTTATGGGAGAGGGCCTGGATAGGACTGGAACAAGGAATGTTCCACATACCCCATAAAGAGACAGGCATAACTGGGGCCCATGTGGGTACTGATAGCCACACCTTTTACTTGGAGGAAGTGAGACAGAAATGTTGCATTCGGTTCCCTCATCCAAATAATTTATATATATCATGAATAGTTAGGGCCCAAGCACTGATCACTAGTCACCGCCTGTCACCCAGATAAAACCCCATTTATTCCCACTCATTGTTTCCTGTCTGTCAACAAACTCAATCCATTCCAGTATATTACCCCAATCCCATGCGCTTTAATTTTGCCCACTAGCCTATTATGTGGGAACTTACCAAAAACCTTCTTAAAATCCAAATACACCACATGTGCTGGTTCTCCCTTATTTACTCTACTATTTACATTCTCAAAAAATCCGGTAGATTAGTTAAGCATGATTTCCCTTTCATAAACCCATGCTGACTTTGTCTAGTCCCATTAATGCTTTCCAAGTGTTCTGTTACCACGCCTTTTATAATCGGGTCTAGCATTTCCCCATCACTGATGTTAGACTAGCTGGTCTGTAACTCTCTGTTTTTCCCTCCCTCTTTTTTTAAATAGTGGGGTTACATTTGCCACTCTCTAATCTGTAGGAACTGCTCCAGAGTCTATAGAATTTTGGAAGATGACCACCAATGCATCCAATATTTCTAGGGCCACTTCATTTAGTACTCTAGGGTGTAGATTATCAGGCCCTGGGCATTTTTCAGCCTTTAACCCTGTTAATTTCTCTAGCACCAATACTGATTTTCTTCAATTCCTCCCTCTCACTGGACCCTTGGTTCCCTAACATTTCTGGGAAATTATTTGTGTCCTCTTTTGTGAAGACAGAACTTGCTGGTTATTTAGTCATTCCTGGCTTCTGCGCTAACACAAACCTTCCCTTTCCTTCTTTCCTCTCCTTGCCAAAATTCTGTGTCTGTACTTGCTTAAAACTTGTTGCATCAGTAACATTTTTCAGTGCGAATAAAGATTGGTCCTTCAATCATTCCTGGCTTCTGCGTAACACAGGCCTTCCCTTTGCTTCTTTCGTCTCCCCATCAACTCTCTGCATCTATACTTGCTTAAAACTCGTTACATCTGTAACATTTAGCAGTTTGACAAAAAGTCATGGACCTGAAATATTAATGCTATTTCTCTCTCCACAGATGCTGCTTGCCTGCTGAGTATTTTCAGCATTTTCTGTTTATACTTGTTGATGGGTGTTAGACCCAGTTATGAGAGTTCCACAGAAGTGAGCTTCAGGCGAAACCTCCTAAAGGACACAATAAACCTACAGTTAAGCACCCTAGTCATCACAAAGGGAACTTTCCACCAGACTGTGTTGTATGAATCTACCAGATGGAAACAGCAGTAATGTGAAGAATGCATCGTGAGGATTCCCAACTGATCATCACAGAATCACATAATCTTAATGGCACAGAAAGAGGCCATTCAGCCCATCATGTCTGCACTGGCTCTCCAAATGAGCACTGTGACCTAGTGCCATTGCCCTGCCTTTTCCCTGTACCCCTGCACATTGTTTATATTCAGATAATCATCCAATGCCCTCTTGAATGCCTCGATTGAACCTGCCTCCACCACACTCCCAGGCAGTGCATTCCAGACCCGAACCACTCGCTGCGTGAAAAAGTTTTTTCTCACGCCACACTTGCTTCCTTTGCAAATCACTTTAAATCTGTGCCCTCTCATTCTTGATCCTTTTACAATTGGGAACAGCTTCTTCCTATCTACTCTGTCCAGCTCCCATGCTACAGAATACTTCTGCCATGCTACAGAAAATCAGCTTCATGTTGATTTGCTTGAAATGAAGATTTACAGGTAGGATTCCTTCCAACCTAAAACTCAATTTCATTTCATTTTGCAGAAGTCAATGAGCAAGTCTTTACCTATGATGGTACTTACTTTGCCCTTTAATACAGGATTAAACAATTACTTAGGTCAACAATAAGCACAACACTGATTCTTGATAAAAATGCCTGCTCTTCATACCAATGCTCACTTTTTTGTAAATTGATATAAGGATACAGTTTACCTTCACAGTAAAACTCTTCAGTCTGTGCTTTTTTTCTAAGTATAAACAGGTGATTTAATGATACAGATTCAACTCTCGAGTACTTCAGGGAACTCAGCATGATGTATAGAATACTTCAGCCAAATAGCCCTTCATACAGGTTTGAGCCGCATTTCCATTTGTGTCTGATAGGGATATCAAGAGTGGATATCTGAATGGAATCAGCTGAAAGATGGGGGGCTTCACACACAAGTGACCAAAGCCGCTTAGGTTTATGTTTTCTGCAATTTTTTTTCAGGTTCAAGATTCAATTTGCTGAGATCAGGCACCACCCACAAAAGTGGGCATGCCCCCAGGTCGAAATTGAAAGATTCCACTGGTCAGGGAAGGGTCTCTAAATTGCACTTATTTTCTTCATGCCACAGCCATTATTTAATTTACACAGATAGTGACTAGTGGATCAATTAAACGGTCCAGCAAAGTATTCAAAAGTCATTTTCCGTAGCTTTAAATCAAGATTACTCTTCATTAAAAAATCCTTATTTTTGGTGATATTTTCAGTTGTTTAAAACTGCATCAACTAAACACTCAAACATCTTATAAAATACGTTTTAATGGAATAAAAGAACAATTATTTTCTATCATACTGCTGTGCGGGTTAATGGAAGATTTTACATTTGTGGAAACGCAATTTAATGTTCGCGGAAACTTGAATTGAAACCTGACAAGCACAATTTCAAGTCCATCTTGGATACAATGTTGCTGATTGTGCCCAAAGTAGAAGCTCAGCCCTGTGATCTTTAACAGAGTAAAACAGGGCAGATAGATAACATCTCTCCTTGTGCATTTCAATTCGACCTGCAGCTTTCTAATTGTTACGTTATCTGATCGGCCCAAGCACTCATTAGGTAATTTATTCAATCTTGTGCCTTTTGTTTTGCTGATCTAAGCTAGTTAAAAAATAAATGGACCATATTTGAAAGATATTTAAGTTTTTTTTTTCATTATATACAGTCTACTTTAACAGTGCAACAAGGCATCATCAGGATTCCTGCAATTGGCATGAGCCTGTAGATAAACCAAGATGCAAGCAGGAAAGCGGCAAACTGACCTAATTTAAAAGACTTTCCACAGCTACTTGCCCTGCCTGCTCTAAAACTACTACCACACTGGCCTAGATTATTTTTCTCCAATCAGGCCCTAAACTATCTTGTCAGCACTGACATGCCAACATGCCAGAAGCTGATGGATACCAATTTTAGAAGTGCATCTTTTCAGGTCTGGGACAGGCAAAGAAAAGGCTTGCAGCAAAATTTTTAAAAAAGTACTTCTCCAAAGAAACAGAAAATAAAACCATCAGAGAGCTTAGAGACAAAGGAACTATGATATAAAGTGAAAAACAAGCAAAATAAAATTCTTCGTAAACACTTTGCACTTCCCAAAGTTCACATCCGATCTTCCTTGTCTCCATATATAGTTCCCCAGCAGCCCTATTGTTAAAGCTTTGGGAGTCTGGTATCAGGCATTCGAATGACGTGTCCTGCCCAGCGGAGCTGGTTTTCAGTGATTTGCACCTCAATATTAGCTGGGCATGTTGGTTTGGGGGAGGATGCTGCTTTTGGACCGCCATTCTTGCCATTGCATTTGGAGGATCTTGAGAAGGCACCACTGGTGGTGCTTCTCCAGTGCTTTGAGGTGCCTGGTGTATGTTGTCCAAGTCTCCAAAGCATAGGGGAGCACAGGGATCACATGGTTCATATGCCTGATGCCAGACTCCAGAAGCAACTGCTCTACTCAGAACTCTGTTACTGCAGGAGGCTCCCAGGACAACCAAAATACTTTATGGATGTTCTCAAAGAATCCTTCAGGAGGTCACACATCCCAATGACTCATGGGCATCCCTGGTTTGTGACTGACCAATATGGGCAGGCACCAAGCAAATAAAGAGACTTCATCAAGAACAAACAAAGGGTAAGTTGAGATGTCAGAGAGAGCATACAAACCTCCTAACAACTCATCTACCCAACAATTCAAGCACCACCTGCCCTGCCACATGTGGCAAATTCTGCAGATCACACATTGGACTTCACAGCTATCGCAGAACCTACTGAAATGGAGTGGGAGCAAGTCATTCTCAATCCTGAGGGACTATCCAAGGAGGAGGAAGAAGAAGAAGAGGATGAACACACTGTTAGGGATCCCAGATCTTACCCTCAGGCTAGGCTATCTTTGTGATCATAGTAGTTGGAGTACCACAATGGCTCTCAGTTGCTCATGCTATGGAGGGAGAGAAAAAAAATCAGCCTCACTTAAGATGTCAGCCATAGCTCAGTTGGACAGCTGAACCTATTGGTTGGTCACAAGTTGCTCAAGTTGCACTCCAGGCTTTGAGCACAAAGTTCAAGAATGACAGCCCCGTGCAGTACTGAGAGAATGCTGCACTGCTGGAGGTCCTGTCTTTTGGGTGAGAAGTTAAACTGCCCCAACTACCTATTCCCTAGCCATTATTCATCCCTCAAACAACATCACAAAAGCAGATTATCTCATCATTATCACATTACTGCTGGTGGGAAATTGCTGCATGCATGACTAGCTGCCATGCAATATATATATATATATATTTATTTTCTGCTTATGATTACTATCGAGTGAAAATTGTATATAAGCGGACATTACAAAGACAGGATCGAACTTGGTGGCTGCCCCACCCTGATCATCTAATAGCCTGCTAATACTCACTTTCTTAATATGTTGGAAGGCTGACATAATCAGCAGAAGTTTACTCTTGGCAGGGATCAGAATAAAAAGGGAAGACTATTGAGAAGAAAAGCTCAAGTTTGCAAGAATCATGTGATCTAAGAGACACTGCAGGAGGTTTTTTCACATGAACTTATATACAGAAGTAGTAAATATATTTCCTGACCCTAATCTCCCAGCTGTACTTGCAAGGGAGCATGGATTGCAATGAGACTACTGCACTGCAGCATCAACTCTGGCCGCATTGCCTGTCGATGCAGTTTTCAAACTGGGAGTACAAAACTACCGAGCATTTAATCTCAGGCTAGGCTACATGTTCAGACAACATTTGAGTATCAAGTGACTCGGATTGTGTTACCCTTTATGCACACCCTCATGTTTGGTGCTCTTCAGTAAATTACAGCATAAACCACACAATACATCGCCTTTAGTTGAGGTGTCACAAAACTGCAACAGCTCATCAATTAGTGCTGTCACATTCAAGCTGCTGCCAACTCTCTCCTCAACAGTATCAGTGTGAGTAGAGATAAGAAACAACAAGTTGCAGAAAACACTGTCAGGTGGAGGCTTTAGGCTCCCTGACTGTAGTTATATTGTTTGATAGAAAGCAGGGCAATAATTGTGGGGGGCTTAAATCTTCACATGGGCCAGACAAATCAAACTGGCAAAAAATATTCTGCAGGATGAGTTTATAGAACACATTCAAGACAGTTTCTTGGAATAACACATTGTAGGACCAACCAGGGATGAGGTTATTTTAGAATTTACCTTGTGTTATGATACAAGGTAATTAGTAATCTCACAGTAAGGGATCCTCTGGGAAAGAATGACCATAACATGATGAATTTCATATAGAGAGGGTTGAATGCATGACCAAAACTAGTGTATTGAACTTAAATAAGGCCATTTATAGGGTGAGTTAGCAAAGAAATATTGGGAAATTAGATTTTACATATGACGGTGGCTAATAGTTGGTGGTTGATGGTGGTTGACCTAGGCAAACCGAGCCCCGTCGACCCTCCTAGGCTCTCCTTACTAATATCTGAGGACTTGTGCCAAATTGGGAGAGCTGTCCCACAGACTAGTCAAATAACAGCCTGGCAGTCATATTCACCAAATCATACCTGACAATGTCCGAGACATCACAGTCACTATCTCCGGGTGTGTCCAGTCCCACAGGCAGGACAGGCCCACCAGAGCTGGCACAGTATACAGTCGGGAAGGATTAGCCCTGGGAGTCCTCAACATCGATTTCAGACCCCATGAAGTCTCATGGCATCAGGTCAAACATTGGCAAGGAAACCTGCTGCTGATTACCACCTAACCATCCACATCCCTCAGCTAATGAATCAGTACTCCTCCACGTTGAACACCACTTGGAGAAAGAACTGAGGGCGGAAAGGGCGCAGAATGTACTCTGGGTGGGGGACATTGACGTTTATCACCATGAATGGCTCAGTAGCACCACTTCTGACCGAGCTGGCCAAGTCCTAAAGGACATAGCTGCTAGGCTGGGTCTGCAGCAAGTGGTGAGGGAACCAACAAGAGAGAAAAACATACTTGACCTTGTCCTCACCAATCCACCTGCCACAGATGCATCCGTCAATGACAGTATCGGTAGGAGTGACCCTCTGTACAGACCTTGTGGAGATAAAGTCCTGTCTTCACATTGAGGATATCCTCCATTGCATTGTATGGCAATACCACTGAACTAAATGAGATAGATTTTGAAAAAGTCTATGAACTCAAAGCTGGGCATCCATGAGACACTGTGGGCCATTAGCAGCAGCAGAATTGTATTCAACCACAATCTGCAATCTCTTGGCCCAGCATATTCCCCACTCTACCATTAACATCAAGCCTGGGGATCAATCCTGGTTCAAAGAAGAGTGCAGGACTGCATGCCAGGAATAGCACCAGGCATACATAAAAATGAGGTGTCAACTTGGTGAAGCTACAACACAGGGCTACTTGTAGACATGAGAAGCAGCAAGTGATAGACAGAGCTAGGTGATCCCATGACCAACGGATCAGATCTAAGTTCTGCAGCCCTGCCACATGCAGTTGTGAATGACAACTAAACAACTCACTAGAGGAGGAGGCTCCACAAATATCCCCATTCACAATGATGAGGAAGCCTAGCACATCAGTGCAAAAGACGAGGCTGAAGCATTTGCTACAATCTTCAGCCAGAAGTGCTGTGTGGATGGTCAATCTCTGCCTCCTCTTGAGGGCCCCAGCATCACAGATGTCAAACTTCAGCCAATTTGATTCACTCCACATGACATCAAGAAAAGGCTGAAGGCACTGGATACTGCAAAGGCTGTGTGCCCTGATAATATTCCAGCAACAGAACTAAGACTTGTGCTCCAGAACTAGCAGCGCCCCTAGCCAGGCTGTTCCAGTACAGCTACAACACTGGCATCTACCCCACAACATGCAAAATTGCCTAGATATGTCCTGTCCACAAAAAGCAGGACAAATCCAACCTGGCCAATTATCACCCCATCTACTCTCCATCATCAGGAATGTGATGGAAGGTGTCATTGACAGTGCTATCAAACTGCATTTACTCAGCTATAACCTGCTCACTGACGCACAGTTTGAGTTCCACCAGAGCAACTCAGCTCCTGACCTAATTTACAGCCTTTGTCCAAAATATGGAAAAAAGAGCTGAACTCCAGGGATGAGGTGAGAGTGACTGCCCTTGACATTAATGCAGCATTTGACCAAAAGTGGCATCAAGGTGCCCTAGCAAAACTGGAGTCAATGGGAATCAGGGGGGAAATTCTTCAGTGATTGGAGTAATACCTTGCTCAAAGGAAGATGTCAATGGTTGTTGGATGTCAATCATCTCAGCCCCAGGACATCACTGCAGGAGTTCCTCAGGGTAGTGTCCTCGGCCTTGCTATCATCAGCTGCTTCATCAATGACCTTCCTTCCATCATAAGGCCAGAAGTGGGGATATTCCCTGTTGATTGCTCAACATTTAGCACCATCCATGACTCCACATACTGAAGCATGTCGATATGCAGCAAGACCTAGGCAATATGCAGGCGTGGGCTGATAAATAGCATTTGCACTATGTAAGTGCCAGCCAATGGCCATCTCCAACGAGGGACAATCAGCAAAAAAGAGTAGCAAGCCTGAGGAATTGTTGAGTTCTGGATACCAGCAAAAAATGACCAAAACTGATAAAGAGGGAGAAAATAGAAGATCAAAGAAAACTAGCAAGAAGTATAAAAAGATTGTGAGAGCTTCTACAAGTATGTAGAAAAAGGTAAACATGGATCCCTTATGGGTTGAGACAGGGGAAATTATAATAGGGAATAAGGAAATAGAAGAGACATTGAACAAATATTTTGTATCTGTGTTCACAATAAAAGACAAACATTTACCAGAAACCATAGGTAAATCAACAGTCAAATGAGGGTGAGCAACTCAAAGTAACTAAAGAAAAAAAAATTGAGAAATTAATGGAACTAAAAGATGGCAAATCTCCTGAATCTGATGGCCTACATCCTCAGGGTTTCAAAGAGGTAGCTGCAGAGATAGTGGATGCAATCTTTCAAAATTCCCTAGATTCTGGAATAGTCTCAGTGGATTGGATGACAGCAAATGTAACACCCCTGAAAGAAGGAAGAGAGAAATCAGGGAACTGCAGGTCAGTTAGCCTGACATCAGTTGTCAGAAAACTGCTGGAATCCATAAGTCAGGGAGTGGTAACTGGGCACTTAGAAAATCTGAATACAGTAGGGTAGAGGTTCAACATACATCAATGTTTTGGATGAAATAACCAAATGTAATATTTCCAAGTTTACTGATGACACAAAACTAGATGAGAATGTGAGTAGTAAGGAGGGTATTAAGAGGCTTCAAGGCGATTTAGTCAAGTTGAACAAGCGGGCAAATACATGGCAGATGCAGTATAACGTGGATAAGTGTGAAGTAATCCACTTTTGGTAGAAAAACAGAACGGCAGTGTATTATTTAAATGGTGATAGATTGGGAAATGTTGATATACAAAGGGACCTGGGTGTACTTGCACACAAGTCACTGAAAGCTTGCATGTAGGTGCAGAAAGCAGTCCAGAAGGCAAGTGGTATGTTGGCCTTCATTGCGAGAGGACTTGAGTACAGGAGCAAGGATGTCTTACTGCAGCTGTACAGGGCCTTGGTGAGACCATTCCTAGAGTAGTGTGTGCAGTTTTCATATCCTCACCTAAGAAAGGATATACTTGCCATAGAGGGAGCACAGCAAAAGTTCACCAGGCTGATTCCTGGAATGGCAGGATTGTTGTATGAGGAGAGATTGGATCGACTAGGCCTGTATTCACTGGAGTCCAGAAAAATGAGAGGGGATCTCAGTGAAATGTATAAAATTCTGACAGGGCTGGATGACTGGATGGAGGGATGCTGTTTCCTTTGGCTGGGGATCTAGAACATGGGGTCAAAGTCTTAAGATACGGGATAGATAATTTAGGACGGAGATGAGGAGAAACGTCTTCACTCAGAAGGTGGTGAACCTGTGGAATTCTCTACTGTAGAAGGCTGTGGAGGCCAAGTCACTGAATATATTTAAGAAGGAAATATGTTTCTAGAATCGAAAAGTGTCAAGGGGTTTGAGGAGAGAGCGAAAGTAAGGTGTGGAGATGGAGGAGCAGCCATGATCGTATTGAATGGTTCAGCAGGCTCGAAGGGCCGAATGACCCATTCCTGCTCCTATCTTCTATGTTTCTGTGTAACTCATAGGGTAAAGAGGAACCAGTGGATGCAGTACTGTCTATTTTTTATTTCCAAAAGGGATTTGATTAGGTACCACACAAAAGATTGTTGCACAAGATAGGGGTTCATGGGGTTGGGGGTAATGTATTAGCATAGAAACAAAATTGCTTGAAGGTCAGAAAGCCTGAATAAATGAGTCAAATTTCAGGCTGGCAGGTTATTACTTATGGGGTGTCACAAGGATTAGTGTTGGGGCCTCAGTTATTTACAATCTACTTTAATTACTTAGATGAAAGGACTGAGTGTAATATATCCAAATATGCCAATGATACAAAGCTGGATCTACAAAGATTGTGCAAAGGGATATCGACTGGGTAAGGGAGTGACCAAGAAGGTGGCAGATGGAGTATAATGTGGAGTAATGTGAAATTATTCATTTTGGTAATAAGAAAAAGGAACAGAATTTTTTTTAAACTTGTGAGAAGCTATTAAATGTTGGTGCTCAGAAAGATTTGGGTGTCCTTGTACAAGAATCATAAACATTAACATTCAGGTGCAACAAGCAATTAGGAAAGTAAATGGTATGTTTGTCTTTATTGCAAGGGGTCGGAGTACAGGAGTAAGGAAGCTTTACTGCAATTGTACATGGCTTTGAGGAGACCACCTGGAATACTGTTGATAGTTTTGGTCCCCGCAAGCACTTGCCTTAGAGAGGGTGCAATGAAGATTCACTGGATTGATTGCTGGGATGAAAGGATTGTCCTATGGTGAGAGGCTCAGTAAATTGGGCCTATACGCTCTGGAGCTGAGGAAATGAGAGGAGCTCTCACCGAAACTTTAAAGATTCTTAGAGGGTTTGACAGGGTATGAAAGAGAAAGGTTGTCTACCCTGACTGGACAGTCCAGGGGCCATTTAGGACTGAGGAAAAACGTCTACACTCAGAAGATTGTGAGCCTTTTGAATTCCTTACCCCCAGAGTTGTGGATACTCCATTACTGATTATATTATGGCCAAGATATCATGCAGGCAAGTAGATTTGGGGTCGACATAACTCATGATCTGGTTAAATGGCAGACAGGCTTGAGGAGTCATTTAGCTTATTCCTGCTCCAATTTCTTAACTTACATTTCTCTCTCACTCCACAAACCATTCCACTCGCCAGTCCTCACTGCAATTTTCCTCCACCATAAGTAAAGCAATATCAATACATTTTAAAAGGTTTTGTAGATTAAAATAAATACTTAAGTGCATTTGTATATCTTTAAAAATTAAGTCCTCTTGATTGTGCTGTAACATTGAAGTTTGGACTTCGGTAATGTTACTCCTAACAAGGCAAAATTAAGTGTTTAATCTCATGCAAGTCCCCTCTTCTATCAAGACATGCACTTAATGGTTTGCCTGTAATTACAATAGTTTTACAATATAAAACCAAAAGATAACCTGAAGTTGTCTAACTTTGCCATTAATGGCACCAAAAGGTCTCCAAGATGTAAAACACATTGCAACCCCTCCCATTTTCCACACTCTAAATCTTGCAATACCTTCTGCCAGATAAAACAGAAGTGCTTCACTTAATTTAAAACAGGAATAGTTATAATGTAGCCTGAGGGCTATGTGTGGCCCTCACCAGATCTGCGATTCCACCCTAAACTTTGCCTTATAGTGGGTGCTCAATGCTGAAAATGCTATTGGAGTCGGGATGATAAAGAGACAGGCAGCTGAGAAACATGCAAAATATACACCGGTGCAGTATAGTAGGTGTGCGAGACTGGCCCTTGAGCAAGTCACTGCTCAGGATTCTGCTCCTCAACTAAAAAAAATTGAAAAATCCTTGTTATCAACCCACAAAGAACGAAAGAGGAAGAAACAGGGAAGCAATCTGACTTTGCCAAAACAACCACTAATGCACAGTACTGTTTCTATTGAAACAAAACATAAAATAGTTCAGGTAAGTTTTAGCTATCTACGGTTGGCTGTTAGAGTTGTTCAATCCTTATGAAAAGAAAACTTTAAGATTGCATTTCATCACATCTTCAGACACTTAACAAAAACCGAATTACTCAGGAAGTGGACTGCCTTACGGTCAGAACAGGTGCAGCATGTGCCTACTATTTTCTACTATATCCTTATCTCTTTCATATTTTTGCTCCCTTAAGTCTGAGGGTTGCATACCTGATGTACAACTGAATGAGTCCTTAATCGAAAGAAAGGTTGAACTACCTTTAAATCACTTTCTTGACTCACTGTTCTCAACCAAATCATTCTGATGCCTCGATTAACAAGGAGGAAGCTGGACAGACTTCCCAGAAGATCAGGGAATGACACATGCTGGAAAATGAGTATATGGAAACAATGGTGGTGTGGTTGGGTGGCGGGGGGGAGGTGATGGTGTTAGGGAAAGAAAGGCTTCATTTGGTACTTACACTACCATCTAAATGATGATAGTTGAACAATACCTTTTAATGCATGTAAACTATAGGATGCCTTTAATCAATTGCTGAAAAAGAGAGACATGCTGTTGAAGCTTTCCATCATGTACTCATCAGGACAGTTTTGCAAGAACGCCAAATCTCAAAGGGAACAACAATTTATACTGCATGAGAAAAGGGTGGTGATGGGTTGGGCTCTGGTTGATAGAGGCATTGCCATGGAGAATGCAGCAGGGAACAGTTAGCTGCCAGGTTTTGTTTAAATTCAAACCAGGCAGGTCAACTCTCATTGTTCATGGCATTGGCATGGGAATAATGTCTCTTTTTATCACAATACTCAGGTTTTGTGCTACCAAGTGACTTTAATCAATGTTAGTCAGTACCTTTGGTATCCTAATATCAAAACAAATACTGGCATTTTGTTTTTGCTTTTATTATACTAGCAGTTTTTGTTGCTCTTTCATATTTATGAAATTTGTATGCGCTTTACAGGGGAGTTTTATTTCCATTATGGAGCATGGATAAGAAAAATGATGGAGAAGGATACAGAAATATTCTTAGTAAGGTTAAATAAGCTCAAAGGACAATAATATATTTTCAAAAGATGGCCTTGGCTCCAAGCAAGCAATAGTAGGCATTGTACCTGCTAAATAACCTGTCTATATTTCTTCCATACTCACTAATGATCCCTCACCCACATGTATTTGTAAAAGGAATTACAATAGAGATTCTCTCAAAGCCACATCAGAAAGTCACAAATTGGATCCAGAATTGGCTGAGTGGCAGGAAGCAGAGGGTGATGGTCGAGGGGTGTTTTTGTGACTGGGTGCCTGTGTCCAGTGGGGTTCCACAGGGATCAGTGTTTGTGTCCCTTGCTGTTTGTGGTATGTATAAACGACTTAGAGTTGAATGTAGGAGGGTTGATCAGTAAGTCCGCGGAAATTGGTGGGGTGGTAAATAGTGAGGAGGATAGATTACAGGAGGACATAGATGGGCTGGTCAGATGGGCTGATCAGTAGCAAATGGAATTTAATCTGGATAAGTGTGAGGTGATGCACTTGGGCAGGACAAACAAGGCATGGGAATACACGATGAATGGTAGGACCCTGGAAAGTACCGAGGATCAGAGGGACCTTGGTGTGCATGTCCACCGAACCCTTAAGGTAGCAGGACAGGTCGATAAGGTGGTTAAGAAGGCATATGGGATACTTGCCTTTATTAGCCGAGGCATAGAGTATAAGAGCAGGGAGGTTATGCTGGAATTGTAAAAAACGCTGGTTAGGCTACGGCCAGAGTATTGCATGCAGTTCTGGAATCCGCATTATGGGAAGGATGTGATTGCACTAGACAGAGTGCAGAGGAGATTTACCAGGATGTTGCCTTGGCTGGAGAGTTTTAGTTATGAGGAGAGATTGGATAGACTGGGGTTATTTTCCTCAGAGCAGAGGAGATTGAGGGGGTACATGTTTGAGGTGTATAAAATTATGAGGGGCATAGATAGGGTAGACAGGAAAGAACGTTTCCCCTTGGTGGAGGGATCAATAACCAGGGGGCATAGATTTAAGGTGAGGTGCAGGAGGTTTAGAGGGGATGTGAGGAAGAATGTTTTCACCCAGAGGGTGGTGGGAATCTGGAACTCACTGCCTGAAAGGGCAGTGAAACCCTTATAACATTAAAGAAGTATTTGGATGTGCACTTGCAATGCCATGGCATACAAGGCTATGGGCCTAGTGCTGGAAAATGGGATTAGAATAGTTAGGCACTTGTTTGACCGGCGCAGATTTGATGGGCCGAAGGGCCTTTTTCTGCGCGGTAGACCTCTATGACTCTAACTGATTAAAAATGAAGGATTCTTAGAAGCTGTATATTCATATTACTGGAACATAGGAGTTTATACATAGTTCAGTTGTTCACATTGTGTGATGTGATGTCAATGTCAGAAAAAAGGAGAGATAAATAATATATACTAAACATCATCCAGGCATAGCACTGTTGAGGAGGGGGAGTTATGATACAAGTAAAGTTGACCGAGGAGGAAAGAGCCAAGTTTCATTGTTGTAGCTCTGTTCGACATTTGCTTTTGCACATCATATGAAAACCAAAAGCACATGGGGTACTCTAAACAAAAAGTGAGTAGACCTCCAGCCTTTGTTCTCTTTTTTTGTTGAACGTAAGCCAAAAAAAACGACATCAGGTGAAATAAATTGTGAACAAACTTTCTCAGGTTAAGAAAATAATAGGTAAGTTTTTTCAAAAGAATTTGGGTTTAATCAGCAAAACAAATTTGGAAGGAATAAATAAAATGCTTCAATTAAATAATAAGCACTCATAACCATCTTCACAAAGTATAATGCTAACAAATATCAATAACCAATTAGCTGCATCTGCCTAGGTCTCTTCCTCCACAGCACTTTGTTCCGCATGAGCACAACACAGGATGCTAAAGCTGCGCTCTATCTCAATGCTGTCAAGTATTTTTTGTATCAAGAATGGAGAGTGGTTACCTCTGACTATTTCCTTCTTTCATTGCTTCTTTTCCTTAGCCTACCGTTCTCTCTTCAACCTTTCCCTTTCCGCCTTTTCGCCTTGTACCAAGCTCACTTACAACTGTCTTATCTGAAAAGTACTTAAGGCACTCAGAGCTGATAATGTTACTAGGGTAATTTTTAAACTTAGTGGACACATTGCTAGTATTATGAGCTCTTTAAAAAAATGCATGTCTCAACTAGAGACTGCCAACTGTGATCTCATAGACAGGCAACACTAAAATTTATGCCAAGTTGGCACTATTGACATTTTGAAATTGAGCCAGTGAGGGCTTGAACCATCAGTAACTGGAGTAGTGATACATCACATGGGAGAGAATAGAAGACTGATACTGTCCCATTGTTTCTCAGAGCTTCAGGCTGGATGGCTGCTCCTGCAGTGAAGGGGCAAATCACTGGCAAGGAATCAGTCAGAGTTACAGAAACACTGCTTGAATTGCCAAGTAATCAAGGATTCAAATGCAAACTGTCTACTCCAAATTTGAATGTTGGCAAAAATGACAGTTATGGAGACATAAATCTTGGAATAATTTAGCAAAAGGTGGCATGGCATGGTACAGCATTATACGATTTTTCCAGATAAATGAGCAATAACTTGTGCTTAAATGCCACTTACTAATGTGTGGTACCTTTATTATACAGGTTGTTCATTTCTTCCATTTAATGCAAATTGAAGCATAAAAATTGTAGACAGTGATGTTTATTTTGCAACCAGGAAAGTGTTAGTAGTTTCTCAAGAAAGTAGTCTTATCCAAAAGGAGGGAAAGGATCCTTTGACATGTAATTCTAATGGATCCGTTTGTCTTATATGTGCTGACTGAAAAAATCTTGAAATGTTCCTTATAACTTGTCTGAAACTTCAGCTTGCAACCAATCACTGTGATTATGACAGCCTACTTCCTTAAATTGCTTTCAATCCTTTTCAAAAAGTAAAACATATAGGAACAGGAGTAGGCCATTCAGCCCAAGAACTTATTCCTGCATTCAATTAGATCATAGCTGAGCTGTGTCACAACTCCATTTATCCACCTTTGACCCTTATCCCTTGATGTCTATACCTAAAAATAAACTGTCGATCTCAGTTTTAAAAATGTAAACCGATCCAGAATCCACAGTCTTTTAAAAGGAGACAATTCCATACATCCACAACCTTTGTCCTTCCTGACTTTATTATTTAATAACACCCAGCTAGGACACTCCACCCCTGCCCGTCCCTCTGTCCCCACCCCATCTTCCAATCCCAACCCCAGCCGTGTATTCACTATACCCCCTGACCTTCCCCTCTCCGATGCTGAACTTTCAGTGCTTAGCAAAGGACTTAGTTTCATACCCTTACACCCTCACCTCAATGAATTTCGGGTTCGGCATGATGCTGAACTCTTCTTCCGCCGTCTTCGTCTCCGGGCTCACTTCTTTGGGCAGGAGTCCTCTCCCAGTTCAATGGATCCTTTTACCCATCTCCAATATTCTCCCTCCACCTGGACCCTTCTCTCTGGATCCTTACCTTCTCTTGATCTTTTCATTGAGAACTGTCGGCGCGACATTAGTCGTCTCAATTTCTCTGCTCCTCTCACCCATTCTAACCTGTCTCTCTCTGAACTTACTGCACTCCACTCTCTCAGGTCCAACCCTGACATTGTCATCAAACCCGCTGACAAGGGTGGTGCTGTTGTTGTCTGGCGCACTGACCTCTACCTCGCGGAGGCTGAGCGTCAACTCGCAGACACTTCCTCCTACCTCTCCCTGGACCATGACCTCACCACTGAACATCAAGCCATTGTTTTCAGGACTGTCACTGACCTCATCTCCTCTGGGGATCTTCCTCCCACAGCTTCCAACCTGATAGTCGCCCAACCTCGGACGGCCCGCTTCTATCTCCTACCCAAAATCCACAAACAGAACTGCCCCGGTAGACCGATCGTCTCAGCTTGCTCCTGCCCCACAGAACTCATTTCTCGTTATCTTGACTCCCTTCTCTCTCCCCTTGTCCAGTCCCTTCCCACCTACATCCATGATTCCTCTGACACCTTATGTCACATCAACAATTTCCAGTTCCCTGGCCCCAACCGCTTCCTCTTCACCATGGACGTCCAATCCCTCTACACCTCCATCCCCCACCAGGATGGTCTGAGGGCCCTTAGCTTCTTCCTCGAACAGAGGCCCGAACAATCCCCATCCACCACTACTCTCCTCCGTCTGGCTGAACTTGTTCTCACACTGAACAATTTCTCCTTCAACTCCTCTCACTTCCTCCAAATAAAAGGTGTGGCAATGGGTACCCGCATGGGCCCCAGCTATGCCTGTCTCTTTATGGGGTATGTGGAACATTCCTTGTTCCAGTCCTACTCCGGCCCCCTTCCACAACTCTTTCTCCGGTACATCGATGATTACTTCGGTGCCGCTTCATGCTCTCGTCGGGACTTGGAAAAATTTATTAATTGTGCTTCCAATCTCCACCCCTCCATCATTTTCACGTGGTCCATCTCTGACACTTCCCTTCCCTTCCTTGACCTCTCTGTCTCAATCTCTGGTGATAGACTGTCCACCAATATCCATTACAAACCCACCGACTCCCACAGCGCCCTCGACTACAGCTCCTCACACCCCGCTTCCTGTAAGGACTCCATCCCATTCTCTCAGTTCCTTCACCTCCGTTGCATCTGTTCCGATGATGCTACCTTCAAAAACAGTTCCTCTGACATGTCCTCCTTCTTCCTTAACCGAGGTTTTCCACCCACGGTCGTTGACAGGGCCCTCAACCGTGTCCGGCCCATCTCCCGCGCATCTGCCCTCACGCCTTCTCCTCCCTCCCACAAACATGATAGGGTCCCCCTTGTCCTCACTTATCACCCCACCAGCCTCCGCATTCAAAGGATCATCCTCCGCCATTTCCGCCAACTCCAGCATGATGCCACCACCAAACACATCTTCCCTTCACCCCCCCCATTGGCATTCCGTAGGGATCGCTCCCTCCGCGACACCCTGGTCCACTCCTCCATCACCCCCTACTCCTCAACCCCCTCCTATGGCACCACCCCATGCCCACACAAAAGATGCAACACCTGCCCCTTCACTTCCTCTCTCCTCACCCTCCAAGGGCCCAAACACTCCTTTCAAGTGAAGCAGCATTTCACTTGCATTTCCCCTAACTTAGTCTACTGCATTCGTTGCTCCCAATGTGGTCTCCTCTACATTGGAGAGACCAAATGTAAACTGGGCGACCGCTTTGCAGAACACCTGTGGTCTGTCCGCAAGAATGACCCAAACCTCCCTGTCGCTTGCCATTTTAACACTCCACCCTGCTCTCTTGCCCACATGTCTGTCCTTGGCTTGCTGCATTGTTCCAGTGAAGCCCAACGCAAACTGGAGGAACAACACCTCATCTTCCGACTAGGCACTTTACAGCCATCCGGACTGAATATTGAATTCAACAACTTTAGGTCTTGAGCTCCCTCCCCCATCCCCACTCCCTTTCTGTTTCCCCCTTCCTTTTTTTTTCCAATAAATTATATCGATTTTTCTTTTCCCACCTATTTCCATTATTTTTAAATATTTTTAAATCTTTTATGCTCTCCCCACCCCCACTAGAGCTATACCTTGAGTGCCCTACCATCCATTCTTAATTAGCACATTCGTTAAGATAATATCACCAACTTTAACACCTATGTGTTCTTTTGTTCTATTGTTGTTGACATCTTTTGATGATCTGCTTCTATCACTGCTTGTTTGTCCCTACAACCACACCCCCCCTCCACTTCTCTCTCTCTCTCTCCGCCCCCCCCACACACCATAAACCAGCTTATATTTCAACTCTTTCTTGGACTCGAACTCAAGTTCTGTCGAAGGGTCATGAGGACTCGAAATGTCAACTCTTTTCTTCTCCGCCAATGCTGCCAGACCTGCTGAGTTTTTCCAGGTAATTCTGTTTTTGTTTTACTATTTAATGGCCAGCTCTAATTCTAAGATTGTGTCCTCTTGTTCTGGATTCACCTACCAGGAGAAATAGTTTATTATCCATACTGAATCCTTTTTATCAATGAAAGACCTCAATTACATCATCCCCTTACCCTTTTAAACAAGGGAATACAAGCCAAGTTATACAATCTATCCTCAATTTAAGCCTTTAAGGCCTATGATCATTCTGGTGAATCAATGATGAGATGCAGTGCCCAGAACAAAACTCAGTACTCCAGATGGAATAGGTCTCACCAAGACTTTATATAACTAAAGCAGAACTTCCTTTCCATCGTATTTCTGTCCTCTTGAGATAAAGGCCAACATTCTATTAGTCTTTTTGATTACTTTCTGCAGCTTCCTTCAGCTTGATAATTTTGCACAATTGGTGGCTTTATTTAGTCTTTCAATTGAAAAAAATGTTTAAAATAAGTCAGTAAGAAAGGGAAAAAAATGTGCACTCATATAACACATCGTGACATTGCAAACATCTCAAAACACTTCACGTATAAATCAAAATGAAATGCAGTCATTGCTGTAAGGCAGATGGCACCTTTCTGTGCAGGCACAGGAGATGCAACACCTGTCCTTTCATCTCTTCCCTTCTCACAGGTCAAGGACCCCAACACTTTTTCCAAGTGAAACGGCGCTTTACGTGTCCTTCAATCAACTTTGTATACTGTATTCACTGCTCATAATGTGGTTTCCTCTGCAGTGGGGAGGTCAAACACAGACAGGGTGCGCTTTGCAGAACACCTTTATTCAGACCACAAGCATGATCCTGAGCTTCTTGTCATTTGTCATTTCAATTCTGCACCTTGCTCTCACTCTGACTTTTCTGTCCTTGACCTGTTACACTGCTTCGCTGAAACTCAGTTCAAGCTCAAAGAATAGCACCTCATCTTTCAACTCAGAACTCGACAGTCTTCTGGATTTAACACTGAGTTCAACATTTTAGATCACAGCCTCTGCTTCCATCATAAGTTTTTATTTCCTGGTTCCGTTTTTTTCTTGTTTCTTTCTTTATACCTTCACTGCATGCACTGCAGCGAATCACCAAGGATCCTTAGACAGCATCTTCCAAACGCACGACCACTAGCACCTAGAAGGACAAGGGCAGCAGGTGCATGGGAACACCACCACCTGGAAATTCCACTCCAAGCCACTAATCATCCTGACTTGGAAATATATTGCTGTTCTTTCACTGTTGCTGGGTCAAAATTCTGGACCTCCCTTCCTAACAGCACTGTGGGTATACCTACAGCACAAGGACTGCAGTGGTTCAAGAAGGCAGCTCACCGCCACCTTCTCAAGGGCAACTAGGGATGGGCAATAAAAATGCTGGCCTTACCAGTGACATGGGGAGGCAATGGCATGGTGTTATTGTTGCTGGACTGGTATTCCAGAGACCCAGGGTAATGCTCCAGGGACCCGGGTTCGAATCTCACCATGGCAGATGGTAAATAAAATGCTGGAATTAAGAGTCTGATGGTGACCATGAAAGAAATGCTCTCTGAATGAGGGCAATTAGAGATGGGCAATAAATGCCCACATCCAATAAATAAAAACAAAACCCCCACATCCTACAAAAGAATGTTAAAAATGGCATTCAGATGGCTGCTGGGCGAGAGTGACTGCCCTTGACATAAGACATAGGAGCAGAAGTAGGCCATTTGGCCCATCGAGTCTGCTCCTCAACTCTACTTTACTGCCTTTTCCCCATAACCCTTGATTCCTTTATTGATTAAAAATCTGTCTATCTCAGCTTTGAATATACTTAATGACCCAGCTTCTACAGCACTCTGTGATTCCACAGATTGACTACCCTCTGAGAAGAAATTCATCCTCATCTCTGCCTTAAATGGGCAACCCCTTACTCTGAGATTATGCCCTCTGGTCCGAGGCTCTCCCACAAGGGGAAACAACTTCTCAGCAACTATACTGTCAAGCTCACTAAGAATCTTACATGTTTTAATAAGGTCGCCTCTCAATCTTCAAGGGGGAAGGCAGCAGTTGACAGGGTGTGGCATCAAGGAGCCTAGCAAAGCTGGAGTCAATGGGAATCAGGGGGAAAATATTCGACTGTTTGGAGTCATACCTAGGACAAAGTAAGATGGTTGTGGCTGGAGGTCAGTCATCTCAGCTCATCACTGCAGGAGTTCCTCAGGATTGAGTCCTCAGTCCAACCATCTTCAGCTGCTTCACCTATGATCTTCCTTCTTTCATAAGATCGGAAGTGGGGATGTTCGCTGATGATTGCACAATGTTCAACACCATACGCACCTCCTCAGATATTGAAGCAGTCAATGTCCAAATGCAGCAAGACCTGGAAATATCCAGGCTTGAGCTGACAAGTGGCAAGTAACATTCACGCTACAGAAGTGTCAGGCAATGACCATCCCAAACAAGAGAGAATCCAACCATCACCCCTTGATGTTCAATGGCATTACCATCACCGAATCCCCCACTATCGACATCCTGGGGGTTACTATTGACCAGAAACTGAACTGGACTAGCCATATGAATACTGTGGCTACAAGAGCAGGTCAGAGGCTAGGAATCGTGTGATGAATAACTCACCTCCTGACTCCCCAAAGCCTGTCCACCATCCGCAAGGCACAGGTCAGGAGTGTAATGGAACACTCTCCACTTGCCTGGATGAGTGTAGCTCCTACAACACTGAAGAAGCCAAGGACAAAGCAGCCCACTTGATTGGCACCACATGTACAAACATTCACTCCCTCCACCACCAACACACAATAGCAGCTGTAGTGTACCATCTACAAGATGCACTGCAAGAATTCACCAAGGCTCCTTCGACAGCACCTTCCAAACCCATGACCGTTAATGTCCAGAAGGACAAAGGCAGCAGATAGATGGGAACACCACCACCTAAAAGTTCCTCTCCAAGCCATCCACCATCCTGACTTGGAAATATATCATCGTTCCTTCACTGTCAAAATTCTGGACCTCCCTTCCTAAAAGCTCGGTGGGTATACCTATACCACATGGACTGCAGCGGTTCAAGAAGGCAGCTCACCACAACCTTCTCAAGAGCAACTAAGGATGGGCAATAAATGCTGGCCCAGTCAGCGAAGCCCACATCCCGTGAATGAATTTTTAAAAATCCAGCCTTCTCACCTCATCAAGAGGCACCTTTTGTTTCCTTACTACATCCACTGCCACTCCCTTTGGCTTTTGCACCATGAAATTTTGTGTTATTTAATCTTTCTTGCACCCTGCCCTATCACAGGCCTTTCCCCTTGCTCAAAACATATTACATTTCTATCTTTCCTCACTTCTGAGGAAGGGTCATTGACCTGTAACAATGAGTGCAATTTTATAGCCCCATTGTGGCAAGGGCGGGGCATAAAATGTGGAGAGCCGTTAATAGGGCCATTAACTTTGGCGGGACCGGAAAATCCCATCGGTGGGGGTGGGCATAAAATTCCACCCATCATTTTCTGTTTCTCTCCAGATACTGCGTTACCTGTTGAGTGTTTCCAGCATTTTTTGCTTTCATTTCAGGTTTCAAGCGTCTATAGTATTTTGCTTTTGTCTAAGCGATTGAGGCAAATAACATAGGTGCTTTCACGGGGAAACTAGACAAGTATCAAAAAGAAAAGTAATAAAACAATACACTACAAGGCTGATGGGAGGCAGGTGGAATGGGAGGTGACTTGTGTAGAGTATAAACCCCAGCATAGGTTGATTGGTGTGAATGGCCTGTGTCTGTGTTGTACGTGCAATGAAAAAGGCAGGTCATAATTCCATTCATAAGGTGGTATGACAGAGTGCTAGCTAACCAATTCACGACCACACATCAGCTACGGAACCACATTGATTCTGACAGGAGATGTGAAATGATATTGGTGAGATTACCTAATAATTTTACCTGGCCTGCCCAATCCTTTCAATCTTCTCACCCTAGGTTCACCCTAATAACAAAGGCATGCATCCTAAGTAGACCATGCTTAGTTATGTTGGGCAATGTAATTGTTTTCCTGCTCATGATTTGTCATCAATAATGATAGCAAGCTGACAAAAAACCTTCGACCTGCATAACGTTCTTGCCTCAAATATTATCAGCACAAAAACAGCTTCAGCGGTTATTCATCTCGTTGCCATTGCATCTCACATTTACCTGCATTACAGTAGTGAATGCATTTCATATTGGTTGTCTTATGTTTTGGCAGATTTCTCAAATGAGTAGTTAAAATATAGAATCACAGAATTATACAGCACAGGAGGCCATTTGTCACACCAGGCCTGTGCTGGGTCTTTGGTAGAGATACTCAATTAATTCTACTTCCTGTTCTTTCCCCATATGCCTGTCATTATTTTCCTTCAATTGTTAATCCAATTCTCTTTTGAATATTCTAATGAATCTGAGCCACCATTTTTCAGGCCAGATCACAATAACTCAGTGGTAAAAAAAAGTTTCCTTATATAGCAACTTTTTTCTAATCACACTAAAGCTCTGTTTACCTACTCTTCTGCCACTGGAAACAGTTCCTCCTTATTTACTCTTCAAAACCAATCATGATTTTTAAACATCTCTATGAAATCTCCCCTTAACCTTGTCTGATCTAAGGAGAACAATCACAGCTTCTCCAGTTTCTCCACAGAAGTGAGGTCCCTTGTTCCTGGTACTATGCTAGCAAATCTCTTCTGCATTCTTTCCACGGTCTTGACATTATTTCTGAAATGTGGTACCCAGATTTGAACAGCAATACTCCGGACGAAGCATAACTGGAGTTCTATAATGGTTTAGCATAATTTCCTCTCTTTCATACGCTGTTCCTCTATTAATAGTCAAGGATCCCATGTGTTTTTTAACAGTCTTCTCAGCTTATTTGTGCACATTGTGTATATATAAAATAAAACTGACTCTTGTAGACAAAAATTAGTGGGGAAAATCAATTTATACTCTAAAGTCATCCACAAATTAATTACAGATGTGCAGGAGCAGTGACCCACATTGCTTTATGCCTTCTGTACAAAGAAGCAGTTCTGAGTAGAAGCATTGAATATGTTGGCTGTAATATGTCTGTCAGCTGTTGTTTTAGACAGAATGGGGTATCTAGGGAACCCCTGAAGTCAAAAGCTTACTTTAGAATTAGAAATGTAATATTTCGAGGACAATTCTTTGAAATGGAATGGTTTTGTTTCAACTTCTGCTTTCAACATCACCAAAGTCCAGAATCATTTCAAATATCTCAGCATCAAGTTCCCCTTGAAACATCAAAACAATAGACATTAGCTGCAGTGTGAGCTCAACAACTGAATTAACACAGACAGACATTCACAAAGCCAGTTATGGTTCAGCAACAGCGTGTAATAGTTCAGCTTTCTCACAAGGTTGGCTACAGTAACCACTGTGTGCTGGAACCCTAATGACATCACTTGCCCTAATTAAACAAATGCACTATTCTTTAAAAGCCAATGTAGGGAAGAAGGGCATTTATCACACACTCTTGTGACCATCTCATTCGACAGTCCTCACAGTGAAGACCTGCCTCCTTGATTGATTTTTTTTACTAAGCTTCTGATGGGTGCACACCCAAAACACTGTTTTGCCTGTCTGCTCCACAGATGATCTCTGACCTGCTGTGTGCTCCCAACATTGCTCATTTCGTATCAGATTTCCAGTACAGTGCCCGCTGTGTTTTACTTTTAACTTGAGAAATGTGTGGGTAAGTTTGGTTCTTGGCATTCACTGGTCATTAGGGTAAATATGTACTTTAACAGATGGGCTGACACAAAAAACTTAAACTTGGCACTGTAAACAGCACATTTGATCAATTAAGTCGTGATGTTACCACACAACATATACTTACAACCATATCGTGGGAGGAAGTTTACGGGGGTGCAGTGGCTCCTTAAAGCTCCTGTTATCGATATTATTTTGGTATATTAGTTTAGAAATCTAAAATACTATCTGGCGTGCTAATTACTCATGCTACAAAATAAGACTTACATCACTCTTTCTGAAGGTTCACGAATTAGTTGTGAAATATATATCCAGACACTTCCTCAACACCTATCAAGTTTAAAAGTTTTCCCTAAAGCAATGCAAGTTCATAAAACTTTCTGGAAGGCAAAAACGCGCAATAAGGCAGTCATTTTTAATCCAGTCGAATAGGAGCCAAATACCAGATGAAATCGATTTCATTACATGCCAATTTGAGCAAGGAAGTAACAAAGTTAGTTGAGTACATTTGTCGAAACTAATCATAGCTATTTTCCAAAAGACTTATACATACAAACTAATTCATAATACAGGTGCATTTTAAAAGATTCTGAGTTACGTTGAAAGTTTTGTGAAAATGCATGTGTGGCCCAGACCGATCTGTACTTTTCATACTTTCGTTGCACACTTCATTGAAAATCCAACCTACCTGAGTCAGGACAGTCCCGAAAACCCGTGTGTTGTGTGCCCGTCTCCCTCCACTTGCACGCTGTTCACTTCAAATCCTTTCGAAACAACACACAAGTTGTCTTATTTCTCCTTTTGGAAATATACTCGGTAATTAGTTGAGCCAGCATTCATTGAATGCAAATACAACGTTTAGCCTCCTAATTTTTAGTCTCAGAATCACACCGCCCACCAGCGGTAACCGCACGAAGTAGAGAGAATCAGGAAGTGGCAAACTTTTGGAGGACCATCCCTGGTCCTCCTGGTCACGACCATAAATGGCGCTGCCCTATAAGCACAAGCACCAATTCAATGCCTCGAACAGGATTGCAGCTTTGCTCTCAGGCAGTGTTGGTACATAGTGCTTTGTCACACGACAGGATGAGGTAAATCCAGGGTTCAGGACAACGGTAATAAAAACAAAAAAACTGCGGATGCTGGAAATCCAAAACAAAAACAGAATTACCTGGAAAAACTCAGCAGGTCTGGCAGCATCGGCGGAGAAGAAAAGAGTTGACGTTTCGAGTCATGAGGACTCGAAACGTCAACTCTTTTCTTCTCCGCCGATGCTGCCAGACCTGCTGAGTTTTTCCAGGTAATTCTGTTTTTGTTCAGGACAACGGTGATCGGTGACAGCAAAATTAATTGTGAGTCAATTTCATGCTGAACCTCAAAGCAGAACACGCAGAAAGAGGATTCAAAAATTGTTCTCAGTGCATCTGATAGCTTCAATGCACAGGTGTATAAATTGCATAGCTCTACTCCGTGTGATCAGAGTAGCTATCCCATATCCAGCGCATTCATTTTAAAATGTCATCAGTAAACTCTGTTGCCAACTCGAGTTTGTCGATGTATGGCCACTGCCCAGACCCCTGCTGTTTGCCGAGGTCAGCTGAGGTGGAGGCCTATACAAGTAACCCAGTTTTGGGTTTGACAGAATCTAGCTGAAATGTAAAACCCCCTAGAACTGAATGTTCTATTGATCCAGGCAGTCCAGATTTGTATGATTCGCAGCTACCTATATGAAACTAAAACAAAAACAGAATTACCTGGAAAAACTCAGCAGGTCTGGCAGCATCGGCGGAGAAGAAAAGAGTTGACGTTTCGAGTCCTCATGACCCTTCGACAGAACTCAAGTTCTGCCGATGCTGCCAGACCTGCTGAGTTTTTCCAGGTAATTCTGTTTTTGTTTTGGATTTCCAGCATCCGCAGTTTTTTTGTTTTTATCTATATGAAACTAATGATGGTTCGGGGAAGAAACTATTTTTTTAAAACTACTAACACAATGCTTTTAAAATATATATAATATTGTGCAATTACGAAACAAGTACGTTTTTATATCAATACATTGATATTGCCTTCATCAATGCTGTCAATTAGGATTCCAGTACTTGCCAAACTTGTGGCCATCAGGCACCATATCCTCACATAATACAAAATATCTACAAAGAATGCGGTGAATTTTGTAAAAACCTCCCAGAGATGAATTGGGATTGAGGGATAGGACTGACACTGAGCACCGCATTGTGGTACAGCTCTGTCAAAGGATATGTTTACAAACAGATTCAACTATAGCAGCAGCAGCTCATCGTTACGCAGCATCCTATTGTATTGGAGAAAGTCAAATGCTTCAACATGCTTTCACTTCTTTCAATGGAGGCCCCTTTACGACATACCTTGATGGAGTTAGAGTGCAGATTTTTAATGTTAAGGATTGTTTTTATTTTCTGCAGGGTTTTCTGCCAGCTGTTGATGCACCCACCGTTTGTATCAGGCTGAGTCTAAAACTGTACCCTCAGTCCAATGGGCTGCCACAGTGCCCTAATATTCATCTGATTAACTTCTATCATCTGATGAAAAGCATCAGTTCGCCACATGTAACGAGCAGATTGAGCAACACTAACGTTAATGTTTGTGTTCACTTGTTTCTGCGTAAAATCTGTTCAAGTATCCGTTGACGAGAATTGTGACTGTGGGAAATTGTAAATAAGTTGCTTGATTCTTTAATGGAGATGTTCCGATTAATATGCTGTTTGTATTATTTATGGAGAAGTTCTGAATTGTAATGGTGTTTGATTATACTATTTGCAGCAATGAGGGAGCTAAAGGGTTAAACAAACGTAAAAAGCATGTGCTTTTCACGGAAATCTGTTGTTTGCTGTTGACACCAAATACGGACTTGGAGGTCACATGACGGCAAAGGGCATGAAAATGCTGTCCGGGGTTAGATGGCCAGGCCACACGGAGACAATGGGTCAGGTAGCCAGGGGCTGGTGATTTGCAGAGCTGACCTGGGAAGGGTATACTAGAAAGGATCTCGAGGACCTCGGTACACAGAAAGAGGAACCAGAAAAGGGAAGCAATCGGAGAGAATCGAAGACAACATCAACTATGTCCGAGATAAAAACAAAAAAACTGCGGATGCTGGAAATCCAAAACAACAACAGAATTACCTGGAAATCAACTATGTCCGGGCAGCTTTGTGGAGACAGGATCGAAAACAGATTGTCGACCAAGGCCTGTTGTTAAGTACTTTTGTTCAATCATTTACTGAATAAATTCTGTTAACTTGGTGCACCAAAATGATGCTGCAATGCCCTTTTCTCTTGTCCCAAGAACTCAAGTAAGGCAGAAATCTTGTCTCTTATTGAGAAGATTGTGAGTTCAAGCCCCTATCAAGGATTTGGAATACATTATTGTTGTAGAGTTGATCTTCAGACAGCTTTTCTTAGTGGAAACATTTGACTTTATTTACTAGACAGCAATAGCAACTACATGTGTCCATCAAACTCCATAACTAAAGAAGTACTCCCCCTGTAGATGTTTCCCACGCTGCTAACACATTGGTTTACACAGATCGTGTGATCTTACAGCACAGGATTATTCTTAAAGCTACAGTTCAACATTTCCCAAAACTATAATTCCTACAATTATATAGGTTGATACTTTAGTGCAGCATTGAGGGAGTGCTGCCTTGTTGGAAATGGTGTCACAGATCAGAGTTAAACTGCGGTCTGCTAGAATTGGATATAAAGCATTTCATTGCACAATTGAAGGAAATTCAATGGAAGTGCACCCTTCAACATTTGGCTGACAATCAGCACCTCCAAATACTTGTGTTTTTTTAAAAAAATCTCACTGCCATTTGTGGGACTTGGCTGCTGCACTCTATTGTCCTAATGGCAACATAAATAACAAATACAAAAAGACAGCAAATGCAGAAAAAAATCAAAAGTGTAATGACATTGGCTAGCCATGTGAATTCATGTGGTCACCCCAGTTTGAACACCTATGACCAATATATAATATGCTGCAAAACAGCAGCAACCACACTTCAAAAGCAATCCATTGGCTGTAAATGTTCTTATATTTTATGTTATTACTAAATCTAAACATACACTATTGAATTAATTACTTCCAAACCCACAACCCCAACCACCTAGAAAGGCAAGGGCAGCAGTTGCATGGAAACACCATCACCTGCACGCTACCCTTCAAGCCACACACCACCCTGGCTTGGAACTATGTCACTATTCCTTCACTGTCGCTGGGTCAAAATCCTGGAACTCCATTCCTAACAGCACTGTGGGCGTATCTACACCACACAGCCCACAGCAGTTCAAAAAGGTGGCTCACTACCACCTTCTCAAGGGAATTAGTGATGGAGCAATAAATGCTGGCATAGCCAATGACGCCCACATCCAATGAAAGAATGACAAAAATAATTACAGGCAGAATGCAGACACAGGCAGTAAGTCACCAACTCAACTAATTAGTGGATCTGATGAGAGTCAAACTGAGCTTTTACACTAAATGCCTGTGTAATGATGACGCATTTAAAGTAAGGTTAAATACACGCCCACTGGATGAAAAATGTTTAGTCAGAAATGTGTTTTATATTGGTCATAGGTGTTCAAACTGGGGTGACCACACGGATTCACATGGCTAGCCAATGTCATTACACTTTTGATTTTTTTCTGTATTTGCAGTCTTTTTGTATTCATTATTTCTGCTACCATTATGACAATAAATGTCTTCTGTAATGATAACACCTGAATAGCGGGGATTGTTGGGGAGCTGTGAACAGGAAACCAAGTTTATGTTTGCAGGTAACCAAGCTGGTCAAGCGGCTTCAAACATTAGGGAGGAGGCTATTCAAAGACAAAGGGGTTTCAATAGGATGGAAAATGACCCATGGAAAATTGCAAGAAACTGCACTCTGTGGGGAGCCCACATTTACCACTTATCTGAAGCAGCTTGAGACCATTGCAATTTATCTAGGCTTCACTAACATGCTGTCAGTCAACTACTCCCACCCCTCCCCACCCCACCCACAATCCAGTTGGGAAGTGGGTGGAAATTAGCTGCTGCTCTGTGGAAAATCAAGCAGCTCTTGGCCAGCAACCAGTTACGGATAGGCAGGAGACCTGGAGGGGGCATCTCATGGTAGGGGGTGGAGTGTAAATCAGGGGCAGACGAGGTCGCATCCTTCTTACAGGAAAGTGAAAAGTTTAAACAAAAACAAAAATAGCTGGAAAAACTCAGCAGGTCTGACAGCATCTGCGGAGAGGAATACAGTTAACGTTTCGAGTCCGTATGACTCTTCTTCAGAACTAACCATCCTGTTAGTGTTTAAGTGAAAAGCTTACTTTGAATGGCCTCTGCTGCCTCTGTTCCACAATGACAGCATCCTGCTCAGGCCTGAAATATAAATTGCAGTCTCAATCCACTGATGTCCTCATGTGGAAAACTTCAAGGAAGAATTGGAGAGAGAGTTGAAGGAGTGGGCGAATGAGAGATTTTAGCTCTTCTGGTACAGCAGTAGTGTTGTACCTTCCATACCAATGTTTCTGATATCTCTTCCATTTCCTCCCCACCATAGTTAACAAAGTCCTCAGCGTGTCCATCCCATTTCCCACGTTTCTGCTGTTTTGGTGCGCAGATATATTTGTTATGATCCTTGGAGGAGGCCCCAGGACACGGGGGAGGGGAGGTTCAGTTAGGGGCCAATAATGCTTTGTTTGAAGTATATAAAGTGCGGAATCATCTGATCTCATTGACATCGGGCATCATGGCTGGCTGGGTGGCGGGGGGGGGAACAATATGGTGAGAAGGCCAAAAGTCGGTTTCATGCCGCTGTGAAACCAAGTTGCAATCATCTGCTCCGCGGATTTCCCGCAGCCGCCTGTCGGAAACCTAATTTCAGTACTTTAGCATCTCATTATAAGTTCTGCTCACTGGAATCATCCCACCACATCAAATTTACTCCCCACATCAGTGTGACTTTAGAACGACGTGCTTCAAGTGCACAGCGCTCGTGAGCCTCTCCCATAAGACTTCAAGGAAGAGGCACCATGCATTCAGGGGAGGGTACAGGACAGTTGCTTTTTCCCAGCAGGCTTTCAGTGCAGTAGCAGGGCAAGGGCTCCAGTGCGGCTGCAATTCCATTGATGTGCATGGAGTCGGACCTCTGAACCTTTTGTGCCCCTTCAAGCAATGCAAAAGCATGAAAGTGCCACCAAATGCTCCAGGGCTTTTCACCTCTCGGCACAGACTGCAAATTAATGTGTGTTTTGTGACCAGGAGAGCAATTGGACAACTGTACAAGTTATAGAAGTACAAGTTATAGAATCCCCTTGTGAAAGGTGACCATGGCACAGTCACTAGTGGAGACACTTAGAGCCCCTTGCAATGTCTTTATTAAGGTTTGGACCAGTATCCATCATGGTTCAAGCCAACAGTGCAGCCTTGCAGTGTGCGTTAGGAGAATGCCTGCGCCTGAGCTGAGAGCACAGCCTGGCAGTCCAGTGGGCAAAGCTGCCAACAATCAGTCATGGAGTGGAGCGGAGGTGGGTAGGGTTTCAGACAGCCAATGAGCGCACTACACAGTGGCCATCCAAGTGATGGCCAACACTCTCCTGTATGCATGAAGGGGCCTTCAAACCTAAACAAGAGACATCCTTAGTGCCCCATGCTAACCCATATGTCTCACTCTTTGATCCTGCAGGAGGAGAACATCAGGATCATGGAGCCTGGTGATTTAGTGGTCTGCCTCATGGCTCACAGAGACCAGAGATAAAGGAGAAAAGTGCAGCCGAAGCACCTGGCTTAGGAGAGAGAAGAGCACTTCCTTCAAGGTGAAGAGGCGGCAGGGCCTGCTGCATATGCAGCTGAAGATTCATAGAGAGCCATTGCTCATAGGTGCCTCGCTAGACTGTCCACAACTCCTACATCCTTAGCAGGTCTCAGATCCCTGACATCTTTCCAGGTCCAGAGAAGCTGCAGGGTTGGCTCCTTGGGGACTAGGGCTACTCACAGGAGAAGTGGCTGATAACATCCGTGTGGTGGGCCTTGGTGGAGCCAACAATAGGCATTTTGAAAATGAGGTTCCAGTGCCTCGACAGGTCCGGTGGAGCACTGCAATACAGTCCCCAGAGGGTGTCGGGCATCATCGTTGCTTGCTGCACTCTCGACAACTTGGCACTGCAACGGGGGGAGGACCTGGCTGAGGAGGCGATGGAGATACTCCATGTATTCTGCAATGAAGAGGACGTCAAAGAAGATGACAATGATGAGTTCCTCGAAGGTCAGGATGCCAGCGATGAGGCCATCACACTGGCCAGACACACGCACAGGAGGTGCTTATAGCCGCAAGATTCCTAGAGGATGATGATGAAATGCAGGGAGGACAGTCCTGAAATCCTCACCTTGCATCTGTGAACGTTTGACTCCTGTGTGGCTGATGGCAGCGCACATACTATTAGCACTCAGGCTCATGTCATGGAGACACAGCAGAGGCCCTAATGGTCACTAGATTCCTGGGGGATGATGATGACCTGCAGTGAGGACATTCCATAGATCTTCACATTGCCTCTGTGAATGTCTGAATCCTGTCTGGCTGAGGGCAGTTCGCTTGTGCTCTGCGATCAGGGTCATATCATAGAGACGCAGCCAAGAAACTTTAAATGCACCTGTCCCTTTGTCAGCCTTCAGCACCTGACTCCTTCAGGAGCACAGTGTCACCGGTAACAGATGCTGATGAGATGGAGGCCAGCCCCACTTCAAAGGTACTGAGAGAACGACATTCTGGCAGCAATAACAAGCACCGTCGAGGTGCAGGCATCAGTGAGATCTCCAGGGAATGTGAGGCTGGATCATCATTTTGGTCTGAAGGCTGCACAAGGCACAGGGAAGAGGCCCTGGGCTGAGGCGCCTGCCTTTATCTGTGCAGAGACTGCTCATCAGAACAAGGAGCCTCAGGCAAGGAGACATTCTTGGGAGTTTATTGACAATAGTGAACAGTATATACAAGTGATTTACACCTGTGCCCAGACTGTGGAGCTTACATTGGGCTCCAGTGCAGCTTGTTCCTGCCTGAACTGTGTGCTATTGCTGTGTGCTGGCTGCTGCTGCTGCTACTGGGAGAGGTACAGCCTGCTGTTGCTATTGCTTTTTCCAGCATACTCCTCTGGACTTTTACATGCTGCTCCAGTTTTGCTGATTCCCAAGGGACACTGGAAACCTACTGCTGGTATTGTTGCCGGGCTGCAGGCGCCTGGAGGTTGCAAGGCTTGAGGCTTGAAGAATTGGAGGAGAGAGAGAGAGGAGGTGCTGCAAGACAAGGAGGCCGGGAGGCAAGGAATTGATTTTTCATGACATCTGCGGTGGGTGTCTGGACTTTTGTTTGGTGGGGGCTATGAAGACGGTGTTGCTTTGTAGCGGGAGGAAGAAGACTACTGAAGGGATTCAGGGAGAAGGGATGCGTGCGTGTGTCTGTTTAACATCTTGGTCCACCCGCCTGCCTGGCAAAGACATCACCCTCCCCCTACAGGAAGAACAGCTGGGTCCCCACCACCCCACCCCACTCCACTCCACCCAGCGACATCCACCCACCCTGCACCCATTACCCTTTCCCCTCTGTGCCTCCCTGTCCTTTTTCCCTCTCTCTCTCCTCCCCTTCTGTCTTTACGCACCAACAGGAGGGAGAGGGTAATCCTTCTTTCCCCCTTCTCTTCCTTTCTAAACGCTGTTGTTACCACTGACAGAGCTTGGGGTTGGTGTGGCTTATCCCCCAATGGCTGCCGCGGGTCACCAGTGGCGAGGCCCCCGGGGGCAGGTATGGAGGTGGCGCTATCACCAATGGCGGTGCTGCCAAGGAAACCTATACAGGAGTGACTGCTTCCTTGGCCACCGCAGCTCCCGTGGCCCCATCACCGTTCCACCTCCTGACCAGGGCAACGGGGGTAAAGAGCTACATTCACCCCGAGTTGACTATAGAAACGCGCGTAAAGGCTTTGGCCGGGGTTGTCAGCCTCTCGGCCATTGTTGCAGCCTCGTACATGTACAGGAAGGCGGTGTTCTTCCTGAGCTCCGAGCAGGCGGTGCACTTGGCCCTGGCCAAGGGGCTCACCGTAGGCGGGACCTACCTTGCGGTGGATCCTCTTGAGGCCACCGCGGAGAGGCTTGTCTTATCCATCGTCCCGCCCTTCGTTCCCGGTGGGGTCCTCCTCCCCGACTTTCACCAACTGGGGGAGGTCAGGCCCGGGATGGTGCTGATCCTGCTCAGCCTCAGGGAGCCCAGTCTCCACCACGTGTACTCCTTCCGGCTGCAGCCCTGGACCAGTAGCATTCTTTTCCTCTTGTGTTCTGGTCCGCCCGCAAGGCCCTCAAGGCCCCTGGGCTGTGTCTGCTGTCAGGAGTACACGAGGAGATCAACAAAGAAGCAGAAATCCAGGGTCGAGGAGTTGGATCAGGACGTGCTCGACCTGGAGGCACATCTCCATCAGCCTGAAGCGGACCCGGCCCTGTGGCTGGTGTATGAAGAGAAGAAGGGCGCGCTGCGGGACCTGCAACTCCTTGGGTCCCACTGCGCTTAGGTGAGGTCGCGGATCCAGTTCCTCCAGGACATGGACCGTGGCTCCCCCTTTACCTACTCACTGGAAAAAAAGGCACAGGGTCCGTCAGCAGCTCCTTACGCTGCCGGCTGACGACGGATCCCTTGTCTCGGACCCGGAGGGCATCAGGGCCATCGCCCGACACTATTACACCGCCCTGTTCTCTTCGGATCCGTCCAGCGAGGATGCTCGCAGAGTTTTGTGGAAGGACCTGCCGCAGGTCGGCCCGGAGGGCGCCGGAAAGCTTGACTCCCCTATAAGTCTGGGGGAGCTGACCGGCGCCCTCAACAGCCTCTCCAGGGGCAAAACCCCGGGACTGGACAGGCTGACCGTGGAGTTCTTCAGGGTGTTCTGGAACATCCTGGGGGAGAGTATCATGACCAGGGAGATGCCCCTCTCGTGGTGCAGGGCCGTCATTGCCCTGCTGCCTCTTGGCCTCCTTAAAAACTGGTGCCCAGTGTCCCTCCTCAGCAGGGATTACAAGATCTTTGCCAGGGCAATGTCATCTCGCCTTGGCACCGTGCTGGACCACATGATCCACCCTGACCAGTCCTGCACAGTCTCAGGCTGGGCCATCTGCAATAATATTCATCTGGTTCGGGATGTCATCCACTTTTCCCAGAGGACTGGTCTGTCGAGCGCCTTCCTGTCTCTTGATCAGGTGAGGGCATTTGACAGGGTGGATCACGATTATTTATTCCGGACGCTGCGAGCATTTGCATTCGGGGCGCATTTTGTTGCCCGGATCTGACTTATGTACACTGCCGCAGAGTGTCTAGTGAAGGTTAACTGGTCCCTGACAGCGCCCCTTCGCTTTGAGAGAGGGGTAGGTCAGGGCTGCCCCCTGTCTGGCCAATTGTATTCCATCTGCATGGAGCCTTTCCTGTACCTCTTGCGAAGATTGGTTCTGTGCGGGCCCATCGGGGTTGTCCTCTCGGCTTATGCCGTGACGTGCTTCTCATGTTCATCGACCCGGCTGACCTGCAGAGGATGCGTGAGTGCCAGGAGGTCTACTCTGCCGTGCCCTCTGCCAAGATCAACTGGGGCAGGTGCTTTGGACTCCTGGTCGGTCAGTGGCAGATGGATCCCCTACCCGAGGAGCTCAGGCCTTTCACCTGGAGCAGGACCAGCCTCCTGTACCTGGGGGTCCATCTCTGCCCTGCTGAGGAATCCTGGCCGGCAAACTGGCAGGAACTGGAGCCGAAAGTCAACGCTCGCCTGCGGCGCTGGACAGGACTGCTTCGAGTGCTGTCTTACCGGGGTCAAGTGCTGGTCATAAACCAGCTGATCGCCGCCATGTTGTGGTACCGGCTGGTCATTTTGACCCCTCCCTTGGACTTTGTCACAAAAATTCGGAGAATGCTCGTCGACTTCTTCTGGGACAAAAGATTGCACTGGGTCACTGCTGAGGTTCTGAGTCTCCCGCTTAGGGAGGGCGGTCAGGCGCTGGTGTGCGTACACACCCAGGTGGCGACCTTTCAGCTTTACGCCCTGCAGCAATACCTTCAAGTTGAGCCCCCTCCGAGATGATGTGCCCTGGTGACGTATTTCTTCCGCCAGGTGCACAGCCTGAATTATGATGTGCAGCTCCTGTTTATAGACCTGAGGGGCCTTCGTGGCTCCTTGCAGGCATTGCCCGTCTTTTACCAGGACCTGATCAAAGTCTGGAATATGGTTGCCTCGCGACGCAGCTCTCCCCCGTCAGGAGTAGCAGCTATCATCAGAGAGCCACTGCTCAGGAATCCGCCCCTCCGTCCTTTTCAGTGGCTGGCGGAGAGGAGGGCTGTGGCCGCAGGGGTGACCAGGATCGGGGACGTGCTGGTTGGCGGAGGAGCGAGCTGGATGCTTCCCCAGTAGTTGGCACATCGCACGTCAGTGGACATCCGGCTCGTGATCCAAGACCTTAGGACGGTCGTGCTTGGCCCTGATGTCATACTGGGACTTGAGGTGGCACAGATACGCGGTGGTCTTCTGTCCGAGTGTAACCCTGTTCGGACAGAATTCCACGTTGGCCCCAAGCCCCGAACCCTCACTCGGGAGCTGATGCTCAGCAACCTGTGTCGCCTCATGGAAATGCCATTTGTGCCCTTTAGCACGGCGCAGTGGGGTTTCCTGTACGGGCTGCTGCTACACACCCTTCACTTCCTTGCTCTCGCCTGCCGCCTGGGCATGCCCTGGCGTGCCTTGTACCCGTCCGGCGGCGGAGGTCCCCAGTGGGGGGCTCTCTAAGGAGGTGTCCTTCCACTTTCCATCAGGGTCCTGGGGTGGAGGGTGTTGCATGCAGTAGTCCCATACAACTGTAGGTTCTGTTGGTTCACAGACTCCCAAGATTCCTGTGTCTTTTGCGGCTTTGTGCAGTCCGTGGACCATGTGTATATATAGGATTTTGTAGGCTGCACTCCCCGTTCAGTTACTTAAAAAATCTTTTACTCTTGTTTTCTTTGCACTTCAGTCCCATGCTCCTGACCTACGGGCACCCGGTGCGGAGATTGGGGGGGGTTGCGGGAGGGAGGAGGACCCCCTTGTGAACCTGTTCCTGGGCCTGGCCAAGTTGGACATTAACAGGTCCAGGCAGCGGGCGATCAAGGGGGTCGTCCGAACTGACTGTCTGCCCTCTTCCACGGCTTCATTCAATGCTGGGTATCCCTGGAGAGGGAGCACACGTGTCTACCTGCACTGTCAAGGCCGTCCATACTCAGTGGGCAGCGCAAGAACTGGGGTATTTTATTGATCACATTTAATCACATTTTGGCTTAATGTTTGCAAAATTCCTTAAAATTTTGTCTATGTATTTGCAGTTTCCCTTTAAGGGGCTGCCTTTTACTTTGTCCCTAATTTTGTTAATTTAGTTTACTTGGTTGACTCAAAAGAGTTACTGGCACTTTAATACCGTATTGGAAAGTGGCATCATCGGAACAGATGCGACGGAGGCGAAGGAACTGAGAGAATGGTATGGAGTCCTTACAGGAAGCAGGGTGTGAGGAGTTGTAGTCGAGGTAGTTGTGGGAGTTGGTGGGCTTGTAATGAAGTGGACAGTCTACGGGCACATAGACACACACACATACACAAGCACCATCAATTAATGCTAGATATCGAAATTAACAGTCTATCAGTCTATCACTTTCCAAAACGGTGCTTCTGACATGTCTTCCTTCTTCCTTCACTGAGGTTTTCCCTCCAGTTGTGGTTTGCAGGGCCCTCAGCCATGTCCAACTTACCTCCTGTGCCTCTGTCCTCACACCCTTCCCTGCCTCCCAGGACCATGATAGGGTCCCCCCACCCCCCCTGTCCTCACTCCATCAGCCTCCACATTCAAAGGATCATCTTCCTCCATTTCCACCAACTCCAGCATGATGCCACCACCAAACACATCTTCCCTTCACCACCACCCCACCCCCTGTCGGTATTCCTTGGGGACCGTTCCCTCCGGGACACGCTGGTCCACTCCTCCATCACCTCCAGCACCCCATCCCCCTCCCACAGCACCTTCCCATGCTATCACAGAAGATGCAACACCTGTCCCTTTACCTCCTCCATCCTCACCGTCCAAGGGCCCAAACACTCCTTTCAGGTGAAGCAGCACTTCACTTGCACCTCCTTCAATTTGGTCTACTACATCTGCTGCTCCCAATGCTGTCTCCTTTACATCAGGGAGACCAAACGCAGACTGGGTGAACACCCCTGGCCTGTCCTCAAGCATGACCCAGACCTTCCTGTCACTTGCTATTTCAACTTACCACCCTGCCCGCATGCCCACATGTTTGCCCTTGGCCTGCTGCAATGTTCCAGTGAAGCCCAATGTGAACTGGAGGGATAGCGCCCCATTTTCTGACTTGGCACTTTGTAGCCTTCCTGACTTAACATTGAGTTCAACAACTTCAGACCATGAGCTCTCTCTTCCATTCTCATCCCCTTTCTCTAATCCCCTTTTTTCTACATTCATTTTTACTTTTTATCCACTTATTTTTATTTTTATTCATTTGTCCATGGTTTTTTCCCCCTTTTTATCCCTCCTTCTATCCCATTTTCAATCTTTTTTTCCCCACCACCGCCCCCTCCCCACCATCCCCCCAACAAGGCCATCTGTTACCTGTTCCATGTTGTTCTTTCACACAATGCTACCCATGTTCTGCTATTAATACAGTCTGCTTCCTTACCTTTATGTCGCTATCAGCATCTTCTTTAGCACTACCCACTACCATTTGCCCTTTTGTTCACAACATCTTTGTCAATCCCTCCCTTGTCCCAACCTATCCCTGTCCTTCTATCCAGCTCCACCTGCCCCTCCCCCTTTAAACAGTATAAATTTCATCACATTTCCACTTCTCTTCAGCTCTGAAGAAGGGCCATACGAACTCAAAACTTTAACTCTATTTCTCTCTCCACAGATGCTGCCAGACCTGCTGAGTTTTTCCAGCATTTTCAGTTTTTGTTTCAGTTTTCCAGCATCTGCAGTATTTTGCTTTTATCTTTGTGCTTCATCTCACATTGGTCTCTGCGTCTGCAGTATATTGTTTACCAACTCACTCACCAGTAGATAGGCGTGCAACCGTGTTCACTAAACAAAGCGACCCGATAGAAGGAACATAATATCTATCTTATACTGTAATATTCAGCGTAAGTATGAAGTACATGTAAATTAACAGGTGAACTGTTGTCGGACACACCACACAACATGATAAATGACAGGTGCGACCAAAACAGATTCCATGGATTTCTCAACAATCCTCCCAGACGTTTACCACATTGTGAGCCAAACGGTCTCACTGAAACTCCACCTTTCTCACAAGGGTTTTCAGTCTCCACATTTGAAGGTCTCGACATTGAATTATCTCAAAAATTTGCTCCCACCCGGATGGCTTCAACAACGATCCACATTGCAGGGTTTCAATCTTGCCTCCTGAGATTCTTTTCCCCTGGATCTCCAAGTACAAGCAAGCTTCACCTTCCAAGCACAATTTTAGATCTTCAGTCATGCCAAGCAGAACACCACTATTCTACAAGGGTACCTTTGCCCAACGGCCCATCACACAGAGTCACCAACCTTTGGCTTCTCCGGTCTTCAAGGCTCCTTTCATGCCCACTTTGCTTCAAGTCTGCTTCCTGCAGCTGTTTCTTGAATTCAGATCCTATTACTCTGCTCCTTTCTTTACCTTCACTTAAGGAGACCTATGTCCTTGTCTTCATCCCTTACCTGGGACTTCCTTTTGGGAACTCTCCCTGTCCCTCTCCCAAGTTTGGGACCTTCCCCCTGTTCTCTTCCCATGTCCTGCTCCCCGGGACACCTGCAAGATGCTGGTGCTCCAAATCAGGTCATCTGACCTGCCTTTTCATGCCGTTCCTCCCTCTTTTACTAAAAAAAGCTAAGCATTTGAGTTTCATCACATATTACAAATTGTTTAGAAAATGTAAGGTTACATTTAAAAACCACCTTGAACTGAATTTACAGACTGTTTCAAAATGGCTCCAAGCTACCAGACAGAATTGTGGATTTCAAACCAGATCTCCTCTTCCAAGAGGACAAAAGACAATCCTTAATTATGGTTCACTGTGGTCTCGTGCAAGAGCTAATGACATTTTGTTGATGCCTCATTGTAAGAACATAAGTTATGCCTTGGCCAGGACAAGTAGCTAAGAATCACAGGTAGGAGGAAGGCTGCATGGAGTGTTGATGTCTTATTTGGGAGATGACTTGAAATTTGTACAGGTCACAGGATAACAGCAGCCATCTTGCCTTACCTGCAAAATGCATTGAAAAGGGCAGGAAGCAGGCAGATCCAATGAGAACCATATGTTGAAGAAACTTCAACCAAAGGCGTCCACAAAACAGCCATGGCTTCTGCTGTAAGTAAGTAGGCAGTTTGAAAATGCCATGTCTGCAGAACCAGTAGAAAGGACCCTTCTCTCCTCCCTGTTATCTCTGATTCCACCTACTAAGCTTACCTGTTAAGACAACATCTGGTAATTCAACAGTGGAAGCCATCGCAGCTGCAGAGACAACTCTACAACCACAAGACCTTCACTCCAGACAATGCAACACTTCAACTTCAAACCATTTCAGCCCTGTCCTGACGATGGACTAATCTTGATTTAAGTTTATAATCATTATATCTTCATTTGTAACTAATCTTTGTGTGTGTATGTGTTAGTAACTTTATCTTTCCTTAGGTGACTTGCATAGTAATATAGTCAAAAAAACAAACCATAAGACCATAAGACATAGGAGCAAAAATTAGGCCATTCGGCCCATCGAGTCTGTTCTGCCATTCAATCATGGCTGATAAGTTTCTCAACCTCATTCTCCCACCTTCTCCCCGTAACCTTTGATCCCATTACCAATCAAGAACCTATCTATCTCGGTCTTAAATACACTTAATGACCTGGCCTCCACAGCCTTCTGTGGCAATGAATTCCATAGATTCACCACTCTCTGGCTAAAGAAGTTTCTCCTCATCTCTGTTATAAAAGGTCTTCCCTTTACTCTGAGGCTGTGCCCTCGGTCCTAGTCTCTCCCACTAATGGAAAAATCTTACCCACGTCCACTCTATCTAGGCCTTTCAGTATTGTGCAAGTTTCAATCAGATCCCCCCTCATCCTTCTAAACTCCATAGACTATAGACCCAGAGTCCTCAAACGTTCCTCATATGTTAAGCCTTTCATTCCTGGGATCATTCTCGTGAACCTCCTCTGGACCGTCTCCAGGGTCAGCACATCCTTCCTGAGATACGGGGCCCAAAATTGCTCACAATATTCTAAATGTGGTCTGACCAGAGCCTTATAAAGCCTCAGCATCACATCCCTGCTTTTATATTCTAGTCCTCTCGAAATAAATGCCAACATTGCATTTGCCTTCCTAGCTACTGACTCAACCTGCAAGTTAACCTTAAGAGAATCCTCGACCAGGACTCCCAAGTTCCTTTGCACTCCAGATTTCTGAATTTTCTCCCCATTTAGAAAATAGTCTATGCCTCTATTCTTCCTACCAAAGTGCACGACCTCACACTTTCCCACATTGTATTCCATCTGCCACTTCTTTGCCTATTCTCCTAACCTGTCCAAATCCTTCTGCAGCCTCCCTGCCCCCTCAATACTACCTGTCCCTCCATCTATCTTTGTATCATCTACAAACTTAGCCAGGATGCCCTCAGTTCCTTCATCTAGATCATTAATGTATAAAGTGAAAAGTTGTGGTCCCAACACTGACCCCTGCAGTACTCCACTAGTCACCAGCCACCATCCTGAGAAGGACCCCCTTATCCCCACTCTCTGCCTCCTGCCAGACAGCCAATCTTCTATCCATGCTAGTATCTTGCCTCTAACACCATGGGCTCTTATCTTACTGAGCAGTCTCCTGTGCAGCACCTTGTCAAAGGCCTTCTGGAAGTCCAAGTAGATAACATCCATTGGCTCTCCTTTGTCTAACCTACTCGTTACCTCCTCAAAGAATTCTAACAGATTTGTCAGGCATGACCTCCCCTTGATGTAACATGATGACTTTGCCCTATTTTACCATGCACTTCCAATATTCTGAAATCTCATCTTTAATAATGGAATCTAAAATCTTACCAACGACCGAGGTCAGGCTAATCGGCCTGTAATTTCCTGTATTTTGCCTCACTCCCTTCTTAAACAGGGAGGTTACATTAGCGATTTTTCAGTCCTCTGGGACCCTCCCTGACTCTAGTGATTCCTGAAAGATCACCACTAACGCCTCCACTATCTCTTCAGCTATCTCCTTCAGAACTCTGGGGTATAATCCATCTGGTCCAGGTGACTTATCCACCTTCAGACCTTTCAGTTTTCCTAGCACCTTCTCCTTGGTAATGGCCACCATACTCACCTCTGCCCCCTGAGTCTCTTGAACTTTGGAGATGTCACTCGTGTCTTCCACCGTGAAGACTGATGCAAAGTACCTATTCAGTTCCTCCGCCATTTCTTTGTTCCCCACTACTACTTCTCCAGCGTCATTTTCCAGCAGCCCAAAGTCCACTTTTGCCTCTCTCTTACCCATTATATATCTAAAAACTTTTGCAATCTTCTTTTATATTACTGGCTGGTTTACCCTCATATTTAATATTCTCCCTCCTTATTTCTTTTTTAGTTGTCCTCTGTTGGTTTTTGTAGGCTTCCCAATCCCACTGCTCTTCCCAATCCCATTGTATGCTTTCTCTTTAGATTTTATGCTGTCCCTGACATCCTTTGTCAGCCGTGGTTGCCTCGTCCTCCCTTTAGTATGCTTCTTCTTCCTAGGGATGAATTTTTGCTGTGTCTCCCAAATTAGTCCCAGAAACTCCTGCCATTGCTGTTCCACCGTCTTTCCTGCTAGGCTCATCTCCCAGTCAATTCTGGCCAGCTCCTCCCTCATTCCTCTGTAGTTGTCTTTATTCAACTGTAATACCGTTACAGCTGATTCCAGCTTTTTTCCTCTCAAATTGCAGGATAAATTCTATCATATTATGGTCACTTCCTCCTAAGGGTTCCTTCACCTTAAGCTCCCTCATCAAATTTGCCTCATTACACATCACTAAATCTAGAATTGCCTGTTCCCTAGTGGGTTCCACCACAAGCTGCTCCAAAAAGCCATCTCATAGACATTCCACAAATTCCTTTTCTTGGGATCCACTACCAACCTGATTTTCCCAGTCTACCTGCATATTGAAATCCCCCATGATCACTGTAACCTTGCCTTTCTTGCACACCTTTTCTATCTCCTGGTGTATCTTGTGCCCCACATCCTGACTACTGTTTGGAGGCCTGTATGTAACTCCCATTATGTTTTTTTTAACCTTTGTGGTTCCTCAACTCTACCCACACAGATTCTACATCATCTGACCCTACATTGTTTCTTGCTATCGTTTTAATTTCATTTCTTACTAAAAAAGCAACCCCACCCCCTCTGCCAACCTGCCTATCTTTTCGATAGGATGTATATCCTTGGATATTTAGCTCCCAGTCCTGATCCCCTTGCAGTCATGTCTCCGTGATGCCCACCACATCATACCTGCCAATTTCAATCTGCGCCACAAGCTCATTTACCTTATGCCGTATACTGCGTGCATTCAGATACAACACCTTCAGTCCTGTATTTCCCGTCCCCTTTCTCATTGTCGTCCCTTTATCTGATGTGCTTAAATTTAGATTCCTAGCCCTTTCCAAACACTCTGTCCTATTTTGTGTTCTGGAAACTTTAATAACCTGTCCTAGGCTCTCCATTCTTTTCAGTTTTTTCATAATTTTCCATGAAGTTGAATCCACTCCCCCACACGCTAACCTGCTGCTTTCTTTCCCATTAGTCATACTTTATGGAGTTTTACTCTTCCCTCCCCCCCACTCCCCACTTTCTAGTTTAAAGTCCTGTTGACCACCCTATTTACCTGTTCTTTTTTTAAGTAAAAATACTTTGCTGCTGGCTTATTTTTAAATTGAATTTCTCACTCCACAGGTTAGAAAATACACACACACATACAGATACATTGTTCACATGTGACTTTGGGGAAAGACTTTTCAAGTGCCAGTGACACTGTTCTCACCCCAATCCCACCCTCCCAGAACTAGGATTGTGTTTGGCTAGTCCTCACCTTCCACCTAACCAGCTCAATGTTCAATGAATCAGCCTCCAACATTTCTGCCACCTCCAGTGTTGTGCCATAACTACACCTCTTCCCTGCCCCTCCACTTTCAGCATTCTGAAGGAAGCATTCTCTCTGTGACACCTTGGTCCACTCATCAATCAGCCCCCTACATTCTTCCCTTCTGAGGGTACCTTCCTGTAAAAGCATAGATGATGCAACACCTGCCCTTTTACCTCCTCCCTTCTCACCATGCAGGTGAAATTGTGATTTACTTGTACTTCTTTGAATTTAGCACTGTGTGTGTGCTCAATGCAGACAGTGTGGTCCTCTCTACATTGGGTGCTACCAAACATAGATTCACTTTGCAGAACACCTCCACCCTGTTTGCTAGTATGACCCTGTCATTTTAATGCTCAGTCCCACTTCCACTCTGATCTCCCTCTCCTTTCCTGCCTACAGAGTACGCATATAGTTTAACATAAGCTCAAGAGCAGAACAGCAGCTTTTAATTAAACATTTTACAACTTTCCAGACTCAACACTGAGTTCAACTATTTCAGATCATAACCTTTCTCCCAATTTTTCTGGCAGCAGATGCTAGTAATGGCTCTGCTATTTGCCATTTCCAGCTTCTCGAGACCCAACTTTTGTTGTCCATTGTGTAATGGACAGTTTGTGGGGGGAGGTTAATTTAAACAGCACTAATTTCTCCTCTCACCACCCCTCCATGAACAGAAAAATGCTTTTGATTTGTTTTCCCAACCCCAGTTGTGGTGTGGTCCAAACTTCCATTAATAACCTCACAGCAAACTCGAGATAGGATGAACTCAAAGGGCTGGATTTTACCGTCAGCGAACGGGGCTAGGGCCACCTGTCGATGTGTAAAATGATGCGGGAGGATGTCGGGTGGAACTCCGGACGTCACCGCGCCCCACTTAAATTTTCAGGAAGGCAGGGGCACAGCAAAATCAGCTGCGCACCGGCCGACCTCTCAATGGCCAATTGAGGCCATTGACAGAATCAAAGTAATTAGTGGACCTGCCCATCCAATTTTAAGGTTGACAGGCAGGCCAGGAGCCCCGTCACGAACTAGAAAAAGCATGAAACCTCATCCACGGGTGGGATGAAGTTTCATGTAGGGTTTTTAAAATTTTAATAAAGTTTTTTTTGGAAATTATGAACATGTCCCAACTCATGTGACATTGTCACATGAAGGGACATGTTAGGGAAATGTTATTTTTCTATTTTGAGCGTTTTCACATCTAGAGCCGATCTCCCTGAGGCTGCACTTAGCCTCAGTGAGATGAGTGTGCTCTCTCGTGCGCTTGTGCGAATGAGCGCACTCTCGATTTTGGGAATTCCCCCCCCCCGCCCACCCCATCTGCACAGGGAGTGCTTAGCGCTTCCCTGCAAACATCACGCTGGGTGGGCCTTAATCAGCCCGCCCACTTAAAATGGCGCCGCACCGCCGATCGGGGGCGCTGATCAGAAGCGTGCCCATACGTACCCGCCCATCACCTTCCCCCCCAACAGGGGGAAAATTTATCCCAAAGGATTAGTTTATTTGCACACACTAAAAAAGCAAAAGGAGGGTTCACAATGTCCTACCCTTTGCATTCATACAGTAAAATAGGGATAGAGGAAAGAAGGTTTTATAGTGCAGAGACCACGGAGAAAATAAATATTGGTTCACGTGGTCCAGAGTCCAGAATCAAAGTCCAATGGGGTATTTCTTCATGAAGGTTTGGGGGCTCAAAACCAATGCTGTATAATTCATTTTTCCAGTGGTGTTGACTTTTCATGATAAGGAAGAATTAGCCTTGTAGGTGTGGTAGAGTTTCCATCAGGAGTAGTGTAGTTGGGGCCAGGTGTCCAACCTGGGCCAGAACTCCTTGTCTGTGAGGCTGCTAGTCAGATGATAAAAAAGCAGACTGAGACTTTGCAGTTCAGCTAGGCAATATTACCAGTCCCACAAGCCATAGGCCCATGTCACATGACTCCCACTGCTCCACACTTTATTTGACAAAGGATATGTAACCCTCATCTGGGTCCCTGAGATTGTTAAATGTTGCAACCATTAAGAATTAACAGGAAGGCTGTGGGACCCTTTGTCTTGGCAGACGAGCAGACTCCTGTTGGCCAGCCTCAGTTTGAAACACAGATGGCCTTTGTATAGCTCCCTTTGAATTTAGTCTGTGCTGTCCACAGGGGGTTGTTAGCGGCTCTTTAGGGCTAATGATAAGCGATTTTCCCCAATGCTGCCAGGTAGCTTCCTTTGTTCAGAGTCATAGACAGACATAGATTCAGCCATTTTAGGTCTTTGTTCAGTTTGATTTTTTTAGAGATTAACAACGAATATATCTTTAGATATTTTATAAGAAAAATATACAGGTAAGGTCATAATCCCTCATAACTACCACCCAGTTTTGCTTTACACTCTCGTCCTTTTGCCATTTTCTCTCTCTTGCCTTGCACCCTATCACAGGCCTTCCCCTTTGCTCTTTACCACTTCCCCTTTCCCTGCCTCTGGCTTGTTTAAAACCTGTTGCATCTCTAATTTTTGTCAGTTTTGGCAAGAGGTCATTGACCTGAAATGTTAACTCTAATGTTCTCTCCACAGACATGCTGAGTATTTCCAGTATTTTCAGTTTTTATGATCACTCTTGGAACCTGCCCTTTCCAGCCCTGTTCCTGCCAACATTCACTGCCTCCGGTTACACATGTGATTTTTAAAGTGGTCTATTGGAAATCATAAATTCTGATTATACCTTAAAGCAGAGTTAAGATTTATAAAAACAGTATAATCACACCATACTCCTTGAACCCTTCTCCTCTATTGTCCTGCTGAGTAGGACTGCCCTCTCCTGGCCCCACACTTACCTCTCCAGTTGTTGCCAGAATATCTCCAGCAATGATTTATCTTCTGTCCCCCACATCACTTTTTAATGAGTCCTCTAAGAATTTATCCTTGAATCTCCCATCCTTTCTCTCATCTATATGCAATTCTTCAGCAATATCATCCGAAGACGTGACATCAGATTCTACATGAAAGCTGATGCTACTCAGCTCTACCTCACCACCTTATCCCTCACCCTCCCACTGCCTTATTGTCAAACTGTTTGCCTGACTTCCAGTCCTAGATGAGCCACAATTTCCACCAGTTAAACGTTGGGAAGACTATTGTCTCCTGCCCCTGACCCTCATTCTGTTCCCTTACCATCAGTTGCACCCCTATCCCTGAACCAGACTAGTTAGCAATCTGGGTACCTATTTGAGCTTCTGAGCCCATATCCTCTCCACATTAAGACCTCTTATTTCCACCTCTGCTGTATTTCTCTTTTCTGCCCTAGGCTCAGCTTATCTGCTCTTAAAACCCTCATATCGGTTTTTGTTACCTCCAGAGTTAGCTATTCAAATACACTCCTTGCTAGCCTCCTATTTTCAACCTTACATAAACTTGAGTCCATCCAAAACGTTAGCATCTGTATTCTAATCCTCACAAGTCCTGTTCACTTATCACTCACTGAGCTATATTGCCTTGAGGTCCAGAAATGCCTCAACTTCAAAAAAAGGACTTGCATTTATATGCCTTTCATGAACACCAAACATCCCAAAGCCTTTTACAGCCAATGAAGTAATTTTGATGTGTAGTCACAGCTGTAATATAGGAAAGGCAGCAGCCAATTTGCTAACAGCAAGTTCCCACAATCAGCAGTATGATAATGAGCAGATAATTTGTTCTAATGATGTTGATTGAGAGATAAATATTGGCCTGAAGAGCAGGGATAATACCCCTGCTATTCTTCGAAATAATTCCGTAGGATCTTTTGTGATCACCTGAGAAGGCAGGGAGTGTCTTGAGTTTAATATCTCATCCAAAAGACGACACCTCCAACACTGCAGCATTCCCCCAGTACTGCACTGAAGTGTCAGCCTAGATTTTTGTGTTAAATGACCCCGAACAGGACTTAAAACCGCAACCTTGTAGCTCAATATAAGAACCCCTCAGCGATTGTTCCTCCTTTATATATGCATCTAAACTGCTGGTTCTGAAACTTGTTTCAGTAAAACTATTTTCACATTATATACAAGACACATGACTCCTGAGTATATTTTACTGGAGATTTATCACATTTTAAGCCATTTCACATTTTACATTGATAAGGCCTTGGAAGATTGTAATGTGTACACAGTGGTTTCAATTAATTTTGAGTAATTGTGCAAATGATTGTGTGGTTCTACCATGTTTTTTCAGTTTCTGATAACGATTATGACAGTTAAGAGATTTTGACAAGTATTTTCAAGATAGATCATTTTGACAAGCAATGTACATAAACAATGTAAGAGAGGTTTCACAGATTGATTTGCCTTCCTTACAATGGAATACAGAAAGCCAATTCAATCAGGTATATCCATTTGTGTTGCTGGAGTCTTACAGGAGCCATTGGAGCAGCCTTCACATTTTAGCACAACAAAGGCGCAAATACACTTTTATTACTCACTGTTAATGATATTGCTAAATTGTGTACATGAGACACTCAAAACCAAGCATTATCTTAAGGAGAGCAAAGTCTTGCAAATGTACTACCTTATTCTATTCTACATTAACAAAAAGATACATTATGGAAAATATTTGTTGATTTTTTTTTCAGAAAATCAGATGTTTGTCTCCTTGGAGAAGTGCAAGCGTGGTCATCATCCTCCCTCTGAAGGTGGGCACCAACTCCCTGCGAAGGTGGGTATCCTCCCCCCAGCAAAGGAGGGCGTCGTCCTCCCTGAAAGGTGGGGGCACCATCCTCCCTGTAAAGGTGAGCAACATTCTCTCTGTGAAAGCAGGTATCCTCCTGTCTATGAAGGTGGGCACCATCCTCCCTGTTAATGTGGGTCCCTTCCTCCCTGTGAAGGTGGTCACCATCCTTCCTGTGAAGGTGGGTATCCTCCTCTCTGCAAAGGTAGGTATTCCTCTCCCTATAAATGTGAGTATCCTCCTCCCTTTGAAGGTTAAGTATCCTCCTCCATATGAAAGTAGGCATTCTCCTCTCTGCGAAGATGGGCATCATCTGTTTATCAGATCCACGCTGTTGGTGAAGTTAAAACTAAGACACAGCTGCTTTCTTTGCTGGAGAGAGTTTATTGACTTGGTTCATAGTCAACAATATTTCAACTCCCCCTGTGTCCCAGGTCTCTCAATTTATAGATGTACAAATACCCATCACCTGTTTAACAATGTAATTGCCATTAAATCTTAACAACGCAATTGGCAAGACATTGATGTCATTTTCCCTGCAAAGGTTGTTACGACCAGTCCCCAGGCAAAGTACACCAAATTCTTATGATCCTGGGTGTGGAGGGCTCCCCTTCTTTATTCAACCCTCTCGGTTGGTTGCAACAAGGTTAACTTAAAAAGGATCCCTTCCATCATGGATACCTTTTCCCAGTCCAAATGTATTTATATTTTAAAAGAAGCCAATTTAATCAGGCTTTCTTGAGTTAAAGAAAGAGTGAGTTTATTAGTAACTAAAGCATGAGAAAAAATAATAAAAATGCAACACACATAGACACAGATTAGAAATAAGAAACTGAGTTCAAAAATGATAGTTGGAAAGATATACAAATCAATCCTTTGGGTTATCCATGAGGAGTAGAGGCTGAAATGTTGGGGCCCTTAAGTTGGGGTGACTCCGGTAGCGCTGACTTTGGCAGTTGGTTGGAGATTCTTCTTTCTGCAGGTTAGCTGAAAGAAGTGGTCTTGTTTCCTTTTCAACTGTGGCTTTAGTGACTTGTGACTTGCTTCCAGCAATCAGAGAGAAAAGACATTTTTACCTGCAAGGGCAGGGATACCCAGTTCACAGCATACACACACCAGAACAGAGCACCACACTACACACAGAACTAGGATTGCAGTTGGTCTTTTTAAACCCCTTCACTTATGCATTCCTGGAAGGGAAAAAAACAAACTTGCTTTTTGCTCAGGTCTTGTTTTCTTTTCAACTCAGTTCACGTTCAGTCTGGGATATAACTCAACAGGAGGTGGTTTCGACTAAGATGGTAATCATTTTCCATTATCCCTGCAACCACAGGAGATTACAGTTCAGCTTGCATTGTACATTTTCCTTTGAAGTGTCTCTGTCTGAAGTAGGCCTTGTCATACCATTTTAGGTGCTACATTCCCTTCTTTAGACTGGTTGGTCAAGTAATCCACACAGGAATTTTCCAGCAAGTGGTTAGTTTATAGTCTCAGCCAGCTTTTGTTAGTGGGTTCTTTTTTTAAAAAAAAAACACATCTTACTTAAAAGCTCAATACGTCCATAAGTAATTCAGGGATAGGATCCGTGATCATGACAAGGTGGGTATCCTCCTCCCTTCATGGTGAGCACCATCCTCCGTGCGAAGTTGGGCACTATCCTCCCTGTGAAGTTGGGCACCATCCTCCCTGCGAAGTTGGGTAGCATCCTTCCTGTGAAGTTGGGCACCATCCTCCCTGCGAAGTTGGGTAGCATCCTTCCTGCGAAGGTGGGTATCCTCCTCTTTGCTAAGCTGCCATATGATGTCATTGATAGGAGGCATCCTGGATTAGCTCCATTGGAAGCAATGGGAAGTGATTTCAGATCAGATTGAAAGCTGTCCCAGAGCAGCCATTTATTTTTTAATTCATTCTCGGAATGAGGGTGTCATCAACAAAGCTAGCATTTATTGCCCATTGCTAATTGCCCTTGAGAAATTTGTGATGAGTTGCCTTCTTCATGAGTTACTGGAATCCTTGTGGTGAAATTATTTCCACAATGTTGTTAAGGAGGGAGTTCCAGGATTTTGACCCAATGGCGATGAAAGAATAGTGATAAATTTCCCATTTGGAATGGTGTGTATCTTGGGGGTGAATTTTGAGATCTGGTGTTCCCATGTGCCTGCTACCATTGTACTTTTAGGTGAAGTGATGGCAAGATGCTGGAGATGCTGTCAAAGGAGTCTTGATGCATCTTATAGCTCGTACACACTTCTGCCAATAGTATGCCTATGGTGGTACAGTGAATGTGATGGATGGGGTGCCAATCAAACAGATTGTTTCATCCTGGATCATGTTGAGCTTCTTAAGTATTGTTGGAACCGCACTTATCTAGTCAAGTATTTCATCACACTTCTGATTTTTGCATTGTAGATGGTGGAAAGACTTTACGAGTAAGGAGGTGAGTAAATTGCTGCAGAATTTCCAGTTATTCTAATAGCCACAGTATTTATGTGGCTGGTCCAGTTAAATTTCTAGTCAATAGTGATCTATAGGATGTGGATGGTGGGGCACTCAACAATGGCAATGCCATTGCAGGTCAATGGGAGGTGGCTATGGTCCCTCTTGTTGGAGATGTTTATTGCCTAGTTCTTGTGTGATGCAAGCATTACTTACCACTTATCAGCCCAAGCCTGAACATTGTCCAGTTCTTGACACATGTGGGCGCAAACTGCTTCAGAATCTCTGGAGTCAGGAATGGTACTGTATGAACACTATGAAATCATCAGCAAACATCCATGATGATGGGGAGAAAGTCACTGATGCAACAACTGAAGATGGTGGGTCTAGAACAGTGGTGCCATATGAGGTGCATGTACCTTTAAAGAGATGTGTCTCAAACTACTGTCAATCACTATCACCTCGAGTGGATGTAATGTACTGATCCCAACTAATATTCAGTCCACAGTAGCAGATGGTAGGATTCAGCTATGTATACTTAGCCTCCTAGTTAACATTATTTTTATATAGTCTTATCCTCAAATAAAGAACCCACATTATTGTTTTACCAATCCTTCTCATATGATTGGTACATTTACGTTGAATAGAAGAAAGTAACAGGGCATTACCCCAAAACATTCCTGCAGTGATGTCCCGGGGCTCAGAAGATTGGCCCCCAACAACTACAGCCATCTTCCCTTGTGTTCAGTATGACACCAGCCATTGGAGAATTTCCCCTTGATTCCTATTGACTTCAATTTTACTAGCTATCGTGGTGCCAGACTCAAATACTGCCTTGTGTTGAGGGTATTTGTGAACGCTTCAGCCTTGTCTTTTGCATTCATGCTAGGCAACATTGAGATGGGGATTTTCGTGGACCTACTCCCATTTAATTGCTTAATTGCCTCCCCACTATTCGGGGTTGGTGAGAAGCTATCCTACTTCGTGGAAGACAGAGTACCGAGCTCTCCTTGAGAGTTCAAATCTTGCCCTTGTTTTTTTAAATCAATATATATTTTCCTTCACACTTTTTTCACCATAAAAATAGCTAGTACTTTGAAAACATTAATTCCCACTCGGTAGTCCTCCCCTTTTGTAAATTTTTCACAACCTTCTCATCAAATAATTCCACACAGAACTGCTAACAGAGATAAATAGTGGAAGTAATCAATGACTGACTATCGAGACACCATGATCTCAAAACTGAGATACTGACTGATTCCGGGGTTGCAGTATAACCACTGAAATTAAATAGCTGCTTTCTCATGACAGGCACGTTTCTCAGAGAAATAGCAGCACATTAGCCAGGCGGTCTAACAGAAAAGACCTAACAGAGAACTCATTTAGATTAAAATTTTCCAACTGGAAACCACTGGATTTGAACATGGTCACCTTTTGAATCCACACTACTCGGTATTAACAATTCAGAATTTATTTTTAAATATCTTGGGCTTGTTGCCTGAGTCATTTTAAATGTTCGAGCAGCTTTGACAGACTGACTGTATTAGATTTCTTTTCTTGTTTGGATACAGGGAGAATTTCATATTATAAATTGGCAGGAGGGATAAACATGTCAAACACAAGATAAACTAGGTATGAACGCATGCTTTCAGGGCAGTCCTGCATGGTGCTGCTGTGGTCCCTTTCCATTTAGATAAGTAGTGTTATAAACGATGTCAGTGATTTATTCAGTCATTTCAATTCAAATAAAATGTACACAATATAAATTGTTGCCCACGTGACTATTGAGTCAAATAATAACTGGAAGAAATGTGCCAACTAAACATTTCAAAGTACAATAAAGCAAATGAAAAAACTGCATTTCAGTTTTTATTCTGTATTGTTTTACAAACATTGTGTTTATAATTATATTATTTCTCAGTTTATTTATTTCATTTATATGATTGCAAGTTTTTTTATTATTATTTGCATGCCACATCTAATCCTTGACATTTTGGCAACAGATTTTTTTTGATGATTGACAGCAAAAACTAGCATGCCATGATTTGCTGTTAGTAAACCCTGTCCCCTATCTCCCTTATCCCGGTAAAAGCCCTGTCGGCCTCAGAGGTAACTGAGGACGTGAATTTGAGCGGCTTTGAATACACACTACTGGTGGAAGATCATTAGAGTAAAGCCTGTAAAAAAGAATGGGATCTGTATCCACCAGGTCCAACCTTTCTGTCAGATGAACGTAAACAATATACAAAGTGTTATTTATTTATTACATTAAAGTCTGTTAAAGCAGCCCTGTGCTTATTTATTGTTCCTAAGATAGGCTCTCCCACTTTGCCAATTACTATAACTCTCCTTTCTTAGGAATGCTACTCTGTTTTATGAACATACAAACTTACGAACAAGGAGCAGGAGGAGGCCATTTGGCCCCTCAAGCCTGCTCTGTCATTTAATAAGAACATGGCTGATCTGATAGTAACCTTAAATCTGCATCCCGCCTACCCCGATAACCAATCACCCGCTTGCTTACCGAGAATCTACCCATCTCTGCCTTAAAACTATTCAAAGACTCTGCTTCCAAAACCTTTACAGGAAGAGAGTTCCAAAGACTCACAACCCTCTAAGAGAAAATGCTTTGCCTCATCTCCATTTTAAATAAGCAACCCCTTATTTTTAAACAGTGACCCCTCATTCTAGATTCTCCCACAAGAGGAAACATCCTCTCCCTATCCACCCTGTCAAGACCCCTCAGGATCTCATATGCTTCAATCAAGTTGCCTCTCACTCTTCTAAACTCCAGCAGATACAAGTCCAGCCTGTCCAACCTTTCCTCATAAGACAACCCACCCATTTCTGGTATTAGTCTGGTAAACGTTCTCCGAACTGTTTCCAACGCATTTACATCCTTCCTTAAATAAGGTGACCAATACTGTACACAATACTCCAGATGTGGTTTCACTAGTGCTCTGTATAACTGAAGCACAACCTCCCTACTTTTGTATTCAATCCCCCTCACAATAAATTATAACATTATATTAGCTTTCTTAATTACTTGTTGTACCTGCATACTAGTCTTTTGCAATTCATGCACTAAGACACCCAGATCCCTCTGCATTTCAGAGATATGCAATCTCTCACCATTTGGATAATAGGCTTCTCTTTTATTCTTCCTGCCAAAATGGACAATTTCACATTTTCCCACAATATACTCTATTTGCCAGATCTTTGCCCACTCACTTAATCTGTCAAAACTTTTTGGAGCCTCATTTTGTCCTCTTCACAACTTACTTTCCTACCTATCTTTGTATCATCAGCAAATTTGGCAACCATCCCAGCCATCCTTTTATTCAGGTTATTTACATAAATTGTAAACAGTTGAAGTGCTGGCACTGATCCCTGTGGCACACCACTCATTTACATCTTGCCAACCTAAAAAACAACCATTTATGCCTACTCTCTGTTTCCTGCTTGCCAGCTAATCCATGCCAATATGTTATCCCCAAAACCATGAGCTTTTATTTTCTGCAATAATCTTTGATGTGGCACTTTATCAAATGCCTTCTGGAAATCTAAGTACAGTACATCCACCAGTTCCCCTTTATCCACAGCACATGTTACTTCCTCAAAGAATTCTAATAAATTGGTTAATGATGAGTTGCATTTCACAAAACGATGTTTACTCTGCCTGATTGCCTCGAGCTTATCCAAGTGCCCTGCTATAATGTCTTTAATAATAGCTTCTAACATTTTCCCTATGACAGCTGTTAAGCTCACTGATCTGTAGTTTCCTGCTCCCTCTTTCCCTCCCTTTTTGAATAATGGAGTTACATTTGCTATCTTCCAGCTTAATGGGACCTTCCTTGAATCTGGGGAGGTTCAGAAAATTAAAACCAACACATCATCTATCTCACAAGCCACTTTTTAAGACCCTAGGATGAAGTCCATCAGGACCCAGGCTCATGCCAGCCCGCAGCTCCAACAATTTACTCAGTACCACTTCCCTGGTGATTGTAATTTTCCTGAGTTCCTCCCTCCCTGCCATTTCCTGGTTTATAGCTACTTCTGGGATGTTACTTGTATCCTCTGTAGTGAAGACTGATGTAAAATACCTGTTCAATTCATCTGCCATTTACTTGTTTTCCATTATCAGTCCTCCAGATTCACTTTCTATAGGACCAACGCTTACTTTGTTAACTTGTTTCTTTTTAAATTATTTATGGAAACTCTTATTACCTGTTTTTATATTTCTGGCTAGCTTTCCCTGATACTTTAATTTTTCCTCCTTATTAATCTTTTAGTCATCCTTTGCTGTTCCTTATTTTCTGCTCAATCTTTTGGCCTTCCAACTATCTTTGCACAATTATATGCTTTTTCTTTAAGTTTGATACTGGGTGGAATTGTCCCAGATTTGCATTCAGTGCAGTAGCAGGCAGGTAAAATCACAAGAAGATAAAAGCAAAAAACTGCCGATGCTGGAAATCCAAAACAAAAACAAAAATACCTGGAAAAACTCAGCAGGTCTGGCAGCATCCGCGGAGAGGAACACAGTTAACGTTTCAAGTCCAAATGACCCTTCAACAGAACTAAGTAAAAATAGAAAAGAAGTGAAATATAAGCTAGTTTAAAGGGGGGTGGGACAAGTAGAGCTGGATAGAGGGCCAGTGATAGGTGGAGATAACCAAAAGATATCACAGACAAAAGGACAAAGAGGTGTTGAAGGTGGTGATATTATCTGAGGAATGTGCTAATTAAGGGTAGAAAGCAGGACAAGCAAGGTACAGATAGCCCTAGTGGGAGTGGGGTGGGGTGAAGGAATCGAAAAAGGCTAAATGGTAGAGATAAAACAATGGATGGAAATACATTTAAGAATAATGGAAATAGGTGGGAAAAGAAAAAATCTATATAAATTATTGGAAAAAACAAAAAGGAGGGGGAAAATCGGAAAGGGGGTGGGGATGGAGGAGAGAGTTCATGATCTAAAATTGTTGAACTCAATATTCAGACCGGAAGGCTGTAAAATGCCTAGTCGGAAGATGAGGTGCTGTTCCTCCAGTTTGCGTTGAGCTTCACTGGAATAATGCAGCAGGCCAAGGACGGACATGTGGGCTTGAGAGCAGGGTGGAGTGTTGAAATGACGTTTTCCCGCTGGCCATGATGGCAGGTCTTCACGCCATGTCATCCCAAACTCTCCATATTATTTATGCATTTCTGAGAAACATGATGTTTCAATGGGGGGTGGGCTCCGGTCCGCCTGCCTCATTGTCACCTCGCTGCTTCATCACACCAGGCACCACATTTAAAGTACAGCCACGTTCAGTGCTTCTAGCCCAGGGCTGCAACAAAGAAGACATGGCCCCAAAAGGCAAGAATACTACAGGCCTCAAGTGCCCATTGGACATTGTGGAGGCCCACTGTGATGTCCTCTATCCCCACTCTGGCCACAGGAGGAGCAGCAAAATTACCACTCCAGCTTGCTAGACAACGGCAGTGTGATCAGTGCCAATGTTGCACAGAAGAGGTTGGGCATCCAATTCAGATAGAGGATGAATGATCTCATCCATGCAGCTAGGGTATGGTAACCATCTCATCACTCTAAACTCACACTCTCAAGTCCATCACACATTCACTGGCATCTCATTCACTGCCAGCTCAAGGGACATCACCACCCATTCTCACATACATACCCTCACAAGTCCATCTGGCCTCATCTTCTCTGGAGACTGCCTCCTCAGCCATCACCATCTTGAGGCCACTTGCACAGCTCAACATGTGCCCCCAAATACACCCTGGGATACCCTCCTTCCCCCATACAGCTCTTGTCCTACAGCCTCTTCCCTTACCTGAGGCCACTTCTCCCCTTCCCTATGAGCCCTAGCCCTGCAGCCATTGAAAAGCCACCCACATGTGGCTGATCTGGTACTTGGGGACCTGCAGTGAGTCCCCCTAAAAGTGATGTGGTGCTGTTTGTGAAGGCTGGCGCTGATGACTGCGAGTGCTGACTAAAGCAAGGTAGGCAAACAAACCTTGAAGTCCTGAGCAAAGTGCAGCCCACCATGTGCAGGTCGCCTATGCACTGTTGTGAAACAAGTCGGCGTGTTTTCCCGCCAACGTGGAAGGACGATCCAACTGGGGGGTGGATTGCGGGGTGGTGTGGGGATCGATCCCGGCAGGCAGGCCTAATAATAATATGCTGATGTATTACAATAGGATTCCCGATCTCCGATGGTGGGGAACGCAGCTTGCCATTGGCGGGCTGATTGGAAGATCACGAGCTGGTTTCACACCATCATGAAACTGATAACACCATATTGTCCACTCACGCCACCAAACATGCCCGATGCCGGCGGGCAAGGCAAATCCCGGCCACTATCTTTAACCTTTCTAGTTAACCATGGATAGTATGTCCTTTGCTTGAACTTTTTCATACTCACTGAAATGCATATATTCTGTGTATTCTAATGCTGTGTATTCTGAAATATCCCCTTAAATGTTTGGCACTGCATCTCCATTGACCTATCCCTTAACCTAATTTGCCAATTCACTTTCGCCAGCTCTGCTTTCATGTCCTAATCATTGCTCTTATTAAAGTTCAAAAATGTAGTCCCGTACCTGCTCCTCTCTCCCTCAAACTGAATGTGAAATTCAATCATATTATGGTAGCTGCTATCTAGGGGTGCCTTCACTATGAGACTATTAGTTAATCCCATCTCTTTGCATAATACGAGGTCTAGTATAGCCTGCTCTCTGGTTGGCTTTTCGAATAAACTATCCCAGAAACATTCTATGAACTCACCTAGGCTACCTTTGCCCATCTGACTTTTCCAGTCTATATGTAGATTAAAATCTCCCCTGATTATCACTGTGCTTTTCTGACAAGTTCACATTATTTCTACCTTTATGCTCCAACTTACCATGTGGTTACTATTAGGGGGCGTGTACACAACTCCCACAATTGACTTCTTGCTTTTACCATTTGTCATGTCTACCAAAACCGTTTCCACATCCTGGTTTCCTGAACTTAGGTCACCCTCTCTATTGTGCTAATGTCATTACTAACAGAGCCACCCCTCCACCATTTCCTCACTTCCTGTCCTTCCTAAATATCCTATACCTTTTAATGTTCAGGTCTCAATCCACATCCTCCTGCAGCCATGTCTCCGTAGAGTCTATCAAATCGTACTTATTTATTTCTATGCGTGCTCTCAGTTCATCTGTTTTGTTTCAAATGCTTCGTGCATTCAGATACAGGGCCTTTAGTTTTATCATTTTATTCTTTTTATAAACTCTAGTCTCATCTATTGATTTACTGTTACTCTCTATCCCTTCCTATCACAATCTGTTTTTCTTTTCCTGAGTAATACCTTTCTCTTTTGCCTTATCTCTGCTCTTAGATTTACCACATCTTTCAAAATTTGATTCCTTGCTCCCACTACTTAGTTTAAAACCCTCTCTACTTCCACAGTTATATGGCTTGCAGGAACACCAGTCCCAGCACGGTTCAGGCGCAGACTGTCCCAATGGTACAGATCCAACTTTTCCCTGTACTGGTGTCAGTGTTGCACGAACTGGAACCCACTTTTCCTGCACCAGGCTTTGAGCCATGCATTCATCTTCCTAATCTAATTTGCCCTATGCCAATTTGGACGTGGGTCAGGTAATAATCCAGTGATTATGATGTTTGAGGTTCTGCTTCTTAATTTGGTGCCAAGCTCCTCATACTTCTTCTTTGTCCTGCTTATGTCGTTGGTACCAACATGGACCATGACAAATGGGTCCTCCCCCTTCCACTATAAATTCCTCTCCAGCCCTGAGCAGATGTCTCAAACCCTGGCACCGGGCAGGCAGCACAGCTGTGTGGACTCATGCTCTTTGCTGTGGAAAATAGTGTCAATCCCTCTGACTATTCTGTCCCCTACTGCCACTACATTCCTTGTAACTCCCCCCGCTTGAATGGTTCCCTGTACTGCGGTGCCATGGCCAGTCAGCTCATCCAGCCTGCAGCTGCCACTCTCATCCAAACAAGCTGAAAAAACCTCAAATCTGTTGGACATTTGCAAAGGCACAGGCTCCTGCACTTCTGCTCTCTGGGTCCTCCTATCTGCCTCACTTGCAGTCACATCCTCCTGTCGCTGACCATTGACAAAATCAGAAGACTCAGTGTGACTGCCTCCTGGAACTAAGTGTCTAGATAACTTTCCCCCTCCCTTATATGCTGCAGTATCTGCAGCTTGGCCTCCAGCTCAATAGCTTGGAGCCAAAGTTCCTTCAGCCACAAACACTTTCTGCAGATGTGTTTTCCCTGGACCACACCGGTATCCAGAAGTTCCCACATCCTGCAATCTCAGCACATCACCTGCCCTGTAATATACAATATGTGTTAATTAATTAATAATAGCTAATTAATTAACTCTAATGAATAAAGCACAAACCTCCCAATAGGTTTCGGTACTGTGAGCAAACCTTGCAATACTGATAAGACAAAACAGTACTTACAATACTGATAAAACTAATGATACCAGTTACTGGTTTAACTGCTCCTTCTGCTGCACCAAAGTGGAAATCAAATACTGGAGACTGAAAAAGAGTAGAGAGAAAATGCATCTCTTCCCCGTCGTTCACTAAACTCCCCGCTCAGCACACAACTTCCTGCAGTAAACCTTACCTAAAGCACCTCTTTCCACCTATGCATCGACTTTTCACTTTGAACCAATTTCTCAAATATACCCACTTGGTCTTTGTTGCACTCAGACTGAAGTCTCCCCTCACTGACCGTGCACCTCTAATTCTTTTGCATGTGCAGGCCTGGGTTTAAGCATTTGGAGACTCCTGGACTTGTCTGAATTCTTACCTAACACGATCAGCAATTTGTACATTGGCACTTTGTCCCCACCTATTCTTCTTCTTCTCCAAGTAACATCCCCAATTATTTGAGGGCCGCCAAACCGCAGTTTATGCTAGACTGAGTGCTGCACTGTTGTCATTATTCTGGACCACACGCTAGCTATCTAGCCAACTGAATTAACTGTCCTGTCTCCCACACTTGTTAAATCACTTTATCAGTGAAAAGAGTTATGCAGGGAGAGGAAATTCCAGCCCAACCCTCTGCCCCTCACCAGCACCCAGAGAGAAGAGTGTAGGGGTGTATGGGGTTAAATATGTGGAACCTGACCACATCCTGTCCTGAATGCACCCAATTCTGGTTTAACTGCAGCAGATTTGGGGGCATTCAGGTAGTCAGCTCTGGAGAGGCAGGTCCATGACTGGAATATGTTAATGATGCTCTTTTCCTCAAATTTTGGCAGCTAATTGTATTTAACACCGACCTACCACGTGTCCAGTGTTCATCGACACTGGCACCTGAAGGGAGGTGGGAGCTGCTAGATACGGTGTGTGAGTGTATTTTATAGTACTGCTTAAATGCCTGGATGAGCACAGGAGCTTCGCATCACCTCTGAACTTTCAAGAAAATCTGCTGCCATGATCTTCAGATCTGCACCCCTCGTGACCTTTAGATCCTGCAACCTTCAACCCTCCCCATGATCCCTCTCTCCCTCTCTCTCTCCCTCTCCCTCTCTCCCTCCTTGCTGTGTTCAAAGATTCTCACCATGCTCCACTTTTCTCTGATTTTTGTGGACCATCCCCAATGGTCCCTAGCGCTGGTTTTCCTGTCAGCAGCCAGTTTGTCACTCAGTCTTACTGCGAGGTGGAAAATAGGGTTAAAAAATGCTAATGTGGGCCTGTCATTAACTTTGTCATGCTTTGCTGCATGCTTCCAGCATTTCTGGGTATCATAGGTGCAAACATGTGCTCCGCTCTATCAATTCTCCCTACAAACATCGGGGCCTAAAAGGGTAAAAAATTGGGAATTGGGAGTGGAAATTGAGGATAACCTGAGTTGGAAATTGATTATGAAGATGCCACAGCCAGTCCATGTACAATCTCATCCACCTGCTTATGCACAAGGTCTGGACTAACAGCGTAGTGCCATGCTGAGACGTCACCTTCCAGGTGAGACATTAAAGCGATACCTATGTGCCCTCTCAAGTTGACAAAAAAGGGTCCATGGCAGCATTTCAAAGAGCAGGGAAACTCTCCTCAGTGCCCTTGTTAACCTTTATCCCTCATCTAACATCACTAAAAAAAAATGATTAACTGGCCATTATCATATTGCTGTTTAAAGGAGTTTGCTGTATGCAAATCATCTAATGTGTTTCCTTACATCAAAACAGCAACTACACTTCAAAAATACTTCATCGGCTGTCAAGCATCTTGGGACATCCTGAGGTTGTGAACGGTGCATTTTAAATGTAATGCTTTCTTTCCTGCTTAATTTATACATGCAAATCAGCGATGATCAAAGTGGCCCGATGGGGCTGATTGGCTTACTACTGTTCCTATGCCCCTACACATGCTTCTTTTTTTTGGAAAAAACACTGCACAATCAAAGGCAGATGTCTGCAGCTGGAGGAGTAACAGCTGCAATCTGTGACTTGGTTCTTCTTGAGGAATGTGCCATGATGATACAGGGCTGGAACTTGGAGGATGAAACAGCAGATCAGGCCCTCAGTTCAAGAGTTATATCATGCAGATCCTTCTTTCATACTCCATTCAATATAGTCCCACAAGCTTGACACCCAAGCTGTGATACATCAACTGCATCATGCTATTTATTTGGTGAAGTTTGCATCTGATAACCTGTTTTGAGAACGTCCTCCCTAACACTTTCTCCTGCAGGTACAGCAGCTGCAGGGCCCTTCAAATGGGAGAGACCCTGTACTTTACCTCATACCCCCTTCACTGTTCCTCATAAGCACTGCAGTAGAGGTAATTTACATCGTCAGTGAGAAGCTAGAACACATGCTGAGCAAGAATCAGTGAGTCTGGCAGAGCAGAAACTGGATGGGCAATTACCTCTATCCATAGCTGGTTAGTTTGGGGAATCAGATGTCCAGGGCCAAGCATTTCAAAAAAATAATGCTTTCCAAGCACAAATGATTGTTGGAGTCATTGAGGGATGCGTTCAGCAGCTTTCAATGCACAGCAATGTCAGTTAAAACAGTTAGACAGAACGGAACATTGGAGGGTGGTTCTTTACCAGGGTCACAGAGATTAGAAATAAAACAGAAAGTGCTGGAAAAAAACCAGCAGGTCTGGCAGCATCTGTGGAGAGAGAAACAATTAATGTTTCAATTCCAACATGACTCTTCCTTGGAACTGAAGAAAGGCATACATGTGATGGGTTTTATGGTGTTGAAAAAAGGGGGAGGAGGTTGCTGGGAGAAGAGCACCTCATCTTCCAATTAGACACTTTACAGCCTTCTGGACTCAACATAGAGTTCAACAACTTCAGACCATGAACTCCGCCCTCCATTTGATTCCCCAACCCCCCAGCACGTGCCAGTTTGTATTTTGTTTTCATGTGTTTCCTTTCAGAGCTAACCATTATTCTGCTATTAGCACCTACTGTGGACAAATGCTTTGTTTCATACTCTTGCACTCTCTTTGCCTTCTGTTACATGACATCCCTAATATTTAATCTCCCCCCTCTAACCTATATCCAACCTTCCCTTTTGTTCCATCTGATTCCCCCCCTCACCTTTTTCAACAGTATAAACCCCATCATATTTCTACATCTCTTCAGTTCCAAAGAAAAGTCATATTGGAGTTAACTCTCTTTGTCTCTCCACAGATGCTTCCAGACCTGCTGAGTTTTTCTAGCATTTTCTGTTTATCTTTCAGATCTCCAGCTTCTGCAGTATTTTGCTTTTATTGAGATTAGAGTTGAAGGAGAAAAATGAGTGGCAAAGGTAATTTTCCTCCTTAGGAGAAGCTGAAGCTGTACTTAAGTGCCTAACTTTAATAATGATATGTAACAGAGGAAAAAGAGCACTAAACACATGAAGGTCTTGAGTTTAGTGACTCTTTATGCCACTGACACAAAATATATTAAGTAACAGAAGGTATCTTAAGGAGGCAAAAAGATCAACAGTTGAGAGCCCCAAAACACAAAACCTTTGAAAGTCAACCCGCCCGTCGCATTGGCACCACGACCCCCGCACCCCCTTCCCCCCTCACCACCCTGAGCCCACCAAAACTGCTCAAAAATCCCAATGAAACTCCAGGCACAGAAAAATCCACCAACTCCGCACCCTCCACCACCACTAGCACTAGCCAGCTGGGCTGCACTGGACCCGGCTAACAGCCACCATGGCGACCGCAGGGCCCAGAATTAAGGCCAACATCCCCAATCTCACATGCGCAACAATGTCATACAGAGGCTAGGGAGACAGCACGACTCCTCCACTACACATTTCCCTGCATATGAATTGCTGTCCCAGCACCTATCATATTGAACACTTACTGTTTGCTAAGAATTGTATAATTGACAAGTTTTATTGAGCAATGATAGCAAAGGCATTCAATCGACATTAGTAGCAGCATTTTCTTCATTAATCATATATCTGGGCAAATACTGAAGGTTAGGATGATATCTAGCATTTACTCAAGATGACTTTCTTAGCCCATCATCTGTGCGGGTGGTTTCCGATAGATAAATTGTAGAACCGTCTGAGGCATTAGAAACACTACTATCTTTCTTTTTCAATAGGACCCAGGCTAGGTAATGGGTCAGCTATGTTGGGATCTGTATGTCTTCAGGGACATCATGAGCGGCAACACTTGTTGCTTCAGCTGCAGTCTCTCCCATTGATCTTCAAAGGTCTCGCATTCTAAGATTTAATTTAAGTTTGAACAGTAATGGTGTTTGCATTTTTGAAGAGGTCACATTGCAAAGTATTAATGATTCATGAGCAATGAGAATGCAGAAACTCCCAAATGGAAGACTATAAACTATTGAAAGCATTTATTTACCATCTTAGAGTTTAATGAGTTTCCACTTCCCAGTATAGAATTGTTGTGTTCACTGAGTGAATCCTTTGAAACAAATTCCCAGGAAAACTTGATCAAATCAAAGGAGTGGTTGTGTTAATGAAGATATCTCAAACTTTCCACTATAAAGTAAGGCGGGGGGGGGGGGGGGGGGGGGGGGGTGGGGGGTGGGGTGGCGGGTGCGGTTTCAGGGGCTCTTTCTGCAGGACCCTCCTGAAGTGTGAGAGCCTTTAAAGCAAAACACAACTTCTCTGGGAGAATTTGTTTTGCCAGCAGCCTCCCACCTTGTAAGATGATGGTTTGAGCTAGGCAATTCTGTGTTAAGCATCTCCAGGTGTGGCTCAGGAGCCCCACTCTGGCATGGCAGTCCCTGCCATGTTTGCTGCAGAGGAAGACGGTGGGCTGAGTAGGTGCATGATTCACTGACCTCTGATTCCTTTGGACACTTTTCTCGGCGAGCTGAGCTTTGCTTTTTTGCTTGCCGCTTTCAATACCCTTCAATCAGCCTCCAAAGGTCATGGCTGTCAGTGATTGTCTTCCAGTGGTCAGTGTCAATGTCCATCATCTTCATATCATGCTTTCAGGTGTCCTTGTATTGGAGGTATGGATGCCCAGGAGGTGGTGACCCAAAGGCCAATTCACTGCACTGAAGACCTTTGGACATATGACTGCCATCCATCGGATGAATGTGGCTGAGCCAGTGTGACATCGTTGGCTTTGCAATGTGTGTATGAAATATTTGGTATAATAGGATGATTTTCTTTTCTAGGGAATGTTCCTGCCAGGCTCCACCCAGCACAGACCTGTCCCTGTGGCAAAACCTATTGCTTGGATTAGGCAGGAGAAGGCTGGAAACAGGAGACATGCAGTTACACTCTGGACCACTGGCACCAGGGCCTTCTGGCTGCTGCTTGACCTTTGAGCCACTCCCAATACTGGAATGTCAATCAAACCACCAGTTTGGAGAAATCTTGCAGTGGCATAGACATCCAGCAGGCTAGAAAACCTTGCTTTCACTCATGACTTATTTAGGGAAATGAACCTAACAATTAACCCTCATATGTGAAAATTCACATAGAGAAATAAAATCAAAGAAAAAGAAAATGGTGCACTTATTTTCAGCAAGTGATAAATGACCTTCATCTGAAAACCCGCAAACAAGCCTCCTGTCTTACTTGCAAAGCTTTCATCTCTATAGCAACTATGCAGCATTATAAACAAGCCGGTTTTGCCAGCTTCTAGGACAGCAAGTTCTATTCAATTGATGCTCCAGTAAATCAGTCTTTGTTTCAAAAATTCTTATCACGCTAACATTTTGTCACTAAGTTTGAAGACTGAATATTTTTCTTCGTTATATTACAGCTCTCCTGAGCTCTGCATAAGCTATTCATAATTTATGTCAGGGGCCAGAGTGATCAATATATACTTTTACTTTTTATAGTCTTACAACTCCATTTCATATGTGTTACCATCTAAAAGTCACACTGTAAACAGTGCTCCTTTTTAAGGTTAGCAACTGAAGACTATTTGTCTGACATTCTATCTTTTGTTTTGTTTTGACAGGGCAGTCATTTGAAACCTTGACATAATAATTACTGTGTGGATTAGAAATTGAGCTGATTGAATTTTTGATATGAATGTTTCTCATTTATCCAAGATAATTAATAGAACGTTGGTGCTTAGACTTGGGAAGAAAACTGACAGGCTGAATTTGTTAATCTGAATCTGAATGATGCAAATGGAAATGTAGTGCCCTCTAAAACAGAAAGAATTTTGTCCAAAAACAATTTTTTGTTTCAAAACCTAGACATGGTTTTCTGCATATAGTAGTTAAATTATCATTATGCAAAGCAAAAGCTCCCTTCAGGACACGGCATTGAGTAGATTTATATCACCGTTCCTCTGAAAGCTCAGATTAAAAAGAAAATCATTTCCAAATTTAATCAAAATGTTTATATTTTTTCTTTGAATTCAATTTTAGTTTCATTGAGGTGAGAAAAAGGATCATTTTGTTTTTTCCTCTATTACTAATATGAAACCCTCAGGGCTAGAAATTTAATCATGAGGCTTACTGCCTCTTCCCGAGGGTATATGCTGCTGGCTGAGTGCTGCACAGCCATGACGCATTGCAAAAGGTAGAAGAGCGCAGTCCCTTGGGTGCAACTGAAGACTGTGAATTGGTTCTATCTTTATGTCCCATACCCAACTGGCTGATGTGATACCAAGTGTGCAAAGTTGGATCATGCAGGCCCTTAATTTGTTCTTTGTTCTTCAAAGATCTGGTGTGATCCTACAAGTTGGGTACTGCCCTAATGTTCCTTCAAGAGAAGGCATCCAAATTAATGGTAAAATAATTTTTAACAACTTTTTTTATTGCAAAATGTCTGAAAGTGCTCTAGAGTGTTTCTGGAGGTCTATTGTGTTGAGTTCTTGGATTTGTTGCACTGTGTTGCTGCATCCTCATAAGGAGGGAAGAGGAGTAGGTGACCTGTCTACACAAAGATACAAAGGTAAGGGAGACCAGCAGTGGCAGCACCTCTGGGTCTGCAGAATGCCAGGGAGATGGAACAAAGGCTGCAAATAAAGCAAGATGTGCATGATATCCTCTGTCGAGTTCGAGCCAGACTCCTCCATGCTCCTTGACAGTGACAGGAGGCTGTCTTGTAGGTCAGACAATGCACTCAGCCTCTCAGCATGTATCCCCATCAGTGTTCTCCTGCACGCCACCCAATTCAGGTTCTCATTTGTGTCCACACAGCAAAACTCGTCTGCGACCTCAGCTTCACTGAGCTGGGGAACAAATCACCCTGCACCCCGGCCTGGCTGTAGCCCACCTCTGTCCAGATGATTCCCCATGTGCTGATCCCTCCAGCATAGTAGCCTCCTCGTTACATGCAGTGGCAATATCTGAACTGGTGCTGTGAGTGTCAGATCAAGTGATGGGGCTTCTTCATCAGTGCTATGCTCCCTTTCCTCCTCTATGGTTTGCTGTGGCTGTGCAGGCAGAAGTTCTCAGGTGTCAGATATCAGAAGGGGAAGGTTGGGGAGAGGGAAGGAGGATGGAGTGTAAAGCAAGAGGTCCATGATCACACTATCAGCAGATTATTCATCAGGCTGGATAGCAGAATAAGGGTTTTCTGGGTATTGATAAGGGGCATAAGACAGAAGATACCATCTTCCTCAATGTTTTCAGTGATGCTGAATGCTACAGATTCTGTCACAGCCCCACCATGACGCTGAAAGTCATCTCTTCCCTGGGGCTCAGGAGATGCAGCCATCCTTATCACCCACCAGACCTTTTCTGTTTCCATCTATTGTGGGTAATCTTATAGGGCAAGAAAGAGGGCAGAATGTCAGTGGCTGCTGTTATGATCTTTGGCCAGACCCCTGAGTTGTTGGTAATATCCAATTAGGGACCAATAACATTCTATTTAAAGTAGACAAAGTTTGAGGTTAAAGGCACTTGCTCAGTGAATAAGCCACAAGGTTCCACAGGTTTTGAGCAAACAAAAATAAACTTTACTACACAAGGTCAGAAAGATTAACAATCTGAATTTACATTCGCTATTAACAGCAGCAACATTCATAGGGGGCGCAACTGTGGTCGAACACACCACTCTGCACAATAAATGTCAAATGCGACCAAAACAGAGTCCACGGATTTCTCAACAACCCACCCAGACATCAATAACAGTGTGAACCAACCAATCTCACTGAAACTCTCTCTCTCTCTCTCACGAGGGATTCCAGGCTTCACCTTCAAATATCTAACTTGGTAATTCTCTCAAAAAGTCATTCCAACGTGGATGGCTTCAATCTGCCTTTAAGAAGATAACATGTGGTTTTGAAACAAGGATGCCTGGCCTCCCTGCTGAGTGCAAAAGGGTTTAGGGGAGGAGAGCAGAGTCAAAGACTCTTGAACTGACAGTACAATCATTCGATGAGTGGAAGTACCAAATTTGCATGTTTCTCACTGTAATCTGGTCCAAATGGGCCCAGGCAGGTTGCAACTCATGACCTCACACCCAAAAAAGGGGCTATTCAATTTCTAGCCCTTCCAGTTCAGATACTGCATTGGTTTAATACAGGTAATATTCCTTTTACCCTGCTTCAAAGCCTGAGCCCAAAAGAGCATACAATTCAACACCAATATGCAGAGTTACATACGAATATACAAACTATGAGCAGGAGTAGGCCAGTCGGCCCTTCAAGCCTGCTTCGCCATTCAATAAGAACATGGCTGATCTGATCATAACCTCCTGCCTATCCCTAATAACCTTTCACCCTTCCTTGTTAATCAATAATCTATCTAGCTCTGCCTTTAAAATGTTCAAAGACCTTGCTTCCACTGCCTTTTGAGAAAGAGAGTCCCAAAGAATCATGAACCCTGAGAGAAAAAATATCTCCTCAGCTCTGTCTTAAATGAGTGACTCCTTAGTTTTAAACCATGACCCCTAGTTTAGACTCTCCCACAAGAGGAAACATCCTCTCTGCATCCACTCTGTAGAGACCCTCCAAGATCTTAAAGGTTTCGATCAAGTCACCTGTTACTCTTCTAAACTCCAGTTGAGTTTAAACTCCTGGCTCGGGCCTGTCCAAAGACGACCCACCCATTCCCGGTATTAGCTTAGTAAACCTTCTCTGAACTGCTTCTAACACATTTAACACATTTACATCTTTCCTTAAATAAGGAGACCAATACTGTACGCTGTACTCCAGATGCGGTCTCACTAGTATCCTGTACAACTGAAGCATAACCTCACTACTTTTGTATTAAATTCATAGACTCATAGAGTCTCATAGACTCATAGATGTTTACAGCTCAAAAGGAAGCCATTCAGCCTAATGTGTCCTCGCCCGCCAACAAAGATCTGACTACACTAATCCTATTTTCCAGTGCTTGGCCCATAGCCCTGGAGGCTATGGCAACACAAGTGAATATCTAAATACTCCTTAAACATTACAAGAGTTTCTGACTCAACCACCCTTCCAGGCAGTGAGTTCCAGACTCCTACTACCCTTTGGGTGAAAACATTTCTCCTCACCTCCCCTCTTAGCCGTTTACCTTAAATCTATGACCCCTGGTTATTGATCCCTCTACTAATGGAAAAAGTGCCTTCCTATGCACCCTACCTATGCCACTCAGAATCCTATATACTTCCATCAGGTTCCCTCTCAACCTTTGCTGCTGCATGAAAAACAACCCCAGCCTATCCAATCTTTCCTCATAGCTCAGACCCTCCAGCCCAGGCAGCATCCTGGTAAATGTCCTCTGCACCCTCTCCAGTGTAATCACATCCTGCCTATAATGTGGTGACCAGAACTGCACGCAGTACTCCAGTTGTGGCCTAACCTGAATTTTATACAGTTCCAGCATAACCTCCCTGCTCTTGTATTCTACGCCTCAGCTAACAAAGGCATGTATTCCATATTAACCCTTCTTAACCACCTTATCTACTTGCCCTGCTACCTTCAGGGATCTGTGGATATGCACATCAAGGTCGCTCTGATCTTCAGTACTCTCCAGGGTCCGACCATACATTGTGAAATCCCTTGCCTTGTTAGTGCTCTCCAAGTGCATTACCTCACACTTTTCCAGGTTGAATTCCATTTGTCATTGCTCGCCCACTTGACTAGTCCATTGATATCCTCCCACAGTTTACGGCTATCCTCCTCACTATTTACCGCCCTACCAATTTTCATGTCTTCTTGATCATACCCTCTAGATTTAATTATTTTTATACACCACAAACAGCAAGGGCCCCAGCACTGCACCTTGCGGAACCTCACTGGAAACAAACTTCCAGACACAGAAACATCCCTCTACCATCACCCTCTGCATCCTGCGTCTCGGGCAATTTTGGATCCAATGTGCCACTTTGCCTTGGATCTCATGGGCTCTTATTTTCTTGACCAGTTTGCCATCGGGGACCTTATCAAAAGCCTTGCTAGAGTCCACGTAGAACACATCAAATGCATGACGCTGATCAATACTCCTGGTTATCTCCTCAAAATGCTCGATCAAGTTTGTCCAGCATGACGTTCCCTTAACAAACCCATGCTGATTACCTCTGATTAATCTGTGTCTCTCCAAGTGCAGATATAATCTCTCCCTTAGAATTCCTTCTAGTAGCTTCCCCACCACCATGGTTAAATTGACTGGCCTGTAATTTCCTAGTCTATCCCTTCCTCCCTTTTTTTAACAATGGGGCAATGTTAGCAGTCCTCTAGTCCTCTGATGCCTCACCTGTGGCCAGAGAGGATTTGGAAATTACTGCCAGAGCCTCTGATATCTCTTCCCTTGCCTCCCTCAATAGTTTGAGATACATGTCATCCGAGCCAGTGGATTTGTCCACTTTTAAGGCTGCTGAACCCACTAGTACCTCCTCTCTCTCTCACTGTTAACTTCCTCAATATTTCACAGTCCTCCACCCTGATGTCTATACCTGATTGTGCTTTTCCATTGTGAAGACAGACACAAAGTATTCATTGAGGACCGTACCTATGTCTTCCAAGTCCACACACAGATTACCTTGTTAAAGTTAATGAGGATTACATTAAATGCATAACCTCCACTAGCAATAAATTATAACATTCTATAAGCTTTCCTCATTACTTGCTGTACCTGCACACTAGCCTTTAGTGATTAATGCAATAGGACACCCAGATCCCTCTGAATCTCAGAGCTCTGCAATCTCTCACCATTTAGATAATATGCTTCTTTTTTATTCTTCCTACCAAAATGAACAATTTCACATTTTCCCACATTATAGTCCATTTGCCAGATCTTTTAACTAACAACTGTGCCTAATTATGTACACTTCTTTCACTATAGTGTGCAATAGTATTACCCTCTTTGCTGATGTTAATAACAAGTACAAATTCAGAGACATGAGCATGAAATTTCCACTTGTATTTAGCCAATATTTGGGTCCAAATTAGACTAACCAAATGGAAAATGGAATGGAGTTTCATCATTCTGGATTTCTGCCCATTTTACTCTATAAACATGTTTACAGGAAAGAAAAGAAATGGAGAATGATTGTACATGCAAATATATTCAAAAGATACAATTAATACATTCAGTGATAAATGCTGAGGCTATTTCTGTACCGTGTGTGTTGCCTTATTGATCTGATTTCTGCTAACATTAAAGTTTTCAGAAGCCATTGTGAAAATTATATTCCTGCTTTTTTTCCTTCCATGGGTTCCATTAGTATCACAATGGCTTTCCCAATCCCACTTTAAGGAAAAGGAAGCAGTCTCAGTGGATGGCATTCTTGAATAAGGAGCGAAGGGAGAAATAGGAAGGAACCACTGGAACAGCAGTAGACCATTCAGCCCCTTGAACCTATTCCGTCATTCAATTAGATTGAAATTAATCTGTACATGAACTCCATCTTGACCAATGGATCCTCATCAATATTTTGAGTGCATATAGACCTTTATCAGTAAAAGGGCCTGAAAATAATTCAGGTAGAATTTCTGTATTGGGTGCAATTGGCAACCTGCCCACAAATTATGCTTAAAATTGCTTTAATTTTGAAAGGTGTTTCTGTTTCTCAAGTTTCCACTCAAGCCAATTTGCATATCATCAAGCTCAAAATCTGTCATGAACCAGCACAATCAGGTAGCTACACTATGTGGACTGTAGAGGTTCAAGAAGGCAGCTCACCACCACCTTCCCAAGGACATTTAGGGGCGGACAATAATTAATGGCCTAGCCAGTGATGCCCACATCCCATGAAAGAATGAATAAAAAAAACTTGCACAGATTTTTACGTGAAAAACTTCATAATCACAGGCATAAGTCAGTGTAGAAATTATAGAACATAAGGACATAAGACCGAGGAACAGGAGTAGGTAATTCAGCTCCTCGAGCCTGCCCCACCATTCAATACGATCATGACTGATCTCATTTCGGCCTCAACTCCAATTTCCCGCCCTCTCCCCATAACCTTTCAACCCGTTACTAATTAAAATTCTGTATATCTCCTCTTTAAATTTATTCAGCACTCTGAGGTAGTGAACTCCACAGATTCACGACCCTTTGAGAAAAGTAATTGATTCTCATCTCTGATTTAAATCTACCACCCCTTAGCCTAAAACTATGGCCTCTCATTCTAGAATGCCCCACAAGGGGAAACATCTGCTCCACGTTTACTTTGTCTATCCCCTTTAGCATCTTATATACCTCAATTCGATCACTTCTCATCTTCTAAACTTTAGCAAGTATAGGCCTAAACTGCTCAATCTCTCCTCATAAGACAAGTCCCACATCTCTGGAATCAATCTCGTGAACCTTCTCTGAACCGCCTCCGATGCAACCACATCCTTCCTCAAGTAAGGGGACTAAAACTGTGCACAGCACTCCAAGTGCGGTCTCACCAATGCCTTGTACAGTTGCAACAACAGTTCCCTATTTTTATACTCTATTCCTTTAGCAATAAATGCCAAAATTCCATTTGCCTTCCTTATTACTTGCTGTACCTGCATACTAACTTGCAGCGATTCATGCACGAGGACACCCAGATCCCTCTGCACTTAAGCATTCTGAAGTTTCTCTCCATTTAAATAATGTCACCTTTGTATTCTTCCGACCAAAATGGATAACCTCACACTTATCCATGTTAAATTCCATCTGCCAAATTTTAGCCCATTCACCTAACCTGTTCTTATCCATTTGTAAGTTTCTTATTTCTTTATTGCAACTTACTTTCCCACCTATTTTGTTGTCATCTACAAATTTAGCTATAGTACCTTTGATCCCTGAATCCAAGTCACTAATATAGGTTGTAAATAGTTGGGCCCAAGGACTGAACCCTGTAGCACTCCAGTCGTTACAGCTTGCCATCCAGCAAAAGGCCCATTTATCCCGACTCTCTGCTTTCTGTTGGTTAGCCATCCTCTGTCCAAGCTAGTATATTACCCCTAACTCCGTGTGATCTTATGGTTATATTATGGTTTTACTTAGAGTATGGTGTAACTTTAAAAATAATACTTGTTAAGGAAGATCACATGATCTGTAGTAACCAATAGGAGAGTAATGTGGGCTACCTCAGATGTCAGTGTGTAAAGATAGGCCAGGATTTTTCCCTCGGCAAGTTGGGGGCGGGGCTCACTCGCCGAAGCGAAAATGACTTGGGATGATGTCGGGAGGAACCCCCGACGTCATCCCGCCCCATTTAAATACTCAGGAAGGTGGGCGGACAGTGAAATCAGCTGTTTGCCCGCCAACCTGTCAATGGCCAATTGAGGCCATTGACAGGATAATTAATCCAATTAAAGGCCCTGCTCGCCCAACCCTAAGGTTGGTGGGCAGGCTAAAAGCCCCAGCGGGCAGTAGAAAAAACATGAAACATCATCCATTGGCGGGATGAGATTTCATGTCCATTTTAAAAATCTTTAATAAACTTTAAGTAATATTTATTAACATGTCCCATCTCGTGTGACATTGTCACATGAGGGGGGCATGTTAATAAATTTTTTATTTTTCTATTTTTGAAGTTTTTTAAACTGTCACCAATCTCCCTGAGACAGCACTTAGTCTCAGGGAGCAGTGCGCTCTTTTGCGTGCATGCTCGAAAGAGCGCACTTTGACAGTTGGGGAATCTCTCCCCCTCCACGCACAGGAAGGGCATAGCACTTCCCGTTGGGCAGCCCGCTGGGCAGGCCTTAATTGGCCCACCCACTCAAAATGGCAGTGGGGCCCATTTCAGTGGCGGAGTTCGGCTTCCTGCCTGCCCATTGACGGCTAAATTCTGTCCATAGGGTTGGAGTTGAAAGCACACATCTAGTTGCTGCTAAGTACCTTGTAAATAAACTTAATGTTTCCACCCAAGAAGTGTCTGCAGATCAACTCTATTAATAGTAGCAACGCGATCACCCTCAAAATAAACTGGCGATAAGTATAAAACAGGATTGAACAGTAGAAATCAAGTTAGAAAGAAATCGGCCTTGTACCTCACCTAGTGATTGTAAGTAGCAAGCTCAGTTTGAATTGAAGAAGTTATCCCCTCTCAAAATGCCACAGTTTGTGGGAATTGATCCTTTTGAATCAGCCACGGATGATTGGTCTCATTACATAGAATGCTTCGTCATTCTTTTTACAAGTGAGCAAGATTATGGGGTAAGAGAAGAAGTAAGCAATCCTCTTGAGTACTTGTGGGAGCAAAACCTACGATTTGATTCAAAGTTTGACGACAACCATTGCCCCAGATTCGAAAAATTTCAATAAATTGGTGGACCTCGTGGTCATTTTCAGCCAAAGTCCTCAGTCACGATGCAGAGGTTCAGGTTTAATTTGTGAAATAGAGCCCCCGGTGAGACAATTGCATCCCACAGGACAAATTTGAAGCAGCTAATGGAACATTGTGAGTTCAGTGTGACTCTAAACAACATGCTCAGAGATCGTTTAGTGTGTGGTGTAAATGAGGACACTATTTAGAAAAGATTGTTGTCCAAAGTGAATTTGGATTTCAAGAAGGTGCTAGAGATACCATTGGCCCCGGAAAGCGCAGTAAGAGATTCAAAAATAATACAGGGTGCGCAAAATGGTGCTGTCCTCTGCATTGGGCGGGAAACCCCAGCCGAAAAGGGCATGAAAATGCAAGACTGCCGAGAAGCGGGAAACAGCCCATGCTAGCTGAAGAATAAAGAAAATAACTTAGCAGTGAAATTGAAGAGTAATTTTAATAGAGGTGGAAACAATCAGGCTTTTAGCACTTGGCAGTTTAAAAAATTGAATGCTACTATTGTAACAGAAATGGACATATAATGAGGCAGTGCAAGAAAAGATTTAAGCAGGTTTGTAAACAAAAGAAGAAGCCCAATGAAATCTACAATGTAGAAGAGCCTGAAACAACAAATTTAGACATTTATTTGTTTAACCTGAAAGTTGGAAAGACTGAACCAATATTTGTCATGGAGACAGTAAATGGCAAACCTGTTAGAATGTAAGTGGACACGGGAGCTCCCACTACAGTAATTGGGGAACATACCTTTAGATATCTGAATAAAGATGGACATGAATTCAGTTTAGAAGAAACAGCTGCCAAGCCCAAAACATATATGGGTGAAGACATTTAAGTAAAAGGCATAAGCAGTGTAACTGTCCATTAAGGAAGTCAATCGGCAAAGCTACCAGTGTTGGTATTGAAAGGGAGAAGATCAACCCTCTAAGGTGAAATTGGTGAAGGGAGATCAACCTTGATTGACCACTGAGATTCCAAAAGGAAGCTGGAGGTGTTCCTGTTTTGAAAAATGAGTGTATAAGGATTCAACAACCTGAAGAAATGCAAGCTGTCTTAAGCCAAAGACTGGAAGAACAGCAGAAGAAACTCTGCTTGATTGCAGAGTTTGAGAGAAGGTGAGCAACCTCCTCAGGGAGAAAGAAAACTGTTTGACAAACCCTCGCATGCTACAAGATTCCCTCAGGTCAAAGTTTGTACCTAAGTACAAGTGCTACATGATTGGTCACAGGAGCCCGTATCTGATGAAATGAAACTGTACTTCAACAGGAGACATGAAATGACCAGCCGGGATGGCATCTTATTGTGGGGAGCATGAGTGATAGTTCCTTCAAAGGGAAAGGAGCCACCTATAATTGACCTACAAAGTGCCCGTCCAGGAATTTCCCGAATTAAGACCATAGCACGCAGCTATCTATGGTGGCCAGGGATGGATGGCAAAATAGAAAGTTTAGTAAAGCACTGTGTGCAATGTCAGTAACTGCAAAAGTTGCCAGTGACAGCTCCATTACACCCATGGGAGTGGCCTGTTAGACCCTGGGTGCGGTTACACATTGACTATGTTGGACCTTTCTTGGGAACAATGTTTCTGCTGATTGTTGATGCCCTTTCAAAATGGTTGGATGTATATAACGTGAAGTCACCAACGTCGGCTGCTACGATTGAGAAACTACCTAAAAATTTTGCCATTCATGGACTACCAGAAGCAGTTGTTTCCGATAAAGGCACGGCATTCACGAGTGCTGAGTTTCAATGGTTTATCAGCCTCAACAGTATCACTCATATGAAAACTGCACCATACCACCCTTCCTCAAATGCACTGACCGAAAGGATGGTTCAAACGTTCAAGGCAGGCATGAAAAAGCTAATTGGCAATTCCTCAGCAACCAAGCTAGCATGCTTTCTTTTTCATTACAGGACTGCCCCTCACACAACAACAGGTGTCACTGCTGCAGAGTTACTGTTGAAATGTCATCTCAGGGCAAAAGTGAACTTAATAATGCCAAATTTGGAGGGGAATGTGGAAAGGAGTCAGGAAAGCTAGATACCTAGACATAAGTGGCATAGTCGCGAGAAGAAATTTACCGTGTGAGAGCTGATATATGTGAAGAACTTCAGAGAAGGAGCAAAGTGGTTACTGGGTGAAATAACTGCGGTGACTGGACCTCTATCTTACCACGTGGAGGTGGAAGGCCGGACCATCCGAAAACATGTGGACCATTTAAGGAAGAGAGAGACAAATCATCAAGATTTGGTTTCACCAGTGAGCATGACCGGGTCTGCATTGCCTGTTGAGGATACTCAACTCAGGACACAGATGTCTGATAAAAGCAAAATACTGCGGATGCTGGAAATCTGAAGCAAAAACAAAAATTGCTGGAAAAGGTTAGCAGGTCTGACAGCATCTGTGGAGAGAAAAACAGAATTAATGTTTTGAGTCCGTATGCCTCCTAGAAGTTCTTGTAAGAGTTGAGGATACAGGTCTGCTAGTGCTCGCCGAAGCACCTGATGTTCAGGCAACTCTGGAAAAGGAGGTTCCTGACAAAGAACCTGAAGTTGTGGAGCTGTGATGTTCCACATGCACCAGGAGACCACCTGAAAGACTGAACTTGTAAATTCCTTACCCAATGTAGATGTTATGTTGTCTTGAAAATGGGTACTTGTAAACATAATGTGTATAGTTAAGTTAAATGGGGAGGAATGTAGTAATTATGGTGTTATTTGAGTATAATGTACCCTTAAGAGTAGTACTTATTAAGGAAGATCACATGAACTGTAGTAACCAATAGGAGAGTAGCGTGAGTGACCTCAGGAGTCGGTGTGTAGAGATAGAGTTACAGTTGAAAGCACACATGTAGTTGCTGCTGAGTACCTTGTAAATAAACTTAATGGGTAGAATTTTTTGCCCCGTGGATGGGCGCGCGCCCGTCCTGATTATGAGTAAAACAATGCAAACATTGGGCAAGCATCCTAACATCATTGCACACTTGCGCAATATTTCGCTCAGTGGGCGAGCGCAGGTGCCGGATCAAAGCTACCATTAATTAAGTGGCCATTTAAGGCCCTCAATAGTTCAACTGACTGTGCTTTTTCCTTGCCTGTGCGATTTTCTGCTTGTTGCATGGGCAAAACGGGCAGGCGGTCAACCGACATTTCCACAAACCCCATCCAAGGTTGGGGTAAGAAGTGTCAGCAGCGTTGCCAGTGTGAGTAGTGAGGAGTTTGGGAGATAGTTTGCAGCTGGTCGCTTATTGGAACTTGGGAGCTTCATCTCTGTTCAAGGCTTCACCCGTAGCATTTCCAGGCTTCATTTCAGGACTCATTGGTGTCTGCCAGGCCCTCAGAGGATTCAGACAGTGTGGACCCTTCCAGGTATCAGACAGCCTTCCCTTATCCTAGTAATGGGATTGTGGTCTCCGCTGGAGGCACCTCCTCTGAAAAAGGGTATCCATTGAAGAGGTGGCTCACGATGCCTCTCCGCTATCCATGAACAGAGGCAGAGAAGTGCTACAATACGACACATGCTTTTTAAAAATTCATTCAAGGGTTGTGGGCTTCACTGGCTGGGACAGCATTTATTGTCCATCCCTAGCTGCCCTTGAGAAGGTGGTGGTGAGCTGCCTTCTTGAACCGCTGCAGTCCATATGGTGTCAGTACACCCACAATGCTGTTGGGAAGGGAGTTCCAGGATTTGGACCCAGCGACAGTGAAGGAACAATGATATATTTCCAGGTCAGGATGGTGGGTGACTTGGAGGGGAACTTCCAGGTGGTGGTGTTCCCATTTATCTGCTACTCCTGTCCTTCTAGATGGAAGTGTGGGTTTGGAAGGTGCTGTCGAAGGACCCCTGGTGAATTCCTGCAGTGCATCTTGTAGATGGCACACACTGTGCATCGATGGTGGAGGGAGTGAATGTTTGTGGTGCCAATCAAGCAGGCTGCTTTGTCCTGGATAGTGTCAAGCTTCTTGAGTGTTGTGGGAGCTGCACTCATCCAGGCAAGTGGGGAGTATTCCATCACACTCCTGACTTGTGCCTTGTAGATGGTGGACAGGCTTTGGAGAGTCAGAAGGTGGATTATACATTGCACTATTTCTAGCCTCTGACCTGCTCTTGTAGCCACAGTATTATAATGGCTAGTCCAGTTCAGTTTCTGGTCAATGGTAATAAATGGGATTCAGTGATGGTAATGCTATTGAACATCAAGGAGTGATGGTTGGATTCTCTCTTGTTGGAAATGGACATTGCCTGACACTTGTGTGGTGCAAATGTCACTTGCTACTTGTCAACCCAAGTCTGGATATTGTCCAGGTCTTGCTGCATTTGGACATGGACTGCTTCTGCCTCCACAAGGGTGGTGGTATAGAGGACCATAGGTCTTCTCGAAATGTGCTTCTGATGCCTGGACCGTTCAGGGGAGGACTACGATACCCCCCAGAGCGGATGTCACTGATAATGGTTGCATGCTGTGCTCCGCACAATCTGGCACTGGCAATGGGGGATCCACTGGAAGAATAGGATCTTGACACAGCTCCACATGCCACAGATCATGAATCCAGTAGTGAGTCTGAAGAGGAACACAGTGAGGAGAACGCTGAGTATGTGGGACCAGACCTTGGTAACCTGCAGGGAAGCAGGGACACTAGGGACGCCTTAATCCAACGCTCCTTCAGCTAAGCTACCAAAGATCAGCTTCATACATATACCAGGGCTGCCGCCTCCATCCCAGAAGTCTGAAAGGACCCTTTCATTTGAAGCCAAAGAACATTCAGTGCCTGTACAATGAAGTTCAGAGCGATCTACATCCAGCATAACATAAAGCTGTTCCCCGCACCAATTAAATAAAAAGGTGAAGCATACTCAGGCCATGATGACAAAAACACAACTTATGTCATTCTGATTGTTCAATAATCTTAACAGTAATGTTCCTGGTATTCAACATCAGACTAGCATACATAAAGTATGCAAAAATAAATATAAAATCACCTGTGACTTGTCCCTCTTGTACTCATGGTGCCTTTAACTTACGTTTGGAAGTGCTATGTCTATGTGCACCCCCCTCACTGGCACCAGGATTAGAGATAGCCTGCTGACTCTGCATTCTGATTGGTCTTGATGACCTTGGCATGTGTCTTTTGGCCAGTGGAGCCTGTGCTGGCCCCATATGGGAGGAAGTGGCCAGTGCCACTGCTGGCATCTCCCCAGTTGCCGCAGCCTCAACAGATGCCACGGTCACTGGCAGAGGGTCAGATGAACTGCTGCCATCATCCAGAGCACCCTGAGAGGAGACCACAGAGTTGACAAGCAGCTCATGTACCAACTAGAGGTCGTTCTGGACCTCCCTGCACACCATTGATGGACGGGCACCTAGATCGGATACTGGGTGCCTCATCCATCTCCCACACTGGCACTTACTACCTGAAGTCAGTGCCTATGTGAAGGTTTGCAAGTCCGAGCGCAACCCCAGAAACCCCTCATTCTGTCCCTGGAGCTGTCTTTCCATGAGAGTCATGACTCTCTTACTGGAGGAGGCAGTGCATTCGGCCATGATGGTCAACACAGTGCTCACATGGACTCCTCCATCATGGCGACCATGGCACGCATAGCCTCATGGATCTCTGCCAGATCCTCCCACACATCTCGCTGGACATCCAGCATCTGCTGCCTAATGGATGACTCCAGAGGCTCAACATCTGCCTTCAACTGAGCATCATCCTGGTCTCCAGCAGTCCTCCCACTTCCAGCGCACTGGGCACTCTCTGCATCCACCTGCAATTCAAGCGATTGTGAAATGCCCTCACCAATTTGCACTGAGATACTAGCCGCCACTCTAATGCCTACCATGGTGCTGGTATCTGTGCTGATGCCTGCTTCAGAGAGCGGGTGTGACGCAGGTGCAAATAATGGCGGGTGCTCCTCTGGTGTCAGGAGCGGCCCTTCAGGGTCTGGAGAGCGAATGCCTGCTGGCGAACCTAAAAGGGAGAACAACGACATGTCTTTCATTAAAGTCATCATTCTGTCATTGTGCACGCCAGGTACGCTCGTGAGACAACAGAGATCTGCACCATGGTGCCCTCATCTTCCAATGATCAATGAGGATTCCAGGTTCCAGGCTCAGATCAATGAAGAGACTACACTAGAATGGTTGCACAAGCCTAACTTATCACCTCTATGCATTGTTCCCTTACCTTTGCCTGGCATCCCCACCTCTCCACACTCAGTTGCATGTGGGCCGTGTTGGCTCTTGAGCTCTAGGTTATCTTACTCATACTTCGAAAGGATTAGGAGGCTAGCAGGGCCTCCACCAGCCTGCCGGTCTGCTCCTGGAACAACAGACGAGCATTGATTAGTCCATCTGTACATGCAGCGCCATTGCAGCCTGGCCAACCCCGCTGAGGAGCACTTCACAGGAGCGCTGCACCACATGACGGCTGCTGACCAGCAGCCTCCTCTCATGCCCTCTTTGAGAGGTGCTATGGTCTCCTCTTCTCATCCCTGGGGACAAAGGTGCCCCTCCTGGCAGCTACCTCCTCCAGGAGGACAGCGAGGTACTCATCAGAGATGTGGGGGTCGGGTGCCCACCTGACCTGCCCTCCTGCCTGCTGTGTCCAGCTGCACTCGGGTCCATAATGCCGACTCAGGGAATGTCCTCCATGGTAGCCTTCTAGGTGCTGTCTGGGCCGCTTTTAAACTGGCCGCCAGGTTGTCATTGGACCCGGCGGCTGTCAGGACCCTGCCCCTGCTCGTGCGGAGCGTGTTTCACACTGGGTGGGCCTTAATTGGCCCGCCAGCATGAAATCGCAGTCAGGGCCCGATAGCGGGCGACTCTGTTTCACGGCCGCTCCCGGGCCCACCCGCCATGCCCCCCCGACAAAAGGAAAAGCCTGCCCAATGTTTCTACCCAAGAAGTGTCTGCAGATCAACTCTAACAATAGTAGCAACTCGGCCACCCTCACAACAGTCAGCAAACAGGATGGAAAAATGAAGGCTTTGTTGCTGTAAACTGTTATAATTATCAATAAAAATGTTCCTGATTTCTCTGGTTCCTTGTCCCCTTCTCCCACGGTTCCCCTGACTCCTCTTCTCACCCACTTTATCTTCCCTGCTCTTGTGGCTCCTCTTCTAACTCGCCTGCAGGTTCCTGGCTCTCCTAGTCCCTCTTCTCACCCCAGCTCATCTTCTCACCCATCCCCGGCTCCTCTTCCCAGCCGACCCTGGCTCCCCTGGCATCAGTTCACTTTTTGATATTGGTGGGGCTGAGGATTTGGGGGATCGTGGGGGATGGGGGGATGTTGTTGGGGGTTTGGTGCTGGGATGTAGGAGCCAGAGATGGGTGGGCAGAGGAGCCTGGAAAGCCAAGGGTATGTGGGAAGAGGATCCAAAATATTGGGAAAACCGGGAGGGACTGGGAAGAGGAATCAGGAAAGCTGGGAGAGCTATCCAATAAAAAATCCTCATCATATAGTGTTTCGTATCCAGTAAAAATCCTAATAATATACAGTTTACTGTCAATTAATACCCGACTGATATATACAGATATATAGTGCCAGGAAACTGAGTTGCTTCACTTTGTCAATTGCTTCTCTGCAGCACACTCAGAGCTAAAGTAACTTTCTTTGCACTGAACCATTGCTGATAAAAATATTTAAAAGTTTTAAAAGGTTTTTAAACTTTTAAGAAGTATTTAAAAGTTTATAACAATTTTCCATAGTTTATAGCAGCACTTTAACATGATTAAAATATTTAAAAATTTTAAAAGCGACTTAAAACCATTCTAAAACAGTATAAAGCACCAATCTGAACAGTGGCTGACTGCTTGATCTCAAGGAGCATGACATCCGCTAGTGAAGTCAGAAGGGCTGTGGCATCACCATTAGGCTTGGATATGAGTTCACCATTGGATCCAAAGCTGGGAGTGCAAGTTCCCACTGCAAACTATGGACAAGGTAACTTTGGTTTCTTTTAGGCAGCCAGTGGTGAATGCCTATGCTAAAATCTGAAAATCCAAGCCATTTTGTTCAAAAGCTAATAAAATTGTCTTTACACCCAAAAAGCTTAATTTTTAAAACCTCCTCGAAGTAGTTGGATGGTGGACATCACAGAGCGGCTGCAGATGTGCTACAGTGGATGTGTGGGTCTAGTGCAAGACAGACGAGCATGGCATACCATGACAGCAGATCTCCTGGTAGGAGTAGCTATAAGCAGCGGCAGCAGTGATGGCCTGCAAACCAGCACAAGTGTTAGAAACTCTCAACGCAACCTAATGGAAACTCCAAGTCATTATTTATGATATCCATTTGATTTTGTTATTAAAATAATAGTTCCTCGCGAAGGACCAAAAAATTAACTTTTAATTAACATTTCCAAATTTCTTTTTGTTAACTCAACCACTTAATTTTTGCATCATCTTGATTTGGGTACGTACACAGTATTAGGGAGTAGCATTATTCATCTGGTTCAAATCTGCTTGTGGATTCATGTTCCAACGGCAGAACCATAAACTAATCAAATGATGCAACTACACTTCCGCACATGCTATCTCTATGTTATCTTCAAGAGAAGTGCCAACACACATTTAAGTAGACAGACTCCCAATTTAAAATGCTCTTTTTAAAAGTAAGAAAATTTATTGATATATTCCAAATTAAATAATTAAAATTAACTCAACAGGGGTTTTGTTCTTTCAGTTAAATCATAGTAAATGAACATGATGGAACATGTGCTTCCTCTGACCACTTTATGCATTCTTCTCAGGGGGCTCATTAATAAACATATCACAAAGCAATGTACACATTGGGCAGGATTTTGTCCATGCTGTAAGGGAGCTGAGGATGTTAGAAGTGTGAGAAGGATTGAATAGTTTTGCAAGGACCTGTGAAAGTAATTTTGTCTATTTCTTATGCAAAGTTGAAAATTGAAGGTAGGATTTATCTTATTAAAATTATACCATTCTTCAGTATGTTCTGGCAATACCAGAGGATTTCAATAATCTCTGCGATGCCACTTTGAAACTGATAAAATTGACTTAGTTTCAGTTATTTCTTTACGGTGTGTCTCAAAGGAGACAAATGCAAATGGAAACAGCATATTAGGTCGTTTAATTTGATTTGTGGTGATTTATTTCTGTCATATTAACAATTCACCCATTATGGAATAAATTTTCTTCCTGTGACATTCTAGACATCACGCAGATTTGTGCATAATCACATCTATGCAATAAATTGCATTATTTCTATCAGCATTTCTTATAAAAATACTTGGTAACATTGTGAACTTTGTGTACTCCACTTTGAAGTGGAACAGAGCCCTGTGCAATCGAACCCAATGCCATAAACTTCATCCCAAATCTACAGCTGCTCCACCTGAGGTGTGCTCAATTTATCTAGGCACAGGGAGATGGTGGCCTAGTTGTAATGTCACTAGAGTAGTAATCCAGAGGCCCAGGCAAATGCTGTGGCGACATGGTTCAAATTCCATCATGGCAGCTGGTGGAGTTCAATTAATAAATCTGGAATGTAAGTCTAGCCTCAGTAATAGTTACCATGATAACTATTATTGATTGTTGTGAAAAAAACATCTGCCATCCTTCCCTGGTGTGGCCTATATGTGACTCCAGACCTACAGCAATGTATTTCACTCTTAACTGCCCTCTGAAATGGCCCAGCAAGCCATTTAGTTCATGGATGACGTGGGATGGGGAACAATTGCTGGCTTTGTCACACCCACATTCCATGAAATAATTAAAATGCAGCTAAAAGAGGCTGTCTTGGACTTTACTTAACACAATAATTGACACCCTGACACATTCCAGGATCAAGTACCTTAGCTGAATATAGGTTTGATGTCAATCGAGAGCTCTCAGCTGGTATGAGTAATGTTTAGGCCTATCGAAAGCCTAATAGATGGAAATCTTGAAAGAAGCCCAGGATATCCTTAGCCATTCCTTTAACATGTGGCTCAGTTGGGTAAAAGATCCACTCCCAGCATTCCCACTGAAATTTAAAGTTTCACTGCAAATGGCACAGAATAGCAGAATTGCATTCTTCCTCAAATTCCGAGTTTTCCTGCCCTCCGACAAACTCTTACCTACTGCCCTCTGCAGTACCAGGAATTTCAAGGCAATTGGTCCAAGTTGATCCCAGAATATCCTCAAGTAGGGGGAAAAAAATGAGGGAGCTGAGGACACATCATGTGTAATAGTGCCTGGCTGGTGGAGCAGCAATGGAAGAGAAGGGATACTGTGTAAGCTGATGAGGAATAATTGACTTAAAGTGAATAAAAGTTTCCTATTAGAATTGTTTTCCTTTCAAATGTCAGATAAATAGAATTACAAAGCAAGGAAGTTATGTTAAACTTGCACGTAACCTTAGATGACATTGAGAGTACTGTCATTGTAGCAAGGTTATAAAGGCACTGGAGAAAATGCAAAAAATACTTAGAAAAATGATAGCAGAACTGAGAGGTTATAACTATCAGAAAAGTTGAAGTTTAAAATTAATATTAGGAGCCAAAAAATAATGACATTTAGCCACTGGACTTGACCTCCAGCCTTGCCACTGACCACAAACTGAAGTGGCCGATCCCCATTACATAGAATTAAAAGGAACTTACAGCATTGAAAAATATAATTTAGCCCAGTTGACCTATGTCAGTGTTTAGGATCAACTGGGACCTCAGTCCCAATCACTACTTTTAATCACATCTGCGTATCCATCTGTTCCTTTCTCTCTCATGTATTTATCTAGCTTCCCGTTAAGTTGTTATATACTATTGACTTCAACTACTCTATGTGGTAGCAAGTTCCACATTGTAACCACTTTGGATGAAGAAATTTCCCATGTATTAGGTTTATTAATGACTATGTTATATTTACGAGCCTTCATTTTGTACTCCTCACAAGTGGAAGCATCTCTGTGTGTACACTATTGAACCCCTTTGTAATTTTAAAGACTGCAAGGACATTACCCTTCAGCTTTCTCTTTTCTAGACAAGCCTTATGGTTATAAATTTTCAGTTCTGCTATCATCTTTATAAATTCTTCTTACATTTTCTCTAGTGCCTTTATACCTTTGCTGTAATATGGAGACCAGAACTGTGCACAGTATTTTCAGTGTGATCTAACTAAGGTTACATGCAAGTTTAACATAATTTCCCTGCTTTGTAATTCTACTTACCTGGAGATAAACCACAGTGGATTGTCTACATTTTTTATGTTCTTAATTTTTGTTGCTATTTTAGTGATTTAGGTATCTGCATCTCTTGGTCTTTTTGCTCCATTACCTACTTCAGATTCTTGTAGGGGAATTCTTACCAAAGAGAAAAGATGGGTTTGGGTTGGATGGGTGGGGTGGCGGAGGGAAGGGCTGGTGGGTGTTGGGAAGGTGTCCTCCTCCAAGGTGGTGGGCTGTTCCTTTGTGATAATGGGGGTAGAGCCTACAGTCACTTATTTTTTTCAAATTGAATTATTAATAGTCTTTTGGTAGTACAGAACTTGAGTATTGCTGAATAAAGAGACATGTTGAAGCTTTTCGTCTTGCATTCATCAGGACACTTCGCAAGAATACCAATATAAGGGGAAAACAACTATTTATACTGTATGCAAAAAGAATGCTGATTGGTTGGCAAATAGACTCTCATAGGTAGAGGTGTTGCCCTGGAGAATGCATCAGCGATGGTGACTGACTGTTAACTGCCAAGCATTGTGTGAAATTTAAACCAGGCAGCTTGACCCTACTTGGTCAAGGCATTGTCCTGAGGAATGAGTCAGTGAATGGCTGTCACTTATTTTGTTTAGCTGAAACAGACCCAATGTGTGTACATGTTTTTCCTATCTGCAAAGAATAGGCCCTGTGTATTAATATATGTAGCTTCCAGTACATGCAAATGTGCCACACTGTGAGCCCAACCGACAATCTTAAATTGGTTGTCAGCGTAATTCTTAGCACATTGAGGATTACTTAGCAAATGTTGTCCAATTGCTGAATCGCATCTAATGTAGGACACTGTGTTTTGAGTTTTGCAAACACATGTTGGTTTGGTACGCTCTGTACCTTGCCCATTGGCGAGAAGTGGCTAGGACATGTTGTTTGATAAGATCCGCCATCTTTGAGCTGTATGGCCTACATACCAAGCATCACACTGGCACTGAAATTCATACACTACATTACTCATTTGCGTGATAGGCGGAACATCTTTTTGGCTTGATGGCTGCAACCAGTTATAATGAATACCACTCGTGTTGCTAATAGTAGCAGCATGAAACAGCTAGCCTCACATGTCGCTCAAATCTTTGAGATACCTTGCCCCTCCAGGGTAATCTGAGGTAGGCTGGGCACTTTTCAGTGCCAAAAATGACAGTCTTGGGCCCGTTCATGAGTTTGCGTGATATATAGCATGAAATTATTTAATCAATGTAGCCCTTGTCCTGCATCATGCCTTTGATGCGACCTATTTCAGCACCAAGCTAGCTTGGTGAGCAAATGGATCAGGCCCTATTTACAAGGTTGTCTATAAGACCAATCTTACAGCATATGAAATTGTAAGAATTCTAATGTGTATATTGACCAGTGAAGGTAGGCTTGTGGTAGATCATGGTAGAGAAACCCTGGCAGATTTCTCAACTAGTATGTCAAGTAAAGGGAATTAATTTGACAGTTCCATTTCAAAGGTGAATTTGAGCACATCCCCACCATCTCCATTATTGCCCCTCTGTGGTCTTCACTGACCAGTTCCCTGTCCAACTGAAAGCCAAGCCTGTCAGTCAGGAGAACAATTGGTGACACTGTAGGTGCACTATAGAGTTAAATCGCTACAGTGAACAGGAATCCCGACTTCCCGGTTCTCTACAACTTACTTATCCTCCTACTCACGGCAGATCAATCAAATATAAATCCTGGCCTTATTTTCTACTGAGCATCTGGCCTCCTTATTCCTCCTACCAAAAAGGACTCACTCCCTCTTTTCTATATTGCACATTCATTTGCTATTTATGTGCCCATTCTGCAAGTTTATTAATGTTTTCTTGTATTTTGTCTTAACCATCTTCAATATGAGTAATATCTCCAACTTTGTGACATCCATACATTTTGAAATTGTGATTCCAAATCCCAAGTCAAAGTAGTAGTGAATAGCAGTGGTCTCTGTGTAACACCATTTGCCATCTTCGTCTTTAACCCCGACTATTTAGTTTCCTCTTTGTAACCAGCTTGCTATCCATTCTGTCACTTGTCCCCAGACTGTAAATGTTCTGGCATGGGGATTGGGATGTGGTGGCATGGGGATTGGGATGTGGTAGAGTGAGGATGGGGGTGCGGTGGTGTGGGAATGGGGGTGTGGTGGTGTGGGAATGGGGGTGTGATGGTGCGGGGATGGGGTGTAGTGATGTGGGGAAGGGGGTGTGATGGTGTGGGGATGGGGGAGTTTGGTGGTGTGGAGATGGGGGTGTGGTGGTGTGGGAATGGAGATGTGATAGCGTGGGGATGGGGGTGTGGTGATGTGGGGATGGTGGTGAGGGGATGGGTGTGTGATGGCGTGGGAATGGGGGTGTGATAGCGTGGGGGTGTTTGCTGTAAAATCAAAATGAACTGCGTCTGCTGGCAGCGAGTGCCATGTAGGGTGGAATTGTGACATCAAGGCCTTGGGACCGCAATTGAGGTATTTAAAAGGCCTATTAATGGGAATTTTACAGAGTGCATGAGGACCACGAAGCCTCGCAGCCCCCACCTGGTGAAATGAGGTGGCAGCAAAGCAAAGATTACAAGGAAGTGGGAGATAAGTGCTAGCTTCCCAATAAAATAATTGGGAGAGCCAGCATGTGGTGGCAGGGAAGGCAGGGTGCAAACAACACCGGAATATGTCAGCAAAAAAGGGAAGAAGGTGCCAGGAGAATGGGAGGTGTGTGGCCTGTTGGAAGGCTTGTTGGAAGGCCTAGGATTCAGGGACAGGACATCTGCCACGGGCTTCACTCACCCAGGCCTCCTGGCCCCCATTGAGGAGGAGAGGCAGCTCAGAGAGAAGCAGGTCCAGATCTGGGGGGGCAGACCACCAACTGCACAACCATCAGGAGAGCCAGCATCATGGTAGGCTTGCTGGAGAAAGGTGCAAAGGGCATGTAAAGCCATGTGTCACAGAAAAGCCCCACACCCAGGAGAGAGGTCTACCCCCTGAAGCTGAACTAACTCCAAATGTCCAAGCAGCAGTGCCAGCAAATACTGCTGCTCTCCAAGGAAGCATTGCTGAGATCTGTGTCATGATACAGGACAAGCTGAGACCCATGGGGGTTGGTAGACATGCTATGCCAGTGGCCCTGAAGATCCAATGTGGATAGAGTTTTGATTTCCCAGCCTGTGACCCAATGGTGCATCAAGGTGGTGACCAACTATGTACAGTACCGCACTGATCCAGATAGTCAAGCTGAGAGACCCATTGGATTGAGGGGCCATCTTTGGATTCTCCCAGGTGGAGAGTATCTTCAACTTTTTAAAAAACTTATTCTTTCATGAGGATGTGAGCATTGCTGGCAAGGCCAGCATTTATTGCCCATCCTTAATTTCCCTTGAACTGGTGGCTTGGTAGGCCATTTCAAAGGGCAGATAAGAATCAACCACATTGTGTAGATCTGGAGTCACATGTCAGCCAGACCAGGTAAGGGTGGCAGATTTCTTTCCCTGAAGGACATTAGTGATCCTAATGGGTTTTTACAACAATTGACAATGGTTTCATGGTCAGTATTACTGAAACTAGCTGGCAATTCAGGATTTTATTTAAAAAATTTAAATTCAACAAGCTGCTGTGGTGAGATTTGAACCTATGGCCCCAAGGCATTAATCTGGGGACATAGGATTGTTAACCCAGCGACTACTAAGCCACTGTTCCCCCTCTGATAGTGCACATGTGGCCATCAAGGCTCTCACAAACAACTGATGACCTTCATTAAAGTAAAGGCTTTCCAATCTGTCAATGCCTAACTGGTCTGTCACCACTGAGCACAGATCCTTCACATGTATGCATGACTCCCTGCAAGTAGCCATGATGTCCAAATAATTCAGCAGTCCCAGGTCCCACAGCTTTTCCAATCTCCTGCCTGCCTTCAGGGGTGAGTACTGGGCGACTAATGTTACCCACAAGGGCATGTTTACTTAAGCCTGTGAGAAACCCATGCATGTTTGCAGATGGGAGGCACAACCCCTGCCATGGGTCAACCCAAACAACAACGAGCTGGCCATTTACCTTTTAAAGATGCTATTCACATGCCTTAATCAATTCGATGGAGCCCTTCAATATGTCCCAGCAAGGGTTACGGGTATTGTGGTGGTCTGCTGTGCTTTGCACAGCCTGATACTGCAGAGGGAAGATACGTTGAATAATGAGGACATTGCTGATCGCAATGCTTCCTCTGATGATTGAGGGTGTAGAAAAGCCAGCTGACCATGCAATGAAAGATGAGAAATGCTTTGGATCACAGGCAAGGGGAAATGAGATACGTGCAAGATGACTCAGGATCTCCAATACACAGACATTTCCTGTGACCCTTGTGTCTTTTCAGAAAGATTCAATTACAACTTTATGTTTCATCAGCCCTACTGTCACCTCCTTCATTTTGCCTCCATCACCCAGTGCTCAGGTGCACAGCGCACTGTGGCAAGGCTAAGGACCTCAATGGACACAGCTTTGTCCCCTATTTCCAGGGCCCTGATGGAGGAAGGACATAGATGAAGTTGTACAGGGCGCCAAGAATTAGAATAAGAATCAGGAATATTGAGTGAAAGACTTATTGAGGCACACACCAGAAAGGAACCTCAAAATCCAATCACTTAAATTACCCATGACCCCCAAGTGCAGCGATGTGCTCTTCCTAACTCTCTTACATGAGCTCTTATGTAGTGCTCCCGCTGTGCTTTCAGCTGAGGTGCAAGCAGGCTGCTGAGCTTTCTGCCCCTGGCTTGGGGTGACCTCGGTGGTCTTCCTCTAGCTTCCTGAGGCTTGGAGAGCCCTGGCATGCTGAGGGGCTCATGCACGGGCACAAGACCCTCTTCAATTCTCATGGCAACCTGAGGCACTGGTGTCACTGGCAGAGAGGCTGCGGAGCTGCTGCGCACACTCTTGCCCTGAGGGGAGCCCCGAGAAACAGAAGGCAGCCTCTCCTCCTCCCTTGCTAGTCGCGTTTGTACCATACTGCTCATCTGAGCAGGATGAGGACCTGGCTCCAAGCACCTTTCCCCCTCTCACCTTTCCAGTGCTGCATTGAGCTCATGGGCAAGGTGATGGCATGCAGGTGTGCAGCAGCCATCAACTGGCCTGCTGGGTCTGGCTCTCTATATGGGTCACCAATCTCTTTATGGAGGAAGCTAAGTGCACACATGCTGGTGACATGATACACTCATGGCCTGCACGGACTCCTCCATCTTCCCTGCATGTCTGTACAGAGCCACTGGAAACTCTGCAAGTTGTTCCATTTCCCCCTGCTGCAGCTGCTACAGTTGACTTATTGCTGCCGATTCCAGAGGCCAATTGTCAGCCTGAGGTTCAGCATGGACCTGGCCTCCGGCAGTCTGATGACTGTAAGTGGTCCTTGGCTGTCACAGCCTCTCTCAACTGCCCAGGCACATCTGTGATGTGTTCACCAGGCTCTGATCCTGGATCTACTTGCAGGAACATACCCACCAATGAGAGAATATCTGCACTGGTGGAAGGTGCTTGGAAATGATGTGATGCTGCGCCCTCTGAGAATCTCTCTCCTTCCTCAGAGGTGGTGACTGTCCCCCAGCCTCCCAATGTCTCCTGGCCTCAGATTGAACCTGAGTTGTATGAGAGAACATCCACATACATGGGCTATGGTGTCAGCCATGGCTTGGGCAGTGCTCTTGCCTCTGGGTTCAAATCCATCTTCAGGGCTTGAGCACAAAAACCAAGGCTGAGGAAATTCTGTGCTGTCTTTTGCATGGGATGTTAAATGTTAATTTGCCTGCTTGAGTGCATACAAAAGATCCTATGGCACTATTCTGAAGGAGAGTGTAGCTAACCCCAGTGTCTTGCCCAATATTTATCCGTCATGGTGGGGGGTGTGGGCTGTGGGGTTCTGCTAGTAACAAGCAGCTGAGTGGAATGAAGACACCCATCCTCTTGCAGATCTCCTCCACCAGGACCTCTTCAATGCTGCACCCAATAAAAGGGTAGTCTTGGAAGCTTCACCTGCCATCTTCAGAATTACTTTGGCACAAAGGAGCTAAGTTGCAAAATGTCTTTAAATAGCGTTAGAAGTGTTTAATACTCACTGTCCTAATTAGGTGAGTTGCCAATTAGCAGCACGGTGAGTACTCGCAGCTTCTCTATTTAATGATAATGAAGGCTCATGATCAATGTCACCCCCTAATTGGTGCCCACATAATTATTTACATATTGTTTGCACAGTGCTGATTCTGGGCCTGAATTCTTACCCCAATTTATCTAAGGTTACAGGTCGAGTATTGTATGCATATCGGAACACTGAAAATGTTTACTTTTTTCCTTTGAAAGAGAGCATATCTCTTTTCAACTATGCTATTTTAATCTACGAAGCCTTCAAAACCCAATATCAAGAGCCATACCTTAAAGTGTCCCACCTTCCAGTCACCTTGGTAACATTTATCTGCAGGAAGTAGAGCACAACAGTCAACAGCAAGGAAGAGAACCATTAAGAGGCACTTCAGTTAGTGAATATCACACCATATTTAGTAATTAATCAAAGTTATAGTTATTTCAAATTGTTGAGAGGCCCTGTTTAAAAAGGTGACAACGCTTCTCAGATCTTCAGTTCCAAGAGCTGTGAAGAATGGACGAGGCCAAGTTTGGAAATGTATCCGTGCCAGGCAACATTTTCAACAGGATTGGAGCAATTCGGCAAAAAAATCGTGTCCTCAAGACTTTGCTTCAGGAGAAAGAGAAACTTTATGAGAATGATGAAGAGAGTATTAAACAGAATCTTGATATGGTTTTGTTCCTAAGCAAACAGATTAGCACTGAACTGGTGGAAAAATTCAAAAGCGCGAAAGAGACACTGCAAACAACAACTGAAATCATCACTGCTCTATGTGATCCATACCAAGCTAATACGAGCCACAGAGGTAAGAACAAAACTATAAAATAGAACAAGTTTGTAATAATGACAAATGGAATAACTTTGTTTTATGTTTCATTCTTTGTTTGCAAAATAGGGTATTGCATTACAGTACAACACCTATTCTAGTTCCTCAAACTTGCTGTACTCACCAAAAATGATCTTATTGTAATCTACCAGTGCAGAGCATGGAAATGATTTGCCTACAGTTCTGCAGATATTGTATTGTTACCACTCTGATGTGAGGGACTATAGTGTTTCACTGCCAGTGGGTCTTTTCACGGTAGATTCTATTCTGGGATAAAAACAAAGAAAGCTGGAAAACTCAGCAGGTAATGTAGCATCTGTAAGAGAAACAGAGTTAATGGGTGGAGTTGTCCCAGTTTTGCACTAAATGCGGTAGTGGGTGGGGAAACGATGTGATCAATGATGCGGTTGGATAAAGGATCAGGTGCTTTTAAAGTTTCATGGCTGCATCTCCATGATATGACCCTGATCACAGAGTGCAAGTGAGCTGCCCTTAGCCAGACAGGAGTAAGATATTCACAAAGGCTGAGTGAAGATCTGTGGAGTGTCCTCACTGCATGTTGTCATCATCCTCTTGCAATTGAGCGACTATTTGGGCCTCTACTGTGTCTTCATGACAGGAGCATTATCACAGAGTGTATGTGCACTGCCATAAGCCAGACTGGGGTCAAATGTTCATAGATGCAATGTGAGGATCTATGGTGTCCTCTCATTGCATTTTGTCATCATCCTCCACAAATCTAGCAGCTATAAAGGCTTCCTGAGCACTTCTGCCTCATCTAGCCAGTGTGAGAGCCTCATTGCCATCATTGTTGCCTTCAAGGACCTTTCTCACCTTCATCTCTGTGGACGTCTCCCTCATCCGTGGGGACCACCATCTCCTCCATCTCCTCCTCAGCCAGCTCGTCTCCCCATTGCATCGCCAGGTTGTAAAGGATGCAGCAAGCGAGGACAATGCGTGACACCCTCTGGGAATTATATTGCAGGGCTCCACCAGACCGGTCCAGGCAACAGAACCTCATTTTCAACATCTCGATGCTTTGCTCCACCAGGTTGCATTTCAGCATGAGCTCTGCTGCAGTCTGAGGCCGCCGCACAGGTGTCATCAGCCACGGCCTCTCTTGTCCCCATGGGGACCTCCGTGCAGCCTCTGTGGATGCTAGAAGAGGTCAGGGATCTGTGACCGGCTAAGAATGTGGGAGTCATGCACACTCACTGGAAACTGTGCGCAGACCTGCAGGATGTATTGGTGGTGGTCACACACCAGCTGCACAATCAGTGCATGGAATCCTTTGAGGTTGACATAGTTGACCGCATGTTGCGATGGAGATGTGAGCACCACGGGAGTGCAGTCGATGGCACCCTGTACCTGTGTGAAGCCCAGGGCATGGGCATATCCAATCATTCTTGCATCCTGGCCTCCTGGTACTGGATGAAATGCACAAAGTTGTTGTCCTTGCAAAGATGGTGTCTGTGACCTCATGGATGAATGTGTGGGTGGAAACTTGTGATATCCCACAGAGGTCACCTATGGAGCTCTGAAAGGAGTCACTGACATGGAAATTGAATGCAGCTGTCACTTTCACAGCCACTGGCAGTGGACACTCTCCATGTCCATGTGGCGTCAAATCCTGCAGTAGCTGGCAGATGTGACCAACCAGTTCGCTGGACATGCACAGTTTTCAGCGACACTGGTTCTCAGTCATCTGCAGGAATGAAAGGCAGCGTCGATATACAACCTGGGTCTAATGAGGCACTGACCAGCGAAGGCAGGCTGAGGCTCGTCGGCAGCACGTGTGGGAGCATGTGAGGGTGCTGCTCATCTCCCTGTGCACCCAGGTGCCTCAGTTGCTCTCTTCCCTGTCATCTTCGCTGTCTGTATGCCACGAGGCATACAGCTAGTTCACTAGGCCGCATGCTCCTGATGTACTCCTCCTGAAGGATGAAGACGAGAGGTGCACGGGTTAGCTTGGGTGTTCTAAGAACTTGCCCTGGTTAAGTGTGAAGGCCCCATAATGCATTTCGGAGAGTGCTGGCCACCAGTTGGATGGCCAGAGTTTAGTGTGCTGCAAGGCTGCCTGAGACCCCACCCTACATCTCCCCAGTCCATCTGACTGATTGGCAGCAGCTTTGCCCATTGGACTGCATGCTGTGCTCTCAGCTCAGGCACAGACATTCTCCTAGCCTGCACTGTAAGGCTGCGCTGTTAGCTTGAACCATAGGGGAGACTGGTCCAAACTGGGATGATGACATTGCAAGGGGCTGTGAGCGCCTCCAGCAGCAACTGTTCCATGACCAGCTTTAGCAAGGAAATTGCACAATGTGCCCAGTTGTCCAACTGTTCTGCAGCCTACTAAAATGCTCATTAGTTTGCAGCCTGTGCCTGAGGGGTGAAAAGCTCTGGAGCACTTAGTGGCACTTTCATGCCTCTGCAATGCTTGAGTGGACAGATAAGCTAGAGACCTCACTTCATACATGTCATTATGGTTGCGTCTGAACTGTCTCAGCTGTTGTGAAACATGTCAATGTGCAATCGCGCCGATGTGGACGGGCGATCCAGTGTCGGGGGTTGACACCGATGGACTGGGGTTATAATGATGTGCAGATGTCTTGCAATAAAGTTCCTGACATCTGATGGCAGGAACCGTGGCCCTCCATTGATGGGTGAGCAGACAATTGCAAACTGGTTTCAAGACGTCGTGAAACCGATTTCTGGCCTTATCACTATAGTGTCCGCTCATGCTGCCAAAAATGCCCAATACCAGCGGGCACGGAAAATTCCACTCAATGTTTCAGGACTTTTCATCAGTACTCTTCTGATGAAAAGAATTTTGATGAAAGGTTATTGACCTGAAACGTTAACTCTGTTTGTCTCCACAGATATTGCCTGACCTGCTGAAATTCTCCAGCTTCTTTTTGTTCTTGTTTCAGATTTCCTGCATCTGTATATTTTGCTTTTCTATTCTGAGGCCCCTGATTGGTCCCTTACCAATTGACTGCTCCTCAAGTATCTCACGTCAATGACAAGAAAGGTTCATACTATTTTCCTGCCTCGGGCCATTTGTATGACCTTCTTTGACCTTTGGGATAACCCCGCAGATCTCCCATCATCTCTACATTTGATTTATCCTGCATAGTATAGACCATGAAGGGCAAAAGTGGGATGTGTAAGTGCAGGGTTTTATTGCATTAAGTTTTTATTTGCACTTGCACTTGTGCCATGTATGCACATATTCCTTGTCATGGAGGAGGTAAATAAGCTACTTTGTTGCCTATTTGATTCCAAGATAGCATTTTGGCAATGGAAGGTTGGAGCCAGTTGGACATTAATTGCCAGACCTGGTAACCTGATACCTGAGAAAGGCAGATTCACATTGTCCTGTAGTGCTGTTGCCAAGTAGTTTCAATGAAGCACCCAGAGAGATGGGACTGCCACTGGAGGTTAGGATTCTTCAAACTTGAACCCAGATAGCCAACGCTGTCACAAACATTCCTGGCTGAACAAGCAGCAGGAAACTTCCTGTTTGTAGTGTACATTAATGATTTAACTGTGAATATAGGAGGTATGATCAGTAAGTTCGTAGATGACATGAAAATTGGTGGGGTCGTAAATATTGAGGAGGAAAGCCTTGGATTACAGGACGATATAGATGGGCTGGTAAGATGGGCAGAGAAGTGGCAAATGGAATTTAACCCTGAGAAAAGTGAGGTGATGCAATTTGGGAGGACTAACATAGCAAGTGAATACACAATGAATGGTAGGACCCAAGGAAGTACAAAGGATCAGAGGAACCTTGGAGTACATGTCCATAGATCCCTGAAATTAGCAGCGTAGGTAGTAAAGGTGGTTAAGAAAGCATGTGGGATGCTTGCCTTTATTAGCCGAGGCATAGAATATAAGAGTAGGGAGGTTATGTTGGAGCTCTAAAAAACGCTAGTTAGGCCACAGCTTGAGTAATGTGTGCAGTTCTGGTCGCCACACTATAGGAAGGATGTGATTACACTGGAGCGGGTGCAGACGAAATTCACCAGGATATTGCCTGGGCTGGAGCATTTCAGCTCTGAAGAGACTGGATAGGCTATGGTTGTTTTTCTTAGAGCAGAGAAGGCTGAGGGGGGACTTGATAGAGGTATACAAAATTTTGAGGAGCGTAGATAAGATAGATAGGAAGAAACTTAGCAGACTCCCCTTAGCAGAGGTGTCAATAACCAGGGATTTAAGGTAAGGGGCAGGAGGTTTAGAGGGGATTTGAGGAAAATCTTTTTCACCCAAAGGATCGGGGGTATCTGGAACTCACTGCCTGAAAGGATGGTAGAGGCAGGAACCCTCACAACATTTAGATAAGCACTTGAAACGCCATAGCATATAGGGCTGCGGGCCAAGTGCTGGAAAATGGGATTAGAATATATAGGTACTTGATGGTTGGCACAGATACGATGAGCTGAAGGGCCTGTTACTGTGCTGTATAACTCTATGACTCTATGACTTTATGACTTAACAATGCTCTGTACTGACAAATTATTACAGTTTAGCCTGTTAAACATTAACAGTGCACATATGCACGCTCAAGGAAATCTAATTTTGGCTCTTACCAACTGATGTCTAAGTTCTTTGAATTTAGGTAAGTGAGTGATCTGGATAGCTAGAGTTTACTCATAGAGATTTTGTTTTGGAAGCTCTTAATCATGGTAATAAATTGCAGTATCTGTTTACCACCTACCATAAAATGTAAAGGCAGGGCTCCAGCACACCTGGCCAATCACAATGCTTTGTTTAGGTGGCCGGAGCAGATTGCAATACATAGAAAGAAATAAGTAATTTTCACTTATATGGTGACTTTCTCAATCACAGATGCTTTGCAACCAATTAATTACTCTTTGATGCATCAGTGCTGTTATAATGTAGGGAAATACAGCAGCCAATTGCATATAGTAAGATGTCTAAAGAGCAATGTGATACATGACCAAGTACATTGTTTTTGTGATGTTGGTTGAAGGATAGATGCTGATGAGCACATCAAGAGAATTCCTCTCCTCTTTGAATATTGTCATATGAGCATACATAATCACCTGAAAGGGTAGTTGGAGTTTTGATTTTACATTTCAACCAAAAGATAGGACCTCTGGTAATGCAGTAGTCCCTCAGTATCAGCCAGGATTATGCACTCAAGACCTGCAGTGGGGCTTGAACCTACAAACCTTCTCACTCAGAGCCAAGCTGGCACATATATTCCATCTCATGATGTATGATAGAAGGTTTACTCCAGGCATGTGAGATAATGGCATGAAATTTCCTGTATCATACTTATGCAAAGATTACACTGAAATTTAAGCTGGTTTCTGCACCAATCTTGCCTGTGGGAACTTATGCTGAAATTTCCTGCATATCATTTACCTATTGCAACCTGAGCATCACCATTATTTGTGATTCACTTGTAGATACTTGATAAGCAATTTTTAAGTGGTTTATTCCACTCAGAAAATTTTTAAAAAAATTGGCCTCTATCTTTAGTCCTGGATGGAAACACAGCAACGTGAGTGGCTTATCTGCCTAGAAGCAGCAGCAAGCAGGTGCAGATATTTTAATGACTTTCCACACAAGGCAGTCCACCCATTAAAATCATGCCAGTATTAATGTAAATGGATGTGCGTGAATGGTTGGGGAGGCAATTGGAAATGTCTTGGTTGGGAGGCGGAGGCCTTGGTTTCCTTTCACAATCTGCAGCAGCACTCTGGTCTCCCTTGCTACAAGGAAACTGAAATAAAACTTACCTTACTGGGCTTCTTCTGCTTTTGCCTACATTCGCCTTTGTGGTGTTCATTCCAACAGAATTAAACCAAAAAGCCAAAGCCTGAATTATTCAGTGTTAGCTTTTGAGGTTAGCAACTCAACCAGATGTAGTTCCACCGTTGATTCCTGCTCTGAAAAAGTTCCCAGTCAGCGTGCTGCTGCACTGGTGTTTTCACTCTGTCAGTGAGTGCCTCCTGCCATTGAGCCACTCTTCAGAGCCTCTTGTTTCCCCTACTCTCCTTCCTCCTCCATTATTAGGTTTCTACCTAATGAGGACATTCCAGCTGCTTAGTCCTAAATATTTTGTGGAGGGTGGGTAGCAGCAGCACAAAACATTTTGGGTGCTCTGAGACTGATAGCACTTTACATTACATAGTGTTTACAGCACAGAAACAGAACCAACAGATCAATGCTGGTGTTTATGATCCTCCCAGCTTACTGCATCTAACCCGGTCAGCAAATCATTCTACTCTGAGTTAAGAAACTTCACTTGAACACCTTTCGTCAATTTTAGTGCAGATCTCAGCAAGAAATTTTTTAAATCACAAGGAATATCGCTGCCAAATCTCAGTTGCACTGATACCAAATGACCTTGAGCCTTGATTTGCCTAATGTCTATGCCCAAACATAGACATATACCTGTGCATTATTGATATAAGTGCAGGTCTTTAACATGGGGTGAAGTGATGGTGAAGGAGATATTTCACTGCTCTTACCTTGGAAGCATGCAAGCTAATGAGGAAGTTTTCATATACCACTGTTTTGGCATTACTCAGTTATTCACAAATGTCCCTTGGAAAAATATGGCATAGGATTACTCTTATGTCATAATTATGCAGAAAATTCCAGGCAAAATTGCCCAAAACTGCTGTCCTTCAGCTACTGATTATTTAAATCAAACAGGTGTCTGACTCAGTCATAACATTAGGGAGTGTTCGGTGCAACTATGGCAACTTACTCACTGTGCCTGTAAACAGCCTGATAACATAAACCTCGCTGACAGGAGATGACTCACAAACAACCTTGTAAAACTGACCGCAAACATATAAATAGAGTAGACTTGGGCAAATAACACTACTCAGTATTGGCCTAACAAAGCCTGACACATATACTCCTTATTTGAGCCCTCTTCTGTGACTAACAGATGATAATAACAGGGCCTTCTAGGTGCGACAATCCACTATTCCACAACATGCGCCAAACAATGATCATTATTCAAATAACAGAATTCTACTCATAATAGTCGTGGTTTGTTTTTAATCTTTTTCTGCTTTAACCTCAGCCAAGGAAGTACTTTTGAAGTGTAGTCACTGAAATCAGATAGGAAACACAATGGCCAATTTGCAAAAGGAGCTCCCACAAACAACAGTACAGTATTAACTAGATAATCTGTTTAGATGATAGACTCCCAAAGTTCCCAAATAATTCAAAAAAGTTGCAAGGCTTGAACATATTCAGATTGGGAGCCAATAGCTCCCCATTGCTTTCTCCATGGCAAAGCCTCGGCCAATCAAGAGTCGACTTGCCAATCAATCAGCACCCTTCTTCTGTAATATAAATTGTTATGGTTGTTTGAAATTTGGCATTCTTGTATTTGTCCTGATGAGTGCAAGATGAAAATCTCCATCAAAATGTCTCCCTTTTCAGCAATATTCAAGTCCAGACACTACCCTTCTTCAAAAGCATATCATGGGATCTATTATGCTAACCTGAGAAGGCCTTGGTTTAACATCTCGTCCAGAAACCAGTGCCTCGGACAGGGCATCACACCGTCAGTACTACGCTGGAGTGTCAGCCTTGATTTTGTAATCAAGTCTTTGAAATGGGATTTAACTTTATGAACTTCTGCCACAAATATAGAAATGCTAGACTGAATATCAGGAGTGGGATATAAGGATAGTTTACTACTTTTTATGCATGTGGTAATAGATTTGCAGGATTAGTTACCCAGAAGATGGTTAAGAGGAACAATATAAGTAAATTTAATGTTTATGTTTCTTAATGGAGAAAAGATATAATGAGAATGTGCAATTAAGTTTTGATTGATGAAAGTGAAATAGGATTGCCAGAGAAAATAGATCTTTCCTGTTCAAAAGGAAGTGTGGCCAGAAATTTCCTGACAGCTGATCCTATTCCATTACACTTCCAGTGAAATTACAGTGGAAGAGCAGGAACAGCTAAATGGAAATCGATGGTTTATGTTCTAATTATGGGAAACAAATATCAATTGTCTAATTAATTCTTGCTTTTCCAATTATCTTTTTACAGTAAGTGCCGCTCATTTCAATTACCTGGAAAGGACTAATAACTTTCTAAACCATGTTATCATAAGTTTTAAAAGTGCAGAAAACAATCTGTATAATATCAACTGCCGCACAAATGAGGATGTACAAACACCCCGTGCCTCGGAACAAAATTGGGGATTATCCAACTCAGAACTTGTCCAGCAAAATGGAAATGCAAAAGGAGAGGAAAGTAGGAAAGTTGAAGGAAACCTTCAAACACCTCCTAGTAATTCCAAAAATAATCAACTAATTGTTGAGGTTAAGAATTGCAGCTTAGGAAGAGAAAAGGGAAGCTGTCTTCAAGTCTCCAGCTGTAGCAATTTTCAACCAGTCCAAGATGAAGGAACTGAGAAAGGACGCAATATAGGAATTAAAGATGATTATTTTCAGGCAGCAGATGTGTGCTCTCAAAGCCAAAAGGGAGTGAAGAACCAGCCAGGAATTCAGTCATCAGATGAAATGAAAGATCAGCGTAGAGTAACAAAGAAAATGAATTGCAGCACTGAAGTCAAGGACACTGATGAAATTTTAAAATCTGGGTCAGTAGGTAATAAATGTGCAAGTAAGGAAATTAATCTCACTGCTCTGTCAGAAACTAATGGAGCCGATGAAAAAATATTGAACAAATTAAATGATAAAAACGAGATTACTGAATGTCCAGCTGAAGCTGTGAAAATCGAAGACCCAAGAGGCTGGTCCCAAAGAGAGTAAGCATCATTCAATCCAGTTCAATTACATTTCATTGGCACTGTAGAAGTAATGAGTGTTTCTGGCTGCTTAAGCATTTCACATAGCCTTTGGCTTGCCTACATTACTATAAAAATGAATACCATCTTCTATTTCATCAAAGATTTACACACTTTTATTTAATTAAGATGGGGATGAAATTTCAAAATGAAATTTACTGATAAAATCTCAAGGCACACGATATTATTAAATAATCTCTGCATCGTACTTTCTAATGAAATAATTGTAGTCCCAAAGAAACCTCCAAAACCCTTATTTTAATGGGCCAGTTTCCCCAGTGCAGTTGACTGCTCTGCCTGCATGTTGAGCCTCTGACTCAAGCTACACTGAATGCTGGGGAAGCAATGGTGTTCATTGTGCCCAGCATTGCTATGGATATAAATTCAGAAATAACATCACATGCCATCACTTCCAAACTTGAGGCTGCCTGCTCACAAGTAGCCCACAAATCATGACAGGCTGAAAAAAGTTCAGGCAAAAAAGAGCTGCCATAATGTTCACTCTCACCCACCAGAAATTTGACCTCAACTCTCTTTCCAGAATTTTCCAACTCAAGTATCATTATAATATGAAAGGTATACCTGACACATCATGCATCACCTTTGTGGTGACAGTAGGAGCACTCTCACCCCTGAGTTAGAATAGGTTCAAATCTCAAGACTTGACTATAAAATCTAGTCTGACATAACAGTACTTGGGGAGTCTGGCACTGTCAAAGGTGCTGTCTTTCAAATATGTTAAACTGAAGACCCACCTGCCTTTTCAAGTGGAAGTAAAAGATCTCAGGGCAATTTTGAAGTAGCATAGAGGTGCCCTGCCAGAATATATCCCTTCACTAATCATTAAAGCACGGATTATCAGGTCATTATCAGATTGCTGATTGTGGGTGCATGCTATATGCAAACGGGCTGCTGTGCTTCCCACATGACAACAGTGACTACACTTCAAAAAATACTTCATTGGTTGTAAAACTCTTTGGAAAAGCCTGAAGTTATGGAAGGTGCTACATAAAGGCATTTTTCTTTCTGATTTGTTTTTCATTTTAACATTTTGATTGTTGTGCTTTGTTGTTCTGGAATTTTCTTTCTTTTTTAATTAAGAATCTTAAACTTAAACAGGGACAATTTCTTATATATGAGGGGAAAGATGACTAAGTTTGATTGGGTACTAGACTAAAAGGTATGGCAATAAATAAACAGAGGGAAACATTTAAAGAAACAATTTAAAATATTCAACAAAAATACATTTCATTAAAAAAACTCAACAAACGCTTACTTGTCATGATCTCATAGAGACCAATAACTTCAAAAAGAGATATGATTTTCCTAATGATGTAGGCAACGATCACACAAGAAGATTTCAAGTTGTAAGATTTTCACTGTGACAAACAAACTCAAATCGACATCGACTAAACATTATATAGGAGGTAATTAATACACTAAACTACAGAAAAAGTATAAAACAAAAACAGAATTACCTGGAAAAACTCAGCAGGTCTGGCAGCATCGGCGGAGAAGAAAAGAGTTGACGTTTCGAGTCCTCATGACCCTTCGACAGGAAGTATTTCTTAGTAACTTCTTAACACAACTCAAAACCCCGTGCTGAGTTTATTCTCTTTTCTTAGTGTCCTTTAAAATAAAATCCCCTTCCCTCAACTCTTTTAGCATACTTGAATGGACTTTCCATTGCAAGGTATCCTTTGGTGAATTTGTGGTCTTATACTCTTCAAAATCATTGTTTCTTGAACATGGGTTCCATCCACAACAACTGTCTGCTTGGTGGTTAACCTAAATGTAGCCCTTTACTTCTGCTTGACATTGTAAAACCTCTGTGAGACCTCTTCTCCAAAGCTTTGACTGCCTCTGGGAGTCTGGGAGTCTGTAAGCAGCAAGAACAACTGCCTTCTCTTCTGTATTAAGGTATTAAAGCTGGCACCTTACGCTCAATAAGATTTGACTTGGGCCTCTGTCCCCATGGCAACCAGGTTGCATGGGCTTGTATCCAGGCAGGCTTCATATGAGGTCATACGCCCCTCCCCACTATTGCATTATACCTTGAATTAGAGGAAATAGTTTAAAACATGACAGTCTTATAACACCCAGTGCAAGTTGAAGATCATATTAGATTAGAAGAAGAGGCTCATAATGTTGCCAAGAATAGTAGTATCTTGAAGATTGAGAGTGTTTTAGAAACCAGCAAAGCGCCACCAAAAGGGTGATAAAAGGGAATAGATAAAGCATGAGAGTAAAATAGCCAGGAATATAAAAAGTAGATGTAAGAACTTTCACAAGTATATAAAATGGAAGGGGGTAGCTAAAGTAAACATTTCAACCTTAGAGACAGAGCACAGGAGAAATTATCCTGGGGAATGAGGCAATGGCAGAGATATTGAACAAATATTTTGTGTCTGTCTTCACTGTACAAGAGACAAAGTACCTTAAGTACCTGAAGTAGAAGGTAACCAAGGAGTTTAAAGGGGTGAGGAACTTAAACTAATGTTATCAGCAGAGATAAAAAATTAGAACTAATGGGACTAAACTCTAACAAATCCACAGGACCTGATGGACTACAAGTGCAGTCCTAAAAGAGGTGCATGCAGCGAAAGTGAATGCACTGCTTGTGATTTCCCAAAGTTCCCTAGGTTCCACAACAGTCCCAGCAGACTAGAAGTTAGCAAGTGTAACACTGCTATACATGAAAAGAGGAATAGAAAAAAACCTGAAATTACAGACTACTAACTACAGTTATCCTGATATCAACTGTTGGGAAAGTGCTGGAATCTATTATTAAGGAATTCTTAACAAGGCACTTAAAAAATCATAGTATGTTCAGACTATTGTGAAATAGGAAATTGTGTTTGACAAATGTGTTAAAAGATTTTTGAGGATGTAATTAATAGGGTAGGTAAAGGGGAACCAATAGATATAGTATATTTGGTTTTCCAAAAGACATTTGATAAGGTGCCACATAAAAGGTTATTATGCAAGATGAGGGATTATGGAGTTGGCGCTAATATATTAGCATGGATAAAGGGCAGGAATTAGAGAGAAGGAATAAATGGAACATTGTCAAGTTGGCAGATTGTCACTAAAGGAGTGCCACGATGATCAATTCTGGGGCCTTAGCAACCTGTATTGATGATGCCCTACATATATATATTAATAAGATATAGAACACCTAGCAAGACATGTGGAAGGTGTAGCTTCTGTATGCACCAAGGAAATGCTGAACACTTCATCAATACTATAAGGCATGCGGCAGAAAGTGTGATTGGCAGTGGCAGTGCGGTAGAACAAAGGCAGATGCAGCTACAAAGAGCCGTGCACTGATCCACACAGACCATACACAACAGCTACCTTCACGTAATGAGAATAACCATCCGGTATCCCATCAGAAACATATACATGACGTGACTGATAAGTCAGAAAATGGTGATGATGTGCACGATGAGATGAAGATCGTCAACCTCGTGGAAAACATATTTGCAGTCACGCCGTCTGAAGTGTTTGCCAAGTTTCAACTTATCTGTTCCAAGAAAGTTGGTAACTATTTGCTATTGGCTAAGATTGATACATGGCCAAGTGCCAACATCAGACCTCTGCGATTCTAAAAGACATGAATCCATAGACATGGAAAGCCATGGAGAAGCCGTGAAATTCTCAGCTTACAATGGTTCACTAATTCCAGGTGCAGGATCCATAGTCCTGGAGCACAGGTACAATCAATCCTCCTGGTTGTCACATTGTGGAAACTAAAGATCCAATGATTATAGGTCTACTGGCATGTTGAGACCTCACGCTATTGACAAATCAATGGAATCAGTCAGACATCATAAGGCAGATCAACCTCAGAAGCTGCTCCCATCACCTCAGTTCATGACCTAACATTGAAATATCCATAATGTTTAGACAAACTCGCCAGTTTCAAGGGAGCCGCAACATTACACTTGCAAGACAATGCGAGTCCGTCAATTGATCTGGCACATGTTGTGCAATGCAAATGTCAGCAGCTGCAAGAAGAATCGGTAAATGATTCCACATCACAGAAACTGTAGAAAACCATCATTGAAGGATGGCCTGATTCAATACAACATGTCCATGACCAGAAGCCCACTTTGGCCTTATTGGGTTGAGCTATGCATCTCCCAGGGAGTCTTTTTTAAAGGCAGGCAGGTCATCATACTGGAATCTTTGCGACCCGATATTCTTCAACAATTTCATCACTCACACATGTACATACATCGAACAAGAAGACTCACAAAAGAGACAGTCTATTGGCCGGGTATGAAAAATACCTGACATCAAGAAGTGCGAGGCATGTTAAGAGCATGTGCCAAGGCAACAGTAGCAGCAGTGTGTACCATCTACAAGATGCACTGCCGGGATTCACCAAGGCTCCTGAGACAGCACCTTCCAAACCCATGACCACTACGATCTAGAAGGACAAGGGCAGCAGGTAGATGGGAATACTACAACCTAGAAGTTTCCCTCCAAGTCACTTACCATCCTGACTTGGAAATATATCGTCGTTCCTTCACTGTCGCTGGATCAAAATCCTGGAACTCCCTTCTTAAACAGCACTGTGGGTGTACCTACACCACATGGACTGCAGCAGTTCAAGAAGGCAGCACACCACCGCCTTCTCAAGGACAACTAGGGATGGGCAATAATATGCTGGCCCAGCCAGCAAAGCCCACATCCCTTGAATGGATCATAAAAAAAGCACAGAGCACCATTGATTCTACATGAGGTTCAAAACTATCCTTGGTCCAAAATAGCATCCAACCTCTTTCATGTCCATGGCACTGACTTCATGATCAAGATCGACTATTTTACCAAGTAACCCATTATTTGAAAATTGCACAATGCGTCAAGCACAACTGTTTTAAGTGCTATTTTCAGTTTATTTTGGTGTGCCTAGGGAGATCATTATGAAGAGCAGTCCACAATTTATTGGTAAGCCATTTCGGGATTTGTGTGAGAAATGGAATATCGATCACACTATATCTTCTCTCCATTACCGTAGGTCTAATGGACAAGCTGAATGGATGATACACACTGTGAAATCCCTGATTCTCAAATATGGACAGACCAAACAGGACTTGCACACTGCACTGTTACAGCTGAGAGTAACACCTTTAAGTGCAACTATTTTATCAGTGGCAGAGCTCATATTTGGCAGACCAGTGCTTACAAATTTACTTAGTCTTACCTATTCAATTCTCTCAGAAACCAGAGAGCAACTTTTAAAGCTACAAGGGACGATGACCAATATGCTGGATAAAAATGCGGATACAAAATTGCCAAGTTTAAAGTTGGGATAACAAATTTGTGTCCAGGATCCCAAAGAAGATTCATGGCAACAAGCCAAGGTGACAAGGATTTGTTCAGAATCAAAGTCCTATGAAGTTATTACACACAAAGGCGCAATGGTGAGGCATAACCAAGGACAAATCAGATCCATTCCAACTCCTCTGCCATAGCATCCTGTTGCATCTCAGACAAGTTTCCAACTGCAGCCAGGAACAACATCCAAGAATGATAATCCTACAGATCACTGTGAGCAATTAAAGAAACCTCCAGACAAGGTTACTGTTATGAATAATATAAAATTTGCGTGTTAAGAAAGGTAAAATGGTTTGTTGCATTTAAGTTATTTGTGAGCCTTGGTGCTTGGGAGTCTGGATAGGCTCCAGGCTAACAGGTCAGGTCTTTTGGGTTTGCATATATATATATTTTTAGTAAGATTTTACAGCCCCTTAAGTTAAAGTGATGGGATAAAAGTATACTGAATGTGGGGAGTAAAACATTGTTATGACCCAGCAGTTGGTAAAGCTGAGTTATTGAAAAATCCCAGAAGGAAACTTTAAATAACTTCATAACCTATAGTTTAAGTGGCATGTTTGAGATACAGCTCCAAATTCAGGAATCAGACCAGCAGATCTCGAGAGGTTTTTATATCAAACTACATGAGACATTTATTAATTTACACAAGTTAGATGTATACACACAACTACAAATTACTATTATCGTAACTTTTAACAAATTCCCAGACTAATCCCCACTAAGGCAATAGCAACCCATAGGCTTTAAGCAGACACCAGGCAAAGCATTTTCATCTTACAAGTTCAAAATGAGGTCCCTTTCACTTTGGTTCCTTTGCAGACACAGTGGTAGGCTTACAGGCTTTGATCTTACATTGCTTCTGCCCTACACACACAAAACTGCTATTTGTTATACCCAACACATCTCATTGAATGAAAATTCTCATTATATCGCCAATCCCCTTGAACTCCACCTCTTCTAACAATAAAACCTCTTTCATAGTACCAATTTTATTAGTAATATACAGATTGCTTGGTCTCTGCTAGCTAGATGCCAGATTTCACTCCTTTTCTTGAATGCTGTGTTCAACAAAATGCAAATGCAAATCTCAAACTAGTATACATCAAAGCACCCAGATTAGCTGTCTTTAATCCAATTAAGACACACCCACAGACTAAACCTCTATTTTAAAAGAAAAATAATTTACAATAATATATATTAATATCTTCATGACAAACACAATGTTGATAAAACTTTACTGTTGCCTAGGGACAGTAGCCAAGTGACAAGCCTATTGGGGACAGTAATTGACTGTGGTCAGTTATAGAACTCAGTAAAATTTAGCAGAGGCGCTGCTTCAAGACTGAGTTTAGGGAACTTATTTGTTTGCTCTGCAGTTGAAGAAACAATGAGTTTGGAGTGTGGTTTGGGTGTCTCTCAGGGAGAGATCTGAGTTGGGTGAAAAGCATCAAGTGAATGTTTAGGAATTCTCCAGAAAAAAACGTCTGCCACTGTGCCAGTCCCAATCAAGAAGCCTTTGTGTCAAGCTAGTGGGGACTCTTCACTGGTTTATGTGCCTGGAAATAAATTGCTGGAGTAAAGGGATAGCAGGAATTTTAAGTGTCTTGTGTTTGCATTGAGATATTTCCAACCTTTATATCTGGTGTAATACAGTTAAGTTGTTCTTGTTTAATAAATGTTTTATTCTTTATGCTAAAATTTCATCAGCAGCTTCCTGTGAATTTGTTCAGTAACCTTTCTCCACAGCTTCTAAAAAATAGTTAGGATCTATCAAGCCAGGTTTCACTCTGGGATCTAACTTTTCCAGTATTAAAATTATCTGGGATCATAACAGCTACCATCACAAGATCTGGGCATACCAGCAGATTATTTTTACACTTCAGAGACTCATAGATTCATCAGTTCTATGCACTTATGTAATGATAACTAAACATGAACATTTATTGTAAATAGTTATATTTCTTTGTTGGGAGTGGGGGGAAGTATCCTTAAAAAGAGAGGCGGATGCTGTAATATGTCTTTAAAGGATATCAGCCTGACATCACTAGAAGGGAAATGTGTCATGTAATCCAGTCTTAGTTTCACTTTTGCTTGAGAAGAGCACACACACAGCTCTGATTCCTGCAAGGTTTATACCTATGTGTAACTGTTCTCATGTGCCTGGTCTTAATAAATGAACCCACAACGTATTTACCTAAAGCCTTATGAGTGATTGATGCTTTGTGTCTTGTGCAATAAATAAACCCAAAGTATTATATCTTTATAATAACAACAGTTCCTGCCTTGTTGAGCTCCCAAAGGTCAGCTCTGAAAACCAGTCCTGAAAATTGGTTACATAACCTTGTGATGCACAAACACTGCTCCTTGGTAATCTATCGAGCATTTGGTTGATACTGTTTCCTGTGTTTATGATGTTTAATTCTTGAGTGGCTGTGCAGAGAACAGAAAAGAAGATGAAATGGGGGAATAACTGGAAGACAGCATGAGCTGGTGTGACTGCCTCAATTAAAAAAATACAGTTCTAACTGCTTAACTACAGGAGAATGATTACTCACTGACTGTTAACTACAAGAAATAGGGGTGCAATCCCGTCTTTCTTCCCCATTGGTGTTCTATGGTGCTTTTTGTTGATGGGCTTAGGGGGTAGGAGACGGGGCCTATGTACCTTTAATAGCTTCAGATCAAACAGCCATTCATTAACTCATTATCCTGTTATGTTGCCAAGAAATATCTAATTAGAGATATGTCCAAACAAAAACAGGCCATAAGGCTTTTCACACAGTCTCCGAGGTTGAATGACTAAAAGTAATAGACAGAGCACCTACTGGCAAGTTGTTTTCATTAGGGGTAGGCCATTTAGTACTGAGTTGAGGAGGAGTTTCTTCATTCAGAGGGTGGTGAACCTTTGGAATTCTCTACCCCATTAGGCTGTGGAGGCCCAATCATTGACTATATTCAAGACAGAGATTGACAGATTTTTTGATATTAAAAGCAGCAAGGTGTACTGGGATAGTGCTGGAAAATGATGCTGAGGTAGAAATCAGCCATAATCAAGTTAAATGGCAGAGCACGCTCAAGGGGCCAAATGGCTTAATCCTGCTCCTATTTCCTATGTTCGTTGCAAGGATGTCAGGTTGGGAATCGGAGGAGGACGCTAATAAAATCATAGGGCGCAATCATCCGCTCCCATTTGCAATGGGCAACATGGTGGGTGGGGTGGGGAGAATTCAGCGGGAGGGGCAGAGATCAGTTTCACGCTGATGTGAAATCACAGCGGGATTATCCATGTCCACCATGACGAATTGCGAACCGCGCTGGAGGCCGGCGTGAATCCGATTTGCAACCTGCTGATGGGAAGCAAAGTAAGGCCTGACTGGAATTGTCCCCCCCTTGCCCGATTTACCGTTACACCAGCAGGAAAACACACCAGCTCAGAATACATCGGACAAGCGTGACATGCAGAAGCCGAGACTTACCTTTCGAGCCTTTCTCAGATCGTGGACATCTGAGGGGAAGATGCTGGAGACCTACAGCTACTAGACCCTGGAGGAACACATGCATCGCATGGTGAGTGGATCCTCATGCACATGGCTCTGCAGTGAATCTGCTCTTGGAAGGCGTGTCATCTTTACACAGCAGCTTCGACTTTGCAGAGGCTTCGGAGCTTCACGGAGTTTGATATGGCCTTGCACCATCCTTCTTGGTCTCTGCTAATGCTTTGAACCTGCTTTGGAACTTCACAGGCTCTGCCATGGGCTGCGATGGATGATTGGCAAGGGGAGGCGGAGGAGAAGAAAGTTTAGGTGTGAGTGCGAGAGGAAAGTGTACTGGGGGGCAGTTGAGGTTGTAAAGTTGTGGGGGGGGCGAGAAGGTGTTGCAAGGGGGCAATTTGCAGGGGGAATGAAACTGTCAGCGGGAGCTGAGGTTGAAGGGGCGCCGAATGTGTCAGGGAGGTGAGGGTGTGGGGAGGGGGGATGCGGTGGTGAAGGTGCTGGGGAGTGTGAGTTTGGGAGGGGGAAGGAGGGTATCTATGGGGTGGAGGGATTACAAGGGGAGAAGGGCATAATGGGGGAGATTGGTACAAGTGGGGAGGTAGGTGAAATGTGGAGGAAGGTGTAAGTGTGGAGGGAGGTGTTTGAGGGTTGAAATATCTAGGTGAACATGCAAGGGAGGGGGCTGTGCAGTCAATATGAGCTTCCTGGGGAGTGAATTCAGGATGGGTGTAGTAGGATGGATGGTGAGCGTGAGAGGGCGCAGAGGGAGCTGGTAGGGTGGGAGGGTAAGGGTGCATCAGTACTGGTAGAAGGGACAGCGAGGGTGGTTGGTGAGGACACAAAGCCAAACATGGACCCTAGGGGTGGGAAGGAGGAGGTCGGGGAGGTCAGTGTGGATGTGGGTGGGATTTTCAGGGAGGTAGTGATTGTACATGTTCACCTCATCTTGTAGTAGAAGGGTTTGGGCTGTAGGGTAATGGTGAGGAGGTTGAAGGTAATGCCATGAGGCAGACTGTGATGGGGGAAGGGGAGTGGCTGGGGGAGGGGGAAGGATGGGGGAGATTATCTCAAACTTGACAACTGCCATTTCGCTGAAATCGAAAGTGAGTGGAGCCTCCTGTTGGACGGGCAGAGATGCTGCATGGGAGTGTGCTCAGTGGTGGAGATGCAGGTCAGCTCAGATGGACAACTAAAAGTGAACCCCAGCAGGCAGCATTGAAAATGCTCGGGACAGTGAGAAGATGTGTGTTGGATAAAGGCTCCACATGCTTGGGAGAGTGCTTGCATGAGGCTCCGAAAGGCCCTGCCACACACGCACTCGTCCCTCCAGAATCACTCGAGGCCCGACTGCGTGCATCTGAACTGTTAGTGGTGGTGGTGGGGGGGTGGCGAACGCAGGGGGAGGACTTGTGAAGCCTATAAATGAAGCTGAAAGATAGCATTACACGTTATTCAGTGAAAGTGAATATACTTTCAGATTAAAAAGTGACAAATGTGTTCACCTGTGCAGCCACTTGCGATCAGGATTTCTTAACTTTTCTAGGCTTATTACTTCTTCTGGGTGATGTCTTGACATCTGCAGTAGGGGCGGAGACAGCCTGTGCAATGGTTGGCCCTGTTGCCTCTGATGACTTTGGCATCTGTCCTCTGGAGAACCAAGGCCTTGAGGGCCCCAGCTTGCTTTGGATGTCCTCTTGTGGGCCAGCTGCTCTGTCTGCAGTGACAGCGGATGAGCTTGAAGGGGGTGACAGGCAAAGGGGAGCCAGAGGGAGCGGACAGCCTCTGAGATTCCTGAGTGGGTGACCCAGGGGTGTCCACCTCCCTTTGGGTGCCCAAGGGCCCTGGCCTGACTCCGTATGGGGAAGGAGAACCAGGAGGGACATCGAGGTGCCCCATATCCACCTCAAGTTGCCACTGTAGGAACTCACCCATGGCTACCACAATGGAGTGCAGGTCTGTGTGCATCTCCGTGTTTTGCTGGACCAGGATCTCCATGGCGTCTGCCATCCTCCACATGGGGACCTCCATACGGGCACTACTTCATCAGAGAGCAGGTGAACGCACTCCTCTGCCTTGTTTGCCACCCTGTTGAGGGCTTCCACCAGCTCTGCGTGATGTTCTCCTGCCTTCCGGGCTGGCTCTCCACGATGAGTTGGAAGGGAATCCAGAAGCTCTTCATCTGACTCGGACCTGACAGCTGACTCTTGCCCAGCACTTCTCCGAGTACCGGGGAGCATGGTTGAGCTTGCCTTTTCCTGTTGTGGACACATGTTCATGCAGTGGCCACCAGATTGTGAATCTGAGCCTGCTGTAGATCTAGGTCCCACCGAGATGTGTGTCTCTGTGTTGGTGCAGGGTGTGGGTAAGCGCTGTGACCGGTCTTCTAGGCTGCTTATTTCCACTCTTTTTTTCATTCATGTGATGTGGCTGTCTCTGACTAAACCAGCATTTATTGCCCATCCCTAATTGCCCTTGAGAAGGTGGTGGTGAGCTGTCTTCTTGAACCGCTGCAATCCATGTGGTGTAGGTACACCCACAGTGCTGTTAGGAAGAGTGTTCCAGGATTTTGACCCAGTGACAGTGAAGGAATAGTGATATATTTCCGAATCAGTATGGTGTGTGGCTTGGATGTTCTCACACATCTGCTGCCCTTGTTCAATGGAGGTGAGGACGTGGATGGAGCTGAGGGACTGGCTGGCCAAGGGCATCAGTCGCTTGGCAAAGCTCCAAGTAGAGATAATTAGTGCGAGACAGAAGAGTCAAAGCAGAAGAGAGCACTCACAGTTGAACTGAGAGAGGGATGATCTGCTGCAGGATCCTCACGTTGGTGTTCACCGCTGACTTCATCGTCGCCTCAGTCATGGTCCACGTTCTCACCAGTCAGTGTGTTGGCACACTCCTCAAAGTGAGTGAAGAGCTTAAAGTGGGCCTTTCCATCCCCGGTTTGGGACCTGTCTTCCTTGTTCTGAGCCAGCTCCTCCTGCATGAAAACAGATGACGAGAGTGTGAGCAGGAAGCATGCCACAGCAGATGATAAGGATGCGTGGAATGTTTGTGTGCTGAATGGAGCCATGGACAGGATGAGGACATGAGCTCCAGAGGATATGAGCCTGATGGAGATGTGAGGATGTGTGTGAGAGTTAGTGGTGTTGTCCCATGAGGTGTGAGATTCCTGTGTATGTGTGATGGTTTTGGGATTGTGTGTTGAGAGTGATGAGGTGGTTGACTTACCCTGGTGGAACGGATGAGATCATTCATCCTCTTCCTGCACTGCATGGCTGACATCCTCTGTGCTCTGTTGGTGCTGACTGCTGCTGCCGCCGCATCACAGGCTGAAGTGATGACTCTGGTGGATTCTCTGTGGCCAAGGCAGGGGTAGAGGAGTTTGTGGCAGCCTTCCACTGCATCCACCACGTGCCCGAGAGAGGCGTCACTAAAGGGCTACCATCACGTTTGCTTTCGGGGCCATTTATCGCCTGGAGCAGTCCTGGTCTGTAGACATAAAGTAGACTGCACTCTGTTGTGTTTTAAATATGGCATGCAAAGTGAGGAAGTGCACATATGGGTTGTAGATAGGGCTTTAAAATAAATAGTGAGGGGAAGGGTTCAGTTGCATGGAGATATAAAAAAATCAAAGTTTAAGGAGAGGGTAAGAATGCAGGTTGGTGACGAGGCTGATTGTTGCCAAAAAGTGAAAGGAAGGGACAGAGTGTTTGAATGCCATATTGCACCAAAGAATCATTTAAGAGTAGAGAAAACTGACAATAGGGCAAACTTAAAGGCTTTGTATCTGAATGCGCATAGCATTCAGAATAAAACTAATGAGTTAACAGTGCAAATAGAGATAAATAGGTATGATTTGGTGGTGAATACTGAGACATGGTTACAGGGAGAACAGGTCTGGGAGTTGAATATCCAAGGGTACTCAGTGTTTCAGAAGATAGTCAGGAAAGAAAAGGAGGTGGTGTAGCTTTGTTAATAAAGGAAGAGATCAGTGCTATAGTGAGGAATGATATAGGTACTGGAGAGCAAGACATAGAGTCAGTCTGAGTAGAAATAAAAAACAGCAAGGGAAAGAAGTCCTTGGTGGAAGTAATCTATAGGTCTTCAAACAATAGTTCAGCAGTAGGGCACAGTATAAACCAGGAAATACTGGGAGCATGTAAGAAAGCCATGGCAATAATCATGAGTGATTTTAATATGCATATAGACTGGACTAATCAAATTGGTAAGGGTAGCCTCAAGGGAGAGTTCATAGAGTGTATTAGAGATTGTTTCTTGGAGCAATATGTTGTGGAACCAACCAGGGAGCAGGCTATTCTGGATTTGGTTTTGTGTAATGAGATGGGATTAATTAATGATCTCAGAGTAAAGGATCCTCTAGGGAAGAGTGATCAATGTATACTAGAATTTCAAGTTCAGTTTGAGAGCGAGAAACTTGAGTCCCACACTAGTGTTTTGGAGTTAAACAAAGCTAACTACATAGGTATGAGGGCAGATTTGGCCCTAGCGGACTAGGCAGGAAGACTACAAGGTAGGACAGTTGATGAAGAGTGGCAGATATTTAAGAGGATATTCAGTTCCTCCCAAGTAAAATATTTTCCAAAGAGGAAGAAAGATGGTAAGAGGGAGAAAAAGTATCCATGGCTAAGCAAGGAAGTTATAGATAACATAAAGGCAAAAACTAAGGCATACCAAATTGCAAAGGTCAGTGGCAGGCTGGAAGATTAGGAAACTTTTAAAGATCAACAAAGGGTTACTAAAAAAATGAAAAAAAGAGCAAAGGCAAATTATGAAAGAAAACTGCGCAAAATGTAAAAATTGATAGCAAAAGCTTCTACAAGTATATAAAAGCAAAGAGAGTAGCTAAAGTGAATGTTGGTCCCTGAGACTGAGGAGTTAATAGTGGGGAATGCAGAAAGGGCAGACATGCTTAATCAATATTTTGCCTCAGTTTTCACAGTGGTGGGCACTTGTACCAACCCAATAGTAACAGGTAGAGCAGAGGGTATAGAGAAGGAGGAACTTAGAACAATCACCATCACTGGAGAAAAGTACTGAGCAAACTATTGGGATTAAAAGGTGATAAGTCCCCAGGACCTGATGGCTTACGTCCCAGAGTCTTAAAGGAAGTGACAGCGGAGATAGTGGATACATTGGTAATAATATTCCAAAATTCCCTGGATTCTGGAAAGGCTCCAGTTAATTGGAAAAATGCTTATTCAAAAAAGGGGGAGGCAGAAAGTAGGAAACTATAGACCAGTTAGTTTAAAGTCTGTCATTGGGAAGTTGTTGGAATCCATTATTAGGGAAGTAGTAATGGGGCATTTGGAAAGTCAAAATGTAATCCATCAGAGTCAGCATAGTTTTATGAAGAGTAAATCATGTTTGACTACTTTGCTAGAGTTCTTTGAAGATGTGACAAGCAAAGTGGATAATGGGGATCCTGTAGATATAGTATATCAGGACTTCCAGAAGGCTTTTGATAAGGTGTCGCACAAAAGATTAATACACAAGATAAGATGACATGGAGTTAGGGGTAAAATATTAGCTCGGGTAGAGGATTGGCTAACTAACAGAAAGCAGAGATTTGGGATAAATGGGTCTTTTTCTGGATGGCAAGCTGTAACTAGTGGGGTGCCACAGGGTTTGGTCCTATTTACAATCTAAATTAATGACTTGGATTCAGGGATAGAAGGTACTGTAGCTAAATTTGCAGATGACACCTAAATAGGGGGGAAATTAAGTTGAAATGAAGAAATAAAAGTTTACAAATGGATATGGACAGGTTAGGTGAATGGGCCAAAATTTGGCAGATGGAGTTTAATGTGGATAAGTGTGAGGTTGTCCATTTTGGTTGGAAGAATAAAAAGGCGACTTATTATTTAAAAGGAGAGAAACTTCAGAATGCTTCAGTGCAGAGGGATCTGGGTGTCCTCATGCATGAATTATTGAAAGCTTGCATACAGGTACAGTGGGTAATAAGAAAGGCAAATGGAATTTTGGCATTTAAAGGAATAGAGTGTAAAAATAGAGAAGTGTTGTTGCAACTGTACAAGGCATTGGTGAGACTGCACCTGGAGTACTATGCACAATTTTGGTCCCCTTACTTGAGGGAGGATGTAGTTGCATTGGAGGCGGTTCAGAGGAGGTTCACTAGATTGATTCCAGAGATGCAGGGCTTGTCTTATGAGGAGAGATTGAGCAGTTTAGGCCTATACTTGCTAGAATTTAGAAGGATGAGAGGAGATCTAATTGAGCTGCATAAGAAGCTAAAGGGGATAGACAAAATAGACATGGAGCAGATGTTTCCCCTTGTGGGGCATTCTAGAATGAGAGGCTATAGTTTTAGGCTAAGGGGTGGCAGATTTAAATCAGAGATGAGGAGGAATTACTTTTCTCTAAGGGTCGTGAATCTGTGGAATTCACTACCTCAGAATGCAGTGGATGCCGGTACGCTGAATAAATTTAAGGAGAAGATAGACAGATTTTTAATTAGCAATGGGTTGAAAGGTTATGGGGAGAGGGTGGGAAATTGGAGTTGAGGCCGAAATGAGATCAGCCATGATCGTATTGAATGGTGGGGCAGGCTCGAGGGCTGAATTGCCTACTCCTGCTCTTAGTTCTTATGTTGTTATGTTCTCATAAAATTAGTCCCATTCCCCTGAACTTTGCCCAAGCCTGGCAAACTCCTTCTTTTCAAGTATGCATCCAATTCTGTTCTGTTTAATGCAAATTGCAATCATTTTACCGGTATATTTTCCTGCTGTTACAAATCTGAAATCTCCCCAGCAGAAGTGTAAAGACCCTTACTAAACAGTTTTTGACATTCCATCACTAAGTAGTTTGTGAATACAGCCACTCTGCTCAATTCACTGCTATGGGAATGAACTTCTTTGGCTTGACACTGGGGCAATTCTAACCCCGCCCACTCAACAGAGGAGGTGCAGATTCTGGTTGAAATCTTGTTTTAATACTTGTCTAATGTTAATCCCCATTGAAGTCAGTGGGGCATAAAATCAGATCTGATGTAAAATGAACCTCCACCCCAAACAAATCCTGCTTCCGTCAATTGTACCTTCTCTGCCTTCATGCACAGTATGGTTGTGAGATAGTTATTCAACCATTAGCAATCTATAAAATATTGAATTACATTAAATGGAGCTACAAATGGACAGAAACAGGCCATTTGGCCCAAACGATGTGTGTTGAAGTTCAAACTCCAATGCAGTCTCCTTCCATTCCACGTGCTCATTTCAGCCTTTCAGCATGCCTTTTGATTCCTTTTTCTGTCACATATTTGTTTAGTGTTTTTTTGAAAGCATCTAGGTTAGTTGCCTCAACCACTTCTTGCAGTAGCAAGTTCCACATTCTAACCACACTATGAGTAAAGAAATTTCTCCTCATTAACCTATTTAATTTATTGGTAGCTACCTTGTATTTATGGATTCTATTTTTGTATTCTTCCTGCTCTTAGTTCTTATGTTGTTATGTTCTCATAAAATTAGTCCCATTCCCCTGAACTTTGCCCAAGCCTGGCAAACTCCTTCTTTTCAAGTGTAAAGACCCTTACAGAACAGTTTTTGACATTCCATCACTAAGCAGTTTGTGAATACAGTCACTCTGCTCAATTCACTGCTATGGGAATGAACTTGTCTGGCGTGACACTGGGGCAATTCTAACCCCGCCCACTCCACAAGGGAGGTGCAGATTCTGGTTGAAGCATTCTCTCCATATCTACCCTGTCCATTCCTCTATCTAGTCACCTGCAAATCTCCACTTTTCCAAGAAAAAGGCCTCAAATTGTTCGATCTTTCCTAAATACTGTGATTTCAGTTCTGATACAAATCTTATTTGTATTTGCTTCAGTGCTTCTAGCCCCTTTTTATAATATGGAGACCAGGACCGTGCACAACACTTACTTTAAGTGCAGCCAGACCAGGGTCCTATACAAATTTAACATATCTTCACTCCCTTGGAGTTCTATCACCACAGAAATAAATCCCAGTGTTTTGTTAATTTTAATTGCTTTTAATGTTTTGTTCACCTATATCCCTAGATCTGTTTTCCCATTCAGGTGTGGGTGATGTTTCTGTTTTTCCAACAAACTGCATCATCTCATATTTGACTAAGTTAATGTTCATTTGACAATTAATTGCCTAGTCTGTAAGTTTTCTGATATCTTCTTATATTGTGCGGCATATTTCCTCATTGTTAGCGATATCCCCAAGTTTGAAATTTGACAGCATCTTAAGATTTTGATATTGAGTTACTTATTCCAAAGTCCAAATCAGTAATGCAAATTATGAATAACAGTGATTCCAGCATTGATTCTTATGGCACACTACTTTCTACCTTCCTCAATCTTGAATAGCTACCTGTTACCCTTATTCTCTGCTGTCTTTTTTTAACGAATTTAATATTCATTCCACTAATTTGTCCCCTAACTCCACAGGCCCTAAACTTTGTTATAAGTCTAGCATTGTACATTATGAATGGCCTTTTGAAAGTTAGATAAAGGGACAACTGTAATATAATTTATACATAAATTAGTGTTAGCCCTGGGGAAGATGAAAAGTTTTTTTCTATATATCTCACTTTAGACAATTCAGATCATAGGATAACAAGCTTTTGTTTCTGTTTGTTTTTAAGACTCTTTGCAGAATTGGATGATGAAGATGATCCTCAAATTGCCTGTTATGTCACAGCACCTTTTATCATAGCCCAGAAATTGTCGTGCAGAATAATCAATGATAGGAGCTCAATGGTTGTAAGTGATGGTGAAGAACTGGTTAGTAATGTGATCAGCATTGGGTGTACAGACTCCAGGATAAAGATCCCATTTCCTGTCAGAGTTGCTATACCATTCACTGCACGCTACCAGGGGCATTATCGTGACATTATGGTAAAGGTGTCAGATGCCACACCACATTCAAGCTATATGAGTCCTATCTCCTTAGAGAGAATGTCCAATGGACATAAGGTTGGTAAAGTGACATCAGTACACATGTTAGTCAAGTATTCAGTATCTTCTCTACTGTCCACTCTTAAAATATCTTTCTCTTTAAAAATGTAAATTAAGTTTTACTTCAACTAATCACCACTTTTTTTTTAGGGATCGTGTGCAGAGGTTAAGATATATAAACTTGGCATCTTTTCAGTTGTGTCTTGTTTAAGAAAAGAGACATTTACGATACCTAGAAAAGGTTTAACCTTGAAGCTGAGCATGGATTCAAGAATTGCACTGACTTACCTCCCTGGATCATTCAGTGTCCCTGTGGTAGTTCAGTCAAAGGTATGGAAGAATTATCCAATCGAGTTTTCTTCTCCCACTTCTTTCCTCTTTACGCTGCTTCTCTCCTGATGATAGTGGGTGGTTTTTGTTTCCATGGGGAGAATTTTCCCCATGAGTGGGATTGGGCATGGGCGGGCAGACCAGATCGCTGCCTGTGTTTGGGTCTGCGCCGCCATTTTACGTGGGTGGACCAATTAAGGCCCGCCCAGCATACTTCATGACTTCTGTGCATAGCGGGAGTGAGCGAGCAGTGGCGGGCGCGCTCAGCCCGCCGGGTCCAATGGCAACCCGGCAGCCTGTATAAAGGAAGGCCTGGCAGCCTTGGAAAGGCTGTTCACAATGGCTGGGCAAAGGGCTCTGCAGAGGGGCAATGAAGGTGACGCAAGTCCTGAGGGTAGGCCACTGGGGCAGTGTGCACCTTGTTTTTCAAATGAATGCTTAGATGCCCTCCTGGAGGAGGTGGCAGCGCGGTGGGAGTCGCTTCTTCTGAGGGACAGGAGGCGGAGGCCCTCCCACCTGACCAAATGTGCCTGGGAGGAGGTGGCCGGGAATGTCAGCTCCCATGATGCGACGTACATGGGTTCAGTGCCGCAAAAGATTCACTGATCTCCTGCGTTTGGGAAGGGTGACTACCATGTTGCCTCAAGTCACTTAATGCAGCCGTCACCCTTCCCCCCAAGCCACCCACCCCCACACCTCCGCCAACTCTGAGCATACTAACGGCATTAATCCTTCACGGCATGTATCCCTCGCTGGGTGGGCCAGCAGATATTGCTCATGCCCAGTTCACCCTGAGAGGGTTGAGCTAGGATGTTTTGCATCTGCAGCATGTGTGACACTGACACCCAGAGTATAGAATAGAGGTGAAAGTCAAGGATCTGCACCTAGGCAGAGTGCTGGAACTGGGAAGCATGTCAAGGTCAGGGTGCTAACATGCTGGGAGGGGAGCTTCCAGTTGGTGGGGCACCAATCCATCTGCTGGTCTTTGTGTTCCACGTGCTTGTCTCTCCTTGCTTAGCAAAGTGACACCTTGTGGTGCCACATGTGAAGGAGGCAGCATTTGGCTAATGGAGTGGGGGAGGGGGAGGGGTGGCTTAGCCCTGGCTTGTTTGGGTCAGTGTGTGGCAGCTGCGGGGTGATGAAGAACTGGAGTCCTGCAATGTCCCACTCTGGCTGGGTTGGCTGGGATACGATGGGAATCCAGGTGCAATCTGGACTAATCAATGCTCCTCTTTCCTTTTCAGGAAAAGACTGCACACAATGTGTCGGAGTAAATGCGGACTGGCAGAGGGCAGGCCCAGTTGGCCATTCTTACTCCTTTCGAGCAGCAGGCCATGGACCCATGGCTCCATGTCCACTGGTGGCGGTGAGGCTGGGGTGCCACGGGGAGGTATATTTGGCGAGCAGTCAAGTAATGAGGTGTGTCACAGAAGCCATGGCATTGCTGAATGCTCAGGGATTGAAGTTAGCAACAAGGATTTACCCTTGATTATTGAAGGATGAGCACATAATGATCCGGGGGAGCGGCATGCACATTGACATTGTCTGCACTGTAACTAATCAAATATTCTTTTTCTTCCTTTCAGCATCACTAGGGCAGGGCTGGGAGGAGGAGGCAGAGGGCCCACCTCTCACCCCTGAAGTCCCAGAGCAAATACACTCTCCAGCTTCACACCATCTCAGCCAGGCAGGCACCAGTGCAGATACTAGGACCTTGGTGGGAATTAGATCTTCGGCTAGTGTCCCAGGACACGGCGGTGAGGGCACTTCACACTCGCTTGAGGTGTGGGCAGAGCTCATGGTATCTGAGGACTGCTGGGGACCAGGCACTTGCACGGTCAATGGCTGATGATGTGCCTCTGGAGTTGTCCATGAGGCAGCAAATGCTGGAAGTGCAGCAGGGTATGCGGGACAATCTGGTGGAGATACATTAGGCTATGTGTGGCATGGTGCCCACGCTGCAGGAGTCCACGCGAAGCATCACCGATCCAATGAGCCTCATAGCTGAGTGACATGCTTCCTCCATGGAGCGACTGGCCACTCTCGTGGAGAGGCACCTCCAGGAGAACAATCAGGTCCTCCTGGGGTTGCGCCTGCAAGCCCTCAGCGGCATTGGGCACAGCTGGTCAGTGCCAGTGTGGGAGATGGTCTGGGCACCAAGTATCCCAGCTTGGTGCCCATCCATCTATAGTGAGCAGGGAGGTCCGAAGCGACCTCAGGTCGACGGAGCAGCTGCTTGTAGTCTCTGCGGGCTCCTCTCAGGGCGCTCTGGATGAGGGCAGCAGCTCCCCTCCGCCACTTTGCCAGTGACTGTGGCATCCGATGAAGCTGTGGTGACTGGAGAGATGCCAGCAGTGGAGCTGGCCACTCCCTCCCAGCAGGGCCATCAGATGCTCTGTGGGCCAAAGGATGCCCACCAAGGTCATCGAGGCCAACAGGACAGCAGAGTGGGCAGGCTGTCTCAGATGCCAGTGCCAGTGAGGGGACAGCACCTAGATGTAGCACCCATAAGCATAAATTTAAGGCATCTTAAGCACACCACGGGTTTCTCACAGATGCTTTTATGTTGGCTTATAGTACTTAGTCGAAGGCTCAGTGTGACGTCCAGCACCATTTTTGCTTTGCTTTATGAATTTACCTTTTTTTGCTCAATAAATTTTGACATGTTGCCATGCCTCAGGGTGATTCCTTACTTCTACTGGCATATGGGAAGCCATGATGTTATGAGTGAGTTGTTGGACATTGAGCTTTATTGTCAAGGGCATTAGTTAATGATAGTATCCTGACTGATTTAGCACTCAGATATTGAGTATGGAGCTTGCAGTCCTGGTATGTGCTGAAGGTCCATTTGTGGTGGGCTAACTGAAGGTTCTTTAGATTAAAGCCTCCTGGGTGACCCTACCTCCCTGGAGTATGTCTGGGTCAGCATCTACCCCCTCAGCATTCTTCTGTGCGTGCTCATCCTCGGACTCACTGCTGGACTCATCATGTGTATCCGGAGCAACTGCGTCTATGTCTTCCTCGCCCACTGCGTTGCCCCTTTCCAGCACCAGATTGTGGAGAGTGCAGCATGCAACCACTATCAGCAACACACAATCTGGAGGATATTGGAGTGCGCCCCCTGAGCAGTCCAGGCATCAGAATCGCATCTTGAGAAAACCGATGGCTCTCTCCACCACAGCCCTTGTGGTGCCATGGCTACTATTGTACTGCTGCTCAGCTTCTGTTCTTGGATGGCGGTAAGGCGTCATGAGCCACCTTCTGAGGGGATAGCCCTTGTCACCCAACAGCCATCCATCCAGCTGGGCTTGAGCACTGAAGAGCCTTGGCACCTGGGAGTGTCTGAGTGTGTAAGCATCGTGGGAGCTGCCTGGGTACCTTGCACAGACTTGCAGAATCTGCATCCTGTGGTCACACACTATCTGCACGTTCAAGGTGTGGAAGCCCTTCCTGTTGACAAAGGCACCCGGCTCACCCACTGGTGCCTTGATGGCCACATGTGTGCAGTCAATTGCACCCTGGACGCGGGGGAAGCCAGCAATCACTGTGAAGCCTCTGGCTTGCTCTGCCTGGCTGGCCTGGTCCCAGTGGTAGTGGATGAAAGTCAATGCACGCCTGTCACCTGCTTGACACAAGTGTAGACAGCTGATTGGGAGACTCCACCAATCCCTGGAAAGAGCTGGAGGCATAGAAGTTGAGAACAGCTGTGACCTTTAGAGCCACTGGCGTGGTGTGCCCACCCACACAGTTTGTAGAGATCTCAGGGCTAACATCTGACAGATGAAGTTGACTGACTCCCTTGAGAGATGGACCCTCCTTCAGCTTTGCACCTCAGACATATTGAGGTAGCTGCTTTGCCACCTGTATACCCTGGCAGCAGGGTAGTGGTGTCTTCTGTGGCCCCTTCTGCCTTAGACTACCTCTTGGCCCTCCGCCCCTTGTGCCTGCGCCTGTCCTCCCAAAGGTGGCTCCCCTGGAGGTTGAATGTGGACTCCTGGCCTACTCCCCCTTCTGGCCCTGCCTTCCTCCTCAGAGGGGGTGCCTCCAGTGGAGAGCACAACTCCCAGTCCCAGGCTAAGGGAAGGCTTCCTGAAAGCTGCAGGCTCCAGAAATGATTTCTACTGTAGAGCCCTGACCAAGGCTTTCACTCCTGTCCAAGCAGCTGGCATGAGTTTTGAAGACTTCCTGCTTGCTCAGGCAAGTAAAAGTTACTTTCACGCTGAAATACCTGAAAGGTCACATTCGTGACCCCACTCAACCCTCTTACCCCGCCCATGGATGAGGTTTATACAAATGTCTCCTACCTGCCTGCCTGTTGCGCCTATGCGACATCCTGAAGATCACATGGGCCCCGAAAAATCAAATTCAATTGCTATCTCAAGGGCCTTAACTGGCCTGTTAATTGATGGCAGGCGCGCATCCGAACTTATAGCGTGCCCACCTTCCCAAATATCGCGATGGCGCGCAGTGATGTCGGGACACTCGCCAGACCTCATCGAGCGTCATTTTACATGCGGGCTTGGGGGGCCCGCCCCTGCATGCCAGCGGGAAAATTCTGGCCCATGGTCTGGAGAGCAATTTGATGGAGCAAATCACCAGCACTTTATAGAGCCTGACTGATCTTCATTTCACTGATTTAAATGGAATGATAATAAAGTGACACCCATAAAAGTTCAATGATTTGCTCTGTCAGATTCTCATCCAGCTGATGAAGACAAACATTTACCCCTGTGAAATATGCTGTTAGATGGTTTTATGGATACCAGAAACCTTCCAGTACTTTGACTTAATTTGCTTCTCCAATGCAAGAAAAACCACAACAAAAGGTAAAATATGAAATTCTTAAGTCAAGAATTTGTTTGAAGCTAAATGATCCATTACCTGGATTACATTTAGGAACTTCATTGGACCTCATCCAGGACTAAACTGCTCCAAGTGACCAACTTACTACCTCCCATATGGTTTGGCCTTGAGGGGATGTAAGAATTTTTTTGAAGATGTGAGCAGTTAGGTAAATTTTCTGTTCTTTATAGTTTTTAAAAAGTATCATCAAACAGACTCAGAGTCCAACTGGAGTAGCTGGGACCTAAAACTGTGGATGTTCCCATACATGAGCACCACAATTCCAGTAGGATTGCATCAGAAGGGCTGGGAACTTAGCTGTCTTAGAGATCACCTCTGGCCCACAAATTTAATCTACCAGCCCATGTTGTCCACCCTCCACCATCAGGATATTCCCTTTCCACCACACTTTATGATCTTTGAGGAGGCCTAATATTGTAAATACCTTCAGAAACAGCAACAAAATACTGCTAACAAATCTTAATTTGGACTGTTTTACTGTACTTCCATATGCAGCAGCCTGGCTGCCCATCTTATATGAGTGAGCAGATGACTAATCTACAGTTATAAATATGGTTATGTGGAAGTTTAATTAATGACATTGGAGTGTAAAATTTAATGGGGTAGAATTTCAATGGGGGTTCCATATCTCCGACCACATCTCTGCTTATGTGTCTCTCTGGGTTTTTTGCAATCCATTATCACTATGTTAGGGAGGAAGATCAGAAGAAATCTCACAGAAATTACTGGCATGTATAAATAATTGAAAACAGCTTGATGATTCTGAGCCATGAAAGTAATTGGCTGAAAAATTGGTTGGGTCACTTAATAAGTGTTAATCTGATGTAATGAATCTTCACCCATTTTTCCAATTGACTCTGTTTATCTTACACCATGTTAATTTAGCTAAATTGATCAGCAACTGTCTTCTTCACCCCCTCAGAAATGAAACAGGTTGAAAATGTGCCAGGTTATTTACTTGTGCACTACTTATTTGTTTTCATAGGTTCAGCCAATTGATTCAACACTGTTGTCTGGAATGAAATCAAGACAAGATATATATCATCCCATAATCTCCACCAGCCCCCTTGTTCATATCAAACATCCATCAACTCAGCAGTTTCGGAAATCAATTACAGTCACTTTGCCCTGTCCACCAAACCCAGACAAGAAGAGATTAGGTGACGAAACAGACCATGCTCGAGCAGCCACGGCCATGGTACAGAGAGGCCTCAGCCATCGCATTCGGTAAATTGAGAGATTAACTGCGATACCCTGGTATTAACAGCTGTAAAAGCTTTACACGTACTTAATTCCACAGCTGCAAAACAGACCAAAGAAATAGAGCTTTGTTTAAATTACTTTTGCACATCAAAATAATATTAACAACTGCAAAATAAGTACATTTGATACCAGTAATGCTATTTTATATATTTACTTTGTCACTTGTCCCTTTCTAGATTAATGAGTGCCCCTGTAAAAAAACATGGAGAGGCAATCAATGAATCTTTAAAACTGTTAGGTTTTAACTCCAAGGATGAGGAATGGCTGGTGATGGACAACATAGCTGTGAAAGATGTGCAAAATGGGCTGGTCGCATTTGAAATTGCTGAACATCTAGACAGGTATGAAACTGCTCTCGTTTGACTCTGATGCCACACTATGCATAACTTTTTTAAACAAGACTCCAATAAAAATTCAATCTGCTAGAAATGTGCAGCAGTTTAACTGCAGACTAACACTTTGCAGGTGGCTCTAAATTAGAAGATTCAGTGAAAATGCCACCAGTGACTTTCATTTGTCTTTCTCTTTCAAATGCTACTTAACCTGTTCTGCGTTTCTGACATTCTCCGATTCTGTTTCAGATTTTGCTTACTTGTGGTTTATCTTATTAAGTCCAGTTTGAGATTCTTTTGGATTCTTCCATAATTGTTTCTATGCATTGTCTCCAGCTTTTGTGAATTCTCAGTTATCCTGAACTAGTACGACAATGTTGAAGTGATTCCATGATATAAAGGTGTTGTTTAAGTTGGGAAACTAGTGGCGAGAATCATGCAGGATAGCACCAAATATAAAAAGTGTGAGAAGCTGAGGTAACTGAGAAAAAGCTTTTAAATGATGTTAAGGTTAGATTTTGAAAGGCTGATGGTTGTAGATGGATGACTGAGAGAAGTCAGGAGTTCTATCCTTTTGAGATCTTGGGAAAGAATGAGTTGTGCGATGAAATATGAGCTCTGAATCCCCAAATCCTCTCAAAAAGTAAGTCACAGTAAGCACTTATGAGGAAATTACTGACCTGCAACCCTACAAGTTAATATAGATAGACTAAAAATGTAGGTGAAATCAGATACTGTGTAAAATGATTTAGTTTTATGATAAAATAAGCATGAGCTACAAAAGTTGTTCAACAGTCTGTAACTTATTTCAAGACAGTATGTATTATAGAGCAGTAAGTTTGCTCTGGTGCTTCTCAATAGTTTGAATGCTGTAGCATCTGCTGTGGTCTGCTATGATAATCTTTACGATTTCTGTCAGAAAGGAGTTAAGACAGCAATGAAACTGTATAACATTACGTGACAGGGTGGATTAGGGATGTATATAAAAAAAAACATTTGCTCCTATAAAATTAGTAATATTATACTGTCTTGTAAATTTGATTTAGTTTTCTTTTCCTTAAACAGATTTATAGTCCTTCGCTTTTCATCTTCAGTGGATAATAGCTGTTTGATTCCTTTTATACATGATCTGGAAGAAGCAATCCAATTCACTATGGTTAATGTTATTATGTATCACAAAAGAGACAATTTCCACCACATTGTAGTCCAGATGGTGCCTTCCAAAGATCTACAATGGGAACTAGTGAAGCTTCGTGAAGAGGGATACAGAGGCCCGCCAGAGCCATCTGAAGAGTTCCCAATGAGAGAGGGTGAGCAGCTCAGCCTCAAGCTTAGTGGCAACATTAAATCATTAGGTAAGTTACCAGTAATTTTACCTTTAAATGCCTGGTTTCCAGGTATGGATATTTAGTTAATCTTTGTATCTCTATTTCTCCCAAATTTCTCCCCATCAATCATGAATCCATTGTCTCATGCTGGAAACAGTTTCAAAGATACTGGCAGCTCTCTCCCAAACTCCAAATATTAAATTAAAGCACTGCTGTGGGGAAGGTATTTTGTATTTTTTTTTTATTCATTCACGGGATGTGGGCCTTGCTGGCTGGGCCAGCATTTATTGTCCATCCTGAGGTCCCCTCGAGAAGGTGGTGGTGAGCTGCCTTCTTGAACCACTGCAGTCCATGTGGTGTAGGTACACCCACAGTGCTGTTGGAAGGGAGTTCCAGGATTCTGACCCAGCAACAGTGAAGGAATGGCGAAATAGTTCTAAGTCAGGATGTTGAGGGACTTTGGAGGTGGTGGTGTTCCCATCTATCTCCTGCCCTTGAACTTCTAGGTGATAGTGGTCGTGGGTTTGGAAGGCGCTGTCTCAGGAGGCTTGGTGAATTCCTGCAGTGCGTCTTGTAGATGATAAACACTGCTGCTACTGTGCTTCGGTGGTGGAGGGAATGAATGTTTGTGGATGGGGTGCCAATCAAGCAGCCTGCTTTGTCCTGGATGGTGTCAAGCTTCTTTAGTGTTGTAGGAGCTGCACTCATCCAGGCAAGTGGGGAGTATTTCATCACACTCCTGACAAGTGCCTTTTTTTTTTTGTTTTGTCTTTATCTTGCTGTGCTGTTTCAACCCTTCTTCAGATGCAGAGGCTGGACTTTTCTAGCCTACTCCCCCCCACCCCCCTCCCGCACCATGGTGGGTTCCCCCATGGCAGGGCGGCAAGCCATGGAAATCTCCGTGCACATCAGCGGGACTGGAAGACCCCGCTAGTGCGAGGGATTGGAAAATTCTGGCCACAGTGGCTGACTGTATCAAAGGAGGACATATTGGGTAATGTTTGGAGTTTAGAGCCTTCAGTTTTTTTGCCTCCTTTTAGCACTTAATTGTTCTAATAAAGTATTCAGAAAGCTTTTATGTCTTATTGGTTATTTTCCATAGATAACAGTGGCTCCTCCATTCCATGAAATTTCTTGACAAATGCCAGAGCACATTAGATCGACTTGAATTCCTCTTTGAATATTTGGTCAGTGATTTGAAATGGTAATTTTGCAGTAACAGGCAGAATCTCGTGCTCTCCCCATGGCAAGTTTGGTGGTGGGTGGGTATTTAATCGGGTGGGAAGTTCCAGCTGGAGACCTTGCAACCTTCTCTCCTCAACCCTGATTAAGTCTGTAGTGAGAAGGCCTGTGGACAGCCTTCACCCCCGCCACCAATTGAGGCACTTTAAGAGAGCAATTAATGCCCACTTTAATGACCTCGTCCCGCTGCCACTGTTATTAACCCAGTGACAGGTGGGGTGCTTGCAGGGACAATGACGAGCAAACCTTGGCGTGTTTGCTTGCAGGCTTCAGGGAGAGACCTTGTTCAAAGGCACTCTGTGTCTGATTGATGGACCAGGCATCGGGAAGGTGGGGGGGGGCATGGCGGGCCAGCTTAGAGCTACACTCTGCTCTTGCCCTTGCAACCCCCTTTCCGTGACCCCCCCCTTGTCATCACTCACCTATGACTGGGATCCAGCCACAGTTTGAGGTCTCAGGTGGGTGCCATGCTGGCAGCAGCCACCACCTCCCCAGTGGTGCTGCTGAGTGCAGAGCTGCTGGCCTCTGATTGGCACTCGGCAGATGGGACTTCTACCCTGGGTCCTTGTTGCTGTGGGAAGGACCGCTTCTGGCTTGTCACGTGCCTGAGTTGCACAAGATGCAGCGAGCTTTCCCTAAAAGAGGCGACAGGGTGGTCCCGCCAACTCTCCAGCCATCATCAAAAACTCCCATTGCTACCGTCCAACATTTTACTCATAGAGCAGAATCATCTGGTCCCATTGGCACGGGCGTCTTGGTGGGCATGAGCCAGATATGGCAAGAAGACAAAAAATCAGTTTTACGACATTGTGAAACCAGTTTACGATCACCTGATCCACCTGTCAATGGTGGGCCATGTTTCCCATCACTGTACATCTGGAACCTAATTTCAATACTTTAGCATCTCATTATAAGCTTTGCTCGCTGGAATGATCCCCCCACATCAAATTTACCACCCACGTCGGCGTCACTTCAGAATGGTGTGCTTCATAACTGCCTTTTAAAGGTGTGCACCTGGTGAGCTGAACTTTGAGAGGAACTCGGAGGTGAGTGCAGGCAACCTTCTGTAACGCTTGCGAACATCACTTGTAGGACATCAAGGAAGAGGCGACATGCAGTTGTGGGGGCATAGACAAGTTGTTTTTTCCCAGCTGGCTTTCAGTGAGGTGCCAGGGCATGGGCTCCAATGGGGATGTGGCTGGGGAAGTGATGGGGACAAGGTTGAACAGGCAGAAGGGAGAACAAAACCATATGCCGGGAGTTGGGGGGGTAGTGAGGGGAAAAGGGGTGAGGGAAGCAGCTGTGCATTTGGAAAAGCATGTCAAAAGTGAGCATTCTTCCGTAGCTGAGACCATTCAGCTGCAGCTCTATTGATGTGCTTGGAGTTGGGCCTCTGAAACTTTTGTGCCCACTCAAGCACCAAATGCTCCAGAACTTTTCACCCCTCGGGTGCAGGCTACAAATCAATGTGCATTTTAAGGGGCAGCACAACAATTGGCGGACTGGGGAAGTTATAGAACCCCCTTGTGAAAAGTGGCCATGATGCAGTCACTGGTGGAGACAGTCACAGCCCCTTGCAATGTCTTTATTAAGGTTTGGTCAAGAATCACTTATTGTTCAAGCTAACAGCGCAGCCTTGCAGTGCAGGGTAGGAGAATGCCTGTGCCTGAGCTGGGAGCACAGCATGCAGCCCAGTGGCTGAAGCTGTCACCAATCAGTTGAGTGGAGTAGAGAGGAGGTTGATGGGGTTTTGGAAAGCCAGTGAGTGCTCTACACACTAGCCATCCAAGTGATGGCCAACAGTCTCCTGCATGTGTGAAGGGGCCTCAGTTGTAACCAAGGCAGGTCCTTAGGACACTTATGCTAACCCACACATCTCTCTCTTTGATCCTGCAGGAGGAGAACATCAGGATCATGGAGCCTGATGATTAGCAGTATGTCTCATGGCCTACAGAGAGCAGAGAAGAAAGTAAAAAGAAGAAGAGTGTGATGTAGGCACCTGGCTCAGCACAGGGAGGGGCAGCAGGGCCTGCTGCACATGCAACTGAAGATCCACAGAGAACCATCGTTCATTGGCACTTCACTAGGCCCAGGGTCTATAGACAGGTCTATAGTCATTCCTGCAGATGACTGAGAACCAGTGTCACCAAAGACAGCGCATGTCTAGGGAACTGGTTGGTCACATCCGCCACCTGTTTAAGGATTTGGCGTCATGGGGACATGGAGGTCATTCACTGCCAGTGGCCATGAAAGTGATTGCAGCACTCAATTTTTATGCCAGCGGCTTCATCAGGGCTCCACAGGTGAAGTGTGTGGAATCTCACAAACCTCCATGTACAGGTGTATCCAGGAAGTCTTGGGCGCCATCTTCACGAAGGTACAGAACTTTGGCCCAGGATCAGGAAAGCTAGGAAGCAAGAGCGCTGGGATTTGCACAGATCTCTGGTTTTCTACCAGTGCAGTGTGCCATCGACTGCACTCAGCAGTGGCGCTTAGATCTCCACGGCAACAAGTAGTCAACTATGTCAACCGTAAGTACTTCCACTCGCTGCATGTTCAGTTAGTGCGCGACCACCACAAACACATCCTACAGGTCTGCGCACGATTCCCAGGGTGCATCCATGATTGCTACATCCTTAGCAGGCCTCAGATCCCTGATATCTTCGAGAATTGAGAGAGGCTGCACGGATGGCTCTGTGGGGACAAGGGCTACCCACAGAGGAGGTGGCTGATGATACCCGTGCAGTAGCCTCAGACTGCAGCAGAGCTTTGCTATAATGAGGCTCATGCAGCAACCCAGACTTTGGTGGAGCAAACAACAGGAATTTTGAAAATGAGGCTCTGGTGCCTCGACAGGTCCGATGGAGCAATGCAATACAGTCCCTGGAGGTTGTCGCGCCTCATCGCCACTTGCTGCGTGCTCCACAACCTGATGCTGCAACAACTGGAGGCCCTAGCTGAGAAGGAGATGGAAGACCTGCATGTCTCCTCCAGTGATGAGGGCGTCGAAGGGGATGAGGTCCTCGAAAGTGAGGATGCCAGTCATGAGGCTATCACACTGGCAAGGTGAGGCAGGCACGCTTGGGAGGCCCTCATAGATGCTAGAATTGTGGAGAAGCAGTGAGGACAGTCCTGACATCCTCAACATGCATCTATGAACGTTTGACTGCTGTGTGACTGATGGCAGGTCACACGCCCTCAGTGCTCAGGCTCATGTCATGGAGATGCAGTGGAGGCCCTCATAGTCACTAGATTCCTGGCCGATGGTGATGACATGCAGTGAGGACACTCCATAGATATTCAGATTGCCTCTGTGAATATTTGACTCCTGTCTGTGAGGGCAGCTCGCTTGTGTTCTGTGATCAGAGTCATATCATGGAGATGAGGCTGTGAAACATTAAATGCACCTCATCCTTTGTCAGCCTTCAGCGCCTGACCCCTTCAGGAGCACAGCGTCATCAGTCACAGATGCTGAAAAAATGGGAAGCCAGCCCCACCTCAAAGATGCTGAGAGCAAACAGAGAGAATGATGGAACTCCGTGATGCCTGTCCACAACATTCTGGAACAATCACCAGCACCATCGAGGTGCAGGCATCACTAATGTGTCCAGTGAGTGTGAAGCCAAACCATCACTTTGGTCTGAAGGTTACACACTGCACAGGGAAGAGGCCCTGGACTGAGACACCTGCCTTTATCTTGTGCAGGAACCAAAGTTTCACATCTGAGTGACACAAACACTGCTCATCATAACAAGGAGCCATAGGCAAGGAGACATTCTTGGGAGTTTATTTACAGTAATGAACATTATGCACCAGTTATTAACACCCGTGCCCAGGCTGTGCAATTACATCTTCTTAAGCTTCCTAACCTGCCGCTACATCTTGGTGCTCCCCCGACATCCACAGTAGAGGTGGAAGTAGCCTGCAGATTGCTATGCCCTGTCTATGATGACTTCATCTGGCGTCCTCTGGAAAACTGAGACCTGCAGCACACCGGCCTGCTTTGGTGTCCTGCTGTGGACTAGCTGCATCCTCCTCGGCATGTGGAGATGGAGCTGCGGGGGTCACAGGAAGAGGGAATTTGGATCAGCTAGACATTCCCAGAGTCATCTGGGTGGATAGCTCCAAGATGGCTAGCTGCTGACCCTCCTCCCTATGAGTGCCTGACAACGCCTGGCTGACTGCTTGAGGAGAAAGGGAAGTTGGAGTGAGATTGAATTCGCCCACACCATTCACCCACACACCTCTCGTTTACACACTGTTGGAAGCCAAGTATGGCATCAGCGATGGAGTTCAGCCCATGCAGCAGTGCAGGAACAATGTCCTAGGGCAAGTTCTCCATGACGGCCACCATCCTGCCAGTGTTGACCTCGGTGCGTTGGTGTGCTGGCGCTATCACCTCGCCCTGAAAGTGGACAGTCTCCTCCATCATGCCTTGCAATTTGACAAGTACACTAAACATCCCTTACTGATGTTCCTGTTAGTGCCTTTGCAACTCCACCAACTGATTGAGTGCAGAGGCTCATCATCTGATTCGGACTCAACAGATTGTTGATTGTGCGTGACCTTGTCCTGCATAAAAACAGATGGAGAGTGTGAGCAAGGCGCATGCCAGGCCAAATGAGAAGGATGCCAGGCGTGCATGTGTGCTGAGTTAAGCCATGGGCAGGATGAGGAGGCAGTCTCCAGAGGAGGTGAGGCCAGGTGGAGATGTGAGGGTGTGTGTGTGAGAGAATGGGTGGTGATGTCCCTTGAGCTAGCAGTGAGTGAGATACCAGAGAACATGTGATGGGCTTGTAAGTGTGTGAACTGAGATTAATGAGATGTTTGACTTACCCTGGTGGCACGGATGAGATCATTGATCCACTTTCTGCAATGGATGGCTGATCTCTTGTGTGCAGCATTGGCACTAACCACCTCTGCCACTGCCTGCCAAGCCGGAGTGGTGAGACTGATGGGCCTGCTATGGCTGGAGTGGGTGAAGAGGACATCATGGTGGGCCTCCATGGTGGTCAGAAGGAACCCAGGGATGCATCACTGAATTGGAGGCTGCACTCTTCTTGGTTTTGGGGCCATGTCTTCACTGGACTGCAAGCATTGAGGATTATGCGTGCGGTTGCATTTTAAATCTGGTGCTCGGCGTGAGGAAGCAGTGAGGTAACGGCATGGTGGGTTAAATGAAGGCCACCCGCCAGCAAACCCGGCGTGTTTCCCGTGACTGCATTATTTATGAGGCAGGAAAGGGGATAATATGATGCGAAACCTGCCATTGCGGCCAGTGGGTAAGACTTCTTTCTTCATCCACTGTTGCACTGGGAAGATTCTGCTTTTAGTTTGCAGATTGTTCCAACATAAAGGTCAAAATCTTCTCTGCCATGTGGAAGTGCGTTGGGAGGTGAGATGGGAGCAAAATTTGAAACTTGTGCATTGGGTTGTCTTCCTGAGGTGTTCCTGCTTTTGAATGATCTCGTTGGAGATGGAGTTAATGACCAACAGTGGCAGGTTGCCAAATAGGCTATTTAAGGGGCCAACCAGTGCAAGTTAATGATGCCACTGGGACCTCCCCAGTGTCTGACAAGGCTCCCACTCAGTCAGGAGGTCAGCAGCAACTTGGAGGCTGCAGGCGAGACAACCATTGATACCTTTTATCACTGCTCCATGAATACATCACAGAAGTTCAAAAGCCACAGCATTGGCCATAACCTGTCATGTGGAGGGGTTTCCTCCTTCACACTGACTGCCCTGTGAGTTGTGAGCTTTCCAGTTTTCAAATATTAATTAGGTTTCCAGGAATAGCTCCATTTTGAGGCATCTTTGCGTGTACCTACCTGCCTCAGCTGCACCTACCTCCGCTAGTAGGGCTGCCCATCCATTCAGTGCTACTGGTCCTCTGATTGGGCCTGCCACCTGCCACCTGCCACCTGCCACCCTTAATTGGGTGAACATGGAGGCTGCCTGTTAATTGGCTGCATTGCAGAAGATTCCAACTGTCGGTGCACCTCTGGTCCGTGGGGTGTTGGGAGGACCTTAAAATGGACCTGATGGCTGAAACTTTTCAAAGAGCTTAAAGTTCCACTCAGAGTGTGCAATAATTTATCAACATTAATGATGATTTTGGGCAGCATTGCCCTGAATCCTGGTTATCAAATCATTCTTTCACACCATTCTGCAAGTACTTTTTTTCTAGTTTTTTCACACCTAAATCTATTTTAATAGGATCTGCATTATCGCTGTTATCTTAATGTACATTTACTATTATAGTTGACATCAGTTGGAAGGTTTTTCCTATATTTTTCTTTCCTTACATAAAGCTTTCTTCTTTTCTTTGATACTGGTCTTAAGCATTTTGTAGACAGTGGTGGTTCCAACCTGAAAGTACCACTTTTGTCTTTCAACATTATCCATTTGCTTTATAATCTGTGAATTAATTTCTGAAATGGATTCTGTTACTCCATTGATTACAAATTTTATACAAACAAAAGCAAAAAATGCTGAAAATTTGCAACACGTTACTCAGCATTTGTGGAGAAAGGATCTGTTAACATTTCAAGCAGTGTCCATTGATAGTGAAGCAGCAGTGTTATGTGTTTTAGCAATCAGTCAATCTTTTCCTTGTTATGTCGGAATTATCCTTGTTTAAGCCCAAAATCTTGATTTGTAATCACGTCATAACGTTTTTTTTCACCTTCAAGCCTCAATTACTCGCAGGTATATAACAATTTCTGAGTGACTCATTATTGTAAATAGCCATTTGGTAGTACAGAACTTGAGTATTGCTAAAAAAAAAAAGCCACCATTAGCTGGTGGATTCTCCATGGCAATGGCTCTACCAATCAGCATCCACCTGTTAACCAATCAGCACTCTCTTCTCATAAAGTATAAAGTTGTTGCTCCCCCTGACACAGGTATTCGTATGATTGTCCTGATGAGTGCAAAATGAAAATCTTCAACAAAATGTCTTTTCTCATCATTGTGCCAAGAATCCTCCCTTTGTCAAGTTGAAGATATTGACCCCAAAATTTCAATCAAAATTAAGAATCTCTAGAGAAAAGCAAAATACTGCAGATGCTGGAAATCTAGAACAAAAACAAAAATACCTGGAAAAACTCAGCAGGTCTGACAGCATCTGTGGAGAGGGATACAGTTGATGTTTCCAGTCTGTATGACACTTCATCAGAACTAAGACATATAGAAATGAGATGAAATATAAGCTGGTAGAGGGGGGTGGGTGGGACAGGTGGAGCTCGATACGGTGGCCAGTGATAGGTGGAGGCCAAGAAGAGACTGTCAAAGATGCCATAGACAAAAGGACAAAGGGGTGTTGATGGTGGTGATATTATCTAAAGGATATGCTAATGGAGACATTAAGGGTAGAAAGCAGGATGAGCAAGTAACAGATGGCCCTAGTGGGGGTGGGGTGGGGGAAGGGATCGAAATAGGCTAAAAGGTAGAGATGAAACCATTGATCGAAATAACTTTAAAAATAGGAGGGAAGAGAAAAATATATTTGTAAAAAAATATATAAATTATTAGAGAAAGGGGGTGGGGATGGAGGACAAAGTTCATTATCTGAAATTGTTGAACTCAATATTAAGTCCGGAAGACTGTGAAGTGCCTAGTCAGAAGATGAGGTGCTGTCCCCCCAGTTTGTGTTGAGCTTCACTGGAACATTGCAGCAGGTCAAGGATGGACATGTGGGCATGAGAGCAGGGTGGTGAGTTGAAATGGTGAGCGACAGGGAGGTCTGGGTCATGCTTGCGGACAGGCCAAAGATGTTCCGCAAAGTGCTCACCCAGTCTGCGTTTTGTCTCTACAATGTAGAGGAGACCGCATTGGGAGCAGCGAATGCAGTAGGCTAAATTGAGGGAAGTGCAAGTGCTGTTTCACTTGAAATGAGTGTTTGGGCCCTTGGACGGTCAGGAGGGGGGAAGTAAAGGAACAGGTGTTGCACCTTCTGCGGTTGCATGCGAAGGTGCCGTGAGAGGGGGTTGAGGTGTAGGGGGTGATGGAGGAGTGGACCAGGGTTTCCACAGGGATCGTTCCCTCTGGGACACCCTGGTCTAGTGATAGGTGGAGGCCAAGAAGAGACTGCCAAAGATGTCATAGACAAAAGGGTGTTGACGGTGGTGATATAATTTAAAGGATGTGCTAATGGGGACATTAAGGGTAGAAAGCAGGATGAGCAGGTGACAGATGACCCTAATGGGGATGGGGTGGGAGCTCTACCTGTCCCACCCACCCCCCTCTACCAGCTTATATTTCTTCTCATTTCTATATGTCTTGGTTTTGATGAAGGGTCATATGGACTCAAAACATCAACTGTATCCCTCTCTGCAGATGCTGTCAGACCTGCTGAGTTTTCCCAGGTATTTTTGTTTTTGTTTAAGAATCTCTAATCTGGAACTAGAAGTTGAAACAAAACGTGGTTTAACTGAGACTCCACCCTCAAGAAAAAATCTGGTGTGGAGCAAAGACAAAGCTTCTGCCTGCTCCTCTTATGTCAGGGGTGCATGTCTTGGGGAAGGTTAGACTCACTATGGAGTTGTTCCCAACATGCCCTTTTAAGACCTCAGTGAAACTCAAGCTTGTGGAAAGCTGGCATCGGTCCCACTGAGGTTCAGGAAAGGCACAAAATTCTTTTGGTTAAAGGATTGTAGAAAGTGTCCTTCATTTCCAAAAGGCACTGTTGGGAGATGATACAATAAATGGCCCTTTTTGCTGGAGCTTTCCTGGGTTGCCTTTCCCCTGTTGGAGAGGCAAGTAGCTTTGACGTTGTCCTGCCAGTTTCAAGCCGGCTCTGCTGATGCCCTCTTACTGGAATGGGCAGTCTCCTCTAAATATGAAGATTGTCCCAGCCAGATCACCTGCGACTTTGGTCGACTTACAGCCTGTTTCCCTTCAGTTGGCAGACCAGACCGATTTGAATTAAATACGTTTGATAAATCCGTTTTCTTTTCTACTTGGCTTGCTTCTTAGCTTCCTATCTCTATGCAAATTATAAATTTTATTTATTATCACATTTTTTATTTTGATAAGCCTCTCAGATCGGCAGAGACAGACATTCCATTAAGCCTTCACAGACAGAAGGTCAGTGAAATACTCCCACCAATGTTTTGCACCTGCCTGTTTTCTTAACCTTGATCATTGTGATAGGAAAAATACTTCAAGTAAATTCCATTGGACATAATTGAATTTATAGAAATACAGATGGAGTGGAATTTGACTGTGTGTAATGTGCAAATTCTAAATAGATTGTGTTAATAACTGAAGGAAACACCAGAAGTACAGCGATAGTGAAAACATGAGCACTCAAACTTCTCTGGCTCATAACTGAATGTTCTGCAAAAAACAACAATGCCATCAAACCACAGGGAGGTAGCTCTGTAGTTATTTGTACAATACCTTCTAATTCAATTCATTAAAGAATAAGTTCAAAATGTCTTTTCAGAACAATTTGGACTGATTGCTGCAAAGAAATTGAATGTTTCAGTGAAAATTTGTTTTCCATTGTGTACCAGCATGGTCAGAGTTAGAGCTCGCAATTTTTATTTATTCATTCATGGAATGTGGGCATCACTTGCCATCCTTGGCAAGTTGCTGCTGTGCATCTTCTAGATGATGCTGTGCTTGTATTGAAGGCAATGTATTTTTAAGGTGCTGGTTAGGTTATCAGTCAAGCATACTGCTTTGTCCTGAATACTGTCAAGCTTCTTAAGTGTTGCTGGAGCTGCACTCATCCTGGCAAATGGAGAGTTTTCCATCACACTCCTGACTTGTGCCTTGTAGATGGTGGACAGGCTTTGGGGAGTCAGGAGGTGAGTTACTGGCCACAGAATTCCCAGCCTCTGACCTGCTCTTGCAGTCACAGTATTTATGTGGATGATCCAGTTAAGTTTCTGATTGATGGTGACCCATAGGATGTTAAAGTTGGTGTTAATTGTAAAGGGGGGATCATTACCTGACACTTGTTTGGCACAAATATTACTTTCCACCTATTATCCCAAGCCTGACTGTTTCCCAAATCTTGCTGCATTTGGACCTGGACTGTATCAGTGGCTGAGGAATCATGAATAGTGCTGAACATTGTGCAATCATCAGTGAACATCCCCGCTTCTGACCCTATGTTGGAGGGAAGGTCATTGATGAAGCCGCTGAAGATGGTTGGGCCTAGGACACAAGCCTGAAGAACTCCTGCAGTGATGTCCTGAGGTTGAGATGATTGGCCTCCAACAATCAGAACCATCTTCCTTTGTGCTAGGCATTCCCCGCAGTGATGAGTTTTCCTCTGGCTTCAGTTCTGTTCCTGGGCTCCTTGATGCCACATTCAGTCAAATGCTGGCTTGATGTGAAGGACAGTCACTGTCACCTCACCTCTCGAATTCAGCTATTTTGTCCATGTTTGAACTAAGGCTGTGATGCCCATACAAATTAGGAACAGCAGTAGGCCATTCGGCCCTAGAGCCTGCTCCACCATTCAATAAAATCATAGCTGCTGTGATTGGAGCCTCAGCTCTACATTCACCTATCCCTGATAACCTTTACATATTTTATTTCCTAAAGCATGAAATATAGTAAGTACAGCCACTATATTTTATAAACATGACTTAATTAACGTATTTTAATCAAATTGCAGATTTTAGAAATGCAGATACTAAATTTCAATACTAGCATTTATGAGATCTCGTGAACAGAGATTGCATCTGAGGGTTAAATCATTTGTAGTTGGGTCCAAAAATTAGAGCCACCATTATTTGTATTTGGTTGTTTGACATGAGAACTTGGTTACAGCTGATAAGGTAGGCTTTCTTTTCAATGTGTGTACCATGAGGTCAGAAGTCAAGTTATCTTGGTGGATCCCAAATTGAGCATTGGTAAGATCAATAATAATCAGAAAAAAACATGTAATGTTTTCTTTACATCTTGATTTAGGTAATGATCAAGACATGATTCAAGGATACCCATTAATATTTCACTCTCAGCGGAAAGCCAGACTGGAACTTGATCTAACTGAAGTAGATGAGTTTGGCAACTACTGCTCTCCTCACTACAAAGGGATGGCAATATTTTACAAAATAACCAAAGAAGAGCTAACCCAGCATGGAGTCTATCACATGGTGGATAACCAGCAGTACAATCCTGTGTGCAAACTGGCACTAACATTGCCCAAGGTAAGGCACAATAAGTTACACATAATGTTCATTGAACTGATTTATGCAGTAGGACTGTGATACTGGGTGATAAATTGATAAAAACTTTCAGCTAAGTCAGGTACGCAAGTGGGAACATAGCCATTATTTATGATAATGTCAGAATAAAGAACTTGTTCATTTTCATACTCTTTTGTTCATCATTCTTTTTCCCATCATCTTTACTTCTGTTTTTTTTCTACTGTTATTGTTATTCTTCCTTCTGTTTTTTAAGAGAGCTGTGTGTACAGATAATTCAGTACTCTACGCAACACACAACACATATCAAGGCAAATAGTCTTTGCAAGCACTTTTCAAGGTCTCTGTTAGATAGTTCACATGTTAGTATGAAAAAGAGATCTGGATCTCCATTTGTCAGTCACAATGAGGAAATTCTCAGGTTTGATCCCTGCACGGTGCTGCATTAACTGATGTCAGTTCGGAAAGCAGTGGGGTGCTATAATCAAAAGGAAGATAACAGCCAGGGTGTCCAATGCTGATTGAGTTCAAGCAATCCCTGCTGGAAAATATTTGCTTGCTGAGGTAGTAAGAGGACAGGATCAGGTTCAGTCGTAATATGTACCGTCGTCAAGTAGGATCCAACAGACACAGGATACTAGCGCTCATAAATTGGACTCCCACATGAGAATGGCCATTTAGGTGAAGCACTAAAGAAGTGTACTCTATCAAGACAGCTCTCCCAATGCCCTAGCACTCATCTGGCACCATGAGAATCACTTCAGCTATTCCTTTAAATCATTAGTGTGAGGTTTCTTTCTTTTTTGACATAAGCCATCAGGCCTGATTTTCCTGCAATAGTTTATGGCAGGAGTGAATACTTAAAAACTGACCCTAGTCCTGTCAGGATGGTAAAATATACTCAAATTTCCCAGATTAACTGTTTGTGTAATTAGTTACAGATCTGGGTGCAGATTTGGGCAGCTATAGAAACTAAGCGAGTGACGGGGTTGGACAATTGTCTGATAACACTTCAAGTGCCTTGGGACATTGTGTTAAGATACAGGTGCTATATAAATAAAAGTTTTTGTAAATGCATTTTTAATTGAGTGAAACAATCAGAAATCAGTATCACAATATTGTTCCTGAAAGTCTTTTCAAAGGCATTGAATTTTGAAAGCCTTTTGAGGGACATAAGTTGGAAGACCTATTAGTTGCAATTGTCAATGCGGAAGAGGCCGAAGTTACATGCAAAAACGAAGGTGAAGGAATCGTCTCAGATTTGCAATGAGTGTGGTAACAGGCATGAATAAAAATACGTTTTACCCACCGGCCGTATTGGCAGGCTTTCACGCCATTTTTTTCCCTTCCTGGTGCATCCTGCCTCACTAATAATGCTTTCATGAGAAACATGCCAGCTCGCTGGCGGGCGGGCTCGGATTTGCCTGCCACGCCATGACCTCAGTGCTTCCTTGCTCCGGGTGCCATATTTAAAGTGTATGAAAGCACAGCCTACTTCATGCCTACAAACCAGGATTGCTCCAAGCAACAGATGGCCCCGAAAGCTAGGAAGATGGCAACCCCCAAATTTAGTGATGCCTCTCTGGGGTGCCTGCAGGACACAGTGCGAGGGCTGCCACGATGTCCCCTACACCTGCTTGGCTACAGGAGGTCCACCTGAGTCATCAATCTGGCCTGAGAGATGGTGGTGGTGGCGGTCAGCACCACCGGAGCACAGAGGAGGCTTAGTGCAGGGAGGGGATGAATGGCCTCATTCATTCCACCAGGGTAAGTCACTCTTCTCATCACTCTCAACTCATACTCACAAACCCATCACATATCCATAGGGGTCTCACATGTCAAGGGACAGCACTGCTAACTCTCACACACACCGTCACATCTCCATCAGGCTCATAATCTCTGGAGCTTGCTTCCTCATCCCGTCCATGGCTCCGCTCACCACACAAACATTCCACACAGTGCCACGTGTCCTTCTCACTCTATCTCCGTTTGTTTTCATGCAGGAGAAGATGGCTCAAAGCAAAAGGGGAAGTCCCAGATCAGGCGTGGAGTGGCCTACATGAGGCCCTTCACTCACTTTGTGGATTGTGCCATCGCGCTGATTGGTAAGGATGTGGACTGTGACTGTGATGATGATGAGGATGGTGGCGAACACCCATGTGAGTGTCCTGCACCAGATCATCCCTCTCAACACAACTGTGAGTGTTCTCTTTCCTATTTTTCACTCTGCTGACATGCACCAATTATCTCTACATTGGTTCACAGGGAGCTCTGCCAAATGACTGATGCCTTCAGCTAACCAGTCCCTCAGCTCCATTCAGGTCCTCACCTCCTGCCAAGAGGACACCTCCTCCATTGAAGAGCTGGAAAAAAGCAGCCTGGAAGACCTATCACAGTGCTTACCCACACCCTCCACCAATGCAGAGACACACACCTCAGTGGGACCTAGATCTAGAGCAGCCTCAGGTTCACAATCTTGTGGTCACCACATGGACATGCATTTGCAGCAGGAGGAGGCAGGTTCATCTGAGCTCCCCAGCCCTCGGAGGACTGATGGACATCAGGTATCTGTGAGGTCCGAGTCAGATGAAGAGCCTCTGGATTCGGCCTTCCAACTCATCGTGGAGAGTCAGCCAAAGGCTAGGGAACATCATGCAGAGCTGTTGGAAGCCTTTAACAGACGGGATTGTGAATCAGAGGAATGTGTCCGCCTGCTATTTGATGAAGTAGCACCCACATCTGAATGTATGGAGGACTCCATGGGAAGGATAGTGTACGCCATAGAGACCCTGGTCCTGCAGAATGTGATGATGTGCATAGACCTGCACTCCATCTCAGTAGTTATGGGTGAGTTCCTGCAATGGCAATGCAAGAGGGAAATGGAGCACCTTGATATCCCTCCAGCTGTTCCTTCCTCTCAAGGAGTCAGGCTGGGGCCCTCAGGCACCTGAAGGAAGGAAGAGCAGCAGCTGGACACCCCTGGGTCGTTTACTCAGGAATCTCAAAAGCTGTCCTCATCCTCTGAGTATCTTTTGCCTGTGACCCCCTCAGCCTTGTCCTCTGTCACTGGAGAGGGAGCAGCTGGCCCACAGGAGGACAGACAAAGCAAACTGAGACCCTCAAGGACTTGGCTGTCCAGGGAAAGTATGCCAAAGTCATCAGAGGCAATAGGGCCAACCATTGTACAGGCTGTCTCCACCTCTGCTGCGGATGTCAGGGCAGCACCTAGAAGAAGTGGTAGGCCTAGAAAAGTTAAGAAATTCTGATCATAAGTGGTTGCACGGGCAAACACATTTTTCACTTTCTAATCAGAAAATATATTCACTTTCACTGAATAACGTGTAATGTTTTTGTAACGTAATGTATTTCAGCTTTGTTGACAGGCTTCATGAGTCCTCCCCTTGCATCCCCACCCTGACCAGCAGTTCAGTTGCACACAGCAGGACCATGAGTGATTCTGGAGGGAGAGGTGTGTGCGTTTGTGTGGCAGGGCCTTTTGTGGTTTTGTGCACACATTCTCCCATGCACGTAGAGCCTTCATCCTTCACACTCATCTCACTGTGCTGAGAATTTTCAATGCTGCCTGCTGGGGCTCTCTTTCATTTGTCTATCTGAGCTGACCTGCATCTCTACCTACCCATGCAGCACCTGTGTCCATCCAACACAGGGCTCCGCTCACTTTGGATTTGACAAACATGGTTGTGGTAAAGTTCTTGATTAGCTCCGCCGACCTTTCCCCTCGTGCAGTCACCCATGCCCTTTCCCCCATCACTGTGGACACCCCCCCCCCCGCATCACCTTCCACCTCCCCACCATCACCTACCAACCCAAACCCCTGTCATTCCATGATATCCAGGTGAACGTGCATGTTCTCTACCTCCCGGAGAACCCCAGCCCGTCCACATTAACTTCCCCGACCTCCTCCTTCCCACTCCCAGTGTCTGTGTGTCTGCATCTGTGTCCCCAACAGTGACCCTCACCACCTCTTCTAGTGTACCCTCACCCTCCCACTCAACCAGCTCCCTCTGCCCCCTCTCACACTTCCAATTCCTTCCTACCATACCCACCCTCAGTTTGCTCCCCAGGAGGCAGTCATTGACTTCACAAACTCCTCCCTTGCACATTTACCTGGACATCCCCCTCCCCTTACTCCCTCCTCTACCCTTACTCCCCCCTCCACCCGGACACTTTCCCCTTTCTGGACTCCCTCCCCCCTGAACACCTTCCCATCTCTGAGCTCCCTCCTCCCCAGACACCTTCCCCTCTCTGAACTCCCTCCTCTCATTGAACACTTCTCCTCTCTGAATTCCCTCCTCCCCCTTACACTTCCCCCCACCATGAACCCACTCCCTTAACCTCCCCCTTTACACCTAACACCCCAGTTGCAGCATTCTCCCCCATTACATCCTCTTCCCCAGTACTTTCTCGACCCCACTGACACCCTCCATCCCCCTCCAACCTTACCCTCTGACACCTTCATTCCCTCCCACCTGACCCCCCCCAATATTTTCGTTCCCCACGCCAACCTCACCCCTCGACACTTTTCATTATCCCCCCCCAACCTTACTCCCACTAAAACCTTTTGTGTCTCCCAACTTCGCCACCCTCCCCATACACCTTCTATTCTCACTCACACCTAGAGCTTCCTCTCCCACTGCTTCATCAATTATCCGTAGCAGCCCATGGCCAAGACTGTGACATTCCGAAGCAGGCCCGAAGCATCAACGGAAACCTCCCACTTCCCGGGAGCTGTTTCGTGGTGGAGCCACATGCATGAGGATCCACCCAGCATGCGATGCATGTGCTCTTCCAGGGTCTGGTAGCTGTAGGTATCCAGCATCATCACCTTCTCAGATGCCTGCAACCTCAGCAAATCCCTAAAGGTAAGTCTTGGCTTCTGCATGTCATGTTCGTCCAGACATATTCTGGGCCGGCTTGTTTTCCTGCAGGTGTAACAGTGAATCGGGTGTGGGGGGAGAATTCCGGGTGGGCCTTACCTTGCATCTCATTAGTGGGATGCAAATTGGGTTCGCACCGGCCTCCAGCGGGATTCGCTTTCCACCATGGTGGACACCATAGGATGACCCCACTGTGATTTTACCCTGGCGTGAAACCGATTTCTGCTCCTCACGCCAAATTCTCCCCCCTCCCCCCACCCCACCATGATACCTGCCGCCAACAGGACCAGGCGATTCTGCCCATAGTCTGCAGGCAAGTAAGGGATCAATTCAGCAATTGACACCCTACTTGAGGGCTAATGATATCGAGATGGTGCTGCATTGGATTATTGTGAAGATAATCATCCTTTGGTCTGCTCCGTGACAATCTCTATAATTCTTCATTGAAACAAGCCTGGAAGGAAGCAGAGACTGCCTTGAGGTTGCGGTCGACCTGCAGTTGTCCTATGGTGAACCAATCCCTACACCAAATGGCACAGATCTGCAGCTGCCTTGCTGCTGAGCTGGAACATGTGAACACAATTGTGTCATTTCCTGGATGGCACAAAGCTGCCTGTAAATATTGGCCTGGTCATCTGCAGAGCAGCAATTATTGCCCGATTGCCAAAGCAATCAAACTTTTCCATGCCCTAACGCTGCTCTGCATTTTTTGCCAGATCTTCCAAGCCCAGCTTCTATGGAAATACAGAGTGCGGCGCCCCTCAAACAACTCCACTGTAGTGTTTGCATTTGGGGGCGGGGGGAAGATAGGGCATGCCCCCTTTTTACAGCACGAGCTTCAGTAAGGTAAATTTATATGTCTAGTATGAATATTAGTGAATGGATGAATGGGTGAGTAGATGAATGAGAGTGTGGGTAGGACCATCAGGTGTCTAAGTGGGTGAGGTAAGTAGCTAGGATGGGTGAGCTAAGTGAATAGAGTGGCAGGTGGGTGAGGTGGCAGATGAGAAGAGTAGTAGGCAGGCTGGCTCGTAGGTGGGCTGGTTGGTTGTTGTGCAGGTTGGCAGTTGGGTAGTGTGGCGGGTAGGTGAGATGGCAGGTGAGGGAAGAGGCAGATGGGAGGTAGGTGGGTAGGGTAGGTGGGTGAGTGTGTAGGTGTGTTGTGGGTAGTCAGGTTGGGAGGGGTAGTCAGGTCGTTGGCTAGTCAGGTCAGGTTGGGGAGTAGTTGGGTCGGATCAGGTGGTGGTAGTCGGGGATCAGGTGAGTAGTTGTAGGTTCACACCTTGACATGTCGTCTTTCATGCAATACCAAGTAAAACATGGAACGTTATGATCGGGATACCTATGGTTCAAGGAGGTAATCTGGCAGTCAGGGGGCATAGTTGGGCCTGGTCAGGGGGCAGTCAGGGGGTTGAGGGGGGAGTCAGTTTATCAGTGAGAGTGATTGAGCAGTCAGTTCTAGAGTTACCCAGGAGTTGACTAATTTTTAATCTGTCTAATGTTTCCTGGGTAACTACCCAGGCAATTGCTGCGGACCTGCCTGAAGTCTTGAACTCTAGCTCAGGGTCAAAGACATTTGCTGGGGGCTCCAGGGAGCAGGGGAAATTGCTCATTGGAAATTCAAACTGCCCAGGTAATTCCCTTGTGGACTTCCGTGGGATCCCGAGGCACACGCCCTGCGTCTGGTCCCCGACAATCCAGAGATCGGAAAATCTGGGCCATTGTTTATGGCATCATGGGCAGTTCAGCCAATCAAGCTTTACTGGATGGAATTCACCCCGATATGTCGTCTTTCATGCAATACAAAATATTCAAATATTATGATCGAATATTATGAATATTATAAAGAATCACTCAACAAAATAGCCAGGCCTCCACACACCTGTTCCATCAGACCTGTGGCCACAAGATTTATTTGCAGGTATGGCTGTGTGTGCACTAATGGCTGGGCAGCTTGACTGTGTCCTTCTCTACTTCACCAAGTATCTTAGTTAGGATCACACAAAAAAAAAATGATCAGAAAAGCAAAAAGGAAAGGGAAAAAAAGAAAGAACATGCATTTATAAAACATCCTTCAGGGACTCAGGCAGCACCCAAGCATTTCACAGCTAGTGAACTATTTTTGAAGTGCAGTGACTGCTGAAGTGTAGAGAGATGCAGCATGCAGGACAGGAAAATTGCCTTCAGAAGAGGAAGAGTAAAGGGAAATTCTTCAAAAGACATTTTCTGCGGCAATTTAGTTTCACTTGTTTTATTTTGACTTTTGTTCATGTTATTCCATTATACTCTATTTGTATTACAGAGAGAAAAGCTTCTTAGTCATTCAACAGCTGTGAACAAAGTTACTTCACCGGGTAAGGAAAAGGAGTGGTGTTACTGGCTTGGAATTTCCTCACAGCCATCTCCAATTTGGCCGGCATTATAGGAGCATCTCTGAGGAAATTATTGGCTATTATTTATTAAACATAATGGCAGTACCTGAGTCATGGGAATTTTAGCGTAGGTGAGGGTGTGGGTTTGGGTGTGGGTGGACGATAAAGGGGGAAAAATTCCAAGGGTGTCAGGAAGCTGGCTCCAACTTGCAAACCTCTGGGTTTTACTGAGACAGGATAAGGGATAGGCAGCCAACCTGCTCCAGTTTGGGCGCCTTACCCACATGCAACTTCTCTAGATTCCTCCCCACCCAGTGGAAGTGAAGCCTGTCACTCAGGCCGATTTCTGCCCTGAACCTGTCAATGATGAAAAATGCATGTGGGGCAAAAAGGACCTCTGGGTTTCCCATCTAAAACTGCTCCCATCCACCTTCATTATCTATATAAAAACAAAAAAACGGCGGATGCTGGAAATCCAAAACAAAAACAGAAATACCTGGAAAAACTCAGCAGGTCTGGCAGCATCAGCAGAGAAGAAAAGAGTTGACGTTTCGAGTCCTCACGACCTTGTTCGGTCGAAGGGTCATGAGGACTCGAAACGTCGACTCTTTTCTTCTCCGCTGATGCTGCCAGACCTGCTGAGTTTTTCCAGGTAATTCTGTTTTTGTTTTTTTTCATTATCTATATAACTTGCCTCAGTAAATACCTAGCCCTTTGTTTCAAAGTCCTGTCACAGTCTAAAAGGAATGGGCCTCAAGAAAGTTTAAAGGTAAAGAAAATATTTCTGTGAATTATTCATAAACTTGACATGGTAAAAAGTTTTTTTTTCCCTGAGGGTTCTCAAACTTGCCCCCGATGTAGCCAGAAAATCAAAATGCACATGCTTTTTTCCCATTCCAAAATTTAAGTCATTTCCTTTATTCTTGTGCTTATTGTCAGGCTCCCCATTTTTTCTCATCATCCCATTCTCCTGAGCAAATCTGTTCCCTAATCCTCTAATACAAAATATATTTTATTTCCTTAATCAAATGATACCTTAATGATAATGTCCATTCTCCTGAACCCACTTTCAGGGTTCCTTGTGGGATTGTACTTCTTTCAATTTAATATGCTGCATTCTTTTTCACATTGCAACTTCCTCTACACTGGGAAGACTGAATTTAGATTGGGTGACCGCTTTGTGGAACACGTCAGTCAGTCCGTAATTGTGGCCCCAAGCTTCTAGTCACCTGTTATTTTAACTCTCCACCTCGTTCCCGATCTGATCTCTATCCCCAGCTTCTTACACTGTTCCAGTGAAACTCATCCAAAGCTTGAGAACCAGCGCCTCATCTCTTATTTAGGCACTTTACTTCCTATTTGATTTAGCACTGTGTTCAACAACTTTAGATCATATCTCCATCCCTATTTTCTTTTTGGATGGCTTCTGTTGGTGATGATTCTGTTAGTGACATTTACACCTCCAGACCTGTCATTTGTTCGTTTACTTATTCCATTAATATCGCCTTTTGTCTTTCGCCATCACCCCTTTTGTCGTTTTATCTCTCCTGCCTTCCAGATTATCACAGTTCTCCTCTTTTGTTCTGCGCCTCTCCCCCCCAGCCCACTTTCCCTGTTTTGGTGTTTGTTTACAATTTGTTACATCTCTAACTTTTCCAGTTCCGGCTCTAAGGCCAATGACCTGGAACAGTAACTCTGATTCTCTCTCCATCCACAGATGCTTCCTGACCAGCTGACTATTGCCAACATTTTCTGTCTTTAGCTCAGATTTCCTTTCCAGCACTTGAGCCTGCCAACTCTATCCTTTCTCCAAAGTCTGAGGGATCCTCCCCTTAGATTGATGGCTATAATTTCTGGAGATGAGGAATTCAAAAGAAAGTAGAAGTGAAGGAAAGGAGAGAACAAGAAAAATAAGGAACAAGTAACAGGAATATGTGGAAAGAAGTGAAAGGGCTTGTGCAGAATTTTGTAACTACATGGGTACTTGAGCCATATATCATTACAAAAATAATACCATAATGTGCAGCAGGCTCCAAAGTACGGAATTGGATTTTTAAATTGTTACCCTAACATAAATGTGACATTAAAAAAACTCATACATTGTATGCTATATAATTCAAAATAAAATCAATATGTTTATATATGTATATATATATATATATATATTACTGATACATACAGTATATGTTAGGACCTCTGACACACTGCAAATTGAAATGTTCTGAAACAAATTCAAATCTAAATTGGGCTGTTAATCGCTAATCATCCTGGTTCTTCCCTAAAAGAACCCGTGGCTATTGTGCATTACAATACATTTCCTTTTGCCAATGCATTTATTCTAATTCCCTGCTTTGTTGGCCAGTACCACTTCAGTTTGTCACAAGGTCTTGCAGGAAAACAAAACTATCTCAGCCCTGCTCTTGAATTACACCCAAAATCTCAGTGCAATACTGACTTAAAATACTTCCATTCTGCTTTTGAATAACACAGCATCCCAATTTTCCCTTTTCTTTTGTATTTTCTACACCTGATGAGGATGCTGAAATGTAAATTGTATGAAACTGATTGTCAGAGTGTACATTAATTTCTCTAATAACACTAAGTGTGGCTCAGGGATAAACTGCTGCCAGAAAAAAAACGCTGGCATTTATGCTTCCTGATCTGCTGTTTAGGTTTTAAGTGGACAGATTGGTATCATCAAGATGGTTCTTTATTTCTGACTTTTGGATAGAAAGTGGTTTGCTTTTTGCAGAACACTGCTAGTTCTTTAGATTTAAGGAGGGAGGCTGTGTTCAGTAGTGTGCTTCCCCCCTACCATCTTGTGATGTGTTGGAGGTCGATGGAGGAGCAAGAATAACCTGCCTTGGCAGCTGCTGAAAACCTTTACCTGGTCATCACCTGGGCTATTGATGGATTCTCTTACCATGCTAAATTAAATAAAAATAGAACTCTCACATTCAAACCTCTTTCAATTTTCACACCATTGTTCCACTTTTCCACACTTTTATTCTCATGTTCTTTCAGCTGTTGATTGGCATGATGGTGCTGTCCCTTACATTTCCACTTCTACTGGCTGCCTTTTATGCCAAATATGCACTCAGGCCTCTTCCTCTCTTTGTGGCTGCAGCCAATGTCATAGCTTTACCTTCACCCTTTAGTCTGATAGGTTGCTTGGACCCTGAGTTCTGAGTCACAAAGGGGTTCAGTTCTGGAGCACTTTGCATTAATGACTAGGAAAGGCAAAACCGCTCTTAGTGCTGCAGAGTGTCACATTCAGAAACAAAAACAACAACAACTTGCATTCATATATTGCCTTAAATGTGGTAAAATGTTGCAAAGCAATTCTCAAGAGTGTAAGCAAACACAGTTTGACTCTGAACCATATAAGAGAATATTAGGGCAGATGACCAAAATCTTGGTGAAAGACATAGGTTTTAGGGACATCTTAAAGGAGGAAAGAGAGACAGAGAGGCAGAAAGGTTTAGGGAAGATATTCCAGGGTTTAGAGCCTTGGTAGCCAATGGTAAAGCAATTGAAATGGGGATGATCAAGAGGCCACATATCTTGGGGGGTTTTGGGTCACATATCTTGGGGGTTTGGAGGGTACTGCAGTGTGGAGGACCACGAGAGGATTTGTAAACAAGGAATGATCATTTTAAAACTGACCTGTTGCTCAAATGGGAGCCAATATTGGTCAGTGATCACAGGGGTTATGGGCAACAAGACTTCATGTGAGATAGGACACAGGAAGCAGAGAACATAGCAACATAGGAAAGGCCATTCAGCCCCTCAAGCCTGTCCACTATTCAATGAGATCATGGATGTTCAGCAGCCTAACTCCACATATAACAAAAATCTATCAATCTCAGATTTAAAATTCACAATTGACCTAGCATCAATCACCATTTGTAAAACAGATTTCTATAGTTCTACTACCCTAGGTGTACAGAAGTAGGATCTGGTTTTACTTATAAATCATAAGATCATAAGAGAAAGGAGCTGGAATAGGCCATTCAACCCACTGAGGCTGCTCCACCATTCAATAAGATCATGGTTGATTTGAATGTGACCTTAAATCCATTTTCCTGCCTGTTCCCCATAACCCTTAACTTCCTTGTTGATCAAAATCTGTCTGACTCAGCCTTGAATATATTCAATGACCCAGCCTCCACTGCTCTCTGGATAAAAGAATTCCTGAGACTAACAACTTTTTGAGAGAAGAAATTCCACCTCATCTTGGTCTTAAATGGGAAGCCCCTTATTTGTAAACTGTGCCCCCTATTTCTACATTCCCCCACAAGAGGAAACATGCTCCCAGCATCTACTATGTCAAGCCCCCTCAGAATCTTATTGGCAGAATTTTCTGCTCGTCGGTTGGGTGCACTCCCGACTCAAATGAATGTAAAATGATATGCGATATTTCGGTCGGTGGGGCGTGCCGGAATTGGCAGCACACCTGCTGACAATTAACAGGCCTATTAAAGCCATTAAAGTACCAACTGAATTAAATTTTTTGCTGCTCGTCCGACCTTATGGTTGGTGGGCAGGCGAAAAGGCCAAGTGGCCACGGGTGGGATGAGGTTCTGTTCAGTGATTTTAAAACAACAAAAATTTTTCAAGCTAATTTCTAACATGTCTCTGCTCATGTGACCGCTCCCACTTGCCTCCGCCGAGTCAGCCAATGAGGGCAAAATTCTGCCCTATATGTTTCAGTTAGATTGCCTCTCATTCTTCGAAGCACCACTGATTATGGGCCAAATCTGTTCAACCTCTTTATTGCATGAATCAGCCTAGTGAACCTTCTCTTAACTTCTCCCAGTGCATGTATATCCATTCTAAAGTGAGGAGACCAGAACTGTCCACAGTACTCCAAATGAAGTCTCACCAATGTTCTGTACCACTGCAGCAAGTCTTCCCCATTCCATCATCCTTGCATAAAGGCCAGCATTCCATTTGCCTTCCTAATTAGTTGCTGTACCTTTCTTTTTTGGTTATTGCGTTGAGCTTCACTGGAATAATACAGCAGGCCAAGGATGCACATGTGGGCATGAGAGCAGGGTGGAATGTTGAAATGGCAAGCGACAAGGAGGTCTGGGTCATGCTTGCAGACAGACCGAAGGTGTTCTCCAAAATGGTCACCCAGTCTGCATTTGGTCTCTCCAATGTAGAGGAAACCGCATTGGGAGCAATGAATGCAGTAGAATAAATTGAGGGAAGTGCAAGCGAAATGTTGCTTCACTTAAAAGGAGTGTTTGGGCCCTTGGATGGTGAGGATAGGGGAAGTAAAGGAGCAGGGGTTGCATGGGAAGGTGCCGTGGGAGGGGGTTGAGGTGTAGGGGGTGATGGAGGAAGGGACCAGGATGTCCCGGAGGGGACATTCTCTGTGGAATGCTGCCGGGGGGTGTGAAGTGATGATGTGTTTGGTGATGGCAGAGGATGATCTTTTGAATGCGGAGGCTGGTGGGGTGATAAGTGAGGACAAGGGGGACCCTATCATGGTTCTGGGAGGGAGAGGAAGGTGTGATGGCGGATGCATGGGAGATGGGCCGGACATTGTTGAGGGCCCTGGAAAACCTCGGTTAAGGAAGACATGTCAGAGGAATTGTTTTTGAAAGTGGCATCTTCAGAACAGATGCAACGGAGGCAAAGGAACTGAGAGAATGGGATGGAGTCCTTACAGGAAGCGGGGTGTGAGGATCTGTAGTTGAGGTAGCTGTGGGAGTCGCTAGGCTTGTAATGAATATTGTTGGACAGTCTATCACCAGAAATTGAGACAGAGAGGTCAAGGAAGGGAAGTGTCAGAGATGGACCATGTGAAAATGATGGAGGGGTGGAAATTGGAAACAAAATTAATAAATGTTTCCAGGTCCAGACGAAAGCATGAAGCAGCACCGAAGTAATCATCGATGTACTGGAGAAATAGTTGTGGGAGGGGGCCGGAATAGGACTGGAACAAGGAATGTTCCACATACCCCATAAAGATACAGGCATAACTGGGGCCCATGTGGGTACCCATAGCCACACCTTTTATTTGGAGGAAGTGAGAGGAGTTTAAGGAGAAAGCGTTCAGTGTGAGAACAAGTTCAGCCAGATGGAGGAGAGTAGTGGTGGATGGGGATTGTTCAGGTCTCTGTTCGAGGAAGAAGCGGAGAGCCATCAGACCATCCCGGTGGGGGATGGAGGCGTAGAGGGATTGGACGTCCATGGTGAAGAGGAGGCAGTTGGGGCCAGGGAACTGGAAATTTTTGATATGATGTAGGATGTCAGAGGAATCACGGATGTAGGTGGGAAGGGACTGGACAAGGGGAGAGAGAATGGAGTCAAGGTAGCGAGAAATAAGTTCCATGGGGCAGGAACAGGCTGACACGATCGGTCTGCCGGGACAGTCCTGTTTGTGGATTTTGGGTAGGAGGTAGAAGCGGGCCGTCCGAGGTTGGGAGACTATCAGGTTGGAAGCTGTGGAAGGAAGATCTCCAGAGGAGATGAGGTCAGTAACAGTCCTGGAAACAATGACTTGTTGTTCAGTGGTGAGGTCATGGTCTAGGGTGGAGGTAGGAGGAAGTGTCTACGAGTTGGCTCTCAGCCTCTGCGAGGTAGACGTCAGTGCGCCAGACAACAACAGCACCACCCTTGTCAGCAGGTTTGATGAAAATGTCAGGGTTGGACCTGAGAGAATGGAGTGCAGCAAGTTCAGAGAGAGAGAGATTAGAATGGGTGAGAGGAGCAGAGAAATTGAGAGGACTAATGTCATGCCGACAGTTCTCAATGAAAAGATCAAGAGAAGGTAAGAATCCAGAGGGAGGGGTCCAGGTGGAGGCAGAATATTGGAGGCGGGTAAAAGGATCTGTTGAACGGGGCGAAGACTCCTGCCCAATGAAATGAGCACGGAGACGAAGGTGGCGGAAGAACAGTTTAGCATCGTGCCGAGCCCAAAATTAATTGAGATGAGGGCATAACAGTATGAAACTGAGTCCTTTGCTGACCACTGAACGTTCAGCATCAGAGAGGGGAAGGTCAGGGGGTAAGGTGAATACACAGCCGGGGCTGGGTTTGGAAGACGGGATGGGGACAGAGGGACAGGCAGGGGTGGAGGGTCCTGGATGGGTGTTGGTGTCGATGAGTTATTGGAGCTTGCGTTCCTTTGCACCTGAAAGAAAGAGACAAAGTTTCTTGTTGAGGCGTCGGATGAGACGAAGAATAAAATGAAACTGGGAGCATGGGCAACTTAGAAATAGGGTGTGGCAGTGCTGCTGGAGGGAGATGTGAGAGACTCACGGAACATCACTTTAGGAGTTCCTCAGGATAGTGTCCTAGGCCCAACCATCGTCAGCTGCTTCATCAATGACCTTCCTTCCATCAGAAGGTGAGAAGTGGGGATATTCACTGATGATTGCATAGTGCTCAGCACCATTTGTGACTCCTCAGATACTGAAACAGCCAGCGTTCATATGCAGGAAGACCCGCACAGCATTCAGACTTGGGTTGACAAGTGGCAAGTAACATTCATGCCACACAAGTGTCAGGCAATGACCATCTCCAACAAGAGCAAATCTAACCATCTCCCTTTGACAAGGGCATCACCATTGCTGAATCCCCCACTATCAACACCCTGGGAGTTACCATTGACCAGAAGCTGAACTGGACCAGCCATATAAAAATTGTGGCGACAAGGACAGGTCAGAGGATAGGAATCCTGCGGTGAGTAATTCACCTCCTGACCCCCCAAAGCCTGCCCACCATCTGCAAGGCAGAAGTCAGGAGTGTGATGGAATACTCTCCCCTTGCCTGGATGAGTGCAGCTCCAACTACACTCAAGAAGCTTGACACCATATAAGACAAAGCAGCCTGTTTAATTGGCACCCATTCCACCACTTTAAACATTCAATTCCCCACCAGTGACACACAGTGGCGGCAGTGTATACCAGCTACAAGAGGCACTGCAGGAACTCACTAAGGCTCCTTCAACAGCACCTTCCAAAGCTGCGATCTCTACCACCTAGAAGGACAAGGGCAGCAGACTCATGGGAACATCACCACCTGGAAGTTCCCCTCCAAGTCACTCACCATCCTGACTTGAAAATATATCAATTTTCCATCACTATCGCTGGGTCAAAATTCTGGAACCTCCTCCCGAACAGTACTGTGGGTGCACCTACACCACAGGGACTTCAGCAATTCAAGAAGACAGCTCCACCTTCTCAAGGGCAACTAGGCACTTTACAGCCTTCCAGACTGAATATTGAGTCAACAATTTTAGATCATGAACTCTCTCCTCCATCCCCACCCCTTTCTGATCCCCGCTTTTTTTCCAATAATTTATATAGATTTTTCATTTCCCACCTATTTCCGTTATTTTTAAATGTATTTCCATCCATTGTTTTATCTCTACCTTTTAGCCTATTTCGATCTCTTCCCTTCACCCCACCCCCACTAGGGCTATCAGTACCTTGCTTGTCCTGCTTTCTACCCTTAATATCACATAGCTTAGATAATATCACCACCGTCAACACCTCTTTGTCCTTTTGTCTATGACATCTTTTGGCAATCTCCACCTTTCACTGGCCCTCTATCCATCTCTACCTGTAGCACCCAACCCCCCCTTAAACCAGCTTATATTTCACCTCTTTTCTAGTGTTACTTTCTATAGTTACATAACTATGTTGAAGAGTCATACGGACTCGAAACGTTAACTGTGTTCCTCTCCGCAGATGCTGCCAGTCCTGCTGAGTTTTTCCAGGTATTTTTATTTTTGTTTTGGATTTCTAGCATCTGCAGTTTTTTGCTTTTAGCCTGAAGTGATGTTCCGGGGCTAAGATGATTGACCTCCAACGACCACAACCATCTTCCTTTGTGCTCGATATGATTCCAACTAGTGGAGAGTTTTAGTCCTGATTCATATTAATTCCAGTTTTGCTAAAGCTCCTTGATATCACACTTGGTCAAATGCCACATTTATGCCAAGAGCAGTCATTCTCACCTCACTGCTTGAGTTCAGCTCTTTTGTCCACGTTTGTACCAAAGCTGTACTGAGTCAGGACCTTGGTGTCCTTGGCAAAGCCCAAATTGAGAAAGTGTGAGCAGGTCATTGCTGTGTAAGTGCCACTGTCGAAGCCACCTTCCATCACTTTGCTGATAGTCAAGAGTACACTGATGGGTGATACATGGCCAGATTGGATTTGTCCAATAATTGCTGGCCTTACCACCAACATTCAAATAATACAAATGAATAAAAATAAAATCCTGATCGTTAATCATGTCTGAACTCTTTCACTTACAGAAACAACACCTGAGAATATGTTTTATTGGCTGGCTTCAGAACTTTCTGAAGAAGATGCCATAACGCTTGTGACATCCCTTTGCATTCGGCGAAGCACCATTCAGCTTGTTAAGCTGACCAACCCTGATGATTTAACAGATCAGATTTTCAAACTTCTCAACATGTGGAAAAAGAATCTACCAACATCGACAAATAAAATACAGATCCTATCCCGACATTTGAAAAGGTGCGGAAGGGAAGATTTAGCAGAACAGTTATGGTCAAAACAGGATTCTGGATGAGAAAATAGCAGGGAGGCATAATGAAAACTTTATAAGTTAAACTTGCTAGTCGTAAGCTCCCAATATGAACCCTCAGCTGTCTTTACTGTATAATCAGTAAAAATTGTGCATACTGTCCATGATTTCCTATCCATTAAAATGAATGGATGGAAAAACATGGTGCACCATAAGTGTGATTTCCTGATAGAGCTCCTCATAGATGAAGCCACATGCCAAAAGTGCCAAGTCAGAAAACATATCCTGGTGTTCAAACTAAATTGGTGATGCCTCCCCAGAGTTAACCTCCTTGGCATTATGAAAGCAATGCATTAGATAAATAGTGATAAAAATATAGTGTTTAACAATGTTTTTGATGAACCCAAGAGAGTGGGTCACCTTTCCAAAGAAAATATACCTAACCAAACAAAATTGTTTATTATTCTAGAATTGTTTCTTTGATATTTCTTCCACAATACTTAGTGTAGCTGTCCATGACAACTTTAAGGAATCAGTAATGTGTTAATCAGCGACTAGATTGAATTATTTTCGATTGTAATACGGGTTCTTTGGTACACTGACATGCAGCTCCAGACAAAGGCAAAATACTGTGGCTGCTGAAATTCTGAAATGAAAACTGAAAATGCTTGAAATGCTCAATAGGTCTGGCAGCATCTGCGGAGAGAGAAACAGAGTTAAAGGGCTGGATATTCCTAGCCCCGTGGAGAGTGTTTGGAGACAGGGAGCGGGAGCCGGGAAAGTAGAGGAGAGCTATGTTAGGTCATAAGCCCTGTCACTGAGGAAGTTTCCCAGAGGTGCGTTGGGAAGAGGATTAACAGCATGCAACCCAAAAGCAGGCAACTGATTAAGGTCATTGTCACCCTCATTAGGGATAATTTGGGGCCTCCCTGGCATTTGCCATTGGCAGAGGACCACCCCCTGCCCCCCGCCCCACTGTTCACAGAGGCCATCAGTATAACTGGGCTCTGATGAGTTCTGATAAAAGGTCCTTGACCTGAAATGCTTGCTTTGTTCCTCTCTTGTTTTTACACAGACTTCTGGATTTGATTTCTAGAAAATATATAATTGTCAATATATATAATAAAGATACATATCTATATAAAGATAAACCATAGATTAGTGTTGGGATCATAAGCAATTGGAAGCAGTAATCATATCGCATAAATTTCTGTAATCCTCATCACCTAATATGTATTTTCTGTTCAGTACATTAGCCCATGTCATTCCACATTTAGTCACAAATGCAATTCTGTTTCTTCCTCAATACTAAAGTTGTTTTATTTTATTAGGTAGAGTGCTTTGCATCTTCATTTATTTGTGCTGTGGGCTTTGAATAGAAATGATGAAATGAGGATTATAAAGGATGGCAGTCAGTAAGAAAGACTCAGACACAGAAAAGAGGGTGAGACTCAGGAATACAAGCACTCTAAATAGTCCCAATAGTATTTAATGGAAATGTCATACAAGGTCCAGAATCATCAAGTGTGAACTGTACCTAAAAGCATATCATGTGGTATATTACTTACACATGATTGAAGGAAACTAGGGAATGTTTAGTTAAGTCTGAAGGACAATTCTCTCTGAATGCAATTTCTGATAAATGCAAAAACAAGTATTATCAATGGTTAGGGGCCTGATATTCTGTTCCTATTCACCATTGGTATGAAGAGGGAGTGAAAAGCCAAGGGTAGAGGCCAATGGTGATGCTTTTAACCCCAAAGTGGGAATGGTGCACCCCCACAGCCAATGAAAATGTTCTCAAAGCTGACTTTTTGCTGTGATTTCTGGAACTTATTTTTTATGTGTTTTTGCTTTCTTTGCTTTGCACTTATAATTTCTCATTATTTGTTTAATTTGAATTGAATTCTTCCTCTCCCATTGTTCAAGATAATTTACTTGAACTAGGCAACATCATCATGTCAAAAGCATGGCATTCTTCTGGAAATTCCATTTATCCATAGGGAGATGAAGGATAGCAGAGCACTTATTGCCATTCTTCAGTGAGGATCATGGATTGACAATCTACAATGCAGGATCAATTCTCCAAGACACAGGCCAGAATTTTACATGTTACTTTCAGGTGTGCAGCCAACCCAGAAGAATGCTCAATTGTTTGTGATGACGTTGCGCATGTGTCCTGACATCATCATGCAGCCACATGACATTACAGTTGGCAGGCATGCACAGGAGTCGGCAGTGAGCAACTAATAAGCCACTTAAGTCAATTAAAAGGACAATTGACTGGAATATTACATTACCTGTGCGATTTTTCATTTGGCACACGAGCAACACGGGCAGCCTGCCATCCCATTTTCTCATTTATTCCATCCAAGGTCAGGATAAAAGGGAGCAAGAACATTGCCTGTGTGAGTTGTTAGGAGTTCAGGTTAGAGTTTGCTGTTGCTTTATTGTTGAGACTTCTGACCTTTTCCCCTGGCTTCTTGTGAAGTAATTGCTTTGTTAGCCTTATTTTGAGGGCTCTTTTGTTTTGTCAGATCTGTTGAAGCTTTTCTGCCCAGTGCAGCCATCAGTGCATGAGGCAGTGCCATTTATATCTCAGCAGATGGGGACTGTGTACTCGGCTGAGGGCACCCCCTCTGAGGAGGAAAAGAGGAACAGAGAGGAGAGAAAGCCAGGTGTCCACCGGCAGCATCGCAGGGAGAGATCTGTGGGAGGAGATGCGCAGGCACAGGGGGTGCAGGGCCAGCAGATTGGACAGGGAGTGATCCAGCTACCTCAACATATCTGAGGTCCAGTGCCGCAGTAAGCTATGCCTCACCAGACGTGACATCATTAGGCCTTTTGATTGGACCAGAGATTGCCTCCAACTGTTCAGGTGGGCACGCAATGCTAGTGGCTCTGAAGGTCACAATAGCCCTCAATATATATGCATCGGGATATTTCCAAGGGTCAGTGGACGAATTGTGTGGATTGTCCCAATCAGCTGTTCACAGTTGTGTCAGTATTGTTACAGACACTCAGTTCAGATAGGTCATGACATTCATTCATTACTGGTCCACCAAGACAGCCAGGTTCAGCGAGCCACAGGCTTAGCAGCTCCTGCTGGGTTTCCCTGCATCCAAGGTGCCATAGACTGCACTCAGGTGGCCATCAAGGCACCAGAGGGTCAGCCGAGTGTCTTTATGAATAGAAAGGGTTACCACTCCGTGAACATCCAGGTAGTTTGTGACCACGAGACCCAGATTCTGCAAGTCTGTGCAAGGTGCCCTGGCAACTCCCATGATGCATACATCCTCAGATACTCACAGATACTGAGGCTCTTTGTGGCTCTAGCTCAGCTGGGTGGTTGGCTATTGGGTGACAAAGGATATCCCTTGTAAAGATGGCTCAAGATGCCACACTGGCCCCCTAGGAAAGAGGCAGAGGAGAGTACCAATAGGATTCATGCCTCCACAAGGGCATTAGAAAGTTCTGAGGAACAAAGGGACCTTGGCACATGTGTCCATAGACCTTTGAAGGTGGAGGGGGCATGTTAGTGGGGTGGTGAACAAGGCATACGGGACACTTGCCTTTATCAATCGAGGCATAGATTACAAAAGTAGGGAGGTCATGTTGGAGTTGTATAGAACCTTGGTGAGGCCACAGCTGTCGTACTGTGTGCAGTTCTGGTCACCACATTATAGGAAGGATGTGATTGCACTGGAGGGGGTGCAGAGGAGATTCCCCAGGATGTTGCCTGGGATGAAACATTTAAGTTATGAAAAGAGGTTGGATAGACTTGGGTTGTTTTCGTTGGAGCAGAGAAGACTGAGGGGAGACCCGATCAAGGTGTACAAGATTATGAGGGGCATGGACAGGGTGGATAGGGAACAGCTGTTCCCCTTAGTTGAAGGGTCACTCATAAGGGGGCATAAGTTCAAGGTGAGGGGCAGGAGGTTTAGGGGGGATGTGAGGAAAACCCTTTTTACCCAGAGGGTGGTGATGGTCTGGAATGCGCTGTCTGGGAGGGTGGTGGAGGTGGGTTGCCTCACATCCTTTAAAAAGTACCTGGATGAGCACTTGTCATCTCATAACATTTAAGGCTATGGGCCAAGTGTTGCTAAATGAGATTAGGAAGGTAGGCCAGGTGTTTCTCACATGTCAGTGCAGACTTGAAGGGCCGAAGAGCCTCTTCTGCACTTTGTGGTTCTGTGATTCTGTGATACCGCTGTCCATTTCCATGTTTTATGACAATGGCCCAGCCACAGACCTCGCTTTACCAAGCGACCACTTCGACCCTCCACTGAAATTCTTTACATATGTTGCTTCTCCAAAAGTAAGTTGTCACTCACGACTATGCAAATCATGAGCCACTTTTTGGCTCCCATGGCTTTTCTCCACGTTCTCCAAATTGGGAAGTATTAGGCTTAGTCTTGTCTGTAGATGGCATCTCGTCAATAATTCAGCAGGCGTTGCTCTTGTCGTAGTGGCGGTTGGGGGGGCGGATGGTGGTGGGGTTGCTATGTTGGGAAATAGAAAACGAGCAAGTTTGGTCTCCAATGAATCACCTGTTAACTTTTCATTCCTGCCTTAGAAGTTAGCACTGCCCTTTCCGCCAGCCCATTTGATGACGGATGGTTTGGCGCAGTCTTCATGTGATTGATATAGTTGAGGCTGATAAATTGTTGGAACCCAGTGCTTGTAAATGTAGCACCATTATCTGAGATGATTACCTCTGGCAATCCGTGAATGACGAATCTGTGGCGTGGTTTTTCTACAGTAGCGCCTGACGTTGTCGACTTTACCTCATAAACACTTAATCACTTGGAATGAGCATCTAAATTCAGTAGAAACATGGTTCTAAGGAAAGGACCGATGTAATCAATGTGCAATCACACCCAGGGTCTACAAGGCCATCCTATGAGTGTAATGAGGTTGCCATCGGCAACTTTTGTAGCTGCTGACACTGCACATAGCATTTGGCCACCTTTTCAATATCGCCATCCATCCATGGCCACCATAGATAACTTTGCGCTATTGACTTCATTTGGGAGATCCCTGAATGGGCACTGTGCAGCTCTACTAACAGTGGTTTCCTTCCTTGTACAGGGACTACTATCCCTGCACCCCATAATAGAATACCATCTTGACTGCTCATCTCTTGCCTTAGGCTTCAATTCATCAGAGACTGTTTCTCGCAACCAACAATGTCTCACTCAAGATGGGACTGGATCACAATTTGTCCACTTGCTTATTTGCCTGGCACATGCTGGTGAGGAATCTAGAAAATTCATCATTAATACGCGTTCTTGTGGGATTGGGACATGTTCATTGTTCTCTTGCAAAGGAACGTGACTTAGGGCATCGGCATTTGCTAAATGAATCCCTGGTCTATGCGCAAAGGTATATTCATATGCTGCCAAAATTAGGGATCATCTTTGTATTCTTGCAGAAGCCTTTTCTTTGCTAAACAGACTCAAAAGTGATTTGTGGTCTGATGCTATTGTGAAATGTCACCCATGCACGTATTGGTGAAGGGTTTTACACCAAAAATAATCAACAGGCCTTCCTTTTCGATCTGAGAATATCCTTTTTCAGCTGTGGTAAGTGTCCTGGATACATAGGCTAATGGCCTCTCTGTGCCGTTGTTCATTTTGTGAGATAGTACCGCTCCTACTCCATATGGGTATGCATCACAGGTTTGCACTAATTCCTTCATCTGGTCATAATGCATTAACAGATTGGAAGAGTGTAAGAGCTGTCTTACTTTCATGAAAACTTCTTTTTGGGGTGCCTCCCAAAACCAACATTTTTTTTCTTAGCAATAAATGTAGAGGGGATAGAACTGTGGATAAATTTGGTAGAAATTGCCCATAATAATTTATCATTCCTAAAAATGATTTAAATTCAAAGGTTTTCTTGGGTGCAGATGCCTCTCTTCTTGCTTTAACCTTCTTTTTAACCAGGTGTAACCCTTGGGCATCTACCCAGTGGCCAAAATAAATGACTTCATTTCCTTGAAAAGTGCATTCTTCCTTCTTCGGGTGCACTCCTGCTTTTAAAATTTGTTTCAGGCCTTCCTCTTGGTTAGCCAAGTATTCCTTCTGTGGCAAAAATAACACCCTACTTTGTAAAATTGTCATTCGCTAGGAAACTGATTAATTCCACCTTGTTGAAAATTATTTTTCGATTTATTTGTTAAGCTGTTTCCTTTCATTTTTCAGTTAACAGGTGTAGTTTCCCTCTCCGTGGTGGAGTCCCGGCTTTTCGCACCACATTCGGCTGACTGTTCCTGCCTGACGAGGAGAACAGTGCATTTTATACCCTTTGAGTTATTTGTGAATCCCCTACAGTGCTTTCCATTACCCGCACTTCCTTAAAATCAAGATTCACTTCAGCCAGTAAACTTTGCTAAGTCCTGTCTTCCTGCACGCCACCTACTAAATGATCTCTGTGCATATCATTCAGGGCTTCACTGAAATCACAATATTCCATTAGTTGTTTTAATTTCACCACGTAGGTAGCAATTGTATCCCCTGTGGCTCTATTCCGTGACTAAAGGCATGGGTTGTAGATGTCCCTTAACAAGGTTTACTAATTCACTGAAAGTCTTGGAATCTGGGCACTAGGGGCCATCAAGCTTCTAATGTAGATCTTGTTCCCACAAATACTCAGGAAAATCGCTCCCCTCTTTTCATTCCCCATGATTTTGTTTGCTTTAAAGATGTTCTATATATTGATACCAATTGTCTGTGGCTGGCTCAAACTATGGCATTTCGTATGAGTGTATCTTTTATTCTTAATGAACTTAGGTACTCATAATTGCAGGGCAAGGTATAGCATTGAATATGATCTATCCTCATCGCCAGTTTGTTATATGGTTGATTTCCCAGGCAACTTTTCTTGGTGGAAGCATTGAACTTTATTTACAAGACAGCAGCAGGAACTACGTGTGTGCATCAAACTCTATAACTAAAGAAAAACTCTCCTGTAGACGTTCCCCGTGCCTTTCACCCATTGGTTTACACAGATCATATGATCATACAATTCAGCATTATTCTTAAAGCTACAGTGCTATTTTTACCAAAACTATAATTATCACACAAAGACCCTCAGGAGTCTCTAACAGATCTTCCCATGCATTCCGCTGGACATCCAGCATCTGCCGCCTGATGGATGACTCCAGAGGCTCAGCATCTGCCTTGGACTCAGTATGGCCCTGATCTCTAACCGTCCTCCAACTGCCATTGCCCTGGACACTAGAAGTGTAACCAGCACCTGCACAGATTGGGTGCAGGTTGTTTGCTAAATTGATATATTATGTGCTTGTTTTCCACCCACAGATTTGAATTAGATATGTAAGCATCTTGTAAATATTCAGGAATGTCATAAAATTCACCAAATTGTGTTAATCTATTTACACAGCTTATGCAGTCAAGTGTTGTATTTTTCCTGGATAATTAACTGTGGATATTCATGCAGTGATTTCTAGTGGTCCGATTCCATTTCAATACTGGGTTTGCATGCATTTGAAATTTCTGCCATTCTATAAGTTAAACAACTCTGCTAAAGCAGCTCAATTATGCTTTATTACCAGATTCTTTTAATTTGTAAATAAAAGGTAAGTTTTTTATATCTAACTATATACTTCGGGCAAAATTTTAAAAAAGGAAAATGATCAAGCACCATATTTAAGAGAAATTTATGAAAACTTTTGGGAAATATAACAAACAATGAGAGATGATCAGTTCCTGCTGTGTGCACTGTTTCAGCTTTGACAATTAACAATGCTATCTGTCTAATTACTGGTGCCTGCGCTGTGTCAAATTAATAAATGTGCCCTCATGTAATTGAAGCACCTTGATTATCTACACAGTGCAGCAGGGTTTGTAAAATCAGTTCTGGAAAACATCAAAGATGAGGAAAAACAATTACATTTTCCTCTATTTAACTGTCTCTATCGAATATAGTCTATGGCTTAAAACGAATGCCCTGCCAGTTGCAGCCAAGCAAATGCTTTTAACAAACTAATGGGAGCAATGGGTAAAGCAGAAATCACAAGTGAGGAGGAGCTGATAAGAGGTGGTTCTGGATGAACAGCATGCACTGGCCTAAGGCCTTCAGCCTGTGGCATCCCTTAGCTTCATAGGTAAGGGTTACCCGACTGGGCCTTCATTGAGAACACAGTTGATTGAGAATGCATCCCGATTTCTTTTGGGATACTGTACCTCAGTGCCCTTTCAAGTTGATGCTTCCATTCCAAATGGAAAGTGGGTGAACGTGTTGCCCTTAGCGAACACTGCCATGCTGGGATTTCTGTGGGGGCTCACCGATCACGTGGTCTTGCTTCAGCAGAAATCCCGGAGATATGCCATAAATGGCTGATGTACGATAGTCTGGAAAGATGCGGCAGTATAAAATCTGAAAGCTGTGGGAACCTTCACAGCCATGGGAAACATCCTCCATCTTCTTCGATTTGTCTGCATATCAGCCTGCAGCAGATGACAAAGTTCAGTGACAGCCTCTCTGTGAGGCAGATATGGCAAAACCTAGTTACGAATGTATGACGTTGTAGTCCTGAGGCAATGACTGACACAAATATAACACCTCACTAGTTTTGTGCCTTTCTGTACCCACATCATCTTTTCCTCATCTAAATCATGGAGCACAATAGAAACCCCAAAGGAATGCCAGTCCTCAGCAATTTGCTGCAGTTTCCTTTGCAGCAGCAATGACAAATCTTGCATAAATCTGAAGCCATAGAACCATTGACAGTTATAGCACAGAAAGAGGCACTTCAGCCCATTCTGTCCACACCAGCCAAAAAAAAAGAGAAAAAAAGAAACTAGCCACTCATTTTTATCCCACTTTCCAGAACTTGACCTGTATCCTTGCAGGTTACAGCACTTCAGGTGCAGATCCAGATACCTTTTAAATGAGTTGAGTGTTTCAGCCTCAACCAGCAACTTAGGCAGTGAATTTCAAATGCTCACCACCCTCTGGGTGAAAAAGTTTTCTCATATTCCATCTAATCCTTCTACCACTGACCTTAAATCTATGCCTCCTGTTAATTGACAGGTAGGGGAACCAGGTCTTTCCTGTCTAACCTATCTAGGCGTCTCAGGAATAAAAACAAATTTAATGATGCAAATATTGTGCCCTCCACAACTTAAAATCACAATTGAGGGAGTTAATTGAAACAAATTAGTGCCTAATTTTTGAATATTTTCTCCCAGTGTGAGGCATTCTGCACCTGAACCAAGAAATTGGAATATCAGCCCTATGACCTGCAATTTTAATTGCTGTAGGACTTTGCTGATCTATCTTCTTTCCAGCTCAAAGTTATTTAAGGATACAATCCAAATCCTATCTTTCTTTGCATTCAGTCTTGGAAGATGCTCATAGGAACAGGAGTAGGCCAGTCAGCCCCTCAAGCCTAAGCTGGCATTTGTCTGACCAATTTGGATCAAGATTAAACAGCCTAGATTTCTTCTTTTATTATATCAGCTCCCTGGCATATAACACAAATGGAATGGAGGTAAAAATTCTTTGGGACCTGCTCTGGCTCCTGCTACTTCTGGTATCTTTACTATGACATTGGCAACATAAAGTATTTGCCCAAATATGGGTGTGTTTTATGGACGTAAAGCACCATGGACATAAAATTGGAATCCTCTGATTTTTGGGAATGAGGCTGCGATGATTGTGGAGATGCCAGCTGTGGAACCAGCTGCTCCATCCCAGGCGGGACCACCAAAGGCTCCACGGGCCAGCGGACCGCCGCCAAGGTCATCGTGGCCAACAGGACAGCACATTGAGCAGGCTGTCTCAGATACCGGTACGAGTGAGGGAACAGCACCTAGATGTAGCACCTGAAAGCGTAAGTTTAAGGCACCTTAGGCACACCATGGATTTCTCACTGGTGCCTTTGTGTTACTCAGCAGTGAGGTCATGATTATTTGGTGTGCCGTTTGACACCTTTGTCATTTTGTTTCCTTAAGTTCATTTATTATATCATTAAATTTAGACATGCGACCATTGCTGGGGGAGCCTCTTTTCCTCTGCAGGTGGATGGTTAGCCATGATGTTATGAGTCACACTGAGCTTTATTAACAAGTCCCTTAGTTAATGTTCCTATCCAGGCAGATTTAGCACTCAGGCATCAAGTATGGAGCCTGCAGCCCTGGCTTTTGTTGAAGGTCCATCTGTGGTGGGCTAGCTAAAGGTTTGTTGGGTTAAAGCCTCCTGGGTCCCTGCATCCCTGGAGTATGCCCGGTTCAGCATTTACCCCCTCAGAATTTTCCTGTGCATGCTCATCCTCGGACTCACTGCTGGACTCATCGTGTGCAGCTGCAGCCACTGCGTCTACATCTTCTTCGTCCATAGCGTCGCCCCTTTCCAGCGCCAGATTGTGGAGAGCGCAGTATGTAAGCACTATCAGTGACACATGACCTGGGGGGTACTGGAGTGCACCCCCGAATGGTCCAGGCATCAGAAGCACATCTTGAGAAGACCGATAATTCTCTCCACCACAGCCCTTGTGGTGCTGTTTCTCCTATTGTATCGCTGCTCAACCTCTGTTCTTGGATGGCGGAGAGGCATCATGAGCCATCTGCTGAGGGGATAGCCCTTGTCACCCAGCAGCCATCCATCAAGCTGGGCTGGAGCACTGAAGAGCCCCGGCTCCTGGGAGTGTCTGAGGATGTAGGTGTCATGGGGGCTGCCTGGGTACCTTGCACAGACTTGTAGAATCTGCATCCTGTGATCACACACTATCTGCATGTTCATGGAGTGGAAGCCCTTCCTGTTGACGAAGGCACCGGGCTCGCCTGCTGGAGCCTTGATGGCCACATGTGTGCAGTCTATTGCACCCTGGACGCGGGGGAAGCCAGAAATAGCCACAAAGCCTCTGGCTCATTGTGTCTGGCTTGCCTGGTCCTAGCCATAGTGAATGAATGTCAATGCATGCCTGAACAGAGCGTCTATCACCTGCTTGACACAAATGTAGTCAGCAAATTGGGAAACACCGCAAAGATCACCCACCAGACCCTGGATAAAGCTGGAGGCATAGAAGTTGAGGGCAGCTATGACCTTGACTGGCATGGGGTATCCACCCATACAGTTTGCGGAGATCTCGGGGCCTATCATCTGACAGATAGAGTTGACTGTCTCCCTTGAGAGACAGAACCTCCTTCAGCACTGCACTTCAGACATATTGAGGTAGCTGCTTCATCACCTGTATACCATGGCAGCAGGATAGTGGCACCTTCTGCAGCCCCTTCCTCCTTGGCCTTGTTGGCCCTGCACCCCTTGTACCTGCACCTCTCCTCCCAAAAGTGGCTCACCTGGAGGTTGAATGTGTACTCCTGGCCTCCTCTCCCTTCTAGCCTTCTCTTTCTCCTCAGAGGAGGTGCCTCCAGTAGAGAGCACAACTCACATTCCCAGGGGAAGGGAAGGCTTCCTGATACCTGCCCCAGAAAAGATCTTCACTGTCGCGAGCTGACCTGATGGTTGTGAGTCCTATCCAAGGAGCTTTTATGAGTTTTGAAGTATTTCTGCTCATACAGGCAAGTATCAGTAACTTCCCAAATTAAATATCTGACTGAGCACATTTGCAATCCCACTGACCCCTCTTGTCCCGCCTGTAGGTGAAGTTTATACAAATGTGTCCTACCTGCCTGCCATTTGTGCCCGTGCGACGACCTGAAGATCGCACGGGCCCCAAAAAATCACCATCAATTGGTGCCCCAAGGGCCTTAAGTGGCCCGTTAATTAATGGTGGGCGCGCATCGGAGATCATCGCGTGCCTGCCCACCAAAATATCGCGATGGCGCGCGGTGACATCGGGACACTCGCCCAACGTCACCGCGTGTCATTTTATGCACCAGCGTGTGGGGCCCGCCCCCACACGTCAACAGGAAAATTCTGTCCCTGCTGTTACATCAGCCGATCAGGCTGAGTGACATCAGGAAAGTACCAAATGAATGCCTTCTGGTTCGTACACAGGAAGTGCCTGTGTGCACCCTTATCCTCAAAGAGCACCACGCAGCCCATGTAGCAAGTGGCTGCAGGGTGAACAATACATGAAAAGTGGTGCAACGTCTCCGTTGCACTGCTACAAGCTGCTACAAGCAGCTCCACGCCAGGCAATTTTGCATTGTTTGTGTCTCACTGATGCCAGGCAATCCTGCTGTTAACAAGCCTGCTCAATTGAATATATGGTAATTGAGTACATAGGTGAAAGCTATTTTCTTAAAAAAACATAAACATTTTCCCAATTTGTACTCTTGATTTCTTCAGTCTTTTTATATCATTAGAATTTAGAAGAACAAAGAGGAAGCTAGCTAGAAATGTAAACACGGATAGCAAGAGTTTCTACAGATATTTAAAAAGGAAAAAAAAAGTCAAGTGAGTGTTGGTCCTCTAGTGACAGTGGGGAGTTGATTGTAGATAATAAGGAAATGGTGGAAGAAATGAACAAATATTTTGCTTCTGTGTTCACGATAGAGGATACAAAAAACATTCCTGTAATAGCTGCAAATCAGGAGGTGAAATGGAGAGAGGAACTTGGTGAAATTGAAATCACTGGGGAAATGGTACTGAGGAAATTGATGGAGCTGCAGGCTGGCAAGTCTCCACGTCCTGATGGACTACATCCTAGGCCAGAATCTTTGGCGTATGGGGGGGCCCCCACTCGCCAATGTGTAAAGTGATGCGTGGTGACGCTGTCACATGAGGTGACATGACTTAAATTTTTTTTTCTTTATTGAAATTCCTTAAAACCAAACTAATCTTCCTAAGGCGGCTCTGTGCCTCAGGGAGATTTCTGCACTCTTTCGCCTGCAGGTCCCAACTCCAGCAACACCCCCTCCCCCCCCACCCTGCACAGGGAGTGCTCAGTGTTTCCGGGCGGGCTTTAATTGGGCCATCCACGTAAAATGGCAGCACGCAGCCAATCGCAGGCAGCGACCGGCTGCGTGCTCACCCGCACCTGCTCCCGCTCAGCCCCTCCTCCTTCCCGGATGGGGAGAATATTCTCCCCCTAGGGTCTTACAAGAGATGGCCAATGAGCTGGTCGATATGCTGGTGTTAATTTTCCAAAGTTCACTAGATTGTGCAAAGGTTCCATCAGACTGGAAAGTAGCAAATATAGCCCCTCTATTCAAGAAGGGAGGGAGGCAGAAAACAGGAAACTATAGGTCAGTTAGCTTGATGTCTGTTATTAGAATGGGTCATTAAGGAGTTGTTAGCTGGGCTCTCAGAAGAGCTCAAGGCAATCGGGAAGAGTCAGCATAGTTTTGTGAAAAGAAAATCATATTTAACTAATTTATTGGGTTTTTTTTAAAGGAGTAACTTACGCGGTGGATAAAGAGAAGCCTGTGGATGTATGGTACCTAGAGTTCCAGAAGGCATTTGATAAGGTGCCACATCAAAGGTTATTATGAAAAATAAAAGCGCATATTGCAGGGGGTAACATATTAGCATGGTAGAAGATTGGCTGGCTGGCAGAAAGCAGAGAGTATGCATAAATGGGTCTTTTTTTGGATTGGCAGGATGTGACGAGTGGAATCTCACAGGGGTCTGTACTGGAGCCTCAACTTTTTACAATTTACATCAATAACTTAGATGAGGGGAGTGAAGACATGGTAGCTAAATTTGCAGATGACACAAAGATAGGTAGCAAAGTGTGTTGTGAAGAGGACATAAGGAGGTTGCAGATGGGTATTGATAGGCATAGTGAGTGGGCAAAGATCAAGCAAATAGAGTTTTAATATGGGAAAATGTGAAATTCTTCATTTTGGCAGAAAGAACAAAAAAGCAGAGCATTACTTATTACTTATTAATTCTGAGGCGCAGAGGGATCTAGATGTTCTAGTGCATGAGTCACAAAAAGTTAGTATACAGATACTGCAAGAAATTAAGAAAGCTAATGGAATGCTATCCTTTATTATGAGAGGGATTGAACATAAAAGTAGGGATGTTAGGCTTCAGTTATACAGGGCATTGGTGAGACCGCACCTCGAGTATTTTGTGCAGTTTTGCTCTCCTTATTTAAGGAAGGATGTAAATGTGTTGGAGGCGGTTCAGAAGAGGTTTACTAGATTGATACCTGGAATGAGTCGGTTGTTTTATGAGGAAAAGTTGGACAGACTGGGTTTGTTTTTACTGGAGTTTAGAAGAGCGTGGAGTAATTTGATTGAAGTGTACAAGATACTGAACGGCCTTGACAAGATGGACGTCGAAAGATATATCCTCTTGTGGGTGAGTTCAGAACAAGGTGGAACTGTTTTAAAATTAGGGGTCGCCCTTTTAGGGCAGAGGTCAGGAGAATTTTTTTCTCTCAGAGGGTTGTGTGACTTTGGAACTCTCTGCCTCAGAAGGCAGAGCTAGATAGATTCTTGTTAGGCAAGGGAATCAAAGGTTATCGGGGTTAGATGGGGATGTGGAAATCAAAGCGCAAGAAGATCAGCCATGATCTTTGAATGACAGAGCAGGCTTGAGGGGCCGAATGGTCTACTCCTGTTCCTATTTCTTATGTTCTTATGTTCTTATAGAGGGTGTAGATTTTGATCTCCAGGTATCACCATGTTTTGTTGGGTTGTCACTACCCTTGATGTGTACTGCTTAGATACTGCTTAAGCAGTCTTGTAGAAGTTACTAAGAAGCCTTTATTAACACTACTGAACTATGTACATATTTACAATAGAGGGTATAGGTATTGGGAGGACACCATGGAATGTACTTATATGTTGCTACCTAGCTGTACACTGTTGACCTAAGCTCTAGGGCATGTGCCTTCTTGCATCAGCAGTGGGTGGCACTGTACTCAGTGTCAGGCTCACCCCTAATGAACTTTAATGGCACTTTTTCACAAGTCTTTATTCCCTGGATATAGACTGACAATAGTTACAGTTTGATTCAAATCTTGTGTTGTCATAAGGCTTGTGTACTTAACTTCAGTGTTGCAACCAGAACTACTCTAACTCTAAACTATTTCCTGATTAACATTACAACATTAACAACGTGCTTTAACAGAGTTGATGCTACCACATCTCCCCTCTTCAAGTCTTTGAATCAGGGTTTGAGGTGGTATGGAGGTCCTGGACCTCTGCCACGTCTCATTTGCTGTCTGGTCGGGAGAGTGGTGGGATATAGGGGCTGTTGATCTTGGTGGTGGATCGTTGGTTGGAGCTGGGTTGGAGCAGGCATGGCTTCATGAACTTTTCCACTGGTGAGTGTTGCACCACATCAGGTCGGTCAGGGTGCTGCGGTAGTGGTTTGGCACTGTGAGTGGTGGTCTGGGAGGATGGGAGTGGTATCTGTCCAGCTGTTAGTTATATCCTTTTTCTTCCTCCATATCTGGTGTCTGGAAGCCTTCTGGACTTGAGGGGAAGCCTTCCTGTGGATGGAAGAAGAGCGTGGAGGCAGCACACCTTTATTGAATAGTGTATGTGTCAAGCTGCTACCTGGTTCCAGTGGACTCTGTGGTTTTATCACACTGGCTGGTAGTTGCTGGGGCTGGAAATAGGTCGTCACCTTGACCAACTGCACCGTGGTCGCAGCTGGAGGCAGAGGCTCTCTGGAAGTCATTCTGGCTCTGGTGTCACCTCCACTGGGGGTGCTGTGGTGATGTCCTGAGCTATGGTTGGTCTGGTCCTTGGTTCAGTTCAGGGACCTGAAAAGGAGAATAGACCTGCTCCGTGAACAGGGAAGAGAGGCAATAAACAAATTCAACATTGGGTTGCTGCTTTGTAGTTGGCTTTTCGGGAGGATGGGGTTCTGGCTGCATGGGGACTGAAGGGTTCTCAAAATTCCCACATTTTTCATATCATCAACAAGGATATGACTTTTGGACTTTTATGGCAGAGGACCCAACTGCTAAGTTAAGTGTAGAACCCTGCAGACAGGAGGCTAGGATGAGAGGAGACAGAATACGCATTCTTCCCTTTAAAACAATCAACCCAGAGAAAGACTTCATCTTACACGAAACTAAAGCCCATCAAAACCTTGCATAAATAATTGCTAGTAACTACTAAGGCAGAAAGGCTGCAATCAATGCAATGATGCAAAGCCATTAATACTCCACATATACAATGGCTTTCAATTCAAAACTAGTTACGGGGACAGGAAGGCAACAATAAACATCATGTGAGCCCATTAAAAACAACGAGACAACAATAACCTGGGGAAGCCCACCAAAATCAAACAAAGAACTAACCTTGATTTGGAATGAAATAAGAAATTTGAAACAAACAGTATAACTGGGCCACCATTTACATAAAGGGAGCAGATCTAAAGTGAGCAGTTTTTTTTGGGGCAGTGAGCAGTTGGGAGCGGTTGAAGCAGAGTTTAAGCTGGAAGCTGAGCCAAGCGGAGGAAGGAGATCTGGAGGTTTGCAGGCCTGCAGGCAACATCATGGTGAGGGGCACGGGGTGGCAGGCTTAACCGAAGACAACAAGGCCACAACTGCAGCCCTCCATGAAGATCGACCAGCCACAATCGCGCCCTGCACCCAACTGAAGAACCTTTGCAGATTCCACAGACCAGGACCACGTGGGGACGGCAGGCCCCAGAAGACACAAAAAGCGTACCCCCAAACTGCAACCAGCTTACCTGGCTGGATTTCAAACTGTCAAGGAACCCTGGTTGGTGAGCATGAACCCTGACCTCTCCTTGTTCAATTTAGTTTGGTTTTGGGGGTGGGACAAGGGTAAGGGGATTAGTAGCATGATTTTTCCTCGTTATGCCATGTGTTCCCCTTTCTTAACTAAGTGTGCTTTGTAAGTCTGTATAATCTCAGTGTAATCCTAATGTTATAAGTTCATTTGTGACTTCAATAAACGCAGTTTTGTTCCTTGCACCAAAACCAGTTATCCGCTGCACTTTGTCACAACCCCCAAATTAGTCCAATTAGAACCCAGGGAATGGGAGCAATTCAGAAGTCAGAGGTGAAGCTGACACACACACCACCCCCTACATAATGGCGACCGCAGCAGGACCTTGGCAAAAGGGATGCGATGCCGTGGACACCGATTTGGAAGAGAGGACTGTAATGGAAGAGAGGATTTCAAATCATGTACAAAAACAGAATTACCTGGAAAAACTCAGCAGGTCTGGCAGCATCGGCGGAGAAGAAAAGAGTTGACGTTTCGAGTCCTCATGACCCTTCGACAGAACTTGCGTTCGAGTCCAAGAAAGAGTTGAAGTATAAGCTGGTTTAAGGTGTGTGTGTGGGGGGCGGAGAGATAGAGAGACAAAGAGGTGGGGGGGTGGGGGGCGGTGTGGTTGTAGGGACAAACAAGCAGTGATAGAAGCAGATCATCAAAAGATGTCAACGACAGTAGTACAATAGAACACATAGGTGTTGAAATTAAAGTTGGTGATATTATCTAAACGAATGTGCTAATTAAGAATGGATGGTAGGGCACTCAAGGTATAGCTCTAGTGGGTTTTTTTTTATATAATGGAAATAGGTGGGAAAAGGAAAATCTTTATAACTTATTGGAAAAAAAAGGGAAGGGGGAAACAGAAAGGCGGTGGGGATGGGGGAGGGAGCTTACGACCTAAAGTTGTTGAATTCAATATTCAGTCCGGAAGGCTGTAAAGTCCCTAGTCGGAAGATGAGGTGTTGTTCCTCCAGTTTGCGTTGGGCTTCACTGGAACAATGCAGCAAGCCAAGGACAGACATGTGGGCAAGAGAGCAGGGTGGAGTGTTGAAATGGCAAGCGACAGGGAGGTTTGGGTCATTCTTGCGGACAGACCGCAGGTGTTCTGCAAAGCGGTCGCCCAGTTTACGTTTGGTCTCTCCAATGTAGAGGAGACCACATTGGGAGCAACGAATGCAGTAGACTAAGTTGGGGGAAATGCAAGTGAAATGCTGCTTCACTTGAAAGGAGTGTTTGGGTCCTTGGACGGTGAGGAGAGAGGAAGTGAAGGGGCAGGTGTTGCATCTTTTGCGTGGGCATGGGGTGGTGCCATAGGAGGGGGTTGAGGAGTAGGGGGTGATGGAGGAGTGGACTAGGGTGTCCCGGAGGGAGCGATCCCTACGGAATGCCGATAAGGGGGGTGAAGGGAAGATGTGTTTGGTGGTGGCATCATGCTGGAGTTGGCGGAAATGGCGGAGGATGATCCTTTGAATGCGGAGGCTGGTGGGGTGATAAGTGAGGACAAGGGGGACCCTATCATGTTTCTGGGAGGGAGGAGAAGGCGTGAGGGCGGATGCGCGGGAGATGGGCCGGACACGGTTGAGGGCCCTGTCAACGACCGTGGGTGGAAAACCTCGGTTAAGGAAGAAGGAGGACATGTCAGAGGAACTGTTTTTGAATGTAGCATCATCGGAACAGATGCGACGGAGGCGAAGGAACTGAGAAAATGGGATGGAGTCCTTACAGGAAGCGGGGTGTGAGGAGCTGTAGTCGAGATAGCTGTGGGAGTCGGTGGGTTTGTAATGGATATTGGTGGACAGTCTATCACCAGAGATTGAGACAGAGAGGTCAAGGAAGGGAAGGGAAGTGTCAGAGATGGACCACGTGAAAATGATGGAGGGGTGGAGATTGGAAGCAAAATTAATAAATTTTTCCAAGTCCTGACGAGAGCATGAAGCGGCACCGAAGTAATCATCGATGTACCGGAGAAAGAGTTGTGGAAGGGGGCCGGAGTAGGACTGCAACAAGGAATGTTCCACATACCCCATAAAGAGACAGGCATAGCTGGGGCCCATGCGGGTACCCATAGCCACACCTTTTATTTGGAGGAAGTGAGAGGAGTTGAAGGAGAAATTGTTCAGTGTGAGAACAAGTTCAGCCAGACGGAGGAGAGTAGTGGTGGATGGGGATTGTTCGGGCCTCTGTTCAAGGAAGAAGCTAAGGGCCCTCAGACCATCCTGGTGGGGGATGGAGGTGTAGAGGGATTGGACGTCCATGGTGAAGAGGAAGCGGTTGGGGCCAGGGAACTGGAAATTGTTGATGTGACGTAAGGTGTCAGAGGAATCACGGATGTAGGTGGGAAGGGACTGGACAAGGGGAGAGAGAAGGGAGTCAAGATAACGAGAAATGAGTTCTGTGGGGCAGGAACAAGCTGAGACGATCGGTCTACCGGGGCAGTTCTGTTTGTGGATTTTGGGTAGGAGATAGAAGCGGGCCATCCGAGGTTGGGAGACTATCAGGTTGGAAGCTGTGGGAGGGAGATCCCCAGAGGAGATGAGGTCAGTGACAGTCCTGGAAACAATGGCTTGATGTTCAGTGGTGGGGTCATGGTCCAGGGAGAGGTAGGAGGAAGTGTCTGCGAGTTGACGCTCAGCCTCCGCGAGGTAGAGGTCAGTGCGCCAGACAACAACAGCACCAAACCCGCTTTCACAGCCATATCTCCTTTCTCAGTGACTGTCTCCGTCTCCGACTTACCCCACGTGGATTTCAACTGAAATTCCACTCCTCATGTTTCGAACCCACCCAGGATTACAGGTATCTCCGGGACATAAAACGTTTCTCGGACTGCTGTTCCCGTCACATTCTGAAATCCACACTCAGTGTCATGCGCCGCCATATGAACACACTCGACCTCTCCCTCCAGCAGCACCGCCGTACCCTTTTTCAAAGCTGCGCGTGCCCCCAGTTTCATTTTATCCTTCGGCTCATCCGACGCCTCAACAAGAAACTTTTTCTCTTTCTCTCAAGTGCTAAGGAACGCAAGCTGCAACAACTCATTGACACCAACACCCATCTAGGACCCTCCACCCCTGCCTGTTCCTCCGTCCCCACCCTTTCTTCCAATCCCAACCCCAGCCGTGTATTCACTATACCCCCTGACCTTCCCCTCTCCGATGCTGAACGTTCAGTGCTCAGCAAAGGACATAGTTTCATACCCTTACGCCCTCACCTCAATGAATTTCGGGCTCGGCATGATGCTGAACTCTTCTTCCGCCGTCTTCGTCTCCGGGCTCACTTCTTTGGGCAGGAGTCCTCTCCCAGTTCAACGGATCCTTTTACCCATCTCCAATATTCTCCCTCCACCTGGACCCCTCCCTCTGGATTCTTACCTTCTCTTGATCTTTTCATTGAGAACTGTCGGCGCGACATTAGTCGTCTCAATTTCTCTGCTCCTCTCACCCATTCTAACCTGTCTCTCTCTGAACTTACTGCACTCCATTCTCTCAGGTCCAACCCTGACATTGTCATCAAACCCGCTGACAAGGGTGGTGCTGTTGTCTGGCGCACTGACCTCTACCTCGCGGAGGCTGAGCGTCAACTCGCAGACACTTCCTCCTACCTCTCCCTGGACCATGACCCCACCACTGAACATCAAGCCATTGTTTCCAGGACTGTCACTGACCTCATCTCCTCTGGGGATCTCCCTCCCACAGCTTCCAACCTGATAGTCTCCCAACCTCGGATGGCCCGCTTCTATCTCCTACCCAAAATCCACAAACAGAACTGCCCCGGTAGATCGATCGTCTCAGCTTGTTCCTGCCCCACAGAACTCATTTCTCGTTATCTTGACTCCCTTCTCTCTCCCCTTGTCCAGTCCCTTCCCACCTACATCCGTGATTCCTCTGACACCTTACGTCACATCAACAATTTCCAGTTCCCTGGCCCCAACCGCTTCCTCTTCACCATGGACGTCCAATCCCTCTACACCTCCATCCCCCACCAGGATGGTCTGAGGGCCCTTAGCTTCTTCCTCGAACAGAGGCCCGAACAATCCCCATCCACCACTACTCTCCTCCGTCTGGCTGAACTTGTTCTCACACTGAACAATTTCTCCTTCAACTCCTCTCACTTCCTCCAAATAAAAGGTGTGGCTATGGGTACCCGCATGGGCCCCAGCTATGCCTGTCTCTTTATGGGGTATGTGGAACATTCCTTGTTGCAGTCCTACTCCGGCCCCCTTCCACAACTCTTTCTCCGGTACATCGATGATTACTTCGGTGCCGCTTCATGCTCTCGTCAGGACTTGGAAAAATTTATTAATTTTGCTTCCAATCTCCACCCCTCCATCATTTTCACGTGGTCCATCTCTGACACTTCCCTTCCCTTCCTTGACCTCTCTGTCTCAATCTCTGGTGATAGACTGTCCACCAATATCCATTACAAACCCACCGACTCCCACAGCTATCTCGACTACAGCTCCTCACACCCCGCTTCCTGTAAGGACTCCATCCCATTTTCTCAGTTCCTTCGCCTCCGTCGCATCTGTTCCGATGATGCTACATTCAAAAACAGTTCCTCTGACATGTCCTCCTTCTTCCTTAACCGAGGTTTTCCACCCACGGTCGTTGACAGGGCCCTCAACCGTGTCCGGCCCATCTCCCGCGCATCCGCCCTCACGCCTTCTCCTCCCTCCCAGAAACATGATAGGGTCCCCCTTGTCCTCACTTATCACCCCACCAGCCTCCGCATTCAAAGGATCATCCTCCGCCATTTCCGCCAACTCCAGCATGATGCCACCACCAAACACATCTTCCCTTCACCCCCCTTATCGGCATTCCGTAGGGATCGCTCCCTCCGGGACACCCTGGTCCACTCCTCCATCACCCCCTACTCCTCAACCTCCTCCTATGGCACCACCCCATGCCCACGCAAAAGATGCAACACCTGCCCCTTCACTTCCTCTCTCCTCACCGTCCAAGGACCCAAACACTCCTTTCAAGTGAAGCAGCATTTCACTTGCATTTCCCCCAACTTAGTCTACTGCATTCGTTGCTCCCAATGTGGTCTCCTCTACATTGGAGAGACCAAACGTAAACTGGGCGACCGCTTTGCAGAACACCTGCGGTCTGTCCGCAAGAATGACCCAAACCTCCCTGTCGCTTGCCATTTCAACACTCCACCCTGCTCTCTTGCCCACATGTCTGTCCTTGGCTTGCTGCATTGTTCCAGTGAAGCCCAACGCAAACTGGAGGAACAACACCTCATCTTCCGACTAGGGACTTTACAGCCTTCCGGACTGAATATTGAATTCAACAACTTTAGGTCGTAAGCTCCCTCCCCCATCCCCACCCCCTTTCTGTTTCCCCCTTCCCTTTTTTTTCCAATAAGTTATAAAGATTTTCCTTTTCCCACCTATTTCCATTATATAAAAAAAAACCCACTAGAGCTATACCTTGAGTGCCCTACCATCCATTCTTAATTAGCACATTCGTTTAGATAATATCACCAACTTTAACTTTAACACCTATGTGTTCTATTGTACTATTGTCGTTGACATCTTTTGATGATCTGCTTCTATCACTGCTTGTTTGTCCCTACAACCACACCGCCCCCCCCCACCCCCCCACCTCTTTGTCTCTCTATCTCTCCGCCCCCCACACACACACCTTAAACCAGCTTATATTTCAACTCTTTCTTGGACTCGAACTCAAGTTCTGTCGAAGGGTCATGAGGACTCGAAACGTCAACTCTTTTCTTCTCCGCCGATGCTGCCAGACCTGCTGAGTTTTTCCAGGTAATTCTGTTTTTGTTTTGGATTTCCAGCATCCGCAGTTTTTTTGTTTTTATTTCAAATCATGTGTTCAGTAAGGTGAATATGGAAAAAAAATGGACCACTAATCTGTTAAAATCTGGGCGCCTGGTAGATGCTGCAGCTAAATGGACAGAAGGGAAGGATCATAAAAAATCCATAGAAAAGGCCGTCTGGCTGATGTGCTTCAAGAAACAGATGCAGCTTTTGGACAGGCTTGTTGAAGCCCAGGCAGCTGAGATTCAGGAGTCAGCCCTGGAAATCCAAACAAAGGCCCCAGCAGGGGAGAAGTTACTGTTAGCATTGCAGGTCTGAACCAGGAAAGGGTGCAGTTAGTGAGGGAGCATAAGACCCAGCAGGAATATTTATACTGTCAGGTCACTGAGGATAAGAACAATGAGCTGGGGTTGCGGGAAAGGAATGCCACCTAGCAAGACAAGTAAGAGAGCAGCAGGAGGAAGTAAAAGGCTTACAGGCAGCCTATAAGATAGTGAGAGCACAGGGGTTTGAGAATGCAGACCATGGCCCATGGCAGAAGCAGATAGAGAGTCTGAACCTTGCTCTAAGGTCGGCAAAAGGCATGGTGTGCCTCATAAGCCCTAGGGCAGCCCAGATCACTTCACAGGGAAACTGGGGAGGACGGTTCAGATATCACAGATCGTGCCAAGGGTCTACCCGGTTGAGGAGCAGGAGGGCCCATGACCACCAACTGTAGCACCAAGCTTTAGCGAAATCTGGCAGGGGTGGGGGAGTTGGGGGTGGAATTAGGGGCAGAAGCTGAGGAGGAAAACCTCCAGAAAGAGAGGCTGGGACTGGGGCCGATGTGCCCGGCCCGGCAGCAATGGTTCGGCCCGCCCACTGATAACGGGGATGAGGGACCCCTCCAAAACCAGTTCGTAGTTCCCCACGGCACCCAACAGCTTAGGGCCATGGTAAGCCATTTACCTAAACTTGCGGCAAATGGGGATCCCTCAGTCCACTTCAGGGAAGTGGAACAAGCAGCAAGCATCAACGTGTGCAATGATGCTGAACAGGCCAAAATGCTGCTATTCTCCCTAGAGAGTAAGCTCTTCCAGTCCCTCTCTGACCAATATAAGATGGGACAGCGTGATTATGGGGAGCTCAAGGAGGACATTCTTGAGCCAAGGGGATGAATGAGGGAAGTCCTTTCTCCTGGGTGGAAAAAGCAGTGCAGCTCGTAGGAGAACCCCTTCAGGCTTTTGCAGACAGGTTGTGGCCGATGTATAGGAGCGCATGCAGTGGGACGCCTAACTGGGCTAACCTGGACCAGGATCAGCGGGCCCACTGGCTCCGTTGCCTGGTGGCAAACAGCTTGTCACAGGTCAGGGCCCCGGCAGGAATCTGGTTTGACCCAAAGAATCCCCTGACTACCGAACTCACAGTGAGCAGACAATTAATCATAGCTTACCGTAATGGTAAAGGAACCGATGCACACCCACCTAAAGGGAAAGTGCATGAAATGAAATCTGGCCAGGTAGGAAGGAGTGGCATCAGGACGGGAATAACCCTTCCAGCACTAAGCTCAACTGCTATGGGTGTGGGAAGAATGGACACTGGAGGAAAGAGTGTAAGAATCCTTGGAAAGATAACAAGGGAAAGAATTCCTCAACCCCAGCCCAAAAGGCGGAGACAGGAATCCCTCCTGAGTCATTTTTGGATGCCATGAGAACCCTATTGACTGGCCCAGGGAAGGTAGCAGCCATCACCGACGCGCTGACCCCATCAGCCCCATCTAACCCACAGCCTGACTAGAGCCAGCGCAGCCTGTTTACCTGTGTTCCCTTACCTACGACTTATGGAAGGGATACCTCATTGAGATGGAGGTAGAAGAGGTAAAGGGGACCTATCTGTTGGACAGGGGGGCATCATATACCTTGATCCATTCAGCTAACACCACCAACTCACCTCTATCTAACGGGATCCCATACAGTCTGTCGGGATTCTCAGGTAAAGAACAGGCTGGCTTATTTTCCATCCCGCTGACCATTCATTTAGGAACACCCCACTCTAAGTGGACCTGTATCCTAATGAAGTGGGAAGTGGAGGGTGGAAAAGGGATCCTGGGAGCTGACTTTATTGTGGGCCACGGGATCCTAGTGGATTTGAGGAATCACTGCCCATTGGGGGCAAAAACAGGAAAGGAAGGCAGAGTAGTAGTTATCCCAGGGAAACAGGGGAAGGGGACCTTGTGTACCATGAAGCCTAAAGAGGGTTATAACCTCGAACTCATGGTCAGTAATACCCGAAGGGAGTTCCAGGCATTTGTGTGAGTCCACCTTGCACGCACAAACAGGACTGTGGGAGGGTCAAAGGGTTCGAAGTCAGTGTAGATGGGGACCCTATGGCCCGACCACAAAAGCAATATAACTTCTCCAGGGAAGCGGAGCCAGACATGGAAGCAGCCATGTCCTCCTTAGTGCAACAGGGGGTCCTGAGAACGATAGCCATTCACATGAACACTTCATTGTGGCCGGTTAGAAAACCGGACATCTCCGGGAGGGCCACAGTGGACTATTGGGTGCTCAACAGTAACATCCCAGCCTGTGCACACATGGTGGCAGCAGTTGCCGACCTATAGGAAGTATCTCAGCATCCACGACCACTTTCACGGTGCTGGATACTTGCAATGGTTTTGGTCCACCCCTTTAAGGAGAGAAGATCAGTACAAGTTTGCCTTTACCTTTAAAGGGCAACAGGGCACCTGGAACTGTCTGCCTCAGGACTTCCAAAATAGCCCCAGCATTTTCCACCAATGCATGGCAAACAGTTTAAAGGGCTTCAGCCAGCCCAGGCGTCTGGTACTATACATGGATGACCTGCTCCTATTCACTGATTCGAGAGAGGAGCATGGTCCACTTCTGGCCGAACTGCTGGAACTGCCCGGGCAGGAAGGTTTTAAAGTGAACCCAAAGAAAGCGCAGATCGGCCAGCAGGAGGTGAAACTTCTGGGCCTGACAATACGCGCTGGGGAAAGGGTCATAGATAAAGCTAGATGGGAAGCAGTACAGGAGTTGCCAGTCCCCAACACAGCCATGGGATTGAGATCATTTCTAGGGCTAACCAGGTACTGCAGAGACTTCATTGAGGACTATGCAGCCACAGCAGCCCCTTGGCTCCGACTCCAGCATAAGGGGGTGGAGTGGGTTTGGGATGAGGGGTGCCAGGCAGCATTTGTCAGGCTCAAGAAAGATCTGCAGACCACACCAGCTCTAGGGGCCATAGATAGAGGGAAAGAGTTCTTCCTGGAGGCAGCAGCCAGCCGGACAGCCTGAGTGCTGTGCTTCTCCAAGAGCGGCATGGCAAGCTGAGACCGGTGGTCTACTCCTCCAGGATACTCACAGATGTGGAGAAGAGCTACTCCAATTGTGAAAGGCACCTTTTGGCCACACACTGGGCTGTGAAAAGATCGCTGATCTTCACAGGCACCTCTCCCATCACCCTCCTCACCCATCACATGGCCACCCAGATGCTCCTGGACGGGAGAATCAAGGATGGGACAGTGAGTAGTGCCCGCATTGCTCGCTGGACCCTGCTTCTCTCACAGATGGACCTAAAAGTAAAAGGGCTTTGTGAGCCAAAGCTCGCAGCTAACCTGGTATATCCTGGAACAGCCCACTGGTGTTCCATAGAAGGGGCTTGGGAAGTAGATATAGGTTTATGGGCCGGGATACACCCCACAGGCCGTGAAATCTATGTGGATGGCTCCAGCACAGTATCTGCTGGTGAGCAAAGCACAGGGTGTGGAGTTTATGACCCAGCAGCAAACCTTGCCCTGGCAATTAAGCTCCCCAGCACCATGAGCGACCAGCAGGCTGAACTGTCCGCAGTAGTGTACGTGGTTACACATCCCGAGATCTTCCCCACCCCATACACGATTTGCTCGGACAGCATGTTCACATGCAATTCGTGTACAGAGTACCTGGCCATCTGATCCTGCCGCGGGCACACCTCTGCTGACGGGAGACCTCTCACAGTGAAACCCCTGCTGGAGAAAATCTTAGCAGCAGTGGGGGAGGAAGGGGAGATTTTCATCCATAAGGTGAAAGCCCATTCCTCCGCAGAACCCCTGAGTGAGGGCAACTGGCAGGCCCACGTGCTAGCTAAGGAGGGTGTCCGCACAGGCATCTTCTGGGACCCAAATGGGTCCCATCCTATAGCAGCAGTCACGGGTAGGAATGGGACATAGGGGAGTGAAGGTGTAGCTTTAATCCCAGACCTTAAGACGGCCCAAACCTAAGACCCCATCCTCAAGGCAGTCCTCAGTGCAGTGGCAGAAGGGAAAAGGGTAGAGGGCCCTTACAGCACAGCAGACCTCTCTGTAAAGGGAGGCATGCTGTTTAAGAGAGAGCAATGGGTAGTACCGCAGTAGCACAGGAGGGAATTCCTTCAGCTGGCCCATGAGGGTCCAGGAGCGGGGCACCCCGGGCCTGAGACCACCTGGCAGAGGGTGGAACAGGCAGGATGGTGGCCAGGGCTCAGGGAAGATGTCCGCGAGTTTTGTGCCAGCTGTCTGGTGTGTGCTGCTGACAATTCTGACCCGCACAAAAGTAAGGTAAGGGACACATCAGGAGGGTAGATGGACCATGGTAGTCAATCCAGGTCGACTACATCGGGCCCCTACCCACCGCCCAGGGAGGCTATAAGTACGGCCTAGTCCTGGTGGATGTGTTCACAAGGTAGGTAGAAGCCTTCCCCTGCTGAACAGCCATGGCTCTGAGTACAGCCAAGATCCTGGTCAGGGAGGTGTTCTCACGATGGGGGCTACCACAGTACGTGGAGTCCGACCAAGGGAGCCACTTTACCGGGCAGGTCATGCAGAATACCCTTATGGTACTAGGCATAGAGGGGAAATGGCACGTTACACACAACCCACAGTCCTCAGGAATTGTTGAGAGGATGAACAGAACCTTGAAAGAAAGGCTGAGGAAAGAGACGGTAGACTCACCTAGAAAGTGGGTAGAAGTCTTACCGTTGGTCCTAATGGGGATCCGAGCCAGCCAATCAAAAAGCACGGTGTATTCCCCACATAAGCTCATGACTGGTAGGGTTATGCGGACCCCCACCCATGTGCCAGCCCCGGTGCTCACGGAGGGTCAGCTCAGAGAGGTGAACTGGGGCAGCTTCATCAGGAATCTGTTTGAACACCTTACACAGGTTCAGTGGCAGGCTGCTGGCAACATGGAAAAACAGCATCAGAGTAACCGACTGCTGCTAGAACCCCGTACGCACCACGAGTGGGAGATAGGGGATCAGGTTATGGTTAGGAATTTTGCTCGGGTAGGCAGTCTAGAACCATCATACATGGGGCCCTACAGCATTGTAGATAAGGCAAGTCCCATGGTATACACCATAAAGCTGCCTCGGTGCACCAAATGGTTCCACATTAACCAATGTGGAAGTTGTTTAAAACCGAGAGAAAGGAACAGCCAGTTGGGGCAAGGTGTGAGGATAAAAATCCTCAGCCTGCAGCAGGAGCAAACTCACAGACTGCACAAGCAGATGCAGTGGCTTGTTTTAAGGGAAGGGCCATCCCACCCAGCATTTGGAACACTTCCCCGCTCATCTGGGACTCAGACGAGGTGGGACCTGAGGGCAGAGAGTTACCTGCCCCTGACACAGGTTGAGAAGAGGTACAGCCTGAGGATAGAAATCCCCAGCCAGCGGCAGTGGAGATTCCACAGACCGGACAAGAGGGGACAGTGGCTCGGGTTGAAGACTCACCAGCCAGAAAACCCCCACCAGCCAGAGTCCCTCGAAGGTCCCCGCTATCGCCACGGCCAAAGAAACTGTGGTCACCGGCTCCTCAGTTTAAAAGGGCTGCCCCTCAAGTCAGGGATCGATGTGAGGACAGAGGTTCCCAGCCAGCAGCTGCAGGCTGCGAGGGACCAAAGGTACAGGACAGGGCGGCCACACCGAAGGGAGTAGTGTGCTGTAGCCCGGACAGGGATTAACCTGGCCGCCCGGGGACGGGAGGTGGATGTACGTAGCTTCTGTTATTTAATTTTGAGATTGTTAATTTTGGGTGTTTTTGTTAAATTTTAAATAAGGTGGTTGGTAGTTTAAGTATTATTGTTTAAGAGTGTTTATATTGAGTCGAGGTCGCAAGACTCGACTATGCTTTACCCAAGCCAGCGAATCTGTTTGGGACTTGGCTATATGCTCTTATGTCTCCCTACAGAAAGGACTTCGATAGGATGGGGGGGCAATCTCCTACTCGCCCTGATAGGAATGGCCACTGGGAGGTGAGGTGACGTGGAGGACTCCCACATTTTTGGGTGCTCAGGGGAGAGAGCACCGGTTGTGACTGCGAGGGGTAGCAAAGGTAACGTGGAAGAGATCACTACCTATTCCCATGTGGGAAGATGGCCGGGGTGGCTGGGATCTAACTCCACCCGATAATCCAGTCAGACCGGGTTCCCCTATGGGGAGGCCTCCCTCCCCTGCCCCAGCATACAGGTTGTGGCCACACGGGTCGGGGTCACTGAGGGGAAACGCGTGTGCCTGACCTGCAGAGGACAGATTCCCCTGGGAAGGTGGTGGTGGCTCAGGAAGCTGAACAGAGACACGGGGGATGGTACAGCCAATTGGGAGCGACTGGGGAACGACACCCATTGGACCATTACCGAGAACCATGGCAGGGTGAGTGTGTGCTGGGACAAGTGGTAGAAATCGGAACAGGGAATCTAGTCTTCATGTGGAGATCGCGGAAGACCTGCCCCACGGGTGTGTCCATTATCTTTTCCGCAGCATGGCTGGACAAGGGGAAGGGGGTGGAATGGGATTCCCACCTACACACTTGCATAACCCCACCCTCTCCAGCTCAGTTAAGGCCACTGAACTCGTGGCACGTGCCCAAAAGCCCCCGCCCACAGCCCCGACAGTAAGGACATATATGGAGAAGTGCCCTCCCACCACCAAGGGACCAGGGAATGGGCTGGTACTAGTGCCGAACGAAATGGTGCTGTACCAGGGGGTACACTATGCGGTAACTTCTGTGATCCTAAACCTCACAGAGGTACACTTACCTGAGTGGTGCCCCAAGGAGACAGAACAGCTATATCAGGCCCTGTTAAGAGAAATGTTCAGGGAATTCTACGAGTTCGATTTTGCCAATGTAGACAAAACAGAACAGTACACTCCCCACACTGAGTACTTTCGCAATGTGGGGAGACAAAGAAGGGGAACCTGGAATCATGTTTTCACAGCATATAATACAGGATCCTCTGTGATAAACAGTCTGGATGACATAGAATTGCAGACACAAATAAACGGTTTAAAAACACAATTACGAAAAATCTTAACAGAGGAGAACACAGTGATAGGCTCAGAGCTACACGAGGACCAGGCCATGACTGTCCATTTAAAGGAGATTATTGCTGAGTTGGAAAGGCACACCAAAACACTGAATGCACTCATTCGAGAGGATAGGAATGCATCAGACCAGGCTGCACAGAATGAGGTTTGCGTGCTGTAAGGGGCATAGTTGGTGGGCGAGGGCCGCAGCAACGTGGAGGATTTAAAGCAAAGTTTAGTTCCCTCCTGGATCAGCAACAAGCACCTCGCAGCCCTCCGCCCATTTGAGAATTCACTAAGCCCGTGTCAGTTCCACCTAGCCTCTGAAGCTACCCTATCCCAATAGATTGTGGGCTCTCCAACCACACCATCATGGGTATAGTAGTGAGGATGCTGGTCATGGGTGGGACAGCCCGACCTGCACCGGTATATAGGGTGGAGAACATTGGAGTCATTCAAAGGGGTGCACACGTCCGTTTCTCAACAGTCCCACCTTACGTCATAAAGTGAGAGCACATGGTGACAGGTACAGACCACTCTGGGTATCGGAGCCGGTGTGCACACATAGTTCTGTGTCCCCAGCACTTGAACGCCTATTCCAGACCACAGTGCGGGTTTAAAACTGCTGGTGCATGGCCTATAAACTGTACTATGGAGGTAATGGCACAAGGCCATGTTCCCCCACAGGTAGCATTTATAGGGGGTGGGACATATTGTGTCACCACAAGTGCGCCCCACTACCAGCTTGGACAGCACATCCGGTGTCCAGTAAGTGACAGCAGTTTTTGTTTTAAACCCAAGGCAGAAGTTCAAGAGTCCCAGGAACGGATTGTCCCCATTCCTGTACCCTCCACTGTTCACCTCACTGTTAGGGAAAACATTACCAACCTGCAGAGCTCTGTCACACATTTCGGTAACGAAATTCCTCCTCTACCAGAACATCTTACTAAACTAATAAAAGCTGTAGAGTTATCACAAAAATATTTCTATACTTTGGAACAGAAAACACACGAGATAGAAGGAAAGATTCAAGGCATCACAGTTCCACCCTGGTGGGATATTTTCAAAAACATAGAGGTCCCTTCATGGGTCAGAATGGCTTCCCACATCCTCGTGGTTTGCCAGCTGGGAATAGTGTTGTACCTGTTGTGCTCTCAATACAAGTGAAATGGCAAAATCCTACAGTTCCAAAACAAAAGGACCTGGAAGAAGCATTATGCTAAGGTGGAGAGAGTTTGAACCTTTCATTTTTTTTTATGTTCCTGAATAAAGATTGTTGCTTTTTTTTGTGTTCGGTTATTTTTGAGAAAGACTTTTACGTGTTGGACCCCCTAAATGTTTGGATGTATGTAAATAACTGTACTTTGCCTATGCATGCTTACATACACCACATTTTAAAGAATGGGGAATGTATGTGTCATGGGGTCTTAGATAGATAATTACAGGGAAAGATTGACTATGGAGGGTCGGGAATTTTGTTTCTCTTTTTCCATATGATACTTGAAGCAAGGCTTAAGTAGCACAAGGGGGCACTGAAGGGTTCTCAAAATTCCCACATTTTTCATATCATCAACAAGGATATGACTTTTGGACTTCTATGGCAGAGGACCCAACTGCTGGGTTAAGTGTAGAACCCTGCAGACAGGAGGCTAGGATGAGAGGAGACAGAATACGCATTCTTCCCTTTAAAACAATCAACCCAGAGAAAGACTTCATCTTACATGAAACTAAAGCCCATCAAAACCTTGCATAAATAATTGCTACTAACTACTAAGGCAGGAAGGCCAAAATCAATGCACTTATGCAAACCCATCAATACTCCACATTTACAATGGCTTTCATTTCAAAACTAGTTATGGGGACAGCGATAAACATCATGCAATCCCATTAAAAACAACGAGACAACAATCACCTAGGGAAGCCCACCAAAATCAAACAAAGAACTAACCTTGATTTGGATTGAAATAAGAAATTTGAAAAAAAACAGTATATCTGGGCCACCAGTTACGAAAGGGAGCAGATCTGAAGTGAGCAGTTGTTTTTTGGGCAGTGAGCAGTTGGGAACGGTTGAAGCAGAGTTTAAGCAGGGAGCTGAGCCAAGCGGAGGAAGGAGATCTGGAGGTTTTCAGGCCCGCAGGCAACATCACGGCGAGGGACAGGGGGTGGCAGGCTCAACCGAAGACAACAAGGCCACAACTGCAGCCCTCCATGAAGATCGAGCACCCACCATCGCGCCCTCCACCCAACTGAAGAACCTTCGTAGATTCCACAGACCAGGACCATGTGGGGACGGCAGGCCCCAGAGGACCCAAAGAGCATACCCCAAAACTGCAACGGTCAAGGAACCCTAGTTGGTGAACATGATCCCTGACCCCTCTTTGTTCAATTTAGTTAGGTTTTGGGGGTGGGCCAAGGGTAAGGGAATTAGTAGCGTGATTTTCCCTCATTATGCCATGTGTTCCCTATTCTTAACTACAGTAGGTCTGTATAATCTCAGAGATAAAAACAAAAAACTGCGGATGCTGGAAATCCAAAACAAAAACAGAATTACCTGGAAAAACTCAGCACGTCTGGCAGCATCGGCGGAGAAGAAAAGAGTTGACGTTTCGAGTCCTCATGACCCTTCGACAAAACTTGAGTTCGAGTCCAAGAAAGACTTGAAACATAAGCTGGCTTAAGGTTTTTGTTCTGTATAATCTCAGTGTAATCCTAATGTTATAAGTTCATTTGTGACTTCAATAAACTGACTTTTGTTTCTTGCACCAAAACCAGTTGTCTGCTGCATTTTGTCACAACCCCCAAATAAGTCCAAGGTCTAGAACCAAGGGAGTGGGAGCGATTTGGACCACTTAGAAGTCAGAGGTGAAACTGGCACACACCACCACCCCCTACAGGACCATGGCTGTCTTCACATCTTCTGCTTGTTGAAGTTGGTCGAGAGCTATGTAGGCGTCTCTACTGAGGAGTGGAAAGGGCTGATTTTGTACAATGTATATAACTCCGGTGATCTGTTTGTTGCCATACCATAATAGCTCTTGAATCATTCCAATAACAAGGATTTGAACTCCCCTTGCACTGTAAAGTGGGGAGTCCATGGTTCAGACCCAGCGGCGTCGGAGCTGCGGTTCTGCATCCAATAAGACAATCACTCCAGTGCTGGAACCTAACTTAAAATTGGTCAGGTGGCCATTAATGAGATGTCCACACTCCAGAAGAAGGAGCCACATTGTCTGATGTCACCCAGGAAGAACTTCTGTGTGTCCCTCGGCCAGTGGCCTTGACTTCATGGATGGCTCTCAGGTTGTCTGTGAGGTGCGGGGAGCATGACTGGCATAGCCTGCTGAACTGCCCCGCCCCGTTTGTGAGAGTGGAAGCATTAAGCAACATTGGCCGAACATTGGTCCTTCCAGGACTTTGCCCTGCAGTGCTGGCACGTTTAGCAGGGTGGCTGGAGGTCGGCTTACCCTGGTCCAGATGGTCTCTGTGCTTCTGTGGCTGGATGTTGTGGACCAAGGTGTGGTTTCTGCCCTATGAAGTGCCCTCACCTCTAAGAATGGTCTGCTGTTGGTCTTGCAGCTCAGGCAGCCTGACGAGTTGGACAGCCTTGTCAGGAATGAGGCCTTCGTTGACTTGGGGAAAGCCAGGGAATGAATCGTCCGTGACATCCACGATGATTTTGTCTTGAATGAGTTCTGATTCCAGATCTCTGTTTTCGCATCCTTCTGCCATGCGGTAAAGATCATTGATAAAGGAATTGACAGGCTCTCCAGGCTGTTGGGTTCTTCTGTTAGATTTAATGCATGCTAAGATTTTGTTGGATCGCGGGTTTAAAAAGAGGTCTAAAGATTTTTTGAAAATCTTCAATCTTAGCATCTATGGCTTGCCTGATGATGATATTGTCTGCAGTCAGCCAAATTGAATGACGTAATATGCTAACTTGTTCTGCCAATGTTTTATTTAATTGTGTTGCTGTGCTATATCTGAGGAACCTTTCCCTCCAATAACCCCAAATATGAGATTGGTCCGGGCTATGGGTAAGGCACATTGTGAACAATTGTGATCATGGTTGAAAAAATTTTCAAGTGTGGGTGTCCCTCTAAGAGATTGAAGGATTTCAACATTGCGCTGCCGGTATTGCCGAAGAAAAGAATTTTGCGCGTTTCAGGCTTTTTGCACGACCTTTAAAATGGCAGTGACAGGCTGGGAGGAGAAAGAAACTGCAAAATGGCTGTGGGTCATGTTGTACCAGTGGGTCAGTTGGATGGCAGTGACCTGCTGTGGGCTGCATCCAGGTTGGTGGGGGGGGGTGGTGGGGGGCAGACATTTTGCAGGCCGGGAGGTGGAAAATTTTGTGAGGAACTCAGGCTTTCGTTTAAACGGGGGTTTCTGCGTGTTTGATTTTTTTTCTCCATTTGTTGCACTCCACACGGCGGCCACATGGAGGGGGCACCGAGCCAGAGGTTGGGCTAGTGATGATTGTGCAACTGAGTTTTCTGAGCAGACCCTTTTGATTTTAGAAAACTTAGAGTTCTTCTTAGATTTACACATACAAATGTAGAAAGACAAAATTTCTATTTCAAGCATGGGAACTTATTCGAGGTTTGGGGGAGGCAAAAGTGGTCACTGAAGTATTGATTGTCATGAGTCAAATTGGAATTTTAGGCATTCAATGTTACTTTTAAGCACTGTTGTCAAATCTAAGATATTGAAAATTTCAAACTACTGTGATAGGCTTATTTTGGCAGGAGGGGAGTTTTGCGGTCCACCATGAAATATTTGAAAAATTTAACAATAATGTGTTGCTCATGTGTAATACTTCACAGTTGACACAGGGTGGCAGGATATTCATATGAAAGTTTTCCTGGATTTTCTCAGCCCAAGGACATGGGTAGGTAGCTATTGTAAAGCTCTGCCTATCTTTTCAGCATGCTCATCAAAGGCTATTAGTATTTGGGCAACTTTTCCAGTCCAAGGAACCTTCATTAGGAGACATAGTACAATCAGTTTGAGAGTATTATTTCACTCTTGATTACTTTTCTAGCAAAGTAATGCAGTTACGTTCCGTTATGTAGCTGATTTGTCAATGGGATACTCCTCACCATAATGAAAGAGTTAATTGGGAAGATTGTTTGAAAAATTGTGGGCATGTAAACACTGATATTCCATCCATTTCAATTAATTAACGGAAAATCAATTCCTGTAGTCTCCCATTTCCTGGTCAGCACTCTCTTTGGGGGTTGTTCCTCACTGGAAAATCAAACCAAGTGTTTTTTTAGAACATAAAGTGCATTCGTTTTCCAGTAGCAAAGATAATTGTGTTATTTTACCAGGGTCAGAGTGTTTTTATCTTATCTGATTAAAACATACTAGAGTAGAAGTTCAGCAGACTTGGCTCTGCACAGGCAGTGCACATCCTTAAATGAGAGGCCTGAGGCTGACCTCAAAATGGTCCTTGTGCCTCATTAATATGTTACAACTGAGCTGCTGGAACCCATTGTGCCTCCATAGGCAGCTTACTCATTGAAGATTACAAGTGTTGGACCACTTACCTCACCAGCAGAGGCATGAAGGTAAGTACTAGGAGGATGGTTAGAGTGGGGGAGGGATGATTGTGAATTTGGGTAGCACAGGAAGTTCTTTCAAAAGAGAGCAAGGTGAAAAAAGGAACGTTACACCACCAGTTTGAAATAAGTTATCTCGAGAAACACAATAATAGGTGTTGTGTCCTAATGAATACATATAAGAGGCCTAATGCCTGTTTTCAGCAGCTACCTGTGATGCCTAAAAAAAGTGAAAATGCACAATTTAGCCTTAGCCCAAATGCATGTGTAGGCTGAGCACAGGCTATCCCAGAGCCAAATTTGTGAGCATTGTGCCTGTTTTAAACTTGAACGGTTAGTGCAATATACACCAACCACCAATCCCTAAAGACCCTCCACAAAATGTAGCATTCATATCCAAAACAAATTAAAATTTGAACTGGACAAAACAGAGCAGGATTTCCAGATTGTAATGTTACATCTAAGGGTAAGACCATTGAGTGCAAGTGTACCCTCACCAGTTGAACTTATGTTTGGGGCAAGTCTGAATGACTCATCCAAGCCATCACCTATCCAAGATTCCATTTGTACGAGATGAGCTCTTTTAAGAACAGGAGCAGATGAAGAATATACGTGACTGACGTGCAGGTAAAGATTTGCCAAATTTGGCCATAGAACAAAAAGTTTGGGTTCTACATCCAGTGCCTCCAGCCATTTCTTGATATCATGTGGACTGAATCGAAATGGCTGAAGATTGGCATCTAGGATGCTGGGGAACTCAGGTGGAGGCCAAGATGGATCATCCACTCAGCACTTCTGGATGAAGATTATAGCAAATGCTTCAGCCTTACCTTTTGAATCTCGCACTATCAACATCCTGGGGAGCGGTGGCGGGGGTGGGGTGGTTTACTATTGACCAGAATGTGAACTGGACTGACAAGATAAATACTGAGTTATAAGAACAGGTCAGAGGCTAGGAACCCTGCGGCGAGTAACTCCCTCCTGACTCCCTAAAGACTGTCCACAATCTCCAAGGCACAAGTCAGGGGTGTGATGGGATACTCCCCACTTGCCTGGATGAGTGCAGCTCCAACAACACTCAAGAAGCTTGACACTATCCAGGACAAAGCAGCTCACTTTATTGGCACCCCATCGACAAACATTCACCCCCTCCACCACCGATGCACAGTAGCAGCAATGTGTGCCATCTACAAAATGCACTGCAGGAACACATCAAGCCCCCTAGGACAACACCTTCCAAACCCACAACCTCCACCATCTAGAAAGATAAGGGCAGCAGAGGCATGGGAACACGACCAACTGGATGTTCCCCTCCAAGTCACTCACCATCTTGACTTGTAACTATATCGCTGTTTCTTCACTGTCGCTGGGTCAAAACCCTGGAAATCCCTCCCTAACAGGACTGTGGATGTACCTACACCACATGGACTGCAGCGGTTCGAGAAGGCAGCTCACCACCACGTTCTCAAGGGCAACTAGGGATAGACAATAAATGCAACCTAGCCAGCGATGCCCACATCCAATGAATACATTTTAACAATTAAGTTGTTTATCATCCTTGGAAATAGATAATTCACCAGGCCCAAATGAAATGTATCCCAGGCTGCTAGGAGAGGCTTGGAAAAATAAAAAGCAGAGGCTCTGACCATCTTTTTTCCAATCCTCTCTGGCTTTAAAGCTGGTGTCCAAGGACAGGAGGATTGCTGACATTCTATTGTTATTTATAAAGGGAACAAGGGATGCTCCAAGTAATTACAAGCTAGTCAATCTCACCTTGGTGAATAAATTATTGGAAAAGGTTCTGAGAGATGGCATAAAGTATCATTTAGTGAGGCACCAATTAATCAAGGACAGTCAACATGGATTTGTTAAGGGAAGGTCGTGTCTGACCAACTTGCTTAAATATTTTAAGGAGGCAACAAGGAGGATTGATCAGGGTCACTGCTGTATTCTACATGGAATTTAGCAAGGCTTTGGGCAAGGCCCCACATGGCATACTGATCAGTAAATTTAAAGCTCTTGGGATTCAAGAGAAATTGGCAAGTAGGATCCAAAATTGGCTCAGAGGTATGGAAGAAAGGGTAATGGTTGATGGGTATTTTTGTGACTGGCTAATGGGGTTCTGCAGGGCTCAGTATTTTGTCCCTTGCTTGTACATGGCATAACAATGATTTAGACTTCAACATTGAGGGCAAGATTAAGAATTTTACAGATGCAAAATTTAGCTGTGCGGTGGATAATGAGGAAGAAAGCTGTGGACTGCAGCAAGATATCAATGGACTGGTCATGTCAGCAGAGAAGTGGCAAATGTGTGAAGTGTGAAGCAATGCATTTGGTGAGGATAAACAAGAACGCAGATAGAGTTCTGCGTACAGTACTGGTCACCACATTACAGGAAGAATGAGATCACACTAGAAAGGGTACAAAAGAGAATTACAATGATGCTGCCAGGAATGGAGACTTCTGTCTCTGAGAGAAGATTGAAGAGGATGGTTTTGTTTTCTTTGGAACAGAGGAGGCTGAGGGGTGGTTTAATTGAGGTCTATAAACCTATGAGGAACCTGGATAAAGTGGATAGGAAGGACCTATTTCTGTTAGCTGAGAGGTTAATAACCAAGGGGCTTAAATTTAACACAATTGGTTCAAGCTTTAGAGAGGAATTGAGGAGAATTTCTTTCAAGCAGAGGGTGGTGAGAATTTGGAATCCGGTGCCTGAAAGGATGGTTGAAGTAAAAACTCTCATCACATTTAAAAAAGAATTAATTAGTCACTTGAGGTGCCTGACCTACAGAGCTATGAACCAGGAACTGGAAAGTGGGATTAAGCTGGATAGTGCTTTTTTGGCCAGCAGGTCTCAAGGGTCCCAATGGTCTCCTTCTGTGCTGAAAATCTTTCTATGTTTCTTTGTATAGGAATCTATACCACCACTTGAGGAACAAATTCAGTTCCCATGTTGTGTCCCTCCTGTCATGAGAACCAACAATGGGTCCAACAATGGTTTCCAAATGAAGGAATCTGTCAATAATCCCCATGCTTTGGCAGGGTCAGCGATGGAGCTTTTGGTACAGCCTAGATCTGGTTTCACTGCTGGATTTTTGTGAGGAAGATGTGCTTTTCTGATTGTATGGAGTAGTCAAAGAAGTTCCCGTACTGACTATAGATGCATAATTACAACTATATTGTTCCCAATTTGAAGGCAGTGCTTACATGCACCATATGCGACTTGATTGAAACATATAAGATCCTGAGGGGCCATGACAAGGTGGATGTGAAGAGGATGTTTCATCTTGTGAGAGAACCCAGAACTTGGGGTCACTGTTTAAAAATAAGGGGCAGAGTTTTGCCCTTGGCAGGCAGGCTCGGCGGGGGTGGCTGAGGGTGGGTGGGAAGCCGACCATCACCAGCGAATGGGACTGGACCACGATTTCTTGCTGGTAGGCCAATTAAGGCTTGCCCAGCGTGAAACAGGAGTGGAAGCACTGAGCGCTGTCTGTGCAGGTAGGGAGAGGAGTGCAAGCGGGCCAAGTTTGGGCTTTGTGCATGCATGCGAGTGAGGTACTTCATAATCTCCCTGAGGCACGGTGCTACCTCAGGGAGATGAAGAAATATGAAAAAAATAATAAAATAAATAAAATTGTAAGGAAACATGTCCCCTCAAGTGTCTCTGTCTTCTTAATAAAAGATCAAAGTTTTTGAAGTTTATTTTTATTTGCTCTCGGAAACCTCATCCCACCAGTGGATGAGGTTTCCAAAAAAATGCAAAGGCCGCTTGGCCTTTCCGCCTGCCCGCCAGCTATTAGGTTGGACAGGCAGTGAAAAATTTAAGTTAATTGATTACTTAATGGCCTAAATAGGCCTTTGAGTTGTTGGTGGGTGCGCTGCTGATTCCGGCGCATGCCTTCCAACCAAACTATCACACGACTGCGCATTGACGTCGGCACAATCGGTCGACATCAACGAGTGTCATTTCATACTCGAGCAGGTCAGGCATGCACCCGCCCGCCAATAGAAAATTTCTGTCCAAGGGGTTGTCCATTTAAGGCAGAGATGAGGAGAATTTTTTTTTCTCTCAGGGGGTCGTGAGTCTTTGGAACTCTCTTCCTCAAAAGGGGTGGAAGCAGTGTCTTTGAATATCTTTAAGGCATAGATAGATGGATTCTAGATAATCAAGGGGATGAAAGGCTATTGGGGGTAAGTGGGAATGTGGTGTTGAGGTTACAATCAGATCAGTTATGATCTTATTAAAAGATGGAGCAGGCTCGAGGGGCCGAGTGTTCTAATCCTGCTCCTAATTCATACGTTTGTAGTATGTAAGTTTGTTTTTGATTCATGGCTTTTCAGATTTAATCATTAATCTTTTTTTAGGTTAGCAGAGAACAGACATCCATTCTCCCTGGCCACAGAAAATTACAAAGCCAGCAGTAGAACTTGAGTCAGCTATTAGCAGGCACTGACCTCAAAGTGGTACTTGTAGTGGAACAATCCTGAAAACTCAAACTGCAGTGTAAGAAATGGGTTGAAGGGGTGGAGGAGTATGACAAAATGTAGGAAGAAATGCATCTGATTTGTATAAGAATCCTGAAAGCACTTTGCATTGTTTTCCTCTCTGGTATTTTTTGCAGTTCTTATTTTTTTAAAAAAAGCTCCCATTGTCTTCTTTGGATTTTATTGCAATGCTACTATTATAGGTCCCTCTGATGCATTTTGACAGGTACTTGGTGATATTTTAAGTTCTCCTACTCATTAACTCATAACTAATAGCTGGTGGTGGTAGATAGATAACATTTGTATCTCTTTGGTCCCTTTCCTCTCGTGTGAGATGTAGAAAACTGTCATTTTTCCCCAATAGGATCATGTGCTGTTCTTAACACTGCTGCACTGTTTGTAATATGATATACTTATCAACAACACCTCCTGTGAGAATATTCTTCTTGCCCACCAAGTATATACAAGGCATGAAAGTAGAGCAAAATGAATACTGAACTCTTATTAGCAAACTTATTGGAAATCATTAACGTCAAACGTGCATTTCCTCCATAAGTGATTATGAATTATGAATTATGGTGTTAGGAGGCATAGCACATTAATATTGGAAACACAGAAGATAAATATACCTGGCAGGATGACAAAGCAAATCAAACAAATGAAAGGTGTACAGAGTCTGCAGATAACAAATTGGATTTGGTTTAGTCCTTGAGAGTAGTGCTATTCTCAGTCTGTGAGGTTTCAAATGAGCCTTCTGTCAGACTGGTTTTAGCTTTGTGTTCACACAACAGCTTGTTAGCCCAAAGTTACATTTCTTTTTTTGTTTCTTTTATAGAACAGCCAAGTAAATCCGAAAGGATTATCATATTGATTGGGGAGAGCATAATTTAACTTTACAGGAAACAAACCATGTTGGCTTCTAAACTACATAATAGACAGCTCTTTTAGCATTGCTGTTGTGAGCACTGTTGAAATCATTCTATAACAGTGATTCCAAAATCATCTTGAATCATTGGTTACATTGGAGGACGCAGGCTGAGACACATTTGTATTATATTGAAGTAATAAGTAATGGTAAAAGTTGTTAAATAATTACTGTCTAATGCACACACATCTGAGAGTACATAAATAAATGTTTGGATGTACAGTAGTTAAATTATCTCTATATTATTTCTCAGAGGATTTTCTAAAAGTGTCATAGCACCCTTTAAGGCCATTTGTGTATGTGTGCATATATAGCCAAAGCTGGATTAAACTAGTTTCAGCTGGTACTTTATTTTTACATGGCACACTGTCTCTTTTCTGTCCTGCAAAGGTATCACAGTCTGGCAATGAGAATAGGATTTTGGATTCTCTAGCAAAACAAATTTGGTTGGAGAAGGTTCGGGCAAGCCAATAGAGGAATTTTGAGATTTTTTTTTGCTGAGAATTAGGCTTATAAATCTGGCTTTAGAGAAAATGCTGTTTGTACAAGTGGGTGCTGACCTTCAAAGATGGCTACATCAACACGTATTTTTGGGTGTCTGGAAGAGTATAGCCATGATGGAGAGTCTTTTGGTGCATATGTGAAGTGACTAGAGATGTATCTCATGGCTAATAATACCCTTGATGATCCTGATAATCCAGCTGTTAATCATGCAAGTGGAAGAAAGGAACTTGGAGATATGGTGATGGAAGTAGGCCCAGAAATGTATGAAATGCTCAAGAATTTGCTTGTCCCAGTATAGCCAAAAGACATGCTGCTGTTGGACATTTTGTGTAAGCTTGAGCAGCACTACAATCCCAAGCCATTGGAGATTGCTGAAAGCTATCGGTTTGGAACAAAGAATCAGTTGCTCAGTGAGGACATTGGAAAAGTTATCGTGGCCTTGAAAATGCTGTCCATTGATTGTAATTTTGAAGAATTTCGAGAACATTGTGGAACAGATTTGTGTGCGGTTTAAAAAGTGAACTGACAAGTGACAAGTAATATTCATGCCACACAAGGGCCGGCAATGGCCATCTACAACAAAAGAGAATCTAACCATCACCTCTTGACATTCAATGGCACCACCATCACCAAATCACCCACTATCAACATCCTGGACGTTAACATTGACCAGAAACTGAACTGGACTAATCATATAAATACTGTGGCTCAAAGCAGGTGAGAGGCTAGGAATCCTGTGATGTGTAACTCACCTCCTGACTCCCCAAGCCTGTCCACCATCCACAAGGCACAAGTCAGGAGTGTGATGGAATGCTCCCCACCTGCCTGGATGAGTGCAGCTCCCACAACACTCAAGAAACTTGACACCATCCAGGACAAAGCAGCCCCCTTGATTGGCACCACATGCACAAACATTCACTCCCTCCAGCACCGACACAGTGGCAGTAGTGTGCACCATCTACAAGATGCACTGCAGGGATTCACCAAGGCTCCTTAGACAACATCTTCCAAACCCATGACCACTGCCATCTAGAAGGACAAGGGCAGTAGATAGATGGGATCACCACTACCTGGAGGTTCCCCTCCAATTACTCACCATCCTGACTTGGAAAAATATCATTGTTCCTTTACTGTCACTGGATCAAAATGCTGGAACTCCCTTCCTAACAGCACTGTGAGTGTACCTACACCACATGGACTGCAGCGGTTCAAGAAGGCAGTTCACCATCATATTCTCAAGAGCAAGTAGGAGTGGACAATAAATGCTGGCCCAGCCAGCAAAGCCCAATGTCCCATGAATGAATAATAAGAAAAGAATTGTCCATTTGTGAAGACAGTGTGCTACAGCTGCAAGAAGGGTCATCTTGCCAAGGAAAGAATGTGCTAGTTGGAGGAAACGGCACTGCATACAATTGTTAAATAGCGCCAGGTCGATGAGGGCTCAGTTGAGACCCAAATGATCCAAAGCACAAGAACGTTTATTGGAAATTCGCAAGACATCGTAGTCCAAATAGCGTTGGATGCAGCTTCGGTAAATATGGAGGCTAACATGGGTGCATCAGTCAGCATGATTCCTGAATTGCTATACTGTGAAAAGTTGAGTCAACATCAACTGAAGAAATTAGACATAGAATTATGAAGTTATGGATGCAAAAAATTCCCTTAATGGACTATGTTTCAGTTCCAGTGACATACAAGGAGCAATGTGCAAAATAACCCATCATTGTGGTGAAGGATGACCAACCTTGTTCGTAAGAAACTGGTTAACAGTGCTTAAGTTCAATTGGAACAAGCTTTATCATGTAGAAGCAACGCAAGACAACATGATCACTAAGCACCTTCAGGTGATTAGTGAAACCATCAAACCAATTCAAAGGCCAATGTATGGGTTCAGAGGAATGTAAGACCAGTACATTACAGGCCTCGTCCAGTAGCTTATACTATAACAGAGAAAGTAGAACAAGAACTGAAAAGACTTTGAGACTGAGAACATTATCTTTAAATTAGAACAGAGTAATTCCCACAGTGGTGGCGCCGAAGTCAAAAGGTGGAACAAGAATATGTGGGGGGTTATAAGGTAACTGTACATCATGTACTGGAATGTAATCCAGCCGATACTTTGCCAAATATGGATGATCTGGTCACAGTGTTGTCAGGAGGCCAGATTTTTTTTTAAAGTTAGATTTGACGAATGCCTAAGTTAGATCATGAGACAAAGTCATATTTGACCATTAATGCATCAATGGGTCTATTTCAGTTTCATGGGCTGCCATTTGGTGTTTTTTTAGCCCTCAAAAAATTCCAAAGGGTAGTAAACCAAATTTTGCAAGGAATTCTGGGAGCAGTGTGCTATTTGGATGACATACTTATTTCAGCTCCAAATGGGCAGACCCATGATGAAAGGCTGATAAAGGTGCTCCAACATTTGGAGAGGCATGGAGTTCAGAAGAAGGCACACAAATGTAAAATGTTGCAAATCTCTATAGAGTATTTGGATCACAGAGCAGACAAAGATGGGTTACATCCTATCAAGAGTAAGGTTCAAACAATAAGAAATATGCCATGCCCTCAGAATATTTCTGAGCTTAGATCCTTTTTGGGTTTCGTGAATTTATAAATTCATATCCAATCTGGCAATCTTACTGTGCATCCCTTGAATGAGCTCTTCAGGAAGTGTGTTCTGTGGAATTGGACAAGAGAGTTAGACAGGGCATTCCAGTTGTGTAAAAGTAATTTCGTAGATGGTACAATGCTTGCACACTGTGCTGTGCACAAAAAGATTAAGTTAGCATGATGCCTGTCCATATGGAGCAAGTGCTGCGATAACTCATGTGTTGGGTAATTGTGAGGCGAGACCAATTGCATTTGCTCACACACGCTCAGTGCCTGTGAGAGGAATTATGCTCAGATAGAATGTGAAGCATTGCCTTTGATTTTTGGAGCAAGAAGATTTCATAAATACTCGTATGGTCGTAGTTCCATGATCGAAACTGATTATAAGCCACTGACGGCTATATTGAATCCAAAGCTTCCAATACCTACTTAAGCCTGAATGCAGAGATGGGCTTCAATTTTGCCTGCTTATCAATACGACATTAAGTACAGATGCTCAGAAGATCATTGTAATGCCGATACAATGCCTGGATAATCATCCCCGTCAGAGATAGATCCCCACAGGGAAGAAGTATGTTTCTTTTCACACATAGATGAGTTGCCACTCACAACAGATGACATCAGTAGAACAACTCGTAGGGATCCTGTATTGGCAAGGGTATACGAGTATATCACAAATGGGTGGCTAACACAGATACAGGATTGAGAAATCAGGCCATTTTTATGCGTAAGAATGAGCTGTCCATTGATAAATGTTGTGTTATGTGTGGAGCCAGAGTTATAAGTCCTGAAAGGCAGTGACCTTCATGATCAACACTTAGGTATGAGCTTGACTAAGAGTCTAGCGAAAAGCTATCTTTGGTACCCAGGTTAAGATAAGGACATAGAAGATACAGTGAAGCAGTGTAGAATGTGTCAAGCTGTAAAAAGAAGCCACCATCAGTATCTTTGCAACAATGGAAGTGACCAGCTAGAGTCTGGCAGAGCCTGTGCGAAGATTTTTCAGAATTTGATGGGCAGAGGCTGTTCATTGTGACAGATTGCCATGAAAAACGGATCAAGGGGATTCCAATGAATTGAACAACGATTAACAAAGCTCTTTATATTTTGCTTGGTTTGTTTGCTGCTTATGGGCTTCCTGAGGAAATTGTGTCTAACAATGATCCTCATTTTTGTTGATTAGAGTTCCACCGTATCGTATTGCTTCAAATAGAGCAGCAGAATGTACCGTACGAATGATTAAGAACGGGCCTGAGTTTTACACTCCCCTGTCGGCGGATTTTTAGGCGAGGGGAAGTGTGAAATTGAAGAAACGGGATTCCCTCCGCGTTCCCGTGTGTCCCGACCATGCAGTGATTTTATGCTGAGCCGGTCAAGGCTTTGGACAGGAAGTCTGCTCTTGCCCCAGTTGAGGCCCTTAAGTGGGCAATTATTGGCCACTGAAGGACTCTTTCCCACCCAGTCTCAATTTTTAGGCTGGCAGGAGGATTGACCTTGCGTGGGGCATGCCTGAAAATCAACTAACTTAGATCTCGGCTGGGAAGGGGGTGGGTGGGTGGGAGGGTGCCTCCATCAGATGGCCCCTTCTGAAGTCGGCCGCCCAACCCTTTAAGGTCCAGTGACCTCCGGACCTCCCTCCCCACCATTGTCTCTCCCTGAGATACTGATTCCCCCTTCGCGCACCCCTCCCCCCCAACACCCAGGTCTTCCCTCCCCTCCCCACACTGGAACACTGTAAACTTACCTGGGTCTCCGGTGTCCGGACTTAGCCTCAGGCATCCTCATGCACTTCCTCTTCAGTCCACTGCAGCTTTTGCTACTGCGGGGACTGGAGAGCTGCCGGCCAATCAGATTGGCTTGCAGCTCTCTAAGGCGGGACTTCCTCCTGAATGAGGGTGAAAGTCCCGCCTGCAGCCACATAACGGTCATTCGAGCGTGGCATGACTGGAGGGCATTCGAAGTTGACTCTTTGGATGGTGGGAAGTAAGAATCTGCCATCCAAAAAATTCAGGCCATGATTTTGTTAAACAAATGCTGGATATAAATTGGAAGAAATATCATCTGTCTTTGAATCACAAACTGGCGATTTTCTTGTTTATTTATTATAACACACCTTCCACTACTTCCGGAGACTGCCACCTGAATTGTTTCTTTGAAGACAACCTAGAATGAGGTTTTCATTGCTGAAGCCAGGTTTAGCACAGTCAGTAGAAGAGAAATAGTTCAGGCAGAAAGAGAGTCATGATAGGGGTGAGGTGAGAGAAAGGGTCTGAAGTTGAAACAGAAAGATAAGGTGGAAGAACATTATAATAAGTGGTTGAAGTGACTACCAGGAACAGTTGTGAACCTATGCTGTCATCACACATATTTGGTGAAGATATTTGGGGGTGGAAAGGTTAAGTTTGTACATATAGATCATGTTTTACCTTCAGAAGTTAACAAAGAAGAAGGGAGTTGGGAAGAATCAAATGAGTCTGGTGAATTGGATAGTTGGGATATGAATTGAGTACCAATAGTTACTCCAACATAAGCTGCTCCTGAACCTAGGTTAGATCTGAATCAGAGTCCGACAGGCATGTCTGATAAAATGGAAATTTCAATTGACGTTCAAGGGTAAAATCAGTCATTGTTGCGGAACATTTCCGCTCAGACTCAGGCCCAGATGGGTCAAGGCCCTTCCCCAAGTTCTGAAAGCTTGGGTTATGAAAGGATGTTTCCCCTTAGGAATAGGAAACAGTAGTTAAGCTGGATTTGTAAATAAATGAAAAACAAGAAATATATAGAATTTGTATGGAAATTGAACTTTTGTGTAACTTTTTCATTAAGGAGGATGGAGTGTAATAGCACCTTCATGTGGCCAGGTGTGTATGTATGTATATATAGCCAAAACCAGATTAAAGTGGTTTTAGTTGGCACTTGACTTTCCCTGTGGTGCACTGTCTCTTTTCTGTCCTGCAAAATTATCACAGGTTTAGTCTTTTGTGCATATAAAAATATTTATACCATAAAAGGATAGAATACAAGGAAAATAATGAGCTCAAGAAAATTACCGATCATGACATAGCAGCACTGATGGAGTATGAAATTCATTTTGAAGAGACCAGTTTCCAAGCATGATATCCTTAAATCCAATCCTTCCACTCTGTAGGGGATGGTGGTGTGTGCCAGCTTCACCTCTGACTTCTGAGCGGTCCGAATCGCTCCCACTCCCTGGGTTCTAGACCTTGGACTTATTTGGGGGTTGTGACTAGGTGCAGCAGACAACTGGTTTTGATACAAGAAAAAAAAACTGGGTTTATTGAAGTCACAAATGAACTTATAACATTAGGATTACGCTGAGATTATACAGACCTACAAAGTACACTTAGTTAAGAATGGGGAACACATGGCATAATGAGGGAAAATCATGCTACTAATCCCCTTACCCTTGTCCCACCACCAAAACCTAACTAAATTGAACTAGGAGAGGTCAGGGATCATGCTCAGCAACAAAGCTTTCTTGACAGTTCGAAATCCAACCAGGTAAGCTGGTTGCACTTTTGGGGTATGCTCTTTGTGTCCTCTGGGGCCTGCTGTCCCCATGTGGTCCTGGTCAGTGGAATCTGTGAAGGTTCATCAGTTCGGTGGAGGGCGCAGATGTGGATGGTCGATCTTCGTGGAGGGCTGAGGTTGGGGCCTTGTTGTCTTCGGTTGAGCCTGCGACCCCATGCCACTCGCCGTGATGTCGCCTGCGGACCTGCAAACCTCCAGATCTCCTCCCTCCGCTTGGCTCAGCTGCCTCTCCCTGCTTAAACTCTGCTTCAACCGCCCCAAAACTGCTCACCCTCCTCCTTTGTAACTGGTGGCCCAGTTATACTGTTTTTCAAATTTCTTATCTGATCAAGGTTAGTTCTTTGTCTGATTTTGGTGGGCTTCTTCAGGTGATTGTTGTCTCATTGGTTTTAATGGGCTTGCATGATGTGTATTGTTGTCTTCCTACCCCCGTAACTAGTCTTGAACTGCAAGCTATTGTATATGTGGAATATTGATAGGTTCGCATAATTGCATTGATTACTGCCTTCCTGCCTTAGTAGTGAGTAGCCATGATTTATGCAAGATTTTGATGGGCTTCAGTTTCATGTAAGATGAAGTCTTTCTCTGGGTTCATTGTTTTAAAGGGAAGAATGCGTATTCTGTCTCCTCTCATTGTCTGGTTTAGGCAACAATCCAAACTGCACTCAATAAGCCCGGCCATGTCCAGTCCCAGGCCTTCATGGGCCCAGCCTCCTGTCTGTAGGATTCTACACTTAATTCAGCAGTTGGGTCCTCTGCTATAAAAGTCCAAAAGTCATATCCTTGTTGATGATATGAAAAATGTGGGAATTTTGAGAACCCTTTAACTCTTAACTTGGAAGCTACTGATATTCCAGTCTAAAGCTGCAGTTAGGTTCTTTGGATATGTTTTTTTCATTCTTTCATGGGACATGAGTGTTGCTGGAAAGGCCAGCATTTGATACCCAGCCCTAATACGAACATCCAAACAAAGAGCAGAAGTACACCATTCGGCCCCTCAAGCCTGCTCCACCATTTAATAAGATCAAGGCTGCTCTGATAATAACCTCAAATCTGTATCCAGCTTACCCCCATAACCAATCACCCCCTTGCTTATCAAGAATTTATCCAGCTCTGCCTTAAAAATATTCAAAGGCTCTGCTTCCAATGGCATTTCAGGAAGAGAGTTCCAAAGATTCATGACCCTCTGAGGGAAAAAAATTCACCTCATCCCTGTTTTAAATGGGCGATGCCTTATTTTTTAACAGTGACTCCTAGTCCTAGATTTTTACACAAGAAGAAGCATCCACCCTGTCAAAATCCCTCTGGATCTTATATGGGCTGAATTCTTTGGTTGGCGAGCGGAGGCGGGGCCCGCTCGCCAATGTGTAAAATGACGTGTGGTGACGTCGGCGAGCAAATTGTCAAAGGCCTATTAAGACCTGTTAAAAACTCATTTAAGCAATTAAATAACCTTAAGGTTGTCGGGCAGGCAAAGAGCCCAGGCGGCCTTCACATTTTTCATGAAACCTCATCTGCGGGCAGGATGAGGTTTCATGAAGTATTTTAAAATTCAATAAAATTTTTAAAAATAATTCTTTGACATGTCCCGGATCATGTGGCCATGTCAAATGAGAGGACATGTTTTAAAAGTTTTTAATTACTTTATTTCAGTTTTTAAATATCAAACTGATCTCCCTGTGGCACCATTGTGCCTCAGGGAGATTTCTGCGCTCTTTTGCGTGCATGCACGAAAGAGCACAGGGAACCACTCAGGGAATCCCCCCTCCCCCACCTGCACAGGGAGCACTCAGCACTTCCCGATGAGCATCACGATGGGTGGGCCTTAATTGGCCCGCCCACATAAAATGGCTGCCCAGCCCTGATCAGGAGCAACAATCGGGATCATGCCCACCCCGACCCGCCACCACACAACTCCCCTCCGACAGGGGGAAAATTTTCCCCTAAGTTTCAATCAAATCGCCTCTTATTCTTCTAAACTCCAGTGGTACAAGTTTAGCCTGTCCAACCTTTCCTCGAAAGACAACCTGCCCATTCCAGGTATTGGTCTGGTAAACATTCTCGGAACTGCTTCCAACACATTTACATCTTTCTTAAAAAAAGGTGACCAATAATTGTCACACTTGCCACCCTCCCACTCAAATGACAATGTACCTACCCACCTCTCTACAACCCACCTCTACCACTCCATACTGAAAATTTACTTGATTGCTGGCTCAGAGTTCAAATCAGTTTATCTTTTCAAGAACTCAACTGTTGAGCTCCATCAGGGTGCCTGGTTGCTATTATGGAAAAGAGGCCCGAGAACCAACATGCAGTGAGCCTCAGACCATGTCTTCAACATAAATTTCTTCCCATTAACTGAAAAATACAGTTGAATATTAAATCCTATCTCATTTTGAATTATTTCAGTACACTTCCTCATAGCATTGAAAATAACAGAAGTACCACACTATCCCTCTTTGAACAGCTCTATCTTAGGGATTGCTTGACTTTGCCTCTCAGCAAACCATCTGGTATAGAATTACAGTCTCCACCAATCATGCTATCTCAGTTTATCCTCAACAGTCAGCTATACAGGTAAATGGTGCCAACTGTTTGCCATTTTCTGAGAAGTCAAATACAGAGGCAGTGTTTAAACTGTTGTTGTAGGCCAGCTATCTTGGACAATTTAGGAGTTGTTCACACTTTGGGCAGAATGATCCCAGATTTTCATTAAGTGTGGTAGCGGATGGGAAAAAGGACATTGTATCCGACAGCCACAATGGCAGGTTTTTGTGCTGTATCGTCCCAATCCTGCCTCATTAATTATGCATTCCCAGGGATCATGCCATTTCACTGGTGGGCAGCCTCCGATTTGCCCACCATGCCGTCACCTCACCGCTTCCTCATGCCGGGCGCCATATTTAAAGTCCAGCCCCACGCACACCTCTCAGTGTTTCCAGCCCAAGAACTGCTGCACAGAAGACATGGCCCCAAAACGCAAGAAGACTGTAGCCCCCTGATGCAGTGACACATCACTGGAATGCCTTTAGTACACCATTGGAGCCCACTGCAACGTCCTCTACACCTGCTTTGGCCACAGGAAGTCCATCAGTGTCACCACCCTGGCTGGGATGCAGTGGCACTGATGGTCAGTGCCAATGTTGCACAGAAGAGGTTGGCCATCCAGTGCAAAAAGAGGACGAATGATCTCATCCATGCCACCATGGTAAAGCAACCATCTCATCATTCTAAATGCACACACCCACAAGCCCATCACACATTCACTGGCACTTCACTCACTGCCAGCTTAAGGGACATCACCGCTCACTCTCTCATACACACCCTCACATGTCCACCTGGCCTCACCTTCTCTGGAGACTGCCCCCTCAGCCCTCACCATCTTGAGGCCACTTGTACAAATCAACATGTGTCCCCATGCAGACCCTGGGATATTCCCCTTTCCCAGTAATGCCCTAACCCTGCAGCCCCTTCCCTTGCCTGAAGCCACTTCTCCCCCTTCCCCAAGCAAGCCCTAGCCCTGCAGCCATTGAAAAACCACCCCCACCTTATGGCACCTGCCTGTGATCTCCCTAAAAGTGATGTGGTGCTGCCTGCGAAGCCTGGTGCTGATTACTGTGGGTGCTGCCTGAAGCAAGGTAGACAAATAAACCTCAAAGTCCTCAGCAAAATGCATCTCATCAGGTGCACGTTGCTTATGTACAGTTGTGAAACATATCAGCATGCAGTCACAATGACGTTCCTGGATTATCCATTGTGGGGGAACAATTCCAATGAGGAGAACTTATAATGATATGCAGGCATATTAAAATGAAGTTCCTGATGCCCATTGGTGGAGCCGATGAGCGCAAACTGGTTTCGCGACGTCGTGAAACTGATTTTTGGTCTTCCTGTCATATTTTGCACTCATGCCCACCATGATACCCAACACCAAAGGGTACAGAAAATTCCCCCCTTTGTTAAAGTGCAGCTAGCTGTCATTAAGTCCTTTCTGGCAACACCAGTGCCTTCAAGACATTTTACATGAGTATTTTGGCTTAAACCAAAATTCCATTCTAAAATAAATTTAACTTAATTGCTGTCATATAAATTTCGCCAAGATCCATCCTTGGCCAAATGGCTGCATCACAAAATATGAAAAGAGTGAGCAACATTAATGGTAGATAAGAAATGCTAGACTCCTTTTGTTCTTTCTCGCCACAGCTTGTTACTGGGTTGATCATATTGTACACAAGCTAGAGCATTTAAGATCAATTTAGATATGTTTAACTTTTACTATACAAATTATGTTATGAGCCTTATGTATAAATCAATCTCACTTTAACAAAAATCTTTCATTTATAGACCACTTTTCACAATGTCAAATGTCCCAAAATGCTTTTGTCAACTGAGTACTTCTGAAGTCTCGCCAATGTAAAAATGTATAGAATATGGCAGTCAACTTATGCACAGGAAGGTCCTCTAAATAGCTATTAAATTAATTAAATTATTTTTGGTGTTTGTTGAGAGATTGTCCAAACACTGGGACAACTTCCCTGTTCTTCTTTGAATGTGTCAAAGGATATTTAATGCTCACCTGATCTTTAAAATATATTTTATTCATAAAACTTGTGAAAATGCATTACAAAATTTTTCAACATAAAAATTACAGAAAGTGCCATAAAATTCAACTTGTTTCCATACAGTCTGTTCCACTCTTAGGTGCTTCTATACAATTGTAATTCTTTTGATATTTTCAATAAACATCCAGGTCAGGCATACAGCCTGGGGGCAAAGCATTTCAAAATGACAAATTGCAAAAAGTGCAATAGAATTCAACTTTTCTTTATACAACATCCTCCACTCTGGGGTGCCTCAATACAATTTCAATACTTCTGTATTCACATTCAGAGTTAGGCATACAGCCCAAAGGGCTCTACAAATTTTCCAGCCCCTCAGTGTTCTATGGCTGAAAGGCATGAAACAGTGACATTTCCCCATTGTGCCTCTGTGGCGCTTCCCCAAACCTTCAGTGCATCCCTCAGCACGTAGCCCTCAACCTCATTATGTGCCAGTCTGCAACACTCGGTTGAGGACATCTCTTTGCACTGGAAGACCAGCAAGCTTCGGGCAGGCCAAAGACTGTCTTTCACTGAGTTGATGATCCTCCAGCCATGGCTGATATTTGTCTCAGTGTGCGTCCTTGGGAACAGCCCACAGAGCACAGAATCCTCCATCACAGAACTGCTTGGGGTGAAACTCGACAAAAATCATTGCATCTTTTTTTCAAAATTTCTATTCAGAGGCACATTCCAGAAGGAAGTGAACAATGGTCTCTTCCCCATGACAGGCACCTTGAGGGAAATATGCAGGGGGGGTGAGATTTTGGATATGTAGGAAGGATCTGATGGGGAGGGCCTTTCTCACCTCAAGCCAAACTACATCTTGGTGCTGTAGGAAAGCTCTGGCAATGAGGCATTCTGCCAAATGACTTTTACGGTCTGTTCAGGGAACTATCTGAAGGAGCTGCCATTTCCTTTTCCCCATAGGGCCTCGAGGACATTGCTTGCAGACCACTGCTGATGGGCCAATACGCATCTGATGGAGCAGCCGGGAGCTCGTTTTAATGTTTTAGATGCAAGATGGAATCCCCAACAGTACATTGCTCCCTCAGTTATGCACTGGAGATTCAGCCTGGTTTATGTGCTTAAATCGTTGGTGTGGGGATTGAACAAGGAACTGGTTACTCAGAGACAAGAGCCACAGCTAAAACTTAAAGGGCAGAATTTTACAGCCCATTTCGGCATGGACAGGGTCGTAAAATGCGGCGGGCCATTATAAATGCCATTGACGACAGCGGGAAAGTAAAATCCAGCTGTCATAAAATTCTGCCCAAAATTTCTGCTACATTCCTACTGAGAGTACTTTTTCTTTAATGAAGCATATTTGCATGTTTTTGTGGTAGCTCCATTTTAATTCTATGATCTACGCTAACACTAACATTTGCATATGTCTATTTTGTTTTACTTTGCTAATTGTACAAAATTCCCTTACCTGTTGTTTATTAGCTGAGGATACTGACTGCATATGGACCTCCTGTCACAGCAGAATCAGTTGAAGGATGAGATACAACACATTCAACCTTTTGAAGGACGTTACCCATTACAGGTAAATTTCTAAGAAAATAGATCTCTGTGATATTTCCATCCACACACCATCAGTGACCAAACAAATAAAACAAGGAAACAAAACAAATACTAGAAATCTGAAATTTGAAAATGCTAGCAAATACACAGCAGTTTAGTTAGCATACTGAAAGACAAAAGGCAGATTAATTCCATCAGTAATATTCCCATAAATAACTCATCCATAGTGCCATCAGTGCATAAGCAAGCTTAACTGATGTTGTAATAAAAGCAAAATACTGCTGATGCTGTGAATCTGAAATAAAAACAGGAAATGCTGGGAAAACGCAGCAGGACTGGCACCATTTGTGAAGAGAGAAACAAAAGTTAATGGGCTGAATTTTCCCCCCGTTGGTGGGGGGGGGAAGTTGATGGGTGGGCATGTAGAGGTGCGCTTCCAATCGGCAACCCCGATCGGAGGTGTGCTGCCATTTTACATGGGTGGGCCAATTAAGGTTCACTCAGCATGACTTCTGCACAGAAGCACTACATGCTCCCTGTGTGGGTGGGGGGAATCCCAAAATTGAGAGTGCGCTCTTTCGCGCACGAGAGAGCACTCTCATCTCCCTGAGGCTAAGTGTTGCCTCAGGGAGATTGGCTGTACATGTAAAAAAGATAAAAATGGAAAAATAAAACTTTTCTTACATGTCCCCTCATGTAACAATGTCACATGAGTTGGGACATGTCCATAATTTTCACAAAAACTTTATTAAAATTTTTTAAAGCCTACATGACACCTCATCCTGCCCGTGGATGTTTTTTCTAGTTCCTGCCTGGGCTCCTGGCCTGCCTGACAACCTTAAGGTTGGATGGGCAGGTCCTTTAATTACTTAATTAACCCTGTCAATGGCCTCAATGGCCATTGACAGGTTGGCGGGTGCGCAGCTGATTTTGCTGCGCCTCCACCTACCAGAAAATTTAAATCGGGCGCGGTGATGTCGGGAGTTCCCCCCGACATCATCCCATGTCCCCCCCGCTCGCCCAGTCGTAAAATCCTGCCCAATATTTTGAGCTGAATATGACTCATCACCAATGCCGTTAGACTGAGTGACCATGAAGGAATGGTGATATAGTTCCAAGATAGGATGGTGTGTGGCTTAGAGGGGAACTTCCAGGTGCTGATGTTCCCACATATCTTCTACCCTTATCCTTCCAGGTGGTAGAGGTTGCTGGTTTGGAAGGTGCTGTTGAAGGAGCCTTGGTGAGTTTCTGCAGTGCAACTTGTAGATGGTACACACTGCTGCTACTGTGCACCAGTAGTGGAGGGAGTGAATGTTTGTGGGTGGGGTACCAATCAAGTGGCTGCATTGTCCTGGATGGCGTTGAGCTTCTTGAATGTTTTTAGAGCTATACTCATCCAGGCAAGTGGAGAGTATTTCATCACACTCCTGACTTCTGCCTTGTAGATAGTGGACAGGCTTTGAGGAATCAGTAAGTGAGTTCCTCACCTTAGGATCTCTAGCCTCTGACCAGCTCTTGAGCCACAGTATTTATATGGCTGGTCCAGGTAATCTTAAAATGAACTATTAAAAAGTAGAATTGTGAGCCTTGACCATTCTCTCCACCTAGATGGGTTCAAGCTGAACATTAGAGTTGGAGTATAAGAGGGGCAGTGAGGGGTCACCTGCCTACAAGGGATAGCATCAAAGCAACAGCCTCTGGTTAGAGCCATTGAAAAACTAAAAGTGTGATGGTGGAGGACAATAGTTTGAGACCAGGGGACTGAAGTTTTGTTTTTGGGTCATGGCTTTGATGTGGGTAGCATTTTCCTGTCCTGACCCTGCATTGAGTCACGCCTGAAATAATTTTCATGAAGATGGACAATTATCACTGTCCAATTAAGGCCAGAAGGCCAAGATGGAGACTCCCTCTGATGATTTTTCAAAGCTTACAACAAGAGTCAACAGCTGTCACGCCATCATTGTGGAGAGGGAGCCTTTGCACTGGAGGGCCTGTGGTTGCAGCTATAGTTCTCTGGCAATTGTGGCTGTGGGGGGCATTGGGGTGGTGGTGGGCATTAAGGTGTATGCTGCAGTGTTGGCCTCCCATTTTGTCACTGGGTGGGCCACCTCATTCATTGGCCAGTTTGTAGCCCCAGCAATGGCCCTGTCAGGAGAGTAGCCTGGATAAGCCCTTTACGTGACCTAATTGACCACCTGCTCCTTGTAGTGGGTAGCTGCCTGCCTCTGGAATCAACCTCTTACAAATAGCCTGAGACGGGACCATGGTGACAGACTGGCACACCAGCCATGTGGTAGGGTGGCCAAGTTGTACTATTAATGATAGAGTTGAACTGCAGACACTTCTTGGGTGGAAACATTAAGTTTATTTACAAAAGACACAGCAGCAACTACATGTGTGCTTTCAACTCCAACTCTGTCTCTACACTGACTGCTGACGTAGCCCCCGCTACTCTCCTATTGGTTACGACAAATCATATGATCTTCCATAACAAGTATTATTCTTAAAAGTACATTGCACACTGAATAAAGCCTTAATTACCTCAAGCCAGAAGCAGGAAATTGCTAGCAAGCCTGCGTCCAGTCCTGCCTCTGTATCCCCACAAAAATTCAGCTGCAGGTTATAAAATGGACAATGAAGATATACCAGGAATAATTAATAGTAAGTAGAAATACAAACTCACCATTATTATCAACTAGCCAGAATTAAGAAGTTAAATTGCCTCAAATGACCCATTTTTCCTGCCCAAAATGTATCTTTATCATGATTATGTGCTGTCATTGTGAAATGCAAGATAAGCTGATAGGAAGATTAGTCATAAGGGACCTAAAGAAAAATTATTACAGTGTCAAGGAGAAATTATGAGCTGGTATGCACAACTGAATGTGAGGAAGTGAAATTTGAAGAAGGATTATCTCTGAATAGCAGCCTATGTGTGGCTATTCACCTGCTTGCATTTGTAGATAGCAGGGAGTGCAATTCAGAGGCCAAGAGAGTGGTGAGGAAAAAAGAAAAATTCCTTTGAATAAAATGTCACGTACACTTCCAACATAGAGAGAAAAAAACATCATCAGTGGGGAGTTAATAATCTTTGCATTTGTTGAGTGCCAGAATCGTTTGCATGTCATATATATTTTGACTGAATGGCCCAGTAGGCATCCAGTTGCACAATGTTTGCCATCCAATAAATTCTCTGAAAATTAGCATGTTTGTTTGAGAGCAGCATTTTCCTCACAAACTATTTCATTTTCTTTACATTTAACATTTAATAGGAACAATGGGACAAAGTAATGGTTTTGCTTGTCAGCAAGGCATGTAAGTTTATAACTTACAATAGTTCAACCAGATTCAAAAAAGGTGCAAAACCAAAATTTCTGAACTCGCTTGACTAATTGTAAAAGGATGAATATAATTTTCTAGGAGCAGGTTGGGAGACAGGAAGGGCACAAAGAATCGAAAGAGAAGAGTGAGGTGGAGTGCCCTTCGCCTTCCCAGCTCCCTCCGATTAAGTCAGGGCTGGTGAAGGTTAAGGATGGCCTTCCTGCATGTTAGCAAATTAAGGCCCAGACTCCCTTAGAGGCATCATTCCGCTGACAGTGGCATTGTATCAGCTGCGGGTGGGTGAGGTGGGTGGTGTGGGATGTGTTCACCATGATAGGAGGCCACTTAGTAAATGCTTACGGCCTTCCTGTGGGCTCATTGGGGAAGTTGGGGGGTGGGGTGGGGTGGTGGGGTGGGGTGGCCACTGCTCCTGGTGCTGAAAATGCTGCTGCAGTTTTGCTGCTGGCTTTCCAGTTGTTGGGTGGAGCCATTATTGCGGTCATCAAATTCAGCCCAAGGCAAGCCAACAGAGTCCTTGTATGTTAGGATAAATTGTGTCAGTTGTGTCCCAAAGCTCATTAGGGTTTGCAGAGGTCAGTTCATGATACTGTATACCAAAATAAAACCATGGAGACAGAAGACATAGCTACTGCAGATGCTGGAAATGTGAAACACCAACAGAAAATGCTGAAGGCAGCATCTGTGGGGCAGAAATGTGGTGTTTGGAAATAGAGACAATTTGCCTAAGCTATATTTGTATTTTTATGGGTGTTAGGAATGAGTTTTAGTTTTAAAATTTAAGCTTGATTTGTATTACGGTATTTGTGTGTTAAGAAAAGGTCAGATTGAGTTTAATTTCACTTTAAAAGGTGCCAGCATTTCTAATGAGAGGTTTATGACTGTTGCAGCTAAACAAGAGTAGAGAAACCAGGCTGTTGCCTAAGGGGCCCAGAGTGGCAGGTACCTCCCACAGACAGAAAAACTAAAGAAACAACAGTTTTGAGTTCAGTTTGAAGCCAACTCTCCAGAGAGAATGGACACTGAGAGAGGGAACTGCAGAGTGAGAGCAGATTTCCCAAAAGAACCAGAAGGCCCCAAGGCCAAAGGAGTGAGACAGAAACAGGGGAAAGCCCCAAGCAGACCTTCTAGTCAAAGGAAGAACAGGAACCTGGAAAAGATTCTGTAAATGAAGTTAAGAGTGAGGGGTAGAGAGAAAGGCTCCAAGCTTCATACTTAAAGAGACAAAAGCTGCAGAAAGCAGATTTAAAGTGAGAACAGCTTGCAAGAGGCTAGAATGTCCAAAGAGATGGTTGAAGGTCTGTAACTCTTTGCTATGGACAAAGTAGTGGTACTGTTGATGGCTGAGTTGGTGAGAGAAAGTATATGGAAGACAGCTTGAATACTAGTGGTGGCTCAGAGAAGAGGAACATCAGAAGGAGAGTTCAGAACCCTGGAGGTGAACCCTTGCGGAAGGCATCTGCGAGAAAGTGTCAATTTGGGATAAGATTCCAAGGTGAGTTCTTGGAAAGTGGTGATTGAAAACCCTTGTGTGAAAGACAGAGTGCAGTGAGACTGGTTGGATCATGGTGTGACAAGCGTCTGGGGTGAGTTGAGGAGATATCCATAGCATCTGTGTGGAGTAGCATCTGTCGCTTGGTTTCAGAGTGTGGTGTGTCTGACCACAGATCGTAATTGGTTTACACAGTCTGTGTACTTACAGTGAACATTAGAGTATACGATAATTTTTGTAACTTGTACTATCCTTACAAATTTATATATAACTGTAAAGGTATAGTTGTGGTATATTGTAATATAATTCATCCTTTCTTGTTTAATAAATGTTTAACATATTTGTTAAAAGTTTATTAGCTGACCCCTGTGCCTCTGTTCAGTAGCCCCTCTCCACGTATCTAAACAAACAAATAAAAGTTAGATCCTAACTTTTTAGGATCTATCAAGATGGGTTCCACCCTGGGATCAGGCTTGTCCAGTGGTAACCTCAGCTGGAGATCATAACAAGAGATATTGGGCAAAATGTAATGCTGGCTAAGGGTACATAGGAAAGGCAGGAAGCAAAGATTCAAGTTCCAGATGTCAGGATAAAAGCTTGGAATTCTCCCGGTGGCGGGTGGGAAGCGGAATGGCAGTGCCAGTGGCACACAGTGGGAAACTAATTGCCATAGATTTGCATGCAATGAATGCTCATTAAGCACAAGTTTTTGTGATTTGTGATTAAGTTGGAGGCACACGGGAAACTTGGGCCTTCACTTTGATCATTGGTTAAAGCTGGTGTGAAGCAGATGAGGCAATCTCCAAGTCAGAAGGTGAGAAATCTGGAGCTGTCAGTCATCACTGGGAGAGTTTGTTGGAAGAGGGGAGAGGAGACTGAGAAGCATCCAATGGAAGGCCAGGTGATTGAGGGAAGGTCTAAGGTGACCGATGTAGCGCTAAGGGTGATGAGGGAAGGTCAACGGTGACTGACGGAGGGCGGAAAATGATTGAGGAAAAGTTGAGGTTGACTGAGGGACTGTCAACAGTGGTGGGCCTGTCATTCCATCCGTGACCAGAGGCCTATAAACTTTCTCACTGGTGGAGCAGCTGTCTGCTATGTGCACTGACTGCCAGCTCATTGGATGCAGCCTCTATGCATCAGGCCTCAGGGATAATGGAAGCAGAAGATCCATGCCCCGTGGATAGAACAGCTTGGGTGAAAGGCCGCAATTCCAGCCACATCCAATCCTGCAGAGGGGTTTTCCTTCAATCCCAATCGCCCTACCAGCTTCAGGAGTCTCCAGTGCAGGCCTTTGTGAAGGGTATTGTGATATCTTCCTGCAATGAGCTGATAAATTGCAGGTGGTGGTCAACACAGTATGATATCACTATAATGTGAACTATGTTGTCATGTATTCTAACACAAATTATGTAGATTATGTTTACATACACAGAAAAATGTTTACCAAATACCTTTTCATTCAGCCATTACCAATGTTCCCTTTCAAATGTTGTTGTTGTGCACAATCAATTTTAAAATGCATGGTACCTTTAAATGTTTTTGCATGCCCATGAACCATGGTGTTGAACACAGAACATGGCCTGCGCAGTACCTTCCTGGTTGCTGCACAGCAGCACACGTGTGCAGCTTATCAGGAAGATTGGACATTACCCCATTAAGCAGACTCCACTATATGTCTCAACTCAGTTTGCAAGAGTCATGACCAATTATTACACATCTGCTCTATTAGATCTTAATCAGTTAAATTGAATTCTGAGCATCTTGTCTGAGTAAATTTGTCTAAAATGAAAATACAACTTTTTCATAGTAAATGCATCATTTGTTTTTTCTGAAGGTCAATTAGTTTAAGTAGGGTTGTTTAATTTCTCACAGATGAATTGGACATGTAATTTAATGTGGTAGCTTTTTAATGGATCAATTACCTTAATAACCATCATCAGGCAAAGTGAATTGGGAAAGGGTGGCACATTATGGTCGCAGACACAAAGGTTGTCATTGGTGACTTTGAATTAGGCCGTTTCAGTGCATTGGGCAGAGTGGAAGCTGGAATGTGAATACGTGCAGAGGGATTGACTGTTAGAAATAAATATGTAGGTGGGTAAGAACAAACTTGGTGAATTTAGAGAGGTTTAAAATATACTAATAGTTAGACAGAATTGTGGAACAATACACACATTATCTGTGCAGCATGCCAACTCATCACTGAGAGCACTGAATGCCAAATTTACAAGATGGAGGCACAACATCCTGCCTCCTAAGTAATACAGCGGATAATGTTTTTGAAAAAAGAGAACATGCTACAAAAGAATGTTAATGTTTACAGTTTAATTATAAAAGTCAATTGTTAAATTTAGTTTAGATATTAAAAAAAACTTAACAATTGGAATAGTTATGTTGACATAGAGACATTATATTTTTTAAAGAAAGAAGAATGTTATATTGTCACATTCATAAAGAGATAGGAAGTGCCATGGATTGCAATGTATAAGATATCTTTATTTTTCCAGTCCCAAATATCGTGTTTTTGCATATACTTGACATATATGTCAACACTCCTACCCCTTTTGAACCACAACATGCTACACTCTCATTAGTAGTCAGCCTCAATTTTTTGCTTCATAAATGCATATTTTACTTACCTTATAACTGGGTGCAAAGAATCAAGCAAGCGATATGTTTCTTAGATTGGTCCTTCTTGTCTTGGACTCATGGCATGGGCCTTGGTTCTTAGACCGGCAGTAGACGCACTCTAGTATCTGCTTAACACTTGTTTATTAGCACTACTTTTAAGTAGGTTACAGAGTAGGCACATACATCTTAGGCATGACTCCAACATCTCTGTCAAGAGTCTAACATATGACTGAGTAGTGTCAGTAGTACATTATTATCTACATCATATATTAGCATACCCCATCTGTTATTCCTTTATACTACAATATAACTTGTGTTGCAAGATGGGTGGGAGTTTAAGCTTTACCCACACAGAGCAGACCCCATATGGTGAACAAATAGAACTAAGCCTTCCAACTAAACAAATGAACTGGTTTCAAGTTAAATGTTGTAACATTTGCTAAATTGTCAAATAACTGTGCTACGGCAAGGAAATTTGATGTCAGTGAAAAACGGGTGCAAGAATGGTTGAAGAAAGAATATGCCCTGAAGAAGATGCTCAAGACCAAATGCACCATGAGAACAGGGACCAGCCACTGGCCTGATCTTGAGAAGCGTGTATAGGAGTGTGTCCTCAAAAATCTCTGAAAGGTTACTTAGTCGCAAGAAAAGCTAGGCATATATATCTATTAAAGTGAGTCAAATCAAAACCTGAGACCAGCAAAGATTTAAGCGATTCCAGCAGATTCAACTGCTAATTGATGTAGCTACTTTATGGACCAAAATTGGCTGGTTGTGGCAGAAGGGCAAGATTGCTCAGACTGCCAAAATACCTTGATGTCAAAATTCCTGGTTTCCAGTGATTCATTATCAGACAGCGGCCAGTGGTATAAATACAAGTATCCATTATCCCACATCAGCAATATGGGTAAAACGCCCATGAATTTCAATATGCCTAGCAACCAAATTGAGGAGTGGAAAGATTTGAAAACAGTTCTTGTGAAAATCCCAGGACATGAGCAGACAAGGGTCACAGTGGCGCTAGCCCTGCATGGTCAATGGAATGAAAGTAAACCATGCCAAAAATCAAGTTGCCTGCAGCAGTTTTTGTGCATGTCCATGACAATGGTTGGATGGATGAAGTTGGAGTGATGTTCTGGATCGATAATGTGTGACCTGCCCAAAGAATGCAGCTTATTAGTGTTGGACACGATCATATCCTATACAACTGATGAGATCAAGAGGTACCTGTGAAGAAATAACACCTCCTGTAAGACTTTGATAATAACATTCAATTCTTAGAAGTTTTATATTGATTTGAAGTAACAGTCATAAAAATTCTATGGAATTTATTTTAACCACCTTTTAAATAGTTCAGTTTGAATTTCTGTCTGCTGAGTAAGATAATTAAACAGTTAAGAGCATACTGAGAACAAGAAAGCAGCTGTGTATGTGAGAATTGCTATTTTTCTTGATAACTTAATGATCTTAAAAGGTGCCAAAATGTCTAGGAAATTTAAAGCCTTAAAGAAATAAGTACATTTTGAACTCAACAGTTTAAACTCAACGTGGCTTCGTTATCTTGATATTTGTTAGACAAAACCCTTTTTTGAATTAGACTTAGGTTTGCTAACACCTTGATCTATTAACCATATCTACAGTTTGAGAATACATATATTTCATGAACATATCTTGCTAGGAGTCACTACTAGCATTTGTTCCTATTTTTCTTAGTAGCTGTGGGAAGGGGTTAATATGTTTATGTGAATTGTTTACAACTGTTTGTATTAATGATAAAAAGATTATTTATTTAACAGCAATCTATATCTAAAAAGGAGTATCATTTGTTCATAATGGAATGCAACTCTTGGGCCCCAGGAAATAAGAGATGGATATTTGACTTTTACCTGCATGACTTTTGTTACAGAGGTGGGTTGGCACTAGTGGCCCTCATCCTTACCCAATGAAAGGGGTTCCTTCAGATTATTTCCTATTTAGGAAAGAGGAACATTCAGAATTAGAGATAAAAGTTAAAAACCCAGAGTCTTCTTCAGCACATTTCACCATTGTTTCTCTGGTGTAATTCTTCAGTGGCACAGTTCAATGTAGCGTCACTTCAGAAAAGAAGAAAGACACAATCTATATTGGGAGAATACAAGGAAGCCTGGACATTGAGGGATAAGAAATTTACATGCTGTTTTCATTGCTTTTGTTAAGTATATATAATAACTTGCTTAATAAATTCTACTAGATTTATGAATAATGACCAATTGTACTGTACTAGATCAGGCACAACTGAGGATCCCATTGTTATAAATTAAGAATTTGGAACCTAGATATTTGAACTAAAATGGTTTTATACCTCAAAACCCCTCAATTGTTTACACCACATTGCAGTTATACAGGGGGTCTAACAACTGTAGTTCAAACTTTGGCTGTGTGCCTCAACAAGCCAATCAAAGATCATGTTCATGCCAGATGGAATAGGTGGATGATTGATGGAAAAAAAAGCCTTCACAAAAAGTGGACATATGTGCGCTGCCCCATTCAATGTTTTGTGTGCTTTCATTATCAAATTGTGGGATGCTATTAGCGCATCAAATATCAACAAATCACTCAAAAATATGGAATATCCAGTTCAATGGATGGAGAGGAAGATGACTTATTGTAGAGGGATGATTCTGAAACCGAAAGCCCTGCATCTGAACCAGAGTGGGATCTTTACAATCCCACCACAGCCAAAGTGAATTAGAATGAATTTGATGAACTCTGCGTCGGGTGCCAAAGACAATGAATTTGACAGGTTTTATAACATTTTCACTATGGTTAGAAATATCTTTCTATAATTTATTTATTCGTGCCACATTATTTCAATATGAATTACTAATGTTATAATTTGCTGCTTATTCGCAGAACAACAAAGAATCTGGAACCAGTTTTCCCTTAACATAAGTTTATTCACAAAACCCAGAGAACGCAGACACAGACCTCCTTTCCCTCTCTCCACACAGGTGGAAACCAGCACACATATGAAGATACGAGTTAGGAGCAGGAGTAGGCCACTCAGTGCTTCAAGCCTGTTCAACTATTCAACAAGATCATCGCTGATCTGACTGTAACCTCAACCCTACACTCCTGCCCAACCCCCGCTTACATTTTACCCCCTTGCTTATTAAGAATCTATCTGCCTCTGCCTGATTAATATTCAAAGGCTCTGTTTCCAACACCTTTTGAGGAAGAGAGTTCCAAATGCTCATGACCCTCTGAGAGAAAAATATTCTCCTCATCTTTGTCCGAAATGGGCAACCCCTTATTTTTAAACAGTGGCCTCAGTACTAGGTTCTCCTACAATAGGAAACATCCTCTCCACATTCACCCTATAAAGACACTTCAGGACTTTATATGTTTCAATCAAGTCACATCTTACTCTTCTAAACGTCTGTGAATACAAGCCTAGCCTGTCCAAACTTTCCTCATAAGACAACCCACCATTCTAGGTAATAGCCTAGTAAAGGAAGGTCTTGCCTCACAAATTTGATTGAATTCTTTGAGGAAGTGACAAGAAGGATTGATGAAGGTAGTGCAGTGGATGTTGTGTACATGGATTTTAGCAAGGCATTTGACAAAGTCCCACGTGGCAGATTGGTCAGGAAAGTAAAAGCCCATGGGATTCAAGGTAATGTGGCAAACTGGATAAAAGTTTGGCTTTGTAACAGGAAACAAAGGGTAATGGTCGGTGGATGCCCTTTGGAATGGAATGTTGTCTCAAGTAGCGTTCCACAGGCCTTGGTGTTGGGACCCTTGCTGTTTGTGTTATATATTAACCATTGGGATGTGAATGTGGGGGGCACAATTGAGAAATTTGCAGATGACACAAAGATGGGCCGAGTATTGGATAGTGTAGAGGATAGCCATAATCTCCAAAACAATATAGATGGGTTGGTAAAGTGGCAGATCGATTGTAACATAGAGAAGTGTGAGGTCATACATTTAGGGAGGTCAGTTACAGGGATTACACAATAAATGGGAATATACCAACAGGGGTAGATGAAGTGAGGGATCTTGGCGTACAAGTACACAGGTCCCTGAAGGCAGCAGTTCAAGTGGACAAGGTTGTAAAGAGGGCATATGGAATGCTCTCCTTCATTGGCAGAGGTATAGAATATAAAAGTAAGGATATAATGTTAGAATTGTATAAAACACTGGTGAGGCCACAACTGGAGTATTGTGTGCAGTTCTGGTCGCCACATTACAGGAAGGACGTAATAACTCTGTAGAGAGTGCAGAGGAGGTTTACAAGAATGTTGCCAAGGTTAGAAAAGTGTAGCTACAAGGAGAGATTGGATAGGTTGGGGTTATTTTCCTTAGAACAAAGAAGGCTGAGAGGTGACTTGATTGAGGTGCACACAATTATGAGGGGGATAGATAGAGTGGACAGGATAAAATTGTTTCCCTTGATGGAGAATTCTAGAACCAGGGAACATAGATTCAAGATAAATGGCAGAAGGTGTAGGGGGGACATGAGGAAAAACATTTTTACGCAGAGGGTAGTGGTTGTCTGGAATTCGCTGCCCACGTTGGTGGTGGAGGCAGAAACTTTAAACTCTTTTAAAAAGTACCTGGATCTGCACCTAAAGTGCTGTAAACTGCAGGGCTATGGGCAGGCTGCAGGAAGGTGGGATTAGAAAGGGCACCTGATGTCCTTGGGCTGGCATTAACAAGATGGGCTGAATGGCTTCCTTCTGTGCTGTAACTTTTCTATGGCTCTATGGCTCTAAACCTTCTCTACACTGTTTCCAACACATCTACATTCTTCCTTAAATAAGGTGACCGATAATGTACACAATGCTCCAGATGTGTTCTCCCCAATGTCCTGTATAACTGAAGCATAATCTCTCTACTTTTGTATTAAATTCCTCTCACAATAAATGATAACATTCCAGTAGCTTTCCTAAACACTTGCTGTACCTGCAGACAAGCCTTTTGCGATTCATGCACAAGGACATCTAGTCCCTCTGCATCTCACAGCTTCACAATCTCTCATCATTTAGATAACATGCTTTTTTCTTATTTTTCCTGCCAACATGGCTAATTTTGCATTTTTCCACAATATACTCCATTTGTCAGATCTTTTCCCACTCACTTAACTTACTTATATCCCTTTGTAGCCTACTTGTGTGCTCTTCACACCTTTTTATCCTACCTGTTTCGAGCTCAAAGACTACAGTGCTTCTCAGAGGAAAGTCTTCATTCAACTGACTGTAAACTGGCTGCTTACAGAGATTTTCTCATAGCAGAGGTCACATGACTACAGCAAGCCTGCTAGGACATGTAGTAATGTTGCATTTCAACACCTAAACATCCCCCTTTTCATAATGAATAAAATACACAAATGTCCCTTTTTTTCTAATAAACAAAAGATCCAAGCATCCCTTTTCCTAATGAACACAGACATATTTGCATGCACGATCATGTATAACTGTGAGTTACACAAGTTACCCACTATACACTAACTCTTCTCATGCATTAAGAACAGTTTGTTCTACTATTCAATATCTGTGCCTGCACTGCACACATAGGGTGGAATTATCCATGCTTGCTGGAGTTGGGCGTGCTTGGTGGCGTGAGTGAACAATATGGCAAGAAGGCCAAGAATCGGTTTCATGGTGGATTGCGTTTCCTGCCATTGGACATTGGGAACCTCATTGTAATACATCTGCATATTATTATAAGGCCAGCCTGCCGGGATCATCTCCCCACGCTGGGTCGTCCACCCAAGTCAGCATGCTGACGTGTTTCACAATAGCATATATATATATATAGAGGAGTGAAGACAGGGGCTGCCCTGTAGTTGAGGCGACTTGGGGGTGGAGGCAAGGACTGCACTGCAGTTGAAAGTAGTGCACAAGTATATGGGTGGTTGGGGGAGGTGGCCACACATTAGGGAAACCTTGTATAAAGTGACCATTCCTTTGCAGCTGAGACAGTTCAGGCACAGCCAGATTGACATGTATGGAGTCAGGCCTCTACCTGCCTCCTCGAGTAACGGACAGGCATGAAAGTACCACCAAGTGCTCCAGAACTTTTCACCCCTTTGGCACAGACTGCGAACTAATGACTGTTTTAGTGGAGTACAGTTGGATGACTGAGCATGTTATACAATCTCCTTGTTAAAGTTGGCCATGGAGCAGTCACTGCTGGAGGCGCTCACTGCCCCTTGCAATGTCACCATCCCTGTTTGAACCAGTCTCCCCCATGGTTCAAGCTAACAGTGCAGCCTTGCAGTGCGGGTTAGGAGAATGCCTGTGCCTGAGCTGAGAGCACAGCATGTAGTCCAGTGGGCAAATCTGCTGCCAGTTGGTCAGGTGGAGTCGGGTGGAGGTGGTTGGCGTTTCACGCAGCCATGCAGTGCATTAAACTCTGGCCATCCAAGTGGTGGCTAGCACTCTCCAGGATGTGTTAAGAGGCCTTACCCAAGAGAGGTTCTTAATACACCCAAGCTAACCCACATGTACAGAGCTACTATCAATCCCAGGGGTCCTGCAGGAGGAATACATCAGGAGCATGGAGGCTGGTGAATTAGCTGCATGCCTTGTGGTGTACAGAAAGCGGAGATGACAAAGAAAGAGAGCAATGGAGGCACCTGGCTGAGCAGAGGGAGGAGCAGCACCCTCAGGAAGAAGGGGCGGCTAGGGCTCACACACATGCCACCGAAGAGCCACAATGAGCCCATTATTGGTCGACACCTAGCTGGACTCAGGATCTACAGATGCCACCTTTTTTCCTGCAGATGACCAAGAACCAGTGTCGCCAAAGGCTGCGCATATCTGGAGAACTAGTTGGTCACACCTGTGGGATTTAGTGCCATGGGACATGGAGCGCATCAACTGCACGTGGCTGTGAAAGTGACAGTGGCGCTCACTTTTTACGCCAGTGGCTCCTTTCTGGGCTCCACAGGTAGCCTCTGTGGGATCTCACAAACCACTATCCACAAATGCATCCTTGAGGTCACAGATGACATCTTTGCGAGGGCTCACAACTTTGTGCATTTCGCCCGGGACTGGGACAGCCAGGAAGCAAGAGCGATTAGGTTCGCCCAGATCTCGGGTTTCCCACAGGTGCAGGGTGTGTGCGACCGCACTCACGTGGCATTCAAATCTCTGTCTCAGCAAGGGATCAACTATGTCAACTGCAAAGGCTTCTGTTCTCTGAATGTGCAGCTGGTGTGTGACCACAAACGCAACCTGCAGGCCTGCACATGGTTTCCAGGGAGTCTCCATGACTTCTACATTCTCAGTCACTCACAGATCCCTGACATCTTCCAGGGTCAGTGGAGGCTGCAGGGTTGGCTCCAAGGGGACAGGGGCTACCCGCAGAGGGTGTGGCTGATGCCCATGCGGCGGCCTCAGACTGCAGCAGAGAGATGGTATAACAAGGCTCATGCAGCAACTCGTAACTTGGTGGAGCAGACCATCGAGATGCTGGAACTGAGGTTCCGATGCTGGTGGAGTCCTGCAATACAGTCCACAGAGGGTGTCACGCATTGTCATCGATTGCTGCGCCCTTTACAACCTGGCATTGCAAAGGGGAGAGGAGCTGGCTGAGGAGGTGATAGAGGAGTTGTACGTCTCCTCTGATGAGGAGGATGTCGATGGTGATGAGGGTGAGGAGGTCCTCGAAGGCGATGATGATGGTGATGAGGCTCTTGTATTGGCTAGACCAGGCAGGTGCGCTCGGAAGGCCCTTATAGCTGCTAGATATGTGGAGGATGATGACGACATGCAGTGAGGAGACACTGTAGACCCTCACATTGCATCTGTGAATGTTTTACTCCAGTCTGGCTTCTGGCAGAGCACGTACCCTCTATGTTAATGTTCCTGTCATAGAGATGCAGTTGAGGGCCTAATAGTCACTCAGTTGCAGGAGGAGAATGACAACATGCATTGGGGAGACTCCATAGATCTTCACATTGTCTGAATGTCTGGCTTCTGTTTGGCCAAGGGCAGCTGGCTTGTGCTCTGTGTGGTCAGGGTAATATCATGGGGACGCAGCCATGAAACTTTAAATCATCTGATCCTTTGTCATCTTCAGCACCTGACCCCTTCTGGAGCACAGCATCACTGGTCACAGATGCTGAAGAGAGTTGGGTGCTAGCCCCACCTTAAAGGTGCTGAGAGCACACAGAGAGAATGACGGAACTCTGTGGCGCCTGCCCATTACATCCTGGCAGCAATGACAAGCATCATTAAGGTGCAGGCGTCTCTAATATCTCCAGGGAGTGTGAGGCTGGACCACCACTTTAGTCTGAAGGCTGCACAAAGCACAGGGAAGAGGCCCTGGACTGAGATACCTGTCTTAATCTTGTGCAGAAAGGTTTCTCATCTGAGTGACATGAACACTGCTCATCAAAACAAGGAGCCTTAGGCAGGGAGACATTCTTGGGAGTTTATTTCCAATAGTGAACATTATCTACATGTGATTAAGATCCATGCCCAGGCTGTGTAACTACATCTTCTTAACTTTCCTAACCCTGCTGCCATGTCTTGGTGTTCCCTGGACATCCACAGCGGAGGTGGGAGGCAGCCTGCTGACTGCTACGTCCTGTTGTCTGTGATGACCTTGGCTGGTGTCCTCTGGAGGGCTGAGACCTGGAGGGCCCCGGCCTGCTTTTGGGATCCTGCTATGTGGTAGTGGCACCCTCCTTGAACTGTGAAGCTGGAGCTGCTGAGGTCACAGGAAGAGGGGACACACCAGTTACTTCCTGAATCACCTGGAAAGATGGCTGCTGGGTGTGCACCTGCTGATCCTCCTCTCTATGGATGCCCAAGGGCTCCTGGCTGGCTCCTTGAGTAGAAGGGGTAGCTGGAGTGAGATCAAGCTGCCCTGGACCCACTTTTTCATACTCACTGTTGGAGGCCAACTATGGCACTGGCAATGGAGTTCAGCTCATGCAGCAGTGCAGGAGTGACGTCCTGGACCAAGGTCTGCATGGCAGCCGCCATCCTGCCAGCGTTGACCTTGGTGGGTTGGCATGCCGGTGCTATCACCTCAGGCTGAAGGCTGATGGACTCCTCCACTGTGCCTTGCAATCTGAGAAGTGCAGTGGACACCCCTTCCTGCTTTTCCCGAGCTTGCCTTTGCAGCTCCAGCAACTGTGACATGACCAAGTCCAGAGGCTCATCTTCTGACTCAGACTCAGCAAATTCCTGGTCTCCAGCAGTCCTCCAAGCACCGGATAACTGGAAGGTTCCTGCTGTCGCCTGTTGTGTATCAGAACGTGCAACATGCTCACCAGATTGTGATCTTGAGGCTACTCTAAAGCTAGGTCCCACCGAAGTGTGTGTCTTCGCATTGGTGGAGGGTGTGGATGAGCACAGTGATGGGTCTTCAGGGAAGATTTTAGTGGGTTGCTCTTCTGAGCTTCCCTCAGGGCTTGATTGGAGGTCCTAGGTCATGCACTGTCTTGGCAGTTTCCCAGCTGTGCCTGCGAAAACAAAGGCAGTGGCCTGTGAAACAGGACATATCACTCATAGCATTGTTGTCTGATGGATGTTACACTGCTGGATCCTCACTTGGTACAGTACCGCCGACTTCACCATCAGCATAGGAACAGTCCAAATCCTCACCAGCCAGCTGGATGGCTCTGTTTTCAAAGTCTGTGAGGACCTTGATTTCATGCATTCCTTCACCAGTCTGCAACCTCTCCCTCTTGTTGTGTGCCAGCTTATCCTGCTTAAAGAGAGATGGAGAAAGTGTAAGCAGGACACCTGCCAGGCCAAGTGATAAGTATGCCTGGCATGTGTGGGTAGTGATGGTTCCATGGATGGGATGAGGACAATGAATGTGTGTATGAGAGAGTGAATGGTGATGTCCCTTGCATTGGCAATGAGTGACAGCCATGTGGATGTGTGATGGGTTTGTGAGTTTGTGAGTTGAGAGTGATGAGAAGAGTGACTTACACTGGCAGAACAGCAGAGATCATTCATCCTCTAGCGGCACTGGGTGGTTGTCCTCTTTTTCATGATGTTGGCTCTGACCACCACTGCCACCACCTCCCAAGCTGGATTGGTGACGATGCTGTCCCTCCTGCAGCCAGAGTGGGGGTAGAGGACATCACCACGAGCCTCTACTATGTCCAACAAGCGCTCGAGGGATGCGTCATTGAACCTAGTTCCTGCAGTCTTTTTGCCTTTTGGGGCTATGTCTTCCATGCAACAGTCATGGGCTGGAAGCACAGAGAGGTGTTGTGTGGCTGCACCCTAATTATGGCACCTGGCATGATGAAGCAGCGAGTTGATGGTGTGGTGGGCAAATGAGTGCCATGGAAACGTTTCCCGCGAATGTATAATTAATGTGAGGAGTTTGGGTTGATACAGCATGAAAATCTGCCATTGCAGCCAGAGGCTAAAACAATGTTTTGACTGTCAGATTCAATGTTTCTGCTGGGTTGTTGACTCTCAGATCATGGCAAGCTGCTGCTTCACTTTGAATCTGGAAGATTTCACATTCTGTTGTAGCATCCTCAACTTTCTTCATTTGAAGCACTTCTCTTGACAGATATACATCTGTTTCTCTTGCTTATATGTCATGTCCAGATGATATCTTTGTCAACAAAGTAGCATTCTTTACAGACGTTTTGGAGCAGATAGTAGTGGCTTGAGAAAAATGCTTTGAAGCGGCTTGTGGTTGGACTCCACTGTTACTCTGTCTCTCCCAAGCGGGTATTGATGAAAATGCTCGCAAGCAAAAACAATAGCCAGGCACTCTTTCTCGATCTGAGTGTAGTGAAGTTCCATTTGTATTAGTGCCCTGGATACAAATGTGACTGGTTGTCCTTGCTGCATTAGGGTTACTCCAAGACCTGTCTCACTGTTATCGCAGTGCAAGGTGACTTCATCATTGACACCATAATACTTCAGCACTGGCGTTGTTGTCATTAGTTGTTGCTTTTAGTGAACATTGCTTCTTGTTCTGTGCCCCAATGCCACTGCACACCCTTGGCAGTGAACTTGCATAATAGTTCATGATCAGATGACAAATTAGGCAAAAATTTTGGTAAATAGTTCACGAATCCAACAAATCGTTGCACTGCTTTTGCATCTTTTGGTTGCTGCATTGCTTCTACAGCTCTCACCTTGTCAGGATCCAGGTGAAGATATTTGCTGTCAGTACATGACCTATGTTCTTGACTTCAGGCACTTTCAACGGCAAGTTATTCTTGTTCAGCTTCAATCTCTCTCTAGCTGTCATATTAAATTCTGAACATGATCAGCTGTGGCTTCTTCCATCATGTCTCCATATCCACAGACTATTAGGTCATCTACAATGGTTTACACTTCAAGAAGATCCCTGGCTATCTCATGCTGTTTGCATTAATATTCTTCTGGAGATGTGGAAATGGCAAAAGCCAGGTGCAAACATCTGTATTTCCCAATCGGCATCCAGAATGTAGTTAGGAAACTACTGTTTTCATCCAATTTCACTTGCCATTAACCATTGTTTGCATCTAGGGTAGTTAAGATCGTTGCCTTGGCAAGTTGTGGCAAAATTCCTTCAATGGTTAGCATGGGGTAGCAAGATCTCTTCAGAGCTTCATTTAGATCCTTTGGGTCTAGGCATACTCCCAGCTTCCCAGGTTGTTTCACTGCTACCATGCTACTAATGCAGATTGTAGGAGCTGTCACTTTCTTGATTATTCCCTTCTTTTCCAGTTCTTCTATCTTGTCTTATAGGCTTAACTTGAGGGCAGTTGGAACTCTTCTCAGCAAATGCTGAATTGATCTTACACTCTCATCTACTTCGAGATGATATTCCCCAGGTAGACGTCCCAACCTGTAAACACGGTTACAAGTATAAAAGGGATCTTTGTTATTTCAGACTGTTCCAATTTAGCTGTGCACTGCCTAACACTGGAACCCAAATTTCCCTTTCAAGCTATGTGAATTTGACAGAGATATAACCATCAGGCAAAGACTCAGACACCACATCAGTAAATATTATTGAAGTTGATTGACTATAAGCAAGTATTAGAAACTTATCGACTAACCAACAGAGGCAGTCGTGTATTGATCAATTGGTTCCTTTTCACCTTGAGCTCTAGTATTTAAAACATAGCATTCATAAGTTACTTTCACTTTCAAAGTATGTGTGCAAGGCTTTCAAAATTTCTGTTTTCTATTTCCTATGTTCGTTTTATAGGTTTAGAGTGGAATACAATTTGTAACAGCCTCTCCCCAGCAGTTTCAGAAATATGGCTAATTGTATTGGCTCTGGATTATTAATTAAATCAGTTGCAAACTTATAGTTTTGCTATTGCAAGTGGGAAAACTGCCAGTGCTGTCACACATTCTCTTTCACTTCTACAGGAGCAGGGAGTTGAAAGTTTACAGCTGTTTTAACTCACCTAGTATTTTACTTGCAGTCTTTGGTTTTGTTTGCTTTTCCCTATCCCTTTTCAGCAGCTTTTAGCAGACTTGAGCCTCTCTGTGTTCCATTTTTTAGTAGCTGTGGCTTCTCTTCAGCTTTTCCAGGCTTTCAGACTCTAAGTTAGCTCTATTTTGACACCTGTTTCGAGCTCAAAGACTGCAGTGCTTCTAAGAGGAAAGTCTTCACTGAACTGATTGTAAAATGGCAGCAGTCACATGCCTACAACAAGTTAGATAGGACATGTAGTAATATTGCATATCAAAACACAAACACTACCTACCTTTCTGACATCAGTTAATTTAGCAATCCTTCATCGTAACTGATTCTTATATATACTTAAGAATAATACCCTAACCTTCCCCAATTAGGATCAGCTGCTTCCACTTACAACTAGAGCATGCACGTCATTATGACAGGATTGCAACATTAACAGTGCCTTTGTTCACAGTTCTAAATGCAATCACCCACACTATTAGCTCACAGTCTGCACTGGAGTGCTGACCTCTGCATTGGAGCACTGCTCAGGGCTGCTTAGAGTGCTTAAGTTGGAATTTGGTATGAGGCAGACTTTTAAGGGTTAATTTATTTATAAAGTCTAGTCTTTCTTTAATTTAGCTATTAACTAAAAGTTGCTTTTAGGGTTGGGAGAAGGTGAGTTTTAGTCCAGCTATAAAATAAGGGTTATACAGGACCTGCTTGCAGCTGCAGCTAGTTAATTAGATAACTGATTTAAATAAGTATTCAGAACCTAGATTGAAAGAGCATAAAAGTGGGCCATCTACTGTGCTGCTTTTGTCTGTCATGGAGTACTGCTTTGGGCTGCTTTAGAGTGCTTAAGTTAGAGCTTGGTGAGAGAGGGAGTTCGGTGAAGAGAGAAGGAGGTGATTCTTTCATTTTCCATCTTTCCTCAGAAAGAAGAGCACTGGCATTGGTAAGTAGGACCTGGCAAGAATTTCTTCTGTCCTTAATATTCTCTAAAGTAGAGGAAATAAAAATAGTTTAAGGGTAAGTCATGGCAGGGCAGCTCAGCCAAATGAAATGCTCCTCCTGTGCGATGTGGGAAGTCAGGGAAACTTCTAGTGTCCAGGGCGACCATGATGCATGACGTGCCTTTTAATGAGGGAAATACGTGGCAGATGCTGTATAACATGGATAATTGTGAAGCTATCCACTTCAATAGGAAAAACAGATTGGCAGAGTATTATTTAAATTGTGATAGAATGGGAAATGTTGATGTACAAAGGGACCTGGTTGTCCTTGAACACCAAGCACTGAAAGCAAGCATGCAGGAGCAGCAAGCAGTTAAGAAGGCAAATGGTATATTGGCCTTCATTGCAAGAGGACAGAAGCAAGGATGTCTTACTGCAGCTGTACAGGGCCTTGGTGAGACCATACCTGGAGTATTGCATGCTGTTTTGGTTGCCTTACCTAAGAAAGGATGTATTTGCCATAGAGGAGGTGCAGTGAAGGTTAACCAGACTGATTCCTGGGATGGCAGGATTATCGTATGAGGAGAGGTTGGGTCAACCAGGCCTATATTCACTAGAGTTTAGAAGAATGAGAGGGGATCTCATTGAAATGTATAAAATTTTGACAGGGCTGGACAGACTGGATGGAGGGATGATATTTCCTCTGGCTGGGGAGCCTAGAACAAGAGGTCACAATCTCAGGATACAGGGTAGGCCACTGAAGACTGAGATGAGGAGAAATGTCTTCACTTAGAGGATGGCAAACCTTTGAAATTCTCTTCCACAGAGGGTTGTCGAGGCCAAGTCACTAAATATATTTAAGAAGTAAGTCAATAGATTTCTAAACTCTAAAGGCATAAAGGGGTATGGGGAGAGAGCGGGAGTACGGAGTTGAGATAAAGGATCAGCCATGATCATATTAAATGGTGGAGCAGGCTTGAGAGGCTGAATGACCTACTCCTGCCCCTATTTTCTAAGTTCCTATGTTATTATACTTGTATGTAAGTTGACACATCCCATCCCGACCAGCCTGCTTTTTGGAATGATTTTTTGAGGCTTCAAAGGCCGACTTATATGCCAATATCTATGGTAATTGTTGTGTAAATGAATGTCCAGAGTGCCACGTTCAATGTCGCACTGCAGCCACGTGCTGAGCAGCCACGTGTCAGTCCATCAGCCACCTGGAGAGCTGCAAGAATTGCACTTGATGAAGCTCCAACATTTTGAGTCTAAAAGAGTGATTATTTCTAACTTATGGGAATCAGAAGACATAACACAGACATTGCTGGCTGTGGTGATCAGACATCGTGGAGGAATCAAACATCAGTGTGGTGCGATTGGAGTTGGGGGGTACACTGAAATTGTGGTGGGAGGCATTGCAAATCACATGGGCATCGGACATCATGGAAAGTGGAGCAGTGGGCATTATGGGAGCAATTGGGCAGTTGGCAGGGTGAGGGAGGTCAGTCAGACACGATTTGCCCAATTTGTCAGACAAGTCCTGCTCTTCTGCAGAAAAGAGATCTGAGCTGTAGCCAAGGACATTTGTTGTGGAGCTGAAAAGATAAATCAGAACAGAAATATTGGGAAGGATTTACCTCCCGTGGGTGGGCATGTGCCCAACACGATTGGTTATAAAATAACATGCAATATTTTGGTCGGCGGGCATGTGCGAGAGTGGGCAGCGTGCCACCTGACAATTAAGAGGCCTGTTAAGGCACTTAATCAATTCATTAAAGGCAATTTTTTGCTGCCTGTCCAACCCTTTGTTTGGCGGGAGGGCAAATCGGCCAGGCGGCCATTGGATTTTTTATGAAACTTCATCCAAAGGTGGGATGAGGTTCCCAGCAGTAATTTAGAAGAAAGTAAAAATTTTTAGACATCACTTTTAATATGTGTTTGTTCATGTAACTGAGTCATATGTGGGACATGTTTCTCTCACTTTTAAAATCTTTATCTCTGTTTTTACAAATCTTCAGCTCCCTGCCTTCAGGGGGCTTTTGGTGTGCGCTCCCCTGCACATGTCCAGACTTCGTGCTCACCCTCCTCTCGACTCCCCAGCAGTGCTGAGCTCCTCAACAACCTTTCACGCTGGCTGGCCATTACTTGGCCAGCTAGCGTGAAATTGCAGTCAGGGGCTGATCACGGGTGATGGGCCGTTTTGCGGCTGCTCCTGGGCCTGCCTGTCGTGCCCATCCAACGCCCAGAAAATCTTGCCCAATAATTTTGCCTTAAGTTTACTTCATGCGTCCACTTCTCTGTATGAAGAATATCTCACCATGTTGCCGAATCTTATCAATCCCATAAAATTATCTTCAGTTCATTAATTTTTCTTCCTTAATAACCACTGGGGAAATTATCTGATGGTTAACATCTGGTGGGAGTAATTAAGGTCCTTGCATCAAAATCTTCCCTGCAGTGTTCAGTCAAACAGTAAGTCATTTATGTAAAATAAAGACGGAAAATTCTGGAAAGGCACTGTAGGCCAGTCAGCATCTACAAAGTGTCACGTTTTACATTTCGACCCTTCATGAGAACCTGTCTATTCTCATTACAGTTATCAACTGCCATAAACTTCAAGTGTATTCAATTTTATTTCAGATTTACAGCATTTCCAGCTCTGTTCTTTTATTTATCCCATTTAATTAACTTGATTAATCTCTGCCTTAACATATTTCCTCTTATTCCAGTTCATAGTGGAACAAATGAGTAGCAAAGAAAATTGGAAAAATAGAAAAGTAGGAATCCTCAAAGAGGCTTTGCCTCACAAAAAACCCTCAGACAGTTCAGTGCAGTACAAATTCTATATCTGCCCATCAAATGAACAATTCACCCAAGAGAAACTATTTTTTTTCTTTTGGATTCTGTACATTTCATCCACACAGACCAACTCATTTGACATATGATGAGAGAGTTAGTTGGTTAGGATTATACTCGCTGGAGATCAGAAGAACGAGGGGGGATCTCATAGAAACCTATAAAATTCTAAAAGGACTAGAGAGGGTAGATGCAGGAAGGATGTTCCCAATGGTGGGGGAGTCCAGAACCAGGGATCACAGTCTGAAGTTACAGGGTAGACCATTTAGAACTGAGGTTAGGAGAAATTTCTTCAACCAGAGAGTGATGAGCCTGTTGAATTCGCTACCACAGAAAGTGTTGAGGCCAAAACATTGTATATTTTCAAGAAGAAGTTAGATATAGCTATTGGGGCAAAAGGGATCAAAGGGTACGGGGAGAAAGCGGGACCAGGCTTTTGAATTGGATGATCAGCCATGATCATAATGAATGGCAAAGCAGGCTCAAAGGGCCGAATGGCCTACTCCTGCTCCTAGTTTCTACGTTTCTATGTTTGTGTTTGATGAAAGTGCCCTTCTCCTTTCAGTGTCCAGCCTTTACAACAAGAAGATATGGTTTGGCGGAGCAGATAGCCTTGCACCTTCCTTAATTGGCAAATGCCTGAAATATGTCCCCAGTAATTTAAAGACCTGAGACTTCAATAACAGAGTCTTCTCCTGATCCTGCACATTCCAAGAGTTGCAATGCTAGCCGTTCCAAATTGATACATCCCAGCACTTAGGCTAGAATTCAGCCTCCAAGGATTTTGTGGAAACATTTCACTTTAGAAGAGTTTTACAACACTTTTTAATAATTTTGGTCTTTAACATGCTTTGTAGGACCAATTTTAACTAGCTAGACATAGTAAACGTACTGCCGGCTCCCACTTCGCCTCCATATTAATGAAAGTGTTCCACTAGCTGGCACAGGCCTGAATCAGGTGAGAGTCTCATTACTCTGCAAATCAGGGTCCAATGGCCAGAATTTTTGTGACCCATGGCGAGTGTGTGCTGACCCAAATAGACATGAAATAGTGCAAGATGACATTGGGCGAGCGTCCTGACATCATCACGCGCTCACACGCTATTTCGCTCGGCGGGTCTGTGTGGCAGTTGAAAGTGTGCCCGCCGACAAAAAAGCGGGCAATTAAGCCTATTAACTATGCAATCAACAGTGATTTTACATAGCCTGTCCACATTTACTGTTGGCAAACGGGCCATTCTCTCATGTGGCATTCACATTTTTGCTCAAACCTCAATCCAGGGCGGGAAATAACATAAAAAGAGATACCTGGGTACTGGTTTTTTTATGAGGTTTGCATTCAGGTGCTTGATTGTGCTGCATGGACATATTTTGCAGCATCCTTGTCGTGTCCTTTAGCCTGTGGAGGTCTGCAGCTACCTAGGCAGCTGTCTGCCTTCAGGGAACTTGCTTGCAGCGCTCATCCACACCCTCGGTTACATCGGCGTCCATCCTCTTCCCACCCCCACCGCAGCAGCACTGAGCATTTCCACGCACATTTCATGCTGGCTGCCTGTTAATTGGTCACCCAGCGTGAAATCATGGTCAGGGACCGATCACGGCCGATGGTCCATTTCCCATCTGCTCTTGGGCCCGCCGATCGCATATGCTCAACGACTGAAAAATTCAGGCCTATGTTTTAAATGGAATTCCAATGTGCCATGTACACTCTGCCCAGTTGTACCAGGTAGTGAAGAGAATGAGGCTCCTAAAAGGTAAGTGCAAAACTGTTTTTGTGGGACCAGGAGAAGCAAAAAATGTTGGAAACAGCCAGTAGGGTCGGATTTCTGTGGACAGAAGCCTTGATCAGAATTTTTTTCTTTTCTTTTTTTACTTCAAGATGTCTGCTAACTAATTTATGTAACATCATTAAGAACAGACACACCCAACCTGATGAGGACTATTTGGTTAGTTTTGCACTAATCAAATCTTGAGCTCAATTTGTTTAGTTGTACATTTTGGAAGCATGCAAAACATACCAATGATTCAGTTTTAAGTGGTTTCAGAAACAAAATAACTTTCACAAGACAAATTGTGGACGTTGTTCTGATAATTAACAATCTGCTTTTTATGTCCTCGGTAAAATTGTATCATATGCTGTGAAATATTTAGCACATCTGGGAATCCTATACCATGGGGAAATGCATGAAACCTAAAAGCTTACATAAATAAGCAGATTTCCTGTACATTGCTTTTCAAGTAGAGAGTTCTAATTGAACATGAAATTCTATTTTCTACATGGTGTTGTTATGGCCACCTTGACAAGCATACTATATATGATTGACTTTCTGATGCGTGCTACAAAGCTACAGCACTTAAAAATGGATATCTTTCCATAAACTATAAAATTCACTCCTGATTTAATAAAATTAAGTAGGAAAAACACTTTATCTAAAGATTGTTCAAGTGTTTCGTTAATAATGCTGTTAGTGACGGTCATGTTAGGAGTATCTATTAGCAAAGAAATTAACCACTAAACAATGATGTTTTCTTGAAGAAAAAATATGACTTAAATAACTTATTTTTGAAAGTTGTGTTTAACATCCACCAACATAGCTTTCATCTTACCAGTCTCTCCCTTCCTCTCTTGGAGATGGGATCATCACTAACAAATTTCTTGATGGGGCTCTTTAATAGGTGCTAGGGGTTACTTTACTTAATTGAGCTGCCTAAAGTGAAAAGGAGCCCCAAAATCATGCACAGATATATTTGCCTGAAAAATGAGTGCATCAACAGCAACAGAATTTTTTATTTATATAGCACCTTTAATGTATGAAAATGTCCCAAGGCATTTCACAGGAATGTTATCAGACAGAATTTGGCATTGAGCCGCATAAGTAGATATTAGGGAAGGTGACTGAAAGCTTGGTCTAAGATGCAGGTTTTAAAGAGCATCTTAAATGAAGGAAAAGAGATTGAGAGGCAGAAAGGTTTAGAGAGAAAATTCCAAAAATTAGGGCTTCAGCAGCTCAGGGCACAATCACCAAAAGTAGAGTGATTAAAATCAGGGATGCACAAAAACCCTAAACAAGGTCACCCATGTCAGAGTAGTCATGGATAAAGGAGGATAGAACAAAGAACAAAGAACAAAGAAAAGTACAGCACAGGAACAGGCCCTTCGGCCCTCCAAGCTTGCGCCGATCATATTGCACTTCCGGGGTCCGTATCCCTCTATTCCCATCCTATTCATGTGTTTCTCAAGCTGCCTCTTAAACACCACTATCGTACCTGCTTCCACCAGCTCCTCTTAAAAACGGATTTTCCAGACACTCACTACCCTCTGTGTAAAAAACTTGCCCCGCACATCACCTTTATAGTTTTCTCCTCTCACCTTAAATCTATGTCCCCTAGTAATTGGCTCTTCCACCCTGGGAAAAAGCTTCTAAGATACTCTCTGGTCAAAAGTTTCTTCACCCCTAGCTTGGCAGGACAATAGAGGTGGACCTCCTCTATAAAAAGTAGCTTCTCATTCATTACAGGGATGTAAGTGGGCCCCATCTGGGCTTACAGTAGGAGAGTGGAGTTTGAGATGCACAGATACACTTCTGATGGAAAGTATGCAGGGTATCATCCTGGTAAAGGGGCTGTGTGAGTACATCCTGACAACTACTGGCATCAAGCAGAATATCAAGATGATTACATGAAACAGTGTGCAATGCTGACTTGATGCCAGTAATGTTATTTTTGGTCTCCACATTCCAACCTCATACAGCTGAACACTATGGCCAGGATTTTGCTCTTGTCGGGCGAGCTCAGCAGGCGGTGGGTGGAAGCAGTTGGGAAGCTGGCTGTGGCCTGTGATTGGGGCTGGACCGCGATTTCACGCATAAGGTTGGATGGCAGCGAAAAAATTTCTTTCAACTATGATTTAAATGGCCTTAATAGGCCTTTTCTTTGTTGGCAGGTGCGTTGCTGATTCCCATGCTCGCCTGCCGACTGAAGTATCACGTGAGTGTGCGTGACTTTGCGGTGCTTGTCCAACATCATTATGCGCCATTTTACGCTCGTTCGGGTCGGGCAAACACCTGCCCGATGAGTGTAATATTCTGGCCTGTTATACAAATGAAGGCCCACCACTACCACCGCCGCCCCCCCACCCACCACCACCCCCCGCACCCCAACGAACGTTTAGAAGAATCTTGAAACACTGTTCTGATCACATGAGAAAGGGTAAAAATGACTCCGCTATTGTACCACTCCAGGTCTAACCGTAACAGGGTTTTTTTGTGAATTTAGAGAGGATGTACTTTTTCAATACTGCAGAAATCCCACTACTTACAGTTTCAGATTGTAAAGAGTTAGACAAGTTTTCTGGGATTAAACAAAGAATAAGACAAGTTTATTGAAACTAATACCCCAAATTTAAAAAAAACTTGGTAAATCATAACCACTGTTCATACATCACAAACTGGACCCACATACACATACACAAACTAGTACTGATGGTAAAATAAGAGAATATGCTTAAAGACTTTAAACATTTTGTGAAGAAGATAAAACAAAGCCATATTTGGTTAGCTGTCCTTTGGCTCGATGTGGTGATTCCTTGTTGTGGTCATTTTGTTCAGTTGTCTTCCTGGGTGTCGTTGTATGGAGCAGATTTCCAAATTTTATTCCCAAAAGATCTTGGTTTGCAGTAGATTTCTCTTCTCAGGATGGTTACTTTGCAAACCCAGGCACAGTACTTTCTAGAGAGAAAGAGAGAGGAAACAGCATCTTTGCAGCCTCTCAGTACAGCATTCTGATCTCTGGTCTCTGATCTCTCTGGCTTGTAAACAGTTTTAAAAGTCCTGCTGACTGTTTATTCCAGAGGAATTTGATTAATCCATGCTTGCCTGTGTCATTATATTTTAGAACAGGTAATTGCATTTTGATGTCTTATCTCAGAAACTTTTGAAAAGTTTCAGGATAGTGTAAAAACCAACAGATATGGCATATTTCATGCTCTCCAGTGGGTTTGAGTGTCTATTCCTTTTCATCGACTTGGTGTTTGTACATTGTAGCTGGCTGGCTATCCTCCATTGTCTTAATAGGAGTACAGTTTATTGTTTTCTTTTAAAATCCAGATGGAAAAAGAACAATTAGAAATTGTATCTTCTTTTTTAAAAGAAGCACATCCTTATAACAGTGCTAACAGGTTAGTTGCTTAATTACTTTTGGCTGCTGGAGTAATTGTTTGCATTTTTAGAACTGTGCTGTACTTGGCTAAAGTTTGAATATTATTATAGGGAGTAGTTGGCTGGTCTTGAGGTACATTTTTTGCCATGTAAAGTCTTGTGTTGAACAAAGATCTCTGGGTACAAGATGCCTTTGACTGTAAGCACATTAGGTTTACCAAGTCAGAGAGATCAGAGGTCAGGGCCAGGATTTTAATTATGGTGGGTGAGCTGGGTGGAAGTGGACATGGGCAGGTGCAGAGCCCATCACCACCTGTGATCAGTTCCACACTGCCATTTAGCACAGTGGGCCAATTAAAGCCCAACCACATGAATCGTGACTCCCAAGACCAGCGGGAAGGGGAAGGAGGCGGTGGGAGGCCAATGGCGACCCAGCGGCCTATTCAAAAACGACACAGGCAGCTGTCCAAAGGCTGCCACTGATGTTGGACAGGAGGATGTTGGAGAGCATCCTCGGAGAGCAGGCCAGGTGGGAGGGCAGGTCGGCGGGGCAATGTGCCCCGAGGTTTTCAGATGAGTACCTCACTGCCCTCCTTGAGGAGGTGGCAGCACACCGCGATATCCTTGTGCCAAGGGACGGGAGGAGGAAGCCCCCCCATCTGACAAAACGTGCCTGGGAGGAGGTGGCAGAATGGGTCAGCTCCCACGATGTGGTGTTATGCACCTGGGTGCAGTGCTGCAAGCGGTTTAATGACCTCTTGCGATCGGAAAAGGTAAGTACCATGTTGGCATGGGCCACTTAGCACAGCAGTTAGATTGGCCCCCACTGGCCCCACCCCCCACCAAACTCAAAATTTTGTTTTTGCATTCATTCATTCACGGGATGTGGCCTTTGCTGGGTGGGCCAGCATTTATTGCCCATCCCTAGTTGCCCCTTGGAGGGCGGTGCTGAACTGCCTTCTGTATCCACTGTATGTGGTGCAGGTACACCCACAGTAATGTTTGGGTGCGAGCTCCAGGATTTTGACCTAGCCACAGTGGTGGAGTGCTGAAACATTTCAAAGTCAGGATGCTGGATGACTTGGAGGGGAACTTCCAGGTGGTGGTGTACCCATCTATCTGCTGCCCTTGTCCTCCTAGGTGGTAGTGCTTGTGGGTTTGGAAGGTCTTAAAGTGTGAGTGGCAAATGTGATGGAGGCAGCATCTGGCGAGGGGGTCAACCCTGGCTGCTTGGAGTGGGTGATGGCGGCTCCAGGATTACAAATCGGAGAAGTCCTGCAATGTTTCACTCAGGTGGGGGTGGCAAGGCTGCAATGGTAACGTAGGTAGAGGGTGGACTAATCAATGTTCCTCTCTCCTTTCAGAAGAAGACAGCACACACATAATGCCGAATGGCTGCGGACTGGCAGAGAGCATCCCCACCTTCTCATCATGACCAGATACGAGCAGGAGGCACTCGAGCTGGAGAGGCGCCATGTGCCCAGGTCACCCGGCCGCAGTGAGGTTAGAGTGTCACTGGGAGGTAAGACTGTGCACTGAGGTCACAATGTCTGTCAGTGCCAACATTCCACTGTTGACTGTATACTGATTTCAGCCTCCAAAATAGGTTGCCCATTGATAATGGAAGATGGAGCGCATCCTGACCCGGGTGCCAGGCATGCACATTAACAGTGTAACGACTGCTACTAATCAAATGTCCTTGTTTTTCCTTTCAGCCTCTCTGGAGCACGCCCACACACAGGAGGCAGAGGGACCACCACTGACCTCTGAGGGCTCAGAAGATATGTACGCACCAGCGTCACACCCTCTCAGTCAGGCAGGCACCAGCACAGATACCAGTACCTCGGTGGGGATAAGATTGTGAGCTAGTCTCTCGGTGCACAGCGATGAGGGCACTTCACACTCGTTTGAGGTGCGGGCAGAGACAGAGAGTGCCCAGGGCGCCGGCAGTCAGAGGACTGCTGGGGACCAGGAACATGCTCGGTCGGTGGCTGATGATGTGCCTCTGGAGTCGTCCCTGAGGTACCAGACGCTGGAAGTCCGGAAGGGTGCACAGGAAGATCTGGCAGAGATACATGAGGGAATGCATGCCATGGTCTCCGTGATGGAGGAGTCCATGTGGAGCATGAGCAATGCAATGACCCTCATGACCAAGCGCACTGCCTCCTCTATAGAGAGAGTGGCGACTGTCATGGAGAGGCTCCTTCAGGCGAATAATAAGGGCTTCCCAGGGATGTGCTCGGACCTGCAAGCCCTCACACCGACATTGACCTCAGGTGGTCAGTGTCAGTGTGGGAGATGCATTGAGCACCCAGTATTCCAGCTAGGTGCCATCCATCAATGGTGAGTAGGGAGGTCCAAAGCGACCTCACATTGGCGCATGAGCTGCTTGTCATCCCTGTGGGCTCCTCTCAAGGTAGTCTGGATGAGGGCAGCAGCTCCTCCGCCCCTCTACCAGTGACCATGGCATCTGATGAGGCTGTGGTGACTGGGGAGATGCCAACCGTGCCATTGGCTGCTCCATCCCAGGTGGGGCCAGCACAGGCTCCACAAGCCAGAGGACGCCCACCAAGGTCATCAAGGCAACAGGACAGCAGAGTGAGCAGACTGTCTCTAATTCCGGTGCCAGCGAGGGGGGAGCACCTAGACTTAGCACCTGCAAACATAAACGTTAATCACCTTAGGCATACCATGGGCTTATCACTGGTGGTTTTATTTTGCCCCCATTTCAGTTGTTTTTAAGTAGGTGTGCTGCTCAACACTTATTAATAGACTTTGCTTTTTGTGTGCAAGTTGGCAATCATTAAATGTTTTGGTTCTCAACAAGCCTCTGGGTGATTCATTAGTTCAGCAGGTAAAGGGAAACCCATGATGTTATGAGTGACTTGTTTGTCATTGAGCTTTATTGACAAGTTAATGTTCCTAACCAGGCAGATGTTGCTCTCAAGTTTTGAGTATGGAGCCTACAGCCCTGGCATGTATTGGTGGTTCATCTTTGGTAGGCTAGCAGAAGGAGCGTTGGATTAAAGCCTCCTGGGTGTCCCTGCCTCCCTGGAGGATGCCTGGGTCAGCGTCTACCCCATCAGCGTTCTCCTGTGCAGGCTCGTGCTCGGACTCACTACTGGACTCATCGTCTGCAGTCAGAGCAACTGCGTTTACATCTTCTTCCTCCACTGTGCCCCCCTTTCCAGCACCAGATTGTGGAGAGTGCAGGATGCAACCACTATCAGTGACACACGATCTGGGGGGTACTGGAGTGCGTCCCCTGAACAGTCCAGGTATCAGAAACGCATCTTGAGAAGACCGATGGTTCTCTCTACCACAGCCCTTGTGGAGAAATGACTCCTATTGTACTGTTGCTCAGCTTCTGTTCTTGGATGGCGGAGAGGCATCATGAGCCACCTTCTGAGGGGATAGCCCTTGTCACCCAGCAGCCATCCATCTAGCCAGGCTGGAGCACTGAAGAGCCTCGGCACCTTGGAGTATCTCAGGATATAGTTATCATGGGAGCTGCCTGGGTACTTTGACTTGCAGAATCTGCATCCTGTGATCACACACTATCTGCATGTTCATGGAGTGGAAGCCCTTCCTGTTGACGAAGGCACCCAGCTCACCTGCTGATGCCATGATGGCCACATGTGTACAGTCTATAGCACCCTGGACACGGGGGAAGCCAGCAATGGCTGCGAAGCCTCTGGCTTGCTCTTCATCACCTGTAAACCCTGGCAGCAGGATAATGGTGTCTTCTGCGGCCCCTTCCACCTTGAACTTCCTGTTGACCCTGCGCCCCCTGTGCCTGTACCTCTCCTCCCAAAGGTGGCTCCCCTGGAGGCTGAATATGGACTCCTGGCCTCCACCCCCTTCTGGCCCTCTCTTGCTCCTCAGATACCTGTCTGATACCTCCAAGGCCCCAAGTGTTATGATTCCTCCAGAGTCCTCAACTGAAGCCTGTTCTTTCTGTCAAAGCAGTTCTGAAGAGAATTGAAGTTGTCTTGTTCACACATGTAAGTAGCAGTAAGTTTAAAAACTAAAGTTATAACTATTCGCATCAGCGAGCACACTCACTCCTCTTAACCTGCCCGTGGATGAGGTTTTTAAAAATGCAGCATACCCATTGCGCCGTGCGACACCCTGAAAATCGCACGGGCTGCAAAAAATCGCTGTCAATTGCTGCCTCATTAATTAACTGGCCCATTAATTAATGGTGGCCACACCTCAGAATTCATAGCGGCCCGCGTTCTGAAATATCACAATGGTGTGAGGTGACGTTGGGACGCATGCCCGACGTCAGCTTGTGTCATTTTACATGTCAGTGTGTCGTGCCCACCCCTGCAAGCCGACCTGAAAATTTGGCCCAGAGATCAGAATGTTGCACTGAAAGACGGCAAAGAAGCTGTTTCCTCTCTTGGAAGTGTTGTGCCCCTTCAGAATTCAGCTGTCTTCATGAACTGAAAGAGATTCTACTCCCTCAACATGCACCTGGAGTTTTAACATTTTGAAATTGTACTTCTGATTCCCGAGAACAAACCCTTTATGTAAATGGTGAACAGTGGCCTATCAGCATCAATCCTTGCGCACCTTCCCATTTTTAGTCAATCTGAGTAACTACCATTAACTGCTAATCTCTGCTTTCTGTCTTATTTCCATTCTATTTGGTCCTGACTCTATATATTCTGAACTTAGTTATGGGTCTACAACAATTTGTTTCATTCATTCATGGGATGTGAGCATCACTGGCTAAGCCTGCATTTATTGATCTCAACATTTATGAAGCAATTGAGGATGGTTGGGCCTTGGACACTACCCTAATGAGCTCCTGCAGTCTTGTCCTGGGCTGAGATAATTGACCTATTGACCTCCAACAACCACAACCACATTCCTTTGTGCTAGATAGATACAATATGATTTCCTGTGATCTAGATTATCTTGAGATATTTGCATTAATTTGCAACTAATTAGCCTTGACTTTTGTTTATTAACTTCTTTACTATTTTATACATCAGATTTTAAATTAATGAAATTCAGAACCCTTTTCATATTACAATCATCTATTTAGTTAATTGCAACACACAGATCTAGTTAATTAATAAAACACTCAGTTTAATTTTATAATAAATTAAACACAAGCTGTAACTCCTCAGTGTCCACATTCTCCTGTAATGTCACCTTTTCAGATTCAGAGTTTTATTTCAGCTTCTCCTCAGGTCACAGTCGCTTCGTTCATCGTTTATGGCTCTCTTCTTGGTTGGTCTCCTCACAGTAGCTTTCTCTCAGACACTCTCCTCTCAGCTGCTTCTGCTGTGTTTTATAGCTGATTCTCTCATATCTTATGGTTGTTCTTCCTGCACTTTATGTCCTCCCTGTTACGTTCACCCATAAGCTTTCCTCTGTAACCTGATCCATTGCAGCAGCCATTCTGCAACCTTGTCTTCAGTGAGCTTCCCCCTGTCTTGGCCCCTGTGCACTTGACACTGCTCACCACATACTGATTTTTTTCCCTTTATTCTAAACTCTGAAATTTGAGCCATGTCAGTCTCTGAGCTCATGGCTGTGAATGTGATTTTGAGTGATGATGTCTCTTTATCTTCACTTTCTTCTTCCTTATCATCCTCTGACTGGGAACTTTCCAATTATTGGGTTTTTGAAATGAAAAAGGGACAAGGATTAGGCTATGGTGAGGGAGAGGGGAAAATAAAAACTGCGTGCTTACACCTCTACAGTTTGTGAGTCATGAGAGACTAATGAATGAAGAAGAAGAGGGATGAAAGAAGGAAGATTAGTTATACAGGTACCCTCATCATTGACCCCTCTGGTGATGTCAGTGGACAAGGCCTCAGTAATGTTCCTTCCCATGTTGTCCAGCACCTCCATGGGGATTAAAACTTTCAGACATTTGCCCTCCATTTCTTCCCTGCTTCCTCCTATTGTTTGCCACCTTCTCCTGCAAGAGACAAGGGAAGGAGTCAATAAGTGTGCTGCAATTTGATTGGAGTTATGGTTGAAAGATTTGCAACAAAGCTGTGTGAGGGTGAGGGAAAGTATATAACTTGAAGGTTTGAGTACTGATTGTTAGAGATTTTTAGCAGGTGGATGATGGGGGTGTTGTGAATTGAGCAGTGACTGAGGCTACTGGAGCAGTTGATAGGATAGATAGTAGGAAGATTGAATTCACTCACCTTCACACTCATGTCAGATGATTAAACTTCTTTCTGTACTGCATTCATGTTCTTGGAGCAAAACTCCTGTCATTCACCTCTACTGCCACATGTTCCCACTGACATCTGAGCATATATTTGCCTCCTCTAGCTTCCCCTACTCCACACACACCACCCACTAACCCCCCCAACCCCGCAGTCCACCCCGGCCCCATTTCTCTGTAAAGTCAGGAAGGCTGTAAAGAACCAAATGCTTTTGGAACACCTCTATTCAGTCTGCATGCATGATCCTAAGCTTTCAGTTGCCTGTCTTTTTAATTCGCTGCTCCACTCACACTCTGACCTCGCTGTCCTTGGCCTTCTATATTGTTTCAATAAAGTTCAACGCGAACTTGAGGAACAGCACCTCATCTTTCAATTAGGCACTTCTACCTGCGGAGGTCTTGACTAAACTCACTAAAAGGATCTTCTAGCTGACAAATTAGCTTAGGGTGTACTTCTGCGTAACCAAAATGGAAGTATTCAGAAACCTCATTAATGTTCACAGATTAATGGGCCTCATGGAGCATTGGTATGTACAGAGTAGTACAGGAGCAGCTGCTTCATAGTCACCTAATGTTCAAAAGTGATAGTAAATACCACTGTAACAAACAGACCAAGATTGAAGCAAAGAAGACCCTCAAGACTATTACAGATGCATCAGGTTTAGCGAGAAAGGCAAAAACACATACTTGAACTGATATAGTGCCTTTAAAGCGGTGAACGAGTCCCAAGGCACCTCAGAGCTGGGAGCAGGAACTAATCTGTAATAGGAGAGGATTACCAAAAGATAACAAAGCTGCAGGCTTTTAGGAGGCTTCTAAACATGGTGAGAGGTGGAACAGTGCAAGATGTAAGGAAAGAGCTTGAGAATGTTGAGCCAAAACAGCTGAAGGCAATGCCACTAAAGGTGGAGGTGTGGAAAGGAGGCTAGAGCTGGAGAGCAATGGGATGAACTATTGATAGGACTGAAGGAATTGTGGAGGTAGGATGGGCCAATGTCATAGAGGGATATATAAATAAAGGTGAGGTGGAGTGGGGGGTGGTCGGGGCTGGGGGGGTGGGGGGGGGGCGGCGGTGGAGGCAGCGGTGTTATGCAGAAGACCAGGGGAGGTTATGAGGACAATAGTGATGGATGTCTGGGATGAGTTCAGGATAAGATGTGGAAGGCAAAGCTTTGGAAAATTTAATTGTAGTCTGTGAAGGTAGAGTTTAGAAGGCCTGGGATGTGAACAGTAGAGAAGTCAAACCTGGAAGTAATGAAAGTGTAGGTGCGGTTGAGGTCAGTGGTCGCACTCCATTTCCTGTAATGCACCAGCTGGCTCTGCAGCCACCCATGAGTGGTGCTCCTTCAATGAAAGCGCATAGTAGGAGGGCACATAAACAAGCCAGGCACAAATAGTTATAGCACCCTAAGGGAGAGCACACCAGCGAAAGGTAGTAAACATAGACACCACATTGTCACAAATAAAAAAATTATATTTATGCACTTTTAATATATTTCATAACCTATGATTGTTCTTCTGCAAAAAAAGTTATCAGTTGACCAAAAAGCAAACCAACAAAGTAACTGATTCCTGACGTGCTCCATGTGAGTGCTTGGAAGGGCACTGTGACTTTCACAGCCACTGTTAATGCATGATAGATAAGCTGACTGTCCCTGCAGACCATTGTCAACCAAGTGACACAACTCGGGTTGAGCCTCTGCCTCCTCTTACATTGTTCTCCTTACATGCCCAAGTGAGTTGATCTTGTTCTGCTCGACCTGTTGTCTGCAGTATACCTGCTTTTACAGGTGAGCCTCCCTTGCTCTCTGTGCTCCCCAGTTAAGATCTTCTCCTCCTCCTGCCATTGTACTTCGAGATACCAAACAGTGGCTGCTAAACCCATAGTTAAGCAGGAAAATCCTTACCTGACCATTCAGTCCTATCACTGCGGTGATGATATTTTACAATCTTAGACTTGTTTATGGCCAATAATTCCAAGTCTGGCCAAAAGATAAGCACTCAGTGTTTGAATTTTTCTCACCTTCCATTATTCTGAAAGAGAATTTCCTGCCATGAAAATCTGATTTTCCTCTAATTTCTCAACAAATCTGACAGACCTGATATAAAACAACAGTGGGCGGAATTTTATGGTCCCATTGTGGCGGGGGCGGAACCATAAAATCCTACTGGCGTCAAATTCCACCCAATGCTTCTGTTCACAAAAAAAGCCATTAATCTGCCTGAACATATTATTAAGTAATTCCATACCTTATTGCCATTTTATCCATTCATTTATTAAACCCTTTCCTTTGTATCCTCAGCCTCACATTTGAATCATATTTTAAAACCACTTCAGGGCAGATTTCCTTTGCATTAGCAATTTTGCAATTTTGCTGCCACAGTGAATATCTGTTTTTTCTTTAATTTACTGAGTTAACATTTTTGCTGAATGCTATATGTTGGCAAAAGTTGAGGTGAGCACTCTAATTATGAGTCAATATAAATCATCATGACACATGATAAGAAAATTCACAAATTTTTGTCACGAGTTCCAGAGTTAATCAATACTGGCTTACGGGCCAAGTACGAACTGGTTAAAATAATATCTCTGCAAAATAAAAGTGCTTGGAGAAGCATTTCCCTAACACTGGATTGTAATTTAAACTCCATAAAATGTTTCTCTATGTACACAGCCAAGGAAGGTTCTCTGTGTAAGTGACTCTTCATGATGGCTGTGAGTATTCTGGGAGCAGCAAGGCTAAGGGGCCATGAAACTCTTCTGAATTAACCCCAGCAGTTTAACTGCAGGATTTAAAACACAAAACAACAACTTGCAATTATATAGCATCTTTAACATAGAAAAAAATCCCATAATGCTTTATAGGGTCATAAAAACATAGAAACATAGAAAATGGGGACAGGAGTAGGCCATTCGGCCTTTCGAGCTTGCTCTGCCATTCATTATGATCATGGCAGATCATCCAACTCCCTCTGCTCCCACTTTCTCCCCATATCCTTTGATCCCTTTTGCCCCAAGAGCTATATCTAACTCCTTGTTGAAAACATACAACGTTTTAGCCTCAACTACTTTCTGTGGTAATGAATTCCACAAGCTCACCACTCTCTGGGTGAAGAAATTTCTCCTCAACTCAGTTCTAAATGGTTGACCCCATATAGTCAGGCAGTGATTCCTGGTTCTGGACTCTCCCACCATCGGGAATACCTTTCCTGCATCTACCCTGTCTAGACCTGTTAGAATTTTATAGGTTTCTATGAGATCTCCCCTCATTCTTCTGAACTCCAGCGAATATAATCCTAACTGACTCAATCTCTACACAAATGTCAGTACTGCTATCCCAGGAATTAGTCGGGTAAACCTTTGTTGTGTTCACTCTATAGCAAGAACATCCTTCCTCAGATAAGGAGACCAAAACTGCACATAATATTCCAAGCGTGATCTCACCAAGGCCCTGTGTAATTGCAGTAAGATATTCCTGCTCCTGTACTCGAATCCTCTCGCTGTGAAGGCCAACATACCAATTGCCTTTCTGTTAAAGGGTCATGAGGACACGAAACGTCAACTCTTTTCTTCTCTGCCAATGCTGCCAGACCTGCTGAGTTTTTCCAGGTAATTCTGTTTTTGTTTTGGATTTCCAGCATCTGCAGTTTTTTGTTTTTATACCATTTGCCTTCTTTACCGCCTGCTGCACCTGCATGCTTACCTTCAATGACTGGTGTACGAGGACACCCAGGTCTTGTTGCACATTACCCTCTCTCAATTTATAGCCATTTAGATAATAATTTGCCTTCCTGTTTTTGCTACCAAAGTGAATACCCTCACATTTATCCACATTATACTGCATCTGTCGTGCATTTGCCAACTCACTCAGCTTGTGCAAATCACATTGAAGCATCTCTGCATCCTCCTCACAGCTCACCCTCCCACCCAGCTTTGTGTCATCTGCAAATTTGGAGATATTACATTTCATTTCCTCATCTAAATCATTAAGGTATATTGTGAGTAGCTGGGGTCCCAGCACCAATCCCTGCAGTACCCCACTAGTCACTGCCTGCCATTTGGAAAAAGACCCGTTTATTCTTACTCTTTGTTTCCTGTCTGCCAACCAGTTTTCTATCCATCTCAATACACTACGCCCAATCCCATGCACTTTAATTTTACACGCTAATTTCGTATGTGGGACTTTGTCGAAAGCCTTCTGAAAGTCCAAATAAACCATATCCACTGGCTCCCCCTCTTCAACTCTACCAGGTACATTCTTGAAAAATTCCAGTAGATTTGTCAAGCATGATTTTCCTTTCATAAATCCATGCTGACTTTGTACGATTCTGCCATTGTTTTCCAAGTGCTCAGCTATTAAACCTTTTATAATGGGCTCTAGAATTTTCCCTGCTACCAATGTCAGGCTGACTGGTCTATAATTCCCTGTTTTCTCTCTACCTCCCTTTTTAAATAGTGGGATGACATTAACTACCTTCCAATATGTAGGAACTATTCCAGAGTCTATAGAATCTCAGAAGATGACCATCAATGCATCCATTATTTCTAGGGCCACTTCCTTAAGTACTCTGGGATTTGGATTATCAGGCCCTTGGGGTTTATCGGCCTTCAATCGCATCAATCTCTCCAACATCATTTCCCTACTGATACTGCTTTCTTTCAGTTCCTCCCTCTCACTAAACCTTGTGTTCCCCAACATTTCTGGTATGTTATTTGTGTCCTCCTTTGCGAAGACAGAACCAAAGTATGTGTTTAATTGGTGAGCCATTTCTTTGTTCCCCATTATAAATTCTGCTGTTTCTGACTGAAAGGGACCTACATTTGTCTTCACCAATGTTTTTCCCTTCACATACCTGTAGAAATTTTTAGCCAGTTTTTATGTTCCCCACAAGATTACTCTCATACTCTATTTTCTCCTTCTTAATCAATCCCTTGGTCCTCCTTTTTCTGGTCAATTTGTATGCCTCTTCTTTGAATCTAATACTATCTCTAATTTCCCTTGTAAGCCATAGTTGAGCCACGTTTCCTGTTTTCCTTTTGCACCAGACATGAATAAACAATTGTTGCAGTTCACCCATCCGCTCATTGAATGTTTGCCATTGCCTATCCACCATCATCCTTTTAAGTAACGTTTCCCAATCCATCATAGCCAGCTTGCGCCTTATACCATCGTAGTTTCCTTTATTAAGATTCAGGACCCTAGTCTCAGAATCAATTACGTCATTCTCCATCTTGATGAAGAATTCTATCATATTATGGTCGCTCATACCCAAGGGCTCTCACACAACTAGATTTCCAATTATTCCTTTCTCATTACACACTATCCAGTCTAGGATGGCTTGTTCTCTAGTTGGTTCCTCAACATATTGGCCCAGAAATCTATCCAGTATACACTCCAGGAATTCCTCCTCTACAGTATTTTTACTAATTTGATTTTGCCCAATCTACATGCAGATTAAATTCACCCATAATTACAAATGTTCCTTTAGTGCATGTGTCTCTAATTTCCTGTTTAGTGCCATTCTCAACATCACCACTACATTTTTGGTGTCTATTTACAATCCCCACTAACGTTTTTTGCTCCTTCATGTTTCTCAGTTCTACCCATACAGATTCCACATCGTCGGAGCTAATATTTTTCCTCACTGTTGTGTTAATTTCCTCTTTAACCAACAATGCAACTCCACCGCCTTTTCCTTTTTGTCTGTCCTTCCTAAATACTGAATATCCCTGGATGTTCAGTTCCCATCCCTGGTCACCCTGCAGCCATGTCTCCGTAATCCCGGCTATATCATGCCTGCTTACAAAACTCAGGCAAAAACAGATACTGAGACAATGAAGATGGCCGGGATTTTCGGGGCCCAACATGGTGGGTTTCCCTGTGGTTGATGCGGTGAGCCAATGAAATCTCCGTTGACTTCGATGGGATCAGAAGATCCTCCCGGTGGGAGGGACCAGAAAATCTAGTCTGATATTAGGAGGAGTGACTAGAAGCTTGGTTGAAGAGAACTTTAAAGGGGCATAGGAAGTGGTTGAGGCAGATGGCATAGGAAGGGAGCTGCAGATCTTAGAGCCTAGATAACTGAAGGCACAATTACCAATGATGGGACTAGAGTTGGAGGAACTATGAAGGGATAATGATTTGCATGGAAAAAAGGGTAAAAAAAGAAGCGGAGTGATAGTAGCAGTTTTGGAAGCATGAGGCCCACAGAGGGAAGGTGAATGGTCAACTGTTTAGGGGGAATGGGATTAAGGAAATGGGAAGCTTTTCTCATGGACAAGATGAGTTTGAAGAAAGCATGAGGGGAGATAGGCAAGAAACTAAGGAAAGCTACAGAATTCAGAGCTGTGCTGGGGGTACCATGGAGGCAAGCTTAGTTGCTGGGCAAGGGGAAGATAGGGAAAGCGGCAGCAGTGGCTGAGTGAACTGTTTCAATCTGAACATTTTAGTGACAAAGAGGTCCTTGAGCTCGTTGTACTTATTGCTGGATGTAAGGATGGAAGGAAAAGGGAAGGGAGATTTAAGAAGTTGTTAGTGGTAGAGAAAATAAACTGATAGTTATCTTGGCTCTCCAGCTTCATGCTGGAGGATAGACTGGCTTTAGTATGTGAGGCCCAGTAGAACTCCAGCCAGATTTGGTGATGGATGGCTAACCAGTTTTGTGGCCCTTGCACTGAAATCTGCACTCTTTTAACTTGAGGCAGTGAAGATGGGGAAATGAAAGACAAAGTGATAATGTTAGCACCAAGTCAAGGAAATCTACCATATTGTAAATTGTATGATTGTATTTCCTAGTATCATAGATGGTTCCGAAGCCTATGTTTGAGATAAAGTAAGAGATGTTATTGAGTACTGTAAAGCATTATTGGGCTATTGGATGACATATGGGGCATGTATATTATGTAGGATCTCTCCTTGGATTTGACTGGTTGTCAAAATTTACTAATGGTAAATTGAAACAGAATGACAAGAAACTGTGATTTACTTTAGACTGTAGTGGTGTGTGTCAGCTTCACCTCTGACTTCTGAGCAGTCCAAATCGCTCCCACTCCCTGGGTTCTAGACCTTGGACTTATTTGGGGGTTGTGACAAAGTGCAGCAGACAACTGGTTTTGGTGCAAGAAAAAAAAAACTGGGTTTATTGAAGTCACAAATGAACTATAACATCAGTTTACACTGAGATTATAGAGACCTACAAAGTACACTTAGTTAAGAATGGGGAACACACGGCATAATGAGGGAAAATCACGCTACTAATCCCCTTACCCTTGTCCCACCCCCAAAACCTAACTAAATTGAACTAGGAGATCATGGTCAGGGATCATGCTCACCAACCAGGGTTCCTTGACAGTTTGAAATCCAGCCAGGTAAGCCGCTTGCAGTTTTGGGGTACGCTTTTTGTGTCCTTTGGGGCCTGTGGTTCCCACGTGGTCCTGGTCTGTAGAATCTGTGAAAGTTCGTCAGTTGGGTTGGGGGGGGAACAGTTGTGGGTGGTCAATCTTCGTGGAGGGCTGCGGTTGTAGCCTTGTTGTCTTCAGTTGAGCCTGCCACCCTGTGCCCCTCGCCGTGATGTTTTCTGTGGGTCTGCAAACCTCCAGATCTCCTTCCTCCGCTTGGATCAGCTACCTCCCTGCTTAAACTCTGCTTCAACCGCTCCCAAACTGCTCACCCTCCTGTTTCCGCTTCCCCTTCATAATTGGTGGCCCAGTTATACTGTTTTCTTTCGAATTTCTTATCTAAATCCAAATCAAGATTTGTTCTTTGTCTGATTTTTGGTGGGCTTCTTCAGGTGATTGTTGTCTCGTTGTTTTTAATGGGCTCACATGATGTTTATCATTGTCTTCCTGTCCCCGTAACTAGTCTTGAACTGAAAGCCATTGCATGTGTGGAGTATTGATGCATTCGCATAATTGCATTGATTGCTGCCTTCTTGCCTTAGTAGTTAGTAGTGATTATTTATGCAAGATTTTGATGGGCTTTAGTTTTGTGTAAGATGAAGTCTTTCTCTGGGTTAATTGTTTTAAAGGGAAGAATGTGTATTCTGTCTCCTCTCATTGTCTGGCCCCAGGCAACAATCCACACTGCACTCAACAAGCCCGGGCATGTCCAGTCCCAGGCCCCTATGGGCCCAGCCTCCTGTCTGCAGGGTTCCACACTCAACTCAGCAGTTGGGTCCTCTGCCACAAAAGTCCAAAAGTCATATCCTTTTTGATGATATGAAAAATGTGGGAATTTTGAGAACCCTTCAACACAGAACCTCCACCATTGTCTAACAAAAGAAAAATAAGCATTTTTTTCTTTTATTATCTTCCCAATTAGTCTTAGTAGCTTAGTACTACTTGAAGATATTACTCAAGACTTCCCTCTTAACAAAGATCATGAGCTCTCCTGGCTCACACTTTTGTCAAAACCTACAATACTTGCACCACTCAGACATCCCTTGCCCACTAGCTTTTCATCTGTTCTGGCTGCCTCTTGAATGACTTCAGAGTTAGTTTCTACTACCTTATCCACAAACTCAGTTCAGGTATTAGTAACTCTGGCTGGGATTTTTCACACCCTATCATAACGGGCGTGTTCATTGGGGAAATTGGAGAACCTCGCGAGAAGGCCCTGGGCGCATTTCCCGGTGATGTGAATCCAGGAAGCCAGTGTCTCCACCCTTATAAAGGCGGGCCATGTTTCCCACACTCAAACATTGGGAAATTAATTTGAATGCGTTTGCATCTCATTATTGTGGCCACAGGCTGGAATCATTCCCCCACCCTTCGGTCCCCCATGTCAAATTTAAAACCCATGTCGGTGTGATATTATGATGGTCTGATATACAACTGCCTTTAAAAGGCATGCACCTGGTTACCTGAACTTTGAGGAGAACTTACTCACGATGACCCCAATGCAAGGAAGCAGTTCTGCAGATTTGGAGTAGGGGATGGTCAATTAGCATGCTCGGAGTGAGGCAATTCTGCCCAACCAAGCAGTAGTAATTCCTAACCATGCCAACAATTGTTCCTCTATTATTAACCCTCAGGTGCAGACTTCAAACTCGAATGAGTGCTATGGTGCTGCAGAACCCTTGGGCAACTGGGCAAGTCTGAGGATACTTTTTGGAAAGGTGGCCATGGAACACTGATGGAGGGGTGCACCCCGAGTCCCTTGCATTATGTTCAAGTAGTCATTGAAAAGTCACTCTCATGGTCTAAGCAAACTGCGAAGCCTTGGAGTGCAGTTAGCACAATGCCTGTGCCTGAGATGAGAGTTCAGATGCAGTCAAAAGGCCGAAGCTGCTGCCACTCAGTCATGTGGTGTGGGTGGCTGGATGGGGGCATGGTGAGCCACCATGCGCACTAAACATTGGGCATCCATGTGGTGGCCTGGAGTCTCCGGCTTGCGTTAAAGGACCTTGAGAGGCAGCCACAGGTGATGACTTGACCAAGAGTGGTCCTTTCAGAGACAATGCTGACCCTTGCATCTCTCTTTTTGATATTCCAATGAGGAGACCATCAGGAACATGGAGTCCGGTGATCTCACAGTCTGCCTCGTTGTTTATAGGCAGGAAAGAAGAAGGCCTGGCTTGCCAAAAGGAGGAGCAGAACCCTGAAGACCAAGGGGCAGCAGGGCCTCCTCTGATTGTAGAGAATGAACCCCACAGACCCTCATAGGCACATTGCTCAACCCAGGGTCTATCGAAGGCGCATGTGCTACCTGCAGATGAGTGAGAACCAGTGTTGCCAATGCCTGTGCATGTCAAGTGAACTGGTCACAAGCATATGCCATATGTTGCAGGATTTGGTACCATGGGGATTCGAAGGGCATCCAATGCCAGTGACAGTTAAAGCTACTGCCACTTTAAATTTCTACGGCACTGGCTCTTTCCAGGGCTTCACAGGTGACCTTTGCGGGATCTTGCAAGTCTCCACCCACAAATGTATCCAGGAGGTCACGGACCACCCTTTTTACCAAGGCACACTACTTGATCAACTTTAGCAGGCATCTGGCAAGCCAGGAAGTAAGAGCACTGGGATTTGCTGAAATTTCTGGATTCCCACAGGTTCAGGGTGTCATCGACTGTATCCACATGGCTCTTAAATCTCTCTGGCAACAAGCAGTCCAGTATGTGAACCACAAAGGCTCCTATTCCCTCAACGTTCAGCTGGTCTGAGACCATTCCAAATGGATCATGCAAGTGTGGGCAAGATACCCTTGAAGTATCCACCACTCGTACATCCTCAGCAGGCCTCAGATCCCTGACATCATCCAGGGACCACACAGGATGCAGGGTTGGCTCCTGGGGGACAAGGGTGACCCACAAGGCATGTGGCTGATGGTATCCGCGCGATGGCCTCAGAATATTGGCAGGAAGATACAACGATGCTCATGCTGCAACCCGGAGTTTGATTGAGCACACCATTGGCAACCTGAAAATGATGTTCCAGCGCCTGGACAGATCTGGTGGAGCACTCCAGTACACTCCCCAGAGGCTGTCAGGCATCATAGTGGATTGCTGTGCACTATGCAACCTGGCAATGCAAAGCAGGGAGGACCTGGATGATGAGGAGATGCACGAGCTGCACTTCTCCGATGAGGAGGAAGTCGAAGGGGATGAGGCTGACGACTTCCTGGAAGGCAAAGGTGCAGGTGATGAGGCCATTGCACTGGCCAGACGAGGCAGGCATACTCATGAGGCCCTCATTTCCACAGGATTCCAGGAGGATGATGACAAGATGCAGTGAGGGCATGTTGATGTCTTCACATTGCATCTGGGAACATCTGGCACCTGTCTGGCTGAGGGCAGCTCACACATGCTCTGTGAAGAGGCTTAGCATGGAGATGTTGCTGAGATACAGCAGGCACCTGGACTTTAAGACAACTTGACCCTTTGACAGGCTTCACCACCTGCTCCCTTCAGCACCACACCTTCATCTGTCAGGAATGGTGACAAGATGGGGGTGTGGGGCAGCCTCACCTCAAAGGTGCTGAGAGCACAGAGAGAACATCACGGAACCCAGTGATGTTTGGGTATGAGATTCTTGCAGCCAACACGAGCCAAATTGAGGTGCATGCATCACTAATCTGGATTATGACTTTGAAGCCAGACAATCACTGTGCTCTAAAGATTACACGTTGCACAGGGGAGGGGACCTGGACTGCGACACCAGTTCATTTTGTGCAGGAACCAAAGTTTCACATCAGAGTGACACAAACACTGCTCATCATAACAAGGAGCCATAGACAGGAATGGATTCTTGAGATTTTATTTACGATAGTGAACTTTAAGCACAGAGAAGATTAGCATGGCCCCTGTGCAAGGATGACATGCAAATTCGTGAAGCGGTACATCTTCTTGACCTTCCTAAAACTGCCGCTCTGTCTTGGTGCTCCCCCGACATTCACAGCGAAGGTGGAGCTGCCTGCTGACTGCTACACGCTGTCTGTGATGGCCTTAATGGGTGTCCTCTGGAGGGCTGAGAGCTGGAAAACCCTGAGCAGCTTTTGGAGTCCTGCTGTGTGGCAGTGGCACCCTCCTTGGCCTGTGATGCTGGAGCTGCTGGAGTCACAGCAAGAGGCGATTCAGATGGGCCAGACACCCCCGGAGTCACCTGGGTGGCCCTGGAGTGTGCAACTGCTGATCCTCCTCTATATGGGTGTCTAAGGACTCCTGGCTGACTCCATGAAAGGGAGGGACAGCTGGAGTGAGCTTGAGAAGTCCTGCCCCCTCTCGCGTTGACACTGATGGATGCCTGCATGTGCGTCAGGAATGGAGTGCAGCTCCTGCAGCAATACAGGACCAACGTCCTGGACCAAGGTCTCCATGATTGTCGCCATCCGACAAGTGTTGACCTCAATGTGTTAGCATGCTGGTACTATCTCCTCAACCTGAAGATGGATGGACTCATCCATCATGCCTTGCAATCTGAGGAGTGCAGTGGACATCCATTCCTGATGTCCCTGAGCTTGCCTTTGCAGCTCCAGCAAGTGAGGTATGATCGAATCCAGAGGCTCCTCATCTGACTCAGACTTAGCTGACTCCTGGCCTCCAGCAGACCTCAGAGTACCGGGCACCTGGGAAGTCCGTGCTTCTGCCTGCTGTGGATCAGAGAGTACGATATGCTTACCAGATTGTGACCCTGAAGCTACTCGAGAACTATGTCCAACTGAGGAATGTGTTTCTGCACTGGCGGAGGGTGTGGGTGAGAGCCCAGGATATAATTCTCCATGAGCAGATAGCTATGAACCAGTCATCTGATTTCCCAACATACACTCACTACTAGATCCATTCCCCACTACCACCCCACCTCCCCCTGCACACCGCCTCTCCCCTCCCCCTATGTGGAAAAATATGAGGTTATGCACTTTGGCAAGAAGAATAGAGGAGCTAAATATTATTTAACTGGAGAAAGAATGCAGAACATGAGATGGGACATGTCCATAACTTTTAAAACAACTTTAATTAAATTTTTAAAAACATACATGAAACCTCATCCTGCCCATGGATGAGGTTTCATGCTTTTTCTAATGCCCGCTAGGGCTCCCGGCCTGCCTTTCAACCTTAAGGTTGGATGGGCAGGTCCATCAATTACTTAAATGACACTGTCAGAGCCCACCCCCCACCACCCCCTCCCCACATCCCCCCCGCCCCCATTCACCCATGGGGAAATCCTGGCCATTGAATGGCGGAGCAGACTCGATGGGCTGAATGGCCTACTTCTGTTCCTACTTCTTAAGGTCTTATGGTCTTATGGTCACCCCCAACTTCTCCAGTAAGGAAAAGAGGAACATTTATTAGAAATAAGACAGCAGATCATCACAGAAAATAACTCTCTTGCAAAAAGATCTGATTCATTGTTTGGAGTTATTGCTTGTACAAACTGAGGCAAAAACTGGCACTTAGCTCTCGAAGAGACTGACATAGTGCAAGGATGTTATGAAAACAAATATAGCTTTGTGAAGGAAAGTAAAGTAATCCCACAGCAATCAGTTCAGCTACATTAATGAAAATGTATGTTAACAGTTTTATAATTTGTCATGTACAGAAGAGTATAGAGAGCTATTAAAACAAAGTCGACTAATAATATTTATCAATATATTGCAAAATGTAAACCAAAGCAGAACTAAGATCAATGCTGTGAAGATATAACCTAATTCTTTTACCACATAGTATTAAGAAAGCAAAATTACCCAGATAAACGTAGGTATTTCAAATAAGTATTGTGGGGTTACATATAAAATACAAAACAATATAACTTAATGTTTGAGGTAAGTCAAAAATGAAAAAAATGCCTTGTACATCTATCATTATAATAAATAAAGTTTCAAAAACAAAGTGCTACAAATGCTGGACATAAAAAATAAAAACAAGAGAAACTGGAAACACTTGTAGCAGTCAGGAAGCATTTGTGGAGAGAGAAACACACAGTTAATAGGGGTAATATTAACCCCAAAATGGGTGAGTTTATGTTGATGAGAGCTTAAAATGTAAAAAGTTTCAAACTTGACCCTAACTTGCCTCAAATCTTCCCACTTCTGGTTTTAATAGATGCAGGATGGGTGGGTGGACCAATGACCAACCTCCTCCCAGAAATTGGATCCCTCATTTAACTATTTTAATGATGCTGCTTTAACACTGGCTGGTTGGGTTTCCCAGGCAGCTGGAGGGACATGAGGTCAGCTGGTATTTATGTCTTCAGTGAACGAGTTCGTTGGTGAACCGAACTCTAACTGCATGCCTTCCTATGTTCTCCTCAATTGCTGCTTCCGATCAATAATGGGGAGAGACTGATGTAAGGATAAACAGTGATGGTTTATTGAGACCATAGGGCAGAGCACCAGATCATACGTGCTCACTTAGAAACGTCCTGGACTGGACTTATAGTTCCCAGTACTGTGCAGTGATTTGTCAATGCTGTCACATAATCAGTACACTTGCATTCTCTTAAACTAATTTGTTAACCTCTGTATCAAAGGAATTCCTCTGTATCTGAAAACCCACCTTCCCGCAATCCCATGTCCTTCACCACCTACAACCTCATCAACACCACTTCCCTGCTTCCCTCCCCCCTCCCCAACCAGCTAATCTTCTTTGTGGGTTCCTCCCCCTGCTTTGATGCGCCCCTGATCCCCAATCTCTGGGGTCCCCCAATGATATCCCGCACCTGAACCCCAGTATCTCCCTCCTTCCTTTCCGCTTTTGGCTGCTGCCTTGTGCCAAAGGCTTCCCCTCCCTGTTAAATTGGGCAGGAGCTGAAGGAAACCCATACATCTGGGTTTCATGACCTCTAAACCACCTCTCTCTTCCCTCCCCACCAGTAAATAGTAGAGCCAATATTACAGGTTGATGACCTTTCATTAAAATTGGAAGAAGTTAGAGATTCAAAAGATTATAAGTAAGTTCAGAGTCAGGGAATGAAACAGCGTGGGCAGAACAAAGATGATGGTCAATGGCCAGATGAAATGGAATTATTATTCAATCTGCTTTCATCATCCTTTCAGGCAGTGCATTCCAGACTACAACAATTTGCTGTGTAACCACATTGTTTCTGCATCTTGCCTCTGTTTTTATTGCTGATTGCCTTAATTCTGTGTCTTCCGGATCCTTCCACCCTGGAAGTTAACTACTCGATCAAAGGCCTTCATGATTTTGAGTGCTACCAACAAATCTTTCCCTAATCTTCTCTCCTCTAGGGAGAACATCTGCGATGAGGAGAACTTCATTATCATTTCTGACCATGCAGCTCCCGTCAGTACTGAACTGAAATGTCAGCTGTGGAGTGGGACTTGAAGCTACAAGTACCCCTGCACTTGATTTGTAATTCGCACAATCATCTTACTCAAAGAGTTGATATTTTTAGGTCTTTTCTGACCTTCTTCTCCCAGATTATTTTGTTCCTTGCATCTTAGGTCCTTTTTAATGTGTGAATCCCAAATTTCCATGAGCCAATTAAGTCTCGCCCAGTGTATTTCTCCACTCCCGAGGATAGCGGGAGTGGGCAAGCATTGGTGGGCGTGCACGAGCCACCAGGTCCAATGGCAACCTGGTGGCCCGTTTAAATGAAGGCCTGGTAGCCTTTGCAAGATTGCTCACAATAGCCAGCAGAAGGGCTCACCAGAAGGCTTCTGTTGAGAACACAAGTCCAGAGGCTAGGCCGGCGGGGTAGGCCAGGCCATGCCAGAGGGTAGGGCAGTGGGGCGGGCCAGGCCAGAAGGTAGGGTATGGGGCAGTGTGCCCCTTGGTTTGTGGGTGAGTGCCTAGCTGCCCTCTTGGAGGAGGTAGCAGCACAGCCAGAGGTCCTGCTTCCAAGGGACGGGAGGCAGAGGCCTCCGCACCTGACCAAATGTGCGTGAGAGGAGGTGGCCGAGAGTGTGAGCTCCCATGATGTGGTGCGACGCGCATGGGGTCAGTGCCAAAAAAGATTCAATGACCTCCTGCGCTCGAGAATGGTAAGTACCATGTTGGCTAATGCAGACGTCACCTTTTGCCCCCAACACCCTCCACCCCACAAAAACCCTGCAATTCTGGGTATAGTTAAAGCATTGAATCTTTCATGGCATGTATCCCTCGCTCGGTGTGTCAGCAGATATTGCCTATGCCAAGTTCACCCTGAGAGGGTTGAGATAAAATGGGTTCTGCACCTGCAGCATGTGTGACACTGACACCTAAAGTATAGAATGGGGGTGAAAGTCAAGGATCTGCACCTAGACAGAGTGCTGGAACTGGGAAGCATGTCAAGGTCAGGGTGCTAATGTGCTGGGAGCGGAGCTTCGAGTTGGTGGGGCACCAACCCACCTGCTCACCTTCGCATTCCACATGCTTGTGCCTCCTTGCTTAACAAGGCTACACCTTGTGGTGCCACATGCGGTGGAGGCAGCATTTGGGCAATAGTGGGGGGAGGCATGGGAGGGCCGAGTTGCTCAGCCCTGGCTTCTTTGGGTGAGTGTGCTGCAGCTGTGGGGTGATGAAGAACTGGAGACCTGCAATGTCCCACTCTGGCTGGGTTGGCAGGGATGCGATGGGAATTCAGGTGCAGGCTGGACTAATCAAATCTGCTCTCTCCTTTTCAGGAGAAGGTTGCACACAGTTCCGCTGAGCAGATGTGGACTGGCGGATGCCAGGCCCAATTGGCCATCTTGACTCCTTTTGAACAGCAGGCCATGGACCTGGAGAGGCTCCATGTGCCCAGGTCCACCGGTGGCGGTGAGGCTGGGATACCACAGGGAGGTATGTTTGCCGAGCATTGAGGTCACCATGTGTGCTCCAGAAGCCATGGCCTGCTGCTTGTAAGCTGCTGAATGATCAGTCATTGAAATTTGCAACATGGGTTGACCATTGATTATAGAAGGATGAGCGCGTAATGATCCGGGGGACAGGAATGCACAATGACATTGTCTCCACTTTAACGAATCAAATGTCCTTGTTCTTCCTTTCAGCATCAGTGGAGCATGCTGGGAATAGGAGGCAAAGGGGCCACCTCTCACACCTGAGGGCGCAAAACAAATCGATGCACCAGCATTGCACCATCTCTGCCAGGCAGGCACCAGTGCAGATACTAGCACCTCGGTGGGAATTAGATCTTTGGCTAGTGTCCCGGGGCACAGTGGTGAGGGCACTTCACACTTACTTGAGGTGCGGGCAGAGACAGAGAGTGCCCAGGACGCCGGCAGTGGGAGAGCTGCTGGGGACCAGGTACATGCTCGATCGGTGGCTGATGATTTGCCTCTGGAGTCGTCTGTGAGGCAGCAAATTCTGGAAGTGCAGCAGGGTATGTGGGAGGATCTGGCGGAGATACATGAGGCTCTGCGTTGCGTGGTGCCCGTGCTGGAGGGGTCCACGCGAAGCAACACCAATGCAATGAGCCTCATGGCTGAGTGTCATGCTTCCTCCTTGGAGAGAGTGGTGACTCTCGTGGAGACGTTCCTCCAGGAGAACAATCAGGGCCTCTTGGGGTTGCGCTCAGATCTGCAAGCCCTCACAGCGGCATTGACCTCAGCTGGCCAGTGCCAGTGTGGGAGATTGTTTGGGTACCAAGTATCCCAGCTCGGTGTCCATCCATCTATGTTGAGCACGTGACCTCACGTTGGCACAGCAGCTGCCTGTCGTCTCTGCGGGCTCCTCTCAGGGTGCTCCAGGTGAGGGCAGCAGCTCCTCCACCCCTCTGCCAGTGACTGTGGCACCTGATGAGGCTGCAGCGAGAAGCCAGCTGTAGAAATGGCCACTCCTTCCCAGGTGGGGCCATCAAAGGCTCCACGGGCCAGAGGACGTCTGCCAAGGTCATCGAGGCCGACATGACAGCACAGTGAGCAGGCTGTCTCAGATGCCAGTGCCAACGAGGGGACAGCACCTAGACGTAGCACCTGTAAGTGTAAATTTAAGGCACATTAGGCATACCATGGGTTTCTCACTGGTGCTTTTATGTTGCCCCATATTAGTTCATTTAAGACTTGGTGTGATGTGCAACAACTTTTCTGGGGGGTTTCTGAAGTTACTTTTGTAATCTCATTAAACCTTGATATGTAACAATGTCTCAGGGTGATTCCTTACTTCTGCAGGTGAACGGGAACCTATGATGTTATGAGTGAGTTGTTTGATACTGAGCTTTATTGACAAGGTCCTTAGTTAATATTACTATCCAGGGTCATTTAGCTCTTAGATATCGAGTATGGAGCTTGCAGCCCAGGTGTGTGTTGAAGCCCATCTGTGGTGGGCTAGCTGAAGGTTCCTTGCATTAAAGTCTCCCGGGAGTCCCTGCCTCCCTGGAGTATGCCTGGGTCAGCGTCTACCCCCTCAGCATTCTCCTGTGCGTGCTCATGCTCTGACTTACTACTAAACTTATGGTGTGCAGCCGGAGCAACTGCGTCTACATCTTCTTCCTCCACTGCGTCATCTCTTTCCAGCACTAGATTGTGGAGAGTGCAGGATGCAACCACTATCAGTAACACACGATCTGGGGGGTACTGGAGTGTGCCCCCTGAACAGTCCAGGCATCAGAAGCACATCTTGAGAAGACCGATGGTTGTCTCTATCACAGCCCTTGTGGTGCCGTGGCTCCTATTGTACCGCTGCTCAGCTTCTGTTCTTGGATGGCGGAGAGGCATCATGAGCCACCTTCTGAGGGGATAGCCCTTGTCACCCAGCAGCCATCCATCCAGCCGGGCTGGGGCACTGAAGAGCCTCTGCACCTGGGAGTGTCTGAGTATGTAAGTGTCGTCGGAGCTGCCTGGGTACCTTGCACAGACTTATAGAATCTGCATCCTGTGATCACACACTATCTGCACGTTCATGGAGTGGAAGCCCTTCCTGTTGATGAAGGTACCGGGCTCACCTGCTGGCACCTTGATGGCCACATGTTTACAGTCTATAGCACCCTGGATGTGGGGGAAGCCAGCAATGGCCGCGAAGCCTCTAGCTCGCTCTATCTGGCTGGCATAATCCCAGCAGTAGTGGATGAAAGTCAATACAAGCCTGAACAGAGCATCTGTCACCTGCTTGATACAAGTGTGGATAGCTGATTGGGAGACTCCACAAAGATCACCCACCTACCCCTGGAAAGAGCTGGAGGCAGAGAAGTTGAGGGCAGCTGTGACCTTTAGAGCCAGTGGCACAGGGTGTCCACCCATACCATTGGCACAGATCTTGGGGCCTATCACGACAGATGGAGGTGACTGTCTCCCTTGAGAGACGGAGCATCCTTCAGCACTGTACCTCAGACATATTGAGGTAGCTGCCTTGCTGCCTGTAAACTCTGGCAGCAGGATAATGGCATCTTCTGCGGCCCCTTCTGCCTTAGACTTCTTGTTGGCTCTGCGCCCCCTGTGCCTGCACCTCTCCTTCCAAAGGTGGCTCCCCTGGAGGCTGAATATGGATTCCTGGCCTCCTCCCCTTTCAGGCCCTCCCTTCCTCCTCAGGGCACAACTCCCATTCCCAGGCTAAGGGAAGGCTTCCTGAAACCTTCAGGCCCCAAAAATTAACTTTACTGTAGAGTCCTGACCTGAAGGCTATTCCTCCTGTCCAAGCAGCTGGCATGAATTTTGAAGTATTCCTGCTCTTTCAGGCAAGTATCAGTAACTTCCACAATTAAGTTTTTGACGGATACCATTCGTGACTCCACCCAGCCCTCTTGTCACGCCTGTGGATGAGGTTTATACAAATGTGTCCTGCCCGTCTTCCCGCTGCGCCCGTGCAATGTCCTGAAGATCGCACGGGCCATGAAAAATTGCAGTCAATTGCTGCCTCAAGGGCCTTAAATACAGGATTAATCAATAGCGGGTGCGCATCCAAGAACATCGCGTGCCCGCCCACCTAAATATCGCGATGGCACGAGGTGATATTGGGACGCTCGTCCGACATCACTGTGCATCATTTTACGTGTCGGGTTGCGGGGCCCGCCCCCACACGCTAACAGGAAAATTCTGGCCCACATCCTTGAGAATGCCTATCATTCTGTTGAAACCTAGGTAAGCTGTTGGTAACACATTAAAAGGATCAAAGGCCAGGGAAATTCACAGGACATCACCTCCGCAGCTACTTAACCCTGCCAGAGTTTATGGAAATCAGTGGGAGGGCAGCTAATTTTCCTGGAGTAGGTGGGCAAAAGCATCGTTATGGGCACTGGTGGACATCAATCCCTTGCTGTTGGAAAATTTAGCACCTCCCAACCATTGGAGAGATATCGCCCAGTTCTGCTTCAGACCCAGTCATGCCCTCTTCATCCTTCTGTTGTAAAGGAGCCAAATCGGAATCCTGGTTTCAATTTCCCTTTCCTTGTCGGTTTGACCTGAATTCTCTGGTTGGACTCACAAGAACACACGAAATCGGAGCAGGAGTAGGCCATACAGCCAGTCTGCTCCTCCAACTCCATTTTCCCGCCTGCACCCATATCCTGCAAGAACTCATTTTTGCGGGTCCCAACTGAGCCATTCAAGTGACATTCCAACCATAGAAGTCTCTGCACCAGCTTTGCACACTTGAGGATATTTGTCTAGCAAGGGCTGGTTCCTGGAAAAACTCAGCAGGTCTGGCAGCATCAGCGGAGAAGAAAAGAGTTGACGTTTCGAGTCCTCATGACCCTTCGACAGAACTTGAGTTCGAGTCCAAGAAAGAATTTCAACTCTTTCTTGGACTCGAACTCAAGTTCTGTCGAAGGGTCATGAGGACTCGAAACATCAACTCTTTTCTTCTCCGCTGATGCTGCCAGACCTGCTGAGTTTTTCCAGGTAATTCTGTTTTTGTTTTTGTTTTGGATTTCCAGCATCCGCAGTTTTTTTGTTTTTATATATTAAGGGCTGGGTCCTGCTGTTTGCGGTGGGTTTTACCAGTCCCCTGCTGGAATCACACCACAAAAGTAGTGAAACCCTTTGTTGGTGCTTACATAAAATTATACTTCCATAGGTTTAATTCTGTTCTTTAAAGAGCCTATTTTAAGATTAAATCTCAAGCAATTTTATTTTACAAAGATGAATAATCACGAAACTAACATTAATGACAATACATAGACAGTCTTCTAACTAACTCCTTGAGTGAATAAAGTACTAAAAAAAAAATCACCCCAGAATCACAGAATCGTTACGGTGCAGAACGAGGCCATTCAGCCCATCGTGCCTGCATCGGCTTTCTGAGATTAGTGCTAATCTCCTGCCTTTTCCCTGTAACCCTGCACATTGTTTCTATTTAAATAATCATCCCATGCCCTTTTGAATGCCTCAGTCAAGCCTGATTCCACCACACTCCAAAACCCTAAGTACTCACTGTGTGAAAAAGTATTTTTCTTATCTTGCATTTGCTTTGCTTTGCAAAACTCTTTAAAACTGTACCCTCTGGTTCGCGATCTGTTTATGAGTGTTATGATAGTTTCTCCTTATCTGTCCAGACCCCTCATGATTTTGAAAACTTCTATCAAGTTTCAATTGAGATGGTTAGAAAACTGGTTGGCAGAAAGGAAACTAAGAGTAAGAATAAACTAAAGTTTCTGAATGGCAGGCAGTGACTAGTAGGCTACCGCAGGGATTGGTGCTGGGACCCCAGTTATTCACAATATATATTAATGATTTAGATGAGGAAATTAAATGTAATATCTCCAAATTTGCAGATGATACAAAGCTGGGTGGGAGGGTGAGCTGTGATGGGGATGCAGAGATGCTTCAGTGTGATTTGGACAAGCTGAGTTGGCAAATGCATGGCAGATGTAGTATAATGTGGGTAAATGCGAGGTTATCCATTTTGGTTACAAAAACAGGAAGGCAGATTATTATCTGAATGGCTATAAATTGAGAGAGGGGAATGTGCAATGAGACCTGGGTGTCCTTGTACACCAGTCGCTGAAGGTAAGCATGCAGGTGCATCAGGCGGTAAAGAAGGCAAATGGTATGTTGGCCTTCATAGCCAGAGGATTCGAGTACAGGAACAGGGATGTCTTACTGCAAATGTACAGGGCCTTGGTGAGACCATACCTGGAATATTGTGTGAAGTTTTGGTCTCCTTATCTGAGGAAGGATGTACTTGCTATAGAGGGAGGGCAGCGAAGGTTTGCCCAACTGAATTCTGGGATGGTGGGACTGACACATGAGGAGAGATTGAGTTTGTTAGGATTATATTCGCTGGAGTTCAGAAGAATGAGGGGGGATCTCATAGAAACATATAACATTCTAATAGGATTAGACAGAGTAGATGCAGGAAGGATGTTCCCGATGGTGGGGGAGTCCAGAACCAGGGGATACAGTCTGAGGATATGGGGTAGATGATTTAGGACTGAGATGAGGAGAAATTTCTTCACTCAGAGAGTGATGAGCCTGTGGAATTCACTATCACAGAAAGTAGTGGAGACCAAAACATTGTATGCTTTCAAGAAGGAGTTAGATATAGCTCTTGGGGTGAAAGGGATCAAAGGGTATGGGGAGAAAGCGGGAGCAGGCTATTGAGTTGGATGATCAGCCATGATCATAATGAATGGCGGAGCAGGCTCGAAGGGCCGAATGGCCTACTCCTGCTCCTAGTTTCTATGTTTCTAAGTCTCCTCTTAGCCTCCTCTCCAAGGAAAACAGTCCCAACTTTTCCAATCTTTCTTCATAACTGAAGTGTCTGATCCCTGGAACCATTTGCCTAATCCTCTTCTGCACTCTTCGCAATACGTTCACATCCTTCCTATAGCATGGCGCCCAGAACTGTACACAATACTCCAGCTGAGCTCTAACCAGTGTCTTATATAAGTTTATCAAAACCTCCCTGCTCTTATACTCAATGCCCCTATTTATGAAACCTAGAATACTGTATGCGTTAGAAACAGCTCTCTCTACCTGTCCTACCATCTTTAATGATTTTTGTACATATACGCCAGGTCTCTCTGCTCCTACTCACCCTTTAGAATAGTATCCTTTACTTTATACTATCTCTCCATGTTCTTCGTGTCATAGTGCTTCACTCAGACTTCTCCGTATTGAACTTCATCTGCCACCTATCTGCCTGATCCACCAATGTGTCAATATCCTTTTGAAGTTCTACACTGTCCTCCTCACAGTTTATAATTCTCCAAGTTTTGTGTCATCCGCAAACTTTGAAATTTCCCCCTGCACACCAAGATCTAGATCATTTATATCTATCAGGAAAAGCAAGAGTCCCAATACCAACCCCCTGGGGAACTCCGCTACAAACCTTCTTCCAGCCCGTAAAATACCCATTAACCATTACTCTCTGTTTCCTATCCCTCAGCCAATTTTGTATCCATGTTGCTACTGTCCTTTTATTCCAAGGCCTGTAACTTTCCTCATAACTCTGTTGTGTGGCACTGGATCAAACACTTTTGGATGTCTATATACACCTCAGTGCCCTCATCAACCATCTTTGTTCCCTCTTCAAAAAACTCCAGCATGTTAGTTAGACACGATTTTCCTTTAACAAATCCATGCTGACTCTTCTGAATCAATCCACATTTTTCCATGTGACTATTAATTCTATTCCGAATAATTGTTTCTAGAAGTTTCCCCACCACCAAAGTTAAATTGACTGGCCTGTAATTGCAGGGCAGATCTTTACAACTTTTTTTTGAACAAGGGCATAACGTTTGCAATTCTTGATTGAAACTCTAGGATTTTTACTAATTGTGAATCATTTTAAAATAATATAGTCTATATTTCTCATGATTTTCTTCCTGCTGTGGTTGACCAATAAGTTTAAATTCTTTTACTTTCTTTTTTCAGTCTCAAATTGATTGATGCTTAGAACCAAACTGACTCCTTTGAGATTTTCAAACAGAGTCTTCAGTTGGAACAGAGCAGCTTTGTGTCAATAACCCAGGCAAAGTTCCTGGGACTTCCTGAATTTGGAATGTCCCATCACATCTTTAAAAAGGAAAGGGCAGTTTGATACGAACTGAACCAATTATGCAGCATTATTTTAAATTTTGATTATCCTACTCTGCAGCCTGTGATCAATGAAACTTGCAACATTGCATTGAAATAAACAATTTGAATGGGATGTGAACAATAGTCCCTTTTTTTCAACAGCTTATGTACTGTGCCTGGACATAAAAGGGATAATCATTCAAACTTTGACAGCAAAAATAACTTCTATCATAGCGACCAGATAAGCCAAGATTACATGAGTATTAAAAATGGGCACATGAAAACTTAGAAACTGAATCACTGATAACAGTAAATTTTGTGGGGTCTAAAATTGATAGCAGAGTGTTATTACTGATAATGCCTTGTGGAAGATTATGGGCAGTATGCCCACTATCGACTGCCTCTGATGCAGGGTCTGGGAGAAAGCTCAACGATCTCCCTGATCACTCTGTCGGGATCTACTGTCAACATAAACTTTGCACTGTTCCAAATTCATGCAAGGCAAACTTCTGAAGTCTCTGGAACTGGCACAATGTCATTGGTTTATCTTCCTTCAAAATAAATTCTGTTTCCTTTGCTATTTCTAACTATCAACATAAATGTACATTTTTCTTCCCTTCCCTCCTGAAGATGGTGACTTGTGCTTTATTACGTGTGTGCATGCTGTCGTCTGGCAGTGTTCTGTGCATGAGCTTAGGCATTAGGTGCAGACAGGCTATTTTACTACATAGGGCATCGCTGTCAAACTCTGTCCTGTCTCAACTGGCATCCACAAAGGCGTACTTTCCACTGGATCACAATAAGGAGAAAGTGCTCTAGCCTGTAAAGCTCATTGTACTGCTTCCAGTGGTGCCTCAACAGCTATCAGCGAACTCAGCACAAACCAGATAACAATCCTGGTGTCATCCTGCTCACTAAGGTATGATATCACACTCTGTGGTCACAAAATTGATTATCCTTGCTCATCAAATTTACTATTTGAATTCAGCAGCAAAGTTACCAGCTGCTAAACTGACACATGTGACTTCAAGATTAATGACATCTTGGGGTACATTTTGCAAGGCCTCACCCTGGCTTTGTGCAATACTTTCTGCGCAACTGAAGTCTTAGGAAATGAACTATTCTTTTTAGCAAGATAATTAAGCAACCATTCAATGATCCTTGTATTGGACAGCCAGGATGTCACACAATGGAACAAATTATCAAGTTTACTCTGGGCTCCATGAATTCTCATTGTTCTGAATGCTTTCTTCTGTTCTATCTCTGATCTCCCTCTAGGATCACTTCCACTTAGCTCCCTATGTCTCGCTTCCAGCTTCCCTCTGTCCTTGTTCAGCGTGTGCTAACACTGAACCACCTCGGCTCTGATGGCCCTGATGGTTTTCAGCGTCTATAGAATATATGAAACCAGAAAGCGCTGGAAATACTGTGGGTCTGGCAGCATCGGTGGAGAGAGTGAGTTAATGGCTTGGATTTTTCAGCCCTGTTGGTTGGTCTCGAAGATATGGGGTTGGGGTTGTTAATCTGCTGAGCAAGCATCTGATAAAGGAAAAAGCTGGAGCCAGTCTGTCTACAAAACAGGCTTATTCGCAAAACCCTCTACATAACACAAGTGCAGATTACTTTTCCCTTCCACATGGTTCCCCTCCACCACAGGTTCTTATACATGTGCCCTAACCTTTCCCCAATTAATTTCAGTGGCTCTTAATCACAACTAGAGCATGCACTCAGTTGTCACACCATTTGCAACATTAACACGGGGAGTAGTGGGGAGAGGAATGGTGTGGGGGAGAGGGATGGTGGGGGGGTTGTCAAATCATTTGGGGAGGCAACGACCTGTTTGTCATCATGTCTGGTTTGTATCTGATCAGCTGTGAACAGCAAGTGAAGTGTGAATAGTGCCAATTCTGGAACACAGGCAGCAATCGAGGGCTAGTACGGTTAGTTCAACATCAACTGAATAGTACTTTACAGGCCCGCTTGAATGCATGGGCACCACGGAGTTCCAGAGCCCCAGCAGGTACTTCAGGGTGGCAATGGGTCAGCAGCTGAAGTCTTTGCAGCACTTAGTGTAGAGTAAAGGGTTAACTCTATTAAGAGTATACCGAACATGTGCAAAAGAAACAATTTCGTAATGATGTCACTCACTGAGAGAGAATGCCTGAGTAGCATCTGAGGGCAGCTTGATCTATAGGCCTTACTTAACCTTTGTAAATAGTTAGCATGTAATTAAATGATTTTGAACAAAGACAAAATCTTCAGTGAGATTTCTTCTGAGCTAGAAGCGTACGAATCCTGAGAGAAACTGATGATAACAGATGCTGGCTGCGGCAACGACACCCACGGCAAAACATTCCACCTCTTTTCACTTACCTAAATCTGAAGCTGCACAGTATCACAGCATCACAGGCCAGGAGTGTTCAGTCGGCAGGTGGGGGCGGGCCCAACACGCTGGCATGTAAAATGATGCACGATGACATCGGGCGTGCATCCTGGCGCTATTGCTCTGTATCGCGATGTTTCGATATTTAAAAGGCCTGTTAAGGCTATTAAGGAAGTAATTAAGGTCAACTTTGTGTTGCCTGTCCAACCTTACAGTTGGTGGACAGGCTAAGGGTCCTTTACGTTTTTAGGAAACCTGATCCGCGAGCAGGATGAGGTTTCTTAAAGCTTTAATGAATCCAATTTTTAAAAATTTCTGAAAATAAAAACATGTCCCATTTCATGTGAAACAGTCACATGAGGGGACATGTTTAATTACATTTTTAATCCATTTATTTATTTCAAAAGCGCTTCAATCCCCCTGAGGCAGTTCCGTGCCTCAGGGAGATTGAAACGCTGTTTTGCGCATGCGTGAAAGAGCGCTAACCCCGACTCTCCCTCCTTCCCCCACCCACACTGAACTGCTTGCGTCTTACTCTGGGCGGGCCTTAATTGGCCTGCCCGCGTCGGAGGTGTTTGCGGTTGGCGGCCGGCTCCATGACTGCCCTGCCCACTCCCACCGAGCCCACCCAACACAGGAAATATTCAGGCCACAGTATCTTTACAGTGCAGAAGGCCATTCAGCCTTTCTCAAGTCTCTGAAACAACATTCCACCTAGTCCCACTCCCCTGCCTTGTCTTCATAACCTTGCACATTTTTTTCTTTTCATGAAGAAATCCAATTCCCTTTTGAATACCTCAATTGAACCGGCCTCCACCACCCTTTCAGGAAGTTTGTTCCAGACTCCAAACACCCTCTGGTTGAATTTTTTTTTTCTCACATCACATTAACTCCTTTTGCCAATTATTTTGAATCTATGCCTTTAGTTCTTGATGTTCTCTTGAATGGGACCAGTTTCTCACTATTTACCCTGTCCATACCCCTCAGGATCTTGAATACCCCTATCAATTCTCCTCTCAGCCTTCTTCCCTCCAAGGAAAACAGTCTCAACCTCTCCAATCTATCCTCATGGGTACAGTTCTTCATCTTGGGAATCAATCTTGTGAATCTCCTCTGTGCTCTCTCCAATACCTACACATCCTTCCTCAAGAAATGGCGCCCAGAACTGGATGCAGTACTCCAGATGAGGCCTAACTAGCATTTTGTACAAGTTCAACATGACCTCTTTAGTCCTGTACTCAATGTCCCTAATAATAAAGCCTAGGATACTAGATGCTTTATTAATTGCTCTCCCAACATGCCCTGCCATCTTCAATGACTTATGTGCATATAAACCGAGGTCCCTATGTTCCTGCACCTCCTTTTGAGGCCCTTCCGTTATATTATACTGTATCACCATATCTTTCCTGCCAAAATGAACTACCTCATACTTACCTGCATTGAACTTCATCTGCCACTTGTCCGACCAATCGACCAACATGTCTATGTCTTCTTGAAGTTCAAAACTATCCCTATCACAGCTGACAACATTTCCAATCTTTGTATCATCTGCAAATTTTGAAATCATGCCCTGCACACTACAACCTAGGTCATTAATATGTATCAGGGAGAGCAAATGTCCCAACACTGACTCCTGGCAACTCCACTACAAACCTTCCTCCAATCTGAAAAACAACCATTTATCACTACCCTCTATTTCCTGTCACTCAGCAAATTTCTTATCCAAGTGCGTACTTTCCCTTTTATTCTATCACCTAGAATTTTGCTCACAAGTCTGTTGTGTGGCACTGTTTCAAATGCATTTTGAAACTCCATATACACCACGTTAGCAGTGTTACCTCCTCAAAAAACTCCAGCAAGTTAGTTAAACAGGATTTTCCCTTGATAAATCCATGCTGGCTTTCCTTAATTGTCTTGCACTTGTCTAAGTGATTATTGATTTTATCCTGTATGATGGTTTAAGTTTCCTGACCACTGAGGTCAAACTGACTGGCCTGTAGTTGACAGCTTTATCCTTGCATCCCTTTTTGAACAAGGGTGTAACATTTGCAGCTCTCCAGTCCTCTGGCACCTTCCCTGTGTCTAAGGAAGACTAGAAAATTGTCACTAGTGCCTCTGCAATCTTCACTCTCACTTCCCTCAGTACCCTTGGATGCATCTCATCCAGTCCTGCTCCCTTATCTATTTCTCTCCTGGACTTCTGACCCAAGCCTGCTGAAAATTTTGCTGGAGGCCTTCAGTGCAGTGCAGGATCATCAAGGGAAACAAAGCCATCTGCCCTTTCCACGGCACTAGCTGCTTTAAACCCATAGGCTTAAGTGTCCCAACTACTATGACAGCAGAGAAGGTAAGTGTGTAAGGTAAATGAGTGAGAAGTTAGGATAGGTTGGGTGAGTGGTAGGGAGTTGGTCTGGGGATGGGGAGGTCAGGGGTGGAGGGATTAGTCAGGGGGTGGGGGATAGTTGGGTGTTCGGGGTGTTTAGTCAGGGTCTGGGGGATTGGGGTTAGTCAAGTTGGGAGGTGGGGTGTAGTTGGGTGGTCAGGGGGTTGTGGGGTTGTCGGGGTCCAATCGGTATTAGGGGGGTTAGTGCCATAGTTACCCAGAGTTAGATCTAGTTTTAGTCCTTCTAACTAAGTTGAAACTTCCCAGGCAGTCCCCAGTGCAACTTCCGGGGTGCCTCCAGAGTACGACCCACTGGAGAATGGAAGATCTGGGCCATTAATTCAGTTTCTCTCTCTACAGATGCTGCCAAATTTGATAATTATTTCCAGCCTTTTCTATTTTTATTTCAGATTTCAAGCATCTGCAGCATTTTAATTTTACAGCTTTTAGTTTATTTTGCTGATGCCCCAGTACAGTTGCACATACAGCCTCACGTTTCTGGTTTTACATTATTTTAAAATTAATCTTTAATGGGATGTGGGCATCGCTGACAAGACCAGTATTCCTTGCCCTTGAACTGAATGGCTTGCTAGGCCATTTCAGAGGGCAGTTAAGAGTCAACCACATTGCTGTGGATCTGGAGCCATGTATAGGCCAGACCAGGTAAGGACAACAGATTTCCTTCCCTAAAGGGCAGTAGTGAACCAGATGGGTTTTTACAACAATTGATGATAATCTCATGACACCATTACAAAGATTAGCTTTCAATCAATTAATTGATTTAAATTCCACAAGCTGCCATGGTGGGATGTGAATCCATGTCCTCAAGCCATTAGCCTGGTCCTCTGGATTACTAGTCTAGTGACATTTGCTCAACTGAAATGTTATCCTTGGTGCCTTCTCACTAATAGCATCCTATTTTTGGGTATCTCACACCCGCAGGTTGGTTTCCTGTAATTTGAATGATAGCTGCCTTCCTGTTTTAATCGGTATTATGTACTTCAGTTGAGTTCAGGCTACACTGAACTCAAACTTGTATAAGACCTCCTCATGGATTTGTCCACCTCAGGGTTTTCTAAACAAAGAAGGAAACGGTGTTGCATTTGCATATTGCCCTTCTAGATAACCCAAAAGTAATATCATCATTTCTGGTTGGATGTATTCCTGGAGGCATCACCATATGACCTCCTGTCTCCAATTACCCAGCTCCAACGCTTGTGCCATTGGTCGCTCAATATGCCTGTCCACAGGGCACATGGTCTTCTTAATCCAACAAGGCGGAAAAGCTCTTTGTTATCCGAATGGATCGTTCCTCCATTCTTCCTTTTTCCCTCCATCTCCAATACTGTTTGAAGACAATGACAAAAGGTGTTCTAATGCCCTAATGATATTTTTTCTGAGTTGCTGGCAGCAGTATCTAGAAGATTAAACATTAATTCTTGGAACCTATTGAAAATCCTTAGTACAATAGTCAGTGGCTTACATCTGAAGTCTAATTATCATTTTTTATAGAGAGTGCAGCAGCCAATTTATTCCACAGTGTGAAATGAATGACCAGTTAATCTGTTTTGGTGGGTGTGATTTAGTGATGAGTATTGTTCAGGACACCGATAGAATTTCTATGTGGGTTCTCCTGATTTCCCACTCTAACTTCAGTAAAGTTCAGGCATTACTGTTTCTCTGGGGTTGCTGCCAAAGTTAAGACAGGAAATTGGGAGAGCCACATGGGAATTTGATCCCAAGTAGAACTCCCTGCTGTTCTTTGAACAAGCGCGATTCAGGCTTTGATATCTGTCGAAACAGGCAGACAGGCTTAGGTTTGACATATAAGTTGAAAGACAGGATATCCAGTAATACAGCGTTCCTTCACTGCAGAGACATCCTGATTGTGTCATTAACTGTAGGAATAATTTTTTAACCCACAATCTGCTGACTCTGAAGTACAACTGCCACTGGGCCAAGCTGACACATTAGTGATGGTGATACTTTCCTGAATGTTGCTTCTAGTTTATACTGGTGATTATTCAGAATCATTTTGATTCAATGAAAAGGTAATAGTGCAAAAACATTCTTGACTGCTGATAATATTTTTAGTCTCTGCTCTGGATCCCCAATCACTTAAAGCAATGGAGAAAGCACATGTCTGTTTTAATTTTGAGTTAACATTTACAGGCAACAGACTCTACTCTTTCCTTACAAAATACATGCTCAGAGTACTGCAGAAGATTACTTCATCTTATGTGACACTTAGGGTGACTGGAACATGGGCAGATCAGACTCCTCAATTATCAAAAATTGTTTTAAAACTCCAGTCACAGCCAGGGCTGCTAAATGGGTATTATGACTTGACGACTGTAATTGATTATACAGCTATATGATCGCAGGCACACTCAAAAGTCCCATCTCACACTTATTGATGTGCTATTGCTCAGAAAGCTCCATCCAAAATTAGAAAACCATAGACAGCAAATCTTGATTACTAAAGTATTGAATGACATGTAAGCAACCAAAAATGCTTTTGAAACCCTTACAAAATATGTTTGCACAAAAGTAACAATATGAACATTTTCTTTGGACATATAAGCTTTATTCAATAAATGTGAAACATTAAGTTAAAAGCCGCAAAGCTAGAACAGAAGCTGCTTAAAAATTGTTCCAACTCTAAGGTTTGTCTTGCCTTTATTTAATGGACAAGAAAAATAGTTTTCTAAAAGGAAATGCATCACAGAACAAAGAATGACTAAAATATCACAAAAATTGAGAATAATCCACAAGGTGACATTTTTGAAATTATTAGTGTGATAATTTATATTAATAATTTTCCTACCAGCTGGCTGGGTTTAAATGGACTCCAAGGTCTAGATATTAACCCTCACACAATGGGTAGGAGAGGATTGGGAGAGAGAGTGGGGGAAGTTAAAAAAAATCAAATATGACTCTAACATGTCGTGCATGTGGCCACCACTATTTTGAGGGAATGCCTGATGGCGGACACAAGGGTCTCTGTTATGTCTTCTGGCTCCCATAAGTTTGAAATAATCACACTTTTAGACTCAAAATGCTGGAGCTTACGTCTTGCTGCTCTCCATGTGGCTGGTGGGCTGATCCATTTTTGCTCAACAACTGACTGCAGTGCAGCAGTAAATATAGCACCCTGGATGGACATTCATATAACAATTAGTTCCTAACTCTTTATGAATGATATAACAATGTAAAATTCCTATTTCTTTTTGAAAAATGCCTCTATATATCAATATAACTCTTCCAATCATGTTTTTAATATAATCTCTAAGCTAAAGAATAGCCATCGACTTTTATTCATAAAATGTACACCTTAAGAGTTTGTTATAGCTTATTTCTTCACGATATTGTTGTGAGAGACTAAGACCTCACCCTGTATTTTTTATTTATAAAATATATAGAGATATGTTCATTGTTATCTCTAAAAATTTCAAACTGGACAAAGACCTAAAATGGCTGAATCTATGGCCTGAATTTTGCGAGATGATGAGCCTCTAGAAGTGTCCATCAGGTGGCAGATGCTAGATGTCCAGCAGGCTGCACGGGAATTCTGGCAGAAATCCCTAAGGGTCTGTGTGCCAAGGCCTCTGTTTTGGGGGAGACCATGTGGAGCATGAGCACTGCACTGACCCACAGCTCGAGCACACAGTCTCCTCCATTGAGAGGAGAGGCAGCTCCAGGAACAGAATCAAGGGTTTCTGGGCCTGCACTCTTACCTGCAAGCCTGCACACTGCAGTGACCTCAGCAGGTCTCTGCCAGTGTGAGAGATGGATGAGGGGTCCAGTTACTATGCTAGGTTCCTGTCCATTAATGGTGAGCATGGAGGTTCAACCCTAACTCAGTTTGGTGGATGAGCTGCATGTTATATCTTTGAGGAATTCTCTGGCACTCTGGATGAAGGCAGCAGCTCCTCTGCCCCTCTGCCAGTGCCCATCATAATTGATAAGGCTGCAACAACTGAGGAGTGCCCAGCCACTGCATTGGATGCTCCCTCCCAGATGGTGCCTGCACAGGCTCCACTGGCCAAAGGTTATCAGTGCTGACAGGACATCACAGTCAGCAGGCTTCCTCCAATGCCGCTGTCAGTGTGGGCATGGAGGGTCATCAAGATGCAGCACTTGCAAGCAGAAGTTTAAGGCACTGTAAACACAAGCGGGTTTGTCACGGGTTATTTAACTTTAGTTCATATGTCTACTATGAACAAACTGTGTTAACGGTCCACCATATATAGATCTCATTATGTGTCATGGCCTGATTGTGCTTCATGTTTTTCATAGGCGATGAGCATGAGAGTGGCTCGTGTCAGACGGGAAGGGCTGCAAACTTTATTTCAGAGGTTATTATTAGAGACAAGGGTGACAGGATGGCTTCATCGGGATTGATCAGAAAGGTGCGTCACCCTTGCCCTCATTTTCAAGCCATGCCTTGGATGCCTAGCTGAAAGAGTGGAGAATCAAGGCCTCCCTGGTTTTCCTGCATCCCAGCAGATTTGTCACTTCTGAATCCAAGTCCTCACCCTGGGCTATCTCCGGCTGCTCCTCAGGCTCATCACTTGAGTAGCCCTCTGTGGCCTGTGGAGCTGCCTCACTGTCTTCATCCTCCATTGGGTCACCCTTGACAGTGCCAGATTGTGCAGTACGCAGCACACAACAACAATAAGTGAGACCCGCTCTGGAGGAAATTGCAGTCTCCCCCTGATTGGTCCAGGCAGCTGAACCTCATCTTGAGCGGACCAATGGTCCTCTCAATTACCGCCCTTGAAGAGCCATGACTTCTATTTTACCTCTCCTCCGCTTCTTTCCTGGGTGTCAGAGTGGCATCATGAACCACCTTCTTGGGGGATAGCCTTGGTCACCCTGGAGCCCACCAGCCAATCAAGCTGCAGCGAAGACCCTGGGGGTGTCACAGGATGTACGCATCAAGGCAGCTGCCAGGGTATCTGACGCAGGCCTGAAATATTTGTGTCTTGTGGTTGCAAACAATCTGGACATTCATGGAGTAGAAGCCCTTTTTGTTGGCTAAGGCACCAGGCTCACCCACTGGCACCTTTATAGCCACAGGAGTGCAATTTGTGGCAAACTAGATGTAGGGGAATCCAGCAATTGCAGCAAAGCCTCTGGCTCACTCAGCCTGGCTGGCTTCATCAGTCCGGAAAGGAATGAAGCTTATCACCTGCCTGAACAGAGCGTCAGTGACCAGCTTGACACAGCTGTGGGCAGCAGATTGGGAAACACCACATAGATCTCACACTGATCCTTGGAAAGAACCAGAGGTGAAAAATTTTGGAGTCACTGTCACCTCAAGAGTCACTGGCATAGGGTGCCACCTACAAAGTTTGAGATGATCGCTGGGCCAATCATCTGGCAAATTGAGGTCATAGTCTCTCTACAGAGATGGAGCCGCCTTTGGCACTGGTTCTCAGACATGTCCGGGTAGCTGGCATACTGCCTGTAGACTATGGCTGCAGGATAACCGTGTCTTCTGCCAACCCTTCCACCTTGCACTTCCTGCTGGCTCTTCACCCCATCTGGCTGTGCCTCTCTTCCCACAGGTTGCTCTCTGGATAGGCCTCTTCTCCCTTCTGGCCCTCTCCTCCTCTTTGGAGGAAGTCTCTCCAGCTGAGTAGACAATCCCCACTTGCTGAAATACAAATGGCACAGGATAGTTTACTAAAGGATGCACTTGGCAGAAAGTCTCTGAGGAAGCCAAAGAGTCCTCCAGAAAACGCAGAAAATGCAATGAACTGTGTGAAACCACCTCCAACAAACTCACACCTAAACTCCTACCTACTCAAATTGCCACTGTTCTGGTCACCTTTTTTCTCGCCCTTGATTGAATTTCAAGTGGCCTGTGGGCTGAGTGTCAAACTGCACGGGCCACATATATTTCTGGACAGCTGCCTTTTTAGTGACCTTAAATGCCCCTTTAATTGTTGGTGGGTGCACTTCTGACTCTTGCACCTGCCTGCCAACCATAATATCGTGTGACAGCACAATGACATCGTCTCGTGCAATATCACGTGAATTCAGGACTGCCGTGCACCTGCTCCAATGGTGTAAAATTCTGGCCAATGCCTGTCTGTGACCCTGAACAAAAGAAGCTACCTGGCAGTATTGGGGAAACTCACATGTCCTTATCCTTGAAAAGCCACTAACAAACCTCCGTGGGCTGCACAGACCAAAGTCAAAGAGAGCTATACAAAGACCATCTACATTTCATAACCCAGGCTGGGCAAGAGGAGTCTGCTCATCTGCTAAGAGAAAGGGCCCCACATCCTTCTTTTAATTGTTAATGGTAGAGACATTTAAAATTCTCGGGGATCCAGATGAATGATACATATCTTTTTTCAAAGACAGTATGAACATATGAACATATGAAATAGGAGCAAAAGTTAGGCCATTTGGTCCCTTGAGCCTGCTCCGCCATTCAATAAGATCATGGTTAATCTGTTTGTGCTTCTAATTCCACTTTCCCATCTACCCCTGATAACCTTTGATTCCCTTACTAACAAAAATCTATATCTTCTGCCTGAAAGATATTCAACGATCCAGCTTCCACCATCTTCTCAGGTGAACTAGCTGTATGCCTGATGGCCTACAGAGAGCGAAGACGGCAGAGGAGAGAGTGACTGAGTCTCCTGCGCAGAGGGAGGAGCAGCGCCCTCAGGAAGAAGGGGTGGCTGGGGCTCCCGCACACGCTGCTGAACAGCTGTGGTTGGTTGGAGCCTAGTGACACCCAGGGTTTATAGACGACGCCTTTCATTACTGCAGACTGTGACCTAGTGTCACTGAAGGCTTACGCATGCCAGATACTGCAGGATTTGGCACAACAGGGACATGGTGAGCATCCACTGCCAGTGGCCGTAAAAGTGACAGCAGTGCTCAATTTCAATGCCAGTGGCTCCTTTCAGGGAGCCACAGGTGAACTCTGTGGGATGCCACAAGCCTCCAACCAAAAATGCGTCCATGAGGTCACAAATGCCACCTTTGCAAGGGCACACAGCTTTGTACATTTCACTCAGGACAGCCAGGATGCAAGAGCGATTGGATTTGCCCAGATCTCAGGTTTCCCACAGGTGCTGGGTGTGATGAACTGTACTCACGTGGCACTCAGATCTCCATCACAAACGTGGTGAACTGCATCAACTGCAAGGGGTTCCACTCGCTGAATGAGCAGCTGGTGTGCAACCACCAGAAACGCTTCCTTGAGGTGTGTGCATGGTTTCCAGGGAGTGTGCACAACACCTACATCCTGAGTCGGTCACAGATCCCTGGAGTCTTCCAGGATCTACAGAAGCTGTAGGGTTGGCTCCTCGGAGACTAGGGCTACCCACAGAGGCCATGGCTGGTGACACTCATGTGGCAGCCTCAGACTGCAGCAGCATGACGGTGTAATGAGTCATAGGTTCATAGAGTTACACGGCACGGAAACAGACCCTTTGGCCCATTGTGGCTGTGCCGGTCATCAAGTACCTATCTATTCTAATCCCATTTTCCAGCACTTGGCCCGTAGCCCAGTGTGCTATAGTGTTTCAAGTGCTCATCTAAATAATACTTAAATGTTGTGAGGGTTCCTGCCTCTACCACCTCCTCAGGCAGTGTGTTCTAGATTCCAACCACCCTCTGGGTGAAAGATTTTTTCCCTCAAATCCCCTCTAATCCTCCTTCCCCTTACCTTAAATCTATGCCCCCTGGTTATTGACATCTCTGCTAAGAGGAAAATTTCTTCCTATCTACCCTATCTATGCCCCTCATAATTTTATATACCTCTATCAGGTCTCCCTTCAGCTTTCTCTGCTCTAAGGAAAGCAACCCTAGCCTATCCAGTCTCTCTTCATACTGAAATGTCCCAGACCAGGCAGCATCTTGGTGAATCTCCTCTGCACCCTCTCCCAAAATGCATTACCTCACATTTCTCAGGATTAAATTCCATTTGCCACTGCTCTGCCCAACTTACAATCTCATCTATATCGTCCTGTAGTCTAAGGCTTTCCTCCTCACTATTTACGACACCACCTGTCATCTGTGAACTTACTGATCAAACCTCCTATATTCACGTCTAAATCCTTAATATACACTACAAACAGCAAGGGTCCCAGCACCGATCCCTGTGGTACATCACTTGTCACAGGCTTCCAATTGCAAAAACAACCTTCAACCATCACCCTCTGACCCCTGCCACTAAGCTAATTTTGGATCCAATTTGCCAAATTGCCCTGGATCCCATGGGCTCTTACCTTCTTGACAATTCTCCTATGCGGGACCTTGTCAAAAGCCTTAGTGAAGTCCAGAGACTACACTACCCTCATCTACACAGCTAATCAACTCCTCGAAAAATTCAATCAAATTTGTTAGACATGATCTCCTCCTGACAAAGCCATGCTGACTATCCCTGATTAATCCCTGCCTCTCCAAGTGGAGATTAGTCCCTTCCTTCAGAATGTTTTCCAATAGTTTCCCTACCACTGATGTTTGACTCACTGGCCTGTAATTACCTGGTTTATCCCTACTATTCTTCTTCAATAATGGTACCACATTCGCTGTCCTCTGGAACCTCTTCTGTGGCCAGAGAGGATTTAAAAATTAGTGTCACATCTCCTGCAGTCTCCTCCCTTGCCTCACATGGGGTACATCTCATCTGGGCCTGGGGATTTATCCACTTTTAAGCCCACTAAAACCGCTAATACCTCCTCCCTTTCAATGTGTTGGAAAATGGTGAGTGTGAAGGTTCCTCTGGAGAGTGCAGCCATAGCCAAGTTCACAGCACTGTGGGTGCTTCAGCTGCAAAAGAGGGGAGGAGTAAGAGTGCAAGACCAATAGTGGTAGGGGACTCATTAGTGAGGGGTGCAGACAGGCACTGCTGCGGCCATAGACGTGACTCCAGGATGGAGTTGCCCCCCTGGTTCCAGGGTCAAGGATGTCACAGAATGGCTACAGGGCATTCTGAAGGGGAAGGGTGAACACACAAAAATGGTTCTTGACTGAGATGCACTCTGGAGCCTTCCTGACTACCTGCCTGCCTCCCTTCTTCTGACTGGTGGTCACCCATTCCCTCTCTGACTGCACTTCCTTAAGCTGAGGAGTGACCACATCTAAAAACGTGCTATCCACATGACCCTCAGCCCTGTGGACGTACCACTGTGTCTCCAGCTCAACCTCAAGCTCCGAAACCCGTTGCTCAAGCCGGTGCCACTTCCTGCACATGTGGTCACCAGGACCAACAAGTCCAGGGAACCTTGGATGTCAAGGGATAGAGAGGATTGGTTAAGGGAAAAAAAAACAGAAGGCTTATGGCAGGTACACAGGGCTGAAAACAGCAGAAGCCCTAGAGCAGTATAGAAAGCATGGGGGGAGGAGGGGGGTGGTGGGGGGTACTTAAAAAAGTAATTAGGAGGCATGAAAAAACACTGGTGGGCAAGATAAAGGAAAATCCCAAGGCATTTTATAAATATATTAAGGGCAAGAGGATAACCAGAGAAAGAGTAGGATCCATTAGGGACCAAAGTGGCAATCTATGTGTGGATCCAGAGGACGTAAGTGAGGCTTTGAATGATTACTTTTCATCCATGTTCACTATGGAGAAGGACGATGTAGGTGTAGAAATCAAGGAGGGGGATTGTGATCTCCTTGAATAAATTAATATTGAAAGGGAGGAGGTATTAGTGGTTTTAGCGGGCTTAAAAGTGGATTAATACCCAGGCTCAGATGAGATGCACCCCAAGCTGCTATGTGAGGCAAGGGAGGAGATTGCAGGGGCTATGACACTAATTTTCAAGTCCTCCTTGGCCACAGGAGAGGTGCCAGGGGACTGGACAACAGCGAATGTGGTACCATTATTGAAGAAAGGTAGTAGGGATAAACCAGTTAATTACAGGCCAGTGAGTCTAACATCAGTGGTAGGGAAGCTATTGGAAAACATTTCTGAAGGACAGGATTAATCACCACTTGGAGAGGCAGGGATTAATCAGGGATAGTCAACATGATTGAATTTTTCAAGGAGGTAACTAGTTGTGTAGATCTGGGTAGTTTAAGAATTAAACTGAATTAAAATAAATTAAGAACATTTAAGAAGTATTTAGATGAGCGCTTGAAATGCCATAGCATACAGGGCTATGGGCCAAGTGCTGGAAAATGGGATTAGAATAGATAGGTGCTTGGTGGGTGGCACAGACATGATGGGCTGAAGGGCCTGTTTCTGTATAACTCTATGACTCTCGTGCAGTTGATGTGGTCTACATGGACTTCAATAAGGCTTTTGACAAGGCCCCACATGGGAGAATGGTCAAGAAGGTAAGAGCCCATGGGATCCAGGGCAATTTGGCAAATTGGATTCAAAATTGGCTTAGTGGCAGGAGGCAGAGGGTGATGGTCGAATGTTGTTTTTGCGATTGAAAGCCTGTGATCAGTGGTGCACCGCAAGGATTGGTGCTGGAACCCTTGCTGTTTGTCGTGTATATTAATGACTCAGACGTGAATATAGGAGGTATGATTAGTAAGTTCGCAGGTGACACAAAAGTTGGTGGTGTCGTAAATAGTGAGGAGGAAAGTCTTAGATTACAGAACAATATAGATGGGCTGGTAAGGTGGGCAGAGCAATGGCAAATGGAATTTAATCCTGAGAAGTGTAAGGTGACGCATTTTGGGAGGATTAACATGGCAAGAGGATACATAATGAATGGTAGGACCCTAGGAAGTACAAATGATCAGACGGACCTTGGTGTACATGTCCATAGATCCATGAAGGCAGCAGCATAGATAGTGGTTAAGATGGTGGTTAAGATGGTGGTTAAGAAGGCATATGGAATGCTTGCCTTTATTAGCTGTGGTATAGAATATAAGAGCAGGGAGGTTATGCTGGAACTGTATAAAATGTTAGTTAGGCCACAGCTGGAGTACTGTGTGCAGTTCTGGTCACCACACTGTAAGAAGGATGTGATTACACTGGAGAGGGTGCAGAGGAGATTCACCAGGATGTTGCCTGGGCTGGAGAGTTTCAGCTATGAAAAGAGACTGGATAGGCTCGGGTTGTTATCCTTAGATCTGAGAAGACTGAAGGGGAACCTGATAGAGGTATACAAAGTTATGAGGGGCATAGATAGGGTAGATAGGAAGAAACCTTTCCCCTTAGCAGAGGTGTCAGTAACCAGGGAGTATCGATTTAAGGTAAGGGGCAGGGGATTTAGAGGGGATTTGAGGAAAACATTTTTCACCCAGAAGGTGGTTGGAATCTAAAACACACTGCCTGCGGGGGTGGTAGAGGCAGGAACACTCACAACATTTGAGAAGTATTTAGATAAGCACTTGAAATGCCATAGCATACAGGGCTATGTGCCAAGTGCTGGAAAATTGGGTTAGAATAGATAGGTGTTTGATTTCTGCATGGACATGATGGACTGAAGGGCCTGTTTCTTTTCTGTATAACTCCATGACACTACCACATTTAATGCAAATCTGGGACGATTCTGCCCTAAAACTCATTCATTTGGCTTTGCATGTTATTTTTCATTACAATGAAATTTACACAATCTGTAGGCCCTGTGGCTCTGGTTATCACTTTCTTGCTAGTGATCGAGGACAATTTTCAATGGGTCTACTGCGTTCAACCTTCACTGTTGCCTGCTTCATCTCATGGTTTACTGAGATGAACTGTAACTCTTCGCAACTGCTCAACCCCAGTATCGCAGGACCATCTGTTTCTGTAACATAGAATGTGCAGTTTACATATTTTCCTTTGTGTGTTCCTCTGATTTGGGTTGCTCCTAGCTGTCAAACCTCAGTTCCCCTGTATGCCATTATCATGGCGTTCTGTTTCAGAGTATCTTTCCTTGGATAACCATTTTTTTCAAATTTTCAAGCAAGATATACTGGTATAGTCTGAGTGGGGTAATGTTACTCTGTCCTCCGGTATCAAGCTTAGTTTCAGATTTGTGGGCATGGGCAGACTCTTCCTGTTCTGAATAGTTATGTGAATTTCTTTTTTATGGGAACTATTGCATCTAGCCATTTCATGCAGCTGTATGGTTCCTATGCCTATTGTGTCCTTAGCCTGAGAGAGTGTGAACTTGCTCTTTCCAATCAAATATTTTTGTGCACCAGGGTGTGAAGAGCCCCAAATGAGTTGATCTAGCAGACTTTCATTTGTTTCCATGCATTGATATTTTATGGCTGCATTTTTCAACCTGGTGGAGAAATTGTCAACATGCTCATCTAGTTCCTACCTCAGACTTTGAAATTCATATCAGTGGATCTGATGATTTGACTTTGGCTGAAGGTGTTTGCTGAATTTTTCAAAAAAATTGTCCAGGCTTTTACTGTCATCCTTGCGCATCTCGCAGCTATTAAACAAATTTAGCTCTTTTTCTCCTGCCCACAAAAGGATGTAGCTGACCCTTTCCTCTTCACTAGTGCCTTTTAGACAGCCATTGAATGTAAATCTTCACTTTTGTTTCAGCTTTTCAAATGCCTCTATGATGTCATTAGCTTCCCAATTCATTATGGGCTGGAACTGTGGATTCATTGCTGTAGCAGTGGCCATTTCTTTTTTGCACAATTCACTCAGTTTTGTTTTCTCTCACTGGCACTGATTTGGATTGATTTTTCTTAATCTAATTCAATTTTAAATCCGTTTAAAATGGTTAATCTAATTCAATTTTAAATCCATTTAAAATGTTTAGGTCATACTCACAGATACCTGCTGCCACCATGTTATATGTTCTGGTTCCCATAAGTTCGAAGTAATCACACTTTTACACTCAAAATGCTGGAGCTTCATCGAGTGTATTTCTTGCTGCTCTCCATATAGCTGGTGAACTACATTGTTGCTCGGCACCTGACAGCAGTGCATTAGTTAATGTGGCACGCCAGATGTACATTCATAAAACAATTAGTTTTTTATGTATAATATAACAATATGATACTCAATATGAAGGAAATGAACTGAACAAGCTGACAGATCAATGAGCCACCACAGTTAGCTAGTTATACTTAGCTTCTTTATATACATACATGAGTGGATCTCTTGTCACATTGCTCACACGTAGCCAGGTGCTTGGACTGCAGTTACTGATCCTATCTGCAATCTTGAGAGCCAAACATGCCAATGGTTTGCTTACTTCTGATATACAGAAAATCTACTTCAACAAAAAGTCACAACTAACATAAGATTAAAATGTTTACACCTTGAAATTTGCACACATCAGATAAATTATATCTAAAATTACTTATAATATTTTTACTTACCACTTGATTATTCTTATTTAAACTTTCTTTTTGTCTCCTTTCCAAACATTTTACTTACATTTATAGACTTTGTTCTTTCTGTCCATGGTGATTTATAATATTTGGTTAAGATGAAAGTACATTGTTAATTTGTTTTTTCTTCCCACACCCTTTCCTGAAACCTTTCTCCCTTTCCTGAATTGTTTGCCTTACCATAAAATATATATTTTTGTCTCCTTTACTGTACAAGGGACTCACACTTGTTGTAGGTACAATGTCTACATTCAACATTTATACTTGATCTCATTTTATGTAAATGTGTCTCTCGTCCATTAACCCAGCTTCACAGACAGCTTGGGATCAAAGGGTTTTCCATCAAGAGGCATTTTTTATTACCAAGATAAGCTAACAAATCATTCAATGTTTAATCCGTATAAGAACAACTTCTGTTTTGCAAACTAACCATCTGAATCTTATTTTGGTAAGTGATCGAGTGCACAAATTGCTTTTATAAGCTCAGCCGTTGTCATCAGCTCACCCTCAATTAGAGGTTGATGTATGCTCAGTGTCACAAGTTTCTGCCATGGGTCTTCTTATGACTGAACAATTCTTGAGCGATTCTTGACCCACAGATCTTTGGGCATATAGGGCAGGATATTTCATGTAGTTGGATCCGGAGTGCAGGGCTTGCTTCCTTTTCTTTCCTTCTTTGCCGCTGCTATGCTGCATCATTAAGACATTGTGACTCGAAGCATGATTTAGCTTGATGGTTGTTGCCACTCTAAATGATTGGTAACAACTCCTCCCAGTCATTAATGTCAATGCTGCAGCACTTCAAGGAGAGCTTCAGAGTACCTTTGAAGCATTTTCTTTGTCCTCGCCTGGAACATTGGCCATTTGGGAGTTGAGAAAACAGGAGCTGGCAGGAGAGACGGTTTTTGGCAAATCCATTTTTTGGAAGAATTTTCAAATATCCTAAAACAAGAGAGAAATGCATCAGTAGCAAATAATGAAAGGGAGAGACATGCTTCAAGCTGGTGTCTTTGTTTCCAGTATGAATTATTTATCCCGCAGTAAATGCAGTGGTATTCATAACAGGTACATCAGGCATAAAGGCAACAAACTGACAGACTTATTTCACACCCCATCGATTGGCTGATCAAATTAAATATCATGCTTCTTTGGCTGTTGTGGTAGGGAGAAGACTGTACACAACCAGCCCCTTCTTACAAAGCCCAAAACAAAATATCTACTGTTAGATGTGGTTACACAATTGTGCAGCACTTTCTGAACAATCTTGAGCGTGCTAATAACTACACTAACAGCCATTTTAAGATAACCAGCTGAGCTCCTAACGTGGCTCATTTACACTTGCCAGAAATGATATACATTATTATGCAGGGACCCATTCTCTGCAAACAAATAGAATATGTTCAAGCCTTGCACCTTTTTAGAATTACCTGGAGAGATTCGGGAGCCGATAAATCCCTATTGCTTTCTCCATGGCAATGTCTCTGCCAATCAGAGTCAACCTGCCAACCAATCAGCACCTTTTTCTCCTGCATTATAAATTGTTGCCAGTGCTTGAAGATTGGCATTCTTGCAATTGTCTTGATGACTGCAAGTCAAAAATCTTCGGCAACATATTTCTATTTTCAGCAACATTCATGCCCTATTTTTAAAAGGCTAATTAAATTGCTTATTATTATTAAGTTGATCACTGTTTTCCATTATTACAAATCATTGCACGTAACAAGTATTATCAAGAATTGTTATGTAGGTGCACAGTAAGCTGGAAAATCTATTAAAAAAATTGGTATCCTCAGTTTTATAGATAAGGGCAAAAAATACACAAGCGAAGAAGTAATAATAAACCTGTACAAATAATTGATAGTTAGACTATTTTGCCTTGCTCTGCATTGGCATTTTACTTTCGATGTTGAGCCATGGAAAGAGTGCAGAATTGACCCACTAAAAGGTGAGAAGCTTTAGGAATGAGGAGAAACTAGGGAAAAAAACTGTTCATTGGAACAAAGCACGGTTACGAGTAGACCTCATAGAGGTCTACAAAACTTACACAAAATTATGAAGGCTGTTTCTAGTGGTTGGTGAGTCAGCAACTAGAGGGCATGATCATCAACAAGAACAAGGAGGTTAGGCGAATTCTTTCTTTGTATAAAGGGTTGCTCGGATATGAATTGTTTTACCAGAAATAGCGGGGGAAACAAGGGCAGCAATTGTTCTTACAGGAAGGTTGATAAGTAATTGAAAAATGAACATATAAAACTTATGGGGAATCAGCAAGAGCAGAAGGATAAGTGGATATCTCCCTGAGAACCAACACATGTGGAGTGGGCTGGCTGGTCTCCTTCTGTGCCATAGAATTCTATGATTTTGACAAGGACTTGAAACTGATTAAATCATATAATTTGGTTAAAATTATTCTTATTGAGTTCTAATGCAATCACTATTTTTTTGTCAAATCACTAGACATGGTAGTGACAGAACTGCAGTATTTCATTGGAACCATTCTTTGACATTTCTAAGATAAACAGTGTAAAGTCTTATAGTCATTCAACTGTCAAATGTTAATGGATAGATTTTTCCTCCACTTGCTCTGTCTCCTGAAGAAAGCTATATATAAATTATATTCTGTATCTAATTTAGTTCACATTTTTGTTCAAGCTGTTGTAAAAGTACATGTTTTCGCGAGCTCTCTTAACTTCTACAATTGTAATTTTAAAAATGACTGGTTCATCCACAGCAATTGAATTAACTTTCTAATTGTACACCATTTTAAAAGATATTAAATCAAATATCTTCTATATTAGGAAGATACTTGGAGAATATTCAAGAAAACCAGTCAGAATTAATAATATACATGAAGGTTTAATAAAATCAAAATAAAATGTTAAACCAAATTATCAGAGTGACTGTTATCATAATGTGATTAACGCTCAATAGCAATATTAGCAAAAATCCTACCTTCTGCTGGATGAAATATACTCAGATTAAATCGTAGCCCTCAAGATGTACTGGAAGAGGATTTCCACATTGCTGGGAAGGAGTTCTAGCTTCTGGGTTTCTCCTGGAAGTTATGGTATTTTCACCTCATAGGAACGTGTATTTTTCAAAATGTTCCCCACCTGGAAACCAGGCTGATTGACATATTTTCTTCATTCATTCATGGAACTTGGGCATCACTGGCTAGGCCAGTATTTATTGTGCATCTATAATTGTCCTTCAGAAGGTGGCGATGAGCTTCCTCCTTGAGCCACTGCAGTCCGTGTGGTGAAGGTGCTCCCGTCGTGCTGTTGAGCAGAGAATGCTGCAGCATAGGCTGCAGCCCAGGAGCAGTTAAGCTGATGCTGCATGAAGTTGAAATAAGGGGCCTGGGGGGTGGTGGGTGGGTGGGGGTTGAGGGGCTTCAGTTGTAGGGACAGCATGGTTTGGAGGGTCAGAGAGAGGGATTGAAGGGCGAGATGGGAGTTGGAGAAAGAAAAGAAGAGGTTTGAGGGAGGGTTGGTGATCATGGGCTGTGGGTTGATGATCACGGGGAAGGGTGTTGGTGATGGGGGGTGCGGGGGCAGGCGGGGGACTCCAATCGCTGAGCAGGTTAAATGGTTGACTTGGTGGGGAGGGGTTGACTGGAAGCTTTTCACTCCTCCTAGTCCACAAGCAGTGATGGAAAAATACTTATCTGTTCCATGCAGCAGTTGTCTCCTTCCCTAAGCTGCCAGGTTTCCTGAGGACCAGGAAACTTAGCAGACTAACATTGAAGATGGAACAGAGAAACAAATCTGAGGCATGCAGCATTGTGAATTAATTTAAGTGGGTGATCCGCCACCTCCTGGGAGCGGCTTGGTTCTCTGTTACGCTTACCATCTCTGTAAATTTTGGAAGTGGACGAGCTTGGCTCAGGTTTGAGATATTTTACAATTTTACTTCCCGCTTGACACAAACCCACCAATTTCTGGAATGTTAACATTCCTCCCAGAGCCTCACGGAGTTTACATCACATCAGAAGGCCATCTGCTACACCCAGTTGTGATTGTTGTATACAGTTGTATCACAGTATCTCACTCTTTGTCCAAATCTGACCCCCATGCAGATAATTCATGTCCTGATCTGTCTGTTTCCTTATTCAGATATGCTAATGACGCTTACATAATGTTGCTCAATTAGGGAGGGCAGATGGGATGATGCACTGATTCTGCCAAAGGAAGGGTTTCTAATATAAATAATCATTTAAAAAAATTATTCATTCACAGGATTTGGACTTCACTGGCTAGGCCAACATTTATTGCCCATCACTAATTGCCCTTGAGAAGGTGATAGTGAGCTGCCTTCTTGAACCGTTGCAGTCCACGTCAGGTAGGTACACCTACAGTGCTGTAAGGGAGGGAGTTCCAGGATTTTGACCCAGCAATAGTGAAGGAATGGTTAAAATTTATTAATTTTGCTTCCAATCTCCACCCCTCCATCATTTTCACGTGGTCCATCTCTGACAATTCCCTTCCCTTCCTTGACCTCTCTGTCTCAATCTCTGGTGATAGACTGTCCACCAATATCCATTACAAACCCACCGACTCCCACAGCTATCTCGACTACAGTTCCTCACACCCCGCTTCCTGTAAGAACTCCATCCCATTCTCTCAGTTCCTTCGCCTCCGTCGCATCTGTTCCGATGATGCTACCTTCAAAAACAGTTCCTCTGACATGTCCTCCTTCTTCCTTAACCGAGGTTTTCCACCCACGGTTGTTGACAGGGCCCTCAACCGTGTCCAGCCCATCTCCCGCGCATCCGCCCTCACGCCTTCTCCTCCCTCCCAGAAACATGATAGGGTCCCCCTTGTCCTCACTTATCACCCCACCAGCCTCCGCATTCAAAGGATCATCCTCCGCCATTTCCGCCAACTCCAGCATGATGCCACCACCAAACACATCTTCCCTTCACCCCCCCTATCGGCATTCCGTAGGGATCGCTTCCTCCGGGACACCCTGGTCCACTCCTCCATCACCCCCTACTCCTCAACCCCCTCCTATGGCACCTCCCCATGCCCACGCAAAAGATGCAACACCTGCCCCTTCACTTCCTCTCTCCTCACCGTCCAAGGACCCAAACACTCCTTTCAAGTGAAGCAGCATTTCACTTGCATTTCCCCCAACTTAGTCTACTGCATTCGTTGCTCCCAATGTGGTCTCCTCTACATTGGAGAGACCAAACGTAAATTGGGCGACCGCTTTGCAGAACACCTGCGGTCTTCCGCAAGAATGACCCAAACCTCCCTGTCGCTTGCCATTTTAACACTCCACCCTGTTCTCTTGCCCACATGTCTGTCCTTGGCTTGCTGCATTGTTCCAGTGAAGCCCAGCGCAAACTGGAGGAACAACACCTCATCTTCCGACTAAGCACTTTACAGCCTTTCAGACTGAATATTGAATTCAACAACTTTAGGTCATGAGCTCCCTCCCCCATCCCCACCCCCTTTCTGTTTCCCCCTTCCTTTTTTTTTCCAATAAATTATATAGATTTTCCTTTTCCCACCTATTTCCATTATTTTAAAAAAATTTTAAAAATCTTTTATGCTCTCCCCACCCCAACTAGAGCTATACCTTGAGTGCCCTGGCATCCATTCTTAATTAGCACCTTTGTTTAGATAATATCACCAACTTTAACTTTAACACCTATGTGTTCTTTTGTTCTATTGTTGTTGACATCTTTTGATGATCTGCTTCTATCACTGCTTGTTTGTCCCTACAACCACACCCCCCCTCCACTTCTCTCTCTCTCTCTCTCTCTCTCCGCCCCCAACACACACACCTTAAACCAGCTTATATTTCAACTCATTCTTGGACTCGAACTCAAGTTCTGTCGAGGGCTCATGAGGACTCGAAACGTCAACTCTTTTCTTCTCCGCCAATGCTGCCAGACCTGCTGAGTTTTTCCAGGTAATTCTGTTTTTGTTTTTGTTAAGGAACGGTGATATATTTCCAAGTCAGGATGTCGAGTGACTTGGAGGGGAACATCCAGATGGTGGTGTTCCCATCTATCTGCTGCTCTTGTCACATGAGTTGGAAAATCTCAGCAGCAATTGGATTTTTGAGGTATGTCCAAGAACTGGAATGGAGACGAGACTTGGTACAGTGGATTCCTGGCTCTCTGACTGTCACCTGCAGATCCTGATGTTGGGTCTGATGGCCTGTGGTGAGATGAGCTCTCCCAAGGACAAGAGGATGAGGGCAGCCTCTCCAACCAAGCGGGCATGAATGTAAGTGGCTGAGGAAGTCAACAGCAGAAATACAATTCCTCTAACCTGAAGACAGTGCATCAAGGGGATCCATGACTTCATGAAGATAGGAAAAGTGAATGGCATAACTTTCAGGTGCCAAGTCCAACACAGCACATCTCAGAACAGCATATCTTGACGTTTCACATATTCCTTTCCCTCCTTACAGTTGCACTTGAACAGCCAAAACTCACACTCAACCTCAGCCTATTGCCCTTACACATAGTCACTCTCTATAAATGATTTCCCTCCCTGCTATTCCCACAATGACCACTTACACATCTCTGCTGTCTCTCCTTGCAAGAGAAAAGAACACATAACTTGGCAAGAGGTAGAGACCTAGAGGTGGGAGGGGATGTATTATACATGGTGGGGACTGGTGGTGACAGGTACACAATTGGCAGATTTCAGCAGTGACCTACTGTGACACCCTGAGCCTCCTGAGGCACTGGTGCTCAGGCATATCAGGAGATTGAATGTCTTGCCCATAGGTCTGGTGTTGGGAGCTTTGCCTCATTCCAATTGAACCACTGTGTCCATCCCCACTGCTCTGTGGAGAGGCATGCAGTTGAGGAGGAGGCAGCTGGTGCTGCTGCTACTTGCTACTGTTGGTGCTGTCGCCATTCATGTGTTCACTGTGCAGCAGGATGGAAGGTGGAGCTGCACAGACTGCTTGTCTGCCTTGATGAAAGCTGGCAACAGGGAAGCGCAGCAGATGCTGAGTGAATTGCTAGCATGATGGAATCGATAGTTTCAGAGTTTGTATTTTGAGACAGAGCCAAATTGAAAAGGGAAACCAAAGAGGGAAACTGAGAAAGAAAACTGACCCTCCCATTTTTTAAGGAAACTGAGGTGGGGAACTAAAACTTCTGGGGAGACTGAACCTGGTTGAAATCATATAGAAGGGACACTGAGAGCCCTTAGAGCTCAGTGGATGATGAGGAATCCAGTGATGCAGTACAGGCAGGCTGAAAAAGACAGAGGCCAGATCCAGAAGCTGAGAATAAGCAGATATAGTTGCTACAGTTGCTCCTGTTACCTGAAGGTAACATTGGTGGATCTGCACCATCCAGACTGTCATAATCAGAGTTGAGGAGGTTTTGCAGACATGTGCAATTCTTGGTGAAGACCGTGCCTGTGGAAGTCGGGCTGGTTATACACTGCTATCTGCGGGGGATCAGGCTACATTCTAGAAGCAGAGGAGCTGAAATTCTTCATAAGGAAAACAGAGTTTTGAAGGATTTTGTGACTGAGATTGATGACACATATTCTGAGTGGACTGTAGAGCCAATTTGTAAGATCTGTCTTAGTGGTATCTGACATTAATTATAGTTTATAATTGATCACAATTTGCCTGTTAATTCATATTTAACTTATGTTGATTTTGAGTTTTAGAATATAGGTGGTTACCTAAGATAATACTGAGTGTTTGCTTTGTTAGACTCTTAAATAGTAAAAGTTCTTCTGTTTTAACCATGGAATCTTGTGGAGAAGAAGTGCTTTGAATAACAATCTCTCAATGGCCATGGCTGAAGATCTTCAGTCTAACTGGTCAAAGCAATTGCAGCTTGTCAGTTTCACTGGAGACATCTTCCTGCTGTGGTCAGGTCAGGAAACAGGTTCAATAATGTGAAATCCAGGATTCAATGTTAAAGTTGCTCATAATTGGCTCCTTAACGCCCACCACCACTTCTTGATCACTTACCTGACAGATTCAAAGGGGCTCCCCACTGCCCTTCAATTCCTCCTGCGAGAAAAGGGAAAGAGGGCGTGATCATGTCAGCATCGTGACCCGACAGCAATTTCCGAGAGTTTCACACCCTGTTCAGCCCACCAACCAATGGCCTTGGAAAATTCTGGCTGTAAGTCTCCCACAGCCTCTCTCCTCCCCACCTTGATGGAGATTTAGTGCCAGATTCCTCATCTTCTTACCGCTCCAAGAACTTGTTGTCTGCAGATACAGAAGGGGCTGGCTATGTTTCAGAAGTAGGGCAGACGTGTTCTAATTTTTTTTTATATTTTGCTAGACTGTGTGAAGCTTTATCATGCACAACAGCAATTCATCCCATTTGGTTGAATTACTCAGCAATTTTGTTCCTCATTTCTGAATTGTTGGTTTATTCTTCCAGTGATTCAGTATAACCCCAAACCCAAAGGCAGGATCAAGCCATTGACAAGCTTCCCCCTTTTTTGAATAAATGCTCACAAATTTCACGATTCATCTGAAATGCTGTGAGGGTTGTTTGAACAGGTGGCGGAATGGTTTCTATGAGCAGGATTTTGAGATCGCAGGCAGGTACGGCAGGTGGGCCTGGGAGCGGCTGGGAAGTGGTCCGCCGCAATCGGCCCCTGACCACAATTTCACGCTGGCTGGCCAATTAACGCTGGCTGGCCAATTAACGCTGCCGACTCTTACGCGCGCCTGCCAACTGAAATATCGCATGAGTGTGCGATGACGTCGGGATGCTCGCCCGACATGATCGCGCGCTATTTCATGCTTGGGCATGTCGGGCGCGTGCCCGCACGCCAAGTGGAAAATCTTGCACTATGTGTAAATGGGCTGGTTCCTTTATCTCCCTCTCTTTATAGACCAAGATAGAAAGGGAATCAGAGGGACGCTGGAACTGAGGAGACATCAGTGCCAAAAGCCTGAGTCCCCCCGCACCCCCCCGCCCACCATTCCTGCTAAGACTGAGAATGCAATCATCAGCTAAGATTTTCGGGCCCAGCCGAGAACAGAGGCGCATGGACAGGGCCTGAAAATACAGTAACCTGCTGGTATGCTGGTTTCCCAAGCCAACGGGATGTTGGTTTGGCCCCACCCCACAATGGTGGCCTGGCTGCTTCTCTACTTTTCAAATAAATTTGTTAGGAAGTGGCTGAGAGGATCTAGAAGACCTCGGATTGGTCCTCCAGCTTCAAGAGCCCACTTGCCATTGGACAAGGAACCCATCCATGCCAAATATGGGGGCGACTCAGCCAAAATTCCAAGGAATGACTGTTTCCACGGGAACAGGGTTTAGGATCCAGAATTATCCCTGTTTCCCACCTACAAAGTGAAAATTCAGTCCAGTTGCAAAAATGTGACAAAGATCACAAGGCTCAAATAACAAGAAACTGGAAACAATTAGGAGAATGCTGTCTACTTCAAGCCAATACAAGTTTTTCACATGAAAGAAAATGAATTGTCTCACAATTTTTTTGATTGGTTGCTTTTTCATTTATGTATGGTGCAATCTCGTTATTCTTGTGAAATCAAAGAGCCAATATGAAGGTGGAAACTTAGCATTTCGGGTATTATACTCATTCAGTCAAAATATGCCAAAGTAATGCTTCATATGCATAAATACATATTGACATATTATTTGCATCATAGCCTTATGAAATAATATTATCTATATTTTTGCTCCTTGTGAATTAGAGTAAAAAGGCTTCAGGTAATGATCTAAAAGTAATTATCAGATTTCAAAGCAAATCAAGGCGAGTTCTCATATCTGGGGCATGCCAGGGCTCCTTTGCTCACATGACAAAAACACAATAAAGAGAAACTTGAGAATAAATCTGCAGAACATTCGGTTACTAAGGGATCAGAACAGAGCTGACAATCAGCAAAAAAAAAATCACTTTGATAGGTGACAGCTATTGAGCTGACTTGTCATTGGTGGAGTCCCAGTGGTGTTGAGTATCAACTGCAAGGCAGCAAAAATAGATGTAGTGATGACTGTGTGCCAAACTATGTTAATTTGAGAAAATGGAACAAGTTTATACAGTTGTATGTTTACTTAGTGAAAAGGGTTGTTGAGTTTCAGCCTCAGAGAGTTGGACTTGGACAAGACTGGGATTTGTAGTCATATGGGGCAGATTTTTCCCGTTGGCATCCAGGGGCGGAGTCCGCACGCTGATGTGTAAACTGATGCACGGTGATGTCGGGTGTGTGTCCCAACATCACCGCGCGCCATCACAATATTTCAGAAGGCAGGTGCGCTATGAGTTCGAATGTGCGCCCGCTATTAATTAACAGGCCAGTTAAGGCCCTTGAGGTGGCAATTGAATATGATTTTTCACAGCCCGTGCAATCTTCAGGATGTCACATGGGCACAACGGGCAGGCGGGTCGGAAACATTTGTATAAACGTCATCCATGGGCGGGATAAGAGGGGTGAGTGTGGTCGCGGACGTGATCTTTCAAGTATTTAAGTGTGAAAGTTACTGATACTTGCCTGTCTGAGCAGGAAGACTTCAAAACTCATACCAGCTGCTTGGACAGGAGTAAAAGCCTTGTTCAGGATTCTATAGCAAAGATCATTTTTGGGGCCTTCAGCTTTCAGGAAGCTTTCCCTTAGCCAGGGAATGGGAGTTGTGCTCTCCACTGGAGGCACCTCCTCCTCTGAGGAAGAGAGGGCCAGAAAGAAGAGGAGGCCAGGAGTCCAAATTCAGGCTCCAGGAGAGCCACCTTTGGGAGGAGAGGTGCAGGCACAAGGGGCGCAGGGCCAACAGGAATTCCAAGGCAGAAGGGGCCCCAGAAGATGCCAATATCCTGCTGCCAGGGTTTACAGGCGGCGAAGCAGCTACCTCAATATGCCTGAGGTGCAGTGCTGAAGAAGGCTCCATCTCTCAACGGAGACAGTCATCTCCATCTGTCAGATGATTGGCCCTGAGATCCCTGCAAACTGTGTGGGTGTCCACCCCAAGCCAGTGGCTCTAAAAGTCACAGCTGCCCTCAACGTCTATGTCTCTGGCTTCTTCCAGGGGTTGGTGGGTGATCTCTGCGGAGCGTACCAGTCAGCTGTCCACACTTGTGTCAAGCAGGTGTCAGATGCTCTATTCAGAGGTGCATTGAGTTTCATCCACTACTGCTGGGACGAGGCTAGCCAGACAGAGTGAGCCAGAGGCTTTGCAGTGATTTCTGGCTTCCCCCACATGCAGGGTGCAATAGACTGTATATATGTGGTCATCAAGACACCACTGGGTGAACCCGGTGCCTTCGTCAACAGGAAGGGCTTCCACTCCATGAACGTGCAGATAGTGTGTGATCACAGGATACAGATTCTGCAAGTCTGTGCAAGGTACCCAGGCAGCTCCCATGAAGCTTACATCCTCAGACACTCCCAGGTACCCGGGCTCTTCAGTGCTCTAACCTGGCTGGATGGAAGGCTGTTGGGTGACAAGGGCTATCCTCTCAGAAGGTGGCTCATGACGCCTCTCCGCCATCCAAAACAGAAACTGAGCATCGGTACAGTAGGAGCCATGCCTCCACAAGGGCTGTTGGAGAGAGAGTCATCGGTCTTCTCAAGATGCACTTCTGATGCCTGGACCGCTCAAGGGTGCACTCCAATACCCCCAGACCGTTTGTCGCTGATAGTGGTTGCATGCTGCGCTCTCCACAATCTGGCACTGGAATTGGGGGACACAGTGGGCGAGGAAGACATAGATGCAGTTGCTCCAAATGCACACCATGATACTAGCAGTGAGTCCGAGGATGAGCACACACAGGAGAATGCTGAGGGGGTAGACGCTGACCCTAGCATACTCCAGGGAGGCAGGGACACCCGGGAGGCTTTAATCCAAAGAACCTTCAGCTAGCACACCACAAATGGACCTTCAATACACGCCAGGGCTGCAGGCTCCACACTCAATACCTGAGTGCTAAATCTGCCTTGAGGTTAACATTAACTAAGGCCCTTGTCAATAAAGCTCAATGTCAAAGAACTCACTCATAACATCATAGTTTCCCATCCACTTGCAGAAGTAAGGGATCACCCTGAGACATGGCAACATGTCAAAATTTATTGAGGGAACAAATGTAACTTCATAAAGCAAAAAAAAAGTTGTTGGACATCACACCGAGTCTTCCAGAAACTACTAATGGCCAACATAAAAGCAGTGGTGCACCTAAGGTGCCTTAAATTTACGCTTATGGGTGCTATGTCTAGGTGCTGCTGTCCCCTCTCTGGCAATGGCTTCCGAGACAGCCTGTTCACTGTGCTGTCCTGTTGGCCTCGATGACCTTGGCGGACGTCCTCTGGCCTGTGGAGCATTTGATGGCCCCGCTTGGGAGGGAGCAGCCAGTTCCACAGCTGTCTTGTTCCCAGTCACCGCAGCCTCATCAGATGCCATGGTCACTGGCAGAGGGGCAGACGAGCTGCTGCCTTCATCCGGAGCGCCCTGAGAGGAGCCAGGCAGCTGCTGCGCTGACATGAGGTCGCTTTGGACCTCTCTGCTCACTGTAGATGGATGGGCTCCAAGCTGGGATACTTGGTGCCCAAATCATCTCCCACACTGGCACTGACCAGCTGAGATCAATGCCGCTGTGAGTACTTGCAGGTCCGAGCACAACCCCAGGAAGCCCTGATTGTTCTCCTGGAGGAACCTCTCCATGAGAGTCACCTCTCTTTCTATGGAGGAACCATAGCACTCGGCCATGAGGCCCATTACATAGATGATTCTCCACGTGGACTCCTCAAGCACGGGTGCCATGCCACGCATAGGCATTGCCTCATGTATCTCCGCCAGATCATCCCGCACACCTTGCATTTCCAGCATTCGCTGCCTCACAGACAACCCCAAAGGCGCATCATCAGCCAGTGACCGAGCATGTACCTGGTCCACAGCAGTCCTCCAATTGCCGGCGCCCTAGGCACCCTCTGTCTCTACCCACACACAAGCGAGTGTGAAGTGCCCTCACCGCCGTGCCCCAGGACACAAGCCGAAGATCTAATTCCCACCAAGGTGCTTGTATCTGCCTGGCGCCTGCCTGGCTGAGATAGTGTGATGCTAGTGATTGGATTTGCTCTGGGGCTTCAGGGGTGAGAAGTGGGCCCTCTGCCTCCTCCTCCCGGCCCTGCTCCAGTGATGTTGAAAGGGAAAAAAAGGATATTTAATTAGTTACATTGCAAACAGTGTCAATGTGCATGCCGCTCCCCTGGATCACTATGCGCTCATCCTTCCACAATCAATGGTCAACCCATGTTGCTAACTTCAATCACTGAGCATTCAGCAGTGCCAAGGCTTCTGGGACACACATGGTGACCTGAGTGATGGCCAAGCATACCTCCCGGTGGCACCCCAGCCTCACTACCACCAATGGGCCTGGGCGCATGGTGCCTCCCCAGATCCATGGCCTGCTGCTTGTAAGCTGTTAGGATCGCCAACTGTGCCTGGCCTGTGCCAGTCCGCATCCGCTCAGTGGAATTGTGCACAGTCTTCTCCTGAAAATGAGAGAAGACTATTGATTAGTCCAGCCTGCACCTGGATTCCCATCGCATCCATGCCAACCCAGCCAGACTGGGGCATTGAAGGACTTCAGTTCTTCATCACCCCACAACTGCTGCACACTCACCCAAACAAGCCAGGGCTGATACCCCCATTGCCCAAATGCTGCCTCCTTCACATGTGGCACCACAAGGTGTCACTTTGCCAAGCAAGGAGGCACTAGCACATGGACCGCAAAGACAAGCAGATGGGTTGGTGCCCCACCAACTGGAAGCTCCCCTCCCAGCATGTTAGCACCCTGACTTTGACATGCTTCCCAGTTCCAGCACTGCGCTGAGGTGCAGGCAATTGACTTTCAACCCCATTCAATGTCACACATGCTGCGGATGCAAAACACATCCTAGCTCAACCTCTCAGGGTGAACTGGGCATGGGAAATATCTGCTGTCTCACCCAGTGAGGGATACATGACTTGAGTGATTCAATGCCGTTACTGTGCTCAGGATTGCCGGGGGGGGGCGGGGGGTGGGGGCGCTGTGGGGAAAGGGTGATGGCTGCATTAAGTGACCTCAGCCAACATGGTAGTCACCCTTCCTGAGTGCAGGAGGTTGTTGAATCTTTTGCGGCACTGGACTGATGTGCGCTGCACCACATCTTGGCCACCTGCTCCCATGCACATTTGATCAGGTGGGGAGGCCTCTGACCCCATCCCTTGGAAGAAGGACCTCCCGCCACGCTGCCACCTCCTCCAAGTAGGGCAGCTAGGCACTAGTCGGAGAAACAAGGGGCACACTGCCCTGATGGCCTACCCTCTGGACTTGAGTCATGCAGATTACCCCTCTGACGTGCTTTTCTCCCAGCCATTGTGAGCAGCCTTGCAAAGGCTGCCAGGCCTTCCTTTAAACAGGCCTCCATGTCGCCATTGGACCCGCTGTTCTGTGCACGCCCGCTGCCGCCCACCCACTCCCACTATCCACGGGAGTCATGAAATACACTGGGCGGGCCTTAATTGGCCCGCCTGCGTAAAATGGCTGGGCGGACCCAATCATGGGCAACGACTGGGTCCACGCCCGCCTGTGCCCGCTCCTGCATGGCCCGCCCGACATGGGGAAAGTTCTACCCTTGGATATACATGGACTGGGATTATCAAATAGTCTATGATGTTTCTGTGTTGTGGGAAAAGGTGGAATGGATAGCAGGCTAAGGACAAACAATGAAGACATGATATTAGATAAGTGTCCTGAAGTTTTAACTTGATTATCAAAGGGGTATGGGGATTGTTTCAAGCGTCCATGTCGTTTTTCAGTAACTATTGTGAAATGAACTATGCATGTCGGTGCAACAGCTGTCCTTGACAGCTTGGTTGGGATAGAGTTGAGGGTGCTTTACACTTCATCTCAGCCATGCAATACCAGATCTGGGAGTGCTCAAAACTGAGGGCCAAGAGTATGAAAGGCCTTTGTTATATAAGTCCAATGCATTTCATCTGAAGTGCAATAAAGTATCAATGTTTCTACTACAAAGCAATTTGTGCAAGCAATAGTCAAACACAGGTATTGGATTTTCACTGGCCCCTATTTTGTGGTCAGCAGGAAACCATTGGAGGCAGAGAGAAATAAAAGACAGAAAAATGTTTTTTTATCCTTTTTATTTTTTAAATATCCAACAATAATCAAAATCTGAAGGAATGCGGGTCTACACTTGTAAAAATGTTACTTTCAGTACAGTAATTAAGTAATACATGAATTGTTTAACATTAATAAAGAGAAACCGCACTGTTGAAAAAACACTTACATCAGAATTAACCAGCGTAACATTTTTTTTTGGTAAATTTAGTTAGTATCCAGTGGCTAAGTATAGTAACTTCACGCCTTCCACTTGTTTCAAAGACAATCCCCTGGGTGAGCTACTGGTATAGTGAAGCTCCTGGAAGAGCAGGGCAACTTGGACGCCAACTTCCTGATTTCTGAATTCTAACTGCATATGTCTGGCCATCAGAAGTTTCTGCTTGATTTACTCATTACTGGCAATCAGTACTGATAACCTAACCCATTACTTTTACAGCAAAATCCAGGCCATTGTCAGAGACTGAAATAGATAATAAATGTGACAGGAAAAGACTGGAGGTAGCTCTTTTTGTGTAAAATTCTGAATAAAGAAATTATACAGAAATTTTGACTTGACAGAGACCTGGCTTGTTGGCTTCCTGCTTCTTCCTCAAGCCCACTGTAAAGGTTAGAAAGGCAACTCATTTGCATGATATAGCATCTTCATTGATTGTGATTGAAGTTAATACTTTCAATTAGCCGAGAGTCACCTGACATCAGATAAACCAATAGACAACCAATAGTGAATTTTCTGTCCTCGGGCAGCTCTGAATGAATGTTGACCTCTACAGTGTCTGAAATGCTGGCTCTCATCAACATCACTGAAGCAGCTCTGGGAGGTATGTGGCCACCCTTGTCGCATTTATTATCAGAGAAGTTCTAGAAAGGTGTAGGAACTGGAAATGCTGAATCTCCAATAAAGTGATAACACTGTACAAAAGTGACCTAGTTCAAGAGAAGAAATAGCAAGGGCAGAATCTTCTGTTCGGCGTGTGGGTGTGGGGCCTGCATGCCGAGGCTTAAAATAACACATGGTGACGTCGGATGTGCGTTCTGATGTCACCGCTCGTCATTCTGATCTTCCATTTGGCGGGCCCGCACCAGAGTCGGCTGCGTGCCTGCCAAACTGTCAAAGGCCTGTTTAGGCCATTAATAAACTAATTAGAGTAGTTATCAGGACTGTCCGTCCAACCCTAAGGTTGGCAGGCAGGCAAAGATCCCAGACAGCCGTTGCATTTTTCATGAAACCTCAGCCACGGGTGGGATGAGGTTTCATGAAGGACTGATTAATTAAATAAAATTTTTGATGAAAATTCAGAAACATGTCCCAGCTCATGTGACACTGTCACATGAGGGGACATGTCTGAGTAATTTTGTTTTTTTATTTTTTCTATCTTCATAACTGAACTTAATTTCCCTGAGGCACGGAGCTGCCTCAGGGGGATTTCTGCGCTCTTTCGGGCGCATGCGTCACACTGGCCTTAATTGGCCCACCCACGTAAAATGGCGTGCAGCCGATTGCAGGCAGCGATCGGCTTTGTGCCCGCACCCGACCAGCCCATCTGACAGGGAGAAAATTCTCTCCCAAATCTTTTTTAAAGAAAGAGTTAGGGAAGTAACACCCCAAGCCTTTACCTCTTTTTTAACTTATTGCTCCTTTATACTTCCAAAAAATGAGTTTTCGTACAGAATGATGGATTCTAAATTATTTAACCCTTGTTTTTTTGAATGAATAAAATCTTGTAGCTTTAGTCCTTATATTCTTCAATCATATAAGATAATAGCATTTTTGCTTCATGGTTCTCAATAAATTGTAAATGTTCCTGCCTGGAACAGTTGGGACCTTACTTGACATTCAGACTTTATAAGCAGCTTGCCTGAATTGTGACTTTTAGCATCTGCAAGGGAAGAAGCTAATATTAATACAATTAGCTCTCACTGATGTCGGGCACCTATTGCAAGTTTTGAAATCTCAATCTCAGTAGTACAGGGCAAGCAAGGATTACTCTACCCCGCTGAGACTGGCAATTTACTCTATTTTTAATTGTGACTACATCTCCAGTTTGTACAAAAGTGTCCACTGGCTAAAAAGTAAATACTCTGTGGTTTTTATTGGATTAACAAGATTTCAAACTACATTTTCATCATCCAAAAGAGAGCTGGAAATCCAAGGAGACATCTTGCTTTTCTGAGTTTAACACAATTACTCTAACTGTAAATGAGATGATGATCTCTCCTCCGGTAAGGGTGAAACGCGCAGAGAATATTTCATCTGAAGTAACATGAATTGGCTGTTGTTGAACTTTTTGCAAAGTCTACACTTGTTACTAAAAGTAAAAATCATGACCAGGTGGCATTCTAAGGGCAGCATTTCATGCCAGAGGGATTTTACGGCCCTGCTGAAGTCAATGGAGCTTAGAATGGGTCAATGCATTTCCCTGCTCCATTCCCACTGTGATGGGACAATAAAATTCCGGCCTAAGCTTCCGAAGCTGGTTGTCCTTTATGCTCAGCCGAAAGTGGGAAATGGGGAGGCCATCCCACTCCAACTGTACCAACATTGCACTGCACCTAGTTTCCACGGGAAGGTGGGTGTGGGGGGCGGAAATGGTGCATTAGAATAGGAAGAAGTTATCTTTGGATGACACATCATTTAAATTTTCAATTGGAGGTAGGGAAATACAGCAGTCCATTTGCTAATGTTTTAGTGTGCGAAATGTTGACCATGAATCTCCAAAGGGTTGTCCCAGCATTGCAAATTGTGGCTTAGTGATTGAAATCGCAAAATTATAAGTTCCTACTTTCTTGTAGCAATGGCCCTATAAATGAAACATTCAGTATGGATAGGAAAGAACGATTTGGGATAGCAGCTATAACTGACTCTGCATATTCAAACCTCCAAAGCAGATGGATGTTAAAATGTTAAACATCTCTTGTTGCACGTAATTCAACTCAAACCTGGAGGGTGGGGTGGGCAACTAACCTGCTCCCAGGAGGTGGCTTGATCATTTAAATATTATATTGAGGTTGCATACCTCAGATTTAATCCATTTTAAATTTAAGCCTGGCTGGCTGAGGTTTGTCTTACCTACCAGATACAACTTATAATTTTCCAGTTCCCTGCAAACTCCCCTCCCGATCCTTTTGATCAGCCCAGAGGCATCCAATCTTCTCCCAGGCTTGCAAACTTGCTTCTTTTTGCTCCCCATCTAGGTCCTTCAATCCTGACCCCCCCTCCAAATCACAGAATCACACAGTGCAGAAGAGGCCCTTTGGCCGATCGAGTCTGCACCGACACATGAGAAACACCTGACCTACCTACCTAATACCATTTACCAGCACTTGGCCCATAGCCTTGAATGTTATGACGTGCCAAGTGCTCATCTAGGTACTTTTTAAAGGATGTGAGGTAACCCGCCTCCACCATCCTCCCAGGCAGCACATTCCAGACCGTCACCACCCTCTGGGTAAAAAAGCTTTTCTTCACATTCCCCCTAAACCTCCTGCCCCTCACCTTGAAACTTATGTCCCCTCGTGACTGACCCTTCAACTAAGGGGAACAGCTGTTCCCTATCCACCCTGTCCATGCCCCTCATAATCTTGTACACCTCGATCAGGTCGCCCCTCAGCCTTCTCTGCTCCAACAAAAACAACCCAAGTCTATCCAACCTCTCTTCATAACTTAAATGTTTCATCCCAGGCAACCTCTTTGTGAATCTCTTCTGCACCCCCTCCAATGCAATCACACCCTTCCTATAATGTGGCGACCAGAACTGCACACAGTACTCCAGCTGCGGCCTCACCAAGGTTCTATACAACTCCAACATGACCTCCCTACTTCTGTAATCTATGCCTCAATTGATAAAGGCAAGTGTCCCATATGCCTTTCTCGCCACCCCACTAACATGCCCCTCTGCCTTCAGAGATCTATGGACACACAAGTCAAGGTCCCTTTGTTCCTCAGAACTTCCTAGTGTCATGCCTTTGGCAATGAATACTTCCTTGTCAAATTATTCCTTCCAAAGTGTATCACCTCACACTTTCCAGGGTTAATTTCCATCTACTACTTTTCTGCCCATTTTACCATTCCGTCTACATCTTCCTGTAGCCCAAGACACTCAACCTCACTGTTAACCACCTGGCCAATCTTTGTGTCATCTGAAAACTTACTAATCCTACCCCCCACATAGTCATTTATGTTGTTTATATAGAGGACCCAGCACAGATCCCTGCGGTACGCCACTGGACACTGGCTTCCAGTCACTAAAGCATTCTTCTGTCATCACCCTCTGTCTCCTACAACTAAGCCAATTTTGAATCCACCTTATCAAAATTACCCTGTATCCCATAGGTATTTGCCTTCAAATCCTTCCAATCTCTCTCTACCCTTCCCATATTTCTGATCTCCCTCCTGCCAATCCTTCTGATCTCGCTCCCCAACCGTTCGGATCTTTTGTTCACATTCTTCCGTGGGTTGTGAGTGCTGCTGGCTGGGCCAGTATTTATTGTCCATCCCTAATTCCCTTGAGAAGGTGGTGATGTGCCGCTTTCTTGAAGCGCTACAGTCCATATTGTGTAGGTACGCCGACAGTGCTGTTAGGAAATGAGTCCCAGAATCTTACCTTAGGCACTTACCTTCTTACTGGCCTGTCAATGTCACTGGTCCTTTAAACCTACTTGCTTTACAGTTGCTAGTGCCTTAAAAAAGGGAGCGTGGCCTCCTTGAATCTGCCAGAGCTACACTTCGCTGGGGCTTGCGAGGAGTCTTTGAATGCAGGCCCAAGCAGCTCCAGCCAACAGAAAGGTCAGCGGAATTTTCAAGGGTAGGTAAGTATACAATTTGTTCTTCTAATTCCTGCGGGTCATCTCTTTCTAATGCTAGTTGGAATTTACGGCCCACTGGGTTCAATTTTTCTGGGGCAACCTGATGCCTCATTGAGTCAAATGCTGCCTTGATGCCAAGGGCTGTCACTCTCACCTCACCTCTGGAGTTCAGTTCTTTTGTCCATGTTTTGGCCAAGGCTGTAATGAGGTCAGGAGCCTTGTGACCCTGGTAGAACCCAAACTCAGCATTGGTGAACAGTTTTGTTGCCAAATAAATGTAGCAGGATCGCACAGTCAACAAAATCTTCCATCACTTTGCTGATGATCGAGAATAGACTGATGGGACGGTAATTGGCCAGGTTGGATTTGTCCTGCTTTTTTGCGTATAGGACATACCTGGGCAATTTTCTATATTGCTGGGTAGATACCAGTGTTGCAGCTGTCCTGGAGCAATTTGACTAGCTGTGCGGCTCGTTCTGGAGCACAAGTCAACAGCACTACTGCTGAAATGTTGTCAGAGCCCATAGCCTTTGCAGTATCCAGTGTGCTCAGCTGCTTCTTGATATCATATGGAGTCAATGGAGTTGGCTGAAGACTGGCATCTGTGATGCTGGGGACCACAGGATGAGGCTGAAATGGATCACCTTCTGGCTGAAGATGCTTCAACCTTGTCTTTTGCACTGATATGCAAGGCTCCCCCGTCATTGAGGATGGGGATATTTGTGCAGCCTCCTCCTCTGGTTAGTTATTTAGTTGTGCACCACCATTGCAAGTTAGAGGTAAGCAGGCAGACAGAGAATGAGTGACTGTCAGACAGTCTAAGAGAAACAGGCAGGTCATGCAGGAGTCCCCAGAGGTCCCGCTCACAAACTGGTTTTCCATTCTGGATATCAGTGAGGGCAATGGATCCTTGGAGGAGTGCAGCAAGAGCCAAGCCCATGATACCATGGGTGGCCAAGCTGTACAGGAGGAGAGGAAGAAGGGTGGAAATGCAGTACTGATAGGGGATTATTTAGTTAGGGGTGCAGACAGGAATTTCTGTGGCCATCTACGTGACTCCAGGATGGTTTGTTGCCTCCCCGGTGCCAGGGTCAATGATTTCACAGAATGGCTACAGGACATTCTTGTGAGCGAGGGCAAACTGCTGGAGGTCATGGTCCACATTGGTACTAACGACATAGGTAGGAAGGGGGGGTATGGTCTTGCAATCGGAATTTAGGGAGCTAGGTAGAAAATTAGCAAGAAGGATCTCTAAAGTAGTAATCTCCAGATTATTCCCAGTGCCACATGCAAGTGAGTACAGAAATAGGAAGATAAGACAGATTAATTCGTGGCTGGAAAATGGTGTAGTGGGGAGGGGTTTAGATTCTTGGACAGGCTCTGGGACAGATGGCACCTGTACAAGCTGGATGGGTTGCATGTGAACAGAGCCGGGACTGAGTTCCTTGTGGGTCGATTTGCTAGTGCTGTTGGGGAGGATTTAAACTAATTCAGCAGGGGTGTGGGAACCAGGAGAGAATATTAGAAAGTAATATCAGGGTGCACTGAATGCTGGGAGAGGAAGATAGCACTAAAATACAGAATAGTAAGTTAATAGATATAGTTGGAGTAAGGGAGTAAGTAATGACGTCTAATTCAGAGTTACACTGCATGTATACGAATGCACAGAGTATATGGAATCTGGAGTCAATGATAAGGACTCCCAGGGCCTCCCTTCTTCCCTGACGGTTATCATCTCTTCCTCCGCTCCCCACTCCAACCTCCAATCTCTGCCACCTGCAAAACATTACCCTCCAACCATGCTTATATAGGCTGTTGTAGGCTGCACCCCCTTTTTAGTTACTTGAAAAACCCTTTACTGATGTTTTGTTTGCACTTCAGTCCCACACTCCTGATGTATGGACACCCAGTGCAGAGGGGGATGGGGGGGAGGAGGACCTCCTCGTGAACCTGCTCCTGAGCCTGGCCAAGTTGGCCATTAACAGGTCCAGGCAGCAGGCGATCGAGGAGGTCATCCGGCCCAAGTCTATTCCCCTCTTCTGCGGCTATGTTCATGACCAGGTATCCCTGGAGATGGAGCATGCGGTGTCTACCGACAACATCGAGGCGTTCTATGCTCGGTCAGCACCACAGGGACCAGGGTAGTTTATTGAACCACTTTGTTGACCCCTTTAATCACATTTTGGTTTAATGTTCGTATGTTTCCTTTAAATTTTGTCTCTTGTTTTTGGCAGTTTCCCTTTAAGGGGCTGCCTTTTAGTTTGGCCCCTGATTTGTTAAGTTTGTTTATTTGGTTTGTACTCAAAAGAGTTACACCTTCTTAACTTTCTAACTTTGCTGCTATGTCTTGGTGCTCCCTGAACATCCATAGTGGAGGTGGGGGCAGCCTGCTGACTGCTACACCCTATCTGTGATGACCTTGATGAGCGTCCTCTGGAGGGCCTAGACCTGAAGGGCCCCAACCTGCTTTCGGAGACCTTAGCCTGTGGAACTGCAGCTGCTGAGGTCACAGGAAGCGGGGATCCAGATTGGCTGGACACTCCTGGAGTCACCAGGGTAGATGGCCCCAGGATGTGCTAATCCTCCTCCCTATGGCTGCCCAAGAGCCCCTGACTGACCCTTTGAGTGGAAGGGGTAGCTGTAGTGAGATCAAGCTGCCCCGCACCCCTCTTGTGTACACACTGTTGCAGGCCAGCTATGGCATCAGCAATGGAGCTCAGCCTGCGCAGCCATGCAGAAGTGTCGTCCTGAGCCAAGGTCTCCGTGGTGGCCGCCATCCTATCAGTATTAAACTCAGTGCATTAGCATATCAGTGCTATCACCTCAGCCTGAAGGCGGATGGACTTCTCCATCGTGCCTTACAATCTGAGGAGTGCAGCGGACAAACGTTCCCTTGCTTGCCTTTGCAGGTCCAGCAACTGTGACATGATCGAGTCATGAGGCTCGTCACCTGACTTGGACTTAGCAAATTTCTGGACTGCAGCAGTCCTCTGAGCGTCAGATACCTGGGAAGTCCATTCTGCTGCCTGCTGTGGATCAGAAAGTGTGATGTGCTCACCAGATTGTGATCCTGGGGCTAGGATCTCTAAAGCTGGGTCCCACTCAGGTGTGTGTCCCTGCACTGGTGGAGGGTGTGGGTGAGTGCTGTGACAGGACTTCAAGAGGGATGCCTTCAGGTTGCTCTTCAGAAGTTTCTTTGGGCGTTGATTGGGGGCCCTGGGTCGTGAACTCTGTCGGTTGTTTCACAGATATGCTTGCAAAACTAAGGGGCGATAATTAGTGCATGGCAGTGGCCTGTGACACAGGGACAATCACTTACAGCATGGTTGTCTGATGGAGATTGCACTGCTGGACCCTCACTTGGTAGATCACCGCCGACCTCACCGTCAGGACTGGTCCAGATCGTCACCAGCCAGCTGGATGGCTCTGTTTTCAAAGTGCATGAGGACCTTGATTTCAGGTGGTCCTCCACCAGTCTGCAACCTCTCCCTCTTGTTGTGTGCCAGCTTCTCCTGCATGATTAGAGATGGAGAAAGTGTAAGCAGGATGCCAGCCAGGCCAGATGATAATTACGCCTGGCATGTGTAAGTGGTGAGTGGTGCCATGGACGGGATGAGGACAATGATGATGTGTGTGAGTGAATGAATGGCAATATCCCTTGAACTGACAGTGAGTGAGGGCTGTGTGGATGTATAATGGGTTTCACGCATTTTGAGAATCTTGCGTTGTGGCATGAAAACCCAGCTTGGATGCCAATACTGCCTAAGCAGGGGGCGTGGAATGCTGCTAGTGTAGCAAAATTGGGCACTTCAAGTGTTTCTGCATATCCAACAATTTTATTTGTAGTTGAGGACCAGAAAGTATTTATGAAGCAGGTTCCATCCAAGAAATGGAAAGTCAAGAAAAAGCTGAAAATTCCAAGTTCCTAGGCGAAGTTGATAGTTCTAATCCAGACAATTGGTCAATTGCAGTCCAAGTTCAAGGCTTTGATTTTACTTTTAAAATTGATACTGGAGCTGTTGTTAACATATTGAAGCTCAACTGGCTTCAACAATTGACCCTCCATCCATCAGACATGAAGTCCCAATCAAAAGCAGGATTATTGTTCCTCTTAGCTGCAGGGGCTGCCAGATCATTGATTCTCTCTATGTACTTCATAATCAATACACATCCTTATTGACTGGGGTTGCTGGCATGTTCAAAGAACCCTAGATAAAACAGATGATGTTCATCATTTGAATGACTCACTGTCCTTCATGCATCCTTTTATCTGGAAGCAGTGGAAATTCAGCCTTCAGAAGTTGAGGAAGTTTATACAATAAGCAGAGACACTATCCAATAGACCTGGGGCAGAGATTGAAGTTATGAATCCCTCAGTTCTTCATAGAGTAAGGCCAAAGGTGGCAGATACAGAAGGCACTGCAGCAGATGGTGACCAACCCCATGAAGTCCTGCTGGACCTGAATTGGGTCTTTCTAAAGAGTGATGAGGAAGAATCCATTACAGCACTGCGTGATCACTTGGAGATGGAGGTCCTAGAGAATGATTCATCTTTCCAATTGATAGATGCACCACATAAAGTCTCTGTTGTTTTTTTTTAAGAGTCAGTAGTGTTTTTAGTAGCTGAGCAGCTTTCAGATCCTAGTTCCACTAAATCAACAATGTATTGCCTATTTTCTTTTCTGTTATCCAGGAAGAATCTTCCAGAGGTAATGCTTTGCCAGAGTCCAGTTTAGAGTCCATAGATGATCACACAGCTAAAGAGCTGGTACCTTCCCAGTACCAAGGGTCAATTGTCACCCATACATCAGTTGAAAGACTTCTTCCCTTCAGTGCTGGAGGTCAGCATAGAGGCTGCAGAATCTTTAATATCACTGAAGCTGCAGAATCCTGTGTAGCAACCTTGTTCCTGCGCTGATTGTTTAGAGGAAATTCCCCTCTTTACAGAAGGCAGGGTTGTTTTGTCTCTATATTCTCATGTAACAATTCTTCCCATTGCCCATTATGAAGCAACCTTGCACAGAGAGAAGTGTGGATCTCTTACCACTGCCTATAGCAGGTAGATAGTCCTCCCGAAATATCATTGGGAAATCATCTCTTCTTCTCTTCATGACAAGAAGTTGATTGTTTCTTCCTTTGTCATCTAAGCTCATTGAAATCAGGGATCTTCATTTTTTTGTTTATTCATTCATGGGATGCGGGCATTGCTGGCTAGGCCAGTATTTATTGCCCATCCCTAATTGCCCTTGAGAAGGTGGCAGTAAGCTGCCTTCTTAAACCGTTGCAGTACATGTAGTGTAGGTACACCCACAGTGCTGTTAGGAAGGGAGTTCCAGGATTTTGACCCAGCGACAGTGAAGGAATGGCAATATATTTCCAAGCCAGGATGGTGTGTGGTTTGGAAGGGAACTTCCAGGTGGTGGTGTTCCCATGTATCTGCTGGCCTTCTAGATGGTAGCAGTCATAGGTTTTGCTGCCTGCCTTCAGTGTGACAAAGTTCATCAAGGAAATCCATCTCCAGCAATGGGACAACGCTTTCTGTGTAACGTCAATGATGAAACTGATAGATGACACTTGGGGCAAGGCAGACAAGGATGTTCCACAGGTGTGTATCTTTTCTGAGATGACTCAATCCTCTGTGTCACTTTCTTCTCTATCACAATAACATTTGGCACTCTCAGTTAGGGATGCTGGTCTGCTTTTACCCTCACCTTACTATGCATGTGGACCACCTGAGGATGGCGATGTTCAACCACTTGTGTGCCAGACATTGAAGTGCCTCCTCTTTCTGACAGACATTGTGCCCTCGTGACCAGACCTGGCCCTTTTAAACTCCAAAATTCTCAGACACCATGTAGCCCTCCAGGTCATGAGCCATTGTTAATAAAGAGCAGCTTCAGCTTCAGTACATCCTTGCTCCTATCCCATTGCTCCCCTCAACATTGTCTAAAGCTACAATGTGCGCTTCCAGAGCATGCTCAAAGGCTCTGTTGGCCACCAGAAATCACCATTTGCAATTAGCATCACTCGTCTCAGTGAGTGTTTCGGTGATGGGACGCACAGCGCTGCATCCCGACATTGCGACAAGAACCTTGTGGCCCCAATCCAGACAATTACAGGTTGAGAAAGGTCGTATGTTCGAGTGCCAGGGCAGTAATGTAACTGAGGGGGGAAGAGCTTCGGCACCTTGAGGTGGCAAGATGCTCCCACTTATTGGTCAGCTTAGCAGATTTACACTCAGAAAGTTGGAAATGTGGTTGGCAGACAGGAGCACACAAGAGCTCTAAGCATGGGCTCATAGCATGAAAATCCTGCTGAATGACAGAGAGTTGCACGATATATGACCCTTGTCCATACGTAAACACATCTCTCCTTGGATATTTCACCTTCATTTTTCAAGAATGCAGACAGGAGAACACCTCTGCCTCAATCTTATACAGCCCAAGAATAAACAGAACATGACCCTGCAAAGCATGTGAATGAGGTTCGTTCCACAAGCACACTTAACATTAAGGTCGAGGCATCACTGATGTCAAGAATGATCTGAAAAAGGGGCAGACACTGTGGTGATATGGAAGCACACAACATGGATGAGAAGCCAAGGATAGCAACATCTGCAAAAGGTAAGGGGAGGGACTGTGATGTCACACCTAATTGACAGTAACACAGCTCATCATAAAAAGGAGGCATACGCAAGAGGAGGTGTGAAATGGGTGTGATTCTATTGACATTTGTGAACATTATATACATGTTGTGAACACCCGTGCCAGCGTTGTTCTCCTAAATTTTTTTAACTTTCCTAACCCTACCGATACATCTGCATGCTTCCGCAACATCCATAGCGGAAGTGGAGGCAGCCTGCTGACTGCCACAGGTACTTCAACTACAGTTCTTCACACCCCGCTTCCTGTAAGGAATCGATCCCATTCTCTCAGTTCCTTCGTCTCTGCCGTACCTGTTCCAGTGATGCCACTTTCTAAAACAGTGCTTTTGACATGTCTTCCTTCTTCCTTAGCCAAGGTTTCCCACCCACAGTGATTGACAGGGCCCTCAACCATGTCCGACCCATCTCTCATGCCTCTGCCCTCACAACTTCCTCGCCCTCCCAGAACCATGATAGGGTCCCCCTTGTCCTCACTTTTCATCCCACCAGCCTCCGCATTCAAAGGATCATCCTCTGCCATTTCCACCAACTCCAGCATGTTGCCACCACCAAGCACATCATCCCTTCACACACCACCACCACCCACCCCCCCACCCCACCACAACCCCAGTTGGCATTCCGTAGGGACCGTTCCCTCTGGGACACCCTGGTTCACTCCTCCATCACCCCCAACACCTCAATCCCCTCCCACGGCACCTTCCCATGCAATTGCAGAAGGTGCAACACCTGCCCCTTTTCTTCCCCTTCCTCACTGTCCAAGGCCCCAGATACTACTTTCAAGTGAAGCAGTGCTTCACTTGTACTTCCCTCAATTTGGTCTACTGCATTTGCTGCTCCCAATGGGGTCTCCTCTACATTGGAGAGACAAAATGCAGACTGGGTGACCGCTTTCCAGAACACCTTCGGACCGTCCACAAGCATGAGCCAGATCTTCTTGTCACTTCCCATTTCAACACACCACCCTGCTCTCATGCCCACATGTTCGTCCTTGACCTGCTGCATTGTTCCAGTGAAGCTCAACGCAAACTGGAGGAACAACACCTCATCTTCTGATTAGGTGCTTTGCAGCCTTCCGGACTTAACATTGAGTTCAACAATTTTAGACCATGAACTCTCTCCTCCATCCCCACCCCTTTTTGATCCCCCTTTTTTTCTATATTCATTTTTATTTTTAAACTTTTATTTATTTTATTTTTTCCACTTATTTTCATTATTATTATAATTTAAATTTATTACTATTTTTATTCATTGTTTTATCCCCAGCTTTTAGCCTACTTTCAACCTTTTTCCCACCACTCACCCCACCCCCGCGAGGACCAGCTGTCACTTTCCAGAGTGCTTACCCTGGTCCTGCCATTATCACATTCTGCTTTCCACTCTTAATGTCATCATTTGCACCTCCTTTAGCCAGAACCACCATTATTAACACCCCATGACCTTTTGTTTATGACATCTTTTGCAATCTCTTTTGCCTCCACCTGTCACTGGCCTTCTATCCAGCTTTACCTGTTCCACGCCCACTTAAACAGTATATATTTTGCCACATTTCTATTCCCTTTAGTTCTGAAAAAGAGTCATACGGACTCGAAATGTTAACCCGGCCTTTTTCTCCACAGATACTGTCAGACCTGCTGAGTTTCTCCAGCATTTTTTGTTTTTGTTGCTGCTGACTGCCGTGTCCTGTTGTCTGTAATGACTTTGGCGGGCATCCTCTGGAGAGCTGAGACCTGGAGGGCTCTGGCCTGTGTTGGGTGTCCTGCTGTAGGACTCAGGTGCACCCTCATCCGCTTGTGCAGCTGGAGGTGATGGGGTTACAGGAAGAGGGGATTGGGATCACTTGGAGAGTCGTGGAGTCACCTGGATGGATGGCCCTGGGGGAGTCCAGCTGCTGGTCCTCCTTCTTATGGGTGCCTGAGGGCCCTAGGCTGACTCATTCAGGAGAAGGGGCAACTGGGATGATATCTACGTGCCCCATCCCCCTCTGGCATAGCCACTGACGGATGCCACCAATGGCTGCAGTGATGGAGTGCTGCTCCCTAAGCAGTGCAGGACGGATGTCCTGGACAAAGTCTCCATGGCATGCCAGGGCTGTCACCTTAGACTGAACACAGATGATCTCCTCCATCATCCACTACAATCTGAGGAATGCAGCTGACATCCCTTCTTGATGTTCCCATGATTGCTGCTGCAGCTCCACTAACTGATTTAGGACCAAGCCTGGAGGTTCGTTATCTGACTCGGGATCTGCAGATTCATGACCTCCAACAGCCCCCTGAATGCTGACAGCCTTGAATCACACTGCCAGCACCTGCTGGGACCAAGTTATGTACTGTGCTCACCAGATCGTCACCCTGAGCTTGCTCTAGAACTAGGTCCCACGGAGGTGTGTGTCTCTGTGATGCTGGAGGATGTGGGTGAGCCCTGTGACGGGTGTTCTATGATGCTCTCATCTGGTTCCTCATCCGAGGTGTCGTTGAGGCTGGTGCTGAGGGCCTGGCTTGTGGAAGCCCAGAACTGCCTATGAAAAAGAGGAGAGATAATTAGTGCATGGCAGGCAACTCGAAAACAGGACAATGCACTCACAGTATGGTGTTTGAGGGATGAGCTGGTGCAGGATCCCCACTTGGATGTGCACCACCCACTTCACTGTCCATGCAGGCACAGTCCACGTTGTCTCTGGCCAGCTCGGTGGCTCAATTCTTGTAGGGAGTGAGGACCTTGATTTCGTCTACTCCACTCCCAGTCTTGGGCCCCTCCCTTTGATTGTGTGCGAGCTTTTCCTGCATAAAGACAGATGGAAAGTGTGAGCAGGATGTATGCCAGGCAGATGATGAGAATGTCTGTCATGTGTGGGTGGTGACTGCAGCCATGGATGGGATTAGGACATGAACTGCAGACAATATGAGGCCAGATGGATATGTGAAGGTGTGTGTGAGTGAGGGGTGATGTCCCTTGAGCTGGCAGCATGTGAGATGGCAGTGAATGTGTGATGGGCTGGTGAGCTTGTGAGTTGAGAATGATGAGATCGTTGACTTACCCTGGCGGCAAGGGTGAGGTCATTCATCCGTTTTCTGCACAGACTGACTAGCCTCTTCTGTGCTGCTGCTGCCACCGCCTGCCAAGCCAGTGTGGTGAGGTTGGTGGACTTCCTCCAGCCATCACGGATAGAGGGCATCACGGCGGGCCTCGACTGCATCCAGCAGTCTTTCCAGGGAGACATCACTGAATTTAGGCACTGCTGTCTTCTTTCCATTTGGGGCCATCTCGCTCATCTGTCGTGGTTCTGGACTGAACTGACAAAGCTATGCATGGGTGACCTTTAAATATGGTGCCAGGAATGAGGAAGCGATGAGTTCATGGCTCATGGGTGAATCAGAGGCCGGTCCCCCGCAATCCGGCATATTTCCTGTGTGTGCATATTAATGTGGCGGGAAGTGGATCATTGTGACTCGGGGGTTGGGGGGGGTGGGGTTGGGGTGGAATGCCATTTTTCACACCCGTTGCTGCACTTAGGATGGAATTTCCCCTTCATTGCACTAAGTCTTGGGCTAGTATTTCTATGCTGATTTGTATATTTCAATTTTGCTTTAAGAAAGTGTTAACACCTTGATTTGGCGTGTCATTATGAATCATCATTCTAATTAACAAGGAATTCTTTCACTCACCATTAATGTCATAAATAACAAGTTTCTATCAATGGGCTAAATTTTAGCATTCATTTGTTTTTACAAGTTGCTGTGGTCTATAGTGCAAGATGAATCAAGCATACGTTGCAAATGGTAAGTGTAATTATGTTATTTTTATATTTATTAACATTGTTATCTTTTGTTGTCTTGAATATCAATCAATGACTTTTAGTTATAACAACAACTTCACAATCTGTTGTCCGTTCCAGAACTTGAATTTCAATGAAGTTGGACGTTGAGGATTATCTTGCTGAGACACCTGTCAACTTCCTCATAAGTTGAGCATTGTTTCTTTTTTCAACTAAAGGTAACCATGGAACTCTGAAATACAAGAATACAAATATCTTCAGCAAAAGATGTATAGTGCTTAATATACTTTGCAGATCTTGAGGGAGCTGGAGGACTCTTAAATACAACTAGCCAATACAAAGTGTCAGCAGAGAAAAGGTAAGTGTCAAAAATGTCGCTGTCTGCTTTTAGAGAGAAGTGGTTGGTAGCAAACTTGTAAAGAGGTTTAAAATTGAAGTGAAAAGCGTTATGTAAAAAGTCATCGCAATTAGGATATGAAAAGGCTTTAGAGAAATGTAAGCTTAAAGCAGCACTAAAGTGGAAAGTAGTGTGGCTATAGTTTGATATGACAGACAAGGCCTGAGCTTTCTAAGGCCAGAAAGCTGAAGAAGGAAGAAAAGTAAGTTCTCAAGTTTGAGTTAAGCTTTGTTAGGGAATTTTAGACATGTTGGGACATTTTACTATGCTAAAGGTGCCTTGTTATGGTTATGCCGGTTGTTATTATGGAGCTGTGTAGAAAAGAAAATATACCTTTAATACTTCACAAATAATAAAATAAATACACTATATGCAAAAGAACTCAATAAATATTTAAATGTTGGTGTCAAAATGGCAGAGTTACAGTGATGAGATGGATGACAGACAAGTGAAAACAGAACAATGGTTTCATCATAGAATCAGACTGGTTTCAGCTCAGAAGGAGGCCATTTGGCCTGTTATATACATGGCAGCTCTCTGCAAAAGCAACTCAGCTGCTCTGACCCTCCCATGATTTCCCCATAACAATGCAATTTTTTTTTTCTCTTCAGGCGCTTAACCAATTCCCTTTTGAAAGTCACAGTTGAATTTGCCTCCACCACATTCTGAGATAGTGCATCCCAGACCCTAAACACTCACTGTGTAACATAAGGTTTTCCTGATGTCGCTGTTGGTTCTTCTGCTAATCATCTTAAATGGGTGTCCTCTGGTTCTCAATCTTGCTGCTATGAAGATTGTGGCCAGTACTTTTCCCATTTCCACCTTTACTTTTCTCAATATCCTTGGATGCTTCCTTTCTGGTGCTGGTGACTTATCAAATTTAATTACAGCCAGTCATTCGAAGATCTCGTCTTCATCATCAATTTTTAGCCCATCCACCTACCTCACCTATCTTTTCTTTCATTATGACTTTGGCAGCATCTTCATCCTTGATAAAAACAGATGCAAAGTTTTCCTTTAGTACTTCAGCCATGTATTCTGTCCTTCTGTTTTGGCCCCACTAATTGATCATTTTACTACCTTCTTACTAGTTAAATGCTTTTAGAAGACCTTTGGATTCCTATTTATGTGAACTGCCAATCTCTTTTCATACTTGCTCTTTGCACCTCTGATTCCATTTTCATTTCCTCTCTGAACATTTGGGCAAACAGTCCTAGAATCACTATTAGTGGTCAATTAAGTATCCTAGGTTGGAGGAACTACATATAAATCACTATCTCTATGGAAAAGGTATTTATGCAGCAAGACCTGGACAACATTCAGGCTTGTGCTGATAAATGGCAAGCTACATTCGTGCCACACACATGCCAGGCAATGACCATCTCCAACAAGTGAGAATCCAACCATCTCCTCTTGACACCCAATGACATTAACATTGCTGAATCCCCCACTATCAATATCCTGTGGGTTACCATTGACCAGAAACTGAACCGGACTAGCCATATAAATACTGTGACTGCAAGAGCAGGTCAGAGGCTGGGAATTCCGCAAAGATTCCCCAAATCTCTTCCACCATCTACAAGGCACAAGTCAACAAGTGCAGCTCCAAAAACACTGAAGAAGATTGGCACCGCGCAGATCATTTGATTGACACCCCATCCACCATCTTAAACATTCAAACCTTACACCAATGGCGCACAGTGGCAACAGTCTGTACACTCCACAAGATGCGATGCAACAACTCACCAAAGCTCCTTTGACAGCACCTTCCACACCCGTGACCTCTACCACCTAGATGGACAAGGGCAGCAGATGCATGGAATTACCACCACCTGGAAGTTCCCCTCCAAGTCACTCATCATCCTGACTTGGAAATAAATTGCCCGTTCCTTCACTGTCACTGAATCAAAATCATGGAGCTCCCTCCCTAACAGTACAATGGATGTACCTACACCACATGGACTGCAGCGGTTCAGGGAGGCAGCTCACCACCACCTTCTCAAGTTCATTTAGGAATGGGCAATACATGCTGGCCTAGCCAGTGACATCCACATCTCAAGAAAGAATTAAAAAATTATCAAAGGCAATGGTCAGGGAAGAAACAAATGGAACCATGCTGCATTACAATGCTTGCAGAGAAAAGTGCTGGGGCAAAATTTTCCAAAAGTGGGGTTAAACAGAGAGAGCAACAACCTCCCAATACAGAAACAAAATATGACTGAGTTACACTGACACTTAAGGGATTTTTATTATTCTTATGGCTGGGGAAGCAGTCACAGTTTAATGTCTAGACTAGCAAATTCAGATGACACAGTGTGACTGGTCATGATGCCATCAGACATGGATTCCTCAAGGTGCAAGTTCAGTATTTGGGCGATGGTCTGACTTGAATGGCCACAGTCACAATTTGAACTGTTCTTCCTCTTCCACTTGTGGATCAAGTGGCTGCATCTCCCCTGGTCTGTCCTCAAGTGGCTAAGGGGTCCAGATTTTCTGTTGAAGGTTGAAACCTGGGACAGCACCACTTGGTGCTGTCAGATTCAGGTTGCAGTCAGTGATGTCTGCCATTAACCAGGAGGTCTGCCTATGAGCGGTGAAGCTGTCATCAGTTTATAGGGCACAGAGTGTTCCAACAGGAAATTTAGGATTCCAGCCAAGTATGTGGGGTTTTTTGGAGGCCTTGTGTCGGTGGGAGTGTTTTATTAGCTGTCAGCTAACAAAAGCTGGTGGTGCTTTTTGAGGAGGGTGTTTTCCCCCCACACATCAGGAGGCTTAATATGTGCTAAAACAGGAAGCCACTGGAAATGTGTTTGTCTCAGCATCCCAGAAATAATCCTCATGTTTTCCCAGAGGTGGATATCTGCCACTTTTGTGTGGCAGCTTCTGAGCCAAGTCGAACATCAGTATCCTGCTGTTAGGTTGACGAGGGTGAGTGAAGCAATGCGTAGTGTTTTGCCTCTGCTGCTACAGCTAGTATCCAGGAGTTTCCATATGAGAACCTCTCCCCTCTTGAACTTAGCTTTGGAAGCCTGGAGATATTGCCAGTCAATGTATGGTCAAGAATAATCTTAAGGCATTTTTGTGTTGTGTCATGAATGAGTGGTCAACCACAGAACTGGACATAAAGTTCTTCCCTGGCCTTGGAGTTGTTCAGGTACAAGGCTGAAACAACAGCCTTGGCAGTGTTTGGTGTCTCCATTTCCTGAAGTAGGCTTCCAAAGAACAAACATTTTTAGTTAGTGATTTCTCAATTTCCTCAAAGTTTTTAACCTGGAAAGCTCGGGCCAAGTCACCAGCGTAGGCTCAAGAGCTGTGAATTTGCCAGGGGAAGATCACTGGTATACATATTGAAGAAAGCTAGTGTGAAGACTGATCTCGGCTAGAGTCCATTGTTGGTTACACATTTGGCAGCTGATTTGATCTCCAAGGTGTACATGGAGCTGTCGGTTGCTGAGAGAGGGTGAGCATTGTTGAGATGCAGGGGAGGGGGTGAGTATTGCGGGGGAAAGGAGAGAGTTGTTGCGGAGGTGGGGGAGGGAAAGAATTGTTGGGGTGCAGGAGACGAGGTGAACTTTGGGGGTGCAGGGAGAGGGAGTGCATTGTTGAGGGTGCAGGGGTAGGGAGAGAGAATTGTCAGGATGCAGGAAAAGGGAGAGAATTGGTGGGGTGGGGTTAGCATTGTCAAGGTGGTGCTGGGAGGAGGGTGAGTAGTGTTGTGGGATGTAAAGCGACTGCTCTTTAAGCCTTTTCTCTAATAGCTCCCACAATCAATCACTATCATATGCCTAAAGTTAACAGCAAAAGAATACCACAGTAAACCTTCATGGAAGTTCTGTAGTGTAATGGGTTAATAGATTAGAAATGCTAACCAGTGATGTAGACTGTGATGTATCTGTGACATCAGCTGTCATGTGCAGACAGGCAGCACTCAGGAGAAATGTGCCTACTCAGTAGCCCACCTTGCATATATTGTACATAATGTAAATAAACTCATTTTGAGTAACTACCTGAGTAAGGCTATAGTCCTTCTTCATAAGATACAGAAACTAACACGTCCATCAAACAAGTTCTCAGCACCAAGCCCAAGTTTTCGATACTAAAGACAGTGTCGGCGACATTCACAGTGGGACTTGGGCTGCATATTTCCACCCATTAAAATTTAAAGCTTTCCACAAGACCATAAGACCATAAGACGTAGGAGCAGAAGTAAGCCATTCAGCCCATCGAGTCTACTCCACCATTCAGTGAGATCATGGCTAATCTGATAATCCTCAACTCCACTTTCTTGCCTTTTCCCCATAATCGTTGATTCCCTTGATTAAAGATCTATCTCAGCCATGAATGTATTAATGACCCAGCCTCTACAGCCCTCTGCAGTAAAGAATTCTGACTACCCTCTGAAAAGAAATTCCTCCTCATCTCTGTTTTAAATGGGCGACACCTTACTCTGAGATTATGCCCTCTGGTCCTGGACTGTCCCACAAGAGAAAACAACCTCTCAGCATCAACCTTGTCAAGTCCCCTAAGAATTTTCTATGTTTCAATAAGGTCACCTCTCTTTCCTCTAAACTCCAATGAGTAAAGGCCTAACCTACTCAAACTCTCCTCATAAGAGAACCCCTCCATCCCCGGGATCCTTCTCTGGACTGCCTCCAATGCCAGTACATCTTTGCTTAGATAAGGTGACCAAAATTGTTCACAGTATTCTAGGCGTGGTCTAACTAACTCCTTGTATAGTTTTAGCAAAACTTCTCTATTTTTGTACTTCATTCACTTTGAAATAAAAACCAACATTCAATTTATCTTCCCTGTTACCTGTTGAACTTGTATGTTAGCTTTTTGGGATTCATGCACAAGGAATCCCAAATCTCTCTGTGCTGCAGCCTTCTGCAGTCTTTCTCCATTTAAATAATATTCAGCCCCTCAACTCTTCCTGCCAAAGTGCATAACCCCACACTTTCCCACATTATATTCCATCTGCTAAGTTTTTGCCCACTCACTTAACCTGTCTATATCCCTCTGTAAACTCCTTGTGTCATCCACACCACTTGTCTTCCCTTCTATTTTTATATCATCCGCAAACTTGGCAATAGTACATTCACTTCCTTCACCTAAGTCATTGACATATATTGTAAATAATTGAGCCCCAGTACTGATCCCTGTGGCACGCCACTAGTTACAGGCTGCCACCTTGAAAATGCCCCCCTTATCCCAACTCTTTGTCTTGTATTAGTTAGCCAATCCTCTATCCATGCTAATATATTGCCCCCAACACCATGGACTCTTATCTCATTAAGTAGCCTTCTGTGTGGTACCTTATCGAGTGCCTTTTGGAAATCCAAATATATAATATCTACTGGTTCCCCTTTATCTAACCTGCTTGTTACCTCCTCAAAGAATTCCAAGAAATTTGTCAGGCATGATTTCCCCTTCATGAAGCCATGCTGACTCTGCTTGATTAGATTATGTATTTCTAAATGTTCTGCTATTACATCCTTTATAATAGACCCCAACATTTTCCCAATGACAGATATTAAGCTAACTGGCCTATAGTTACCCGTTTTTGTCTCCCTCCCTTTTTGAATAAGGATGTTACATTGGCCGTTGTTAGGGGGAAATTAAAAATGCTAAAAGAGAATACAGTAAGGATTTACTGAAAAAACCCTAAAATGCCCAGGCAGACATGGCTGCTAAACATATTAAGAGTTGAAAATTACCAGATGAACATTGCACAGCCTTGAGAGTCAGACTGGAGACAAAAGTATGACATAAATTAGATTAAGTGTACTCCTCTTTCAGAAAGGGAAGGGACAGATGGTTTTAGCTTAGATATGGAAGGATGAACAATGAACAGAAACAGTCTTGAGTTATAAGAACCAAGATCTTTGTGTATGTGTTTTAATTTTGATTGGATAATACAATTATGTATACATCCTTTAGAATAATTGGTTAGCAAAATCACATGTCTATGTACTCAATATGATAGAGTTAGTATGGAACCGTTATGTTGGTTACCGATTGGATTATTCAAATATGTTATGATAAGGAAAAGTACAAAAGTAGTGAAATGTAATCAATCAGGGTACTGGGTCTTCATTCTTAGGAATGATTGCAGCTCCCTTGCATATGCTTGAATAAAACTGGTTAAAAGGAAGCCTGAGTCTCGTGTGATCTTTATGGGATTGGAGAGTGTAACATCTCCTCTTCAGCTGTTCACCAAACCTCCAGGACTTTTCCAGATTCTAAGGATTCTTGGAAGATTACTACCAGTGCATCCACTATCCCTGTAGCTACTTCCTTTAATACCCGAGGATACAACCCATCAGGTCCAGGGGACTTATCAGACTTTAGCCCCATTAGTTTCCTTAGTACTTTTTCTCTAGTGATAGTTTTATATTTATTTTCTCCCCACCTTTTGCCCCTTGATTATTTAGTATTTTTGGAGTGCTATTCTACCATGAAGACTGAAACAAAGTATTTATTCAACCCCTCTGCCATTTCCTGGTCCCCATTATTATTATTACCCCAGCCTCATTCTCTAAGGGGCCTATGTTCACTTTGGCCTCTCTCTTCATTTTCATATATTTAAGGAAGCTCTTACTGCCTGTGTTTTTTTATTACTTGCTAGTTTACCCTCAAAGTTTATTTTCTCCCTCTTTATTATCTTTTTGGTCATCTTTTTGTTATTTTTTAAAACTTTCCCAATCCTCTGGTTTACCATTAATGTTTTTCGCATAATATGTTTTTATCTTTCAATTTGATACTCTCCTTAACTTACTGGGTTAACCATGGTTGGCTTATCCCCTTCCTTGAATCCTTCTTCCTCACTGGGAAATGTCTTTGTTGAGAGTCATGAACTATTCTTTTAAATATCTGCCATTGTTCATCAACAGTATTTTCTGCTGAACTACTTTCCCAGTCCACTGCACCCAACTCTGCCCTCATTCCATTGTAGTTACTCTTATTTAAGTTTAGCACAGTTGTTTCCGACACAACTTTCTCACTATCAAACTGAATGCTAAATTCTACCATATTGTGGTCATTGTTTCCTAGAGGATCCTTTACTCTGAGGTCATTTATTAAACCTGCCTCTTTACACATTACCAGATCCAAAATATCCTGATCCCAGGTTGGATTCACAACATATTATTCTAAGAAACTGCCCCAAATACACCTCATGAATTTTTGATCGTGTCTACATCTGGCAATTTGATTTTCCCAACCTACATGAAGATTAAAGTCACCGATGATTAATGTACTGCCATTTTACATGCCCTCATTATCTCCTGATTTATTCTCTGTCCTACAGTATAGCTACTATCAGGGGGCCTATAGACTACTCCCACCCATGTCTTCTTCCCCTTGTTGTTTCTTACCTCCACCCATATGGATTCTACACCTTCCGATCCAGGATCCTTTCTTGCTATTGTACTTATTCCATCTTGTACTAACAAAGCTATCCCGCCACCCTTTCCTTCCTGCCTGTCCTTTCGAAAAGTCACATACCCCTGAACATTTAGTTCCCAGCTTTGACCTCCTTGTAACCACGTCTCCATAATGGCTATAAGGTCATACCCATTAACCTCTACTTGTGTCATTAATTCATTTATTTTGTTCCGAATACTACATCCCCTCCCACTCCAAGTTCCTCTTGAGCCCTGAGGGGTGTCCAGGTAACTTTCCCCTCCCTGATGTGGCACAATGTCTGCAGCTCGGATTCCAGCTCCTCGACTCAGATCCGAAGTTCCTCGAGTTGCAGATATTTGGAAAGTTTCAGGTGTGTGTGTACTGGGGCTTTCTTAATGTTCCAAAGTGCAACAACAGAAAATCCCTCAGCATCACTGCTTTTTTGTCAAACGATTCTGCCCTTCATTTGTATTGCCTCATTTTGCCACTATATCGTCAAATTGTCTTCATTAAACTTAATTGGCCTGATTAGGCTTCAGAGAAATAAAGATCATAAAAGATTTAGGTATGGAACCATCTTCCAGACTTTTAAATGATTCAATAATGCAATGAAGAAAATGGCATTACAGTCGAGGGTACTAGAGCAGTAATTGGATATTGCAATAACTGTCTCCTGTACACATTATGTGGTTTGGTGACTCGGTTCTGTGACTTATACAAACTAACTGCCTCCTGTTTTTTATAAACTTAGATTAGTCTTATCTCTCATTGATGTTTCAGAATGACAATGACTCAGGCAAAATTTGAAGTTCATTTATTATGATATTCCCCATGAGTATATGGTAGCATGGTAGGATCCCATAAATTCCCCGTCATAAGTACAAGATGAGTCAAACTGGCTCTGCAGGGCATTATGATTACAAAGTTTTCCATTTCAACTCTTAAAATAGCTTTGTCATGGAATCAGTACTGACAGTTCTGCCCATTCTCAAAAATTCTGTCGAAATAGTCATAAGATATTTTAATCCAAAACTCTAAAAGTTTTTCTCCACATTCAAGTAAATCTGTGTTTCCCATTCAACTAATCTGTCTATATTCTTTACAATCCTCATTACTGGTTCCCAAACCTACATATGTGCTGTCAGCAACATCTCAACGCTATCCTCCTGTGATGAAGTCCAAATCATGTACAAAAAACGTGATGACTTCATGGAGCAGACAGAGTTTTTAATGAAACAGTAAAACTTTATTACGGAGACATCTAGGAGTGCATGTAACTGGACCTGATCCCTCATCCGAGAGATCCCGCCCCCGAGATTGCCCGCACCAAGAGCTCACTGGTCGAAGTCCCCGCAGTACATCACATGACCTGTGATTGACTGGAGGGAGGGACCACATTCCCTCCCACTTTAGTTTTTTACTATTACTCTTTACAAAACACATTTGAATATCAAACAAACACATATACAATTTCAAGTGATTATAAAGCAAGTCTTTGTGATTCTCTTCATATAAGGCTCAAGTGGCATAGCTCTACCACTGGAGGCCCCTGAACAGGCTCGACAGGATCTGAGCTGCATCAGGGGACACATCATTGGAACTCGGCAGTTCAGGATTTGGCAACTCCTCTGAAACATCTGGAATGTTTGTGCTAGGTCAATCACACACTTCAGAGGTTGATGGTTCAACATAATGTCATAGTGTCATAGAGTTTACAGCATGGAAAGGGACCTTTCAGCCCATCATGTCCATGCCAGTCATCAAGCCCCTATCTACTCTAATTGTATTTTCCAGCACTTGGCCCAGAGCCTTGTATGCTGTGGCATTTCAAATAGTCATCTAAATAATTCCCGCCTCTACCATCCTTCCAGGCAGTGAGTTCCAGATACTCCCCCACCCTCTGGGTGAAAAAATAGTTCCTCAAATCCCCTCTAAACCTTCTGCCCCTTACTTTAAATCTATACCTCCTGGTATTGACTCCTCCACTAAAGGGAAAGTTGCTTCCTATCTACCCTATCTATGCCCATCATAATTTTGTATACCTCAATCAGGCCGCTCCTCAGCCTTCTCTGCTCGGACCCAATCTCTCTTCATGGCTGAAACGCTCCAGCCCAGACAACTGCCTGGTGAATCTCCTCTGCACCCTCTCTAGTGCAATCACATCCTTCCTATGGTATGGTGACCAGTACTGCACACAGATGTGGCCTAACTAAGCTTTTATAGTCAGAAGCTCCATCATACCCTCCTTGCTCTTGTATTCAATGCCTTGACTAATAAAGGCAAGTATCCCATTCTCTCAGTGCCTTCACCTCCGTCGCATCTGTTCTGATGATGCCACTTTCCAAAACAGTTCCTCTGACATGTCTTCCTTCTTTCTTAACCAAGGTTTTCCACCCATGGTGGTTGACAGGGCCCTAACCGTCTCCGGCCCATCTCCTGTGCATCCGCCCTCACACCTTCCTCACCCTCCCAGAACCACGATAGGGTCCCCCTCGTCCACACTTATTACCCCACCAGCCTCCGCATTCAGAGGATCATCCTCCGCCACTTGCATCGATGACTGCTTCAGTGCTGCTTCATGCTCTTGTCTGGACCTGGAAAAATGTATTAATTTTGCTTCTGATTTCCACCCATCCATCATTTTCACATGGTCCATCACTGACACTTCCCTTCCCTTTATTGACCTCTCTGTCTCAATTTCTGGTGATAGACTGTCCACCAATATCCATTACAAGCCTACCAACTCCCACAGCTACCCCGACCACAGCTCCTCACACCCTGCTTCCTGTAAGGACTCCATCCCATTCTCTCAGTTCCTTTGCCTCCGTCGCATCTGTTCCGATGATGCCACTTTCCAAAACAGTTCCTCTGACATGTCCTCCTTCTTCCTTAACCAAGGTTTTCCAACCACGCTGGTTGACAGGGCCCTCAACCATGTCCGGCCCATCTCCCGTGCATCTGCCCTCACACCTTCCTCTCCCTCCCAGAACCATGATAGGGTCCCCCTTGTCCTCACTTATCACCCCACCAGCCTCCGCATTCAAAGGATCATCCTCTGCCATTTCTGCTAATTCCAGCATGATACCACCACATCTTCCCTTCACCGCCCCCTGTCAGCATTCCATGGGGACCGTTCCCTCCGGGACACCCTGCTCCACTCTTCCATCACCCCCTACTCCTCAAGCCCCTCCCATGGCACCTTCCCATGCAATCACAGAAGGTGCAACACCTGCCCCTTTTCTTCCCCTTCCTCACGAGCAAAGTGACCCCATGGTAAAGTTATTGTACCATCTCATAGCAGAATATACACAGACCTGTTAAAAGCATTTTTACAGCCAATCAGTAAATTTTGCACAAACCTATCTGCTTATTTGCTTAAGTTAACTGACCAATCCATATAGTAGTAAATATTCGTTCCCAGCACAACAGATGTGGCGCTTACATAAATGCTTATCACAATTCCGATTACATTTGGTCTGAGAACGAACAAAATGGAATGTCTCAGGGCTCATCCTACAACTGTGGTCAGACAAGATGGTATTTTTTCTCAAGGTTGCAGTATTTCTCTTTTAGGTCTAGGCATATAATTCAACTTCTAACTTCTCTATTAACCCTTTTTAGCACTAAATGGCTTCCCTATAGTTGTCTAGGCCACCACACTTCCCGCCTTTTGTCCTAAAAGGGCAATCCTAGTTGCCAGGCTTCATCCTCAGTGGAATCCTGATTCCTGAGGAGAGGGAGGGAATAGACAACTGGAATCAGGATTCCACTGAGGATGAAACCCGGTGACTAGGATACAAAGAACTTGGCTAAGGGTGGTGGATTGGCCTTTTAGGACAAAAGGGGGGATGTGTAGTGGCCTAAACAACTGTAGGGAAGCCATTTGGTGCTAAAAGGGTTACTGGAGAAGTTAGAAGTTGAATTATATGCCTAGACCTAAGAGAAGTAACAAGTCGATTTGATGAGTTTTTGGGCAACACAAATGTCAACTGTTTTACCATGGGGTCGCTTTGCTCGTGAAATGATTGCACGCTTATCTGTCGGCAGGTGAGTCAATTACAAAATACAGCAGTCGCAGAGACCAATATGAAATGAAGCACATACTATTTATTTACACAAACAACAGAGCACTAATATGAAGTGTGCTTCTCCAGCCAGACCCTACTCTAGACTAACATTGACCTGGTAGCCCGTGCTACACAGCTATTGTCTTACAGTCACGTGGTCAATCTGCTCACATTCTCTTAAAGGTGTATTACACCTCAGATTACCAAATCCTCCCCCTTTACCTGAAAGTACATTTTACAATATATTAACTATTTACAAAAATGAACTATTTACAAATTCTGTCTCTCTCAGGAGGCTTTTTCAAACATGTTGACCGTCATAGTTCTATGACCTTGGATGGTTTACCTGAGACCTCCCTCTCAGGTGTTATCTGTCCACTAGGCTCCCCAGTAAGAACCTGTAAGTTTGCCTCTTCAACTCTCTCAAGCTCAACAGGCCCCATAGGTACTTCCAAAGCAAGAGGAGTCCCTTCTACCTGTGGTGTAGATTCCAATGGGAATATTTGGCTCACCTTTTCACGTGGATCTGTTTCCCATTTCCTGAGGTGATCTACATGTCTCCTGATTATCTGACATTCAACCGATATATGGTAGGGCAGGTGTCCTGTCGCTGCACTGACTTCACCTGATAGCCATTTAGGTCCATCTCCAAAGTTCTTTGCAAAAACAGCTTCTCCTATAGTGAAGCTTATTTCATGGCTGTGGTAATCGTGTTCGTTTTTCAGGGTCTCCTGACTTCTCTCTAACCTCCCCCCTATTTTGGCCTTATGATGCTTAACCATGTCCTGAGATGTCTCTTCATTAATAACTCGATGGGGGGGCAATACTGGTGGTCGCATGTGGTGTAGTCCCATAGCTGAGTAGGAAATTTGATAATTTCATTGAGTCCCCATCTAGTCTTTTCATTCCAGCCTTGAAGGTCTGGACTGCCCTCTCAGCCAACCCATTGGATGCAGGGTGGTCTGGCGAGGTCTTGACATGTGTTATGCTATTGAGACTTGTACATCTTTGGAATTCCCCGCTGGTGAATGCCATTCCATTATCAGACACTATTATCTCTGATAAACCATGTATCGCGAAAGTCTGATGCAATCTGTCTATGGTGGTGGCAGAAGTGCATGACCTCGTCTCATATGCATCCATCTATTTGGAGTAAGAGGAACATTGTGCCCAAAAAAGGTCCCACGTACTCAATGTGGAGGTGGACCCATGGCCTTACTGGCCATTCCCGGGGGGAGGCAGTGGAGCAGAAGGAGGCAATTTCTGCACCTGTTGGCACTGAATGCATCTCTTGACTATGTTTTTGATGTCAGTGTCCATCCCTGGCCACCATAAGTAGCTGCGCGCCAACATTTTCATTCTAGAAATGCCGGGGTAAGCACAATGCAATTCTATCAATAATGGTTGTCTTCCTCTGGGAGGCACAATGACTCTCGCTCCCCACAGCAAGATGCCATCATGGCAGGTGAGCTCATATTTCCTGTTAAAATAGGGCTTCATTTCGTCTGACTTTGGCTCATTAGGCTATCCCTGCAAGACTTGTTCCCTGATGTGAGACAAAATGATGTGTTTTGTCCATTCTCTGATCTGTTTGGCATTCGCTGGTGATGAATCCAGAAAGTTTAATAACAAGGCAAGTTCTTGAGGGATGGGGACGTTCACATTTCTGTCCTTTAGAGGTAATCGGCTAAGCGCGTCAGCATTGGCAACCTGGTTTCCCGGCCGGTGGATAAAAGTGTATTTGTAAGAAGCTAAAATCAGTGCCCACCTTTGGATGTGTGCCGAGATAATTGGCGGTATTATCTTCCCAAAAAAAACCTAGTAATGGCATGTGGTCCAATACGATGGTGAAGTGGTGACCATGGTTGTATTGATGGAATTTCTTAACGCCAAATACAATGGATAAACCTTCTTTCTCTATTTGTGAGAATATTCATTCTTCCACATTGCGTGTTTTTGAGACATTGCCAATGGGCCGTTCGGGGCCATCAGCTGTCCGATGGGAGAGTATTGCCCCTACTCTGTAAGGGGATGCATCGCAGGTTAAAATTAATTTTTCTTTGGGCTGAAATGTACCAACAGGGCCGATGAATGTAGTAACTGCTTTACTGTCATAAAAACCTGTTGTTGTGGCGTTTGCCATGTCCACCTGTGGTTTTTCTTGAGTAACCCATGTAATGGAGCCAGTGCTGTCAACAAATTTGGGAGAAAACAACCGTAGTAGTTAACCATTCCCAAGAAGGACTTGAGTTCTGCAGTATTTTTAGGTGCTGGCGCCTCACGAATATTCTCACCTTGTCTTCTACTGGGCAAAGGCCCTGCAAGTTGAACCTATGACCCAACTAAAGCACTTCCTTTGCTTGGAAGAAACATTTTTCCCTATCAAGCATACTACGGCTGGTGAGAAACGCTTCAATACCTCTTCCAGGTTACCTTGGTGCTCTTCATCAGTTAGTCCTGTTACCAGGACAACCACCTCATGGAGTAAACTTTGAAGCAGATTTTCCATAGTCTGTTGAAAATCGTACAAGCTGCTGAGACTCCAAAAGGTAACTGGTATACTGGTATAACCCCCTATCTGTGTTGATAGTCACAAATCTCGAGAGGCCTTTTCTAGCTCAATTTGCTGGGTAAGTGTGGCTCATGTTGAGTTTCAATTATGCGGTTTCCCCTGCCAGCTTGGAGTATAATTCATCAATTTTCGGTATAGGATACCTGTCAAGTCTGGCTACTTTGTTCATGGTCAACTTGTAGTCCCTGCATATTCACACACTCTGGTCAGACTTTAGTACTGGAACTATGTGTGCTGCCCATTCGGAAAATTGTACAGGTTGTAAGATCCCCAACCTTTCCAGCCTGTCCAATTCAATATCCACTTTTCTTCGTAAGGCATGGGGACTGACCTCGCCTTCAAATATCTGGGAGTTGCTTCAGGATCCACATGGATTTTAGTTTACAGCCCTTGAATCTTCCCGAGCCCTTCCCTGAACAAAGAGGCATATTTCTGTAATAATTCTTGCAGATCTTTCATTCGGAGTTGAAAAATCTCGGTCCACTCCAATTCTATTTCCTTAAGCCAGTTCCAACCAAGTAGAGTTGGACCTTCCCCTGCTACCATAATGAGGGGTAGGTTAGCAGACTGGTTTCTTTATTGTACTGGAACATTGCATATACCTTTTTACTCATTTTTTTTGCCAGTATATGTCTTTAGTCTGGCATCTGAGTTTTCCAGGTATAGTGAGCGGTTTCCTCCATTCAGATACTTAAACCTCTGTTCCCTTATGACTGCCGTGAATGCACCTGAATCCACCTCCATTCAAATGGGTTTTCTGTTGACTTCTACTGTCACTTAGATTGGCTCTGATTTACCCATTTTTAAATTGTGCAGTGAGTAAATATCTGACTTTGGTTATTCTGGCTCCTCCGTTTTATAGATTTCATGACTTCTGCCTTTTTGCTTGAACTTTGGCCTCCACCTTTCTTCACAATTTTGCATAATGTGTCCATTGCGGTGGAAGTTGAAACATTCGGTTCTTTTAAATGGTCATTCATTTGTAGGCTGGCTGGTTCCAATTCTGCTATTATGAATGTGGGTTTTTATCCATTAACTCATTGCTTTTTCCTAGTCTGTTAATGGCAGCTGTTTCCTGCCTTTCTGCAGATTCCTTCACTTCTGCATCATTTCTAGCTGGTGTCTCTCTCCCGACATGAAGAACGGCGCCATTTTGTGCTCCCTTGATTTCTTCTGAGTCCACTTTCCATTGCGAGCGCCAACTCCAGCACTTTGCTGGAATCCAACTTTGTCTCTGACAGCAACCTTTTTTGAATGGCGTCTTCGTTAATCCCATACACCAATCGGTCTCTTAACATGTCAGTAGTCGACGTTCCAAACTCTCAGTGCTCTGTCAGTTTTTTTAAGGCTGCCACATAGCAAGTGACTGTCTCTCCAGCAGTGCGACACCTCGATTTGAATTTAAAACGCTGCATTGTTACCGAGGATTTCGGTTGCAAGTGGCCTTTCACCAGATTCACCAACTCATCAAAGGTCTTGAAATCTGGGGTGTTGGATGCTGATAGACCACAAATTAAGCCGTATGTTTTACTGCCACATGTCGATAAGAGGATCACTGTCATCTTCCCCTCTCTCAATATGTCGTCAGCCAAAAAAGAAAAAATGAGGCGTTCAATATTACGTGACCTGTCATCAGTGGTCTGGTCAAACGGTTTGATGTGGCCAAATTGTGGCATACTGGACAGAGATAACTTCGACAACTATGGTAAGGGTTTACAATTGTAATGTACTTACAATCAGCTTGCAGGGCATGGCCTGATTCACTACAGTTGAGTTTTCATGGCTTTCCTTGGTGCTGTCGACTGGTTGTGTTTTATCTCGTCACCAGTTGTTATGTTTTACTATGGGGTTGCTTTGCTCATGAACCAATTACACGCGTATCTGTCCGCAGGCTAGTTGATTACAATATAGTGCAAACTCAGAGACCAATATGAAATGAAGAACATGCTATTTATTTACACAAACAACAGAACGCTAACATGATGTGTGCTTCTCCAGCCAGACACTACTCTAGACTAACATTAACCTGGTAGCCTGCACTACACAGCTATTGGGTCTTACAGTCATGTGGTCAATCTGCCCACAGTCTCTTAAAAGTGTATTACACCTCAAATTACCAGATCAACAATTGTAAGAAGAGACATCCAAAGACCCAGTACTCCAGGCACCATGGAAAACCATAATCAAATTTTGGCCTGATGCATTACAGAAGTCCAGGAAACCTTAAGCCCAGTTTGGGTTTAGTGAGGTGAATTAGAAAAATCCTGAGGTGTAATATTCAAGGTAAGGCAGATTCTAATGCTTAAGTCACTCCCATCAGACATTTTGGTGCAATTGCATCAAGCTCACATTGGCACTGAGCCCACTAGGCGTCTGGTGAGAGAAACCATGTACTTTCCAGGATCAGCAGTGACAACACTGTGAGGATGTGTGAGGCATGTCAGGAACACTGGCCTAGTCAGAACAAGGAGCCATTGATATCTCACAAAATTCCATCACAACTGTGGACTAGAATTGCTACAGACCTACCTAGTGTTCATGGTAATAATTTGCTACTAGGGGTAGATTATTTTTCCAAGTTTCCGAGAATTCAACATCTGCATGATACATTGAGTGCACTTGTGCCAGTACGCTGAGTGCCATTTTCAGTTTATTTAGGACACCACAAGAAATTGCCTCAGGCAATGGTCTTCATTTACGGGAAAGCCATTTCAGGACATGTGTGTGAAATGGGGCATTAATCACATTACGTCATCATCACATTATCCTCACACCATTAGGCCTAGCAAACAAATGGCTCGTATTGGCATGTCCTTGATTATTATGTGCCAGCAAACAGAGCAGGATTTCCAGATTGCAATGTTACATCTAAGGGCAACACCACTGAGTACAAGAGAACATATAAGTTCAGCTTATATGTTTATATTCAAACATATAAGCTGAATTTATGTTTGGGGGCAAGTCCGAATGACTCATCCAAGCCATCACCTATCCAAGCTTCCACTTGTACGAGATGAGCTCCTCAAGAAACAGGGGAGGATGGAGGACAAGCATGACCTATGTGCAGGTGAAGAATTGCCATTTTGACTATAGGAGATAAAGTTTGGGTTCTACATCCGACAGAGGGAACCTAGTTTCCAGCTGAAATAGCTAAGGTCTGTCAAGAGCCAAGGTCGCATAAGATGGTTACACCGACTGGAGCGACATTATGCAGAAATTGATGACAACTCGGGGGATGCCCAATTCTGCAACACCCTGGAATGTGTTAGTTGACCAAGCAATATGTACTAATAACAGCTCTCTAGCAATGCGTATGTACTACTGTGATCCTTGAATAAGTAACTCAAAATATGGTACCAGTCCTACTTGAGTGATTGGTGAGTTTGTACTTGAAGTTTGGAAGGAAATGCAACAACCAGCACTTTGGAGGTTTGGGCATCTCATCTGCACTTTGGAGCTTTCATTTATCAGATCAGCATGGGTGCTGCTTATACTGCATTTCATTGGATTTGAGATGTGGATCAAGATGACCAGTGGCAGCCCCTGCACCCAGGACCTGCACCAGTAGTAGTAGCAGTGTCAAGAGCAACAGTAACTACAGCTTCAACATCATGCTGCTCACCAGCCTGTAGCTTCACAGGAGAGAAAGGTGCAGCTCACTTGAGGCCACCCCCAGCGCAGTGGGCTTCCAGGATAAGCTTCTTTGACATGTTGAACCATCAATGCCCAAGGAGGTTCAGGGTATCGTGTAGGATGGTGGCTATCATTTGCTCCTGCTGGAACAAGACCTGCTGCCAACTGGACCGGTAGCCATGCTTTATCAATGGCTGACAAAGTCACCATTGCCCTCAACCTTTTGGTCTCTTCAGGATCTCTGCCAAAGACACTTGCAGAAGTTTGCAATTGGCGACACAAATGCATAAGATTGGTGGATGATGGCTTGTTTGTGAGGACAATTGCATAAAGAAAGACTTGCATTTATTCAGCACTTTTCACAACCACCATGTGTCCCAAAGTACTTTGCAACCAATGAAGTACTTTTGAAATGTATTCACTGTTGTAATGCAGCAAACACGGCAACCAATCTGAACACAGCAAGATCTCACAAACAGCAATATGATAATGACCAGGTAATCTTTTTTGTGGTGTTGGAGGAGGGATGAATATTGGCCAAGACGTTGCTGTTCTGAAAAATACTGCAATGGGATCTTTTACATCTACCTAAGAATGTAAATGGGGCTTGGATTAAATTCTCATCTGAAAAAATGGCATTTCTGACAGTGCAGCAACCCCTCAGTACTCATAAGTAATAAGATTTCATAAGTAAACAAGGGAATGTTATTAAATTTTATTTGACCCAGAAGTGGAAGCAATAGGAAGACATGAAAGATTTTTATTTTTTGGACAGTTGAGTTTAAAGAGGTGCTGAGGACAATGGGATGAAAAAGAAAAAATGATATTTGAGGAAAGATGTTTAGTTGAGTTGAGGTGGCTGTGTGGGGGAGATGTCCTGAGGTCAGTGCTGAGGAAAGTTATGAATTTGAATCAGCCATCCAGTTTCAAGCCAGAAAAGTCTTTATTTTCAGAAAGCAGTTTGTTTCTAAACTTCTTTCAAGATTTCCACAGCAGAGTGGAAGAGGGTGAGCAGCCATGAGGTATACTTAATTAAAGTAACAGCAGTTTTTGCCTTGGGTAACATTACAGCATAAAAAATCCAAAAGGGAGCTGTTACCAAGTAGTTTACTTGTGCGTTCTGAGCAAATATGTTTAATTTGGAAATGTTTTGTTGGACTTTTTCAATTGTGTAGCTTTACTTTAGTGCATTTAATTGTTTTCTTCTTGTTAATAAATCTTTTAATTTTAAAATCATGTAAGTGTTACTGGGATTCTATGCTTCTGGGATCAGTAGTTGTCCACACATTATCAAAATACAAAACAATAAACATTTGGAACAGTAAGACAGGCTTCCCTATGGGATTTGGCTTGCTTAGCTACAGTCACAACACAGCCTAGAGTGTTGTGTTTAAGTCCTGAAATCAGACTTGAACCCACAACTTTTTGAATCAGAGGTTAGTGTGCTACCAACGGAATCACAGCTGGCAGACATTGTGCAAACTTCGCCTGTGATGAATTTGTGACTCGAGCTGGTTTCCCACATGTGCAGGGTGAGCTTGGCTGCACACATGTGGCAATTAAGACACCCATAGATCAACCAGGAGCGTTTGTCAACTGCAAAAACTTCCACTTCGTCAATGTGTGGCTGCTGTGCAGCAGCAAAGAGAGCTTTATACAAGTGTGCACAAGATTCTCAGGCAGCTGCCATGATGCTTTAGTTCTGCATCAGTCCACCCTCCCTGACCTCTTTGCATCTGAAAGCATAGTTACCACCTGTTTGAGAGACAAGGGATTCCCACTTAAAACATAGCTCTCAGAAACCCAAGGGATGAGAAGTCATTAATGCCATATAACTGCCGGATATCACATTGAGCAAGCCATTGTGCTTCAGCTGTGGGTCAGCACTTGTGCTTTCTGAGTCAGAAAGTTGTAAGTTCAAGGCTCATGCTAGGGGGTTTGTTTTGAGCACAAAAATCAAAAAGCTGATTCCAATGCAGCACTGAGGGAGCACTGCACTAACTGAGGTGCTGTTTATCAGGTGAGATGTTAAATTGAGACTCCACCTACCCTCTCAGGTGGATGTAAAAGCTCCCATCGCATGATTTTGAGGGCTTGCAAGGGAGTTATCCCAGGTGGCCTGGCCCATATTTAACCCTCAACCGATATCACAAAAGCCAAATGAACTGGTCATCACCACGTTGCTGTTTGTGGAAGATTGTTGTGCAAAGATTGACGGCCACATAGGAACATAGAAAATAGGAGCAGAAGTAGGCCATTTGGCCCTTCAAGCCTGCTCTGTCATTCATTATGATCATGGCTGATCATCCAACTCAATAGCCTGCTCCCTCTTTCTCCCCATATTCTTTGATCCCTTTCACCCCAAGAGCCATATCTAACTCCTTCTTGAAAACATACAATGTTTTTGGCCTCAACTGCTTTCTGTGGTAACGAATTCCACTGGCTCACCACTCTCTGGGTGAAGAAATTTCTACTCATCTCAGTATATTACAATAGTGACTACACTACATTGGCTGGAAAGCACTTTGTGATGCCCTGTGGCTGTGTAATGTGTTATATAAATGAAAGTCCTTTTTTTCCTGTATCGGCCGGCTGAAGATGCCCTTCAAATATCTGGATAGAACTGCAGAAGCCCTTCAGTACGCGCTAGCCAGGGTTTCCAGAATGGATGTGGTAGGCTATGCTCTGCACAATATTGTGCAGCAGTGAGTTTTGGATGTCCAGGGGGAACAAAACACAGAAGGTCTTCAGCTGTGGCTCAGTAGGCAGCACTTTTGCCTCTTAGTCACAAGGTTTAAGTTAAAGTTTCACTGCAGGACCTGAGTGAAGCTTTCAAAGCTAGCACTCCAGTCCAGTACTGAGGGAGTACTGCAATATTAAATCTGCTGTCTTTCAGATGGCATTTGAAACGAGGCCTGGTCTGCCCTCTCAGGTGGAGTAGGGCACTATTTTGAAAAATGGCAGGGGAGTTATCCCTGGTGTCCTGATCCATGTTTATCCTGCAATCAACATCACAAAAGTAGATTATCTGGCCATTATCTGCTGTTTGTGGCCATTTGCTGTGTGGAAATTGGCTGCCACATTTCCTACATCACAACGGCGACTACACTTCAAAAGTAGCTCATTGGCTATAAAACACTTCAGGATGTCCTGATGTTGTTAAAGAGACTACATCAATGCAAGTTTTTCTTTTTCTTTTCCTCAAATGATGCTAAGGACAGAAGGAAGGTTAGGAGGAGATGGAGGAGTGGGAGGGGAGGAGGAGGTGGTGCACATTGCTGCCTGGAATCCCTCATTATTGCAAAGTTCACTTATGTTCCAATACACCCAAAACGGTGTACAAAGACATACCATAGCCACTTTTGGCAACCTCACCCCCTCCAATGCCACTAAAAAGGAGGCCTGCATCCCTATTATACCTGCCCCTGCCCCCAGTGTTAGACAACAATTCAAATTTTCCCATTCATCATCACAGAATTGAAAAGGCCTTGTCACCCAACATCAAAGAATGAGCAAGATGGAAAAGTGATGCAAAAAAACAATGTTTTTGTGTCTCACATATAAAACAGAAACGTAACATTCCAATTATGTGCAACACACCTGTGCATTTGCACCTTTGTTACAATTACAAATCTTTGCTCTTCCTTTTCCTGAAACTTCTACATGGTGCAGCCATTGTGGTTTCAGCAGAGTAGAGGTAGGCTGTTCTGACTGCCGAGATGCTCTTAACCAATGTTTCCTGTTTTTTGAACCCTGTGAGGGCTCTGACACAAACTGCTGCACCTACATATGTGTAGGGGCAGACTCGGCCATCAGGGCATGAGGCAACAGGTGGTGTGTGGTTTATGGGGACAGTGAATGTGATTGAACACTTCAAGTGAGTCCCCATTCTATTCCCTTGCACCACCTTTCCTCTCATAGTTCAACAATGCTTCCCTGCCAGCAATGAGCTGGCGATCACTTTGCTGCAGGTAGTGTGAAAGACATTGAAGGCCTGCATGCAGTCTTCCCCATTTAATGCCCTATGCAGATGGCCACTCTTTCCATGGACATTCCGCATTATCACAAAAACCTACAACATCATGCCAACTGTGCTTGAGATGGACTTGTCAAATCTTTCTGCAAACATGCATAGCCCAGCTGAAACATATGCCAATACATTGCATTTCCTCTGCTGCAGCTCCAAAAGAATTCTTTTTATATTTAGTTTTTCATGAGATGTATGTGTCACTGGCTAGGCCAGCATTTATTGCCCAGTCTCTTAATTGCCCTTGAGAAGGTGGTGATGAGCTCCGGCTAACCACCACCTTCTTGAACCACTGCAGCTCATACGGTGTAGGTACAACCGCAGCGTTGTTAGGGAGGGAATTCCAGGATTTTGAGACAGCAACAGTGAAGGAACGATGATATAGCTCAAGTCAGGGTGGTGAGTGGCTTGGAGGGGAGCTTGCAGTTGGTGGCATTCCTGCCCTTCTAGGTGGTAGAGGTTACAGGTTTGGAAGGTGCAGTCGAAGGAGCCTTAGTGAGTTGCTACAGTGCACCTTGCAGATGGTGCACACTGCTGCCACTGTGACACCTGGGCAATTTCTCACATTGCCTGGTAGATGCCAATGTTGTAGCTGTAGTGTAACAGCTTGGCTAGGGGTGCGGCAAGTTTTGGTGCACATGTCTTCAGTACTATTGCTGGAATATTGTCAGGGCCCATAGTCTTTGCACTATGCAGTGCCTTCGGCCATTTCATGATATTACGTGGAGTGAATTGAATTGACTGAAGACTGGCATCTGTGATGCAAGGGGCCTCCAGAGGAGGCCAAGATGGATCATCCATTCGGTACTTCTGGCTAAAGATTGTAGCAAATGCTTCAGCCCTATCTTTTGCACTGAGGGTCTGGGCTCCTCCATCATTGAGCATGAGGATATTTCTGGAGCCTCCTCCTCCAGTGAGTTGTTTAATTGTCCACCACCATTCACGACTGGATGTGGCAGGTCTGCAGAGCTTAGATCTGATCCGTTGGTTGTGGGATTGCTTAGCTCTATCTATCATATGCTTCTTTCACTGTTTGGTATGCAAGTAGTCCTGTGTTATAGCTTCACCAGGCCGACACCTAATTTTTTGGTATGCCTGATGCTATGCCTGGCATGCCCTCCTGCACTCGTTATTGAACCAGGGTTGATCTCCTGGCTTGATGTTAATGGTAGAGTGCAAGGTATGCTGAGCCATGAGGTTACAGGTTGTGGTTGAATACAATTCTGCTGCTGCTGATGGTCCACAGTGCCTCATGGATGCCTAGGTTTGAGTTGCTAAATCTGTTTGAAACCTATCCCATTTAGCACGACGGTAGTGCCACACAACACGATGGAGGGTACCCTCAATGTGTAGACAGGACTTTGTCTCCACAAGGTATGTGCGGTGATCACTCCTACCCACCCTGTTTGTCAATGGCCCCTGAGTTATAGCTCCTGCATCTGGCTGAACAAAACTTGGACCATCCTGTGGCCTCTGATGCAGACTCTCCATTGCTGTTCCTTTCTCTATCATCTGCCCTTGTTTATTTGTGATGTGTGAGTCACCAAGTGAAAACCCAGCTAAATGTTTTATTGGTCCATCTGAAGTGTGAATATCTGAACTGGTATATGGTCTATGTGAGTCCTGTGATAGTGCACCCTCAGAGGGAGTGACCACTCTGAGGAGTCGTCATCATCATCGGCAGCCTGGATTACCTCCTGCAGGATCCATAAATTATATGGTAATGCTGTGGCTGGTTTAAAAAGACACTGACTGATGCACTGCACTGATTTATGAGTCCACAGCGTATGACCAGACCCTTGCTCTGAACACATTGTGAACTCAAAGTCCAGCCCTTACTGGCTAATTCAGTTAGGAGTTGCTGTTTTATTTCTCCTTTAAATAAATATCAAATGTAGCTTAGGTTCAAAGTCAGTGCAGAAAACTTCTTTATTCTTGTTCAGTTCTAGTCCTGTTGCTTTCATAGCCAGTGATAAAGCAATCATGCTTAGCAAAGCTTCAATTTGTTATGTGTAATTATAGACATTAAACATGTTTTATGTTCATAGTATACATTAAGACCACTCTGTTATTGCGTGGTAGAAATAGGGTTAGGCAACCTCTTCAACATGCTCCATGTTCAGACACTGTACCACAACTCATTTCTGGTGTTTTTTAAGGTAGGCAGCAATTATTGAGAAGCATTGGGAGCCATGACAATTTGCAAAGTATAACTTTTTAAATTTGAAGTAATCACCATGACAGGACTTTTTCTTATGCAGGATATCTGTTGAATTCAGATGATGCAAATATGAGGTCAGAATACCTGGATATTTATCTTATTGCAGCAATGGTTGCTTAGGGGAGGAGGCTTAACCCACCTAAGATTTTGTCTTCTTCCATTTTATCAGAAGTGACATTGTTCCCATTGCGAACAACACATCCTAATGTAAAGTGATTAACTTCTCATCTGGAAAACAAGCTGATTCAATTATTGCTGGCAGATAAACGTGTAAGAAACATTGAGTCGAAAAGGCCATCTGGCCCATTGGAGTTTATCTCTTTAGTACCCTAACTACTCCCATAATGCCATAATGACATCCAACTATATTTTGAATATCCCTCAGCTCATCTGTAATTTTCATTCTCCACCTTGTTATTACACTGAGCTCTCTGTCCTTGGCTCCTATACTGGGTGGAATTTTCCAGGCCACTGGTGTTGGACATGTTTGGTGGCGTGAACCAGCAATATGGCAAGAAGGCCAGAATTGGTTTCACAAAATTGTGAAAGCAGTTTTCAATCGTCTGCTCTGCCCATCAAAGGCGGGCCACGTTTCTCGCCATCGGACGTCAGGAACCTCATTGTAATACATCTGCATATCACTATAAGGCCAGCTTGCAAGATTCATCCGCCAATGCTGGATCGTCCACCCATCACGCTGACATATTTCACAACAGCATATATAAGGCGTCCACCTGGCGGGGACATTGGAGGCAGTTATGTTGCGCCGTGCTTGCGAGGGTCACCTGTTGTGCTTCAAGGTTGAGGCGCTTTGCGGGGGCAAGTGTTGCCCTATAGTTAAGGTAGCTTTGTTGGGGGCGGTGCAAGGACTGCCCTATAGTTGAGGTGGTTTGGGGGGGTGGCAAGGGCTGCCCTGCGGTTGAAGCTGGTGCACAAGCACGTGTGGAGTGGAGGGGAGGGAAGCGGCTACACGTTAGGGAAACCATATAAAAAGTGATCATTCCTCTGCAGCTGAGACAGTCCAGGTGCAGCCACATTGACATGCTTGGAGTCGGGTCTATAGATTATCTGCCCACTCAGCCAATGCAGAGGCGTGAATGTGTGACCAGGTGCTCCAGAGCTTTTCACCCTTCGAGCATAGACTGCAAACTAATAAGTGTTTTAGGGGTCAGCAGAACAGTTGGACGACTGGACACATTGTACAATCTCCTTGCTAAAGCTGGCCATGAAGCAGTCACTGTTGGAGGCTCTCACAGCCCCTTGCAATGTCATCATCCCAATTTGGACCAGTCTCCCCCATGGTTCAAACTAATAGTGCAGCCTTGCAGTGCAGGCTAGGAGAATGACCACACCTTGAGCTGAGAGCACAGCATGCAGTCCAATATGCAAAAGTGCCACCAGTCAGGTGGAGTGGGGCGGAGGTAGATGGGATTTCAGGCAGCCATGCAGTGCACTAAACTCTGGTCATCAAAGTGGTTGCCAGCACTCTCTGGGGAACCTTAAGGGGCCTTCAGACTTGACCAGGACAGGTTCTTCTGACACCCAAGATAACCCATGCATCTCTCTCTTTCTTGCTGCATGGGGAGTACATCAGGAGCATGGAGCCTGGTGAACTACTTGTATGCCTTGTGGCGTACAGAGCGTGGAGACGACAGAGAAGAGACCGATGGAGGCGCCTGGCTGAGCATAGGGAGAAGCAGCACCCTCAGGAAGAAGGGGCGACTTGGGCTCCCGCACAAGCCACTGAGGAGCCACAGCGAGCCATCACTGGTTGGTGCCTAGCTAGACCCTGGGTCTATAGACACTGCTTTTCATTCCTGCAGAAGGCTGAGAACCAGTGTCACTGAAGACTGCGCATGTCTAGGGAACTGGTTGGCCACTTCTGCCAGCTACTGCAGAATTTGGAGCCACAGAAACATACAGGGCATCCAGTGCCCATGGCCATGAAAGTGACTGCACACCCAATTTTTATGCCAGTGGCTCCTTTCAGGGCTCCACAGGTGACCTCTGTGGGATATGACAAGCCTCCGCCCACAAACGCATCCATGAGGTCACGGATGCCATCTTCGCGAGGGCAACAACTTTGTGCATTTTGCCCGGAACCAGGAAAACCAGGATGCAAGAGCGGTTGGATTCTCCCAGAACTCGAGTTTCCCACAGGCACAGGGTGCCATCGACTGCACTCATGTGGTGCTCAAGTCTCTGTCGCAACAAGGGGCCAACTATGCCAGTCACAGGGGCTTCTATTCGCTGAATGTTCAGCTAGTGTGAGAACACCACAAATGCATCCTGCAGGTCTGCACACAGTTCCCAGGAAGTGTCCATGACTCCTACATTCTCTGTTGGTCACAGATGCCTGAAGTCTTCCAGAGTCCGCAGAGGCTGCAGGGATATATCATCAGGGACAGGGGCTACCTGCAGAGGCTGTGGCTGATGACACCCATGCGGCGGCCTCAGACTGCAGCAGAGCGATGCTGTAATGAGGCTCATGCTGCAGCTCGCAACTTGGTGGAGCAGACCATCGAGATGCTGAAGATGCAGTTCCGGTGCCTGGACATGTCTGGTGGAGCCCTGCAATATAGCCTACAGAGGGTGTCATGCATCCTCAGTGCCTGCTGTGCCCTTCACAAACTGGCGCTGCAATGGGGAGATGAGCTGGCTGAGGAGGATATACAGGAGCTGCAATTCGCCTTTGATGAGGAAGGTGTCGACAGGGATGATGTTGAGGAGATCCTCAAAGGCGATGGGGACAGTGATGATGCAGTCGCACTGGCCAACTGAGGCAGATGTGCTGAGAAGACCCTCATTGCTGCTAGAATTGTAGAGGATGGTGACTACATGCAGTGAGGAGACACCATAAGATCCACACTTTGCATCTATGAATGTTTGAATCCAGCCTGGCTTATGCCAGCGCACATACCCTCTGTGAGAATGCTCCTGTCATAGAGATGCAGCGGAGGCCCTAATTATCACTCGATTGCAGGAAGAAGATGATGACATGCAGTAAGGACACTCCATAGATCTTCATACCCATAGTCTCTGTGAATGTCTGACTCCAGTCTGGCCAAGCATAGCTCATTTGTGTTCTGTGATTGGTGTCATATCATGGAGATACAGCCATGAAAGTTTAAATTAAAGTTTAAAAGCCCCTAATTCTTCGTCAGCCTTTGGCACTTGAGCCCTTCAGGAGCAGTGTCACTGATCACAGATGCTGAAGAGATGGGGGCCAGCTCACCTCAAGGGTGCTGAGAGCACACAGAGAACTCTGTGACAGCTGCCCATGACATCCTGGCAGCAATGACCAGCACCATCGAGGTGCAGACATCAGTAATATGTCCAGGAAGTGTGAGGGCGGACAATCACTTTGGTCTGAAGGCTGCACAAAGCACAGGGAAGAAGCCCTGGACTGAGACACCTGCCTTTATCTTGTGCAGGTAACAAGGTTTCATATTTGGGTGACATGAACATCAGAAGAAGGAGCCATTGGCAGGGAGACATTGTTGGGAGTTTATATACAATAGTGAACATTATGTACAAGTAATTAACAGCAATATCCAGGCTATTCAATTACATCTTCTTAACGTTTCTAAACCTGCTGCTACGTCTTGGTTGTCCCTGGACATCCAAAATGGAGGTGAAGGCAGCCTGCTGACTTCTACACCCTGCCTGTGATCACTTTAATGGGCATCCTCTTGCGGAGCCCTGTTGTGTGGCAGTGGCACCTTCCTCGGCCTGTGGAGCTGGAGCTGCTGTGGTTACAGGAAGAGGGGTTTTGGATGGGTCAGACAACTGAGCTATGACTGAATCCAGGGGCTCGTCATCTGACTCAGACTCAGCAGATTTCTGGCCTTTAGCAGTTCTCCAAGTGCTAGAGACCTTGGAAGTCCCTGCTGCAGCCTGCTGTGGATCAGAATGTGAGACGTGTTCACCAGATTGCGATCCCGAGGCTACTATAAAGCTAGGTCTCATCAAGGTTTGCACTCTACCATCTGCACAGGTGGAGGGTGTGAGTGAGCGCTGTGACGGGACTTCAGTGAGGCTGCCTTCAGGTTCCTCTTCGGAGGTTTCTTCGCAGCTTGAATAGAGGCTCTGCTTCATGGACTTTCTTGGCAGCTTCCCAGATGTGCCTGTGAAAGAAAGGAGAAATAATTAGTGTATGGCAGTGGCCTGTGGAACAGGACACATCACTCACAGCATAGTTGTCTGATGAATGCTGCACTGCTGGATCCTCACTTGGTAGAGCAGCACAGGACCAATCTGAATCATCACCAGCCAGCTGGATGGCTCTACTTTTAAAGACAGCATCCAGGCTCCACATATCGCAGGTGGCAGGAGGCACTCTGAGAGTCAGAACATTCCATCTGCATTGGAAAATAGCCCCTACTTAGACCTTTATGTGGCATAATTGGCTGCCCACCATTTTGGAGTGTTCTTCCTTCCTCCTGACCCCTGGGGCATGCTCCTGGAGACAGGAATGCATCAGAGAGTTAGCCCAATGCCGTTGGCCCCTCTGCCTCCAATTCTGCCTTGGCGCAGCCAGGAAAATTCAGCACCTATTCTCTTTCGCCTTGCACTCTATCATAGGCCTTCTCTTTTGTTCTTCCCCACTACACTTACTCTGTCTCTTTATTTGCTTAAAACCTATTGCATCTCTAACTTACTCAGTTCTGATGAAAGGTCATTGACCTGAAATGTTAACTCGCCTTCTTTCTGCACAGCTGCTGTCAGAGCAGCTGAGTATTTTCAGCATTTTGAGTATTTATTTCAGGTTTCCAGCATCTGCAGCATTTTGCTCTTGTATGATTTGATGAATTTGCTCTCTCAGATTCGAGCTTCGCCTGCTGTCTGCACATGTACCCAAAGTCCGTACATGATACCTACAATTTTCCACCCAAATTCCCAATGTGCATTCCCAGCAGGGAAAGCTTTATGTGGGAGCACAAATAAATAAAATTACACCTCAATTAACAAATTGCCTCTTTGGTTACTATGGGCAGAATTTTGCCATCAGCGAGCAGTGGGCAGGGCCTGCTCGTAAAATGAAGTGGGATGACGTCGGGGAGAACCCCCACCTTCCTGAAAACTTAAATGGGGTGGGATCACAGCAAAATCAGCTGTGCGCCCGCTGACCTATCATTGGCCAGTTGAGGCCATTGACAGGATAATTTAAACAATTAAAGGACCTGCCTGTCCAACCTTAAGGTTGGTGGGCAGGCCAGGAGCCCTGGCGGGCAATAGAACAAACATGAAACCTCATCCACCGGCGGGATGCAGTTTCATGTAGGATTTTACAAAGTTTAATAAACTTATAATGTAAATTATGAACATGTCCCATCTCATGTGGGACAGGTTAGGGAATTTCTTTTTTTCTAATTTTCATATTTACAAACGTGTCAGCGATCTTCCTGAGGCAGCACTCAGCCTCAGGGATATGTGCGCTCTTTCGTCTGCATGCATGAAAGAGTACACTCTCGCTTTTGGGGAATCCCTCCCACCCGCACAGGAAGTGCATAGCGCTTCCCGCTGGATGTCACATAAAATGGCGGCGGGGCCCGCTTCTCCAGCAGGGATTGGCTCCCCGCCCGCCGGAGATTGGGTCGGGCCCACCCGCCCGGCAAGCAGAAAATTCTGTCCTATCATACTACCAGCTTGCTTTTGCTTTGAAGTAGTCATCACAACTCAAAAAAAGGTTTAAGATACCCTTCAGTGAGACCACCTCACATCACTTCAAGGGGACCCAGTTTTAAAATGTTCAGAGGGTTCATATAAACCAAACAGAACATATTTAAATATCTTGATAATATGGAGACTCTTTCTCACACTTGGAATTCATTTAAAATGTAATGGCTGAGATTAGATCTCTGTGTATTTAGCCAATCATGCACTGTGTTTCTACATGTGGTTTGGATTCAGGCCTTTTGAATCATATGTGACTGGACACACATTACCAATGTAATCTTTATTTACAATGGACTTCAACAATTCCAGCAAAATAATTTTGCTAAATTAACACTATGGCATCCTTGGAATTGCCACCAGTAAATGTCAACTACCTTTCCAGACATCACATCCTTTTCTATCTCTGTCAACCATGCATCCTTGGAAGCTTTCTGTCAATTCTAGATCTACTGGCCTCTACACCTCAGCACTATGGCAAAGAGCATCTATGAGCTTTCTCACCTGTTCCCTGATTTTTCTTCCTTATTCCTTTTCCATGCAAGACCATCTGATAAACCACAATTAACGATCTAGACATTGAATAACTATTTCAAAATGTTGTAGCTTAATACTATATTATCATACTTCTCAGGTGAAAAATTAAAATTCATACAACTACAGCATGTTCAGGATGTCTTGTGGCACAGTGGGTAACATACGAACATACAAACATATGAATCAGGAGCAGGAGTAGGCCACTTGGCCCTCAAGCCTGCTCTGCCATTCAACAAGGTCACGGCTGCACTGATTGTAACCTTCACTCCACACACCTGCCTTCCCCTGAGTACCTTTCACTCCTGTATCAAAAATCTATCTAGCTCTGCCTTAAAAATATTCAACGACTTTATGCCCATTGCCTTTTGAGGAAGAGATTTTTAAGTACTCACAACCTTCCGAGAGAAAAAATGTTTCCTCATCTCTGTCTTAAATGAGTGACCCCTTATTTTTAAACTGTGACCCTTAGTTCTAGATTTTCCCATAAGAGGAAACATCGTCTTCATATCTACTCTGTCAAGAAGCCTCAGGATATTAAAGGTTTTAATCAAATCGCCTCTTACTCTTCTAAGTTCTAGTGGATACAAGAGTAAACCTTTCCAACCTTTCCTCATAAGGTAACCCGCCCAGTTCTGGTATTAGTCTTGTAAACCTTCTCTGAACTGCTTCTAATGCATCCTTCCTTAATTAAGGGGAACAATAATATACGCAGTACTCCAGATGTGGTCTCAACAGTGCACTGTCTAACTGAAGCATAACCTCCCTATATTTGTAATCAATTCCCCTAACAATAATTGATAGCATTCTATTAGCTGTTGTAATTACATGTTGTACCTGCATACTAGCCTTTTGTGATTCATGCACTAGGACACACAGAGCCCTCTGAATCTCAGAGCTCTGCAATCTCTCACCATTTAGATAATATGCTTCTTTTTCATTCTTCCTGCCAAGAAGGACAATTTTACATTCGTCCACATTATAATCCATTTGCCAGATTTTTGCCCACTCACTTAAGCTTTGTAGCCTCCTTATGCCCTCTTCACAATTTATTTTCCTACCTATCTTTTTGTCATCAGCAAATTTAGCAACCATACCTTCAGTCCCTTCATCCAAGTCATTTATATAAATTGTTAAAAAGTTGAGGCCCCAGCACTGATCACCGTGGTACACCACTCATTATATCATGCAAGTCAGAAAAAGACCCATTTATGGCTACCCTGTGTTTCCTGTTAGCTAGTCAATCTTCTATCCATGGCAATATGTTACCCTCTACATCATGAGTTTTATTTTCCTCAATAAACTTTGATGTGGCACCTTATCAAATGCCTTGTGGAAATCTAGGTACAGAACCCAGTTCCCCTTTACCCACCACACATATGACTCTTTCAAAGAACACCAATAAATTGGTTAAATGTGATTTCCCTTTCATAAAACCATGTTGGCTTTGCCTGATTACCTTGATTTCCCCCAGGTGTCCTGCTATAACATCTTTAATTATAGCTTCTAACATTTTCCTTGTGGCCTATAGATAACTGGCCTATAGTTTCCTATCTTGCTATCTTGACTCCCTTCTCTCTCCCCCTGTCCAGTCCCTTCCCACCTACATCTGTGATTCCTCTGACATCTTACGTCACATCAACAATTTCCAGTTCCCTGGCCCCAACCGCCTCCTCTTCACCATGGATGTCCAGTCCCTCTACACCTCCATCCCCCACCAGGATGATCTGAGGGCTCTCAGCTTCTTCCTCAAACAGAGGCCCGAACAAACCCCATCCACCACTACTCTCCTCCGTCTGGCTGAACTTGTTCTCACACTGAACAATTTCTCCTTTAACTCCTCTCACTTCCTCCAAATAAAAGGTGTGGCTATGGGTACCCACATGGGCCCCAGCTATGCCTGTCTCTTTATGGGGTATGTGGAACATTCCTTGTTCCAGTCCTACTCCGGCCCCCTCCCACAACTCTTTCTCCGGTACATCGATGATTACTTTGGTGCTGCTTCATGTTCTCGTCGGGACCTGGAAAAATTTATTAATTTTGCTTCCAATCTCCACCCCTCCATCATTTTCATATGGTCCATCTCTGACACTTCCCTTCCCTTCCTTGACCTCTCTGTCTCAATTTCTGCTGATAGACTGTCCACCAATATTCATTACAAGCCTACCGACTCCCACAGCTACCTCAACTACAGCTCCTCACAACCCACTTCCTGTAAGGACTCCATCCCATTCTCTCAATTCCTTCGCCTCCATCACATCTGTTCTGATGAAGCTACCTTCAAAAACAATTCCTCTGACATGTCCTCCTTCTTCCTTAACCGAGGTTTTCCACCCACAGTAGTTGACAGGGCCCTCAACTGTGTCCAGCCCATCTCCCGCGCATCCACCCTCACGCCTTCTCCTCCCTCCCAGAAACATGATAGGGTCCCCCTTGTCCTCACTTATCACCCCACCAGCCTCCACATTCAAAGGATCATCCTCCGCCATTTCCGCCAACTCCAGCATGATGCCACCACCAAACACATCTTCCCTTCACCCCACCCCGGTGGCATTCCATAGGGATCGTTCCCTCCGTGACACCCTGGTCTACTCCTCCTTTACCCCATACTCCTCAACCCCCTCCTAAGGCACATCCCCACGCAAACGCAAGATATGCAACACCTGCCCCTTCACTTCCTTTCTCCTCACCGTCCAAGGGCCCAAACACTCCTTTCAAGCGAAGCAGCATTTCACTTGCATTTCTTTCCACTTAGTCTACTGCATTTGTTGCTCCCAATGCGGTTTCCTCTCCATTGGAGAGACCAAACGCAGACTGGGTGACCGCTTTGCAGAACACCTTTGGTCTGTCCGCAAGCATTACCCAGATCTCCCTGTCACTTGCCATTTTAATACTCCACCCTGCTCTCTTGCCCACATGTCTGTCCTTGGCTTGTTGCATTGTTCCAGTGAAGCAAACTGGAGGAACAGCACCTCATCTTCCGACTAGGCATTTTACAGCCTTCTGGACTGAATATTGAGTTCAACAATTTTAGATCTTGAACTCCCTCTTCCATCCCCACCCCCTTTCCATTTCTTCCCCCTCTTCCTTGTTGTTTTTTCCAATAATTTATATAGGTTTTTTCTTTTCCCACCTATTTCCATTATTTTTAATGTATTCCACCGATCATTTATCTATACCTTTTATGCCCTTTTAGTCTTATTTCACCCCACCTCCACTAGAACTATCTGTACCTTGCTTGTCCTGCTATCCATTCTTAATTAGCACATTCTTTTAGATAATATCACCACCTTCAACACCTCTTTGTTCTTTTGTCTGTGACATATTTTGGTTATCTCCTCCTACCACTGCTTGTTTGTCCCAACAACCATCCCCTCCCTTCTCTCTCCACCCCTGCCCCCCCACCCCCCACCCCAAATCTTATATTTCACCCCTCTCCTATTTTTAATTAGTTCTGTTGAAGGGTCATGAGGACTCGAAATCTCAACTGTACTCTTCTCCGCTGATGCTGCCAGACCTGCTGAGTTTTTCCAGGTATTTTTTTATTTTTTGCTATAGTTTCCTGCGTCTTGTCTCCCCACTACCCCAGCCCCTCTCCAATATTTTGAATAAAGGAGTTACATTTGCCACTTTCCAATCTATTGGAACCTCCCCGAATCCAGGGAGTTTTGGAAAATTAAAATCAATGCATCAACTATCTCACTAGCCACTTCTTTCAAGGCCCTAGGATGAAGTCTATCAAGGCCCAGGGATTTGTCAGCCTGCAGCTCCAACAATTTGCTCAGTACTACATCCCTGGTGATTGTAATTTTCCTGGGTTCCTCCCTCATTTTCATTTCCTGATCTACAGCTATTTCTGGGGTGCTACTTGTATCCTCTATAGTAAACACCCAAGCAAAATACCTGTTCAATTCATCTACTACCTCCTCATTTTCCATTACTAATTCCCCAGACATGCTTTTTATAGGATCAATGTACACTTTTAAAAAATTCCTTTCTTAGTTAAATATCTGTAGAAACTCTTACTATCCATCTTTATTTCTAGCTAGCTTTCTCTCGTACTCCAAATTCCCCCCTCATTATTATTTTTGTCATTCTTTCCTATTCTTTATATTCTAATTTTCTGACCTGCCACTCATTTTTGTGCAACGATGTGCATTTTCTTTAAGTTTGATACGGCCTTTAACGTTTTTAGTTAACCACAGATGGTGGGTTCTTCCCTTGGGAATTTCCTTTCTGATTAGAATGTATCTATTCTGTGTATTCTGAAATATCCCTTTAAAAGTCTACATCTCTATGGACCCATCCATTAAACTCATTTGCCAGTTCATTCTGCTCTCCTGCCTTCATAAATTGCCCTGATTTAAGTTTAAAATAGTATTTTTGGGCCCACTCTTTGCTCCCTCAAACTGAATGTAATATTCAATCATATTATGATTGCTGCCACCTAGGGGTGCCTTTGCTATGAGGTTGTCAATTAATCCTATCTCATTGCACAATACCAGGTCTAGTGTAGCCTGCTCTTTGGTTGGCTCCAGATGTGCTGTTCTTAGAAACTATCCCCAAAACATTCTATAAACTCCTCATTTATGCTACCCATCCCTGCCCCTGAGTCAGAAACTCTGGGTTTGAATCCTACTCCCAGATCTTGATAGCCAAGGAAAGTGCATTCATAACATGGCCAAACAGATTGACTATCAACCTGTAAATTCTTCCAACACCAGACAATGGCAGGTGATAAAAGCATGAAAGATTACTGGCCAGCAATGTGATGGAAAGAAATTTAGAGCCTCTACCATCACTATCCATAGCTCCAGACTACAACATGTATGTTAATGTGCATGTTGCCACAGTAACTCGTACTCCCGAAGTGATCTGTAACACACCACCACCACAATATGTTCAGTTAGCCTATAATATAAAAGGAACAAAACACAGCAGTATTAAACTAGCTGGTTCCTTCTGAGAATTAATCAGGTCGGCTGCCGTATTCCTGTTGCTACTCTGATTAACTCATGCCATATTGGGCTATTACATTCATCCAAAGTTATTAGCTATCAGCTTGCACTCCGAGACCTTGCTCTGATTGTAAGCCAAGCAATAGAAGCAAGGTACTGAAGCAAGATAATTCAAATCCAGGAAATCTGAAAAAAATACAGAAAATGCTGGAAGTACTCAGCAGTACTGGTAAATCTGTAAAGAGAGAAGCAGCCAACATTTCAGGTCGATGGCCCTTCATCAGAAGATCTGATGTATTTTCCCTTTTTATTTTATTAGACAAGCTGTTTCTGGTTACAAATCAATACTGTACCTACTGACCTATGATTGGCAGCCACAGTAAAGTCACAGTCCTCATTGTGATGTTTCATGCAAACTTGATTGCTAACATTTTGAACTACTTTGACCTGTGGCACATAAAACAACTCTAATCTCTTCTAACCTTACTTTCATTGATGCTAGTGAGAGTCCAGAATGTTCAAAGGTTTTACTTGATGATAATTACATACATAAGAGTGCACGCAAAGTCGGGCTGATCAGGACATGCGTTCATCATCAAGTCCTGCCAATGCCTGAGGAATGCATATTGTCTTTAAGTTGAATATTTTAGAATCCTGATTGGCAACACAGATGATAAACCAACTTTGTCACAAAATTGAAATTTCTTTGATATCTCAAGCACAAAAATCAATGTTTTTGCAATACTATTACAGTAAGAATCAATGATTAATTTTCTGGTCAGTAGAGTTGCTCTGTCTTTATTTCATAAATATAACTTTATCTTCAACAAACTTTGATATGTTACATTCAGTCCTTCATCTAAGTCATTAATATAGACTTTAACTAGCTCAGGCCCAAGTCCCATTTATTTCCACTTTCTATTTCCTGTCCATTAACTAATCGTCAATCCATGCCAATATATTACCCAAAATAGAATGATTCCTAATTTTATGTAACAACCTCATTTTTTCTTCCCTTTTCTGTTGCTTAACTCCACCCAAACTGATCCGACTTTTTAATTTTCTGACCTAATATCCTTTCTCTCTGCTATCTTAATCTTATCCTGTATTATCAAGGCTACCCTTCCTCCTTTTCTGTTTTGTTTATCTCTTCTAAAAGTTATGCTTCCTGGAATATTTAGTTCCCAACCTTAGTCACTTTGCAACAATGTCTCTTTAATGGCTATTAGATCAAGCCTATTAATTTCTATCTGTATTATTCATTCATCTAATTTGTTGTGACTGCTTCATGCATTCAGATGCCTTTAGCTTTGAAATTTTTCTAATTATCCCTGATTTCACCATAGTCCCTGATGCTTATTACCTTTCCTACTCTCACTACCCCTTCCTGAAGTCTAATTTTAGACACTTCTGGCCATTTCCTCCATAAAACAGAAGTAAATGTTTTCCCTGCCCCCATTCAATTCCAAGCAGTTGAAAGCTTGAGAAGAAATTAGCTCAGAACTCAATATAGTCACGTTGCATGTACTTTACAGCATTCACCAAAAGATGCCAAGAAAATAATTCACCCTCTCTACAGTTACTTTTAACACTGAAGCTATCATTTGCTTCAGCTAACATACTACTTCCCCACCTGCTCAATCTTTGAGATGGTTCCTAAGTGAGATGTTGTTGAGATGTTTCCATTGGAGCCTAATAATCTTGATATGTCTTTTGACTCAGTTAAAATGCTGAGACCAACTTATATGACCAACTTATGGCAGCCCTTCACTCGCAGCTTCAACAACAACAATCTACACTTACACAATGCCTTTACTGTAATAAAACATCGCAAGATGCTTCACAGGAATATTATAAAACAAAATTTGACATTGAGCAACATAAGGTGATATTTGGGCAGTCTTAAAGAACAAAATATAGGTAGAAAAGTGGGGAGGGTTAGGAGGGAACTCCAGAGCTTAGGGATCAGGCAGCTGAAGGTACGCCAGCAATTGTGAAGCAATTAAAATCAAGGATGCCAAAGAGTTAGGTGAATGCAGATACCTGAGAAGGTTATGGGGATGGAGGCGTTACTTTATAGATATAGGGAGGGGCAAGGCCATAGAGGGACTTGAAAACAAGGGTAAGAATTTTAAAATTGAGGCATCATTTAACCGCGAACCAGTGTAGTTAAGCGAGTACAGGCATGATAGGTGAATGGGGCTCAGTGCAAGTAAAGATACAGGCAGCAGAGTTTTGTAAGGTTTCAAGTTTACAGATTGTAGAATGTAAGAGGCCAACCAGGAATAATTAAATCTACGGGCAACAAAGACATGCATGAAGATTTAATCAGTAGATGAACTGAGGCAGGAGTGAAGTCTGGTAATGTTACAGAGGTGGAAAAATGCGGTCTTAGTAATGTATGGTATGTGGTCAGAAGTGCATTATGGGGTCAACTGTGACATCAAGGTTGCGAACAGTCCAGTTCAGCCTCAGACAGTAGCCAGGGACAAGGATAGATTAAGTGTCCAAGGAACAGGCATTGGCTTCAATCTTTCCAATGTTTAATTGGAGGAAATTTATGCATATCTAGCACTGGATTTCCAATAAGTGCAATTAATGTTTGTTTGAACACTAACACTCTGGATGTTGGATTATAATAGATTTTGGGTGCTGTCAAGAGGTAGCAAATGATTGCAAATAGGAGAGGCCAAGCACAGATCCAAGGTGAATCACCAGAGCTAGTCAAAGCTCTATTTCCATCTACAATGCATTTGTTCTGATGCTGCACCTCCTTGCCATTGATTTCAATATGTCTTCCTTGCTCCTCAAACCAGAATATTCGTAGATGATGGTTGACAGGGCCCTCGACCATAGCCTTCCTATTTCTTATGCTCATATCCTCTCCTCCTAGAGCTATAGGGATTCCCTTGTCCTCACCTTCCACTCCATCGTCCTCCACATTCAACGGATCAATCTCCGCCATTTCCACAACCTCTAGTTTGATGTCACCATCAAGCAGATAATCCCCTCCACAATCCTGACTACAGCCTTCCAAAGGATTGTTTGTTCTACAATACCCTGATCCACTCCTCAATCATCCCCAACACCAAACCCCTCCCCATCTTCCCCACCCCACTTCCCATGTCTTCTTCCCATGAAGGCACAGGAGATGCAGCAGCTGCCCCTTTATCTCCTCCATTGCTGACATTCAGGGCCCCAATTACTCCATTCAAGAGAAACAGTGATTTGCTTGGACTTCATTCACTGCTCACAATGCAGTCTCCTCTACACTGAGGAGAGCAAATGCAAAGACAGGTGGATGCTCACTTGTTGATTATATTGAGGACAGAGGTCAATAGATTTTTGGGAACTAAGTGAGATAAGGGACATGGGAATAATGCAGAAAGGTGGAGTTGAGGTAGAAGATCAGCCATGATCTTGTTGAATGGTGGAGCAGGTTTGAAGGGCCAAACAGCCTGCTGCAAATGCTATTTCCTAAATTCTAGGTTCAATGATTGCTTTGTAGACCATCCCCTTTCAGTCTGCAAGTGTGACTCTGAGCATCCAGTCATCATTCACTTTAATTCTTTGTTGCACTGCCATATGACGTCTCTGTCCTTGGACTCCTACACAGGGAATAAGGGGTCCCGGTGCTTCTCCTGTTTACAGGTCCCTCATTCCTCCCCTCAACTTTAACCCTCCTCCTCAATCATTCATGGTATTTTTCACCCAATCAATTCATCAAACAATCACAGAAAGGTCCTAGTAAAATGATGAAGCCATTGTTAGCATCTGGTTGCAAATATCACCCGATATATATATAGTTTGGGTCACTAATATCAAGAGCAACAATGATATAACACCTTGGAATTAGAACTGCGTCTACCTCTGGTGATTCACCAAGGATCTATCCTTGGCCCCTTCTATTTGCGATCACCTGCTGCCTCTTGACAACATTCAAAATAGAGTGCTAGTGTTCAAACATACATTAATTATGCTTACTGGACATCCAATATGACATGAGCAAAAATTTCCTCCAACTAAACATTGGAAAGACTGAAGCCAATGTCCACTCCTTGGACACCTAAACCAGCCCTCTCCCTGGCTACAGTCTGAGGCTGAACAAGACAGTTCACAACCAACAGAGACTATTAAACAAATCAGAGAGTACAAATGTTACTTAACAGCATTGTGCAATATTGTTAATTGTACAGGAAAATATCGCATTAGTTATTTATAAAGCTGTGTAGATGATAACACTGATTTTGGTGACCGCTTCAGCCCTCATTAACATGTTCTGCACTTTGTACCCTATGGACATGGTAACAGTAACTTCATATTTGGGGGAAAGATTCCATATTTGCAAACCAGATAAACTGTACAAGGCCCTTTCCATTCTGCAGAAGAAGAACAAGGCTTTCTTCTGCCTGGGTGAATGATATTATTCAATATAATTATTTCATACATGTAATGTAATTGGGTTCTATATTATCATCATATCCTATGGCTCCTGGGTAACAAAGTAGAATGATTGAACAACATAGATCTTCACTGTCAGTGAGAAGTGTTGGAGCCCTCAGGTGTCTCTGTGCAACACAACTTTTAAGGGGCCAGGGAACAAAGACTAAATGTTTCACAATTGTATCTGCATTTTCTTATTCAGCAAGTCTGAAGACTGCTGATTGCTGCTTCTCACAATATATTTTCAATATCTATTATGTAACACAGCTTTATCACAATATTTCAATACCCAAAAAAACTAATAAAAGCACCAAGTTGGAGCGGGTTAATAGGTAAGTAGACAAAAAGACAAGATTGAAGTCAATGGAAAGACTCTTGAGAATAATGTACAGAACAAAAGAGGTTACTGATTCACTATGAGCCCATTTCACACTTCTGTCCCACAATCTCACCCCACAAATCCTGCACAAAGTAAAATTTCATTAGCAACAAAATAAACAGAACTCCAGTCGTGATTCCATCCTATATTTGCAAAATAATTCTGGATGACAAAACGATCTAGCCCAGTTTATCTCATCCATCCCAGAATGACATATAATGAGCAAGAGTAGGTCATTTGGCCCATCAAGGCTGCTCTGCTTTTTGATAACATTGCCTGCATTATACCAGTGACTACAACTCAAAAGTACTTAATTGGATGTGAATCTATTTGGGACATCATGAAAAGTGCTGTATAAATGTAGGTTTTGTTTTTCTTTCATAACACCTGCACACAATAGGCAGAGAAGCAACATTTCACTTGCATTTCCCCCAACTTAGTCTACTGCATTCGTTGCTCCCAATGTGGTCTCCTCTACATTGGACAGACCAAACGTAAACTGGGTGACCGCTTTGCAGAACACCTGCGGTCTGTCCACAAGAATGACCCAAACCTCCCTGTCGCTTGCCATTTCAACACTCCACCCTGCTCTCTTGCCCACATGTCTGTCCTTGGCTTGCTGCATTGTTCCAGTGAAGCCCAACGCAAACTGGAGGAACAACACCTCATCTTCCGACTAGGCACTTTACAGCCTGCCGGACTGAATATTGAATTCAACAACTTTAGGTAGGTCTTGACCTCCCTCCTCCATCCCCACCCCCTTTCTGTTTCTTCCCCCTTCCTTTTGTTTTTTTCCAATAAATTATATAGATGTTTCTTTTTCCCACCTATTTCCATTATTTTAAAATATTTTTAAATCTTTTATGCTCCCCCCACCCCCACTAGAGCTACACCTTGAGTGCCCTACCATCCATTCTTAACTAGCACATTCGTTTAGATAATATCATCAACTTCGACACCTATGTGTTCTTTTGTTCTGCTGTCTGTGACATCTTTTGATGATCTGCTTCTATCACTGCTTTTGCCTACAACTACACCACCCCCCTCCACTTCTCTCCCCCCACCCAACCCCCACCCCCATGCCCCCACCCCCCCCCCCCCCCCACCCCCCCACCCACCACCTTAAAACAGCTTATATTTCACCCCTTCCTGGGATTCACCTAATTCTGTTGAAGGGTCATGAGGACTCGAAACGTTAACTCTTTTCTTCTCCACCGATGCTGCCAGACTTGCTGAGTTTTTCCAGGTAATTCTGTTTTTTTTTACTATAACAATGATTGATGTCCAGCAACCACAACCATCTTCCTCAGTCATACCTAGCAGAAAGGAAGATGGCTGTGGTTGTTGGAGGTCAATAATCTCAGTTTCAGGATATTGCTACAGGAGTGCCTCAGGGTATTGTCCCAGGCCCAATGATCTTCAGCTGCTTCATCAATAACCTTCCTTCCATCATAAGATCAGAAGTGGGGATATTTGCTGATGATTGCACAATGTTCAGCACTATTCATGACTCATTTGATACTGAATCAGTCCATGTCCAAATGCAACAAGACCTGGACAATATCCAGGCTTGAGCTGACAAGTGGCAAGGAACATTCACACCACACCAAGCAAGTGCCAGGCAAGGACCATCTCCAACAAGAGGGAATCTAACCATCGCCCCTTGACGCTCAATGGCATTATCATTGCTGAATCCCCCACTATCAAAATACTGGGGGTTAACACTGACCAGAAACTGAACTGGACTATCCATTTAAATACTGTGGCTACAAGAGCAGGTCAGAGGCTAGGAATCCTGTGGCAAGTAACTCACCTCCTGATCCCCAAAGCCTGTCCACCACCAGAAAGGCACAAGTCAAGGAGTGTGATGGAATGCTCTCCACTTGTCTGGATGAGTGCAGCTCCAGCAATACTCAAGAAGCTCGACACCATCCAGGACAAAGCAGCCCACTTCATTGGCACCACATGCACAAACATTCATTCCCTCCTCCATCGATGCACAGTAGCAGCAGTGTGCACCATCTACAAGATGCACTGCAGGAATTCACAAAGGCTCCTTAGACAGCACCTTCCAAACCCATGACCACTACCATCTATAAGGATAAGATCAGCAGATGGATGGGAACACCACCACCTGGAAGTTCCCCTCCAAGCCACTCACCATCTGACTTGGAAACATATCACCATTCCTTTGCTGTCTCTGGGTCAAAATCCTAAACAGCACTGTGAGTGTGCCTACACCACATAGATTGCCGTGGTTCAAGGAGACAATTCACCACCACCTTCTCAAGGGCAATTAAGGATGGGCAAAAAATGCTGGCCTAGCCAGTGACACCAACATCCCATGAAGGAATTAAAAAACAACACTGGTGAAATTGGAGGCCCAATGCTGATTCTCTCAGGATAATTAATCACAGAGCAATCAACTGATGTTAGGAAAGTGGCTACAAAGAAATCACTACACTTACAAAATGATTCAAGTCTGTAGCTAACGTCCCCCCAACCCACCTCCATCCTCCTCCAACCCTCCTTCTAACCTCCCCCAAACTGCACTCAAACCTTCCATCCAACCTTCCCCCCAACACCCCCCCTCCCTCAACGTCGCCTCCATCCTCCCCCTCCAACCTCCCTCCCCCCACAACCTCCACCCAGGCCCTTCCAATTCCCACCCCTGCCCCCCCACAATCCCACCCACACCCACACACACACAGCATCCAGTTGTGGTTCTAAAACCGCAGGGATTTCACTTACCATTTTTCAAGCAAGAGCACTCTCCTGACGGTTGCTGCACTGCTGTTGACCTTCAGGCAGATTCGTTTTCTGGTGGGCTTTCCAGAAAAAATGTCGTCGGAAGCAGCAGAGAAGCGACTCAGCGAGATATTCACCGATATTGACATATGGGCTTTATACAGATCAGAACTTGCCGGTTCCAATTTTTAAAAGCTGGTCTGTGGCTCTGGATGCTCAGTCTGGATGACTAGAAACTCAATTTAAAGCATGGAGCCTGTGCCGCCCCCCCCACCCCCCACCCCCACCACCCAACCCCCACTAGGGACTGTCTGCACCCCCATCTCATGGGCCCAGGTCCTGCACTATTCTGATGAAGGTCACCTCATCTTTCAACTCAGCACCCTACAGCCTTCCGGACTCAACATTGAGCTCAACTATTTTTGATCATCCCATTTTTGGGGCAGCAGCTGATTCTTCTGTTGCTATGTATGTGTCCCCTGCACCCATCTTCCGTTTCTTTACTTGTCCCATTACCATCTCATTTTGCCTTGCACCAAAATCCATTTTGTCATTTAATCTCTTCTGCCTTGCACCAATCACAGGCTTTCCTTGTTGTTCTTTTCACTGCTGCCCACACCACATTTCCTTGTTTCTACACTTGCTTAAAACCTATTATATCTCTCACTTTTTCCAGTTTGGATCTGGAATATTAACTTTGTTTTTCTCTGCACACATGCTGAGTATTTCCAGGATTTTCTGGTTTTATATCAATTTCCACCATTTATGGTATCCTGCTTTTGCTGCCCTGCTTTCTGCTTGCACTAGCACCAGATATGTGCCGTGTGTGGCAAAATGGAGCAGTTTTATCTGTTGGGTTTTTAAAGATGCATTTATTTTACTAGGAAGGGTACACGGGATTAAAAACTGGATTGGCCCAGAAAATGACCATCGTTTTTTTGTCTATCCATAGAGCCAAAGAGAATTTACAGCGCAGGAGGAGGCCATTCAGCCCCTCGAATCCAAGCCGGCTCTCTGTTCAGCAATCCAGTCAGCCCTATTTCCCAGCCTCTGGCTCTATTCTCATTGCTCCACAAGTTAATATCTTTCAAGTGCCCACCCAGTTTCCTTTTGAAATTCTTCACCATGTCTACTTCCATCAATGTCGCGGGCAGCGAGTTCCAGGTGTTGATGGTCCATGCTTGTGCAATTAGTCATATTTGGATAGTTTATTTCAAACAAAAAGGAGCTTAATATGTTAATAGCGATTGAATACAGACTCACTGGTGGCGTTCTGTCAGAGTCCCTGTGATTGTTGGCTGACACGTGCAAATTGTCAGAAAAGCAAAAAAGAAACTTCAAATGCTGGTAATCTGAAACTACAACAGAAAATTCTGGAATCATTCAGCAGGTCAGGCAGCATTTTCAAAGAAAAGGAAATGTTAACAGTTCAGGTAAAGAAGACAATGGCCCTGATAGTCATGCAGCAACAATATTGTTGATATAAATGGTAAATCTTTGCTGTTTTTTCCATAAATATTTTCTTGTATTTCCAGTCAGAATACTTTGCAATGAATGTAACGACAGATTGTTAGCACTGCTACCAATGTCCAGTAATTTGTTCCAAAGCTGATGCAGCCCAGATTTATCTTAATCCATGGAGTGTTAATTCTTGTAAAACAATAAATTAACGTAACACCAGGAGACATATGGTGGGCATTGGTGCAGATGTCAGTCATCAGCCATTTGGATTTGCTTAAGGTGATGTCAAGAAATGTCTGAGTACACAGCAAAGACTAAGAGCCATAATAATATCCTTGGGATTTTATTCAAGTGTTGGGGGATATAAGCATCTTTACTCAAAGAAGTTATGATAATTTGAATTCAACCTTGTTCAGACCATACTTGGATTACTGTGTACAGTTCTGGGTGTCATAATATTGAAAGGATATAGAGGCATTGGTGAGGTCACAAAAAGATTTACAAAGATGATAAGAATTACCTTGTGTTTCTGGAGTCAGGAAAGGATGAACAGATTTGATCTCTTTTCCCTCAAGGTGAAAATGCTCATGGATGACTGACCACAGGGCTGGATTTTTGTGAAGGAGATGGGAAGCGGGAAGTTCTCAACTCCGCAAACCTGTCTCCAGTAAGGAAACCCTGTTTTCATTCCAGGGAGGTGAGGGTGGGATGGGGTTGGGCCCACCACCTCTAGAATTAGGCCTGAGATGGTATCAGGGGTGGGCAGATAGCAAAACCGGCAGGCTGAAAGGACTTGCTCCATTTACTGGGATAGTGGCGAGTTGGAACCATGACTGTTGAGCCCGCAAGCCCTCATCCCTCACCACCTCACCCATCCCCCATGTCTGTACCATGCCCCTCATATCACCCATGCCCTCTCCATGCCCCATCATATCCCTCATGCCCTTTTCATACCCTGCCTGCATCCTGCAAGTCTTTGGAATACTCCAGGAACTGACAACACAAGCAAAGAGGCTTTGAAAACGACCTTTGAAAAAAATTCTAAGATAAAAGCAAAAAGCTGTGGATGCTGGAAATCCAAAACAAAAACAAAAATACCTGGAAAAGCTCAGCAGGTCTAACAGCATCTGTGGAGAGGAACACAGTTAACGTTTCGAATCTGTATGACTCTTCAACAGAACGTTAACTTTGAGAAAATGCTGTTCATGTTACAACCTCTTAAAAGTTGTCAATCAATTACAATCATTCATGTATCAATGGCAAAACACTTTTATTAACTTCACACTTCTTAATCTTGTGTAAATAGACAGATAAACATTGAAAAAAATCTCTTCAAAGGAAGATCAGGTGTTGGATATTTTGCAGAGTCAGGCTGAGTCCAGAGACTCAGGTGGGTTGAAGGTATGAGTTGACATGGAGGGAGCTTAGAGGGAAACAAAGGGGGCATGGGGAGTAGGCCTGAGGGGTATGAGAAGTGAGGGGTGGCGGGCCTAACAGCTTTTTAAATAACTGGGATGAAGTACCAGAGAACTAAGGTGAGCCTCATAAACAAACCACCTTGGCGCTCGCCTGCTATTGTGGCCACACCTGACTTGAGATACCCGCCTTCACAGTGAAACTTCACCCCCCCAAGTTATTACAAGGTAATAACAGCATCAATCGAACAAAGCAATCACATCTCTGAAAATCATGTCAACATTGCCTAAAGAGCTGAATCCATTAGCCATTCTTGGAGCTCAGTCAAGCATTCATATTGAGAGGCAACTGTATACAAAGTGGACCGAATGAATGACCAGAATCTGTGTTTCCTGGTGACCTTGTCATGAATACTTGGCTGAGCTCCAAGAATGGGTAATGGATTGGGGGTGATGGAGGTGCCGTGGGAGGGGGTTGACTTATTGGGGGTAATGGAGGACCCTGGTCCACTCCTCCATCACCCTCAACACCTCAACCCCCTCCCAAGGCACCTTCCCATGCAATCGCAGAAGGTGCAACACCTGCCCCTTTACTTCCCTCTTCCTCACCATCCAGGGGCTCAAGCATTCCTTTAAAGTGAAGCAGTGCTTCACTTGCACTTCCCACAATTTGCTCTACTGCATTTGCTGCTCCCAATTTGGTCTCCTCTACATTGGAGAGACCAAACGCAGACGGGGTGACCGCTTTGCGGAATACCTTCGGTCTGTCCGCAAGCATGACCCAGACCTTCCTGTCGCTTGCCATTTCAACACACTTTTCTGCTCTCATGCCCACATGTCTGTCCTTGGCCTTAGGCCATGTTCCAGTGAAGCTCAATGCAAACTGGAGGAACAGAACCTTATCTTCCAATTAGACACTTTACAGCCTTCCTGACTCAACATTGAGTTCAACAACTTCAGACCATGAGCTCTCTCCTCCATCCTCACCCCTTTTTGATCCCCTTTTGTTAATATTAATTTTTATTTAAAAATGTTTTATTTTTGTTTATTTAATTTTGCTTTCCTCTTACTTTTATTATTATTTTTTTTAAATTATTTCTGTTTTTATTTATTGTTTTATCCCCATCTTTTAGCCTATTTTTGATCTTTTTTCTCATCACCGTCCCCTCCTCTCACCCTACACCCACTAGGGCCATCTGTCACTTGCTCATTTTGCTTTCTACTCTTAATGTCAAAATTAGCACCTTCTTTAGCCAGTATCACCACCATCAACACCCCTTTGACCTTTTGTTTACAACATCTTTGGAAATCTCTCCTTTCCAACGCTGAACATCTATCCAACTTCATCTATTCCACCCTCCTTAAACAGTATATATTTCAGCACATTTGTACTTCTCTTTAGCTCTGAAGAAGAGTCATACGGACCTGAAACATTAACTCTTTCTCTCCAAGGAATCTGTCTACCTCTGCCTTAAAAATATTCAATGACCCTGCCTCAAGGGTTATAATCTCTGGATTACTACCCGAGCCATGTGCAACTTAGCATAGAGACGCGAGAATAAGGGAAGTAAACACATGGCTAAAGGAGAGGTGCAGGAAAGAGGGGTTCCATTTCGTGGGGCACTGGCATCAGTATTGGAACAAGAGGGATCTGTAACATAGGGACGGTTTCCACCTGAACCGATCTCAGACCAATGTTCTAGCGAAAACCGAGAAAGTGGGTGGGAGGGAAGGGTAAACCTCCTAGAAGTGTGAGTAATGGGAAACAAAGCAGCAGATTAGCGTGTGTGTGTGTGTGTGGGGAGGGGGGTGCGGTGTGGATTCAACGTCATGGAAAATTATGAAAAAACTGAAAAGAAAGGAGACCCCAGGAGAGGCTATTAAAGTCTCCAGAACACAAAATAGGACAGAGTGTTTGGAAAGGGCTAGGAATCTAACTTCAAGCACATCAGATAAAGGGACGACAATGAGAAAGGGGACGGGAAATACAGGACTGAAGGTGTTGTATCTGAATGCACGCAGTACATGAAGCAAGGTAAATAAGCTTGTGGCGCAGATTGAAATTGGCAGGTATGATGTGGTGGGCATTACAGACACATGGCTGCAAGGGGATCAGGACTGGGAGATAAATATCAAGGATATACATCCTATTAAAAAGATAGGCAGGTTGGCAGAGGGGTGGAGTTGCTTTGTTAGTAAGAAATGAAGTTAAATCGATAGCAAGAAATGATGTAGGGTCAGATGATGTAGAATCTGTGAGGGTAGAGTTGAGGAACCGCAAAGGTAAAAAAACCATAATGGGAGTTATGTACAGGCCTCCGAACAGTAGTCAGGATGTGGGGCACATGATACACTAGGAGATAGAAAAGGTGTGTAAGAAAGGCAAGGTTATAGTGATCATGGGGGATTTCAATATGCTGGTAGACTGGTAGAGGATCCCAAGAACAAGATGGCTTTTTGGAGCAGCTTGTGGTGGAGCCCACTAGGGAACAGGCAATTCTAAATTTAGTGATGTGCAATGAGGCAGATTTGATAAGGGAGCTTAAGGTGAAGGAACCCTTAGGAGGAAGTGACCATAATATGATAGAATTTACCCTGCAATTTGAGAGGAAAAAGCTGGAATAAGATGTAACGGTATTACAGTTGAATAAAGGCAACTACAGAGGCATGAGGGAGGAGCTGGCCAGAGTTGACTGTGAGATGAGCCGAGCAGGAAAGACTGTGGAACAGAAATGGCAGGAGTTTCTGGGACTAATTTGGGACATGCAGCAAAAATTCATCCCTAGGAAGAAGAGGCATACTAAAGGGAGGACAAGGCAACCATGGCTGACAAGGGAAGTCAGGAACAACATAAAAGCTAAAGAGAAAGCATACAATGCGGTGAAGAGCAGTGGGAAACCAGGGGATTGGGAAGCCTACAAAGACCAACAGAGGACAACTAAAAAAGAAATAAGGAGGGAGAAGATTAAATATGAGGGTTAACTAGCCAGTAATATAAAAGAAGATTGCAAGAGTTTTTTTTTTAGATATATAAAGGGTAAGAGAGAGGCAAAAGTGGACATTGGGCCACTGGAAAATGACGCTGGAGAAGTAGTAGTGGGGAACAAAGAAATGGCGGAGGAACTGAATAAGTACTTTGCGTCAGTCTTCACAGTGGAAAACACAAGTGACATCCCCAAAGTTCAAGAGAGTCGGGGGGACAGAGGTGAGTATGTTGGCCATTACCAAGGAGAAAGTGCTAGGAAAACTGAAAGGTCTGAAGGTGGATAAATCACCTGGACCAGATGGATTACATCCCAGAGTTCTGAAGGAGATAGCTGAAAAGATAGTGGAGGCGTTAGTGGTGATCTTTCAGGAATCACTGGAGTCAGGGAGGGTCCCAGAGGACTGGAAAATCATTAATGTAACCCCCCTGTTTAAGAAGAGAGTGGGGCAAAAGATGGGAAATTATAGGCCGATTAGCCTGACCTCGGTCATTGGTATGATTTTAGAGTCCATTATTAAGGATGAGATTTCAGAATACTTGGAAGTGCATGGTAAATCGGGCAAAGTCAGCATGGTTTCATCAAGGGGAGGTCATGCCTGACAAATCTGTTAGAATTCTTTGAGGAGGTAATGAGTAGGTTAGACAAAGGAGAGCCAATGGATGTTGGACTTCCAGAAGGCCTTTGGCAAGGTGCCACACAGGAGGCTGCTCAGTAAGATAAGAGCCCATGGTGTTAGAGGCAAGATACTAGCATGGATAGAAGATTGGCTGTCTGGCAGGAGGCAGAGAGTGGGGATAAAGGGGTCCTTCTCAGGATGGCGGCCGGTGACTAGTGGAGTTCCGCAGGGGTCCGTGTTGGGACCACAACTTTTCACTTTATACATTAATGATCTAGATGAAGGAACTGAGGGCATCCTGGCTAAGTTTGCAGATGATACAAAGATAGGTGGAGGGACAGCCAGTATTGAGGAGGCGGGGAGGCTGCAGAAGGATTTGGACAGGTCAGGAGAATGGGCAAAGAAGTGGCAGATGGAATACAACACGGGGAAGTGTGAGGTCATGTACTTTGGTAGGAAGAGTAGAGGCATAGACTATTTTCTAAATGGGGAGAGAATTCAGAAATCTGGAGTGCAAAGGGGCTTGGGAGTCCTAGTCCAGGATTCTCTTAAGGTTAACTTCCAGATTGAGTCGGTAGTTAGGAAGGCAAATGCAATGTTGCCATTTATTTTGAGAGGACTAGAATATAAAAGCAGGGATGTGCTGCTGAGGCTTTATAAGGCTCTGGTCAGACCACATTTAGAATATTGTGAACAATTTTCGTCCTTGTATCTCAGCAATGATGTGCTGGTCCAGAGGAGGTTCACAAGAATGATCCCAGAAATGAAAGGCTTAACATATGAGGAACGTTTGAGGACTCTAGATCTATACTCGATGGAGTTTAGAAGGATGAGGGGGGATCTGATTGAAACTTACAGAATACTGAAAGGCCTGGATAGAGAGGACGTGGGGAAGATGTTTCCATTAGTAGGAGAGACTAGGACCCGAAAGCACAGCGTCAGGGTAAAGTGAAGACCTTTTAGAACAGAAACTTCTTTAGCCAGAGAGTGGTGAATCTATGGAATTCATTGCCACAGAAGGCTGTGGAGGCCAGGTCATTGAGTGTATTTAAGACCGAGATAGATAGGTTCTTGATTGGTAAGGGGATCAAAGGTTACGGGGGGTAGGCGGGAGAATGGGGTTGAGAAACTTATCAGCCATGATTGAATGGCGGAGCAGACTCGATGGGCTGAATGGCCTAATTTCTGCTCCTATGTCTTACGGTCATATGGTCTCCAGCACCTTCTGAGGCAGAGAATTACAAAGTTGCACAACCCTCTGAGAGAAAAAAATTCTCTTCATCTCTGCCCTAAAAGGCCAACCCCTAATTTTAAGACGGCTCCCCCTTGTTCTGGACTCACCCACAAGAGGAAACATCCTTACGACATCCACCTTGCTAAGGCCATTCAGGATCTCGTGTACTTCAATCAAATCACCCTTCACCCTTCTAAACTCCACTGGAAACAAGCCCAGTCTGTCCAACCTTTCCTCATAAGACAGCCCACTCATTTCAGGTTTCAATCCAATAAACCTCCTTTGAACCGCCTCCAATGCGTTTACATCCTTCCTTAAATAAGGAGACAAAAATGCACACAGTGTTCGAGGTGCAGTCTCAACAATGCCCTGTATAACTGAAGCATAACATCCCTACTTTTATGAAAGCAAAACACTGGATGCTGGAAATCCAAAACAAAAACAAGAACAAAATACCTGGAAAAACTCAGCAGGTCTGGCAGCATCTGCGGCGAGGAACACAGTTAACGTTTTGAGTCCGAATGACCCTTTCACAGAACTAAGTAAAAATAGAAGAGAGGTGAAATATAAACTAGATTAAGGTGGGGCGAGGGGGTTGGGGGGGAGGGGTGGGTGGGACAAGACAAGCTGGATAGAGGGCCAGAGTTGGCTGGAGATAACCCAAAAGATGCCCAAAATATCCCTACTTTTATGTCAAATCCCTCCCCTAATAAACGATAGCGTTCCATTAATTTCTTGCTGTACCTGCATACTAACTTTTTGTGACTCATGTACTAGAACACCTAGATCCCTCTGCACTTCAGTATTATGCAGCCGTTCCCCATTTAAGTTATACACTGCTTTTTTGTTCTTCCTGCCAAAGTGAACAACTTGACATTTTCAGACATTAAACTCCATTTGCCAGATCTTTGCCCACTCACTCAACCTATCTATATCTATCTGCAATCTCCTTGTATCTTCTTCACAACATACTTTCCTACCTATCTTTGTGTCATCTGCAAATTTAGCTGCTATGTCTTCACTCCCCTAATCTAAGTCATTGATGTAAATCGTAAAAAGTTGAGGCTCCAGTACAGACCCCTGTGGGACTCCACTCGTCAAATCCTGCCAATCTGAAAAAGTCCACTTATGCATACTCTCTGCTTTCTGCCAGCCAGCCAAACATCTATCCATGCTAATGTGTCACCCCTTACACCATGCGCTTTTATTTTCCATAATAATCTTTGATGTGGCATTTTATCAAATGCCTTCTTGAAATCCAAGTACAGGATGTCGACAGGCTCCCCTTTATCCACCGTGTATGTTACTCCTTCAAAAAATTCCAATAAATTGGTAAACATGATTTTCTTTTCACAAATCCATTCTGACTCTTTCCGATTGCCTTGAGTTCTTCTAAGTGCCCACCATAACCTCCTTAATGATTGTTTCTAATAACTTCCCCACAACAGGTGTCAAGCTAACCAGCCTATAGTTTCTTGTTTTCTGCCTCCCTCCCTCCATGAAAGAGGGGTTATATTTGCTACTTTCCAATCTGATGGAACCTTTCCAGAATCTAGTGAATTTTGGAAAATTAACACCAGCACATCGACTATCTCATTAGTCACCTCTTTTACGACCCTAGGATGTAGTCCATTGGAACCCGGGGACCTGCTAGTCTGCAGCTTCATCAATTTGCTCACTTCCCTAGTGATTTCAATTTCATCCTTTCTCCCACTCACCTCCTGATTTGCAGATATTACTGGAATGTTTTTTTGTATCCTCTACAGTGAACACATAAGCAAACTATGTGTTCATTCCTTCTGCCATTTCCTTATTTTCTATTATTAACTCCCCACTGTCACCCTCTGTTGCAACATGCTGTCAACTATGTCAAATGCAAGGGCTTCCATTCACTGAATGCGCAGCTGGTGTCCGACCACCACAAACGCATCCTGCGGGTCTGTGCATAGTTTCCAGGGAGTGCCCGTGACCCCTACATTCTCAGTCGGTTATAGAAACCCTGACTTCTTCCAGAGTCCACAGAGGCTGCAGGGATGGCTCCTCGGGGACAGGGAATTCCCACAGAGGATATGGCTGATGATGGCGGCCTCAGACTGCAACAGAGTGAAGGTATAATGAGGCTCATGCTGCAGCTCACAACTTGATGGAGCAAACCATCGGGATGCTGAAAATGAGGTTCCAGTACCTGGACCGATCTGGTGGAGCCCTGCAATATATTCCACAAAGGATACTATGTATCATCGTTGTCTGCTGCGCCTTTTACAACCTGGTGCTGCAACGGGGAGAGGAGCTGGCTGAGGAGGAGATGGAGGAGCTGGAGGTCTCCTCTGATGAGGAAGACGTCAATGGTGATGAGGGTGAGGAGGTCATCGAAGTCGACAATTATGGCGATGAGGACCAGAAGAGGCAGGCGCACTTGGGAGGCCTCCATTGCTGCTAGACTTGTGGAGGATGATGACGACATGCAGTGGGGAGACACTATAGATCCTCACATTGCATCTATGAATGTTTGACTCCAGTCTGACTTATGGTAGCATGAATACCCTCTGTGATAATGCAGTGCGCTTGGCCACGAGGGTCAACGCAGTGCTTATGCTCCGCATGGACTCCTCCACAACAGAGACCATGGCACCCCTACCGTCATTGATCTCCACCAGATCCTCCCGCACATCCAGCTGGAAATCCAGCATCTTCCACCTAATGGACGATTCCAGAGGCTCATCATCTGCCTTTGACTCAGCATCGTCCTTGTCTCCAGCTGTCCTCTGACTGTCAGTGCCCTGGCCACTCTCTGCCTCCACCTGCACCTCAAGCGAGTGTGAAGGGCCCTGAGCAATGAGCACTGACATTCTAGCCAAAGATCTAACACCCACCAAGGTGCTGGTATTTGCACTGGTGCCTGGTTCAGAGAGTGGGAATGATGCAGGTGCAACTGAAGCACGGTGGTCTTCTGGCATCAAGGGTGGCTCTTCAAGGTCCTGCATACAAGTGGTGAATCTAAGGGAGAACAATGATGCGTCATTAGTTTAAGTCATCACACTGTCATTGTGCATGCCAGGCACCCTGGTGAGACAATGGAGATCTGCGTCTTGGTGCTGTTGTCTTTTAATGATCAATGGGCATTTCAGTTTTGAGCTCCCATCAGTGAAGATGCTACACAAGAATGTTTACTTGATCCAAAACTCTCAACTCTGTGCACTGCATTCTTACCTTCATCAGAAACCCTTGCCTCTCCACAGCCGGCTGACCGAGGAGGGTGGCAGCTCTCCAGCTTCAAAGCTTTCATTTCAAACCTCATCACGATTGGGAGGATTGGGGGGGCCTCCACCTATCCGTGACCTCTCGAAGTTGTTATGGCTCCTCTTCTCCTGAAAGGACAGAGGAGCATTGATTAGTCCACTCTCTGCCTGCAGTGCCATTGCAGCCTGGCCAACTCCGCCTGAGGAACACCTTGCAGGGCACATCCGGGTCATGACCCTCGAGCTGCAAGGCACTCAATCCAAGCGGTCAGGGCTCACCCCACTGGCCAGCTCTGGCATCATTGACAGTTGGTATTCAGGCTCTAACAACCCTGAGGAGGGATGGCCAGCACTTAACACTTCTCCACATTAATCCATGCCATCACGGTACTCACCCTTGCTGAGCATAGCAGGTCATTGAAACTTTTGTGGCACTGCACCCACATGTGCCTCACAACATCGTGACTGCTGACCTCGGCTGCCACCCCCTCCCAAGCTTTTTTGGTTTGATGAGGTGGCATCATGTCCTGCCATCCCTGGGAATGAAGGTTTCCTGCCTGACACCGATCTCCTCCACGTGAGGCAGACGTCTGAAAAATGGGGGAGGTCAAGTGCCCACCGGGCCTGCCCTCCCACCTGATATCTCCTGCTGCTGTTGAGGCCATTGCTCCAGTCTCCAGACAGCGGAATATGGTTCTCCCCTGGCAGAGAGCTGCCTCTGGCGATTCTAAACCGCCCAGAAGGTTGCCATTGGGCCTGGTGCCCGACAGGCCCCTGCCGCTTCCGCCCTTCCCGGCCATTGGGAAGACATGTGAAACTGGGCAGGACTTAATTGGCCAGCTAATGTGAAATCGTGGGCCCATCACGATCGGGGGTCTGATTCCTGATCGCCCCTGGGCCCGCCAATCGTGCGCGCCCCTCAAGAAAAATATTCGGGCCCAGATCCTTTGCCAGCATTCAGCACCTGACCCCTTCAGGAGCACAGCATCACTGGTCACAGGGGAAATGACAGAAACTGTCTGAAAGCTGGCTAAGACATTCTGGCAACAATGACAAGCACCATCGAGGCACAGACATCACTAATATGTCCAGTAAGTGTGAAGCCAGACCATCACTTTGGTCTGAAGGCTGCACAAAGCACAGGGCAGGGGCCCTGGACTGAGACATCTGCCTTTATCTTGTGCAGAGACCAAGGTTTCACATCTGAGTGACACGAACACTGCTTGTCAGAATAAGAAGCCATAGGTAGGGAGACATTCTTAGGAGTTTATTTACAATAGTGAACATTATGTGCAAATGATTAACACCCGTAGCCAGGCTGTTTAACTACATTTTAACTTTCCTAACCTTGCCGCTATGTCTTGGAGCTCCCCGGACATCCACAGCGGAGGTGGAGTCAGCCTGCTGACTGCTATGCCCCACCTGTGATGACCTTGGCGTCCCCTGGAGGGCTGAGACCTAGATGGCCCGGTTTGCTTTTAGGGTCCTGCTGTATGCCTGTGAAACTCGAACTGCTGAGGTCACAGGAAGAGGGGATTGGGATGGGCTGGACACCCCCAGAGACACCTGAATGCAAAGCCCCAGGGGTTGCACCTGCTGATCCCCCTTTCTATGGGTGCCCGAGGGCCCCTGGCTGACTCCTTGAGGAAAAGCGGTAGCTGGAGTGAGATTGGGCTGCCCCACACCCCGCTATGGCATCAGCAATGGAGTTCAGCCTGCGCAGCAGCACAGGAGCAATGCCCTGAGCCAAGGTCTCCATAGCGGCTGTCATCCTACCAATGTTGAACCAGGTGCTTTGGCATTCTGGTGCTATCACCTCCACCTGAAGGCGGAAGGAGTCCTCCATCATACCTTGCACTCTGAAGAGTGCAGCGGACATCCCTTCCTGATGTTCCCGAGCTTGTCTTTGCAGCTCCAGAAAACTGTGACATGATTGAGCCCAGAGGCTTTTCATCTGACTCAGACTCAGCAAATTTCTGGCCTCCAGCAGTCCTCTGAGTGCTGGGTACCTGGGAAGTCCCTGCCACCGCCTGCTGTGGATCAGACAGTGCGATGTGCTCACAAGATTGTGATCCCAAGGCTACTCTAAAGCTACTTCCTACTGTGGTGTGTGCCTCTGAGCTGGCAGAGGGTATGGGTGAGAACTGTCTTCAGGGAGGTCTTCAGCGGATTGCTCTTCTGAGCTTCCTTTGGGCCTTGATTGGAGGCCCTAGGTCACGGACTTTTTTGGATGTTTTCCAGATGTGCCTGCGAAAGCAAGGGGAGATAATTAGTGCATGGCAGTGGCCTGTGAAAGAGGACACATCACTCACAGCATGGTTATCTGATGGATGTTGCACTGCTGGACCCTCACTTGTTGAGCTCGCCGCCAGCACAGGGCCAGTCCAGATCGTGGCCGGCCAGCTGAATGGTTCTGTTTTTTAAGTCCATGAAGACCTTGATTTTAGGCATTCCTTCACCAGTCTGAGGGCTCTCCCTCTTGTTGTGTGCCAGCTTACCCTGCACGTAAAGAGTGTCTGGTTTCAGGAAGGGTCCACATGGCATAAATCCTCCAGGGGCCTTGGAGACACCAAAGAGTCCTGAAATGAAGGTTAGCAATGCAAAGCCTGAAGTTCAAATCAGAGATAAAGCTTTCAACATTCACTAAGCAACCAGCAGCAAACTATATCTGAAACTCCTCATTGCTCACAATGGCAATGCTCTGGACTCTTTTTATCCCACCCTTGGATGACAATTCATTAAAAGTGGGCTTCCCACCTGTCCATTTTGCCCATGTGATGAGCACAAAATTGCACAGGCAATGTAAAATGGTGGACAATAGGCTTTCTAATGGCCTTAATTGGCCCTTTAATTGTCGGCAGGCATGGCTCAGACCCTTGCGCGTGCCCCTCAAGCTCAATATTGCTTGTGTCCACGATGACATTGGGACGCATGCCCAATGTTGTTTCGCACGATTTCGCGTGCATTCCCGTCGGGCACATGCCTAACCTCAGAATGTAAAATTCAGTCCCTAGAAACTGAAAATATAAGAGATAGTCATCTGCACAGATTTCAAAAGGAAGGTCATGTCTTGTTAACCTTACTGAATTCTTTGAAGAATTTAGAGAAAAAGTCAAAAGGGGAATGTCGTAGATGCAATATATTTGGATTTTCAAAAGATCTTCGAAAAGGAAGCAAACTCATGACTCAGGCCAAAACATGTGGAGTCAGGGGACAATTAGAAAAATGAGTAGCAGGCTGCCTACAAAGCAGGAAACAGGGAGAATAACTTAAGGGTAGCCAGCCAGACTGGCTAAAAGTAGGCCCTGGGTCCACTGATATTCACCACATACATTTACAAATTGGAATCAGGAATGAGATGCACAATTTCAAAATTTGTAGTCAACATAAATTTGGGATTTTTTTTATTTGTTCATGGGGTGTGGGTGTCACTGGCTAGGCCAGCATTTATCATTCACTCCTAACTGCCCTGTTCAGAGGGCATTTAAGAGTCAATCATATTGCTGTGGGTCAGGAGTCACATTTAGGCCAGCATATCTCCTTCCTTGTAGGGCATAAGTGAACCAGGTGGGTTTTTGTGAATATCATCATCAGGCTTCTAATTCCAGATTTTTATTGAATTCCATTACACCAACTGCAATGGTGGGATTTGAGCCCAGGTCCCACAGAAAGTTATCCTGGGTCTTATGGAATACTAATCCAGTGAAAATACCACTATTCCACTACCTCCACCATAAATTAATGCTGAAGAGAATGTGCCAAAGTAAGAGAAGACATTAATAAACTTTCCAATAGGTGGGACAATGACAAATTTCAATATAGCTAAGTGTGAGATGGTAAATTTTGGTATAAAAATAGGAAGATCGCATAACTCTTGGGTCATAAGAGTCTAAATTGGGTAGGGAGGCAAAAGGCCCAAGGGGTACAGGTACATAAATCATTAAAAATAGCAGCATAGGTTAAAATAAGGCTATAGAAAAGAAAACCAAGCACTGAGGTACATTTCCAGAGCGATAGAATTGAAAAGCAGTGTATTATGTTAAACTTATGTCAAACCTTGTTAGACCACACTTGGGACACTGTGAACAGTTCTGCCCTCCATATTTTCAAAAGGATATAGCGGCACTTGAGAAGGTGCAAGGAAAATTCACAAGGATGACACCAGGACTGAGAGGATATGCTTATTAAAAAAGACTGAAGAAGCTGAGTGTCTTCTTGCTAAAAAAAGGAAGACTGAGGGGTGATCTGATAAAGGTATTGAAGGTTATGGAAGGGTTTTTGTAGGTTAGGTGTAGGGAAGGCTTTTCCTGCTGTAAGAGAGTCTGAAACTAGAGGGCATAAATATAAAATAGTCACTAATAATTTCACTTGGGAATTCAGGAGATCTTTACCCAAGCTTGGTAAAGAATGTGAAACACTGCTACAAGAAATAGTTGAAGTGAATAGCCTAGATGCATTTATGGGAAGGTTGGATGTGTACTTAATGGAGAAAGGAATAAATGGACATGTTAGTAGGATTAGATGAAGAGGGATTGGAGGAGGCTCACATGGAACATGAGCATCGTCATAGGTCAATGGGGACAAATGGCCTGTTTCTGTGCTGCAGATTCTTTTTCAAAACTGAAAATGCTGGAAAACTCTAAACACAGGTACCACCCACGCAGACAGAGACAGTGTTAAAGGGTGAAAATTCCCATGCCCCCTCATGATCTATGTGTTCGGAGGCAGGAGCGAACAATATGTTGAGAAGGTCAAAAATCGTTTTCACGAAGTCCTTAAACCAGATTGCAGTCGTCCGCTCTGCCCATCAATAGTGGGCCGCGTTTCCCACCGTCGGACATTGGGAACCACATTGTATTATCTGCATATCATTGTAAGCCCAGTCTGCCGGAATCATCCCCCATGCTGGATCATCCGCCCACCTCGGCGTGATTGCACACTGACGTGTTTCACAACAGCATATATAAGGAGTGCGCTTGGCGGGCTGCACTTGGTGGGGAACTCGGAGGTGAGTGCACAGTAACATTGCGAAGAGCTCACGAGGGACACCTGTTGGACCTCAAGGTTGAGGCATGTGGTGGGGGAAAGGGCTGCATTGTGGTTGACAGTGGTGCACAAACACATGCGGGTGAGGGGGAGGGAAGCGGCAACGCATTGGAGAAAACTTTTGTAAAGTGACCATTCCTCTGCAGCTGAGACAGTTCAGATGCAGCCACATTGATATGATTGGAGTCAAGCGTTGAGCATGTCTGTCCACTCAAGCAATGCAGAGGCATGAAATTGCATCCAGGTGCTCCAAAGTTTTTCACCCCTGAGGCACAGGCTGCAAACTAATGAGAGTTTTAGTAGACTGCAGAACAGTTGGACGACTGGCACATTGTACAATCTCCTTGCTAAAGCTGGTCTTGGAACAGTCATTGATGGAGTCGCTCACAGCCCCTTGCAATGTCACCATCCCGGTTTGGACCAGTCTCCTCCACAGTTCAAGCTAACAGCGCAGCCTTGCAGTGTGGGTTAGGAGAATGCCTGCACCTGGGCTGAGAGCACAGCATGCAGCCCAGTGGGCAAAGCTGCCACCAATCTGTCAGGTGGTGCAGGGCGGGGTGAGTGCGTTTTCAGGCAGCCATGCAGCGTGATAAAAATTGGCCATCCAAGTGGTGACCAGCACTCTCTGGGATGTGTTAAGAGGCCTTCAGATTTAACCATGAGATGTTCTTAGAACACTCAAGCTAACCCACGCGTCTCTCTCTTTTCTCCTGAAGGAGGAGTGCATCAGGAGCATGGAGTCTGGTAACCTAGCTGTATGCCTCATGATGTACTGAGAGTGGAGATGAAGGAGATGAGAGTGATGGAGGCATCTGGCTGTGCAGGGGGAGGAGCAGCACCCTCTGGAAAAGGGACGGCTGGAGATCCCAGACACGCTGCCCAAGAGCCACTGAGAGAGGTCGCTGGTCGGCGCCTAGCTAGACCCAGGGTCTATAGAAACCGCCTTTCATTCCTGCAGATGACCGAGCACCAGTGTTGCCAAAGACTGTGCATATTAAGGGAACTGGTCAGTCACATCTGCAGGGTTTGGAGCCACAGGGAAATGGATGGCATCCACTGCCCATGGCCATGAAAGTGATTGTGGCACTCAATGTTTATGCCAGTGGTTCCCTTCAGGGCTCCATAGGTGACCTCTTTGAGATATCGCAAGGCTCCACACACAAATGCATCCATGAATGTGCGGAAGACATCTTTGTGAGGGTACGCAACTTTATGCATTTCACCCGGGACTGGGACAGCCAGGATGCAAGAGCGATTGGATTCGCCCAGATCTTAGGTTTTGCACAGGTGCAGGGTGCCATCGACTCACTCACGTGGCGCTCTGATCTCCTTCACAACAAGTAGTCAACTACATCAACGGCAAGGGCTTCCATTCACTGAATGTGCAGCTAATGTACAGCCACCAGAAACACATCCTGTAAGTCTGTGCACGGTTTCCAGGGAGTTTGCATGATTCCTACATTCTCAGTCGGTCACAGATCCCTGACATCTTCCAGGGCCCACAGAGGCTCCAGGGTTGGATCCTTGGGACAAGGGCTACCCACGGAGGACATGGCTGATGACACCCATGTGGCGGCCTCAGACTGCAGCAGAGAGAAGGTATAATGAGGCTTATGCTGCAACTCGCAACTTGGTGGAGCAAACCATTGGCGATGCTGAAAATGTGATTCTGGTGTCTGGACCAGTCTGGTGGAGCCCTGTAATATAGTCCACAGAGGGTGTCAAGCATCGTTGTTGCGTCCTTTACAACCTGGTGCTGCAATAAGGAGAGGAGCTGGCTGAGGAGGAGATTCAGGAGCTGGAGGTTTCCTCCCATGAGGACAATGTGGATGGGAATGCGGGGGAGGGGGACATTGCAAGCGACGATGACGGCGATGAGGCCCTCGCACTTGCCAGATGAGGAAAGCATGCTGGAGACACCCTCATAGCTGTTGGATTTGTAGAGGATGATGATACCATGCAGTGAGGAGACACCATAGATCCTCATATTCCATCTGTGAACGTTTGACTCCAGTCTGGCTTAGAGCAGCGCACATACCCTCTGTGATAAGTATCCTGTCAAGGAGACACAGCGGAGACCCTAAAAGGCTTTCAATTCTAGGAGGACAATGATGACATGCAGTGAGGGCACTCCATAGATCTTTACATAGCCTCTGTGGAAGTCTGACTCCTGCTGTGTGGCAACCTCCTTGGCCTGTGGAGCTGGAGTTGTTGGGCCACAGAAAGAGGGGATTCGGATGGGCCGGACACTCCCAAGGTCACCTGGGTGGAAGGTCCTGGGGTGTGCACCTGCTGTTCCTTCTCCCTATGGGTGCCAGTGGGCCCCTGGTTGACTCCTTGAGGAGAAGGGGCAGCTAAAGTGAGATCGAGCAGCCCTGCACCACACTCACGTTGACACTTGGAGACCAACTATGACATCAGCGATGGAGTTCAGTCCATGCAGCTGCGAAGGACCAGAGTCCTGGACTAAGGTCTCCATGGCAGCAGCCATCATACCAGTGTTGAACTCAGTGCATTGGCATGCCAGAGTTATCACCTCAGCCTGAAAGCGGATGGACTCCTCCTTTGTGCCTTGCAATCTGAGGGGTGCAGCGGACATTCCTTCCTGATGTTCTTGAGCTTGCCTTTGCAGCTCCGGCAACTGTGACATGACCGAGTCTAGTGACTCGTCAACTGACTCAGACTCAGCAGATTTCTGGCCTCTAGTGCTCCTCCAAGTGCCGGAGACCTGGGAATTCCCTGCTGCCGCCTGCTGTGGATCACAGTGCAATGTGCTCACCAGATTATGATCCCGAGTCTACTGTAAAGCTAGGTCACACTGAGGTGTGTGTCTCTGCGTGGGTGGAGGATGTGAGTGAGCGCTGTGATGGGTCTTCAATGAAGGTGCATTCAGGTTCCTCTTCAGAGGTTTCTTCGGGGCTTGATTGGAAACCCTTGGTCATGTACTCCATTGGCTGTTCCCAGATGTGCCTGTGAAACCAAGGAGATATAATTAGTGGATGGCAGTGGCCTGTGAAAGAGGACAAATCACTCATGGTTGTCTGATGGATATTGCACTGTTGGATCCTCACTTGGTAGAGCGCTGTCGACCTCACCATCAGTACAGGAACGATCCAGATCGTCGCCGGCCAGCTGGATGACCCTGTTTTCAAAGTCCGTGAGGATCTTTATTTCAGGCATTCCTCCACCAGTCTGCAGCCTCTCCCTCTTGTTGTGTGCCAGCTTGTCCTGCATGAATAGAGATAGGGAAAATGTAAGCAGGATGCCTGCCAGGCCAGCTGATAAGAATGCCTGCTATGTGTGGGAGGTGAGTGGTCCCATGGATGATATGAGGACAATGAAGGTGTGTGTGAGAGTGAATACTGATGTCCCTTGAACTGGCAGTGAGTGAGATCCCTGTGGATCTGTGATGAATTTCTGAGTGTGTGAATTGAGAGTGACAATGAGAGTGACTTACCCTGGCAGAACGGAGGAGATAATTTATCCTTTTCGGCACTGGGAAGCTGTGCCAAAGCTGTTTTGCAGTGGGTTGGCGCTGACCACCACTGCCACCGCCTCCCAAGCTGGATTAGTGATGTTGCTGCCCATCCTGCGGCCAGACCAGGGGGTAGAGGATATCATGGCGGGCCTCCACTGCGTCGAAAAGGTGCTTGACAGTCACACCATTAAACCAGAGCTCTGCAGCCTTCTTGCCTTTTGGGACCATGTCTTCTTTGCAGCAGTCGTGGGCTGGAGGCCCTGAGAGGTCTGCACGCAGCTGCACTTTAAATATGGTTCCTGGCGTGATGAAGTGTTGAGGTGATGGCTTGGCGGGCACATGAGAGCCTGCCCACCATCGATATGGTGTGTTTCCTGGGAATGCATACTTAATGAGGCGGGATTGGAACGACACGGCATGAAAAGCTACCATTGCAGCCAACGGGTAAAACATTCTTTTTCCTGCCCACTACCACACTTAGCGCAAACCTGGGATGATTCCGTTCAATGTTCCAGGTCCAAACTGAAAAATCATCCTGAAGCATTAACTCCTTTTCTCTCCACAGAAACTGCTTGACCTGCTCAGTGTGTTTTTTAGAATTTTTGGTTTTTGCTTTAGATTTCTAGCCTTTGCAGTATTTTGCTTTTGCTACAATCATTTTAGATAAATCATGTGATCTCGGTTCATCTAGCGTTAAATCAATGCCTGTGCAGTAAAAAAAGACAGAATTAGTTTCTTGGAGATTACAATTCGGGCCCTTGAAGTGTGAGCTTCAATATTATTTCCCACAGGCACAATCTCCAAGTTGCTGGAATTCATTATTTTTTGTTCTCATGAAACAAATCAATTAAATCAGCTGGATTCCTTAATTGGTTGTGTAAGTGCTAAACTTTCTTGTACTTAGTTTATACTTCAACAACCTTCTGATTATTCACTGCTAAGTAACCTGGTGTAGTGGTTCTCCTGAAATGAGCTGCACTGTATCCGGTTACATTTTTCAGGCCCATTGATTTATGTGCGATGGTCGGCAACAAGGCAGAACTACCACCTCGATTAGCCTCAACGTTAGGGTTAAGGAGAAGACATGCAGGGGTCAACGCACCTCAGTCATTTATGGGTGAATTTCTTGGAGAGAAATTGGGCAAGTTCCTTTACAGGCATATGAACCAACTTGCGCAGTTTTCTGCCATTCACTGTATCTAATAACTATGCTTTGGCTGAGAGACTGTGTAAGGAGTTGGTGAGGGCAAATTTCGAGATGTGGACGAAGAAAATGAAGAGGATGTAGATGTATATTCACAACTTCAGAACATTCCAATGCACTTTACAGCCACTTTTGAAATGCAGTCTCTGTAGTAATGTAGAAAAAGTGCCAGCCAATGTAAGCACAGCAAGGTCTCATAAACAGCAAATTGATAATGACCAGATGCTAGGTGAGGTATAAATATTGGCCAGGACAATGGGGGCGACAGATTCAGGGAAAGTTTCATTAGATTGGAAAATAGCAAATATAACTCCTTTGTTAAAATGGAGGGAGGCAGAAAGCAGGAAACTCCAGGCCATTTAGATCCACAACTGTCATAGGGAAAATGTTAGAAGCTATTATTAAAGATGTTATAGCAGTGCACTTAGAAAAATTTAAGGCAATCAGGCAGAGTCAACATGGTTTTGTGACAGGGAAATCATGTTTAACCAATTTATTGGAGCTCTTTGTAGAAGTCACAAGTGCTGTGGATAAAGGGGAACCGGTGGATGTACTGTACTTACATTTTCAGAAGGCATTTAATAAGGTGCCACATCAAAGGTTATTGCGGAAAGTAAAAGCTCATGGTGTAGAGGGTAACATATTGGCATGGATAGAAAATTGGCTAGCTGACAGGAAACAGGATAGCCACAAATGGGTCATTTTCTTGTTGGTGGATTTAACAAGTGGTGTGCCACAGGGATCAGTGCTAGGGCCTCAACTCTTTACAATTTATATAAATGATTTGGATGAAGGGACAAATGGTATGTTTGCTAAATTTTCTGATGACACAAAGATAGGTGGGAAAGTAACTTGCAAAGGGGATGTAAGGAGGCTACAAAGTGACATAAATAGGTTAAATGAGTCGGCAAAGGTTTAGAAATGGAGTATCATGTAGACGAATGTGAAATTGTCTATTTTGGCAGGAAGAATGAAAAAGAAGCTTATTATCTAAACGGTGAGAAGTTGTAACTCTGAGCTTCAGAAGGATCTGAGTGTCCTGCTGCATGAATCACAAAAGGCTAGTGTGCAGGTACAGCAAGTAATTAGGAAAGCTAATAGAACGTTATTGTTTATTGTGAGGGAGACTGAACACAAAAGTTGGGAGGTTATGCTTCAGTTGTACAGGGCACTGGTGAGACTACATCTAGAGTACTATAAACAGTATTGTTCTTTATATTTAAGGAAAGATGTAAATGCATTCGAAGCAGTTCAGAGAAAGTGTACTAGGCTAATACCAGGAATTGGCGGGTGTCTTATGATGAAAGGTTGGACAGGTTAGGCTTGCATCCATTGGAGTTTAGAAAAGTAAGAAGTGACTTGATCAAAATCTTTATGATCCTGAGGGGCCTTGAGGAGTGGATGTGAAGATGATGTTTCCTCTTGTGCAATAATCTGGAACTAAGGGTCATGGTTTAAAAATAAGGGCTTGCTCATTTAAGACAGAGGTGAGGAGAAAATTTTTCTCTCAAAGGGCCATGAACCTTTGAAGCACTCTTCCATTGTAGTGCTGCTTTTGGCTGAATTTGAGTGCTTAAATTGGACTCTGGTGAGGGACGGGTTTTTGAAGGTTAATTTCTATCTAAAGTTGAATCTTTCTTTAATTTAACAACCTACTAAAACCTGCTGTTTGGGTAGGGAGAAGGTGAGATTTAGTCCAGCTTTAAAACAGGGGTTATGCAGGCTCTTCTTGCGGCTGTAGCTAGTTAGTTAGTTAACTGGCTTAAACTCATTTACAGAAACTAGGTTCAGACAGCATAAAAGCAAGCCATCTACAGTGCTGTTTTGTCTGCCCTGGAGTGCTGCTTTGGGCTGCATTATAGTGCTTAAGTTGGAGTTTGGTGAGAGAGGGAGTTCAGGGAAGAGAGAAGGAGGAATCCTTTCATTTTCTACCATCCCTCAGTTAGAAGAGTGGTGGTCTTGATAAGTAGAACCTGCTGAGTATTTCTTCTGTCCATAATATTCTCTAAACTAGAGGAAGTAAAAGTGAAAGGAGTGTTTTAAAGATAAGTCATGGCAGGGCAGCTCAGCCAAATGGAATACTCCTCCTGTGCAATATAGGATGTCAGGGACACTTCCAGTGTCCAAGGCGACCGTATGTGAAGGAAGTGTTCCCATCTGCAGCTACTCGAAATCCACGATACCAGGATGGTATGTTGCCTCCCTGGTGCCAGGGTCAAGGGTATCATTGATCGGCTGCAGGACATTCTGAAGGGAAACGGTGAACAGCCAGGCGTCATGGTCCATATTTATACCAATGACATAGGTGAAAAGGGGGATGAGGTCCTGAATACAGAATATAGGGAACTAGGAAATAAATTAAAAAGCTGGACCTCAAAGGTAGTAATCTCAGGATTACTCCCAGTGACATGAGCTAGCGAGATCAGGAATGGGAGGATAGGCCAGATGAATGTGAGGCTGCAGAAATGGTCTAGGAGGGAGGGATTTAGATTCCTGAGGCATTGGGATTGATTATGGGGAAGATGGGACCAGTACAAGCTGGACGGGCTGCAACGCAGCAGGACCAGGACCAATATCCTCGCAGGGATATGGGGAAGGGTTTGAACTAGACTGGCAGAGGGAGGGGAGCCTGAGTGAGACACAAGAGAGGGAAACAAAGGTAGAAATGAAAGACAGAAAAGTACAAAGCAAAAGTGGAAGGCAGAGGAAACAAGGGCTAGCAGCAAATAGGGCCATAGCAGAAACAAAATGTGTGAAAATGTTAAAAAGACAAGTCTAAAAGCACTGTATCTGAATACTCAGAGCATTCACAATAAGGTAGACAAATTAACTGCGCACAAAGATGTAAACATGTACGATATGATTGCAATTATGGAGACATAGGTGCAGGGTGACCAAGGCTGGGAACTGACTATCCAAGGGTACTCAATATTTAGGAAGGGTAGGCAAAAAGGAAAAGGAGGTAGGATGGAGTTGTTAGTTAAGGATGAAATCAGTGCGATAGTGAGAGAGGATAGAATCAGACTGGGTGGAGCTAAGAAGCAACAAGGGGTGGAAAACATTAGTGGAAGTTTCTATAGGTCTCCAAACAGTAGTGATAGGGCATTAAACAGGAAATTAGAGATGCATGTAACAAGGGTGCTACAGTAATCATGGATGACTTTAATCTACATATAAACTGGGCAAACCAAATTAGCAATAATACTGTGGCAGATGAATTCCCGGAGTGTGTACGAGGTGGTTTTTTAGACTAGTATGCCGAGGAACTGACTAGGGAACAGGCTATCCTAGATTTGGAATTTTGCAATGCGAAGGGGCTAATTAATAACCCTGTTGCGCAGGGCCTTTAGGGAACTGTGACCATAACATGATAGAATTCTTCATTAGATGGAAACTGCAGTAGTCCAATCCGAATCTAGTGTCTAAAATCTAAACAAAGGAAACTATGAAGGTATGAAGCGTGAGTTGGCTAAGGTAGATTGGGGAAATTCATTAAAAGGCATGATGGTGGATAGGCAATGGCTAATATTTGAGGATCAAATGTGTGCATTGCAACAGTTCTTTCTGGTGCAAAAACACAACAGGAAAAATGGCCTAACCATGGCTAACAAAAGAAATTAAAGATAGTTTAGATCCAAAGAGCAATGCTATAAAGTTGTTGGAAAAAGTAGCAAGCCTGAGGATTGGGAGCAGTTTAGAATTCAGCAAAGAAGGACCAAGACATTAATTAAGAGAAGAAAAATAGAGTATGGGTAGAACTGTCTGTGCCCACTGGCATCGGGTGTGCTTGGCAGCGTGAGTGGATAATATGGTGAGATGGTTAAAAATCGGTTTCACAACGTCTCGGAACCAGTTTTCGATTGTCCGCTCAGCCTATCAATGGCGGGTTGTGTTTCCTACCATCGGACATCGGGAACCTCATTGTAATACATCTGGATATCATTATAAGCCCAGCTCACCGGACTCATCCCCCCACATTGGATCATCCACTCAGGTCAGTGTGATTGCAGGCCAACCTGTTTCACAACTGAACATGAGTGACATGCACCTGGCAAGCTGCATTTCACTCAGGGCTTTGAGGTTTGTTTGCCTATCGTGCTTCGGGCAGCACTTGTAGCCATCAGTGCCAGGCTTCGCAGACAGCACCACAACCCTTTTAGGGGGGCTCATGGGCAGGTCTCTACCTGCCAGACCAGCTATAAGATTGGGGGTGGCTTTGTACATCTGCAGGGCTAGGGCCTGCTTGGGGAAAGGGGAGAAGTGACCTCAGGCAAGGGAAGAGGCTGAAGGGTGAGAGCTGTACTGAGGAAGGGCGGGTATCCCAAGGTTTGTTTGGGGGCATGTTGATCTGTGCAAGTGGCCTCAAGATGATGAGGGCTGAGGAGACAGTTTACAGAGGAAATGAGACCAGATAGAGAAGTGAGGGTGTGTGTGAAAGAGTGAGTGATGTCCCTTGAGCTGGTAGTGAGTGAGATGCCAGTGAATGTGTAATGGGCTTGAGTGTGTGAGTTTAGAGTGATGAAATGGCTGCCACGCCCTGGTGGCACGGATGAGATCATTCGTCCTCTATCTGCATTGGATGGCCAACCTCTTCTGTGCAGCATTGGCACTGATCACCACTGCCATCGCCTACCAAGCTGGAGTGGTAATGTTGAAGCACCTCCTGTTGCCAGACTGGGGGTAGAGGACATCATAGCGAGCCTCCACAGCATCCGAAAGGCACTTGAGGGACGGGTAACAATACCTTGGGGCTGCAGTCATTTTGCCTTTTGGGGCCATCCTGTCCTCTGTGCATCAGTTCTAGGCTGGAAGCATCAAGAGGTTTCTGTGCAGTTGCACATTAAATGTGGCGCCTGGAATGCTGAAATGGCGAGATGACGGTGTGGTGGGCGAATCGGAGCCTGCCTGCTGTTGAAATGGCGTGTTTCCCTGGAATGTATAATTAACATAGCAGGTTTGGGACAATAAGACGTGAGGAGCTGCCATTGTGGCCAGCAGGTAAAACATTGTTTTACATTGCTCGGTACCTACTTAATGCAAATCTGGGACAATTCCGTCCTATGAGAGCAAGGGAAAAAAAAGCAGACTGTAAAATATTCTATGAATATGTAAAAAGAAAAAGATTAGTGAAGGCAAATGTAGATCCCTTACAGTCCGAAATGGGAGAATTTATAATAGAGATCAAGGAAATGGCAGAGCAATGAAACAACTACTTTATTTCTGTCTTCACAGAGAAAGGTACAAATAACTTCCCAGAAATGCAAGGGAACCAAGGTTATAGCGAGAAGGAAGAATTGAAGGCAATTAGTATTACTAAAATAGTAGCACTGGAGAAATTAATGGGACTGAAAGATGATAAATCCATAAGCCCTGATAATATACATCCCTGGGTACTAAAGGAGATGGCCATGGAAGCATCCTGTACATTCTGGAACAGTCCTGACAGATTGGAGAATGGCAAATGTAACTCCCCTTTTTTTAAAAAAGGAGGGAGGGAGAAAACAGCAAATTATAGACCGGTTAACCTAACATCAGGAGTAGGGAAAATGCTAGAGTCTAATATAAAGGATGTGATAACAGGACACTTGGAAAATATCAATGGGATTAGATAAGCCCCATTAATAAAGAACAAAGAAAAGTACAGCACAGGAACAGGCCCTTCGGCCCTCCAAGCCTGTGCCGATCATATTGCCCATCAACTATAACTAATGTGGACTTATGAAAGGAAAGTCATGTTTGACAAACCTACTGGAGTTTTTTGAGGACATAACTAGCAGAACAGATAAGGGAGAATCAGTGGATGTGGTGTATTTGGATTTTCAGAAAGCTTTTGATAAAGTCCCACATAAGAGGTTTGTGTTTAAAATTAAAGCACATGGGAATGGGGGTAATATATTGGCAGGGATTGAGAATTGGTTAGCAGACAGGAAACAGAGAGTAGGAATAAATGGGTCGTCTTCAGAGTGGCAGGTGGTGACTAGTGGGGTACTGCAGGGATCACTGCTTGGGCCCCAGATATTCACAATGTATATCAATGATTTGGATGAGGGAAACAAATAAAATATTTCCAAGTTTTCTGATGACACAAAGCTTGGTGGGAATGTAAGCAATGCGGAGGGTGATAAGAGACTTCAAGGTGATTTAGACAGGTTGACAGTGTGGGCAAATACATGGCAGATGCAGTATAATGTGGATAAGTGTGAAGTAGTCCACTTTGGCAGGAAAAACAGAATGGCAGAGTATTAGTTAAATCATGATTGGGAAATGTTGATGTACAAAGGGACCTGGGTGTCTTTCTACACCAATCACTGAAAGCAAGCATGCAGCTGCAGCAAGCAGTTAAGGAGGCAAACGGTATGTTGGCCTTTATTGCGAGAGGACTTGAGTACAGGAGCAGGTATGTCTTCGTGCAGATATACAGGGCCTTGGTGAGACCACACCTGAAGTATTGTATGCAGTTTTGGTCTCCTAACCTAAGAAAGAATATACTTGCCATAGAGAGATTGCAGCAAAGGCTCACCAGACTGATTCCTGGGATGGCAGGATTGTTGTATGAGGAGAAATTGGGTCGACTAGGTCTATAATGACTAGAGTTTAAAAGAATGAGAGGAGATGTCATTAAAATGTATAAAATTCAGAGAGGGCTGGACAGATTGGATGCAGAGAAAATGTTTCCTCTGGATGGTGATCTAGAACAAGGGAGCACAATCTCAAAATACAGGGTAAGCCGTTTAGGACTGAGATGAGGAGAAACATCTTCACTCAGCGGGTGGTGAACTTATGGAATTCTCTACGACAGAAGGGTGTGGAGGTCAAGTCCCTGAATATATTTAAGAAGGAAATAGATAGGTTTCCGTATTCTAAAGGCATCAATGGGGAATGGGGAGAGTGCGGGGGTATGTTGTTGAGATGGAGGATTAACCATGATCATGCTGAGTTGCATAGTAGGCACAATTGGCCAAATAACCTACTCCTGCTCCTATTTTCAATATTTTCTTCAAAAGGCAGTGGAAGTAGAATCTCTGAATATTTTCAAGGCAGAGATTCTCGATAACAAGGGGGTGAAAAGTTATCAGGCATAGTTGGGTGGTTACAGTCAGATTATTGAATGGCGGTGCAGACTTGAAGAGCCAAGTGGCCTACTTCTGCTCCTATTTCATGTTCATATGTTTGTATGCTCTTCTTTAAAACAGTGCCATGGGATATTTTATGTCTCATTTGAAGCAAAACACCAATGACAGTGCAGCACTCCCTCAATACTGGATACAATATAATGGGGTGTCAGCCCAAATTCTGTGCTCAAGTCTGGAACTTGGAGTGGAACTTGAACATATAACATCCCGACTCAGAGGCAAGGGTACTGAGCCACTGCTGACACCGTAAGGCTGGCACAAGAAAGTGAGTAAAGGTACTAGATATAGCTGGGTGTTGACATCACCCCTTGAAATTGCCCTCACCAATTTTCCACTCCTCTGATATTGACTGAGGTGTTTGAATATGGGTTGTTTCCCTGTTTGCCCTCTTTCTCATCACTATGTTGAACAATTGCCTGATGCCCAAAGTGGGTGAACCAATTTCCAGGGCCAGGTGGCCATTGGAGAAGGGTCAGGGCAGAACCATCACTCACCACTGTGATGCCACTGTGACCCTGCCCTACTGCCTTGGGTCAGGGCTCATTAGGTATGCAAGACTGACTCCTGGTAGGAGCCTTACCACACCATAACAATTATAAATCAAAGAAAAAACACACAAAAAAAGATTTAAGGGCAAAGATTTAAGGTTAAATAACACCATTCCTGTGATGTCTCTACAGTTTCAACTGCAATGAGACACTAAACAAATTCCACTGATTCAACAAAAATATTAATTTAAATACCTGATAACAAACGTTTTTGTAAATTTTGTGACTTTTTGCAGTGCACAGCAAACTATAAAAATAACAATTAAAAGAAAATTAAACTTAATTCAATTCACTGACTCCATTCCCAGCTTTGAAGAGGTGACATTCAGAATGGCAGAGGCTAGTATTCTGTATCCATCTTCACAGTCAAAGACACAAAAAGCATCCCAAGAATAGTTGGAAATCAAGAGGCAAAATGGAGAGAGGGACTTATAACAATTACTATCACTGGAGAAAACGTAATGGGAATATCCATGGGACTTAAAGCTGACCAGTCAACTGGGCCTGATGACCTGCATCCTAGGGCCTTAAAAGAAGTGGCTGAATCACAGAATTACAGAATATTTACAGCACAGAGAGAGGCCATTCAGCCAATTGTGTATGCACCAGCTCTCCAAAGGAGCATTGTGACCCAATGCCATCACCCTGCCTTTTCTCCGTACCCCTGCACATTGTTTCTATTCAAAAATTCATCTACTGTCCTCTTGAATGCCTTGATTGAACCTGCCTCAGCCACACTTGCAGGCAGTGCATTCCAGACCCTAACCACATATTGTGTAATTTTTTTTTTTCTCACGTAACATTTGTATCTTTTGCAAATCACTTTAAATCTGTGCCATCTCATTCTTGATACTTTTACTTGCAGGAACAGCTTCTCCCTATCTACTCTGCCCAGCCCCCTAGTGATTTTGAACATCTCTATCAAATCTCCTCTTGCCTTCTTCTCTCCAAGGAGAACAGTCCCGACCTCTCCAAACTATCTTAGTAACTGAAGTTTCTCATCTGCGGAACCATCCTTGCAAACCTCTTTTGTACGCTCTCCAGTGTGTTCACATCCTTCCTATAATGTGACACCTAGAACTGTACACAGTGCTCCAGCTGAGGGCTAACAAGTATCTTTATAAGTTCAGCATAATCTCCTTGCCCTTGTACTCTATGCCACTATTAACAAAGCCCAGGATACTACATGCTGTATTACCTGCGATCACCACCTGTCCTGTCACCTTTAATGATCTATGCATATAAACACCTTTCTGCTCTTGCATCCCCTACAAAATTTCACCCCTTATTTTATATTTTCTGTTCATGTTCTTCCAACCAAAATGCATCACCTCACACTTATCTACATTGAACCTCATGTGCCACCTGTCTGCTCACTCCACCAACTTGTCTATGTCCTTTTGAAGTTCTACACTGTCCTCCTCGCAGTTTACATCAAGGGTCCCAATACCGACCCCTGAGGAACTCCACTGCAAACCTTCCTCCAGCCCGAAAAATATCCATTGACCATTACTCTCTGCTTCCTATTTTTCAGCCAATTTTGTATCCACATTGCTACTGTCCCTTTTATTCCATGAGCAATAACTTTTCTCACAAGTCTGTTGTGAGGCACTGTATCAAATGCCTTTTGAAAGTTCATGTACACCACATCAACAGCATTACCCTCATTGACCTTTTCTGTTACCTCTTCAAAAAACTCCAGCAAGTTAGTTAAACACAATTTCCCCTTTAGAAATCCATGCTGGCTCTTCCTTATCAACCCATATTTTTATATGTGACCATTAATTCTATTGTGAACAATTGTTTCTAGAATCCTGCCCATCACTTAAGTTAAACTGACAGATCTATAATTGCTGGGCTTATCCTGACATCCTTTTTTGAACAAAGGTGTAGTATTTGCAATCCTCCAGCCCTCTGGCACCTCCCCTGAGTCTAGGGAAGAATGAAACATTATAGCCAGTGCCCTTGCAATTTCTACTCTCACTTTCTTCAATATCTCTGGATGCATCTCGTCCAGTCCTGGTGCCTTGTCAACTTTAAGTACTGACAGTCTATTCAACACTTAGTCCTTATCAATTTTGATCCCTTCTAGTGACAGAGTTTCCTCGTCCGCCCCCATGGCCTGGGTAGCATCTACCTCTTTGGTAAAGACGGATGCAAAGTATTCATTTAATACCTTAGTCATTGCCCCCTTCATCCATCTGTAAATTCCTTTTTTGGTCCCTAATCAGCCCTACTCCTTCTTTTACCACCCTTTTATTATTTATATGTCTATAGAAGACATTGCGATTACCCTTTATTTTGGCTGCCAGTCTTTTCTCATAAACCCTCTTCACTTCTCTAATATGCTTTTTCCCCTCCCCCTAAACCTTCTGTATTCCTCTTGGTTCTCAATTGTATTTTCTACCTGACACCTGTCATAAGTACACTTTGTCTTTTTTTATCTTAATTTCTATCTCCTTTTTCATCCAGGGAGCTCTGGATTTATTTGCCCTATCTTTCCTTTTTGATGGAATATCCCTTGACTGTGCCCGAATCAATTATTTTATGAAGGTAGCCCATTGTTCAGCTACAGTTTTTCCCACCAATTTTTTCTTCCAGTCTACCTGGGCCAGCTCTGTTCTTGCCTCATCATGGTCGGCTCTTGTCCAGTTAATTATTCTTACTCTGGATTGCCTATCGTCCTTTCCACCATCACCCCAAAATGTACAATACAATGATCGCTGTCCTGTAAATGTTCCCCCACTGACACTTGATCTACTTGGCCCATCTCATTTCCAAAAACCAGATCCAATAATGTGTCTTTTCTTGTTTTTTTGGACACATGCTGCTATAGAAAACTCTCCTGAACACAATCTAGGAATTCTCCAACCTTTACAGTAATATTGTACCAGTCTACATTTGGGTAATTAAAGCACCCCGTTATAACTATTGTATAATGCATGCATCTCTCTGTAATTTACCTACAGATTTGTTCTTCTACATCTTTCTCACTAGTTGGTGGTCTATAGACTACACTGAGCAATGTAATTGCAGCCTTTTTGTTCCTTAGCTCTAACCAAATTGAGTCTCTCCTTGAATCCTCTGGGACATCCTCTCTCCAGTTCTGAAATACTCCCCTCAACAAATACTGCTACTCCTCCTCCTTTACTTCCTTCCCTATTCTTTCTGAACACCTTGTACCCAGGAATATTTAACACCCAGTCCTGTCTTTCCTTGAGCCAGGTCTTTGTTATCACCACAACATCACATTTCCACATGGCAATCTGTGACTGTAACTCCCCAATCTTATTTACTATACTCTCTGCCTTCACATACATGCATCGTAACCCTGATTTAGATTTTTTTACTTTCTCCCTCACCCCGACTTCACCTATTAGCTTACTATTCTCTATACTGGTGTTATCTGCCCCTCCCATTATTTTACACAACCTGGTATTCTTCTCTAATATTTTCTCTTGGTTCCCACACCCCTGCTAAGTTAGTTTAAAGCCCTCCCTACAGCACTGGCAAAATGCTCTGCAAGGAATTCAGTCCTCACTCCGTTCAGGTGCAACCTGTCCGGCCAGTACAGGTGCCATCTCCTCCAGAACCAGTCCCAGTGTCCCAGGAATCTAAAGCCCTCCCTCCTGCACCATCTTTCCAGCCATGCATTCATCTGCCTTATCCTCCTTTTTCTGTAGTCACTGGCACATGACACTGGGAGTAATCCAGGGATTACTACATTTGAAGCCCTGCTTGCTAATTTTCTATCTCTCTCCCTAAATTCTGATTTCTGGAATGCAGGGCTGCAGGGATAGTGGATGCATTAGTTGTAATCTTCCAAAATTCTCTAGACTCCGGAAACACTCCCATGGATTGGAAAATCACAAATGTAATGCTTATGTTCAAGAAAGGAGGAAGATAGAAAGCAGAAAACTATTGGCCAGTTAGCCTAATATCTGTCATTGGGAAATTACTAGAATCTATTATTAAAGAGTTAGTAGCAGGACATATAGAAAATGTTAACATGGTTAACATTCAGTCAACATGGTTTTGTGAAAGGAAAATTGTTTTTAACAAATTTATTAGAGTTCTTTGAGGAGAAAACAAACAGGGTAGTTAAAGGGGAACCAGTATATGTAGTCTATTTGGATTTCCTAAAGGCATTCGATAAGGTGTCAGATAAAGGTTAAGACACAAGATCAGAGCATATGGAGTTGGGATGATATATTATAATGGATAGAAGACTGGATAATTAACAGGAAACAATGGGTCAGGATAAATGGGGCATTTTCAAGTTGGCAAACTGTAACTAGTGTAATGCTGCAGGGATCAGTGCTGGGCCTCAACTATTTGCATCTATATTAAGGATTTGGATGAAAGGACCGACTGTATTGTAGCCTAATTTGCTGATACGAAGATAGGTAGGAAAGCAAGTTGTGAGGAGCATACAAGAGTTTGTAAAGGGATATGGATAGGTAAGTGAGTAGATAAAAATTGGGCAGATGGGGTATAATGCAGGAACTGTGAGGTTGTCCACTTTGGCAGGAAGAACAGAAAAGCAGCGTATTATTTAAATGGAGAGAAACTTACAGAATTCTGTAGTACAGAGGAACCTGGGTGCCCATGAATCACAAGAAGTCAGCATGCAGTTACAGCAAGTCATTAAGAAGGCAAACAGAATGTTGGCCTTTATTGCAACGGAATTGAAGTATAAGAGTAGGGAGGACAACTGTGCAGGGCATTGGTGAGAAAGCACATAGAGTACTGCCTTCAGTTTTGGTCTCCTTACTTAAGGAGGGACGTGTTTGCACTGGAAGCAGGTCAGAGAAAATTCACTAGGCTGATTCCTGGTTTGAGGTATTTGTCTTACAAGGGAAAGTTGAGCAGGTTGGGTCTATACTCAGTGAAGTTTAGAAGAACGAGAGGTGATCCTATTGAATCACTTAAGATTCTAATGGGGCTTAACAGGAAAGATGCTGAGAAGATGTTTTCTCTTGTGGGGGAATCTAGAATTAGGGAACACAGTTTAAAAGTAAGGAGTCTCCTATTTACGATGGAGATGAGGAGGAATTTCATTTCTCAGGGAGTTGTTAGTCTTTTGAACTCTTTTACTGAGTGAGCAATGGAGGCTGGATAATTGGACATATTTAAGGCTGAGCTAAACAGAATTGTGACGAGGGCAATTAAGAGCTTTAATTGGCCAGCCAGCATGAAATCGCGGTCGGGGGCCAATCGCGGGCGGCACCCTGTTTCCCAAGTAGTCACGGGCGTACCCGCCAAATGTAAAATTCAGGAGAAGATGGCCCATAACAACATAAAAAGGTCGCCGACAGGCGGAGGCCCCCTAAACCTCCTAATCCTATCCAGATTTGAGTAGGACACCTTGGAGAAGGAGTGGTGACAAGCACCTTGTTGAGCCAGCTGCAGAGATACTGGGTTATCAGCCAAAGGTAAGAGTGCAGTGCACAGGGGTGAGAGTTTCAGATGGTGCAAATATTCTTGAATAGTCTCATCATTGATGGGAGCCTCAAAACTGGAGTCTCCATTAATCATTGAAAGATAACGGCACCATGATGCAGATCTCCATTGTCTCACCAGGGTGCCTGGCAGGCACAGTGACAGTGTGCTGACTTAAACTAATGACGTGTTATTGTTCTCCCTTAGATTTGCCACCATGCACCCAATCACAGGGCCCCAAAGAGCCACCCCTGGTACCAGAGGACTGTCAGGCTTCACACCCGCTTTCTGAACCAGGCACCAGCCCAGAAACCAGCACTTCAGTGGGCATTAGATCGTCGGTTAGAATATGGGAGCACAGTGGTGAACACACCACACTTGCTTGAGGAGCAGGCGGAGGCAGAGAGTGCCCAGGGTGTCGGCAGTCAGAGTACTGCTGGAGACCAGGACGATGCTGAGTCAAAGGCAGATGATGAGCCTCTGGATTCACCCATTTAATGGCAGATGTTAGATGTCCAGCAGGATGTGCAAGACGATCTGGTGGAGATCCATGAGGGTCTGTGTGCCATGGTCTCTGTTGTGGATGAGTACATGCAGGGCATGAGAACTACGTTGACCCTCATGGCTGAGAACGCAGCCTCCTCCATTGAGAGAGTGGTGGCTCTCATGGAGAGGCAGCTACAGGAAAAGAATCAGGGGTTCCTGGGGTTACACTCAGACCTGCAAGCCCTCACACAGGCAATAACTTCAGGTGGTCAGTACCAGTGTGGGAGATGGCTGAGGCACTCAGTATCCCAGCTAGGTGCCCATCCATCAATGGTGAGCAGGAAGGTTCAGATTAATGTTAAGTTGGCTCACAACCTGCTTATCGACTCTGTGGGCTCCTCTCAGGATGCTCTGGATGACAGCAGCAGTTCCTCTGTCCGTCTGCCAGAGATCGTGGCATCTGATGAGGCTGTGGCGACTGGGGAGATGCCAGCCATGGCACTGGCCACTCCCTCTTAGACGGAGCCAGCACAGGTTCCACTGGCCAGAGGCTGATTGCCAAAATCACCAAGGCCAACAAGACAGCAGGGTCAGCAGTCTGTCTCCAATGCCAGTGCCAGCGAGGTGGGGTTGGGGGGGTGGATATGTTTAAGGCAACATAAGCACAAGAGGGACTGGTCAGGATTGATCTTCTACTGTGTAATGTTTTGTTTATGTTTACTGGTGTGGGAATTAACACCAGAGAAGGTGATGTTAACTTTTTTGGATTGTCAAAATGAGATATTTTTTTTTGTCCTAATGGCCTGAGTATGCTTCACAGAATACGCCAGTATGTAATGCTGGATGTAAGTGGCTCTAAACTTTATTGCACAGTCACTGAGTGGATTTGGGGTTCAAATGAATGGGTCATTTCAGACATCCGGGATGGAGGTGGTAGCCCTGGAATATGGTGGAAGCAGATCTTTGGCAGCCTAGCTGAAGGAGCATTGGATCAAGGCGTCCCTGGTGCCCCTGCCTCCCTGGAGATTATTGAGGTCTGCCTCCACATCCTCAGTGTTCTTTTCACCAGGATCCTCTTCTGACTCACTACTGGATTCATTATCTGTGGCCTGTGGAGCTGCCTCAAGATCCTCTTCCTCCAAAGGGTTCTCCCTTGCCAGTGTCAGATTGTGCACAGTGCAGCATGCAACCTTCTCTGGTGTTAATTCCCAGATCAGTAAACATAAACATATCAGTGACACCCACTCTGGGGGGTTTTGTAGTACTCCTCCTGAACAGTCCAGGCATCAGAAGTACATCTTCAGAAGACCTCTCCATCACCGCCCTTGTGGAGGCATGAGTCTTATTATAACACTTCTCTGCCTCTGTTCTTGGGTGGTGGAGAGGTATCATAAGCCACCTTTTCAACGGTTAGCCCTTGTCATCCAACGGCCAGCCATCCAGTCGGGCTATCGCCTCGACATCTGTAAGTGTCTCAGGATATAAGTGCATGGAAGCTGCCAGGGTATTTTGCACAGACTTGCAGAATCTGCATCCTGTGGTCACACACTAGATGGACATTCATTGAGTGGAAGCCCTTCCTTTTGATGAAGGCACAAGGCTGACCTGCTGGCACCTTGATGGCCAAATGTATGCAGTCAATTGCACCCTGGAAGTGGGAAACCACCATTCGCTACAAAGCCTCTGGTTTGCTCTACCTGGCTGGCTACATCTGTACAGAAATGAATATCATTACACGCCTGCACAAAGCTTCTGTCACCAGTTTGACGCAATTGTGGTAAGCTGATTGGGAGACTCCACAAAGATCCCCCACTGACCACAGGAAAGAGCCGGAGGCATAAAAGTTGAGGGCCACTGTGGCCTTCAGAGCCACTGGCATGGGGTGTCCGCCCACACAGTCAGAGCTGATCTCAGGCCCAATCACCTGACAAATGGAGGTCATGGTCTCCCTGGAGAGGTGCAGCCTCCTTCGGCATTGCAGCTCGGACATATTAAGGTAGTTTCATCGCCACCTGTAAACCCTAGCAGCAGGGTAATGGCATCTTCTGTGGCCCCTTCCACCTTGGACTACCTGCTGGCCCTGCCCCCCTTGTACCCACGCCTCTCCTCCCTCAGATCCTTCCCATGGAAACTGTATTGGGACACGTGACCCCCTCTACCTTCTGCCCCTCTCTTCCCCCTCAGAAGAGGTGCCACTTGTGGAGACACAATCCCTATTACCAGGATCATGGAAGGCTGTCAGATGCCTGGAAGGGTACACACAGTCAAAATCCTTCGGGAGCCTTGGAGACACCAATGAGTCCTGAAGTGAAGCCTAGAAATGCTAAGGATGAAGTTCAGAACAGATGAAGCTATAAAGTTCAAATAAGCCACCAGCAGCAAACAATCTCCTGAACTCCTCACTACTCACACTGGCAATGCTGCTGACCCTTTTTATCCCACCCTTAGATGAGATTTTGCAAAATGTGGGCTGCCCGTTTTGTCCTTGCGACAAGCACAAAATCATACAGGCAATGTAAAATTGGGCTCAATTGGGTTTTTAATGGCCTTAAGTGGCCTCCTAGTTGATGATGTCCATGGTTCCGACTCCTGCATGTGCCTGTGGCCCTGAAGATTGCAGGCGTGTGGGATGACGCGTGTGGGTCGCTCGCTTACCCGATGTCTTCTCGCGTTATTTTACGCCCAAATGGGTTGGGTGTGCACCAGCCTGTGAGGAGTTAAGTTCTGCCCATAGCTTCAGAGTAAGGGGCCAACCATTTAGGGCTGAGATGACGAGAAATTCCTTCACTCAGAGGGTTGTGAATCTTCGGAATTATCTACTCCAGAGGGTTGTGGATGTGCCATCATTGCACTTATTTAAGACTGGGATAGATCGATTTTTGTTCTGTCAAAGAATACGGGAAGTGGGCGGGAAAATGGAGTTGAGGCCCAAGATCATCCATGATCATATTGAATGGGGAGCAGACTCAACAGTCTTCTCCTGCTCCTGTTTCTTATGCTCTTATGATTCTTCAATCTGATTAGCTGCTTGCCCTGTACACACAGGTCCCAGATGCTCTATAAAGGATGCTGTACTTCGTCAACTGTTGACAAATTGGAACTGCCAGTGCAAAAGCCCAATAAAAAGTCAATGAACAATTCTAATTGTAAAGTACAGATAGCATTATTCATTTGCTGCTGACTGTAATAGTCAGCTTAATATATAACTGTGAGAATCCACCATCTCTCACCTGGATTAGTCTACCCAGGGATTGAGGATAATGGATCCTCTTCATGCCTCTTTTCTTCAGTCAGGGTTTTCGAGCTTTGGGTCATTGGGCAGGCATGGCGGGCGGACCCGGGGGAGGCCTGGAAATGGCCCACTGCCCGCGATCAGCCTCCAATCGTGATTTCATGCTGACTGGCCAATTGACGGCCAGCCAGCATGAAAGCTGTGCTGAGAAGCTCAGCGCTACCGGGGTTGGGGCAGGAGGAAGGCAAGCGCTGAAGTCAGTGCAGGTGTAGGCTAGTGCGCAATGAAAGCTCCCTGATGACAGAGAGCTGATCAGAGAGCTAGATATTTTAAACCAATAAATAAAGTTTTTAAAATTCCAGAAAAAAGGTCCACACAGTGGACTCACTCACCTTAGCATGTAGGTTTGAAAAATTCTGCCCCCAACTTTGTATTTTTTTAGTTGAATTACAGAAACCTCATCCCACCCTTGGGTGAGATTTCCTCAAAAATCCAAAGGCTGCTTGGCCAATTTGCCCACCCGTAACGTTGCATGGGCAACAAAAAATATAAGTTAATTAATTGATTTATCGCCTTAATTATCGGTGGGCACACTGCCGACTCTCACACACGCCCACTGACTGAAACATTGCATGAGTGCACGATCATTTTGGGATGTTCGTCCAACGTCATTGCATGTTATTTCTCGCTCAGGCATGTCGGGTGCACGCCTATACGCTGAGTGGAAATTCCTGCCCCAGGTCACATATAAAGGGCTACTAAGGTTCTCTGTCTTTACTGACTCCTCCCAAATCATGTGTTGCTGCCAAAGGCCAGACCATGAATGGACTGCCTGAAAGTGACCATAATTCAGTAAGTTTCAAGGTACTGGTGGATAAGGATAACAAGAGTCCTCGGATTAAAGTGCTTAATTGGGGAAAGGCTAATTATAACAATATTAGGCAGGAACTGAGGAATCTAAACTGGAGCCGGATGTTTGAGGGTAAATCAACAACTGACATGTGGGGGGCTTTCAAACGTCAGTTGATAAGAATTCAGGACCAGCATGTTGCTGCTAGGATGAAGGATAAGCATGGCAAGTTTCAGGAACCTTGGATAATGAAAGATATTGTGAGATTAGTCAAAAAGAAAAAGGGAAGCATTTGTAAGGGCTAGAAGGCTGGGAACAGATGAAGCCCGTGGAGAATGGAAAGATAGTAGGAAGAAACTTAAGTTAGGAGTCAGGAGGGCTAAAAGGGGTCATGAAAAGTTACTGGCAACCAGGATTAAGGAAAATCCCAAGGCCTTTTATACATATGTAAAAAGCAAGCGGGTAGCCAGGGAAAGGGTAGGCCCAATCAGGGACAGAGGTGGGAATCCGTGTGTGGAGCCAGAAGAAATGGGAGAGATACTAAATGAATACTTTTCATCAGTATTCACCAAAGAGAAGGACTTAGCAGTCGATTTGTCTAGGGAAGAGTGTGTAGATAGCCTGGATCATACTGAGATAAAAAAAGAGGAGGTGTTAGGCTTCTTGAACAATATTAAGGTGGATAAGTCCTCAGGGCCAGATGGGATCTACCCCAGAGTACTGAGGGAAGCAAGGGAGGAGATTGCTGGGGCCTTGACAGAAATCTTTGTATCCTCACTGGCTACGGGTAAGGTCCCAGAGGACTGGAGAATGGCCAATGTTGCACCATTGCTTAAGAAGGGTAGCAGGGATAATCCAAGAAATTACAGGCCAGTGAGCCTCTCGTCAATGGTAGGGAAATTATTGGAGAAGATTCTTCGTGACAGGATTTACTACCATTTGGAAGCAAATGGGCATATTAGTGAGAAGCAGCATGGTTTTGTGAAGGGGAGGTCGTGTCTCACTAACTTGATCGAGTTTTTCAAGGAAGTGACAAAGATGATTGACGATGGAAGGGCAGTGGATGTTATATACATGGATTTCAGTAAGGCCTTTGACAAGGTCCCTCATGGCAGACTGGTACAGAGGTAAAGTCGCACGGGATCAGAGGTAAGCTGGCAGGATGGATATAGAATTGGCTTGGTCATAGAAGACAGAGGGTAGCAGTGGAAGGGTGCTTTTCTGAATGGAGAGCTGTGACTAGTGGAGTTCCGCAGGGATCAGTGCTGGGACCTTTGCTGTTTGTAGTATATATAAATGATTTGGAGGAAAATGTAACTGGGCTAATTAGTAAGTTTGCAGATGACACTAAGGTTGGAGGAGTTGCAGATAGTGAAGAGGATTGTCAAAGGATACAGCGGGATATAGATCGGTTGGAGACTTGGGCAGAGAAATGGCAGATAGAGTTTAATCCGGACAAATGTGAGGTAATGCATTTTGGAAGGTCTAAAACAGGCAGGAATTATACAGTAAATGGCAGAACCCTTAAGTGCATCAATGGGCAGAGGGATCTGGGTGTACAGGTCCACAGGTCACTGAAAGTGACAATGCAGATGGATAAAGTAGTCAGGAAGGCATATGGCATGCTTGCCTTCATTGGCAGGGGTATTGACTATAAAAGCTAGGAAGTCATGCTGCAGCTGTATAGAACCTTGGTTAGGCCACACTTGGAATATTGCGTGCAATTCTGGTCACCACATTACCAGAAGGATATGGAGGCATTGGAGAGGGTGCAGAGGAGGTTTACCAGGATGCTGCCTGGTTTGGAGGTTATTAGCTATGAGGAGAGGCTGGAGAAACTCAGATTGTTCTCACTAGAGTGACAGAGATTGAGGGGCGACTTGATAGAAGTTTACAAAATTATGAGTGACATGGACAGAGTAGTTAGGGAAGCTTTTTCCCAGCGTGGAAGAGTCATTTACTAGGGGATATAGATTTAAGGTGAGAGGAGAAAACTATAAAGGAGATGTGCGGGGCAAGTTTTTTACGCAGAGGGTAGTGAGTGTCTGGAATTCGCTGCCAGAGGAGGTGGTAGAAGCAGGTACGATAGTGGTGTTTGAGAGGCAGCTTGACAAATACATGAATCGGATGGGAATAGAGGGATACGGACCCCCGGAAGTGCACAATGTTTTAGTTGACGGGCAACGTTATTGGCACAGGCTTGGAGGGCTGAAGGGCTTGTTCCTGTGCAGTACTTTTCTTTGTTTTTTGTTCTTATTTCAAAAGGGAATGAAATAAATACATGAAAAGGAAAAAAAGGCAGGACCGGGGGGAAAAAGCATGGAAATGGGAAGAATTGGATGACTGCCTCAAAGAGCCAACACAGACACTATGGGCTAAATGACACCTTTTTGTGCTGTAGAAATAGAAGCTTCTATGGGTGCAAAGTTTCAATCCATAGATGAGAATTGAGTGCAGAATCACATACATCAATCTTACACAGTACATCCTGTAGCAACAATGCTCCTTGTTAACAGCAGAACCATGCAAAATCAGCCCTGCAGGTTTATATTAATAAATCTCAGCTTAAAGTTGTAGTTGTATTCCTGAAAAGTGCAACTTTAAGTGAAGCGACTTTGAGCAAATTAGATTTTCCCATTACAAACAAAGTAAAAACTGTAGTTAGGTCTTGTAAGACCTTTCCTGTCAGAAAAGCATATTAAAATAACGGCCTTAACTCCCAATTTACTCACTGTCAATCCGATAGCATACCCGGGAGGATGTGCATCAGGAACCTGCTGAACTCCCAACGCGCGTGCATGTGCAGTAAATTTGAGTTAAGTTCAAACTACTTCCTAACTGGGATTTTGCACTGCCCAGTTGTGTACGATATTTTAAAGGTCTTCAATTTTAATTGATATGTCAGTGCAAACTTCCGTTGGATGCCCTGAGGATTCGCAAGTATTTACATGGTTTTCTTTACACTCTTTTATCCTTGGTCTAAAGGCAGTGAGAGGCAGCAGACATTTCAGAGAGATTCTTTAGGTGAGTATTATCACACAGCCGATGGTTAATGCTGAGCTGCTCAAATCCTAGAGGGAAACATGAAACAACTGTCACAACTAATTTTCGATTTGTATAAATTTCGAGATGTGTGCCTTTGCATTCAGTAATAATAAGACCATCAGGTCTTATAGGTTTTTATAAAACTAGATTAAACATTTATTAAAAAGAGAAATGATTTTAAATACATACCTAGATCAAATTACAACTATGATGACTTCTAAATCCCCTAATCAATCCAATCTAACTCCCAGTAACATTTTCATTAAGGCAACAGTAAAACAGATAGATTTTTTTCTAAAATGACGTGCGGTAATGTTGGGCTTGTGTCCCAATATCACCGGGCGTTATTCTGATCTTCTATGCGCGCCCGCCGAACTGTCAAAGGCCTGTTAACCTAATTAAAGAAATTGTCAGGGCTGCCCGTCCAACCTTAAGGTTGGCAGGCAGGCGAAGGGCTTAGGTGGCCTTCGCAATTCTCATGGAACCTCATCCACGGGAGGGATGAGGTTTCATGAAGGGTTTATAAATTAAATAAAAATTTTTTATTAAAATTCATAAACATGTCCCAGCTCATGTGACACTGTCATATGAGGGGGCATGCCTGAATAATATTATTTTTTTTATTTTTTACATATTTGGCACTGAGCTTAATCTCCCTGAGACACAGGGAGGTTTCTGCGCTCTTTCTCACGCACATGTGAAAAGGCGCAGACCCCGACTCTCTCTCCTCCCCCCGCCTGCACAGGTAGCACTGAGCACTTCCAGTTGCACGTCATGCCGAATGGGCTTTAACTGGCCCACCCACGTAAAATGGCGGCGCACAGCCATTCTCCTCCATGTTGCATCACAATGCACCCTGAGTACATATTTCACAAAAGAACTTAGTTGAAGCTTATTACAGAGACTTTTAAATGTTAAAATCACCTTGGTACATACAAAAACACTTCTTAAAAGAACGAACAGCAGGAATGCATGAAAAAGTTGTCAAAGGATTAAAATTTCTACCTTTCTTACACTTTCTGAACATTACATATAATTTGGACATCTATGAAACATAAAAAAAATAGTTTTCACTCAGGTCAAGAAGATATAATTCTCACAATGTTATTGGAATTTATTGCAAAATAAAGTAATAGTGGGATGCGTCTATGGGGAGAATTTTCTCCTCGTTGGGGAGGTTGTGCGGGAGAAGGTGTGCAGCCGCCTGCGATTGGCTGAGTGCCGCCATTTAACGTGGGCGGGCCAATTAAGGCCCGCCCAGCATGATGCGTGCCTGGAAGCGCTAAGCGGTACCTGTGTGGGCAGGGGGGTGGTTTGCCTGAGTCGGGCCCTGCGCTCTTTCACGCATGCGCGCGAAAGAGTGCAGAAATCTCCCTGAGGCACAGAGCTGCCTCAGGGAGAGTAGTTTAAGTTTAAAAAACTTTAATAAAGGAAACAAAATTGTTTGGACATGTCCCCTCATGTGAAACTGTCAGACAGACAGCGCAGAGCACTTTTCACGCTAGGTGGGCCTTAATTGGTCCACCAACATGAAATCACCTTCCGACCTCAATCATGGGCAGCGGTCGACTTCCCCGCCGAGGCCACCCGACAAGGGCTAAATTCTGCCCTTGGTCATGTTCAACCCCTGACACCTAACATTTTCTGCTTTGCTTACTGGAAATGCGCTAATTACGTTGAGGGCTTGAAGTAGGTGCAGCAACCATCAGAGGAGAGTCAGGCAACATGTCCGCTTGTTGAGCAAGAAGATCAATTACCCACCCCTGAGAGTGTGCAGGCAAAGGATGCCATATGAAATGATGTCAGGGAGCTGTGTGTCAGCAAACCATGCTTCAACAAGGAAGTGATGGTATCTCTGTGAAATGTTGAAGGGAGCCCTGAAGCCAAACTCAAAATGCTGCACTGCCTTAACAGTGGAAATGAAACTCACAACAGTGCTGAATTTCTTTGCATGTTGGTCTTTCAACATGGCATTGATGACATGTGTAACATTTCACAGAATGCTGTGAGGGCTTACATTCACCAGGTAACTGAAGCAATTTTTCATGGGGCTTCAGAGTTTATTAGTTTTTTACATATCCCCTGTGAGTATGAAGGAGAGGCCTCTTGCTTTCTACAAGATTACTGGCTTCCTGCAAGTTATTGGGGCTGTCGATGGGATGCACATTCCATTGAAGGTGCCAATAGATGAGGCTCTTTCCTTCATCAACAGGTAGGGATTCCATTCATTAAATGTGATGATCATGTGTGATGCCCAAATGAAGATCCTCAATCAGGGTGCCCATGACTCATCCGTCCTGGTGAACTCAAGGCTGCATTCGTCCATGACTATATCACCAGGAATTACAGGGTGGTTACTGGGTGATAAAGGGTGCCCATGGAGAACATGGCTACTGGGTGATAAAGGAGAACCATTGAAAATGTGGTTTATGAAACCATTTCGGGGGACTGAAATTGGAGCACAGGTCTGATACCAATATGCACATGCAGCTATGTGTAGGTGGTGGAAAGGACAAAAGGACTTTTAACGTCATGCTTCTGTTGCCTGGACAGATCAGGGGGCACTTTATAATACTCACCTGTGCAAGTCTTGAGGACTGCAGTGTTATGTTGTACGTTGTACAACTTTTCCCTCCAGCAAGGACTGACCATTCACCCTGAAGATGATTTAGCACCAGAAATGGAGGAGCTGAAGGAGCACAATGTGGAGATGCAGACATGCCTCCTGGAGCATGTGAGGTGGCCCAGGCTCCAGCCACGACCAGGGCAGATGGAGATCATCTGGTCACTACTGCTTTTGGAAATTCACAGAATCACAGAATCACACAGTGCAGAAGCGGCCCTTCAGCCCATCGAGTCTACACTGACACGTGGGAAACAGCTGACCTACCTACCTAATTCCATTTACCAGCACTTGGCCCATAGCCTTGAATGTTAGGATGTGCCAAGTGCTCATCCAGGTACTTATTAAAGGATGTGAGGCAACCCACCTCCACCACCCACCCAGGCAGTGCATTCCAGACCGTCACCACCCTCTGGGTAAACCTGCTGCCCCTCACCTTGAACTTATGTCCCCTTGAGACTGACCCTTCAACTAAGGAGAACAGCTGCTCCCTATCCACCCTGATCATGCCCCTCATAATCTTGTACACCTCGATCAGGTCGCCCCTCAGTCTTCTCTGCTCCAACGAAAATAACCCAAGTCTATCCAACCTCTCTTCATAACTTAAATGTTTCATCCCAGGCAACATCCAAGTGAATCTCCTTTGCACCCCCTCCAGTGCAATCACATCCTTCCTATAATGTGGCAACCAGAACTGCACACAGTACTCCAGCTGTGGCCTCACCAAGGTTCTATACAACTCCAACATGACCTCCCTACTTTTATAACGTATGCCTCGATTGATAAAGGCAAATGTCCCATATGCACTTTTCACCACCCCACTAAAATGCCCCTCCACCTTCAGAGACCTACGGACACACACGCCAAGGTCCCTTTGTTCCTCAGAGCTCCCTAGTGTCATGCCGTTCATTGAATACTTCCTCATCAAATTACTCCTTCCAAAGTGTATCACCCCACACTTTTCAGGGTTAAATTCCATCTGTCACTTCTCTGCCCATTTGACCATCCCGACTATATCTACCTGTAGCCCAAGACACTCAACCTCATTGTTAACCACCCGCCCAATCTTTGTGTCATCCGCAAACTTACTTATCCTACCTCTTACATAGTCATCTATGTTGTTTATATAAATGACGAATAATAGGGGACCTAGCACAGATCACTGTGGTACGCCACTTGGCACTGGTTTCCAGTCACTAAAGCATCCTTCTGTCATCACCCTCTGTCTCCTACAAGTAAGTCAATTTTGAATCCAACTTATCAAATTACCCTGTATCCCATGTGCATTTGTCTTCTTATAAGTCTCCCATGTGGGACTTTGTCAGAGGCTTTGCTGAAATCCATATAAACTACATCAACTGCACTACCCTCATCTACACACCTGGTCACCTCCTCAAAAAATTCAATCAAATTTGTTAGGCATGACTTCCCTCTGACAAAGCTATGCTGACTATCCCTGATCAAACCTTGTTTCTCCAAGTGGAGATAGATTCTCTCCTTCAGAATTTTCTTCAATAGTTTCCCTACCACTGACATGAGATTCACTGGCCTGTAGTTCCCTTGCTTATCTCTACAACCCTTATTAAATAGCGGAACCACATTAGCATTTGTCCAGTCCTCTGGCACCTCCCCTGTGGGCAGAGAGGAATTAAAAATTTGGGTCAGAGCCCCTGCAATCTCCAGCCTTGCCTCCCTCAGCAGTCTGGGACACATATCATCCGGACCTGGAAATTTGTCCACTTTTAAGCCTGCCAACACCTCCAATACCTTGTCGCTCCCTGTATCAATTTGCTGAAAAACCTCGCAGTCTCCCTGAGTTCCATATCTTCATCCTCATTCTCTTGGGTGAAGACAGATGTGAAGTATTTTTTAAACACTCTCTCGATGTCCTCTGGCTCCACCCATAGATTGCCCCATTGGTCCCTAATGGGCCCTACTCTTTCCCTGGTTATCCTCTTCCCATTGATATACTTATAGAATATTTGGGATTTTCCCTACTTTTATCATTAGTTAAATGGTTATTACAGCATCAACATTTACCGGACATTGACTGGAAGGATGGACAATTCTTCCCTTCCTCCCTCCCTCCCTTCCTTCCAAAATAAGACAAGACAACCGTTGTGTTAAAGTTAAAACAATTGATTTAATTTAATTGAAAAAATGTGAAAAACTTGAGGTATTTATTATTCAATATTTCAAAGTGCAGCTGTTTAAGTAAAAGGTTGTTGTATTCTCAAATATTTTAGGATTTTGTGTGTCTTTCATTATTTTTGTGAATAAGTATTTTTCATAAAATTGCAAATGTGTTATTACAGCATCAAAAACAATGAATACTTAATGATAAGATAACTATAACTGAATAAAATAACTCAAATAAACAACAAATCTGAAGTAGAATAGAGTATTTTAAACTAAAGGCATAAATATACTAATAAACAGCACAAACCAAAAATCAGTCAAATGTAACAAAACACAGTGTGCAGCCAAGTCAATGGTCAAAAGAGCGATAAATAAGGAACACAAAGCAATGAAAATACAAACAAAATATCACCCATGAAAAAATGGGGGAGAATGAGGTAGATGAGGCAGTGTTGGAAGGAAAGGGGAGGGACCTAATGCCTTCTGCATCACCGCCTTCCCCGTGACATAACCTTCTGTGTCCCAAATGCATGCCCAGCAGCAGATCTCTCCACACTGGGCGGCTGCTGGCCAGGAAGTGCAGGCACAGTAACATGCCCAGCAAAACATGCCTCTATGCTGGGCAGCTGCTGGCTAGAAGGTGCAGTTGTAGGTGTTACAATTTTAGCAAGAATCTCACAAAGAAACTCATTGTCTCATAAGCTCAGTGTGCTCCTGAAAAATCTGCATATGCTGAGTATGAACCTTAGTTAATCTTTGTAGATGCTGGCTAACATTTGTCTTGACATCAATTAAGGCTTGGTAATGTAGCTGTGAATAGGCTTCACAAGCTTTTGGCCCCTTGTGACAGATCCTGATACAAGTGGTCAAGAAGAAATTCAGCATCTTCCTCATCACCTGCACGGGCCACAAAGTTGCCCATGTGGTTGTGGAGATAGGGGAGCTTCTGCTGCTGATGCTGCAGGCTCCTTACCTCATAAATGTTCTGAATGCCCTTCCTCTGATACAACATGCATAATCATCACCTGAAGCACCATTACCACTGGATTTTCATCGGTGCCACCTTCAAAGTCAGAATTCTCACCCTCCTGACAGACCTCTCCTTCCTCTGCCGCAGCTATAATGCTGCATTGCTGCCATGTGCTCATCTATGTTTTATCCTGATCCCTTTCAGGTATTTCTTCTGCTGCAGCAAACTCACCTACATTGGCATCTGATGTGTCCATTGCATCTGTGAGGGTATTTTATTAATCATTCATGGCATGTGGGCATTGCTGGCTTGGCCAGTATTTATTGCCCATCCCTAACTGCCTTTGAAAAGGAAGAGGTGAGTGGCCTTCCTGAACCGCTGCAGTCCATGTGTTGTAGGTACACCCACAGTGCTGTTAGGGAGTGAGTTCAAGGATTTTCAACCAGAGACAGTGAAGGAACGGCGATATATTTCAAAGTCAGGATGGTGAGTGGCTTGGAGGGGAACTTCCAGGTCGTGGTGTTCCCATGTTTCTGCTGCCCTTGCCCTTCTAGGTGGTAGAGGTCATGGGTTTGGAAGGCACTGTCTAAGGAGCCTTGGTGAGTTCCTGCAGTGCATCTTGTAGATGGTACACGCTGCTGCCACTGTGCGTCTGTGGTGGAGGGAGTGAATGTTTGTGGAAGGGGAGCCAATCAAGTGGGCTGCTTTGTCCTGGACAGTGTCAAACTTTTTAAGTGTTGTTGGAGCTGCACTCATCCAGGCAAGTGGAGAATATTACATCACACTCTTGACTTGTGTCTTTCAGATGGTGGACAGGCTTTGGAAGGTCAGGAGGTGGGTTACTTGTCACAGGATTCCAAGCCTCTGAGTAAAAAAAACACAATTATATTTCGTTACAAATTAACTGCCATCTTGACAGTGTGAGCACTCAGCTTTTTTTACATCACCTTCACTCATCCCCTCATCTGGTACATGTGTTTATAATGGGGTTGGAGACACCAATTAGCATCCATGCATGGTCCTCCTGTTCTGTTAGGTCCTTAATGTACGGCAGTACCACTGCAGTCAATGAGCACTCCAGGGCATAATGGGCCAACTTTGTCTAAAGAAAGACATGAAAATTTTTGAAAAACCTGGCTGCCCTGTCCTGTGACACACTTTAGGACTTCTGGAGACAGCTAAGAACTTGTACCCTGGGGGGTACTTTTTGTTCCATGATAACACTTATGACAAAGTCAGAGCCATCTCCAAGGCAACTGCATTTTTGACACCTCAGAAACTTAGCAAACAAAACAACCTTTGTGACCTTTCTGAATTTTTAGACTCACAAACTAGGATTTTAAGTTTCATAAATTAGTTCATGTATGTAGATATATAAATACCCTGGCAGAACTCATTAAATCATGAAGTTTCTTATGGCTCTGATCCACTGACCTAGGCACATTGCTGTTTGCATTCAGTGCTGCTGAGACCTGTTTCCAAACATTACACTGAAGCTTCCTTGGTGGCTTTGACTTTCCTCATCCTAACATGTAGACGTGCCTTCCTTCAACCTCATTTGACAGGATATTCAATTCCTCATCAGGAAAGTTTTGACTTCTCTTTCTCACCACAATCTCCTGCATTGTCATCTTCCACATGTGAAAATATGAGCACTTTTCAGCATATGAAACTTAAAGTCATATAGTAACATTTCAAATTTAAAATAAATATGAAAAACTAATAAAACTAATAACTAATAATAATCACTTATAAATAATGATTAACAATTATATTCAATCATTAAAAGAAATACAAAATAATTACACTTAGAAGTAGGCAATAACAATAGCATTAAATGTTTAAAAGAAATGGCAAAAAACTAATTTTAAAAAAGCTGTAAAATGCCTTTAAATTTGTGGAGGTTCCTCAGGACCTCACCTTGCTATTTAAAGACCTGTACTGTCTGGGGCTTCCCTCATGGGGCATCCCCAGGTTGTTTTGCATCATTGGGGCTCAGTGGCTTCAACAGTCTTACACTTCACTGGGGCCTGCGAGGATTCCTTCGATGTAAGTCCCAGGCACCTCCTGGGATTAGAAGGATCAGCACAAATTTCTAGTGAAGTTAAGAGGGCATTTATTAATTCCATTGGCTGATCTCCTTCTGATGCTACTTGTAAGTTGCGGCTCATTCTACTCTATAGATTTAAAGGCATTATATTCCTAAATTCCAAATTCGTAAATGAAATAGCTTGTAAAATATAATACATTTAAAAATATCAAAGCAATACTCTATGCTAACTCTCTCCACTTAACTCCCACTCGCCACCTCTCCTGTAGGCCAAATTTCCCTCTCTCCCTCGCCAAAGCTCTCTCTCTTTACGGCTCTCTCTTTCTTCACACTGACTCTCTCTCACACCGACTTTCTCTCTTTCTGACTCTCTCTCCCACTCGCCAACTCTCCCTCAGCATTTCCTTGCTAAGCTCTCTGACTCACCACTTCACTGACCCAGACTTTCCCCATCACTGCTTCCTCTCCTGAACCTTCATTGTGAGTGGGGTTTCAGGATGGGGTGGTGAGAAGAAGAAGAGGAGTGAGGAAATAAAGGAGCTGCACATGGGAGGTTCGGGCAGGGAAGCAGAAAATGGGAGAGCCAGGCACTGAAGTCAGGTAGGGAAGTGGCGAGTGGGAGACTCAGGCAGGGAAGAGATGAGCAGAAGAGTTGGGCAGGAAAGTGATAAGTGGAAGAATCTGGCTGGGAATTGGTGAGCAGAAGTGTCAGGCAGGGGAGCAGCAAGTGGGAGGGTCAGGCAGAAAGTGGCAAGTGGGAGGGGGTCTCAGCGAGTAGGAGGGAGTCTTGGGTGTGGGAGAGACTCTAAGGGAACGGTAGAGTGTCTCGGTCAGGGGAAGAACCTCTCGGCCAGTGGGAAAGAGTTTCAGGGAGTGGGAGGGGCCAGTACAAATTGGTGCCAATTGTGTCACGCATGCTCTGTTGGCCCCGGCTCCAAATGATGCTAAAAGGAAAGTCACAAGGTTAAATGCGCACACCAGCAATATTATATCCACAACACTATTGGATAACAAAACTGAATAAGGAAGCTTAAAGCAGGAGCTTATTGTACAGGCTTAGTGAAACTGAAATGAAGGTGCAATATGCCACAGTCTTGAATTTCCACTTCAGAAACATCACTGATGGAAGTATGATATGTAGGATCTCTTCTTGCCCAACTTGACGATTGCTGACCCCAGCAAGTTTTTCAAGCTCTTAAGGGCTATCACAGAACATTGTCAGTGCCTCTGATTGGGCAGAGTGTTTATTGACATCATTGTGTCAGCCAATGAGATGTAGGCAGGCCTGGATTTCAGGGAGGACTCAGGGTGGATCTTGCAGCAAGCAAAGTCTATTGCTAATGCTGTTAGGAGGGCTTTAAACTAACTCAACAGGGTTGTGGGAACCAGGAGACAATATTAGAGAGGAATACCAGGGTGTGCAAAATACTGGGAGAGACAGATAACATGAGAATAGAGAATAATAAGTTAATAGGTGGAGTGAGGGTGAGAGAAAAAGTAACAAAATCTAAATCAGTGTTACTATGTATGTATGTGAATGCACAGAGCATAATAAATAAGATTGGGGAGTTACAGATGCAGATTGCCATGTGGAAATATGATGTTGTGACGAAAACAGAGACCTGGCTCAAGGAAGTGCAGAACTGAGTGTTAAATATTCCTGGGTACAAGGTGTTCAGAAATGATAGGAAAGGCAGTAAAGGAGGATGGGTGGCGACATTGGTTAAGTAGAGCTTTGTAATGTTAGAGAAAGGGGATGTCCCAGAGGGTTCAAGGACAGAATCAATTTGGCTAGATCTAAGGAACAAAAAGGGTGCAATTACATTGCTCAGTGTAGTCTATAGACCGCCAGCTAGTGAGAAGGACATAGAAGATGAATTTGCAGGGAAATTGAAGAGAAATACAAACATTATAGTGTAGTTATAATGGGGGACTTTAATTACCTGAATGTAGACTGGGACAGTGGTAGTATAAAGGGCAAAAGTTCCTAGGTTATGTTCAGGAGAATTTTCTACTGCTGTAGAAATCCAATCCAATAAGAAAAGACACAATGTTGGACCTGGTTCTTGGAAATGAGGTGGGCCAAGTGGATCAAGTGTCAGCGAGGGAACATTTATGAGACAGTGATCATTGTATTGTACATTTTAGGATGATGATAGAAAAGGATGAAAGGCAATCTAGAGTAAGAATAATTAATTGGACAAGAGCCAACTTCAATGGGGCAAGAACAGAGCTGAGCCAGATAGACTGGAGTAAAGGATTGGCAGGAAAAACCGTAGCTGAACAATGGGCTACCTTTAAAAAAGAATTGGCTCGGACACAGTCAAGGTATATTCCATCAAAAGGGAAAGGTAGGACAAATAAATCCAGAGCTCCCTGGATCAAAAAGGAGATAGAAATTAAGATAAAGAGGAAAAAGTGTGCTCAAGACAGGTGTCAGGTAGAAAACACAATTGAGAACCAAGAGGAATACAGAAGGTTCAGAGGGGTGGTGAAAAAGCATATTAGAGAAGTGAAGAGGGATCATGAGAAAAGACTGGCAGTCAACATAAAGAGGAACCCCAAAGTCTTCTATAGACATATAAATAGTAAAACGCTGGTAAAAGGAGGAGTGGAATTTACACATGGATGAAGGGGCCATGGCTGCGGTGTTAGATGAATACTTTGCATCCGCCTTTACCAAGGAGGTAGATGCTACCCAGGCCATGGTGACAGACAAGGAAACTCTGTCACTAGAAGGGCTCAAAATTGATAAGGAGGAAGTGTTGAATAGACTGTCAGTACTGGACAAGATGCATCCAAGGATATTGAAGGAAGTGAGAGTAGGCATTGCAGGGGCACTGGCCATAATTTTTCAGTCTTCCCTAGATTCATGGAAGGTGCCAGAGGATTGGAGAATGCAAACATTACACCCTTGTTCAAAAAACATTGTAAGCATAAGCCCAGCAATTACAGGCTAGTCAGTTTAACTTCAATGGTGAGCAACATTCTAGAAACAATTATTCACAATAGAATTAGTGGTCACATATAAAAATATGGGTTGATAAGGAAGAGCCAGCATGGACTTCTAAAGGGGAAATTGTGTTTAACTAACTTGCTGGAGTTTTTTGAAGAGGTAACAGAAAAGGTCGATGAGGGTAATGCTGTTGATGTGGTATACATGAACTTTCAAAAGGCATTTGATACAGTGCCACACAACAGACTTGTGAGAAAAGTTATTGCTCATGGAATAAAAGGGGCAGTAGCAATGTGGATACAAAATTGGCTGAAAAATAGGAAACAGAGAGTAATGGTCAATGGATATTTTTCGGGCTGGAGGAAGGTTTGAAGTGGACTCCCCCAGGGGTTGGTATTGGGACCCTTGCTTTTCCTGAGATATATTAATGTTCTAGATCTTGATGTGCAGGGGACAATTTCAAAGCTTGCGGATGATACGAAGCTTGGGAGTGTTGTAAACTGTGAGGAGGATAGTGTAGATCTTCAAAAGAACATAGACAGGTTGGTGGAGTGGGCAGTCAGGTGATAGATGAAGTTCAGTGCGGAGGAGTGTGAGGTGATGCATTTTGGTAGGAAGAACATGGACAGACAATACAAAATAAGGTGTGAAATTTTGAAGTGGGTGCAGGAGCAGAAAGACTTGGGTGTATATGTGCATAGATCATTGAAGGTGGCGGGTCAGGTGGAGAGAGCAGTTAATAAAGCATATAGTATTGTGGGCTTTGTTAATAAGGTACAATACAGTACAAGAGGAAGGAGGTTATGTTGAATTTCTATAAGACACTCATTAGACCTCAGCTGGAGTGCTGTGTACAGTTCTGGGTGCCACATTATAAGAAGGATGTGAACACATTGGAGAGACTGCAGGAGATGTTTATAAGAATGGTTCCAGGAATGATAAACTTCAGTTACGAAGATAGATTGGAGAGGTTTGGACAATTTTACTTGGAGAGAAGAAGACTAAGAAGAGATTTAGAGATGTTCAACATCACTAGGGGGATGGACAGAGTAAATAGGGAGAAGCTGTTCCCACTCGTAAAAGGATCAAGAATGTAAGGGCACACATTTAAAGTGATTTGCTAAAGAAGCAAATGTGATGTGAGAAAGAACTTTTTCACATAGCGAGTGGTTCAGGTCTAGAGTGTACTGCCTGGGAGTGTGGTGGTGGTAGGTTCAATCAAGGCATTCAAGAGGGTATTAGATGATTATCTGAATAGAAACAATGTGCAGGGGTAAAAGGCAGGGCAACGGCACTTGGTCATAATGTTCATTTCGAGAGCCTGTGCAGACACGATGGGCTGGGTTTATTTAAAAAGTGCCCCAAGAACTGAAATAGCAAACATAACCCATGAACAAAATAACAGCAAGTTCTGCTCATAAAAGCATGATGAATCCTTTAGCATATGCAATGAGTGAAGGTTAGTTACAGAATTACCTGGAAAAACTCAGCAGGTCTGGCAGCATCGGCGGAGAAGAAAAGAGTTGACGTTTCGAGTCCTCAAGACCCTTCGACAGAACTAGGCGAATCCCAGGAAAGCGTGAAATATAAGCTGGTTTAAGGTGGTGGGGGTGGGGGGTGGTGTTGGGTGGGGGGAGAGAAGTTGAGGGGCATGGTGTGGCTGTAGGCAAAAGCAGTGATAGAAGTAGAACATCAAAAGATGTCACAGACAGAAGAACAAAAGGACACATAGGTGTCGAAGTTGGTGATATTACCTAAACGAATGTGCTAATTAAGAATGGATGGTAGGGCACTCAAGGTATAGCTCTAGTGGGGGTGGGGGGAACATAAAAGATTTAAAAATATTTTAAAATAATGGAAATAGGTGGGAAAAAGAAAAATCTATATAATTTATTGGAAAAAAACAAAAGGAAGGGGGAGGAAACAGAAAGGGGGTGGAGATGGAGAGGGGAGGTCAAGACCTAAAGTTGTTGAATTCAATATTCAGTCCAGAAGGCTGTAAAGTGCCTAGTCGGAAGATGAGGTGTTGTTCCTCCAGTTTGCGTTGGGCTTCACTGGAGCAATGCAGCAAGCCAAGGACAGACATGTGGGCAAGAGAGCAGGGTGGAGTGTTGAAATGGCAAGCGACAGGGAGGTTCGGGTCATTCTTGCGGACAGACTGCAGGTGTTCTGCAAAGCGGTCGCCCAGTTTACGTTTGGTCTCTCCAATGTAGAGGAGACCGCATTGGGAGCAACGAATGCAGTAGACTAAGTTGGGGGAAATGCAAGTGAAATGTTTCTTCACTTGAAAGGAGTGTTTGGGCCCTTGGACGGTGAGGAGAGTGGACGTGAAGGGGCAGGTGTTACATCTTTTGCGTGGGCATGGGGTGGTGCCATAGGTGGGGGTTGAGGAGTAGGGGGTGATGGAGGAGTGGACCAGGGTGTCCCAGAGAGAACGATCCCTACGGAATGCCGATAGTGGGGGTGAAGGGAAGATCTGTTTGGTGGTGGCATCATGCTGGAGTTGGCGGAAATGGCAGAGGATGATCCTTTGAATGCGGAGGCTGGTGGGGTGATAAGTGAGGACAAGGGGGACCCTATCATGTTTCTGGGAGGGAGGAGAAAGCATGAGGGCAGATGCGCGGGAGATGGACCAGACACAGTTGAGGGCCCTGTGAACGACCTTGGGTGGAAAACCTCGGTTAAGGAAGAAGGAGGACATGTCAGAGGAACTGTTTTTGAAGTTAGCATCATCGGAACAGATGCGACGGAGGCGAAGGAACTGAGAGAATGGGATGGAGTACTTACAGGAAATGGGGTGTGAGGAGCTGTAGTCAAGGTAGCTGTGGGAGTCGGTAGGTTTGTAATGGATATTGGTGGACAGTCTATCACCAGAGATTGAGACAGCGAGGTCAAGAAGGGAAGGGAAGTGTCAGAGATGGACCACAAGAAAATGATGGAGAGGTGGAGATTGGAAGCAAAATTAATAAATTTTTCCAAGTCCTGACGAGAGCATGAAGCAGCACCGAAGTAATCAGTGGTGGGGTCATGGTCCAGGGAGAAGTAGGAGGAAGTGTCTGCGAGTTGATGCTCAGCCTCCGCGAGGTAGAGGTCAGTGCGCCAGACAACAACAGCACCACCCTTGTCCATGACCCCACCACTGAACATAAAGCCATTGTTTCCAGGACTGTCACTGACCTCATCTCCTCTGGCGATCTTCCTCCCACAGCTTCCAACCTGATAGTCGCCCAACCTCGGACGGCCCGCTTCTACCTCCTACCCAAAATCCACAAACAGAACTGTCCCAGTAGACCGATCGTGTCAGCTTGCTCCTGCCCTACAGAATTCATTTCTCGTTATCTTGACTCCCTTCTCTCTCCCCTTGTCCAGTCCCTCCCCACCTACATCCGTGATTCCTCCGACACCTTATGTCACATCAACAATTTCCATTTCCCTGGCCCCAACCGCTTCCTCTTCACCATGGACGTCCAATCCCTCTACACCTCCATTCCCCACCAGGATGGTCTGAGGGCCCTTAGCTTCTTCCTCGAACAGAGGCCCGAACAATCCCCATCCACCACTACTCTCCTCCGTCTGGCTGAACATGTTCTCACACTGAACAATTTCTCCTTCAACTCCTCTCACTTCCTCCAAATAAAAGGTGTGGCTATGGGTACCCGCATGGGCCCCAGCTATGCCTGTCTCTTTATGGGGTATGTGGAACATTCCTTGTTCCAGTCCTACTCCGGCCCCCTTCCACAACTCTTTCTCCGGTACATCAATGATTAATTCAGTGCTGCTTCATGCTCTCGTCAGGACTTGGAAAAATTTATTAATTTTGCTTCCATTCTCCACCCCTCTATCATTTTTACGTGGTCCATTTCTGACACTTCCCTTCCCTTCCTTGACCTCGCTGACTCAATCTCTGCTGATAGACTGTCCACCAATATCCATTACAAACCTACCGACTCCCAAAGCTACCTTGACTACAGCTCCTCACACCCTGCTTCCTGTAAGGACTCCATTCCATTCTCTCAGTTCCTTCGCCTCCGTCACATCTGTTCCGATGATGCTACCTTCAAAAACAGTACCTCTGACATGTCCTCCTTCTTCCTTAACTGAGGTTTTCCACCCACGGTCATTGACAGGGCCCTCAACCGTGTCCAGCCCATCTCCCGCGCATCTGCCCTCACGCCTTCTCCTCCTTCCCAGAAACATGATAAGGTCCCCCTTGTCCTCACTTATCACCCCACCAGCCTCCGCATTCAAAGGATTATCCTCCTCCATTTCTGCCAACTCCAGCATGATGCCACTACCAAACACATCTTCCCTTCACCCCCACTGTCGGCATTCCGTAGGGATCGTTCCCTCTGGGACACCCTGGTCCACTCCTCCATCACCCCCTACTCCCCAACCCCCACCTATGGCACCACCCCATGCCCACGCAAAAGATGTAACACCTGCCCCTTCACGTCCACTCTCCTCACCGTCCAAGGGCCCAAACACTCCTTTCAAGTGAAGCAACATTTCACTTGCATTTCCCCCAAATTAGTCTACTGCATTCGTTGCTCCCAATGCGGTCTCCTCTACATTGGAGAGACCAAACGTAAACTGGGCGACCGCTTTGCAGAACACCTGCGGTCTGTCCGCAAGAATGACCCAAACCTCCCTGTCGCTTGCCATTTTAACACTCCACCCTGCTCTCTTGCCCACATGTCTGTCCTTGGCTTGCTGCATTGTTCCAGTGAAGCCCAACGCAAACTGGAGGAACAACACCTCATCTTCCGACTAGGCACTTTACAGCCTTCTGGACTGAATATTGAATTCAACAACTTTAGGTCTTGACCTCCCCCCTCCATCCCCACCCCCTTTCTGTTTTTTCCCCCTTCCTTTTGTTTTTTTCCAATAAATTATATAGATTTTTCTTTTTCCCACCTATTTCAATTATTTTAAAACATTTTTAAATATTTTATGCTCCCCCCACCCCCACTAGAGCTATAACTTGAGTGCCCTACCATCCATTCTTAATTAGCACATTCGTTTAGATAATATCACCAACTTCGACACCTATGTGTTCTTTTGTTCTGCCGTCTGTGACATCTTTTGATGATCTGCTTCTATCACTGCTTTTGCCTACAACCACACCACCCCCCTCCACTTCTCTGCCCCCACCCAACACCCCCCCCCCCCACCACGTTAAACCAGCTTATATTTCACCCCTTCCTGGGATTCGCCTAGTTCTGTCGAAGGGTCATGAGGACTCGAAACGTCAACTCTTTTCTTCTCCGCTGATGCTGCCAGACCTGCTGAGTTTTTCCAGGTAATTCTGTTTTGGTTTTGGATTTCCAGCATCCACTGTTTTTTGAAGGTTAGTTACCTAATTCATGTTGTGTGCATAATATATTTCCCAGTCATTTACAGCAGTGCGATCTCCAGGTGGGAGCAACAGTGGAATTATCCAATCACAGAGATAAAAGCAAAAAATTGTGGATGCTGGAAATCCAAAACAAAAACAGAATTACCTGGAAAAACTCAGCAGGTCTGGCAGCATGAGCGGAGAAGAAAAGAGTTGAAATTTCAAGTCCTCATGACCCTTCAACAGAACTGAGTGAATCTTAGGAAAGGGGTGAAACAAAAGCTGGTTTACGATGGGGAGGAGAGAAGTGGGGTGGGGGGGTGCAGTGGTGTGGTTGTAGGGTCAAGCAAGCAGTGATAGGAGCAGATAATCAAAAGATGTCACAGACAAAAGAACAAAAGAACACAGAGGCGTTGAAGGTAGTGATATTATCTAAACGAATGTGCTAATTAAGAATGGATGGTAGGGCACTCAAGGTACAGCTCTAGTGGGGGTGGGGGTGGAAAGGCTGGCAGGGCATAAAAGATTTAAAAATAATGGAAATAGGTGGGAAAAGAAAAATCTATATAAATTATTGGAAAAAAACAAAAGGAAGGGGGAAGAAACAGAAAGGGCGTGGGGATTGAGGAGGGAGTTCAAGATCTAAAGTTGTTGAATTCAATATTCAGTCCGGAAGGCTGTAAAGTGCCTAGTTGGAAATTGAGGTGCTGTTCCTTCAGTTTGAGTTGGGCTTCACTGGAACAATGCAGCAAGCCAAGGACAGATATTTGGGCAAGAGAGCAGGGTGGAGTGTTAAAATGGCAAGCGACAGGGAGGTTTGGGTCGTTCTTGTGGACAGACCGCAGGTGTTCTGCAGAGCGGTCGCCCAGTTTACGTTTGGTCTCTCCAATGTAGAGGAGACCACATTGGGAGCAACGAATGCAGTAGACTAAGTTGGGGGAAATGCAAGTGAAATGCTGCTTCACTTGAAAGGAGTGTTTGGGTCCTTGGATGGTGAGGAGAGAGGAAGTGAAGGGGCAGGTGTTGCATCTTTTGCGTGGGCATGGGGAGGTGCCATAGGTGGGGGTTGAGGAGTAGGGGTTGATGGAGGAGTGGACCAAGGTGTCCCGGAGGGAATTATCCCTACGGAATGCCGTCGGGGCTGGTGGGGGGGCGGGGAGCGGGGGGGGTGAAGGGAAGATGAGGAACCACCCCCATCATTTTCATATGGTCCAATTCTGACACTTCCCTTCCCTTCCTTGACCTCTCTGTCTCAATCTCTGGTGATAGACTGTCCATCAATATCCAATACAAGCCTACCGACTCCCACAGCTACCTCAACTACAGCTCATTGCACCCCGCTTCCTGTAAGGACTCCATTCCATTCTCTCAATTCCTTCGCCTCCGTCGCATCTGTTCTGATGATGCAAATTCAAAAACAGTTCCTCTGACATGTCCTCCTTTTTCCTTAACTGAGGTTTTCCACCCAAGCTTGTTGACAGGGCCCTCAACCGTGTCCGGCCCATCTCCCGCGCATGCGCCCTCACGCCTTCTCCTCCCTCCCAGAAACATGATAGGGTCCCCCTTGTCCTCACTTATCACCCCACCAGCCTCCGCATTCAAAGGATCATCCTCTGCCATTTCCGCCAACTCCATCATGATGCCACCACCAAACAGATCTTCCCTTCACCACCTTGGCGGCATTCCATAGGAATCGTTCCCTCTGGGACACCCTGGTCCACTCCTCCATCACCCCCTACTCCTCAACCCCCACCTATGGCACCTCCCCATGCCCACGCAAAAGATGCAACACCTGCCCCTTCACTTCCTCTCTCCTCACCGTCCAAGGGCCCAAACACTCCTTTCAAGTGAAGCAGCATTTCATTTGCATTTCCCCCAACTTAGTCTACTGCATTCGTTGCTCCCAATGCGGTCTCCTCCACATTGGAGAGACCAAACGTAAACTGGGCGACTGCTTTGCAGAACACCTGCGGTTTGTCCACAAGAATGACCCAAACCTCCCTGTCGCTTGCCATTTTAACACTCCACCCTGCTCTCTTGCCCAAATGTCTGTCCTTGGCTTGCTGCATTGTTCCAGTGAAGCCCAACGCAAACTAGAGGAACGGCACCTCATCTTCCGACTAGGCACTTCACAGCCTTCCGGACTGAATATTGAATTCAACAATTTTAGATCCTGAACTCCCTCCTCCATCCCCACGCCCTTTCTGTTTCTTCCCCCTTCCTTTTGTTGTTTTCCAATAATTTATATAGATTTTTCTTTTCATTAGTTTTAAAACTTTTATGCCCTGCTGGCCTTTTCACCCCACCCCCACTACCTTGAGTGCCCTCCCTCCATTCTTAATCAGCACATTCGTTTAGATAATATCACTACCTTCAACACCTCGGTTTTCTTTTGTTCTTTTGTCTGTGACATCTTTTGATTATCTGCTCCTAACACTGCTTGCTTGTCCCTACAACCACGCCACCCCCCCCACCCCCCGACTTTCTCCCCCCCACCTTAAACCAGCTTATATTTCACCCCTTTCCTAAGATTCACTCAGTTCCATTGAAGGATCATGAGGACTCAAAGCATCAACTCTTTTCTTCTCTGCCGATGCTGCCAGACCTGCTGAATTTTTCCAGGTAATTCTGTTTTTGTTTTTTAATTATCCACTCATCTCCATTCTAGCCAGTAATAAAGGTGTCTTGCTATACAGCCAGGATTGAGACCTTGTTGGTTTTCTGGTGAGCAATTCAACAGCAGCTGCATTTTAAAGAGTCTGGCATCAGCAATCGGAATTCATAACCTTTCCCTTCAACATTTTTCATTGCTTTTAATGGAATAAAAATCAGGTGTGTTCTATAACAGACTGGAGATTGTTAGAATTGTGAGGTTTAAAAGATTATCATGCTATAGGATTGTAGCTTTAAATTTAGGGTAAGTGAAAGGGATGATGTGACCTGTTTGGGAGTCTGCCTGACAGTAAGCCTAGGTTTGATTGTTAGAGATCAAGGGTTTACTGAGAAGAAGGTTTCAAAAATTTGAACAACAGGTTAAGCAAGCCATTTCACACTGCTACAATGCAGCGGCTACATGAGGTATTTTCCACTAATAGAAAGATACCGTCAGTCAAATAGACGTTCTGCCTACCACACAATTGACCAACATTGTGTTTGAATTTCCATGCTGGTGTGATGCCAGGCACGTAGAACATACATCCCTGTGATTGCCTGATAGAATCAAAGAGCATGCTTCTTTGGTTGTTTCTAATAGGCAGAGTACAGAATGTACTCAGCCACCCCACTCTTAAAAAACTCAAAATGAAACGTCCACTGTTAGATGTTATTCCATGATTGGGCAGCACTTGCTGAATAATCCTGAGTGCACTTATAAATTGGGGACCCTATAGTTCCCCATTGTTTGCTCCACTGCAATGCCTCGGCCAATCACAGTTGATTTACCAACCAATCAGCACCCTTTTTCCCTGGAGTATAATTTGTTGTGGCCATTTGAAATTCTGCATTATTGCTTTTGTTCTGATGAGTGAAAGACAAAAAGATTAGGTGACAAGTTTCTCTTTTCAGCAATATATAAAAGTTAAATGGAGCATTTGATGGCTTCTGGATGCTGGTGTGATCCAGAGGAAGTGTTCACGGTTCAAGCAGCTTTGGCCTAGCGTTATTCAGCTGGAGGCTGAGCTGCAAACACTGTGACACATCAGGGAGAGGGAAAGTTACCTAGATGCCTTGTACCAGGAGGCAGTCACACCAATTAGGATAGGGACTTCTGATTTGTTCAGAAGTCAGGGACAGGAGGGTGTGCCTGCGAGTGAGGCAGGTAAGGGGACCCAGAGGGCAGGAGTACAGGAATGCGAGCCTCTGCAATTGCCCAATGGTTTGATGTTCTCTCAACTTGTTTGGATGAGAATGGGGGTTGCAAGGTCGATGAGCAAACTGACCATGGCACTGTGGTACAGGAAGCCATTCAAGTGAGGGGAGCAAAAAAGAATGTAATGGTAGTAGGGGACAGTATAGTGAGAGGGATAGGCACTGTTCTCTGTAGCAAATAGGCAGCTGTGTTGCCTGCCTGGTGCCAAGGGTCAGGACATCTGCTCAGGGCTGGAGACGAACTTTGAAGAAGGAAGATCTAATTGCCATGGTCCATGTAGGCACCAATGACATAGGTAGAACTAGGAAAGAGGTTCTGCATAGAGTATGAGGAGCTAGGCATTAAATTAAAAAGCAGAACCTCAAAGGTTATAGTATCTAGATTATTACCTGAGCCAAGTGCAAATTGGCAAAAGGGACATAAAATTATAAAGATGAATATGTGGCTCAAAGATTGGTGCAGGAGAAGTGGGTTGTGGTTTGTGGGACACTGGAACCAGTACCGGGGAAATTGAGGACTATACCATTTGGATGTCCTACACCTGAACCATGCTGGGACCAGCATTCTTGCAATCCAGACAACTAAGGAAGTTGAGAGGGTTTTAAACTAAATAGTGGGGGCAAGGGATCAGATGTGGGCAGATGTGGTATATCAAAAGAGTAGAGACAAGGGAAGAGAGGAAACTATTAAAATGGGAAATGATAAACAGACCATGACAGGGATGGACAGAGTGTACATGTCTAAGAGTAAATCAACAGATAAGGCTAGAGGTTACAAAAATAATAAAGGGTCAAAACCTAAGACTCTGTATCTGAATGCACATAGCATTTGAAACTAAACAGATGAACTGATGGTGTAAATGGAGATTAATAAGTACCATCTAATAGCAAATACAGAGACATGGCTGCAGGAAGCATGGATTGGGACCTGAATATCAAAGGGTATGTGAGTTTTAGAAAGGATAGGAAGTTAGAAAAAGGTGGAGGGCAGTTCTGTTAATTAATGATGATATTAGCATGATAGGTATTAACATAACAAAAACAGAAATACTTGGAAAAACTCAGCAGGTCTGATAGCATCTGTGGAGAGGAATACAGTTAATTTTTCGAGACTGAATGACTCCTCATCAGAACTAAGTAAAAATAGAAAAGAGGTGAAATATAAGCTGGTTTAAGATTGGGGTGGGATGAGTAGAGCTGGATAGAGGGCCAGTGATAGGTAGAGATTGCCAAAAGATGTCATAGACAAAAGGACAAAGAGGTGTTAACGTCTTCACCTATCACTGGCCCTCTATCCAGCTCCACCTGTCCCACCGCCACCCCCTCCCCCCCGCCCCGCCTTAAACCAGCTTATATTTCACCTCTTTTCTATTTTTCCTTAGTTCTGATGAAGAGTCATTTGGACTCGAAACGTTAACTGTATTCCTCTCCGCAGATGCTGTCAGACCTGCTGAGTTTTTCCAGATATTTTTGTCTTTGTTTTGGATTTCCAGCATCTGCAGTTTTTTGCTTTTATATAGATATTAACATAATGTCCAAAGTTCAGGAAATCAGCATATAGAAGCGTTTTGGGTACAGGTGAGGAATGATAAAGGCAAGAAGTCCCTTGTGGGAATGGTGTACAGGCTCCCTAAAAGTAATCCACAGTAGAAGGCATATCAAAGGAGAAATAGTGGGGCCTTGTCGGAATTATCATGGGGGATTTTAATCTACATATGGACTGAAATAATCAGATAGGCAAAGGTAGCGTAGATGACGAATTCAGAGAATGTTTTTGGGATAATTTCTTAGAACAGCAGATTCCAGAGCCAAACAAGGATAAGGCTATATTAGACCTGGTATTGTGCAATGAGGTTGGATTAATTATAGTGAATTCACAATAATGCATAGTGAAGGTGCACCTAAGAAGAAGTAATCATAATATGATTGAATTTTACAATCAGTTTCAGGGACAGAAGAGTGGGCACAAGACTAATTTTTTAAACTTAATTAAGGGCAATTATGAGGTCATGAAAGCAAAGCTAGTGAAAGTGAACTGGCAATTTAGGTTAATGTATAGGTCACTAGAGATGCAGTGACAGACATTTAAGGAAGTATTGCAGAATGCACAGAATGGATACATTCCAATGAGAAAGAAAAAATCCAAGGAGAGGACCCATCATCCGTGGTTAACTGAAAAAAGTTAAAAATAGTATCAAACTTAAAGAAAAAACATATAATTGTGCAAAGATAGGTGTCAGGTCAGAAGATTGGACAGGATTTAAAAAACAGCAAAGAATTGTTAAAAGGTTGATAAGGAGGGAAAAATTAGAGTACAAGATAAACCTAGCTAGAAATATAAAGACAGATGATAAGAGTTTCTATAGATATTTAAAAAAGAAGAGTTAACAAAGTGAGCATTGGTCCAATAGAAAGGGTGTCTGTGGAATTAATAATGGAAAACAAGGAAATGGCAGATGAATTGAACAGGTTTTTACATCAGTCTTCACTTTAGAGGATAAAAGTAACATCCCAGAAATGGCTGTTAATCAGGAATTGGAAGGGAGGGAGGCACTCGAGAAAATTACAATCACCAGGGAAGTGTTCTTGAGTAAATTGTTGGAGTTGCGGGTTGACAAGTCCTGAGGTCCTGATAGATTTCATCCTAGGGTCTTAAAAGAAGTGGTAGTGAGATAATTGATGCATTGGCTTTAATTTTCCAAAATTCACTAGATTCGAGGAGCGTTCCTTGAGATTTGAAAATAGTAAATATAACTCCTTTTTCAAAAAGGGAAGGAGACAGAAAGCAGGAAACTATAGGCCAGTTAGCTTAACAGGTGTCATAGGGAAAATGTTAGAAAATATTAATAAAGATCTTGTAGAAGGTAACTTAGATAAATTCAAGGTAATCAGACAGAGCCAATATGATTTTGTGAAAGGAAAATCATGTTTAACTGATTTATTAGTTTCTTGAAGAAGTAATAGATGTTATGGATAAAGGAGATTTAGTGCATGTACTGTACTTACATTTTCAGAAGGCATTTGATTGGGTGCGTCATCAAAGGTTATTGCGGAAAATAAAAGCTTATGATGTAAGGGGATGGGAGATTGGCTAGCTAACAAGAAACAGAGGCTAGGCATAAATGGGTAATTTTCTGGTTGGCAAGATGTAACGGGTGGTGTTCCACAGGGATCAGTGCTGGGGTCTCAACTCTTCACAATTTATATAAATGATTTGGGTGAAGGGACCAAGGGTATGATTGCTAAATTTGCTAATGACACAAAGGTAGGTAGGAAATTAAGTTGTAAAGAGGATATAAGGAGCCCACAAAACAATAGGTTAGTTGAGTGGGCAAAAACCTGGAAAGAGGAGGAGTATAGGGTGGGAAAATGTGAGGTTGTCCAATTTGGCAGCATGGATAAAAAAGAGGCATATTATATAAATGGTGAGAGATTGCAGAGCTCTGAGGTGCAGAGGGATCTGTGTGTACTTGTGCATGAATCGCAAAAGGTTAGTATGCAGGTGCAGCAAGTACTTAGGAAAGCTAATAAAATGTTATCATTTATTGCGAGGGGAATTGAATACAAGAGTAGGAAGTAAAAAGCAAAATACTGGATGCTGGAAATCTAGAACAAAAACAAAAATACCTGGAAAAACTCAGCAGGCCTGACAGCATCTACGGAGAGGGGTACAGTTGACGTTTCGAGTCTGTATAACCCTTCATCAGAACTAAGACATATAGAAATGAGATGAAATATAAGCTGGCAGAGGGGAGTGGGACGGGTAGAGCTCAATAGGGGGCCAGTGATAGGTGGAGGCCAAGAAGAAACTGCCAAAGTTGTCATAGACAAAAAGACAAAGGAGTGTTGATGGTGGTGATATTATCGAACGGATGTGCTAATGGGGACGTTCAGGGTAGCAAGCAGGACAAGCTAGTGGCAGATGGCCCTAGTGGGAGTGGGGTGGGGGGAAGGGATCGAAATGGGCTAAAGGTGGAGATGAAACAATTGATCGAAATAAATTTTAAAATAGAAGGGAAAAGAAAAAAATATATTTGTAAAAAGATTATAAATTATTGGAAAAAGGAGGATTGGAAAGGGGGTGGGAATGGAAGAGAGAGTTCATGATCTGAAATTGTTGAACTCAACGTTAAGTCCAGAAGGCTGTAAAGTGCCTAGTCGGAAGATGAGGGGTTGTTCCTCCAGTTTGCATTGAGCTTCACTGGAAGATTACAGCAGGCCAAGGATGGACATGTGGGTATGAGAGCAGGGTGGAGTGTTGAAATGGCAAGTGACAGGAAGGTCTGGGTCATGCTTGCAAACAGACCGAAGGTGTTCCACAAAGCGGTCACCCAGTCTGCATTTGGTCTCTCCAATTTAGAGGAGACTGCATTGGGAGCAGCGAATGCAGTAGACTAAATTGAGGGAAGTGCAAGTGAAGCGCTGCTTCACTTAAAAGGAGTGTTTGGGTCCTTGGACGATGAGGAGGGGGGAAGTAAAGGGGCAGGTGTTGCACCTTCTGCAGTTGCATGGGAAAGTGCCTTGGGAGGGGGTTGAGGTGTAGGGGGTGATGGAGGAGTGGACCAGGGTGTCCTGGAGGGAATGATCCCTGTGGAAAGCTGCCAGGGGGAGGTTGTGGGGTGGGGGGGCGGCGGGTGAAGGGAAGATGTGTTTGGTGGTGGCATCATGCTGGAGTTGGCGGAAATGGCAGAGGATGATCCTTTGAACACGGAGGCTGTTGGGGTGATAAGTGAGGACAAGGGGGACCCTATCATCGTTCTGGGAGGGAGAGGAAGGTGTGAGGTGGATGCGCGGGACGTGGCCTGGACATGGTTGAGGGCTTTGTCAACCACCATGGGTGGAAAACCTTGGTTAAGGAAGAACGAAGACATGTCAGAGGAACTGTTTTGGAAAGTGGCATCATCATAACAGATGCGATGGCGGCGAGGGAACTGAGAGAATGGGATGGAGTCCTTACAGGAAGTGGGGTGTGAGGAGCTGTAGTCGAGGTAGCTGTGGGAGTCGGTAGGCTTGTAATGAATATTGGTGGACAGTCTGTCACCAGAAATTGAGACAGAGAGGTCAAGGAAAGGAAGGGAAGTGTCACAGATGGACCATGTGAAAATGATGGCGGGGTGGAAATTGGAAGCAAATTAATAAATTTTTCCAGATCCAGACTTCATGCTACTTCATGCTCTTGTCTGAATCTGGAAAAATGTTTTAATTTTGTTCTTGTGATAGCGCAACCAAGTTTCCCTTGCAGATTTGGTCCACCTGGCACACATCATCTGCCACATCATAACACTCCCTTATGTTGAGGACTCCACACCATGGAAGGAATCATCTGCTCTCATTGATGGTGGGCGTCATGGCAGGCATGAGTGGGCAAGATGTTGGGAAGGCCAAAAATCGGTTTCATGCCATCATGGAACATGTTTGCAATCGTCCACTCCACCAATCAATGGAGGGCCGCATTTCCCGCTGCCAGACATCGGGAACTTTATTGTGACATATCTCCATATCATTAAAAGTCCGGCTCACCAGTATCATCATCCCCCAGCCCTACACTGGATCATCCGAGCACGTTAGAGTGATTATACACCGACGTGTTTCATAACTATACATAAGCGACATGCACTTGGCGAACTGCACTTTGCTCGGGACTTCGAGATTTTTTGCCTACCTTGCTTTGGGCAACACTCGCGGTCTCCACACTAGGCTACACAGACAACACCTCATAAGTTTTAGGGGAGCTCACGGGCAGGTCTCTACCTATCAGATCAGCCATAAGGCTGGGGTAGCTTTTCAACTGCTACAGAGCAAGGTCTTGTTTGGGGAACTGGGGGAAGTGGCCTCAGGCAAGGAAGAGGCTGCAGGGCAAGAATAGTACAGGTGCAGGAGGGTATCCCAGGATAATTATGGGGACACATGTTGATCTGTGCAAGTGGCCTCAAGATGGTGAGGGCTGAGGAGGCAGTCTCCAGAGGAGCTCAGGCCAGGTGGAGATATGAGGTTATGTGTAGGAGAGTGAGTGGTAATGTCCTTTGAGCTGGCAGTAGGTGAGATGCTAGTGAATGTGTGATGGGCTTGAACGTGTGAGTTTAGGGTGATGAGATGATTGCCATACTTTGGAAGCATGGATGAGATCATTCATCCTCTTGCTGCATTGGATGGCCAAACTCTTCTGTGCAGCATTGGCACTGATCACCACTACCATTGCCTACCAAACCAGAGTGGTGAGATTGCTGGACCTCTTGTGGCCAGAGTAGGGATGTAGAGGACCTCATAACAGGTCTCCACAGTGTCCAAAAGGCATTCCAGGGAGGTGTCACTGAATTGGGGGGCTGCAGTCTTCTTGCCTTTCAGGGTCATGTCTTCTGTGCAGCAGTCCTGGGCTGGAAACATTGAGAAGCGTGCGCATGGCTGCACTTTAGATATGGCACCCAGCATGAGGAAGCAGCAAGGTGATGGCTTGGCGGAAAAATGAGAACCACCCATCATTGAACTGGTGTGTTTCCTGGGAATGGTTGATAAATGAGTTGGGACTGGGATGATACGGTGTGAAAAGCCATCATTGTGGCCAGCGGGAAGACATTCTTTTTCTCGCCCGCTACCGCAGTTAGTGCAAACCTGGGATGATTCCGTCCTATTTATTTATTTGCTTCATGCACCTTCCATCATACCCATTATAGCTTGTTATCTGACTCCTGAGTGTCTGCCTGCCATTCATGGCAACGAAATGCCATCCTCACTTTTTGTCTTCTTCTTCAAAGTGCTAGAATAAGAACAATTGATGACAGGTGATTCACTACGCCTTCCAACTCCTGTCCCCCCTCCAAAACCCCTGTTCTAGGTGGAGGTACTGGAGCTTCTGGGGAGGTAGATGGTGGAAGGGATCACTTCCAGGATCATCTAAACATTCTCCTCATTTTCTTTTCTATGCCATTAGAACACATAATCTGTCAGAAAGCAAGATCCTGAAACTTTCACAGAACTGAAAGCCACTCTGCCCTTCAGCATTCCTTTACACCCTTTCTCATTTATGGAAGAATGGGCCTCACTGTAATAATGCCCAGCTGATCATCTAAAAGTGATCATCAGACCTAGCTGTTAAGGGTAGTCATGTTCTCCCAGGGTCCAGCCAGACATGTTTTTTTGGTTTAGAGTTCCAGTACAGTGGACTGACTTAAACACACGTGGCAGTCACCAGGAAAACAAACCTGTATGATTTGGTGCTTCTGGCCAAAAATGAACTGGACATGGATAGAGTTCTTACCTTTTGATGCATGTGATTAAATGGAGGAAGCAACACATATAGCCTTCAACCTATGAATCCTTACATCCTGAGGTATTTCTGGCCCTGGATTCTTTCTCAGAACCATGCAACTTCTTTGTTTCCTTGGTTTTTTCCTTCATCTTTTCACCTTCAGGCTTTTACAAGACAAGCTTAGCATTGCCTAAATCACCACTTCCAGCTCACTTTGTTTTCCACTTTCAGATATACTATCCTATGAGATTTTGGACAGTCAATAGAACATAGTGGAAAGGTTGCTGTCACTTTAAAAATGCACATCCTACGTTGAAAGTTTGTGAAACTGAGGGTGGAAATTTCCACCCCCGCCAGTGGCAGGAATTGTGGTAGGCAGGGGCACTAAGTTTGGCATGATGGAAAAATTCAGTTTCCCATCAGCGGGAAATTATTTTGGAATTTTGTTCTTCCGACTTCAATGGTGGGTTAAGGGTGGGTCAAGTTTCCTGCTGATCTATGTCAGGAAGCACATTTGCATTCATTTGCATCTCACGAAATATCATTGAAAAGCCAACTCGGCAAAATTATGCTCCCCCTCCAAATTAAGAGCCCTGCCAGTGGATAATTAGAACTGTCTGTTTCCTGACTGTAAATAAGTGGTGAGCATGTGGCGAGCTTCAGTCCATCAATGGCTATATAGATGCTGCTTCCTTACCTTTAAGAGCAATGAGTGCAAAGTCTGGGCACTCGAGGCAAGACCAGCGAGGGTGAATGACAAAAGGATTTTTTTTTTGTTTGTTCATGGGATGTGGATGTTGCTGCCAAAGACAGCCTTTATTGCCCATTCCTAATTAGGAGCCAACCACATGCTGTGAGCCTGGAGTCACATGTAGGCCAGACCAGGTAAGGGCAGCAGATTTCTGTCCATAACGGACATTAGTGAATCAGATGAGCTTTTACAACAACCAACAATGGTTTCATGGCCGTCATCAGACTTTTAATTCCAGATTTTTATTGAATTCGAGTTTCACCTCTGCTGTCGTGGGATTCAAACCAAGGTCCCTAGAGCATTACTCTGAGGCTCTGGAATACTAGCCCAGTGACAATACAACTATGCCACTGCCTTCCCTCAAGCTAATAGGCAGGAAAAAATTAGAGAACGAGAGAAAGCTAGCTATTAATGTAAAGACAGATAATAAGAGTACATATAGACATTTAAATAAAAGTTAACAAAATAAGCATTGGTTCTATATAAAGTGCGTCTGGGGAATTGATAATGGAAATTAGGGAGATGGCGGACGAATTAAACAGGCATTTTGCATCCACCTTCACAATAGAGACCACAAGTAACATCCCAGAAATAGCTGTAAATCAGGAAATGGAAGGGAGGGAGGAACTTGGGAAAATTACAAACACCAGGGAAATGGTATTAAGCAAACTGTTGGGACTGCGAGCTGACAAATCCCCGGGCCCTGATGGACTTCACCCTAAGACCTTGAAAGCAGTGGCTAGTTAGATAGTCGATGCATTGGATTTAATTTTCCTAGAATTCTCTAGATTCGGGGAAGATTCAATTTGATTGGAAAATAGCAAATGTAACTCCATTATTCAAAAAGGGAGGGAGACAGAAAGCAGGAACCTACAGGCCAATTTGCCTATCTATCGTAGGAAAAATGTTAGAAGCTATTATTAAAGATGATACAGCAGGGCACTTAGAAAAATTCAAGGCAATCAGACAGTCAACTTGGGTTTTTGAAAGGGAAATCATGTTTAACCAATTATTGGAATTCTTTGAAGGAGTCACATGTGCTGTGAAAGGGGAACCCATGATTGTATTGCACTTGAATTTCCAGAATGCATTTGATAAAGTGCGAAATCAAATGTAATTGTGGAAAATAAAAGCTCAAGCTGTGTAGTGGATAGCATATTGGCATGGATAGAAGATTGGCTAGCTAACAGGAAGAAGTGAGTTGGCATATTGGCAAGGATAGAAGATTGGCTAGCTAACAGGAATCAGAGAGTTCGTATAAATGGCTCTTTTTCTGGTTGGCAGGAGTGGTGTGCCACAGAGATCAGCGCTGGGGCCTCAACTTCTTACAATTTATTTTAATGATTTGAATGAAGTGACTGAAGGAATAGTTGCTAAGTTTGTTGATGACACAAAGATAGAAGTGAAAGAAAATTATCAGGAGGGCATAAGGAGGCTACAAAAGAACATAGTTTAACTGAGTGGGCAAAGATCTGGCAAATGGAGTATAACGTGGGCAAATATGAAATTGTTCAATTTTGGCAGGAAGAATAAAAAAGCTTATTGTTATGTTCCTCCTATCGGGTCACTTTGCTCAATGAACATGATTGCACATTTATCTATTGTTGAGTGAGTTGGTAAACAAGGTACTGCAGACACAGAGGCCAATGTAAGATGAAGCACATGCTGTTTATTAACACAAATAACACGTGTGCTCCTCCAACCAGACCCTATTCTAAGCTACTGATTAACATTGTAGCCCATGCTACACAGCAATTGGGTAATACAATCACATGGTCAATCTGCTCACATTATCTTAAAGGTGTATTGCACCTCAAATTACCACATCCCTCCCCCTTTATTCAAAAGTACAATTTACAACCTTTATAATATAACAGTTATTTATATAAATAAACTATTTACAAATTCAGTCTCTCTGGAGGCCTCTTCAAATGTGTCGAATGTCGTAGTTCTGCTATTTTGGATGGTTTATCCGAGACCCCCTCTCAGGAGTCATCTATCCACCTGGCTCTCCAGTAGGAACTTGTAAGTTTGTTTCTTCAACTCTCTCAGGTTCAATGGATCCTATCGGTACTTCTAAACCAAGTGTAGTTCCTTCCACGTGGTGCAGACTCCAATGGGAATGCTTGCCACATCCTTTCTTGTAGATTTGTTCCCATTCCTGAGGTGATCTACCTGTCTCCAAATTATCTGCCCTTCAACCAATATGTGATAGGAAAGGGGTTCTGTCACTGCACTAAATTCACCTGATAGCCATTTGGGCCCATTCCAAAGTTCTTTGCAAAAACCTATTGCTTATTGTGAGGGGAATTGAATACAAAAGTAGGGAGGTTGTGCTTCAGTTGTACAGGGCTTTGGTGACACCACATCTGGAGTACTGTGTGCAGTATTGATCACCTTATTTAAGGAAAGGTGTAAATGCATTAGAAGCAGGTCGAAGAAAATTTACTAAACCAATATCAGGGATGGGCGAGTTGCCTTATGAGGAAATGTTGGACAGGTTAAGCTTGTACCCACTGGAAGTCAGAAGAGTAAGAGGCGACTTAATTGAAACCTTTAAGATCCCAAGGGGTGTTGACAGGATGGATGTGGAGAGGATATTTCCTCTTGTTGGTGAATCTAGAAGTAGGGATCATGGTTTAAAAGTTATAAATAAAAATAAGGAGTCATTCATTTAAGGCAGAGGTTAGGAGAATTGTTTTTCTCTCGGAGGCTCAAGAGTCTTTGGAACTCTCTTTCTCAAAAGGTGGTGGTAGAAGAGTCCTTAAATATTCTTGATTAACAAGGGGGTGAAAGGTTATCGGGGTAGACGGGAATCTGGGGTTGAAGTTGCAATCAGATCGGCCATGATCTTATTGATTGATGGAGCAGGCTTGAGGGGCTGAGTGGCCTACTCCTGCTCCTAATTCATATGTTCGGGGGAGTGGGAGGGGTGTGGAGTGTGGGGAGATGGAGGCAGGACTGGGGTGGTGGGTATAGAATACAAGAGGGGAAGGGGAGACTGAGGCAAGACAGGATGGGCGTGGAAAAAGGAAGGGGAGGGGGGAGACTGAGGCATGACTGGGGCATTGGGGTGGAATATGGGAGGGGAGGAGGGTGACAGAGGCAGGACTAGGGGGTGATCAAAGAACAGAGTGGAGTAGTGAAAGACTGTCCTGGAGCAAGAGTTATAAGTCTGTTCAAGGAAGTCCTGTGGTTGAGGCCACGCTGTCTGAGGCATATTGAAAAAGAGACTCCTGGGGCTCTGTGGGCCATGTTAGAAGGCTCTGCATGGCACATAAGTCTTGGTCCTGGCCTCGGGTAGGAGAAGGCCTCTCTGGACAGTGATGGTTGTGCATAGTATGCTGTGCAGGGCGAGGTCAGTCACCTAAGGAAATTTGTCTTGAGAGTTGGAGTCACGGTACTGTGAGGCAGATGACAGTCACGGTCAGTGGAGGCATCTGTATCCTGTAAGCCAGTAGCTGAAAAATCATGAGGGTGTACTGGATTGTCTTAAGGGAAGTCCCAGGAAGTCAGGGTGCATGTGGCCTCAAGAAAGGGAGAGGTTAGATTGACAAAGAGCATGGGGACATCAATATTAAAGGGTTCGAGGGGAGAACAGGAATAGCAAAATGGACAATTTTGGGGTCAAGGGTAGCAGGGGGAGGTTGGATAGTAATAGGAGGAAGGGAAATTAGGAGGTGGTGGGTATGGAAGATGATGGGAGGGAATAGGTGGGTGATAGGGGCAGGTTGGAAGCTGGTCTCCCAGATGAAGGACAGCAGATCAAGGATCATTTTCGAGCTCACCTTACAATGATACAGTTTAAAAAACAAGCCAGAAAAAAAAAATCAATCAGGGAGGGGTCTCAAGCAGGTGGAAGGAGTTCAGCACAACAAGTTTTGGCTGATTGAAGGGGCACCCTATAACTGTCCTGCTCAAACCATGGAGAGCATGGTTCAGCTGAGTGCTGGACTCAATGGTCTAATGCACACTGAATGAACTTGGCTCCTTTTCTAATGGTGCACATTCTGGTGAGAATCCATTAAGTTTAGGTGCTGTGGTGTACATGGTCTTAATTGGCATCTGATCCTTACAGAGGCATGTGAGAATGGATGTAGGGTCAAAACATTAATGGCCATGTCTGCTGTGCAGATGCAGAGAGCCTACAAGCCTCCATTTTCCCAGTGCACTGGTCTTGGCATTCAAGGCACCATGCCTGTAGTCATAAGTGTAAGGATTGGGTATCCATAGTTATTCTCAAGGCCACTGGAGGACTGACCCTGTGGATCTTAGGAATTGGGTTTTTTGACCTAAATTAAGCCCCTTGTTTTGATGGTTCAGTCACTTTTGAGAGGAAAGCTCAGCCATGTGTCTTCTCCAAGGATAATATCATCTTGCAAGGGGTGGCCTTGGTGTGTGATGTGCAGACGAAGAGAAAGTAAAGGGCTGGAGACTGCATTTATGTCTCATATACAGAGAGAGACTATTCAACGAGAACTAACATAGATTGCTCAATTGTATCCATTCACAGAAACAAGAGGGAGTGGAGAATGCAGGCTACAGGCAACATTGCCTTCTTGAAAGCTTTGATTAAAATGAAAAGGAGGACCCATCGCCGATTGGCACAGCTCAGGGAATGCCATTGCTATGGGGAACAAGAGCCAGTGGGACCCCAGGAAGACCCAGGTGCTGATAAGTAGGGTCTAAATCCACAAAGATGTTTGGTGTGACCAAGGGTCTAAAGAAGATGTAGCTCATACATAGAGATGAGCGAAAGACAGTGCCGCAGGCTCCTTTACCTAATTAGGGAGTGGGAGCTCATATTTGTCACATATTTGTTACTAACACTGCAAGGGCTTGGAGGGCATGCTGGTTGCTTTAAAGGTTTACTGCACTGAACTTTTTTGACCGCGGATCATTCCAGGCCTTCATGGGTGACCTTTGCAGAATCTCACAATCGGTGACACACAAATGCGTAAGGGAGGTGATCGATGCCCTTTTCAATAAAGCTCATCATTATGTGCAGTTCCACATGGATGAAACAAGCCAGGTTGCCAGAGCTGTGGCATTCACTGCTATCTCAGGTTTTCCACAAGTGCACAGTGCCATTGGCTGCACATATGTGTCATTGAGACCTCCTGCAGAAGCCTGAGAGATTCTTTGATTGAAATAATTTCATCCTTTCAATGTTCAGTTAATTTTTGATCACAGAAAGCAGACTCAGCATGTTTGTGCTAGGTGCCAAAGGAGCTCACATGGCTCATACATGTTGAGTCACTCCAAGCTGTCAGAGATATTTGAGAGAGCTCAGCACTTAGTGGGTTGGCTCCTCAGTGATAAGGGGTACCCCCAGAAGACATGGCTAATGGTACCCGTTCGATAACCACAGGGGGCACCTCAGGAGAGATACAATGCTGCATATTCAGCCAGAAGGTCCTGAAAAGAGCAGGCTATTGGCCTCTTAAAGGCGTATTCAGATGTTTGGGCCAGTCAGGTGGTACTCTCCAATACGCACCTTAGAGGATGTCCCGCATCATCATTGTTTACTGTGCCCTACACAACCTGGCACTGAAAAGATGGGATGTGTTGCCACAGCGGGACATGAAGCAACTAAATGTCTCCATGGTCAAGGGGATGTTGAAGAGGATGAATCTGAAGAGGCTGAGGATTCAGCTGAGACACATGAGAATGTCATTGCATAGGCATGATGCAGCAGGCATGCCTGTGACAGCCTCATAGCTACAAGATCCAAGGAGGAATAAGTTGAAGACAAAGAGTTCTCTTCAGGCTTCGATGCAGAAGACACTGCAACCCCTCCAACGTCATCTTCAACATCTCACGAAATGTTATCAATCTCAAAATGATCACTGTAGAAATGTAGGTCACCTTCAACTTAACGATGAGGTCATCCTTGGAAGGCGCAGTAGCATGTGGCCATATAGCTGCCATGGAATTTGACAATTTCTTCATTCACGCACATCCTTAGCAACAACATATAGTGCAGTCCTTTCAACCATGGCGGCAACAATCAGTGGCCATGGCATCCTTCAAGAGGCTGAAATGCTATTGCACACATAGGTGCACTTGTGCCATTGTGCCAGCAGCTTAGCAAGGCACCTCTTAGGCAAAAAGCATTTGTCAATGCTTAGCGCTTGACCATCTCAAGAAGGAACTACATCCAGACAGCATCATCTCTTAAAACGCCAGCTCTCATGCATGATTAGTACAGAGGCTGAATCTTGATACAGAGCCCCAAGATGCCAATGGATATCACAGAGTTACAGAATCACACAGTACAGAAGAGGCCCTCCGGCCCATTGAGTCTGCACTGACACGTGAGAAATACCTGACCTACCCACCTAATCCCATTTACCAGCACTTGGCCCATAGCCTTAAATGTTATGACATGCCAAGTGCTCATCCAGGTACTTTTTAAAGGATGTGGGGCAACCTGCCTCTACCACCCTCCCAGGCAGTGCATTCCAGACCGTCACCACCCTCTGGGTGAAAAAGCTTTTCCTCACATTCCCCCTAAAACTCCTGCCCCTCACCTTGAATTTATGTCCCTTTGTGACTGACCCTTCAACTAAGGGGAAAAACTGCTCCCTATCCACCCTGTCCATGGCCCTCATAATCTTGTACACCTCGATCAGGTCACCCCTCAGTCTTCTCTTCTCCAACAAAAACAACCCAAGTCTATCCAACCTCTCTTCATAACTTAAATGTTTCATCCCAGGCAACATCCTGGTGAAGCTCCTCTGCACCCCCTCCAGTGCAATCACATCCTTCCTATAATATGGCGACCAGAACTGCACACAGTACTCCAGCTGTGGCCTCACCAAGTTTCTATACAACTCCAGCATGACCTCCCTACTTTTGTAACGTATGCCTCGATTGATAAAGGCAAGTGTCCCATATGCCTTTTTCACCACCCCACTAATATGCCCCTATGCCTTCAGAGATCTATGGACACACACATCAAGGTCCCTTTGTTCCTCAGAACTTCTTAGTGTCATGCCGTTCAGTGAATACTTCCTTGTCAAATTACTCCTTCCAAAGTGTATCACCTCACACTTTTCAGGGTTAAATTCCATCTGCTACTTATCTGCCCATTTGACCATCCTGTCTATATCTTCCTGTAGCCCAAGACACTCAACCTCACTTTCAACCATCCTGCCAATCTTTGTCATCACAAACTTACTAATCCTACCCCCCACATAGTCATCTATGCCGTTTATATAAATGACAAATAATAGGGCACCGAGCACAGATCCCTGTGGTATGTCACTGGACACTGGCTTCTAACCACTAAAGCATCCTTCTGTCATCACCCTCTGTCTCCTACAACTAAACCAATTTTGAATCCAGCTTATCAAATTACCCTGTATCCCATGTGCATTTTCCTTTTTTATAAGTCTCCCATGTGGGACCTTGTCAAAGGCTTTGCTGAAATCCATATAAACTACATCAACTGCACTATCCTCATCTACACACCTGGTCACCTCCTCAAAAAATTCAATCAAATTTGTTAGGCATGACCTCCCTCTGACAAAGACATGCTGACTATCCCTGATCAAATCTTGCCTCTCCAAGTGGAGATAGATTCTCTCCTTCAGAATTTTCTCCAATAGTTTCCCTACCAATGATGTGAGATGCACTGGCCTGCAGTTCCCTGGCTTTACAACCCTTATTAAATAGCGGAACCACATATCAGAATGCATTGATCTGTTACACAACAGCATGAATCCAAAGCTGGGAGTTATGTTAGCATTGTCCTCACTGGGAGTGATTCAGCAGGACCACCATGTGATTATTGACAAACACACATTATCCTGCATTCCTCAGAAGCGTGTCAAGTTTATGTACTGCATTGTATTGTGGCCCAGTCAGTTTTGACACAACATGTGTCAAAATTTATTCCCTTCATCGATACTGTTGAGAACTCAGGAGATGTGCCAGTGTATCACCTTTATACCATTACAGTTTTTGACACCATCCATCTCACAAAGTCCAATCCTTTCTCTGAAACCTACATTAATGAGTGCTCAGTCATGCAATGAATTCATAATGACTGGTGATTTGTAACTTCACAGAGGGGTTCTGTGAAGCAATGCTAGGCAGCCGCTCAAGAGCAAGGGAAGATCCTCTCAGCTAAGTGGACGGGTTGATCAGGACGAGCACACCCCTCTGACATCACACACTCATTCCCCTCTAGCAGACATTTCAAATGTCACTGGGTGGAACCAACTTCCATCGCTCAGTGTCAAGCATGGGGACAGTGCGAACTAATAAAGGAATAACGTTCAGCCTTAAATGCAGAGACAAAATAACACTACAGGGAGGTATGAAAGGCTATGGTGCTCAACAATAAATACTCCTTTGCTCAAACTTCACAGTAATAAAACAAACACCATTCAAAGTGCACTTGTGTGATAAAAGTGTTGGTCGCAACAAGTACTTATAACATCCACGAGCTACGGATTTCAGCGCTACATCAACAGGATAATCATTAAACTTGATGAACAATTCTCATGCGATTACATAATGTCTGCCTGTGATGCAAGCGTTACATGTGTATTGTCCGGCCATCATTTCATATAAGAAGTGCCTTTGTTCATGTAGCTGATATAGAACTAAATGCGATTCACTGCAATTCACTGTGATAAGATTGAGTGAGACTTAATTCTGTACCCTTCAATGAACGTGGGACCTAGCATCACCATTACAATCCCAGATGATGTTAATACTGGACAAGTCAGATCCCAGAGAGAAACCAGAGGTAGAATTTTTAGTTTGGTGGGCAGGCGCATGCCTGATCCGCTTGAGCATTAAATAAAGCGTGTTAATGTCTGTCAAGTGTCTGTCGGGCCCACTTTGCTTCAAGTCTGCTGCTCTGCCTTTAATTCGGAGTCTATTTCTCTGTTCCGTTCTTTTAACTTTACTTAACAGGGTCTGTTCCTGATCTCTGTCCTTGTCCCTTACCTGGGACTGTCTTCCAGCACCTTTCTCTGTCCCACTCCATTATTTGGGACCTTCTTCTTAGTTTGGGGCCTTCTCCCTGCTCCCCTCCCTGCGTCCTGGGGCATCTTCTCTGCAATGGTGCTCCTCTTTGGGTCACCTGACCTGCAGTTTTTGCGCTGTTTCACTTTTCTGCTTCTTTTTCTTCTGTGCTTGTGTGCAGGACCGTTTCCCAGCCTGAAGACAAGGAAATCCATGAACTACACATGCCTTTCCTAGCTGGCACATACATGAAACCAATGAACTGAGCATGTGCGGCCGGCAAATGCGCAGAAGACACAAAAACGGGAAAAGATTCAAACTGAGCATGTGCGGCTAGTTCCCGGCCAGCGCATGTGCACAAGTCCCGAGACCCACAGAGAACTGTAGTTCCAGAAATCCAAAGTAAATATTCAAGTTTCGCAACCATCACATTGATTGGCCATTCAACACCTGAGACGTGGACACGGATGACTACAAAATATATGCCTAATAGTGCAGATTATATATAGTGAATGAACAAACATGCCACCATTGTGCATTCAAAACTTCTTAAATTTCTTAACTCTATCTCTACATCCAGGTGTAGCCCTTACATCCAGAGCAGAGATGGAGGCAGTCTGCTGACTGCTATGCCCTGTTATCTGAGATGACTTTGTGCACGTCCTCTGGAAGCCTGAGGCCTGGGTGACCCTGGCTTGCAAGTGTCTCCTGCTCCAGGGCATTTGCACCCTCCTCGCCTGACCTGTTGGAGTGGATGAGATCACATGCAGAGGGGATTTGGAGCAGCAGGTTACCTTTGGATTGCTTGGCTGGTACTCCTCTTCCCTTTGGGTGCCTGAGGGACCCCCTGACTCATTGAGGAGAAGGAAAACTTGGAAGGACGATCAAGGTGCCCTGCCCCCTCTTGCCTAGCCACTGATGAAACGCACCCATGGCCAGAGCAATAGTGTGCAGGCCCTACTGCAAATCTGACAGAAACTGCTGGACCTGGGTCTCCAAGATGGCTGCCACCATTCTGATGGAAACTTTGATGCACTTACATGCCAGAGCCACAACATCAAACAGAAGATGGATGGACTCCTCCATCCTTTGTTCCAGTCTAATGACGTTCTCTGACAACTGTGCCTGATGTTCCCCTGCCAGTTTCTGCATCACCAACAATTCTCTCAGAGCTGACTGCAAAGGCTCATCATTAGGCTCGGACTCAGCAGGGGCCTGGTTTCCAGCAGTTCTTCGAGTGTCAGAGACCTTGGCTGCCATTGCCTCCACCTGTCGTGGACACGTGTCCATAAAGTGATCAGCACATTGTGACCCTAGCATACTCTAGAACTAGGAACCACCAAGGTGTGTGTATCTGTGCTGGTAGAGCCTGTGGGTGAACGTATTGATGGGCCTTCCTCGAATGCTTCCTGTTCCTCCTCATCTGATGTGCTCTGGGGTCTGGGACTGAGGCACTTGCTTGTTGCCTTCCTCTGCCTTTTCTTGCTGGTGGCTGGGATAGAGAGAATAAATAATTAGTGATTGACTAGACTGGGTCCAACATAATAGGTCACTGATAGTCGCTGTCCATATGTTGGCGATGCATACTGGATGGGCTCTCACAGGCTTGTTGGGGGAAGTCAATCTCGCCTTCCATGCAAGAACAATCTCTGTCCTTGCCAGCCAGCTCTGTCAATTGGGCCTCGTGGGAGGAGGGTGTCCTCAACTCAGGGGTCCCCCCACCAGTGCCTTTGCTCTCTCCTATTGGTTGTGTGACATCTTATTCTGCATAAAATCCTGGAACTCCCTCCTTAACAACAGTGTGGGTGTACCTACACCATGTGAACTGCAGCAGTTCAAGAAGCCAGCTCATTGCCACCTTCTCAAGGGCAATTAGGGGTGGGCAATAAATGCTGGCCCAGACAGCGATGCCCACATCCCGTAAATGAATTTTTAAAAATAAAGACAGATGTGTTGGCCATGAGCATTATAGGTGAAAGAAAATTTCAGAAGCATGTATGCCTGCTGTGTATGCTGAGACATCCCCTGCAAGGGATTAAGACGCCCATTGTGCAAGATCTTACATGAGATGATAATCTTAAAGTGGCTGGCAGACATGTAGTGTTGATGTCCCATCTGCTGGACATGTGTGATGTTCCTGTGGACTCTAACCCTTAACCTGCCTGATGCTCTTATCACATGGTGAGTTTGGACTGAGTATAACTTTCATTTACCCTGGTGAGGCGCACCAGACCATTCATTCATTTCCGGAACTGCAGGGTGGTCCTTTTCTGTTGGCCACAGACACTGACCTCCCTGGTGACCTTCTCCCAGGCGGGTGCAGTCAGGTGGGAGGACCTCCTGCTCCCATCCCTCGGAAAGAGTACCTCCTGCCTTTCCTGGATGGCCTGAAGGAGAATCCCCCTACTGCCCAGGTTTTGTCATATTTGGGCACCATGGTAATGCAGAAGTTCACAACACATTTGGTCTGCAGTGACTGAATGTCTATGCAGGTGCCATTTAAATATGGCGCCAGGACCTTTGACCCCATGAGTTAACGTTGGGGTGAACGAATCCCTGCCTGCCCCATCACAAGATTCGACGAGCTCCTTATCGATGCATAGTTAATGAGCTAAAATGTGGAAAATCAGGTGCAAAATTCCACTCAGCAGGAATAACAGGACACAAATAACCTCAAACCTTGAAAATGTTAACTCACTCAAATTGTTAGGTGCATATGACAACACACTGCCCTTCACAGATTGAATTACCAAACTGTCAGCGGAAATGGCAGCAAAATAGGCTTTCATAAGCTAACCAAATCTCTCTTTACACAGCAAGCACTAATTGCAGTAAACAACACATTTATTCTGCCTCAGTTCTGGTTATGTAATTTCTAGACAGTTCAAATGGAAAATTCTGCCCTGAGTGCTGGTCACATATAAATAAAGGCAGAAAAAGGAAAAAAAATACTTGCATTTATATAGTGCTTTTTAAGTCCACTGCACAGCACTTTTCAGCCATTGAAGTGTTCTTTTTGAAGTGCAGTCATTGTTGTAATGTAGGAAAATTGTAAAATCTGAATCCTTACACATTAAACAAGTCTTGTTTTCTCTAGATATACAGAGAAACAAATTCTAGTCTTGGCCTGGATTGCATGAATTGACCTTGGAGGTGGAAAATTTACTTTGTTCATTATGGTGGGTGAAATATGACTTGATATACTCTCACTGCCTTTTCTTTCAGTGTTCCTCTTCCTCTGACCATTTGAACTTTCTGAGATTACATAACCAGAACTGAGGCAGAATAAATGTGTTGTTTACTGCAATTAGTGCTTGCTGTGTAAAGAGAGATTTGGTTAGCTTATGAAAGCCTATTTTGCTGCCATTTCCGCTGACAGTTTGGTAATTCAATCTGTGAAGGGCAGTGTGTTGTCATATGCACCTAACAATTTGAGTGAGTTAACATTTTCAAGCTTTAAGGTTATTTGTGTCCTGTTCCAGAATCTGTTGTGTGGCAAGGGATTGGACTGAATAATTAAAATCCAGTTTCTGTGTATATAGCAGCTGCTACTTAGTCCAATTAACACTTTTACAACAGTTTGAACACATTTTTTGCATGCAGCAATAAAAAAAATGGTGTGCAGAAGATCATTACTGTAACAAAATAATGTTAATGACCTTAACTTCCAGAAAAGTATAAATTTTAACTAAGTTTCAGTTAGGTGATATCCATTACAGTGGCACTCCTCAAAGGGAAATTAGTCTGAGGATTCTTTGTTCTGCTGCAAATACAATTCTTGAGTGTTTTTGCCTGGAGTTAACAGGGTGCTAGAAGCCTCAAAATGGGGTCAGGAGCTTTATAGCCCCATTATCACTGGCAATGTGGCCGGTGCATTTTGAAAAGCAGCCTTCTGTCCGGCTGTCCAAAGTGTACAGTAATATTTTTATAATATATAAATCCATGTCCTAAGAAACAAAAAGGAACCTGTTCAGCGTAGGCTGTGACCAGATCCACAAGCGATGGAAATCGAGAAGCCCTCTAAAGGAAAGTAGCAATTATTTTTGTTGCCTCTGGGGCCCACAAAATGTATTTATTTATTTAGACTCTGCCCCCCCAGGATTCACCATGCTTGCAATTGAGACTCCCAACCTCTATCCACCTGCAATCTTGGTGGCAGCTCTAGCCCAATTTTCAATGCTCGATCTCTAGAGCCAGTATCTACCCCACTGACAAAAGATAATATTGAAATACATCCTCTATCATTTACAAATGATCAAAAAGTTACATGTCGCTTCTGGCTCTCTTCTACATCAAAACATTACAAAGTTTGCCAAACATTTCATAAAAATAATTCACATTAAAAATCCCTGCCAATTTTTGTCTTCCCCATTCTCCTCTGAAGTTGTTAACTCCTAGGATAAAACAATTTAATTGGCTCTGGCAGTTCATCAAAATGACAATTAATGATGTGTGTGTCTTCACAATAATGGCCTGTTTCTCCAACGATGCACCAACTGTTACACAGCATCGTAACTTAATTGTGACCTTCACAGCTTTGGGAAGAGCTGTCCCAGTCCTTGAAAGTTTCTAGAAATAAGCCAGCAATAAATAAAAAGATCATAAGAAATAGAAGCAGGAGAGGCCATTCGGCCCATCAATCCTGCTCCACCATTCAATAAGATCATAACTGATCTAATTGTGGCCTTAACTCCACTCTCCAGTCTGATCCCCTCCAACCCCCCCGCCCCCGCCCCCCCCCCCCCCAAAAGCTTCTGACTACCTTGTCAACAAAAATCTGTCTTACACAGCCATTATTCAATGACTCAGCCTCCACTGCTCAAAGACTAATGACCCTCTGAGAGAAGATTTTTTTTCCTTATCTCAGGCTTAGATGGGGGATCCCTTATTTTTAAACTGTGCCCTGGCTCTAGGTTCCCCCATGAGAGGCAACCAGCATCCACCCTGTCAAGACTCATTAGAATCTTAAGTATTTCAATAAGATCATCTCTCATTCTTCCAAACGACTGAATGTAGGCACAACCTTCTCAACCTTTCCTCAAAAGGCAACACCTTCATTCCAGGAATCAGCACAGTGAATTTTCTCTGAACTACTTCCAATGCAAATATATCCCCCCCTTAAGTAAGGAGTCCAGAACTGCATGCAGTGCTCCAGGTGTGATCTCACCAATGCTGTACAGTTATAGCAAGATTTCTGTGGTAAAGTATCATGTACCTTTAAGAGAATGCAAGTGGGCTAACCATGTGACAGTACTGACCAATCAATGTACAGTGCTGGCTACTGGTTAACAGGCAAGCCTATAGCTGGTGGGAGCGTGCACCGATTTAGTGCTCTGCCTTCTGTTACAATAAATAATCACAGTTTGTTCTTATGTCGGTCACTCTATATTGGTGACAGCGAACATCAATTAGCAAGCATATAAGTAGGCATGCAATTTGAGTTTACTTGACTAGTGAACTCATAGACCCAAGACATAAAAAATTCTCTAATTTTATACTCCATCCCCCTTGCAATAATGCTCAACATTCCATTTGCCATCCTCATTACTTGCTGTAGTTGCACACAAACTTTGTCTGATTCATGTATGAGGACACCCAGCTTTACTGCAGCATTCTGTGGTCTCTCTCCATTTAAACAATATTCTGCTTGTCAAAGTGAAAAACCCATCACTTTTTCCCACATGTTACTACATCTGCTAATTACTTGCACACTCACTTAACCTATTCATAGCAGTCTTTGCAGACTCTTGTCCATCTCACAACTTGCTTTCCTATCTTTGTATTATCAACAAATTAGGCTATAATACAGCCAGTATCTTCATCCATGTCACTAGTATAGATGATAAATAATTAAGACCCCAGTACTGCTTCCTGTGGCACTCCGCTAGTTACAGTTTACCAGGAAGGTGGCACAGCCAATCAATGGGTGTAGTTTTAATCCCCAAAAAATGGATGAGTTTAGAAGAGGTAGGAAGTTAAAAGCTTTCTGCCTAAATGGAGACAGGACAAGGATTGGGTTAATAACCTGCTCTCAGGACATGGTCCCTTATTTAAATATTTTAATGAGGCTGTGGCTTACAATTTTTTTCTCTGTTCCGGCTTTAACGTAGGCTGACTGGGTTTTCCAGCAGCAGCAGAGAAATGAGGAGTACTGGATGGAGCAGTTAATTGCATTTCCAACACTGTTTGTGGAACAGGAAGAGGAGGAGTGCCTTCCCAGACCCTCTAAGCTACCGTGTCAATCTCCCCTAACATTTTAAAACCGCTCACCAAACCCAGAATAACTATACTGCGACCTGAATTCCCGCCATTCCCCATGTCCTCCCCTCTCTAAAATCTCCTCCCTGAGCTCCCGAATCCACTATCTCTACCATAATAACCCTGTGACCTCCATGTGCTCCCCACAATATTTCTTCTACCTGACCTTTCTATTAAATTTGGAAGCACCTGAAGATAATCCAGTCGTATATGTTTGTTAACCGCTAAGCTGCAGTCCCGCTGAAGGGTTCTCAAAATTCCCACATTTTTCATATCATCAACAAGGATATAACTTCTGGACTTTTATGGCAGAGGACCCAACTGCTGAGTTAAGTGTAGAACACTGCAGACAGGAGGCTGGGCCCATGAAGGCCTGGGACTGGACATGCCTGGGCTTGTTGAGAGCAGTGTGGATTGTTGCCTGTACCCAGACAATGAGAGGAGACAGAATACACATTCTTTCCTTTAAAACAATCAACCCAGAGAAAGACTTCATCTTACGTGAAACTAAAGCCCATCAAAATCTTGCATAAATAATCGCTACAAACTTCTAAGGCAGGAAGACAGCAATCAATGCAATTATGCAAACCTATCAATATTCCACATATACAATGGATTTCAGTTCAAAACTAGTTACGGGGGCAGGAAGACAACAAAACACATCATGCGAGCCCATTAAAAACAATGAGACAACAATCACCAGATGAATCCCAAATCAGACAAAGAACTAACCTTGATTTGGCTTCAGATAAGAGATTTAAAAAAAAACCAATATAACTGGGCCACCTGTTACGAAGGGTGGGCAGTTTTTTGGGGCAGTGAGCAGTTGGGAGCGGTTGAAGCAGAGTTTAAGCTGGAAGCTGAGCCAAGCGGAGGAAGGAGATCTGGAGGTTTGCAGGCCTGTAGGCAACATCACGGCGAGGGGCACGGGGTGGCAGGCTCAACCAAAGACAACAAGGCCGCAACCACAGCCCTCCACGAAGACTGACCACCCACAACAGTGCCCTCCACCCAAGTGAAGAACCTTCGCAGATTCCACAGACCAGGACCACATGGGGATGGCAGGCCCCAGAGGACACAAAGAGCGTACCCCAAAACTGCAACCGGTTTACCTGGCTGGATTTCAAACTGTCAAGGAACCCTGGTTGGTGAGCATGATCCCTGACCTCTCCTAGTTCAATTTAGTTAGGTTTCGGGGGTGGGACAAGGGTAAGGGGATTAGTAGCATGATTTTCCCTCATTTATGCCGTGTGTTCCCCATTCTTAACTAAGTGTACTTTGTAGGTCTGTATAATCTCAGTGTAATCCTAATGTTATAAATTCATTTGTGACTTCAGTAAACCCAGTTTTTTTTTCTTGCAGCAAAACCAGTTGTCTGCTGCACTTTGTCACAAGCCCCCAAATAAGTCCAAGGTCTAGAACCCAGGGAGTGGGAGCGATTTGAACCGCTCAGAAGTCAGAGGTGAAGCTAACACACACCACCACCCCCTACACCTCCTTGCTCCCTCGACCTTATGGCCTACAAACAGGATGCATTTGATATGAACAGCAGCAAATATATTGTCTTCAATGATACTAGACTGAGCGTTGTATGCCCTCCTGAAGTGGGGTCCTTGTAAAATTCATGTGGCACTAAGGGAACCACGAACGGATTGTCATTGTCCTAACTTTGTGGACTGAAACTTGAGCTGCAACACTAATTGACAACATTCCTGAAAAGCCTGCCCTAGCAAATTGAAGATGTCTACAAATGAAAAAATATGTAGACAGGAGTGGTGGTGAATACACAATTAGTAAAATGCTCTCTGCCAAAAAACTTGATTTTAACATTTTGTGATAAAACAGCAACCTTGCTTTTGAGAAACTCCAAGTAAGACTGGTTAAATAAGGTGACCTGTGCACAAGGAACATTTTACTTGAATCTGCAAAATTCACTGTTGGACCTGATTTATATGTTTGTATGTGGGACTTTATTTTACCCTTGGCTGTAGCTCTGACTCTTTCCTCCAACTAAAGTCATAAATCAGGAAACTAGGTGAATGAGGCTGCATGCCTGGTGTTCTGACCCATAACTATCACCATTTGAAAACTAGGGCTTATCTGGAGATTAATATTTGATGATTTGTATACTACTTCTGATTAAAGTTATTGCATGAAAATGGTTGAGCTTGACAGGCTTAGAAACAAAAGCCCTTGCTTCCAATTGAACTTTATAAACTCCGAAGAACATGACATGATTTGTGACACCAATTGTGACGCCAAGTTCATCAATATATTGTTAACCATAATGTAATGTCATGACGGAGCAGACAAGTTTCAACAAGAAACAGCTAAACTTTATTACAGGGTGTTTTTCAGGTGCTACATGCTTGATCAGCACTCTCATCAGGAAGCCCCAACCCCCACAGATTACCCACAACTAGGGCTCACCGGTTAGAGCCTTAGCAGAACATCACATGACACCTGATAGCCAGCAGGAGGGGCAATACCCTCAGTTACCATACCTAGCTTACCATTTTAGAATGTTAAGCACTGTTTGCATTTTCAAAGATTTCCCTAAGTAAAAAGAGTTTTTTTGTACATGTGTGTGAGTGGTGTGTGTGGAGTGTGCAAGAAAGATCCCAAAGAACAGATTCTGTCACAAAAACAGACAAATACAAGAGTCGAATTCAATATAAAAAAAAACCCCAGAATATGCCATAAATAGACAACAGGTCAGTCAGCATTTGTAGAGAGAAAAGATGTTTGATTTTTCTGCACAGTACCTTTGGTTTTTCATTGTTATGTCAGGACTTTATCGAATGAGTTTTTTTATTGCAACAGGAAAATATCTCATAAGGAATGAATGCTATTGCTAGCTTGGGGTAGCTCCCTAGCCTGAAACCCTTATCTAGCTTCAGAGAAATTACTCTGGAAATAGTGGCTCCCAAATGTAAGGAGGTAAGCAGGTGTCATGTATTTTACAGGCTAGAACCATCCATGATAACAGCCTATCTTGAATTTTTCACACACTCAGCCACTCTGTCATTCACTAACTTAGCATAAAATGGCAAGTCACATTTGTTATAGGAAATGTGCTGTTGATTCCATTGAAATACTTGTTCCCCTTCTGTTTTTAATTTTGTAGTCAATGTACCAAATAATAACTTCAGCATAAATTTACCTTCTTTGGATTGACCTTTTGATAAAACTAACTGAATGTGGTGGGCATCCTATATGATTTCCTGCTCACAAGTTAAGGCAATTAGGGAGTAATTGTTAAACCAGAACACAGTCCTAAACATGGAAATGTAACAGTACAATTTTACCATCACAAGAGACGTGGTCGGCTTATGGATGTTACCTTTTTCCTGCGTACACAAAGAATGAAAGCAAAACTTGCATTTATATAGCAACTTTCATGACCTCATGACATCCCAAGTACTTTACAGACAACTAAGTACTTCTGAACCAAAGTCATTGTTGTAATATATGAAATGAATCAGCCAATATTCACACAGCAAGGTTCCATAAATAATAATAAGATAATGGTCAGATAATCTATTTTAGTAATGTTATGTGATGAATAAATGTTGAGCCGCATACCCAAAGAATTCCTCTGCTCTTCTTTTCATGCTGGCATGGGATCTTTTGCATCTACTTATGAGGGCAGAGATGGCTGCAGAGTCTCAGCCAGAGGAGCATACCTCAGTAAATGCCTAGAATGTCAACCTAGATTTGGTACTGAAGTCTCTGAAGTGGAACATGAACCCATGACCTTCTGATTTAGGTCTTCTAAGTACTGCAAAACAGCTTAAGCTATAACAGTGGCTTGTAGCTAATGAGGGACAAAAAAACACTTGCAGACTAAACAGGCTTTTAAAGTTTAAATTAAAGCAAATTATCAGGAGTAAACAAACATACTATGAACTTAAACTCTCAGAAATGAATACATGCAAAGTTAGAATTGGTTTATCTGGTAGTGGAGAAAAATGACCTTGAAGGTGAAGTGCATTGGAATGAAAAAATGAAGATAAGGCACTTGTGCACTTAGAAGCAGTGGCTGAAAACAAACACTGCAAGTATAAGGATGAAGAAAAGGAGCATCAGCACAAAAACAAAGGAATTGACTCTAATTCAATACACTATCTCTCAAAATCGAAATCCACCTCTATGATTCTATGAAAGAAGGGACAACAGTTTCTTGAGGGCATTTAAATTCACCCATGATTGAAGGAGAGGAAATATGTACTGTAAGGTTACTACTGTCAATGAGTAACAAAAGCCTCCTGCATTTTTATGAATGGATCCGATGCACAGTGCAAATAACATTTTGTTGAATAAGCAATTGTTGCTGCTTTCACACTTCCTCTGACAAGGTGCTTTTGTTCTTTATTCAACTACCTCAATAATTTCTCCAACCCAACATGGCAGATGATGTTATCAACGCCAACTGTAGACAAAGCTGTATCTCAAAAGCTGAGAGAAAAAGAAAAAGATGTGAAGTTTAATGTTAATTATTTGTCTGTTATAAAGGATGATAGTTGTTCTTCAATATTGTATTTCATGGTGTATTGAAATCAATCCTGAGAGTTGAAATTGTCCATGCAGTAAATGCTGACAAGACTTGCTGTATTATAACTGATTGCATCAAATATTTTTGCCTTTATTATTTATTAGTTAGGGGGAGGTGGTGGCAATTGTCATTGGGCTGGTCTAGTATTCCTGAGACCCAGGGTAACACGCTGGGGATCTGAGTTTGAATCCCACTACGGCAGATGATGAAATTTGAATTTAATAAAAATCTGGAACTAAAAATCTGATGATGACTATAAAACCATTGTCAATTGTTGTAAAAACCCATCTGGTTCACGAATGTCCTTTAGGGAAGGAAATCTGCCATCCTTAACTGGTCTGGCTTACATGTGACCCCAGGCCCACTTCAATGTGGTTGACTCTTAAATGTCCTCTGAACGAGAGCAATTAGGGATGCGCAATAAATGCTGGCCTAGCCAGCGACACCCACATCCCATGAATGACAAACACGATGTCTGAAAATGTAAGCTGCATGAGCAGAAATTATTCTGTGGTTAACTATATAGCTAGCATCTTACCTAGAACGTGATGCCACACTGAATGAGCATCAGCTCTGAATATTCAATCAATCATTTCAAAATTTGACAGTATATTTGATTACAAAAAATAGCTGCTTGCCAAATACTGCCTTTTTCAGGGAAGTAAGGTCAGTGAGATGCACTCACACAATCTGCTCAAAATAATACTGTATGCAAATAAATAAACAAGGAAAATTAAACTTTGGTGATTTGTGAATATGTCAGTGGATTTAGAATGGATATAAATTATATCAGTGAATGCAGTATTTGACAATGCTTGCAAGTTTGTGGCTAAATTGTCATAATAACATATCATTTTGCTTCTAAATATCTAAGTTTGAATTCATGTAAAACTTGAAACCTAAAGTTCTTTGTCCAGATTTCAGAGGTTGTGTTATCACCAAAATGAGGAATGTTTCAGTATCTGTAACTATCATTGTGTTCTCAAGGTATTCTTACTTAATTCTAAACTATGTAAATATGTGTATAGAGGGAGGGGGATATGTGAGGGGACAGAGGAGGCAACCCATCATAATAATAAAACCATAGAAAAGTTACAGGGCAGAAAAAGGCCATTCAGCCCACCGTGTCTGCGCCTGCCAAAAAAGAGAAAAGAAGAAACTAGCTGCTCATTTTTAATCTCACTTCCCAGCACCTGGTCCATAGCCTTGAAGGTTACAGCACTTCAGGTGCATATCCAGGTACCTTTTAAATGAGTTGAACGTTTCAGCTTCAACCACCAATTTAGGTAGTGAATTCCAGAAGCCCACCACCCTCTGCGTGAAAACGTTTTCCCTCATGTTCCCTCTAATCCTTCTACCAAGCACCTTAAATCTATCCCCCCTGGTAATTGACCCCTCAGCTAGTGGAAACAGATCTTTTGTGTCTAGCCTATCCAGGCCCCTCATAATTTTGTACATCTCAATTAGGTCACCCCTCAGCCTCCTCTGTTCTAAAGAAAACAACCCTAGACTATCCAATCTTTCCTCATAGCTGCAATTTTCCAGTCCTAGCAACATTCTTGTAAATATAACTATCCTCAAGATAATTCCTAAGATCCTACTTCATGTATTTTCCCCCTACACAGCTTTATTACCTCCATTACCCATCTCAGCTCATCTGCTATGGAAACCCTCATTCATGTCTTTGCTATCTCTAGACTTGACTATTCAGCACAGTCCTGACTGGTGTCCCACTTTCTATCCTCTGTAAGCTTGAGGTCATCCAAACGTGTCTTATCTCGCAGCAGGTCCCTAACTCCGGTGCTCACCGACCTACATTGGCTCCCAGTCAAGCAATGCCTTGATTTTAAAATTCTCATCCTTGTTTTCAAACCCATCCATCACCCCATACATTCCTTTTTCTGTAGTCTCTTCTAGCCCCCAAACCCTCTGAGATATCTGTGTTCCTTTAATTCTGGGCTCTCATGCATCCCCAAATTTAATTGATCCATCATTGGTGGCTATGCCTTCAGATGCCTAGGTCCCAAGTTCTGGAATTCCATCCCTTCATTTCTTTGCCTCCCTACCTTGCTTTATTCTTTTATGACGTTCCTTAAAATCTACCTCTTTAATCAAGCTTCTGGCCATCTGGCCTCCTTATGTGGCTCAGTGTCATATTTGTTTTATAATGCTTATGTGAAATGCCTAGTGACGCTTCATTATGTTAATAGTGCTATATAAATATAAGTTGTTTGGCAGGCTGAACAGACAATCGATCTTTTGCTTGTCAATTCCATAGTATCACAGACATTTGCAGCATAGAAGGAGTCAGTTTTCTCTTTTGTGGCTGGAATTCTTCTGGCTCAAGGCTAGGGCCAAGTGCTGGTAAATGGGATTAGGTAGGTAGGTCAGGTGTTTCTCATGTGTTGGTGCAGACTCGATGGGCCAAAAGGCCTCTTCTGCACTGTGATTCTGTGAATAGTAAAGACCCGCTGCCAGGACCAAAAGTGAATCCCGAGCATGATGAAGTTGGACTTTGATAAGGACGCAGAAAGAAGGAGAGGGTGCCTCCATGATAAGGCATTTTTGAATGTCCCGGGGCCAGTCAGGCAGGTCCAAGTGATTGGAGGTGTCAAAGCCACAGCACTGGAGCCGCGGAGGTGAAAATTGACACTGTTATAATCCCAGCACTACTGGACAAGCTAAATCCCAGGGTGGAACCCCACTAGATAGATCCTAACTTTTATTTTTTGTTTAGCTATGTGGAGAGTGGCTACTAAACAGAGTCACAAGAGTCAGTTGATGAACTTTTAACAAATGAATAAAACATTTATTAAACAAGAAACGATGAACTATATTACAACACTCGATCATTCGCAATTATACCTTTATAGATATACACAGTAAGTAGAGTACATGTAAACCAATAGGTAACCTGTGAGCCAACCAGTCTCATTGAACTCTGTCTTTCATGAGGGTTTCCAATCTCCATTCTTAAAGAACTTGCTCTGGAATCTTCTCCCAAGCAACACTTTCTCTCAGACCTTCCACAAGTCTACCTCCGGTTTTCAAACTCTCCTTCTGATGTTCCTCTCCCCTGGGTCACCACATGCATTCAAGCTTTCTTCCATTCTCTCTCTCACGGACTCAGCCATATCAACAGAACACCACTGCTTCGCATACTCATAATAAAGAGCCACAGCTGTCCACTTGGATCTTTCTCTCTGCTCCTTACTTTCACTTCCACAGATTAAGAACATTTCCAGATTTCTGTCCTTCCTTTGACTAGATGGTCTTCTAGGAATCCTTCCTTTCTGTCTCACTCAGCCCTGGGACCTTTCAGTTCTTTTGGGAAATCTACTCTCTCTGCATTTCCCTCTCCCAGTAGACTGCCAAACACTTGGTACCTCACTTGAGATCCAGGACTCACTTGACATTCTCTGTCACTTTAACTATAGAGCAATTCATCTAAGATTCTTAGACATATTTCCTTCAGCAGTCTGCCAGTATGTCAGCTAGAGAGAGAATTAAACTGCTCCATTACAGCATAATGACCAACTGAACTCAATCTGCTTTTGGTTTCTCTATGTGTGTGTGTGTGTGTGTGTGTGTGTGTGTGTGTGTGTGGGTGGGTGGTTAGGTCCTCCCTCTCTGGACCCCTGTTGCAAGGCAACAGCAAAGTTTTTTTTTACTCTTGTTTGCTTTAACTCTCCTTCAAGAGTCATAAAAATCTCATTAGAAATGCAGGTATACAAACAGAGATTTAGATCTGCTGTCTCCACTCAAAAATGAAACTAGAACCCAGGTTTCACCTTTTAACCCACAAATAGAAAATATTTTAATTAAACTTAAAGAAAAAACCTTACGCCTAACACATTCAAATACACATATAATTTACATAAACTATCTCTATTCCTAACAACACTAGAGCTCCTCCATGGGCCAGATAGGAAGCTTCTGCCACCATAGCCCCCACCCCACCCCCTGGGAAGCTGCTGAGAGACCATCGCAGTTTATGTGTCTGTCTCACCACATTGTAAAACCATTCCAAGGTCAGTAAAATGTTGTTAATTGGTCATTTAATTGAATTAATTGGTCACCTGCCTCCATTTTGCCGGTGGCTGTACCACTGCCGGTTGCACTTCTGGAAATATCCCATGGTAGGGGGAAGATGTGAAGCTGTTCACTTTGGCAGGAAGAATAAAAAAGTGGAGTGTTACTTAAATGGAGAACAACTGCAGAATTCCAAGGTACAGAAGGATCTAAGTTTTCTTGTGCATGAGTCACAAAAAGTTAGTTTGCAGGTACAGCAAGTAATCAAAAAGGTTAATGGAATGTGTGATAACTATGGTTTTATCTAATGTGTAGTATACCTTTAAGAGGGATGGTATAAAGGAAGATCACATGATCTTGTATAACCAATCATGGAGTAGCGTGGGCCTAGCCAGTGATGCTTATATCCTGTAAATGAATAAAAAAATGGTTGGCTTGAGGTTGTTGAATTTTCTCACAGTGGTCTGTGAGAGTGTCGCACTCGGAGATTGCTTTGGATTTTGCCTTGGATCTTGTCCTAGATGCAACAGAGTTACACGGTGGTTGAGGATTAGGTACTTCCCTGATTTGTCCTCTGTTCAGTCTCACAGTTGCATCATTGGATATGATGACCTTGTATGACCTCAGCTCCAAACAGATCCTTATCATTTCAGCTGGTTGCCACATACCTTTCGCTAGATGCTGAATTTGAACCTGTTGCCTTATCTTGGCAACTCGTCGTCTGCATTCCTGCCATTCACATATTTCATTCTCCCCTTTTTTTAAAATTCATCTCTGGGCTCTGGAAGGATAGATTGATGAAAACTGCGTAGATTCATTCACACTGGTCTGCAAAATATGAGTTCGGCCAGTGATGGAATAGTTGCACATAGAGGTGTTGCCGTAAGGTATAACATTGCCATGTGTGGACCTTGTTGGTCTGTTTTCAATTCAGAATTAAAGATTTCACGGCATAAACCATTCTTTCCACCATTAGACCTGCAGCAGTGTGGAGATGAAGTAGTGTGATCTATTCCCCAATTCTCACACACAAACCTGCATGATTTACCAGTAAATTAAGGACTGTTATCTGTTGCCCTCCTGGGTGCTTCAAATAAACTGAAAATAGCACTTCGAGTGCATGCTCCAGTTCTAGTTGATGCATCATGAAATTGATAGATGATAGGATACTTGGAAAAATATTAAGTGACAACTAAGAAATCATTCCCATAGATGTGGAAGAAGTTGGAAGCAATCTTGGCCCTAGGGTGTGTAGGAACTTTGGTTGGGGCTTTTTGGCCCTGCCCACCACTGGGATCTTCCGGTCCTGCCTGAAGTCAATGGATGTTTGGTTGGGTCACTGCATCCTCTGGTTCCGCTGCAGCTGCAGTGGGTCCAGCCCTGGCGGGGCCGGAAAATCCCAGCCTTTGTGTAGTAAACGCAGTTTCCTTGAGCTGATTTGGCAAATTTTCCTGACATCTTGACAGCAAAATAAATAATGGCGCCAAAGGCATTTCCAGCTTTCTTCATCTCCTGATTTTGAAACCTTATCCCAATTTCCATGACATTACTTGGTTTTCGCTTGCACGCAATCAACCCATCCGGTGTCCCAACTACTTGCCTTTCCACACTGAGCACTGCCCAATGCTGAACCTCTCGATGTGCCATCCCTACCTGTTGAACTCACAGACTGTGCACTCCGATCTCCGGTTAGATACCACACAACTTGTGTTGATTAGATGTTTAAAACTTTGGACTTTTCTGCTCACCAGTCTCTTCCATCAGAACTAACACCATGTGGCGCATGATATGCTTGAAAATAAAAAAATAATCCTCCACCACCGGCATCATGTTGTGTTTTTCTTCTCCGTGTGCTTACCAAAAAATAAGCATTAGGGCACCAACCATGCATAAAGCATTAGTTAACACATATGTACGTTATTAAGGAATTCAGAAGTTGGTAGCAGTATTATAAATTTGTAGAACAAGTTGACATGTCTGAGTTGGTAACTTCCCCAGAGACTAATTCTGAATCACATAGTTCGTTCCTCTCTAGTAATGTATAAGAAAACATAACCCCTCCCCGTTGTGTGTACCAGAACAGCAGCTATCAGGTATGTCCTGGGAAGCAGGTTGTAGCAGTGTTTAGAGGAGGGGCCAGTTACGATGCCTGTGGAGTCGGGTAGCACTCTTCCTCTTCCTGGCTGCAAATGTTTTGTAGAAAAATAAACCTGAAACTTATTTTTCATTGATGGTTGTGGGAGTAGCTGAAGAAACCCATCGCCAGTCCCACTCATTGCTGTCCAATATTAGAAGGAGGTTCTTCAACACAAGTTAACCCCCTGATATTCAAGGGGGCGAATGCCTTTTTGGGGTCTTCACTTGGGACACCTAAAAAATGGGTTTCATAAATTTTGCAGTGGGACCAAAGCAGGCCCAGATTGGGTGCAGACTGCCCCACCCAAAAGAATGAGTGCAACGCATACCAATTTCTACCCCTATTTGACTATTTTGTAATTCCAATAACTTCTGTGGTTCCTGCTTTCCTCAGCTATTTTTTCAGATATTACTCACTTTTATTACATGATGTCTGTGTCCTGCACTGTCTCCCACTCCCACCTGGGTGACCACATTCAGAATAGGATCCACAAACCCAATATCATCTCTGATGTTGTGGAGTGTGGCTAAATGTTCTTCAAGGACAGAGGTCCTATGCTTCAGATGTTCAGTTTTCTCTCACTTTGTGCAAATATGCTGCTCCTTAGGACCTAAGTTGACCCATGCATCAGACTCCATGTGCAAGGGGTTCTTGTACTCTCATCCTTTTTTGTTTAACTGAATCAGGTGAACATGCCTATAGGATAGCGTGCACTGACCTATAAAAACAACAAGGGGAGGATTTTTAGCTGGTCAGGTGGCGCACAACCAACCCAGCTGAGCATAAAATGACGTGCGATGGCGTTGGGCAGATGTTGTGTTTGAAAATAAAAAAAACTTCCACCATTATCATGTACTCGCACGATATTTCAGTCAGTGGGCACGTGTCGGCAGCGCGCCTGCTGACAATTGAAAGGCCTATTAAGGCCATTAAAAATGTAAGTGAAAGAAATGTTTTCAACCTTACAGTTGGTGGGCAGACGAAAAGGCCAAGCGTCCTTGGCACTTTTTAGGAAACCTCATCCACGGGCGGCATGAGGTTTCCAACAGCAAATAAAAATAAAATTACATTTTTAAAATTTAATTTCTAACACGTCTCTGTTCATGTGACAGAGGCAGGCATTTCATAAACCTGACCCATGTCACTCAAAGGACTTGGGAGAAGATTTTCCCCTCGTCGGGTGGGATCATTGGGGGCGTGCAGGGCAGACTGCTACCCGCGATCAGGGCCTGACCGCAGTTTCATGCTAGCGGGCCAATTAGGGCCTGCCCAGTATGAAACCAATATTGCAGTGCCCGGCGCTGCCTGTATGGGGACAGAGTCACATGAGGAGACATGTTTTATAACATTTTTGCCTCAGGGAGATTTTCCAGCAAGCATGCGTGAAGTTTGCGCTCGTTCTCTTCCCCCCACCTTCACACACAAGCAGCGCTGAGCGCTGCAGCACGCATTTCACGCTGGGAGGGCCTTAATGGGCCCACCAGTTTGATATTGCAGTCCGGCTGCAATCGCAGGTGGCAGTCAACTCCCAGACTGCCCCCTCTCCCAACTCTGCCACCGCCGAGCCTGCCCCATGAGGGAAGAATCCTCCCCCAAGTCTTTTGAGTGATGTAGGTCAGATTTATGAAATGTCTGTCTCTGTTAAAATTGCCTTTGGCGCACACTGATAGAATGCCTCATATGCAAAGAAAATGGCCACATTGCAGGGTTGAAATAAAAGCCTTGTTGCAAACTGCTGACTTTGCACCATTGTACTTATACATTGAAGATCTTCCACAGCTCTCCTGTAAACCTGACACTTGAATGTTGCATACACTGCACAGCCAATTATACTTATGTGATTCATTTAATAAAGCTCAATGGAAAACTCTCCATCACAAACAACCACCAGGCCCTCACTTTCTTACCAGGAAAACATAAGATAAATCAATATTTAATCAGAGAGTGATGTAAATTAATTAAAAAAGCAAATTTTAACATGCCAGTTCTTGCTATTTGAAGGGTACAGTAGCACAGTAGTTATGTTACAGCGTTAGTAATTCAGAGGTCTGGATTAATGATCTGGGTGCTAGGGTTCAAATCTCACCACAGGTCAGGAAATTTAAATTTGATTAATTAAATAAATCTTTAATGAAAAAACTGAGTTATCAAAAAAGCTCCATTATCTTTGCAGAGTCCTTTCCAGCACAGAAGGAGGCCATTCAGCCCATTGAGTCCTTAAGGAAGGAAATCTGCTGTCCTTTCCCAATCTAGCCCATGCGTGACTCCAGGCCAACAACAATGTGGTTGATCTTTAGCTGCCCTCTGAAATGATCTAGCAAACCACTCAATTATATTTAAAAAGGAATCACACCACCAGCATCTCAAGGGAAGTTAAGAATGGACAATAAATGCTAGCCTTGCTCACATCCAATGAATATGAAAAAACCTATTTGTCCCAAAAGGAGTACATAACACCTAAGAACACACAGATAACTAAATTACTATAGGGTTCTGACGATTAACATGGCGTCCACACTGGTAAAAGGGGGATTTCCAATCATGGCAGTCACTTTTAGCTAGGTCTTGAAGGAGAGGGGTAGAAACAACCTCACCAGCAGGACATTCATTGTGTGCCTTACAACTTTAAACCCTTAATAATATTAGTTTGGGCTGCAATGCAATGGTTGAAATGCTGATGCTTAACTTGGCTGATGAGATGCTTTTGAAACTGAAGGATCCTGAACTGGATGTTCTTGGGCCCAAAGGCAGTGTCCCCCAGAGATGGCACATTGGCAGCACAGTTAATGAGCAGTTTGTAGCTCGGGTGTTCAGGCAATGATATTCACATGTGTCGTCTCCCGCTCCTCTTGGATTTTCACCAGCCTCAATGTGAGTAATAGTCTGTTTCTAGTTTTTTATAGTGCCATGTGGCTGGTCTGAGAGGTAAGTCATTAGGCCCTGCATTTGTCATTGATCTCAATGTGCCATTATCAGATCGATGCCTCAGAAATTTGCAGTACATGTGTAGTGTGTTGTTGATGACGAGTTTAAAAGTGCTATAAATGTTGCTTAGCTTGGCAGGTGAGATGCTCTTGAAATGGGAGGATCCTAACTTGGATGTTCCTGGGCCCACAGGTGGTGCCAACCCCAGAAATGATGTTTGCCCCAAATCCAGCATTGTATTATACAGTGAATTCACGATGAGTCAAACCTGGATGACACAAAATTCCGGTTGTCGAAGTTGTCAACCAAAATCACTGGCAGACTAGCAAATCCCATAGAACGATGCCCGCTATAAGCCAAAATTCCACACTGGTAGCTCTGGATTAGCTGAACTTGTCTAAGCTTGTCATATGACCTCGCTGACCAATAAGACCAGAATTGCGAAAGAGCGCAAAATCATGGAGCACTGGCTAAGCCTTCATTTTACATTGAGATCTCCCTGTGAAAAGGATATGCAGAGCCTGCGAATCTAGATAACCCTGTGAGAAAGTTAAAAGTGTTGTCGATTGGAGAGAAGGTGAAATTAATACAGTAAGTGGAAAACAATGGTGTGAAGTGTGGGAGATTCCACCTTCAAGTTTGTCCACTGTTTTGAAACACAAGGTGAACATTTTGGAATGGTTGGACAAACAGGCATTCTCTCCAGCAATGAGGAGGATGAGAACAGCCGCCTATCCCCACATTGAAGAAACTCTGCTAACGTGGTTCAAGGCAGCCCGAGGAGCGAGCATTCCCATCCTGTCCAATCCTGAAGGGAAGGGAGCCTCCCTGGCAAAGGAGCTAGACAACCTGGAGTTCACCTGCAGCGATGGATGTATGGGGGATTTCAGTACAAGGCATGGAATTGTCTTCTGCATGGTAAGCGGTGAGGGTGCAGTGCTTAAGGCAGCAATGACAGATAATTGGCTCCAAAATGGTCTCGCCCATGTCTCGAACGAGTGTGCACCATGAGACATTGTTAACGTGGATGAAGCCAGACTATTTTATCATCTTATTGCCAGAACGGTCATTGATTTTTAAAGGTGAAACATGTAATGGTGGAAAGTGAAGCAAAGAATGTGTCACTGCTATGGTCTATGCCAAAAGTGGATGCCACTGAAAAGCTGCCACCTCTTGTGATAAGAAAGTCCAAAAAGGCTGTGCGAATGTCAAGACGCTACTGATGCAGGACAAGGCTAACAAAAGGATGCCCTCCAGCATTTTTGGGGCATGGATCAGGAAAGTGGGCAAATGTATCAGTGAAAGAAAAGAAAGGCTGTCATCATTACAGACAATTTCCCATGTGTCCTGACATTACTGGCCTCAAAAGAGTCAAGCTGATATTCTTGCCTCCCATCACCACAGTCAAGCTCCAGTCAATGGATCAGGGAGTGATGAGGAACCCGAAAACCAATTACCAATGGCAGCTGATCTCACAGTTTATCGAGGCCATTGATAAGAAGCAGGAGTACAATCCAACTGCTCTGGAAGCCATGTTCATGACAAAGAAGGTGCGGAAGGTGGTGTCTGAAACCACAATTGCCAACTGCTTCCACCACTCTGGGTTTGAACAGGTTATGAATGCACAAGATGTCGAGGTTGGGGAGAGGCAAGGTGAGACCAACCAAACTGATGATGAGGCACTTTTCGTGTGCCTAAGGGAGCCAGCGTGGAAATTCCAAGAGACAAACATAGAAACTTAGGCTGAGGTGGATGCTACTATTTGCTGCATGATAGAACTGATAAATGATGTAATTATAGATACAATACATTCTTCAACCAAAAAGCCTGGGTAGGCCAAGAGTGGGATGAATGTCCATCCACTTGCCCGTCTGTTTCCCTACCTGATGACAGTCAAGGTTAATAGGTCTTTTTCAGGTTGGAAAGATGTAACTACTGGAGTGCCACAAGGATCAGTCCTAGGGCCTCAATTATTTACTATCTATATTAATGACTTGGAGGAGGGGGAAGAATGAAATGTATCCAAATTTGCTGATGATACAAAAATTGGTGGGAGGGCATTTTATGATGAGGACATAAGGAATCTGCAAGGGAATATAGACAGGGTGAGTGAGTGGCCAAAACTTGGCAGGTGGAGTTTAATGTAGGAAAGTGTGAGGTCATGCACTTCGGTAGGAAAAATCAAAAGGCAGACTATTATTTAAATGGAGAGAGACTCCAAAAAAGTGCAGCACAGAAACACAAAAGTTTAGCATGCATGTGCAACAAATAATTAAGAACACAATTGGAATTTTGGCCTGTATTGCTACGGGGTTGGAGTTTATAAATAGGGAAGTCTTGTTACAACTGTACAGGTGTTGGTGAGGCTGCACCTGGAGTACTCTATACAATTTTGGTCCCTGTATTCAAGAAAGGATATACTGACATTGGAGGCAGTTCAAAAGAGATTCACTAGGCACCCATTTAAAACTGAGTTGCGAAGGAATTTCTTCTCTCAGAGGGTAGCGAATGTCTGGAATTCTCTACCCCAGAGAGTTGTGGAGGCTAGATCACTGAAAGCATTTAATGAGGAGGTAGATAGATTTTTGGAATATTGGGGAGTTGAGGGCTATGTGGAGCTGGCACGAAAGAGGAGTTGAGGGCTTGGGCAGATCAGCCATGGCCTTACTGAATGTCTGAGAAGGCTTGAAGGGCTGAATGGCCTACTCCTGTTCCTATTTCTTATGTTCTTTTGTTCTTATGCTGCAAAGGCTGTAGAGATGCCCCGGGATTTTGCACTGCAGCACGAAAACTTGGCTAACTGCATTCACGGCATGGTGGACTGTATTGTGCATGTGCGAAGACAGCATGCTAAGCAAAGCAAGATTACAGAGTTTATCTGGAACTAATTCCCAACACTTTCAATGCAAAGCCCTGGCCTTTTACCAGGTCAGGCCATTATAAGTTGTGAACAATTTGAATAAAGTTGTTATCACATATTTGCTACTCTGTTATGTTTTCCTTTGGCATTTGAATCTGTTGTTTTTGACAAATACAATGTTTGTAGGCATATCGGGTTACATAGAGATGCATCCATGTGGAAATGGGGCCTCCTTGGCTATCACAAAGCTCCAGTTAACACAAATTTGTGGGTGGATCCGCTGGGATTCAACTCATTGGGACTTTACTCTAATAAAACTTTTAAAACAATGCACTTGCAGAGCTGAATAAGCTTGTATGCGCCATCTGGCATTTTGGACTTTTGAGTGCATATTTTGTGCATGTAAAATGGCGCAACATGATTGAATTTCTTGGCCAGTGTTTTTGCCAATGTTACGGCAGTAGATTGAAGAGCCCATGTGAAACTTCCAGGGGAATAAACTTAATCTCAGTTATATCACCCCTCAACTGTCTGCACTTCAGGGAACACAAGCCAAGTTTATGCAGCCTGTCCTCACAATTTAACCCTTTAAGCCTCAGTATAATGGGATGCCCAAAAATTGAATGCAGTATTTCAGCTGATCCCTAATCATGTCCCCCACCCTTTCCCTGTAGCCCTGAAAATCTTTCCCTTAAGGTGCTTATCCAATTCCTTTTGAAATTGAATCTGTCTCCATCAACCCTTCAGGCAGTGCGTTCCAGATCACACTCACTGCACAAAAAGTTTTTCCTCATGTTGCTTTTGATCCTTTTGCCAACCACTTTAAATCTATGTCCACTGGTTTTCAACCTCCCTGGGAACAGTTTCTTTCTATCTACGCTATTTAAAGATATTCAAAATCATGAAGAGTCTAGGATGTATTTAAAATCATGAAAATCATGGAGGTCTGGACAGAGTAGACAAACAGAACAATATTATTTAAATATAATCTTAATTTAAGCATAATACCTCTTGAAAATTTAAACATTCAATCAGTTTTGAATTATATTTCGCATCAACTTCAGTGCTCTCATTTTTGCAGCCAGATTTAAGATATTAAGTATTTCCATTCCAATTTTGTTTTACAGACCACACTTTGCCTGAAGCTCAAACTGTAATAAATTATCCTGACTAATACAGCCAACTTTTGCTCAGCTTTTGTTATATGATGTTTTCAACTTTTACAGAATAAGGTATCTATCCTATTTTTAAAAATACACTAAAGATAGCCTAAAAATCAAAACACAGACAATCATTTACAATGGATAAAGGAAAAGGGTGCTCTCATTTTGACAGCTAACTGAATAATTTATTTTTGTATTTGAAGATTTTGGTGTTCCTCTGGGATGAACTTGGAATGAAGATTTATGGTAATGAATTCTTCAACAAGGAAAATAATCCAGTGCCTCTCAATATTGCAGTAGGCTCAAATTAACAAATAATTTTAGCCTAACTTGCTGGTGCTCCAACTCTGCTATGAGAGTGTTTGACTATACTCTTGTTTTCTGCTGCTCTCTGATTCTTTATCATCTTCTGTAATTCCTCTTCTATTGCTACAGGCCATTTTTTTTTAATGTTAAGTATTTTTATTAGTCATATTAAAGATTTTAAATGACTAAGCCAATTACTTGATTTCTGAAAGTTCCAGTACAATGAGCCACGCCTATAAGAGAGTGAAGCATAGACCTCAATTCATTATTGAATCAAATAGTCGGTTTCTGATGCCAGAAAAGCTCAAAAACAAAATTTAGGAATTGGAATTTCGTCCCTTCCTCTTGCCAAAGTATGGCACAACATTTACAAAACGGCGATTGTACTGCATGTGTCTCTTTGCACGGCCAGTCTTCTTTTTCCTCTTCTCTTGCTTTGCAACCTTTGGAGTCTGACCTTTTACTTTTCCGGCTCGAGTAAGGGATCCATGGACCTTGCCACCCAATAATCGAGCAACTACTTTTATGGTGCAGTTCTCATTGGCCTATGATGGCATCATCATCCAAGGGAGTGCCAGCCAAAAGGATCACTTGGTCAATAGCAGAGACTCCTTCCAGGGATTCAACATGGGCCTTAATTTCCCCAACAGTGTCACATATATTGTAAATTGGCCCATAGCAATGAATACCTCTGAAAGTTTCTTGTGTTCGGACAATCGCAGGTGAATTGTTTAATTAATTGCTTGATTGATTAATTAATTGATTACATAGTATTATGGGGAGCCTAAAGCACATGTAAAGGCTATGTAGGCCAATTAATCTTTGCCAGCATTAATGCTCCACATAAACTTCCTCCCAAACTTCTTCAACTCACTTTATAAACATGTTCTTCTATTCCCTACTCCCTCATGTGTTTATCTAGATTCCCCCTAAATACATCCATACTATTTGCCCCAGCTATTCTTTGTGGTGCCAAACTCCCCATCCTAGACACTTTTTGGGTAAAGAAGTTTGATCAGAATTCCCTGTTATAATTATTGGTGAAAATATTATTTTTATGGCTCTTAGTTTCATCCCCACAATTGAAAACATTTTCTCTACGTCTACCCTATCAAACCCCTTCATAATTTTAAAGACCTCTATTAGGTCATTCGAAAAACAGAGTGAAGATTGCAAGCAGAGTGAGCATATATGGGTTTGGAGAGTGAGGACTTTCGTGAAGGGGGAGGAGGTGCTCTTTTTTTCCACCTTTTTCTTACGTTTGGTGCAGTGGAAGGAGGTGGTTGGTGAAATATTCTGTAAAGTTAAGGTATGGCAGGTCAGCTTGGCTGAGTGGAATGTACAGCCTGTGGCATGTGGGAGGTCATAGGTGCACAATTTTTCCTAGACAATCACATCTGCAGGAAGTGCCCCAGCTGCACAAGCCTGAGCTCTGAGTTTGTGAACTTGAGCAGCAGCTGCAGTCACTGTGGTGCATCCACGAGGCAGAGAATTACATTTATAGTACGTTTAGGGAGATGGTCACACCGCAGGTTCGGAACATGCAGATACTTGGGGAATGAGTGACCGCCAGGCTGTTTAAGAGAACCAGGCAGGTAGTGCAGGAGTCCCCTGAGATGATCTCTCCCGTTAATCGGTTTTCCATTTTGGATGCTGGTAAAGGCACTGGTTCCTCAGAGGAGTGCAGTCAGATCCAAGTTCGTGGCACCATGTGTGGCTTAGTTACACAGGAGGGGAGGAAGAGTAGTGGAAGAGTAGTAGTGATAAGGGATTTGTTAGTTAGGGGAACAGACAGGCATTTCTGCTGCTGTGGACATGACTCCAGGATGGTATGTTGTCTCCCTGGTGCCAAATATGTGACAGAGTGGCTGCAGGACATTCTTCAAAGGAAGGGTGAACATCCAGAGTTTGTGGTCCACATTGGTTACCAACGATATAGGTAGTAAGGCGTGTAGAGAAAAAATCAATTTCACACCAGCGTGAAAACACAACAGGATCATCTGATGGCGGAACATGAATCCCACTGGAGGCTGGTGTGAACCCGATTTGCATCCCACTAATGGGATGCAAAGTAAGGCCCGAACATAATCGTACCCCCCCATGCCAGATTTACCATTATGCCAGTGGGAATACACGCCGGCCCAGAACAGGTATGCACAGGTGTGACATGCAGAAGTCAGGACATAACGTTAGAGCCTTACTCAGATCACAGGAGGAGAAGATGCTGGAGCCCTACCTCTACCGGACCCTGGGGGAACACGTGCATTATGTGCTGGGTCCATCCTCATGTACATGGCTCCACCACAAAGCAGCTCTTAGAAAGTGCAAGGCCTCTGCTGATTCTTTAGGTCTGCTTCAGAACATCATGGCCTTGGACATGGACTGCTACAGATGATCAGTAAGAGTGGGGCGAGAGAAAGATCTAGCTGTGAGTGGGTGATTAAGGTGTACTGAGGGGGGATGGGGCGGTGGGTGTGGCTGGAAGGGAGGAACTAAGGTGCCAGGGCATGAGTTTGGGGCAGGGGAGGGGGGATGGGGGAAAGAGGGTGTAATGGGGGACAATCCAACAAGTGGGTGTAAGGGGAGAGGAAAGTGAAAGGGAGGGAGTTTGGAGAGGGGATGGTCTCTTGGGGGATGAGGGAGTCCAGAGGGTAGAAGGTATCCGAGGGGAGGAGGGAGTAAGGTCGGATGTGCAAAGGAGGGGTCTTTGAGTCAATGACTGCCTGCTGGGGAGTGGACTGAGGGTGGGCATGGTAGGAGGGAATGGTGAGTGTGAGAGGGGGCAGATGGAGTTAATAGAGTGGAAGGGTGCGCTGTCAGTAGTGGTAGAAGGAGCAGTGAGTATGGTTGGTAGGGACACAGATGCAGGACGGACCCTGGAGTTGGGAAGGAGGAGGTCGGGGTGGTCAATGTGGATGGGGTGGGATTCTCAGGAAGGTAGAGAACATGCATATTCACCTGGACGTCCTGGACTGGACAAGGGTTTGGGTTGCAAGATAACTGTGGGGAGGTGGAAGGTGATGCCAGGGGGTCCACAGTGATAGGGGACAGGAAATAGGTGACTGGGGCAGAAGAAAGAATGGGGGAGCTGATGAGATATTTGACTGTGGCTCTGGTTTTCGAAATCAAAAGTGAACGGAGCCTCGTGTTGGTCAGGCACAGATGCCTAATGGGAGTGTGATCAATGGGTAAGTGGAGATGCAGGTCAGCTCAGATGGACAACTGAAAGCGAAACCCAGCAGGCAGCATTGAAAATGCTCAGGACAGTGAGATGAATGTGATATAGGAAGACTCCACATGCATGGGAGAGTGCTTGCATGAGGCTCTAAAAGGCCCTGTCACACACACACGCACACACACACACACACACACACACACACACACACACACACACACACACTACTCTCTCCAGAATCACTTGTGGCCCGGCTGTGTACAGCTGAGCTGCTAGTGGGGGTGAGGGTGGTGGGAGGCTGCAATGGGAGGACTCATGAAGCCTGTCAATGAAGCTGAAAGACAGCATTACACATTATTCAATGAAAGAGAAGAGACTTTCAGAATTTAAAGTGACAAATTGTGTTCCCCAGTCCAACCACTTACGATAAGAATTTCTTAACTTTTCTAGGCCTATCACTTCTTCTAGGTGCTGCCCTGACATCCGCAGCAGGGGTGGAGACAGCCTGTGCAATGGTCGGCCCTGTTGCCTCTGATAACTTTTACGAGGGTCCCCTGGGGACACAATGCCTTGAGGGCCCTGGTTTACTTTTGCTGTCCTCCTGTGGGAAAGCTGTCTCCTCTGCAGTGACAGAGGATGAAGTTGAGGGGGTATCTGACAATGGAGACTTGGAGGGAGTGGACTGCCTCCGATATTCCTGCCACTCCTCCTCCTTTTTGGGTGTCCGAGGGCCTGGCCTGATTCCTTGAGGGAAGGAGCTCCTGAGGGGACATCAAGGCACCTCTTTTCCCTCTCACATTGCCACTGTAGGAACTCACCCATGGTTACCATGTTGGGTGAATCTCCACATTCTGCTGGACCAGGGTCTCCATGGCATCCACCATCCTCCCCATAGAGACCTCCATATGCACACATGTGAGCACCACTTCTTCAGACAGCAGGCAGACACACTCCTCTACACACATACCACTCTGTTGAGGTCTTCCAATAGCTTTGCGCAGTGTTCCTCCGCCTTCTGCTGACTCTCCAGGATGAGATGGAAGGCTGAATTCAGAGTCTCATCATCTGACTCGGACCTCAAAGATGCCTCTTTCCCAGCGTCCTCTGAGTGCGGGGAGCTTGGCTGAACCTAACTGCTTGTGCTTTGGACACGTCTCTATGCGGGGTCCACCAGATTGTGCATCCGAGACTGTTCTAAATATAGGTCCCACTAAGGTGTGTGGAGGGTGTGGATAAGCACTGTGATGGGTCTTCCAGGCTGCTTATTTTCTGTTCTTCGATGGAGGAGGTGTCCTCTTGGCTGGAAGTGAGGACATGGATGAAGCTGAGAGACTGGCTGGCTTAGGGTGTCTGTCGCTTGGCAGAGCTCCCTGAAAACCAAAGTAGAGATAATCAGTGTGTGGCAACAGAGGCAAAAGCAGGAGAGAGAGAGCACTCTCTTTGTGTTGAGAGCAACTCAGCATTGGATACTGTGGTGCAGGAGCCTCAGATGGGTGTTTGCTGCCGACCTCACCGCCCCTGCAGGCATGGTCCACATTCTCAGCTGTCAGCATGAAGGCACACTGCTCAAAGTGAGTGAGGGGCCTAATGTGGGCCACTCAACCCCCAGTCTGGGACCTCTCCCTGCTTTGAGCCAGCTTCTCCTGCATGGCACTGCGTAGAATGTTTGTGTGGTGAGCGGAGCCATGGATGGGATGAGGATGCAAACTCCAGAGGATATGAGCCTGATGGAGATGTGAGGCTGTGTGTGTGAGAGTTAGTGGTGTTGTCCCTTGAGGTGTGAGATCCCTTTGGATGTGTGATGGGTTTGCGAGTGTGTGAGTTGGGAGTGATGAGGTGGTTGACTTACCCTGGCAGAACAGATGCTGGCATTCACCCTCTTCCTGCACTGGATGGCTGTCCTTCTCCGTGCCCCAGTGGCGCTGACTGCCCTGCCACCACCTCCCAGGCTGGATTGGTGACTCTGGGAGACCTCCTGCAGCCAGAACGGGGATAGAAGATATCACAACGGCCTTCCACTGTGTCAAGCAGTCATTCCAGAGAGGCGTCATTAAATTTGAGGGCTGCCATTTTTTTTTGCTTTTGGGGCTGTCTGTCACCTGGAGCAGCCCTGCTCTATAGACATGAAGTAGACTGAGCTTTAAAGATGACGCCTGGAGCAAGGGAACGCTGAGGTCACAGCTTGGCGAGAAAATCTGAACCCACTTGCCAGCGATCAGGAGTGTTTCCCGTGAATGCATAATTAATGAGTTGGGAGGCATTGGGTAGGGGACAATATGGCGCAAAAACCTGCTGTTGTGGCCAGTGGATAAAACTTTTTTCTTCATTTCTGTTGCTGCAACAACAGATTTAGTGGAAATCTGGGATGATTCTGCCCTAAGAAACAGCAAGGGGCAGCAAACATTGGTGGGAGTTGTTTATAGGCCACCAACAGTTATGGTAGTGTGGGGCATGGTATTAATCAGGAGATTAGAGAAACAAGTAGCATGGGTAATACAACTTCTTTTTTCAAGCAGCAGAAATCAAGCTATTTTTTTGGATTAATATACCTAACTTAAACCAGAAAACCAATAAGTGTTTTATAATTTGGGTCATGGGGAGAACCGGTTAGGGACCAATAACATTTTGTTTAAAAGCAAAATACTGCGGATGCTGGAAATCTGAAACAAAAACAAAAATTGTTGGAAAAACTTAGCAGGTCTGACAGCATTTGTGGACACGAAGACAGAGTTAACGTTTCGAGTCCGTATGACTGCACATGACCGTATGAGTTCGTTCTGATCAACAGTCATACAGACTCGAAACATTAACAACGTTTTGTTTAAAGTAGATAAAGTTTGAGATTCAAGGCACTTACTAAATGAATAAAGCTACAAATATTCCATGGGTTCGGAACAAACAAAAATAAATTTTTCTATACAAGTTGAGAAATATAAAATAATTTATAATATCCACCTTATCCTCTAATATTCAGGAAAAGTATAAGGTACATATGAATTAACAGGTAAGGTGTGGTCAAACACACAACACTGCACAACAAATGACAGATGTGACCAAAGCTCTTTCCATGGATTGCTCAACAACCCACCAGTTGGCTGTCACATTGTGAGCCAACCAATCTCACTGAAACTTTGTCTTTCTCACAAGGGTTTCCAATCTCCACATCTGAAAATCTCACCTTGTAATTCTCTCCAAAAGTCACTCCAATTCGGACAGCTTCAACAATGACATACCTCATAGGGTTTCAACCTCATCTTCCGAGATTCCTTTCCCCCTAGATTTCTGAGTACACTCAAGTGTCCTCTTAGAAGGGGAGTGCGAGAGGAGGACTCTGAGACAGGCAATCAACAGCACCTAGAGGAGTGTGAGAAGAGGGCCCTGGGGCTTGAGCACATGGAGAGCCGACCTGCATGAGAAGGGCTGCAGCAGCAGGAGATAAAAACCAATGGTCGAGAGCCCCTTCAGCCTGTTCTACCTGTCAGAGCTGAAGTGTGATGCCACGGGAAAACAGGTAAGTGATTGGTGGGTATCTCTTCCGTGTCTCTTTTGATTGACCAAGTGGTTTAAATCAGGAGACATTATTACAGCTGAAGAGTACAGTTAAGAAATTCACTTTTAAAATATTTAATGTCCAAATGAATTAATTAAATATAATAGACATGGTTGGGCAGGCGATGTGTTGCAGCTGTAGTATGTGGGACCTGGTGGACGCCGGTGCGATCCACGGTGACCACATCTGCAGCAAGTGTTGGCTGCACCAGGAACTTTGGTTCAGAGTTGATCAGCTGGAGTCTGAGCTGCGGACACTGTGACACATCAGGGAGGGGGAGAGTTACCTGGACACTGTGTTTCAGGAGATAGTCACACCCTTTAGGTTAATTACATCAAATTTGGACCATGGTCAGGGATAGGAGGGTGTGACTGTGAGTGAGGCAGGTATGGGGATCCAGAATTTAGCTTTGGAGGAGCCTCAGCCAATGCACTTGTCCAATAGGTACGAGGCTCTTGCTCCCAATGTGGATGAGGGAACAGACTGCAAGGAAGATGAGACAACTGACCACAGCATTGTGCTACAGAGCACCATTCAAGTGGGGGAAGAAAAGAGAAATGTAGTAGTAATAGGGGATAGCATAGTTGGGGGAATAGATGCTGTTCTCTGCAGCAAAGACAGAGAGTTTTGAAGGCCGTGTTGCCTACGTGTTGCCAAGGTTAAGGACATCTCTTCTGGGCTGAGGGGGAACTTTAAGTGGGAGGGGAAGGTTCCAGTTGTCATGGTCCATGCAGGTACCAATGGCATAAGTAGGAATAGGAAAGAGGTCCTGCTGAGGGCCTATGTGCAGCTCGGGGCTAAGTTAAAAGCAGAGCCATAAAGGTAATAATCTCTGGATTACTACCTGAGCCACGTGCAAATTGGCATAGAATAAATAAGATTAGGGAGGTGAACGTGTGGCTCAAAGATTTGTGTGGGAAAAATAGGTTCAGATTCATGGGGCACTGACACTAGTACCGGGGAAGAAAAGAGCTGTTCTGTTGTGACTGGCTTCATTTGAACCATGCTGGGACCAGTGTCCCGGTGAATCATATTGCTAGGGTTGTAGATAGGACTTTAAACTAATTAGTTGGGGAGGCTACAATTGAAGCAAAGTTTAAAAAATCAAAAAGAAACAAGAGAGCAGATGTGCAGGGTAGTGAAGAGACGAACAATAATCAAAGTGTGACAGGAAGGGGCAGAAAATATAAGCAGAAGAGTGCAGCAGAATTTATAACCAGAATGAGTAATAATGGTAAAAAGTCAAAGCCTAAGGCTCTTTATCTGAATGCACAAAGCATTTGTAACAAGATAGATGAGTTGACGGCACAAATAGAAATAAATGAATATGACTTGATAGCTTTTACAGAGAAGTGGTTGCAGGGTGACCAAGAGTGGGAACTCAATATTCAAGGGTATTCGATGTTCGAGAAAAATAGGCAAAAAGGAAAGGGAGGTAGGGTAGCTTTGTTAATAAAAGAATGTATCAGTGCGGTGGTGAGTAATGATACAGGTGCAATAGATCACGATGTCGAATCAGTTTGGGTGGAAATAAGGAATAGCAAGGGGAAGGAGTCATGGGTGGGAGTCATTTATTGGTACCCAATGAGTTGCCTCATTGTAAGACAAAATATAAATCGGGAAATAATGGAGGTGTATAAGAAGGGTGAGACAACTTTCATGGGTGATTTTAATCTGAATATTGACTGGACAAATAAGATTGGCAGGGATAACATGGAATACAATTTTTTAGAGTGCATCAGGGGTTGTTTCTTAGAGCAATACGTTACAGAACCTACCCAGGCTATCTTAGATCTAGTAATGTTCAATGTGGTGGGATTAATAACACATATCATTGTTAAGGATCCTCTAGGGGATAACAATCACAACATGGTAGAATTTCAAATTCAGTTTGAGGGCAAGCAACTCGGGTCTCAAACCAGTGTCCTCAACTTAAATAAGGGCAATTACAGAGATTTGAAGAAAGAGTTGTCTAAAACAGCCTGGGAAAATAGACTAAGGGGAAGGTCAGTGAATGAGCAGCGGCAGACATTTAAGCAGATATTTCATAACACACAGCAAAAATTTATCCCAGTCAAAAAGAAGGACTTGATGAGAAGGATGAACCACCCGTGGTTAACAAAAGTGGTCAAGGAGAGTATCCAATCAAAAACTAGAGCATACAAAGTGGCAAAAACTAGTGATAGGCCAGAGGATTGGGAATTTTTTTAGGAACCAGTAGCAGATGACTAAAAAGCTAATAAAGAGGGAGAAAATTGATTATGAATATAAATTGGCAAGAAAAATAATAACAAGCAAAAGAGCTTCTACGGATATATAAAAAGAGAGTGACTAGATTGAGCATGGGACCCTTGGAGGATGTGCCTAGAAAATTGATAACGGGGAACAGAGAAATGGCAGATAATTTAAACCAATATTTTGCACTGGTCTTCATGGTGGAGGACAGTATAAACATCCCAAAGATATTAGATAAGCAAGGAGCTAATGGGAGGAAAGTTCTTGTAACAGTCTCTGTAATGAGGGACAAGTCCACAGAACCATAGAAAAGTTACAGCACAGAAGGAGGCCATTCGGCCCATCTTGTCCATGCCAGCCTGAGGACACCCAGGTGCCCCTTCTAACCCCACCTTCCTGCACCCATCTCATAGCCCTGCAGCTTACAGCATTTAAGGTGCAGATCCAGGTACTTTTTAAAAGAGTTTAGAGTTTCTGCCTCTACCACCAACTTGGGCAGCGAATTCCAGACACCCACTACCCTCTGCGTAAAAAAGTTCTTCCTCATGTCCCCCTTACACCTTCTGCCACTTATCTTGAATCTATGTCCCCTGGTTCTAGAATTCTCCACCAAGGGAAACAATTTTATCCTGTCCACCCTATTCCCCTTATAATTTTGTACACCTCAATCAAGTCACCTCTCAGCCTTCTTTGTTCTAAGGAAAATAACCCCAACCTATCCAATCTCTCCTCGTAGTTATACCTTTCTAACCCTGGCAACATTTTTGTAAACCTCCTCTGCACTCTCTCCAGAGCTATTACGTCACAATACTCCAATTGTGGCGTCACCAGTGTTTTATACAATTCCAACATTATATCCTTAATTAATGGTAAAATTGGGCAGAGACAACGTGGATTTATGAAAGGGAAATCATGTTTGACGAACCTGTTGGATGTTTCTTGTAGCATGAATAAAGGAGAACCATGGGTGTGGTATTTGGATTTTCTGAAGGCTTTTGATAAGGTCCCACACAGGAGGTTAGTAAACAAAGTCAGAGCACGTGGGATTGGGGGTAACATACTGATATGGACTAAGAATTGGTTAATGGACAGAAAGCAGATCATAGGAATAAACTAGTCATTCTCAAGGTGGCAGGTTGTTATTAGTGGGGTATTGCAGGGATCGGTGCTTGGGTCACAGTTGTTCACAATCTATATATATGATTTGGATGTGGGGACCAATTGTAATATTTTCAAATTTTCTTCAAACTCCCTTTGCCTGTGACTCCATCAACTGCAGCCGGTCAGGCCAAGGAGGGTGCAGCTGCCCCACAGCAGAAGACCCTTGTCAGATTGGGGCTTACCAGGCCTCGGACCTCCAGAGGATGCCCACCAAATTCAATGAAGACAAGAGGGCATAGCAGTCAGCAGGCTGCCTCCACCTCTGCTGGGGATATGGGGATGCACTCAGATGATAAAGCTAGAAAAATGAAGAAATATTGAATGCACATTGGTGTCATGAGTATACAATCATTGCAAATAGTTTTTGCACTTGTAAATATACATGAGTTTGCAATGTTTGGGAGTCTCTTAAATTCATTCCTGCCGCTAGTTGTTTTAATAGTCGTGTGCACAGCATCCTTTCCAGTTGAAGGATATTCTGGCTGGGTGTTTCTGCCCCTAATACATGCCACCATGTGGAGACATTGCTCTTGGACAAGGATGATGAGAGCCATGTGTGAAAAGCCTCCCACTCACATTATTCCACTTGCCCCCACTGTAAGTCCTGAAAGCCTCCCTCCTCCTGTTTGTTAAGTTGTGTAACAGAACGGTGTAAATTGCTGCTGACGAGGTGGAAGATTTGATAGGGCTACAAGATCCAGGTCTACTGGCCGTCATAAGATGCAGAATAGGTTCCCGATGTTCACCAGTGGGAAAGTTGGCCCATCATTAACCCACCATGAAATTTGGGAGAACAAGATCCCAACCTGATTCCCGATGTCAGGAAACTGATTTTTGGACCCCCTCTAGACCTTCTGCCCCTGATACCATGATTCCCGCCACTGGTGGGAGGGGACGATACCGCTCCTAAGAGTGATCTGTAACACACAATTATTCTTACATTAACGGACAATTCAATAGAGGGATTGCTATCTTGGCCAGTTTATTAATAACTTTGGATCAGTTTCAGACTTATTGATAGAAATATGAAAACTGTGCAAAGGACTATTTATTTCTTAAAGAGGGCAAGTGCATTGTGGGAAAACGTCTCCAGTATACAATATCACTGAGTCAGCCAGAAGAAAGCACAGTACAGTAAAGAATACTCCTTGATGAACTATTCAGGCCCTGTTGTGTAAAGAGCAGCTAACATTGAATGAAAATCTTCAGGTGATTTTCCAGGAGAGTTTTTTTGCTTTTTTTGCTGTAACTAGCTGGAAGTCAGTGGAAATCCTGGGCAGAATTTTTATCTCGGAGGACGGGTGCACGCCCAAGCGGCTCAAGCTTAAAATGACACAGGTTGACATTGGGTTAGCATCTCGACTTCAATGCACAGTTACATGATATTTCAGTCAGCGGGCGCACGCTGGCAATTAAAAGGCCTATTAAAGCCATTAAAAAGATAATTAATCTAAATTTTTCGCTGCCTTCCAACCTTATGATTGTGGTTACGGTTAAATTTTGTGGAAAATCTGGGCTGTTGTTCTGCAGGACATGAGCTCCATGCACTTTTAAGAAGATCCAGCATTTACTAATGATTTAGTGCAAATTAATCATTTCAATAGTTATTGGAATATTAACTGATTGTCACAGCCATCCGTTGTAGAGTAGATTTTCTCAGTTGTAATGCTGTTGTATCCAAATTGCTCACAGTGGCTGAAACTATTATTCATCTTTCCTTCAGCTGTTAATCAACATTTGGAAAGAAGATAGACTACACATCGTGAAACTGGGGCACTCACATTATAGAGAACTTTAATAAAATCAACAGCAGTTGCCAAATGAACTTCATTGCCCGTAACTTCTGCGCTCCCCAGTGGTGGATTTGGAGAATACCTCAAAGATGGGCTGGGGAATCCCTCTGGGAAGTTCTCAGGCAAGGGTTAGCATGGCAATTGCCCAGAAGGCTAATTTCCTCTGGGCAATTACGCTGTGCTGGGAGCCATCCGAAAATGTGATTTAAATCACAAACTTTGATGGTTCCACCAGGGCTGCACCAATAGTTACACAGAAAAAGTTAGAGGGATTAAAACCTCTTCTACCTCCTGGGTAACTATTATGAACAGGACTCCCTCATCCATCCCCGACCTCCGACAACGACCCCCCAACACCCCCCCGCCCCCCCACCCCCACCGACCTCAGCCCCCACCCCCTGACACCAGATCTTCGCCCCTCCCCCGACCTCCGAATGTGTCCATCCCCCCACGACCTCCGGACACCCACCATCTGACCTCCAGACACACGTCTGCCCTCCACCGCCACCCCCCCCCCCCCCAAACCTCCAGGCACCCACCCAGCTCCCCCATCAACCTCGGGAAAATCCCCCACCCCTGACCTCCGGACACCCCCAATCCCCAAATCCTGTCTACTTACCTTCCCCTGACTGATAAACTTACTTGCTTTACAGCAGCAAGTGCTGTAAAAAAGGAGCAGTGGCCTCCTTGAATATGCTGGGCCTAAACTTTGCCGGGGGCTGCGAGGATTCTTTCGATGCAGGCCTCAAGCAGCTGAAGCAAATGGAAGTGACAATGCAATTTTCAACACTAAGTAAGTGTGCACTTATTCCTTCTAATTTCTGCAGGCCAGTACTTTCCGACATTAATCGGAAGTTAGGGCCACATGAGATTTGCCTGCCAGATTTACATCCTGGTGGACTTTGTGTTTTCTGAAACATTAGAAGCACCTACTTCAAATGGGTACACCACTGCAATATGTATTTTTGGTATGTGAAAGGCCTGCATACCAGCTTCTGTATTTCTGGACATTAAGAATTCCAAATGTGCTGATGGTTGCTGAGTGGTGGTGAACATCCAGAAGCCCTTGGAAATGATACTGCAATATAAAGCGAAGCTTGGATATCTGGGAAATATTTTCATTTTTAAAATTTTCTGTTAGCACTTAAGCTCTCCTAATTCCCTGTGCCAATTGATGCAAATTATTATATTATTTTTCATTCCCTGAAAATCACTACTAGATGCAATAGCTTTCTGTAACCACCTTATCTGACATGTCTGGAAAACAGAGGTTGAAATATCTCACTTTGACAGATAATTAGTGCAGTTTCTGATTCATTTTCTCAAAGGAAGCTGAGCTGGCAGATTTGATGGCAGAATTTGTTCTGCTGCTTGTTCCTTAAAAATCTACACTTGAGGTGCAGCTAATGTTGAGAATGTCATGGGCAGAACTTTTACCTTGGCGGGCGGGCCTGTGCCCGTCCCGTTCGAGCATAAAATGAAGAGCGTTGACTTCCGGCAAGCATCCTGACATCAATGTGCAGTCGTGCAATATATTGGTCGGCGGTTGCGTGCGGGAATTGGTAGCCTGCCCGCCGACAATTAAAAGGCCTGTTAAGGGCATTAACAATGTACTTGAAATAATTTTTTCCCACCTGTCCAGCAGGCAAGCAAAAAGGCCATGGGGCCTTTGCACTTTTTTTGGAAACCTGATCCATGGGCGGGATGAGGTTTCCAACATCCAATAAAAATGAAATAAAATGTTTTTAATTTCATTTACAACTTTTCCCTACTCATGTGACAGATTCACATGAGGGGACATGTTTTGTAACATTTGTCAATTTTTTTTTGAAAACTCTTCACCTCCCTGAGGCAGCTCTCAGGGAGATTTTCAAGCACGTACTCATGCACATGCGTGAGGTTCATGCTCACCCCGCTCACCCTCCCCTCCCCCCACAACACAAGCAGCGCTGAGTGCTATCACTTACGTTTCATGCTGGGCAGGCCTTAATTGGCCCGCCAGTGTGAAGTTTCAGTCCAGCCCCAATCGCGGGCGGTGGTCAGCCTCCTGATCGGCCTCGTCCAGCCCCCTGAACCCACCCAACAAGGGCAAAATTCTGCCCCATATTTATTGCCTACCTCTCATTGCCTTGCGAAGATAGTGGAGGGTTGTTTCTTAAATCACCATGCTTCCACATGGTGTTAGGTATGGAATTCCATGGTTTTGAGCCAATAATTATGAAGGAATAGTGACACACATCCAAGTCAGGAAGGTATGTGGCTTGGAAGATATTTTGGTCGTGTTCCCTTGACACTGTTTCTCTTGTTCTTCTCTAGAGGTTTTAGGGCTGGGGCGCTGTAAAAGTAAACTTGGTGAGTTGTCCCAGTGCATTTTGATTGTACCCAGTGTAGCAGCAGTGAGCTGGTTGTGAAGCTAGTGAAGTCTGAACCTAATGGCGGTGACAACAATCAAATGACATTCAACTTACTGAGTATTGCTGCTTCTACAATCTTCCTGGATAGCTTGTTCCCATCACCCTTCTGACTTGTGCCTTGTAGGTGGTGGAGATGTATTGAGGTCAGGAGATCAGCCACTTGCTGCAGAGTACTCAACTTCTGCTCTGATGTTGTAGCCAGAGCGTCGATAGGTTTAGTACAGTTAAACTTTTGGCTATTAATGTCCCCCAAGACACTGGGGAAACTTGGCAATGTTGGTATTATTGAAAGTCAAGGATAGCTTGACCTTCTTGTGACACCTTCTCTTCAATTATCCTAAATCCTTTAATTTGACTTACACAGATTATTTTTTGTCTTAGTAAAGCCTGTTCTTTTATTCTGTCCATACCTATACCTGAAATTATGCGAATAAGCCTACTGAAAAAGAAAATTGAGTATAAACAGCACAATTCCACCTGAGCTTTTTATTAGCCATTCTGATAACAATGGCACAACAGGAATATACAGTTTGCTCTGTCAAAGACAATAATTTTTTTTTGACGAAGGAATGAGTTAAAAGTATATTGGGAGTGTCAGACTATTCCTGATGTGAACTGATTGCAGTTTTGTTGAATGCAGCACAACTTTTTCCTGTGAACAGTAACTTTCATATCTCATCTCAAAAGCACTTGCATCAATCAGTTAGTATAGTTCAAAGCTGCTTTGTTCAGGAGCAAGAATCATATTATGGCTCCCCAGCATTTCTGCAACAGGCATTTGTTCTATAAATAAATAAATAAACTGGAAATATTCAGCAGCTCTGGCAGCATCTGTGGAGAGAGACACAGAGGGCTGGATTTAATGGACCCCCACTGGGTGTGTTTTCAGCAGGGGAACATGTAAAATATGTTGGGCGGTTAGCCCACCACCTTCCCGCCCACCCCTGACACAGTCCCTATAATACAGGGAGGTGGTTAAGGTGCCCGCTAGGCTGTCCCCCTTAGGCCAATTGAGGCCCTTAAGTGGCCCCTTAACTGGGCAGTGGCAGATGGAGGAGAATGAGAACCCCATTTTTTTAACATAACTGGTTAAAAGGTGGGAATGGAAGGGGGGGCAGTACGTCCTATGTTCATCAGATGTTACCTCCACTTTGTGCCTCCCCGCCTGGCCACCAAAACAGAACACCCCACCCTCTTCATGCCTCTCCCTAAGTGCCAGACCGTTTTCACCACTAAAAGCCTCAGACTTACCGCTTTCTGGTCACCATCACTCTTCAACCTGGGGTCTGCTTGATTCCAGCAGCACCACCTACTGAGCTCTGATGCTGCTGGGACTGCTCAATCAATCAGAGTAGCCAGCAGCTGTCAAGGGCGGGACTTCCTTTCACTAAGGGGTAGCCACACCTCATTGAAGTCAGTCAGTTCGGCACCGCCTTTTCATCTGGGGAGAATAAGCAGTATACCTCCCCACCATCCCACAAACCCAGTAAAATTCAGTCCAGGGTTCAGGTTTCAGGCATGCGTTTGTGGTTGCACAAGGTGAAATGGTTCAAGCTGAAGCTGGGCCCCCAACTCACAGAGCTGCTCAAGGTCACCCTCCAAGGTCATCTGTTGTCTCCTCACTTGAAGGTCAGCAGCCTTTCACTAGCCATACTGCAGCCACTGGGCAAGCTCTACACAGGAGCAATAGGAAAGGCAAAGAAACATGGGGGATAGACACTAAGAGAATACAGGAGGGTGGGTACTTTATATTTTCCTATTTACTATTTCATGATTCCATTTATAATTTTGGACTGGAATGCTAATTTTCTAATGGCTTTTACATTTTTGTTGTTGGAGAAAGGATGATACGACAGAGGAAATGCTGGGACTACGGGACTATAGATGAAGGGAGTAAGTGTAATTGAGGTTACTGGTATTGCTTGTTAATTATTTGAACAGAAACAAGCTGTCGACATTGTATGTTCCCTTCCTCTTCCTGTTCCACCACATTCTGTTTTATCTCCCCCTCCTGCTCAAAGCTTCTCACCTGATAGATGGTGGAAAGGGCTGTTCCCACATAATGACCAAAATGTGATGCATGCTGCATCCTACTACAAATCTTGGTACCCACTTATCTAAATACTGCAGGGCTCCTCCAGAGTGGTCCAAGTAGCAGAGTCATCGCTTGAGGATGCCAATGGAATACTCCATAATATTTCTTGTGGTAGCAAGTCTCTCGTTGTAGGCCTGCTCTGCATATTTGCATGGGTTCTGGAATGGAATCATAAGCCTTGTTATGAATGGATAAAGCATGTTGCCCAGTAGCCAGCCTTTAGTTTGCCATCATGGTCAAATGCAGTTGGTACAGATGATTGCCGCAAAATGAAAGAATCATGACTACTGCTAAGATACCAAGCATTTGCCCGCATGAAGCAATGTCTGTCCTTGCACATCAGCTGTACATTGAGGGAGCGGAATCTTTTTCAGTTCATGAAGATGCTTATGAATTCAGATGAGATGCATGGAGCACTATATATATGCAGTCAACAGCACCCTGCATGATGGGGGAGCCTACAATCTGAGCAAATCCCTTGTGTTTGCTCTGCCTACTTGTCTCTAGCAAAGGAGAATGCGAATGAAGCTATCTCTCTGTGTATAGAGAGCATCAGTGACCTCCATTATGAAGCATGTGAGAGGTTGCTTTCATATCCAGCAGCGACCTGGAAGGAGCCATGGTCACCTTGATAGCCACCGGCAATATTGCTTTGAGGCTACAGTTGGCAGATTTCTTAATTGATGAGGCAAAGGCATCTCATGCATTGGTCCTTGATAAAGTTGAGGTAAAAGAATTGCTCCCTAAAGACCCTTCCTGGATATGACCTCCTGTTGAGAGTTCTTCTCACCCTTCTACTCCTCCTTCTTCCAGTAGTTTGTCCTGCTCTATGTGGCCGCTCTTCTTTCTCTCTTTCTTAACTCCAAAAAGATGACCTATCAGGCCCCACCATGTCTGGAAGCAACTTACTTCAGCACAAGACTTTAAACAACCAAAAATGACTTTATCACTAGCCAGGTCACGGCTTGTAAACTATGGAAACTTTGACAGGTATAGGTAAACACCCAAAACCAGGTGAATTGTACAGATAGCCATAAAAAAAATCAAAGAACTAATCTGTAAGAAGTTTATAATCCCTTTGAGTAGCTTTGAATCCTTCATGCCATTGGACATAAGCTCAGCTGTGGGAAGTTAAGAAAGTGTATTGGCTGGAGTGTGGCTTTTGAAAATAGCAGTGCTGGATTCAAATCAATGTTTCATGTCATGATTTGTCTACTCTGCATGTTGCCAGCAGTCATTGCGAGCATGCACAAAAACTCCGTTCCAAGAAGGTGTCTGATGTATGTCATATCAAAAGTGTGTGTGCATCTAGGAGCAAATTTTCGACTTTTAGGATGTTGATTAGTGCCTAAAAAATGGCCGGTACTTAACACAATCATTGACCTCATGAAAGCTTAACCTCTAGTGTATTTCCCAAGTTCCTTATGCTTTGAAGCAAACAAATTGATGTTACAGCCGACGTTCCAGCTAAGCTGTCTGGGTGTTGACTGTGCAGCAAGATGTACATGATATCATGTACATTTTGTTCTTAGATAAGTAGCGTGTGTGTGTGCGTCATACAAAAAAAAAATTACAGGGATCATGCAATAAAAAATAAGAGCTGGGTACTGGCACTAGATTTTAAAAGAAATATTAATTGCAGCCCACATAAATTACCTGGGGCTGCTGCACTAAAACTATATCGGTTGGGAGTGGAAGATTCTGCCCATAGTGTTATAAGACTTGCCATTAATCCAACTAGTGGTAATTGGGTACTTTGAACAGAATGCACTCCCCTTAGACTTTCCTTTCCTTTCAAGCTCCAGTACAAATTGGATAAATTAATCACATTTATATGCTTGCTATGAATATGTGCATGTACATTAAAGGAAAAACTTGAATTCTGTGAATGTATAAGTAGCATGCAAAGTCAAAAATACCAGTGAAGCTTTGTGTGCTAATTACATAGTACTATTTATGACTCAATTGAGGCAAAACAGGAAATTTCTCCAGCCTTTCTGTCAATGAATTATGCACTGAAGTACTTACAGAACTTAATATAGATTTTGATGAGTTCCTATCAGTGAAATCATTTTAGAAAAATGGCCATTTATATTCAGATTGGTTCAAATCTGATGCATCATATTAAATTTAATGTGATTCCAAGCTTCTGCATTTAAGGAACTAGTATAAACATTCCAAGAGCAAAGCTGCCACATTTACAAATCCCAAACTAAGTCAAGTAAAAGCAAGCTGAGGTCTAAATTTGGACTTCATAGCACATTATTTCTGGTCACTTATATATTGCAATTCCTCACCAAGTATACATCTAGTCTGCCAGATGCAATGGCTCAATTTAATAGAGCTAATCCCAGCTATCAAATATTGTCTGCAAAATTGACCAATACTCAAATTTCCAGTGAATGATGAAAAATATTTGATATAACTGAAATAGATTCTACAATCTAGAGCTGAATTCTGTGGATTACTGCAGTGAAATTATGTGAAAGCATTAGATTTCATAAGAAGGATGCCTGATTAGTTAAATATAGCAGGGAATACATAAAGCTCATCGAAAAGCAACTTTGGCTGCATACAGCTTATTAAAGAGGATAAGAAAACAGTTAACTTTCAGTTCTGTCACAAAAAATCTATTTTTATGAAGGAATGAAAGTTTTAAATTTAAACAGAAGTCTGGAGTGCATAAAGGTCATGTTGTCAAACAGCAATACATCAAAGCTTCAAACCAAACCTGCCTACCCTGGTAAATGAATTCCATTCTAATCGATTTTAAAAGGGTGAGGTTGATTTTAAACATAATCTTGCAACACTGAAAATAAAGGGGTTCAAAATAGCGTGCTCAACACAACATTGAGTAACGGAACATGGTTTAGGTTTCCGTAATTTATACAGTATATCTTTGAAAATAATCTGACCCTGAATTCATATTGTAGTTTTAACCTATCTGGAGCAGAATAGTTGATTTATCCAATGCGAGAGAACCAGCAGCAGCAGCATCCTTTGGAAGCAAAGTGACAAATACCAGGGAAACAGAGGGAAGAACATAATAAGTGGCATCACAGACCATACAGTGTGAAGTGGCATGGGTAAATTACAAGGTAGATATTGTTATGACTGGGATGGGAGGAGTGCGCAGTTGATCTAGCCCCACTACTCCACAGGTTGTACCATTAGCTTAAAAGTTTAGTTTACTCACCAAAGTGGCCAATTGTTTACCTTCCCCATTGGTACCAAGAATAAAAGAGACTTGAACCAGGCTTCTTTCAATAAACAACAAATGTATTAGTTTATTATAAAACCAGTCTTGTCAAATAGAAAGGCAAAGCTTATGAACATACAATATGGCTGACAACAGCAGGAAGAGGGCCCAGGCGTGGGGGGTTGGTGGTGGGGCGGCCCATGGCCCATGGCCCACAATGGACCACTCATTCATTTTAAGGAGTTTGACATCACATTGAGTGAGCACGTGGATTGTGCCTGAGGCAACGATGAGGTCGGCCACCCATACGAGGATCCTGCACCATATCATCCCTCTCTTAATGCAATCAAGAGTGCTCTCTCTCCCGCTTTTGAGTCTGCTGCCATGCACTAATTTTGTCTACTTTGGTTCAAGGGACTCTGCTAAGCAGCCGACGCACTCGGCCAACCAGTCCCTTAGCTCCATCCAGGAACTCACCTCCAGCCAAGAGGACACCTTCTCCATTGAAGAGTTGAAAATAAGCAACCTGGAAGACCCATCACAGTGTTTGCCCACACACCCCCCACCAGCGCAGAGACACACACCTCGGTGGGACATAGATCTAGAGCAGGCTCAGGTTCATAATCTGGTGGTCACCACACGGACACATGTCTGCAGCAGGAGGAGGCAGGAGGAGGCAGGTTCAGCCGAGCTCCCTGGCACTTGGAGAACTGCTGGGAAAGAGGCATTTGTGAGGTCCGAGTCAGATGATGAGCCTCTGGATTCGGTCTTCCAACTCATCGTGGAGAGTCAGCAGAAGGTTGGGGAACATCACATGGAGCTGCTGGAAGCCCTCAACAGAGTGGCATGTGAGTCGGAGGAGCACATCTGCCAGCTCTCTGATAATGTGGTGCCCCCATGTACAGTTATGGAGGTCTCCATGGGAAGGATGGTGGATGCCAAGGAAACCATGGTCCAGCAGAACGCAGAGATGCTTGCAGACCTACACTTCATCATGGTAGTTTTCGATGAGTTCCTGCAGCAGTGAGGCAAGAGGGAAACTGTGCACCTCAAAGTCCCTCCTGGTTCTCCTTCCCCTCAAGGAGTCAGGCCGGGGCCCTCAGGCACCTAAAGGGAGGGGAAGCGGCAGTTGGATACCCCACTCAAGAGCCTCAGAGGCTGTCTGCTCCCTCCGAGTCCCCTTTGCCTGTAGCCCCTCAGCCTCATCGTCTGTTACTGCAGAGAGTATAGCTGGCTCACAGGAGGACAGCCAAAGCAAGCCAGGGCCCTCAAGGCCCCGGCTCACCAGAGGATGCATGCTGATGTCATCAGAAGCAACAAGGCCAACCATTGCACAGGCTGTCTCCACCCCTGCTGTGGATGTCAGGGCAGCACCTAGAAGAAGTGGTAGACCTAGAAAAGTTAAGGAATTCTGATCACAAATGGTTGCATGGGTGGACACATTTTGTCACCTTATAATCTGAAAATGTTATTCACTTTCGCTGAATAATGTGTAACATTTTATTTCAGCTTCGTTTATCGGCTTCATGAGTGCTCCCCCTGCATCCCTCCCCGACTAACAGTTCAGCTGCACTCAGTCGGACCACAAGTGATTCTGGAGGGAGAAGTGTGTTTGTGGCAGGATCATTCAGAGCCTCGTGCAAGCACTCTCTCACACGGAGCCTTCATGTATCATACTCATCTCAATGTCCCGAGCATTTTCAGTGCTGACCGCTGGGGTTCTCTTTCAGTTGTCCCTCTGAGCTGAGCTGCATCTCCACCCACCCACTGAGCACACTCCCATGCAGCAGCTGTGCCTGTCCAACAAGAGGCTCCACCCACTTTTGATTTGCACAGCATGGTAGTCATTAAGTTTCTGATCAGCTCCCCCGTTATTTCCCCTACCCCAGTCACGCATGTCCTTCCCCCATTACTGTTGACTCCCACTTCCCCAACGTCATCTACCAACCTGAACCCTTTTCTTTCCAGGATGTCCAGGTGAACATGAGCATTTCCTACCTTTCTGTGAACTCCAACCCCATCGACATTGACCTCCTCAAAATCCTCCTTCCCACCCCTAGGGTCCGTGTTTGCCTCCAAATCCCCTCCAACCACCCTTGCTGTCCCTTCTACCGCTACTTTCTCACCCTCATTCTCACCATTCCACCACACCCTGCTCCCTCTCATTGCCTCCTACCATGCCCACCCTCAGTTTGCTACCCAGGAGGCAGTCATTCACTCCACAGACCCCTCCTTTGCACATTCAACTGGACATCCCCCCCTTACTCCATCCTCCACCCTTACTCCCTCCTCCCAAACACTGCTTCACCCCCCGCTGCCCCGGACTCTCTCCACACTCCAAACTCATCCCTCCTCAGTACACCTTCCTCTCTCAGTCAAATCATGACCTTCCCCTCCCACCCCAATGCACGCCTCACACTACCCCGCAACCTCTCACCCCCCCACCCCCCACCGCCTCACGGCACATCTTCTTCTCCCACTCACAGCTGCATTTTCCTCTCTCCCCTCGCTGAACATTCATGGCAGTGTATGGCCAAAACTGTGATGTTGCGAAGCAGACCCCAGGCATTAATGGAAGCCTCCCACCTTCCGTGAGCTGCTTCGCAGCAGAGCCATGTCCATGAAAATGCACCCAGCATGTGATACACTTGTTTCTCCAGGTTTCAGTAGCTGTAAGGCTTCAGCACCTTCTGCTGCTCAGATGACAATGATGTGAGCAAGGCTCGAACGGTAAGTCCTAAAATCTGCACATCACACTTGTCCAGATGTTCTCCCACAGAAGTGGGCAGCAAATTGGACATGGGGGGCACGGTGTAGTTGAGGGGTAGGGGGGTTGGTGTGAGACGCAGATGCGGGTGATTCCAGCGAGTAGGCAAAATGATGAGGTGCAAATGCATTGAAATTAAGTTCTCGAAATTGCAAAGGAGCGGAAAACTGTCAAAGTAACACCCTTATTCAAAAAGGAAGGGAGACAAAAAATAGGTAACTATAGGCCATTTAACTTAACATTGTTGGGAAAATGTTAGAGCCTATTATAAACGATGTACTAGGGGAGCATTTAGAAATACATAACATAATCAAGTTGAGTCAACATGGCTTCATGAAGGGGAAATCATGCCTGACAAATTTATTAGAACCCTTTGAGGAGGTAGCAAGCAGGATAGATAAAGGGGAACCAGTAGATGTAATATATTTGGATTTCTAAAAGATGTTCGATAAGGTACCACACATAAGACGACTTAACAAGATGAAAGCTCATGGTGATGGGGTAGCATATTAGCATGGATAGAGGATTGACTAACTAATAGAAGGCAGAGAGTTGGGATAAGGGGGGCTTTTTTAGGATGGCAACCAGTAACTAGTGGAGTGGCACAGGGATCAGTGCTTGGGCCACAATTATATACAATATATATTAATGACTTGGATGAGGGAAGTGAATATACTATCGCCAGGTTTGCGGATGACATAAAAATAGGTGGGGAGACAAGTGGTGAGGATGACACAAAGAGTCTGTAGAGGGATATAGACGGGTTAAGTGAGTGGGCGAAAACTTGCCAGATGGAATAATGCGGAAAACTATGAGATTATGCACTTCGGCAGGAAGAAGAGGAGCTGAATATTATTTAAATGGAGAAAGACTGAAGAAAGCTGGAGCACAGAGGGATTTGGGGTCCTCATGCCTGAATCACAAAAAGTTAGCATACAAGTTCAGCAGGTAATAGGGAAGGCAAATTGAACGTTGGTCTTTATTTCAAAGGGAATGGATTATAAAAATAGGGAAGTCTTGCTAAAACTATACAAGGCACTGGTTAGACCACACCTAGAATACGTGAACAGTTTGGCCCCCCTATCTAAGGAAAGATATACTGGCACTGGAGGCATCCCAGAGAAGGTTCAATAGGTTGATCCTGAGGATTGAGGGACATTTTTATGAGGAGAGGTTGCATTGGTTGGCCTTGTACTTATTGGAGTTTAGAAGAATGAGAGGTGACCTTACTGAAACATACAAGGTTCTTAGGGTGCTTGTTAGGGCAGTTTTGACAGCAAAAACACAATGAAAATAAAATAGAAATAGAGGAATTTGGTCAAAGGTTAAAAGTCAATAGTTCAAAGGTAAAGGATAGATGGTGGAGTTCTTGAAATGGCTTCCACGTTATGCGGTTGGTCTCTCAGCACTGATCCTTGAAACAATCAATGACTCTAGCACTGCTTTTCAGGCAGACTTAGGGAGTACTCGAGGGTACTCGATTCCAGCATTTAGACTACCTCAGGGGCAGTTTATATTCACTTCTGGCTCGGACTGGCAGCTGCCTTCCTTCTTAAATAGTTGGTCCTTCTCTTCTCAAAGCAATGCCAAAACCCACTTCTAAAACACAGCCTACCAGGCATGTTTCTTTTCAGAGTCATAACAACCATAAAAACCCCTATCCATCTTTTTACATTGTTCAACCGTGTCAAGAAGTTAAAAGTTTTTTTATCAACTTAATTAACCTTTCCTGTAAAAGGATGCTTTTCCCAGTCAGCGACCTGCATTAATCCTTTCTGGGACAGTGTCTTTTTAAACACAAATTATTCCAGAATATCCTAAATCCTTGAAGATTAATAATTTTCTGTGACTAAATTATTAATGATGCTTTTATGCATTTCATTACAACTGTAATAAAACATAAACAAAAAATACTAAGACACACCCAAACTCTCATTTATTCACCTTTTTACACAAAACTAATACAGTTACTGTTTGTATCATTTTGGCCTTTAACACATTTAAGACAAAGTTAAATTCTAGACAAAGCATCAGCAATTACATTGTCCGCAATGTGGACAATCTTTAAGTGATAAGGCTGTAATAATAAACTCCATCGAAATAGTCTGGCATTCTGAGTTTTACATTTGTCCACAGAGGGGTTATGATCGGTGTGGACCAGTGTTTCCTTGTATCCATGGTGGACATACATGTCAAAATGTTTAGGAGCTAATAGCAAGCCCAGGATTTCCTACTCCACATTAGGATATCTTTTCTGGTGTCGATTCAGCTTTTTGGAAAAGTATCCCACTGGTCATTCTTTGCCCAATTCTTCTTCTTGTAATAGGACTACACCTACCCCCAGGTTAAGAGCATCAATTGCTACTTTGAAGGGTTTAGTGAAATTTGGAGCAGTCGACACTGGTTCATTGATCAAAATTGCTGTCCGCCTTTCAAAAGATGTTTGGTACTCTCTCATGCACATTATCTTGGCTTTCTTTTGTAACAAGTTCGTCAGTGGAGCAGCTATAGTACTGAAATTTGGTACAAATTTTCAGTCCCCAAAAACCCCATGATCTCCTGCTTAGTTTTAGGGACAGGAAACTCCACCAATGCCTGCACTTTTGCTGTTCTTGGCAACACTTCTCCTTGCCCTACAATGTGCTCTAGATAAGTGACTCGCGCTTTCGTGAATTCACTTTTGACAAGGTTTAATACCAAATCAGCTGACTGTAGTTTTTAAACAGGACTTCTAGCTATATCAGTACATCATCAAGATAAACCATACAGTTAGGAACACCAGCCACCAATTGGTTCATTAGCCTCTGAAAAGTTGCTGAGATGTTTTTTAGCCTTTTTGGCATAACTCGGCATTAAAAAACCGTCTGGTGTGACAAAAGCTGATATTTCTTTAGCTCAGGGTGTTAAAGGAACCTGCCAATACCCCTTTAACAGATCTATTTTGATATGAAACATAGCACTGCCAACTCTGTCAATACAGTCTTCCAAGCGAGGAATTGGGTAGGAATCTGCTTTTGTTACTGCATTGACCTTTCTGTAGTCTACCATCTACATGACTACCATAGTCAAACCATCTGGTTTAGGCATTAACACAACGGGGGAACTCCAGCTGCTTTAGCTGGGTTCAGTGAGGTGATTTTAACATATACCGGATATCTGCCTTCACCTGAGTCTCTTTCTCTGGCTCTGAGCGATAAGCATGCTGTTTTGTAGGAGGGGATTCTCCTACATCCACATCATGTATGACTAAGGTTGTACATCCTGATTTGTCCCTTTGAATTCTGTAAGTAACCTCGCTAGTTCCTCTTATTGTCCTTCCTCTAAGTATGAAAATACGATGTCTAACTGTTCTAATATTTCAGTGTTAGCTAACCTGATAATAGAAGGTTCAGTTTGTGAACTGTCCAAGTCTCCTTCTGCCTCACTCTCACTGTCTCTTCTGCCCTCCACTGTGCTTACTATTTGATATGCCTACTCCTTCCTACCCTCCTTCCAATGATGATATCGTTTCAACATATTCAAATGACACAGACGATATTTTTTCTTATGATCTGGGGCATCTACTCAATAATTTACATTACTAACCCTCTTAAATACCTTGTATGAACCACTGAATCGTGCATTCAGAGCTTTCCTCCTGTAAACGCAATAACACTAACACTTCATTCCCTCGATGTAATGTATGGATCACAGATTGCTTATCGGCCCATTCCTTCATCTTTCTTTGAGAAACTTTAAGATGTTCTTGAGCTACTATGCAGGCTCTCGTGGGCTGTTCCTGGAACATGGACACATAATCCAGCATAAAGGATTTGTCCTTCTGCTCTAAAACCTTCTTTTGATTAATTTCACAGTGCCTCTTGCCTCACGTTCATAAATTAATCCAAAAGGGCTAAAACCAATAGATTCAAATGGTAAATCGCAGGTAGAAAATAAAAAACCTTTGTCCCAATCATAGGATTATTCATGACAATATGCTTTAATCATTGTTTTGAGAGTTTGATGGCACCTCTCTAAAGCTCTGTGTGTCTGTGGATGATATGCTGTGAACTTTAGCTGTTATATTCCCAAACTACTTATTAGGTTGTTGCAGTTCACCACCTGGGTGAATTGCAACAATTGTTTATTCCTGTCTGGCACAAAAGTAAAACAGGAAAGGTGGCCAAAACATGGTTTACAAGGGAAATTAGAGATAGTATAAGATGCAAGGAAGTGGCATACAAATTGGCCAGAAAAAACAACAGACCTGAGGATTGGCAGCAGTTTAGAATTCAGCAAAGGAGGACCAAGGGATTGATTAAGAAGGGGAAAATAGAGTACGAGAGTAAGCTTGCAGGGAACATAAAAACTGACTGTAAGAGTTTCTATAAGTATGTGAAGAGAAAAAGATTGGTGAAGGCATATGTAGGTCCCTTACAGTTGGTTCTGTCTTCACAAAGGAGGACACAAATAACATACCAGAAATGTTGGGGAACACAAGGTTTAGTGAGAGGGAGGAACTGAAATAAATCAGTATTAGTAGGGAAATGGTGTTGGGGAAATTGATGGGATTGAAGGCCGATAAATCCCCGGGGCCTGATAATCTACATCCCAGAGTACTTAAGGAAGTGGCCTTAGAAATATTGGATGCATTGGTGGTCAACTTCCAAGATTCTATAGATTCTGGAACAGTTCCTACAGATTGGAGGGTAACTAATGTAACCCCACTATTTAAAAAGGGAGGCAGAGAGAAAACAGTGAATTATAGATCAGTCAGCCTGACGTCGGTAGTGGGGAAAATTCTAGAGTCCATTATAAAAGATTTAATAACTGAGCACTTGGAAAACAGTGGCAGATTGGGACAGAGTCAGCATGGGTTTATGAAAGGGAAATCATGCTTGACAAAATCACTAGAATTTTTCGAGGATGTAACTAGTAGAGTTGATGAGGGGGAGCCCGTGGATGTGGTTTATTTAGACTTTCAGTAGGCTTTCGACAAAGTCCCACATAAGAAATTGGCATGTAAAATTAAAGCGCATGGGATTGGGGGTAGTGCATTGAGATGGATAGAAAACTGGTTGGCAGACAGGAATCAAAGTGTAGGAATAAACGCATCTTTTTCCGAATGGCAGGCAGCGACTAGTGGGGTACTGCAGGGATCGGTGCTGGGACCTCAGTTATTAACAATATATATTAATGATTTAGATGAGGAAATTAAACGTAATATTTCCAAATTTGCAGATGACACAAAGCTAGGTGGGAGGGTGAGCTGTGAGGAGGATGCAGAGATGCTTCAGTGTGATTTGGACAAGCTGAGTGAGTGGGCAAATGCATGGCAGATGCGGTATAATGTGAATAAATGTAAGGTTATCCATTTTGGTAGCCAAAACAGGAAGGCAGATTATTATCTGAATGACTATAAATTGAGAGAGGGGAATGTGCAAGGAGACCAGGGTGTCCTTGTACACCAGTCACTGAAGGTAAGCATGCAGGTGCAGCAGGCAGTAAAGAAGGCAAATGGTATGTTGGCATTCATAGCGAGAAGATTCGAGTACAGGAGCAGGGATGTCTTGCTGAAATTGTACAGGGCCTTGGTGAGACCACACCTGGAATATTGTGTGCAGTTTTGGACTCCTTATCTGAGGAAGGATGAACTTGCTATAGTGAGAGTGCAGCGAATGTTTACCCGACTGATTCCTGGGATGGCAGGACTGACATAAGGAGAGATTGAGTCAATTAGGACTATATTCGCTGGAGTTTGGAAAAATGATGGCGGATCTCATAGAAACCTATAAAATTCTAACAGGACTCGACAGGTTAGGTGCAGGAAGGATGTTCCCGATGGTAGGGAAGTCCAGAACCAGGGGCCACAGTCTGAGGATATGGGGTAGACCATTTAGGACTGAGATGAGGAGAAATTTCTTCACCCAGAGAGTGGTGAGCCTGTGGAATTCATTACCACAGAAAGTAGTTGAGACCAAAGCATTGTATGTTTTCAAGAAGGAGTTAGATATAGCTCTTGGGACAAAAAGGATCAAAGTATATGGGAAGAAAGCAGGAGCAGGCTATTGAGTTGGATGATCAGCTGTGATCATAATGAATGGTGGAGCAGGCTCGAAGGGCTGAATGGCCTACTCCTGCTCCTAGTTTCTATGTTTCTATGTTTTGAAAAATTTGAGACATAAAGTTGGAAACTTGGTCTGACTGGAAATCCACTGTTAATCCATGTCGAGTTAAAAAATAGGGTTAACTTCTCTACTAGTACCTTAACCGTAATTGTTCTTAAAGGGATGGCCTCTAGAAATTGAGTTGTCATACTCATAATAGTAAGGATATACTGGTGTCCTGCTTTCATTTTAGGTAATGATCCCACACAGTCTACTAACACCCTGCTAAATGGTTCCTCAAAAGCTGGTTTAGGAATTAAGGGCACCGGTCTGATTGCATGTTGTGGTTTTCCCACGTCTGCACGTATGGCACTTTTTACAAAACTGCACCACGCCCTTGTGAAGACCATCACCTTCCACCACTTCCACCCACTGACCAACCCGAACCTTTTTCTTTCCAGGATGTCCAGGTGAAAGCGCACATTCCCTACCTTCCTGAGAGTCCCATCCCCATCCACAGTGACTTCTCCGATCTCCTCCTTCCCACTCCCAGGGTCCATGTCTGCCTCTGAGCCCCCGCCAACCGCCCTCGCTGTCCCTTCTAAGACTGCCATCGCACCCTCTCCCTCCCACCCTTCTGGCTCAACCTGCCCCCTCTCATACTCACTATTACCTCCTACCATGCCCACCCTCTGTTCACTCCCCAAGAGACAATCATTAACTCCACAAGCCCCTCCCTTGCATGGTCACCTGGCCACCCCCTCTTTACTCCCTCTTCCCCCCCAGACACCTTCCTCCCCCGACTCCTTCTCCTCACTGAACTCCTTCCCCCCTCCAAACATCTTCCTCCCTCCAAACTACTTTCTTTACACCTCCCTCCCCGCATACTCCTACCTCCCCACTTGCCGTATTCTCCCCGTTACACCTTCCTTCTCCGTACTCCCTCCCCGACTCCCAACTTCACGTAGTTGACACATTCATTTCTCCCAACCTCACCCCGCACCCCTTGACACCTTTGTTTCCTACCCCACAAACTCACTCCCTCCACCACCCCTCCCCACTCCCCCTGGTACCTCTTCCTCTCCCACTCACAGCTGGACCTTCCTCTTCACCCCCTTCGCCGATCATCTGTAGCAGCCCATGGCCAAGACTATAGTGTTTCGAAGCAGATCCAAGACGTTTAGCGGAGACCTCCTACTTTCCGAGAGCTGTTTCGCAGCAGAGCCATGTCCATGAGAATCAACCCAGCATGCGATGCACATGTTCCTCCAGGGTCCAGAAACTGTAGGGCTCCAGAATCTTCAGCTCCTTGGATATCCGCGATCTGAGCAAGACCCTAATGGTAAATCCTGACTTCTGCACATCACTTGTGTCCAGACCTGTTCTGAGTCAGTGTGTTTTCCCGCCAGCGTAACGGTAAACCTGGCGTGGGGCACAATTCCAGTTGGGCCTTACTTCGCACCCCGTTAGCAGGATGCAAAGCGGATTCACACAGGCCTCCAGCGGGATTGGCGTTTCACCATGGCGGACACCATCGGATGATCCCACTGTGCTTTCATGTGAAACTGACTTTTGGCCTTCTTCGCATATTGTCCCCTCCCCACACCGTCCACCATGATGCCCAACATAAATGGGACTGGAAAACTCCGGCCTATGTCTTTCAAGAAAGTTTTAGCTAGCCAAATGTCTGTCTGTGGTATCATTTTGACTTTCGATGATGGACTTATCTTAGCCATTGCTCAGGCCATCACAAATGAAGGAAAAAATCCCAGAAATTTTTCCTGTAACTGCTCTGTCACTTTCACCTCACTTGGGTTTTCTGTAATTATAGGAGAAGCTACTACCTTCACTCCAGTTAAATGATTTCTCAAGAGTAAATTCCATCCATGGGTAACTTCTGAACCACCCCTACCATCAGTGTCGCAGGCATTAGGTCACGCTCCAAGTACCTGTACAAAGACACAGGTACATACACCCGACAATGCCAATTATTAAAACTTTGGCTTGTAATGTTCTTTCTGGGAGAAAATTTATTCTTTTTCCCAGCAAAAGTGTTCGAGTGGCTCCTGTAACTCTTCTTTTTTTATTCATTCATGGGATGTGGGCTTCACTGGCTGAGCCAGTATTTATTGCCCATCCCTAGTCACCCTTGAGAAAGTGGTGGTGGCTGCCTTCTTGAACCGCTGCAGTCCATGTGGTGTGGGTACACCCACAGTGCTATTAGGAAGGGAGTTCCAGGATTTTGACCCAGTGGCAGTGAAGGGACAGTGATATATTTCCAAGTCAGGATGGTGAGTGACTTGGAAAGGAACTTTCAAATGGTGGTATTCCCATCTATCTGCTGCCCTTGTCCTTCTAGATGGTAGTGGCCGTGGATTTGGAAGGTGCTGTTGAAGAAGCCTTGGCGAATTCCTGCATTGCATCTTGTAGATGGTACACACTGCTGCTACTGTGCGTCGGCGGTGGAGGGAGTGAATGTTTGTGGATGTGGTGCCAATCAAATGGACTGCTTTGAACTGGATGGTGTCCAGTTTCTTCAGTGTTGTGGGAGCTGCACTCATCCAGGCCACTGGGGAGTATTACATCACACCCCTGACTTGTGCCTTGTCAATGGTGGACAAGCTTTGGTGAGTCAGGAGATGAGTTATTTGATGCACTATTCCTAGCCTCTAATCTGCTCTTGGAGGCACAGTATTTATATGGTTGGTTCAGTTCAGTTTCTGGTCAATGGTAACCACAGGAAGTTGATAGCTGGGGATTCAGTGATGGTCATGCCATTGAACATTAAGGGCCGATGGTTGAATCCACTCTTGTTGGAGATGGTCATTGCCTAGCACTTGTGTGGCACGAATGTTATTTGCCACTTGTCAGCGCAAGCTGAATATTGTACAGGTCTTGCTGAATTTGGGCATGGACTGCTTTAGTGTCTCAGGAGTCGTGAATGGTGCTGAACATCGTGCAATCAATAGCGAACATCCCCACTTCTGACCTCACAATGGAAGGAAGGTCATTGATGAAGCAACTGAAGATGGTTGGGCCGAGGAAACTACCCTGAGGAACTCCCGCAGTAATATCCTGGAGCTGAGATGATTGGCCTCCAACAACAACAACCATCTCCCTTTGTGCTAGGTATGACTCCAACCAGTGGAGAGTTTTCCACCTGATTCCCGTTGACTCCAGTTTTGCTAAAGCTCCTTGATGCTAAACTTGTCAAATGTGGCCTTGATGTCAAGAGCAGTCACTCTCACTCACCTCTGGAGTTCAGCTCTTTTGTCCATGTTTAAACCAAGGCTGTAATGAATTTAGGAGCTGAGTGCTCCTGGTGGAACCCAAACTGAACGTCAGTGAGCAGGTTATTGCTAAGCAAGTGCCACTTGATGGCACTGTTGATGACCCCTTTCATTACTTTGCTGATGATCAAGAGTAGACTAATGGGATGGTAATTGGCCGGGTTGGATTTGTCCTGCTTTTTTTGTACAGGACATACCTGGGCAATTTTCCACCTAGCTGGGTAGATGCTAGTGTTGTAGCTGTACTGTAACAGCTTGGCTAGAAGCATGGCAGGTTCTGGAGCACAAGTCTTCAGTCCTATTGCCAGAATGTCAGGGCCCACAGCCTTTGTAGTATCCAGTGCCTTCAGCTGTTTCTTGATATCACATGGAGTGATTCAAATTAGCTGAAGACTGGCATCTGTGATGCTGGGGACAGCCAAAGGAGGCCAAGATGGATCATCCACTCGGCACTTCTGGATTAATATTGTTGCGAATGCTTCAGCTTTATCTTTTGCATTGACGTGCAGGGCTCCTCCATCATTGAGGATCGGGATGTTTGTGGAGCCTCCTCCAGCAGTGAGTTGTTTAATTGTCCACCACTATTCATGACTGGATGTGATAGGACTGCAGAGCTTAGATCTGATTTGTTGGTTGTGGGATCACTTAGCTCTGTCTATCACTTGTTGCTTATGCTGTTTGGCTTGCAAATAATCCTGTGTTATAGCTTCACCAGGTTTACACTTCATTTTTAGATATGCCTGATGCTGCTCCTGACATGCCCACCTGCACTCTTCATTGAACCAGGGTTGATCCCTTGGCTTGATGATAATAGTAGAGTGGGGGATATGCCGGGCCATGAGGTTACAGATTGTGTTTGAGCACAGTTCTGTTGCTGCTGATGGCCCACAGCGTCTCAACAATGCCCAGTCTTGAGTTGCTAGATCCATTTGAAATCTATCCCATTTAGCATGGTGGTAGTGCCCCACAACATGATGGAGGGTGTCCTCAATGTGAAGGCAGGATTTGGCCTCCAGAACAACTGTGTGGTGGTCACAATAATATGATTATAGGTTTAGCTGTCCCATTTGAGGCACGAGGGATTACTTTTCCTCTCATTAAGAGTTATTTACAACTCTCATGTATCTCATTCACCTCTCCTGAACTCACTGCAGTGTTCACACTCGGTCTGCAGTTAATGCTATAACATGATCTATTGTACATTCAGTCAGGTTCCTTTCCCTGAATCACCCTTATGTACCCCAATAAGTCCCATGGATTTCCCATGCAACTTCCAGCAATTGGCACAAGCATATCCCACCTTGTTACAATGAAACACGTAAGCCTTGGAATATTACTTCCTTTCTGGCCTGAGTAGAAGTTTCTAGGTTATTCCCAGCTGTCCCTTCTCTTCCCTGTCTATTTGCCATCCTTTCATCTCCCCACTGCTATCCTTCTTGAGTATGTGTTAATGACAGAAAAAGGGTTTGGATTTATGGACCAGCTCATAATCATCAGCCATCTCTGCTGCCTGTCTAGCTGTTTTAAGCTTCTGGTCTTCAACATGGGTTCTAACTACTAGACGAAATGAGTTTTTAAATTCTTCCAGGAGAACTATTTCCCTCAGAGCCTCATTTATTGTTTTTTCCTTTAATACCCATATCCAGCAGTCAAAAATACTTTGCTTTACCCTCTCAAATTCAATCTAGGTCTGCCCAGGCCTTTTCCTTATGTTTTGAAATTGCTGCCTAAATGCCTCAGGGACCAACTCATATGCACTAAGAATAGCCTTTTCTATTGTATCATAATCCACAGATATCTCTTCTGAAAGTGAAGCATAAACCTCAGGATATCTGGCCACCAACCTACTCTGTAAGAGCAATGTCTAGATTTCTTTTGGCCACTTCATTTGCTTAGCTGTCTTTACACATGAAATAAAGAATGCCTCTACAACTCTTTCCTCAAACTTTGAGAGGGCTTGTACAAATTTAACATCCCTGGGATCCATTACACTCAAATGTCACTACAAAAACTTACCTTGGTCACCCCAGGTGTTTTATATTGTGGACACCAAGGGATCCAGTGATCACAGGCCTACGGGTATGTAAGGACCTGTCCTTGGTCACTATCCATGATGTCATCAATACAATGATGAAGACCACAGACTACAAGGAGCATCATCAGAAACCCTGTGTTTACACTGGGAGAAGATTACCTAAGTCTGCAATGCAGTTCATCAGCCAACAGGCTACATGATACTGTTGAACTGAATACATATGTCCATTTTGTACTTGCTAACTTTGTGCAGAACCAATGTGGAATTGCAATTTGGTAGACAAGTGTGGAAAAAGCTCCCCAGAAATCACTTGTTGATACTCATAGGAGCACATGAAGCATTACTTGAAAAACAGGAGGAGATGAAAGATGCCCATGACTGGCATGTGGGTAATGAATTACCCAACCTGAACATCAAACAAAAATTTCAAGTACAACATGCAACTGATGGCACCTGGAATCCTGCAGGAATTGCCTAGAACCAAGATTGTATCAATTATAAGCATCAAATGGCCTGACAGTGCAACAAAACAGATGCTAAATCAGAACAATGCCACAGGCAGAAACACCGAACAGTCCTATTGTGAGTGGAACACAGTCTAAGAAGCAACACAAACAAAATAACCCTAACCAGAATTCTGACAGTCAGCAACCCTAACAGCTCTGTGGATGCATCCACACCAGATTGACTGCAGCATTTCAAGACAGCACCTCACTACCACCTTTCGAGGGCCATTAGGGATGGACAATAAATGCTGGCCTAGCCAGTGATGCCTACATGCCATGAATGAAAAAAAAGTACAGCATCCTCCAGCAAAGATTCCATAACTAAAGCTGGATGGATAAGCAAATTGCCAAAATGTTTCAGAGGCTTTTTGCAGTGGAGGTGGGGAAAGGTCCTTAAGTGGTCATTAATTGGACACTTAAGGGACTTAAGTGGAGATGGGACAGGAAGGTCGACCATGAGCCTTCCCGCCCAGAACTTACTTCCAGTGCAGATGGGAAAGCACCACGTGGCTTGTATGACTGATAAAGCTGTGCAGGCTGCTTATCAGCTTGGGCGGGGTGGCCCTCAATCTTCATTAATCTTGTATGATGGAGAACATGAACATGGGGCTGTGGGTGGCTGCTGACCCCTTGCCCTGGCTGCTGACCCAAGGCTGCCCTCTCCCCACAACCTCCACACCATGAGACCATTCTCGGCAACATTTACCTTTTCCTGGGTCATTCCACGAGCCAGGGACTCTGGGGGCTGTTGTCCTGGCAGCAGTCACGGCCTTCTCTATGGTGCTGCCGAGCGCAAGAGTTGCTGGTCTCTGACTGGCCAGCAGCTCTTGGAGGGCGGAACGTTGTCTCCTGGGGTCCTCAGTCTGGCGGAAAGGCCAGCACTGTCCATTAACTAACTGATGGGCAGAAGATACAGCAGGCCTTCATCCTCAGAGTCAGCTGGGGTGTCTTGCTGCATTTTCAGGCAAGCAAGACACTTGCTGAGAACAGGAGATTCCACCCATGGGGAGAATTTTGCCCTTGGTGGGGGTGCTCGGTGGGGGTGGGCAGGGGTGGTCAGGAAGCTGGCGACTCCAGTGCGCGCCCGCCAACCAAACTAAATCCGTGACTGCGAGTTGACATCGGCACGCTCGGCTGACATCAACGCACATTATTTTACACTCGGGTGGGTCGGGGACGCGTCTACCCGCCAAGCGAAAATTTTTGCCCAATGTCTCCAGGTCTTGTATAAAACTTCTTTTTGACAAGAAAGCAATTCATAATTGTTTATTGGTAGCTTTTAAGTGTTATAGCCCACTGCCTTTGTAAACAGAGTCACATGAGGGGACATGTTTCATTGCCTTTTTAAATTATTTTTAAAAATATCATATCTCTCCATCTCCCTGGGGCAGCTCCGTGCCTCAGGGAGATTATGAAGCGCTCACTCACACGCAAGCGCAAAGTACCTGCTCGCCCTGCACGCACTCCCACCCCCTGCGCCACCCCGCACACCCCCACCCACCACCACCAACACCCCCCACCCCCCACCTCCCATCACAGGCAGTGCTTAGCTCACCTTTCATACTGGGCGGGCCTTAAATAACCCGCCAGTGTGAAATCACGGTGCGATGTCGATTGTGGGCGGCAGTTGGCTTCCCGACTGCCCCCACCCACCCCCACCGAGCATCCCTGCCAAGGGCAAAATTGTAAACAATGATGGATGGAACCATTCTGTAGTTGTTACACCCTGCAATACAGTACAGCTTTCTGTTAAACTATCAATGCTCCCCTGGATAGAATGGCTTTTTCAAGTCTCAACCACAAATTTTGTTTAAATTTATGATTAAGTCAGTCAAAAATATTACAGTCTCTTGCGCAGATGTGATCCTGGACAACTATGAACATTGTGCTATTGTTTAAATGGGAGAAATGGGATAACCAGGCCATTCAGCTTTGCTGATGGGCAAATTATTAGAAAAAATTCTGAAGGGCAGTATTAATCATCTTTTAGAAAGGCATTGGTTAACAAAGGATAGTCAGGCAATCAGAATAGATTAGTTAAAGGGTGGTTATGTCTGACTAACTTGATTGAATTTTTTGAGGTAATAAGGAGAATCATTGAGAGGGATGTATCTGATGCACTCTATATGGATCTTCGCAAGGCTTTTGACAAGGTAAAACATGGCAGACTGGTCAGAAAAGTAAGATCCTGTGGGGTCCAAGTAAAAGTGGCAAGTTGGATCCAAAATTAGCTCAGTGGCAGGAAGCAAATGGTAATCATTAACGGGAATTTTAGTGACTGGAAGACGGTTTCCATGTCAGATTCCATAGGCTCAGTATTAGGTCCCTTCCATTTCCTAGCGTACATCAATGACTTAGACTTAAATGTAGGGACCAAAATTAAAATCTTTGCAGCTAATACAAAAATTGGTTATGTAGTGATAGTGAGGAAGAAAGCTGTAGTCTGCAGGGAGAGATCAATGAAATGGTCAAGTGAAGAGAAAAGTGACAAATGGAATTCAATCTGGAGAAATGGGAGGTAGTGTATTTGTAGAGGGGAAACGTAGGGGGTGGTGGTGTGTGTCATCTTCACCTCTGACTTCTGAGCGATCCGAATTGCTCCCACTCCTTGGGTTCTAGACCTTGGACTTATTTGGGGGTTGTGACAAACTGCAGCAGACAACTGGTTTTGGTGCAAGAAAAAAAAACTGGGTATATTGAAATCACAAATTAATTTATAACATTAGGATTACACTGAGGTTATACGGACCTACAAAGTACACTTAGTTAAGAATGAGGTACACGGCATAATGAGGGAAAATCACGCTACTAATCACATTACCCTTGTCCCACCCCCAAAACCTAACTAAATTGAACTAGGATAGGTCAGGGGTCATGCTCACCAACCAGGGCTCCTTGATAGTCCAAAATCCAGCCAGGTAAGCCGGTTGCAGTTTTGGGGTATGCTCTTTGTGTCCTCTGGGGCCTGCCGTCCCCACGTGGTCCTGGTCTGTGGAATCTGCAAAGGTTCTTCAGTTGGGTGGAGGGCACGGTTGTAGGTGGTTGATCTTCGTGGAGGGCTGTGGTTGCGGCCTTGTTGTCTTCAGTTGAGCCTGCCACCCCGTGCCCCTCGCCGTGATGTGGCCTGCAGGCCTGCAAACTTCCAGATCTCCTCCCTCCACTTGGCTCAGCTACCTCCCTGCTTAAACTCTGCTTCAACGTCCCCAAAACTGCTCACCCTCCTCTCCTTCATAACTGGTGGCCCAGTTATACTGTTTTTCGAATTTCTTATCTGAATCCAAATCAAGGTTAGTTCTTTGTCTGCTTTTGGTGGGTTCCTTCAGGTGATTGTTGTCTTGTTGTTTTTAATGGACTCACATGATGTTTATCGTTGTCTTCCTGCCCCCGTAACTAGTCTTGAACTGAAAGCCATTGTATATGTGGAGTATTGATAGGTTCGCATAGGTGCATTGATTGCTGCCTTCCTGCCTTAGTAGTGAGTAGCCATGATTTATGCAAGATTTTGACGGGCTTTAGTTTTGTGTAAGATGAAGTCTTTCTCTGGGTTGTTTGTTTTAAAGGGAAGAATGCATATTCTGTCTCCTCTCGTTGTCTGGTTACAGGCTACAATCCAAACTGCACTCAACAAGCCCAGGCATGTCCAGTCCCATGCCTTCATGGGCCTAGCCTCCTGTCTGCAGGGTTCTATACTTAACTCAGTAGTTGGGTCCTCTGCCATAGAAGTCAAAAAGTCATACCCTTGTTGATGATATGAAAAATGTGGGAATTTTGAGAACCCTTCCGCATCCCCCCATGATACTTAAACCTTGCTTCAAGTATCATACTGGAAAAAAAGCAAAATTCCCGACCATCCATAGTCAATGTTCCCCTGTAATTACCTATCTAAGATCTCATGACACATACATTCCCCATTCTTTAAAATGTGGTGTACGTAAGCATGCATAGGCAAAATACAGTTATTTACATACATCCGAACATTTAGGTGGTCCAACACCCCACTTGGTGCACGTACATCTTTATTAAAAGAAAACAACACGTAAAAGATTTTCTTAAAAATAACCAAACACAAAAAAAAAATCTTTATTCAGGAACACAAAAAATTGTATATATGAAAGGTTAAACAGGTGTACCTCTCTCCACCTTAGCATAATGCTTCTTCCAGGTCCTTTTGTTTTGCAATTCTAGGATTTTGCCTTTTCCCTTGCACTGAGAGCACAACAGGTACAACACTATTCCCAGCTGGCAAACCACGAGGATGTGGGAAGCCATTCTGACCCATGAAGGGACCTCTATGTCTTTGAAAATGTCCCACCAGGGTGGGACTGTGATGCCTTGAATCTTTCCTTCTATCTCGTGTGTTTTCTGTTCCAAAGTATAGAAATATTTTTGTGGTAATTCTACAGCTTTTAGTAGTTTAGTAAGATGTTCTGGTAGAGGGGGAATGTTGTAACTGAAATGTGTGACAGAGCTCTGCAGGTTGGTAATGTTTTCCCTAACAGTGAGGTGAACAGTGGAGGGATCAGGAATGGGGACAATCTGTTCCTGGGCCACTTGAACTTCTGCCTTGGGTTTAAAGTAAAAGCTGTCACTTACCGGACACCGGATGTACTGTCCAAGATGGTATTGGGGCGCACTTGTGGTGACACAATATGTCCCACCCCCTATATATGCTACCTGTGGGGGAACATGGCCTTGTGCCATTACCTCCATAATACAGTTTATAGACCATACACCAGCAGTTTTAAACCTGCACTGTGGTCTGGAATAGGTGTTCAAGTGCTGGGGACACGGTATTACGTGTGCACCCCAGGTCCGGCACTCAGAGAGGTCTGGACCTGTCATCATGTGCTCCCACTTCATGACTTAAGGTGGGAACGCTGAGAAACGGATGTGTGCACCCCTTTGAATGGCTCCAATGTTCTCCACCCTATATACCAGTGCAGGTCGGGCTGTCTCACCTATGATCGGTATCCTCACTACTATACCCATGATGGTGTGGTTGGAGAGCCCACAATTTACTGGGACAGGGTAGGCTTCAGAGGCTAGGCGGAACAAACACGGGCTTAGTGAATTCTCAAATGGATGGAAGGCTGCAAGGTGCTTGTTGCTGATCTAGGAGGGGTCTAAACCTTGCTTTAAATCCTCCAGTTTGCTGCGGCCCTCGCCCAGCAACCATGCCCCGTACAGCACGCACACCTCATTCTGTGCAGCCTGGTCTGATCCATTCCTATCCTCTCCAATGAGTGCATTCACTGTTTTGGTGTGCCTTTCCAACTCAGCAATAATCTCCTTTAAATGGACTATTATGGCCTGGTCCTCGTGTAGCTCTGAGCCTATCACTGTGTTCTCCTCTGTTAAGATTTTTTGTAATTGTGTTTTTAAACCGTTTATTTGTGTCTGCAATTCTATGTCATCCAGACTGTTTATCACAGAAGAGCCTGTATTATATGCTGTGAAAACATCATTCCAGGTTCCCCTTCTTTGTCTCCCCGCATTGCGAAAGTACTCAGTGTGGGGAGTGTACTGTTCTGTTTTGTCTACATTGGCAAAATCGAACTCGTAGAATTTCCTGAACATTTCTCTTAACAGGGCCTGGTATAGCTGCTCTGGGGCACCACTCAGGTAAGTGTACCTCTGTGAGGTTTAGAATCATGGAAGCTACCGTGCAGTGTACCCCCTGGTATAGCACCTTTTCGGTCGGCACTAGTACCAGCCCATTCCCTGGTCCCTTGGTGGTGGGAGGGCACTTCTCCATATGTGTCCTTACTGTCGGGGCTGTGGGCGGGGGCTTTTGGGCGCATGCCATGAGTTCAGTGGCCTTAACTGAGGCTGGAGAGGATGGGGTTATGCAAGTGTGTAGGTGGGAATCCCATTCCACCCCCTTCCCCTTGTCCAGCCATGCTGCAGAAAAGATAATGGATACGCCCGTGGGGCAGGTCTTCCGCGATCCCCACATGCAGACATAGATTCCCTGTTCCGATTTCCACCACTTGTCCCAGCACACGCTCACCCCGCCATGGTTCTCGGTAATGGTCCAATGGGTGTCGTTCCCCAGTCGCTCCCAGTCAGCTGTACCGTCCCCCGTGTCTCTGCTCAGCTTCCTGAGCCACCACCAGCTTCCCAGGGGAATCTGTCCTCTGCAGGTCAGGCACACGCATTTCCCTTCAGTGACCCCGACCCGTGTGGCCACAACCTATATGCTGGGGCAGGGGAGGGAGGCCTCCCCATAGGGGAACCCGGTCTGACTGGAGTATCGGGTGGAGTTAGATCCCAGCCACCCCGGCCATCTTCCCACATGGGAATAGGTAGTGATCTCTTCCACGTTACCTTTGCTACCCCTCGCAGTCACAACCGGTGCTCTCTCCCCTGAGCACCCAAAAATGTGGGAGTCCTCCACGTCACCTCACCTCCCAGTGGCCATTCCTATCAGGGCGAGTATGAGTATGCCCCCCATCCTATCGAAATCCTTTCTGTAGGGAGACATAAGAGCATATAGCCAAGTCCCAAACAGATTCGCTGGCTTGGGTAAAGCATAGTCGAGTCTTGCGACCTCGACTCAATATAAACACTCTTAAACAATAATACTTAAACTACCAACCACCTTATTTAAAATTTAACAAAAACACCCAAACTTAACAATCTCAAAATTAAATAACAGAAGCTATGTACATCCACCTCCCGTCCCCGGGCGGCCAGGTTAATCCCTGTCCGGGCTGCAGCACACTACTCCCTTCGGTGTGGCCGCCCTGTCCTGTACCTTTGGTCCCTCGCAGCCTGCAGCTGCTGGCTGGGGACCTCTGTCCTCAGATCGATCCCTGACTTGAGGGGCTGCCCTTTTAAACTGAGGAGCCGGTGACCACAGTTTCTTTGGCCGTGGCGATAGCGGGGACCTTCTAGGGACTCTGGCTGGTGGGGGTTTTCTGGCTGGTGGGTCTTCAACCCGAGCCACTGTCCCCTCTTGTCCGATCTGTGGAATCTACACTGCCGCTGGCTGGGGATTTCTATCCTCAGGCTGTACCTCTTCTCAACCTGTGTCAGGGGCAGGTAACTCTCTGCCCTCAGGTCCCATCTCGTCTGAGTCCCAGATGAGCGGGGAAGTGTCCCAAACGCTGGGTGGGATGGCCCTTCCCTTAAAACAAGCCACTGCACCTGCTTGTGCAGTCTGTGAGTTTGCTCCTGCTGCAGGCTGAGGATTTTTATCCTCACACCTTGCCCCAACTGGCTGTTCCCTTCTCTCGGATTTAAACAACTTACATTGGTTAATGTGGAACCATTTGGTGCGTCAAGGCAGCTTTATGGTGTATACCATGGGACTTGCCTTATCTACAATGCTGTAGGGCCCCATGTATGATGGTTCTAGACTGCCTACCCGAGCAAAATTCCTAACCATAACCTGATCCCCTATCTCCCACTCGTGGTGCTTATGGGGTTCTAGCAGCAGTCGGTTACTCCGATGCTGTTTTTCCATGTTGCTAGCAGCCTGCCACTGAACCTGTTTAAGGTGTTCAAACAGATTCCTGACAAAGCTGTCCTGGTTCACCTCTCTGAGCTGACCCTCCATGAGCACTGGGGCTGGCACATGGGTGGGGGTCCGCATAACCCTACCAGTCATGAGCTTATGTGGGGAATACACCGTGCTTTTTGACTGGCTGGCTCAGATCCCCATTAGGACCAACGGTAAGACTTCTACCCACTTTCTAGGTGAGTCTACCATCTCTTTCCTCAGCCTTTCTTTCAAGGTTCTGTTCATCCTCTCAACAATTCCTGAGGACTGTGCGTTGCGTGTATCGTGCCATTTCCCCTCTATGCCTAGTACCATAAGGGTATTCTGCATGACCTGCCCGGTAAAGTGGCTCCCTTGGTCGGACTCCATGTACTGTGGTAGCCCCCATCGTGAGAACACCTCCCTGACCAGGATCTTGGCTGTACTCAGAGCTGTGGCTGTTCGGCAGGGGAAGGCTTCTACCCACTTTGTGAACACATCCACCAGGAATAGGCAGTGCTTATAGCCCCCCTGGGCAGTGGGTAGGGGCCCGATGTAGTCAACCTAGATCAACTGCCATGGTCCCTCTACCCTCCTGATGTGTCCCATAGGTACCTTCTTTTTGTGCGGGTCAGGGTTGTTAGCAGCACACACCAGACAGCTGGCACAGAACTCGCGAACATCTTCCCTGAGTCCTGGCCACCATCCTGCCTGTTCCACCCGCTGCCAGGTGGTCTCAGACCCGGGATGCCCCGCTCCTGGACCCTCATGGGCCAGCTGAAGGAATTCCCTCCTGTGCTACTGCGGTACTACCCATTGCTCTCCCTTAAACAGCATGCCTCCCTTTACAGAGAGGGCTGCTGTGCTGTAAGGGCCCTCTACCCTTTTCCCTTCTGCCACTGCACTGAGGATTGCCTTGAGGACGGGGTCTTGGGTTTGGACCGTCTTAAGGTCCGTGGCTAAAGCTACCCCTTCACTCCCCCTGTCCCATTCCTACCCGTGACTGCTGCTATAGGACGGGACCCATTTGGGTCCCAGAAGATGCCTATGCGGGCACCCTCCTTAGCTAGCACGTGGGCTTGCCGGTTGCCCTCACTCAGGGGTTCTGCGGAGGAATGGGCTTTCACCTTATGGATGAAAACCTCCCCTTCCTCCCCCACTGCTGCTAAGATTTTCTCCAGCAAGGGTTTCACTGTGAGAGGTCTCCCGTCAGCAGAGGTGTGTCCGCAGCAGGATCAGATGGCCAGGTACTCTGTACACGAATTGCATGTGAACATGCTGTCTGAGCAAATCGTGTATGGGGTAGGGAAGATCTCAGGATGTGTTACCACGTACACTACTGCGGACAGTTCAGCCTGCAGGTCGCTCATGGTGCTGGGGAGCTTAATTGCCAGGGCAAGGTTTGCTGCTGGGTCATAAACTTCACACCCTGTGCTTTGCTCACCAGCAGATACTGTGCTGGAGCCATCCACATAGATTTCACGGCCTGTGGGGTGTATCCCGGCCCATAAACCTATATCTACTTCCCAAGCCCCTTCTATGGAACGCCGGTGGGCTGTTCCAGGATATACCAGGTTGTTATGAGCTTTGGCTCGCATAGCCCTTTTACTTTTATGTCCATCTGTGAGAGAAGCAGGGTCCAGCGAGCAATGCGGGCACTGCTCACTGTCCCATCCTTGATTCTCCCGTCCAGGAGCATCTGGGTGGCCATGTGATGGGTGAGGAGGGTGATGGGAGAGGTGCCTGTGAAGATCAGCGACCTTTTCACAGCCCAATGTGTGGCCAAAAGGTGCCTTTCACAATTGGAGTAGCACTTCTCCACAGCTGTGAGTATCCTGGAGGAGTAGACCACCGGTCTCAGCTTGCCATGCTGCTCTTGGAGCAGCACAGCACTCACGCTGTCTCCGCTGGCTGCTACCTCCAGGAAGAACTCTTTCCCTCCATCTATGGCCCCTAGAGCTGGTGCGGTCTGCAGATCTTTCTTGAGCCTGACAAATGCTGCCTGGCACTCCTCATCCCAAACCCACTCCACCCCCTTATGCAGGAGTTGAAGCAGAGGGGCTACTGTGGCCGCATAATCCTTAATGAAGCTTCTGCAGTACCCGGTTAGCCCTAGAAGTGATCTCACTCCCGTGACTGTGTTGGGGACTGGTAACTCCTGTATTGCTTCCCGTCTAGCTTTACCTATGGCCCTTTCCCCAGCGCGTATTGTCAGGCCCAGGAATTCCACCAGAATTATGATCCTTCCCTTCTGTCCACTTAGTTGTAGCATCTACCGGGTGCCCAGTCTTTAACAAGTTAGTGACCCATTTTTTTTTCCATATTCACCTTACTGAACACATAATTTGAAATCCTCTCTTCCATTACAGTTCTCTCTTCCAAATCAATGTCCACTGCATCACATTCCTTTTGCCAAGGTCCTGCTGCGGGCACCATTTTGTAGGGGGTGGTGTGTGTGTCAGCTTCACCTCTGACTTTTGAGCGGTTCAAATCACTCCCACTCCCTGTGTTCTAGACCTTGGAATTATTTGGGGGTTGTGGCAAAGTGCAACAGATAACTGGTTTTGGTGCAAGAAAAAAATAACTTGGTTTATTGTAATCACAAATGAGCTGATAACATTAGGATTACACTGAGATTATACAGACCTACAAAGTACACTTAGTTAAGAATGGAGAATACATGGCATAATGAGGGAAAATCACGCTACTAATCCCCTTACCCTTGTCCCACCCCCAAAACCTAACTAAGTTGAACTAGGAGAGGTCAGGGATCATGCTCACCAACCAGGGCTCCTTGACAGTTCGAAATCCAGCCAGATAATCTGGTTGCAGTTTTGAGGTACGCTCTTTGTGTCCTCTGGGGCCTGCCGTTCCCACGTGGTCCTGGTCTGTGGAATCTGCAAAGGTTCTTCAGTTGGGTGGAGGGCACAGTTGTAGGTGGTTGATCTTCGTGGAGGGCTACGGTTGCAGCCTTGTTGTCTTCGGTTGAGCCTGCTACCCCGTGCCCCTCGCCGTGATGTGGGCCTGCAAATCTCCAGATCTCCTTCCTCCGCTTGGCTCAGCTTCCAGCTTAAACTCTGCTTCAACTGTTCCAAAACTGCTCACCCTCCTCCCCTTCGTAACTGGTGGCCCAGTTACACTGTTTTTTGAATTTCTTATCTGTAGCTAAATCAAGGTTAGCTGTTTGTCTGATTTTGGTGGGCTTCTTCAGGTGATTGTTGTCTTGTTGGTTTTAATGGGCTCACATGATGTTTATTGTTGTCTTCCTGTCCCCATAACTAGTCTTGAACTGAAAGCCATTGTATATGTGGAGTATTGATAGGTTCGCATAAGTGCATTGATTGCTGCCTTCCTGCCTTAGTAGTTAGTAGCGATTATTTATACAAGATTTTGATGGGCTTTAGTTTTGTGGAAGATGAAGTTTTTTTCTGGGTTGCTTGTTTTAAAAGGAAGAATGCATATTCTGTCTCTTCTTGTCTGATTTCAGGCAACAATCCACATTGCACTCAACAAGCTTGGGCTAGTCCAGTCCCAGGCCTTCATGGGCCTAGCCTCCTGTTTGCAGGGTTCCACACTTAACTCAGTAGTTGAGTCCTCTGCCATAGAAGTCCAAAAGTCATATCCTTGTTGATGATATGAAAAATGTGGGAATTTTGTAACCTTCAGAAACAAGGCAAAAAATACACAGTAGATGGCAGGATATTGGGAAGTGTAGAAGAGGTACCTTGAAGGTCATGTCCATAGATCCCTGAAGGTAGCAGGACAGGTAGATAAGATGGTTAAAAAAGCATGCAGAATAATTTCTTTTATTAGCTAAGGCATAGAATATACGATTCGGGAGGTTATGCCATAACTGTATAAGATACTAGTTAGATCACAGCTGGAATACTGCACACATTTCTGGCCACTACATTATGTTCACACTGGAGAGGATACAGAGGAGATTTGCAAGCATGTTGCCAGGAATGGAGAATTTTAGCAATGAGGAAAGACTGGACAAACTATGATTGTTTTCTTTGGATTAGAGGAGGCCGAGGAGAGATTAAATTGAGGTGCACAAAATTTTGAGAGGGTTAGATAGGTCCTTCCTGTCGATTCTGTTTCCCTTAGCAGAGCGGTCAATAATCAGGAATTTAAAGTAATTGATGGAACGATGAGAAAAGAGATGAGGAGAATTTGTTTCACCTGGAGGGTGGTGCTGCCTGAAAGGGTGCGTGAGGGATGGGGCCGAATCTTCGGCCTTGTCGCAGCAGGGTAGGGCCATAAAATGCAGCGAGTCGTTCAAAAGTCCATTGACTTCAGCAGGAATACAGAATCCCACTGGCAGGAGGGGCAGGAGGAATAAAATTCTGCCCATAAATTCTCATTGCATTTTAGAAGTACTTGAACAGACACTTAAAATGCTACAGGATAGAAAATGGGAATGGGCTGGATGGTCTACTTCTGCAAATACCTATGGATTTATCATGACACAATTGATTATTGTCAGGTTTAAATCTACCAGGAGTGACAATACCTGAAGCCTTGCACAACAAGAGTAGGATTTTATTATTTTTAAGCAATTATCTGCATTAAATAACTCTGAAGTGCTTTCTTAACATGAATTCATTTAATTACTGACCAGAATTTTTATGAACCCACTCATTTTATAATTAAGAATTTGGAAAAAACAATTGAGATACAATTTAATGATAAATTTCAGCGTTAAAGAGTAATAATTATTCCAAGATGCAGTCAAACTTAACACTGCCAAAGCATTGCAAAATTGCTCAAGGAATCAAACGCCTCTGAAATAACAGCAGCTTCAAAAGGGAGGAAGATAAATTATCCATGTTCACAGCTCCGGTGATTTACTTTGTTCGAATTGCAATGTCTAAGGCTTTTTAGGCTCTCCAGATAATGCCTGAATTAAACATGTTCACGAATCAGAAGTGTATCAACACATCACTGTCATTTTGATTTATTACCATGTGCTTCTAATAAGAATGTGCTAGACTTTAATTGAATATTGAAGTATTGTTCACATGCAGCATCTCACCACATAACAATCCTCTTAAAGTATGGGCTATGTTTTGAGCAAAAAAAAATATCTGCTCACTCTAGATAAAACAACTTAGTACTTAAAACTCCCTTTCAGAGACAACTTCAGAGATAAAGGAACTCAACTTTCATGGTGCTGTTCCTCAGGCACCAAGGGAATTTGGTCTGACTTCATAGCGGAGAGGCTGATTTTTCAGCTGCCCCTGGCAAGCACTTAAAACCAGTGTTAGGCAACTTGCATAGGTTAATGTGAGATCAAAGCCCCTGAGAATATAGTCAGCAATGGCTCACCTCTGAGTCAGAGATTTGTGGGCTATAAGACCCATTAATTCGATTGAGCACAAAATCCAGGCTGACGCTTCAGTGCAGTACTGAGGCACTGTCTTTCAGGTGAAATGTTAACCAAGGCCCCACCTGCCATCTCAAGTGGTTGTAAAAGATTTTCCTGTCCTCGCTGCTACTACAAGGAGATCTGCCGTTAAGGTGTCATACTCATCTGTCTTGTGTCATCCTCCTACATCCAATGCATCTCCTCTGAAAACACTCTGTGAAGCCCGACATCCAACTGCACTTAGGTTGAGTCCTCTGTCTGCTGCCCTCCACTTTGCTCGCTGGAAGAGATCCCTGTAGCTTTTCAGCACTGATGAAATGGCCAAAATACTGATATTTTCTTTTCTGGATATCACTTTTTAGCTCTGGCTCTTGCAATTCAAACACCTCTTCATGTGTCTTATGCTCTGTACAAGGAATTTTAAGCATATGTCTTAGCATCCACATTTCAAAGGCCTCTATTTTCTTCCACAGATCTTTATTTATTGTCCAGGTTTCTGAGGCATACAGGAAAGTGGATAGAAGGTAGCTTCATATGAAGTTTTCTCCCTGTTGCAAGCTTGAGTTTTCTTGTTGTTAACATTTCCTTTATCTTCATGGAATTACATATGGCTGTCTCAGTCCTCCTTCTGGCTTTGGCATTACATTTTTAAAATTGTTTTGTGGAATGTGGGCATCACTGGCCAGCCTAAGATTTGTTTCCCATCCCTAATTGCCCTTGATAAGGTGGTGGTGAGCTGCCTTCTTGAACTGCTGCAGCCCATGTGGTGTTAGGAAGGGAGTTCCAGGATTTAACCCTGCAACAGTGAAGGAATGGTGATATATTTCCAAGTCAGGATGGTGAGTGACTTGGAGGGGAACTTGCAGGTGGTGGTGTTCCCACGTATCCGCTGCCCTTGTCCTTATAGTTGGGATTGGGAGGTACTGTCAAAAAAGCTTTGGTGAGTTGCTGCAGTGCATCTTATAGATGGTAAACACTGCTGCCACTTTGTATCAGCAGTGGAAGGAGCAATTGTTTAAGATGGTGCATGGGGTGCTGATTAAATAGGCTGCTTTGTCCTGAATGGTGCTGAGCATCTTTAGTGTTGTTGGACCGCACTCATCCAGTCAAGTGCAGAGTGTTCCATCACATTCCTGATTCGTGCCTTGTAGATGGTGGACAGATTTGAGGAGTCAAGAGGTGAGTTACTCACCACAGAATTCCCAGCCTCTGACCTGCCCTTGTAGCCACAGTATTTATATAGCTGGTCCAGTTCAGTTTCTGGTCAATGGTAACCCCCAGGATATTGATAGAGGGAAATTTAACAATGGTAATGCAATTAAATGTCAAGGGGATAGCTAGATTTTACCTGATCTACTATATTATATAGGGCCTCTTCTAATTGTACAAGTAGCGCTATGGCCTGAGCATACCCCATGTTTTTTACATTTTTACCTCAAGCTTGTATCCCTGGAAGTGCCACTGACACCCTGAATATTTTTTCTGTGCACATATTGAATAATTTTGGCAATGGTACACAGCATTCTCATATTCCTTTCTTGTCTAATTGTCCCTTTTCTAGCTGATGTTTGCTATTTGGTCCCAATATGGGTTTTGGATAAATCTCACATCTTCACTGTCAATGTCACATTACCGCAACATGTCTATTAGCTTTTGATGATAGCCACGGTCAAACGCTTTCTCAAAGTTTAAGAGGCATATGTAAATGCTCTTGCTTACTTCTAGATACTTATCGAAGATTATTCTTAGGTTAAATATTCATTCTCTTGTTCCTACTCCAGGTCTAAATCCAGACTGCTGTTCACCAATTTCTGCTTCAAATGTATTATTATTTTATTCTATGATGATTTTCAAGCTTACAAAAGCTTTTCACAGATCTCATGGCACCATTTGGAAAAAGGTAGAGAAGATTTCCCCAGTTTCCTGGATAATATTTATCACTCAGCTGATGTTACTAAAAAGAGAGATTACCTGGTCATTACCACATTTCTGCTGTGGGATCTTGTTACGCATAAATTGCCTATTTCCGTAAAATATATACCATAATTTCCCCCTTGCTCTTTTGTAAAATCTCTTCCCTGATGCAGAAAGTGGACTGGAGATCTGTTCACAGACCAATGTTGATACAACCCAAGTAACTGATGCTTCAACATTTCCTTTCTCCCTGTGGAGAAGCAATTGTCTTTGTTTGGCACTTGCCTCTGGAGACATGTTTGAAATAGCAACTCACTTGGTGCAAAACTATACATGGCCCCTAAATAAGGCTAGATGGCCTTCGGTATCTCTTAGCTTAATGAATAATAAGAATTCTGACAAATTTTAATGCAATTTTGATTCTGACTTTAACAATTTCCTTAGAATATTTAATTGAATGCTGATAACACTTTAAGTAGTAAGGACTCTATTATTGCAAAAAGTGACTGCAAGGAGCTAATTAACCAGTCAGTGTAAGGGAACAGCACGTAAACAACTGACTACCGTGCTATCTACTTACCATTCAAGTGTGTAATTTAATTTAGTTATCTCATTCTCTCAAAACCCATTGCATATCCCAAATGGCTTCTCTAATGATGCCATCAACCATTGCAATTTAAACAAATTTTTAAAAGAGATTAGCAAAGTAAACAAGTTTGGAAAGGTGTTAAAGTCCAAGACAACATTTTATTAACTGTTTTTCAGATGTGATATTCATGGTGATAGTTACTGGGACCAAGGAAAGGAAATTACTGAGACATGGGGGAGGATCTTTCTCTCATCGAAGGGGCTCAGTGGGGGCGGGCATAGGTGGTCTGGAAGTCGACTGCCGCCCGTGATCAGGGTTGGACTACGATTGCACACTGGCAGGCAATTTAAGGTTGACCCAGCGTGAAACATGAGCAGCAGTGCTCAGTGCTGCCTGTTTGGGGTGGGGGGGGGGGGGGGTGGGGGGGCGTGGGGGGGGGGGGGGGGCGAAAGCGAATTTCACACTTGCATGCGAGTGTACACTTGAAAATCTTCCTGTGGCACAGAGCTGACTCAGGGAGATGAACATTTTTCAAAATAAAAAATAAAGGTTTCTAAAATGTTATAAAACATGTCCCTTCATGAGCAAAGGCATGTAATTAAGTAAATTTTAACATTTTAATTCTATTTTTATTTGCTGTTGGAAACCTCATCCTGGCTGTGAATGAGGTTTCGTAAAAAATGCAAAGGCCGCTTGGCCTTTTCACCTGCCCGTCAACTGTGAGTGTAACTCCTTTGAGTACAAACATGTTTCCATCTGTTTTTCAGATGAAGTTACATTGTTTCATAGTTTGCCATTGAGATTTGAACTCTTGATCTTGGGATTACAAGCCCAGTACCATAACCACTTGGCTATTTAGGCCAAGCCCTCAACTGTGAGTGTAACTCTTTTGAGTACAAACACATTTCCATCTGTTCCTATTCAGATGAAGTTACATTGTTTCATAGTTTGCCATTGTGAGATCTGAACTCTTGATCTTGGGATTACAAGCCCAGTACCATAACCACTTGGCTATTTAGGCCAAGCCCGCAACTGTGAGTGTAACTCTTTTGAGTACAAACACATTTCCATCTGTTCCTATTCAGATGAAGTTACATTGTTTCATAGTTTGCCATTGTGAGATTTGAACTCTTGATCTTGGGATTACAAGCCCAGTACCATAACCACTTGGCTATTTAGGCCAAGCCCTCAACTGTGAGTGTAACTCTTTTGAGTACAAACACATTTCCATCTGTTCCTATTCAGATGAAGTTACATTGTTTCATAGTTTGCCATTGTGAGATTTGAACTCTTGATCTTGGGATTACAAGCCCAGTACCATAACCAATTGGCTATTTAGGCCAAGCCCTCAACTGTGAGTGTAGATGGGCAGTGGAAAATAACATGTAATTACATTGGTAATGGCCTTAATAGGCCTTTTAATTGTCAGCAGATGCACTGCTGACTCTGGCACCCGCCTGCCGACTGAAATATCACACGAGTGCGCGATGACGTCGGGACATTCGCCTGATGTCATCGCGTGTCATTTTCCGCTCGAGAGGGTCAGGCGCCAGCCCGCCCATTCAGCAAAAATTTCAGCCCATGAGCTCAGAAATTTGGGCTGCGCACAAGGGACACTGAGTCCATTACCTTTGACAGAATGTTGAAAACTGAAGTTGCCCGGATATTGAGCTTCAGACCACATTAAAATGGAGCAAATGTGGCATTAGCTCCTGGCAGTGAATACTAGTGAACAATCGGGCTGCTACTAGCTACACAACATCCTCAGGTAAGTGGGCCCAGTGGCTTAGTTGGTGGGAGCATTGTGTTGCAGGTTGAGGGTCTGATATTCAATAATCAGGAAGAAGGGCCTGGGTTGGGGATCAGAGCAGTGTCACAAATCAAGACTTTGGCCAAGAATTAGGATGGGGGCATGGTTGGTGGTCAGGGCCTAGGTGGGGTCAGGAATTGGGACCTGTGTCAGCATCGGGATGGAGACATGTGTCTAGGGCAGCTATGGACGGAGGTTAAGAATAGCGGACACTCTCCAGTCGGCCACCAATCCCCATGCATATGCACACACAAAATGGTTACAAGCTTAAAGCCAATTAATGCAATCTTTTCAAGACACTTAACCGAGGTGACATCTAGGAAATCAGGTCTCTGATTTGCTGTATGAGTCTCGTTCCGTCTTACCTCCGTCAAAGGTGAGTTTGGCTTTTTTTGATTTTACATGTGCATGTTGTCAATAACTAGAAGAGGAGCTGGTCTAGGAGGAAATTTGACAGTTCTATGAGCCTTAGATCCAATGCAAAAGGAGAAGGATAATGGTCATTGCAACAAGTAGAACCATTTTGAAAGCACCCAAAGAGACCACGCTTGTAAGAAATTGTCGCAGTTTATGTAACAAGTTTAGCTCCTTCCAGCATGAGCTCCAAAATCCCTTAAAGCATAAGTTTAAACAGGTTAATGGTTTTAAGTTGTTATTCACCAGCTAACTGGACATTTCATGATCCAAATTTCATTATGCAGTAGCTTGCAGGAAATTAATGCCTCTCTAAACAAATAGGCTGGTCTTGTGACACAGTGGGAAACATCTCTGCCTCTGAGCCAGAAGCTCCGGGTTTGGGTCCTAATCCAGGACCTGATGGCCACAGAAGGTGCATCCACAATGAAACCGAACAGCTTGATTATCAATCTACAAATCCTTCCAACAAACACCTGTGGCAGGTGGTAAGAGTGGGAAGGACTCTTTGTCAGCTATGCTTGATGCATTGTGGTGTCCCTTGAGCTATCGCCTCTGGCTTCATGCTAGTGACCTGTTCCAGGAAAAATAAGCTATGGGAAACAGATCGTAAGCACGTGCTATGTCTGTCTCATGCATTTCTAGACATGGGCAGTCTTCTAAATCTAAGGCAGGGATTTTCTGGTTCTGCCAGTGGAAGCCATTGTCATGGATGGGGCAGGAACGTTTGTAGAGTGGCTAAAAGTTTTTGGCTGCTCTCCAAATTTTCCCGTCCCATCCATGATGATGCCTGCCGCTGGCAGGGTCAGAAAATCCTGTCCCAAGTCTAAACCAACAGGAAACCATTAAAAACTTACTCCCTCCTCAGCGCTCCAAACTTTCAAACATACAGTAGTCCCAAGTACAACACACCCTTCAGTCAGTGATAACAACAAGCACAAAGAAAATGTATATCTATTCAAAATAATGGACATAGGGGCATCCAGTGCTGGCATGGAAGCAGATGCCCTGAAAGCCAGACTTTCTGGTACAAAACTGGATGAATGACAAGCTACATGTGTTCAGGACATTGCCAGTGATTGTGGAGTTCTGGATCAGGGTAAGGTTGGCAGCAGAGGCAAAGTCATGGCCAGGGATCTGGAGTCAGGCCAGAGGGGGTGGAGGTAAGAGAGGAGGTTTGGGAGTAGCACCTTTAATATTGGCTCAGTGGGTGCTTCTCTGCTGCTCCTTGCCCCACGTTGAGGCAAGTTAGTTTTCTTATTGTTGCAAGTGATCGTAAGGTTTGTTTTTCCTGAATGCTGTAAGACGTAATCTTCCAGCCCTGATAGGTTATTCCGCTGTTCGGACATGAGAAATAATGAGACAACATTCAAAGCCCAAAATAAACATGAACATCTTTACTAGGTTTGGTGGAATACCATCAAACAATACAATACACCCGTTAGCTATACATGCTTTAGTCAAAAATACATTACAAGGAATTATACATATGATCACCAAACAGGTGGTCATTTCCTGTCAATCATACTCCTCAGCAGCTGATCAAATTGCCTGGCTAAAACACCAAATCAATCTGTAATGATTTTTATATCTTTCTTTTCAAAGTGGCAGAATGTTTGTATCAAAAACCACATTAAGCTACATTTGTCCAATGAGGTGTCTAATTCTTTGTTCAAACTCCGATGTTAGAGACACTGTCTTGTTTTGTACATCTATTTAAAGCTTCCTTCACTAATTTTCCATCAATTATGGATACTGCAGATGTCTGAATTGCTGTTTACAAGTTGTGGCTTGAAGAATTAAAGACAGAGGGCAGATTTTTCTGCTCCCTCCAGTGGCAGGAATTGTGGCATCAGAGGCACTAAATCTGGTATGATTGAAAAAGTCAGTTTCCTGCTGGTGGAGAATTAGTTTGGAATTTTGGTCCCTGACTTTGACGGCAGGTTAAAGATGGGTCGGGTTTCCCACTGGCCTATATTGGAACCACATTTTCATTCATTTGCATAGGAGGCTGTAATGACTTTATGTACTGGACAGGTTTCAACAAGAAATAGATAAACTTTATTACAAAGAGATTTTCAGAAGCTACATGCTTGAACAGGATCTTCAACAGGAAGCCATTAATAACCCTGTATAACCCATTCTTAGGGCTTATTGATCGGACCCTCCAAGAACATAACATAACCTCTGGAAGACAGTAGGCGAGGCTATACTTTCAGTTACGACATTTCTTCCCCCTTTGGTTTTATACAGTTTCTGGTTGCAGAGAACATTTGAATATCCAACAACATATACATATATACAACTTCAAGTGATTAAACATTAAGTCTCTGAGGTACTTTCCTTATTCGGTTAGAGCAGCATAGCTCTACTACTTGAGGTTCTTCCATAGGATCGACATGATCAGGAACTACAGCACAAGATACATTATTAGAAAGTGGCAGCTCAGGATTTGGTAACTCTACAGAGGCATGTCTCTTCTAGGTCAATCTGTCACCTCAGGGATTAATGGTTTGATGTTAATCACAGACGGAATAGTCGATTTTTGGAATGTCTCTCTATCCTGAAGATGTTCCATGTGTTTTAGAACAATTCTGTCTTCCACTTCCACCTGGAAGGATAAGGGACCAGTTGCTGAGATAATGGTTCCAGGAACCCAACAAAGTCCACTTCCGAAATTCTGCATGAATGTTGTATCTCCTACAGTGAATCTGCAAGCTTTGCTATGAATATTGTGAGTCAATTTTTGATTACCCTGATTCCTCTCTACCTTGCCCTCTAAGTTTGGAAACACCATGTACGTGTACGTAGGCAGCATTTCATCAATAATTCAGACGGTGTTGAACCCGTCAGCGCATGAGGCATTGTACGATAATTGAGAAGAAAGTGGGAAAGTCGAGTTACCAGAGCATCTTCTGATAACCTCTTCATTCCAGGTTTGAAAGTTTGCATAGCTCTCTCAGCTAAACCATTTGATGAGGGATGGTATGGGGCTGTTTTAATATGTCTGATTCCATTTAAATTCATGAATCTCTGAAACTCTGTACTGGTAAAGACTGTTCCATTATCAGAAATGATGATTTCTGGTAGGCCATGTATGCTAAAACAATGACACAGTTTTTCGATAGTTACACTCAATATTGGTGGTCTGACTTTGTACACGTCCATCCATTTAGAATGCGCATTGACGATCAATAAAAACATGGTACCCAAGAATGGTCACCCAAAATCAACATGTAGTCTAACCCAGAGTCGACCAGCCCACTCCCAACGATGCAATGGAGCTGAAACAGGCAACTTCTGTTGTTGCTGAAAATGGAGATGGTACTCGACCAAGCTTTCAATGTCACTGCCTATGCCTGGGCACCAGACATAGCTTCGCACAAGCATTTTCATCTCTGATATGCCTGGATGTGCACTGTGAATCTCTGTCAAGAGTGGTTCTCTTCCTTGTGAAGGGATGACAACTCTTGACCCTCACAACCAGATTCCATCTTGACAATTTTGTTTTTTGGGCATGGAATGCACTCATCTCTTCAGGCACAGGTGAATTTCACCACCCTTGCAAAACAAGGTCTCTGACTTTCAACAAAATTGGATCTCTGTTCATCCAATTTCTAATTTGCTTCACACACACAGGTGAGGAATCCAAGAAATTCAGAACAAACACAACTTCTTGTGGCACTGGAGCATGTACAATGCTATCTGGTAATGGGAGATGACTGAGTGTGTTCGCATTTGCTATATGTAAGCCAGGACAGTGCATAAAAGTATGCTCATATGCAGCTAATATCAGAGCTCAACATTGAATTCTTGCTGATGCTATTGGTGGAATGGCCTTATCCTCACTGAATAAACCCATTAATGGTTTATGGTCCGACACTATGGTGAAATGTCGGCCATGCAGATACTGGTGGAATTTCTTCATTCTGAATACCACCGATAAACCTTCCTTCTCTAGTTGGGAATAACCCTTCTCAGCTGCAGAGAGGATTCTGGAGACATAGACAATTGGCCTTTTTGATCCATCTTCCATTCTGTGTGATAACACAGCTCCTATGCCATAAGGAGAAGCATCACATGTTAATACCAATTCTTTCAATGGGTCGTAGTGTACCAATAAACATGATGAATGTAATAGCTTCTTAATTTTCACAAAGGCTTCTTGTTGTTGTGAATTCCACGACCAATGGTGATTCTTTTTTAACAAGTGTAATAGTGCTAACACAGTTGATATGTTTGGCAGGAAATGGCTATAATAGTTGATTGTACCCAGAAAAACTTAAGTTCAGTTACATTGGACGGTGAGGGCATATCCTTGATTGTCCTAACTTTCTCTTCTACTGGATGCAAACCCATGGCATCCGCCCTGTGACCCAGGTAAGTAACTTCTCATGCTTGGAATGTACTTTTCTCTTTCTTTAATCGTACACTAACTTCCAAGAATATTCTTAGCACCTCTTCAACATTGGCCAAGTGTTTGGTCTCAGTTGACCCTGTGATCAGAACATCATCTAGGTATACTACTACTCAGGGAAGTCCTTGCAAAAGACTCTCCATTGTCCTTTGGAAGATTGCACATGCAGACGATACTCCAAATGGTAGGTGAGAATACTGATAGAGACCCTTGTGTGTGTTGATAGTCACACATTCCCTAGACATGCAATCCAGCAATTGCCTCTTGTCCAGTTTTGTATATGATTTGTTTCCAGCTAGCTTTGCGTATAAGTCATCTATCCTCAGAAAAGAATACTTATCTCGTTTGGCTGCCTTGTTCACGGTCAATTTATAGTCCCTACAAATGCATGCAGTTTGGTCAGAGTGAACCACTGGAACTATGGGTGCTGCCCATTCCTAGAATTGGACAGGTTGGATGATGCCCAGCTTTTCTAACTGACACAGTTCAGCATCCACCTTCTCCTTTAATGCATAAGCCACAGGCCTGGCTTTAAAAAACGGAGTGTTGACTGAGAATCCACATATATTTTTGCTTGCAAGCCTTTTAAATTCCTTAATTCATCTCGAAATACACTGCCATATTTCCTTAACAGTTCAGGAACTCCTTCTGTTCTCAAGTGAAATATTTCAGACCAAGCTTGATTTTTTGTAACCAAACTCAGCCCAGAGGACTAGGTCCTTCTCCTGTCACTATTATCACTGGAAGCTGGGCTGTATGTTGTCTATAAGGCACTGGTGCTGTGGCATTGCCCTTTACCTGTCTAAATTCTCCAGTGTATGTCTTCAATTTAGTGGTTGTCCACTCCAGATTCAGTGGCTGGATACCTTCATTTATGTATTTAAATGTGTGCTCGCTCACCACTGTGGTTGAGGCTCTCATATCTACCTCCATTAGTAGTGGTTTCCCACTCACTTGGATTGTGACAGTGATAGGTTCAGTTTTTACAGTGGTGACATTATACAGGGAATAAACATTGGTGTCGGCAGCTTCAGGTTATGCTGTATTCTTTAAATCAGTCATGTTGATTTGCTGCTTTATGGGTTGTTTCAACTTCACCCTGCATTGCCTTATTACCTGGCCTCTCTTATGGCAGTAATGGCATTCTGCTCCTTGAATCTACAAGTGTCCAGTATGTGGTCACCCTCACATCTTTAATAAAGTAACTTTGGAGTCGCTGCTGAAGTGTTTCTATTTGGCCTTTTCGTGTTTCTAACAGTGGACATTGCCTCTCACTTCGTTGCTGTGTCTCTGGTTTTTGTGCCATGCCTGACACAAGGTTCCTGCTCCACATGAAGAACAGAGCCATGTTTATGTGTTGTAAAGCCTTCGAGTCCCTCGCAGCACTTTGCATGGCTAGTGCTATTTCCAGGGTGTACTTCAAATCGAAGTCGACTTCTGCGTGTAAACAGCGTTGAATGGTGTCGTCGTGAACTCCACAGCTAATTGCTCCCACAGCATATCATTTAGTTTTCTGAGAACTGCTTCAACTTCACTATGTTGGTTGTGATGAACTCTCCTGGGGCCCTAACTCTGGAATTAAACTTAAACCTCTGCATTATTAGGGATGGCTTCAGCTGGAAATGTGTTTTCACAAGGTTCTCTAATTCATTAAAGGATTTAGAATTTGACGCACTTGGGGCTGTCAGGCTGCAGATTATCTTCGCTGAGGGTTGGAACCACCAAGAACATGACGTGACCCCTGATAGACAATAGGAGAGGCTATACCTTCACTTACTACAGAAGCATATTGAAGACACTGTGCTGGAGCTGAGGCCTCACTGTCGGAGACATATTGAAGAGGCTGTACGGAGGCTGAGGCCATGCTGTCTTGCTACCACATTCACTCAAAAGGAGGGCTTTCTGCTTTTCCTCTGAGGTAATTTTGCTCATTACGAAATAAAAAACTAATGTGCTCTACATACTGACTGCAGTCTTCCATAGTCACATCGTAAGGATCGATCCTGTGGCACGGAATCATACCTTACAGATAATTCGAAGAGTGGCATGGCTGGTTTCTTTTCTTTTCTCTTAAAATTCAATGTACTCATGTTAACAAGGCGAGGTGCAGCATTGGAGCTATTTTACCCTCATTGTCAAATGTAATGACTTGACACACTGGACAGGTTTCAACAAGAAGCACTTAAACTTTATTGTAGAGAACATTTGAGATGCTACATGCTTGAGCAGGATCATAAAGAGGAAGCCCTGGCCCCAGGTTACCTGCACTTAGGGCTCATTGGTCAGACCCACCAAGAATATGATGCGACCCCTGATAGACAATAGGAGAGTCTATACGTTCAGTTGCTACAGAGGCATATTGAAGAGGTTGCACTGGGGCTGAGGCTACAATGTCCGGGCCATATTGAAGCAACTGTCCGGACGCTGAGGTCATGCTTTTGGGCACATTTTGAAGAGACTGTCCTGGGGCTGAGGCCACCATGTCAGGGGCATATTGAAGTGGAGATGTGATGGCGTAGAGGTATTGTCACTGGACTAGTAATCCAGAGACCCAGGGTAATGCTCTGGGGTTGTGGGTTCAAATCCTGTCATGGCAGATGGTGAAATTTGAATTCAATAAAAATCTGGAATTTAAAGTCTAATGATGACCATTGCTGATTGTTCACTCATCTGGTTTAGGGAAGGAAATCTGTCATCCTTAACTGGCCTGTTCTACATGTGACCCCAGATCCAGAGTAATGTGGTTGACTCTTACATGCCATATGAAATGGCCTAACAAGCCACTCAGTTGTAACAAACTGCTACAAAGTCACAAAAAAGGAATAAAGCTGGATGGACCACCTGGCATACTGGCACTGACACTGACCATTGCAGCCCTGTCAACCCTACAAAGTCCTCCTTATTACATCTGGGGGATACTGCCAAAATTGGGAGAACTGTCTCATAGACTAGTTAAGCAACAGCCTGACATAGTCATCCTCCCGGAATCATACCTTACAGACCGGCCCCAGGCTCCACCATCACCATCCCTGGGTATGTCTGTCCCACTGGGCAGGCCCAGAGGTGGAGGTACAGTGGTGTACAGTCAGGAGGAGTTGCTCTGGGAGTCCTCAACATTGACTCCAGACCCCATGAAGGCTCATGGCATTGAGTCCTAAATGACATAGCTGCTAGACTGGGTCTGCGGCAGATGGTGAGGGAACCAACAAGTGGGAAAAATATACTTGAACTCATCCTCACCAACCTGCCTGCTGCAGATGCATTTGTTCATGACAGTATCAGTAGGAGTGAACACCGCACAGTTATTATGGAGGCGAAGTCCCGCCTTCACTTTGAGGATACCTTCCGTCGTATTATGTGGCACTACCACCGTGCTAGATGGGATAGATTTTGAACAGATCTAACAACTCAAGATTGGGCATCCATGAGATTCTGTGGGCCATCAGCAGCAGCAGAATTGCACTCCAACGCAATCTGTAAGCTCATGGCCTCCGTGTTCCCAGTGCACTGGTCATGCTATTCAAGACACCATGCTTGCAGTGAGGACCTGAGTGCAAGGATTGGATATCCATAATCATTGTCAAAGCCACTGGAGGACAGCAACACAAGGCTGACTGTGTATCCTAAAACTTGGGGCTTTTGTTTGACCCTAATGAAGACCCTCATTTTTAATGCGCAGTCATGTCTGAGGGGAAAGCTCAGCCATGTGTTATCCTCCAGGAAGATGTCATCTTGCAAGGGGTGCCCTTGGTCTGCGATGTGCAGGTTAAGGGAAAGTCAAGGGCTGGAATCCTGCCTCATATATGGAGGGAGACAATTCAACAGGAACTAACATAAATTGCTCAATTGTATTCACTCACAGAAACAAGGCGGAGTGGAGGCTGTAGGCTGCAGGCAATGCTGCCTTCTTGAAAGCTTTGATTAGCATGAAGAGAAGGGGGCACCATCATCAATTGGCACAGCTCAGGGAATGCCATTGCTTTGGAGAACAAGAGCCAGCGGGGCCCTAGGAAGACGCAGATACTGATGAGGAAGGAGCAAATCCACAAAGGCATTTGGCATGACCAAGAGTCTACAGAAGACGCAGCTCATACATGGGGATGAGCAAAAGACAATGCTGCAGATGCCTTCACTTGTCTAAGGATGTAGTAGCTCATATTTGCCACAGTTTCTGTAAGGAACTGATGCCATGCAGACTTGGAAGGTATCCAATGCTGGTTGCACTGAAGGTCATTGCCACGCTCAACTTTTTTGCCAACTGGTCCTTCCACGGCTCCACTGGTGACCTTTGCGGCATCTCACAATCAGTGACACATAAATGCATAAGGGAGGTAACAGATGCCTTTTTCAATAAAGCTCACTATTACGTGCAGTTCCACATGGATGAAACAAGCCAGGTTGCCAGAGCTGTGGGACGCGCTGTGATCGCAAGCTTTCCATTAGTGCAGGGTGCTATTGACTGTACATTTGAGGCTTTGAGAGGTCACTGGCAGCAGCCTCTGAGATTTTTTAATAGAAAAGTATATCACTCTCTGAAAGTTTAGCTAATTTGTGATCACAGAAAGCAGACCCAGCATGTTTGTGCTAGGTTCCAAGGGAGCTTTCACAACTCTTATATTTTAAGTCACTCACAGGTGCCAGGGATATTTGAAAGAGCTCCACGTTTAGAGGGTTGGCTTCTCGATGATAAGGGGTTCCCCCTGAAGACATGATTTGTCATCCACAGAGTGCATCTGAGGAGAGATACAATGCTACACATCAGCCACAAGGTCCTAAATAGAACAGACAAATAGTCTCTTCAAGATGTATTCAGATATTTGGACCAGGTGGGACTCTCCAATAGTCACCACAGAGCAAGTCCCAATCATCATTATTTGCTGTGCCCTACACAGCCTAGCATTGCAAAGATGGGATGTGTTGCCACAGGGGAACATAGAGCAGCTAAATGTCTCCTTGATCAAGGGAATGTTGAAGGGAATGAATCTGAAGAGGCTGAGGATTCAGATGAGCCACATGCAGATGCCATTGCATAGGCATGATGCAGCAGGCATGCCTGTGACAGCCTCAAAGCTACAAGATCCCAGGAAGAATAAGTTGAAGACAAGCAGTTCTCTTCAGGTTTTGATGCAGGGGTTCACCACAAGACCTTCATTGTTATCTTCAACATGGCACAAAAGGTCACCAATTTCATTTAACACAGATGAAGTATAAGTCACCTTCAACCCTAATGTTGGAGTCATCCTTGGAAGGTGCAGTAGCCTAGGAACCATGTGGCCACAGTGGAACGTGCTTAGCACTCCACAAGTGCACATCCTCAAACAACAGCACATAGTGCAATCCTTTCAACCTTGGCACCAATAAGTCAGTGGCCATGGCAGCCTTCAAGAGGCTGAAACACCATGTACACATGGATGCGCTCATGCCAGTATGACAGCAGTTTAGCAAGGCAGCTGTAAGATGAAAAACATTTGTCTATGGTTAGCACTTGAACATTTCAAGAGGGAGCGACATTCAGGCAGCACCATCTCTCCAAGTGCCAGCTGTCATGCATGATTAGTGCAGAGGCTGCATCTTGATACTATACTGTGCCTTTGGACATTAGGACCAATTAATCTGTAATGCAACAGCATGAATCCAAAGCTGGGAGTTATGTTAGTATTGTCCCCACTGAGAGTGGTTCAGCAGGACCATCATGTGATTATTGACAAACACACATTATCCTGCATTCCTCAGAAGCATACCAAGTTTAGGTACTGCATTGTATTGTGGCCCAGTCAGTTTTGACACAACAGTCAATGATAATTTATTCCCTGCAAAGATACTGTTGAGCACTCAGGAGATGTGGTGGTGTTTAGCATTTATACCATTACTGTCTTTGACATCATCCATCTCACAAAGTCCAATCTTTTCTCTACATCAATGAGAGAACAGTCATGCAATGAATTCATTTGGACTGGTGATTTGTAACTTCACAGAGGGATTATGTGAAGCAATGTTAGGCAGACACTCAAGAGCTAGGTAAGATCCTCTCAGCTACGTGGACAGGTTGATCAGGAGGAGCACACTTCTCTGACATCACACACTCATTTCCCTCCTAGCAGACATTTCAAATGTCACTGGGTGGAACCAACTTCCATCGCTCAGTGTCAAGCATGGGGAAAGTGCAAACTAATAAAGGAATAACATTCAGCCTTAAATGCAGAGACAAAATAACACTGCAAGGAGGCATGAAAGTCTATGGTGCTCAACAATAAATACTCCTTTGTCCAAACCTCACAGTAATAAAATAAACACCATTGCAAAGTGCACTAGGGTGAAAAAAGTCCAATGTTGGTCACAACAAATACTTATAACATCCATAAACTGCAGATTTCAGTGTGATATCATCAGGATAATCATTAACCTCGATGAATTATTCTCATGCCATTACATAATGTGTGCCTGCGATGCAAGCGTTACATGTGTATTGTCCGGTCATCAATTCATATAGGAGGTACCTTTGTTCATGTATCCGGAACTAAATGCGATTCACTGTGATAAGATTGAGTGAGACTTAATTCTGTACCCTTCAATGAACATGGGACCTAGCATCGCCATTTCAATCCCAGATGATGTTAATACTGGACAAGTCAGATCCCAGAGATAAACCTGCGGTAGAATTTTTAGTTTGGTGGGCAGGCGCGCGCCCGATCTTCTTGAGTGTTAAATAAAGTGTGTTGATGTCTGTTGAGTGTCTGTCGAGCTCACTTTGCTTCAGGTCTGCGGCTCTGTCTTTAATTCAGAGTCTATTTCTCTGTTCCTTTTTTTCAGCTTTACTTAACAGGATCTGTTCCTGATCTCTGTCCTTGTCCCTTACCTGGGACTGTCTTCCAGCACCTTTCTCTGTCTCACTCCATTATTTGGGACCTTCTTCTTGGTTTGGGGCCGTCTCCCTGCTCCCCTCCCTGCGCCCTGGGGCACCTTCTCTGCAATGGTGCTCCTCTTCAGGACACCTGACATGCAGTTTTTGCGCTGTTACGCTTTTCTGCTTCTTTTTCTTCTGTGCTTGTGTGCAGGACCGTTTCCCAGCCTGAAGACAAGGAATTCCATGAACAACACATGCCTTTCCTAGCTGGCACATGCATGAAACCAATGAACTGAGCATGTGCGGCCAGTGAATGGGCAGAAGACACGAAAATGGGAAAAGATTCAAACTGAGCATGTGCGGCTAGTTCCCGGCCAGCGCATGTGCAGAATTCCCAAGGCCCACAGAGAACTGTAGTTCCAGAAATCCAAAGTAAGTATTCGAGTTTCACAACCATCACATTGATTGGCCATTCAACACCTGAGACTTGGACATGGATAACTACGAAATATATTCCTAACAGTGCAGATTATATATAGTGAATGAACAACCATGCCACCATTGTGCATTCAAAACTTCTTAATTTTCTTAACTCTATCTCTACATCTAGGTGTAGACCTGACATCCACATCAGAGATGGAGGCAGTCTGCTGACTGCTATGCCCTGTTGACTTTGTGGGCGTCTTCTGGAGGGAGGTACATCCAAACAGCACCAGCTCTCCAAGCACCAGGTCTCACGCATGATTAATGCAGAGTCTGCATCTTGATACTGAGACTCATTATGCCTTCAGACATTAGGACCAGTTAATCTGTAACACAACAGCGTGAACCCAAAGCTGGGAGTTATGTTAGTATTGTCCTCACAGAGAGTGGTTCAGCAGAAACAACGTGATTATTGACAAACATTCATTATCCTATATTTGACGGAAACGCGTTAAGTTTATGTCCTGCATCACCTTAAAACCTGGAAGAGACGTGGCCCAGTCAGTTTCGACACAGCGATCAAACATAACTTACTCCCTTCATTGACACTGACGAGCACCAATCAGGAGATGTGCTGGAGCATCACTTCCATACCGTTAAAGATCTCGGCATTGTTCACCTCACAAAGGCCAATCATTTCTAGGAACCCTAAGTCAATCAATGAACAGTCATGCCATGATTAACAAATTGATTTGCCTTCTGTGACCTCAGTGGGATTCTGCGAAGCACCAATAGGCAGCTGCTAAGACACAAACAATGATCCTCACAGCTAAGTGGATCAGGAGGAGCACACCCCTCTGACATTACACACTCATTCCCCTCTAGCAGACATTTCAAATGTCACCGAGTGGAACCAACTTCCATCACTCAGTGTCAAACATGGGGAGAGTGTGAACTAATAAAGGAACAGCATTCGGCCTTAAACATGGAGACAAAATTACATTACAGGGAAGCATGAAAGACTAAGTGCTCGGTGATGAATACAACTTTAATCAAAACCTCGCAGTCACAAAAATAACACCATTGCAATGTGCAATTGGGTGAAAAGACTCCAGGGAGAATTTTCCCCATGTCGGGCGGCCCGAGAGGGAGCAGGCGCAGGCGGGCACGGACCCAACTGCTGTCCGCAATCGGGTCCGCGCCACCATGTTACGCGGGTGGGCCGTGAACTTCTCGACTTCCGAGGATAGCAGGAGTGTGCAGGCGGCTGCAGGCATGCACAGACCACCGGGTCTAATGGTGACCCAACGGCCTGATTAAGTGAAGGCCTGGCAGCCTTTGCAAGGCTGCTTCCAATGGCCGGTAGAAGGGCTCACCAGAGGGCTTTTGTTGAGCATGTACGTCCAGAGGGTAGGCCAGTAGGGCAGACCAGGCCAGAGGTAGGGCAGTGGGGCAGTGTGTCCCTCAGTTCTCAGATGAGTGCCTAGCTGCGCTCCTGGAGGAGGTGGCAGCATGGTGGGAACTCCTGCTTCCGAAGGACAGGAGGCGGAGGCCTCCCTACCTGATGAAACGTGCGTGGGAGGAGGTGGCCGAGAGTGTGAGCTGCCATGATGAGGTGCGATGCACATGGGTCCCGTGCCGAAAAAAATTCAATGACCTCCTGCACTCGGGAAGGATGAATACCATGTTGGTTGAGGTCACTTAATGCAGCCATCACCCCTTCCCCCCAACCACCCTGCCCCGTATCCCCAGCAATTCTGAGCACAGTTACAGCATTGAATCATTCATGTTATGTATCCCTCGCTAGGTGGGCCAGCAGATATTACCCATGCCTCATTCACCCTGAGAGGATTGAGCTAAGATGGGTTCTGCATCCACAGCATGTGTGACACTGACACCCAGAGTATAGAGTGGGGTGAAACTCAAGGATCTGCACCCAGGCTGTGCTGGAACTGGGAAGCATGTCAAAGTCAGGGTGCCAGCATGCTGGAAGGGGAGCTTCCTGTTGGCAGGGCACCAATTCATCTGCTGGCTTTTGCGCTCCACGCGCTTGTGCCTCCTTCTTAGCAAGGTAACACCTTGTAGTGCCACATGTGGTGGAGGCAGCATTTGGGCAATGGTGAGGGGAGGTGGTGGGTCAGCCCTGGCTTCTTTGGGTGAGTGTGCGGCAGCTGCGGGGTGATGAATAACTGGAGTCCTGCAATGTCCTAGTCTGGCTGGGTTGGCAGGGATGCGATGGGAATCCAGGTACAGGCTGGACTAATCAATGCTCTTCTCTCCTTTCCAGGAGAAGACTGCACACAATTCCACTGAGCGGATGTGGACTGGTGGAAGCTAGGTCTAGTTGGCCATCTTGACTCCTTTTGAACAGCTGGCCATGGATCTGGAGAGGCGCCTTGCACGCAGTTCCACTGGTGGCGGTGAGGCTGGGATGCCACGGGGAGGTATGTTTGCTGAGCACTGAGGTCACCATGTGTATCCCAGCAGCCATGGCACTGCTGAATGCTCAGTGATTGAAGTATGCAACATGGGTTGACCATTGATTATGGAAGGATGAGCGCAAAATAAACAGGGGGAGCGGCATGCACATTGACATTGTCTCTACTTTACCTAATCAAATGTCCTTTTTCTTCCTTTTAACATCAGCAGAGCAGGACCGGGAGGAGGAGGCAGAGGAGCCACCTCTGATGCCTGAGGGGACAGGACAAATCGGCTCACCAGTGTCACACCATCCATACAGGTGGCACCTGGCAGGCACTAGCGCAGGTACCAAAATCTCGGTGGGAATTAGATCTTCAGCTAGTGTCTTGGGGCATGGCGGTAAGGGCACTTCACACTTATTTGAGGTGCGGGCAGAGTCAGAGAGTGCCCAAGGTGCCGGCAGTCGGAAGACTGCTGAGGACCAGGTACATGCTTGGTCAGTGGCTGATGATGTGCTTCTGGAGTCGTTGGTGAGGCGGCAAATACTGGGAGTGCAGCAGGGTATGCGGGAGGATCTGGCGGAGATACATGCGGCTCTGTATGGCATGGAGCCTGTGCTGGAGGAGTCCACATGGAGCATCATCAATGCAGTGAGCTTCATGGCCTAGCGCCATGCTTCCTTCATGGAGAGAGTGGCAACTCTCCTGGAAAGGCTCCTCCAGGAGATCAGGGCTTCCTGTGGTTGTGCTCAGCCCTGCAAGCCCTCACAGCGGCATTGACCTCAGCTGGTCAGTGCCAGTGTGGGAGATGGCCTGGGCACCAAGTTTCCCAGCTTGGTGCCCATCCATCTACGGTGAGCAGGGAGGTCTGAAGCGACCTCATGTTGGCGCAGCAGCTGCCTGGTGTCTCTGCGGGCTCCTTTCAGGGCGCTCCGGATGAGGGCAGCAGTCCATCCGCCCCTCTTCCAGTGACATGAGGCTGTGACAACTGGGGAGAAGCCAGCTGTGGAACTGGCCACTCCCTCCCAGGTGGGGCCAGCATAGGCTCCAGGGGCCAGAGGACGCCCACCAAGGTCATCAAGACCAGCAGGACAGCACAGTGAGCTGGCTGTCTCAGATCCAGTGCCAGTGAGGGGACAGCACCTAAACGTAGCACCCGTAAGCATAAATTTAAGGCACATTAGGCACACCGCAGATTTCTCACTGGTGCTTTTATGTTGTCCCATATTAATTCATTTAAGACTTGGTGTGATGTGCAACACCTTGTTTTGTTGGTTTCTGAAGTTACTTTTGTAATCTCATTAAACCTTGATATGTAACAATGTCTCAGGGTGATTCCTTACTTCTGCAGGTGGATGGGAACCCATAATGTTATGAGTGAGTTGTTTGTCATTGAGCTTTATTGACAAAGGTCTTAATTAATGTTCCTATCCAAGCAAATTTAGCACTCACTGCGGAACCTGCAGCTCTGGCATGTTTTGAAGGTCCATCTGTGGTGGGCTAGCAGACGTTTCATTGGATTAAAGCCTCCCGGGTGTCCCTGCCTCCCTGGAGTATGCCCGGGTCAGCGTCTACCCCCTCAGCATTCCCCTGTGCAGGCTCATGCTCGGACTCACTGCTGGATTTATCGTGTGTATCTGGAGCAACTGCGTCTACATCTTCTCCCTCCACTGCGTTTCCCCTTTCCAGTGCCAGATAGTGGAGAGCGCAGCATGCAACCACTATCAGTTACACACGATCTGAGGGGTACTGGAGTGCACCCCTGAACAATCCAGGCATTGGAAGTGCATCTTAAGGTGACTGATGGTTCCCTCCACCACAGCCCTTGTGGAGGCGTGGCTCCTATTGAACTGCTGCTCAGCTTCTGTTCTTGGATGGCAGAGAGGCATCATGAGCCACCTTCTGAGGGGATAGCCATTGTCACCCAGCAGCCATCCATCAAGCCGGGCTGGAGCACTGATGAGCCCCGGCACCTGGGAGTATCTGAGGATGTCAGCATCATGGGAGCTGCCTGGGTACCTTGCACAGATTTGCAGAATCAGCATCCTGTGATCAGACACTATCTGCACATTCATGGAGTGGAAGCCCTTCCTGTTGACAAAGGCACCAGGCTCACCTGCTGGCGCCTTGATGGCCACATGTGTACAGTCTATTGCACCCTGGTCGCGAGGGAAGTCAGCAATGGCCGCAAAGCCTCTGACTCACTGTGTCTGGCTGGCCTCGTCCTAGCGGTAGTGGATGAAGGTTAATGCATGCCTGAAGAGAGCATCTGTAACCTGTTTGACACAAGTGTGAACAGCTGACTGGGAGGCTCCGCAGAGATCACGCACCAAGCGCTGGAACGGGAAGGAGGCATAGAAGTTGAGGGCAGCTGTGACCTTTAGCGCCATTGGCATGGGATGTCCACCCACACAGTTGACACAGATCTCAGGGCCTATCATCTGACAGATGGAGGTGACTGTCTCCCTTGAGAGACGGAGCCTCCTTTGGCACTGCACCTCAGACATATTGAGGTAGCTGCTTCACCGCCTGTATACCCTGGCAGCAGCATAGTGGTGTCTTCTGTGGCCCCTTCTGCCTTGGACTTCCTGTTGGCCCTGTGGCCCTTATGCCTATGCCTCTCCTCTCAAAGGTGGCTCCCCTGGAGGCTGAATGTGGACTCCTGGCCTCCTCCCCCTTCTGGCCCTCTCCTCTTCAGAGGATGTGCCTCCAGTGGATAGCACAACTCCCATTCCCAGGCTAAGGGAAGGCTTCCTGAAAGCTGCAGGCCCCAAAATTGATCTTTATTGTCGAGTCCTGATCTGAAGGCTGTTACCCCTGCCCAAGCATCTGGTATGAGTTTTGAAGTATTCCTGCTCACACAAGTAAGTATAGTAACTTTCACAATTAAGTATCTAATAGATACCATTCGTGATCCCACTCACCCCTCTCATCCCGCCTGTGGATGAAGTTTATACAAATGTCTCCTACCCGCCTGCTTGTTGCGCCCATGCGACAACCTGAAGATTGCACGGGCCCCGAAAAATAGCAGTCAATTGCTGCCTCAAGGTTCTTAAATAACTAATTAATTAATGGCAGACACACATCCGAGAACATCACGCGCCGTCCCATCTAAATATCGCGATGGCACACGGTGACATTGGAACGCCTGCCCCCACATGCAAACGGGAAAATTCTGGCCTCCAATGTTGGTCGCAACAAATACTTATAAGTGACTTCAGTGCAACTTCATCAGGATAATCATTAACCCTGATGAACAATTCTCATGAGGTCACATAATGTCTGGCTAAGATGCAAGTCTTGTCTGTCCATCATTTTCATACAGGAAATGCCTTTGCTTGTGTTGCTGATGTGGAACTAAAGTCGATTCACTGTGATGAGTTTCAGTAAGACTTAATGAAACTGAGGAACAAGATGGGAGATAATTTGGGGAGGGGTTCATTTTGTACCCTTAAATAAACGTGGGACCCTACATCACATTGATTAGTCATTCAATACATGAGACTTGGAGAGGGATATATGTGAAATATATTTACAATAGTGCTGATTGTGTACAATGAACGAACCCATGCTAACATTGTGCATTCAAAACTTCTTAATTTTTCTAACTCTACCGCTATGTCTAGGTGCAGGCCGAACATCTGCAGCAGAGGTGGAAATATTCTGCTGACTGCTATGCCCTGTTGCCAGAGATGACTTTAATTGGCATCCTCTGGAGGACTGAGGCCTTGAGGGCCCTGGCCTGCTAAGAGTTTCCTTCTCCGGGGCAGGTGCATCTTGCTTGGCTTGACCTGCTGGGGTTGATGGGGTCAGAGGCAAAGGGGATTTGGAGTGGCAGTGCACCTTTGACGTGTCCTGGGTGGATGCCCTTGGGAAGTTTGGCTAGCCCTTTGCCTCCCTTTGGGTTCCCATGGACTGCTCCTTGACTCCTTGAGAAAAAGGGGCACCTGGACGGAGGTCAAGATGCCCTGTCCCCTTCTCACCTCGCCACTGCTGGAATGCACTCATGGCTAGAGCGATGGAGTGCAGGTCCGCGTGCAAATCTGGCAGAAGCTTTTGGACCTGGGTCTCCAAGATGGCTGTCACCCTTCTCATGGAGACTTCTATGCAGTCACATGCCAGAGCCACGACATCTGACAGAACAAGGGCAGACTCATCCAGTCTGGTGACAGCCTCTGACAACTCTCCTTTTGTTCCCTTGCTTGTCTTTGCCTCTCCAACATTGATCTCAGGGCCAAATGCAGAGGCTTGTCATTGGACTCGGACACTGCAGGGGCCTGGTCTCCAGCTGTCCTCTGAGTGTCAGAGGCCTCAGCTGTCACTGCCTCCACCTGCTGTCATCATGAGTCCATGAGGTGATCACCAGGTTGTGATCCCGAGCCTACTCTAGAACAAGGATCCGTTGAGGTGTGAGTTGCTGTGCTATTGGAGGGTGAAGGCAAATGCAGTGATGGATCTTCATCAGATTCTTCCTCTGCCTCCTCATCTGAGATGCTCTGGGGCTGGGGCTGAGGTGTTTGTTGGAACTCTTCCTCTGCCTTTTCTTGATGGTGGCTGGAATAGAGAGAAGAGGTAATTAGTGATTGACTAGACAAGCTCCAACTGTATAGATCATCACAGTCATTGTCCACGTGTCTGATGTATACTGGACAGACCATCATAGGCTTGCTGGGGGGAGGCCAATGTCATCTTCCACGCAGGAGTGAACTCTATCCTCTCCAGCCAGATCTGCTGCTTGCTCCTCACGGGAGGAGAGTGTCCTAAGCTCTGGGGTCCCCCTCTCTGGTCTTGGCTCTCTCCCAGCAATTGTGGGCAATCTTGTACTACATAAAGACAGATGGATTGACGGTGAGCATTACAGATGAAAGAACATTTCAGAAGCATGTATGCCTGCTGTATGTGCTAAGCCTTCCCCGACAAGTGAGTAAAGTGCCATTTGTGCATGATTTTACATGTGGTGGTGAGCTTAAAGTGGTTGGTAGATATTCACTGCTAATGATCCATCTGTTGGTAGTGTGTGACATCTCTCTGGACTCTAATCCTTAGACTACCTGCTGGCCCTTTTGAGACCCTGTTTGGAGTAAGCAGAAGTTTCATTCACCCTGGCAGAGTGTATCATTCATTCATTTCCTGCACTGCAGGACGGTCCTTTTATCGGTGCCACGGGTGCTGACCTTGCTGGCAACCTCCTCCTAGACCAGTACGGTCAGGTGAGAGGATCTTCTCCTTTCATCCGTTGGAAAGAGGGCCTCTCATCTTTCCTGAATGGAGAATCCCCTGGGAGGCCTCACTGAATCACAGGGCCACTGGGGTCAGTGCTGGGGCCTCAACTATTTACAATCTACATCAATGATTTGGAGGAAGTGACCGAATGTTTGGTAGCTAAATTTGCCGACTACAGCAAGATAGGTAGGTAGGAAAATAACCTGTCATGAGGAGGTGGAGAATCTGCAAAGACTATGGATAGGTTTTGTGAGTGGGCAAAAATTTGGCAGATGGAGTATAATATGGGGTAATGGGAGCTTGTCCACTTTGGCAGGAAGAATAGAAAACCTCTTTACTATTTAAATGGAGAGAGATTGCAGAACTTGGTTGTACAGAGACATCTGGGTGTTCTGGTACATGAACCACATGAAGCTTGACTGCAGGTACAGCAAGTGATTAGGAAGGCAAATGGAATGTTGGCATTTATTGCAAGGGGAATGGAATATAAAAGTAGGGAAGTTTTATTGCAGCTTGTGAGACCACATCTGGAATACAGTGTACAATTTTGGTCTCCTTATTTGAAAAGAGATATAATTGCATTAGAAGCAGTTCAAAGAAGGTTCATTTGACTCATTCCTGGGATGAGGGGCTTACCTTATGGAGAAAGGTTAAACAAGTTGGGCCTATACCCATTGGAGTTTAGAAGGATGAAAGGTGACCTCAGTGAGACATAAAAGATCCTGAGGAGATTTGTTAGGGAGGATGTTTCCACTTGTGGGAAAAACTGGAATCAGGGGACACAGTTTAAGAATAAGAGATCTACCATTTAAGATGGAGATGAGGTGATTTTTTTTCTCTCAAAGGGTTATTAGCATGTGGAATTCTCTTTGCTAGAAAGCAGTGAAGGCTGGGTCATTGAATTTATTCAAGGTTGAATTAGACAGATTTTTGATAGATAAGGGAGTCAAGGCTTATGGGGGGCAGATGGCAAAGTGAAGTTGAGCCACAACCAGATCAGCCATGATCTTATTGAATGGCAGAGCAGGCTCAAAGGATTGAATGGCCCACTCTTGCTCCTAAGTCCTATGTTCCTAACAACATAGCCAAGGGTTTGCTGTATCTGTTAGACATGGTAATGTAGGCTTCAGCTCTCACCTGGCCTACTGTGGTTGAATGTCTGTGCACATGCCATTTAAATATGGCATCAGGGCCTTGTGCCCCATGAAGTAACAGCAGGGTGGCCGAATCCCTGCCCGCCCTGCCACAAGATTCGATAAATTCCTCATTGATGCATAATTAACGAGCTTAAAAACGGAAAATCAAGCGCAAAAATCTTCTCTGCCGCCCCGTGGGAATGATGTCGACTGTCTCACCTGCCACAGCACTTAGTCACCAGAATGGAAAGTTCCACCCCGAGTTTATTTGATAAAGTATATATATATAAATATTATATATATATATATATAAAAACCATGGTTTGTTATGGAGTTAGTTTCTCTGCATTTCAAAAGAAGACATCACCGATTAATACCACTTTGTGTCAGTTTCTGCAGCTTTTGAAACACTTGTTAGCTAAACAGGCATTTTGACTCCATTTATTTGAGTACTTGGAATTTCACCAAAGATCTAACTTCACATCAAAGTAAAGCACAGTTTTAGAGTATGCCTGTTTACTGGTTTCAACCTGATTTTACAACCCTGGCCTCTTGCTAAGCATTCCACAGCCTCAAAAGTGTTATTTTCCACCACAGACCAGTGACTTTGTTCATCTGTGACGAAAACAGTTTTTAACAGGTTACATTGGTTTGAAAGGCCTTTGATCTTCACAATGCATGGTGGTAAGCTTCAGTCAGTTTCTGGACATGTGCCTACAGCAAGCAGCATTCTGTATTTCAGCTCCCCCTGGGTTCAATAGCTTTTGCAAATCTCAACCATCAATTTCACTTCTTACATTGCAACTGCTGCGGCTTGAGGGAAAACTAATCTTACAGAATGGGATATCAAATAGACATTATTTGCATATGCAAAGGTCCTAATGCCTATTCCAGGTGTGAGCAAAAATCATCTTTTATTTATTCTTAGCTAGTTAGACCATCACGCACTTTGTCCCAGAAATGTACGTGTGCATAATTCCCACTCTCAACAGTAGATGAACAGTTCCTGGAAAATGGATCAGCTTCTGAAACAAAGACTCACTTGTCCTGCTTGCCTTATTGTCATGCAACTGGCTCTATGACCCTTTGATTATTTTAATAAATTAGTACAGACACATACATATTTATCACAGTTCATGTGTCACTCTTCAGTGCCACATATTCTTGTTTGCAAATTTAAGCTAACCTGTTAAATTTCCTATTTGTTAAACAGAGCAAAATAGAAATCTGCAGCTTTGAATTTTAAGATGCCAACATTTTTTGAAAACTCAACAATAAAATTGTTCAACAAAATCAAAAATCCAGCTGGCGACCAATTCTTTTTTACTCACCAGCTGAAATTTTGAATTTCACTGGTACTATGATCTCAGTGTTATCTTTATTCCTATTATAGCAATAATTATGAGTTTGTTTCATTTCAGATGTTGTCAAAAACAAGTTAGATCATGAACTTTAAACATTTTCTGAGGTAGGTTCAGACAGGAAAACACAAGTACCATTTTTTTTATTTCTGAGAAAGTGATTGCGGGCCACATGCTGAGATAATTATAGTACTTGCCTTAATTTCTTTGCACTGAGAATTTGAAGGCATTCATAGTTCGCATAAAGATTTATGTATGCAGTTGTGGTGTTTATTTATATAGCTGAAGTGGACAAAGGGAAGTTATTAATATCCAGGAAACCAATTAGTTCATATCTTCCTATCCCTGAGTACAACTCTTGTGAACTTCCTTCCAAATTCTTTTACTGTAGCTTTCAGGGATGACTTTCAATCTTGTTAGACTTGGCGAATGCTCAAATTTCCCAGATGCCAGTCAGTTCTTCTCTCTGCCCCAGATACTAGCGCCTAAAGTGTGCTCAGGTCATGGAAATTTGGGAGCACTGATCTTATAGCAGGTGCAACACAACTCCAGTATGCTGCAAATGTTACGTACCTGACTGAACAGAATAGGCCCATTTAACCCTACAATTTACAGGGAGGCAAGAAGGCATAGGAAGTGATTGGCAATGGTGAGGGAGCCTGGAAATCTGAAAAAGATGACAGTCCAGCTGAATTTAATGGCAAGATCTCATTTGATTTATTTTACATTTTGCTGCACAACCAGCCAGCCAAACTAAGAGATTAGTATGCTGGGTGTAAATGACAGCTGTACAGGGTTACAGCTTGGGACCACAGTGGGGGGACGGAGAGTTCACAGGGCTGGGTGGAGTCATCAGATTGTAACAAAGAGATCAGAGAGCAGGGAAAGGTCCGTTGATTGGAGGGCAAGTTTACTGACTGGATTGCAGGGGAGGTGTTTGGTTAATGGTGTCATGGAGAAGGAAACAAAATGCAGCTAGGGATAGGAGTGAAGAACTCCTGCTCCTCCTGGCCGATTAGCAGTGCTGGAAAGGCACTTATGTGTAGGATCTGGTACTTCTTGCCTCATTTTAACTGTTGGATTTCCTGAGTCCTGGGAAGCTCGGCCGCATCCATTAAATCCAAATGGCTAAAATGTGAGGTGCACAGCCTTACTTAAATAATGCAATTATTGACCCACCTTATGACTGGGTTACTAGCCTCTGAACCTCAATCCATCTCAGTTAAACTAGGAGTAGGATGCTCATAAAAAACAAAAACAGAATTACCTGGAAAAACTCAGCAGGTCTGGCAGCATCGGCGGAGAAGAAAAGAGTTGACGTTTCGAGTCCTCATGACCCTTCGACAGAACTTGAGTTCGAGTCCAAGAAAGAGTTGAAATATAAGCTGGTTTAAGGTGTGTGTGTGGGGGGTGGAGAGAGAGAGAGAGAGGTTTTAGTAGGATGCTCATAGCTAGGTTTTGGTGGGTTTCCAACTTAGAAGAATTTAACACCCTCTCCCACATGCCCTGGTGTGTCAAAATTCCCTCTTGTTTTTTTAAGATTTCTGTGCTTGTGTTGTCAGCAATATTGTCAAGTACATGCCTTTTGGGAATCCCCACTGCTGATTCCAGTATGGTCTGGGATCAGAGGGATTTTCCATGATCTAATTGTCAGTGGCAGGTGCTTGGGCATCTATGGGCACGTTTAGGGCCATCTGCTCTCAACTTTCATGTCCAGTCCTCATGCACGCTTTGACATCTTGGTGCGCCTAATCTTACAGTTGTATCACCAGCAATGGTGCATCGAATTCCTCAGAGGGCCAGAGACATGGAAACTCCTGACTTTGCAACTTCCTGCCCCTATCTTACTCTCTTTGATACTTTCGGCTTGGAAGGAGCAAAAATTATGTTTTTCCAAAACTTGTAGAATCCCTCACTTCAGGTTTGGGTCGAGTGTATCCAGCTTCTGAATTAACTTAATTACACTTGATGCTCTTAATCAAAAATTACAATAAGGCTAAAACCCTTATCTTTTAGCTTCCCAGCAATGAATTCATAACTGTTCTCCTTGGCGTGAGGCAAATAAGTTTCTTTGTTGTCAAAATGCCTCAAGCATAACACTCTTGGCAATTTTTTGTTTGTAACAAGTCATCCTTTCATGCCGGACCCAGTAATGCAATATCTGTCTCAAACAAGTTGGCTGTACTCCAAGGCAATTTTGATGATTGCACAGTCCACCTAGTTCAATGATGGGTGCAGTTATCACTGAGCGTTGGCTTTCAGGTATATGCAGTTGGATATTTCCTTCCTTACCCTTTAACAGATTCATAAAGTTCAAGACAGTAAAGACAGTCTGAAAATTAACTCTTTTAACCTCAATAGATAGAATGGACAATGTATAGTATATGGAATAAAAAGTCAAATCATGAACGTTTTGAAATGAGAATAAGTTACATAAAGATGGGGGGTATTGATTGGATGGTTACTTGAGTACATATGAAGAGATATTTATACTGACAACGGAGTAGAGTGAGGTCAGGATATATATACCTGTAATGTTTCCTTCAGTGAATAAATTTAACCCTAGTAAAGACTGACCTTGTTTTTTTCCTTCAGCAACTGGCTATCAAGAGTGAAACACACTTTTAGCCCCCACTTCTAAATGCATGTGTGCCAGGAAGTTCAAGGATAAATGGCAAGAATGGCTTTCCAAACATAATCATATACTTGATTTTGTCAGCAAAGCAAAGTTCCAACTGAGACAAATATTATAATTTTTTTATGCTACTTCTATTTCCTGTTGGATGCTGCACTACTGGGTATTTTATTGTCCCCAGTTCTTTGAACTGATTGCCAAATAAGGATGTGGGGCCTCGTGTCTTTTATACCATACTGTTACATTTTATTATTGGTTTTCCTTAGCCAGGACTTTATTCTATAGAAACATTTAATGAATGTTCAGTAGCAACATATTGCCTTTTTATTGCGGCAATCTCTTCTCTTACACTCCTCACTTCTGTGATCAAAAGCCTGTGCTATAAAAGCCTATGACTAAAAAGTCAATTAGACCCATTAGCAGGTACAGGGATCAAGATACACTATTACGCAGCACCTGTTTAAATTGGTTCAGCTGGCACATAAACCTCATGCTGCTTGCTCATTTCAGCCCAGTGCAAAATGCGCTGCTGAGTGGCTGCATGCTCAGAAAGGCCCAGGAGGGCACATGGCTAGCACAATGTATAGCTAGCCTGTACATCTTAAAGACAACCTTCTGCTCTTAAACGGAGATGCACTCATGCTATAGCAGCAGGTGGAATCGTGACAGAGGGGAGAAATCTGATTTCAAATGGAGCAACAGGCCAGAGAGAGGGCCCCCAGATTTTCCCCCATAGGAATGTGCCTTGACTGTACCCAGATTATCTCCTCTTTAAAAGCAGCCCATTATTCTGTTACAGTTTTGCCTGCTAATCTTTGACTCGCATTTACCTTTACAGGCCAGATCTGTTCTCACCCATTGAATTTGTTTCTCCTTAAAGTACTTTTACTCTGGATTGTTCCTTATCCTTTTCCATAGCCAGCTAAAGCTTATGGTGCTTTTAACATTGTCTCCAAAAATGTCAGTTCCTCTGCTGACATTTGATCCATTTAACCCCCTCATTCCCTAGAACCAGGCTCCAGCCTTGTTTGGCCAAAAACATACTGAGCTAGAAAAGTCTCCTGAACACACCTCAGAAACTCTTCCCCCTCTCTTCCCTTTACACTGTTACTATCCCAGTCCATGTTAGGTTAATTAAAATTCCCCATTATAACTACTTTATAGTTTTAGCACCTCTCTATAATTTCCTTATAGATTTGTTCCTTTGTATCTTTCCTAAGAGTTGGTGGCCTATAGAATACACCCAGTAATGTAAAGGCATCTCAATTGTTCCTTAATTCCAACCAAATAGATTGTGTCCTTTACCCCTATAGTACGCCCTCTCTCTCTCCAGCACTGCAATGTTCTCCTTAAGCAATATTGCCACCCTTCCTCCTTTCTTTTCTTCCCTATCTTTCCGAAACATCTTGTATCCAGGAATATTTAGTACCCAGTCCTGTCCTTTTTTTGGGCCAGGTCTCTGTTATTGCCATGGCATCATATCCCCATTTGACTATCTGCTCCTGCAGCGCACCCACCTTATCACAATCCATGCACTCATACATTTGCACTGTAAATGTAACTTAGAACTTATTGCATTCCCTCCTACACTGATCTTTCTTTTACTCTACTGCTATCTGTTTCTTCTAATTCTTGTACATTTTTTTCCTCTCTAATGTTACCCCCTGGTTCTCACAGCCCTGCAATTTATTTTAAACCCTCCACAACAGCACTGGCAAACTGTCTGCAAGGAAAGAAATCCTGGCTCTGTTTAGATGCAATTCGCCCAGCCTAGAAAGGTCCCTCTCCTCAAGAACGATTTCATATGTCCCAGAAATCTAAAGCTCTCCCTCTGGCACCATCTCTTCAGCCACACATTCACCTGTACTACCCTCCTATTTCTATACTCACTAGCACGTGTCACTGGGAATAAGAAATTGATACCTTTGAGATCCGGCTTGCAAGTTCCCTTCATAGCTCCTTCAAATATGCCTGCAGGGCCTCCTCCCTCTTTCTACCTATCAGTGATACTGAAATGGACCATGAGCATTGGCTGTTCACCCTTCCTCCTCAGGGTGCTCTGCAGCTGCTCAGTGACTTCTTTGACCCTGGCAACACCACATATTGGATTTCCATCTGCGGCAGCAGAAATGCTTAACTGTTCCTCTAACTATTGAACCTCTTTTTACTATTGCTTTCCCAATCTTTCTCCTGCGTTCCCCCACACCCCCAACCCGCCCCACCCTTTTTCTGATTGAGTCACCTGTGCTGCTGTGGACTTGGCTCTGGTTGCACTCCCAAGAGGAACCACCACACTCAGCAGTATTCCGAACTAAATACTGGTGCAATATATACACTGGGAGTTCCTGCACTACTTGCCTTGTCCTCCTTGACTGCCTGGTGGTTGCCCATTCCTTGTCTGCCTGCATGACCTTAAGCTGAGGGGTGACCACAGCTATAGACCTGCTATCCACAAAGCTCTTTGCTTCACTGATTTATCACAGTGATGCCAACTGCTAATTAAGTTCCGAAACCTAGAGCTCGAGTTACTGCAGCTGACATCACTTCCTGCACATGTGGGTTGTCCAGGACATGAGAAATGTCCTACAATTCCCACGTGGAAGAGGATGTACATCAAGCAAGATTGAGCTGCCCTGTCACGCTCTTCATTAGACTATTTACCGACTTAATAGAAATAAACTAAGACTTTAATGAATTAAGACTCACCATACTCACCAATCAGCTGATTCCATTCTGCTGATCACATATTCTCTTATAATGTGTCACCTGAAATGTTTTACTTAACTCTTATTATTTATATACCTCAGATTTTGATTTACTAAAAATTCTGAGTCTATTAGTGTTACTATCCCTTGTTATTTAATTCTCACTTTAACTCCTAGGTCTGATTAATTAATTTAAAAGCAAAAAACTGCGGATACTGGAAATCTAAAACAAAAACAAAAATACTTGGAAAAACTCAGCAGGTCTGACAGCATCTGTGGAGAGGAACACAGTTAACATTTCGAGTCTGGATGACTCTTCAACAGAACTAAGGAAAAATAGAAAAGGGGTGAAATATAAGCTGGTTTAAGGTGGGGGGGTGGGGGGTGGGGGTGGGACAAGAACAGCTGGATAGAGGGCCAGTGATAGGTGGAGATAACCAAAAGATGTCACAGACAAAAGGACAAAGTGGTGTTGAAGGTGGTGATATATTGGAAAAAACAAAAAGGAGGGGGAAATTCTGAAAGGGGGTAGGGATGGAGGAGAGAGTTCATGATCTAAAATTGTTGAGCTCAATATTCAGTCCGGAAGGCTGTAAAGTGCCTAGTCAATAGATGAGGTGCTGTTGCTCCAGTTTGCTTTGAGGCTTCACTCTCTCTGCTCAGCGCAAACTGGAGGAACAGCACCTCATCTTCTGACTAGGCATTTTCCAGCCTTTTGGACTGAATATTGAGTTCAACAATTTTAGATTATGAACTCTCTCCTCCATCCCCACCCCCTTTCTGATTTTCCCCCTCCTTTTTGTTTTTTCCAATAATTTATATAGATTTTTCTTTTCCCACCTATTTCCATTATTTTTAAATGTATTTCCATCCATTGTTTTATCTCTACCTTTTAGCCTTTTTCGATTCCTTCACCCCACTCCACCCCCACTAGGGCTATCTACACCTTGCTTGTCCTGCTTTCTACCCTTAATAAGCACATTCCTTTAGATAATATCACCACCTTCAACACCTCTTTGTCCTTTTGTCTGTGACATCTTTTGGTTATCTCCACCTATCACTGGCCCTCTATCCAGCTGTTCTTGTCCCACATCCTCCCCACCTTAAACCAGCTTATATTTCACCCCTTTTCTATTTTTCCTTAGTTCTGTTGATGAGTCATGCGGACTTGAAACGTCAACTGAGTTCCTCTCCGCAGATGCTGCCAGACCTGCTGAGTTTTTCCAAGCATTTTTGTTTTTGTTCTGATTAATTAATTAATTGAACACTGCTTGTAATTAAATGATAAATGATCATATTGGATTTAGTTTTATGCTAATGAATAGATCTAGTCTGACTTTATAGTTGATTAATTTAAATTAAATGCCTACCTTGTGCTGTGACATCACTTCACTCCCAAGTCTCACTCTCTCCCTCTCTAACTGCTCTGCTCAGAGTCTCGCCCTCTCCATTCACAGCTTCGTCCTCTCTGTTCACAGTCTCACCCTCTCTGTTCACAGCCTCACTCTGTTCACAGCTTCACCCTCTCTAGTCACAGTCTCTTCCTCTCTCTCACCCTCTCCATTCACAGCCTCACCCTTTCCATTCACAGCCTCATGCTCTTTGTTCACAGTCTTGTCCTCTCTGTTCACAGTCTTGTCCTTTCTGTTCACAGTCTCGCCCTCTCTATTCACAGTCTCGTCCTCTCTATTCACAGTCTCGTCCTCTCTATTCACAGTCTCGTCCTCTCCGTTCACAGTCTCGCCCTCTCCCTTGCCCTCTCTGTTCACAGTCTCGCTCTCTCTGTTCACAGTCTCAACCTCTTTGTTCACAATCTTGTCCTTTCCATTCACAGTCTCGCCCTCTCTGTTTACAGTCTGACTCTCTCTGTTCACAGTCTCGTCCTCTCCGTTCACAGTCTAGCCCTCACCCTTGCCCTCTCTGTTCAGTCTCGCTCTCTCTGTTCACAGTCTCACCCTCTTTGTTCACAGTCTTGTCCTCTCTGTTCACAGTCTCGTCCTCTCCGTTCACAGTCTCGCCCTCTCTGTTCACAGTCTCGCCCTCTCCCTTGCCCTCTCTGTTCACAGTCTCGCTCTCTCTGTTCACAGTCTCATCCTCTCCGTTCACAGTCTCGCCCTCTCCCTTGCCCTCTCTGTTCACAGTCTCACTCTCTCTGTTCACAGTCTCACCCTCTTTGTTCACAGTCTCGCCCTCTCTGTTTACAGTCTGACTCTCTCTGTTCACAGTCTCGTCCTCTCCGTTCACAGTCTCGCCCTCTCCCTTGCCCTCTCTGTTCACAGTCTCGCTCTCTCTGTTCACAGTCTCACCCTCTCCGTTCACAGTCTCGCCCTCACCGTTCACAGTCTCGCCCTCTCCGTTCACAGTCTCGCCCTCTCCGTTCACCGTCTCGCCCTCTCCGTTCACAGTCTCGCCCTCTCCGTTCACAGTCTCGCCCTCTCCGTTCACAGTCTCGTCCTCCCCGTTCACAGTCGCGTCCTCCCCGTTCACAGTCGCGTCCTCTCCGTTCACAGTCTCGTCCTCTCCGTTCACAGTCACGTCCTCTCCGTTCACAGTCTCGTCCTCTCCGTTCACAGTCTCGCCCTCTCCCTCGCCCTCTCTGTTCAAAGCCTCGCCCTCTCTGTTCAAAGCCTCGCCCTCTCTGTTCACAGTCTCGCCCTCTCTGTTCACAGTCTCGCCCTTTCTGATCACAGTCTCGCCCTCTCTGTTCACAGTCTCGCCCTCTCCCTCGCCCTCTCTGTTCAAAGCCTCGCCCTCTCTGTTCACAGTCACGCCCTCTCTGTTCACGGTCTCGCCCTCTCTGTTCACGGTCTCACCCTCTCTGTTCACGGTCTCATCCTCTCTGTTCACGGTCTCATCCTCTCTGTTCACGGTCTCATCCTCTCTGTTCACGGTCTCATCCTCTCCATTCACAGTCTCACCCTCTCTGTTCAGTCTCGCTCTCTCTGTTCACAGCCTCGCCCTCTCTGTTCACAGCCTCACCCTCTCTGTTCACAGCCTCACCCTCTCTGTTCACAGCCTCACCCTCTCTGTTCACATTCTCGTCCTCTCTGTTCACATTCTCGTCCTCTCCGTTCACATTCTCGTCCTCTCCGTTCACATTCTCGTCCTCTCTGTTCAGTCTCGCTCTCTCTGTTCACAGCCTCGCCCTCTCCCTCACCCTCTCTGTTCACAGCCTCACCCTCTCTGTTCACATTCCCGCTCTCTCTGTTCACAGTCTCGCCGTCTCCATTCAGTCTCGCCCTCTCTGTTCACAGTCTCGCCCTCTCCGTTCACAGCCTCGCCCTCTCTGTTCAGTCTCACCCTCTCCGTTCACAGCCTCGCCCTCTCCGTTCACAGCCTCGCCCTCTCCGTTCACAGCCTCGCCCTCTCCGTTCACAGCCTCGCCCTCTCCGTTCACAGCCTCGCCCTCTCCGTTCACAGCCTCGCCCTCTCCGTTCACAGCCTCGCCCTCTCCGTCCACAGCCTCGCCCTCTCCGTCCACAGCCTCGCCCTCTCTGTTCACAGCCTCGCCCTCTCCGTTCACAGCCTCGCCCTCTCCGTCCACAGTCTCGCCCTCTCCGTCCACAGTCTCGCCCTCTCCGTCCACAGTCTCGCCCTCTCCGTCCACAGTCTCGCCCTCTCCGTTCACAGCCTCACCCTCTCCGTTCACAGACTCGCCCTCTCCGTTCACAGTCTCACCCTCTCCGTCCACAGTCTCGCCCTCTCCGTTCACAGCCTCGCCCTCTCCGTTCACAGCCTCGCCCTCTCCGTTCACAGACTCGCCCTCTCCGTTCACAGACTCGCCCTCTCCATTCACAGTCTCACCCTCTATATTCCATCTCACCCTCTCCATTCACAGCCTCGCCCTCTCCATTCACAGCCTCGCCCTCTCCATTCACAGCCTCGCCCTCTCCATTCACAGTCTCGCCCTCTCCATTCACAGTCTCGCCCTCTCCGTCCACAGTCTCACCCTCTCCGTCCACAGTCTCACCCTCTCCATTCACAGCCTCGCCCTCTCCGTCCACAGTCTCGCCCTCTCCATTCACAGTCTCGTCCTCTCAATTCACAGTCTCGCCCTTTCTGTTCACATCCTCGCCCTCCCTGACTGCTCTGCTCTCAGCCATCACTCTCAGTGACAACTCTGCTCCCAGGCCTCGCTCTCGGTGACTGCTCTGCTCTCACTTCTCACTCTTGCTGACTGCTCTACTCCTAGGCTTCACTCTCAGTGACTTCTCAGCTCCCCGGCCTCACTCTCAGTGACCTCTCTACTCCCAGGCCTCACTCTCTCTGACCATTCTGCTCCCATGCCTCGCTCTCGGTGACCTCTCAGTTGTTAGGACTCACTCTGACCACTCTGCTCCCAGGCCTCATTCTCTCTGACCTCTCTGCCCCCAGGCCTCATTCTCAGTGGCCACTCTGCTCGCAGGCTCCACTCTCAGTGAGCACTCTGCTCCCAGCCCTAACTCTCAATGGCTGGTCTTCTCACAACTTCACTCTCTATAACTGCTTCATTCTCAGGCCTCACCTTCACTTACTTCCCCACTCAAAGCCTCACCCTTTGCACAGGTCTCACTCTTGGTGACCATTCTGCTCCTAGGTCTTCTTTCTCAAGCTTGCAGAAATGACAATCTCTAGCACAAAAAGAAAAAAAAAACAGTTGTGAAATCTTCCTGAAGGGTTGCACTAATAAGGCATGGTTCGGGAGGCCTTAAAACTGATTAATAATTGCTCTATTAATTGCATCGCTCATCATGAGAAACACCCAATGTTTTTCACAAATGCATCAAACTAGAATGGTAAAATGTAAATTTGTGATTTATCTTCTTCTGCATCTGATTTTCATCGTCTTCAGTAGACATCAGTGACAAGTGGGATGATTAATATTCAGGGGACACAATCATTCTTCACCTTCTGGCTTTGGCTGCAGGGGAAACTGGAAGACATTTAGTCACCAATGTATACATCAGTGCACATCATTGATCACAGGGAAGACAAGGCAGAGAAAAATTTTGAATAGGTTTAAGGTACAAATGGCAGCAAGGCTGCTGGAGCATTTGGCAAAGCTTGACCTACTTGAACTATTTAAATGGCCAGAAAATCTCCTGGGAGCAGATTGTTTGCCCACAAACCTAGCACCCCCAACCCAGCCATCATTAAACAAGGAAGTGGGCGGACTGGAAGCAGGTTTGTATTGGGTTTGAGGCTTTTAAAATGTTAACATTCAGTCTGACTCCAACCAACATTTTTATTGAGGACAAATTGTCTTCATTTGTGATAACATGCTCCATTTTCCATCAGTAACACCGCATTAGTGCCAAAGTACTCTGTAAACTGCATGGGTGCAAGATTGTGCCTTAATCCAGAATGTCCCACACAGGACAATAAATGGGCCGCACACAATGTAGAAAAATTAGAGGGAATATTGATTGCCACTGAAGTACCATATCAAATGGATGTTTAGCCTTGTTGTATCGGGCCACATTGGAAGTAGAGTTAAAGGGCTCAGTTTCTGCTCTCAAAAGAATTCAGAATGGGTTGCAGGCAGTTTTTATTTTTTTTGCTTTGCTTTTTTTATACTGTCAAATAACTTAACATCTACCTTTGTGCCTTCCGTTAAGGGGTTTCAATCCCCACTTCAATTAATTGACACTACTGGTAACTGGCTTTAGGATCTAACAATCCACTTTTCCTCTTCAGTGACCCTGCTGGACTGTGTACCGCATTGCAGCAGGTCAATGATGAATTCTGCATATTGCGTTCAGTGATCTAGATGATTGCTTTAGGAATAACAACTTGCCAGCTGGAAATGCAGACTGGAACTAATGAGAATGAGTCACACTTTAATATAATTTACGGGAAGACTATGTCTGCATTGTAGTTCTCAATTGCTCAGTGCCACTTTTATTCCTTACAGTCTAATCTTATGCTTAACTATTTTAAAGCTGTTGTGGTTTAACTACCATTATGCATGCTGATGGCTACAGTTTATTTTCACTGTGTCGAGCTTTATTTAATATATGCAACAAGTTTCAATAAGGCATCAGCCATGCTTAGTGGTGGGGACCTCACCACTGAGTCATAAGATTGTGGGTTCAAGTCTCACTCCTGAGACTTATATTGAATTATGCAGAGCTGACAGCACAGAAACTGGCCATTTGGCCCAGCTGGGCTTGTGGAGATGTACTACTGAGAGGCTTCTTTAGTTGAACAGCAAACTTTACTTACAGAGCTGCTGCATTTGCTGGCTGCTCCTAGCAAGGTGACAATACACATCCCAGGCTAGGAAAACTCCACCCCCTTATGAGATTCACGGTGCTCAGTATTGATTGGCTGTTCTGATCACGTGACCCTTGGTGAGGCTGACCTTAAAGCAACAATCACCACATCCCTCCCACTATAATTCTTTGTGTTACATTACTTACACAAATTACTTTATACAGGTGAATAGAAAACAATATCAAAAATCTTATAAATAATCACATTGGCACTTTGTCATGAATTCATATTATACATTTATATACATAGGCCCAGCAATTACAAATGAAGTCGTTGAGAGGGTTTTCTGTTCCGGATAGAGCAGCATAATTCTATAGCCTGAGGGTCTCCTATAGGACTGACATGAACAGGAACTGCGATATCGGGTATTTCTTTTGGCACAGGCAGTTCATCACTATTTGATTCAATGGAGACATCAGTTATGTCTATAACAGGTCGATCAGGTACTTCGGTGCTTACAGGTTTGATAACATTCCTTGATGGCAACACTGACTGTGGAAGCGTCTCCCTACTCCTCGGGTGATCCACGTGTTGATGAATGATCCACCCTTCCATGTCTACTTGGTATGAAAGGGGTCCGGTCTCACAGACAATAATTCTAGGGATCCAACTTGGACCACTACCAAAGTTTCTTATACAAACGGCTTCATCGACTATAAATTTCTGGGCTCTACTATGCAAATCGTGGCTTGTGTTCTGATTACTTGGTTTTTCTCTACCCTTGCTAGCATATTTGGAAATACGAGGTTCAATCTCATTCTGAGAAGGCTCTTCATAAGCAGTTCTGCTGGTGGAACTCCCATTATTGCACGTGGAGTCATGAGGTAGCTAAGAAGGAAACGTGAGGTTTTGGTTTCCAAGGTTCCTCCCAACAATTTTTTTTGTCCTGATTTCAAAGTTTGGACGTCTCCTTGGTGAGTCTGTTTGATGCTGGATGGTAAGGCACAGTCTGGATGTGTTTCATGCTGTTTAGATTGGTGAAGTTCTGAAATTCAGCACTTGTAAATCTGGCTCCATTGTCTGATGCAATGACTTTGGGCAATCCGTGAGTCGAAAAGGAATGGTGTAACCTTTCATTGGCAGCGTGCACCGTAGGTGATTTCACCTCAAAAATCTCCATCCATTTGGAGTGTGCGTTGATTAAGAGCAAAGACATTGTGCTTAGGAATGGACCCACATAGTCTATATGGATCCACACCCATGGTCGGCCAGGCCATTCCCAAGGGTGTAGTGGGTCTGCGGCTGGCAACTTTTGCTGCAGTTGGCACTGTTGACAGTGCTTGCCTAGCTTCTCAATATCTGCATCTATACCAGGCCACCACATGTAACTCCTGGTGAGCATTTTCATCTTAGAAATGCCAGGATGAGTGTTGTGTAATTCGGTTAGGGGCAATTCTCTGCCTGAAACAGGAATGACTGCTCTTGTTCCCCAGAGTACGGTGCCATCCTGACACCGTAGTGTTTGTGGGTAAAAAATGGTTTCATTTCCTTGGACATTGGCTTTTTTCACCATCCTGTAAGTATCTGGCCTCTCACTTTGGACAAAAGCGGATCTCGATTGGTCTGCTTTGCGCAGATGGGCAATGTGTCTAAGAAATTCAATGCAAGGATGAGTTCTTGGGGTACAGGACACACACGATGCTTTCTAGCAAGGGTAGGCATCTAAGAGCATCTGCATTCGCCATGTGTATCCCAGGTTGGTGCTTGAAAGTGTATTCGTAGATGGACAGAATTAATACCAATCGCTGAATTCTTGCTGAGGCTATCAGCGGGATAGCCTTTTCTTCTTTGAAAAGGCCCAAAAGCGGTTTATGATCAGAGATGATAGTAAATTGCCAGCCATCTAAGTACTGGTGGAATTTTCTAACTCCTAAGATTATTGACAGTCCTTCCTTCTTGATCTGTGTTGTAGGCTGGCTGAGTTGTACTGTTAGTAATAGAATTGATCTGCAGACAACTTTCTAAGTGGAAACATTAAGTTTATTTACAGCAACTACACATGTGCTTTCAACTTCAACTCTATCACTACACTGCCTGCTGAGGTAGCCTGCACTAATCTCCTATTGGTTACTACAGATCAGGTGACCTCTCCTAACAAGTATTATTCTTAAATGTACATTACACACTAAATAAAACCATAATTATTACATTCCTCCCCCTTTAACTCTGCTATACATATTATATTTACAAGTACATGCTTTTCAAGACAACAAAATATTCACACTGGATAAGGAATTTACAAGTTCAGTCTTTCAGGTGGTTTCCTGGTACGTGTGGAACATCACAGCTCCACAACTTCAGATTCTTTGTCAGGAACCTCCTTTTCCAGAGTTGCCTGAACATCAGGTGCTTTGGTGGACACTTGCAGTTCTGTATCCTCAACTGTTACAGGAACCAGACAGGTCAGTCCTGGATGAGCATCCTCAACAGGAAACGTATATCCGGTCATGGTCACTGGTGGAACCATATCTTGATGACTTATCTCTCTCTTCATTAAATGGTCGACATGCTTACGATGATCCAGTCTTCCACCTCCAAGTGGTAAGATAATGGCCCAGTCATTGCACTTATTTCACACAATAACCACTTTGGCTCTTCCCCGAATCTTTTCACCTATATTGGCTCTCCTATGGTAATTTTCCTCTTGTGACTATGCCAGTCATGTCTGGTTTCCTGACTTCCCTGATTCCTTTCCACCTTTTTCTCTAAATTCGGCATTATTAAGCTCAATCCCGTCCTGAGACGGCGTTTCAACAATAACTCCGCAGGCCTGTTGTTGTATGAGGGGTAGTCCTGTAATGAAAAAGAAAGTGTGCTGGCTTGGTTGCCAAGGGATCACCAGTTAGCTTTTTCATGCCTGTCTTGAACATTTGAACTGTTTTTTCAGCCAGTCCATTTGAGGAAGGGTATTATGGTGCAGTTTTTTTTGGGTGATACCGTTGAGGCTGATATCTGTTGAAACTCAGCACTTGTAAATGCCGTGCCATTATTGGAAATGACTACTTCTGGTAGTCCATGAATGACAAAACTCTGACATAGTTTCTCAATTGTAGCAGCCAGCATTGGTGACTTCACCTCATATACGTCCAACCATTTTGAATGGGCATCGATAATGAGCAGAAACATTGTTCCCAGGAAAGGTCCAACGTAGTCAATGTGTAACTTCACCCAGGGAATACTTGGCCACTCCCATGGGTGTAATGCAGCTGTCACTTGTTCTCATACTTGAGATAAGACTGGGTCCTGACTTGTGCAGTCTCTGATCTGCCGAGCACATACCGGTAAGGAATCCAAGAAATTTAACAGTAAAACAAGTTCCTGTGGACCTGGAACATGTTCATCATTTTCTTGTAAAGGCAAACAACTAAAGGCGTTGGAATTTGCAATCTGGATGCCAGGCCTAAGTGCGAAAGTGTATTCATATACTGCCAGAATTAAGGACATCATTGAATTCTTGCTGAGGCTATGGGTGGTATAGCCTTTTCCTCAATAAACAAACCTAGTAGTGCTTTGTGGTCTGAAATGATTGTAAAATGGTGGCCATGTACCTACTGGTGAAATTTCCTGACACCAAAGATGATGGACAGGCCTTCTTTTTCTGTCTGTGGTATCCCTTTTCCACTGTGGTGAGCGTCCTTGATACATAACCTATTGATCATTCCAGGCCGTAGTCCGCCCAATGAGAGAGCACTGCTCCCACTCCATAGGGAGATGAGTCACATGTCAGCACCAATTCTTTCATCTATAATGCACTTATAGATTGGACAAGGGCAACAATTGCTTCACCTTTATGAAAGCTTCTTTCTGGGGCACCTCTCAGGGCCAGCGTTGAATCTTTTTGAGTAGAGAATGCAGGGGGATGCGGGGGGTAGCACTGTAGATAAATTGGGTAAGAACCACCCATAATAATTGATCATTCCTAGGAATGGTTTGAGCTCTGAGGCGTTCCTTGGTGCAGGTGCGTAGCTCTTATTTTCTCAACAGGTGGAGTCCCTGTGAATCTACCCGGCGACACAAATAGATTACGTCCCTCGCTTGGAACGTGCACTTTACTATTTTTAGATGCACTCCAGCTTGCAAGAAATGTTTTAAGAACTTCTTCTAAGTTTGCCAAATAAATAGACTACAACCTGGGATAGTCCCTGCAGTAAACTTTCCATTGTTCTCTGAAAGATGGCACAAGCTGAGGAGACACCAAAAGGCAATCATGTCTATTGGTACAACCCTTTGTGGGTATTAATTGTGACAAATTCCCAGGAGGCATTATCTAATTCTAGTTGTTGATAAACATGATTTATGTCAAGCTTTGTGTACATAGCCAAGTGGTTATGGTACTGGGTTTGTAACCCCAAGATCAAGAGTTCAAATCTCACAATGACAAACTATGAAACAATGTAACTTCATCTGAAACAGATGGAAATGGGTTTGTACTTGATATGAGTTACATTGTTCCTCCTGGCAGGTCTTCAATTTTGGAATGGTGTGTCTATGCAGCTTGGTTACTTTACTAACCATCAGTTTGTAGTCCTCAAAGATTCAGATGCTTTGGTTGGGTTTAAGAACAGGGACTAAGGGTGCTGCCAATTCTAAGAACTGAGCAGGTTGTATACCGTTCAGTGTCAACTCTTTCTCTCAGGTCATATGGCACCAGTCTCGCCTTCATGAAGTGAGGCACTGTTTCTGGATCCACATAAATCTTGGCCTGCAGGCCCTCAATTTTCCCCAGTCCATCTTTGAAGATGGTGATGTACTTTCTAAATAGCTCTGACAGCCCACTTGCTCTCAACGGGAAAATTTCAGACCATTCTAACTTAATCTCCTTGAACCAATTTTGCCCTAGGAGGCTTGGCCCTTTATCTGCTACCACCATCAAGGGGTTGGCTGTGCCAATTGGCTTTCATAATTGACACTTACTCTGCTTCTGCCTTTTACTTTAATGTCTTCACCCATATACGTTTTTAGTTTGGCAGCTGTTTGTTCTAAACTTAATTGATGTTCACCATAATATCTGTAAGTATGTTCTCCAGTTACTGTAGTGGAAGCTCCCTTCTCGACTTCCATTTTAACAGGTTTGCCATTTACTTTCACCGTGACAAATATTGCTTCAGTCTTTCCAACTTTCAGATTAAACAACGAGTAAATGTCAGAATTTATTGTTTCGGGCCCTTTGACATTGTAGGTTTCCTTGGGCTTCTTCTTTTGTTTACAAGCTTGAATCTTTCCTTGCGCTGCCTCAGTATATGTATTTTTCTGTGACAATATTATCATTTGATTTTTTTAAACTGCCAATCACTAAAAGACTGATTGTTTCCACCTCTATTAAAATTATTCCTTGATTTCACTGCTAAGTTATTTTTCTTTATTCTTCAGCTAGCGGGAGCTGCTTCCTGCTTTTTGGCGGATTCTCACTTTTTTGTGTCACCTTCACTGAGGTTTTCCTGCCTGATGTGGAGGACAGTGCCATTTTGCACACGCTGTATTACTTGTGAATCTCTTACTGCACTTTCCATGGCAGACACTGTCTCTAGTGCCTTCTTGAAATCCAGATTCACTTCAGACTGTAATCTTTTCTGAATAGTGTCCTCTTTCACACCACAGACTAAATGATCTCTGAGCATATGGTTCAGAGTTGTACCAAACTCACAATTAGCTGATTCAGATTTGCCACTTAGCATGCAATTGTCTTACTCAGGGCTCCAGTTCGTGAATTAAACCTGAACGTCTGCATTATGACTGAGGGCTTCAGTTGAAAATGCCCCTTCAAGAGGTCCACCACTTCATCAAAATTCATTGAATCTGGGGCAGTGGGTGCCATCAAACTTCAAATCAACTATAGGTTTTGCTCCCAAAAGTAATCAAGAAGACTGCTCACCTCTTCTCTTACCCTGTCTTCTCATTTACTTGAAAAAAGAACATGAGGCATTCTATCTATGGACACCAATCAACTATGGCTGGTTCAAAGGGATCAATTTTCCCAAATTGTGGCAATTTGAGAGGGGCTAACTTCTTCAATCCTAACAGAGCTTGCTAATTACAATCACTGGGCGAGGTACAGTGCCGATTTCTTTTTAACTTGATTTCTTTTGTTTAATCCTGTTTTATCCTCACTGCCAGTTTGATGAAGGGTGGCTGAGTCATACTGTTAGTAACAGATCTGCAGACAACTTTGTAAGTGGAAACATTGGGCAGAATTTTCTGCCCGTTGGGTGGGCCGAGTGAGAGAGGCCTGCCCAGCATGAAATGCTGCTCCTGAGGACAGCGGGAGTGGATGGGCGGCAGCGGGACTACTATGACCACTGGGTCCAATGGCGACCTGGCAGCATGTTTAACTGTGATCCTGCAGTCTTGCAAAGACTGTCAAACATGGTCAGCAGAAGGACTCCCCAGAGCGCTGCTGGTGAGCTGGCCAGGTAGGATGGTAGGGCAGGGGAGCAGGCCAGTGTGCCCCTCGTTTCTCAGGTGATTGCCCTGCTGCCCTCCTCAAGGAGGTGGCAGCACAACGGGAGGTCCTCGTTCTGAGGGATGGGAGGAGGAGGCCCACCCCACATGACCAAACCTCCCTGGGAGGAGGTGGCGGAGGTAGTGAGTACCTGGATCCAGTGCTGCAAACTATTTAACAACCTTTTACACTTTGGATAGGGTGAGAACCATGTTGCCATTATTCAGTGAACCCAGCAGGTAGGCTTTCCCCCCTGGCCGCACCCCCGACAACAACCTCTGGCCCCTCCCCCCACCTCTGAATGTAGTGACAGCTTTGAATCATTGACAATTGACAGTATGTGTCCTTCGCTGGGTGGGCCAGCAGATATTGCCCATGCCTAGGTCACCCTGAGAGCGTGGTGATGAGATGGGTTCTGCACCTACAGCATGTGATACAATGACACCCACATTATTGTTTTAGGGCCAACCTGAAGGATCTGCACCTAGGCACAGTGCTGGAACTCCAAAACATGTCAAAGTCAGAGTGCTGACATGCTGGGAGGGGAGCTTCCAGGTGGCAGGGCACCAACCCATCTGTTTCCCTTTGCGTTCCACGTGCTTGTGCCCCCTTGCTTTGCAAGGTTAGACCATGTGGTGCCAAATGTGACATAGGCAGCATTTGGCCAAGAAGAGGGGACAGGCCTGGCATCTTCGTGAGAGTGTGTGGCAGCTGTGGGGTGAGGAGGCGCTGGAGCCCTGCAATGTCCCACTCTGGTTGGGGTGGGACGTCGTCGAAGAGATTCCAGGTAGAGGTTGCACTAATCAACGCTCTTCTTTTATTTCCAGATGAAGAATGCTCATAATGCCACCGAGTTGTTGAGGACTGGTGGAGGGCCAGCCCTGTTGGCCATTATTTCTAGGTTCAAGCAGGAGGCCCTCGATCTGGAGAGGCGCCATAGCCCAGGTCCACTGGTGTCGGTGAGGCTGGGGTGCCATGGGCAAATATGTTTGCTCAGCACTGAGGTCACTATTAGTGTCCCAGTAGCCATGGCACTGCTGAATGTTCACTGGTTGAAGTGTGCATCATGGCTTGACCATTGATTATGGAAGGATAAGCGCATCATGATCCGGGGGACAGGGGTGCACATTGACATTGTCTGCACTGTAACTAATCAAACGTCCTTTTTTTTCCTTTCAGCATCAGTGGAGCAGGGCCAGTAGGAGGAAGCAGAGGGCCCCACCTCTTACACCTGAGGGCCCTGACGTCTTTGACCCACCAGCGTCAAACCATCTCTTCCAGGCAGGCACTATGACAGATACTAGCACCTCGGTGGGAATTAGAAAATCAGCAAGGTACAGCGGTGAGGGCACTTCACAGTCACTGGAGGAATTGGCAAAGACAGAGAGTGCCCATGGTGCCTGCAGGGGAACAGGCACGTGCTCAGTCAGTGGCTGATGATGTACCTCTAGAGTCGTCCATGAGGCTGCAAATGCTGAAAGTCCAGCAGGGTGTGTGGGAGGATTTGGCGGAGATACATGAGGCTATGCTATGCTTGGTGTCCGTGGTGGAGGAGTCCATGCGGACCATTGCCGATGCAATGAGCCTCATGGCCTAATGCCATGCTTTCCCCATGGAGACAATGACGACTCTTGTGGAGAAGTTCCTCCAGGAGACCAATCAGGGCTTCCAAGGGATGTGCGCGGGCCAGCAAGTCCTCACATCGGCATTGACATCAGTTGGTCAGTGCCACTGTGGGAGATGGCCTGGGCACCAAGTTTCCCAGCTTGGTGCCCATTCATCTTCAATGAGCATGGAGGTCCGAAGTGACCTTATGTCGGCGCAGCAGCTGCCTGATGTCTCTGTGGGCTCCTCTCAGGGCGCTCCAGATGAGGGCAGCAGTTCCTCCGCCTCTTTGCCAGTGACCATTGCAACCGATGAGGCTGCAATGACTCGGGAGATGCCAGCTGTGGAGCTGGCAGCTCCCTCCCAGGCAGGGCCAACACAGGCTCCATGGGCCAAAGGAAGGCCACCAAGGTCATTGAGGCTATCAGGACAGCACAGTGATCAGGCTGTCTCAGATGCCAGTGCCAGCGAGGGGACAGCACCACCTAGACATAGCACCCGAAGGCATAAATTTAAGGCACCTTAGGCACACCATGGATTTCTCACTGGTGCTTTTGTGTTGCCCCGCAATGAGGTCATGATTAGTTGGTTTGCTGTTTAACACCTTTGTCATTTTGTTTCCTAAGTTCATTTTGTTATATCATTAAATTTAGACATGTTCATGGCTGAGAGTGACTCTTTTCCTCTGCAGATGGATGGTAACATGATGTTATGAGTGAATTGTGTCACATTGAGCTTTATTCACAAGGCCCTTAGTTAATGTTCCTATCCAGGCAGATTTAGCACTCAGGTATCAAGTATGGAGCCTGCAGCACAGGCTTTTGTTGGAGGTCCATCTGTGTGCTAGCTGAAGGTTCATTGTATTAAAGCCTCCCGGGTGTCCCTGCCTCTCTGGAGTATGCCCAGGTCAGCATCAACCCCCTCAATATTTCTCTGTGCGTGCTCATCCTCAGACTCACCGCTGGATTCGTGTGCAGCCGGAGCAACTGCGCCCACGTCTTCTTCATCCACTGCATCACCCCTTTCCAGCGAAAGATTGTGGAGAGCGCAGCATGCAATTACTATCAGCGACACACAATCTGGGGGGTATTGGAGTACTCCCTCTGAACGGTTCAGGAATCGGAAGCACATCTTGAGAAGACCGATGGTTCTCTCCACCACAGCCCTTGTGGAGGCATGGCTCCTATTCTACTGCTGCTTAGGCCCTGTTCTTGGATGGCGGAGAGGCATCATGAGCCAACTTCTGAGGGAATAGCCCTTTTCATCAGGCAGCCATCCATCCAGCCAGGCTGGAGCACTGAAGACCCCTGGCACCTGGGACTGTCTGAGGATGTAGGCATCGTGGGAGCTGGCTGGGTACCTTGCACAGACTTATAGAATTGGCATTCTCTGATCACACACTATCTGCATGTTCATGGAGTGGAAGCTCTTCCTGTTGACGAAGGCATCGGGCTCACCTGCTGGCGCCTTGATGGCCACATGTGTACAGTCTATTGCACCCTGGACACGGGGGAAGCCAGCAATGGCCGCAAAGCCTCTGGCTCTCTCTGGCTGGCCTGGTCCCAGCAGTAGTGGATGAACATCAATGCATACTTGACTAGAGCATCTGTTACCTGCTTGACACAAGTGTGGACAGCTGATTGGGAGACACTACAAAGATCACTCACTGAGCCCTGGAAAGAGCCAGAGGAATAGAAGATGAGGGCAGCTATGACCTTTAAAGCCACTGGCATGGGGTGTCCGCCCACACAGTTAGTGGAGGTCTCGGGGCCTATCATCTGACAGATAGATTTGACTGTCTCCCTTGAGAGATGGAGCCTCCTTCGGCACTGCACCTCAAATTTATTGAGGTAGCTGCCTCGCCACCCATATAGCCTGGCAGCAGGATAGTGGTGCCTTCTGTGGCCCCTTCAGCCTTGGGCTTCCTGTTGACCCTACGTCCCTTGTACCTATGCCCCTCCTCCCAAAGGTGGCTCCGCTGAATGTGGACTCCTGGCCTCCTCTCCCTTCTGGCCCTCCCTTCCTCATCAGAGGAGGTGCCTCCAGTGGAGAGCACAACTCCCATTCCCAGGCTAATGGAAGGCTTCCTGAAAGCTGCAGGCCCCAAAAAGTTTCTTCACTGTCGAGTGCTGACCTGAAGGTTGAGTTCTGTCTAAGCATCTGGTATGAGTTTTGAAGTGTTTCTGCTCACACAGGCAAGTATCAGTAACTTTCAAAAATAAACATCTGACTGAGCACATTCGCGACCCCACTGAGCTCTCTTAATCCACCCGTGGATGAGGTGTATACAAATGCATCCGGCTCACCTGATCGTTGCACCCATGCACTGGCCCGAAGATTGCGGGGTGGGGGGGGGGCCAAAAATATGCCATCGATTGGTGCCTCAAGGACCTTAAGTGGCCCATTAATTAATGGCAGGCACGTATCAGAGATCATCGTGCACCCGCCCACCGAAATATTGCGATGGCACGCGGTGACATCGGGGTGCTCGCCCAATGTCACCGTGTGTCATTTTACACGTCAGCGTGCGGGGCCTGACCCCTGCATGGCAACGGGAAAATTCTGCCCATTAAGTTTATTTAGAATATACTCAGCAGCAACTACACATGTGCTTTCAACCCCAACTCTATCACTACACTGTCTGCTAAGGTAGACTGCACTACTCTCCTATTGGTTACGACAGAGCATATAATCTTTCCTAACAAGCATTATTCTTAAAGGTACATTACACACTAAATAAAGCCTTAATTAGTTGAACAACAAACTTTATTTATAGAGCTGTGGATTAGCTGCCTGTATCTAGCAAGGCTACAGTACACACCCCAGGCTAGGAAAACTCCACCCCCTTTTGGGATTCCTGTGCTCTGTGTTGATTGGCTGTTCTGACCACATGACCCTTAATCAGTCAGGGTGGTCTTAAAGCTACAAGCACCACAAATCTATTCTGGCATTTATAGGGAGATTAGGATAAGGAAGTGATCACACAAGACAGGGGCTGAGGGTTTTCACAAAGGTGATTATTAATTCAACAAATTAACTGTTAAACAAATAATGAGGTGAGTTTTTGGAGTAAAGAATTGGTATTGGTGTAAATAGTTCTGGTCAAGTAATCTTCATTTTCACCTTCAGTTGCTTCATCAATGACCTTCCCTCCATCGTAAGGTCTGAAGTGGGGTTCACTGATGATTGCACAATGTTCAGCACCATTCACGATTCCTCAGTCCATGTCCATAAGCAGTTCCACCCGATCAATATTCAGGCTTAGGCTGTTAGGTGGTATGAGGATATGGTGGTGTAGTGATAATGTTGCTAGGCTAGTAATCCATAACCCAGCCTAATGATCTAGGGGCATGGGTTCAAATCCTGCCATGGAAGCAGGTGGAATTTAAATTGATTAATAAATCTGGAGTTAAAAGCTGAGTTAATGGTGAACACAAACCATTGCTGATTGTCATTCACTAATTCCCTTTTAGGCAAGAAGATCTGCCTTCCTTACCTGGTCTGGCCTAGATGTGACTCCAGACCCACAGCAATGTGGTTGACTCTTAAGTGGCCTAGCAAGCCACTTAGTTGTATCAACACTGCTACAAAGTCTAAAATGAATGATGCCTGATGGACCACCTGCTAATAAATGGAGCCTTGTGCCAAAATTGGGAGAGTTGTCCCACAGACATACTCATAGTCAATGGGGAGAATTTGCATGTCGGCATGCAGGAGCGGGTATGTAAAATGACGCCTGACGTCACCGTGTATCATTCAGATCTTTTGTGCGGTGGGCACGCATTGGAGATGGCTGTGTGCACGGAGGCAGCTGCATGCCCGCGGTGCTGTCAAAGGCCTGTTAAGGCCATTAAGAAACCAATCACAGCAATTATCAATACTGTCCATCCAACCTTAAGGTTGGCGGGCAGTTGAAGAGCCCAAGCGGCCTTTGCCTTTTTTAGGAAACCTGATCCATGAGCGGGATGAGGTTTCCTAAACCTTTTAATAAGTAAATAAATATTTTTTCCACAATTCATAAAAATGTCCCAGCTCATGTGACACTGTCACACGAGTGGACATGTCTAAATAATTTTTATCTGTCTTTATTAAAACCTTTCAATCTGAATTTAATCTCTCTGAGGCAGCTCCGTGCCTCAGATTGTTGCGTTCTTACATGTGCGTGCGCAAAAGAGCGCAGGCTCCAACTCTCCGTCTTACCCCCTGCACTGGGCGTGTGTCACACTGGGCCAACTTAATTGGCCTGACCACTTAAAATGGCGGCACAGAGCTGATCACGGGCGGTGATTGGATCCACGCCTGCCTACGCCTGCTCCTGACCGGCCCTCCAGACAAGGAGAAAATTCTCCCCAGTGAATCGTATGTTACAGACAATGACCCAGACACCACCATCACTATGGCTATGTCCTGTCCCACTGACAGCACAGACCCACCAGAGTTGGCAGAGCAATGGTAAATAGTCGAGAAGGAGTTGTCCTGGAAGACCTCAACATCAACTTTGGGCACCATGAAGTCTCATAGCATCAGTCAATTATGGGCAAGGAAACCTTCTGCTGGTTACCATGTACCGCACCCACCCCTCCACCTAATTCCCACCCACCTGCCTGCCAAACAGCAGGAGCAAAATGAGATAGACAGAACTAAGTGATCCCACAACTAACAGACCAGATCTAAGCTCTGCAGTATTGCCACATCCAGTTGTGAATGGTGGTAGCAACTCACTGGAGGAGGAAGCTCCACAAATATCCCTATCCTCAATGATGGGGGAGCCCAGCAATCAGTGCATAAGATAAGGCTGAAGCATTTGCTACTATCTTCAGCTAGAAGTGCTGAGTGGATGATCCATCACGGCCTCCTCCTGAGATCCCCGGCATCACAGATGCCAGTCTTCTGCCAATTTGATTCACTCCACATGATATCAAGAAACATCCGAAGGCATTGGATAGTGTAATGGCTATGGGCCCTGATAATATTCTGGTAATAGTACTGAAGACTTGTGCTCCAGAACTTATTGCACGCCTAGCCCAAGCTGTTCCAGTACAGCCACAACCACTGATATCTACCCGGAAATGTGGAAAATTGCCCAGGTATGTCCTGTCCACAAAAAAACAGGACAAATTCAACCAAGCTAATTACCAGCCCCATCAGTCTACTCTAATAGGCAAAAGAGATGAACTCAAGAGGTGAAGTGAGAGTGACTGTGGAATCAATGAGCCCTAGTGAAATTAAAGTAAATGGGAATCAGGAAGAAAACTCTCCACTCATTGGAGCCATACCTGGCACAAAAGAAGATGGTTGTAGTTGTTGGATGTCAATTACCTCAGTCCCGGGACATTGCTGCAGGAGTTCCTCAGGATAGAGTCCTAGGCCCAACCATCTCCAGCTGCATCATCAATGACCTTCCCTCCAATGTAAGGTCAGAAGTGGGGATGTTTGCGGATTATTGCACAATGTTCAGCATCATTTGCGACTCCTCAGATACTGAAGCAGTCCATATTTCTAGTTGTAAACCATGCAGTCATGTCTGGATTCCTGTCAGAACTCATGAGCCACATCCTGAAGGATTGACTTTTGGCCCCAAGTAGCTAGTTTGACAGAACCAACTAAGGGATAGTTGCCAATGGCTGTGACCTCTGGAGGCTGATTGTTTGGAGGGGCATTGGAAGAGACAAGGCAAAATTGAAAGCTCAGCTGGTCAAGAAGAGGGCCCAGGGAAAACAAAGGCCAGCGAATCCTGTACCTTCTCAGCCTGCTGTCTTTTTCTGCAGCAATTGCAGCGGGGCCTGCCATGCTAGAGTGGGGCATTTGAGCCACACCAGGCGAGGTTTATGGAGTTGACCGCCACGACACAAGCCACCTTCTTACAAGAGGGAAGGCTACCAAACACCAGCCAGCCTGGAACCGAAAGGTCTGTTTCACATAAAGGCAGCACAGGGGACGGCGACAGAATGAATGAACCTTTGGCGCTTTGAGGAAGTTGGGCTCGGAACTGCACGATGCACTACCTGTGATTACAGGCAGGTTTTACACTGAATAAGTGGAATTCCTGTCTATTGAGAAAAATGGCAGCCTGGTGATGGGGAGCACATATGACAATGTAGGTGGAGTCCATGGCAGGTTGAGGAAAGGCTTTGGTCAGGTGTAGCCAATTGTACTCTCATCTGTCTTCATTCTATCAAAGAGGAATGTAATGTAAGTGTTCTTCCTGGCATAGAGAGCCTTGTTACCTACCTGATGCAGCTAAATACAGCAAATTCTGATCAGTCACCAACATCACTACTGTAGCTTGGAGTGGTCTTTTGGGTTAAATTTGATCTTGACAGCCACAGACTATGATGTCCATGTCTTGGTTTGTGGCTCCACTTGTGGCTCTAACCGATGACGGAGCTCGATGAGAGTTCTCTGGATGAAGTACCGGTGCCTGACACATGGCTACTGAGTGAAATTGAAAGTAAGAAGTGGTCCTGAAGACCCACTGTGAGTATAGCTTTCTGCCATACCCTTCTCCAACCTTCCACTCTATCTTATCCCTGTTACTCCTTCTCGCTGCTATCTTCATCTCTACTTCCCCTCGTTCAGCCCCAAAGGCATCTCCACCAGACCATCTGTGATAGCAAAGGATCAAAAACAGACCAGCACCAGCATAAAGACATGAGAGTTTACTTTTGGAACAGAGAAAATAGACCAAAAAAGAGACAGAAGTTAACCAAAAGCAAAATATTGCAAATGCTGGATATCTGAAACAAAAGCAGAAAATGCTGAAAATACTCAGCATGTAAGGCAACATCTTTGGAGAAAGAAACAGAGTTAACATTTTAGGTTGATGACCTTTCATCAGAACAAAAATAAAGTAATTTAAACAAACATCTAAAACACATACCTTGTAGTTATGAAGCATATAATCTTTAGTTGTCAGTGATACTAACATTCAATAAACACAGTAAATTGTAGCATACATAGGAAGAAAGTAATTAAAGTAAATTAACTAAATAACATAAGTTAGAATGGCGGGAAAGGTGTTATGTTGCAGCTGTGAGATATGGGAGCTTTTGGATGCCAAGGTAATCCATGACAAATCCGTCTGCAGGAAGTGTAAGCAGTTTGATGAATTCCCAATCAGGATTATTGATCTGGAAGCCAAAATGCAGACACTGCACAACATAAGGGAGGGGGAGAAATACCTGAATACATTGTTCCAGAATACAGTCACACCTGTTAGAAGATGGTCATCTGTTTTAGACAGCAGTGAGGGACAGAAGGATGTGATTGTCAGTGAGGCAATGGGACTGAGTGGAGGACCCTCAGACTTCGCAAATGTCAAACAGGTTTGAGGTGCTCACAACCTGTGTGGCTGAAGGCGAGGTCAGCAAGCTGGATGAGCAGGCTGGCCATAACACTGTGGCACAGGAAGCTATTCAAGCAGGGGAAGCAAAAAAGAATGTAGTGGTAGTAGGGGAGAGTTTAGTGAGGGGGGTTGACACTGTTCTCTGTAGCAAAGAGCGAGAGTCCGGATGACTATGTTGTCTGCCCAGTGCCAGGGTCCAGGATATCTGCTTAGGGTTGAAGAGGAACTTGCAGTTGGAGGAGGAGGGTCCAGTTGCCATGGTCCATGTAGGTACCAATGACATAGGTAGAACTAGGAAGGAGGTTCTGCAAAGCCAGTATGAGAAGCTAGGTAACAAATTAAGAAACAGAACTTCAAAGGTAATAATATCTGGATTATTACCTGGCATAGTGCAAATAATATTAGAGAGATGAATACATGGCTCAAGGACTGGTGTGGGGGAAGTGGGTTCCGGTTTGTGGGGCACTGGCATCAGTACTGTGGAAATCGGGGGCTGTACTGTTGGGGTGTTTACATCTGAACCGTGCTGGGACAAGTGTCCTCACAAATAGCATAACTATGGAAGTAGAGAGGCCTTTAAACTAAACAAGAGGGGTGAGGGATCAAGCTTGGGTACAGGTAGCAATTCAAGGTGCAGAGTCAAGACAGGAGAGTAAAATAGCAACATGAGAAATGAAGGTCAGAGAATGGCAGGAAGGGACAAAGAGAAAAAAACCTAAGAATACATCAACAGTCAAGACTTGATGTTACAAAGGTAACAGAAAGATAAAACTGAAGGTTCTGTATCTGAATGCATGTAACATTTATAACAAAGTAAATTAATTGATGGCCCACATTGAAGTAAATAAATTTGATCTGATAGCAGTTACGGTGACGTGGCTGCAGGACGACAAAGACAGGGTCTTTAATATTGCGGGGCACATGACATTCAAGAAGAATAGGAAGCTAGGTAAAGGTGGAGAGGTAGCACTGTTAATCAAAGAGTACATTGGTGCAATAGTTAGAGATGACCTTGGTTGAGGAGATCTGGATGTAGAAGCAGTTTGTATGGAGACAAGGAATATTAGGGGGAAAAATCCATCAGTGGGAGTGGTCCAGGGCCCCGAACAGTAGCCACTGTATAGGACAAAGTATTCAAGGGAAAATATTGTGTGCTTGTGATAAAGGGACAGCAATAAACATAGTTGATTTTAATCATAGATGATTTAAACAGAAAAAATCAGATTGGCAGCCTGGATGAAGAGTTCTTAGAATGCTTTTGAGATAGTTTTTTAGAATAGCATGTTCTGGAACCAACCAGAGAGAAGGTTATATTAGAATTGGTATTGTGTAACGTGGCAGGATTAATTAATGACCTCAGAGTAAAGGCACCCCTAGGTAGCAGTGACCACAATGTGATTGAAGTTTACATCCAGCTTGAAAGGGAAAAGAGTGAGTCTAAGACTAGTATCTTAAACTTAAATAAGAGCAACTATGTGGGGATGAAAGCTGAGCTAGTTGAAGTGAACTGGTAACTAGGCTAGAGGATAGATCAATAGATAACCAATGGCAAACATTTAAGGGGATATTTCAGAGCATTCAAAATAATACTTTCCCTATTATAAAGAAAAATCCTAAGGGGAGGACCCACCATATGTGATTAAATAAAGAAGTTAAGGAAAGCATCAAACTTAAGGAAAAATCATATAACTCCGCAAAGGTGAGTGGCAGGACAGATGATTGGACAGAATATAAAGAACGGTGGAGAATGACTAAAAGGTTAATCAGGAAAAGAAATTAGTGTGTGGGAGGAAGTTAGTTAGAAATATAAAAATGGATAACAAGAGTTTCTACAGGTACTTAAAAAGGAAAAGAGTGAGGAAAGTGAGTGTTGGTTCGCTAGAGAGTGACAGCGGGGACTTAATAGCGGAAATGGTGGAAATGGCAGAAGAAATCAACAAATATTTTGCTTCTTTGTTCACTGTAGAGGATACAATAAACATTCTAGTAACAGCTGCAAACCAGGAGGTGAACGGGAGAAAGGAACTTGGTGAAATTGAAACCATGAGGGGAACGGGACTGAGCAAATTGATGGAGCTGCGGGCTGGCAAGTGTCCAGATCCTGATGGAATACATCCTAGGGTCTTAAATGAGGTGGCCAATGAGGCAAAATTCACTAGATTCTGGAAAAGTTCCATCAGATTGGAAAGTTGCAAATATAACACCTCTATTCAAGAAGGGAGGGAGGCAGAAAACGGTAAACTATAGGCCAGCTAGCTTGACATCTGTCGTGGAGAAGTTATTAGAATTGATCATTAAGGAGGTTATGGCTGGGCACTTAGAAGAGCTCAAGGGGAAGAGTCAGCATGGTTCTGTGAAAGGAAAATCATGTTTAACCAAGTTGTTGGAGTTTTTTGAAGAGTAACATGCGTAGTGGAAAAAGGGGAGCCTGTAGACATACGATACTTAGATTTCCAGAAGGCATTTGATAAGGTGCCTCATCAAAGATTGTTACAGAAAATAAAAACACATGCGTAGGTGGTGTCATATTAGCATGGATTGAAGATTAGCTCGCTGGCAGAAAGCAGAAAGTATGCATAAATGGGTCTTTTTCAGATTGGCAGGATGTGATGAGTGGAGTCCCACATGGGTCTGTACTGGGGCCTCAGCTTTTAAGATTTACATCAATGACCTAGATGAGGGGAGTAAAGGCATAGTAGCTAAATTTGCAGATGACACAAAGATAGGTAGGAAAGTATGTTGTGAAGAGGACATGAGGAGGTTGCAAATGGATATAGGTAGGCCGAATTACTGGGCAAAGATCTAGCAAATGGAGTTAATGTGGGAAAATGTGAAGTTATTTACTTTGGAAGGAAGAACAAAAAAGCAGAGTATTATTTAAATGGAGAACAGCTTCATAATTCTGAGGTGCAGAGGGATCTAGTTGTTCTAGTACGTGAGTCACAAAAGGTTAGTATGCAAGTACAGCAAGTAATTAAGAAGGCTAATGGAATGCTACCCATTATTATGAGAGCGGTTGAACATAAAAGTAAAGTTGTTATGCTTTAGCTATACAGGGCATTGGTGCAGTTTTAGTCTCCTTATTTAAGAAAGGATGTAAATTCATTGGGAGGTGGTTCAGAGGGGTTGACTAGATTGATACCTGGAATGAGTGGGCTGTCTTATGAGGAAAAGTTGGATAGACTGGGCTTGTTTCCACTGGAGTTTAGAACAGTCAGGAGTGATTTGATTGAAGTATACAAGATCCTGAATGGCCTTGACTTGATGGATATCGAAAGAATGTTTCCTCTTGTGGGTGAGTCCAGAACTAGAGGTACTGTTTTAACATTAGCGATCACCGTTTTAGGACAGAGATGAGGAGAATTTTTTTCTCTCAGAGGGTTGTGCGACTTTGGAACTCTCTGCCTCAGAAGATGGAGGGGGGGGTCATTGAATGTTTTTAAGGCAGATAAATTCTTGTTAGGCAAGGGAATCAAAGGTTATCGGGGTTAGATGGTGATGTGGAAATCGAAAAACAAGATCAGGCATGATCTTATTGAATGGTGGAGCAGGCTCGAGGGGCTGAATAGTCTACTCCTGTTCCTATTTCTTATGTTCGACTAAATACAAAAAAAATCCAAGAGAACATCTAATGTGATGACCTCAAAATATACTGTAAATATTAAAAAAAGTAAATCTGGCAATGATTAGATACATTTATATCCTTGAATTCATTTCCTATAACAGCAATCTAATTTGGCATTAGTTCTTCCTAAGACTACCTGTTAAACAAATGTTCCATTTGCTGTAAAGTTGTCAAACAATTTAATATTTTGTGATTTTGTTGCCCAACCCAACATTAAAAATGAAAAGAAAACATAGGAGTTGCCCATTAATAGTTAAACACTCGATCCGTTATTCAGTCCCATTTACTTCAGTAGAATTGAATATCAGTGTATCCTATAACGGAAATATACTTCCATTTCAAAAACAGAATTACCTGGAAAAACTCAGCAGGTCTGGCAGCATCGGCGGAGAAGAAAAGAGTTTTTCCAGGTAATGCTGCCAGACCTGCTGAGTTTTTCCAGGTAATTCTGTTTTTGTTTTGGATTTCCAGCATCCGCAGTTGTTTGTTTTTATACTTCCATTTGTTTTTTGCCCTCAACTAAGTCCAATTTCATGAATGGTGCTTTGAAAGGCAAAGTTGAAGTGTTTGATCATTAGAATAAACATGAGACTACATTTAAAGCATTAATTTCTCCAATTCCAGGGGAGAATAGCATTTGGGCTCATGTTTAAGAAGAAACAAAGTTAACAGCTTGTGAATTTTCTCAATTGTTCCCTGAAGGTTGTAAAACAATTGTTGGTTTGGTGAAGCATGGCAGGTTGGAGAGGTGAATAAAGTTCAGCTTCTTCTGAACATTTCATTTCTTGCTTTCTTCTTCTGTTTGAAGTTAAAGAATGTGTGGACAGTTCCAAGACACAAACATAAAATGAGCAGGAGGGATGAGGGAGTAAATTAAAATGTGCGAGGCTGAAACTGGCCAACTATAGTTTGAGAAAGCAAAATATTACAGATGCTAGAAATCTGAAATAAAAACAGAAAATGCTAAAGCACTCAGAAGTTCAGGCAGAATCTGCAGAGAGGGTAACAGAGTTAACATTTCAGAGCCATACCTTCTAACAAAATTCAGAAATTCACTTCTGTGGAAAGGCCACCGATCTGAAACAATGAGCAGAATTTTAACTACTAAGGGAGGGCAGGTAGGGGTTGGGGTGGGGGGGTAGGTGAGGAGGTGCTTGTTTGTGGGTAGGAGAGGGGTGGGGGTGAGATCCCTCACTATACACACAGTGGGTCTTCATGGGACCACTTCTTAAAGTTCAGTTTCACTCAGGAACAATGTGTATGTCACCTGTGGTAAATGGGGCGTTGATCAAGCGGGCTGCTATGTCCTGGATGGTGTCAAGCTTAAGATCATAAAACCATAAGACATAGGAGCAGAAGTAGGCCATTTGGCTCATCGAACCCGCTCTGCTATTCAATGAGATCATGGCTGATCTGATAATCTTCAACTCCACTTTCCTGCATTTTCCCCATAACCCTTGATTCCCTTACTGATTAAAAATCTGTCTATCTCAGCCTTGAATATACTTAATGACCCAGCCTCTACAGCACTCTGTGGTAAAGAATTCCACAGATTGACTACCCTCTGAGAGAAGGATTTCCTCCTCATCTCTGTTTTAAATAGCAACCCCTTACTCTGAGATTATGCCCCCTGGTCCTAGACTCTCCCACAAGGGGAAGCAATCTCTCAGCATCTACCCTGTCAAGTCCCCTAAGAATCTTATATGTTTCAATAAGGTCGCCTCTCATTCTTCCAAACGCTAATGAGTACAGGCCCAACTGACTCAACTTCTCCTCATAAGAAAATCCCTCCATCCCCAGGATCAACCTAGTGAACCTTCTCTGGATTGCCTCCAATGCCAGTATATCTTTCCTTAGATAACGGGACCAAAACTGTTTGCAGTATTCTAGGTGTGGTCTAACTAGTGCCTTGTATAGTTTTAGCAAGGCTTCCCTATTTTTATACTCTATTCCCTTTAAAATAAAGGCCAACGTTCTATTTGTCTTCCCTATTACCTGCTGAACTTGTATGCTAGCTTTTTGGGATTCATGCACAAGGACCCTCAAATCCCTCTGTGCTGCAGCTTTCTGCAGTCTTTCTCCATTTAAATAATATTCAGCTTCTCTATTCTTCTTGACAAGGTGCATAACCTCACACTTTTCCACATTATATTCCATCTGCCACATTTTTGCCCAATCACTTCACCTGTCTATATCCCTCTATAGACTCTTTGTGTCATCCTCACCACTTTCCTTCCCACCTATTTTTGTATCGTCTGTAAACTTGGTGACAGTACAGTTATTTCCCTCATCCAAGTCATTAATATGTTGTAAACAATTGTTGCCCCAGCACTGATCCCTGTGGCACTCCACTAGTTATAGGTTGCCATCCTGAAAATGCCCCCTGTACCCCAACTCTCTGTCGCCTATTAGTTAGACAGTCCTCTAGACATGCTAATATACTACCCCCAAAACCATGGGTTCTTATCTTAACTTATTAAGTAGCCTTAGGTGTGGTACCTTATTGAACACCTTTTTGAAATACAAATATATTACTTCTACAGGTTCCCCTTTAACCATCCTGCTTGTTACCTCCTCAAAGAATTCAAATAAACTTGTCAGGCATGATTTCCCATTCTTGAAGCCATACTGACTCTGCTTGATTATATTATGCATTTCTAAATGTACTGCTATTACATCTTTTATAATAGACTCCAACATTTTCCCAATGACAGATGTTAAGCTAACTGACCTATAGTTACCTGTATTTTTTCTCCTTCAGCTTTTGAATAAGAGTGCTACCTTGGCAGTTTTCCAATCCTCTGGGACTTTTCCAGAATCTAAGGACTCTTGGAGGATTACTACCAGTGCATCAACTATCTCTGCTGCTATTTCTTATAATATCTTAGGATATAACCCATCAGGTCCAGGTGACTTATTAGCCCCATTAATTTCCCTTGTACTTTTTCTCTCGTGATACTTATTGTATTTATTTCCTCCCTACCTCCCCTTTTGCCTCATGATTATTTAATACTTTTGATATGCTATTAGTGTCTTCCACTGTGAAGACTGATGCAAAATATCTATTCAACTCCTCTGCCATTTCCTGGTTCCCCATTATTATTTCCCCAGCCTCATTCCCTGAGGGGCCTATATTGACTTTGGCCTCTCTCATCCTTTTTATATATTAAAAGAAGCTCTTACTGTCTGTTTTTATATTACTTGCTAGTTTACCCTCAAAGTTTATTTCCTCCCTTTTTATTATTTTTTTGTTCATCTTGGTTTTTAAACTTTCCCAATCCTCTGGTTTACCTATAATCTTTGCCACATTGTATGTTTTTTCATTCACTTTGATACTATCCTTAACTTCATTGGTTAACCATGGTTGATTTATCCCCTTCTTACAATCCTTCTTCCTCACTCCAGTATATCTTTGTTGTGAGTCATGAACTATTTTCTTAAATGTCTGCCCTTGTTCATCAATGATTTTTTCTGCTAAACTCCTTTCCCAGTCCACTGCAGCCAACTCTGCCCTCAATCCTTTGTAATTACCCTTATTTAATTTTAGCACAGATGTTTAAAAACTAAGTTTCTCACTCTCATACTGAATGCTAAATTCCACCATATTATGGTCACTGTTTCCTAGGGGATCTTTTACTCTGAGATCATTTATTAAACCTGCCTCATTACACATTACCAGATCCAAAATAGCCTGATCCCTGGTTGGCTCCACAACATATTGTTCTGGGAAACTGTTCTGAGTACACTCTATGATTTCTTGCTCATGGCTACCTCTGCCTATTCCATATTTCCAATCTACATGGAGATTAAAGTCACCCATGATTAAATATACTGCCTTTTTTACATGCCCTCATTATTTCCTGATCTATTCTCTGTCAGACAGCATAGCTACTGTTTGGGGACCTATAGACTACTCCCACCAGTGTCTTCTTCCCATTGTTATTTCTTACCTCCACCCATATGGATTCCACATCTTCTGATCCAAGATCCTTTCTTGCCATCTCGTACTAACAAAACTACCCTTTCCTTCCTGTCTACTCTAAAGAGTACTTATTTTGTTATGGAGTTTGATTAATGTGTGTAGTTGCTACTGCTGTCCTGTAAATAAAGACAAGTGTTTCCATTAAAAAAAAGCTGTCTGAAGATCAGCTCAATAACACCAATGATTTTAGGTATATGGAAAATTCAATTCACCATTACCTAGTGCTCTATTTGAATTTTTCAACCTCCCTCCATCTCCATTGTTACTCCATAATTACTACATTCCTCCCCTTTAACTTTTCTGTGCATTTTGTATTTACAGGGATATTTATCTCATGATATTACAATATTTACAAAGGTCATGAAATTACAAGTTCAGTTTTTCAGGTGGTTTCCTGATCCATTTGGAATGTTGCTGCTTCATGACTTCAGATTCTTTTGTAGAAAACACATCTTCTGGAACCGCATTAACATCAGGTACGTCATTAGGCACTTGCAGTTCAGGGTCTTCCACTCCGACAGAGACATCAGGCATGTCTGTCCTTGGTTGAGCATCTTCAACAGGAACCAATGGTTTAGTCATGGTTACAGATGGGACAATATCCTGTTGTAGTATCTTTCTTTTTCTTAAATGATCCACATGCTTATGGGTGATCCAGCCCTCCACTTTCACATGGTATGACAACTGAACATACTTTACCAGGTAACCACTTCAGTCCTCCACCAAAATTCTTTAGATACGCTGCTTCTCTAATAGCAAACTGTCTCTCAGGACTATGCAAATTATGCCTCGCCTTTTGGTTCCCTTGATTTTTCTCACCTTCCCCTCCAAATTGGGAAGTTTTAGGCTTAATCTTGTCTGAAGACGGTGCCTCATCAACAATTCTGCAGGTGTTGCTCCTGTCATAGTTTGGGGGTGTTGTTCTGTAGTGAAAAAGAAAAACAGCAAGCTTGGTCTCCAGTAAGTCCACCTGTTAACTTTTTCATTCCCGCATTAAAAGTTTGTACTGCCCTTTCCACCAGACTGTTTGATGACAAATAGTATGGCACAGTCTTCACATGGTTGATACCGTTGAGTCTGATAAATTGTTAGAACTCAGCACTCATAAATGCAGTGTCATTATCTGAGATGACTACCTCCAGCAATCCATGGATGGCAAAGCTCTGGCATAGTTTTTCTATAGCGCCCGACTTTGGTGACTTTACCTCATAAACAACTAACCACTTGGAATGAGCATCTATAATCAGTAGAAACATAGTTCCAAGGAAAGGACCAACATAATCAATGTGCAATCACATCCAGGGTCTACCAGGCCACTCCCATGAGTGTAATGGGGCTGCCACCAGCAACTTTTGTAGCTGCTGACATTACATACAGTGTTTTCAATATCGCCGTTCATCCATGGTCACCATAGGTAACTGCACACTATGGTCTTCATTCAGGAGATCGCTGGATGGGCATTGTGTAGCTCGACTAAAAATGGTTCCCTTCCCTGTGGAGGAACTACTACCCATGCATCCGATAATAGAATACCATCTTGACTGCTCATCTCATGTCTTCAGCTGAAAAATAGTTTTAATTCATCGGAGACTGGCTCCTGGGGACAACCGTGTAACATTTGGTCTCTCACTCCAGACAGGACTAGATCACAATTCGTCCAGTTTCTTAACTGTCTGACATAGACTGGCAAGGAATCTAGAAAATTCATCACTAATACAAGCTCCTGTGGGATTGGGACAAGTTCACCATTCTCTTGCAAAGGAAGGTGACTCAGGGCATTGGCATTTGCTAAGTGAATTCCTGGTCTACCTACAAAGGTGTATTCACACGCTGCCAAAATTAGGGCATCTTGTGGAGGCTATGGGAAGTATAGCCTTTTCCTCGCTAAATAGACAATGAAATGGTTTGTGGTCTGATGCTATTGTGAAATATCACCCGTGCACATGTTGGTGGAATTTTTTTACACCAAAAATAATCCACAGACCTTCCTTTTCAATCTGAGAATATCCTGTTTCAGCTGTGGTAAGCGTCCTGGATACATAACCTATTGTCCTTTCTGTGCCATCATCTATTTTGTGAGATAGCACAGCTCCCACTCCATAGGGGGATGCATTGCAGGTTAGCACCAATTTCTTCACCTGGTCATAATGCACTAATAAATTGGAAGAACGTAAGAGCTGTTTTACTTTCATGAAGGCTTCTTTTTGGGGTGCCTCCCGAAATCAAGACTGTTATTTTCTTAGCAGTGAATCCAGAGGGAGCAGAACTGTAGATAAATTTGGTAAAAGTCGCCCATAATAAGTTATCATCCGTAAAAATGATTTAAGTTCAGAGGGGAATTGATAGAGTGGACAGGATAAAATTGTTTCCATTGATGGAGAATTCTAGAACCAAGGGACATAGATTCAAGATAAGTGGCAGAAGGTATAGGGGGGACATGAGGAAGAACATTTTTACGCAGAGGGTAGTGGGTGTCTGGAATTTGCTGCCCAAGTTGGTGGTAGAGACAGAAACTCTAAACTCTTTTAAAAAGCACCTGGATCTGCACCTTAAGTGTTGTAAGCTGCAGGGCTATGGGCCGGGTGCAGGAAGGTAGGATTAGAAAAGGCACCTGGGTGTCCTCAGGCTGGCATGGACAAGATGGGCCGAATGGTCTCCTTCAGTGCTGTGACTTTTCTATGGTCCTATGGTGTTCTTGGGTGCAGATGCCTCTTATATTGCTTTAAGCTTCTCTTCAGTCAGGTGTAACCCTTGACCATCTACCCGCTGGCCCAAGTAGATGACTTCATTTGCTTGAAAAGTGCATTTCTCCTTCTTCAGGTACACCCCTGCTTCTAAAAATTGTTTCAGGAACTTCTTCTAGGTTAGTCAGGTGTTTCTGTGAATCCAGTTATCCAGAGACCAAGTGTTACATTGTCCAAGTGGACCACAACCTGAGGTAGTTCCTGCAGGAAGCTCTCCATCGTCCTCTGAAAAATGGCACTGGCTGAGGAAACACCGAAGGGCAGGCGTGTATGTTGGTATAACCCTTTGTGGGTATTTATAGTGGAGAATTCCAGGGAGACATCAACCAGCTCTAATTATTGATATGCGTGACCCATGTCAAGCTTTGTATACATTGTCCCTCCTGCTAGTTTGGCGTATAGATCTTCAATTTTTGGAATAGGTTACCTGTCAAGTTTGGCTGCTCTGTTGACCATTAGTTTATAGACCCTACAGATCCTGACGGTCTGGTCTGGTTTAAGGACAAGGACTATGGATGCTGCCCACTCTGAGAACTGAACCGCTTTTATAACACCCAACCTCTTGAGCCAGTTCAGATCAGCATCAACCTTCTCTCTCAGGTCATATGGCACCGGTCTTGCTTCTGGATCCATGTAAATCTTTGCCTGTAGGGCTTGGATTTTTCACAGTTCATCCTTGAAGATGGTGTCATTTTTTTTAGCAACCCTGGCAGTCCACCTGCTCTTAACTGGAAGATTTTGGACCAATTTAATTTAATCTCCTTTAACCAATCTCACCCTAGAAGGCTTGGCCCTTCATCGTCTACCACCATCGCTGGTAGCTGTGCTGATTGGTTTCTATAATGAACAGTTGCTCTGGCGATACCTTTTACTTGGATTTCTTTGTGTACATTTTCAGCTTGGCAAATGTTTGTTCCAAATTTAATTGTTGAACACTTTTATTGAGATATCTGAAAGTGTGTCTCCGATTACAGCGATAGAAGCTCCCGTGTCTACTTCTATTTCTAATGGTTTACCATTCACTTGCACTGTAACAAAGATTGGCTCTGTCTTCGCAACTTCATATTGAATAATGAATAAATGTCAGAATTTGTTGTTTCTGACTCTTCTATACTACAGACTTCATTGGACTTCGTTTGTTGTTTGGAGGCCTGTTTAAATCTCGCTTTGCACTGTCTCATTATGTGTCCACTTCTGTGACAAAAATAACATTCCACTTTTTAAAACTGCCAATCACTAGAAGAATGATTGTTTACACATTGCTGAAAGTTATTTTTCAATTTCTTTGCTAAGCTGTTTCCCCTCTTTTCTCGGTTAGCGGGGCGGGGCTGTTTCCCGCTTTGTGGCAGAGTCCCAGCTTCTCGCGCCATTTTCAACTGACTGTTCCTGCCCAATTTGGAGTACGGCACCATTTTGCACCCCTTGAATTGCTTGTGAATCCCTTTCAGCAATTTCCATCACCAGCACTATTTCCAAAGCTTTCTTCAAATCAAGATTCAGCCAGCAATCTGTTGTACCGTGTCTTCCTGCACGCCACATACTAAACGATCTCTGAACATGTCATTCAGAGTTTCACCAAAATCACAATATTCCGTTAGTTGCTTTAATTTTGCCACATAGGTAGTAATTATCTCACTTGGGGCTTTACTTCGTGAATTGAACCTGAACTTCTGCATTTTGACTAAGGGCTTGGGTTGAAAATATCCCTTAACGAGCTCTACTAATTCACTGAAAGCCTTCAAATCTGGGGCACTGGGGCTGTCAAACTTTGAATCAAACAGTAGGTTTTGCTCCCACAAGCACGCAGGAGGATTGCTCTCCTCTTCTCTTCCCCTGTGATTTTGTTTGTTTGAAAGAAGAACGCAAGACATTCTACATACTGAGACCAATCATCTGTGGCTGGCTTAAAGGGATCGATTCTGCCAAACGGTGGCATCTTGGATGAGTATATCTTCTATTATTTTTAATGAAGTTAAATATTCACAACCGCTGGCCGAGGTACAGCACCAAATCTGATTTATCCTCAATGCTAGTGTGCATGTGTCTGTGATGATGAAAGATACGAATGAGTCATATGATAGCACTTCCCCAGAGTGTGCACCCTCCTCTTAGGACTCCTCAGCTACCTCCCACTACAGTTGCTGCATCACCTTTGAAGAACTTATGGGAGATTAAATACATGAATTTGAACTGACATGGGGAAAGGGTTCAAAGCCAACATTGGACAGATGTTCAGATTTCAGTTCATGACAAAAGTCAATCAATAAAAGTGAATGTTATGTATCAAGGAACATGTGATTTCTAATTCTGTTACCAGGTTTGTGGGAGACCTCCAACTCTCCATTGCTAATGACTGCGCACTCCACCACCCCGCTGATCTCCAAGGCCTCCTCTTCCGCAATTGTCAGGGTTGGGGTGGCTCTCAATGGAATACCATCCTCAGTGTTCTGTGCTCTCATTTCCTGCAAGCAGAGAGAGCAGTTATAAGTGTGAGAAATGATTGTTTGGAGAGGATGGAATGACAACATTTGAAGACAGTGACTGTGAGGTATGGGTGTGGGATGGCAATAAGATGAGGGTGAGTGAAAGTGTTGGTTATTCAGATGGAGCTGTTGTGGCACTGAAACCCAATTCGAGGGGCCACAACTCTGCTTCTGACTGCCTCTACGAATTCCAGCCTGTCATGAAGAGGATAATGTCTATAAGGTTACTGGAAATTATTTTTTTAAAAATAGAGTTCTAGTCGCGTCTGTGTCTATGTATGTGTGTGTGTCTTAATTGGATTAAAGCCAGCTGGTCTAGAGGTAAAGCTTATAGAAAGTAAGTTTAAAATGGTAATTAAATAAACATGGGGAAGTTTAGAAACATAGGTGTCAAGGGGAAAATTGGCATTTTTAAATAAACCATTCAAAAGAATGGGTGAAATCTTGCACCTAGCTAGAAGACACCAAACAATGTGTTTATTTTTTTCAGCTTACAGGACTCCAGCCTGTAAACCTCAAGTCTGTCAGCAAAGACCCAGGGCAAAAAGAAACTCATTTTGAATGCGGCTTTCCAGGGTGTGCTCTGCCAGGTGTCTCTTTAAATCTATGATATTTATCATTGCCTTAACGGAGGTGTAACTGATAGTCAAAATAATTAGGGGATTTTTGTAGATATTATAGTAGTAATTTGGGCTTACAATTTTTCTTGCATCAATAACGTTTTAATTTAGCTTTATAAAAAACCTCTTAAGATTCAGTGGTCTTATTCAATTTAAAGCTTGCATCTCGAAACATACAAATTGTAAAAATTGGTTATGACAGTTGTTTCAAGTTTCCCTCTGGGATTTAAGCAATCCTGCCTTTACCATTGGCTGTGTCATAAAACAGCCATGCCTGTGTGGTTTGTGTGGCTGGTTTCTTCCTCCCATGGGGAATAGCACTTTTCTACAGGTCATTATTATCTTCGGCGTCACCTCCAGAGAACAGTCAGAGGGATAAGCTTCCCATGTCTCCCTTTCATTCTTGTCCATCATGAAGCCTACAAAACCATTATAGAGTTCAGCTGTTCTGACCCCACCAGGGTCCCTTTGATCACAATTTCTGCCATTGACAGGAGTCATCATCATGCTCATACTCTGTGATTCGTTCAGAAACCCAGAAATGGGATGCTAATGCCAGGGCTGACTTAACCAACTATAGCAAAACCCTCTCCAGCAACCATCAGGTTCTTGAGCCCCTACCAACCTTCCCCACTGTCAGCAGGCCCAGTACATTAACATTCTGCCCATTAACTCCTTTTCTCGCCACAGATGCTGCCTGACTTGCTGAATAATTCCAGCATTTTCTGTTTTCATTACCTATCATTAAAAAGGCTGGAAGAGACTAACAATCCCAACGGCAGTCTCCAGTCCATGTTTGCAAATTTTCGTTACTTCCAACCGATTATAAATTTAAAAACAAATTACTCAGGTTCTGCGTTAAAAGGATCAGAATTTTTCCATGTGGAATCTTATGAACCCTCTTGTGTTTTTCCTGGTCAGGTGCTGAAGTAAATTTGGAATTTTATTTCAGGACTCTGTAAGTACGTGAGCAGCAATCCTGCCAGTAACACTGCAATTGTGCCAACTGGTGTCCTCCTGTACTGATTTTGCAGGGTAACTGTAAGGATACCTCATTTGTATTTGACTGACAAGCACACATGATACTTCACCAGCTGGAAACCACAGCACCTGACTGCCATTTGATGGGTGGGGGAATGCATGCTGATATGCCCCGAGATCATGGCCCTGATACTTACTTGAAGGGAGTTAGTGGGGATGGAGGGGTGGTGGGGATTCGGTGTGGTGGGGGAGATGGGATGAGGAGTTATGGACTGCAAACCCACACAGGCTAACTGCAGGATATCTTACAAATGTTTCTGCCAGTTTCCCACGTGACAGCTGGCTGCCTATCGGGCATGAAAGCTTGCATTGCAAGGCTGCAGCCAAGGAACAAAGAGCAGATAGGGAGGGAAAGATTATGGTTGGGGGAATCTCAAGGTTAGAGAGTGGTAAGATCACAGGGTGGGGGAGCTGCGTGATCGGAGAGGGGAGTTGGCAATTGTGGAGCTTGTAGCAGGTAAGCTGGTTGGGGCTGCAGAAAACAGGCCTGACCCTCCTGGGCCACAAGCTTAAATGAACTTGCCTTGGAGATCGAGCTCTCTTCACTTCCTTTTACTTGTTGGGTATTTTGATGTCTGGAAAACCTGGTCAAACTGAGTTTCAAATTTAAAAATCTGCAGAAATTGAGTCACACAGACCCCTTAAAATATTTTCCCAATCAACCCACCTCATGAGAGTAGATTGGTTGTCTGCCCCTATTTTCCCCACCACTATTAAAGCTGAGAGTCGGTGGGTTTGAGGTAGGTTGGAGTCATATTTGAAACGTTTTAAATTTTAACGTCGCACCTAGGGTTGCAATTATTTCCCTGTATGTCGACCATGGTTCAGTGGTAGCACTCTCACCTCTGAGTCAGATGGATATGAATTTAAATTCCAATCTAGGGGCTTGAACACATAATCTAGGAGAGAGGTGACCTTGCAGATAAGATGTTTAAATACTATTGATGCTATTTTGAAGAGCAGTGCTTTTTCATGTCCTACAGAATATTTATTCATTATGCAACATCACTAAAGAATGGATAATCTGATCATTATCATATTTCTGTTTGTGGGAGCTTGCTATGAGCAAATTGGCTGCTACTTTTTTGACATTACAACATTCAAATTCAAAAGTGCTTCAGTGGCTGTAAAATGTTTTGAGACATCCTGAGGTCGTGAAATTTTCTATAAATATACAAGTTCTTTCTTTCTTTCAACTGACTAGAGAACCAAACTTAAAGGCAGTTTTCTGTCAATGAGAAATGAATGTTAAGAACCATTCTTTCACCTCTTAAAAGGAGCGGGGGCCACAATAAAGTGGAAAAATGGAAGACTTTAAACTGAATCCATTTTAGAATAGGATATATTAGGCTATGTAGAACTATATAATATCAAAGGTTTTCATCAAAATAGGGTGCTCTATAATGTAAAAGCTGTGATAGGGAGAGAATAGACATCAAGTGGGCACAAGTATGGCGTCTCTTTAAATTTTTAAGTAAAGTGGTGTTTTTAAATTTTTAATTACAATTTTTCAATTATAGTAGTAAAACTATTCCTGACTTAAATATCTGTATTGTCATAATATTCATGCAATGTTTGGTGTCAAACTGATTGGTCTGAGGCATTGATCCTGACAGTCTAAAGGTTAGTAACAATTAGACTAGTCATTAAGTTATTTCCCTTGACAACTTGAATGTGCTGTTAATTGGAATCAGCTCCTCTGCCTTTATGAGTGGCTACAACTTAAATAACAAACTTGTTGCAATTAGCTAGTCATTGAGATCCTCAAGTACGACCAACAATTGGGTGTCTCTTTCCTGCACTGTGCTCATGTACTGAACCAAAGGCAAACCTTTCCTTTGACAGCAGGAAATTGTCTTTTAAAGATAAAAATCTTAAAACAGCTTCAGTTGGCCTTATTGGATTGAGAAAGTTTAAATGATCCATATAGGTAGGACAGGTGCAAATATGTCTGGCACTGGCAGTTTTACTCAGTGGCACCTTGCACATATGCTGTGGGGTTTACAGAGTCACAACAAGCATAGGTCCTCTCCATGTGTCAATTAGTAATGCATGCAGTTGGATGGTGATGAATATTTTATATAGAACCAAAAGTCAGAGTTTGGCTGCCCTTTTGTCAAATGGTTGAACCAAGCTAAATCTGATCCAAAGCTTTTATTTCTTGACAATTTTCTGCCCCACCCCCCACAACCCCCCATCTTTCTGTTCTATACAGTTACATCACTGACTTGGAAAATTGCCTTGGTATGTCCAGCCCACCAAAAGCAGGACAAATCTAGTTCAACAAATCACCATCACCCCAACACCCAACCTTTCACCAATGTTATCAAGCACCACTTACAAATTAATAACCAGTTCACCAATGTTTAATTTGAAAGAATTACTAGATGCAGTCTTTTAGGCCCAATTATCATCAGTTGCAACATCAATGATGAGATAAGATCAGCAGTGGGTTATTCACAATGGTTGCTCAGTGTTTTGCTGCATTCATAATTCCTCAAATAATAAGGTATTTAGAAAGCGCAAGTCAGGAGCATGATAGAATAATCAACAATTGTTTGAATGGGTGCAACCGCACAACAGTCAGGAAGCTCAACATTATCTAGGGCAAAGCAATCTACTTGATTGGCATCCCATGGTGCTTGAAGTAAGGTGCACTGTAGACAAGAAAAATTGAGCGTAATAAAGGCCCACGTTTATAAAACTTTGATGCATTATGTAACAGGCAGTACACAATCTGCTCTCCTGGCACTGGCACCAAGCATTGTAGCTATGGAAATGATATCCCATTCACAAGTTTCTAAAATATACCTTCTGTCTGTCTCCCCATATAATTAAATTAATTGGCCTGTGTAGCACATTTTTTCTCCACCTGCTTGGTATATCCTAAACCAGAATGCTGTCGAGAAACAAAGTTTCTTTTTAAAGCGTGTAATAATCCTGGACACGCAGTTCATAATGGTCCCTTAGCTTGGCAAAAACTGGGTTGGTTATATAACTACACCCTGTGACAAGCTAGCTTTGTTACAGAATGAGGACAAACTGATAGCTCACTGAAATTCTCCTTCTGGCACCTGCTGATATGTTCATTAGGTAATTTTAAGGAATAATTTTCTGAATTTGAAATACAATGTTTGCACCTGTATCTGAATTTGCAACATGCACCATCACTTGCCGGGAATTTGCCAATTCTCTAACCATTTAAATTAGAATCAGGATCCTGCCGCTCTCATGCCTGGATTTCTGATGCTAATCAACAGAAATATGAAGTCAAGAAGCATCAAATTGGAAAATGACTGCTTGATGTATATATTTGGATCTGATGCTATAATTTGATGTACCCTGTTCTCATAAAATTTATGATAGACGATATGTTTAGAACTTTGTTTCCACACTAGATACTCTCTTTAGCTTAGGGTCACTGGAGATTTTCATAAGTGGATGCAATTTCCTTTATTATCAATATCTAGTGATATGATAACACAATTCAGGCATCATAACAATGGAATCCCGCATTGTGTGGATATTGTGATTTGGCATGCGTATTTTTCCTGTCTTTTGCAGAGTGGAATGAAAATATTTAACTGAGACGATGCCAATTGTAATTGAGTAGGTTGGTTTATTTTAGATAATATATGAACATTAGCATACAACCTATTCTCATGATATCAAAAAGAAATTAAGCATTTGTCTACAACAAATTACATAAAATTAACTCCTGATACAGAAGGCCAAACACAGATTAGGCGGCTGCTTTGCGGAACACCTCCATTCAGTATGCATGCGTGACCCCACACTTGCCTATTATTTTAATCTTCACCTTGCTCAGACTGATCTCAGTCCCTGGTCTCCTGTAGTGCTTCAATGAAGTGCAACACAAGCTTGAGGAACAGCATCTCATCATTTTATTAGGCGCTTTACAGCCTTCTGGACTCAACACTGAGCTCAACAACTTCAGATAACAACCTTTGCCCCGATTTTGTTTCTTTTTCTTTGCTGGTTTTGGTTTTACTCTCGTTTGTATCTTTTTTTTTTCACTTTCAGACTGCAACTGTTCATCATTCTGCCATTCACACCTCCTCTGGACATGTCTTATGTTTTGTTACTTGTCCCATCACCACTCCCTTGGGCCTTGCACCACGAATTCATTTGTCATTAATCTCTCCTGTCTTCCAACCTATCACAGACCTTCTATTTTCTCCTTTTTCCCAATATCCCCCCTTTCACTTACTTAAAACCTATTACATTTCAAACTTTTCCCAGTTCTGATGAAAAGTTATTAACCTGAAATGTTAACTCTGTTTCTTTCTCCACAGATGTTGCCAGATCAGCTAGGTATTTCCAGCATATTTTGTTTTTATTCCTGATACAAGCTTAGTTTGAGTTTGACAATTATTATTTGCTGATCTAACTGGCTGTAAACTTGGAAGAGAATTTTTTGGCCCCGTCTCCACTTTGTTCTTTCCGCTGACTGTGTTGACTTCAAGTACTGCAGGTGGAGCCTGCATCCAAATTATACAAGCAGCTGTCATGACCACGGATCATAGCCACAAACTTATGGACACATTCAACTTTTAAGTAAGACATGTTTTTTTTAAAAAAGGACATATAAGCAAATGCTGGCTGAGACTGTAAAGTAACCACTTGCTGGAAAATTCCTATGTGGATTACACTTGACCAACGAGTCCAGTGAACAGAATGTCGCACCTAAAAAGGTGCCAAGGCCTACTTCAGACGGAGACACATCAAAGGAAAAGATGCAATGCAAAAACTGAACTGTAATCTCCTGTGGTTGCAGAGTTAATGAAGGCTGAGTACCATCTCAACAGAAACCATCTCCTGTTCAGTTATATCCAAGATTGTGGACATTATCTAAGTTGAAAGAAATCAATTTTTGAGCGAAAGACATGTCTGTTTTTTCCCTTCCACCAATACCCAAGCAAAGGGGTTAAAAACTCGCTGCAGCCCCGGCCTCTGGGTGCTAGCTTTGGTGTTCCAGGCCTGGCATGTGAGGGTGTACTGTAAAGGTCACAGCTGAAGAAAATCAACTAGGCATCCTGCACTTGCAGGTAAAAGAGGTCCCCTCTCTCTGATTAATGGAGCAAAATCACAAGTCAGCAAATCCACAGTCAAAAAGATAACAGGACAAATCCTTTCAGCTAACCTGCAGAACCAAGAATCTCCAAACCCACTGCTCAACTGCCAAAGTCAGCTCTACCAGAATCACCCAACTTAACGGCCGCAACGTTTTACCATGTACCCTTCATAGACAAGCCAAAGAATGATTCATATATATATTTTAAACTTTATTTCTGGACTCATTTCTCATTTCTAATCTATGTGTATGCGTGTTCTGTTTTTATTATTTTTTCTCATCTTTTAGTAACTAATAAACTCACTCTTTCTTTTACTCAAGAAAGCCTGGTTAAATTGGTTCCTTTTAAAACATTAATACATTTGGACTGGGAAGAGATACCCACAAGGAAAGGGATCCATTTTAAATTAACCTTGAATAAAGAAGGGAGCCAGTTTATCCCTCCTCATCTGGAGCATAACAATTTGGGGAACCTCTTATTATCTTATTATCTTGAACTGATATTTTTGCCAGAACCATTATTCTGCAGTCTCTTCACCTGAATTGTGCCTGCATTTCCAGAAGTAACTTTTGTAGAGCTGAATTTAACATAACATTGTAACATAAATCAGCCTAAAATATGATAAAGGCAAATTGTCAAAAATTCTGAAACATGACACAATGGAAGGACTAATTGATTGATGGGAACACCACCACCTGGAAGTTTGTCTCCAAGTCACTCACCATCCTGACTTGAAATATATCGCCATTCCTTCACTGTCGCTAGATCAAAATCCTGGAACTCCCTAACAGCACAGTGGGTGTACCTACACCACATGGACTGCAGCGGTTCAAGAAGGCAGCTCACCACTACCTTCTCAAGGGCAATTAGGGATGGGAAATAAATGCTGGCCCAGCCAGCGAAGCCCACATCCCATGATTGTATAAAAAAAGGTTTTTTAAAAATCCTGCCCTGCCTGTTTTACACTTCTCCCGATTTTTATTTCCATGGACTTCGGTGGATAGGCAAAATCGGGAATAATGTTAATAGCTGACTTGCTATTACCCTTTTTAAACTATTGTACAGTCAAAATCCACCCCACTGAGTTTTCTTACCAATTCTCATTCACAATACCAAAGGAGTGTTAACAGGAGGTAACTGAAGCTGTTGACTGCCATCTGGGATGAACACCAACTGTAACACCTCACTGTTCCTCTTGTAAAGGAAAGCAATCTGACCACGATATGGTATCATTTGGTTTCTTCAATAACTGCTCTGTGATGAATTTGAAGGTTATGACAATTGTTGGCAGTCACACCAGTGTATATAAAAGGGTGCTCCATCTGGCTTACATATTCTGGATAAGATGGTGTTCTGGTATTCTTTAGTCCCATGGGAGTAGAGCTGCATTTACAAAATGAAGGCTGAACAGATGCTACTGACAAGATCCATGATATTAGGCTGATCTATGTTTGTCAAGGGAGCAACTACCATATTCAAGGAGTATGAAGAGCATTGCACATCAACTTAACTTTCATTGCTGTCATAATCTTGACCTTTCATTGTCATTGACATTCCTGCTGATTGGTTCTGAAAGTAAATCCTGCCAACCAAGATTGTTTGGATCATGTGTTAAATGTTCACAGTGAAATATTAGCTTTCAAGCAAGACAACACATAAAAATGCCAGAACACTGAAGTGACTACTGGCCTTCTTGAAGAAAATTGGTCTGCATTGCAGTGATGCCTCACATATTTGTGATGCAGTAAGATAAATTTCCTCTGTTTTTTTAAATGTGTACAGAAGCCTAGACTTACTTGTGATGATTTTCCCCCCACATTTTCTTCCCAATTTTTCCCCTTTGTCCTCTCATGGAGGCATTTACTCCTTTATAGAAAATATTTCCATGGATGCTTGCTGTTCTGTGCTATTGCAGCTAAGTCGTATTATTTATATGGAAAACTAAATTGAGAATGTTGCCAGGCTAGTCAATCAAAGGAACCATTACAGCCAAGCACTAACGCTGTGTGTGTTAGGAATAATAATATGGTTGCACCTAAAACCAAGAATACATAGTGTTACGGACAGGGGAGAAAGGCAAAAACTGAAATCCTTTTTCTGTTGCTGTCTGTCACTAAGCAGGTGTGTTTATTGTTTTAAATATAGGATGTGGCACTTATTCTAAAAATGCTTTGTTTACGTAGTCAATTTTAAAAATGATCCACAGCAAACTCTCTTAGGTTTAAATCAGAAGTTTAATTTATTCACACATTCAAACCTGAGGAGGGGGATGATTGCAGCTTCTCTCTCTCTCTTTCACACACACACACACACACACACATGTACACACACTACGCAAGTATAGGCTAAGGGGATAGGAAAGAGGGATTTTACAACAATGAATATTTTTTTCAACTGTATAAAGGACCACAGAAGTGGATGTCAGTTCACATGATCTCCAGAGTCCAGAAAGTTTAAATCCAGTGAGGGTTCCCTCACAGAGAAGTTCCAGTTCAGGCAAGTTCCTGGCGGAAGGCAGAAGTGCAGAATTCCCTTAAGATGGTGACGCCACAGTGAGATGAGCTTGACATTCAGAGACTTGGTTTGCTTGGCAGGCAGTGTTCAGTGGCTTCCAGATAAAAAGGTTTCAAGGAGGGCTTGTTGCAGCCTGCTTGGTCAGTCTGGAGTCCTACTGTCAGCTCTCTTTCCTCCACAATGAGTTCATAAAGGAATGTTGATCTAATGTTTGAATCTGGCTTTTGTTTTGTGGCTTATAATGCCCCAACTATTAGCCCCTGAAAGAGTCATTATCCATATTGATGACCCTGTTCTGGCCTGCTCCAATTTCTCTTTAACATAGTATAATGATCAGAATTGTATAAAGCAGTCCAGGTAAAATAGGACTTGTGCACTACAAGTGCTCAATTTGTACTCCATTCATTTAACTATATAGCCTAAGATGTATTTACTGTGTGCGGTGTTGCTTCTTACTGCACTGAATTCAGTGATCTATTTTCCCTTATAATTCCTGTCCCATGTAATGTCCTGTAGACTAAACTAAATTAGCTTATGTTGTCACTGTTTATCATCTTTTCACTATCTCATAACTTTTCATTTATCTACATATTTCCCAATCACCTGCCCAGCTTCCCAAGCTTTCCATATCTGATTGCATTTGATCAATTGTTTCTGGTTGGCTGGTACCCTCCAAGTTCAGTATCACCTACAAATTGGAGAATTTTGTTTCTGTCCACATTTTTAGATAATTTATTTATATTGTAAACAACAATGACACCAGCACTAATCCCTGAGACACCTCCTTCCATGCCAATCCAGCTTTAGGCAAAATAAGTACTTGAATTTACAGAGTGGCTTATTCCAATATTCTTCATGCAATTTGATACCTGTGGCCAACTAGTAAACAGATGTGGTAAATTGGATTAATGATTATTAAATTTAAAAAAGCTACTGGACACCATTGTTGGGAATGTGATATTCACACAGCATGTGTACTTTAACCTTTATGTACGTATGTTATAAATTGGCACAACGAAAGGAGAGCTTGTGAGCGTTTTTTTGTTTGTTCAGACTGTTTTACTTCCTTGATTGCTAGATATTTGGGAAATAAATATGTCCATGTGAAATAAATTTGGGATGGTGTATGAGAAGGAGCAACAAATGATGTCATATGGGTTGAACTGAGGAACAAAAAGGGACAAAAATCATACTGTTGGGAGTATACTATACACCTCAAATGGTCAGCAAGTGATAGAGGAGCAAATGTGTAGGCAAATTGCTGAGAAGTTTAGAAGCAGTAATAGGGGATTTCAACTACTCCTATATTAACTGGTTTAAATTCAGTGTAAAAGCTATACAGCGTGCAGAATTCTTAAAATGTAGTCAAGAGGGGTGGTTCTGAGCTTATTTTTAGGGAATGAAGCTGGGCAGGTGGAAAGGGGGAGAGCAATTTTCTGGCAGTGATCATAATTCAGCTAGAGTTAATGTAGTTGTTGCAAAGGATAAAGATAGCTGGAATTTTCCACCCCTGTTGGCATCAGGCATCATGGCGGGGGTGAGTGGACAAGATCGCGAGAAGGCCAAAAATTGCATTTACTCTGCCGTGAAACCAGTTTGAGATCGTATGCTCGTGCCCGTCAGTGGCCTTTCCCGCCGTCCAACTTTAAGAACCAAAATTCAATGCACTTGCATCACATCATCTTGCCTGCCTGCCGGAATCATCCCCCTGAGTTGAATCAGCCGGGCACGTTGGCATGATTGGACACCGACACGTTTCACAACAGCATTTAAAAAGCATGCACCTGGCGAGCTGAACTTTGAGGGAAATTTGGAGGTGGGTGCACACGAACATTGCGCAGCACTCGTGAGGGAGGGAAGCAACCACACATTAGGGAAACCTTGTATGAAGTGAGCATTCATTCACAGCTGAGGAAGTTCAGGCATTGCTACATTGACATGCTTGGAGTCGGGCCTCTCGCTTACCTGCCCACTCAAGCAACGCCGTGGCACAAAACCTGAACTTTTCACCCCTCAGGTGAGTGTTTTAGTGGATTTCCAGTGGCTGTTCCTGCTGCTGCTGAATTCCTGTGGCTGTTCCTACTGCTGTGGGATTTCCTGCAGCTGTTCCTGCTGCTGTGGGATTTCCAGGGGCTGTTCCTGCGGCTATAGGGAATTCCTGTGGCTATTCCTGCTGCTGTGGGATTTCTAGTGGCTGTACCTGCTGCTGTGGGATTTCCAGTTGCTGTTCCTGCTGCTGAATTCCTGTGGCTGTTCCTGCTGTTGTGGGATTTCCTGTGGCTGTTCCTCAAGCTGTGGGATTTCCAGCGGCTGTTTCTGCTGCTGTGGGATTTCCAGCGACTATTCCTGCTGCTGTGGGATTTCCAGCAGCTGTTCCTGCTGCTGTGGGATTTCCAGTGACTGTTCCTGCTGCTGCTGAATTCTTGTGTCTGTTCCTGCTGCTGTGGGATTTCCTGTGGCTGTTCCTGCTGCTGTGGGATTTCCTGTGGCTGTTCCTGCTGCTGTGGGATTTCCTGTGGCTGTTCCTGCTGCTGTGGGATTTCCTGTGGTTGTTCCTCAAGCTGTGGGATTTCCTGTGGCTGTTCCTGCTGCTATGGGATTTCCTGTGGCTGTTCCTGCTGCTGTGGGATTTCCTGTGGTTGTTCCTCAAGCTGTGGGATTTCCTGTGGCTGTTCCTGCTGCTATGGGATTTCCTGTGGCTGTTCCTGCTGCTGTGGGATTTCCTGTGGCTGTTCCTCAAGCTGTGGGATTTCCTGTGGCTGTTCCTGCTGCTATGGGATTTCCTGTGGCTGTTCCTGCTGCTGTGGGATTTCCTGTGGCTGTTCCTGCTGCTATATTCCTTTGGCTGTTCCTGCTAGGGTCTGCAGCCTGCAAGGCTTGAGGCCTGAAGAACTGGAGGAGAGAAAGAGAGAGGAGAAGCTGCAAGACAAGGAGGCTGGGAGGCAAGGAATTGATTTTTCATGACAACTGGGGTGGTTGTCTGGACTTTTGTATAGTGTGGGCTGTGAAAATGGCGTTGCTTTGTAGGGGGAGGAAGAAGACTACTGAAGGGACTCAGGGAGAAGGGGTGCATGTGTGTGTCCGTTTAACATCTTGATCCACCCCCACCCCCCCACTCCCTGCCTGTGTCCAAGTCCAGGTAGCAGGTGCTGCCTGGTGAACAGGCACGGACCTGACTTCTGTGTGCCAGGCAGTACCAGCTGCATGGGAAAGACATCACCCTCCCCCTACAGGAAGAACAGCTGGATCCCCACCACCCCACTCCACTCCATTCCACCCAGCAACACGCATCCACCCTGCACCCATTACCCTTTCCCTTCTGTGCCTCCCTGTCCTTTTTCCCTCTCTCTCTCCTCCCCTTCTGTCTTTACGCACCAACAGGAGGGAGAGGGTAATCCTTCTTTCCCTCTTCTCTTCCTTTCTAAACGCTGTTGCTACCACTGACAGAGCTTGGGGTTGGTGTGGCTTATCCCCCAATGGCTGCTGCCGGTCACCAGTGGCCAGGCCCCCGGGGGCAGGTATGGAGGTGGCGCTATCACCAGTGGCGGTGCCGCCAAGGAGAGCTATGCGGGAGGGACTGCTTCCTTGGCCACCACAGCTCCCGCGGCCCCATCACTGTTCCACCTCCTGACCAGGGCCATGGGGGTAAAGAGTTACATTCACCCCGAGTTGACTATAGAAACATGATTGAAGGCTTTGGCCAGGGTTGTCAACCTCTCGGCCATTGTTGCAGCCTCGAGCATATACAGGAAGGCAGTGTTCTTCCTGAGCTCCGAGTGGGCGGTGCACTTGGCCCTGGCCAAGGGGCTCACCATGGGCAGGACCTACCTGGTGGTGGATCCTCTTGAGGCGACCGCGGAGAGGCTTGTCTTATCCAACATCCCGCCTTTCGTTCCTGTGGGCTTCTCCTCCCCCACCTTCTCCAACTGGGGGAGATCTGGTCCGGGGTGGTGCTGATCCTGCTCGGCCTCAGGGAGCCCAGTCTCCACCACGTGTACTCCTTTTGACACCAGGTCTTTGTTTGCCTGGGCCGGAAGGAGTGCATGGAGGGGCCGTTTGAAGTCACCTGACACCTTTGAGGGTGCTGCCTACTGTGTCTTCTGGTTGGTGGACAGCATGCAGAGCCATGCCTGCAAGGAGGTGGGGCATGTTTGAAAGAACTGCCCCTCTCCAAGGTCACCAATGTCACCCAGGCAGCCACCGCTGGCACCGCTGCTCCTCCTCCCACCACCATCCATCATCCTCTGCACAACGGGAGGTGCTACCGGCAACCACCGCCATCCCAGCTGCCGGCGAGGTGGGGGGAGAGACCCCGCCCCGGGAGGTGGTGTGACAGAAGACCTGCCTTTCGGAGGCTGCCCCTCAAACCGCCCAAGCTCCTCAAACCCACCCTGATCGCCAAACCCCTGAAGACACAGGCTCAGGGTGACAAATATTATCCAGCCCTGGCATCGTGAACGCACAAGCTCCCAGGCCCGTGTGTGCCTCAGTGCCATGTGCTGGACCTTGCATCAGCCCGTGCGGCAGTGAGGGGCACTATTAAAGAGGGTGGACCCGCTCAAACCGCAGGGGGCAGAGCGTCCAGAGGGGCTGGATGAGGCATTGGTGGCCTTGTTGATGGAGGTCTCCCCAGCCCCAGCCTACCCCAGAAGAGACACCATCCCTTGGAGGGGGAGGACCTTGTGACTTATGAGGTCGGATGTGTCCCCTCCCCCAGTGAAAAGGTGGTGGCGCCTCCGCCCTGTAAGTCCTCGCTCTGCCCTCTGGGGGGATATGAAATCTCCACACCTTGCTGCAGTCCCCGGAGCAGGCCCCCTCAGAGGTCAGTGTGGGTATTGCCCTTGTGGTGGTTCCCCACCCCGACCCACCTTGTGCCCGCAAGGTGCTATCTGGCACGCCAGGGGGCTGCAGCAGTGCCTTCATGGCCCCGACAACTGGGTCATCAGGCGGTGGTGGCGAGGAAAGCCTCCCGGCTTCCTCCCAACCTGCAGCGCCGGTCACCCCTCTGCGAGTTCTGGAACCTTTTCCAGACTCACTGGGCGACTCGTTGCCTTGGGGGGGAATGGGGCTCTGAGCCGCCATCGCCCTTTGGCCTATATCCCCAAGGGGAGACCAGAGAGGACCCCTCTGTCCTTGATCATGGGGGGGGCAGGGATCGAGGTGGAGGTGGAGCCGACTGGCAGCTCCTAACCAGCCCCCGTACTCAATATGGGGGAGGAGTTGTAAGCTGGAGGCATCGACCTGGAAGAGGACAGGGACTTGGTGATGAGCACCGGGGACAACTTAGAGTCATTGTTGGGTGAGGTGGTGGACCCCCCACTGATTCTCCCCTCATCCCTTTAAGGGAACTCCAGGATTTTTTAGTGAGTAATCGCAGTCGCCGAGACAGGATCCAGTCAGCCCTGGACCGGTGACATTCTTTTTCTCTTGTGTTCTGGTCCACTCACCAGGCCCTCAAGGCCCCTAAGCTGGACCGGAATGCTAAGGGGAAGGTCCACACGTTTCTCACTGGGCTCCTGATGGAGAGGAAGGATTAAAATAGTCCTCTCCTTCTTACACTGTGCATTAGGTGATGGTAGCGCATACTTCTGACAATGAAGACTACCACATCCAGCCTCAACATCAACAGCAGGGACGCACAGTGCAGGTTCCAGAAACCTCAGTCTTCAGGGACGGGAAGTACGTAGTGTCCTTCCTGCAGGAAACCCATACCGTTCCGGGAGACAATGCTACATGGCTCCTGGAGTGGTGAAGGGGGGTCTACATGAGTCACCTAGCCTCTAATTCTGGTGGGGTGGTTAACTTATTGGCCTCACATTTCCAGCCAGAGATCTTGGGGGTCAAGAAGCTGGTGCCAGGCCGGTTGCTGCACCTGACTGTGCGCCTGTGGGGTGCAGCGCTTCACTTTGTGAATGTGTATGCTCCCCTGGGCACAGCAGCATGCGAGCTTCTTTGAACAAGTGTCCACTCATCTTGACTCCATCAACATGAGTGAATGCATCATCCTCAGGAGGGATTTCAGCTGTTCCCTCAAGGCCCAGGGACCATCACGGTGCCCAGGAGTGCTCACTAGGTGTGGGTAGGTTGAGGGGCCTGGTCATGTCCTCCAACTTGGTGGATGTCTGGCGACATCTCCATCCTGACTCCAGCATTTTTGCCTTTGTGCCAACTGGAGTCAGGGTGTCAAGTCTCTACTGCCTTTACGTTTCTAAGGCATATCCTACGTTTTGTCAGCGTCTGTGCTGCAGGTGCTGTGCACAAACCACCGTCTGGTGGGGGCAGAGCTCGGTCTGTTCTGCTCTCAGATGAGGTCCGCGTACTGGCATTTTAACAACCTGCTGCTGGAAGACGAGTGGTTCCTGGACTCATTCCGGCGTTTCTGGGCTGGCTGGAGAAGGAAGTGGGGAGTTTTCCCCTCCTTGACACTATGGTGGGACGCGGGCAAGACTTACATCTGTGTCTGCTGTCAGGAGTACACGAGGAGGTCAACAAAGAGGCGGCAATCCAGGGTCGAGGAGTTGGATAAGGATGTGCTCGACCTGGAGGCACATCTCCATCAGCCCGAAGCGGACCCGGCCCTGTGGCTGGTGTATGAAGAGAAGAAGGGCGCGCTGCGGGACCTGCAACTCCTTGGGTCCCACTGCGCTTACATGAGGTCGCTGATCCAGTTCCTCCAGGACATGGACCGAGGCTCCCCCTTTACCTACTCACTGGAAAAAAAGTCACGGAATCCGTCAGCAGCTCCTTACGCTGCTGGCCAACTATTGATCCCTTTTCTCAGATCCGGAGAGCATTAGGGCCATTACCTGAGACTATTACACTGCCCTGTTCTCTCCGGATCCGTCCAGCGAAGATGCTTGCTGAGTTTTGTGGGGGGTCGGCCCAGAGGGCACCGGAAAGCTTGACTCCCCTATAAGTCTGGGGGAGCTGACCGGCGCCCTTGACAGCCTCTCCAGGGGCAAAACCCCGGGACTGGACGAGCTGACCGCGGAGTTCTTAGGGCGTTCTGGGACATCCTGGGGAACGACTACGCGGGGTTCCTGGGGGAGAGTATCGTGACCAGGGAGATGCCCCTCTCATGGTGCAGGGCCGTGATTGCCCTGCTGCCTAAGAAGGGGGATCTCGGCCTCCTTAAAAACTGGTGCCGGTCTTCCTCCTCAGCTCAGATTATAAGATCTTTGCCAGGACAATGTCTTCTCACCCCGGCACCGTGCTGGACCACATGTTTCACCCTGACCAGTCCTACACCTTCCTGGGCCGCACCATCTTCAATAATATCCATCTGGCCCAGGACGTCATTGATTTCTCCCAGTGGACTGGTCTGTCAAGCGCCTTTCTGTGTCTTGATCAGGAGAAGACTTTCAACAGGGTGAATCATGAATATTCATTTGGGACTTTGTGAGCATTTGCGATCGGGACGCATTTTGTCGCCTGGATCTGACTCTGTACACTGCCGCAGAGTGTCTAGTTAAGGTTAACGGGTCCCTGACGGCGCCCCTTCGCTTTGGGAGAGGAGTGAGTCAGAGCTGCCCCTTGTCTGGCCAATTGTATTCTCTCTTTCCTGGCCTCTTGTGGAGAAGGTTGTCGGGATTGGTTCTGCATGGGCCGGGCATTGAGGTGGTCCTCTTGGCTTACGCTGATGATGTGCTCCTCGTGTTCACCGACCCGGCTGACCTGCGGAGGATGTGCGAGCGCCAGGAGGTCTGTTCTGCCACGTCCTCTGCCAGGATGAACTGGGGCAAGTGCTCTGGACTCCTGGTCAGTCAATAATAGATGGATCCCCTACCCGAAGAGCTCAGGCCTTTCACCTGGAGTAGGACCAGTCTTCTCTACCTGGTGGTCCACCTCTGCCCTGCTGAGGAATCCTGGCTGATGAACTGGCTAGAGCTGGAGGCCAAAGTCACCACTCACCTGTGGCTCTGGACAGGACCGAGTGCTGTCTTACCAGGGTCGAGTGCAGGTCATAAACCAGCTGATTGCCGCCATGTTGTGGTACCGGCTGGTCACTTCGACACCTCCCCTGGATTTTATCACAAAAATCCAGAGAATGCTCATCGACTTCTTCTGGGACAAAAGATTGCACTGGGTCACTGCTGAGGTTCTGAGTCTCCCGCTTAAGAAGGGCGGTCAGGCGCTAATGTGTCTATGCACACAGGTGGTAACTTTCTACCTTCAGGCCCTGCAGCGATACTTTTACGTCAAACCCCCTCCGAGATGGTGTGCCCTGGCGACATATTTTTTCTGACAGGTGCACGGCCTGAATTATGATGTTCAGCTCCTGTTTATAGACCTGAGCGGCCTTCGTGGCTCCTTGCAGGTGTTGCCCGTCTTTTACCAGGACCTGATCAAAGTCTGGAACATGGTCGCCTCATGATGCAGCTCTCCACCGTCAGGAGTAACAGCTATTGTCAGAGAGTCGCTGCTCAGGAATCCGCCCCTCCGTCCTTTTCAGTGGCTGGCGGGGAGGAGGGCTGTGGTTGCTGTAGAGACCAGGATCAGGGACGTGCTGGTTAGTTGAGGAGTAGCTTGGATGCTACCACAGTTAGCGCATCCGGCTCGCAGCCAATGCAATTCAAGACCTTAGGGTGGTTGCGCTTGGCCCTGACCTTGTTCTGGGTCTCGAGGTGGCACAGGTGCGCAGTGGTTTTCTGTCTGAGTATAACCCTGTTTGGATGGGATTCTACATTGGCCCCAAGCCCTGAACCCTCCCTCGGGAACCGATGCCCAGCAACCTGTGTCGCCTTGTGGAAATGCCCTCCATATCCTTTAGCAAGGTATGGAGGCGTTTCCTGTGTGGGCTGCTGCTGCAAGCCCTTCATTCCTTGCCCTTGCCCACCGCCTGGACATGCCCTGATGTGCTTTGTTGCCGTGAGGCAGTGGAGATTCCCAGTGGGGGGCCCTTTACCAGGGTGTCCTCCCACTCTCCATCGAGGACCTGGGGTGGAGGGTGTTGCACGCAGAAGCCTCATTCAACCATAGGTTCTGTCGGTTCATGGGCTCCCAAGATACCTGCATCTTTTGTGGCCTTGTGCAGTCTGTGGACCATGTATATATAGGGTTTTGTAGGCTGCACTCCATTTTCAGTTATTTAAAATCTTTTTATGTTGTTTTGTTTGCACTTCAGTCCCACACTGCTGATCTATGGGCACCCAGTGCAGAAGAGGGGCCGGGAGGGAGGAGAACATCCTCGTGAATCTGCTCCTGGGCCTGGATCAGTTGGCCATTAACAGGTCCATGCAGCGGGCGATTGAGGGGGTCATCCGAACTGACTGTCTGCCCTCTTCCGCGGCTAAGTTCGTGGCTAGGTGTCCCTGGAGAGGGAGCACGCGATGTCTGTTGGCACTGTCGGCTCAGTGGGCACCATGGGGACTGGGGTGTTTTATTGACCTGTTAATCACGTTTTGGTTTAATGTTTGCAAGTTTCCTTTAAATTTTGTCTATGTTTTTGCAGTTTCCCTTTAAGGGGCTGCCTTTTACTTTGTCCCTAATTTTGGTAATTTAGTTTACTTGGCTGACTCAAAAGAGTTAGATCTTCTTAACCTTCTTCACCCTGCCAATTTGTCTTGGTGCTCCCCTGACATCCACAGCAGAGGTGGAGGCAGCCTGCTGACTGCTGCGCCCTGTCTGTGATGACTTTCACAGGCGTCCTCTGGTGGGCTGAGATCTGGAGGGCCCCAGCCTGGTTTCACGGCCCTGCTGTGTGGCAGTGGCATCATCCTTGGCCTGTGGAGCTGGAGCTGCTGGGGTCACAGGAAGTGAGGATTCAGATGGACTGGACACTCCCAGGGTCACCTGGGTGGATGAACCTAGGGTGTGCATCTACTGATCCTCCTTCCTATGAGTACTCAAGGACCCCTGGTTAACTCCCAGAGGAGAAAGGATAGTTCGAGTGAGATCAAGCCACCCCGCGCCCCTCTCACATTGACATTGTTGGAGGCCAACTATGGCATCAGCGATGGAGTTCAGCCCACACTACAGTGCAGGACCAATGTCCTGGACCAAGGTCTCCATGGCGGCCATCATCCTACCAGTGTTAACCTCAGTGCATTGACATGCTGGTGCTATCACCTCAGCCTGAAGATGAATGGACTCCTCCATCGTGCCTTGCAATTGAGGAGGGCGGCACACATTCCTCCTTGATGTTCCCAAGTTTGTCTTTGCAGCTCCAGCAACTGTGACATGACTGAGTCCAGAGGCTCGTCATGTTTTTTTTGAAATTCATTCACAGGATGTGGACTTCGCTGGCTGGGCCAGCATTTAGTGCCTATCCCTATTTTCCCTTGAGAAGTTGGTGGTGAATTGCCTTTTTGACCCGCTGCAGTCCATGTAGTGTAGGTACACCCACAGTGCTGTAAGGGAGGGAGTTCCAGGATTTTGACCCAGCGACAGTGAAGGAACGGTGATATATTTCCAAATCAGAATGGTGAGAAAATTGGAGGGGAACTTGCAGGTGATGGTGTTCCCATCTACCGGCTGCCCTTGTCCTTCCGGATAGTAGGGGTAGTGGGTTTAGAAGGTGCTGTCTGAGGAGCCTTGGTGAGTTCCTGCCATGCATCTTGTAGATGGTACACCCTGCTGCTACTGTACGTCGGTGGTGGAGGGAGTGAATGTTTGTGGAAGGGGTGCCAATCAAGAGGGCTGCTTTTTCCTGGGTGGTGTCAAGCTTCTTGAGTGTTGTTGTAGCTGCACTCATCCAGGAAAGTGGGAAGTATTCCATCACGCTCCTGACTTGTGCCTTGTAGATGGTGGAGAAGCTTTTGGGAGTCAGGAGGTGAGTTACTCATCACAGGGTTCCTAGCCTCTGCCCTGCTTATGTATTAATATGACTAGTCCAGTTCAGTTTCTGGTCAATGGTAACCCCTAGGATGTTGATAGTGGGGGATTCAGTGATGGTAATGCCATTGAACATCAAGGGGCAAAATCTACACTCTCTGCCACCTAGAAGAGCAAGTGCATTAGATGCATTGGAATGTCAGAACCTACCAGTTCCCCTCCAAGCCACATAGCATTCTGACTTGGAAATATATGGCAGAACACAAGCTGAGTATTGGTGAGAGGATATTTCTGAGTAAAAGCAAATACTGTCAACAACACCTTCCATCGCTTTACTGATGACTGAGAGTGGACTGATAGGGATTAATAATTGGCTGCATTAAATTGACCTGTTTTTGTGGACAAGACGTATCTGAGCAATTTTCCACAATGTTAAATAGATGCCAGTGTTGTAACTGCACTGGAACAGCTTGGCTAAGGGCACAGCTAGTTCTGCAGCCCAAGTTATCAGCAATACAGCCTAGATATTGTCAGGGCCCTGAACCTTGTTGTATCCAATGCTTCAGCCATTTCTTGATATCATGTGGAATGACCTGAATTGGCTGAAGACTGGCATCTGTGATGCAGGGGACCTTAGGAGGAAGCCAAGAGGGATCACCAACTTGACATTTAGGATGAAGATGATTGCAAATACTTCAGCCTTATCTTTTGCACTGATGTTCTGGGCTCCCCCATCATTGAACATGAGGATGTTCATGGCAACTCCTTTGGTTAGTTGTTTGTCTACCGCCATTCATGACTAGATATAATAGAACTGCAGAGTTTTGATCTAATCTGTTGGTTGTGGGATATCTTAGTTATTTCTATTGCATGTTGCTTCTGCAGTTTAGCAAGTTTGTAGTCCTGTGTTGTAGCTTCATCAGTTTAGTGCCTCATTTTCAAGCATGCCTGGTCCTGTCCTGGCATGCTCTCCTAGGCTCCTCATTGAACCATGGTTGGTCCTTTGGCTTGATGGTAATGGTAGAGTGAGGGATATGCAGGGTCATGACCTTACAGGTTGTGGTGTAGTACAATCCTACTGTTTCTGATGGCCCAAGGTGCCTCAGAATGTACAGTTTTCAGCTGCTAGATCTGACCTGAATTTATTCTATTTATCACAATGGTAGTGCCACATAGCATGATGGAAGATATCCTCAGTGTGAGGACAGGACTTTATCTCATTTATCAATCTGTTATAGATGGGTGCATCTGTGACAGGTGGATTGGTGAGGACATGGTCAATAGTTTTTTTCCTCTCTGGTTGCTTCTCCGACACCTGCCGCAGGTCTGGTTTGGCAGATGTGTCCTTCAGGAATTGCTGGCTTATTCAGCAGTGGTACTATTGACGCACTCTTGGTGATGGATGTTGAAGTTCCCTACTCAGAGTACATTCCGTAGATTTGCTATCCTCAGCGCTTCTTCCAAGTAGTGTTCAACATGGAGGAGCATCAATTCATCAGCTAAGGGACGGCAGTAAGTGGTAATCAGCTGGAGATCACCTTGCCCCTATTAACCTGATGCCATGAGACGTCGTGGGGTCTGAAGTCAATGTTGAGTTTTCCCAGGACCACTACCTCCTGATTGTTTACTACTGTACTGTCACCTCTGGTTTGTCTGTTCTGCTTGTGGTACAGGGCATACCCAGGGATGGTGCTGGAGGTGTCTGGGACATTGGCTGTAAAGTATAATTTGGTGAGTATATCAGGCTATTGCTTGACTAGTCAGTGGGACAGCTTTCCCAATTTTGGCACAAGTCCACAGATGTTAGTGAGGAGCACTTGGCACAGTCAACTGAACACAGTGTGTCTTTGTACTCAATGCTTAGGTTGATGTTGGGTGGTTCACCCTGTTTTATTCTTATTTAACTTTTTCATAGCAGTTTGATACATCTGAGTGGCTTGCTAGGCCATTTCAGAGGGCAGTTAAAAGTCAACCACATCACAGTGCACCTGGAGTCACACATTTACCAGACAAGGTAAGGATGGCAGATTTCCTTCCCTAAATGACATTAATGAACTTGAGCTTGCACACGAGCAGGGGAGAGACCTCATCCTGAGTGAGACACAGCCAGAGTGAGTGTGGGTATTGGCAATTTGGTACACAGTGGGAATTCTGTGCAGAGGGGAGGAGGTGCTCTTTGCATGTTTTCTTTGCTATCCAACTTCTTAAATCTGCAGAGAGTGGTCTTGCCCTGCTGCAGCAGTAGAGGCTACAAGGGAGAGATAAGTAGTGGGTAAGGCCGGGTAAGTATTTACTACTTTTATCGTTTATAGTTTAAGGTATTTTTGTGGTTTATAGATTGTAAACTCTATAGTAACGAGGATCAGGAAAGAAGGGCCCAAGAGTAATTGATTTAAAAGGTTTAATTTAAAGGGCTAAGTCATGGCAGGAGAGCTCAAAACCGTGGTGTGCTCCTCTTGCTCCACGTGGGAAACCGGGAACATTTCCAGTGCCTGGGACCAGCATGTGTGCAGGAAGTATATACAGCTCCTGGAAGCTCGGGTTTCAGAGCTGGAATGGTGGCTGGGGACACTGTGGAGTATCCACAAGTCTGAGAGCATTGTGGATAGCACGTTTAGAGAGGTGGTCACACCATAGCCAAAGGGACTTGAGGGAGGAAGGGAATGGGTGACCACCAGGCAGTCCAAGAGAGACAGGCAGGTAGTTCAGGAATCCCCTGGGGTCCTACTCGCAAATCAGTATTCCATTTTGGAGGCTGATGAGGGTGCTGGTTCCTCCAGGTAGTGCAGACAGAGCCAAGCTTCTGGCACCACAAGCAGCCTGTCTGTACAGGAGGGGAGGAAGAGAGGAAGAGCAACAGTAATAGAGGAATCTATAGTCAGGGGAACAGATAGGTGCTACTGTGGCCGTCAATGTGACTCCAGGGTGGTATGTTGCCTCCTTGGTGCCAGGGTCTGGAGTGTCACTGAATGGCTGCAGGGCATCCAGAAGGGGCGGGTGATAATGCAGAGGTCATGGTACATGTTGGTATCAATGACATAGGTAGAAAGAGGGATGTGGTCTTGTATTAAGAATTCAGGGAGTTAGGCAGTAGACTAAAAACCAGGACCTCTCAGGTTGTAATTTCTGGGTTACTCCCAGTGCCATGTGCTAGTGAGCACAGATATAGGAAAATAGTGCAGGTGAATACGTGACTTAAGAGTTGGTGCTGGAGGGAGAGTTTTAGATTCCTGGACCACTGACAATTTCTGGGGAAGATGGGACCTGTACAATCAGGATGCTCTACATTTGGACCAGAGCAGGACTAACATCCTTGTAGGTGGTTTTGCTAGTGCTGTTGGGAGGAGTTTAAGCTAATTCGGCAGGGGGAGGGGATACAGAATGTTAGCAGAATATGGATACCTCATAATACAGTAAAACAATCAAGTCAGAGGAAGTACAGCTGCGTTAAGTTTCAAAGGAATAAGGCAAGGCTGGATGGTCTGTACTTTAATGCCAGGAGTATTACAGGTAAAACGGATGAGTTAAGGGTGAGGATTAACACGTGATATAGTAGCCATCATAGAGACGTGGTTAAGGGAGAGGCAGGATTGGCAGCTCAACAGTCCAGGGTATAGGATCTTCAGGCAAGACAGGGGAGGGGGTAAAAGAGGAGGAGGCATTGCATTATTAGTTAAGGAGTCAGTTACTGCAGTAAGGAGAGATGATATCTTGGAGGTGGCATCGAATGAAGCTTTGTGGGTAGAGTTTAGGAATAAAAAAAGGGCAGCCATGTTGTTAGGTGTTTATTATAGATCCCCAGATAGTCAGCGGGAAATTGAGGAGCAAATATGTGCACAGTTTGCAGAGGTGTGTAAAAACAATATCAATAGGGTAATTATATTATGTAATTTCAATTTTCCCAACATTAATTGGGATAGACATAGTGTTAAGGGCTTGGATGGAGTGGATTTCTTGAAATGTGTACAGGATAGCTTTTTAGGTCAATATGTAGAGGGTCCAACAAGGGACGGCGCAGTGTTGGACTTAATTCTGGGGAATGAAGCCGGACAGATGGCTGAGGTGGTGGTGGGGGAGCATTTTAGTGACCATAACATGCTACAATTTAAGCATGTAATGCACAAAGAAATAGACAAGTTGCAAAAAAATATATTGGATTGGGGGAGAGTGGATTTTAGTAAAATAAGACAGGTTCTGGCCAAGGTAGACTAAGAACAACTACTTGTGGGGAAGTCTACAGAAGAGCAGTGGGGGGTGTTCATAAAGGAAATGGGGAGGGTATAGGCTCAACATGTTCCCTCTAGGGTGATAGGAAGGAGTAACAAGTTCAGAGAACCACGGATGACCAGAGATATTCAGGATACGATGAGAAGGAAAAGAGGGGCTTTTAGCAGGTGCAAAGGGAGCAAATCAGTGGAGGCATTAGTGGAGTACAGAAAGTGCAGGGTGGAGCTTAAGGAAGCAATTAGGAAAGTAAAGAGGGGATATGAGAAAGCTCTGGCTGGTAATCCCAAGATATTTTTAGGTATATCAATGGGAAGAGGATAACCAGGGAAAGAATAGGGCCCATTAGGGACCAAGGGGCCAATCTATGGGTGGAGCCAGAGGGCATTGGTAGAGTGTTGAACGAATACTTCACATTCGTCTTCACCCAAGAGAATGAGGATGAAGGTATGGAACTCGGGGAGAGGGACTTCGAGGTTCTTGAGCAAATTGATATAGGGAGTGACAAGGTATTGGAGGTGTTGGCAGGCTTAAAAGTGGACATATCTCTAGGTCCAGATGATTTGTGTCGCAAACTGCTGAGGGAGGCAAGGGAGGAGATCACAGGGGCTCTGACCCAAATTTTTAATTCCTCTCTGGCCAGGGGGAGGTGCCAGAGGACTGGAGAACAGCTAATGAGGTTCTGCTATTTAAGAAGGGTTGTAGAGATAAGCCAGGGAACCACAGGCCAGTGAGTCTCACGTCAGTGGTAGCGAAACTATTGGAGAAAATTCTGAAGGAGAGTATCTATCTCCATTTGGAGAGGCAAGTTTTGATCAGGGATAGACAGCATGGCTTTGTCAGAGGGAGGTCACGCCTAACAAATGTGATTGAATATTTTGAGGAGGTGACCAGGTGTGTAGATGAGGGTAGTGCAGTTGATGTTGTTTATATGGATTTCAGCAAAGCCTTTGACAAGGTCCTACATGGGAGACTTATAAAGAAGACAAATGCACATAGGATATAGGGTAATTTGATAAGGTGGATTCAAAATTGGCTTAGTTGTAGGAATCAGAGGGTGATGACAGAAGGATGCTTTTGTGTCTGGAAGCCAGTGTCCAGTGGCATACCACAGGGAGCTGTGTTGGATCCCCTATTATTCGTCATTTATATCAACAACATAGATGACTATTTGGGGGGCAGGATTAGTAAGTTTGTGGATGACACAAAGATTGGCCGGGTGGTTAACAGTGAGGTTGAGTGTCTTGTGCTACAGGAAGATATAGATGGGATGGTCAAATGGGCAGATAAGTAGCAGATGGAATTTAACCCTGAAAAGTGTGAGGTGATACACTTTGGAAGGAGTAATTTGACAAGGAACTATTCAATGAATGGCATGATACTAGGAAGTTCTGAGGAACAAAGGGACCTTGGCGTGTGTGTCCATAGGTCTCTGATGTTGGAGGGACATGTTAGTGGGGCGGTGAAAAGGGCATTTGGGACACTTGCCTTTATCAATCGAGGCATAGATTACAAAAGTAGGGAGGTCATATTGGAGTTGTATAGAACCTTGGTGAGACCACAGCTGGAGTACTGTGTGCAGTTCTGGTTGCCACATTATATGAAGGATGTGATTGCACTGGAGGGGGTGCAGAGGAGATTCACCAGGATGTTGTCTGGGAGGAAACATTTAAGTTATGAAGAGAGGTTGGATAGACTTGGGTTGTTTTCGTTGGAGCAGAGAAGACTGAGGGGCGACCTGATCGAGGTGTACAAGATTATGAGGGGCATGAACCTGGTGGATAGGGAGCTGTTCCCCTTAGTTGAAAGTCAGTCACAATGGGACATAAGTTCAAGGTGAGGGGCAGGAGGTTCAAGGGGATGTGAGGAAAAACCTTTTAACCCAGAGGGTGGTGACGGTCTGGAATGCGCTGCCTGGGAGGGTGGTGGAGGCGGGTTGCCTCACATCCTTTAAAAAGTACCTGGATGAGTACTTGGCATGTCATAACATTCAAAACTATGGGCCAAGTGCTGGTAAATGGAATTAGGTAGGTAGGTCAGGTGTTTCTCACGTGTTGGTGCAGACTAGATGGGCTGATGGGCCTCTTCTACACTGTGTGATTCTGTGATTCAATCTCCACTCCACTGTTTAAGAAGGATAATGCACAAATGCAACTTGTTGGAGTTGGAGGAAGAGAGGAGGAAGGTGAGGAATGGAAATGAGAAATATGAAGACTGCACCCCATTTAATGATGTCTCCCTGGATATGCTGCAATGAGGAGCCAGAGAGAGATACTGTTACACAATAATGTGAAGAAGAAATTTGAGGCAACACGGATTAAATTGGAGTTTAACCCAAGGATGTCAGCGGCAGCATGATGGTGACACATTTCTGGATGCTGCACAGGAAACTCCTTATATACTTCAGGATTTCTTACATGGCACCAGACAACTCCCACTCTCCTCTCCTCTCCACCTCCCTAACCCCAACTTGTCTCCCAGATAGGATTGGGGCCAATGCCTTCATTGCTCAGGCCATTAATTAAAATAGCAGTCAGGCCCTGATGACATCATCAGAGCCCAGCCTACATATTTAAAGGAGTGCCCCACTAGTTTCTAGTAGGTGGCCTTGGCTCCAGCTCAAAATAGCAAGTTAAAATTGTAACTTCTAGGAAAGGAATGGGACGTCAGCAGGTCAGTTTCCTGGGTGATTTTAACTGCCTGTCCGTCTAGCTTCTGACTGGTGGGCAGGGATAAAATCATCCCTATTGTGTCCAGTTTTAGGCAGCTTACTTTAAGAAAGATGTCAGGGCTTTGGAGACAGTACAGAAGAGATTCATTAAAGTGATTTTACTATGATACTAAGGATATAAGTCTTTAGTAATGAGGAAAGATTAGTAAAAGCAGGCCTTTTCTCACTGGAGCAAAGAAAATTAAGAGATCAAACAGAAGTGTTCAAAATTATGACTTTTTATGAGGCAAATAGAGAAAATCTATTTCCACAGGTTTAGGGGTTGCTCAGTGGAAGATTATCAACCAAAAAAATGAAAAGAGAGAATATGAGATTTTATTTTACTCTAAGAGTTGTTAAGATATCATCAAAGGTTTATTTAAATTTAATTTCTGCCATGCCCATGGCAAAATTAAGGTAAGCTTTACGAAAATAGAAAAAAAGAATAAAAAGGTAAAAGATTCAGGCAAAAAATTCACCGGCAGTATTGCAGCCAGCTGCACTGCCATCAATTCATCGTAAAGCAGCCATAACTTCCTTGAGGCTGTGTAACGCCAGAACAACTGTTTTCCTTTCAGAAAACCTTCCAAAACTTCCAAATTCTTCCTTTCCAAATGCACATGTACTCCTGAGGCACACCACTCAGAACCCATCCTGCCGGATAGAAGACAACTCCACTCACACTTATTCCTGCTTCCTCTTCAGGGACTGGGACAAAGGGCACAGCAGTGGGTCAAAACTGATGGTCTGAATGGCTCTGCAGACCATGGTGTCAGTGTCAACCATGGTGTTGTTGGGGTGGGTGATGGAAGGGAGAAAGAGGAGTGGTTGTATTCATCTAAGCCACTTGGGATCCTTGACCAAGTCGCTGCCACTAGATTTGCTGCAGGATATGAAATGCCTTATCCAAAACATATGGAGGAGAATTTTCTCCTCATTGGGCGGGCCGGTCAGGAGCGGGTGCAGGCTGACACAGAGCCTGTTTCCGACTGGAGCAGACCAATTAAAGCCCACCCAGTATGACACACGCATGGTAGCGCTCAGGGAGGAAGGAGAGTCAGGGGTCTGTGCACGAACGAGCGCAGAAATCTCCCTGAGGCACGGAGCTGCCTCAGGGAGATTAAGTTCAGGTTTAAAGTTTAAAATAAAGGAAGTTAAAAATCATTTACACATGTCCCCTTATGTGGCAGTGTCACATGAGCTGGGACATGTTTATGATACGTTTAAAAAAATTTTATTTATTCAATTAAAGCTTTATGAAAACCCATCCCGTCCATGGATGAGGTTTCATGAAAAATGCAAAGGCCACTTGGGCCCTTTGCCTGCCCGCCAACCTTAAGGTTGGACAGGCAGCCCTGTCAATTTGTTTAATTTGTTTGTTAATGGCCTTAATAGGCCTTTGACAGTTCGGCGGGTATACAGCCAACTCCGGTGTGCGCCCACCGAACAAAAGATTGGAATGCCACGTGGTGACATCGTGACGCATGCCCAACGTCAGCGCGCGTTATTTTACGCGTCAGTGTGGGGGGCCCACCCCTGCACACCAAACAGAGAATTCTGCCCATGAACACACAAACATATGAATTAAGAACAGGACATGAGAACATAAGAAATCAGAGCAGGAGTAGGCCATTCGGCCCCTTAAGCATGCTCTGCCATTCAATAAGATCGTGGCTGATCTGCCCAAGTTTCAACTCCCTTTTCATGCCAGCTCTTCGTAGCCCTCAACTCCCCGATATTTCAAAAATCTACCTACCTCCTCTTTAAATACTTTCAGTGATCTAGCCTCCGCTGCTCTTTGGGGTAGAGAATTCAATATTCAATATTCCATGAGAGAAGAAATTGCTTCACATGTCAGTTTTAAATGAGTGCCTCCTTATTCTGTAACTATATCCCCTATTTTTAGATTCCGCCACTAGTGGGAACATCTTCTCATCTTCTCAACATCTACCCTGTCAAGCCCCCTCAGAATCTTGTTCATTTCAATAAGGCCATCCTTCATTCTTCTGAACTCCAATGAATAAAGGCCTAATCTGTTTAGCCATTCTTAATAAGTCAATCCCTTCATCCCAGGAATCAGCCTAGTGTATCTCTTTTGAACTGCCTCTAATGCCCTTGGAGTATATACTTGCTTAAATATAGGGATCAAAACTGTAGACAGTACTCAAGGTGCGGCCTCACCAACCCCCTGTACAGTTGTAACAAGACTTCCCTATTTTTAAATTCCAACCCCCAGCAATACAGGCCAAAATTCCATTTACCTTCTTAATTACTTGCTGCACCTGCATGCTAACTTTCTGTGTTTCATGCACAGATCCTTCTGTGCTGCACTTTTGGAGTTTCTCTCTATTCAAATAATAGAGATTATTAATTTGATTATTCCTACCAAAGTATATGACCTCACCACTTTCCTACATTAAACTCATCAGCAAGTTTTTGCCCGCTCACTCAAACTATCTATACCCCCTTGCAGATTCCTTATGTCCTCATCACAACATGCTCTCCCACCTATTTTGTGTCATCAGCAAATTTGGATACATTACACTCTGCCCCCTTCTCCAAGTCATTAAAAATGATAGTAAATAACTGAGGCCCCAGGACTGATCCTTGTGGCTCTCCACTAATGACGTCTTTCCAACCTGAAAAAGACCCGTTAATCCCGACTCTCTATCTTCTGTGTGTTAACCAATCCTCAATCCATGCTAATACATTACCCCCGTGAGCTCCTATCTTGTGCGATAACCTTTAATGTGTCACCTTATCGAATGCCTTCTGGAAAGAGGAGTAGGCCAGTCGGCCCCGCAGCCTGCTCCGCCATTCAATAAGTTCATAGCTGATCTGATTGTGGCCTCAACTCCACTGGAAACTTAAACTTCCTTTTTGGTCAAGAATATATCTACATCTGCACTAAAAATATTCAGTGAAGCAGCCTCCACTGCTCCCTGGGGAAGAGTGCTCCAAAGCGTGTAAATTTCCGTGCCCGCCAGCAGAGGGAGAGTTCAGCAGCTTGAGCAGACAATATGGAGAGAAAAAAACAAAAAAACTGCGGATGCTGGAAATCCAAAACAAAAACAGAATTACCTGGAAAAACTCAGCAGGTCTGGCAGCATCGGTGGAGAAGAAAAGAGTTGAAGTTTCGAGTCCTCATGACCCTTCGACAGAACTTGAGTTCGAGTCCAAGAAAGAGTTGAAATATAAGCTGGTTTAAAGTGTGTGTGTGGGGGGCGGAGAGATAGAGAGACAGAGAGGTTGGGGGGGGGTGTGGTTGTAGGGACAAACAAGCAATGATAGCAGATCATCAAAAGATGTCAACGACAATAGTACAATAGAACACATAGGTGTTAAAGTTAAAGTTGGTGATATTATCTAAACGAATGTGCTAATTAACAATGGATGGTAGGGCACTCAAGGTATAGCTCTAGTGGGGGTTTTTTTTAATTTTTTTATAATGGAAGTAGGTGGGAAAAGGAAAATCTTTATAATTTATTGGAAAAAAAAGGGAAGGGGGAAACAGAAAGGGGGTGGGGATGGGGGAGGGAGCTCACAACCTAAAGTTGTTGAATTCAATATTCAGTCCGGATGGCTGTAAAGTGCCTAGTCGGAAGATGAGGTGTTGTTCCTCCAGTTTGCGTTGGGCTTCACTGGAACAATGCAGCAAGCCAAAGACAGACATGTGGGCAAGAGAGCAGGGTGGAGTGTTAAAATGGCAAGCGACAGGGAGGTTTGGGTCATTCTTGCGGACAGACCGCAGGTGTTCTGCAAAGCGGTCGCACAGTTTACGTTTGGTCTCTCCAATGTAGAGGAGACCACATTGGGAGCAACGAATGCAGTAGACTAAGCTGGGGGAAATGCAAGTGAAATGCTGCTTCACTTGAAAGGAGTGTTTGGGTCCTTGGACAGTGAGGAGAGAGGAAGTGAAGGGGCAGGTGTTGCATCTTTTGCGTGGGCATGGGGTAGTGCCATAGGAGGGGGTTGAGGAGTAGGGGGTGATGGAGGAGTGGACCAGGGTGTCCCGGATGGAGCGATCCCTACGGAATGCCGATAAGGGGGGTGAAGGGAAGATGTGTTTGGTGGTGGCATCATGCTGGAGTTGGCGGAAATGGCGGAGGATGATCCTTTGAATGCGGAGGCTGGTGGGGTGATAAGTGAGGACAAGGGGGACCCTATCATGTTTCTGGGAGGGAGGAGAAGGCGTGAGGGCGGATGCGCGGGAGATGGGCTGGACACGGTTGAGGGCCCTGTCAACGACCGTGGGTGGAAAACCTCGGTTAAGGAAGAAGGAGGACATGTCAGAGGAACTGTTTTTGAATGTAGCATCATCGGAACAGATGCGACGGAGGCGAAGGAACTGAGAGAATGGGATGGAGTCCTTACAGGAAGCGGGGTGTGAGGAGCTGTAGTCGAGATAGCTGTGGGAGTCGGTGGGTTTGTAATGGATATTGGCGGACAGTCTATCACCAGAGATTGAGACAGAGAGGTCAAAGAAAGGAAGGGAATTGTCAGAGATGGACCACTTGAAAATGATGGAGGGGTGGAGATTGGAAGGAAAATTAATAAATTTTTCCAAGTCCTGACGAGAGCATGAAGCGGCAGCGAAGTAATCATCGATGTACCGGAGAAAGAGTTGTGGAAGGGGGCTGGAGTAGGACTGCAACAAGGAATGTTCCACATACCCCATAAAGAGACAGGCATAGCTGGGGCCCATGCAGGTACCCATAGCCACACCTTTTATTTGGAGGAAGTGAGAGGAGTTGAAGGAGAGCTTCATGCTCTCGTCAGGACTTGGAAAAATTTATTAATTTTGCTTCCAATCTCCACCCCTCCATCATTTTCACGTGGTCCATCTCTGACACTTCCCTTCCCTTCCTTGACCTCTCTGTCTCAATCTCTGGTGATAGACTGTCCGCCAATATCCATTACAAACCCACCGACTCCCACAGCTATCTCGACTACAGCTCCTCACACCCCGCTTCCTGTAAGGACTCCATCCCATTCTCTCAGTTCCTTCGCCTCCGTCGCATCTGTTCCGATGATGCTACATTCAAAAACAGTTCCTCTGACATGTCCTCCTTCTTCCTTAACCGAGGTTTTCCACCCACGGTCGTTGACAGGGCCCTCAACCGTGTCCGGCCCATCTCCCGCGCATCCACCCTCACGCCTTCTCCTCCCTCCCAGAAACATGATAGGGTCCCCCTTGTCCTCACTTATCACCCCACCAGCCTCCGCATTCAAAGGATCATCCTCCGCCATTTCCGCCAACTCCAGCATGGTGCCACCACCAAACACATCTTCCCTTCACCCCCCTTATCGGCATTCCGTAGGGATCGCTCCCTCCGGGACACCCTGGTCCACTCCTCCATCACCCCCTACTCCTCAACCCCCTCCTATGGCACCACCCCATGCCCACTCAAAAGATGCAACACCTGCCCCTTCACTTCCTCTCTCCTCACTGTCCAAGGACCCAAACACTCCTTTCAAGTGAAGCAGCATTTCACTTGCATTTCCCCCAGCTTAGTCTGCTGCATTCGTTGCTCCCAATGTGGTCTCCTCTACATTGGAGAGACCAAACGTAAACTGTGCGACCGCTTTGCAGAACACCTGCGGTCTGTCCGCAAGAATGACCCAAACCTCCCTGTCGCTTGCCATTTTAATACTCCACCCTGCTCTCTTGCCCACATGTCTGTCCTTGGCTTGCTGCATTGTTCCAGTGAAGCCCAACGCAAACTGGAGGAACAACACCTCATCTTCCGACTAGGCACTTTACAGCCATCCGGACTGAATATTGAATTCAACAACTTTAGGTTGTGAGCTCCCTCCCCCATCCCCACCCCCTTTCTGTTTCCCCCTTCCCTTTTTTTTCCAATAAATTATAAAGATTTTCCTTTTCCCACCTATTTCCATTATAAAAAAATTAAAAAAAACCCCACTAGAGCTATACCTTGATTGCCCTACCATCCATTCTTAATTAGCACATTCGTTTAGATAATATCACTTTAATTAACTTTAACACCTATGTGTTCTATTGTACTATTGTCGTTGACATCTTTTGATGATCTGCTTCTATCACTGCTTGTTTGTCCCTACAACCACACCACCCCCCCACCTCTCTTTCTCTCTATCTCTCCGCCCCCCACACACACACTTTAAACCAGCTTATATTTCAACTCTTTCTTGGACTCGAACTCAAGTTCTGTCGAAGGGTCATGAGGACTCGAAACGTCAACTCTTTTCTTCTCCGCCGATGCTGCCGGACCTGCTGAGTTTTTCCAGGTAATTCTGTTTTTGTTTTGGATTTCCAGCATCCGCAGTTTTTTTGTTTTTATCTCTGTGTTTAATTGACTGCCACTGCTCTTCAAGAAATGCCTACCACCTTGAAGAAGTTCTGTTCCTCTCTGCGACAAGATTTCCGTATCTCTCTATTGTCTTGCTCACCTTCCTTGCTTTCCCTTTCCCTCCTAGTGTTTGACAAGGTCTTTACTAAAACACGCTTTCACAGCCATATCTCCTTTCTCAGTGACTGTCTCCGTCTCCGACTTACCCCACGTGGATTTCAACTGAAATTCCACCCCTCATGTTTCGAACCCACCCAGGATTACAGGTATCTCCTGGATATAAAACGTTTCTCGGACTGCTGTTCCCGTCACATTCTGAAATCCACACTCAGTGCCATGCGCCGCCATATGAACACACTCGACCTCTCCCTCCAGCAGCACCGCCATACCCTTTTTCAAAGCTGCACGTGCCCCCAGTTTCATTTTAACCTTCGGCTCATCCGACGCCTCAACAAGAAACTTTTTCTCTTTCTCTCAAGTGCTAAGGAACGCAAGCTCCAACAACTCATCGACACCAACACCCATCTAGGACCCTCCACCCATGCCTGTCCCTCCGTCCCCACCCTTTCTTCCAATCCCAACCCCAGCCGTGTATTCACTATACCCCCTGACCTTCCCCTCTCCGATGTTGAAAGTTCAGTGCTCAGCAGAGGACTTAGTTTCATACCCTTACGCCCTCACCTCAATGAATTTCGGGCTCGGCATGATACTGAACTCTTCTTCCGCCGTCTTCGTCTCCGGGCTCACTTCCTTGGGCAGGAGTTCTCTCCCAGTTCAACGGATCCTTATACCCATCTCCAATATTCTCCCTCCACCTGGACCCCTCCCTCTGGATTCTTACCTTCTCTCGATCTTTTCATTGAGAACTGTCGGCGCGACATTAGTCGTCTCAATTTCTCTGCTCCTCTCACCCATTCTAACCTGTCTCTCTCTGAACTTACTGCACTCCATTCTCTCAGGGCCAACCCTGACATTGTCATCAAACCCGCTGACAAGGGTGGTGCTGTTGTTGTCTGGCGCACTGACCTCTACCTCGCGGAGGCTGAGCGTCAATTCGCAGACACTTCCTCCTACCTCTCCCTGGACCATGACCCCACCACTGAACATCAAGCCATTGTTTCCAGGACTGTCACTGACCTCATCTCCTCTGGGGATCTCCCTCCCCAGCTTCCAACCTGATAGTCACCCAACCTCGGACGGCCCGCTTCTATCTCCTACCCAAAATCCACAAACAGAACTGCCCCGGTAGACCGATCGTCTCAGCTTGCTCCTGCCCCACAGAACTCATTTCTCGTTATCTTGACTCCCTTCTTTCTCCCCTTGTCCAGTCCCTTCCCACCTACATCCGTGATTCCTCTGACACCTTACGTCACATCAACAATTTCCAGTTCCCTGGCCCCAACCGCTTCCTCTTCACCATGGACGTCCAATCCCTCTACACCTCCATCCCCCACCAGGATGGTCTGAGGGCCCTTAGCTTCTTCCTCGAACAGAGGCCCGAACAATCCCCATCCACCACTACTCTCCTCCGTCTGGCTGAACTTGTTCTCACGCTGAACAATTTCTCCTTCAACTCCTCTCACTTCCTCCAAATAAAAGGTGTGGCTATGGGTACCCGCATGGGCCCCAGCTATGCCTGTCTCTTTATGGGGTATGTGGAACATTCCTTGTTGCAGTCCTACTCCAGCCCCCTTCCACAACTCTTTCTCTGGTACATCGATGATTACTTCGGTGCCGCTTCATGCTCTCGTCAGGACTTGGAAAAATTTATTAATTTTGCATCCAATCTCCACCCCTCCATCATTTTCAAGTGGTCCATCTCTGACACTTCCCTTCCCTTCCTTGACCTCTCTGTCTCAATCTCTGGTGATAGACTGTCCGCCAATATCCATTACAAACCCACCGACTCCCACAGCTATCTCGACTACAGCTCCTCACACCCCGCTTCCTGTAAGGACTCCATCCCATTCTCTCAGTTCCTTCGCCTCCGTCGCATCTGTTCCGATGATGCTACGTTCAAAAACAGTTCCTCTGACATGTCCTCCTTCTTCCTTAACCGATGTTTTCCACCCACGGTCGTTGACAAGGCCCTCAACCGTGTCCGGCCCATCTCCCGCGCATCTGCCCTCACGCCTTCTCCTCCCTCCCAGAAACATGATAGGGTCCCCCTTGTCCTCACTTATCACCCCACCAGCCTCCGCATTCAAAGGATCATCCTCCGCCATTTCCGCCAACTCCAGCATGGTGCCACCACCAAACACATCTTCCCTTCACCCCCCTTATCAGCATTCCGTAGGGATCGCTCCATCCGGGACACCCTGGTCCACTCCTCCATCACCCCCTACTCCTCAACCCCCTCCTATGGCGCCACCCCATGCCTACGCAAAAGATGCAACACCTGCCCCTTCACTTCCTCTCTCCTCACTGTCCAAGGACCCAAACACTCCTTTCAAGTGAAGCAGCATTTCACTTGCATTTCCCCCAACTTAGTCTACTGCATTCGTTGCTCCCAATGTGGTCTCCTCTACATGGGAGAGACCAAACGTAAACTGTGCGACCGCTTTGCAGAACACCTGCGGTCTGTCCGCAAGAATGACCCAAACCTCCCTGTCGCTTGCCATTTTAACACTCCACCCTGCTCTCTTGCCCACATGTCTGTCCTTGGCTTGCTGCATTGTTCCAGTGAAGCCCAACGCAAACTGGAGGAACAACACCTCATCTTCCGACTAGGCACTTTACAGCCATCCGGACTGAATATTGAATTCAACAACTTTAGGTCGTGAGCTCCCTCCCCCATCCCCACCCCCTTTCTGTTTCCCCCTTCCCTTTTTTTTCCAATAAATTATAAAGATTTTCCTTTTCCCACCTATTTCCATTATAAAAAAATTAAAAAAAAACCCCACTAGAGCTATACCTTGATTGCCCTACCATCCATTCTTAATTAGCACATTCGTTTAGATAATATCACCAACTTTAACTTTAACACCTATGTGTTCTATTGTACTATTGTCGTTGACATCTTTTGATGATCTGCTTCTACCACTGCTTGTTTGTCCCTACAACCACACCACCCCCCCCACCTCTCTGTCTCTCTATCTCTCCGCCCCCCACACACACACTTTAAACCAGCTTATATTTCAACTCTTTCTTGGACTCGAACTCAAGTTCTGTCGAAGGGTCATGAGGACTCGAAACTTCAACTCTTTTCTTCTCCGCCGATGCTGCCAGACCTGCTGAGTTTTTCCAGGTAATTCTGTTTTAATATGGAGAGAAGGCCATATTGGTTTCAAAATTGGTTTCACGATGTTGTGAAACCAGTTTGCAATTGTCTGCTCTGCCCGTTAATGGCAGGCTGTGTTTCCTGCCATTGGACAGCGGGAACCTCATTGTAATACATCTGCATATCATTATAAACCCATCCTGCCGGAATTAACCCCACACACTGGATCATTCGGGTTTCACAACTCTGCATAAGCGATGCACACCTGACAAGCTGCATTTCGCGTGGGACTTCGGATTGTTTGCCTATCGTGCTTCAGACAGTACTCACAGTCATCAGCGCCAGGCTTCACAGGCAGCACCACATCACATTTTGGGGGCCTCATGGGCAGATCTCTACCTACCGGACCAGCTATAAGGCAGGTTGGCTTTTCAACAACTTCAGGGCTAGGGTTGTACTGTGGAAAGAGGGTATCCTAGGGTGTCTGTGGGGGCACAAGGTGAGCTGTGTAAGTGGCCTCAAGATGGTGACAGCTGAGGAGGCAGCCTCCAGAGAAGATAAGGCCAGATGAACATGTGAGGCTGTGTGTGTGAGAGAGTGAGTGGGGTGCCCCTTGAGCTGCCAGTGACTGAGAGTGGCAGTAAATGTGTGATGGGCTTGAGTGTGTGAGTTTAGTGATGAGATGGTTGCCTTACTCTGGCGGCACGGATGAGATAATTCATCCCCTTTCTGGATGGCCAATCTTTCTGTGCAACATTGGCACTGATCACTACGGCCATCGCCTACCAAGCCAGAGTGGTGAGATTGCTGAACATCCTGCAGCCAGAGTGGGGTAGGGAGCATCACAGCGGGCCTCCACATGGTCCAAAAGGTGTTCCAGGAAAGCGTCACTGAATCGGGAGGCAGTCTGTCTTGTCTTTTGGGGCCATGTCTTCTGTTCAGCAGTCCTGGGTTGGAAGAACAGAGAGATGTGCACACGGCTGCAGTTTAAATATGGCACCCAGCATGAGGAAGTGACAAGGTGATGGCTTGGCAGGCAAATGAAGCCCACCTGCCTTCAAAATTGCATGTTTCCCGGGAATGCACGATTAACGAGGTGGGATTGGGACGATACGGCATGAAAAGCCACCATTGTGGCCAGCAGTTAAAACATTCTTTTTCCCCCCTGCCACTGCACTTTTTGCAAATCTGGGATGATTCCAGTCAAAGACTCACAACCCTCTAAGAAAAGAAATTCTCATCTGCATCTTAAATGGGAGACCCTTTATTTTTTAACTGTGTCCCCTAGTTTTCGTCTCTCCCACAAGGCAAGACATCCTTTCAGCATCCACCCTGTCAGATCCCCTCAGGATCTTATAAGTTTCTATAATATCACCTCTCATTCTTCTGAACTCTAATGGATACAGGCCCAGCCTGTCCAACCTTTCCTCTGAAGATAAATCCAAAGTAGACAAGTGTGCATTTTTCCACATTATACACCATGTGCCAAATTTTTGCCTACTCACTTAACCTGTCTATATCCCTTTGCAGATTCCTTATTCACAACTTACTTTCCTACCTATCTTTGTGTCATCAGAAAATTTAACAACCCATACATTTGGTCCCTTCATCCAAGTTATTGAAATAAACTGTAAATAGTGGAGGCCCCAGCATTGATCCTTGTGACACTCTACTCATCTTATCTTGCCAACCCAAAGAATTATGCCTACACTGTTTCCTGTTAGCTAACCAATCCTCTATCCATGCTCATATGTTACCCCTACACCATGAGTTCTTACTTTGTATGATAACCTTTGATGTGGCAACCTGTCAAATGCCTTCTGGAAATCTAAGTACAGCACATTCACAGGTTCTCCTTTATCCACAGTGCTTGCTACTTCCTCAAACAACTCCAATAAATCAGTCAAGCATGAGTTCCCTTTCAAAAAACCATGTTGACTCTGCCTGATTGCATTCAGCTTTTCTAAGTGCCCCATTTAGAAAATCCCCTTAAAAATAGATTCCCGATTGCAATTTCCCAATGACAGATGTTAAGCTAACTGGCCTGTAGTTTCCTAGGGCAGAATTTTCTGGCTGACTTGTGGGTGGCGGAACCTGCACGCCAGTGCTTAAAATATCGCGCGCTGACATCATGCGAGCGTCCCGACGTCAGCGCGTGGCATTGCGATATTTCAGTCAGCGGGTGCGCACAGCAGCAGGACGCACGCCGGCCATTAATTAAAGGCCTCGTTTAGGCCCTAAACTTGCCAATTGTCCAGAATTTTGAGGGGCCTGTGCGAACTTCAACTTGGTGCATGGGCCCAACGTGCAGGCGGGTGGGAGATTTTTTATTAAGACTCATGTACTGGCAGAATATGTGGACTCAGAGGGATTGTTCATGTTTTTCATGAAGTATTTAATGCAGAAAGTTTTTTAAACTTGCCTGTGTGATTGTCAACAGTTCACATTGATTTCCAAGAGCTTTTTGTGTACTTTGAAACCAGTCTGCAGACAGTTGTCTTTCTCAGGCCTGCAGCTTTCCGGAGGCCTCCATTTAGCCTGGGGGTATGGGTTCTGACATCTCCACTGGAGGCAGCTCCTCTGACGAGGAAGGGAGGGAAAGAATAAGGAGGAGGCCAGGATTGGACAATCAGCCTCCAGGGGAGCCACCTTTGGGAGGCCTAGCGCAGGCACAAGGGGCACAGGGCCAAGAGGTTGTCCAAGGTGGAAGGAGCCACAGAAGACGCCACTAGTGAAGCAGCTACCTCAATATGACTGAGGTGCAGTGCTGAAGGAGGCTCCGTCTGTCAAGGGAAACAGTCAACTATGTCTGTCAGATGATTGGCCCTGAGATCTTCCCTAACTGTGTGGGTGGACACCCCATGCCAGCAGCACTGAAGCTTACAGTTACCCTCCACTTCTATGCCTCTGGCCCCTTCCAGTGCTTGGTGGGTGATCTTTGCAGTGTCTCCCAATCAGCTGTCCACACTTGTGACAAGCAGGTTACAGACGCTATATTCAGACTGGCATTGACCTTCAGCCACTTCCGCTGCGAGCAGGCAAGTCAGGCACAGCGAGCCAGAGGCTTCGTGGCCATTGCTGGCTTCCTTCGCATCCAGAGTGCAATAGACGCACACATGTGGCCATCAAGGCGCCAGCAGGTGAGCCCGGTGCCTTCGTCAACAGGAAGGGCTTCCACTCCATGAACGTGCAGATAGTGTGAGACCACAGGATGCAGATTCTGCAAGTCTGTGCATGGTACCCTGGCAGCTCCCATGACGTCTATATCCTAGGTGCCGGGGCTCTTCAGTGCTCTGGCTCAGCTGGATGGTTGGCTGCTGGGTGACAAGGGCTATCCTCTCAGAATGTGGCTCATGACACCACTTTGCCATCCAAGAACAGTAGCTGAGGAACGCTACAATAAGAGCCACGGCACCACAAGGGCTTTGGTGGAGAGAGCCATCAGTCTTCTCAAGATGTGCTTCCATTGCCTGGACTGCTCAGGGAGTGCACTCCAGTACTCCCAGATCGCGTCTCTGTGATAGTGGTAGCATGCTGTGCTCTGCACAATCTTATACTGGAAAGGTGGGATGCAGTTGATGATGAAGACCTTGATGCACTGGATGAGGCTGCATATGATGAATCCAGCAGTGTCTCAGAGTTTGAGGAAGCACAGGGCGATGATGAGAGCCAGCATGCCGACCCATTATTACACCAAGGAGGCACGGACAATTTAATCCAATGATCCTTCAACTAGCTCCACACACATCGAACAGCAGGACCAGCATTGCCTGGCGCTTCCACACATAGCACTTAGGTGCTACATCTTCCACCTCATCAGCTGCAACTAAGGGCTTAGTACAGAAACATCAATGTCCACTCAAACACTCATGAGATGTCTGTGAATAATAATTATGCAGCACAAAGGAACCACCCTCAGCCATGGTCAGAAAAGTGGACTTTATTCAGTCCAACATAAAACAAAACCATCTCTATAACAAAAATAAGTCTTTGTTCCCTAATCTAAGGCCAACACAAAATCACCAGTGACATACCCGTGGAGTGCCTAACGTGCCTAATGGTTACGTTTGCGGGTGCTATGTCTTGGTGCCGCCCCCATCGCTCAGAGTGGCTTGTGAGACAGCCTGCTGACTTTGCTGTCCTGTTGGCCTTGATGACCCTGGCAGGTGTCCTCTGGCCCTTGGAGCCTGTGATGGCCCCTCCTGGGAGGGAGTGGCCAGTTCCAGAACTGGCACCTCCCCAGTTGTCGCAGCCTCAACGGATGCAACGTTGACTGGAAGAGGGGCAAAGGAACTGCTGCCCTCGTCCAGAGTGCCCTGAGAGGAGCTCGCAGGGGCAGTTGCTGCTGCACCGACGTGAGGTCACATTAGACCTCCCTGCTCACCGCAGATGGATGGGCACCGAGCAGCGACACTTGGTGCCCAGAACATATCCCACATTGGGAATGACCACCTGTGGCCATTACCGCTGTGAGGGCTTGCAGGTCAGAGCGTAACCCAATCAGATGGAGCGTAACTCCATCCGATTGAAGCTCCTCTCCATGAGAGTCACCAACCCCTCAGTGGAGGAAGCCTGAAACTCTGCCCTGAGGTTCATGCCTTCACTTGCACTCTGCCTGGACTCCTCCATCGCAGAGACCAACTGAAGCATACCCTCATGCAACCCTGCCAGATGCAAATGTTATTCCTGCCACTTGTCCTGCAGCTGCTGCAGTGGTGACAGCTCCAGAAGCACATCATCAGTGTCGGACTCAGCATGTGCCTTGTCCCCTGCAGCCCTCCAACTGCTGCCGTCATCAGCGTTCTCTGTCCCTATCATTCCCTCCAGCGATTGTGAAGTGCCCTCTAGCCGACGATAAATTTCCCACTGAGCCGTTTGTAGCTGCGCTGGTGCCTGGCTGGCTGAAATGATGCGCCGCAAGTTGCACGTGTTGGGCCTCAGGTGTGGAGGGGGTGCTGCGGTGTCTCTGGGCGTGGCCATATGGTGGTGAAGTTAACAAGGAGAGTGTATCAGTTAGCGTACTGTCAGTTAAACCTTTCATTCCTTTCCCCCCACAGCCTCCTAAGTCGATCACCCTTCAAGACCCTAAGGAGACGAACATTAGTGGGGTGGAAAAGAGTCAAGAGGAGGCCCAAACATTAGACGCGCATACAGACAGGCTGGTCAGATGGCCTCAGGAATGCCACATGGCATGTTATGTACCATTGGAGTGGGGAGAGTGCAGAGGTACCTGACCTGGATGCATGCTGGCCTGGATAGTTGCGGGGCTGAGGAAACATTGCAAACACTTGCAACATTTGCCGTGGATCACAGGAGATTGACAGGTTACATTATTGACCTTCATAACGTTATGAGGGGCATAGAACGAGTGAGCAGAAGGCAACATTTCCCCTTGGCGCACGGATGAGTAATGTGGTGGCATTTATTTAAGTTGAGTGCCATGAGATTGACAGGTGAGGTGCTGAGGACCTTTTGGACAGAGTAATGTGGGATGCACCGGCTGAAAGGGTGGTGGAGGTACCAAACACCCTAAGATGCAAAACCTCTTTGGCTGTGCAGCAGCAATGCCATGGTATGTTAGGCCATGGAGATAGTGGTCACAAATAGGATAAGGCAACTTTGGAAGGTGCTGGAGATGCGCATCCTCAAGGGGCTGAGGGACCTTTGTGTATGACCCACATGTCTGACTGTATCAGTCTGTGAATGAGCAGTGTTGCTGCATTAGCAATTGCAGCAACCATCAGTGGTTTGGATGGTGGGGAGACAGAATGGATGGGACTGTGGCCCTCAAATACCTGGCCGCTGGACCCCAGCCTCGCCACCACCTGCTCCCCTAGCCACCTGCCTCCTCTCCAGCTCCATGGCCTGCTCCTCAAAGGTGGTGAGGCGCTGGAGCAGGGCATGCCCGCAACCAGTCACCCACCTCCTCCCACGCCTGGCTGGTGACATGGGGGGCCCTCCTCCTCCCATCCTCTGGATACAAAATATCCTGCCTGCTGGACACCTCTTGGAGGAGGACAGCAAAGCAGGCATCTGAGAAGCGAGGGGCACAGTGGCCCCCTGCTGGCCTCTCCTGCAGCCTGCCCCCCTCCTCCTGCTCCTGCTCCTGCTCTCTGACAGCAGCCTCTCTCCCTCTTCGAGTGGCCATGATGCACTGCCTCAACGAGGCTGCCTGGCCACTCTTTATACAGACTGCCATTTCCCCATTGGAACCAGCAGTCTGAGCATGCCCGCCTCCAGAACGATTTTCCTGTTCTACACGGGAGTCGCTAACCCGCTGGGCGGGTTAATTGGCAAAATCAAGGGCAAAATTCTGCCCCTAATTTCTGACTCCCATCTTTCTTGATTCGAGGAGTCACATTCATTATTTTCCAATCTGATGGAACCTTTCCATAATTTTGGGAAATTTGGAAAATTAAATCCAACACATCCACTCTCTCAGCAACCATTCCTTTTAAGACCCTAGGATGAAGGCCATCCAGACTCGTCAGCTTTTAGTCCTAATAATTTTGTCCATTCCCTTTCCCTGGTGATTGTAACTGTTTTAAATTTGTTCCTCCCTTTCACCTCCCTTTCATCAGCACCTTTCTGAGATGCTATTTGTATCCTCTACAGTGAAGACAGACACAAAATATCTGTTTAATTCATCCACCATTTCCTTATTTTCCATTATTAATTCCACAGACTCAGTCTCTAGAGGATCAACGTTTACTTGACTTAATCTTTTCCTTTTTAAATACCTGTTGAAATCCTTACTATCTGTTTTTTTGTATTTCTAACTAGCTTTTTCTCATACTGTAAATTCTCCCTACTTATTAATCTCTTAGTCATTCTTTGCTGTTCTTTATATTCTGCCCAATTTTCTGACCTACCACCCATCTTTGCAGAATTATATGCTTTTGCTTTCAATATATCTTTAACTTCTTTAGTTAGTCATGAATGCTGCAACCTTCTCTTAGTGTCTTTCTTTTTCACTGGTATGTAGCTTCTTTGCTTATTCTGAAATATCCCCTAAATGTCTGCTGCTGCACCTCCACTGACACATCCCTTAATGTAGTTTCCCAGTTCGCTCCAGCCAGCGCTGTCTTCATGTCTTTATAATTGTCCTTATTAAAGTTTAAAACTCTAGTCTGAGATCTGTTCTTCTCTCCCTCAAACTGAATGTGAAATTCACACATATTATAATCACTGCTACCTAGGGACGCCTTCACTATGAGATCATTATTTAATCCTGTCTCATTGCATATTACCAGATCTAATATAACCTGCTCTCTGATTGGCTCCAGAAGGTGCTGCTCCAAGAAACTTTTCCAAAAACACTCTATGAAATCATGGTCCAAGCTACCTTTGCCAGGGTAATTCATCCGATAAATATGTAGATACAAATCACCAATGATTATTGCCATGACTTTCTCACAAGCCCCAGTTATTTCTTCATATGTATTCTGCTCTACAGTGTGGTTACTGTTAGGGGATCTATAACCCACTCCCACAGGTCAGTTCTTACCTTTACTATTTCTCATCTCATTTTCAACCCAAACTGATTATACATTTTGATCTCCAGAACTAAGGTCATTTCTTTCTATTGTACCAATGTCATCCTTAAAAAAATAAGGGTAGAGAGCAGAATTCACCACAGTTTTTATAAAGGAAGTAGAAAATAATGAAAAAATAAAATTTTGAAGTATACAGGGAAAAAGGAGTGGACGGAGAATAAATGAATGATTGGAAGTAATCATCCCAGATTTGCACTAAATGTGGTAGCTGGTGGGAAAAAGAACCTTTTACCCGTCGGCCACAATGACAGCATCTCTCACCGTATCATCCCAACCCACCTCATTATTCATGCATCCCCAGGAAACACCCCGTTTGGATGATGGGTGAGCTCTCATTCACCTGCCACACCATCAACCTGCCGCTTCACCACGCTGGGCACCAAATTTAAAGTGCAGCCCACTCAGAGCTCTCAGTGGCTTCTAGCCCAGTACTGCTGCACAGAAGATATGGCGCTGAAAGGCTGAAAGCCTCTTGATTCAGTGACACACCCCTGGAATGCCTTTTGGATGTCCTGGAGGCCCTCTGAGATGTTTGCTACTCCCTCTCTGGCCACAGGAGGGGCAGCAACATCACCAATCCGGCTTGGGAGGCGGTGGTAATGGTGGTCAGCGTCAATGCCCTGAAAAAGAGGACAGCCACCCAATGCTGCAAGAGGATGAATGATCTCCCTTGTTCCGCCAGGGTAACTCATCCTTCTCATCATTCTCAACTCACACACTCACAAACCCATCACACATCCACAGGGATCTCACTCACTGCCAATTCAAGGGACATCACCATTCACCCTCTCACACTCACTTTCATTGTCCTCATCTCATCCATGGGACCACTCACCACCCACACAGGCCAGGCATACTTATCGTCTGGCCTGGCAGGTGCCCTGCTTACACTGAGCCCATCTCTATCCATGCAGGATAAGCTGACACACAACAAAAGGGAGAGGTTGCAGAACGGTGGAGGAGTGCCCGAAATCAAGGTCTCCACTGACTTTGAAAATAGAGCCATCCAGCTGACCAGCGAAGATTTGGACCATTTCTGTGCTGCCAATGGAGTTGGCAGTGCTTTACCAAGTGAGGATCCAGCGATGCAACATCCATCAGTGTGACAACCATGCTGTGAGTGATGTGTCCTGTTTCATAGTCCACTGCCATGCACTAATTATCTCTGCTTGCTTTCGCAGGCACATCTGGGAAATAGCCGAGGGAATCCACAACCCAGGTCCTTGACCCAAGCCCTGGAGACACCTCAGAAAAGAAACCTGCTGAAACCCCAACTGAAGACCTGTCACTGCGCTCACCCACACCCTTCACCAGAGCAGAGACACACCCCTTGGTGGGACCTAGTCCTGGGGTCACAATCTGGTGAGCACATCAGACTGTCTGATCCACAGCTGCGGGTAGCAGAGACTTCACAAGTTTCTGGTACTTGGAGGAGTGCTGGAGGCCAGAAATCTGCGGAGTCCAAGTCAGATGACAAACCTCTGGACCGGGTCATACCTCGGTTGCCGGTGCTGCAGAGGCAAGCCCAGGGACATCAGGAAGGGATGACCGCCTAGCTCGTCAGATTGCAAGGCACGATGGAGGAGTCCATCCACCTTCAGGCTGAGGTGATAGCACCGGCATGCGAATGCACTGAGATCAACACTGGTGGGATGGCATCCAAATGGAGACCTTGTTCCAGGACATTGGTCCTGCACTGCTGCACAGGCTGAACGCCATCGCTGACACCATAGTTAGCCTCCATTAGTGTTAACGTGAGAGGGATGCGGGACAGCTCGATCTCACTCCAGCTTCCCTTTCTTCTCCAGGAGTCAGTCAGGGGCCCTCGGGCTCCCATAGGGAGGAGGATCAGCAGGGATATCCTGGGATAGCCAGCTGGGTGACTCTGGGAGTGTCTGGCCAATCCGAATACACTCTTCCTGTGACCCCACCAGCTCCAGCTCCACAGGCTGAGGAAAATGCCACTGCCAAGCAGCAGGACCCCAGAAGTAGGCTGAGACTCTCTAGGAGGATCTCAGCCCTCCAGAGGATGCCCGTCAAGATCATCACAGAGTGTAGCAGTCAGCAGGCTGCCTCCACCTCCGCTGTGGATGCCGTGGGAGCACTAAGATGTAGCGGCAGGGTTAGGAAGGTTAAGAAGATGTAATTGTGCTTCCTGTGCATGGGTGTTACTATTCTATACGACCACTATTGTAAATAAACTCCCAAGAATACCTTCTTGTCTATGGTTGTTTGTTATGATGAGCAGTGCTCATGTCATTCAGATTTGAAACCTTGGTTTCTGCACAAGATAAAAGTAGACGTCTCAGACCAAGGCCTCTCCCCTCTTCAGTGAGTAACCTTCAGACCAAAGTGATGTCCGGATTCACACCTAACAATTTGCCTGCACCTCGATGGTGCTTGTCATTGCTGCCAGACTGTTGTGGGCAGGCGTCACAGAGTTCCGTCATTCTCTCTGTGTGCTCTCAGCACCTTTGAGGTGGAACTGTCTTCAGCATCTGTGACTGATGATGCTGTGCTCCTGAAGGGGTCAGATGCTGAAGGCAAACAAAGGATCAGATGCATTTAAAGTGTCACAGCTGCATCTCCATGATATGACCCTGATCAAGCAAGCAAGTGAGCTGCCCTCAGCCAGACAGGATTCAAACATTCACAGAGGCAATGTGAAGATCTATGGAGTGTCCTCACTGCATGTTGCCATCATCCTCCTGGAATCTAGCAACTAGTAGGGCCTCCGCTGTATCTCCATGACAGGAGCATTATCACAGAGGGTATGTACAGTGCCCTCACCCAGACCGGAGTCAAATGTCCATAAGTGCAATTTGGGGATCTTTGGGGACACCTCACTGCATGTCGTCATCATCCTCCACAAATCTAGCAGCTAGGAGGACCTTCCAAGCACGCCTGCCTCGCCTGGCCAGTGTGAGGGCTTCATCGTCAGCATCCTTGCCTTCGAGGACATCCTCACCCTCATCCCCGTTGATGTCCTCCTCATCGGATGGACACCCTCCATCTCCTCCTCAGCCAGCTCCTCTCCCCGTTGCAGTGCCAGGTTGTAAAGGGCGCAGCAGGTGACGATGTGTGACACTCTCTGTGGACTATATTGCAAGGCTTAACTAGACCGGTCCAGGCACCAGAGCCCCATCTTCAACTTCCTGATGCTTTGCTCCACCAAGTTACGAGTTGCAGCATGAGCCTCATTATAACTTCGCTGTGCTGCAGTCTGAGGCCACCGCATGGGTGTCGTCAACCAAATTCTCTGTGGGTAGCCCTTGTCCCCAAAGAGCCAAATCTGCATCCTCTGTGGTCCCTGGAAGATGTCACGGATCTGAGACCTGCTAACGATGAAGGAGCCGTGGACACTCCCTGGGAACTGTGCGCAGACCTGTAGGATGCATTTGTGGTGGTCGTGGACCAGCTGAACCTTCAATGAATGGAAGTCCTTGCGGTTGACATAGTTGTTTGCTTGTTGCCATGCAGATCTGAATGCCACAGGAGTGCAGTGAATGACACACTGCACCTGTGGGAAACCTGAGAATTGGGCAAATCCCAGCTCTCTGTAAGCCATGAGGCATACAGCTAGGTCACCAGGCTCCATACTCTGGATTACTCCTCCTGCAGGATGAAAGAGAGAGATACGTGGGTTAGCTTGGGTGTTCTAAGAACCTCTCTTGTTTATGACTGAAAGCCCCTTAATGCATCCCAGAGAGTGCTGACCACCACTTGGATGGCCAGAATTTAGTGCGCTGCATAGCAGCCTGGAACTCCACCCTCCTCCGTCCCGATCCACCTGACCAACCGGCAACAATTTCACTCATTGGTCTGCATGCTGTGCTCTCACTTCAAGTGCAGACATTCTCCTGACTCACGCTGCAAGGCTGCACTGTCAGCTTGGACCATGGGGGAGACTGGTCAAAACTGGGATGCTGACATTGCAAGTGGCTGTGAGCACCTCCACCAGTGACTGCTCCACAGTCAGCTTTAGCAAGGAAATTGGAAAATTTGCGCAGTTGCCCAACTGTTCTGCAGTCCACAAAAATGCTCACTACTTCGCAGTCTGTGCCTGAGGGGTGAAAAGCTCTGGAGCACTTGATGGCACTTTCATGCCTCTATGTTTTTGAGTGGGCAGATAAGCTAGAGGCCCTACTCCAAGTACGTCAATGTGGCTGCACCTGAACTGTCTCAGCTGCAGAGGAATGGTCACTTTATACGAGGTTTCCCTAATGCATGGCCACCTCCCTCCTGCCCACCCCGCACGTGCTTGTGCATTACCTTCAACCTCAGGGCAACCCTTGCCCAACCTCCGCCTCCCAACTCACCTCAAGTGCAGGGAAGCCCTTTCCCTGGCCAGCTTGGAAAAAGTGACCTGCCTTTGCCCTCGCCTGAATGAGTGGTGCCTCAACTTTGAGGTCCAACAGGTGACCCTCGCGAGGACTGCGCAATGTTACTGTGAACTCAGCACTGAATTCCCCTTGAAATGCAGCTCACCATCTGCATGCCTTCTAAATGCTGTTGTGAAACACGTCAGAGTGTAATCACGCCAACATGCCCAGATAATCCCGTATGGGGGGTGATTCTGGCAAGCTGAGCTTATAATAATACGCAGATGTATTACAATGAAGTTCCCAACATCTGACGCCGGGAAACCATAGAACCATAGAAAAGTTACAGCACAAAAGGAGGCCATTCAGCCCATCTTGTCCATGCCAGCCCGAGGACACCCAGGTGCCCTTTCTAATCCCACCTTCCTGCACCCAGCCCATAGCCCTGCAGCTTACAGCACTTTCGGTGCAGATCCAGGTACTTTTTAAAAGAGTTTAAAGTTTCTGCCTCTACCTCCAACTTGGGAAGCGAATTCCAGACACCCACTACCCTCTGCGTAAAAATGTTCTTCCTCATGTCCCCCCTACACCTGCTACTTATCTTGAATCTATGTCCCATGTTTCCAAAATTCTCCATCAAGGGAAACAATTTTATCCTGTCCACTCTATCTATTCCCCTCATAATTTTCTACAACTCAATCAAGTCACGTCTCAGCCTTCTGTGTTCTAAGGAAAATAACCCCAATCTATCCAATCTCTCCTCGTAGCTACACTTTTCTAACCCTGGCAACATTCTTGTAAACCTCCTCTGCCCTCTCTCCAGAGCTATTACATCCTTCTTGTAATGTAGTGACCAGAACTGTACACAATACTCCAGTTGCAGCCTCACCAGTGTTTTAAACAATTCCAATATTATATCCTTACTTTTATATTCTATACCTCTACCAATGAAGGAGAGCATTCCATATGCCTTCTTTACAACCTTGTCTACTTGAACTGCTGCCTTCAGGGACCTGTGTACTTATACGCCAAGATCTCTCACTTCATCTACCCTTCTTTGTATATTCCCATTTATTTTGTAATCCCTGTAACTGTTTGAGCTCCCTAAATGTATGACCTCATACTTCTCTATGTTAAAATCCATCTGCCACTTTACCGCCCACACCACAAACACATCTATATTGTTTGGAGATTATGGCTATCCTCTACGCCATTCATTACTTGGCCAAAGTTTGTGTCATCTACAAATTTCCCAATCGTGCCCCCCATGTTCACATCCCAATCGTTAATATGTAACACAAACAGCAAGCGTTCCAACACTGAGCCCTGTGGAACACCACTTGAGACAACTTTCCATTCGCAAGGGCATCCATCGACCATTACCCTTTGTTTCCTGTTACAAAGCCAACCATTTATCCAGTTTGCCACATTACCCTGAATCCTATGGGCTTTTACTTTCCTGACCAATCTGCCATGTGAGACCTTGTCAAATGCCTTGCTAAAATCCATGTACACAACATCCACTGCACTACTTTCATCAACCTTCCTTGTCACTTACTCAAAGAATTCAATAAAATTTGTGAGGCAAGACTTTCCTTTAACAAATCCATGCTGACCATCCCTGACTAGTCCATGCCTTTCCACATCAGGGTTGATTCTACTAATTTGCTCACCACCGATGTAAGACTAACCGGCCTATAATTGTTTGGTATTTCCTTTGATCCCTTTTTAAACAATGGAACTAAATTTGCATTTCTACAGTCCTCCAGTACTTCCCCTGTGTCTAGTGAAGATTGGAAAATCATCCTCATAGCATCTGCTATCTCCTCCCTGACTTCCTTCAGCATCCTCGGAAACAATCCATCTGGCCCTGGTGACTTATCAACTTTCAAGGATTTCAACTCTTCAAGTACTTCCTCTCTCTTTATGACTATCCCATCCAATAACTCATAGTGTTCCTCCTGGACTACTATATCTACATCATCCCTTTCCTTTGTAAACACGGAGACAAAATATTAATACAAAACCCTTCCCACAGCCTCTGCATCTACACACAAGTTTCCATCTTTATCTCTGATAAGTCACACTTTTTCCTTAACTAACCTTTTAGCATTAATGTATTGGTAAAACATCTTTGGGTTATCTTTAACTTTACTTGCTAATCTTTTTTCATGCCCTTTCTTTGATTTCCTTATTTCCTTTTTTGCTTTGTCCCTGCACTTCCTATATTCGTCTAGGCTATCTGCAGTGCTTAGTTCTTTGTGCCTATAGTACACTTTCTTTTTCTGTTTGATTTTCCCCTGTATTCCTCTAGACAACCAGGGGGAGTCTGGATTTGGCAGTACCACTTTTATTTTTGTAGGGGACATGTCTACTTTGTACAATAATGATCTCGCTTTTTAGTGCTTCCCACTGGTTTTCCACTGTTTTATCCTCCAGCAGTGCTGTCAAGTCCACCACAGCCAAGTCCCTTCTCATTTCTGCAAAATTTGCCTCCCCCAGTTCAAGACTTTTACTCCTGCCTTTTCTCTGTCCTTTTCCATGGTAATGCTAAATCTGACTGAATTGTGATCACTGTCCCCAATATGGTCGCCAACTGTCATTTCACCCATTTGTCCTTCTTCGTTCCCCAAGACTAGGTCTAGAATTGCATCTCCTCTCATTAGGTTTGTCACTAATTGGTTGAAAAAATTTTCCTGGACACACTGGATGAATTTTTCTCCCTCAGTGCCCCTTATATTGTTTGAATCCCAGTTGATATTAGGATAGTTGAAGTCTCCTACTATTATTGCCTTCTTGTTCTTACAAGCAGAAATTTGCCTACATATTTGTTCTTCTATCTCTCTTTCAGTATTTGGGGGTCTGTAGTATACTCCCAGTAGTGTGACTGCCTCTTTTATATTTCTAAGCTCAACCCATAAAGCCTCGTTTTTTAACCCATTTAGTATATCATCCCTTCTCATAACTGGAAATGATTCTTTAACCATTAGTGCTACCCCCCTCCTTTTTTATCTCCTACTGTATCTTGTCTGAAGACTCAATAACCAGGGATATTTAGCTGCCAGTTTTGACCCTCCTTTAGCCGGGTCTCTGTTATAGCAATGACATCCTGCTGCCATGTGTCTACCTGTGCCCTTAACTCATCTGCCTTGTTTGTAATACTCCTTGCATTGAAGTATAAACAGTTTAACCCTGTCAATTTCCCTTGCTGGACACTTTGTAAACTTTGCTTCTCCTGTAACTCCATGTCTATCACAATGTCCCTAGCTAATGTTCTACCTCCATTTTTCGATCTGAATCTGACCTATCTGATCCTACTCCTGGAATCTCATCCCCCTGCCACTCTAGTTTAAATACTCCCCAACAGAACTAGCAAAAGCCCCCGCAAGGATACTGGTCCCAGCTCTGCCTGGGTGCAGCCCATCCATTTTGTACAGTCCCACCTTCCCCAGAACCGGTCCCAGTGCATCAAGAATCTGAATCCCTCCCGGCTACACCATCTCTCCAGCCATGTGTTCATTTGGCCTATCCTCTTATTCCTGCTCTCGCTAGTACGTGGAACTGGGAGTAATCCTGAGATTATTACATTTGAGGTCCTGCATTTTAATTTATCTCGTAACTCCTTGTACTGAGCTTGCAGGTCCTCATCCTATGTCGTTGGTATCAATGTGTACCACAACGATTGGCGGTTTACCTTCCCTCCCCAGAATGTCCTGCAGCTGCTCTGTGACATCCCGGACCCTGGCACCAGGGAGGCAACATACCATCCTTGATTCACGTTTGCGGCCACAGAAGCGTCTGTCTGTGCCCCTAATTATTGAAACCACTATCATCATAGCCCTGCCACTTGTTTTCCTCCCACCTCTCTGAGTAGCAGAGCCACCCACAGTGCCGTGAACTTGGCTGTTGCTGCTTTCCCCTGAGAGGCCATCTCCCCCCAACAGTATCCAAAGCGGTATATCTGTAAGAGAGGGGGATGACCACAGGGCACTCCTGCACTACATTCCTCAGTCTTTTACTTTCCTGATGGTCACCCATTCCCTTTCTGCCTGTGTAATCTTCACCTGCGATGTGACTACCTCGCTAAACGTGCTATCCATGACTTGCTCAACATCGTAGATGCTCCACAATGAGTCCACCCACAGCTCCAGCTCCGAAATCCGGTTAGCTACAATCAGCATTTGGACACACCTTCCGGACATATGGTCAACAGGGACGCTGGAAGCGTCCTTCATTTCCCACATCTTGCAGGAGGAGCATATCACGGGTCTGAGATCTCCTGCCATGATGCCCCTCTCGATTTAGTTAGTTACTCCCTTAAAAAAAAAATAGCTAGTGGCCTTACTTATGTTAGCTAGGAGCCTTGTTCTTGACTAATTGTATTTGTACAGTACTACTCGATACTTTTTTTTTAGCTCCTACCTCAGTATTAAACAATGAATAACTTTAATAGATTGAAAAAAAACTCACCAGGATTTACTCACCAATCAGCCACTTTTTCTTTAAAATCCACTTTCAGAAAAGTGTCCCTTGCAGGTCTGGTGCACTCCTGAATGCACTGCCTCTTTCTCTCTCTCTTCTTGGTTTAAGGAGGAGGGAGGGATGGAAACACTACAGCAATGTAATGTTTGGGGCTGTTCCGGTCTTTAACGGTGGGTCCTCCTCAATTCCCCCCTGAGTCGTGGTGTCTGTGGTGACTTCTCCAAGAATGCTTCAGTCACTTCTCACCAGCACCCTCTGTTGGATGCTCTTCATCCTGTTGAGTGCAAGAGTCCATCTCCTCTATTCCCTCCTGAGTCGTAGTGTCTGCGGTGACTTCTTCCAGAATGTTTCAGTCACTTCTCACCAGCGCCCTTTGGCGCGTGGAGCGGACGATGGCAAACGTGTTTCACGATGGTGTGAAATCGATATTTGGCTTTCCCGCCATATTATCTGCTTACGCCTGCCATGAAACCCATTACCAGCAGACATGAAACATCCCACCCATTTTTCCAGAGAGCTATTCCAGGCACAAAAGACCCAAGAGTCTCCCTCAGTGCTTGCTCATGCTTCTGCGAGCTGAAGATGATAGTGCTGAATGAAAGAGGCCACAGAGGGCAATGGGCAGAGGATGCAAAACATTAAAGTAGACTTGGAGCCTAAATTTCTCCTAACATGACTTTGGTGGCCCCACAGAAATTCAGGTCCTTGGCACTTTTCTAACAGGGGCAGTTTATTTGGTGCAGTTTGCCTAACATTGCCATAACAACCACAAAAGATCACAGAATTTAAAGTACAAATGAAGTTCAGAGAAAATCAATTTTCTATGATTTTTTGTGCTAATTTAAAACAATTTATGCAGGAAGTTGGTTCCACCCACTAAACAATGTCCTCAGGGTGAACTAATTTGGGAGTTTCAATTAATTGCAATTGTTTGCAGATTCAAGGAGGTTCTTAAAATATGCTTTCTTTTGGGCATCAGGTCACTTAAAGGCACATTTCAAAAGCTTTTGAATGTAATTTTTGTTTAAATTTACTAAGAAATTGACTACTGTAACAAGCTAATAGTTCTGCATATTTTTTAAAAGTCATTTTCAGGAATTTAAAATAGGGCTACTCACAGCTGGTGGACTGCGCAACCTGTGATTGAAAATATTTTTTTGTGATAAACCATTTTCAGTTATATTAATAAAACTTAAGTTACCAGAAGGAATTTTTTTTTAAAGCAAAATGTTTTTTAAAAAAAAAAAATTTAAAATGCTGGGTCATTGCACTGGTTCAGGGTAAATTTTATTTGCATTTGTACAGTACTACTCGATACTTTTTTTTTTAGCAAATAAATTTGAGTGGAAACCCAAGGAAAATAAAATACTTTTCAACAGGTGCATTAACCCACAGATCACCGATTCCCTCCAAACTCTTCCCAGTATCTACAATGCTCTGTTATGAGTCACTTCAGTGGCCAGCTCCACAGTTCGTTTCTGATTCTTGTTACCGGGGTTCAATTATTTTAATGTAATCTTTCCAGGTACTCAATCAATTGTTCCCAGGCGACTTATTCTTCTGCCTGGTTGAAGTATGCTGATGATGTATGCAAATAGCCTGCTATCCGTCATCCATCTAAAAAGTGTTGCCTGGCAGCATGTCATTCTGAGATCCTGCAAGTTTTTATTCTATTGCCAGAGCTGTGTTAAGCCTGGATTTGAAGGTACTATCACATTAATGGAGTTTAGATATAAAGGATTCACGAGGACCATCAAATAGTGACATTTGTTATTTTCTTTTTGCTTGATAAGTGGAAGATTTGGATCGTTTTGAGAAATTGTGAACATTTTAACTTTATGGATGATCACATTAACATGGGTATTCAATGCTCGGGTCCTACGTGCTAAATCTTTTTCATTGTGGCTGAAGCAATGGTCCCTCGGGCCCTTATCTTTTTGATGACTGCTTTCTTTCCTTCATCATCACCATCTCATTTCTGTCACATGCTTATGCTTGCCTGAAAAAGTAGTAACTTCAATTCAAAATTAATCCACAAAATACAAAGCAGACAGCCTACAAGGCAATATGAACCTTGCTATTGTGCTCAAAGTATTTTATAATAATATGATAAATGAAAAGGTGTTTTTTTTTGCCGTTAAACCACTTCAAGATATGTGAAGGAGTCAACATGGTGACAAGGTTAATAACCATCGGTGCCAGTGCAGAATGACAAGTCATTTGTGGTTTTAAAAAAAATTAAAATCAGCATTTGTGGGTTTCATCAGACACACAAGAAGGCATACTAGCGAGGCTGCGTAAAAAAAACTGAAAACATTAGCCGAAAATTTTCTATTGGAGGGATTAACTATGGGCTGCTAAGTTTTCAGGAAAATTCTCTCCAGCCAATATTCCTGTTTTTAGCAGCAAATGGAAATGGCGTGATCTGCTATCTGCCCAGCAGGCTGCCCACTGGAACATTGGAATTGATTAGACTCCTGAGAGCACTTAAATAGATTAAGCAGGCATGTACATAGAGGAGTAAGGCCAGGTGTTAACATTATAATATTCTTTGAATTAGAGACCATGAGACTGAGAACTGAGTTTCATTTAACAAACAAGTACTGGAGATCTTCATATATAAGGTGCGTTAAAGGAATGTTGTCCTGTGTGGAACAGAAAGTAACTCTCTCAAGCTAAACACTCATTCAGCAAGAACAGCAGAGGATTGTCAAGAGTCAAAGCTGCTTTCAAAGCCTAGTAGATTGGTTGCAGGTGACAAATTCCCTTGAGTTTAGATGCCATAAAATGTGTCCTCATAGCCTCTACCTCAGTTTGCATGGATTCATGCTAATATCGCACAAAAGCTTATCCTATAATCCATTGAATTCTGCAGACCAGGCATGGAACTAATATAAGCAACTGAAATGTGAAACAAACAAAACCTTTAAAGAGGCTTGACACAAGAACTCCTCATAATGAAATCTATATGCTTGGTGCACACTTGTTTCATGTCAAACTGGAAAATGCTGGCAGTTGGGCAGTTGTGTGTTAGTGTATGTGTTTCATGAAGTAAGGCTGCTTGGGTTATGTTGGCAAAAGGCTGAAGGTGTTAAATGGATGCTGGGCACACCTGTTTGAAAGTCAGGATTTAACTCACAATATTGGTCCGAATTGCTGATTGCCATCATTCGAACTGCCCTGGAGGTGCTAAACCTCTAGGTGCTGATTAGATGCAAATTTCATGGCGAAGTATATGTGGACTCCACTCGCACAGTCCCATTGTAGATGCAAAGCGTATTGTCTGGTTTGCAGTTGTATGTCGCAGAATGGCTGAACGATCAGGTGCACAGGTTGCTCGATGTGGTAAGGAGGTCCTGCCAGAGGAGGCCCAGAGGAAAAGGGATGGCCTATACTCACAAGGGGGAAAGCATCCACCTTGCTCTCCTGTCCATCTCTCCTGCAGCTGGTGGTGCTTCTCTGGCCTCATGTCCTTCTCTCATTCCACATCCAGTCCAAGGAGAACCACTAGCAAGATGCCTGTGGGCCAAACATTAGCCTTCTGATGACTCTTATAGGGTGGATTAACAAAGCATATACTCTTTTAGGTGAGGTTCTCAGAGAATTTGTGGATAAATGCTGCTAGAGTGTTGGTGAAATTTTGACAAGTCCTCCTATGTGTTTCAGAGATCCTCTTCATTGTTCAACAGCAATAGGTGGTAGCCTCGTGGTAATGTTGCCAAATTAGTAATCAAGAGGCCCAGGGTAATGCTCTGGGGACGTAGGTTCAAATGAAGAAATGGGTTCAAATCCCACCATGACTGCTGGGGTTTTTCTTGTTATTAAAATCACATTTGGTTCATTAAATTCCTTTAAGGAAGGCAGTCTGCCAGACCCACAGCAATGCAGTTGACTCTTAAATCTCTTCTGCAATCGCCTAGCAAGCCATTCAGTTAGAGGGCAATAAGGGATGGACAACAAATGCTGGCCTTGCCAGTGATGCCCACATCCCATGAAAGAAGGAAATAATGAACATGAAATGATGAGTACTCCTTTTAAGTAATGATTGAAACCAGTAATAATTTCTTGTTTACTCAAAAACAGCTGGCCATTTTTAGGAGAGAGCATTAGAACAATCACTAGCCATCAAAGTGTCATGCAGCCTATGAGTGCCAACAGGCATTTTAAAGAGTAAGTCCTTCACAGAGCCCTGGGTAGCTGTTCCTAGCATATGTCTCAATTCCTTTACCTGGCATCCTGTACATGGGCTAAACTAGTGTTTCAACTCAAGACCCCATCTTGTCCATCTTGGAGGCTTTTTAAAACCTGAATGTGCTTCCAAAAATCTAGCTTGTAGGAAAAGATTGCACAAAGCAAATTTAAAAATTGGAACAACACTGGATGAGTCCCAGTGATTTCAAGCCACACTGACCGTATGTGTCTGGTGATTGTTGCCTGAGCAGGATCTTCTACAGGAGTCATTTGAGTCTATGCAAATACCCAGCAAGATCTGGTTAGGAGTGTAGAGGAACCCACTAGCTGAATTTGTGCAGAACTGCTTGCCATGGAGTCTACCATAGAATATAAAGCAATTACAGGGACATCTGCAGCCAAGTCCTCAATGACATGATGCACAAGGGAAAGTGTCTTTCATGAATACTTTGACTATAATCTACATGAGGCTCTCATGCCTGGCATCAACACTCCATGGGATTAGATACAGGGAACCTTGAGTCAGGAATTCAGATATAGCTGATCTGCAAGGTCAAATTTTGAGCCAGTACATAAAGGTACAGTCCACCTGAACTCAAACTGGCTCCTAATAAAAGCATGCAGCAAGTCAGCACACATGAGTCTTCCACAGGGAGCAACATGTCATATGTTAGGGTAATATACCAGTAATAAGGATTCTCACTGATATACTTACAACACTAGCTAGGATATTGAATTGATTGCACTTTACTTGCACTTAATCTAGAAATTTAGGGCATGATTTTAACCTTCAAATCATGTGGCTTTAAGTTTGGAGGGAAACTAAAATGTTCAAAATTAGAAGCAGGAACAAAACCAGTCTTGAACACACCCACTTTTAACAGAGGCAGGATGATGAGTAGCTGACCAATCTGCTCTCAGTAAGTGGGTTGCCCATTAAAACCCTTTCAGGGGTTTTGTGTGCCTCCATTTTAACAAGTTTTAAATTTTTAACACAAGTTGATCAGTTTTCCCAGGTCTATGGAAAGCTGCAAGGTAAAAGGAAGGGGAAAAGGGTTGGATCCAAAGTGGCTTTAAAGCATTGCTTATGGACTAGGAAGACAGGAATGTTTTCTCCAGACCCATTAAGCTTACCCTTAAGCACTCCCCGGAAAGCTATGACCTCCCCACTATATGCCACCCTTCACCAATCCAGATTTCCAATACCAACTGATCTTTCTCCAGCCTCCTTGACCCCCTCCCATTGTGATCTTCCACAACCCCTATGATTCTCCTCCTATCCATGTGCTACGCACACCCAATAACCAAAAAATCTACTTGCTCTGGGATGCAACTTTTTCTGGAGCCTTCACTACTCAAGAGGCAGCCAAGCCTGCCAATCCAGGTAGTTCCTTGATGTGGAATCTGCTTAAAACTCCACAAAACTGGATGCTGGGAGAATTTGTTTGTGTGGCACATCTTGAAGTGGCACTACAGACTGTCAATTCATCAGTGGCAGACAGAGCTTGGGCCACAATCTGCATGACCCAAATGGTTCCTTCAGTGATATCAGTGGCTTGAAGCAGCACTATAGGAATTATTTTTTCCCCCATGGCTTTCAGGGAAAAATGGCCTTTTTTTATTCTTACGTTCCCAAAGCTTAATCTGGGCTTTGTTATCATTAAAAATGGACAAGACTGAAGTGCTTTTGTAAAAGCAAAAAACTGCGGATGCTGGAAATCCAAAACAAAAACAGATATTTCGCCCTCCTATTTTTACTTAGTTCTGTTGAAGGGTCATGAGGACTCAAAACATCAACTGTGCTCTCCTCCGCCGATGCTGCCAGATCTGCTGAGTTTTTCCAGGTATTTCTGTTTCTGTTTTTGTTTGGAAGTGCCCTTATCCTTCACAGAGCAGTCTTAAAGTTTTTGTGCTCAGGCAAAAATTGGGATTCCAGATCCTCAACATGATGATGCAATTCAACTTTGTATCTATCCGTGAGACTTCCTTGAGCTGTGCAAAACCATAATGCTACATCTTAGAACTCCAAATACTATGTCCCACTAGTTGAGCCACTGTTAAAGATGGCGAGCAGAGCTTAGTAGATCGCAATATTGGGCAGAATTTTGGCCTTGATGTGTGGGCGGGCCCCAACGGCTCGGCGGCGGGCAGGCAGCCGATCGCCACCGCCAAAATGGGCGCCGCCACCATTTTGAGTGGGCGGGCCAATTAAGGCCCACCCAGCGGACCGCCCGACGGGAAGCACTATGTGTTTCCTGTGTGGGGAGGAAGGGATTCCCCAATTGTCAAAGAGCGCACATCTCCCTGAGACTAAGAGCTGTCTCAGAAAGAGTGCTGAAAGTTTTATAAATTTCAAAAATAGAAAATGTCACACGAGATGGGACATGTTAATAAATATCACATAAACTTATTAAAGTTTTTTTTAAAACAGACATGAAACCTCATCCCACCAGTGGATGAGGTTTCATGTTTTTTCAGAAGTCCGATGTGGGGCTCCTGGCCTGCCCACCAACCTTAAGGTTGGACCGGCAGAGCCTTTAATTAGCTTAATTATCTTGTCAACGGCCTCAATTGGCCATTGACAGGTTGGCGGGCGGACAGCTGATTGCACTGTCCCCCCGCCTTCCTAAATATTTAAATGGGGCTGGATGATATCGGGGGTTCCCTGACCCCAGCTCGCCGACAGAAAAATTCTGGCCATCATCTGTGATAAGAAGCAATACCGTACTCCAGAGCTACCTCAAAAAGACACTTGGATGTAATTCCCCACAAAATCATACAAAATGTCATTAGTGAAGATCGAATAGGATGAATGACAGTAGACACTTTTTTTCTTGTTCCTCTTTTAAGAGTTGGGATCCATAAGGCTCTGCTGTGCTCTGGTGGATCTCGAAACTGGAATTCACATTCCGGATAAAATCATGGCCATGTACTTTCAACATTTCCAGTTTATTCAAAGACTAGGCATAATGATATTGATAAAAACAATGTAAATAAGTTCCTTCTGAGGTTTACAAAATCTCAGTCTTATATAAAGTCATATGTATTTGCCCTAAATATTTCTCTCACATGTCAAAACCAGACTTTTTGACTATAGCTGGCAGTTCCTAGCATTGGTCAGTAGTTTAAAAATAAACAAACCAAACCTACACAGCTTAAATTGCTGTGCCATTGTTTATCTACCACAAGCCTTGTATTTGTGTTGTCAATTGATTTCAGTCCAATTATTTGCCTGATTGTATGAACTGCCTTGATAAATTTAGATATTGCTGAAAGATTCTGAGGAAATGATATTTTGACTTGCTTTTTGAGATTTCAAAACTATTTACAAGTGTATGTTGAATCTGATAATGGAGATGGGCACAGCACAGTAAATTAAAACAATAAATTCAAGGCAGGGCCTTAAGCTCTAGAAAAGAGAATTCCAATGTATTTTAACGTAGATGGGCTGTTGAAAAAGTAAAAGTAACTTTTGTAGAAGCCAAAATGTGGAATTAGCAAAATTCTTGATTTATTACACTAAATTCAGTAACAGCTGTAGCCAACAGCAATAAGTGATGATGTAATTCCAACAAAGGAGAACATGAATCAGACAATCTGGGCTTTTTTTTTGCTTTGTATGCACTTGTATTTCAGCTGAATGTGACTTCTCTCCACAATTCAAAATTAAGTTTGGCATGATCTCTTCCTACTACTTTCTGAACACCTGTACCTTGGATCCCATTTGCAGTGAAAAAAATATTTGTTAGCTGCATATATTATACAGACTTTTCACTTAAGGCACACATTTACACCTGTTTAACAATTTTAGTTATAAGACAATGGAACTGTTCCACAAAGCTGTCAGCAAATCTCCGTTTGGTCTGCCCATTGTAGAGGAGACCGCATCAAGAGTAGCTTTGCGGAGCACCTCTGTTCAGTCCGCAGGCATGACTCTAAGCTTCCAGTGACCTGTCATTTCAATTGTCCATCTTGCATGAGATCTTTGTCCTTGACCTCCTGCTGTGTTCCAATGAAGCTGAACTCAAGATCAAGGAACAAACAGCACTTCATCTTTTGAGTAGGCACTTTATAGTCTTCTGGACTCAACACTGAGTTCAACATTTTCAGACCATAATCTCTGCTCCCCCAATTTGGTTCCTTTTCTTTGCATGTGTCAGCCTTAATCATATTTTTCTCGATTTGCATTCAAATGGCAGCTGTTCATTATTCTGGGTAAGCAGAGCTCAGTAGATGCCGAGGTGAGTCTGCCAACAATGCAATATTATCAATGTCATTCACACTTCCTCTGAACGCATATTTTGTTTATTTACTTGCCCCATTACTTTTCTCTTTGGCTCTGCCCCACCAATTCTTTTTGGATTTAATGTCTCCCATCTTCCACCCTTCCCTTTTTGTCTTTATCCACCTTCTTTCATTTCACAGACACGAAAGCTGTTATATTTGTAACTCTTCCAGTTCTGATGAAAGGTCACAATTCTCTCACCACAGATGCTGCCAGACCTGTTGAGTATTTCCAGCATTTTCTGTGTTTATTCTTTACATGATCTCACTTCAGGAAGAGAGTTAAATTTTAATGTTAGAGTCTATTATAAAAGATGTAATAGCAGTGCATTTAGAAATGCATAATATCATCAAGCAGAGTCAACATGGTTTCACGAAGGGGAAATCGTGCCTGACAAAGTTATTAGAATTCTTTGGGGAGGTAACAGACAGGTTAAATAAAAGGAAACCAGTGGATGTAATATATTTGGATTTCCAAAACGTTTGATAAGGTACCGCACATAAGGCTCCTTAATAAGATAAGAGCCCATGGTGTTGTGGGTAGTATATTAGCATGGATAGAGGATTAGCTAACTGATAGAAGAGAGAGAGTTGGGATAAGGGGGACATTTTCAGGATGGCAACCTGTAACTAGTGGAGTGCCACAGGGTTTAGTGTTGGGGCCACAATTATTTACAATATATATTAATGACTTAGATTTGGGAAGTGAATGTACTATCGCCAAGTTTGCGGATGACACAAAGAGTCTACAGAGGGATAAAGACAGGTTAAGTGAGGGGGAAAATATTTGGCAGATGGAATATAATGTGGGAAAATGTGAGGTTATGCACTTTGGAAAGAAGAAAAGAGGAGCTGAATATTACTTAAATGGAGAATACTGCAGAAAGCTGCAGCACAGAGGGATGTGGGAGTCCTCGTGCATGAATCCCAAAAAGTTAACATACAAGTTCAACAGGTAATAGGGAAGGCAAATGGAATGTTGGCCCTTATTTCAAATGAAATGGAGCATAAAAATAGGGAAGTCTTGCTAAAACTATACAAGGCACTCATTAGACCACACCTGGAAAACGGAACAGTTTTGGTCTTCTTATCTAAGAAAAGGTATACTGGCATTGGAGGCAGTCCAGAGAAGGTTCACTAGATTGATGCCAGGTATGGAAGGATTTTCTTATGAGGAGAGGTTGAGTAGGTTGGGTCTGTACTCATTGGAGTTTAGAAGAATGAGAGGCGACCTTATTGAAAGGTATAAGATTCTTAGGAGGCTTGACAGGGTAGATGCTGAGAGGTTGTTTCCCTTTCTGGGAGAGTCCAGGACCAGAGGGCATTATCTCAGAGTAAGGGGTTGCCATTTAAGACAGAAATGAGGAGGAATTCCTTCTATCAGAGGGTAGTGAACCTGTGGAATTTTTTAGCGCAGAGGGCTGTAGAGGCTGTGTTGACCCTTCATCAGAACTAAGACATATAGAAATTAGATGATATATAAACTGGTAGAAGGGAGTGGGACAGGAGAGCTCGATAGGGGGCCAGTAATAGGTGGAGGCCAAGAAAAGACTGCCAAAGATGTCATAGACAAAAGGACAAAGGGGTGTTTACAGTGGTGAAATTATCTAAAGGATTAGCACATGCTTCAGGTAATATCACCACCGTCAACATCCCTTTGTCCTTTTGTCTATGACACCTTTGGCAGTCTCTTCGTGGCCTCCAATTGTCACTCGCCCCCTATCGAGCTCTCCTGTCCCACCCCCTTCTAGCATCTTATATTTCATCTCATTTCTATATGTTTTAGTTCTGATGAAAGGTCATATGGACTCAAAACGTCAAATGTGTTCCTCTCCGCAGATGCTGTCAGACCTGCTGAGTTTTTCCAGGTATTTTTGTTTTTGTTCTAGATTTCCAGCATCTGCAGTATTTTGCTTTTAGGAAATCAAGGGTTATGGGGAAAAGGCAGAAAAGTGGAGTTGAGGATTATCATATCAGCCATGATTTCACTGAATGGCAGAGCAGACTCGATGGGCTGAATGGCCCATTTCTGCTATTATGATCATTGGCCACTGCAATAAAGCAGGCCCATAAGTGTAGTTACGCATTAAACTGCATGAATGCATTAACTGCATTGTCTACTTGTGACGGAGGAATTTGGATCGCATTGAATATTAAGTGTAACTGATTTAATTTCTTTAGATCAAAACTCACAAGTGATGGATTGAAAGATAACATCAGGACACCTGTATTAGTGAAGTTTAACTCTGTAAACAGTCTCTTTGTCATTGATTCCAAAAGGAAGCCAGTTAAGAAGAAAGAAAGAAAGACTTGTAGCAACATTCTGGGGGCTTACCATTGACCTGGGCCAACCATCTAAATACTATGGCCAAAAGTGCAGGTCAGATGCTGGGAATTCTGTGGTGAGTTCCTCACCTCCTGACTCCCCACAATCAGCAAGGCACTAGTTCGAAGTGTGATGGAATACTCTTCCTTTGCCTGGATGAAGCAACAACACTCAAGAAATTCAAAACCATCCAAGACAAAGAAGCCCACTTGATCGGCACCCCATCTTAAACACTCGCTCCCTGCACCACCGGTGAATGGCGGTAGCACTGTGTACCATCTACAAGATGCACTGCAGCAGCTCATCAAAACTCCATTGACAGTATTTTCCAAACCAAACTCTACTGTCATGTTATTATAATGGTATAAATCCTTGGGGTAGAATTTTGAGCTCGTTGGGCAGGTGCAGTGGGTGAGTCCGCCCGATGACCTCAAAGTTCTGCCCCACGATTGACCCCCGACCATAATTCCATGCTGGCTGGCCAATTAACAGCCAGCCAGAGTGAAATACATGCTGGAAAGCTCAGAGCTGCCAGAGGCATCAGCTCTTCTTTTGTGCCAGCTCCTCATTTCCCTGATATTTCAAAAATCTATCAACCGCCTCTTTAAATACTTTCAGTGATCTAGCCCCCACTGCTCTCTGGGATAGAGAATTCCAGACAGTAATTACCCTCTGAGAGAAGAAATTCCTTTGCATCTCACTTTTAAATGAGTGTCCCCTTATTCTGTAACTATGCCCCCTAGTTCAAGATTCCCCCACGAGTGGAAACATCTTCTCAAGACCCAACCTGTCAAGCCCCTTCAGAATCCTATTCATTTCAAGAAGATCACCCCTCTTTCTTCTAAACGCTAATGAAAAAATGCTAGCCTGTTTAGACGTTCCTGATAAGTCAACCTCTTCATCCCAGGAAACAGCCTAGTGAATCTTTTTTGAACTGCCTCTAATGCCAGTATATCCTTTCTTAAATATGGGGACCAAACTGTACACAGTGCTCCAGGTGCAGCCTCACCAACATCCTGTACAGTTGTAACAAGACTTCTCTATTTTTAAACTCTAACCTCCCCCAGCAATACAGGCCAAAATTTCATTTGTCTTCTTAATTACTTACCGCACCTGCCTGCTAACTTTTTGTGTTTCGTGCACAAGAACACTCAGATTTCTCTGCGCTGCAATTTTTTGAATCTCTCTCCATTTAAATAATAGTCTGCCTTTTGATTCTTCCTAACAAAGTGCATTTCCTACATTAAACTCCACTTGCCAAATTTTTGCGCACTCAACTCAACCTATCTATATCCCCTTGTAGATTTCTTATACCCTCAGCACAACATGCCTTCGCACTTATTTTTCTATCATCAGCAAATTTGGATACATTATACTCTGCCCCCTCCTCCAAGTCATTAATATAGATAGTAAATAATTGAGGCCCTAGGACTGATCCTTGTGGAACTCTACTAGTTACGTCTTTCCAACCTGATAAGGACCCATAAATCCCAACTCTCTGTCTTCTGCATGTTAACGAATCCTCAATCCATGTTAATACATTGCCCCCAATACCATGAGTTCCTATCTTGTGCAATAACCTTTTATGTGGCATCTTATTGAATGCCTTCTGGAAATCCAAATACACTACATCTACCGGTTCCCTTTTATCAACTCTGCTTGTTATTTCCTTAAAGAACTGTAGCAAATTTGTCAAACTTGATTTCCCTTTCACAAAACCATGTTGACTCTGATTGTGTCAAGCTTTTCTAAATGTCCTGCTATATTTTCCTTAATAATGGAATCTAGCATTTTCCCAACCACAGATGTTAGGCTAACTGTCCTATAGTTTTCTGCTTCTTGTCCCCCTACCTTCTTGAAAAGAGGCATCACATTAGCACTTTTCCAATCCACTTGGACCTTCCCAGAATCCAGTGAGTTCTGGAATATTTCAGCCAATGCCTCCACTATTTCTACAGTCATTTCCTTTAAAACCTTTGGATACAGGCCATCAAGTCACAGCGACTTGTCTGCCTTTAGTCCCATTAGTTTGTCAAATAGTTGGTCCCTCCTGATAGAGACTGTTACAAGATCTTTCTCCCATTAGCTCCTTGCTTATCTGATATCTTTGGGATGTTTATAGTGTCCTCTATCATGAAGACCAATGCAAAATATTGGTTAAAATTATCTGCCCTTTCCCTGTTCCCCATTATCAATTCTCTAGTCACATCCTCTAAGGGTCCCATGCTCACTTTAGCCACTCTCTTTCTTTTGATATACCCATAGAAGCTCTTGCCGTTTGTTTTTATTTTTCTTGCCAGTTTACTTTCATAATCAATTTTCTCCTTCTTTAACAGCTTTATAGTCATCCGCTGCTGGTTCCTAAAAAATTCCCAATCCTCTGGCCTACCACTCGTTTTCACCACTTTGCATGCCTTATTTTTTGATTGGATACTCTCCTTGACTGCATTTGTTAACCATGGATGTTTCATCCTTCTCCTGGATTCCTTCTTTTTGAGTGGGGTAAATTTTTGCCGTCTTAATGAAATATCTGCTTAAATGTCTGCCACTGCTCATCCACTAACCTTCCCCTTAGTCTATTTTCCCAGCCCGGTTTAGAAAACTCTTTCTTCATACCTCTGTAATTGCCCTTATTTAAGTTAAGGACACTGATTTGATACCCAAGATGCTTCCCCTCAAACTGAATTTGAAATTCTACCATGTTGTGATCGCTACCCCATAGAAGATCCTTAACTATGAGATCTCTTATTAATCCTACCTCATTATACATTACTAAATCTAAAATAAGCCTGTTCCCAGCTAGCTTCTGCTTTAAGAAACAATCCTGATGTACTCTACAAATTTCTATGTTACCCCTGCCAATCTGATTTGTCCAGTCAATGTGCAGATTAAGTTCACCCATGACAATTGTAGCGCCCTTCTTACACGCCTCCATTGTTTCCTGATTTATACTTTGTTATACAATGAGGCAACTCTGCAGGGGCCTATAGATGACTCCCAATGCAATTTGGTTCTTCAAATCTGCACTTCCCTACCTATGATGGAATTCTAAGCAGGCTCCTTTCTTTGCTGTTCAGGATCTCTTCCCTCTGTGGTCTCTTTGTCTCTCAGCCTGACTGACTTTCTGCCCTCAAGATGTGCGTTAATGAAGAATTTCTTAGCACAATCTGCGCTTTGTCAGATGACTATAGTATTTGTGTTCTTGGCCATTTGCATCTCCTTGTGAGAGAATGGTTTTTCTTCACATCCATCTTGTGGAATTTCAATCCACAGCCACTAAGTCTGGGTAGCCATTGTACATAGCTTTTGTAGACATTTAGACAATAGTAACTGTTAACTCCACAGGAGAGCTCTATTGCATTTTTAATGTCTCTTCAATGAAAGGTCCCAAAAAATGTTGTTTACATTTTAATGCCCTGTCCAAACAAGCAAGCTATTTCCAACCCTATTCAGTTTCATGTATATTTGCAGACAAGGAGGGAAGTCATCTGATTTCCTTGACTCCACCTTGTTTCAAGGTAAATTGTCCATTTTCCATTCTGCTTTTAAAAGTAAAGTGTTGATTTTTCATAGGTTCACTGGCATAACTATATGAGCATGACAGTTGCCTGTTTGATAGGGCCAGTAGGCCACATCCAATTTTTTTCCAGCTTTCCCTGTTTAATTTCAACCCTGATCTATTTGCAACGTGTACAGTGTCCTCATCGCTTCTTGGGTTGTTTCCCTACTGTGGCTATCATTTCTTTAACATCCTTATAATGCTTAGTTCTACCGTTGAATGTAACAATCCTTTTCATCCATCCATCCCCTTTGTTCCTTTGAAGAAGTTTGCCAATGATTCCACTAACACTACCTCTTCTTGTTTCCTCCCATTCTCATTTGTTCTGTTGCTATTGAACTGCATTTTCTTCTTGCACTTTTTTCAGTGACGGTGAACAGTTCTGTGACTGAAATGATAACTTATTAATTCATAACTGAATGCCACTGTGGCTGCAGAATGGCAATTTGTCACCAGGTTCTGAAATTGCATTCTATCTTTTACTATCCCTTCAGCTGACATTACTCATCACACAATCCTGGGGAGGTTAATATGGGTGTAATTGAACTATTACTTTAGTGCTTTTTGACTGGGTCAAGTGCTCTTGAGTCAAGTCAGTCAGGTAGCATAACTGCCGGTTTGGACTTGGCACTCATCTATGCCATGTATCCCAACTATTATAATCTTCATTTGGTAATTCTACTATGCCTTGCTTTGCCCCAGTTTTTGCAATATCTTCCTTTATCTATCAAGTTCCATGACAATAACAACTAGTTATATTTATATAGCGCCTTTGATGTAACAGAACTTCCTAAGGCGCTTCACAGGAGCATTATAAAATAAAGTATGACACCAGGCTACTTAAGGGAAATATTGGCCTGAATTTGACCCTCGGGATGCGCCTGAAGTTGGCTCGGCCGGAAGCAGACATACAACCCGCTCCTGGACGAGACCGTACTGTGAATGTGATCTTACACTGGCTGGCCAATTAACGGCCAGCCAGCGTGAAACGTGCCCAGAGAAAGGCTCAGCCACTACCGTTGGGAGCGGGCAGTGGGCAGGCGCTGACATTGGTGCTTCCACTGAGCTCCCTGAAGGCAGACAGATTTCTCAGGGAGCTGCAGAATGCCAAATAATTAAAGAAAGCCCAAAAATGCTGCAAAAAAATGTCCATGCAGCACAATCAAGCACCTGAAAGCATACCTCATTAAAAAAAAAATCTCCAGATATTTATTTTTATTTTGAATCCTAACAGAGATTTTATCCCGCCCTTGGATGAGGTTTCATCAAAAATGTGAAGTCCGCCTGGCTGATTGGCCCATCCAATAACCATAAAGTTGGACGGGCCATGAAAAATCATTTCAGTTTGGCCATTAATGAGCTTAATTGCCCGTTTAATTGTTGGTGGGTGTTCTTCCGACTTTTGTGCATGCCCATAGAGTGAAATATTGTGCAAGTGCGCGATGATGTCAGGACGCTCGCCCGATGTCATCTCGTACGATCTTACGCCCATTTGTGTTGGGCGCGCACCTGCCCCCAGGATGTAAAATTCCAACCATTAGGCCAGATGACCAAATGCTTGGTTAAAGAGATAGGTTTTAAGGAGTGTCGGAAAGGAAGAAAGTGAAGTAGAGAGCTGTGGAGGTATAGGAAGGGAATTCCAAAGCTTGGAGATAGGTAGCTGAAGGTACAGCCCCCAATGACGGAGGAATTAAAATTGGTGATGCACAAGATGCCAGAATTAGAGTAATGTGGATATCTTGGAGACTGGAGACTACAGAGATAGGGAAGGGCAAGGCCATGGGTGGATTTGAAATCAGGGATTTGAATTTTAACATCAAGAAGTAGCTTATCTGAAGGCCATGTAGGTCAGCGAGCCCAGGTGAACAGGACTTACTGCGAGTTAAGACACAGACAGAGAATCTTTGAATGACTTTAATTTTACGGAGTGTGGAATATGGGAGACCAGACAGGAGTGCAGTGGAATAGCCAAGTCTAGAAGTAACAAAGGCATGAATGAGGGCTTCAGCAGTAGTTGAGCTGAGACAAGGGTGAAATTAGGGGGTGTCACAGAAGTAGAAATTGACAGTCTTAGTGAAGGCATGGATATGGGGTCGGAAGTTCATCCCGGAATCAAATATGGCACCAAGGTTGCGAAACTGCTTAATCTCAGATGGTTGCCAGGGAGAGGGATGGTGTCAATAGCTGGGGAATAAAGTTTAGAGCATGGACTGAAAACAATGGCTTCAGTCTTCCCATATGCGACACCCTTGCGACAGCTCAGTTTACTTACTTCGGCATCGATTTTGATTTGTTAATTGTTTTTAAGTTTTCCTGTGAATGAAGTGATGAATGATATTAAAATTGGTTTATCACCAACTTCTTACCTATGGCCCACCTGCTGTTATTTTCGAGTGACACTTAGCATTCCTACAGGAAACAGGAGCACTTCTGCTCCTCCTGAATCCACAGAATTGTAACCTAGAGATTTTTCTGGGCCATCATTGGAGTGAGCAGCAGTGGCCCCTTTTAGGATTGTTGCTTAGGCCATTCAATGCCGTGGCACATGTCTGCCTGAAGATTGCAACAGGTGTTCCAACTCCAACATTGGATCCTGATTAGTATAAACAAGGGCTCTACCCTCGAAACAGGCTGGTGCTCTAACTGCCTGAGGGAAAACCCTTTAAAAATAATGGTGTCTGGTACCATTAAAATGGGTTTTAGCCAAGTGACAGTCCTCTCACTTGAGAACTTGGTCACTGAAACACAAGCAAGAGATTCATGTGCTGAAGGCAGTGCAGGAAAGAATAGAGAAATTTGTACCTTTATGCATTGAAAGGATTAATCTTCTTGAGTATATGATAGTTAAGAAAATGGAAAAGTAAATCTGGAAGATTACTTTAGGTAAAATTGAGACAGTAAAGAAAGGGATACAGTATCGAACTAACAAAAGATAAATTTAGGCCTGATGGCAAGAAGTTCTTCATTTAAATGGTAATCAAAAAGAGAATTGGCTCCCTGATAGGATAAAGAAGGTAGATACACGAACATAATTTAAGAAACAATGGAATTCTACCATAAGAGGAGTCATAAAGAGTCACAATCATCGAGTCATTATGGCACAGAATGAGGGTATTTGGCCCATTGAGTCCATGCTGGTTCTCGATAGAGCAATCTAATCAGTCGCATTCAATATCTTTCTGGTTGGGCAGATAAATTAAAGTAGTCTGAATGACCTTCCTCGCTGTAATCCTCCTGTGATCAGAATCCTGTGAAGACAGTTTAAGCCAGGTTGGTGTTAGGCCCTGCAGAAATTTTTGGTGGTGTCTTTATGGATGTGGCCAATCAATCTATGCTAGTTGTTTGTTATTGTAGTGTTAGAAATGCTGAAGGGACAACCTTAAAGCTGTTGCCTCTGTGATAGGAATGAGAGTTCCAGACCGATAGAAATGTGATGGTGCTGCAATGCATCCAATATGACAGTCTATGTATGCTCATTAAATGTCAGAGATGTCCAGGCAATCATGGTGGTAAACGGAGAATCAGAGGTGTGTAGGGCCTGTGCCTGAAGCTGACGTTAGGACTTTTGGATATCCGAACAATTCCAAATTAATATCTAAATAGATCTCCACCTATCTGAGGCGATTACTAATTATGCCAGAATTCCCATGCCAAACAATATTAAATGTGATGCAAAGTGAATAGAGGCCTGATAATTCTGTCCAAGTGAATTCACCTGGCCAACTTGGCCAATTGCCACCTCATCAGTCTACTCCCAATTTTCAGCACTCACCAACTTACCAAAGCTTATTTTGGCTTCCTCCAGGTCCAATCAGTATCACAGCCTTAGTCCAAACCTGGACAAAAGAACTGAATTCCAGTGGTGAGGTGAGAATGACTGTCCTTGACATCAAGGCAGCATTTGACTGAGTGTGGCATCAAGGAGCCTTAGCAAAACTGGAGTCAATGAGAATCAGCAGAAAACCTCTGCACTGGTTGGAGTCATACCTAGCACAAGTGAAGACGGTTGTATCCGTTAGAGGCCAATCATCTCAACTCCAGGACATTGCTTCATTCCTTGGAGTAGTGTCCGAGGCGTAAAATCTTCAGCTGCTTCATCAATGACGTTGCCTCCGTGATAATGTCAGAAATGGGGGTTCTCAGTGATGATTACACAATGCTCAGCACTATTCACAACTCTTCAGATAATGAGGCAATTCAGGTCCATAAGCAGTAAGACCTAGATGGCATTCAGGTGTCGGCTGATAAGTGAAAGTGATATTTGGGCCACACAGGTGCCAGATAATGACCATCTCCAGAAAGAGAAAGTCCATCGTACACCATCCTGACTTAAAAATATATTGCCATTCTTTCATTGTTGCTGGGTTAAACTGCTGGAATTCTCTTCCTAACAGCACTTTTGCTGTACCAATACCACATGGACTGTAGTGGTTCCAGAAGGTAGCTCACCACCATCTTCTCAAGGCCATCTAGAGATGGGCAATAAATGTTGGCCTTGCCAGTAATGCTCACACCCCCTGAATGAATACCAAAACAAAGAAACCAGGCAGGTCAAATCGGAGAATCTAGGATCTTCTTGTCACATCCTAAGGCATGTACTTTAGTCCTACTTAGAGCTGTCCATTTTCAGGGTCTATGCGATTGATATTTGCTAGTTTTGTAGATGGTCTGCATATTTATATTGTATTTAGAATTGGTGTTCAACAAAGAAATGGCAAAGGATGGTTGAGCATATTCCACTTTAGCACTTTGCAGCCAATTCCAGATGATGTAGATATCTGTGTCCATACCATTCCACCAAAAGAAATGATAGCAAAAAGAGATGAAAGATAAAAATAGAAATGTAGTGTCAGCCTTGGCTCAGCTGGTAGTACTCTTGCCCTGAGGCATAAGGTTATGAATTCAAACAGCACTCTTGGAGTGCAAAGGGACTTGGGAGTCCTAGTACAGGATTCTCTTAAGGTTAACTTGCAAGTTGAGTCGGTAGTTAGGAAGGTAAATGCAATGTTGGCATTTATTTCAAGAGGACTAGAATATAAAAGCAGGGATGCACTGCTGAGGCTTTATAAGGCTCTGGTCAGACCACATTGAGAATATTGTGAGCAATTTTGGGCCCCGTATCTCAGGAAGGATGTTCTGGCCCTGGAGAGGGTCCAGAGGAGGTTCACGAGAACGATCCCAGGAATTAAAGGCTTAACATATGAGGAACGTTTGAGGACTCTGGGTCTATACTCGATGGAGTTTAGAAGGATGAGGGCGGATTTGATTGAAACTTACAGAATATTGAAAGGCCTGGATAGAGTGGACGTGAGGAAGATGTTCCCATTAGTAGGAGAGACAAGGACCCAAGGGCACAGAGTAAAGGAAAGACCTTTTAGAAAAGAGATGAGAAGAAACCTCTTTAGCCAGAGAGTGGTGAATCTATGGAATTCATTGCCAAAGAAGGCTGTGGAGGCCAGGTCATTGAGTGTATTTAAGACTGAGATAGATAGGTTCTTGATTGGTAAGGAGATCAAAGGTTACGGGGCGAAGGCGGGAGAATAAAAACAAAAAACTGCGGATGCTGGAAATCCAAAACAAAAACAAAATTACCTGGAAAAACTCAGCAGGTCTGGCAGCATCGGCGGAGAAGAAAAGAGTTGACATTTCGAGTCCTCATGACCCTTCGACAGAACTAGGTGAATCCCAGGAAGGGTTGAAATATAAGCTGGTTTAAGGTGGGGGGGGCGCGGTGTTGGGTGGGGGGAGAGAAGTGGAGGGGGGTAGTGTGGTTGTAGGCAAAAGCAGTGATAGAAGCAGATCATCAAAAGATGTCACAGACGGCAGAACAAAAGAACACATAGGTGTCGAAGTTGGTGATATTACCTAAACGAAGGTGCTAATTAAGAATGGATGGTAGGCCACTCAAGGTATAGCTCTAGTGGGGGTGGGGGGAGCATAAAAGATTTAAAAATATTTTAAAATAATGGAAATAGGTGGGAAAAAGAAAAATCTATATAATTTATTGGAAAAAAACAAAAGGAAGGGGGAAGAAACAGAGGGGGGAGGGGATGGGGATGGAGGAGGGAGGTCAAGACCTAAAGTTGTTCACCAGTCTATCACCAGAGATTGAGACAGAGAGGTCAAGGAAGGGAAGGGAAGTGTCAGAGATGGACCACGTGCTGCTTCGTGCTCTCGTCGGGACTTGGAAAAATTTATTAATTTTGCTTCCAATCTCCACCCCTCCATCATTTTCACGTGGTCCATCTCTGACACTTCCCTTCCCTTCCTTGGCCTCTCTGTCTCAATCTCTGGTGATAGACTGTCCACCAATATCAATTACAAGCCTACCGACTCCCACAGCTACCTTGACTACAGCTCCTCACACCCCGCTTCCTGTAAGGACTCCATCCCATTCTCTCAATTCCTTCGCCTCCGTCGCATCTGTTCCGATGATGCTACATTCAAAAACAGTTCCTCTGACATGTCCTCCTTCTTCCTTAACCGAGGTTTTCCACCCACGGTCATTGACAGGGCCCTCAACCGTGTCCGGCCCATCTCCCGCGCATCAGCCCTCACGCCTTCTCCTCCCTCCCAGAAACATGATAGGGTCCCCCTTGTCCTCACTTATCACCCCACCAGCCTCCGCATTCAAAGAATCATCCTCCGCCATTTCCGCCAACTCCAGCATGATGCCACTACCAAACACATCTTCCCTTCACCCCCACTGTCGGCATTCCATAGGGATCATTCCCTCCGGGACACCCTGGTCCACTCCTCCATCACCCCCTACTCCCCAACCCCCACCTATGGCACCACCCCATGCCCACGCAAAAGATGTAACACCTGCCCCTTCACTTCCTCTCTCCTCGCCGTCCAAGGGCCCAAACACTCCTTTCAAGTGAAGCAACATTTCACTTGCATTTCCCCCAACTTAGTCTACTGCATTCGTTGCTCCCAATGCGGTCTCCTCTACATTGGAGAGACCAAACGTAAACTGGGCGACCGCTTTGCAGAACACCTGCAGTCTGTCCGCAAGAATGATCCAAACCTCCCTGTCGCTTGCCATTTCAACACTCCACCCTGCTCTCTTGCCCACATGTCTGTCCTTGGCTTGCTGCATCGTTCCAGTGAAGCCCAACGCAAACTGGAGGAACAACACCTCATCTTCCTACCAGGCACTTTGCAGCCTTCTGGAATGAATATTGAATTCAACAACTTTAGGTCTTGACCTCCCTCCTCAATCCCCAGCCCCTCCCGCCTTTGTTTCTTTCCCCTTCCTTTTGTTTTTTTCCAATAACTTATATAGATTTTTCTTTATCCTTCCTATTTCCATTATTTTAAAATATTTTTAAATCTTTTATGCTCCCCCCACCCCCACTAGAGCTATACGTTGAGTGCCCTACCATCCATTCTTAATTAGCACCTTTGTTTAGATAATATCACCAACTTCGACACCTATGTGTTCTTTTGTTCTGCCGTCTGTGACATTTTTTGATGATCTGCTTCTATCACTGCTTTTGCCTACAACCACACCACCCCCCTCCACTTCTCTCCCCCCACCCAACACCCCCCCACCCCACCCCACCTTAAACCAGCTTATATTTCAACCCTTCCAGGGATTCACCTACTTCTGTCGAAGGGTCATGAGGACTCGAAACGTCAACTCTTTTCTTCTCCGCCAATGCTGCCAGACCTGCTGAGTTTTTCCAGGTAATTTTGTTTTTGTGAAGGCGGGAGAATGGGGTTGCGAAACTTATCAGCCATGATTGAATGGCAGAGCAGACTTGATGGGCCGAATGGCCTAATTTCTGCTCCTATGTCTTATGGTCTTATGGTCTTATAGAGCATAAAGCCCAGGCTAACACCTCAATGCAGGACTGACAGAGCACCGCACTGTTAGAGGTGTTGTCTTTTGGATGAGGCATTAAACTGAGGCCCTGTTTGCGTTCTCAAGTGGACATAAAATATTGCATGGCATCATTTTGAAGAGAAAGGGAATTATCTCTCATGTCCTGGCCAATATTTATCGCTCAATCAACATCACAAAATTAGATTATTTGGTCACTATTACATTTCTGTTTGTGGAAGCTTGCTGTGTACAAATTGAATGCTACATTTCATAGACTACAGCAGTGACAATGTTTCAAAAGTACTTTATTGGTTGTAAAGTGTTTTGAGTCATCCAGTGATCATCAAAGTCCTTATATGAATGTGAGTCTTTTGTTATGTAATTTAAAACCTATTTCTATTCTGTTAATTTGGGGATGTTATTTTGTAACAAGTAAAATATTATAGCTATGAGTGCAAAAATCAATACAAAATGGAGTATTTAAAAAAATATTTAAGAAAGTAAAACAGGTATGATTCTGTGTCCAAAATCAAGCTCCCTCAATGTCTTCTATGTACATGCACCTTAAGTTGTGCTGCTGAGTCAAACTGTTCAGAAAGTTTTCAACCATCTTCAGCCAGCAATGTAGAGTGGATGGTCCATCTCAGCCTCCTTCTGAGACTCCCAGTATCACAGGTGCCAGTCTTCAGCCAATTCGGTATAGTCCACATGAGATCAAGAAACAACTGAGCACTGTGTTCAATTCTATTCACAACTCTTCAGGTAATGAAGCAGTCCATGCCTGTGTGCAGTAAGACCCGGACAACATTCAGGCTTGGGCTGATAAGTGGCAAGTTCCATCTCCAACAGGAGAAAATCTAACCATTTCCTCTTTCAACAGCATTATATCATTGAATCATTCACCACCAACATCCTGGGTGTTACCTTTGAAAAGAAACTTAACTGGACCAGCCACCTAAAAATTCAGGCTACAAGAGTAGATCAGAGCTGATTAATCGGCTCCCCACTTCACCTCCTGACTCCCCAAAGCCTGTCTAGCACCTACAGGGCACATGTCAAGTGTGTGATGGAATACTCTCCACTTGCCTAGATGAGTGCAGCTTCAATAACAATAGAACCATCCACGACAAAGCAAACCATTTGATCAGCACCCCATTTAACATTTAAGCATTCACTCCCTCCACTACCAGCCAACTGTGGCAGCAGTGTGTACCATGCGCAAGATGCACTTCAGCAACTCACCAAGGGTTCTTCCACAGCATCTTCCAAACCAACCACCTATACCATTTAAAAAAAACAAGGGCAGCAGATGGTAGTGAATCCACCACCTGCAAGTTTCACTCCAAGTAGCACACTCAGAATGATATTGCTGTTTTTTTAATTAATTTATATATGTGAGCATTACTGGCTAGGCCAGAATTTATTGCCCATCCCTAATTGCCCTTGAGAAGGCGGTGGTGAGCTGCCTTCTTGAACCACTGCAGTCCATGTGGTGTAGGTACACACACAGTGCTGTTAGGAAGGGAGTTCCCGGATTTTGAATAGTGACAGTGAAGCAATGGCAATATATTTCCAAGTCAGGATGGTGAGTAGCTTAGAGGGGAACTTCCAGGTGATGATGTTCCCATGTGTCTGTTGCCCTTGTTTTACTGGATGGTAGTGGTTGTGGGTTTGGAAGGTACTGTCTAAAGAGGCTTGGTGAGTTCCTGCAGTGCATCTTGTAGGTGGTACACATTGCTGCCACTGTGTGTCGGCGGTGGAGGCAGCGATTGTTTGTGGATGGGGTACTAATAAAGCAGGCTGCTTTGTCCAGGAAGACATTAAGCTTCTTGAATGTTGTTGGAGATGCACTCATCCAGGCAAGTGGAGAGTATTCCATCACACCCCTGACTCGTGCCTTGTAAATGGTGAATGGGCTTCGGGGAGTCAGGAGGTGAGTTACCTGCCATAGGATTCTGAGCAACTGATCTGCTCTTGTAGCCATGGTATTTAAATGGCTAGTCAGTTCAGTTTCTGCTCAGTGGTAACCCCCAGGATGTTGATAGTGGGGGATTCAGTGATGGTAATGGCATTGAATGTCAAAGGGCAATGATCAGATTCTGTCTTGTTGGAAATGGATATTGCCTGGCACTTGTGTGGTGTGAATGTGGTGTGATGCCACTTGTCAGCCCAAACCTGAATATTGTCCATGTCTTTCTGCAATTGGACATGGACTGTTTCAGCATGTGATGAGCTGTAAATAGTGCTGAACATTGTGCAATCATCAGCAAATATCCCCACTTCTGACCTTATGATGGAAGGAAGGTCATTGATGGAGCAACTGAAGATGTTTGAGCCGAGGACACTACCCCGAGGAACTCCTGCAGTGATGTCCTGAAACTGAGGTGATTGCTTCCAACAACCACAATTATCTTCCTTTGTGCTAGACATGACTTCAAATAGAGAACAATTTTCCCCTGACTCCCATTGACTCCAGTTTTGCTAGGGCTCCTTGATGCCACATTTGGTCAAATGCTGCCTTGATGTCAAGGGCAGTCACTCTCGCCTCACCTCTGGAGTTCATGTTTTGTCCACATTTGGACCAAGGCTGTAATGAGGTCAGAGGCTGAGTGGCCCTGGTGGAACTCAAACTGGGCATCAGTGAGCAGGTTATTGCGAAGCAAGTGCCGTTTGATAGCACTGTTGATGACACCTTCCATCACTTTACTGATGACCGAGAGTAGATTGATGGGGCGTTTGGCCGAGTAGGATTTTTTTCTGCTTTCTGTGTACAGGGTATACCTGGGCAATTTTCCAAATTGTTGAGTACCTTCACTGTTACTACGCCAAATTTTGGAACTCTCCAACTAACAGCACCATGGCTGCACCTATACCACATGGACTGCAGCAGTTCAAGAAAGTGACTCACCACCTTCTCAAGAGCATTTAGAGATGGACAATAAAAACTGATGTTGCCAGCTGTACCCACATTTCATGAATGAATAAAAACAAGAACTGGAGAAGCATCAGGCAGAAATCCCCATTCTTACTGGAAAATCCATATTTGTGGATGCGGAACCATGAAAGGATAGTCATAAGAACATGAGAAATAGGAACAGGAGTGGACCATTTGGTCCTTCAAGCCTGCTCTGCCATTCAATAAGATCATGGCTGATCTTTGTTTGATTTCTACAATCCCATTTAATCCTGATAACCTTTTATCCCCTTGCCTAACAAGAATCTATTTACCTCTGCCTTAAAAAATATTCAATGACCCCGCCTCCACCATCTTCTGAGGCAGAGAATTCCAAAGTCACACAACCCTCTGAGAGGAAAAATTCTCCTCATCTCTGTCCAAATAGGGCAACCCCTATTCTTAAAATAACACTCTCTAGTTCTGGACTCACCAACAAGAGGAAACATCCTTTTGATGTCCACTTTGCCAAGACCATTCAGGATCTTGTACACTTCAATCAAATCACCCCTCACTCTTCTAAATTCCAGTGGAAACAAGCCCAGTCTGTCCAACCTTTCCTCATAAGACAACCCACTCATTCCAGGTATCAGTCTAGTAAACCTCCTTTGAACCGCCTCCAATGCATTTGCATCCTTCCTTAAATAAGGAGACCAAAACTGCACACAGTATTCGAGGTGCGGCCTCAACAATGCCCTGTAGAACTGAAGCATAACATCCTTACTTTTATGTTCAACCCCTCTCATGATAAAGGAAAGCATTCTATTAGCCTTCTTAATTACTTGCTGTACATGTATACTAACTTTTTGTGACTCATGTACTAGAATACCTAGATCCCTCTGCACTTCAAAATTATGCAGCTGTTCTCCATTTAAGCAATACACTGCTGTTTTGTTCTTCCTGCCAAAGTGAACAACTTCACATTTTCCCACATTAAACTCCATTTTTCAGATCTTTGCTCACTCACTCAGCCTATTTATACCCATTGGCAACTTCCTCATGTCTTCTTCACAACATACTTTCCTACCTATCTTTGAGTCATCTGCAAATTTAGCTACCATGTCTTTGCTCCCCTCATCTAAGTCATTGATGTAAATCATAAAAAGTTGAGGCCCCAGCACAGACTCCTGCATGACTCTACTCATCATATCCTGCCAATCCAAAAAAGACCCATTTAGGCATACTCTCTGTTTTCTGCCAGCCAACCAATCTTCTATCCATGCTAATATGTTACTTCCTACACCATGAGCTTTTATTTTCCGTAATAACCTTTGATATAGGACCTTATGTGGAGGCCAGGTCATTGGGTGTATTTAAGACCGAGATAGATAAGTTCTTGATAGGTAAGGGGATCAAAGGCTATGGGGAGAAGGCGGGAGAATGGGGTTGAGAAACTTATCAGCCATGATTGAATAGCAGAGCAGACTCGATGAGCTGAATGGCCTAATTTCTGTTCCTATGTCTTATGGTCTTATGGTCTTATCAAATGCCTTCTGGAAATCCAAGTACAGTATGTCAACAGGCTCCTTTTTTATCCATTTGCATGTTACTCCTTCAAAAAACTCCAATAAATTGGTTAAATGTGATTTTCCTTTCACAAAACCATGCTGATTCTTCCCGATTGCCTTGACCTGTTCTAAATGCCCAGCTATAACCTCCTTAATGATCAATTCTAATAACTTCCCCATGACAGACATCAAGCTAACTGGTCTATAGTTTCCTGTTTTCTTCCTCCCTCCCTTCTTGAATAGAGGGGTTATATTTGCTACTTTCCAGTCTGATGGAGCCTTCCCAGAATCTAGTGAATTTTGGAAAATTAGCACCAGCACATCGACTATCTCATTGGCCACCTCTTTTAAGATGCTAGGATGTAGTCCAAAGACTTGCCAGTCTGCAGCTACATCAATTTGCTCAGTGCTGTTTCCCTAGTGATTTCAGTTTCACCAAGTTCCTTTCTCCCATTCACCTCCTGATTTTTAGCTATTACTGGAATGTTTTTTTGTGTCCTCTGTAGTGATCACAGAAGCAAAATATTTGTTCATTCCTTCCGCCATTTCCTTATTATCTACTATTAACACCCCACTATCACTCTCTAGAGGACCAACACTTAATTTAACTTAATCTTTTCCTTTTTTAAATAGCTGTAGAAACTCTTGTTATCCTTTTTTACATTTCTAGCTAGCTTCCTCTCATACTCTAATTTCTTTCTCTTGCTTAACCTTTTAGTCATTCTCTGCCGTTCTTTATATTCTGACCAATCATTTGTCCTGACATTCATCTTTGCAGAGTTGTATGATTTTTCCTTAAATTTGATGCTTTCCTTAACTTCTTTAGTTAACCATGGATGGTGGGTCCTCCCGTTAGAACTTTTCTTTATTATAGGAATGTATTTATTCTGGATAGTCTGAAATATCCCCTTTAAATAGCTGCTATTGCTTCTCTGTTGATCTATCCTCTAACCTAGTTTCCCAGTTTACTTCAACAAGTTCAGCTTTCATCCTCACATAGCTGCCCTTATTCAAGTTTAAGATACTAATCTTAGACCCACTCTTCTCCCTTTCAAAATGGATGTAAAATTCAATCATATTGTGGTTGCTGCTACCTAGAGATGCCTTTACTCTGCGGTCTCAATTAACGCTGTCACATTACACAATGGCTAGTCTAATATAGCCTGCTCTCTGGTTGGCTCCAGAACATGCTGCTCTAAGAAACTATCTCAAAAGCATTCTAAGAACTCCTCATCCAGGTTACTACTGCAAAACTCATTTTCTAGTTTATGTGTAGATTAAAATCACCCATGATTATTGCCTCCCCTTTATCACAAACACACAATATTTTCTCTTGAATACTTTGTCCTATACTGTGGCTACTGTTACGGGACCTGTAGACCACTATCACTCATGTCTTTTTTCCCTTACTATTCTGCATCTCCACCCAAATCGATTCTACATCCTGATCTCCTGAACCAAGGTCATCTCTAACTATTGAACCAATGCCCTCTTTGATTAACAGTGCTATCCCTCCACCTTTTATTTACTTCAATGTGGGAAATCAATTCATTTGCTTTATTATGAATGTTACACACAGTCAGATAGAGAGCCTTCAGTTTTGTCTTTTTGTTACCGTTTTAACATCCAGTCTTGACTGTTGATGTATTGTTAGGTTTTTCTTCTCGGTCCCTTCCTGCCATTCCCTGACCCTCATTTCTCATGTTACTATTTTGCTTTCTTGTCTTGACTCTACACCTTGAACTGCTACCTCTACCCAAGCTTGATCCCTCACCCCTCTTGTTTAGTTTAAAGCCCTCTCTACTTCCTTAGTTATGCGATTTGTGAGGACACTCATCCTAGCACAGTTCAGGTGTAAACCACCCTAACGATACTGCCCCCACTTTCCCCAATGCTGATGCCAGTGACCCACAAACTGGAACTCACTTCTCCCACACTAGTCCTTGAGCCACACATTCATCTCTTTAATCTTATTTGCCCTCTGACATTTTGCACATGGTTCAGGTAATAATCCAGAGATTATTACCTTTGAGGTTCTGCTCCTTAATTTGGTACCTAGCTCCTCATACTGACTTTGCAGAACCTCTTTTCTAGTTCTACCTATGGTACCTACATGGACCATGATGGCTGGATCCACCCCCTCCCACTGCAGGTTCCTCTCCAGCCCTCAGCAGATGTCCGGAACCCTGGCACCAGGCAGGCAACATGCTGCACAGAACAGTATCAACCTTTCTCACTATACTACCCCCTATTACTAATACATTCATTTTTGCTTCCCCTGCTTGAATAGCTTCCTGTGCCATGGCCATCCAGCTCATCCACTTTGCAGGCCTCGTTTTCAACCACACTGTTTGTGAGCACCTCAAACCTGTTTGACAATTGCAAAGTCTGAGGCTTCTCCACTACTGTCTGCTTGGTCCCATTACCTGCCTCAATGACAGTCACATCCTCCTGTCCCACACTGTTGACCATAACAGATGACCCTATTCTAAGAGTTGTGACTGCCTTCTGGAACAAATCATTCAGATATTTCTCCCTTTCCCTTATGTTGCACAGTCTGCATTTCGGCTTCCAGATCGATAATTCTGATTCGAACTTCATCAATACTTCCTGCAGATGTGTTTGTCATGGATCGCCTTGGCTTCCAAAAGCTCCCATATCCCACAGCTGCAACATAACACCTGTCCTGCCCTTCTAACTTGTTATTTAGTTAATTTATTTTAATTATTTGCTTCCTGTGTATGCTACAATTGTTATGACACAGCTGATGGTGTATGCTGAGCTTTTCAAATCCCAGAGGGGGACTTGAAAAAAACTGTCATAACTAATTTTCAATTTGTATGTCTCAAGATTCAGTCTTTGAATTCAGTAATAAGGCCACTGAGTTTTAAAAGGTTTCTATAATACTAAATTAAGCATTTATTAATAAAAGAAAAGATTGTAAGCCCATACATATATCTACAAATTACTACTATAATAACTACTAAATCCCCTAATTAATTTAACTCCCAGTTATACTTTCATTAAGGCAACAGTAAGACACATAGAGATTAAAAGACCCAGGCAAAGCAAACAATACCCTGAACAGTCAGATTCAAAATGAGTTTTCTTAGCTTCAGTCCCTGGCAGCAGTAGTTTGGTACATACAGGCTGCAGGCTTTTCACACTTGTTGGATCTTGAACTGCCTCTCTTACAAACAGCCTTCTCTCCTTTATACATATTTTCCTCATTGAATGAAAATTCCCATTGTTTCATTATGTCTTTTGAACTTTACCTCTATATTAATAAAAAATCTATTATAATACCAATTCTACAATTTTGGGAAAAATAAATAAGCACACTATTCCTTTCTACTTCTGCTGCCTAGGTATATATTACACCCTCTCCTTTGAATTCAAGCCACTATAGTTTGTTTAAAAATACAAATGTTCCCTTTACACCTCACATTCTAAAATTTCCACGTGTTTACCTAATTAACATTTCAAACCTAACTTCTCTTCTTACATCAAAGCACCCAGACTAGCTGCCCCTAATTCAATTAAGTCACAAACACACACACACACACACACACATGCCTAGACATGTCCCACTGTTACTTTATTTTACAATAAATTCCAATAACATTATGGAAATTATTATATCTTCCTGACACAAGTTACTGCATTTATTGAGTGCTAGTACCAGTGACAACTAAAGGTTATATGCTTCTTAACTACACAGGTATGTGTTTTAGATGTTAGTTTAAATTACTTTATTTTAATTGCTTTTTTATCTTTATTGTTTTAATTTAATTTTAAAGTTTTCAAATTTTGATTTATTATTTTAAAGTTTTAATTCTTTTTATTTATAGATCTACCCGAACTCGCCTGTTCTCAGCTGATTTCTCTCACACTGTCCCTTAGACTAAGCACTTACTGGCCAATCAACTTGCTAGCTTCCTGTGATGCCTGTGAATAATTTATATAGATTTTTCTTTTCCCACCACTTCCATTATTTTTAAATGTATTTCCATCCCATGTTTTATCTCTATCTTTTAGCCTATTTCAAGCCCCCCCTCCAACCTCATCCCCACTAGGGCTATCTGTCCCTTGCTCGCCCTGCTTTCTACCCTTAATGTCCCTATTAGCACATTTCTTAGCTAATATCACCACTGTCAACACCTCTTTATCCTTTTGTCTATGACAGCTTTTGGAAATCTCCACCTATCAATGGCCCTCTGTCCAGCTCTACCTGTCCTACCCCACCTTAAACCAGTTTGTATTTCACCTCTTTTCTATTTTTCCTTAGTTCTGATGAAGAGTCATTCGGAATTGAAATGTTAACAGTATCCCTCCCCGCAGATGCTGTCAGACATGCTGAGTTTTTCCACGTATTTTTGTTTTTGTTCCTGTGATGTCACAGTTGCTTTCTTCTTTTTCTTTGACTGCTGCCTCACAGCAGCTGAAAGGGTGCACTCCTCAGCTCCTGACTATCTCCTGCAGGTCTGCTCCACTCCGGCTCCCAGCAAGGTAGCCTTTCAAGGGTGTGATTCCCCATTGTGAAATAGTCTGTTGGCATTCATTGTTTAAGCTTAAATTTGAAGGATGTCCAGTTCGGCAGTGTTCTGGCAGATTGGCAGCAACCATTGAATTATATCCTAGAAGGTATGAGTGCCTCAAGGAGAGATGGTGGGAAAATTGGTGGATAAGAATCAGGCAGTGATTATATGTGTGGAATGAAGACAAAAGTAGTGATTTCCTGTGGACGAACCTTTCTTTTACTTAGCAGTGTCATTGCAGGGGTCTTATCAGGGTGTCTTGCTCACTCAGTTCCTTGAGGTTTTCAATGGGAACAGGGTCTTTGCAGTTAAATGTCACAAGTCACAGATGGAACAACAAAGTAACTTTCCTGACAGCATGGCCATCAGTCTGTAACTATCAAATTGAGCAGTGGTTGTGCTAAAGCACTCTGCATAATGGGATTGGGCATTTTAGAGACTACAATCTTTTAATAGAAATATCTTGATTTGTTCATTGTTAGTAAGAAGAGAAATATCAAAATTATCAACCTGGAATGTTTGTGATCAAGAATTGACTTGTGGTGTGGATAAATAATGGCCAGGACACTGGGTATAACTCCCCTGCTCTTTTTCAAAATAGTGCCATGGGACCTTTCACATGTATCTGAGAGTGCAGGCTGGACCTCAGTATAAAGCTTCATTTGAAAGACAACACCTCTAACAGTGGAGCACTCCCTCAGTTTTGCGTTGGAGTGTTAGCCTCGATTTTTGTGCTCAAGTCCTGGAGCAGGACTAAAACCCACAATCTTCTGATTCAGAAGTGACAATGCTACCAACAGAGCCATGATAAACAAGGTAATTCTATCAACACATAATTATTTAGTTAAAGCACAAACAGAATTTTTAAATCCAGTGAATAATAGGAATTATGATGTTTTAAAACATGCTATTCCTAATGCATATGATTTAGCATTTATAGGGTATAAATCAGGCATCCTTTCTCACTCTTTGGATGAAGTGTTCAGTGAGCCCACATTCTGGGTATAAAATGTAATTGTGTAGCGCTGCTTCTAGTCATGCTATATGAAGACCTACCTGCTGTTTTGCAGCACATGAGGTGCTGTCCATTACTTCCTGGATTGTATGGAAAGTGTAACTGTACTGGAATAATTACAGAGGTAAATCCCTGCATGCACGCAAAGATGTGCGTGATCCTCACATCCTGAATGGATTGATGCAACACCGGGATATCAAAATTAGTCGATGATTGTGAAGGCAAGTGACTTCCACATTCACTCCTGAAACAACAATTATAACAAAGCAAGATGGACCCTGTTCTAGACTTAATTAAAGGGGCCCTCAACAACTTGCAGCTGAGGTGCTTTTGGCTTATACCCAGTTGGTGAAAGCACTGCAGTAAGTTGCTGGAGGAATTTTGAGGTTTTTGCAGACCACAGAAAGGCGGAAAATAAAATTGCATTGTGTAAGTATGAAGATAGTGGCTGTTGTGCTTCTTTCTCCGCGACAAAATCAGGATATGGAGAGCAAGAGGCAGAGAAAGGAAGATCTATGAGGAGGCAGGAGATGGAGGCCCCAAATAGAATGTGCTAACCTGAAAGACTCTTTCAGGAGCAAAACTCATATGTTGCAAAGAGTCAGACGCACTCTCTCAGCAGGTTACACTTCACAAAGGAGGTTGTCACAGTGTGTCACCTTCTTCACAACAACCAGGAGACTCAAACTAATGTGAGGAGGACCCTCCCAGTGGCTGTGAAAGTCACCGTCGCCCTTTCTTTCCAGGTCAATGGGTTCTTAAGGCAGGAGCAGGTAAAACATATCACAGTTCACTGTGGGCATAGAAGCATCAGGGAGGTGACAAAGGTGCTCTATACATGGACATGGGAACTTCAGACTCTTCTCCATTAGAAGGGAACACCAGGGTGAAAGGGCACATAGATTTGGTAATAGAGTGGACTTCCCAATGCTGCAGATTACCATCGACTGTTCTGCAAGCCCTCGTCATGCCAAAGAGGAGTGAAATCACAAGGGCTATCACTCTGTAATTGTACAGATGCTGTTTGACCATGCCAGGAAATTCATCTCAGTAAATGTCCACTATGTGAACATTCTTTTATCCTATTCTTTTTGCGATTCTTTTATCCTATGACAAAAGAAATTCCCACCAGCATAAGGTGCTGCTTGGTGATAGTATACCCACTCCACACATGGTGCAGTTTGCTGGTGAGGTGATATCCACTTCACACAAGACACTGTTTGGTGAGGTGATACTCACTTTACACATAGCTCATGGCTTTCACAATCCCATCATGCAAGGTCAGAGGGCATTCAATGAAATTCATTGGTCTCCTAAAGCAAATACTTAGATCGCTCAGGGAGATCTCTGTAGTGCATGCCCAAGAGAGCATCCATGTTTGGGGTGATATGCTGCATTATCCACAACATAAAAGTTCTGAAGTTCTGAGGGCCCAGGCACCACTCCTGAGATGCAGAAAGCACGTTGCCATGAAGGAGGAGGAAAAGGAGGAGGAGAAAAAAGAAGTGAGAGGATCACATTGACCATGTGCAACTGGATAGAGCAAAAAGAACCATGGCCTGAATTTTATCGTTGGGGTACACCTGAGGTCAGTGTGGCAAGAAGTGGATGTAAAACCCGCCCCTGGCCAAGATCACGCTGTGAACGGACTCTTACACTGGCTGGCCAATTAACAGCCAGCCAGGGTGAAGCGTGCCCGGAGAAAGGCTCAGCACTGCCTTTGGGGGAAAGGAGAGGGCGGGCACCGACGTCACCACGGGCACAGGTGAGCACTTCCACTGAGCTCCCTGAAGGCAGACAGCTGACCACCAAATAAAATAAAGCACAAAAATGCAGCAAAAAATGTACATGCAGCACAATCAAGCACCTGGAAGTACACCTCATTAAAAAAACAGTCCCCAGATATTTATTTTTATTTAAAATACTAACTGAGATTTCATACCACCGTTGGATGAAGTTTAAGCAAGAATATAAAGCCCCCTGGCCAATTGGCTTGTCTGCAAACCACACGGTTGGACGGACCATGAAAAATTTCTTTCAATTGGGCCATTAATGGGCTTAATTGCCAGCTTAATATCGCGCAAGTATGTGGTGATGTCAGGACGCTCGCCTGACATCATCTTGCGTGATCTTACGCCTGTTCTGGTTGGGTGCGTGCCTGACCTCGGAACACAAAATTCTGGCCCATGTTGTGAGGCTTTAATTCAATTGAAATGGTCTTCCCCACCTCTACCATTCCAGAACAGTACATCCATTTTATATTCCCCATCACAAGGCCCTTTGGCCAGTATCATTCAATAAAGGTCAGCAACAAAAGTCTTCACTGAACAATTTTGTTGTGTCAAAAGTTAAAATTCCCCTAATATCTAAAGTAAAATCTCAAAAATATTGAAAGCCTGGCAATTTAGAATTAACAGTATCTGCACTATCAATTATGCAAGTATCTAGGAATTGAAGTTTCATGATGATCTTCATCCAAATTCTGCACTCTTTAGATACCAACATAAAAATAAAATACTGCAGATGCTAGGAATCTGAAATAAAACAAAAAAGTGCTGGAAAAAGTCAACAGCTCAGGCAACATCTGTGGAGAGAAACAGAGTTAATGTTTCAGGCCAACAACCTTTCTTTAGTGTTCTGAGATTGGGTCCTTCTGTCTTGGACACTAGGGCCAGGATTTTCCATTTGGCGGGAGTGGGGGGAGCAGGAGTGGACCCAATCACCGCCCACAATCGGGTCCGCTCTGCCATTTTACATGGGCAGGCCAATGAAGACATACCCAGTGTATTCGCCAACTTCAGTAGGTAGCGGGAGCGGGCGGGCTGCGGCGGGCATGCACAGACCACCGGGTCCAATGGCGACCTGGCAACCTGTTTAAAAGAAAGCCTGGCAGCCTTTTGTAGGCTGCTCACAATGGCCAGTTCCAGGCCGCAGCAGAGGATTTTGGGTGAGCAGGCCACAATGTAGGGAACGCCAGTGGGGGGCCAATGCGCCCCTTATTTTTCTGATGACTGCCTTGCTGCCCTCCTCGAGGAGGTGGCAGCACGGTGGGAGGTGTTGATCCCCCTAGATGGGTGGAGGGGCCCCCCCACATGACCAAACATGCCTGGGAGGAGGTGGCGGAGGTGGTGAGCTCCCACGACGTGGAGCAGCGCACTTGGATCCAATATCACAACAATTTCTCCAACAATTTCTTGCACTCCGGCAGTGTGAGTACCATGTTGGCATCAGACATTTAACCCAGCAGGTAGCCTTACCCTCTGCACCCCCACCCCCCGCCTCAAGTCTCCGTGTCTTGACTGTATTGAATCATTGACGGCAGTTTTCCTTTGCTGGGTGGCCAAGCAGAGAGTGCCCATGCTGAGGTCAGCCTGAGTGATTCATGAGAAGATGAGCTTTCCCCCGCACCATGTGTTGTTCTTAGTCCCACATGACTGCTTTGGGGACAACCTGGAGGGGTTGCACCTAGGCATAGACTCAGAACTCCAGTATATGACTTAGTCAAGGTGATGAGATGGTGGAAGGGGAGCCTCAAGGTGGCAAAGCAACAAACCATCTGCTGCCCTCTATGCTGCACGTGCTTGTGCCTCCTTGTCATGGGAATATATATCGTGTGGTGCCTAATGTGATGCAGGCAGCATGTGTACAAGGGGATGTTGGGGGGTGAGGGGGGGGTTGGGTAGCAGACCTAGCATCTTTGACTGAGTGATCAGCAGCAGCAAGGAGAAGAAGTACTGGAGGCCTGATGTGTCCCACTCTGGTTGGGGTGGGCTATGCGCAAACAGAGTCCATGTGCAATTTGCCCTATTCAATGGTTTTCTCTCCTTTTCAGGAGAAGGATGTGCAGAACACAGCCGAGCATGCAAGGAATGGAGGCGGCCAGGCACAGCTCTCCATACTAAGCTGTTTCAAGCAGGAAGCCCTTGAACTGGAGAGGCACCATGCACCCAGGTCTACTGGCATCGGTGAGGCTGGGGTACCACGGCCAGGTATTTAAGGCCAACTGTGAGGTCCATATTGTCCTCCCAACAGCCTCCTAGCACTGAAGATTGTTAAATTAGTCATTATCGCAACATTGCTGGGCCATTGGTTATGGAAGGTTGTGCACATAGTGAGCCTGAGGGATAGGGATGAAGTTTGTCAGTGTGTGCACGCTAACTGATCCACTGCCCTTGTTCTTCCTTTCAGCATCATCAGAGCATAGCCGAGAGGAGGAGTAGCAGATACCCCTTCTGACACCTGAGGGCCCTGAAGTCTCACCAGTGTCACACCACTTCTGCCAGGCAGGCACCAGCGCAGGTACTAACACGTCAGTGGGAATTCAAACATCGGCTAGTGTCTCGGGGCACTGCAGTGAGGGCACTTCGTAGACACTGGAGGAGCTGGCAGAGACAGAGAGTGTCCGTGGTGCCAGTAGTCAGAAGACTGCAGGGGACCAGGCACATACTCAGTTGGTGCCCGATGATGTGCCTCTGGAGTCGTCCGCAACGCAGCAGCTGCAGGAAATGCTGCCAGGTATGCGGGAGAATGTGGGAGAGATACATGAGGCTATGCTTGGCTTGGTCTCCGTGGAGGAGCAGTCAACATGGACAATCGCTGAAGCAATGAGCCACATGTCTGAGCGCCATGCGTCCTCCGTCCTCCATGGAGAGAGTTGCGACTCTCGTGGAGAGGCTCCTCCAGGAGACCCATCAGGGCTTCCTGGGGTTGCGCTTGGACCAGCAAGCCCTCATATCTGCATTGACCTCAGCTGGTCACTGCCAGTGTGGGAGATGGTGTGGGCATCAAGCTTCCCAGCTCGCTGCACATCCATCCACAGTGAGCAGGGAGGTCCGAAGCGACCTCATGTTGGCACAACAGCTGCCTTTCAGGGGGGGCTCCTCTGGGGGCTCCTCTCAGGGCGCTCCGGATGAGGGCGGCAGCTCCTCTGCCCCTCCCCCAGTGACTGTATCATCAGGTGAGGCTACGACAACTAAGGAGATGCCAGCTATGGAACTAGCAGCTCCCTCCCAAGCAGGGCCAGCACAGGCTCCTTGGGACAGAGGACAATCGCCAAGGTCATCGAGGCCAACAGGACAGCAGAGTCAGCAGGCTGTCTCAGATGACACTCCGAGCGATGGGGCAACACCAAGACGTAGTACCCGAAAACGAAAACATAAGGCACATTAGGCACAGCATGGGTTTCTCACTGGTGCTTTTGTGTTGACCCGGGATTAGGAACTTATGATTTCTTTTAGATTGTTTACACTATTGTTTTATATTTGTGTTAACTTCTGATTCACACATTAAATGCCAGATGTGTGACCATGGCAGAGGGTGACTCGTTTCTTCTGCATTTGTACGTTTAAGAAAAGTGTAATGAGTGATTTTTTTTTGGACATTCAGCTTTATGTACAAGGCCCTTTGTTAGTGCTGCTGACCTGGCAGATTTTGCACTCAGGTGTCGAGTATCGAGGCAGCAGCCCAGGCTTGTCCTGGTGATCCATCTGTGTTACGATAGCTGAACATACATTGGATTAAAGCATCCCAGGTGTCCCTGCCTCCCTGAAGTATTCCCGGGTCAGTGTTTACCCCTCAGCAATTCCCTGTGCCTGCTCACCCTCAGAATCACTGCTGGACTCATCGTGTGCAGTCGCAGCCACTGCATCAACATCTTCATCGTCCACAGTGTCCCCCCTTTCCAGTACAAGATTGTGTAGAGCGCAGCATGCAACCACTATCACCGAGACACTATCTGGGGGGTACTAGAGTACGCCTCTTGAACGATCCAGGCATCAGAAGTGCATCTTGAGAAGATCGATGGTTCTCTCCACCACAGCCCTTGTGGAGGCCTGGCTCCTATTGTACTGCTGCTCAGCTTCTGTTCTTGGATGGCAGAGAGGCACCATGATCCACCTTCTGAGGGGATAGCCCTTGTCACCTAGCAGCCATCCATCCAGCCGGGCTGGAGCACTGAAGAGCCCCGGCACTTGGAAGTGTCTGAGGGTATAAGCATCATGGGAGCAGCCTGGGTACCTTGCACAGACTTGCAGAATCTGCATCCTGTGGTCACACACTATCTGCACGTTCATGGAGTGGAAGCCCTTCCTGTTGACGAAGGCACCGGGCTCACCTGCTGTGCCTTGATGGCCACATGTGTGCAGTCTATTGCACCTTGGTCGCAAGGGAAGCCAGCAATGGCCGCGAAGCCTCTGGCTCACTGTGTCTGGCTTGCCTGGTCCCAGCGTTAGTGAATGAACATCAATGCATGCCTGAACAGAGCATCTGTCACCTGCCTGATACAAGTGTGGACAGCTGAATGGGAGACACTGCAAAGATCACCCACTGAACCCTGGAAGGAGCCAGAGGCATAGAAGTGAAGGACAACTGTGAGCTTTAGAGCCACTGGCATGGGGTGCCCACCCACACAGTTGGCACAAATCTCAGGGCCTATCATCTGACAGATAGAGTTGACTGTCTCCCTTGAGAGACGGAGCCTCCTTTGGCACTGCACCTCAAACATATTGAGGTAGCTACCTCGCCGCCTGTATACTCTGGCAGCAGAATAGTGGCATCTTCTGCGGCCCCTTCCACCTTGGACTTCCTCTTTGCTCTGCACCCCTTGTGCCTGCGTCTCTCCTCCCAAAGTTGGCTCCCCTGGAAGCTGAATGTGCATCCTGGCCTCCTCCCCCTTCTGGCCCTTCCTTCCTCCTCAGAGGAGGTGCCACCAGTGGAGAACACAACTCCCATTCCTAGGCTCAGGGAAGCCTTCCTGAAAACTGCAGGCCCCAGAAATGATTTTCATTGTAGAGTGCTAACCTGAAGGTTGTGAATCCTGTCCAAGCAGTTGGTTTGAGTTTTGAAGTATTTCTGCTCACACAGGCAAGTATCAGTAACTTTCCACATAAATTTCTGACTGAGCACATTCACAACCTCACTGACCCTTCTTATCTGCCCGTGGATGAGGTTTATACAAATGTGTCCTATCCACCTGCCAATTGCGCCCATACAACGACCTGAAGATCGCATGGGCCCCAAAAAATCACCATCAATTGGTGCCTCAAGGGCCTTAAGTGCCTTGTTAATTAATGGCGGGTGTGCATCAGGGATCATCGGGCGCCCGCCCACTGAAATATTGCAATGGCACTCCGTGACGTCGAGACACTCGCCCAACGTCACCGCGTGTCATTTTATTTGTTGGCGTGTGGGGCCCGCCTCCCGCACACCAACGGGAAAATTCTGCCCTAGGTGTGGGACTTAGTTCATAGACAGACTGTAGACATACTCTAGTATCTGCTTAATACTTGTTCATTATCACTACTTCTAAACAGGCTACAGAGTAGGCACATAGCTCTTAGGCAGGATTCTACCCTCTCTTTCTCTCAAGAGTGTAACACATGACTGACTAATGTTAATGGTACATCATCATCTACATCATATATTAGAATAACCCATCTGTTAATCTTTTATACTACAATTAGAACTGAAAAAAGTTAGAAATGTAAGAGCTTTTAAGCCAGTAAAGAGGGGAGATGCAGGAAGGACAAAACGGGAGTGGGCAGGAGAGATTGACTAACAAAAAAATTCAGAATACAAATTCCAAAGAGAGTGGTAATGGGTATAGTAAAGAAACAAATGGTATGTCCAGATCAGTTGTGAATGGCTATATAGCAGTCATGTGAATGCAGTATGAAGGGATTTGGAAACAAACAAGCCAGCAAAAAAAAACATTGACCAAGATGGAGGCAGGGGTTATGATCTAAAATTTTGAAGGGAGGAGGTGAAGGGACAGGTGTGGCATCTCCTACACTTGCACAGAAGGATGCTGTAGGGAAGGAGTGGGTGTTGCGATGAGTATAATCGTGGTCAGTAGCATGAAACAGGAAATAGCAAATTGACAACCTGACAATTTTACTCCTTATGCAATTTTATTTTCCTTTCAAACTGATGAAAGGTAATGGGGTGGGACATAAAACAGGTTGCCAATTCTCTATCACAACTTTTACACAATCAGCAAAGACCAATTTATCCCACCCTTAAGGTGAGCCTACATGGAAACCTACTGGTTGATCCACTTAAATCGGTATATCCAGTAAAAGAGTCATTAATATACTCTGGGTTATTTTTCTTTCCATGAGGCCAGCTCTTTGTATGTTGCACAGGTAGACTATTTTAATGTCAGTTGTTAAATAGGAGCCAAAGTACATAAGAACAATTATCACAGGCTGGAGTGTAAAACTGGCTCTGGGCGCCTGCCCATTCCAAAAACTACAAATTTTGTTTTCCATTGACTTCAATGGAAATTGTAAATGATTGCCCTTCAATCTCTCAATGAGAGGCCTGTCTGATTCTTGCAATCACATTACATTTTTATTTATTTTTTATTCATTCATGGGATGTTGGCATCACATTTATTGCCCATCTCTAATTGTTGTTCAGAAGGTGGTGGTGAGATGCCTTCTTGAACCGCTGCAGTCCATGTAGTGTAGGTACATCCACACTGCTGTTAGGAAGGGAGTTCCAGGATTTTGACCCAGCCACAGTGAAGGAACAGCGATATATTTCCAAGTCAGGATGGCAAATGACTTGGAGGGGAACTATTTTCACCCCCTTGAACACTATAGGTATAAATTTTAAATTACTTGGTTTTGACCCAAATTAAGACTTTAAAGGGAACAAATTAGGAATATAGAGGAGGATTGGACTAAAGGAAGACAAACAGTCCAGCTCAGCAGTCCCATGAATGAACAGCCATTATTAACAGATAGGTCTTAGAACCATAGAACACTACAGCACAGAAAACAGGCCATTTGGCCCTTCTAGTCTGTGCCGAAATATTATTCTGTTAGTCCCATTGACCTGCACCTAGTCCATAACCCTCCAGACCTCTCCCATCCATGTATCTATCTAAATTATTCTTAAAACTTAAGAGTGAGCCTGCATTTACCACGTCAGATGGTAGCTCGTTCCACACTCTCACCACTCTCTGAGTGAAGAAGTTCCCCCTAAACCTTTCCCCTTTCACCCTAAAGCCATGTCCTCTCGTGTTTATTTCTCTTAATCTAAGTGGAAAGAGCCTACTCACATTTACTCTGTCTATACCCCACATAATTTTGTAAACTTCTATCATATCTCCCCTCATTCTTCTATGCTCCAAGGAAGAAAGTCCTAACCTCTTTAATCTATCCCTGTAACTCAACTTCTTAAGACCCAGCAACATCCTAGTAAATCTTCTCTGCACTCTCTCAATCTTACTGATATCCTTCCTGTAGTTAGGCGGCCAGAACTGCACACAATACTCCAAAGTTGGCCTCACCAATGTCTTATACAACCTCACCATAACATCCCAACTCCTATACTCAATACTTTGATTTATGAAGGCCAGTATGCCAAAAGCTTTCTTTACAACCTTGTCTACCTGTGATGCCACTTTCAGGGAACTATGTATCCCAGATCCCTTTGTTCCTCCACTCTCCTCAGTGCCCTACCATTTACTGTGTATGACCTACCTTGGTTTGACCTTCCAAAATGTAACACCTGACCTTCCAAAATGTAACACCTCACACCTTTCCGCATTAAATTCCATGTGCCATTTTCTGGTCCATTTTTCCATTTGGGCCAGATCTCTCTGCAAGCTTTGAAAGACTTCCTCGCTGTCCACAACGCCTCCAATCTTAGTGTCATCAGCATACTTGCTGATCCAATTTACCACATTATCATCCAAATCATTAATATAGACAACAAACAACAATGGTCCCAGCACAGATCCCTGAGGCACACCACTAGTCACAGACCTCCAGTCTGAGAGGCAATCATCCACTACCACACTCTGTCTTCTCCCACACAGCCAATTTCGAACCCAGTTTACAACCTCTCCATGGATACCAAGTGTCTGAACCTTCTGAACTACCCTCCCATGTGGGACCTTGTCAAAGGCCTTACTAAAGTCCATGTAGACAACATCCACAGCCTTTCCTTCATCTACTTTCTTGGTAACATCCTTGAAAAGCTCTACAAGGTTCATTAAACACGACCTACCACGCACAAAGCCATGCTGACTATCCTTAATCAGCCCTTGGCTGTCCAAATAATTATATATCCGATCTCTCAGAACATCTTCCAATAATTTACCTACTACTGACGTCAGGCTCACTGGCCTGTAATTACCCTGGTTTACTTTTGGAGCCTTTTTTAAACAACGGAACAACATGAGCTACCCTCCAATCCTCCGGCACCTCATCGGTGGCTAAGGACATTTTAAATATTTCTGCCAGGGCCCCTGCAATTTCTACACTAGTCTCCCTCAAGGTCCGAGGGAATATCGTGTCAGGCTTGGGGGATTTATCTACCTTTATTCGCTGTAAGGCAGCAAGCACCTCCTCCTCTTTAATCTCTATATGTTCCATGAAACTGCTGCTTGTTTCCCTTCCTTCCTTATACACTATGCCAGTTTCCTGAGTAACTACTGATGCAAAAAACCTGTTTAAGATCTCCCCCATCTCGTGAGGCTCCACACATAGACAACCACTCTGATCTTCAAGGAAACCAATTGTGTCCCTTACTATCCTTTTATTCTTAATATACTTGTAGAAAACCTTCGGGTTTACCTACACATTATCTGCCAAAGCAGCCTCATGTCTTCTTTTTGCCTTCCTGCTTTCCTTTTTTAGTATTTTCTTACATTTTCTATACTCTACAAGTACCTCATTTGCTCCTTGTTGCCTATACCTGCTATACACCTCTCTCTTCTTCTTAATCAGATTGCCAATATCCTTTGAAAACCAAGGTTCCCTATGCCTGTTAACTTTGTCTTTAATCCTGACAGGAACATGCAAACTCTGCACTCTCAAAATTTCGCCTTTGAATGCCTTCCACTTACTGAACACATCCTTGCCAGAAAACGACTTATGCCAATCCACTCTTCCTAGATCCTTTCTCATTTCCACAAAATTGGCCTTTCTCCAACTTAGAATCTCAACTCGAGGACCAGACCTATCCTTATTCATAATTAGCTTAAAACTAATGATATTGTGGTCACTGGACCCAAAATGTTCGCCTAGTTCTTAGTAGGGATCTGAATGGATCCACTCCCTCTGCTTGGTAAAAAGGAATTTATATGATTGTATTTGGAAGAGACACTAGAAAATAAATGCCCTTCAAGAGATGGTCTACATAAGTGAGATAACTGAGATATGTTTTCTTCTTTATGGATGTAAAAAGAAACAGAGAATGCTGGAAACCTGAAGTAAAAGTGAAAGTGCCGCAACTGCACAGAAAGTCCATAATTATCGAAAAGAGAGAGCTCTTCCTCCTCTTTCCAGATGCTGCATATTTCTATTATGTTTTATTTATATTTCTCACTTTTCCTATTCTTTGGCTAAACAGCTGAAAAACAAATTAAGCCACATGGAAGTGGCTTCTTATCCTTTAGTTAGTTGGGCACATTAAGGCATGGTTAAAGCCTGCCTTCCTAGAATGAGATTACTGAGCAAGGTTCTGAAATTACATCACAATCTATCTGCTCATGGTTAAAATATATTATTCCAATATATCTTATACTGCTTTGCCATATGCTTTAATCAGCCCTGTCTCTGTATAAAATACACTGCTAGGTTCACTTTTACAATAATGGATTTAATGGCAGACTGCCACTGTACATAAAACTCAAAATGGTCTTAATAGATTCTGATGCAAAGCATTTTTGTGAGTTTTACAGTTTAATAAATTAGTGGAATAGGATAACGCATCTGATGGTTCTGGGTAAAGGCATTGCCTGGCATCAGAATGAGACATCAAATTTACCAGATGCCAGAATGAATTGCCAATCTGCATTCAGGTCTCTGACATCAAGTAAGGGAGCTAGACAATGCTTCAATTTCCCTTCTTCAACAAGCCCAGGAAGTGAAAAATCCATGATCATTGCTGAAATGTGAATGTGTATGGTCATTGGGCAGAATCTTGTCTGTCCTGCAGGGGTAGGCTTTGAACTGAACTGGAATGAGTTTCAAAAAAATACACGTGGATCAGTGGCCACCTCCGGACAATCTTCTTGGCAGTGGCAGGTAACTGGTCTGGAAAATTAAATGCCAGTTTGTGGGCTAATTAGGCATGCCATCAGGATCTTCCTGGCAGCACATGGACTGTCTTCGGGGCCAAGCCTGGCAGGTGCCTGGAGGCAGCTTGCCAGCAGCTGGCCTGAGGGTCCACGAGGCCTCCTATTTTAATCCCCCCAATAGATCCACAACGTCAGCCTCACAGCTGTGGCCACTACTTATTGAATTGAATTCTAACTTCTTTAGAGGGCACCTCAAGATGGATGCATTCTTGCATTGTTGGCTGTCCTTCGATTCGAGAATGACTTCTACTCAGGGTCATGGGTTTCTGCCATGGGTCTTCATGTGACTGAACAGGCCGATTCTCAACACACAGATCTTTGGGAACATTGAGTAGGAAATCCCAAGAAGCAGTGGGACCTGGAGTACAGGATTTGCTTCCTTTTCTTTCCTCCTCTGTCGCCACCCTGCCTCTTCATTAAGGCATTTGGACTCAAAGTATGCTGCAGCTTGATGCACCAGTTGCCCCTTTTGAATGACTTTTGTTAGCAAGCTCCTCCCAGTCATTAATGCCCATGCTGCCATACTTCAAGGACAGCTTCAGAGTGACTTTGAGCATTTTCTTTGTACTCCTATAGAACGCTGGCTATTTGAGAGTTCGGAAAGCAAGACATTGTCGAGTCCATTGCAGCTGATTTTGCAGGAGTTTTGCCTGAATGCTTTGGGAGCTGGTTTCAAGGTGGATACTAATAATTGCTTGCAGAACAACTCAAGATCACAAGTCAAGAAGACAGCATTTCAATAGGTCAAGGCTTGCACCCAAAGACAAATCTGGGCGATAAAGGACAAGTTGTAGAAGAGAAAGCCTAAGAGATCCAACAGTATGCTGACCATCAAGACATGCAAAGCTTTTTTGAAGCCACCAGGGCCACCTATAGACCAAGCTCAAATGGAGAAAATCCCATTTTCTCACAAGAAGGTGTCTCTTTTCTTGAGTATGGCAATGCTATTTGTCAATGAGGAAATAATATTTTCAGCATTTTTTTTTCCCCCTCTGACAATAGCAGTATCCACCTCTGGTGATAGGGCAGCAGGTCTTCAAAGGCTGCAAAATCACAGGATTGATACAACGCAGAAGGAGGCCATTCAGCCCATCGTGTATGCACCAGGCCTCCGAATGTGCAATTCACTTAGAGCCATTCCTCTGCCTTCTGCCCATAGACCTGCACATTCTTCCCTTTCAGATATCAATCCAATTCCCTTTTGAATGCTTCAATTGAACCTGCCTCCAACACACTCTCAAGCAGTGCATTCCTGACTTCAACCACTTGCTGCATGAAAAAGTTTATTGTCATGTTGCTTTTACTTCTTTTTCCAACTACTTTAAATCTGCCTTCACTTGTTCTCAATCCTTTCACAAGTGGGAACAGTTTCTCCCTACCTACTCTGTCTGGACCCCTCATGATTTTGAATATCTTTATCAAACCTCCTCTCAGCCTCCTTTCTCCAAGGAAAACAGTCCCAACTTCTCCAATCTATTTTCATAACTGAAGTTCCTCATCCCTGGAACCATTTTTGTGAATCGCTTCTGCACTCTCTCTAATGCCTTCACATCCTTCCTAAAGTGCAGCACCCAGAACTAGATGCTGTACCCCAGCTTAGGGTGAACAAGTTCAACATAATCTCTTTGTTCTTGTCATCCCTGCTCCAATTAATAAAGCCCAGGATACAGTATGCTTTATTAGCTGCTCTCTCAAACTGTCTTGCAACCTTGAATGACTTATGCACATAAATACCTATGTCTCCCGGCTCCTGCACCCCTTTAGATTTGTACCCTTTAGCTTATACTATCCCTCCATGCTCTTCGTACCAAAATTAATTACTTCATATTCTCTGCATTGAACTTCATCTGCCACCTATCTGCCTATTCCAACAGCTTGTCTATATCCTTTGAAGTTCTACATTATCCTCCTCATAGTTCACAATGCTTCCATGTTTCGTATCATCCACAAATTTTGAAATTGTGCCCTGTATTGCAAGGTCTAGGTCATTAATATATGTCAGGAAAAGCATGGATCCCAACACTGACCCCTGGGGAACTCCACTACAAACCTCCCGCCAGCAGGAGAAACATTGATTCACCATTATCCTCAGTTTCTTGCCACTCGGCTTCATATGTTACTTTTCCTTTTATTCCATGAGTTATAACTTTGCTCAGAAATCTGTTGAGTAACACTTTATCTAATGTTTTTTGGAAGTCCATATACATCACATCAACAGCATTGCCTTGTTACCTTTTCAAAAAAAGTCCAGCAAGTTAGTTAAACAAAATTTTCTCTTGACAAATTTGTGCTAGCTTTCTTTAATTAACCCACATTTGTCTACATGACTATTAATCTTGTCCCAAATTATTGTTCTTAAAAGTCTCCCCACCACCAAAGTTAAACTGACTCACTTGTAGTTCCTGGGCTTATTTTTACGCTCTTTTTTGAATAAGGGTGGAACATTTGCAATTCTCAAGTCTCCTGGTCCCAGCCCTGAACTTAAAGAAGTCTGAAAATTATGGCCAGTGCCTCCAATTTGCACTCTCACTTCCCTCAGTATCCTTTGATGCATCTCATCCAGTCCTCGTGCTTTATTAACTTTAAGTACTGTCAGCCTATCTAATATCCCCCCTTTATCAATTTTAAATCCCTTTAGTATATTAATTATCTCCTCTTCCACCGTGGTCTGGGTTGCATCTCCTTCCTTGGTAAAGACAGATACAAAGTATTCATTTAATACCTTAGCTATTACCCTTGCTTTCGTGAATTAATCCCATTTTTGGTGTCTAATCAGACCTACTCCTCATTTTACCACCCTGTTACTATTTATATGCTGATAGAAGACTTTGGAATTTCCTTTTATGTTAGCTGCCAGTCTCTTTTCCTACTCCCTTTTCTTCTCTTATTTGTTTTTTCACTCCGCCTCTGAACCTTCGAAATGCAGCCTGGTCCTCCATTGTTTTTTCCGCCTGACATCTATTATAAGCATACTTCTTCTTCATCATCTTGATCTCTATCTCTTTTGTCATCAGGGAGCTCTGAATTTGTTTACCATATCTTTCCCCTTTGAGGGATCTTACCTAGACTGTGCCAGAACTATCTCTTCTCTGAAGAGATTGTTCAGTTACGATATTTCCTGCTAACCATTGATTATAATTTATTTAGCCCAGATCCATTCTTACCCGCACTGAAGTTGGCTTTCCCTAGCTAATTCTTCTTACTCTAGATTGCTCTTTATCCTTTTCCACAGCCAACAAAAACCTTATGATACAATGAGCATTGTATCCTAAACGTTCTCCTTAGGGAAGAGCAGTCAGACAGGCAGATCTGCGGGAGATACACAGAGCTGGGAGAGAATAAATACAGCCCGGGGAGCATGGCCTACAGCACTCACCTTCGGAAAGAGAAGTCAGAGAGGCCGACTGTCAGCTGCTCGGAACTGGCCTGTGCTGAGTTTGAAAGGAGAGTGAAAAAAAAAGACGTTGTGACATCACAGAAAAGAAGAAACTTGATTGGATGAAAAAGAAGCTAGCTGTTTGGTGTGTATCTGGTGAGTTATTTAGTCAGTGTTTAAGGTTCATTCTATTCATAAGGTTTAGAATAAAGTAGGAACTGTACTTTTTAGTAAGGTTTATTAAATAGGCGTTAAAAGCTTAAGTGATTTATAAATTTAAGCTTAAGGCATGGCAGGACAGCTCAGCCAAGCGGAATGCCCATCCTGTGGCATGTGGGGGAGTCACGAATTCTTCTTGTGACCCAGACGAGCCCAAGTGCAGGAAGTGTTACCGGCTGCATAAGTTTGAGCTCCTCATTTCAGAGCTTGAGCAGCAGCTGGAGTCACTGAGGTGCAATTGTGAGACAGTGAACTATGTGGATAGCATGTTCAGAGAAGTGGTCACACCGCCAGTTAGGGGCAAGCAGACAGATAGGTAATGGGTGACCACTAAGCAGTCCACAAGAAACAGGCAGATAGTGCAGGAGCCCCAGAGGTCCTGCTCACTAGCTGGTTTTCCATTCTGAATATCAGTGACGGCAATGAATCCTTGGTGGAGTGCAGCAAGACCCAAGCCTGTGGCACCATTCGTGGCCCAGCTGTACAGGAGGGGAGGAATAAGCGTGAAAGGGAAGTACTGATAGTGGATTCTTTAGTTAGGGGAGCAGACAGGCATTTCTGTGGCATCAACCTGACTCCAGGATGGTTTGTTGCCTCCCTGGTGCTAGGGTCAAGGATGTCACAGAATGGCTGCAAGACATTCTTGTGGGGGAGGGCAAACTGCCAGAGTTTGTGGTACATTGATACTAATGACATAGGTAGGAAGGGGGATATGCTCCTGCAATTGGAATTTAGAGAGATAGGTAGAAAATTAGCAAGCGAGATCTCTAAAGTAGTAATCTCTAGATTACTCAGGGTGAGGTGGTGGCAGAGACCCCGGGTAATGCTTTGGGGACCTGGGTTCGAATCGCACCATGGCAGATGGTGGACTTTGAATTCAATAAAAACCTAGAATTAAAAATGTTATGATGACCATAAAACCATTGCTGATTGTCGTAAAAGCCCATCTGGTTTACTAACGTCTTTTAGGGAAGGAAATCTGCTGTCCATATCTGGTCTGGCCTAAATGCGACTCCAGACCCACAGCAGTGTGGTTGACCCTTAAATGCTCTCTAAACAAGAGCAGTTAGGGATGGGCAATAAATGCCAGCCAGCGATGCCCACATCCCATGAACGAATAAAAAAAACTCCCAATGCCATGTGCAAATGAGTACAGAGGAACTGAGTTCCTTGCAGGTTGTTTGGCTAGTTGGGGAGGATTTAAACTAACTCAGCAGGGGTGTGGGAACAAGGAGAGAATATTAGATAGTAATACCAGGGTGCATTGAATGCTGGGAGAGGCAGATAGCACTAAAATAGAGAATAGTAAGTTAATATATGGAGTCAGAGTAAGAGAGCAAGTAATGAAGCCTAAATCACTGCATATATGTGAATGCATGGAGTGTAGTTAATAAAATTGGGGAGTTACAAGCACAGGTTACTTGTGGGATTACGATGTTGTGGTGATAATGGAGACCTGGCTTAGGAACGGCAGATCTGGATGTTAAATATCCCTGGTTACAAAGTGTTCAGAACAGATAGGAAAGGGAAAAAAGGAGGGGTGGCATTATTGGTTAAGGAGAGTGTTGCAGTACTGGATAAGGAGGGCATGTCAGAGGATTCAAGGACAGAATCTATTTGGCTGGAGCTAAGGAATAAGAAGGGTGTAATTACATTGCTCGGTGTAATACATAGACCACCAGCTAGTGGGAAGGATACAGAGGAGCAAATCTGCAAGAAAATTACAGAGAAGTGTAAACATCATTATAATGTTATAATGGAGGATTTTAATTGCCTGAATATAGACTGGGATAGTGGGAGTGTAAAGGTCAGTGAGGGACAAGCATTCCTAGATTGTGTTCAGGAGAATTTCCTATAGCATCATGTGTCCAATCCAACAACAAAGGAAGCACTGCAAGGCCTGGTTCTTGGAAATGAGATGGGCCAAGTAGAGCAAGTGACAGTGGGGGAACATTTAGCAGGCAGTGATCATTGTGTCATAAGGTTTAGGATTAGAGTGGAAAAGGATATTCGTCAATCCAGAGTAAGAAAAATCAACTGGCATGGAACGGACTTCAATAGGGCAAGAACAGAGCTGGGCTGGATAGGCTGGAACCAAAGGTTGGTGGGAAGAACAGTAGCTGAACAAGGGGCTACCTCCAAAGAGGAGATGGTTTGGGCACAGTCAATGTATGTTCCCTCAAAAGGGAAGGGCAGGACAAACAAATCCAGAGCTCCATGGATGACAAAGGAGATAGAAATTAAGTTAAAGAAGAAAAAGTGTGCTTATGACAGGTGCCAGGTAGCAAGTACAATTGAGAACCAAGCTGAATACAGAAGGTTCAGAAAGGATGTGAAAAAACAAATACGAGAAGCAAAGAGGGATAATGAAAAAAGACTGGCGGCTAATATAAAAGGAAATCCCAAAATATTCTATAAGCACATCAATAGCAAAAGGATGGTAAAAGGAGGAGGAGGCCGATTAGGGACCAAAAAAGGGATTTGCACATAGAGGCAAGAGGCATGGCTGAGGTGTTAAATGAATACTTTGCATCTGTCTTTACCTACGAGGTGGATGTTGCCCAAGCCACTGTGACAGAGGAGGAAACTCAGTCACTAGAAGGATTTAACATTGATAAGAAGGAGGTATTGGATAAGCTGTCAGTACTTAAAGTTAATAAAGCACTGGGACCGGATGAGATGCATCCAAGAATATTGAAGGAAGTGAGAGTGGAAATTGCAAAGACACTGGCAATAATCTTTCAATGTTCCCTGGATTCGTGGGAGGTGCCGGAGGACTGGGGAATTACAAACATTACACCCTTGTTCAAAAAAGGTTGTAAAGATCTGCCCTGCAATTACAGACCAGTCAGTTTAACTTTGGTGGTGGGGAAACTTCTAGAAACTATTATTCGGGATAGAATTAATAGTCACTTGGAGAAATGTGGATTGATTCAAAAGAGTCGGCATGGATTTGTTAAAGGAAAATTGTTTCCAACTAACTTGCTGGAGTTTTTTGAAGAGGTAACAGAGATGGTTGATGAGGTCAAGGCCATTGATGTGATATGTGTATATGGACTTCCAAAAGGTGTTCGATATAATGCCACACCACAGACCTGTGAGGAAAGTTATAGGTCATGGAATAAAGAGGACAGTAGCAGCATGGATATAAAATTGGCAGAGGGATAGGAAACAGAGAGTAATTGTTACTGGGTATTTTTCATGCTGGAAGAAGTGGAGTTTTTCAGGGGTGGCTATAGGGACCGTTGCTGCTCCTGATATATATAAATGATCTAGATCTTGGTGTGCAGGGGACAATTTCAAAGTTTGCGGACGACACAAAATTTGGGAGAATTGTAAACTGTGAGGAGGATAGTGTAAAACTTCAAAAGGACATTGACACATTGGTGGAGTGGGCAGATAGGTGGCAGATGAAGTTCAATGTGGAGAAGTGTGAGGTGATGCAGTTTGGTACAATGAACATGGAGAGACTGTATAAAATAAAGGTTACAACCTTAAAGGATGTGCAGGAGCAGAGAGACCTGGGTGTATATGCACATAAGTCATTAAAGGTGGGCAGGACAGGTATAGAGATCTGTTTCTAAAGCATACAGAATTTTCGGCTTCATTAATAGGGCCATAGAGTATAAGAGCAGTGAGGTTATGATGAACTTATATAAGACACTGGTTAGACCTCAGCTGGTCTATTGTGTACAATTCTGGGTGCTGCACTATAGGAAGGATGTGAACGCACTGGACAGAGTGCAGAAGAGGTTTACAAGAATGGTTCCAGGGATGAGACACTTCAGTTATGAAGAAAGATTGGAGAAGTTGGGACTGTTTTCCTTGGAGAGGAAAAGGCTGAGAGGAGACTTGATCGAAGTTTTCAAAATACTGAGGGGCCTGCACAGAGTAGATAGGGAGAAACTGTTCCTGCTCATAAACAGATCGAGAAGGTTTAAAGTGTTTTGTACAAGAAGCAAATGCGAGGTGAAAAAAAAACTTTTTCACACCGTGAGTAGTTAGGATTTGGAATGCACTGCGTGGAAGTGTGGTGGAGGCAGGTTCAACTGAGACATTCAAGAGAGCATTGGATGATTATCTAAATAGAAACAATGCGCAGGGTTACAGGGAAAAGGCAGGAGATTGGTACTAAGTTAAAATGCTCTGCGAGCAGATGCAGACATGATGGGCCAAATGGCTTCTTTCTACACTGTAACAATTATGTGATTCTGTGATATTTGATCCACTTGACCCACTTCATTCCCAAGAACCAGGCCCAGCAATGTTTTTCCTTTCAGGGGCTGGAAACATACTGCTGTAGACAATTTTCATGAACACACGTAGGAACTCCTGCTCCTCTTTACCCTTCACACTGCTAATATCCCAGTCTATGTTTAGATAATTAAAGTCCCCCATTACAAGTGCTCCATAATTCTTGCACCTCTCTGTGATTTCTTTGTAAATTTGTTCCTCTACATCCTTTCCTCTAGATGGTGGTCTATACACTACATCGAGCAATATAATTGCATCTTTTTTATTCCTTAGCTCTGTCCTTGCCCCTCTGGGATATTCTTTCCCTCCAGCACTGCAATGCTCTTCTACCACCACTTCCCCCGCTTTTCTTCCATTCATATATTTCCTGTACACCTTGTATCCAGGAATATTTAACACCCAGCCTGCCCTTCTTTAAGCCAGGTCTCACAACCTCATATTTCCACATGTCAATCTGCACTGTAATTGACTAATCTTATTAACCAGACTCTGTGCATTCACATACATGTATATTATCCTGATTTAGAGTTTATCATATTCTCCCTTACTCTGACCCCACCTAGTAACATTATTCACTACTCCAGTGCTATCTATCTCTCCCAGTATTCTGTGTGCCTTGGTATTCCTCTCTGATAACTCCTCCTGGTTCCGGCACCCCTGCCAATTTAGTTTAAGCCCTCCCCAATAGGACAAGGAACATGGTCTGGGCTCAATTTAGGTGCAACCTGTACAACCTACATAGATCCCATCTCCCTGAGGGCTAACCCTAAAGGCCAAAGACTCTAAAGCACTCCCTCCTGCACCATCACTCCAACCACACATTCATCTGCCTTATCCTCTTATTTTTATATTCACTTGTGTGTTGCAATGGGAGTAATCTGGAGATTATTACTTTTGATGTCCTGCTTGATAATTGCCTAGCTAGCTTGCCAAATTCTGACTGCAGAACCATATCCCCCTTTCTGCTTATGCCATTCATACCACAGTGTACTATGACTGCTAGCTGTTCACACTCCTTTCTGAAAGTGTTCTGCAGCTGTTTAGTGACAGCCTTGGCCCCATCTACAGGAAGGCAACACAGCATCCTGGATTCACGTCTGCAGCCACAGAAACAATTAAATCACCTACCACTATTGCTATTCCAGTCTTCCTTGTACCCTCCCTGTACAGCTGAACCACCTGTGCTGCCCTGGACCTGGCTCTGGCTGCATTCCCCAAATGAACCATTACTCTCTTCAGTATTCAGAACTGAATACTGGTTGGGGAGTGGATGCACTCAGTTGACTCTTGCGCTAGCTGCCTGTTTATCCTTGACTGTCTGGTGGTCGTCCATTCCCTCTCTCCTTTCATGCTCTTAAGCTGCAGGTTGAACACACTGATCATGTGCTATCACAAAGCTCTCAACCTCGTGCAGGCACCACAGTGATGCTGGCTGCTGCTCAAGTTTTAAAACCTGGAGCTCAAGCTGGTGCAACTGATAACACTTACCACACAAATTGTAGGCCAGATCACGGAAAGTATCCTGGAGTTTCCACATAACACAGGATATGAAATCTAGGGGTTGAAACATTCAACCCACCATTCCTAAATCTGTTAGATAATAACCTTGCTACTGCTAATAAACCTTTACCAATATTAATAAACCTCACTAATACTGATACACTCTATTACTACTTAATACACATCACTTGTAGTAATAAACTCTGCTTTTTAAAAAAAGGAAAAATAAGGTTCACCAGTTTATTCCCTTTTTAGATAAGATAAATAGGAAATACTCAACAGCGACCAGCCAATCACTTGCTTGCATCCTTATGATGTCACACCTCGATTTTTCTTTCCAAATGTGTGCTCTGAACCCACAGACTGGCTACTGGTGGTGGCGGATAACCCCCCCTCTGCCCTCACTGTTTCCCACCACTCACCAAGTGAAATCTTGCTCTGTCCACACTGTTTTAAGCCCTACTCCCCCTTCGCTGTTTTCCACTGTTCTAAAAAATTCACTCTTTTCAAAGCTGAGCCATTTGCATCCTGCCTAGCCGAAGTCCCCTTTCTCCATCACTCCTTTCCTCACTGACCCAGAGCAGGTCCCTGTCCTCCAAAGCATTGATTGTAAAATCCTTGTTCTTCTATCCATAACAATGTTGTTGACCCCTCTATTTCTGTAAGCTCCTCTGTTCTTATGTCACTTGCAGCACAGTTTGATTCCCTGGCTTCTGCCTTCTGTTGATTTTGCCATTCTTTTATTGGTGCCCTCTTCCTTGGGGATCCCCCCCTAAGAATTCCAGCTTCTTTGTTATTCTCTCCCTCTTTAAACAGCATCTCAAAACCCATCACTCCGTTTTTGATTATTTTTGCTAACTTATTATCTGCAGCTCATCACCCTCTTTTTATTTATTTAATATGCTCTCGTTCCTCTGCAAATCACTTAAAATAATTTGTATAATTAAGATACTAAATAAATCCAAGTTGTAGTTGTTGGATTTTCTGTATCAATTGTTAAAATTAATAGAAAATAGTATTGCTGAGAAAACAGACGTTTTTGTCAAAGCTATTCGTCTTGCACTCATCAGGACAATTTATAAGGAAAAAACAATGTCGGGGGAAGAAACATATTTATATTCTATGGGCAGCATTTTCCCCCCATCAGTGGGGAAGTTCAGGAGCGAGCGCATGGAGGCGCACCTCCGCTTGGTGCCCCTGATTGGGGGCGTGTCACCATTTTACGTGGGTGGGCCAATTAAGACCCGCCCAGCATGACATCCGCCAGGAAGTGCTATGCATTCCCTGTGTGGGCGGGTGGGGGGGGTGGGGGTTGTGGGAGCCCTGGCCTATGAGAAGAAAGTGCTGATTGGTTGGCACATCGACTCTGATTGATAGAGATATTGCCATAGAGAATGTACCAGTGGATGGTAACTGACAGTTAACTGCCGAGCACTGTTTGAAATTTAAACCAGGCAGCTTGATTTTGATTGATCAAACCATTGGCCGGGGGAATGAACTAGGGAATGGCTATCACTTATTTTGTTTAGCTGAAACAGGCACAATGTATGTACATGTTCTTTTTGTCTGCAAAGAACAGGACCTTGTGTATTAATATATGCAGCTTCCATTACATGCAAATGTGTCACACCATGAGCCTGACTGGCAATATTAAATTGGTTGTTAGCATTATTATTAGCACACTGAGGATTATTTGGCAAATACTGTCCAAGCATGGAATCAAATCTAATGTTGGGCATTGTGTTTTGAGTTTTGCAAGCACTGGCTGGTTGGGTATAGTCCGTACCTACCTGTTGTGAACAGCTGAAGGGACATGCTGCTTGATATGATCCACCAGCCTTTGGGACGTACGATCTACATACCTAGCATTACACTAGCACTGAAATTCATACACCACATTAATCATTTGTGTGTTAGACAGGGTGTCTTTTTGGCTTGAAAACAGCATCCTCTTAGTGTGAATACCACTCATGTTGCTACCATATAGTAGCAGCGTGAAACAACTGGCTTCATCTGTTGATCAAATTTTTCAGATACCTTGCCCTTCCAGGGTAACTTGAGGTAGACTAGATGCTTTTCAGGGCCTTGAGCCCGTTCATGAGTTGCACGAGTTTACATGGTATACAGCACGCAATGATCTGACCAGGGTAGGCATTATCTCGCAGGATATCTTTGAAGCGTCTTGTTTCAGCATCAAACTTGCATGGTGAGCAAATGGCTCTGGCACTATTTGTGAGGTTGCAAATAAGGCCAATCTTATAGCGTGTGGAACTGTAAGAATCGCAACACATGCATTGACCAGTGAAGGTGGGCTTGCGGTAGACCATGGTAGAGAACCCCCTGGCAGATTCCTCAGTTAGTATGTCAACAAAAGGGAGTTCATTTGACTGAACCATTTCAAAGGTGAATTTGAATGCGGGATGGAGCAAGTTAAGACATGCTCGGACTCAGCGACTTGGCACTCAGCAGCCTGGGGACCACCAGCGTCCTGGCTATCATAGCAGGAATTTTACATAGGTACCATATATCTAGTCTTTTTGAAAATAATCGACTTTGGCTGCCTCCAAATTCTTTCCGGGGCTGTTGACCTGATTCCCATTAACACCGGTCTGCCTGAAACAAAAATTCAAAAATCTGGGGCAATTTGTCCCAAGATGGGTTTGTGCAATCAGGAATTTTCCTGACTCTCGGGAGTGAAAATTCATCCCTAAGTTTCCAGGCTAGCAAACTGCTCCAAGGCCTTAGTTTAATCAGTCACTTGAACATATGTAAGGGACGCTGGGAGGGAGCGGTGAGTGGGTGGGGGTGTTAACTCACACAGCAATTTGCCTCTTCCCTAAATTACTAGGATGCCCCTTGCCTCTAGCCAATGCTGGTGTGGGCAATTTTTATTATTATTCATGTTCAGCTCTGGATCGATGGCCTACTTTACTTCTCTATCCAAATTGCAGTAGAAAAATTGCAACACAAATCTTTCTTGTTCAGAGTTTTTTGATAATAGTTTCAGAACAACCTCTACAGAAACATTTAGAATAGGAGTTTTAATTTGTATCTCATTCAAACAACAACAATAGTTTGGTATCTTCAAAGTAATAAGGTGCTTCGCAGAGGCAATATGAAATAAAAGTATGACACTGAACCACATAATGAGATATTAGGGCATAAGACTAAAAGCTTGGTCAGAGAGACAAGTTTTAAGAATGTCTTAAAATCCCACCCTCATTGGCATTAACCTCCCTGACCTTCTCCTTTCCATCCCCAAGTCTGCCTCCAAGTTCCCACCAACCAGCCTTGCCGTCGCTTCTATCGACAGCGTAACACCCTTACCCCACACCCTGCTGCCTCATTCTGCCCTCGGTCACTCTCACCATTCCCTCCTACTACACCCACCCTCAGTTCGCTCCCCTGGAGGCAGTCATGGACTCAATAGTGCCCTCCCCTGCACTTTAATCTGGGCATTACTCCCCTCCAGATTGTTTCTCCCCTTGGAACTCCTTCCCCACCCCCGGACTCCCCTCCACCACCCGGGACACCTTCCTCCCCACAGACCCTCCCCTGGATTCCCCTCTCCCCCTTAATCCTTCCCCTTCCTGACTCCTTCCTCCACCCTCACTTCTTCCTCCACCCTTACTCCTTCACCTCTCTGGACTCCTTCCTCCCCCGAGAATCCTTCCTCCGCTTGGGCTCCTTCCCCTGTCCGGACTCCTTCCTCCCCCAGACTCCTTTTGCCCTGTGGACCCCTTTAACCCACCAAATTCCTCCCCTTACACCTTCCTCTCCTCTTACACCTACCTCCCCAGTTGCTATCTTCTCCCCATTACCCCCTCCTCTCCTGTACTTCCTCCCCCTTCCAACCTGACACCTTTGTTCCCCCTGCCAATCTCATCCCCCGACACCTTTGTCCACCCCTCCCAACCTCACCTCCTGACACTTTTGTTCCACCCCTCCCAATCTCATTCCCCCTGCACACCTTCCTCTCCCAGTTGATCTTCGACCTTCCTCTCCTACACCCCGTTACATCTTCCTCTCCTAAGCACAGCTGGACCTTCCTGTCCACCTCCTCAACCATCATCCGTTGTGAGCATACCCTCAACGATGACTTTCCACCTTCCATGAGCTGCTTTGTAGCAGAGCCATGTCCATGAGCATCCACCCAGCATGTGATGGACGTTCCTCCAGAGATCCCGGTGCTGTCGGGCTCCAACATCTTCTACTCCTTGGATGTCCACAATGTGAGCAAGTGCCTGGCAAGTAAGTCCTGACTTCTGTATGTCGCACTTGTCAAGCACTGATGTATTTTCCAGCCAAAATAGGCAGATGATCCAGCAAAGGGGGATGATTCCGGTGGGCTGATCTTATAATAATGTGCAGATATATTACAATGAGGTTCCCAATGTCTGACGGCAAGAAATGCAGCCAGTCATTGATGGGCAGAGCAAAAGATTGCAAACTGGTTTCTCAACATCATAAACTGATTTTTGGCCTTCTTGCCACATTGTCAGCTTACACCGACAAACACACCCGATGCCAGGACAAGGAAGATTCGGCCCTAAAGCTTGACTGCTGGGTTATTTATAATGTAATCATTCATAAATTGAAAGGGGGCATATACACACTCATAAATTCTTGGCTCATGGACCACTTTAAGGAAGTGCCCTTTTTATGTTGTCGTGACAGTAGTGTGATCAACTATGTCAAAGGCAGTAGACAGGTCAAGAAGAATGAAGAAGGATGGTTTACATTTGTCACAGTCCACTCCAGATGTCATTTGTGACAAGGCAAATTCCTAACTTAAAGGATATGAAGGATTGATGATATTTGCCCATGCTTTTATTTATAAGCATCGTTTGGTTCAGAAATGTTTGCAGGTCCTCCACTTAAAAGTTGATAACTAATGTTTTCAATAGCATTATAAAACAACTAGTCTGAAAGATAAGTTTTAATAATACTACTTTACTTTTGCACTTATGAGGGCCATAATAGTTCTGTTTTCACAACTTGCTCTACATCTTACCGTCCTCTTTCAAAGCATTTTAATAAGATTTCAACAAGTTTTAGTATTTACTGTGGGGGGTTGTTCTATAGTGAAACAAGAAATGTGAAAGTTTAGTCTCCAAATGATCCTTCTGATTATTTTTCATCGCAGCTTTAAAAGTCTGTACTGCTCTCTCAGCTAATTAATTAGTCGAAGGATGATATGGTGCCGTCTTTACGTGTTCGATACCATTTAGGGTCACAAATATTTGAAATTCAGTGCTAGTAAATGCAGTGCCATTGTCTGAGACAATTACTTCTGGCAATCCATGTATAGAAAAGTTTTGGCATAAATTTTCTATAGTCGCACCTGATGTTGGCAACCTAAGCTTGTACACATCTAACCATTTAGAATGTGCATCAATTATTAGTAGGAACATGGTGCCTAGAAAAGGACTGACATAATCTATGTTTTGTCTCACCCAGGGCCTATCAGGCCATTCTCACGGGTGTAATGGGGCTGCAACAGCTAAATTCTAACTTCAGTAGTTGTTAGCATTGTATACAGTGTTTAACCATCTTCTCGATATCACCATCCATGCCAGGCCACCAAATGTAACTTTGCGTGATCATCTTCATTCTTGAGATTCCCGGATGTGCACTGTGCAACTCTGTGAAGAGTGGTTCCCTTCCTTGTGAAGGAAAACTACTCACGGACCCCATAACAGGACACCTGACAACTCAATTCATTCCTTCGAGTGAAGAATGGCTTCAATTCGCCAGGGACTGGTTCTGGGGACCATCCTTTAAACACTTGGTCTCTCACTCTAGACAGGACTGGATCATGATTGGTCCAGTTTCTTATCTGCCTTGCACAGGCTGGCGAGGAATACAGGAAATTTATCGCTAATAATATCTCTTGGGGAATTGGGGCATGTTCATTGCTCTTCTGCAAAGGAAGGCAACTTAGGGCAGAAGCATTGGCTATATGCATCCCTGGTGTGTGCACAGGAGTGTATTCGTATGCACATGAAATTAGACTCCATCTTTGAATTTGTGCACACGCTATGGGAAGGATAGCTTTTTCTTCATTGAACAGACCCAAGAGCGGTTTGTGGTCAGACATTATCATAAAATGTCGGTCATGTATGTATTGATGGAATTTTTAAGCTCCAAAAATAATTGATAATCCTTCTTTCTCAATTTGCGAATACCCTTTTTAGGCCATGGAAAAGGTTCTGGATACATAGCCTATCGGCTTTTCTGAACTGTCATGTATCTTGGGCAATAGTACCACTTCCACACCATATGAGGATGCCTTGCAGGTTAGTGCCAGTTCCTTTGTCAGGTCGTTGTGTGCTAACAAGTTTGAAGAGTGCAAGAGTTGTTTAACTTTCGTGAAGGCTTCTTCGTGGCGTGACTTCCAAACCCAACGCTGGTTTTTCTTTAGTAATGAGTGTAGAGGGGCTAGGACCGTTGATAAGTTGGGTAGGAATCGGGTATAATAATTAACCATAACTAAGGATGACTTATGTTCAGAGACATTTTTAGGCAAGGGTGCCTCCTTAACAGCTTTAACTTTTTCTTCTACTGGGCATAACACTTGGGCATCCACTCGGTGGCCCAAATAAACAAATTTGCTTACCTGTAAGATACACTTTTCTTTTTTTAAGTGCACTCCAGCTTCCAAAAATCACTTCAAGACTTCCTCCAAATTAGCCAAGTGTTCAGCTTCCATGAACCCAGTTATTAGGATGTCATCCACATAGACCACGACTTGAGGTAGTCCTTTAAACAAACTTTCCGTCTTCCATTGGAAAATTACACAGGCCGAAGAAACCGAAGGGCAGACACAGGTATTGATATAACCCTTCGTGGGCATTTATGGTCACAAACTCTTTGGAGGTATCATCCAGTTCCAGCTGTTAATATGTGTGACCCATATCTTATTTAGTATAAGCTGTTTCTCCTGCTAATTTAGCGTAGAGATCCTCAATTTTGGGGATATGGTACTTGTCCAATTTGGCAGCTTTGTTTACTGTTAGCTTATAGTCCCCACAGATCCGGATGGTCGGATCTGGATTTAAGACAGGGGCTATAGGTGCTGCCCATTCTGAGGATTGAACTAGCTGTATGACCCTCAGTCTCTCTAACCGGTTCAATTCAATGTCAACCTTCTCTGTCAGAGCATATGGCACCGGCCTTACTTTAAAGAAATGAGGAGTTGCTTCTGAGTCAGCGTAGATCTTAGCCTGTAGGTTATTGATTCTCCCCAGTTCATCATGAAAAACCCTGCCATATTTCCTTAGCAGCTCTGGCAGTCCTCCTATATGTAGCTGGAAAATTTCAGACCAAATTAATTTAATTTATTTCAACCAATCACAACCTAGAAAGCTTGGTTCATCATCTTCTATTACCATCACTGAGAGTTGTGCTGCTTGGTGCTTATAATAAACACATACAGTGGCAATACCTGGATAGCTTCAACAGTACAATTTCTCAATTTGGCTGAAGTCTGCTCCAAATTCAACTGTTGAGTATCCTTGTTTAAACATTTGAAGGTGTGCTGTCGCACTACAGTGGTTGAAACACCAAGGTCCACTTTCATCATTAAAGGTTTTCCATTTACCTACAAAGTAAAAGTAATTGGCTCTGTCTTCCCTACTTTTATATTAAATAGGGGGTAGATATTAGAATTGTTGTTTTCTGGTTCTTCCACATTATGTACTTCAATTAACTTAGTTTGCTGCCTGAGAATCTGCCTTAATGTTGCTTTACAATGCTTCAGCATGTGCCCTATTTTATGGAAAAATTAGCACTCCACCTCCTTAAAACAGCAAGTTTCAGGAGTATGATTGCTTCCACATCACTAACAATTCATTTTCTGATTTGCTGCTGAGCTGTTTCCTGTATTTATTTTAAATTTTCGGGTAGCAGAGACTGTCTCCCACTTAGCGGCAGAGTCCCGACTTTTCGCGCTACACCTGGCTGTCCATTCCTGCCCTAAGTGGAAAACAGCACCATTTTGAGCATCTTGCATAGCCTGTGCATCCCGCTTAGTGCTTTCCATCATGAGTGCTATTTCCAATGTTTTTTAAAATCAAGGTTAACCCCATCTTGCATACCACAGACCAAACGATCCCTGAGCATTTCGCTTAAGGTCTCTCCAAAATCACAGTGTTCAGTCAGTTGTTTCAATTTCACCACTTAAGTTGCAATAGTCTTCCCTGGGTCTCTAACACTCAAATTAAACTTGAACCTGTGCACAGTGGGTGAGAGTTTGGGTTGAAAGTGTCCCTTAACGAAGTCTACCGATTTGCTGAAAGTTTTCAAATTAAGGCCATTCGGGGCTGTCAAACTTCAGATTAAATTATAGGTTTTACTCTGCAAATGCTTTGGAGAATTGACCTCCTCTTTTTCTCCCACTTTATTTTGTTTTCTCAGAAATAGAACCTGAGGCATTCTACATATTGACACCAACCCTCTGTGTTTGGTTCAAAGGGGCCAATCCTGCCAAATTGTGACATACCTGGTGAGTATATCTTCCTTTTCTTCAATTTAAACAAGATACTCACAGTAGCTGGGTGAAGGACAATGCTGGACCCAATTTATCCTTGTCGCCAGTTTGTTATGGATTTGATTTTCCAGGCAGGTTTCTCATTAGAAACATTGAACTTTATTTACAGGCTGCAGCAGCAGTTACGTGCTTCCATCAAGCTCCACAACTAGAAGAAGTACTCCCACTCTAAGGTTCCTTGTGTTTGGATCTGATTCGTTCAAACTTTCATGTGATACTATACAACACAATAAGCCTTAAGGCTATAGTTGCTACCTTCCTTAAAGCTACAATTCCTATAGTATTTCTTGATTTAAATCAACTCTGTCATAGAACCAGAGCTGATTATTAGTTGTACAATTTGTTTAATAGAAATAAACGTTGAAAATAAATGGTCCCTATAAAGTTATGAAACATTTTACTAATGTGCTAATGTACTACTGCACAAGGCATTACAGTGTTCACTGCCTATCCTTTCTCTCCAATGCTTCATTTTCTCTCCACCTTGCACCCTTATCATCACCTTCCAAGTGTCAAAAACATGACGGATTTGTCAAAAGTGATGATTTAAAATCAAACTTTTGTCTGCCAGTGCGATCATATATTAAGGGAGATCTTATTACCCTCTCAATCAGTTGCTATTGTGCCATTTTCTTGTCTGCCTTTTGAAACTGTCTTGTCTCTTGGCTCACATTAACTGAATGATAAATGATTCTGTATCAGTGATATTGGCAAAAGATTCCTGTTTGGCCAGACATAGAAGAGAACTATTTCACATAGAAGCTCAAGGTCTAGTTCAAGAACACCAATTTTCAGATTATTTGAATGCATATTTTCAATGCTAAGGGAGTCTTCAAAGTTAGAAGACCTAGGGTGCTTATATATAACAGGTACTGACAACTTTCAATTAGAAATTGCTGACAAGCACTGCTGCAGACGAGAAGAAGAATAGTGGCTAATTAAAAACTAAAAATGCTGACACAGAGAATGCCTGAGCACAAATATTGAAGCAATGAAAATTTAAAAAATCTGTGGTTTATGATTGCTGACTGTGAATACTGAAGGACAAAAGAGAAAAATATACTCGCAAAATGCAAACTACAATTAGGACAAGAATACTTTTGCTTTAAAAATCTAATTGGGAGCCACAGTCATGACATTAACTTCTCCACATAGATAAATATTGGCCTTGAGCTTCTGGGAAGTAACACATCTTGGCATAAGAGCTGCTGACCCCAATTTACAAATCGTTACTATTTGTCATGATTTTTTAATGATATAAAAGCACTAATCACTCATAAGGAATTGAGTAAACACTTCGTGGGTTCGCTTTTTAATTCTAGGCACATGTGAACAGATATACATGGACAGAAAGCTTGAACGCATCACAGCTGCTGAGCTGTGTGTTAGCTCTGCTTAAAAGTGAAAGTGAAACTAAAACATGATCACATGACACACTCCCTTTCTAGTGAATAGCATGCTGCTATCTCTTAAAAGCATATTACAGTATCCCCCTTTCTTTTTAAAGATATTTCCCCCCTTCCAGAGAAGTATAATTATCTACAATACATATTGATGTTTAGTTACCATTACACAAGTGTTTCGAACGGATGAGTCTATGAGTCTCTAAAGGTAAAGGTAATTTGCTGGTAAGTTTAGATCTTGTAATTTTAACCTTGTATGGAGATTTATTGAGTTGCTCACAGTGATCTGCGGGATTGTCATTCTTGGATGTTGTTCCTGGTTTCATGCAGAATCTTGTTCTAGATATAATAGGATGGTTGAGAATCTGGAATGGATCTGATTTATCGTCGGTTGCACCTCACCATCTCGTCTTTGTGTGAAAGGACTTCATAACACCTTAGTTCCAAACAAATTCTTGTAACCTTGCTTAGTTGCCAAGTACCTTCTGTGGGACCCTGGATGCGAACTTGTTGCCCCAACAATAAACTTGACAATTCTGTACCCACATTTATATCATGCATGTTGGTCATCTTCCCTTGTAGTTTTAAAAGTTGCTCTCTAGTCTTTGACAGACTAGAATGGTTAAAAGTAGGTAGATTGCTATTCACTGGTCTGCCGAACATAAGCTCTGCCAGTGATGGAATAGTTGCACTTAAAAATGTCACTCTCAGATGTAACATTGCAATGTGTAAATCTTGCTTGGTCCATCTACGTTTGAGAATTCAGGGTTTCACTGTGAATCATTCATTCAGCTAGGCTGTTAGATCTAGGGTAATGAGGAGTTGAAGCCATGTGATTGATATTCCACTTCTCACACATATCTTGCAATAGCTTACCAATAAATTGCAGACCATTAACCATACTGATCTCCCTAGGCACAACAAATATACTGAAAGTAGTGTGTGCAACAGTTGCACTTGAGGTATTGTACAATTGTTGAATATAGGAGTATTTGGTAAAGTAGTCAATGATGACAATAAAGTCAGTGCCATGGACATAAAAAAGGTTGGATGTGATTTTGGACCAAGGATGTAGGAATCAGTGTTTCTTTGTGCTGACTTGACATATGCTCTTGACATGCCTCGCAGTTCTTGAAGACAGCTTCAATGTCATTGTTCATACCTGGCCAATAGACAGTCTGTCTTGTGAGTGTTCTTGTCTGATTTATGCCCAAGTGTGAGTGATGAAGTTGTTGAAGAATATCAGGTCACAAAGATCCCAGCATGATCACCAAGCTGCTTTAAAAAACACTCCCCATAAGATGCCTAGATCGTCCTGGTAAGGCCAAAATAGTCCCATATGCTCATGATTGGAATTGAATTGAATCAGGCCACCTGTGATGGATTTCCATAGTTTTTGTAGTGTAAAATCTTATGCCATTGCTTCTTGCAGTTGCTGGCATTGCGCAAAATGTACCAGATCAACTAACAGATTTGCATTCTTCTGCAAGTGTGATGTTGCAACTTACTTGAAACTTCTAATTTTGTCGAAACATTCTGAATGTTTTAATGTTAGGTCAGGAACTCAGGTGACAGGAGTAGTTTCTGAGGTTGATCTACTGTATGAGGTCTGACTAATTTCAAGAACTGCCACTTATGTGAGGTAACGGCATGCTGGTAGACCTGCGATTGCTGGACCTTTAGTTTACATGATGTAGAACATCTGTGACACCCAGGAGGATTGATTGTACTTGTACTCCAGGCCTATAGATCCTGGATATGGAATTAGTGCACTATTGAACGCCAAAGGTTGTGCAATTGTGGGTTTCACCATGGCCTTTCATGTCTGTGAATACATGTTGTCATAAATGCTTTAATCACAGAAAATGATTCATCTTCAAGGACTAAGAACATTCTGGAAGAATTTGTATTTTTTAAAAGGCAGTTAAAGGGTTAATGCAAGGATTCTGGTTGTTGATGTTCCTGGAAAAAACAGCACTTTACAAGAAAAGGTAATTAAGCAGTTTCAAAGAAGCTGGAAACCACCTGACCCTGGTGGACTGTTTACAAAAGGGTCACATGATGGTTTATGGCTTTGAAATAAACCATGCCTGGTTTTGGTTTTGCTTTGGAGGAGAAGAGAAGATCAATTGCTTCGGTAAAAAAACACACCAGCTCCTGAAGCTCCAGACCCAGTCCTAAAGCAGAGAGTGAATGGAAGTTGCTCCAAAATCACTCTATGTTTTGAAATCAACTGACTGCAAGTTTTCTTAGAGTCCACCTAGAAAGTAGTGCAAGAGTCATCAATTGTTTTGTAGACCTGTGCTGGGAAACCAACCGTAAAACCCTGATGTTATTTCAAGGAGCCCACCATCTATTCTTTACCTTTGAACCATTAACTTTTAACCTTTTGTCAGAATTCCTCATTTTTTTGGTGTTTGTGTGAGAGTTGGGGTATTTGGAAAGAGTAATTATTACACTTTTGTATTTCATTGCTGCATTGGGCTTTGCTCTAGTGCACTGCCACTGCATATGGTCCTTTCTACCACATGTCTTGAAGAATTTCTGGAAAGCCGGGCATTTCCTTAAGGCATGCAGAAGGCTACACCTTCCACATGTCTTGCTAGGTTTAGGTTCCAGTAAGGGCATCAACAATTGGGGTTGTACTTAGGACCTGTAAGCTTCATCGACCTGTGAGGATCACTTTGTACTTCCGTCCATCCTTGAGTGGTTCATTAATGTTATATATTTCAGACTTGTCTAACAGATCTTTCTGGACTTCTTTCGTGGGACTGGATGTGATTACAAACTGAACAAGTCTGTCTGCTAGCTTTGCATTTGAAAAATCACAGTACATTGCTTTTCTCTGCATCTGCTGATGAAGTGGTCTATGGGTTCTGTAGGCTGTTGTCAAAATGCCATGAGCTCCAGTCAATGAATATGGAAGTCTAACCTGATACTGAACCAGTCTTCCAATGTAGTCCATATCTTTTTGGGTATCCTTTAGCTCTTCTGCTATTAATCCGACATATTCAGCTTGTATACACCTTCATTCCCAATAGGGGAATTTTTATGGCTTGCTTGTCTGGTTCAGACAAACTTAAATCAAGAAATCAAAGCTCTGTACATTTTAAGCATTTTGATTTTGGGTAGTAGGTCAACTGCATCCCAATTCAAACTGGGGAATTTTGTGGACACTTTTACAATATCCCTTCCTTCTCCTTCGCCTGAGATGAGTGAGGCTATAGCCGCTTTCACGTGCTTTTCCTCGCTGCCTTCTTTGAACCGATTTTTATGACTTATTTTTGTTTGCTATTGATCTGGCTCACACCCTGGTAACTCACCTTTCCTAACTGAGCTAACTTGGTGCTGGTCCTCTTGATGTGCTGTCCTACTCATCACAAGGGATCCGTCTTTATAAGAGCACCTAAGCACTGTGTCTTTGAAGCTTTTTCTGTGCAGTCACCACGCTATGATTTCAACACTCTCCGATGCTGCAAATTCTTTGCAGTCTGACCAGAATATAAAGGGTCATCTCATGCCATGTAGCATTATCTTAGACTGTTTCACCATGTCATACCCGTACTGAATTTTGCTGTTAGGCTGAGTTTGATGCAATTTAGAAGGAATCACTGCTGCAAACTATGTTGTGTTTTCATAATGATATAAAAGCACCAACCACTCATATGGGAATGGGTAAATGCACTGTGGACTCATTTATTAATTCTAGGCACTTGTGAACAGATATACAAGGACAGAAAGCTTAAAGACATCAGAGCTGCATAGCTGTCTATGTGTGCTCTGCTTAAAAGCAAAAGTGAAACAAAAACAGGATCGCATGACACACTTCCTTTCTAGTGAATGTCATGCTGCTACCCCTTAAAGACATATTACACTATGTAGGGCACATTCATCCATTATACTTCCCCACTGAAGAGGCTGGTGATAGTGAGGTTCCTTTTTGAATCCTGCAGCCAGTGCGGTGAAGAGACACAACCATGCAGGAAGGTGGGGAATTCCAGGATTTTGAGCCGGAGATGATGAAGGAGGGACAATATATGTTTCCAAGGATGGTGCACGACTCAGAGAGGAACTTGAAGGTAATGGTGTTCCCATGTTCATGCTACCATTGCCCATCTACATGGCCAAGGATGCGGGTTTGTTAAGTTATGTCAAAGGAGCTTTGGCGAGTTGTTGAAGTGCACCTTGTATAAAGTACATGCTTCTAACACTGTGAACCAATGGTGGCTGGGATGAAAGTTTACGAAGGTGTATGGGGTGCTAATCCAGTGGGCTGCTTTGTCGTGGGTGATGTTGAGTTTTTTTAGTGTTGTTGGAGCTGCACTCATCCTGGCAAGTGAAGAGCATTCTATCACACTCCTGATTTGTGCCTTGTATGTGGTGGATGGGCTTTGGGATTCGGGAGGTGAGCCACGCACTGCAGAAGTCCCAGCCTCAGACCTGCTCTTGTAGCCACAGTTTTTATATGGCTGGTACAGTATCATTTCGGGTCAATGGTGACACCCAGGATTTGATGGTAGGGTATTTAATGATGGCAATACTGTTGAGTGTCAATGGGTGCTGGTTAGACTTTCTCTTGGTGGACATGGTCATTTCCTGATACTTGTGTGTCACAAATGTTACTTGCCACTTATCAACCCAAGCCTGAATGTTGTCCAGGTCTTGCTGCACAGGTACAGTATGGATAGATAAAAGCAAAAAAGTGTGGATGCTGGAAATCCAAAACAAAAATAAAAACACCTGAAAAAACTCAGCAGGTCTGTCAGCATCTGCGGAAAGGAACACAGTTAATGTTTCGAGTCCATATGACTCTTCACCAGAACTAAGTAAAAATAGAAAAGAGGTGAAATTTTAGCTGGTTTAAGGGAGGGGGTAGAGCTGGATAGAGGGCCAGTGATAGGGGGAGATTGCCAAAAGATGTCATAGACAAAAGGACAAAGGGGTGTTGAAGGTGGTGATATTATCTAAGGAATGTGCTAATTAAGGGTAGAAACCAGGACAAGCAAGGTACAGATAGCCCTAGTGGGGGTGGGGTGGGGTGAAGGGAAGGGATCGAAATAGGCTAAAAGGTAGAGATAAAACAATGGATGGAAATACATTTAAAAATAATGGAAATAGGTGGGAAAAGAAAAATCTATATAAATTATTGGAAAAAAAAGGGGGGGTTCGGAAAGGGGGTGGGGATGAAGGAAAGAGTTCATAATCTAAAATTGTTGAACTTGATATTCAGTCTGGAAGGCTGTAAAGTGCCTAGCTGGAAGATGAGGTGTTGTTCCTCCAGTTTGCATTGAGCTTCACTGGAACAATGCAGCAGGCCAAAGACGGACATGTGGGCATGAGAGCAGGGTGGAGTGTTGAACTGGCAAGCGACAAGGAGGTCTGGGTCATGCTTGCGGACAGACAGAAGGTGTTCTGCAAAGCGGTCACCCAATCTGCGTTTAGTCTCTCCAATGTAGAGGAAAGCGCATTAGGAGCAACGAATGCAGTAGACTAAACTGAGGGAAGTGCAAGTGAAATGCTGCTTCACTTGAAAGGAATGTTTGGCCTCTCAGACGGTGAGGAGAGGGGAAGTAAAGGGGCAGGTGTTGCACCTTCTGCAGTTGCATGAGAAGGTGCCGTGGGAGGGGTTTGAGGTGTAGGGGGTGATGGAGGAGTGGACCAGGGTGTCCTGGAGGGAACGATCCCTGTGGAATGCCACCGGGTGGGGGAGGGTGGAGGGGGGGGGGGGGGGTGGGGGCGGTGAAGAGAAGATGTGTTTGGTGGTGGCATCATGCTGGAGTTGGCAGAAATGGCAGAGGATGGATCCTTTGAATGCGGAGGCTGGTGGGGTGATAAGTGAGGGCAAGGGGAACCCTATCATGGCTCTGGGAGGGAGAGGAAGGTGTGAGGGTGGATGGGCCAGACATGGTTGAGGGCCCTGTCAACCACCATGGGTGGAAAACCTTGGTTAAGGAAGAAGGAAGACATGTCAGAGGAACTGTTTTTGAAAGTGGCATCATCAGAACAGATGCGACGGAGGTGAAGGAACTGAGAGAATGGGATGGAGTTCTTACAGGAAGCCGGGTGTGAGGAGCTGTAGTCGACTGTGGGAGTCGGTAGGTTTGTAAAGAATATTGGTGGACAGTCTATCACCAGAAATTTGGACAGAGAGATCAAGGAAGAGAAGGGAAGTGTCAGAGATGGACCATGTTAAAATGATGGAAATTGAAAGCAAAATTAATAAATTTTTTCAGATCCAGATGAGAGCATGAAGCAGCACCAAAGCAATCATCGATGTACCGGAGAAAGTGTTGTGGGAGGGGGCCGGAGTAGGACTGGAACAAGGAATTTTCCACATACCCCATAAAGAGACAAGCATAACTGGGGCCCATGCGAGTACCCATAGCCTCATCTTTTATTTGGAGGAAGTGAGAGGAATTTAAGGAGAAATTGTTCAGTGTGAGGACAAGTTCAGCCAGACGGAAGAGAGTAGTGGTGGTTGGGGATTGTTCGGGCCTCTGTTCGAGGAAGAAGTGGAGAGCCATAAGACCATGCCGGTGGAGGATGGAGGTGTAGAGGGATTGGACGTCCATGGTGAAGAGGAGGTGGTTGGGGCCAGTGAACTGGAAATTGTTGATATGATGTATGGTGTCAGAGGAATCACGGATGTAGGTGGGAAGGGACTGGACAAGGGGAGAGAGAAAGGAGTCAAGATAGCAAGAAATGAGTTCCGTGGGGCAGGAACAGGCTGACACGACTGTATGGACATGGACTGTATGCTGTATGAAATAGACTGCTTCATTATCTGAGGAGTCACGAATGGTGCTGAACATTGTGCAATCATCAACGAATATTCCCACCTCTGACCTTATGATGGAAAGAAAGTCATTGATGAAGCAGCTGAAGATGGTTTGGGCCTAGGACACTGCTCTGAGGAACTCCTGCAGTGATGTCCTGGGGCTCAGGTAATTGGCCTACGGCAACCACAACCATCTTCCTTTGCACTAGGTATGACTCCAACCAGTGGAGAGTTTCCCTCCCAATTCCCATTCACTTCAATTTTGCCAGAGCCCCTTGTTGCCACACTCTGTAAATGCGGCCTTGATGTCAAAGGCAGTCACTCTTGCCTCACCTTCTGATTTCAGATCTTTTTTCCATGTTTGGACCAGAGCTGTAATGAAGTCAGGAGCTGAGTGGACCTGGTGGAACCCAAATTGAGACCCAGGAGCACCGCCAGGATTAAATCACTATTTTCTTAAATAGCACTTGAAAAATGGGTGTTTGGGTGCACTGCAGAGGAAAAATGTGTGCTAACAATTTTCTTCGCTCTGCTTCAAAATGGCCTGACTGCCTAAACATCATCTATGAATTATCCTGTGCCTGTACCCAACCATATGTGAAGAAAGTGCAAAATTATAAATTACCAGCAAATAAATGTCAGTGGGTTTTGTCTAGTTCCTCTGCAGTTGCAAATCGGACAAATTGTCCCCATAGAGGACTGGCACGTTTACTTCCTGAGGTGATATTTAGGTACTATCTCTCCTAAGAGACAGGCTAGTATGAGCCAGGAAAAGTCTTTATTGGCTTGACATTTGAAATAAAATTGTTTTTGCTGCTTCAGTGCTTTTAACAGATTACTGCTGGCTTTTTTACTTGCTGACTGATGTTCAGTATTCAGGGCTGCGGATTGCCCCACCGCCTTCCCATTCGCTGATTGGTCAGTTGAAGACAGACAAAGAACAAGAACCATATATTCCTTATGACATCTGTTGAAGAAATTCATCTAGGCTTCTCCCCATGCATGAAAATCCAGTTCCTTAACACAGAATCCACATCCACCTGACCGCACATTGGCTCCATGCCTTCCCAAGAGAAAAGGAAAAATTCACAATTACATCAGTACCATTCTCCTCAAATTCCCACACCATCATTCTTACCCATGCTTCTATTCCCCGCTTCTTTATCTGCTGTTCGGCACCAGTGCCACTTTCTTATAAATTCTGTCGCCTGCAACTTTCTCCTTTTCAAAGAGGAGAGGACTCTAAAGTAAGGTCTCTAACAGGCAAATTAGGATTATTTTTTGTATTTATTCATGGGATGTGTACATCGCTGACACTTACTTCTCATCCATCATTGCTCTTGAGAATGTAGTGGTGAGCCGCCTTCTTCAACCTTTGCAGTCCATGTGATGTTGATACGCCCACAGTGCTGTTAGGGAGGTAGTTCCAGGATTTTGACTGAGTGACAATGAAGGAATGGTGATATAGTTCCAAGTCAGGATGGTGTGTGGTTTGAAGGGGAACTTGCCAGTGGTAGCGTTCTCATGCATCCTTTGTTCCTTCCAGGTGGTAAAGCTTGCAGATTTGGAAACTTTTGTCAAAGCAGCCTTGGCAAGTTGCTGCAGTGTATGTTGCTGTTGAACGGCAGGGGAAATGGTTAGATTTTCTCTTGTTGCAGATGATCATTGGCTGGCACAAGTATGGCATGGATATTACTTGCCACTTATTAGCCCAACCTGAATGTTGTTCAGATCTTTTTGCAAGTAGGAACAGACAGCTTCAGTGTCTGAGGAGTTGTGAATGCTATAGAATACTGTGCAGTCATCACCAAACATCCCTGCTTCTGACCTTAAGCTGGAGGGAGGACCATTGATGAAGCAACTGAAATGGTTGGGCACAGGACACTACACTAAGGAACACCTACAGTGATGCTCTTGGACTGAAATGATTGATCTCCAACAGCCACAGCCATCTTCCTTTGTGCTAGATGCTTGCTTTGAATTCAGTAGTAAAAAAAACAAGTCTTGTAGGTTTTCATAAAACTAAATTTGACATTTATTAATAAGAAAAATTATTTTAAGTACATACACAGGTCCACAAATTACTACTATGATAACTTCTAAATCCCCTAATAAATCTAGCTCCCAGTTACACTTTTGTTAAGGCAACAGTAAAACACCTAGGCCAGAATTTTGACCTTGATGGGCGGGCGGGCCCCACCGGCTCGGCAGCGGGTAGGCAGCCGAAATCCACCACCAAAACAGGGCTGGCCGCCATTTTACAAGGGCGAGCCAATTAAGGCTTGCCCATTGGCCTGCTCGACAGGAAGCGCTATGCGCAATGTACTTCCTGTGCGGGGGGGGTGGGGGGCGGGGGGGCGGAGGGATTCCTCATCTGTCATGCGCGCAAAAGAGTGCACTGCTCCCTAAGACTAAGTGCTGTCTCAGGGAGAGCACTGAATGTTTAAAAAACTTTAAAAATAGAGAAAGACACTGTCACACAAGGTGGGACATGTTAATAAATATGAGTGAAACCTTAATAAATTTTTTAAACACTGAGATGAAACCTCATCCCGTCAGTGGATGAGGTTTTATCTTTTTTCAGAAGTCCACTGGGGCTCCTAGCCTGCCCGCCAGCCTTAAGGTTGGACAGGCAGTTCTTTCAATGAGCTTAATGATCTTGTCAATGGCCTCATTTGGCCATTGACTGGTCAGCGGGCAAACAGCTGATTTTGCTATCCACCCATCCTCCTAAAAATTTAAATGGACCAAGATGATGTTGGGGGTTCCTCCCGACGTCATCCCGCGTCATTTATCCGTCGGCGAGCGGGCCCCGCCCCCAAATTGCCAATGGGAAAATTCTGGACATAAACTTTAAAAGACCCAGGCAAAGAAACATGATACCCTGAACAAGTTGAATTCAAACTAACTTCTCTTCACTTCAGTCCCTGGAGACAGGAGCTTGATGCACAGATGCTGAAGGCTTTTTCATATTTGTAAGATCTTATAAATGCCTTCCCTTACAAACAGTCTTCTCTCTTTTATACATATCTTCCTCTTTGAATGCAAATACCCATTGTTTAGCTATGTCTTTGGACTTTATCTTCATGATAATAAAAACCTCTCATAGCACTAAGTTTTACCAGTAATCTTTGGGAAAAATAAACACACTGTTTCTAAACTTCACCTGGCTAGGTGACATATTTCACTTCTTTTTAAGACAATGTAGTCTGGTTTATTTAAAAATGCAAATGTTCCCTTTATGTTTCTAAACTTCACCATGTTTACCTAATTAACAATTCAAACCTAATTCCTCCTTACATCAAAGTACCCAGACTAGCTGCCTCTAATTCAATTAACATACATACAGACACATAGGGCAGAATTTTACGAGTCGGTGAACAGAGGCGGGGCCCACTCACTGACGCGTAAAATGATGCACGGTGATGTCGGGGGGAGCTCCCGACATCACCGCGCCCGATTTAAATTTTCAGGAAGGCGGGACTGCAGAAAAATTAGCTGTGCACCCGCCGACCTGTCAATGGCTAATTGAGGCCATTGGCAGGATCAGTTAAGTAATTAAAGGACTTGGAGCCCTGGCAGGAACCAGAAAAAACATCAAACTTCATCTACGGACAGGATGAGGTTTCATGTAGGCTTTAAAAAAATTTAATAAAGATTTTGTAAAAATTATGGATATGTCCTAACTCATGTGACTTTGTCACATGAGGGGACACGTAAGGGAAATTTGTTTTCTATTTTTAATATATTTGAAAGTAGAGGTGATCTCCCTGAGGCTACACTCTCGATTTTGGAATCCCAGCTCCCCCTGCCCGCACAGGGAGCGCATAGTGCTTCTGTGCAGACGTCACGCTGGGCCTTAATTGGCCCACCCATGTAAAATGGCGCTGTGCCTCCGATCCGGGGCGCCAATCAGAAGTGTGCCTGTACGCACCCGCTCATCAACTTCCCCCTCAACAGGGGGAAAATTCAGCCCATGTCGACATATCCCACTACTACTCTAATTTACAATAAATTCCAATAATATTATGAGAATTATTATATCTTCCTGACATCCCCCTCTGTATTGAAAATTAAACCATCATAATTTAAAAAGATGGCTTCATTTTTATTAACCCATCTTATACTATCATATACTCATCTATATATTTACACTAATACATTATTATATGCATGCATTAACATTACAATATATATAAATCCTTCTCATCAACAGAAATAATTCCAGTTCAGAGTCCAGGTTTATAAATGTCCAATTTTCCCTTTAAGATTCAAACACTTGATAAAAAATCTACAATCAGATTTTCTCATCCAGCAACATGTATAAACTGTAGATTAAATCATTGCAGTAATATACTCCATCTGAATAGCCTTACACTTCTGTCTCGAAATTTTTCCAGAAACTTCAAAGGATTGTGGTCTGTATAAACAATTGTTTCTGATGAATCGTTTGCCACATAAATTTCAAAATTCTGCAATGCTAACACCAAACCAAAGCCTTTTTTATCGTTGAATATCTTCAACTTCCGAGAAAAATATCCTACCGGTTTTTCATTTCCAGTGTCATCTTTTTGTAACAGTATGGCCCCAATGCCTATATCACTAGCTCAAAAACTTCAGACCATGAACTCTCTCCCCCTTTTTTAATCCCCGTACTTCTACATTCATTTTTATTTTTTATCCACTTATTTGATTTTTATTTTTCTTACCATATCTGTAGCTTTATCCCCTTTTTAATCCCATTTTCTATTCATCTTTCCCCACCACCCCCTCCCCCAACCCCATCCCCAAAGGGCCATCTGTCACTTGTTCCATATTGTTCCTTCACACAATTCTACCCTTGTTCTACCATAATCACATTCTGCTTCCTTACCTTTATGCCACTATTAGGGCCTTTTTAGCACTAATCACTACCATTAACAATCCCTTTGTCCTTTAGTTCATGACATCTTTGTCAATCCCTCCTTTGTCCTCACCTATCAGTGACCTTCTATCACCCTTAAACAGTATAAATGTCATCACATTTCCACCTCTCTTCAGCTCTGAAGAAGGGTCAAATGGGCTCAAAACATTAACTTTGTTTTTCTCTTTTCAGAGATGCTGTCAGACCTGCTGAGTTTTTCCAACATTTTCTGCTTTTTGTTTCAGATTTACACCATCCGCAGTATTTTGCTTTTAGCCAATTTAAATTGCTTGGTTTCATTTCCACTGTCAAAACTGGTGTCGTAATTAATACAGTTTTCAAATTATCAAATGCCTTCTGACACTCTTGTGTCCATTGAAGCTTCTTGTTCTTTTTTAATAGTTCAGTCAGTGGAGCAGCCACACTGCTAAAATTTGGTACAAATTTCCAATAAAATCTCCTCATGCCCAGAAATTTCGAAACTTCTCATTTTGTTGTAGGCACTGGGAAATCTACAATAGACTTGATTTTCCTAGATACATAACGTGCACTATTGCAAATTCACTTTTAGCCAAGTTCATCACCAAATTAACTTCTTCGAATTGTGTAAATAATTGTTCCAGATGTTGTCAGTACTTCTCCTACGTAGGACTGAAAACTATCAAGTCGTCAATATAAACTGCACAGTTGCTCAGACCTGCAATCACTTTGCTTGTAGGTCTTTGCAGGTTCATTCTTCACACAAAAGTGCATGGCTTTAAATCGATATAGTCCATTTGGCGTCACAAAAGCCAATACCTCCTTTGCTCTCTCCGATAACAGTACTTGCCAATATCTTTTTAGCCAATCAATCTATTGTGATAAATTTTTATTGTCCCACTTTCTCAATGCAACCCCCCCCAACCTTGGCATAGCATATGAATTCACTTCTGTCACTGTATTCACCTTTTGATGATCCACACACAGTCTTTGTGTTCCATCTGGGTTCGGTACCAGTACAATACCTGAACTCCAGTTACTGCAACTATACCCAATTATATCATTTTGAAGCATGAAGTCAATTTTTTCTGTACTTATGATAACTTTGTCAGATTTAATCTATAAGGATATTACCTTACCGAAAATGAAATTTCTACAGACACATCATGTATAACTAAATCTGTCCTCCCCAACTTACTTCCACAAATAGCTTTGTGTGACCACAATAGCTTTTTCAAATTATGTTGACACTTGCCTGGACGTTAACTCAATATTACATTTAAAGTTTCAAGTACCCCCTCATTATCCAATTTGTGTAGAGGAAAAATCAATTTCAAAATGCTGCATTTCTACTTCTTTCTCATTATCTACTACCACTGACCTTTTGGTCTACTACCAGGACCTTTTGGTCCTTTTCCCTGTCAAAGTACTTTTTAAGCATATATCCATGACACACCTTCTGCTTCTTTCTTCTGTCTGGAGTATTTATTGAATAGTTTACTTCACTCGGTTTCTTTTCAATCCTGTAAAGCCCACTAAACTTTGTCTTTAATGAATCACCCAGTACTTGTAGCAGAACCAGCACTTTCTCTCCAGCAACAAAATCCTGAGCTGTAGCTTTACTGTTTGCTTTTTCTTTCAGCACTTGCTGTGATATCTTTAAATGTTCCCTAGCCAACTCATATGCCCTGTCCAATCTTTCTCTGAAGTTTGATATGTAATCCAGGAGAGTAGTTTCTGAACTTTGACCCACCAGTTCTCATAAATCAATTTCAGTGGTCCCCTTACCTCATGGCCATAGACTAGTTCGAAAGGACTTAAACCAGTAGATGCATTAGGAGCGCCCCAATAGTAGATTCCTCCATTGCAATCCTGTGGATAACCCTGACAGTAAGCTCTCATCATAGTTTTTAGAATTTGATGCCATCTTTCCAAAGCCCCTTGTGACTCAGGATGATAAGCTGTTGGCTTAAATTGTTTCATCCCCAAACTGTTCATTACTTCCTTAAACAGCTGTGACATAAAATTTGAACCCTAATATGATTATTTCCTTAGGTAAACCATATCTTGTAAAACATTTAGTTAGCTCTTCCACCATCTTCTTTGTTGTAATGTTTCTCAACAAGACACTCATTATTGTCAGTAAGTACTGAATTCCACTTTTAGTCTTCGGGAGGGGTCCTACACAATCAGTCATAACTCTAGTAAAGTATTCTTCAAATGCTGGAGTAGGAATTAAAGGTGCCGGCTTAATCACTGCATGTGGTTTCCCTATCAACTGACATGTGTGATATGTTCTACAGAATTTGCTATATCCCTATGAAATACAGACCAAAAGAAATGCATTTGTATCTTTGCTTGTGTCTTTCTAATTCCTAAATGTCCCCACATTGGAATTTCATGAGCTATCCTCAGAATCTCATTCCTGTACCCAAATGGGATAACAATCTGATGCACCTCCCTCCATCTTTCATTTGCTGATACATGATATGGTCTCCATTTTCTCACTAAAATATTATCCTTAAGGTAATAACATTCTGGAATACATTTTGCCTCTGTTTCTGAGTGAGCTGTCTGATATAAATGTTGTATTTACAAATCCTTTTTCTGTAACTTCACCAACTGCCTTTAATTAAACACCTCAGATGAATTGTCCTGTAGTCTTTCTTCCTGAACAATGTTATCAAATACAGTGTCAGCTAAATTGATTTCAATGCCTTCGTCCTGCCTTTGAACTGCCTGTCCTTCCTGTTTTTCTTGTTTCAACCTATGAGCCTGTGATCTCATTATCACACAGCCTGCAAACAATCCAGGGTGCTCTCTCTGCAACACTTCTGTTGAAGACACCTCTACAGGCTGCTCAACTACCATAGTCATCACCCACATTTGTGATCCAGCTATATCATTACCCAAAATAAATTGAATCCCTGCAATGGGCAATTTTTCCACTACTCCAACAGGCACTTCACCTGTTTTCCATTTACTTTTTAAATTTACCTTCCACAATGGAATAGGTTTAGCATCTCCATGAACTCCACTTATTAACACATATTCCTGCAATACTCCCTCTGAACAACAAATATCACTATCCCGCAACATTAAGGATTGACCAGCCACTGCGTCTCTTAAAATTTTAACATCTTTACCTACTCCACCCTGAAAACATGGAAAGACTTTCCCTTCACATACAAAATCTCTAAACGTTTCTACAACCTACTCCGTCGAATTCTCTTGGGTAATTTGTGAACATATTTCCACTTCTTTACCTATCACTCATTCTCCCTGTTTTACCTGTACACAAACCATTGGCTTTTCCTGTGCCTGAACCTTAGAACTCACAGTACTTTTACTTCCAAAACGTTTCTGCACCCTTATAATTCCAATAGATTTTCCCTGCAATTTCCAGCACACTGACCTTGTGTGTCCATCTTTAATACAATGAAAATACCTCAATTTTCGAATGTCACTTCTACCCTCAGCATCTTCCCTTTTATTCTGAGAAAACACTTCCTGGGAATTTCTACCTGCTCCTTCCCTTCCTTGACTTCCCACCTATCTTCCCACATTCTATCATTTTCTGATTTCAAAGGGTAATGAAAAGCAGAGTTAGCTCTATGAATTAATTCACAATAATCATCTATCTCTGCTGCTTGCCTTACAGAATCAATTCTCTGTCCTCCACATGAGTTCTCACTACCAACGGAATTGAATCTTTAAATTCTTCCAAAATAATTGGATCCTTAAGAGCTGCATATGTTATCTCTATTTTTAATGCCGGTATCCATCAGCCAAAATTACTTTGTTTTACTCTTTCAAACTCAATGTAAGTTTGCCCACACTGTTTTCTCATATTCCTAAATTTCTGCCTGTATGCTTCAGGAACCAACCCATAAGCATTCAAAATAGCCTTTTTTACCACACCATAGTTCACTGATACCTCTTCTAGCATAAACCTCATGGATTGTAACAAAAATGTCCAGTTTTCTTGTGGCCATTTCATCTGTTTAGCTATCTTCTCAAGTGAAATCTGAAGGATGCAGCGGACATCTCTTCCTGATGTTCCCTAGCTTGCCTTTGCAGCTACTGTGACATGACTGAATCCAGAGGCTCGTCATCTGACTCGGACTTAGCAACGCTCTGGTCTTCAGGTTTCCTCCGAGTGCCGGGGACCTGGGAAATCCCTACCTCCGCCTGCTGTGGATCAGAAAGTGTGATGTGCTCACCAGATTGTGATTCCAAAGCTACTCTAAAGCTAGGTCCCACCTAGGTGGGTGTCTCTGTGTTGGTGGAGGGTGTGGGTGAGCACTGTAACATTTTTGTTACGACCCATGAGGTTTATGCTAGAAGAGGTATCTTTGAACTATGATGTGGTAAAAAAAGCTATTTTGAGTGCTTATGGGTTGGTTCCTGAAGCATACAGGCAGAAATTTAGGAATATGAAAAAACAGCCTGGGCAAACTTATATTGTGTTTGAAAAAGTAAAACAAAGTAATTTCAGGGAGCGTGCCTTCAGATTCCTGTTCAGAGGTTTCTTCAGAGCTTGATTGGAGGCTCTGGGTCATGGACTCTGTCGGCTGTTTGACAGATGTGCCTGCGAATGCAAGGGGAGATAATTAGTACATGGCAGTGGCTTGTGAAAGAGGACACATCACTCACATCATGGTTATCTGATGGGTGCTGCACTGCTGGATCCTCACTTGGCAGAGCAGCACCGACCTCAATGTCAGCACAGGACCAGTCGCAGTCATCGCTGGCCAGCTGGATGACTCTGTTTTTGAATTCTGTCAGAACTCCGATTTCCTGCATCCCTCCACCTGTCTGCAACCTTTTCCTCCTGTCGTAAGCCAGTTTGTCTTGCATGGATAGGAATGGGGACAGTGATTCAGGATGCCTGCCGGGCTAGGTGATAAGTATGCATGGCCTGTGTGGGTGGTGATTAGCCCCATGGATGGGATGAGGACAATGACATTATGTGTGAGTGTCTGGTGATGTCCCTTGCAATGAGTGAGGGCCCTTTGGGTGTGTGTTGGGTTTGTGAGTATGTGAGTTGGGAGTGATGAAAAGAGTGACTTACCCTGGCGGAATGGAAGAGATCATTCATCCTTTTGCGGCATTGGGTGGCTGTCCTCCTCTACAGGGTGTTTGCGCTGACCACCGCGGCAACCACCTCCCAAGCGCGGCTGGTGACATTGCTACCCATCCTGTAGCCAGAGCGGGGGTAGAGCAGATCCCGGTGGGCCTCCATGGCATCCAGCAGTCACTCGAGGGACCCGTCGTTGAAGTGGGAGGCTGCAGTCTTTTTGCCTTTGCAGGCCATGTCTCCCAGACAGCAGTGGTGAGCTGGTGACAATGAGGGCTTTCCTGGTGGCTGCCTTTTTAAAGATGACAGCAGGCTTGATTCAACAGTGGGATGATAGCAAGCGGGCAAATGAGAGCCCGCCTGCCATGGAAATGGCGTGTTTCCCGGGAATGCATAAATAATGAGGTGGTCTTGGGAAGATATGGCGTAAAAACCCACCATTTTTGTGGGTGAGTAGGGCACCATTTTACCCACCCACTTCGTGCAATTCTGGGAAAATTCTGCCCATTGACACATCCCACTATTACTCTATTTTACAGTAAATTCCAATAATATTATGAGAATTATTATATCTTCCTGACACTGTGAAGGCTTTTCCCCCTGATTCCCATTGACTGCAATTTTGCTAGAGCTCCTTGATGGACAAACGCAAACAAATGCTGCCTTGATGTCAAGAGCAATCACTCTCACTTTATCTCTTGAGTTCAGTTCTTTTGTCCTTATTTGGACCAAGACTGCAATGAGCTGTGGAACTGAGTGGTCCTGGCAGAACTCAAACAGAATATCAGTGAGCCAGTTATTGCTGACTAAGTACCAATTGATATCACTGTCAATGTCACCTTCACTTTCCTAATGATTGAGAGGAGACTGATGGGACAGTAATTGACAAGTTTGGATTTGTTCTGCTTTTTGTGTACTGGACATATCTGGGCAATTTTCCACATTGTCGGGTAAATGCTAGTGTTGTACTGGTACTGGAACATCTTGGCTTGGGAAGTGGCTAGTTCTGAAGTACAGGTCTTCAGTCCTAGAGCCAAAATGTTGTCAGCGTCCATAGCATTTGCAGTACTCAGTGCCTTGAGCCTTTCTTTTTTGATATCACATGAATTGATACAAATTGGCTGATGACTGAGAATAAGGTCATAAGGCCATAAGGCACTGGGGCAGAAGTAGACCATTTGGCCCATCGAGTCTGCTCCGTCATTCAATGAGATCATGGCTGATCTGATAATCCTCAACTCCACTTTCCTGCCTTTTCCCCATAACCCTTGATTCCCTTACTGATTAAAAATCATTCTATCTCAGCCTTGAATATATTAACGACCCAGCCTCTACAGCCCTCTGCAGTAAAGAATTCCACAGATTGACTACCCTCTGAGAGAAGAAATTCCTCCTCTGGTCTGAGATGCTCCCACAAGCGGAAATAACCTCTCAATATCTACCCTGTCAAGCCACTGAGAATCTTATATATTTCAATAAGGTTGCCTCTTATTCTTCTAAACTCCAATGACTACAGACCCAACCTACTCAACCTCTCGTCATAAGAAATTCCCTCCATCTGGGATCAACCTAGTGAACCTTCTCTGGACTGTCTCCAATGCCAGCATATCTTTCCTTACTTAAGGGGACCAAAATTGTTCGCAGTATTCTAGGTGATGTCTAACTAGTGCCTTGTTTAGTTTTAGCAAGACTTCCTTATTTTTATACTCCATTCCCTTTGAAATAAAGGCCAACATTCCATTTGCCTTCCCTATTACCTGCTGAACTTGTATGTTATCTTTTTGGGATTCATGCACAAGGACTCCCAAATCCCTCTGTGCTGCAGCCTTCTGCAGACTGACATCTGTAATGTTGGGAATCTCAGGCGAGGCTGAAATGATTCATCAACTTGGCATTCCTGGCTTAAGATAGCTGCAAATGCTTCAATGTTGTCTTTTGCACTGTTGTTCTAGACTCCCCCATCATTGCCGATGCAAATGTTTGCAAAGCCTCCTTCTCCAGTTAGTTGTTTATTTATTCTCTACCATTCATGACTGGATGGAGGCAGGACTGCAGAGCTTTGACCTATCCTTTGGTTTTGGGATCACTTAGCTCTGTCCATAGCATGCTGTTTCTACTATTTAACCTGCAAGTAGTCATGTGCTGTAGCTTCACCAGGTTGGCACCTCATTTTTAGGTCTGCCTGATGCTGCTTCTGGTATGCTCTCCTACATTCCTCTTTGAACCAGGGATGGTCCCTTGGCTTGATGGTACTGGTAGAGTGAGGGATATAGAAACATAGAAACATAGAAAATAAGAGCAGGAGTAGGCCATTCAGCCCTTCGAGCCTGCTCCACCATTCATTATGATCATGGCTGATAATCCAACTCAATAGCCTGCTCCAGATTTCTCCCCATATTCTTTGATCCCTTTCGCCCCAAGAGCTATATCTAACTCCTTCTTGAAAACATGCAATCTTTTGGCCTCAACTATTTTCTGTGGTAGTGAATCCCACAGGCTCACCACTCTCTGGGTGAAGAAATTTCTCTTCATCTCAGTCCTAAATGGTCTACCCCGTATTCTCAGACTGTGAGCCCTAGTTGTGGACTCCCCCACCATTGGGAACATCCTTCCTGCAACTACCCTGTCTAGCCCTGTTAGAATTTTATAGGTCTCTATGAGATCCCCCCTCATTCTTCTGAACTCCAGCCAATATAATCCTAACCGACTCAATCTCTCTTCATATGTCAATCCTGCCATCCCAGGAATCAGTCGGGTAAACCTTCGCTGCACTCCCTCTATAGTAAGTACATCCTTCCTCAGATAAGGAGACCAAAACTGCACACAATATTCCAGGTGTGGCCTCACCAAGGCCCTGTATAATTGCAGCAAGACTTCCCTGTTTCTGTACTCGAATCCTCTCGCTATGAAGGCCAACATGATATTTGCCTTCTTTACCGCCTGCTGCACCTGCATTTGTGCCTTCAGTGACTGGTGTACGAGGACATCCAGGTATCATTGCACATTCCCCTCTCTCAATTTATAGCCATTCAGATAATAATCTGCCTTCCTGTTTTTGCTACCAAAATAGATAACCTCACCTTTATCCACATTATACTGCATCTGCTATGCATTTGCCCACTCACTCAGCTTGTCCAAACCACACTGAAGCATCTCTGCATCCCCCTCATAGCTCACCCTCCCACCCAGCTTTGTGTCATCTGCAAATTTGGAGATATTACATTTAATTCCCTCATCTAAATCATTAGTATATATTGTGAATAGCTGGGGTCCCAGCACCAATCCCTGCAGTACCCTGCTAGTCACTGCCTGCCATTCGGAAAAAGTCTCGCTTATTCCTGCTCTTTGTTTCCTGTCGGCCAACCAGTTTTCTATCCATCTCAATACACTACCCCCAACCCCATGCGCTTTAATTTTACATGCTAATCTCTTATGTGGGAATTTGTTGAAAGCCTTCTGAAAGTCCAAATAAACAACATCTACTGGCTCCCCCTCATCAATTTCACTAGTCACATCTTAGGTCATGGGGTTACAGATTGTGGTTGATTAAATCCTGCTGCTGCTGACGGCCCACAGCACCTCATGGATGCCTAACTTTGAGCTGCGTGATTACTTTTGGGTCTGTCGCATTTAGCGCAGTAGTAGTGCTCTCGAACACAATGGAGAATGTCCTCAGAGTGAAAATAGGACTTTGTCTCCACAAGGACTGTGCAGTGGTCACTCTTACCAATATTATCAATGGACAGATGCATCTGTGACAGGTAGATTGGTAAGGAAAGGTCATGTAAGTTATTCCCTCTCATTGGTTCTCTGACCACATGCCACAGGCCCTGTCTGGCAGATATATCATTCAGGATTGAGCTGGAGTACGTTCTGTGCCCTTGCTACCCTCAGTGCTTCTTCCAAGTGGTGTTCAACATGGAGGAGTTGTTGTAGGCTGGCTGATTTGTGCTATTAATGATAGAGTTGATCTGCAGACACTTTTTGGCAGGGGGGAAATATTAAGTTTACGTACAATATACTCAGCAGCCACTACACTGTGCTTTCAACTCCAACTCCATCTCTGCACTGACTGCTGAGGTGGCCCGAGCTCCTCTCCTATTGGCTACTACCAAAGATGTGATCTTCCTTAACAAGTATTATTCTTAAAGGTACATTACACAATAAATAAAACCATAATTTCTACTTCTCTCCTCCTATAACTCGACTATACATATTATATTTACAAGTACATATTTTTCAAGACAACATAATGTTTACAATGGATAAGGAATTTACAAGTTCAGTCTTTCAGGTGGCCTTCTGATACGGGTGGAACGTCTCAGCTCGGGAAGGCCCGGGTCATGCTTGTAGACAGACTGAAGGTGTTCCGCAAAGTGGTCAAAGCAGCGACTATCCGCTGCTCCCAATGCGGTTTCCTCTAGATTGGAGAGACCAAACGCAGACAGGGTGACCGCTTTGTGGAATACCTCCGGTCTGTCCGCAAGCATGACCCAGACCTCCCTGTCGCTTGCCATTTCAACACACCACCCTGCTCTCATGCCCACATGTCCATCCTTGGCCTGCTGCAATGTGAAGCTCAACGCAAACTGGAGCAACAGCACCTCATCTTCCGATTAGGCACTTTACAGCCTTCCGGACTTAACACTGAGTTCAACAACTTCAGACCATGAACTCTCTCTTCCATCCTCACCCCTTTTTTTAATCCCTTTTTTTCAATATTCATTTTCATTTTCATTTTTATTTTTTATCTACGTCTTTATTTTTATTTATGTTCAATTTTATTCATTTGTTTTATCCCCACATTTTATCCAATTTTTGATTTTTTTCCCATTACCGTCCCCCACCCCACCCCCACAAGTGCCATCTGTCACTTGTTCATGTTGTTCTTTCCAGAGTGCTTTACCCTTGTCCTGCAATTATCATATTCTGCTTTCTGACCTTAATGGCACCATCAGAACCTCATTTAGCCAGCACCACCACCATTAACACCCCTTTGTCCTTTTGTCCATGACATCCCTGGCAATCTCTCCTTTGCCTTCATCTATTGCTGGCCTTCTATCCAGCTTTGCCTGCTCCACCCCCCTTAAACAGTATAAATTTCATTACATTTTTACTTCTCTTTAACTCTGAAGAAGAGTCATACGGACTTGAAACCTTAAATCTTTTTTTTCTTCACAGATGCTGTTAGGCCTGCTGAATCTTTACAGTATTTTCTGTTTTTGTTTCAGATTTTGCTTTCATGATAGCTTGCTGCCAGTTGCCTATTTGAACTTGACAACTTCATTTCAGTTGAGCTTCGTTCTTAGCATTTCTAGACTTCATTTCAGGACTCATTGGTGTCTCTGAGGCCCACCAGAGGATTTTGACTGTGTGGACACTTCCAGGCATCAGACAGCCTTCTGTTACCCTGGTAATGGGGATTGTGCACTCCACTGGAGGCATCTCCTGAGGAGGAAGAGAGGGGCAGAAGGGAGAGGAGGCCAGGTGTCCCAATGCAGCTTCCAGGGGATGGACCTGTGGAAGGAGGCACAAGGGGCGCAGGACCAGCAGGTAATCCAAGATGGAAGGGGCCACAGAAGGCACCACTATCCTGCTGCCAGTGTTTACAGGCAGTGACGCAGCTATGTCAGTATGTTGGAGGTGCAATGCCGGAGGAGGTTCCGCCTCTTTAGGAAGACTATGACCTCCATTTGTCATATGATTCGACCTGAGATCACCTCCGACTATGTGGGTGGACACCCCATGCCAGTAGCGCTGAAGATCATAGTAGCCCTCAACTTCTATGCCTCTGGCTCTTTCCAGGGGTCAGTGAGGGATCAGAGTGGAATGTCGAATTCACCTGCCACAGTTGCGTCAAGCTGGTGACAGAAGCTCTGTTCAGGTGAGTAATGACATTTATTCATTTCCTTATGGACAAGGCCAGCCAGGCAGAGCAAGCCAAAGGCTTCACGGCTATTGCTGGCTTCCCCTCGTCCAGGGTGCTACAGACTGTACACATGGCCATCAAGGAGCCAGCAGGTCAGCCCATGTCTTCGTCAGCAGGAAGGTTTTCCACTCCATGAACATGCAGTTAGTGTGTGATCACAGGATGCTGATTCTGCAAATGTATGCAAGGTACCCTGGAAGCTCTGATGACGCTTATATCCTCAGACACTCCCAGATGTCAAGGCTATTCAGTGCTCCAGCCCGACTGGATGAATGGCTGCTGGGTGACAAGGGCTATCCCTTGAAAAGGTGGCTAATGACGCCTCTCTGCCACCCAAGAACAGAGGCAGAGAAGCATTATTATAGGAGTCATGCCTCCAAAAGGGTGGTGATAGGGAGGACAATAGGTCTTCTGAAGGTGCGCTTCCGATTCCTCGACCATTCAGGGGTGCACTACAATACCCCCCAGAGTGGGTGTCACTGACAGTGATTGCATGCTGCACTCTCCACAATCTGGCACTGGCAAGGGGAGACTCACTAGAGAAAAAGAGGATCTTGAGGCAGCTCCATAGGACACAGAGGATGAATCCAGTAGTGAGTCAGAAGAGGAACACGGTGAAGAGAACGCTGAGGGTCTGGAGCCAGACCTCTGTATCCTTCAGGGAGGCAGGGACACCAGGGACGGCTTGATCCAACGCTCCTTCAGCTAGGCTGCCAAAGATCTGCTTCCACCTCATGCCAGTGCCGCCTCTATCAGGAAGTCTGAAATGACCCTTTCATTTGAACAGAAGTCCATTCAGTGCCTGTGCAATAAAGTTTAGAGCCACTCGCATCCAGCATTACATACTAGCTTACCCTGCGCCAAAAAAGGTGAAGCATACTCAGGCCCTTATGACAAAAAAAATTATGTAATTTTCACAATCAAAACATTACCATCGCTGGTGTTCATTTCCACGCCAGTAAACATAAACAAATCATTACAGAACAGAAGATCATCTGTGAACAATCCATCTTGTGCTCATGGTGCACTAAACTTATGTTTACCAGCGCTGGGTCTTGTTACTCCCTCCCTCCCTGGCAGCGGCATTGGAGAAAGCGTGCTGGCTCTGTCTTGTTGGCCTTAATGACCTTGGTGGGCGTCCTCTGGCCAGTGAAGCCTGTACTGGCACCACTGGGGAGGGAGCGGCCAGTACCACAGCTGGCATCTCCCTAGTCATTGCAGCCTCATCAGATGCCATGGTCACTGGTAGAGGGGCGGAGGAGCTGCTGCTGTCATCCAGAGCTCACTGAGAGGCGCCCACAGGGACAACAAGCAGCTCATGCGCCAGCATGAGTTCACTCTGGACCTCCCTGCTTGCCATTGATGGGCAGACACCTAGCTGGGATACTGGGTCCCTCATCCATCTCCCACATGGACAATGACCACCTGAGGTCAGTGCCTGTGTGAAGGGTTGCAGGTCCAAACGCAACCCCAGGAACCAATGATTCTGTTCCTGGAGCTGCCTCTCCATGAGTGTCGTCACTTTCTCAATGGGGGAGGCATTGCACTTGGCCATGAGGGTCACTGCAGTGCTCATGCTCTGCATGGACTCCTCCACAACAGAGACCATGGCACACAGACCCTCATCGATCTCTGCCAGATCTTTCTGCACATCCTGTTAGACATCCAGCATCTGCCGCCAAATGTACAACTCCAGAGGCTTATCATCTGCCTTCTACTCAGCAATCCTGGTCTCCATCAGTCCTCCGACTGCCAGTGCCCTGGGCACTCTCTGCCTCCGCCTGCTCCTCAAGTAAACGTTAAGTGCCCTCACCACTGTGCACCGACATTGCAGCCAAAGATCTAATGCCCACCGAGGTGCTGGCATCTCTGCTGGTGCCTGGTTCAGAGAGCGGGCGTGACGCAGGTGCAGCTGAAACCTGGTAGTCCTCTGGATTCAGAGGTTGGTCTTCGGTGTCCTGAAAATCAGTGCCTGCTGGCGAATCTAGGGAAAACAATAATATGTCATTAGTTTAAGTCATCACACTGTCACTGTGCATGCCAGTCACCCTGGTGAGACAATGGAGATCTCCATCATGGTGCCATCATTTTTCAAGGTCAACGGGGACTCCTATCAATGATGAGATACATAAGAATGTTTGTATCATCCAAAACTCCCTCCCAATTCTGTGCACTGCACTCTTATCTTTGTCTGATACCCTAGCCTCTCTGTGGCCAGTTGACCGAGGAGCCTCTCAAGCTCCAAGGTGTCTTGAGTCAAGGTTCAAATCTGGTCAGGATTAGGTGGTTTGGGGGGGGGCTCCCCCTGTCTGTGACCTCTCAATGTTGTTATGGGATGTCTTCTCCTGAAAGGACAGAGGAGTGTTGATTAGTCCACTCTCTACCGGCAGCGCCATTGCAGCCTGGCCAACACCAGCTGAGGAGCACCTTACAGGGCACATCTGAGTCGTGGGCCTCGAGCCGCATGGCACTCACTCCACCAACCAGGCCTCATCCCTTTCGCCAGCTCCAGTGTCATTGACAGTTGGCACTCAGACTGTAATGTCCCTAAGCTCCACAGGGGGGCGGCTAGTCTTTAATGCTTCACCACACTGATCCATGCCAACATGGTACTCACTCTTACCAAGCGCAGGTCGTTGAATCTTTTGCAGCACTGCACCCATGTACGTCGCACAATGTCGTGGCTGCTGACCTCAGCTTCCACCTCCTCCCAAGCATTTTTTGCCTGGTAGGTGCCCTCCACCTTCCATCTCTGGGGGCAAGGATGTCCCTCCTGGCAGCCACCTTCTCCAATAGCACCGCAAGGCACTTGTCCGAAATCCAGGGGGCCGAGTGCCCATCTGACCTGCCCTCTCGCCTGGCATCTCCAGCCGCTGTTGAGGCCATAGCTTCACTCTCCAGAACACAAGATATATTCTTCCCTGGCAGCCTTCAAGGGGCTACCTGTGCCATTTTAAAAACACCCGCTGGGTTGCCATTGGACCCGAAATTCGACAGGGTCCTTCCTGACCATTGGGAAATCGCCTTTCATGCTGGATGGGCCTTAATTGACCAGCCAGTTTGAAATCGTGGTCGTGAGCCAATCAAGGGTGGAGGGCTGTTTCCCGACCGGTCCTGGGTGCAGCCTCACTGATCGCGCGTGCACACGCCCGCCAGTGGTAAAATTCAGGCCATAATTTATCTAATACGCTGTCCTGGAAAACCTCATAAATGTGATTAATTGGTTTTCATATCAATTACTAAAGTGCACCAAAATGCTTTGTAAGGTATTGTATGTTATACTAATTAAATAATGGCTAAAACAGTTTAGATAATTCAATCATTGAAGAATGATGGCATAATTTTCCTTTCTCTCCTGAGAGCCTTTACTCTGTTTTTAATAACATTTGGCCAATGGAAATGATGAACGCTTCTAGATTTTATTCAGACAGCTTCATGCAATACAAATCCACCAGTGTAAATAGTATGAAAGTGCCAACCACAGTAGCACTGCTAACCAGTGAAGAACCTCCAATAGCTTGTGTTACTGTGGCATCTGATTGGATGGATAAATTGTTCATCATTCCTGGTCAGATAGGTCTTGGGGCAGCAATATACAAACAGGTGAAAATAGACAGGTGAGAGATTTTTTTTAAATGTTATAATAAAATGTGAAGCAATATTTTTTAAAATTTTTTTCATGGGATGTGGGCATCACAGGCAAGGTCTGCATTTATTGCCCATCCCTAATTGGTTGAGCTGGCTTCTTGGACCGCTGCAGCCCATGTAGTGTTGGTACACCCACAATGCTGTTAGATGGGGGCAGCGGTGGGGTGGGGGGAAAGAGTTCCAGGATTTTGACCCAGCGAAGGTGAAGGAACGGCAATATATTTCCAAGTCAGGATGGTGTATGGCTTGGAGGGGAACTTGCAGATACCGCTGTTCCTCTGGATCTGCTGCCCTTGTCCTTCAAACTGGTAGAAGTCATGGGTTCAGAAGGTGTTTTGCTGCAGTGCATCTTGTAGATTGTACACACTACTGCCACTGTGCGTTGGAGGAGGGAATAAATGTGTAGATTGGTGGATGTGGTGCTGATAAAGCAGACTGCTTTGTCCTGGATGATATTGAGCTGCTTAAATGTTGTTAGAGCTGCAATCATCCAGGCAATGGAGAATATTCCATCACACTCCTAACTCATGACTTGTAGATGGTGAACAGGCTTTGAGGAGTGATTGTGAGAGTTACTTTCCACAGAATTCCCAGCCTTTGACCTGCTCTTGTCAAAGTCATTCCGCCACAGGGCGGAACCATCCCAGATTTCCAAGAAGTGCGGTGGTGGGCGAATAAAGGACGTTTTACCTACCAGCCACGATGGGGGCTTTCATGCCGCATCGTCCCATTCCCAGCACGTACATCCTCATTAATAATGTATTCTCGGGAAACATGCCAGATCGTTGGCAGGATGACTTCTGATTTGCCCGCCTGTTGTCACCTCAGGCCTTCAGTCATCTAGGTGCCATATTTAAAGGTCACCCCTGTACAGAACTAACACTCCTCAAGGGGTTGGAAGCTGCTGCAAAGTCATGGCTGCCAAAGGAGGAAATATTCAGCCCCAAATTTAGTGCCGCCTCCCTTCAGTGCCTACTGGATGCAGTGGAGGCCTACCTTGAAATCCTCTACCCTCGCTCTGAGCAAAGACCAGCAAGCAAGGTCACCAATCCAGCATGGGAGGCAGTGGCAGTGGTGGTTAGCACCAATGCCCTGCAAAAGAGGACAGCCACAAGAGGATGATTGATCTCCTCCGTTCTGTTAGGGTAAGTCACTCTTCTTATCACTTTCAACTCACAAACCCATCTCACATCCACAGGGATCTCACTCACTGCCAGTTCAAGGGACATCATCATTCACTGTCTCACACACACTTCATCTGCCTGGTGTCCTCATCCTGTCCATGGCACCACTCACCACCCACACTTGCCAGCCATTCTTCTCATCTGGCCTGGCAGGCGTCCTGCTGACAGTCTCTCTATCGTTATTCATGCAGGACAAGCTGGCACACAAAAAGAGGGGGAGGTCTCAGACAGATGGAGGAATGCCTGACATCAAGGTCATCAGAAACTTTGACAACAGAGCCATCGAGCTGACCGGTGATGATTTGGACCATTCCTGTGCTGACGGTGAGGTGGTCAGTGCTCAACCAAGTGAGGATGCAGCAGTGCAACATCCATCAGATAGCCATGCTGTGAGTGATGTGTCCTGTTCCACAGTTTCCTGCCATGCACTAATTATCTCTGCTTACTTTCGCAGGCATACCTGGAAAGCAGCAAGGGAGTCCATCACCAAGTTCCTTGACTCAAGCTTCGAAGGCACCTTAGAAGAAGAATCTGATGACACCCTAATTGAAGACCCATCTGTTATGTTCCTTCTGTTGGGTTGCTTTGCTCAGTGAACATCATTACACGCCTATCTACTGGTGAGTGAGTTGGTAAACAAGATACTGCAGATGCAGAGACTAATGTAAGATGAAGCACAGGCTGTTTATTAGCACAGGTCACAGAGCACTAACACATGTGCTTCTCCTACCAGGCCCTGTTAAAAACCACTGATTAACATCGTAGCCCACGCTGCACAGCAATTGAGTAATCCAATCATGTGGTCAACCTGCTCACATTCTCTTAAAGATGTATTGCACCTCAGATTACCACATCCCTCCCCCTTTACTCAATAGTACAATTTATTAACTTTACAATATATCAACTATTTACATAAGTAAAATAAAATAAATTCAGTCTCTCTGGAGGCTTCTTCAAACATATCGAACGTTGAAGTTCTAGGACTTCAGATTGTTTATCTGAGGCTTCCCTCTCAGGATCATCTGTCCACTGGGCTCTCCAGTAGGAATCTGTAAGTTTAGTTATTCAACTCTCTCAGGTTCAACAGATTCTACAGGCACTTCCAAACTAAGTGGAGTTCCTTCCACATGGTGTAGACTCCAACGGGAATGCTTGTAGATCTGTTTCCCTTTCTCTGAGGTGATCTATGTGTCTCCTAATTATCTGACCTTCAGCTGATATATGGCAGAATAGGGGTCCTGTCATTGCATTAACTTCACCTGATAGCCATTTGGGCCCATCTCCAAAGTCCTTTGCAAAAATTGTGTCTCCAACAGGGAAGTTTCTTTCACAACTGTGATTTAATGAGGGGTCTCCTCCATTCAGATATTTGAACATATGTTCCCCTATAACTGTCGTGGATGCCCCTGAATCTACCTCCATTCAGATCGGTTTCCCATTGACTTTCACTGTCATGTAGATTAGCTCTGTTTTACCCATTTTTAAGTTGCGTAGTGAGTAAATAATTGACTCTGTTTTTCCTGGTTCCTCTATTCTGCGGATTTCACAATTTCTACTTTTTTGCTTAAAGTTTTCCCTTAATCTGTTTTTATAATGTCGCATAATGTACCCATTATGTAGAAACACTACATTCTTTTACATTGTTGTTCATTTGCAGGCTGTCAGGTTTCATTTCTGCCATTATTATTGTGGGTTTTCTCTGTTAAACCATTGCTTGTTGCTGGTCTGTTAACGGCGGCTGTTCCCGTCTTTCCGCCGAGCCCTGCACTTCCGCATCATTTCTAGCTGGTGTCTCCCTCCTCACGTGAAGAATGGCGCCATTTTGTGCTCCCTTAATTACTTCTGAACCCCTGACTGTGCTCTCCATTGCGAGTGCCAACTCCAGCGCCTTGCTGAAGTCTAAATTTGTTTCTGACAACAACCATTTTTGAATGGCATCTTCATTAATCCCACACACTAATCGGTCTCTTAACATGTCATTAATCAACGTCCCGAACACACAGTGCTCTGTCAGTTGTTTCAAGACTGCTACATAGCAAGTGACTGTCTCTCCAGAGGCACGATACCTTGGCTTAATTTAAAGTGCTGCATTGTTACCAAGGGTTTCGACTGAAAGTGGCTTTTCACAAGATTTATCAACTTATCAAAGCTCTTGGAATCTGGAGTGTTGGGTGCCATTAGATTACGACTTAAGCCGTATGTTTTACTGCCACATGTCGAAAAGAGGATCACCCATTTCTTCTCCTCCCCCAGTGTGTCATTGGCCTAAAAGAAGAATGCAAGGCGTTCAATATAATATGACCGGTCATCAGTGATCTGATCAATATGGGCAAACTGTGGCATTCTGGAGGGAGATAACTTTGACGACTATGATGAAAGCCATACTCACAATCACCTTGCAAGGTACGGCTGATTTACTTCTGTTGAATTTCCGCAGCTTTCTTTGGTGCCATTGACTGATCGTGTTTTGCCTCGTCGCCAGTTGTTATGTTCCTTCTATTGGGTCACTTTGCTCAACGAATATGGTTGCACACCTATCTACTGGTGAGTGAGTTGGTAAACAAGATACTGCAGATGCAGAGGCCAATATAAGATGAAGCACATGCTGTTTATTAACAGAATTAACAGAGCACTTATAGGTGTGGTTCTCCAACCAGACCCTACTCTAAGCTACTGATTAACATGGTAGCCAACGCTACACAGCAACTGGGTGATACAGTCACGTGGTCAATTTGTTCATATTCTATTAAAGGTGTATTGCATCTCAGATTAGCACATCATCACAACGCTCACCCACACCCTCCACCAGCACAGAGGCATACATCTCTGTGGGACCTAGTTCTAGAGTAGCCTCAGGGATCACAATCTGATGAGTACATTGCATCGTTTGATCCACAGCAGATGGCAGCAGGAACTTACCAGGTTTTTGGCACTTGGAGGACTACTGGAGGCCAGAAACCAGTTGAGTCTGAGTCAGACAATGAGCCTCTGAACTCAGTGATACCTCAGTTGCTGAAGCTTCAAAGACAAGCTCGGAAACATCAGGAAGGGATGTCTGCTGCGCTCCTCAGATTGCAAGGCTCAATGGAGGAACCTGTCCGCCTTAAGTCTGAGGTGATATTGCTGGCATTGCAATGCACCAAGGTCAACACTGGTAGGATGGCAGCGCCCTTGGAGGCCTTATAACGGGACATCGGTCCTGCACTGCTGTGCAGGATGAACTCCATCGCTGATGCCACAGTTAGCTTCCAAAAGCGTCAATGTGACAGGGGTGAGGGGCAACTTGATCTTACTACAACTTCCCCTTCTCCTCAAGGAGTCAGCCAGGGATGCCCAGGCCCCCATAGGGAGGAGGATAAGCAGGTGCACATCTCGGGGTCATCGACCCAGGTGACTCTGGGTGTGTCCAGCTCATCTGAATCCCCTCTTGCTGTGACCCCAGCAGCTTCAGCTCCACAGCTCAAGGAGGGTGCCACTGCCATACAGCAGGATCCCAAAAGCAAGCCAGGGTCCTACAGGTTTCAGCCCCCCAGAGGATGCCTGTCAAGATCATCACAGACAGGGTGTAGCAGTCAGCAGGCCACCTCCACCTCCGCTGTGGATGTCGGGGGAGCACCAAGATGTAACTCTTTTGAGTCAGCCAAGTGAACTAAATTAGCAAAATCAGGGACAAAGTAAAAGGCAGCCCCTTAAAGGGAAACTACAAAAACAAAAGCAAAATTTAAAGGAAACTTGCAAACATTAAAACCAAAATGTGATTAACAGGGTCAATAAAACACCCCAGTTCCCCCGTGCCCACTGAGCACGGAAGGCCTCTGTAGTGCTCCCTCTCCTGGGAAACTCGGTGGTGAACATAGCCGCGGAAGAGGGGCAGACAGTTGGGTCAGTCGACTGCCTAGATCACCTGCTACCTGGACCTGTTAATGGCCAACTTGGCCAGGCTCAGAAGCAGATTCAGAAGGAGGTCCTCCTCCCTCCCAGCCCCCCTCCGCACCGGGCGTCCATAGATCAGGAATGTGGGACAGAAGTGCAAACAAAACAACAGTAAAATGTTTTTTAAATAGCTGAAAAGAGAGTGCAGCCTACAATACCCTGTATATACATGGTCCACGGACTGTACAAGGCCACAAAAGTCACAGATATCTTGAGAGCCTGTGAACCAATACATCCTACTGTTGTATAGGACTGCTGCATGCAACACCCTCCACCCCAGCTCCCCGAAGGAAAAGTAGAGGAGACCTCTGTAGCTGGCCTCCCCACTGGGACCTCCGCTGCCAGCAAGCAACAAAGCAATCCAGGGCGTGCCCAAGTGGCGGGCAAGGGCAAAGAAGTGAAGGGTGTGCAGCAGCAGCCCACACAGGAAACCCCTCTGCACTGTAGTAAAGGTTGCGGAGGGCATTTCCACAAAGTGACACAGGCTGCGGGGCACCGGCACCCGAGGAAGGGTTCGGGGCTTGGAGCCAATGTGGAATTCCGTCCAAACAAGGGTTATACTCGGATGGAAGACCACTGCGTACCTGCGCCACCTCGAGTCCCATTATGACATCAGGTCCAAGCACGACCGTCCTAAGGTCTTGGAAGGCATCGGCCACAAGCCAGACATCCACTGACACACGATGCGCCAACTCCTGTGGGAGCATCCGCCCTTTTTCTCCACCACCCAACATGTCCCTCATCCTAGTCACTACACAGCCTCAGCCCTCCTGTCCGCCAGCTACTGAAAAGGATGGAGGGGCGGATTCCTGAGCAGTGGCTCTCTGACGATAGCTGTTAGTCCTGACAGCGGAGAGCTGCATCATGAGGCGACCATGTTCCAGACTTTGATGGGATCTTGGTAAAAGACAGGCAACACCTGCAAGGAGCCATGAAGGCCCCTCAGGTCTACAAACAGGAGCTGCACATCATAATTCAGGCTGTGCACCTGTCGGAAGAAATACATCATCAGGGCACACCATCTCGGAAGGGGCTTAATGTAAAGTTATCGCTGCAGGGTCTGAAGGTGGAAAGTCGCCACCTGTGTGCATAGGCACACTAGCGCCTGACCGCCCTCCCTAAGCGGGAGACTCAGAATCTCAGCAGCGACCCAGTGCAATCTTTTGTCCCAGAGGAAGTCAACGAGCAATCTCTGAATTTTTGTGACAAAGTCCAAGGGTGGGGTCAAAGTGACCAGCCGATACCACAACATGGCGGCGATCAGCTGGTTTATGACCAGAACTTGACCCCGGTAAGACAGCACTCGGAGCAGTCCTGTCCAGTGCCGCAGGCGAGCGGTGACTTTGGCCTCCAGCTCCTGCCAGTTTGCCGGCCAGGATTCCTCAGCAGGGCAGAGGTGGACCCCTAGGTAGAGGAGGCTGGTCCTGCTCCAGGTGAAAGGCCTGAGCTCCTCGGGTAAGGGATTAATCTGCCACTGACCGACCAGGAGTCCAGAGCACTTGCCCCAGTTGATCCTGGCAGAGGACACAACAGAACAGACCTCCTGGCACTCACACATCCTCCGCAGGTCAGCCGGGTCGGTGAACATGATGAGCACGTCATCAGCGTAAGCCAAGAGGACAACCCCGATGCCCGGCCCATGCAGAACCAATCCTGATAACCTCCTCCTCCGCAAAAGGCATAGGAAAGGCTCCATGCAGATGGAATACAGTTGGCCAGATAGGGGGCAGCCCTGACGTAACTCTCTCCAAAGCGAAGGGGTGCCGTCAGGGACCCGTTAACCTTCACTAGACACTCCGTGGCGGTGTACAGAAGTCGGATCCGGGTGACAAAATGCGCCCCGAGCCCGAACTCTCGCAGAGTTCCGAATAAATATTCGTGATCCACCCTGTTGAACATCTTCTCCTGGTCAAGAGACAGGAAGGCGCTCGACAGACCAGTCCTCTGGGAAAAGTGGATGATGTCCCGGACCAGATGGATATTATCAAAGATGGTCCAGCATAAACCGTGCAGGACTGGTCAAGGTGGATCATGTGGTCCAGCACGGTGCCAAGATGAGAAGACATTGCCCTGGCAAAGATCTTGTAATCCCTGCTGAGGATGGAGACCAGGCACAAGATTTTAAAAAGGAGGACATCATCCTTTTTTGGCAGCAGGGCAATGACCGACCTGTGCCACGAGAGGTACATCTCCCTGGTTGTGATATTCTCTCCCCCAAGAAACCCCGCATAGTCATTCCCCAGGATGTCCCAGAACACCCTGAAGAACTCCACGGTCAGCCTGTCCAGTCCCGGGGTTTTGCCCCTGGAGAGGCTGTCAAGGGTGCCGGTCAGCTCCCCCAGACTTATAGGGGAGTCAGGCTTTCCAGTTACCTCCGGGCCGACCTGCGGCAGGTCCTTCCACAAAACTCTGCGAGCATCCTCGCTGGACGGATCCGGAGAGAACAGGGCAGTGTAATAGTGTCGGGCGATGGCCCTGATGCCCTCCGGGTCCGAGACAAGGGATCCGTCGTCGGCCAGCAGCATAAGGAGCTGCTGACGGACACTGTGGCTTTTTTTCCAGTGAGTAGGTAAAGGGGGAGCAACGGTCCATGTCCTGGAGGAACTGGATCAGCGACCTCATGTAAGCGCAGTGGGACCCGACAAGTTGCAGGTCCCGCAGCGCACCCTTCTTCTCTTCATTCACCAGCCACAGGGCCGGGCTGACGGAGACGTGCCTCTAGGTTGAGCACCTCCTTCTCCAACTCCTCGACCCTGGATTTCTGCCTCTTTGTTGACCCCCCTCATGTACTCCTGACAGCAGACACAGATGTAAGTCTTGCCCACGTCCCACCATAGTCTCAAGGAGGGAAAGCCTCCCCGCTTCCTTCTCCAGCCGGCCCAGAAACGTCGAAACGAGTCCAGGAACCGTTCATCCTCCAGCAACAGGTTGTTAAAGTGCCAGTACGCGGACCCCATCTGAGTGCAGAACGGAGCGAGCTCTGCCCACACCAGACGGCGGTCCGTGCACAGCAGCTGCAGCACAGAAGACAACGGAATGCAGGACACAAATGCCTTGGAAATGTAAAGGCGGCCGAATCTGGATGTTTCGACTCCAGGTGACATGCAAGTGAAAACGCTGGAGTCAGGATGGAGATGTCGCCAGGCGTCCACCAAGTCGAAGGACTCCACCAGGTACCTCAATTTACTCACACCTAGCGTGCGGTGCTGGGTACCGTGACGGTCCCAGGCCTCGAGGGTGCAATTAAAATCCCCCCCCCCGAGGACAATGCACTTGCTCGTGTCGATGGAGCCCAGATGAGTGGACACTTCCTCAAAGAAGCTCGTTTGCTGCTGTGCACCCAGGGGAGCGTACACATTCGCAAAGTGAAGCGCTGCACCCTTCAGGCGCACAGTAAGGTGCAGCAACCGGTCTGGCGCCGGCTCCATAGCTCTCAAGATCTCCGGCTGAAAATGTGGGGCCAATAAGATAGCCAACCCACCAGAATTTGAGGCCAGGTGACTCATGTAGACCCCTCTCGCCCCCCCTCGCTACTCCAGGAACCAGGTATCTTTGCCTCCCGGAACGGTACGGGTTTCCTGCAGGGAGAACTCTGCATCTTTCCCATATCTGGGGACCGAGAAAGAGGCGTCTGGCCACAAAGATAGCCACGGAAAAGGGGCAGACAGTCAGGTTGGACAACCCCTTCGGTCACCTGCTGTCTGGGCCCATTAATGATCAATTCGGCCGGGTCCAGGAGCAGGTTCACGAGGAGGTCCTCCTCCCTCCCGGCCCCTCTCCACCCCGGGTACCCGCAGATTAGGAGAGTGCGGCTGAAGTGCAAACCAAACAACAGTGAAAGGTTTTTCAAAAGAAGATTTAGGGCTTGCACACTTGCAGTGTCCCCTGGGCAGTGGCAAATAAAGAAGTCCTGAGGTGCCTGAGGCAAAAGGCAGTAAGCAGCAAAATCTCAGCAACAACTCTTGGCTCCTTCCAGCTACAACACCCAGCACACAACTGAAGCAGCAGCAGCAACGAGCTGCACCTACGTCCAATCAGGATGATGTGAACTCTTTTTGAGTCAACCAAACAAATTCAAATAATAATATCAAGGACAAAGTAAGAGGCAGCATCTTAAAGGGAAACTGTAAAAACAGAGACAAATTTTAAAGGAAACTTGCAAACATCAAACCAAAATGTGATTAACAGGGTCAATAAAACACCCCAGTCCATGCTGTGCCCGCTGAGCACGGAAGGCCTTGACGGTGCCGGCAGACACCACTCCCTCTCTAGGGACTCATGGCCGTGAACATAGCCATTGAAGAGAGTCAGACTGCCGTGTTGGACGAACCCTCGACCACCCACTGCCTGGATGTGTTAATGGCCAATTTGGCCAGGCCCAGGAGCAGGTTCATGAGGATGTCCTCCTCCCTCTCTGCCTCTCTCTCCACACCAGGTGCCCATAGATCAGGAGCGCAGGACTGAAGTGCAAGCAAAGCAACAGTAAAAGGTTTTTCAAAAGAAGATTTAATTCTTTTGAGTCAAAACAATTAAACTAAGTTAATAAAACCAGGAACAAAGTAATGACACCCCCTTAAAGGGAAACTGCAAAAACTAAAGACAAAATGCAAAGGAAACTTACCAATATCAAATCAAAATGTGATCACAGGAGTCTATAAAGCACCCCAGTCCCAACAGTGCCCACCAAGCATGGAAGGCCTCGACAGTGCCGGTAGACATCTCGCCATATTATTCCCCCGTTCGCTATGACACCTGATGCCAACAAGGCAGGAAAATTCCAGCCACAGTGTTTATATGGCTGGTCCAGTTCAGTTTCTGGTCAATAGTACCCCACAGGATGTTGATAGTGAGTGATTGAGTGTCAAGAGGAGATGGTTAGATTTTCCGATGTTGGAGATGGCCATTGCACAGAGCTTTTTTGGCACAAATGTTAATTACCACTTATCAGCCCAAGCCTGTATGTTGTCCAGGTTTTTTTTATTCATTTATGGGATGTGGACACCGCTGCTAGGCCAGCATTTATTGCCCATTCCTAATTGTCCTTGAGAAGGTGGGATGAGCTGCCTTCTTGAACCACTGCAGTTCCTCTGGTGTAGGTACATCCACAGTGCTGTTAGGGAGGCATTTCCAGGATTTTGACCCAGCGACAGTGAATATGGGCACGAACTGCTTCAGTATCTGAAGAGTCGTGAATGGTGCTGAACATTGTGCAATCATCAGTTGACATCACCACCTCTGACTTCATGTTGGTGGACTGGTCATTGATGAAGCAGCTGAAGGTGGTTGGAGACAGGACATTACACTGAGGAACTCCTACAGCGATATTGTGGGACTAAGATGATTGGCCTCCAACAAAGATAACCACGTTTTGCACTGGAATAACCTACATTCATTCCACTAACATACAAGTGACATTCAAATAAAAACAAAAAACTGCGAATGCTGGAAATCCAAAACAAAAACAAAAATACCTGGAAAAACTCAGCAGGTCTGACAGCATCTGCGGAGAGGAACACAGTTAACATTTCAATTCCGTATGACTCTTCAACAGAACGCACTAAATTGACATTCAAGTTTGCCTAGTGACGTAGCCTGACATTAAATCAGCATTTCAAAGGGAATTGACTTTTTTTTGCTTTGCAGAATGTTTTAAGTGTTTCATTTTTTTTGGTGGTGGGGGGGAGTAATACATTTTTGGTTGCACTTCGGTTTCCTAATCTTTACATCAGGAATTTTGTACAAAAATTTTCAGCTGCTGCAAATTAAACTTGGGTCATCTCTTTTCCAATATTTATACTTATGTCATTTGGACGAAGAAAGAAAACCATGGAGGTCCAGTTGCACGGAAGCTCGATAAACTCCATCTGCCACACTCTCGGATTCTAATACTCCTAGCAGTGCCCAAAATGACTTTGTCAGGGCAACTCTATCTTCATTGCCTATAGTTTGCCCAGAGAGTTTTGACAGCATTATATGACGTGCTGAAACCTGGCCTCCAGCCAAACTGGACAACTCAGCCATCAGAGACTCCCAAGGTTACTGCAGCACTCAACATTTACACCTTAGGCTCATTCCAAGAGAATTAGTCTATCTGCAGTGCACGTGTGTATCATGCAGGCAACCAATAATTTATTTGTCAGAACATGAACTATCATCAAATTTCCCAAGCATAACAATTGCATAAGAGGGTACTGCATTTTTCCGAAAGGCAGGATTTCCATGGACATCAACCACGGCCCGAAATTCTGCTGCACATGGAGTTCATGAATGTACAACTGCTAAGGGTTGACACTTCAACAAGGAGATATATAATGAAAAATACAGTCAAAATCTTATGATCTGACTGGCTAAATCAGTGTATCATTGCAATTGAACCACTGTGCCATAATGTGAAGGAGACAAAAATATATAAATAACCATTAAAGGTGACCCATTTCAAAAGGAGCAGTTTCAAACAAAGGTAGTAGTACAATTCAACTGCATGCCAATATATATAAGCTAGCTTGCAATTGTAACAAATTTGCAAGGAAACAGTCTTAAGGTAAAGTGAATAGATAATAATTCGGAGGAAAATTAGTTAATTTACATCTGACTGACCTCCAATAATTAAAATCATGCAAAGTATGTTTGAAACTGTGACAAATGTAATTGAACTCCATGAGCGGTTTCTTAAAAGATCTGGCAAAAAAGCAATAGCTTGCTTATTAATCACAGCAGTCTGTCTTCAGACAGATGAGTTGGTAACAGGTCAGTAGTAGAGGCATATTTCTCATCCTCAGAACAGCTGTTGGTGTGTTTCTGCTGAGACAATTTACCCAACCAGAAATTAAGGAATATGCCAATCAAAAATGTCTCTTGATAACAAAAGAGAAAAATATCCAACCTACCTAATTGGTCCTCATGAGGAAGGTAACTGAGATCTAGAAGTATTGATGTACTTGATGCTTAACTTACACTGTCACTGCAGAGCCACAGTAAATTAGAATGCTGAACAATAGATACTGCACCCCCCACCCCCCGAAAAATAAAGTACAAGTCCAGAAGGGTTAAGTGAAACTGTAGAGTGTCCTAAACAGACTGCACCTTGAGCAGTGTTTTCAGCTCGAGATATAATGGAGATGTTCATGACATTGGGAGGAGGGTGAACCATGCACTAATGCTTACCTTTAGAGCATTGAGTTAAGGAAGAAAAAAGGAAACAAATGGCCTTTTCTGCCTTGAGAGGGAATATCATCTAGATAGGTTAGATAGTAAATAATTGGAGAACATCAAAAAGAAAGCATTAACAATTAAATAGCAACTTTTACATCTTCACAATGATCCACATGAATTGCTTGTTGAGGTGTAGCCACTGTGTTTATGTGGTTAATGTGACAGTCAATTTACACAGAGCCCGGTCCAGCAAACAGTGGATAAATGATCAGTTGTTTTGGTGATGCTGTTTGAGGCATAACTGTAGGCTAGGACATCTTCTTTCTGTTCTTCAAATAGTGCTAAGTAGTCTTTTGTATCTACCTGACCAGACAGAGCCGTAGTTAGCATCTCATCCAAATGGGTAGTGAGTCCTCTACAGTACCTCAACCAGGTAGCTTCTCTGACAATGTAATGTTCCCTTGGTAATGCACTGAAGCCTAAATTATGTATTCATGTTCTAGAGCAGGGCTTGAATCCACAATCTTCTGACTCCGAAGTGAGACTGCTGGCATTGAATCCTGAGATGGAAGCCCAAGACTGGGTAGCAAAAGCTGCACCCACATGCTGGCCAGGTTGTGGAGGGCACAGTTGTAGGTGATTTTACCTCTTTCTTAAGTTTGGAGACTAAGAATGATATTGACACAATCTTAGGCTAAATCCAACACCTTTATTGAGAATTCTAAACAAAGCAATTTCAATTAAATCATGCAGTTATCGCTCAGGTGGTCAATCTGAGATAACCGTCGGTTACTTAGGGATGATCTTTAACCAAGATCGTCCTGCTTGGTTCATCGGGATTCTTCCATTGATACATATCTTCTGCCTTTTTCCTTGAAGTCTGTTGTGTGGGTATTTTGAGGGATTTACATTCAGATTGCAATTTTCTGAAAGAGCTCATGCAAAATCTTCTTCTGGATGCTGATTGGTTTGTTGGGTGCATGATCAGCTGTTGGTTGGTTAGCATATTCCCAAAATGTTTTCCATTGGCTTAGGACTTCTTCCTACTTGACTGTGATTACCTGTCTAAAACTAAAACAAAAACAAAAATAAAAATACCTGGAAAAACTCAGCAGGTCTGACAACATCTGCGGAGAGGAACACAGTTAATGTTTCAAGCCTTCAACAGAACTAAAGAAAAATAGAAAAGAGGTGAAATATAAGCTGGTTTAAGGGGGAGATGGGACAGGAAGAGCTGGATAGAGGGCCAGTGATAGGTGGAGATTACCAAAAGATGTCATAGACAAAAGGACAAAGAGGTGTTGACAGTGGTGATATTAGCTAAGAAATGTGCTAATAAGTGACATTAAGGGTAGAAAGCAGGACAAGCAAGATGCAGATAGCCCTAGTGGGGGTGGGGTCGGGAGAAGGGATTGAAAAAGGCTAAAAGGTAGAGATAAAACAATGGATGGAAATACATTTTAAAATAATGGAAATAGGTGGGAAAAGAAAAATATATATAAATTATTGGGAAAAAGGGCATCAGAAAGGGGGTGGGGATGGAAGAGAGAGTTCATGATATAAAATTGTTGAACTCAATATTCAGTCTGGAAGACTGTAAAGTGCCTAGTTGGAAGATGAGCTTCACTGGAACATTGCAGCAGGCCAAGGACGGACATGTGGGCATGAGAGCAGGGTGGAGTGTTGAAATGGCAAGCGACAGGGAGGTCTGGGTCATGCTTGCAGACAGACCGAAGGTGTTCTGCAAAGCGGTCACCCAGTGATTACCTGTCTGCCTTTGATCAGCCTCCTCTAATTTCAGCCAGTTTTCTATTCAATTCTATTCAACACTTCTATTCAATTCAAATTGTTCTATTCAATTCTGCAGTATCACTGCAATTAACAAATTATCAGTGTAATAAGCAAGAATCACACACATTCAGTTTCCACATAACAAACACTGCTCTGAACTCACAACCAGTCCATTAACAATTTCCTGACACAGTAGACAGAGACCACCATGAATCAGGAAACATGCAACCTCCGAGCAGTCCAGTCAGCAGAACCGTTGCTTCAGGAGGCCTTTAGTCTGCTCCACAATATTTCTAGTTGCTGTATGGCTGTGAGAATTAGAGCAGTGGGTATATGTTGTTAGGTGGTGGAAGAGAGTTATTATCTTTGTGCACAGTGGATAGCCCTTGTTTTAAGCAGTCACCATGTTGCTGGATTTGGTAGCTCTATGATCGGGCAGGGCTGGGCGGGGGTGGGAGCCTGCTGGGTGCTAGGTCCAATGGCAACCCAGCAGGTGCCTTAAAACCGGCAGAGGGAGCTCCCTGAAGGCTGCCAGGGGAGAATCTTTGGAGTCTGTCCAGGAAACTATTTCATTTGAAGAATGGCCTCAGCAGAAGCTGGAGACATCAGGCGAGAGGGCAATTTGGGTAGGCACTCAGCCCACCGCCCCCCCTCCCCCATTTCTCAGGCGAGTGCCTTGCAATCTTTGCATAGGAGGTCAGTGTCAGGTGGGGCACTCTAGTACCCAGGGATAGCAGGAGACGACCACTGCACATAACCAAAAAAGCCCGGGAGGACGTGGCAGCTGAGGTCAGCAGCCACAATATTGTGCGGCGCGTATGGGCATAGTACCACAAAAAGTTTAATGATCTGCTTCTCACCAGTGCAGAATCCAGCAACTCAATGGGCATTAGATCGTCAGTCAGAATGTGGGTGCATAGCAGCGAGGGCACTTCACACTTGCTTGAGGAACAGGCAGAGGCAGAGAGTGCTCAGCGCGCTGCCAGTCAGAGAACTGCTGGAAACCAGGACTATACTGATTCAAAGACAGATGATGAGACACCTTTTCAACGGATAGCCCTGGTCACGCAGCAGCCATCCATGCAGTCGAGCTGGAGCAGTGAACAGCCTTGAAACCTGTGATTGTCTGAGGATGTAGGCGGCTTGGGAGCTGTCAGGGTACCTTGTACAGACTTGCAGAATCTGCATCTTGTGGCCACAAACTTTCTGGACATTCATTGAGTGGAATCCCTTCCTGTTGACAAAGGCACCCAGCTGATCTGCTGTGCCTTGATGGCCACATGTATGCAGTCGATGGCACCCTGGATATGGGGGAACCCAGTAATCACTGCAAAGCCTCTAGCTTGCTCAGCCTGGCTGGCCTCGTCCATTCGGAAATGAATAAATGTCATTACTGGCCTGAAGAGAGCTTCTGTCACCAGCCTGTTGCAACTTTGGACAGCTGATTGGGACATTCTACAAGGATCGCCCATTGACCCCTAGAAAGAGCCAGAGGCATAGGAGTTGACCTTCAGTGCTATTGGCATGGAGTCCATCCACACGGTTGGAGGTGACCTCAGGTCTAATTATCTGACAAATGGAGGTCACAGCCTCCCTGGAGAGGCGGAAACTCCTTCAGCATTGTACCTTGAACATGTTGAGGTAGCTGCATCGCTGCCTGTAAACCTTGACAGTAGGATAGTGGCACTTTCTTCATCACCTATGCCTTGAACTACCTGTTGGCCCTGCATCCCTTGTGCCTGCGCCTGTAGTCCCATAGTCCACTCCCATGGAGACTGAATAGGGACACCTGGCCTCCTCCCCCTTCTGGCCTTCTCTTCCTCCTCGGAGGAGGTGCCTCCAGCAGAGCCCACAATCCCCATTCCCAGGGTAAGGGAAGGCTGTCTGATACCTGGAAGGCGTCAAGTGGTATGACTCCTCTGGAGTCCTGAACTGAAGCCTATTATTTCTGTCAAAGCAGCTCTGAAGCAAAATGAAGTTGTTCTGTTCACACAAGCAAGCAGCAGTAAGTAATAATCTAAAGTTCTTACAACTCACATTAGCTAGCCCACTCACCCTTCTGATCCTGTCCATGGATGAGGTTTATAAAAATATGGCCTAACCGCTTGCCCGTTGCGCCCATGCGACGCCCTGAAAATTGTATGGGCTGCGCAAAATGGAAATCAATTGTTGCCTTAAAAGGGCCTTAACTGGTCTGTTAATTAATGGCGGGCATGCCTCCGTACGCATAGCGCCTGCCTTCCGAAATATCGCAATGGCGCATGGTGACGTCATCGTGTGTCATTTACGCGCATGTGTGTCGATCCCGCCCCCGCACACCAACTGTAAAATCCTGACCATGGCTCCCCTTGGGATCTAATACTATCTTTAAATTCTTTTGTTAGCCATGGTTGGGCCATTTCTCCTGTTGTGTTCTTGCTCCAGAAAGGAATGTATAAAGCTTGCAATGCATGCATTCGTTCCTTAAATATTAGTCGTTGCCTATCCACCATCATGCCTTTTAATGAAGTTCCCCAATCTATTGTAGCCAATTCATGCCTCATACTTTCATAGTTTCATTTGTCTAGATTTAGGACCCTAATTTCCGATTGGACCGCTTAATTTTCCGTTCTAATGAAAAATTCTATCTGCCACAGTGTTATTGCTAATTTTGTTTGCCCAGTCTATATGTAGGTTAAAGTTACCCATGATTACTGTAGCACCCTTGCTATATGCATCTCTAATTTCCTGTTTAATGCCTTCCCCTACCTTACCACAACTGTTTGAAGGTCTATAGATAACTTCCACTAATGTTTTCTGCCCCTTATTGCCTCTTAGCTCCACCCAGACTGATTCTACATATAGATTTTCTGAGCCAATGTCTTCTCTCATTATTGCACTGATTTCATCTTTAACTAACAATGCTACCCCACCTCCTTTTCCTTTTTGCCTGTCCCTCCTAAATATGGAGTACCCTTGGATAATCAGCTCTCAGCCTTGGTCACCCTGCAGCCATGTCTCCGTAACTGCAATCATATCGTACCTGTTTATATCAATTTGTGCTGTTAATTCGTCTACCTTATTGTGAATGCCCCATGCACTTAGATACAGTGCCTTTAGACTTGTCTTTTTCACATTTTAACAAATCATTTTTTGTACTATGGCCCCATTTGCTGCTCGCCCTTGTTTCCTCTGCCTTCCACTTTTGCTTTCTACTTTTCTGTCTTTCATTTCTATCTTTGTTTCCCTCTGTTGTGTCTCCTTGCTCAGGTTCCCATCTCCCTGCCATTCTAGTTTAAACCTTCCCCCACAATAACCCTGCAAGGATATTCATCCCAGTCGTGCTGGGATGCAACCCATCTGGCTTGTACTGGTCCCATCTTCCCTAAAATTAGTCCTAAGGCCTCAGAAATCTAAATCCCTCCCTCCTACACCATCTCTCTAGCAATGCATTCATCTGGTCTATTCTCCTGTTCCTGATCTTGCTAGCACATGGCATTGGGATTAATCATGAGATTACTATTTTTGAGATTGTGCTTTTTAACTTATTTTCTAGTTTCCTATATTCTGCTTTCAGGACCCCTTCCCTCTTTTTACCTATGTTGTCGGTACTGATTTGGACTACGACCCCTGGCTTTTGCCCTCTCCCTTCAGAATGTCCTGTAGCCGCCCAGTGGCATCCTTGACCCTGGCATCAGTGAGGCAACATACCATCATGGTGTCATGTATACAGCCACAGAAATGTCTATCTGTTCCCCTTACAATAGAATCCCCTATCACTATTGCTCTCCCACTCTTTTTTCTCCCCACCCCGTGCAGCTGAGCCACTTGTGGACTTGGCTCTTTCTGCATTCCCCTGAGAAACCACCTCCCCCAGCAATGTCCAAAACAGAAAATCTGTTTGAGGGGGCCATGGACCAAGGGGGCTCCTGCACTACCTGCCTAGTGCTTTTACACTGTCTGGCGGTCACCCATTCCCTTTCTGCTTGTGTGTGACCACCTCACTGTATGTGATATCCACAAAGATCTCAGCCTTGCGGACGCTCCACAGAGACTCGAGCCACAGCTCCAGCTTCGAATCATGGATTTGATTTTGAGAATCTGCAGCTGGAGACACTTCCTGCACATGTGGTTGCCATGGAAACTGGAAGTGTCCCTGACTTCCGACATCCTAGCCAGCAGCACACAGATGCATTACAGAGGTGACTAATGCCCTGTTCACTCATGTGAGAGAATACATTAGGTTCCCCATGAGAAGTCTCAGACTCAGAAATCCATGCCCTTTGCCTAAATTGCAGGGTGCAGGGCATCATTGAGTGCACTCATGTTGCAATAAAGGCCCCAACTCAACTCGTGGACACATTCATAAATCGCAAGTCATTTCACTCCTATGTGCAGATGGCTCATGACCACAATAAGGTATTCCTTCAAATGCGTGCAAGATTCCCGGCTGCTGCCATGACTCATTCATACCAAAAAATTTGCAACCCCCAAACCTGTTTCATCCATCCACACAGATGCAGTGTTGGTTCCTAGGGGACAAGGTTACCCCTGGAGATTATGGCTATATAGCCCCTTTACGCACCCACAGTTGGAAGCAGAGCGAAACTACAACAGCAACCATGTCATCAACAGGAGAACCATTGAGCAGGCCATTGGCATTTTAAAGATGAGATTTGGATGCCTCATTCACTCAGGTGGATCTCCAATATGCCCCAGCATATTTCAAGAATAGTTGCTGTACACTGCATGCTGCACAACATTGCACAGCAGTGGGGCCTCCAACTTGATGATGAGACCATAGGCAGGGCCCCCACCTCTGAGGAGGAAGAAAATGAGGAATATGAGGAGGAGGGTGAAACCCATGTACATTCAGTACATTCAGGTTATTCCTAAAAAAGATGAGGATGATGAGCCCGCCAATGGCAGTGCAACAGGGAGGGAAGGACATCCATCTAGGGCTGATTCCGTGCAAGACAAGGCTCTTGCCAGACGGGTCCTTGTCCAGAATGAATTTTCATAATCTTCTCGAAAATAACAAATGCCTTCAGGCATTCCCTGGTGACATACCCCCGCATAGTGATCTTTGTACCTTGACACCAAGGTCTTTCAGTGAAGAAACATCAAGATGCAACTCGGCATGCCACCCTCAATGTTACTGGTACACACAGGATCATGTAGAAGTGAAAAGAAATGTATTGAACAAGTGTTCAAATGTGCTATGCTATATAAACAATGTAATCACAATGAACCCATTAGCGCTGTAGGTGAGACAGCACCCTGCCCTCATGCACACTCCTATGAAGCACTCCCTGTGTCACCTCAGAGGAGGTGGAGGCAAGCTGCTCAATTCTCTGTCTAAAAGGCAATGAGGAGTGTGCAGGCCAGCCTTGTCATACAGACACCCATTGGAGAGCTCCTTCGGACAGTGGTATCTGCATCTCTGCATTGACAGCTGTGGTCACTGACACATACGGAGCACATAAGGGCTCTGGTCTGCTCTGGGCAGATGGAGGAAGATGAAGGTGCTGAGGAGCTCTCCGCATCTTCATCCTCCTCAGTAATCTACACAGCCCTGGGCTGGCCTTCAGATGATGTTGATGGGGCTGGCTGCTGGTGATAAGTGACTCTGACACCTCCTCCTGCATTCTGGCACGGTCCCTTTTGCACAGTGCTACTGACTCTAGACGTGCGCTATATCCCTCTGATGTGCCTATATCTGAGTAGGTGGGGTGTGGACTCATATAAAAGTGATGTTGCCTCCTTGGACATCTCTTCCTGCTCCTGGTGCCTGAGGGATAATATGGAGCTGGGTGGAGAGCCAGTAGAGCTGGGACCTGTGTGAGACACAAAATGAGATTTTTAGGTATCGTATCTCTCATAGTGAAAGCCCATTCTGATTCACACCTCTGCCTTAACCATGCTGCCCACATGATTTAACTTCATCCTTGCATTCTCTCTCATCTCAATGTCCCATTGTGCTCATCATGTCCTCCACCATGACCAGCATGTGTCAAGGTGATTTTAATACTGCCTTTAGCACCTACTGGTGCATGCAGGGATGCTCCTCAATGCGTCTTACATCATACTGCCTATTCACACCTGTTTTGCATGCAGCTGCTAAATGTGCTGCTTGCACTGTCCTCTGCTTCAACATTGAAGATCATATGTGTCGGGTTTCGCACCTTATCTGCAGCATACAGATGTGAATCTTCCCTTTGACCTCTGTGTCTTTGAGCCAAGCTACTCACCTTGCAAGAGTGCAAAAGGCCAATGAATGTTTTGTGGCACTGAATCCATGGCTTTCTGTGGTCGCAGGTGGTGCTCACCACTGCGGTAGTCAGCACCCATGCACACTTGCTCGTGGCAGGTGGTTTTCCACAGTTGGCTGAGTAAATTATGTCCCTATGCCTCTGAACCTCCTCTGCCAGGAACTTCAGGTCCCAGTCCAAAAAACATGGGGCAGCTGGTCCCATCCCTGTGATGTGCCTGATCTGTACGGCATTCTATGAGTTAATAAGTTAATTAATGAAAATGCAAGGCAAGCAGGGTTATGAGCAACTCAGAATACATTGTTATAATTCACTTTTGAGGGCTTATATGATCTCACCATTCACATCATCTCATCTATGAATACTGTTAAGGGTGTGGTTGAGAGAAGGGCTCTACACGTGTGCTTTGTGCCATGTATATTGCAGTTGCCACTCCAAGGTGACATGCTATACTCAAGGACAACAGCCCTACTGGCTCACTCCACCTTATTCAGGCTATTATGCCATGAGGCTGTACAAATATGAGGGACCTGGTCAAGGGTCCACAGTGTGGGTTCATCTGGAGAGACAAGTGGCAATAGAGCAAGTGGATGCGATGATGAGCATGGCAATGTTGTTCATTTATCCACTGAGCCTAACCAGCTTACTAAATCACTGCATATTATCTGCATCAAGTTATGGTGGCAAGACAATGACATCTCCCTGGCAGTGTCTTGGGAATCCATTCAGTGGTTTAGTTCAGCATACTTTTCATTCAGAAGCACAATGACAGTTCTCCCATAGAGATAGCCCACAATGGGCCATCTATTCTAGGATAATCTAACAGTTGGACAACATTTACAGCTTCGACACTCACTACAACAAGGTTCCAAGGTTCCAGATGTGCCCCATTCACCAGGACTGATGACTCCAAGGGAACGTTTTATATTTGAGGCACCCGACCCACACCCAGCCTGCCTCTGAACCCTCTGCATTTCCAGGGTTGCCTGCCCTGACTTTCATTTCAGCTGCAGTGACATTCCTCCCCCGAACCCCTCCACTGACTGAAAATCCGACCTGCAGGCGGACATTTTTAAAGATCGGGTTCACAGAGTCAGGAAATCTCTCACCTGTGCATTCCTGACCCAAGGACGAAAACCTGGGCTGTTGTGTTCCCACAAAGATCAGGCTGGCAACTTCAGTAGTGACCAATTTAATTTAATCCCATCATGTCTTATGTACATTCTCACAACACAACAGGCATAGCTATAGTCATTATAGGCAGCTAAAAATTAATCAGCTAGATCATCAATTCAGGCTTTTCAGTCCATGTTACAGTATTTAAATCAAGTTAAAAACGAATGGTAAAAAGTGGCTTTGGGGATTTTAAAGGCAACAACCAGAATATCGACTAAGTCCCTCATTAAGGTTCAGTGGTCTGTGCTGTGTGGAACAGAGCAGGTGATTGATGGCTTAATGCATTTATTCAATTATGGATGTTCCTATTGCCTTCACTAAACATAAGTGAAGGAGGAATGAATATGATTGTCAGGGGAGTTTCAGTGTAATAGTGATGTTCTTTTTGCCCATGCATATATATTTATTATAAAAACTAAGAACATTAGGAACACTTAAGGAGTTGACCTCAGGGGATTGAGCATTTCTGTCATGTATGTTTCTATTATAAAGGTTAGTAACAACAAAATAAATTGTATTTGCATTATGTTTATTGTTCAGTCCTTTAAATGCTCCACTAACAAGGTCCCTTTCTAGCTTGAAATCTCAGTAAAACAGACAAGGCGTGCAGCACGGTACAAAATCAAACAACTCAGTTAACTCACAGAGCAGTAGATGGTAGTTTTCCATTGCAATTTTGAGCATGAACCAACCGATTAGCACCCAAAGACAGGGCTGAAAATCGGGGGCTTTATTTCTATAAGACCTATCTTGTTGTTGCTTGATCCTCCTGGGGCTCAGCTGCCCTTTTTAATCCAATCTTTGCCTATTTCAGTAATTGTTCCATTTCTGCAAAAACTGCCCAAACTATCCACTCCTTAAAATATCTACCCTTGAAACCTCTATCCTCTCCCATCACCAAGATACCAGAATTCTCTTCTAAGGTTTTGGAATATACCCTTGAGGCTCTCACCATTCACTGTTTGAATCATTCCGAACTGGTTTCTGTCTTGCCAATGGAACTGAAAGTGACATCATTCATCAATGACACTTTGTGTGAATGTGAATGCATTGTCACTATCCTTGTCAACCTTTGCATTATTAGACTTGTTTAATCACATCATCTTAGGGATGACAATCGCCTACCAAAAGATGTACTGTATGGAGAGCTTGTGGGTGATGGTAGACCTGGTGATTGTCCAAAACTAAGATACAAGGATTCATGAAAGCAAGACATAATTTCATGTCAGCTTGACTTCAAAAGCTGGGAACAACAGCACTTGGCTCTGAAGCCTCCACACTGAAGGATTGAAATTTGAAGAGCCATATCTTCAGTTTGACACACAAAAATTTCATCACAGGAATAAGCATGTGGCAGTAACCCCTGCATCAGCGAATGATGAGCTACGATGCCTCCTTTGCAATCAACAATGCCTTGCTCACATAGGACTGTGCTCCCACTTAACTCACAACAGATAAGCAGCAGAAGGGAATCGTGGACAAAAATACAAAGCCAAAGAAGAGATTACAACATCTTTCTGTAGTGCCTTTTGTGATGGAATCCATTATTGCCAAGCTTGTGTTCTTTGAGCCAGCCCTTTAATGAAAAGAGAAACCGAGAAAGTAAACTCAAAGAGGAAACAGAAGAAAGCTGGCCTTCCCAATTTCTAAGGAAACCAAAACTGAAGCAAAAATTTTTGGGCAGACTGAAACTGTCTGAGGCTATATAAAGAGACACATTCAAGCTCAGTAATAGCAGTTGATGAGTCTACTGGTGCAGTACGGGCAGGCTGGAGAAGACAAAAGACAGATCCAGAAGCTGGGATTAAGCAATATATATTTGCTGCAGCTGTTTTTGTTACCTAAAGATAATATTGGTAGATCAATGCTATCCAGACTAAGTTGAGAAAGTTCTGTAAATGTTTGCCAGTTTTGGTGAAGATCTTAACTGTACAACTCAAGTTAATTATGTGCTACTGTCAACTCGGGATCAAGCTAAGTCCTCAGAGTAAAAGGAGCTAAAATCCTTTGTAAGGATAACAGAGTTTTGAAGGAATTTGTGACTCAGTTTGCTGACCTATATACTTTGTGGACTGCTGAGTCAATTCATAAGATCTGCCTTAATTGTATCTGCCACTGAATGTGTAATTTATAGTTTATAATTAATCGCAATTTGCTTGTGACTTCATGTTTAACTTATGTTGATGTTGGGTTTTAGAGTCTTTGCTTTGTTTGATTCTTGAATAGTAAAAAAAAAATTGTTTTAAACCATGGAATTTTGTGGCATCATTATTTTAATAATAAATAATTTCAGATTTTTTCTACTTTTTAAAAAAAATGTTACCGCACTCTACCAAGATTGTAACACTTGCCTTTGTTAACTACCTTCATGTGCTGCCTTCACATGGGGCTGAATTTTGCATCTTGACCTGATCGGCGTAAAATCGCATGAGAAGACGTCAGGTGAGCGTCCCGACACCATTGCACGTGTGATATTTCATTTATCGGGCACGCGCTAAAGTCAGAAGCGTGCCCACTGACAATTAAGAAGGCAATTAAGCCTATTAAAAGCGCAACTGTCTCAAATTTTTCCTGGCCAATCCACCCTTACGGTTGGCGGACGGGTGAATCGGCCAGGCGGCCTTTACATTTTTCATCAAGCCTCAACCAACAGTGGGATAGAAACATAGAAACTAGGAGAAGGATTAGGCCATTCGGCCCTTCGAGCCTGCTCTGCCATTCAGTATGTCCAAATCAATAGCCTGCTCCTGCTTTCTCCCCATACCCTTTGAGCCCTTTCGCCCCAAGAGCTATATCTAACTCCTTCTTGAAAACATACAATGTTTTGGTCTCAACTACTTTCTGTGGTAAAGAATTCCACAGGCTCACCACTCTCTGGATGAAGAAATTTCTCCTTATCTCAGTCCTAAATGGTCTACCCCATATCATCAGACTGTGACCCCTGATTCTGGACTCCCCCACCATCGGGAACATCCTTCCTGCACCTACCCTGTCTAGTCCTGTTAGATTTTTATAGGTTTCTATGAGATCGCCCATCATTCTTCCAAACTCCAGTGAAGATAATCCTAATCGACTCAATCTCTCCTCACGTCAGTCCTGCCATCCCAGGAATCAGTCAGGTAAACATTTGCTGCAAGTACATCCTTCCTCAGATAAGGAGTCCAAAAGTACACACAATATTCCAGGTGTGGTCTCATCAAGGCCCTGTACAATTTCAGCAAGACATTCCTGTTCCTGCACTCGAATCCTCTGGGTATGAAGGCCAACATACCATTTGCCTTCTTTACCGCCTGCTGCACCTGCATGCTTACCTTCAGCGACATCCAGGTCTCATTGCACATTCCCCTCTCTCAATTTATAGCCATTCAGATAATAATCTGCCTTCTTGTTTTTGCTGCCAAAATGAATAACCTCACATTTATCCACATTATACTGCATCTGCCATGCATTTGCCAACTCACTCAGCTTGTCTAAATCACACTGTAGCATCTCTGCATCCTCCTCACAGCTCACTCTCCCACCCAGCTTTGTGTCATCTGCAAATTTGGAGATATTACATTTAATTCCTTCATCTAAATCATTAATATATATTGTGAATAACTGGGGTCCCAGCACCAATCCCTGCAGTACCCCACTAGTCACTGCCTGCCATTCGGAAAAAGACCAGTTTATTCCTACTCTTTGTTTCCTGTCTACCAACCAATTTTCTATCCATCTCAATACACTACCCCCAATCCCATGCGCTTTAATTTTATATGCCAATCTCTTATGTGAGACTTTATCGAAAGCCTTTTGAAAGTCCAAATAGACCACATCCACTGGCTCCCCCTCATCAACTCTACTAGTTACATCCTCGAAAATTTCCAGTAGATTTGTCAAGCATGATTTCCCTTTTGTAAATCCATGCTGCTTCTGACCAATTCTGCCACTGTTTTCCACGTGCTCAGCTATTAAATCTTTTATAATGGACTCTAGAATTTTCCTCACTACCGACGTCAGGCTGACGGGTCTATAATGCCCTGTTTTCTCTCTACCTCCCTTTTTAAACAGTGGGGTAACATTAGCTACCCTCCAATCTGTAGGAACGGTTCCAGAGTCTACAGAATCTCGGAAGATGACCACCAATGCATTCACTAATTCTAAGGCCACTTCCTTAATGTAGATTATCAGGCCCCAGGGATTTATTGGCCTTCAATCCCATCAATTTCCCCAACACCATTTCCCTACTAATTCTGATTTATTTCAGTTCCTCCCTCTCACTAAACCCTGTGTTCCCCAACATTTCTGGTATGTTATTTGTGTCCTCCTTTGTGAAGACAAAACCAAACCAAAGTATGTATTTAGTTGGTCAACCATTTCTTTGTCCCCCAGTATAAATTCCCCTGTTTCTGACTGGGTAAGGGACCTACATTTGCCTTCACCAATCTTTTTCTCTTCACATACCTATAGAAACTTTTACAGTCAGTTTTGGTTCCCTGCAAGCTTACTCTCATACTCTATTTTCCCCTTCTTAATCAATCCCTTGGTCCTCCTTTGCTGAATTCTAAACTGCTCCCAATCCTCAGGTCTGTTGTTTTCTCTGGCCAATTTGTATGCCTCTTCCTTGGATCTAATACTATCTCTAATTTCCCTTGTAAGCCATGGTTTGGCCACCTTTCCTGTTTTACTTTTGCACCAGACAGGAATAAACAATTGTTTCAGTTCACCCATGCACTCTTTGAATGTTTGCCATTGCCTATCCACCATCATCCCTTTAAGTAACGTTTCCCAAATCATCATAGCCAACTCGTGCCTCATACCATCATAGTTTCCTTTGTTAAGATACAGGACCCAAGTCTCAGAATCAACAACGTAGCTCTCCATCTTGATGAAGAATTCTATCATATTATGGTCGCTCATCCCCAACGGGCCTCGCACAACTAGATTGCCAATTATTCCTTTCTCATTACACAATACCCAGTCGAGGATGCCTGTTCTCTCATTGGTTCCTTAATGTATTGGTCCAGAAAAACATCCTGTATACACTCCAGGAATTCCTCCTCTATGGTAGTGTTATTAATTTGATTTGCCCAATCTACATGCGTATTAAAGTCACCATAATTACAGATGCTCCTTTATTACATGCGTCTCTAATTTCCTGTTTAATGCTATTCCCAACATCACCACTATAGTTTGGGGGTCCATATACAACCTCCACTAATGTTTTTTGCCCCTTAGTGTTTCTCAGCTTTACCCATACAGATTCCACATTGTCGGAGCTAATGCCTTTCCTCACTATTGCTCTTTAACCAGCAATGCAACTCCACCGCCTTTTCCTTTTTGTCTGTCCTTCCTAAATACTGAATATCCCTGGATGTTCAGTTCCCATCCCTGGTCACCCTGCAGCCATGTCTCCGTAATCCCGACTATATCATACCTGTTTACATCTATTTGTGCGGTTAATTCATCCACTTTATTGCGAGTGCTCCTTGTGTTAAGACACAAAGCCTTAAGGCATGTCTTTTTAACATTACTTGTCCTGTTTCCACTATTTTTCACTGACGCCCTGTTTGATTCTTGCCCTTGATTTCTCTGAATAGCACTTCTGTTATTCTGCTTTCTGTCTTTTGTTCTTGTCTTTGATTCCCCTTCCTCTGACTCCTTGCACAGGTTCCCATCCCCCTGCCATTTTAGTTTAAACTCTCCCCAACCACTCTAGAAAATGTTCCCCCTAGGACATCAGTTCCAGTCCTGCCCAAGTGTAACCCATCCAGTTTGTACTTGTCCCACCTCCCCCAGAACTGGTCCCAGTGCCCCAGGAATCTGAAACCCTCCCCTTCACACCATCTCTTCATCTGATATATCCTGCTATTTCTACTCTGACTGGCACGTGGCACTGGTAGTAATCCTGAGACCACTACCTTTGAGGTCCTACTTTTCAACTTACTTCCTAACTTCCTATATTCTTCTTTTAGGACCTCATCCCTTATTTTACCTATGTTGTTTGTACCAATGTGTACCATGACCACTGGCTGTTCACCCTCCCCCTTCGGAATGTCTGCTAACCACTCCGAGACATCCTTGACCCTAGCACCAGGGAGGCAACATACCATCCTGGAGTCTCATTTGTGGCCACAGGAATGCCTATCTATTCCCTTTACAATTGAATCCTCTATAACTATTGCATTCCTACACTTTTTACTCCTCCCCTGTGCAGCAGAGCCAACCATGGTGCAATGAATTTGGCTGTTGCTGCTTTCTCCTGAGAGGCCATTCCCCCCAACAGTATCCAAAGGTGTATATCTGTTTTGCAGGGGAATAGCCACAGGAGATTCCTGCACTGCCTGCCTAGTCCTCTTGCTTTGCCTGGTGGTCACCCATTCCCTTCCTGCCTGTGGACTCTTAGCCTGTGGTGTTACCACCTCTATATACTTGCTATCCACAATACTCTCTGCCTCGTAGATGCTTCACAGTGTCCCCAACAGCTCCAAAACCCTGTCTTCCAGGAGCTGCAGCTGTAGACACTTCCCACACCCATGCTGGACCCAGGCACTGGAAATGTGCCCGGCTTCCCACATAGAGCAGGAGGAGCACACCATGGCTTTGAGCTCTCCTGCCATGATATACCCCTTTAAATTGGAAAATGCTTAATATCAATTACTCTCAGTCCGTTGTACCCTGCTCCCCGTTGTTACAGAATATAGCCCCTACAAACAATGAACCACAAATAAGATCTTAAAAACTATAAGCAATAAAAGTAGTAAATGCTTACCCGGCTGTACTCATGGTACTCAAAAGATCTCCTCGTTCCCTCCTTACCAAACTCTCTCAGTCACCCCTGCTCTCCCAGCTTCTCTTCAATTCCCGACTCCTCTCGCGCTCCTCTTCAACTCCTGACTCCTCCCATGCTCCTCTTCAACTCCCGACTCCTCTCATGCTCCTCTTCAATTCCTGACTCCCCTCACGCTTTTCTTCAACGCCTAACTCCTCTCATGCTATTTTTCAACTTCTGGCTCCTCTCGCACTCCTTTTCAACTCCCAACTCCTCTAGGTGCTGTAGACTGCCTGTCCCTGAGCCCTCCTCTCGCACTCTCCATTATGAAATAAAATAAAAATAAATATCTCTGGACGGCATTTTTGTCAGTTATATTTTCAGGTGCCCGATTGTGATGCATGGACATTTTTTCGCAGTTTTTTAAACCTGCATTTGATGATTTTTAGGTCTGCAGCTCCATGAGGCTGCTGTCTGCCTTCAGGGAGCTTTCCTGCATCACTCGCCCACACCCACGGAAATGTCATCTCCCACTGGCCAGCCAGCGTGAAATTGTGGTTGGAGGCTGATCGCAGTTGGGGGCCCGTTTCCTGACCACTCCTGTGCCCATCAATTTCAGGCCATGGTTCCACTTCTCTGTTCCACAAGAGCCATATTATCTTCTGCGATCGTTCTCCTCCTTTGACCTCACATTCACTTCCAGCATGCTTTAAGGAAATATTTTTGCATGCTTCTTTTCCTCACCTGCATCTTGTCTCTAGGTGATGTTATCCATAAACATGGGATTAGCTTTTATTTGTCTGGCAATGATACCGTTGCACCATTACCCTTATTTACATGACTGTCACTGAACAATCAACCAACCTGTCCAACATCAAGTTACAAATGTGCAGACTATCTGCTGTTCAAACGTAGTAAGACCAAACCCATCCTCTTTGGCCCTGAGCAGAAGCACCTTTTCTGGATGTTTGCTGATGTTTAACCCTTCAATATGCTTTGTCCTACTCAATATTAACCTGAGATTTACATGCAGCCTATCTTACTTCCACCTGCAAAACAAATCACTTCCTGGCTCTCCCAACTTCCATGGTAATCCACATCCATGTCTTTCACACATTATCAACATCCTCCTCAGTAGTATTTCAAAATGCAGTCTCCATAAACTCCAACTCAGCCAGAACTCTGCTGCTCACATCCTATCTCACACAATATCCCATTCAGCTATCACCTTTGTCCTTGTCAACTTCCAGTAGTTCCTGTTCCTATGGGCATCAACTTAAACATCTTGGTCTTTATTGAAAAGTCCTTCCACAATCTCCTTCTTTCTTACCTCTTTAGTCTCCTCCAGTTAAATGATCATGCCCTGCATCCTTTCCTCAAACTCTGTTTTTCTCCTTCCACTACTCTACCATATATGTCAGGATCTTCAGCCAACTTCTTCTGATGCTCTGAAACTCTCTCCCCAAACAACTCTGACTTATTCTATCTGTTCCTACTTCCAAACCTTCAGTAAACTACTTCCTTAACTGCAGCTTTGCCCACACCGCCTATCTCTTATTTGCTCAGTTGTGACCCTGAACTGTAAGGATGTTCTTCTTATCCATTCTTCTTATCCATATATAGCTGTAAATTGTTATTGTATAGTTATTCAACATTAGTAGCCTGTCTAACAACTCTGGGCTAATGTAAAAAATTGAATGTGCAAGCAATAACATCTAGAATTCTAAGGTGTGGAATTCTGGCACGTGGGTCCTCATTTCCATTCTTTCTTTAAACATTCTTGGGGTATGGGCATCACTAGTAAGGCCAGTATTTAACTTCAACTTCCCTTGGACTAAGTGGCTTGCTAGGCCATTTCAGAGAGCAGTTAATGGTCAACCACATTGCTGTGGGTCTGCAGTCACATGCAGGCCAAAGTAGGTAAGGAAAACAGATTTGCTTCCCTAAAGGGCATGAGCGAACCATATGGATTTTTATGACAATTCAGTAGTTTCTTGATTATTATTAATGAGACTGACATTTTATTCCAGATTGATTTATTAATTAAATTTAAATCCCTCCAGCTATTATGATGGGATTTGAACACGTCTCCATTGAAGAGACATGTGGGTGCACGCCTGGTCCACATTACCACAATGCAACATGCCCCCATGTTTAGTAAAAGTACTAGACTGTTGAAATATTGATGGTGGTCTCATTCCTGCTTCCCTTTTTCATAATGTATCCTATTATCCTATACATGTTTTAATTGCCAGAAGAGGATGAGATTTTATGTTTCATTGACCGGATTTCCAACCTGTATTTGACAATAATTGAGCTAGAGGCTTTCAATAAGCAAAGAATGGCATCAGGTGAAACATTTCTGCTTATCAGTGCTTCTTCTTATTATTATTTTTATTAATTTTCTTATAAACCAGGATGTGGATAACTGTTCTATTTAAACTAATCTAACAGTTTGCTTTATAACAAAAATAAGTAATTGAATGAAAATACGCACTGACCTATCACCAGTTTGCAACAAATAGCAACATTGTGAATTTTTATCAATAAGTTCCTTACTTACTGGATTTGTCAAATACATATCACTGTAAAATAGATATCATTAAGAGCAACTAAGAGGCTATTGACAGTTGGTACAAATATTATCCCACAGGATTTTATAATTGGCAATATAAATATTAATAACAATCCACTCCAAAAATAAACCAAACACAACATTGGAATCACTGATTTCCTTCCACAGCCAACATTCCTATTAATAAAATAGCATAAATAAAATGATGCAGATGTTCCATTTTTTAATCGAGCAAGGTCATTAACAGAGTCCATTACATGTACAAAATGACAATGGGAAACCATTCCAAATGCTATGTTATTTTTGTTCATAGCAAAGAAGGTTACTAAGATTTCAGGAAGTGGTAGGATATATTTTCCATTGGTGCAGGAGCTGAACAGCCATTGAGGACCAGAAACTCTGGCTCAGATCCATACTGACATCTCTGCACCACTAGTTCCAGTGTCCTGGTGGGCCTTTTAGATTGGCCTAAAGTCATGTTGCTGATAATGAGCTTCATTTTAGCATTAAAAGGCTTTTTAGAGATGCCAAGGCTGATCTTCTGTCTGCTAGGAGATGGATCACAGTGTGTTTTTCCTTCTTCTTCTAAAGTGAGCCTTGAGATCCTAGCCAGTTATTTCTCAATTTCTCAGAATATTTTTACTACTGTTTCCTTTATGAATCCATTTTGGTATTTCTATGAAAAGTGCTGTCATTTTTTTATCGACATTTCAAGGATTTTTCCCTTCTAGTAGCACATATGGGTTGGATTTTGCCCTCAGCAGTGAACAAATGGTGTCAGTCATTCTTTATAATTACACTTGACCACAAACTGTTCATAGATTTTTGTACCAAAAGTTAAAGTCAGCCAACTACTGAAAAAGTGCAGTGCTATCTACAGAGACCTGAGGCCTGTGTGAACAGGGCGAACTGTCTTTCTCCTAAACCAATCAGATTGAGGAAATGTTAATGAGCCAGTGCAAAGTTGGAATCAGGAATTGAGGGTTAGATTAGTGAATTCAACATCAAATCAGTTGCAGAAAGCAAAATGAAGTGAGGAAAAGAAAGATGGAGGAGCTGAACTTTCTGGATTTAGTCCCTGTAGGAATGGCATCACCATTTGACTCATTAGTAGGCTTTGTCAAGGTTCCAACAGCATTAATATCTCCCCCTCTTGATTCCTCGACCAATCAAGGAAGATGGGTAGAAGGATACATCCAATCTGTCGGAGGAGGATTTTTAATTAAAGGCACCACAGCATGGGTTACAATGGATCACCATCACATTTTTTTAAGCTGTAACAACCACAGGAATGGTGGGTAGACCTGGGAAAGCTGCTCCATTGGCCTCTCGCTTATACCTGGTGGGATCTGAGGAGTTGCAGTGAGGTAATCTTCCCTTAGGACAAGGGAGCAGGACAGCTTCTCCAGCCAAGCAGGCATGACTGGAAGTGACCAAGGAAGTCAGCAGCAAATCTGTGCTTCCTCCTACCTAGAGACACTGAACAAGGAGGATTGAGTGGGCAGGAAAGATGCCAAACCCCAGACTCTGATTTTCCCAGCATTCTCCAGAACAACACTCCTCGGGAGCGGGCAGGGGTGGGCGCGAACTTGATTGGCACGCCAATTGGCCAATTAAGGCCCACCCATCGTGACGCGTGCCCAGAAGCGCTAAGCGTTTCCTGTGGGAGCGGGGGGGCATGCGCATGAAAGAATGCAGAGATCTCCCTGAGGCAGTCGGGATCACACCCATCCCCACACAACCCCCCTCCGACGGCGGGAAATTTCTGCCCAAAGTGTCCAGGCATTCCCCCCCCGCCCTTATGTTGTGCAATGTCTGCAATTCAGCTTCCAGTTTAATAATCCTTATCCAGAGCATGGACAAAAGAGCTGAACTCTTGAGACAAGGTGAGAGTGACTGCCCTTGACATCAAGGCATCAAGGATCCCTAGCAAAACTGGAGTCAATAGGAATCAGGGGGAAAGCTCTCTGCTGGTTGGAGTTAAATAAAGAAAAAAAAACATTTAAAACATGTCCTCCCATGTGACAGTGTCACATGAGCAGGGACATATCACTAAATTTTTTCAAAAATTTTATTTATTTAATAAACCCTTCATGAAACCTCATCCCTCCCTTGGATGAAGTTTCATGAAAAATGCAAGGGCTGCCTGGGCTCTTCGCTTGCCCGCCAACCTTAAGGTTGACCGGGAAGCTCAGTTATGTACTTTAATTAGTTTTTAACAGGCCTTAATAGGCCTTTGACATTTTGGTGGGCACGCAGCTGACTCCACTCGTGTCTGCCAAACTGAGGATCAGAATGACACGCGGTGACGTCAGGACGCCCTCCTTACGTCACCGCGCGTCATTTTATGCATCGATGAGTGGGCCTCGCCCCCCTGCTCGCCAACGGGGAAGTGCTGCCCTTTATTCCAGAAGACAGTCACACCTCTTAAAATAGGGTCATCTGTTTTGGTCAGAAAGATGTGACCATAGGTGAGGCAGGTAGTGGGGCTGAGCAGACAGCAGTGGACGAGCCTCAGACCATGCAATTGTCAAACAGGCGTTTTTTATGTGCTCACAACTTGCGTGGATGAAAGTGAGGTCTGCAAGGTGGATGAGCTGGCTGGCCATGGCACTGTGGTACAGGAAGCCACTCAAGCGGGGGGAGCAAACAGGAATGTACTGGTAGCAGGGGACAGTATAGTGAGAGGGATTGACACTGTTCTCTGCAGCAAAGAGCAAGAGTATGGAAGGCTGTGTTGCTGCCTGGTGCCAGGGTTCGGGACATCTGCTCAGGGCTGGAGAGGAACTTGCAGTGAGAGGGTGAAGATCCCTTTATTGTGGTCCATGTAGGTACCAACGAAACAGGCAAGTCAAGGAAAGAGGTGCTACATAATCATTATGAGAAACTAGGTGCCAAATTATGAAGCAGCACCAAAGGTAGTGATCTCAGGATTGTTACCTGAACCACACGCAAATTGGCATAGGCAAATAAGATTAGAGAGACAAATGCGTGGCTCACAGGCTGGTGCAGGAGAAGTGGGTTCCAGTTTGCGGGTCACTGGCAACAGTACTGGGAAAAGTGGGGGCTATACAGTTGGGACAGCCTACACCTGAACCATCCTGGGATGAATGATTTGTGAATCGCATAACTAGGGAAATAGAGAGGGCTTTAAACTAAACAAGGTGGGTGAGGGATCAAGCTTGGGTAGATGCGGCAAATCAAGAGAGGAGAAAAAAATTCAAGACAGGAGACCATAATAGTAATATGGGAAATTTGGTTCAGAGAATAGCAGGAAAGAGAGATAAAACCTAAGAATACACCAATAGTCAAGACTAGATGTTACAACGATAGCAAAAAGACAAAACTAAAGGCTCTGTATCTAAATGCTCAAAGAATTCATAACAGAGTAAATGAATTAATAGTGCACATTGAAGTAAATAAATACGATCTGATAGCCTTTATGGAGACAGGTCTGCAGGGTGACAAGGGTTGGGTCCTGAATATTGAGGGGTATATGACGTTCATGAAAAATAAGAAGCTGGGTAAAGGTGAAGGGATAGCATTGTGTATCAAGGATGGAATTTGTGCAGTAGTTAGAGATGATCCTGGTTCAGGAGATCAGAATGTAGAATCGATTTGGGTGAAGATGGGGAATAATAGGGGAAAATAGTCACTTCCTGAAATAGTTCACAGGCCCCCTAACAGCAACCACAATTTAGGATAAATTATACAAGAAGAAATATTGGGTGCTTGTGATAAAGGGACAGCAATAATCATGGGTGATTTTGATCTACATATAAACTGGAAAAATCAGATTGGCAGTAGTAGCCTGGATGAGGAGTTCATAGAGTGCTTTCGAGATAGATAGACAGCACGTTCTGGAACCAACCAGAAAGCAGGTTGTATTAGACTTGGTATTGTGTAATGTGACAGGATTAATTAATGACCTCAGAGTAAAGTCACCCCTAGGTAGCAGCGACCACAATATGATTGAATTTTACATCCAGTTTGAGAGGGAGAAGAGTGGGTCTATGACTAGTATTTTAAACATAAGTAAGGGCAACTGTGTGGGCATGGAAGCTGAGCTAGCTGAAGTGAACTGGGATACTAGGCTAGGAGATAGATCAATAGAGAAGCAGTGGCAGACATGTAAGGGGATATTTCAGAATGCTCAGAAAAGGTATATTCCAACTATAAAGAAAAATTCTAAAGGGAGGACCCACCATCCCTGGTTAACTAAAGAAGTTAAGAAAAGCATCAAACTTAAGGAAAAAGCATATAACTGCACAAAGATGTGTGGCAGGTCATATTATTGGTCAGAATATAAAGAATAGCAGAGAGTGAAAAAAAGGTTAATCAGGAGAAATAAATTTAAGTAAAGTGAGTTTTGGTCTACTAGAGAGTGAAAATGGGGAATTAATATTAGATAACAAGGAAGTGGTGGATGATATGGACAAATATTTTGCTTCTGTCTTCAAAGAGGATGCAAAAAGTATTCCAGTAATAGCTGTAAATGAGGAGGTGGAAGGGAGAGGGGAACTTGGGAAAATTACAATCACTAGAGAAGCAGTACTGAACAAACTGATGGAGTTGCGAGCTGACAAGTCTCCAGGTCCTGGTGGACTTCATCCTAGTGTCTTAAACGACATTGATAATGAGGTAGTAGATGCGATGGTATTAATTTTATGAAATTCACTAGACTCTGGAAAGGCTCCATCAGTCTGGAAAGTAGGAAATATAACCCCTCTATTCATGAAGGGAAGGACCCCTCTATTCAAGAACTGGCCTATAGCTAGGCTAGTTAGCTTGATGTCTATCATGGGGAAGGTGTTAGAATCAATCATTAAGGAGGTTATAGCTGGTCACTTAGAGAAACTCAAGGTAATTGGGAAAAGTCAGCATGGTTTTGTGAAAGGGAAATCATGTTTAACAAATTTATTGGAATTCTTTGAAGGAATAACATGAGCCATGGATAAAGGGGAGCCTGTAGATGTGCTGTACTTGGATTTCCAGAAGGCATTTGATAAGGTGCCACATCAAAGGTTATTGCAGAAAATAAGCTCATAGTGTAGAGGGTAACGTATTAGCATGGATAGAAGATTGGCTGGCTGGCAGAAAACAGAGAATATGCATAAATGGATCTTTTTCTGATTGGCAGGATGTGATAAGTGGAGTCCCTCAGGGGTTTGAGCTGGGGCCTCAACTTTTTACAATTTCTATCAATGACTTAGATGAGGGGAGTGAAGGCATGATAGCTAAATTTGCAGATGACAGAAAGATAGGTAGGAAAGTATATTTTGAAGAGGACATAAGGCGGTTGCAGGCAGATATGGATAGGTTGAATGAGTGGGCAAAAATATGGCAGATGGAGTACAATGTGGAAAAATGTGAAGTTGATCATTTTGGCAGGGAGAATAAAAAAGCAGAGTATTACTTAAATGGAGAATGGCTGCAGAATTTTGAGCTGCAGGGGGATCTAGGTGTTCTAGTGCATGAGTCATAAAAAGTTAGTATGCAGGCACTGCAAGTAATTAAGAAGGCTAATGGAATGTTATCCTTTATTACGAGAGGAATTGAATATAAAAGTAAGGATGTTATGCTTCAATTACACAGGACATTGATGAGACCACGTCTTGAATACTGTGTGCAGCTTTGGTCTCCCTATTGGAGGAAGGATGTAAATGCTTTGGTGGCAGTTCAGAGGAGGTTCACTAGATTGATACCGGGAATGACCCTGTTGTCTTATGAGGAAAGATTAGACAGACAGGGTCTGTTTCCATTGGAGTTTAGAAGAGTGAGGATGTCTTGATTGAAGTATACAAGATCCTGAAAGGCATTGACAAGGTGAATGTGGAAAGGATACTTCCTCTTGTGGTTAAGTCCAGAACTAAGGGACAATGTTTTAAAATTTGGGGTTGCCCTTTTAGGACAGGAGAATTTTTTTCTCTCAGAGGATTGTGCAACTTTGGAACTCTCTGCCTGAGAAGGCGGTGGAGGTGGGGTCATTAAATATTTTTAAGGTGGAGGTTAATAGGTTCTTGTTAGGCAAGGGAATCAAAGGTTATCTGGGGTAGATGGGAATGTGGAATTCGAAACAAACAAATCAGCTATGATCTTAATGAATGGCAGAGCAGTCTCGAGCAGCCGAACTGGCTACTTCTGCTAAAAACAAAAAAACTGCGGATGCTGGAAATCCAAAACAAAAACAAAAAAGTTTCAACTCTTTCTTGGACTCGAACGCAAGTTCTGTCGAAGGGTCATGAGGACTCGAAACGTCAACTCTTTTCTTCTCCACCGATGCTGCCAGACCTGCTGAGTTTTTCCAGGTAATTCTGTTTTTGTTTTGGCTACTTCTGCTCCTATTTCATGTGTTCATACGTTCATGTGTTCATACTTAAAAATGTATTTACACTTGAAGGGCCAAGCCTTACTTTATCTGGCATGTTTAGTGGCTATCTAGCAGGTTGTTGAGCAAAGCAAAGTTTAACAGAACATGTAACATTGACCATTCTAACCAATATGCTCCAGGAGATGAACTTTTTAAGGCTGAACTGCTGTGGGTGCAAAAGAAGCTCAGTTGCAAACCAGCTCAAGATCTTGCAGAATGAGCTGAGTGTTTAACTTCAGGGTCCAATGATGATCTTGTTTTGACATGGAGGATGAGACTTGGACAATTATATCAGTTGGAGCGAGACCACAATATCATAGCTGAGACACCTCACTCCAGAGAGAAGAGAATGGATACAGTGCATTTCAATGAAATTGCCTAACCCCAGAGAAGAAAAAGCAGCAGGTGCCAGACTTGCACCATGCTGGACCAATTCGTAACAGATTAATTTGTGATTTGTGCACATAATACAAAGATAGCATTCTCTGGAATTTGCTACTCCAACCAAGTGAAGGTGCTGATAGCCTGGTCAGCTACCTGATGTCTACAACCAACACCTGGTGACCTCTCAGGGGTGGTTGTATTATATCCTTTTTTTTGGTCAACTAGTGAGTCACTGTATTGCAATTTTATGGTGGATTCTCTGCAGTGGGCATTGTATTGTAGGACTGGTTATTAAATTGTGATATACATCTAACAATTGATTAACTGGAATAAATTTGGTCTACAAGATCATTGATTCTTGCAATTCTTGGGGGTGAACATACTTCAAGGGGAATGGAACTCCCTGCAAGCTAAGGACAGTAACTTCATGCTAATCTATATGTTTTACTGGTGATAAAAGCATAATAACATTTTCTTAAAGCACCTGGAGTAGCAGGGCAACTTCTTTACCAACTTTCTGATTTCAGCATCTGAATGCTGTAGTGGTCTCTAAAGGTTGCTGTCTAATCTATTTGTAAGCCTTGATAGCTTCATTTTTTTTATTGCAAAATCTGGGCCAATGGACATTCAAAGGCATTACCATTGCTGAATCACCCACTACCAACATCCTGGGTGTTACCATTGACCAGAAATTGAGCTGGACTAGCCATATAAATACTATGGCTACAAGAGCAGGTCAGAGGCTAGGAATCTGCGGTGAGTGACTGAACTCCTGATTCATGAAAGAATAATATAAAAAAAGGTGAAGGCTACAGTCTACAGGAGGTGACAAAAGAAAAATACAGACACCTTAGGGAATTATTAAAAAATACAGGATAATAAGTATTTCAGATGATTTCAACTATCCTGATATCAATTGGACAGAAGAGGCATGTAAAAGGGATAAGGAATGGACACCATTCAATGTGTACATGGCTCCTTTCTAATCCAATATATAAAAGCCCAACAAAGGATGATTTGTTATTGGATCTAGTAAAGGGGAATGAACCAGAGCTAATAAAGAAGCAAAAGTAAGGAAACATCTAGGCAATAGTAACCATAATACAATACGCTATTTTTTATTTGTTCATGAGAGGCCAGCATACATTGCCCATCTCTAATTGCCCTTGATCTGCCTTCTTGAACCGCTGCAGTCCATGTGTCGTAGGAACGTGCACAGTGCATTAGGAAGAGAGTTACAGAATTTTGAACAGTGACAGTGAAAGATCATCAATATAGTTGCAGGTCAGGATTGTGAGTGGCTTGGAGGGGAACTTTCAGGTAGTGGTGTTCCCATGTGCCTGCTGATCTTGTCCTTCTAGATGGTAGCAGTCATGTACTTGGCTGCCGAAGGAGCTTGGGTGAATTCCTGAAGTGCATCTTGTAAATGGTACACACTGCTGCCATTCTGTGTCGGTGGTGGAGGGAGTGAATGGTTGTGGATGTGGTGCCAATAAAGCAGGCTGCTTTGTCCTGGATGGTGTCAAGCTTCTTGAACGTTGTTGGGACTGCACTCATCCATGTAAGTGGAGAGAATTCCATCAGACCCCTTGTGCCTTGTAGGTGGTGGACAGGCTTTGGGGAGTCAGAAGGTAAGCAACTCTCCACAGAATTCCCAGCCTCTGACCTGCTTTTGGAGCCACAGAATTTATATGACTAGTCCAGTTCAGTTTCTGATCAATGTTAGTTGACCAGGTGTTGATAGTGGGGGATTCAGTGATGGTAATGCCATTGAATATCAAGGGGAAATGGTTAGATTCTCTCTCATTGGAGATGGTCCTTGCCTAGCACATGTGACATGCGAATATTACTTGCAACTTATCCGCCCAAGCCTGACTATTGTCCAGGTCTTGCCATATGTGTACATGGACCACTTCAGTATCTGAGGAGTTGCAAATGGTGCTGAGCATTGTGAACATCTATGAACATCTCCATTTCTGACTTCATGATGGAGGGAAGGTCATTGATGAAATAGCAGAAGATGATTGGGCCTACAGCAATGTCCGAGGACTGAGATGATTGACTTTCAACAACCACAGCTATTGTCCTTTGTGCAAGGTATAACTCAAACAATTGGAGAGTTTTCCCCCAATTCCCATTGACTTCAGTTTTGCTAATGCTCCTTGGTTACACACTGGGTCAAATGTTGCCTTAAAGTCAATGGCAATCACTCTTACCTCACCTCTTGAGTTCAGCTCATGTATCCATGTTTGGACCAAAACTGTAATGAGGTCAGGAACTGAATGGCCCCTGAGTGACCTTGGCTTTAAGATGATAATAGAGAAAGACATTAGTACGATTTACTAAAAAGTTAACAGATTGAAAAAAAGTGATTTTGAGGGGCTTAAAACTTGGGAAAATAAAATGGTCATAACATTGGCAAACAGTAACCTAGAACAATGGGAAACATTTAAAATGGTGTTTAACTGAGTGCAGAAAAAAAATTCTACTAAAATGAAAGAACAAACTAAATACTAATGATGCTAAGTCATCCCATGATCATATCCCATGGATGAATAAAGACATAAGGGAACAACTGAGGATTAGGAAAGAGGCATGTATTAAGTACATAGACATCAGAAGAGTGCAAGATAAGGGAGAATACAAAGAAATAAGGAGAAAAGTGAAAAAAAAACAATTAGGATGGCAAGAAAGAACTACAAAATTAGATCATCAAGGAACATAAAACAAAATTATATTTTACAGGCACATCAATTGAAAAAAGGCAGTGATTAGAATAGGACCATTAAGGGATGCACAGGATAAAACCATAGGTAATGATTGAGTGATGGCAGAAGTATTAAATAATTATTATGTTTTGACATTTACTACAGTGATAGAGCTGTAGTAGGACAGGTAGGCATATCATTGAATGATGAGATGAGTAAAGAGATAAGTTCATTAAAAATTAAAAGGGGATGTATGGGCAGAATTTTCTGAATGGTCAGTGGTGTTGGAATGAGAGCGGGTGGGCACAGACCCAATTGCCACTCGCGATCAGGTTTGTGCCGCCATTCTATGCGGGCGGGCTTTAGGCTCGCCCAGTGCACTTCACGACTCCCGTGCGTAGTAGGAGTGGGCAGGCGGTGGTGGGTGCACTCAGTACCCCCGGGTCCAATGGCGACCCGGCGGCCTGTATAAAGGAAGGCCTGGCAGCTGTAAAAAGGCTGCTCACAATGGCTGGGCAAAGGGCTTCACAGAGGGGCAATGGAAGTTATGCAAGTCTGGAGGGTAGGCCGTCGGGGCAGGCCAGGCCAAAGTGTAGGCCATTGGGGCAGGCCAGGCTGGAGGGTAGGGGGTGGGGGCAGGGGGTGGGGGTGGGGGGGGGGGGTGGTGGGGTGGCGGTTGGGGCCAGCATGCCCCTCATTTTTCCAATGACTGCCTTGCTGCCCTCCTCGAGGAGATGGCAGGAGGTGTTGGTTCCCCAGGACAGGAGGAGGAGGAAGCCCCCCACATGACAAAACATTCCTGGAAGGAGGTGATGGAGATGGTGAGCTCCCGCGACATGGTGCGGCGCACCTGGATCCAGTGTCACAAGCATTTCAATGACTTGTTGCACTCTGGAAGGGTGAGGACAATGTTGGCATTGGGCACTTAACCCAGCAGGTCGGCTTTCCCCCTGCTGCCCCCCCAACCTGCCCAAGTCTGAGCGTAGTGACTGCATTGAATCATTGATGGCATGTGTCCTTTGCTGGGTGGGCCAGCAGATATTGCCCATGCTGAGGTCACCCTGAGAGAATGGTGAAAAGAAGTATTCTGCTCCCGCAGCATGTGGTACACTGAGACCCACATGACTGTTTTGGGGGCAACCTGGAGGAGCTGCACCTAGGGGCAGTGCTGGAACTGCAGGACAAGTCAAAGTCATGGTGATGAGATGCTGGGAGGGGAGCTTCAAGGTGACATGGCAACGAACCATCTGCTGCCCTCTGCACTCCTCGTGCTTGTGCCTCCTTGGTATGGAAGGATTTACTGTGTGGTGCCTAATGTGATGTAGGCAGCATGTGACCAAGGAGGGGGTGGTGGTGGGGAACAGGCCTAGCACCTTTGTGTGAGTGTTCGGCAGCAGCAGGTGAGGAGGCACTGGAGCCCTGATATGTCCCACTCTGGTTGGGGTGGGCCATGCGCTAAGAGAGTCCATGTACAATTTGCACAAATCAATGCTTGTCTCTCATTTTCAGGAGAAGAATGCTCATAACGCGCCAGAGCGTGTGAGGACTGGAGGCAGGCAGGTGCAGTTAGCCATTCTCAGCCAGTTTGAGCAGGAGGCTCTAGATCTGGAGAGGCGCAATGCACCCACTGGTGTTGGTGAGGCTGGGGTGCCATGGCCAGGTATGTTAGCCCAGCACAGAGGTCAGCATGGTTCTCCCATCAGCCATTGCAGTGCTGAATGTTCAGTGATTGAAGTTTGCAACATGGCTTGACCATTGCTTATGGAAGAATGAGCGCATAATAATCCGGGGGACAGGGATGAACATTGATATTGTCTCCACGTTAACTGATCCAATGTCCTTGTTCTTCCTTTCAGAATCAGTGGAGCAGGGCCAGGAGGAGAAGCAGCAGAGGCCCCTTCTCACATCTGAGGGCCCTGAAGTCTCACCAGCGTCACACCATCTCTGCCAGGCAGGCACCAGCGCAGATACTAGCACCTCGGTGGGAGTTAGAACATCGGCTAATGTCCTGGGGTACAGCGGTGAGGGCACTTCACAGTCGCTGGAGGAACTGGCGGAGACAGAAAGTGTCCATGGTGCCGGCAGCCGGAAGACTGCAGGGGACCAGGCACATGCTCAGTCGGTGCCTGATGATGTGCCTCTGGAATCATCCGCGACGCAGCAGGTGCAGGAAATGTGGCCAGATATGCAGGAGCATCTGGGGGAGATACATGAGTCTATGCTTGGCTCGGTCTCTGTGGTAGAGGGGTCAATGCAAACGATAGCCGAAGCAATGAGCCACATGTCCGAGCACCATGAGTCCTCCATGAAGAGAGTGGCGACTCTCATTGAGAGACTCCTCCAGGAGACCTGTCAGGGCTTCCTGGGGATGCGCTCTGACCAGCAAGCCCTCACATCGGCATTGACCTCAGCTGGTCAGTGCCAGTGTGGGAGACGGTGTGGGCACCAAGTTTCCCAGCTCAGTGCCCATACATCCACAATGAGCAGGAAGGTCTGAAGCAACCTCACATTGGCACAGCAGCTGCCTGTCGTCTCTTCGGGCATCTCTCTTGTGCTTTGGATGAGGGCAGCAGCTCCTCCGCCCCTCTGCCAGTGACCATAGCATCTGGTGAGACTGCAATAACTGGGGAGGTGCCAGCTGTGGAACTGGCCACTCCCTCCCAGGCGGGGCCAGCACAGGCTCCGTGGGCCAGAGGACGACCGCCAAGGTCATCGAGGTCAACAGGACAGCAGAGTCAGCAGGCTGTCTCAGATGCCACTCCCAGCAATGGGGAAGCACCAAGACATACCCCCATAAACGTAAACATAAGGCACCTGAGGCAACCACGGGTTTATCACTGGTGCTTTTGTGTTGGCTCGAGATGAGGTCTTTATGATTTGCTTTGAATTTAAACACCCTTGTCATTTTGTTTCATTAAGTTTCTTTGCCTGTGATATTAAATTCAGACATGTGACCACGGCTGAGGGTGCCTCTTTTCTACTGCATGTGTATGGTTTCCAAAAATGTTAGGAATGCTTTGTGGGATATTCAGCTTTATTAACAAGGCCCTTAGTTACTGCTCCTAACCTGGAAGATTTGGCACTTAGGTTTCAAGTATGGAGCCTTCAGCCCAGGCTTGTCCTGGGAGCCCATCTATGGTGTGCTAGCTGAAGGTTCGTTGGATTAAAGCCTCCCGGGTGTCCTTGCCTACCTGGAGTATGCCCGGGTCAGCGTCTAACCCCTCAGCATTTCCCTGTGCATGCTCATCCTCGGACTCACTACTGAAGCTCTATCACTGACACATAATCTGGGGGTTACTGGAGTGCGCACCCTGAGCAGTGGGGGAAATAGGCCTGGCTCCTATTGTACCGCTGCTCAGCATCTGATTTTAAATGGCGGAGAGGTGCATGAGCCACCTTCTGAGGGGATAGCCCTTGTCACCCAGCAGCCATCCATCAAGGCGAGCCGGAGCACTGAAGAGCCCCGTCACCTGGGAGTGTCTGAGGATGCAGGCGTTGTGGGAGCTGCCTGGGTACCTTGCACAGACTTGTAGAATCTGCATCCTGTGATCACACACTATCTGCACGTTCATGGAGTGGAATCCCTTCCTCTTGACAAAGGCTCACCAGCTGGCACCTTGATGGCCACATGTGTACAGTCTATTGCACCCTGGACGTGGGGGAAACCAGCAATGGCTCACTGTGTCTGGCTGGCCTGGTCCCAACAGAAGTGGATGAAGGTCAATGCACGCCTGAGCAGAGCGTCTGTAATCTGCTGGACACAAGTGTGGACAGCTGATTGGGAGACACTGCAAAGATCACCCACCGACACCTGGAAGAAGCCAGAGGCATATATGTTGAGGGCAGCTGTGACCTTTAGAGCCACTGGCATGGGGTGTCCATCCACACAGTTAGCGGAGATTTCAGGCCCAATCAGCTGACAGATGTAGTTGGCTATGTCTCTTGAGAGACGGAGCCTCCTTCAGCATTGCACTTCAGATATATCGAGGTAGCTGCTTCGCCACCTGTATACCCTGGCAGCAGGATAGTGGCATCTTCTGCAGCCCCTGCCACCTTGGACTTCTTGTTCGTCCTGCGCCCCTTGTGCCTGCGCCTCTCCTCCCAAAGGTGGCTCCCCTGGAAGCTGAGTTTGCACTCCTGGCCTCCTCCCCCACCTAGCGCGCCCCCCAGCCTCCTCAGAGGAGGTGCCTCCAGTGGAGAGTTCAGCTCCCATTCCCAGGCTAAGGGAAGGCTTCCTGAAACCTGCAGGCCCGAAAAGGATTCCTCACTGCAGAGTGCTGACCTGAAGGTTGTGAGTCCAGACCAAGCAGCTGGTATGCGTTTTGAAGTATTGCAGATCACACAGGCAAGTTTCAATAACTTTGAAAAATCAACATTTGAGAGAGCACACTCGAGGCTCCAGTGAGCCCTCTTATCCCGCCAGTGGATGAATTCAATACAAATGTGTCCTACCCGCCTGCCCGTTGCGCCCGTGTGCTGACCTGAAGATCGCACAGGCGCCAATAAATTGGCGTCGATTGGTGAGTCAAGGGCCTTAAGTGGCCCATTAATTAATGGTGGGTGTGCAGCAGATATCATCACGCGCCTGCCCAATGAAATATTGTGATGGCGTGCAGTCACATTTGGACGCTGACCCAACGTCACCGCACGTCATTTTATGCATGGATGTGCGGGGCCTGCACCCGCACGTCAACATGAAAATTCTGCCCAATGTGTCTGTTTGTGTGCTGACAAACTCCTCTGAGCTCCGTGGGCCGATCTCAACCAAACGTGGTGGGAGGATACCTTGGACCAAAGGGTATGTCGTAGGGAAGTTGATACCTAACCATCCCAGCTGGGGGGTTTTGGCATCCTTGAAGGTGTTCCCCATACTCTGTCCACACTGTGTCTCTGCTGACAACATAACTCAGACATGCTTTAATTAATTTTAACCATTCATTCCAAGAAAGAATACGATGAGTTTATATCATAAATCCCTGACTTTTTTTCATGTTTCACTTTTTTCTCATAGTTTATTTGTTTCATGTAAGTTATGTTCTGAGACACTACAGGTTATTACTTTGTAACAGAAAGCTACAGGGAGCATGCAAAGTAAAGGAAGATGAAGAGGCAAAAGCAATAGTGCATAACATTGACAGAAAGCGACAGGTAGCAACTAGATGAAGGAAAGATGAAGAGTCTGGAGCAAGAAAACAAGAAGCTGACAGAGAGCAACAGAATGCAAGAAGAGTCAGTTCTGCAAGTAAGAGGCCAAAATGGTTTAAAGAAGTTTTCATCTATTATAATCATAATTATGAATCAGACTCAGAATATGATATTGGCAGTAGATCAAAGGTATGTCAATATTGTGGTGCAAGAAAGTTGGAAAAAAGCCACCTTGAATGTGTTGCGCAAATGGTAAAGCACCATTGAGTGAGCCAACTGATCCACTGAATCTTACGGGAACAACAAAATCATCAAAATACTTCTTGAAAAACATCAGAAAATGTAACAGCTGAGCAGGATCACAAAGAAATTCCTTTATTTTGGCTCAAGAAGGAAGAAACTCTAATGCAATCTATCATGAAACATTTAATGTTTCAACAAACACTGAAAAGATAGAGAATGATTCCAGGGATGTTGCCTTCGATGCAGATGATGCCATATTCATAATATTAACAAACATTGAGGAAATAGTTAGAGATGTATATTTTTATCCTCAGGGTTTTGAGAGTGACACTGAGGATGAAGTGTCTGAATAATAGAAGTCATAGAGTAAAAATTGTAAATCTAATTAAACTAGAGACAAGCTAAGTAAAGCAAATGAAAGTGAATTCATTGTGAAAATAAATTTTTTTGTCAAATAATATTTTTGAGTATAATCACTTTGCATAAATTTAGGTATTTGTGATTAATATTTGTGGGATTAAAAGTGTTAATTAAAATAATTGCATGAAAGAATGTATTTAAGTGAATTGTTGAATGAAATCTGTTGGATGTAATAAAGGCTTCAAATAAATTATTTCATAGAAACATTTTTGTGGTCTGATTTTCAGCTTTAATACCTCTCTTATTCAGTCCATCTAACCATAGGGTGAATGTCTCAGTTTATTACTTCATAAAAACATTTTTCTTATCTTATTTTTTAAATCTTATTTTTAACTTTTATCCCTTTATTTCCTGGACGTAGGACAGGCAGCCCATCTTGTATTTAATAATTCATTAGAAAAGGTGTTGTTCCAGAGGCCTGGTTGAAAGCTAATGTAATTCCTATATTCAACAACAGGGAGAGAATTTGCCAGGGAATTATAGAGCAGTCAGCTTAATATTGGTTATAAGAAACATAATGGCCTGTTTCTGTGCCTTCAATCCAATGTAATCCTATCATTCAGGCTGTGTCATGGGCTCTGATGTTTCTGGGAAGGCCTAGAAGGCGCCTTCAATAACTGGCATATCTGACAGTGCAGTGCTCTCTCAATGCTGCATTAAAGTATCTGGTTAGATTATATTAAATGCTCATGTCTGTATGGGGACTTCAAGCCAACAGCTTTGTAATTCAAAGACAAGAGTGATACCACCTGAACTAAGCTGACAAAATTGCTTCATTCTTGTCAGAGAGGTCTATAGGAGGTGGTCTTAGAAATGTCTTAGAGGCTGAGCATCCAAACCAGAAACCCAAAATAAGAATAATTTTCATCTCTATTCATAGGTTGAAAGAAATAACTATTCTTCATCATCTTCACTAATGGATAAAGGGAAACCGGTGGATGTACTGTACTTAGATTTCCAGAAGGCATTTGATAAAGTGCCACATCAAAGGTTAGTGCAGAAAATAAAAGCTCATGGCATAGGGGGTAACATATTCGCATGGATAGAAGATTAGCTAGCTAAGCACTAGCTAAACAGAGAGTAGTCTATATAGGTCTTTTTCTGGTTGGCAGGGTATGAGAGTGGTGTGCCACAGGGATTAGTGCTGGGGCCTCAACTGTTTACAATTTGTATGAATGACTTGGTTAAAGGGACCAAAAGAATTTCTAAATTTACTGGTGATACAAAGCTAGGTAGGAAAATAAATTGTGAAGAGGACATAAGGAGGCTACAAAGTGACATAGATAGGTAAAGTGAGTGAGCAAAGATCTGGCAAATGGAGTATAATGTGGGCAAATATGAAATCATTCATTTTTGCAGGAAGAATACAAAAGAATCTTATCTAAATGGTGATAGATTTCAGAGCTCTGAGATTCAGAGCGATATGGGTATCCTAGTGTTTGAGTCACAAAAGATTAACATGTAGGTATAGCAGGTAATTAGGAAAGTTACTAGAATGTCATCATTTATTGTGGGGGGAATTGGTTTCAAAAGTAGGGAGGTTATGCTTCAGTTGCTCAGGGCATTGGTGAGACCACATTGGGAGTATTGTGTACAGTACTGATCTCCTTATTTAAAGAAAGATGTAAATGCATTAGAAGCAGCTCAGAGGAAGTTTACTAGACTAACACCAGGAAGGGGTGGGTTGTCTTATGATGAAAGGCTGGACAGGCTAGGCTTGTATCCACTGGAAATTAGAAGAGTAAGAGGTGACTTATTTGAAACTTTTAAGATTCTGAGGGGTCTTGACAGTGTGGATGTGGAGAGGATGTTTCCTCTTGTGGGAGAATATAGAACTAGGGGTAACTGCTTAAAAATAAGGGGTGACTCATTTAAGAGAGAGATGAGGAGAAAATGTTTCTTTCAGAGGGTTGTGAGTCTTTGGAACTCTCTTCCTCAAAACACAGTGGAAGCAGAGTCTTTGGATCTTTTTAAGGCAGAGGTGGATAGATTCTTGATTAACAAGGGGGGGTGAAAGGTTATCGGGGTAGGCAGGAATGTGGGGTCGAGGTTACATTCAGATCAGCCATGATTTTATTGAATGGCGGAGCCGGCTTGAGGGGCCAAGTGGGCTGTTCCTGCTCCTAATTCGTATGTTTGTACATTCACTATGACCACATATTCATTCACATTCAAGAACATAACCTCTTCTGTACATGCTGGGTAGTATGTTAAACTGATCAGGTGTGACAAACATCATCCATTATCGTGTAGATTTCTTCAGATAGCGATGTAATTGGAAGACAATATAGTTACAGTACCGACACTCAAATGTGCATAACCGTGTTAGCTTTTTAAATTGCTAGTAGAAGGGAAGATCAGTTTTGTAATCCTTTTAAGCTTCCCAGAAGGAAGAAAGGTTCAATTTTCTCAGCCATAATGGTTTAAGGATTGGGATCAGACCTTTTGACTTATGCTACGGTTTATATTATCAGGTGCTACACTGTGTTACCCCGGTTCATTCTGTTGCCAAAAAATCAGCTCAAAATAATGAAACTCTCAATCACAAGTTGACATGTTTAGCAAAACTGATGCAATTTAATGGAAAAACGAACTTGTGTGATTGTTTCAGTTTGGTTCCTTGTATTTGATGTCAATTAAGTTTCCAATGAAAATGAATGGTCACCTTGTAAATGCTTGAACTAACAGTTTTTAGACAAACAGATTTGCAGTTTCTAGATTTAGATTCATGTTATGGTGGATACAATCACTAAACTTACTATAAAATTACTGATTAAAATTGGATACTGATGGTAATTGCGACACAGTTTTTCATTGTTTGCTGAAGACATATAAAATAGGTATTCAAATTTTCTAGCGGATTCCAAGTTTGAATGCTAACTTGATTGTACTGCTTGAATTAAAATTAAAATCTAAAGTTCACAAATGAAATTGAGCTATAGCATTTGATTGCAAACTCTACACAGGAGCTGACACATTTAAAAGAAAATACAGTCATTTGCCGAGTAATTCAAATCTGAATTGACGAAGCCTTAAATAAATCCTATTGGCCCAATTTAGAACAACAGTTTTTAATTCACTTTAGCCTTATCGCATGAAAATATACTAGAGAGAAGGAAATATAAATAATTAACCATCATTTAGTCATACAGGTATACAAGTATAATGCATGAAAAATGTGAGCCTTTGCTGAGGAGAGCCCTCTCATATCTGAGCCACTCCAGAGAATTGTACACTTAATTTAGGCAATTAACTAGTGTAGGAAGCTTCAAACACATCCCTATCCTAAATGATGGGAGAACACAGCAGATTAGTGCAAAACTCAAAATGCTGAAGCATTTGCAACTGTCCTGAGCCAGACGTGCTTTGTGGATGATTTATCTCAACCTTCTCCTGAGATCCCTACTATCACAGATGCCTGTCTTCAGCCAATTCAATTCATTCCATATGCTATCAAGAAATGGCTGAAGGCACTGGATGCAGCAAAGGCTAAGAGCCTTGACAACACGCCAGCTGTGGTGCTGAAGACTTGGACTCCAGAACTAACTAATTCTTAGCCAAGCTGCTTCCATACAACTATAGTACTGGTATCTACGTGAAAGTGTGGGAAATTTCCCAGGTATGTCCTGTCTACAAAAAGCAGGGCAAATCCAATCCAGCCAGTTACTGCCTCATCAGTCTATTCTCAATCATCAGCTAAGTGATGGAAAGGGTCATCAATGGTACGGTATTCACTCATCAACAACCTGATGCTCCATTTGGGTTCCACCAGGGCCACTCACCTCCTGACCCCATTACAGCCTTGGTACAAGCATAGACAAAAGAGATTAATTCCAGAGATGTGATCAAAGAGACTGTCCTTGACATCAAGGCAACATGGCATTGAATGTGGCATTAAAGGGCCCTAGTAAAACTAGTGTCAATGGAAATCAGAGCGAAAACTCCCCATTGATTGGAGAGCACAATGGATGATGGTTATGGTTGTGGAGGTCAGCCATCTTAGCACCAAGACATCACTGCAGAAGTTCCTCAGGGTGCTGTCCTAGGCAGAACTATCTTCAGCTGCTTCATCAATGACCTTCCTTTCATCATAAGGCCTGAAGTGGGGATGTTCACTAATGACAGCACATTGTTCAGCACCATTTGTGCCTCCTCAGATACTGTCCATATGCAGCAAGACCTGGGCAATATTTAGGATTGGGCTGATATGCGGTAAACAACATTCACCCCAAACAAGTCCCAGGCAATGAACATCTCCAACAAGAGAGAATGTAACCATTTCCAATTACATTCCTTGGCATTACCATTGCTGAATGCCCCGCCATCAATCCTGGAGTTTACCGTTTGTAGAAACTTAACTGGACCAGCCATATAAATATCTTGGCTACAAGAGCAGGTCAGAGCTTGGAATTCTGTGGAGGGTAGCTCACCTCCTGACTCCCCAAAGCCTGTCCACCATCTACAAGGATTGTGATGGAACACTCCCCACTTGCCTGGATGGGTGCAGCTCGAACAACACTCAAGAAGATTGACACCATCCAGGACAAAGCAGCAGATTTGTTTGACTCCCCATCCACCATCTTAACCATTCACTCCCCCCACGAACAGCATAACAATAGCGTCAGTGAGTACCCTCTCTAAGGGGCACTGCAGCAATGCGCTGAGGCTCCTTCAGCAGGACCTTCCAAACCCACAGCCTCTACCACCCAGAAGGACAAGGGCACCAGATGCATGGGAACATCACCACCTGCAATTTCCCCTCCAAGCCATGCACCATCTTGACTTGGAACTATATCACCATTCCTTCATTTTTACTGGGTCAAAATCCTGGAACATCCTTCCTAACAGCACTATGGGTGTAACTGCTCAACATGGACTGCAGTAATACAAGAAGGTAGCTCACCACCACTTTCTCAAGGTCAGCTAGGGAGGAGCAATAAATACTGGCATTGCCAGCAACACTAACATTCCAAGAACGAATTAAAAAAAGGACTTGAGTATTGCTGAAAAAAGAGACATGGCAAAGATTTTCATTTTCTACTCATCAGGATATTTTGCAAGAATGCCAATATAAGTGGAAAAAAACAATTTATGCTGTATAGGAAGCGAATGCTGATTGGTTGGCAAGTGGACTCTGTTTGGTAGAGACAAAGGTCTGCAGAAGGCCCTGTGTATTAATATATGTAGCTTCTAGTACAGTAAGTGTGCTACACTGCGAACCCAACTGACAATCTTAAATTGGGTGTCAGTGTAATAATTAGCACACAGAATTATTTAACAAATGTTGTCCAATCGTGGAATCACATCAAATGTGGACACTGCATTGTGAGTTTTTCAAGTACGGGCTGATTGGGTATGTTCTATACCTTGCCCGTTGTGAACAGTGGTTGGGAGATGCTGTTTGATACAAGCCGCCAGTCTTTAGGACGTATAGCCTATGTACCTAGCATCGGTTTGACACTGAAATTCATACACCACATTATTCATTTGTGTGATAGGTAGTACATATTTTCAGCTTGACGGCAGCATCCTGCTAGTTGCAAATACCACTTGTGTTGCTGCTGCATAGTAGCAGCATGAAACAGCTAGCTACACCTGTTGCTCAAATCTTTGAGGATTTTGCTCCAGGAACTGCATCTAAGCTGCTCTAGTAGCCACAGTATTTATACTGTTTGTCACAGACAAGTTCAGCAGTTTACTATGCAACAAAACAACAAATAACCTGGACAAAATAAAAAGAAAAGAAAGAATTGCATTTATATAGCATGTTTTACAACCATAATCTGCTTTAAGGTCAAGGGAGTACTTTTGAAATACAGTCACTGATATTATGGAGGAAATGCAACAGAGACACAGTAAGTCCCCACAAACGGCAATGTGATAATCTATTTTTGAGATGTTAATTGAGGGTTAAATATTGGCCAGGACTCTACCCTTCTTCTTCAAAAATTACATCATTAGACCTTTGACATCCACCTGAGAGGGCAGGCAGGGCCTCAGTTTAATGCCTCATTTAAAAGACAGTGGACGGAATCTCCCAGAATTGACGAGTGGGCCTCCTGCGGCCAGAGTAGGGGTACAGGACATCGTGGTAGGCCTCCATGGTATCCAGAAAGCATTCCATGCATGCGTCACTGAATCGAGGGGCTGTACGCTTCTTGTCTTTTGGACCATGTCTTCACCAGTGCCCTCCTGGGCTGCAAGCAATGAGAACTGTGTATATTGCTGCAGTTTAAATATGGTGCCCTATATGAGGAAGTGGCTAGGTAACGGCGTGGTGAGCAAATTAGAGGCCTCCCACCAGCGAGATGGCGTCTTTCCTGTGGCTGTATAATTAATGAGATGGGAATGGGGTGATACCATGCGAAAATACGTCATTGCAGCCAGTGGGTAAAACAACCTTTTTACTGCCTGCTATTGCATTCTGTGCCAATCTGGGACGATTCCGCTCTTAACCAGTTTAAAATTGATGCATTAAAATCTCAGATAAAACGATGCATAAAGAATGTGAATGCTATTCCGACGAGCAATCATTTTGAACCTATTTGTGGACTATGAAAAAGACTCACACTAATAATTCGACCAGTTTCCCCTTCATTTGCAAACAATCAGCTAGCCCTCACTCTATGTAAAACAAGAGTATGAATCATTGCAGAAGAGGGTTTGATCTTGGACCTCATGCCTCCAGTCCACCAACCTCTGAGTATCCAGTTTCATCTCTAATATTTTCCAGTTCTGAAGAAAGATTGTTGAGCTGGAATGCTAACTTTGTTTCTTCTCCACAGGTGCTGTCTGACCTGCTTGGTGTTTCCAGCATGTTTCGGTTTTATTTCAGATATCGCACATCTGCTGTATTTTGCTTTTGTCTGAATATCTGGTTGCTTATTTGTATTCACTCATTTTCACTAAAGCCAACATTCTACATTTCACTATAGTTTCCTTCTGCTGTGGGTACTGTTATTTGTGCAGAGCAGCAATCAGCGTTGAATAGTCGAAATATAGAGACGAATTATCTGGCGTTTTGATTAATAGTTTCAATGAGTATTTATTATGGATCTTTACCTCAGAAGAGTAAATAATCAAGAAAGAATTTGTTAAGAAATCATTGATGTTTTGTCTGTGGAAGCAGCAGGTCTAATGGACCAAATTATGTTTTTTTATTTCAAACTTTCTAGTGACAGTATAATTTTGCTGTATGCACCCTCCCTCACTGACTCTATCCTGTATCCTAAAGTGGGATGGAACTGCGACCTGAGGTAATAGAAAAACAATGCAAAACAAACTCATGTACTTTAACTGAGGAAAAGTTCAAAAGAAGCTAAGGTTTGTCAGAAGAAGCAATGATCTCCAAAAAAATAAGCCAGGAAAGAAAAATATACACAAAGACAATGGATAATGGAAAACAAGATTTGAAAAGGTACTATAAAGTAAGTTATTTTTTTTTAAATTTAACTCGCTTTCTATGGAAACTTAGTTATTTTCACGTTTTTCAGTATAAGTAACACCAGAAGCGGATTGTGAAAGGATTTCAGAAGTGTGAGAATTATACTGAAGATTCTGGCATTCCTTTATAAATATAATTTTATAGATCATGCCAGAGTAATGTGGATCTGTTTGGTAACCCATGATGGCCAGTAATACACAAAGCCACTGTAGCTTTAAAACCTATTGGTAAAACATGACCCTAATCTCTACTAATCAAACTAAATATCCAACTGATTGCTGGATTAGTGTGATGAGGATATTTATGATAATTTTCATATTCCTCCTTAATTATTCCTTTCTGAAACTGCAGATGAATATGTCAGGAGGTACTGTGCATTGCTGATGCAAAGTGAAAAAAGCCGGAGCAAAAATAGCTATTCTGCAGCTGAGCCACAAACCTTTCCATTTGTGGAGCCCTTACTTAAATATTAAGAATACAATAGCAATATCCTTAAAAAAGGAGCAGGCTGAAACATAGCAGAAACATTCTTATGCATTTTTGGAATAGTACATTCTTGTGTTTTAGAATAGGTGGCTCATTAGAGTTTTGTGACCTTTTGCTGGTTATTAGTCAGTGTATTTCAATGTTATACAATGGTGAGGAGCTGCACTCTCTACAATCTCAGCTCATTATTGCTCATTTTAAATTCCAGCTCATTGTTACTTCCTGGCCAACTTTCTAAATTGTTCCTTTGGTTTAATGACTTTTGATTCTTTTTTTAATTTTAGCAGTAAATCTCAATACTTTAAAAAAGTACTGTAGCCATTTTAACTCTAACTCTATTAAACCTGTTGTAAATATCTCAGAGATAAAAACAAAACCAGCTTATATTTCAACTCTTTCTTGGACTCGAACGCAAGTTCTGTCGAAGGGTCATGAGGACTCGAAACGTCAACTCTTTTCTTCTCCGCCGATGCTGCCACACCTGCTGAGTTTTTCCAGGTAATTCTGTTTTTGGGTTGTAAATATCTCAGGTCTTGATTCAATAGTATTATAGCTCTGTTTATAAAATGGATATATATATAAAACAATGGGTGAGATTTCAGTCCACTGACGTGAAGATTTCCATTCCCAACCTCAATCTGATACAAAAAAGTACATCTAACACAATTTCTAGTTGCAAAAGTTTTAATTGGAAAAGAGTTGTGATCACTGACCAATTAGTGTTGTGGGCACAGGAGGGATGTGGAAACAGTTCAGAAGCGGACCTGAGTTAAAGGGCGAGTGGCAGCCATAGCTGAGGCTGCCATTCATCAAGATTTGGAGCACGTAAAGAACAACGGACAGAGCAGACTCCTGTGCCAAGGCATCCCCTGGCTTTTCAGATCAGTCTTTACAGGTCATGCTGGAAGCTGTATGAGTCCACAGGAGCATATTCTGTTTCCTGCCAGTGTTGGATGATGGCTTTCTGCCTTCATCTTGGTCAACACTGCACCCTTCCTTTCCAATGCTCCTCTGCAATTTGCTGTTGCTGCCTAATTTACCGGTACTGTAAGGCCCATCTCACAGTGTTTCATGCTGGGGGCTGCCGTTTGCCTCTACCCCAGTGCCAATGAATGCTCCCTCACTGACAATGCCTCCTCACTCATGACACGTTGCTGACATGCGCATTGATGGTGACCCAATTCTAAGATCACATACAGCCTCCAGAGTGCCATTATGGGCCTTAAGTGGCCAATTTGATACATTGGACAGGCTCCCTTCTTTGCCTCCTGTTGCCCTGAACAGAAAGCCAAGGGTGCTAGTCTTGTGTTGAGAAACTGGCATGCCGATCCAGCGGGTGGGTTTCTGTAGCTGCCTGCCCCAGAATCTGCCCTCAGCAGCCTTTGAAAATCCAGCCTAGTGTGCCTCCTGTCTCTCATAGCCTAACTAAATTGCATAGAAAGATTATCAAAAAATCAGACAAGGGACTACTGGGAAATCTCACATTTTATTAAGACTCAACTATCAGCTTCACCATTTAAACTGGAATATTTTTGAGGTTTGTTTTTCAGCTTCCAGTTTACTAGTAGCGCCTTGCCATCATTGAAAAAAAACATAGTCTGCTACAGGGGACACTAATCTACCAGAAAATTTGTATTGTGCTGCATATGAAATTCTGACCATTAATTTATGTGGTTAGAAAATAATGCATGTTGCATACTTGAACTTACAGTGTGTCCCTCCAGGAGGATGATAGGACAAAATCAGAAAATTACCTCTTTGGTTTAAAATATACTAATTTTGCCAAATAATAATTCATATTTTAAATTATGCCCAGGAGGTTCAGGAAAATGGAAGATAAGCTTATGGATTTACCTTTATCTAATGTGCTGTAAGCATCACCAATATGCTCCCAGCAGGATAGCAGAGAAGGAGAGAATGAAGAAACTTCACATTGTAGGAATCCAGAAGAAGTGAGCCTGTGAAACTTATGAGGTATATTACATAAACAGTATCAGATGAATCTTTCAGATGTTTCAGACATTTGCACTAAGTACGGAAATTGAGCCTCTGGAACAGAATGGCCTGGATTTTGAGGTCAACAGCAACGTGACAGTGCTCCATGTTGACATCAAAGAAAGCTGTCTGCATACATATAATGATCACTGTGGTATGGATTTCATATTTCCCATCACTAATTTGATTCTGGCACCAGTTATAGGGAATCTCTGGTGTCCAGCAACAATGATGTTATCAACAGGCTAAACAGCTAATCACATTGAAGAGTTCTCACAGAAAACAAACCAGGAAATAAAATGCACTGATTATCCTTCACTTTTTAATAATTTTACAGAGATTGAAATAAAGATTGGAACATACACATGGTATTAAGTTAGAAGCTGAAATGTTATATACAAATCTTTAAAAAGTTAGGGGAGAAATCTGATTTCATAGCACCGCTGCTAAACAGCGATTCTCTGGGGGATGCAGCACCATTACCTGTTTGGGATCCTTCAGTGATACCGATCACTGTTTTCCCCTGAGAAATTGACGTTAGTCAGATTGTGCGATCAAATTTCTCCCACTTAGTTTTTTATATATTAAAAACCTATGGAAAGTTTTATCACAGTGAAAAAACTTGACATTCCACAAAGATAAAATTCGTTTTTCAGGGCCATGGAGCATATTCACTGGTAATTATGAAATTAGCACTCAGTTAAAAATGCAGTCACAGTGCATTACACAAGGGTACTTTCTTCAAGGGTTTTTACAGTGAAACTAATAACATAACAGTAGATGTTTGCATCAATATAAACAATTTCAAAAACCTCCATCTGTGGGGACGTTGACAATGCACTGACAGCATCCTCTGGGTTCCTGCGCTTAACTGCACATTTTGTGGGCACCAAAAGTTAATGTCAGCTTCACAGTTGTAATGACGGTGAACACTGACAGTTTTACTATCATTACAACTGCAACATCTGGGACAATATCTCTATGCTCAAGAAGCATTCAGTCAGATCTTGCAGTATTGGAGAGAGTGACAGGCTAAGAAGAAATAGATTTGTAAAGTTATGAAAGGTTTAGATAAAATGAATGGGGAAAATTGATCTTCACCATTAAGGTAAGTGATGCAGCATCTTCAATTTTTGGCAAGGATTGTTGAAGCATGGAATGATTTGGAATGGTTGAGGAAGGGATCCATTTCATACTTGAAGGAGACATTGCATAGACATTTGAAGCAGATTTTGTTACAAAGTTATGCGAAAACAGCAGGGCATAGGAGATTGTTTTGGATTACTCAAGGGAAAAGTCAACACAGTCACAATGGCCTTAATATTTAAGGGGAGGTGGGGAGGGAGTGGAGCATCACGTAGCAAGCAGGAAACCCAGGAGTATGGGTGTCCAAGAAATCTCACTGAATTTGACAGCAGGACTTGACCTAAACTTTTGGACTCCATTTCCCAGCAGACAGCCAGCCAGAAAGATTGATGGGCAGGAAGGCCTGTGGCACCAGGCCACAGCTGGGGAACAGGGAAAAGAGAGGGAAGGAGAGCTTGTGAGTTAATGAGCCATTGCTTCCTGTCTAGGAAGCAGGCCATGGATAAATAGTGATCTAAATAGAACAGGGATTGAAAGGATCAGGCTGAGAGATTGTGGGGTTAGATCGCAGAAGAGATCACAAGGAGTGGAAAACAGCTAGCTTGAGGGGTCAGGGGAAGCTGTTTTTGACACAAAAGTTATGCTGTAAAGATATTTAGCATCTAGATCCGCCCATCCTCATCTGCATGCAGCTGCCAAGTTTCCAATGTCATGGGATGGCATGCCCACGTGCCATAAATGGTAAAGCACAGTTAAAATTTGAACCATGCAGACACGTTAAAATTTTTAAATGAAGCACTTTTAAAAATTCATTCACGGGATGTGGGCTTCGCTGGCTGGGCCAGCATTTGTTGCCCATCCCTAGTTGCCCTTGAGAAAATGGCGGTGAGCTGCCTTCTTGAACCGCTGCAGTCCATGTGGTGTAGGCAAAGTGCTGTTAGGAAGGGAGTTCCAGGGTTTTGAACCATTGTGAAGGAATGACGATATATTTCCAAGTCAGGATGGTGAGTGACTTGGAAGGGAACTTCCAGATGGTGATGTTCCCATCTATCTGTCCTTCTAGATGGTAGTGGTCGTGGGTTTGGAAGGTGCTGTCAAAGGTGCCTTGGTGAATTCCTTCAGTGCATCTTATAGATGGTACATACTGCTGCCAACGTGCATTGGTGGTGGAGGGAGTGAATGTATGTTGTTGTGGTGCTAATCAAGCAGGTTACTTTGTCCTGGATGGTGTCAAGCTTCTTGAGTGTTGTGGGAGCTGCACTCATCCAGGCAAGTGGGGAGTATCCCATCACACTCCTGACTTGTGCCTTGTGGGTAGTGGACAGGCTTTGGGGAGTCAGGAGGTGAGTTACCTGTCGCACAATTCCTAGCCTTTGACCTGGTCTTGTAGCTACAGTATTTATATGGGTAGTCCAGTTAAGTTTCTGGTCAATAGTAATCCCCAGGATGTTGATAGTGGGGGATTTAGTGATGGTAATGCCATTGAACATCAAGGGGGGATGGTTGGATTCTCTGTTTTTGGAGATGGTCATTGCCTGACACTTGTGTGGCACCAATGTTATTTGCAAATTGTCAGCCCAAGACTGGATATTGTCTAGGTCTTGCTGCATTTGTCTTGCTTCAGTATCTGAGGAGTCACGAATAGTGCTGAACATTGTGCAATCATCAGTGAACATCCCCATTTCTGACCTTATGATGGAAGGAATGTCATTGATGAAGAAACAGAAGATGTTTGGGCCAAGGATACTACCCTGAGGAACTCCTGCAGTGATATCCTGGAGCTGAGATGACTGACCTCCAACAACCACAACCACCTTCCTTTGTGCTAGATATGACTCCAACCAGTGGAGAGCTCCCCCCCCCCCCCACCGATTACCATTGACCTGCTTCTTGTGTACAGGACATACCAGCGCAATTTTCCACATAGCTGGGTAGATGCCACTGTTGTAGCTGTACTGGAACAACTTGGCTAAGAGCGCAGCAAGTTCTGGAGCACAAGTCTTCAGCACTATTGCCAGAATATTGTCAGGGTCCATAGCCTTTGCAGTATCCATTGCTTTCAGCCATTTCTTGATATCACGTGGAGTGAATCAAATTGGTTTAAGACTGGCATCTGTGTTGCTGGGGACCTCCGGAGGAGGCTGAAATGGGTCATCCACCTGGCACTTCTGGCTGCAGATTGTAGCAAATGCTTTAGCCTTATCTTTTGCACTGATGTGCTGGACTCCTCTATCATTGAGGATGGGGATTTTTGTGGAGCCTTGTCTTCCAGTGAATTGTTTAATTGTCCACTGCCATTCTGGATGTGGCAGGACTGCTAAGCTTATATCTGACCTATTGGTTGTGGGATTGTTTAAGCCTATCTATCACTTGCTGCTTATGCTGTTTGACACACAAGTCGTCCTGTGTTATAGCTTCACTAGGTTGACACCTCATTTTTAGGTAGCCTGGTGCTGCTCCTGGCGTGCCTTCCAGTACTCTTCATTGAACCAGGATTGATCCCCTGGATTGGTGGTAATGGTAGAGTGGGGGATATGCCAGGCCATGAAGTTACAGATTGTGTTTCAGTGCAATTCTTCTGTTGCTCATGGATGCCCAATCTTGAGTTTCTAGGTCTGTTCAAAATCTATCCCATTTTGCATGGTAGACATGCCACACAACATGATGAAGTGTATCTTCAATGTGAAGGCGGGGCTTCGTCTCCACAATGAGTGTGCGGTGGTCACTCCTACCAATATGTCATGGACAGGTGCATCTGTTGCAGATAATGATTTATAATGTTGGTCATTTAATTGACAGCTTGTCAGCTGGCAGAATTAGCAAGCTGGCAAACACATTGTTTACTGGATAATTACATCCTCCAATCACAGCACTACCATGACTCCCTTTAGTGAACACAGATACAACTTCTGCTAGATCACTTCATGTTGAACTGTAAAGGAAGTAAGAAAATGGCAAGAAGGAGTGAGAGTTCAGAGCCATAAAAGCAGTGAGAGAGAATAAGAGTTCAGACCATGAAAGCAGCAAGACAGAGTGAGAATTTAGGCCACTGAAGCAACAAGACGGGGCAAGAGTTCGAACTCATAAAAGTGGTGAGAGAGAGAAAGAGTTCAGTGCCATAAAGGCAGTGAGAAGGAGAGAGCGAGTTTGGGGCTATAAAAGCAGTGAGAGGCAGTGAGAGTTCAGGACTATAAAAGTGGGGAGCAGTAGTGAGAGTCTGAAGTATAAAAGTGGGGAGAAGCAATGAGAGTTTGAGACATGAAAGCAGTGAGAAGCAGTGAAATTTTGAAGCTATTACACATTCTGTCAGTTCAGAGCCATGTTTGGAAACAGAAATCAAGGTGTGACATCACAGGGAAGTTGTAAGTTCATTGGCTGGTGAGTATTGTTGCTTAGGGATTGAGTCTAAACAACTGGCAGATTAAAAATGAAATATTAAGAAATATTAGGCATTAAAAATAAGCAACAAGTGAGTAGCTGGTGAGTCTTATCTTTATTAGTATGTCTATTACTACTAGTAAAGTTTGTTAAATATTAATAAGATTTTTCAGTATTAGTAATGTTTATTAACAGAGGCAAGGTTTATTATTTTTGATAAGGTTGCTGCGCCAACCTCTAGAATAAACATCCTGTGCCATGTGGGAACTCCAGGATGTTTACTGTGTCCTGGACAAGCATTTACCCAGCAAGTTTTGTCAGTTGCACAATTTTGAGCTTCAGCTCTCAGTATTTGACCAGTAGTTAGCGGCTGTGAGGTTCAGAGTTTCATGGATAGCATGTCTATAGATGTAGTCACACCTCAGTTTAAGAGTACGCAGGGAGAGATTGAATGGACTATGACCAGGCAGCGAAAAAGGAACAAGCAGGTAGTGCAGGATTCCCCTAAGTGCATCTCACACTCCAACCTGTATTCAGTTCTGAATACTGGTAAGAGTGATGATTCATCTGAGGAATGCAACCAAAGCCAAGTCCATGGACAAGGACAGCAGATGCATCTGAACGCCACCACCTGCAAGTTCCCTGCCCACCCACATACTATCTTGACTTGGAACAGTATTGCCATTCCTTCAATGTTGCTGTGTCAAAATCCTGGAACTCCTGCCCTAAAAGCACTTTGGGTGTATTTACACCACATGAACTACAGCAGTTCAAGAAAGCGGCTCACCATGACCTTCTCATGATAAATTAGGATGGGCAATAAAAATGCCGCCTAGCCAGCAATGCTCCTGTCCCATTAAGGAATTAATGCACCACGTGTAGTTCAGCTCTACAGGGGTACAAGCAAGAATGGAAGTGCAAGAAAAATTTGTGATTCGATGGCTAAGGGAATAGGAAGTCATTTCTGCAGCCGCAGGCATGAATCCAGGATGGTATGTTGCCTCACTGTTACCAGGATCAAAGATGTCACTGAGGCTGTAGAGCACCCTAATGGGGAAGGGTGAACAGCCAGCAGTCATAGTCCATGACATACGCAGCAAAAGTGATGTGGTCCTGCAGTCAGAATTTAGGGACCTAGGTAGGAAATTAGCAAGCAAGGCCTCAAATATAGTCATCTCTGGATTACTCAGAGTACAATGTGTAAATGAATATAAAAATAGGTGGTTAAAACAGTTGATAGCTTGACTGGAGAGATGGTGCAGGAGGGAGGGATTTAGATTCTTATGACATTGGGGCCAGCTAGACAGGTTGCACATAGATAGACCCAGAACTCAGTTCCTTGCGGGGTCTTTTGCTAATGCTATTGGGGAGAGTTTAAGCTAACTTGACAGGGTTGTAAGAACCAGGGGGAAATATCAGAGCGGAATATCAAGGAGTGCAGAAGACCAGGAGAGACAGATAGCACTGGAATAAGGAATAGTAAGCTAATAGGTGGAGTCAGAGTAAGGGAGAAAGTAATACAGTTTAAATTAGGGTTACTGTGCATGTATGTGAATGTATGCAATGTGGTAAAATAAAATTGGCGAGTTACAGGCACAGATTGTCATGTGGAAATATGATGATATAACAGAAATCTGGCCCAAAGAAGGACCTGACTTGGTGTTAAATATTCCTGGATACAAGGTGTTCATGAAAGATAGGGAAGGAAGAAAAGGGGAAGAAGTAACAGTATTGATTAAGGAAAGCATTGCAATGCTGGGGAAAGAGGATGTCCCAGGGGGTCAAGGGCAGGATTGATTTGGCTAGAACTCTGGAACAAAAAAGGTGCAATTACATTGCTCAGTATTGTCTGTAGGCCAGCAACTATTGGAAAGAGTGTAGAGGAGCAAATTTCCAAGGAATTACAGAGGCACAAGACTTATACAGTAGTTATAATGGAGGACTGTAATTATCTGAATATCGACTGGGATAGTAGTAATATAAATGGTAGAGAGGGGCAACAGTTCCTAGAGTGTGTTCACAAAAAAAATTCTATAGAGGCATGTTTTTAATTCAACAAGAAAGGAGCCACTGCTTGACCTTGAGAATGAGGTGGGTCAAGTGGATCAAGTGTCAGTAAGAGAACATTTAGGGGAAAGTGATCATTACATCATAAGGGTTCAGTTGACAATGGAAAAGGACAAATAACATCCAGAGTAAGAATAATTAACTGGGAATCAATAGAGTAAGAACAGATCTGGGTCAAATAAATTGGAGTCAAAGCTTGGCAGAAGATATGGTAGCTGATCAATGAGCTACCTTCAGAGAAGATATAGTTCAGGCAGAGTCAATTCCCTCAAAAGGGAGAGGTAAGGCAAACAAATGCAGATCTCCCTGGATAACATAAAAGGATATACATTAAGATAAGGAAGAAGAAGTATGCTTAAGATAGGTGTCAGGCAGAAAATACAACAGAAAACCAGGCTGTATATAAAATGTTCCGAGGGCAGGTGATAAAGCAAATAAGAGAGCAAAGAGGGGATATGAAAAGAGACTGGCAGCTAACATAAAATGGAATTCCAAAGTTTTCTATAGGCATATAAATTATAAAAGAGCAGTGAATGGAGGACTACCACTCGACATGATATCAAGAAATGGCAGAAGGCACTGGATACTGCAAAGGCTATGGGCCCAGAAAATGTTCTGGCAATAGTATTGAAGACTTGTGCTCCAGAACTTGCCACACCCCTAGCTAAGCTGTTCCAATCCAGCTACAACATTGGCATCTACCCTGGTAAGTGAAAAATTGCCTGGGCATGTCCTGTAGATGAAAAGCAGGACAAATCCAATCTGGCCAATTACCGCCCCATCTGTCTATTCTTGATCATCAGTAATGTAATGGAAGAGGTGATCAACATGCTATCAAGCGGCAATTGCTTAGCAATAACCTGTTCACTGATGCCCAGTTTGAGTTCTGCCAGAGCCACTCAGCTTCTGACCTCATTGCAATGTTGGTTCAAACATGGACAAAACAGCTGCCCTTGCAAGGTGAAGTGAGAGTGACTGCCCTTGATATAAAGACCACATTTGACCGAGTGTGGCATTAAGAAGCCCTAGCAAAACTGGAGTCAATGGGAATCAGGTGGAAAACTCTCCACTGTTTGAAGTCATACCTAGCACAAAGGAAGGTGGTTATGCTTGTTGGAGATCAGTCATCTCAGCTCCAGGACATCACTGCAGGAGTTCATCAGGGTAATGTCCTAGGCCCAACCATCTTCAGCTGCTTCATCAATGACCTTCCTTCCATCATAAAGTCATAAGTGGGGATGATCGCTGATGATTGCACAATGTTCAGCACCATTCGGGACTCCTCAGATACTGAAGCAGTCCATGTCCAAATGCAGCAAGGCCTGGACAATACTCAGGCTTGGGCTGACAAGTGGCAAGTAGCATTCGTGCCACACAAGTGCCAGTCATTGGCCACCTCCAACAAGAGAAATTATAACAATTGCTCCTTGCCATTCAATGGCATTATTATCACTGAATCCCCCACGATCAACATTCTCGGGATTACCGTTGACCAGAAACTGAGCTGAACTAGCCATATAAATACTGTGGCTACACGAGTAGGTCAGAGGCTAGGAATCCTGTGACGTGTAACTCATCTCCTGACTCCCCAAAGCCTGCTCACCATCTACAAGGCATAAGTCAGGAGTGTGGTGGAATACTCCCCACTTGCCTGGATGAGTGCAGCTCCAACAACACTCAAGAAGCTTGACAGCACCCAAGAAAAAGCAGCCCGCTAGATTGACACCCCATCCATAAACATTCAGTCCCCCTACCACCAACACACAGTAGCAGCAGTGTGTACCATCTACAAGGTGCACTGCAGGAATTCAACCAAAGGTCCTTAGGCAGCACCTTCCAAACCCATGACCACTACCACCTAGAAGGATAAGGGCAGCAGAGAGATGGGGGCACTACTACCTAGAAATTCACCTCCAAGTCACTCACCATCCTGACTTGGAAATATATTGCCATTCCTTTACTGTTGCTGGGTCAAAATCCTGGAACTTCCTTCCTAACAGCATTGTGGGTGTACCTACATCACATGGACTGCAGCGGTTCAAGAAAGCAGCTCACCACCACCTTCTCCAGGGCAAATAGGGATGGGCAATGGGCAATAAGTGCTGGCCCAGCCAGTGAAGCTCACATCCCATGAATGAATAAAAAAAATGTATTACCAATTGGGGACCAAAAAAGGGATTTACACAAGGAGGCAGAGGGCATAGCTGAAGTACTAAAGTGAATCCTTTGCATTTAGCTTTACCAAGAAAAAAGATGCTACCCAGGCCATGGTGAAAGGAGAGGTAATTCAGACACTAGAAGGATTTAAAATTAATGAGGAGGTATTGGATAGGCTTAACGACCTTAAAGTTGACAAGGCGCCAGGACCGGGTGAGATACATCTAAGGATACTAAGGAAAGTGAGAGTGGAAATTATGGCGGGACTAGCCATAATTTTCCAGTCTTCCGTAGACTCAGGGGTGGTGCCACAATGTTACACCATTTTTCAAAAAAGGATGTGAAGATAAACCCAGCAATTATAGGCTAGTCAGTTTAACTTTGGTGTTGTGGAAGTTTCTAGAAACAATTATTTGGGATAAAATTAATAGTCATATGGACTAATGCAGATTAATTACGGGAAGTCAGCATGGATTTCATAAGGCAAAATCAAGTTTCATTAACATGCTGGAATTTTTTGAAGAGGTAACAGAGAGGGGTGATGAGGGTAATGCTGCTGATGTGGTGTACATGGATTTTCAAAAGGCATTTGATGCAGAGTCACAAAACAGAGATATGAGCAATGTTCTACCTCATGGAATAAAAGGGAAAGTAAACGACGTAGATATAAAATTGATTAAGTGACAGGAAACAGCGAGCAGTGGTTAATGGATATTGTTCAGGCTGGAGGATGGTTTGTCGTGGAGTTCTCCCAGGTTCAGTTATGGGACCTTTGCTTTTCCTGATTATATATTAATGATTGGGACCTTGGTGTACAGGACACAAGTTCAAAGTTTGCCAATGACACAAAATTTGTAAGCATTGTGAACTGTGAGGAGGATCATTTAGAACTTTAAACGGATATAGAAAAGTTGGTGGAATAGGCAGACAGGTGGCAGATAAAATTCAACGCAGAGAAACGTGAGGTGATTCATTTTGATAGAAAGAATATGGACAGACAATACAAAATAAAGGGTGCTAATGGGGTTGCAGGAGCAAAGGGATAAGGGTGTATATGAGAATCTGTCATTGAAGATGGCAGGACAAATTGAGACCACGGTTAAGAAAGCATAGAGTATCCCCCAAGGCTTTATTAATACAGGAATAGAGTAAGGAGGTTATGTTGAACTTATATAAGTCACTAGTTTGACTTCAGCTGAAATATTGCATTCAGTTCTGGGTGCCACACTTTGGGAAGGATGTGAAGGCATTGGAGAGAGTGCAGAAATGTTTCACGAGAATGGTTCCAGGGATGAGGAACTTCGGCTATGAAGACAGGTTGGTGAAGTTAGGAATATTTTCCTTGGAGGAAAGAACCCTGAGAGGAGATTTGACAGTGGTATTCAAAACCAGGAGGGATCAAGACAGAATAGTTAGGGAGTAACTGTTCCCACACATGAAAAGATTGAGAATGTGATCTGAGAAAAGTGATATGAGAAAAATCTTTTTCATGCAGCGAGTGGTTAAGTCTGGAATGCATTGCCTGAGAGTGTGATGGAGGCAGGTTCAACTGAGGCATTTAAAAGGCAATTAGACTGTTTTCTGAAAAGGATGTGCAGGGCTATGGGGAGAAGGCAGGAGATGGGCACTAGGTGAATTGCTCATTCAACGGGCCAATGCAGACAGGATGGGCTGAATGGCCTCCTTCTGCACTGTAACAAATCTGTGAGGACAAACAGATTCACAGGATCACAGAATCTTAACAGCACAGAAGGAGGCCACTTGGCCCATCATGTCTGCACCGCCTCTCCAAATGAGCATTATGACCTAATGCCATTGCCCTGCCTTTTCCCCACACCCTTGCACATTGTTTTTATTCAAATAATCATCTAATGTCCTCTTGAATGCCCTGATTGAGCCTGCCTCCACACCATTTCCAGGCAGTGCTTTCTAGACTCAAACCGCTCATTGTGCGAAAAAGTTTTTTCTCACATCACATTTGCTTCTTTTGAAAATCACTTTAAGTCTGTGCCCTCTCATTCTTGATCCTTTTATGAGTGTGAATAGCTTCTCCCTATCTACTCCATCCAGCCCCAAAACATCTCTCTCAGATTTCCTCTCAGCCTTCTTCTCTCCAAGGAGAACAGTCCCAACCTTTCCAATCTATCCTCATAGCTGAAGTTTCTCAACCTTGGAACCATTGTAAACCTCTTCTGCACTATCCCCAATATGTTCACATCCTTCCTATAATATGGTGCTGAGAACAGTACACACTATTCCAGCTGAGGTCTAACGAGTGTCTTATGTAAATTCAGCATAACCTCCTTGCTTTTGTACTCAATGCCCCCATTAATAAAACCCAGGATACCATATGCTTTATTAACAGCTTTCTCCGCCTGCCCTGTCACCTTCAATGATCTATGGACATATACACTCATGTCTTTCTGCTTCTGCACTCTCTTCAAAATTTCACCCATTATTTTATATTGTTTGTCAGTGTTCTTCCTACAAAAATGCATCACCTCACACTTCATCTGCCACTTATATGCCCACTCCACCAACTTATCTATGTCCTCTTGAAGTACCACACCAACCTCCTCGCAGTTCACAACATTCCCAAGCTTCATATCATCTGCAACCTTTGAAATTGCCCTGTGCACACCAAGATCTAGATCATTAATATATATTTGAAACAGCAAGGGTTTCAATACTGACACCTGGGGAACTCCACTAAAAACCTTCCTCCAGCCCAAAAAATTCCATTGACCATTACTCTCTGCTTCCTATTTTTCAGTCAATTTTGTATCCACGTTGTTACTATCCCTTTTATCCCATGAGTAATAATTTGGTTGTGTGGTACTGTGTCAAATGCCTTTACAAAACCTATATATGCCACATCAACAGCATTACCCTCATTGACCTTTTCTGTTAAAAAAACTCCGCAAGTCAGTTAAACACGATTATCCCTTTAGAAATCCATGCTGGCTCTTCTTTATTATGTCATATTTTTCCATGTGACTACTAATTCTATCCCAAATAATTGTTTCTAGAATCTTGCCCACCACTGAAGTTAAACTGACTGGTCTGTAATTGGTAGGCTTATCCTTACAACCTTTTTTGAACAAGAACATAGTGGTTTGCAATTCTCCAGTCCTCTGGCACACCCTTCCATTTTACTTACCTTTTAACTCTTCCCACTTCAATCCATGGTTCATGCCTCCCTACAGCTTATGTAAAACCCGACAGCTGCTTAAGTTGGACAGGCTCTTAATCAGCCCATATGATGTAAAGTGGGTCATTTATAGACACTAGTCTGGTTTCCGTCTGCACCTTCTCCCACATTACACAAAATGGTGTCGAGTAGTAACAGAGGCAGGATTTCCAGCCACCCCATTCAACAGCCATTTTTTTTATGACCCCCCTCCTTTTGACCCCATTCTGCATCTGGTCCCCAAATCCAAATGGTTTGGATCTCTAGCTGATTCATCCAAGAGTCTAGGCATCATACCTTACCTCTTCTTGTGGCTGTTTTAACACTGAGTGCAGATTGTGAATGAGGTAAGAAAAAAACGTACCTTTCTTGTGCTTGGAGGTGCAAGAGTGTTTCCCTTCAAGGGATATTTGGTCCTCTGGTACTGCTCCCAAAGACAGAGGCAGTAAAAAGCATGTCTGATTCCACTTTGTGTAGCTGAACCTGTCTTTAAATGATGCACTACAGAGAAGGCTAGACAACTCATCACTGCCATATCAAGTGAACCAAATTAGATGATTCACAAAAGTTGTGGGATTTTAAAAATTCTTACTAATTTTTTGTCATTTTCTGTAAAATTGGTAAAAGCATATTTTGAGAGATTTGATTTAAAATGAAACAACCCTATGCATGAAAAATAACTATGCAAATGGGTGTTTTAACCTGCAGAGAGTCAGGTTTGCATCATTCAGTTGTCATATGTCTAATTTCTATTGCCTTGAGGAGATTTGAGAAATGTCAGCATCATTTCTGTGCACTCTGTTGACTGGTTCTGTTTCATTCTCTTAACAAGCCTTTTTCTTCCTGGCTCACACTTTATTACTCGCTACCACATCGACAATTTCACTAATTATCGTTCCTTCATTTTATGCACTTAATTGGTGTTTAGAGAATTAAGTAATTACATTGAAATAAATTATGTATGTATTTCATCAGGTCCAGGTTTGCTCTAGATAAAAGCACATATAGAAATAGAACATAATAGCAGAAACTTCTTTGTGCGAGAAAACAGGCATGTGTTAATGAAGTTTGCTCTGGACAGTCTAATGGATCAAAACAAATCAAAATATACAATGCAGACAGATTAGGGGTCAAATATCGTGTAATAAATAAATCTTAAATCAACCCTTGTTGAGGCAGTTCTACATCTAGGAGCACAAGTGATTCACTTACTTTACTGATGACCTGGCCACTGTTGGCAACAGAACTGTGAAATTACTGAATTGATGGTCCACAGTATCAACTCATCAAGCAGAGATTCACTTCAACCATCCCTACCCTTCTGTCCCCATTGCACCAACATTCCCTCCTCATTGAATGAATTCTGCACTGTCTCCCAACTGAAACCAGTAGGAATTAGGCAGAAGTAGTGCCCCAGCAAGAAGCATTGGTGTAAGAGTGAAGGGTCAAAAAAGCAAGGCAAGGGCCAGGACATCTCACAAGGCTGGAGACAGCATTCCTGCCGTTGCAACACTCTGTCACCTTAGCCACCCACCAAAACATTTTGTTCAGATGACAGGGGTTAAAGTCGAACCCACTATTCATCTATTTTTTTCATATTCGTTCATGGGATGATGGCATTACTGGCTAGCTCAGCATTTATTACTCATCCCTAATTGCCCTTGAGAACTGAGTGGCTTGCTAGGCCATTTAAGAGTCAGATGTACGCCAGACCAGGTAAGGAGAGTGGATTTCCTTCTCTATGAGGCAGTCATGAACCAGGTGGGTTTTTTTAATGACAATCAACAATGGTTTCATAGTCATCAGCAGCATTTTATTTCCAGATGTTTTTTAATTGAAAAGTAGTGTGATTTGAACCCAGGTCCACAAAGCATTACCCCAGGTCTCTTAGGTAACATTTCTCTCCTGTATCACTTCCTGGATGAACTTGTTAAACCAGTTTGGGGGTGGGAGGAACACTTATCTTGTTTCACCCTTTTTGTGGATCTGCTATTTCATGGAATCAAGGCCTCAACAATTTGAGAGTTGCAATGAAATTAAAAATGCTATTAGCACCATTGTTTCCAGATCTTGTAGTTGGCATGTGTTTATGATATGTACTTCCATTTCTGGTCTTTAACCATACTTCTCAGTATTAATTACCACTTGGATGTGATTGCTGATTGCTCTTGTAGGTCCTTTGAATGTACTGACTTGTAAAGTACCCCAATTTTACCAGTTCATATCAATTATGGATGTATCTGGCTCATGTTCTTTGTAGTGTGAGATTACAGCAACTCAGTAATTGGCAAAGAATAATTAGAGCTCAGGAATCAATCTGAATTTTAAAGGGTCTTTAAAATTCAAATTCAGTACAAAGCTTTGTATCTGACAACAATCTAATATAGACCCCCAGCCTCTGGAGTGCCTTTGATTACCCTTCCAAGAATGGGGTGCATTAACTCCAGGTTGTGACCACTATATAGTCAGCATATCTAGTTTTCTTGATAAAGTCCATAGTAATTATAGTAGATATCTGATCCCATACATCACTGTCATACATATGTTTGTTTACTCTAAAGGAACTACATTACTTAGAAAGATTAATCATTTGCTGATACCTTTTTGACATGAGCCGTGGTAAAAAGCAACATAGTCCATAAGGGCGGTGGACATAATCGCAATGACTTTAAGCACTTCAGTGTTATCTGTTTTTTAGCCATTGCTAAAATAATTGCAATTGACTACAGGCAATTGACTGTGAAATAGAATTTAAATGAAAGTATGCATTGTAATGGAGATTAACAGTGTCATAGTTCCAAGGTCTTTGCTTTCTTAAAAAAAATGTTTGCCATGGCAGGAAGTAGATTAGAAGACTAAAAACTTTAATGAAGGTAATATTTTATACCGTTTACAATCTATTGTTGATTGAATTGTGGTAAGCTGATTAAAAGATTATGAGATATTGAAACCCAAGATATCTGAAGCAAATCATGTTATAAATCACTGCATACTCTTAAACCACAGTTCCATCAGCAACCCAAGATCACACAGTGTTATGGTATAAGATTATTAATAAAACTGAATTTAAAGCTTGTTGTCAATCTAAAACTGATATTCTCTATTAATGCTTGAATGTAATAGTTGTTCCAAAATAATCTCTTAGAAGTACATATAACTCATGGAAATTATTTATCCTACAGTACTGAAAATATTAAAAGAATGTGTTGGACACCTTAAAGAAAAATATTTAATGTATTTCAACTTACAATTTATAAAAAAAATCTAATTTTAATCTTTTGAGAATTTTGGATATAAAATAGCAAAATATTGGCATAAATTTGATTCAGAATTAGATATTCAGATAAAAAAAGGCTGTACATCTATAAACCAGCTTATTCATTTTATTTTGTGCTTCCCATTTTGTGATCCATTTGAGAAGGTACAGTTGGAATGTGACATTTAGAATGAATTACCCTCTCCTTGCATTCATTAATTTTTGATGACCTAGCAAATTGAACATGATTTAGTTATTCTGCTTAGCTCAGTCAGTATCAACCTAAGCTCAATGAGCCAAGAGCAAGATCCAGTGTATTAGAATTGTGAATTGCTGTTGAAATTTCATTTAACTCTTTCTGTTGCTGTGAAGACAAGATGCCATTCATCAAGATGGCAGGTGTTATAACCCTAAGAGTAGCAGTCTGTTATCTGCAGTCAGTAGAGTCCTAAAGGTAGGCACTTATTATTAGATTCTCTTTGAATCTCTTTGTTAGATGTGGTTCCTGTTTGTAGTTAGGTTTTTCTCTGTTGTCTTCTTCACAACAACAACTTGCTTTTATATAACACCTTTAACAGCATAAAAATGTTCTGAGGTGCTTCAAGTGGACAAAATCAGACAAAATTAACACTGAAAAAACTATCTTCAAGTGCAGAAGATATTTTTACAAGTATGTGCATAACCATGACAAATAATGAAGCTATCAAAACCATATAAACATTTATACCAGTCAGGTACAGGCAGAGAGAACTATGTGAATTAATTGTGCAAGTGTCTAAGAGTGAAGTCAGTTCAAATATAATTGCTTGTGTGTAAGACAGGTTCAGTCAGAACCAACAATTTAAATGGAACAGAAAACCCTATCACATCGACAGGATGAAGTTAATGCCTGTGTCTGGAGATGGTCTCAGCCATGCTGCTCATAGATCATAAAAGCTCTGGAACATTGTTAATTTACACACAGAATCTGAGCTATTTAGCAGACTCATTGTTAACTTGACAGCCATCCATAGATTCACCCTGAAAATAACCTGTTAATTTCAAACTCCGATCTAAAACTAACAGATAGCACTGCTGATGGTTTACAGTGATACATTGAACTGCCTATTAACCTCTGTTACTAAGTTAATTAAACTTTGTGAATGATTTTCTATTCAAACTGCTAGATAACATTGACTAAATCTATTCATATTTGTTAAATGTTTGTGTCCCAATGTTTTATTTGCAATATTATAATCAATAAATAGATATTGGTACATGACTCATTGTCTGAATCCACCTTTAATGATTTGGCAAAAAAGAGTTAACTCATTTACTCAGTAGCTTGTGAGTATCTTAATCAAAGGTTGGGTACAAAATATTCATTTCAGTCTGAACTGGTTAATGTAAAAAGACAGCTCGGCAAGCCAACTCAAAAATCATGCATTCCTAGGGCTAATATTAGGTGGTTAACTCCCCAATGTGTTCCTTTGTAAGAGTAAAGTGAGGATGTTAAGAATTTGGTTGATTCTTTGGCATCTGCCTTGTTAGATTACTTAAACTCAGCATTTGTACAATGTCCTTCACTTGTCAATCTTACAAAGCTACAAAATATTTATGCATTTGCATCCATGGACTTATAGACATTAATACAACTTCTGTTACCTCTTCCCACTTGGGCTGAATTTTACACTCTGAAAATGGGTCTGCTGCGGTCTATCAAAACAAATGTAAGGTGAAAAGGGTTGTGAGCCATGCAGCTTACAATGCTCTCAATTACTTTTGTGTGCTTATATGCCCCAGCTGTTTTGAACATATCATCAATCAGTTCTGCTAACGTATGGTGGAAAAAATGGCTCTGCATAAATGCGTGGCATCATGATGTTGCGGCTGTGACTCCAAGGTAGCATGCTGTTCTCCGTGACCACTAACAGCCATACTAGTTCATTCCCTCTTAGTCCCATTGTTATGCCATGTCAGTGTGCAGGTGTGAGCGACCCGGTCAAGGCTGAACTGTGTGGGTGCATCCTGGTAGATGGGTAGCAAGAGGATGATTCATCAACTGAGGTATAACAGCTAACTACATGAATGCAGAATATCTACACTGAGTAGCAGTGCGAAGACGATGCCACCTACATGGCTGTGTCTTGTGAATCCACTCCACAGTTTAAGTGCTTCTGTATGTAAGATGTGAATAGGCAGCAACAGTGACAATTTCTCTTGGGCGAGAGCCCATGATGGACCATCTGTTCCAGGGCCAGCTAACAGTCCGACAACATTCATAGAGTTCCTGACATGTTAATGGCATCTCCTCTGAGGCACCATGGACTTCCTAACTCACAATTCAGCTTTTCTGAGGGCCCGCTTTTTATGTCCACCTGAGTCACCCAACCACGCCAGACCTGCCTCTGACCCCATATACTTCTGTGGTCGGCTGCCCTGGCTCTTTTTACAGCCCACCCCCAGACGAAAATCTGGCACTTGAAGCTGCTTTTATGGACTTTGGGTTCGCGAACCCAGGAATTCTCCTGCCTCTGCATACCTGATATAAGAGCAAAAATACTATGTGAATCAATTTTGCACAAGGGCATGTCCCACGATGAACCCATCCTGCACAGAATCAGTCCTGGCTACAGTACTGGCTGCTCTGCCATTGGCAACTGCCTCATCCTCATCGTCCTCATCTTCCTCCTCCTCAGAGGTTGGAGCTCTGGCCATGGCATCATCGGGTGGGATTTTCAATTCCAGGCCTAAGACATAAGAACATAAGAACATAAGAACTAGGAGCAGGCGTAGGCAATTCAGCCCCTCGAGCCTGCCCTGCCATTCAATACAATCATGGCTGATCTTATTTTGGCCTACACTCCAATTTCCCACCCTCTCCCCATAACCTTTCAACCTGTTACTAATTAAAAATCTGTCTATCTCCTCCTTAAATTTATTCAACGTCCCGGCATCCACTGCATTCTGAGATAGTGAATTCCACAGATTCACGACCCTTACATAAAAGTAATTCCTCCTCATCTCTGACTTAAATCTACCACCCCTTGGCCTAAAACTATGGCCTCTCGTTCTAGAATGCCCCACAAGGGGAAACATCCGCTCCACGTCTACTTTGTCTATCCCCTTTAATATCTTAGATACCTCAATTAGATCTCCTCTCATCCTTCTAAACTCCAGCGAGTATATGCCTAAATTGCTCAATCTCTCCTCATAAGACAAGCCCCATCTCTGGAATCAATCTACTGAACCTTCTTTGAACCACCTCCAATGCAACTACATCCTTCATCGAGTAAGGGGACCAAAACTGTGCACAGTACTCCAGGTGTGGTCTCATCAATTCTTTGTACAGCTGCAACAACGCTTCCCTATTTTTATACTCTATTTCTTTAGCAATAAATGCCAAAATTCTGTTTGCCTTCCTTATTACCTGATGCATCTGCATACTAGCTTTCAGTGATTCATACACGAGGACACCCCGGTCCCTCTGCACTAAGCATTCTGACGTTTCTCTCCATTTAAATAATAAGTTGCCTTTTATTCCTCTGACCAAAATGGATAACCTCACACTTATCCACGTTAAACTCCCTCTGCCAAATTTTGGCCCATTCACCTAACCTGTCCATATCCATTTGTAAATTTTTATTTCTTCATTGCAACTTATTTTCCCACCTATTTTGGTGTCATCTGCAAATTTAGCTACAGTACTTTCTATCCCTGAATCCAAGTCATTAATATATATTGTAAATAGTTGGGGCCCAAGGACCGAACCTGTGGCATCCCACTAGTTACAGTTTGCCAACCAGAAAAAGACCCATTTATCCTGACTTTCTGCTTTCTGCTGGTTAGCCATCTTCTGTATAAGCTAATATATTACCCATAACTCTGTGTGATCTCATCTTGTGTATTAATCTTTTGTGCAGCACCTTATCAAAGGCTTTCTGGAAGTCAAGATATACTATATCTTCTGGATCCCCATTATTCACTTTGCTTGTCACATCTTCAAAACTAGCAAATTACAATTTGTCAAACACAATTTACTCTTCGTAAAACCATGCTGACTGTGATGGATTGCATTTTGGCTTTCCAAATGCCCCGTTATTACTTCCTTAATAATGGATTCCAACAATTTCCCAATGACAGACGTTAAACTAACTGGTCGATAGGTTCCAACTTTCTGCCTTCCCCACCCTTTTTGAATGAGGGAATATTTGCATTTTTCCAATCCACTGGAACCTTTCCAGAATCCAGGGAATTTTGGAATATTATAGCCAATGCATCCACTATCTCCGCTGCCACTTCCTTTAAGGCCCTGGGATGTAGGCCATCAGGTCCTGGGACTTGTCACCCTTTAATCCCAATAGTTTGCTCAGTACTTTTTCTCGTGATGGTGATTGTTCTAAGTTCCTCCTTTTCTATACCCTCTGCACTACGTGTTACTATTGGGGTGGAACTAGTGATCTCCACCATGAAAACTGAGGCAAAATATTGATTAAGCATCTGCCCTTTCTGCATTCCCCACTATTAACTCCCCAGTCTCATCCTCCAAGGGACCAACATTCAATTTAGCTACTCTCTTTCCTTTTATATACTTGTAGAAGCTTTTCTATCAGTTTTTACATTTTGTGCTAGTTTTCTTTCATGATTTACCTTTGCTTGTTTTGTCATTTTTTTAGTAACCCTTTGTTGATCTTTAAAAGTTTCCCAATCTTCCAGCCTGCCACTGACCTTTGCAATGTGGTATGCCTTAGTTTTTGTCTTTATGTTATCTTTAACTTCCTTGCTTCACCATGGATGCTTCTTCCCCACTTACCATCTTCCTTCCTCTTTGGAATATATTTTACTTGGGAGGAATTGAATATCTCCTTGAATATCTGACATTGTTCATCAAGTCCTACATTGTAGTCTTCTTGCCCAGTCCACTAGGGCCAAATCTGCCCTCATGCCTATGTAGTTACTTTTGTTTAACTCCAGAACACTAGTGCGGAACTCAAGTTTCTCGCTCTTGAACTGAACTTGAAATGCTATAATGCTATGATCACTCTTCCCTGGAGGATCCTTTACTATGAGATCATTAATTAATCCCATCTCATTACACAAAACTAATGGCCTGCTCCCTGGTTGGTTCCACAACATATTGCTCCAAGAAACAATCTCTAATACACTCTATGAACTGCCCTCGAGGCTACCCTTACCAATTTGATTAGTCCAGTCTATATGCATATTAAAATCACCCATGATTATTGCCGTGCCTTTCTTACATGCTCCCAGTATTTCCTGGTTTATACTGTGTCCTACTGCTGAACTACTGTTTAGGGACCTATAAATTACTCCCACCAGGAGCTTCTTTCCCTTGCTATTTCTTATTTCTACCCAGACTCACTCTACATCTTGCTCTCCAGTGCCTATATCATTCCTCACTATAGCACTGGATCTCTTCCGTTACTAACAAAGCTACACCACCTCCTTTAACTTCCTGCCTATCCTTCCGAAACACTGAGTACCCTTGGATATTCAACTCCCAAATCTGTTCTCCCTGTAACCACATCTCAGTAATCGCCACTAAATAGGTATGATCTCTATTTGCACTGTTAACTCATTAGTTTTATTCCAAATGCTACGTGCATTCAGATACAAAGCCTTTAAGTTTGCCCTATTGTCAATTTTCCCTAATCTTAAATGATTCTTTGGTGCAATATGGCATTCACACACTCTGTCCCTTCCTTTCGCTTTTTGGTAACAATCAGCCTCGTTACTAACATGCACTATTACCCTCTCCTTAAACTTTGATTTTTTTTATATTTCCATGCAACTGAACCCTCCCCCCAACTATTTAGCTTAAATTCCTATCTGCAACCCTAGTTATGTGATTTGCCAGGACACTGGTCCCAGCCTGATTCAAGTGGAGCACGTCCAAACACCAAGCACTGGTGCCAATGTCCCATGAATTCAAACCCATTTCTCCCACACCAATCTTTGAGCCACGCATTTACCTGTTTAATCTTATTGACCCTGTGCCAATTAGTTCGTGGCTCAGGTAGTAATCCAGAGATTATTACCTTTTTGGTTCTGCTTTTTAATTTAGCCCCTAGCTGCTCATATTCCCTCAGCAGAACCTCTTTCCTCATTCTACCTATATCGTTGGTTCCTACGTGGACCACGGCAACTGGATCTTTCCCCTCCCGCTCCAAGTTCCTCTGCAGCCCAGATGAGATATCCTTAACACGGGCACCAGGTAGGCAACACAGCCTTCGGGACTCTCGATCCTGGCTGCAGAGAACAGTATCTATTCCCCTAACTGGACTGTTCCCGATTACAACGACATTTCTCTTTTCTCCCCCCACTTGGATGGCTCCCTGTACCATGGAGCTATGGTCAGTTTGCTCATCCTCCCTCCAGTCCCCGCTCTCATCCACACAGGGATCAAAAATCTCGAACCTTGGATAAGGGCAAGGGCTAAGGCTCCTGCAGTGCTACTTCCTGGATCCCTCTACCTGCCTCACTCATAGTCGCACCCTCCTGTCCCTGACCACTGGTCGAATTTAAGGTAGTTAATCTAAGGGGTGTGACTGTCTCCTGAAACACAGCGTCCAGGTAACTCTCCCCCTCCCTGATGTGTCGCAGTGTCCGAAGCTCAGACTCCAGCTCATCAACTCTGATCCGGAGTTCCTCGAGCAACCAACATTTGCTACAGATGTGGTCACTAGGAACCGCAAGGGGTCCACCAGCTCCCATATCATACAGCTACAACATATCGCCTGGCCCTACATCTCTATTTTATATAATTAGCTTTTCAATTTGTTTTTAAATTTCCTACTGGTCTTTAGTTTATCAATCTGTAAAATATTTCTCCTATTTACCTTTAATCTGAAAGGAAGTTAGAATAGAGATTCAAAATACACTTTTTAAAATCAACTGGAACTCACTCTGTCTTCCGAGTTGAACTGAAGTATTCGGCCTCCAATCCTGGGCCTTAGTAGTCACCTTTAACCTGAAATCAACTTAGAATAGGTAGTTCAAACAAGCAGTTACTTATCAACCAATGAACTTATGGTTTTTCTGTGATGTCACTCTTTTTTTTCAATCGGCAATGGTGACTACAGAGGACACTCTTCCCTGATTATGTCCTATGGTAAGGGCTGGAATGGAGGCTGGTGGAAATTTGCGCTGAATCATGCAATGCTGTGCTCATTAATTATGCAGTCAGGGGTTTCCCAATGAATTGCGGGGTGGGCTAGATGATGTGCACCTTGCTGTTATATCTGGACGCCATTGTTAAAATTATATTTAATTTTATTTAAAATGTGCTTAGAGATCAGCTTCTTTGTGAACCACTGTTGAAGGAGGAGATGGCCCAATGATCCCAGGGAGCTCTGGTCCCCAGGTTCAGTGGCGCTTCCCTCAATGTGCTGATCAATGTAGTGGAGGGCAGGAGCGGGTGTTCCATACCCTGAGCATGGAAGTAGGAGGCTGAGCTGTGTGACCAATGCTGCATAGGAGGAAGCCTCCGGGGTGGTCAGTGCCCACCAGAGGACTGTCCTGCAGTGCAGGAAGCTGAGGAATGACTTCATCTGTGACGCCAGGTTAAGTAAACGTTCAATTGCTCACACACATCCCACTGAAAGGTAGAGGGAACATGGGCCTCAGTAGCAAGGTCACCATCCATGCAGCCATTGGATAAAAGAGCTAGTCAATGTGATAGCCCCAGTGCAGTCCATCTAGTCTGCAGGTGGAGAGACCACTCTGGATCCCTGACCCTTCCACACAGAGAGCTCTGATGTTGTCTGGGGGTGGGAGGGTGACAGGGATTAGGCATTGAGGGCACCAGCAGGCACTGCTAAAAACATGGCTCTGTAGGTCCTATCCTTCTATCTGCATGGGCTCACTGCTCTGGAAGGTGCTGCCCTAGAACCCTTGTGGACAACCTGCTGTGCATTGATCCCATGGCACACAATCTAGTGGGTTATTGTAAAATTAGAAACATGAGAAAGATACCTGAAAGCCTTCTTTCCCTCTTTGTGCAGAAAAAGTTACAGTACCAACAGGAGAAAGAGAGAAGATGATAGGAGCCCGACTGAATGGAGGAACCTTACGGAGTTTGAGGAACAGGCAGCCGAGCAGGCAGGGTGGAACGGGACCGAGCCTGTGCAGATGAAGAGGTCAGCAGGCAGCTTCCACCCAGTAAGGATCCATGCAGAATGTAGTCACATAGAAACCTAAGAATCATGCGTTCCTCCATGTTGGAGACAGTTCCAGGCCTCAGGTCTCCAGAGTACAGCCGCCAAGGTCATCCATGGCGAACTGGGCAGCGGATGCCTCATTCCTGCTGCAGATTTCAGGGGAATACCGAGAGGAAGTGATAGGAAATTAAAAATTAAGAAGTTATAATTTCACACGTGGCTGCACTGGTGCACTATGCTTGTTAATTTTACAACACTTTTGTAAATAGGCTATACTTGCACGTTAGTGAGACCTGATGTGGTTTATTTGTGATTCATAGTCCCCTACTGACCCAACTCCCACACAGTATTGTGAGATCTCCACTTCAAGGCTCTGGATAGCTGCAAATTTCCACGATGTGTGTGACTTTTCAGATTGAATCCAAATCCTTCCAACTTTCTCCCTCCCCCCCCCTCCCACCCCACCACAAATTACCATTGACCCTCTTGGTGTGACCTTAGACTTCCCCAGTCACTCTACAACCCTCCCTCCGTCCAATGCAGGTGAACGTCCACATCCACAACCGCCCCGGGGAGCCCACCCCATGACAATAGACAAGCCCCCACTGCTCACACTGCCTATCCCCAGAATCCAGTTTTGCTTCCATGCCACATCCAACATCCCTCAGCGTCCCTTCATATGTCATCACAGGACCTCCACCCTCCCATCCTACTGGTTCCCACTGTCCCCCTTAACTCTAACTATCCCTTCCTACTAACAAATCCCTCAGTATGACCCCCCCCACACCACCACCCCCAGCCAGGACTCATCAGTTGACAGCATAGCGCCCTTTCTCTTAACCTCTTTCCCCTCTTACCTCCTATACACATTCACACCTGCACACCCCTCCATACCATTCACACTTCACATCCCACACTCCCCCCACCGACCCTGCTGCACTCTGTGGCACTTCCTACCATTCCACTCCATACCACCTCAACCATTCCATGACCCCTCTACCACCCTCAACCTCCCCTTCCCCACTCTAGGCCCCCACACCCATCCCACCTCTTCATTCCTCTCCTCCCCACCTAATCCCCACCCAGCACAGACCATGGCCACCTAATAGTACCTCATGCAGCCGACCACCTGCAATGAAAAGATCTAGCAGCTTGAAGATCCATATCCTGGAAGCCCTGGCCGCGTGGTTGATGCTCCACCCACCCACTGCTGCACATGGTGTTCCAGGGTTCATTGTCGCTGGAGGTCTCCATCTTCTGCTCTCTGCAACTGTCCCAGGCCTTCTTTCAAGTCCCAAAATGTCCACGCTGTGTTGGTCTGACGTGTTCCAGACCACCATGTTATCCTGCTTATGCCCAGATAATTGGACAGGGGGACACAATTCCAGTCGGGCCATTATCTGCATTCTAATAACGTAATGTAAACATTAATAGGAATGGCGACCCACCGTGACTGGTCAGAGCACACGTTCCCGCCGCCATCTCATGCCAGCAGGAAACCAATTTTTCAGCTCCCACTGCCTTGTTTCTGCCCACTGCCAATCATTACGCCCTCTGCTGTTGGGAATGGAAATTCCCGACCATCGTCTTTGAGCTGTAGGCCCTTCCACTTGCAGCATGCAACACTAATTCTGGATGTCCTTGCTGGGGCATAATGCAGAGCACCACCTGAAGTGCACTTTAAGAATGCCAATGACCTGCTCAGTTGTACTCTTTGTGACAACATGGCTGCTGCTGTAGTTGTTAAAAGGCTCCTGAAAGCACTCATTAGTCAAGGTCTTAAGGGGTAGAAGCGAATCACGGATTTGTGAAGGTAAATAAAATAACTGAGGGACTTGGAACTTCTCAGTATGAAGAAGTCACAGCAGCTATCAGGGAACATTGCAAAGACATGAAGGAAAACCTTGTAGTCATAACCACTTGGACATTGAGGAAATGGAAGGATTTTCGGTTGACAAATGTGCCTGAATACTGAGTTGGTCCCTTTATGGCAACATCGGTGCCATCAATAACACCCTACTCCTGAGGAAAGCCTACTAATTGGGCTAAGGTTGTGGCTCTCCATGTCTGAGACACCAAATCATCAGGGAAATTAAAGTGCTCCCCCACAGAAGCAAACGGGGTATTAGTTACTGCCTTTATACAGCTGTGTGCTACTGACTGGGATATACCAGAGAGGTCTCCTCCTGAGCCTTGAAAAGGACATGAGGCATAGGAATTGAGAGTGGTGGTTACCTCCACAGCCGCTGGTAGCACATGGCGGCTGATAGAGTTTGGCTGGAGATGTTACTGAACCATTCTTCATATGTCTGTGACCACTTCACAGCTTAACCTCAGACACCCTCATCACTGGTTCTCCGTCATATTGAGGTATGACCTCCAAGGCTGGTTATACTTGGGTAATATCTGGCTGTCCTCCCTCTCTTCCTCCTCCTTCCTGGTGTGTGTGGCTCTGCCTCTAGCTCTGGCCTCTTGCTGATCACATTAGCTAGCTTCTACAGTGTCTATGAGTGAGGGTGCCATGTTCACCTTGACTTCTCCTTGGCACAAAGTACAATGCGCCCTTCTCAAGTTCTTCCTGGGTGCCCAAGTCTCTAGGGGCAAAAGAAATGTCCTGTAAAGTCCAGAAGCCCTACCATTCTACTCCCTTGGGTTACTTGAGAATTACTATTTACCACCTTCGGTGGCAGTTAATCCAGCTTATGAGTAATTGTCAAAGAGGTCCATGAACTTCTCCAACAAGGTACCCCCGCAATCCAAACAAATCTGCAAAGTTCAGATCCACTCCTACGAGGTCTAATCTGTATACATCAACTTAGTTTTCACAAAGGCAGAGAGCCTTTCCTGAAGTCCTGCCCCCAAAATTGCCACTGATAATTTCCATGGGGGTTGGAATGGGCCCGGGTCAGGATTTGAACATTTGAATTTTGCAGAAGCAGCTGCCCATATAAATCAGCAGCTGCTTCCACTCATGTCTAATTTTGGTGACCAGGTGTGTGAAACATAATGTGCACAGATTGGTAGTAACGTCTGAATTTTGTGGAGTCCTTTGGGAAGGTGGGGTACCCTATAGAGATATAGATTATTGCTTTGGATATGGTCCCGGAACACCTTTAGGAGGGGTCAGGTGCCATTTGGGGAGGTCAGTGCCACTTGGTAGAGCTAATATGCCCCTTGGGATTGTTAAAATTAGGCATGAATGTGTGTAAAAAGCACATAAAATCATTAACTGGCACTGTCAAAATTGTCAACATGAACTCTTAAAAGCAACTGTCAAGCTGTCAAGGCATTTAAAACTCCTGCCCTTTAAAACTTGTAGAAAAATGTCTGGTGTGTTTTTAAAAAATCATTGCTTGCTATTTCACTCTATCTATTGATATAAGCCCTAGAGCTACCATTACTGGATTAGTGCTACATGACTGATTTCACAACTTTTCATGATCACAGTAAGATGTCTGCCATTTCACAGTTTGATTGACAGCTCCAAGTCATTATAGACTCTTTGAAGTTGGTCTGAAAAAGCTCTGAACAAGAGCCATATGTACTTGAAACAATAAGTCTGTTTCTCTCTCCACAGATGCTGTCAGACTGCTGAGTTTTTCCAGCATTTTCAGATTTTATTATCAATGAATTCCAATGTTTGTATTAAAAGGGATAATGCACTTTAATAAAATGTTTATTCTTATAGGAGATTATGTAATTGAAGGAATATAAATGTAGTGAATGATTTTTATGAATTAGAGTGTTTTTTTAATGTAGTCTACAATAGATATTAGAACTTTATTTTATTTCCTCCCAGCAAAGCTCTGCAGTAGATACTAGATGAGTTGACATGGTAGGTGTAAGGGCAAAGGGTGGTAGGTGCGGGGCATGGTTTTGAATGAGTTGGCACTAAGATGACATAGGGGCTATAAAGGGCCATGGGAATGGGCAAAGACGCATGAGGTGACATGGAGGGTATGAGGGGCAATGGGTGGGTGGGGGAGGCATGAAGTGGCATGGAGTTTATGAGGGGCCATGAGGGCTGAACAGAGTGGCATAGCTTGGCATGGAGGGCATGAGGACCATGAGGGATGGGTGGAGGGCATGGTTTGGCATGGGTGGGGTATGGCGAGTGTGGATGAGGGTTGTGAGGAGTGAGGGCTGGAAGGCTGCTTTAAGTTTTACTGTGTTTTAAAAAAAGACGTCAACAGTGTCAGAGCATAGAGATAGGCCTCCCGCCTGGACTCTCTCTGCATCCGACAGCCTCCGCGCTTATTCTGGGATTACCCGACCAGACTCTTAGAGAACCCCCCTGCCATCCCAGAAAGAAAAATTCCAACATCTGGAGCACTTTCTCCTGGGTCAGGTTTGTGGAGCTGGGAAATGTCCTCCGTGCTCCCAGCCTGGGAATGAAAATCTAGGCCATCATGTTTCACCAACTGTTTTACTGCACCAAGATCAGGCATGAGTGGAGACAATTGCTGATTTATATGAGCAGCTGCCTCCTTGAAACGCAAAGGTATGAATCCTGACCTCTCCCTATCCTACCCCTGCGAAAATGGTTGGGGCTGTGTTTGGCGGTAGAGCTTCATCTTTCAGCTTCATCCGCCACTTTCGTAATGACGGAGGGGCTCTCCGTCATTGTTAAAATTGAGACCTATGTTTCACCATGCCCATCAGTTCAATGCCTACACACAGACTTTAGTAATTAGATGGAAAGTGTTGTAGGGTATTGGATGCCATTCAGTTGGTCTTAATGAAGTCTTCATAGTCTTAATTAGGTTAACTGTATGTATTTATTAACTACAAGAAGTATGTACACATATAAAGGGTTCAAGACGATTGTTGATGACCACAAATTAAAATGGAAAATAAACACAAAGCCTCACTACACAGGATATGTTGATCCTTTTGTTGTATGTGACTAACATTCTGTCGATATTTTCTTAGAACACAAATGAGTTACTGATCAATAGATAAAAAAAAGACATATAAAGGGTTCAAGCTAGGAGCTGCCTCCATGCTTGTTTGTGCACATAGCTCTGTCCAACACTAGAATGATCCCTAGGTGTCACTTTTCTCTTACATCACTGTGTGGGCAGTACTGTGTTCAGTCCTATGTTAACCCTACGTGTGCCAGACCTTAATACTACACATCCCCTCAAAGTCTTTATCCAATGTATTTCAAGTTATTCTAGTTTACCCCATGTATTTATATCATTATTGCTACCAAATCTAACCACCCCCCCCCCACCTCAACTCTCAGTTTTCATAAGTTCAGGTGATCTGGGGGCCTTATAACCCTTTCATACTTCATTTGCACTATTGTCGAAGGAGTAGGCTTTGCAATTGCAGGTAAGATCTGTTGATTTGCAGGTTGTTCTGGCATCTAGATATCTTCCTCGATGTCTCCCCACTGCACTGTGGGAACAGGCGGTTTAGGGATGAGGAGGAGACTCCTCTGTTTCTCCTGACTGTACCCTGCGGCATCCCAACCAGGTAGGACCAAGGTTGGTCATCTTCCTCCCTGATGATGGCACCCTCTCTCTTAAGGTCTTTAATCCAGATCTTGTTGCCCTTTCATAGGTGTGCAAGTATCCGGTGCTGTACCATTTGTTGTAGGTGGAAACTTGCTTCTCCCTATAGGACTGCTCTCTTGCTTGTATGTCCTGACAATCCTGGGCTACCAACCCTTATGCTACATGTTTTGGCAGGATTGGAAGTTGTGTGCAGAGTTTCGTGCCCATCAGAGGTTCAGATGGGGCCAGTTCCCATTGCAACAGGGTGGACCTGTAGGTTAGGAGTGCTCTGAGAAAGTCCTCATTCTTTTTTAGAAGGGCTATTACTGTGCAGGCCCCTCTTTTGGCCTCCCCATTTGACTCTGAGTATCTCAAGGAGCTGGTATGGTGGTGGAAGCTGGATGCAGTAGTAAAGTACACAAAGCAGCATATAACATTCATGTCACACAAGTGCCAGGCAATGACCATCTCCAACAAGAGTAAATCTAACCACCACCTCTAGACTGTAAATGGCATTACCATAATTAAATCCCTCACTATCAACATCCTGAGGGTTACCATTGACCAGAAACTGAACTGGACTAGCCATATAAATATTGTGGCAAAAGAGCAAGTCAGAGGCTAGGAATCCTGTGGTGAGTAACTCACTTCCTGACTCCCCAAAGCCTGTCCACCATTTACAAAGTACAAGTCAGAAGTGTGACGGAATACTCCCCACTAGCCTGAATGAGTGCAGCTCCCACAACACTCAAGAAGCTTGACAACATCCAGGACAAGCAGCTCGCTTGATTGGCACCACATTCACAAACATTCACTCCCTCCACCACCAATGAACAGCAGCAGCAGTGTGCACCACCTACAAGATGCACTACAGGAATTCAACAAGGTTCCTAAAACAGCACCTCCCAAAACCATAAACACGACCACCTAGAAGGACAAGAGCAGCAGACAGATAGGAACACCACCACCTGGAAGTTCTCCTCCAAGTCACTCACCATCCTGACTTGGAAATATATCAACTTTCCTTTACTGTCGCTGGGTCAAAATCCTGGAATCCTTTCTAACAGCACCTACACCACATGGACTGCAGTGGTTCAAGAAGGCAGCTCACCACCACCTTCTCAAGGGCAATTAGGGATTAACAATAAATGCTGGCCTAGCCAGAAACGTCCACATCCCATGAATGAATTTTTAAAAAGTACCCCTTTGAAAATTGTGGGCTGTTGTCATCTGGGATGCCATGGCTTGCAAACATCTCTTTCTGTGCCTTAATTACTGCCTCTATAGTTGTTGTATATTGTTGCGTCACCTCAATCCAGCTGGAAAAATAATCCACTATAGGGAATAATTTTCTGTTGAAGACAAATAGGTCAATGCCCAGCCTCCCCCATGGCCTGGTAGGGAACTGAATAGGGATGAGGGGCTCTCTTTGGTCCTGCCTGTGCAGTGTACGCACCTCTGACATGGTGTCCTCAATTATTTAGGAAATGCCTTGTCATTAGGCAGCAGATTGGGCCCATATGCTGCATCTGGTGATGCATAGATGGCCCTGGTGTGTATTTTTTTGAAGGATCTCCAGCCAAAAGGAAGCTTGGATGACTAACTGCTCATTGTAGACCAGGAGATCATTTATGATCGAAAAGTGTTTTTGTTGTTCAATCCAAGCTTTCATGGTACCACCACTTGGTCTCTGTTGTGGCCACCCTTGTTGATAACAATGCAGGATGAGGGCACCCTCCTCTTCGCAAATTTGTTCCTGTCTGTTAGAGTTTACTTATGGTCACTGGCAGGTGTATTCTTGTCAATTGGGAATACACAATGAGATCGATGTCCTGATTTGTTGGAAGGCCTACTGTGGCCCTGGAAAGCATGTCAGCCATTCTTTGGTTTTTACCTTGGACCTACATCGTCTTGTAGGCAAACCTCATGAGGCATAGGCGGAAACTCAGGATTCTGAAAGGCATCTTTGCAAGCTCCTTCTTATCCAATAATGAGATTAGTGGCTTATAGTCTGTTTGGATTGTGACTTTTAGTCCAAAGATATAGTTTGAAAATTCTTGTATGCCTATGTAACTGTGAGGGCTTCCTTTACTATGATGGCATATTTCATCTCCCTTCCAATAGCCCTCTGGAAGTGTAGTACGCTGGTCAGTGACTTTTACCAAGTTGTTCCTGGAATAGGACTGCTCCAAGGCCTGTGCACAAAGCATTCACTGCTATGATGTTTGGGACGGATGGGTCATAGTGGCTAGAATGTCAGTGGAAAGCAGCATTGCCTCGATGTGAGTGAATGCTTGCTCTTGATGTGAGTCCCGGCATCATGCCTGGTCTTTCTTAAGCAGATGTCTCAAAGGTTCTGTGACCTATGCCAAATTTGGTAAAAATTTTGCCAACTGGTTCATCATCGCTAAGAGTTGCTGCAGGCCTAGAATCGAGGATGGGGTTAGGAATTCACTAATAGCTTTGTTTTCTGTGGGTCCACTGTGACGTCTTATCTGCTCACAATGTGGCCCAGGGATAAAATTGATGATTTGGAGAACTCATGCTGTTCATTCAACATCAGCCCTGCTTCCTGCAGGCACTCTAAGACCGCTGTGAATTTCTTGTCACGTTCCTCCACAGTTATACATGAACCAATACATTCTCCATGTTAGAAATGACCCCTGATAGGCCCTGCAAAATGACCAACATCATACGTTGAAATATTTCTGATGTGATTCCAAATAGCAGGCAGTTAGAGCAGAATCTGCCGAAGGTAATAATGAATGTGGACAGCAGCCTGGACTCTTCTTCAAGGGGTAGTTGCCAAAAGCGGCTGTTGGTGTCCAGCTTTGAAAACACTGTGCGCTTCGAGAGCTTAGTCAGGCTTTCGTCCACTGAGGACATGAGGTGTACTTCTCTGGCTACAGCTTTATTGAGCTGTTTCAGGTCAACTCAAATGAACGGACCCATTCGGTTTTGGAACTGGGACCATCCCAGAACACCATGCATTGTGTGATTGGGGCAGGTGACCTCCATGTTTGTCATCTCGTCCAGCTGCTGCTGCACTTGTTTCATGAATGGATGGGGAATCTTTCATGGCTTGAATAGGCACACGGGTTTAGCATCTTCCCTCAGCGTGATCTTGTATGTGTTCTTCAGTCACCCCAGTCCTGTAAAGAGCTTCAGGAATACACTTTCATTCTTAGAGCCAAGCCCTTGTTGGTTGACCTCATCAATGCTTTATAGAAGTTTAAGTTTGACACAAGCTTTGCAGCTTAGTAGTGAACAATCCTGGTCATGGACCATGAACAGGGCTCTCTCAGATTCTTTTATCCTTGTGCCTCAGTGCCGCCTTTTACCAGGGGCTCTATGCCTCCTGTTTGATATAGGTATGTCGAGGGTGGCATCAGTCGTTGGGTCACTAGCCATGGCTCTTTGTCCAATAGGACCATAACACTGGCCCCCATGTCCAATTTAAAGTTTGTGAGATAGCTGTTAACCGAAATGTCCACATTCCAAAATGACAACCCAGCACCTTTGACCTCACCAAGAACCATGGCTGTGTATCCTCTTGGTGTGCAGTCTCGGCCTCATGAATCGCCTTTGGGTCTTCTGTGCATTTAGATGTTTTGGCCTTGCACAGTTTGTTCAAGTGTCCAATCCTTTGCATTGAAAGCATTGGGATGAAATTGCAGGACAGTGATCTCTCCTGTGGAGGTGCTTTGCTCCACAGCATTGGCATGGTCGGTCTACTCGTCGGTTAGGGTATTGCTTCCCTTGGCCTGGAATGTCCCTGTTTTTATGCTGTTTAACTAACTGGACTGTGGGATTTCCTTTGTGCCATGGGTTACTTTCTCCTCTTAAAATGGATCTGTGCTGCACACGGAGCTCAGACTGCTTAACAATCTGGATAGCTTTCTTGAAGGTTAGATCTTCTTTCACTTGAGGCATGTCTGAAAGTGCATCCCTGATTATCCCTGATAAGTTCAGATTTTAGGTGTTCATATTTGCAGCCTTCAGCTATCCTGTACAGAACATTAATAAATGAATTGACAGGTTCTCCTGGCTACTGGACATGCTTTTTAAATCTAGCCCTTTTGAGTATTTTGTTGCTTCTTAGGTTAAAATAAACATTGAATGATTTTAGTGCTTCTTCAAAGTTAGCAGATGATTCATCGATTCCTTGTCGAGCAATAATATCATCCGCGATCGGCCTACCGAAAAAGCGGTGTGTTGATTTGTTGAGCTCCTGTCTTTAATCCAGATCTGAAGTCATCATGTATCTAAGGAATTTTTTCCTCCAAAGTCACAATTATGTAATTAATTTAGGCCTTGGATAAGTCTAAATTGACCTGGAAGGGTGGATTTCTGATCTTGGTTAAACATTTTAAAATGTACATTCGTTTTAAGAAGGTGCTGAAATTCAAGATGGCGCTGTTGTTTGAAGACAGAAAGTTTACCCACAGCTGCTGGTTTTGGCAGGCTCCCGCTGCAATGGTGCTCATGCTTAGCCTTGAAAAAATTGGATTGACTAGCTGCAGACTTCTCTGTTTCAATGCTATGCTTTAGGGTCATGAAGGCATCAATTCCTGGCCTTTGCCAGTCTTTAAAGCTGGTTCTTTAGTCATGATTCTTCCAAATTAATCTATTCATTTATTTTTCCCTTTTCAGAGCAAGCTCGGACACCAAATGTTCAGGCACCAACTCAGGAATCTGGTTTTTCCTTTGGAGTTTTTAAACAACAATTTCTGACCACAGAACTATTAAAAGTTTCTCAGAATTGCTGTATCCTGCAGTTTAAGTTTTAGGTCACCACTCCTAGTTCTGCTAACTCTACACTCTGGGAATTGAAGCTGGACTTCCCAGAGATCCTATGGAGTCTTATGCTGCAGTGAGGAATTTAAAATTTCTGCCTTCAGCTTCCAAGCTTTTCTTTGGAGCTTTGCCCTGGTGATTCTCCTCTGTGCATCTGCTTCTCATGCTTTTCTTCAGTTCAGAATGCTTCTTTGAATTTCTTTAGTGTTGTGGGATTTTAGTTTTTCTCTGCATTTTTTGTGAGGTTTTAGGTTTTTACATTCACTGCCACCATGTTGTAGGGTGTTGGATACTGTTTGGTCAGTCTTAATTAAGTCTTCACAGTCTTAAATAGGTTAAGGAGGTATGTATTTATTAACTACAAGAACTATATTCAAATATACAGTAAAGGGTTCATGCTAGGAGTTGTGTTTATGCTTGCTTGTGCACACAGCTCTGTCCAACACTAGACTGACCCCTAAATGCTGGTCATGTGTTCTCTTACATCACTGTGTGGATGGTACTGTACCTAGTCTCACTTTAACCTTATTTGTGCAGACCCTTTTACTACAGAAAGAGCCAGAGCATTTGCAGCCTTGGCTGGCTTCCCATGAGTTCAAGCTGTCAGTGATTGCACCTATGCCCCCATCAAGGAACCATCAGGGCAGTCAGGGGCATGCATAAACTGAAAGTAGTACCATTCCACCAATGTCCAGATAGCGTGCGATCAGCAAGAACATTTAATAAGGTTGTGTGCATGGTACCCTAGCAGCAGCCATGACTTTTACACTCTCATGCACTCCCAGGTGCCAGGGATGTTCTGTGGGCTGGACACATTGGTAGGATGGCTGCTTAGGGGTAAAGGTTAGCCTTTGAAGAAGTGGCTCATGACACCAGTTAGAAGTGTCTGGGCAGAATATGAGCATCAGTTCCGCAAGAGCCACAGCATGACCAGGTGCATCATTGAGCAGACCATTGCTCAGGATACCTCAGCCGATCAGGTGGATTGTTCCAATACACACCATCAAGACTGTCCCTGTTGGCCATAGTTTGTTGTGAGCTGCACAGTCTAACACTGCAGTGAGGGGATGCCATTTTGGAAGTGGGCTCATGGGGGACAATCTAATCTCTGATGAAAAGCTAGAGGAAGAGGAGGCTGATGCTCATCAGCCAGATGAAAAGGGTCTCCCAGGGACGGTCTTGATGACCATGAAACATGGGAACACCTTATTGTGAGAAGATTCCAATAAAGGAGTTTCCCCCTTTATATCAGCCCAATGGCCAGTGTTCCACTCTTCGCCCTCCTACATCACATGAAAACCATTTCATCATCTTGGACAATCTCAAACATCCAAACCATATCAATCATTTGCTGCACACAATGACATACATGAAAAAAAAATCACTAGAATCCTTCTCCATCCGGTAAATAAACTAGAGAAATTTTTCAAGATGTTGAAACAAGAAATCGTTATTAAAAACAGAATAATACTAATGATACATTTACCCATTTGCAGCCAAGCATAACTACTGTGAGGTTTCCTTGAATCTTTTCTGGGTGCTGCAGTGTGGTGCTTCCTCCTTGATGGCAGCTCCTTTGGAGAGAGGTTGCTAACTCTGGTGCTCCTTGTCTGCAATGACTTTGGCAGCCATCCCTTCTGGAAAACTCCTATGTGGATTATACTGATAGGCCTGCCCTGAGAGGACATGGAATTTCACACCTAAAGAGATGTTGAGCCCTACTTCAAACAGAGACACTTGCAAGGATGACATGGAAAATGCAAAACGCAGGACTTTAATTTCCTGTGTTTATGAAGACAATGGAAACTGTCCTCCCAGCCAGCTGCACCACACTAAATGCCCAAAAACCATCTCCCGTTGATTTATATCTCAAAATGAGTTGAAAAGCTTCTGAGTTGAAAACAAAATGGACTTTGGATTCCTGGGAAATGAGTTTAAAACTGGCTCTGAAGACCAGTGTTTGGCATTGACAGAAGCAAGAAGATTGACCAGTCACCCCTGCAGAGACAAGCAGGTCACCTCCTTCTCTGGAAACAAAAGGAGTATCTTCTTCAGCAGAGTGCAAAACTGAACCAAGCCAAAAAGTGTCACCAACAGACTGCAAAACTGCCACAGTCAGCTCCAGAATTCGACTGAAACCACCAAACTAACGGCCTCAATGTACCACCATCTACACCTCACAGACAAACCAAAGGCTTACTTGTATATTTCTATCAACCTTTATTTGGACTCTTAATTTTCCTTTCTGATCTGTGCAAATGTGGGTTGTATCTTTTATTATCTTTCCTCAGGTTTTAGTGACTAATAAATTTACTCTTTGCTTGACTCAAGAAAACCGGGTTTGATTGGCTCCTTGTTAAAAAGTAAATACATTTGGACTGGAAAAGGTATCTATGGGGAAACGAATTTTCAACAAAGTGACTAAAACTGTTGGGATCAACCAAGGAGGTTGGAAAGCTCATTCCTCCTCACCCAGTCGTTACAAAATGGACAAATTCCACTCATTCGCAGCCAGCTGCAGCACCTCTTCCTCGATGGGAGTTAGTATGGCCAGAGATAAAAACAAAAAACAAAAAACTGCGGATGCTGGAAATCCAAAACAAAAACAGAATTACCTGGAAAAACTCAGCAGGTCTGGCAGCATCAGAGGAGAAGAAAAGAGTTGACGTTTTGAGTCCTCATGACCCTTCGACAGAACTCCAGTTCTGTCGAAGGGTCATGAGGACTCGAAACGTCAACTCTTTTCTTCTCCGCCGATGCTGCCAGACCTGCTGAGTTTTTCCAGGTAATTCTGTTTTTGTGTTAGTATGGCCAGGTTTGGCACACCACCTCCAGCCTTGCTTCTCTCCCTGGTATTTTATACCGTCTCTTCCTTCAATTAAAGCACTACCTTGCAATGATTTTGATTCTGCTGTACAATCATTCCTTCCAAAATATGGGCTATGAGAACTCTACAGGCTTTGCATTTCTCAAAACGGTTTGCGCCAACTAAACAGTGTGCCTTTTACACTTTCAGCTGCCCCTCCCCTCCACCGAAACCCCCAGCAAAAGAGGCCTATTAAAGGAACCGGTGCCTTGTAAACTCCCATCTGTCCCTCACACATTTAGAACACAGATGACAATCTCCCCTAATAGAGCCTTCCATGTACGTACACATCCATAATGGTGACACACTCATTCTTGCAGGCCTCAGAAGCTGCTGACCTCCCCTGCAGCTTCTGTCCAGGCTGCTTTAGTCAGGCTGGGAGGCCTCCTCTTCCTATCAGCAGGCATGAGGACTTCTTGCCTCTCACTTACAGCCTGCAGGAGGGCTCTCAGGGAGTCATTGTTGAACCTTGGAGTCCTCCTTGACCATTTGCCCTCCCGGTCACCTGGCTCCCTTCGCTCGGCCATCTGAAGAGAGACACAGAGAGTTAACAGTCTGATGCTCTATAACTCTCTAAACACTTTGTATTCATAAAGGCCAGGGTTCAGCTGCATTCCAGTGCTATTTCTTCACTGCCAAAGGCCCTGAAAGCTTCCCATACTTAATAACAGACTTAATTAATAACAGCCTTTTAAATAGCCCGACAGCTCCTGTCTCTTCCCGGGTCGGCTGACTCGACTCCAGCCTGCACCAGCCTCCCAGCAATGAAGATGCTACCTTTGCAGGAACTTTCTCCCAAGGTGGGCGGGCCGGGAATTTTCCCAACTCCCCCTACCCACCTCAAGGCTGAATATCCAGGCCCATGAAATAATACCTCCCAGCTCACTCCCAATGAAGTAACATTGAATCAGAATCCCTAAAATATGTTACTTTATGAGTTAAACATAGAAGATTTTGTTTATCCTTTTGTGAAATTTAAATGTAGAGCATGTGGCAAATCATCAGGGTAGTTCTTTTCCAAACTAGCACCATTTTTTCCACAGTTCACATGTTAAATATTAAAATATGCTCCCTGCAATGAGAAGTCTCAGTTTTCAAAGCAGGCAGATGTCTCCAGATATATGAATCACACTTGTCCTCTCACAAATAAGTAAAAGGTGTGACTAAAACTGTTCAAACATTTACCAGTACCCTTAATCATTGCTATTTGTGAAATAGTGATATTCACAATTATAAGTGATAACATTGTATTTCATCTTCTCAAGATCTTATTATTCACATTACCTTGCTCAACCACTTCCACCATCTGTTGGTCATTGCTCCCCTCTAACAAATTAGCTGTAATGCCATAAAAAACATTGTCATGTTTTGTAAGGTGCAGTAAGCAGCAAAACATTTTTTTAATATCCATTACTAGTTTAAAAGTAAATGGTGAAAGAGCATGAACTTGTTATCCATAGAGTGAGTCATGTTTAATAACTAACTAACTGACCTTGCGACAACTTTCTAAAATTAGAAAGGATAAATGAGACATCATTGTCAGAAAATAAAATGACAAAACATCCTTGACAGCAGTCCTGGCATTGAACAGAATCAATATGCTTTTCAAACACTTTTCTCTGCAGAGGTGTGGCTAAGTCTGAGAGTACAACTGGTGAAACCAAACACTTGCGAAGAGTCAGAAATGGTTTTGTTTACCTTAAATACTACAGTTGGAGTATTACAAGGCTGAAACAGTGACAAGATATAATTTTGGCCACTACTGAAGCCCAGCAAGCTTTAAAAAAGTTGCATAGAAGGCAAGTGCTGCATTAAGGGGCAGAGCTGACATTGGTTTGTAAAAGCACCTTTTAGCTTCTTGCATACATTTGCTTTATGGGTGATGTTATACTAGTAATTTGTTTTCAATTTAAATTTAAATCCATTATTATGGCAGTGATATTAGGGCACTTAGAAAATAATATGATTAGGCAGAGAATGTTTTTATGAAAAGGAAATTGTGTTTGACAAATCTATTAGAGTGTTTTGAGAATGTAACTAAAGAACAGGTAAAGAGGAACCAATGAATATGGTATGTTAGAATTTTTAAAAGATAAGGTGCCACACAAAAGGTTGGTGCACAAGATAAGGGCTCATGGGTGTTTGGGGTAATATATTAGTATGTATAAAGAATTGGTTAAAGGGCAGATAACAGGGAATACGAATAAACCCATCATTTTTGGGTTGGTAGGCTGTTATTAGTGAGGTGCCACAGGAATCAGTGTTGGGGCCTCAGCTATTTACAAGTTATATTGATGACACAGATAAAGAGACGAGTGTAGCATATCCAAGTTGGCTGATGATGCAAAGTTAGATGTGAAAGTAAGCAAAGGAGGAGTTAAATGGGTGGGTTTCAGACAAATAAGTGTTTAAAGTCATAAAAATCAGAATCCCAACCCAAATCTCCCTCCAAACTGCCTAATTATACCTTTAACTGAGGTGAGAAGGTGGATAGGTGACCAACCTGTTCTAAGGAGGAGACTACTGGCATTTTAAATTCGATATAGGCTTTGAGTCCTGTTGTTTTTCTACTTGGAGGGCTGAGTTTCCTGAGCATCAAGTAACCCAGCAACTAGATGCTGATGACAGTTTGCTGGGTACAGAAGGTACCTTTACACCTACCTGCTGGATCCAGCATACCTGCTTGGGCAACCCCTGTGATCAGGCAGCACCCTCAACTCTGTTTCTCTCCACAGATGCTGCCGGACCTGCTGAGGATTTCCAGCATTTTCTGTTTTTATTTCAGCCAATTAGTTGGTGCTGCTGCATGCTGAGAAATTATGTAAACTGCACACGTCAGATCACACAATCCAAATTCAGTTCACATCCTCACAATTTTGTGCTGAAAGATTAAATCCGAGCTCTGGATTTTGGCAAAGGCTGCTGCCTTCAAGTAAAAACTTAGTGGGCTGGATTTCACAGGGTGGGGGATGGGGGAGTGATGGTGTGGGCTGCTCGCTACCACTGCCCCCCCACTTCCCCGACCCTACCCCCAGAAGGATGAATGGGCTGAATTTTAACAAGCCTGCCCTGCTCCTACATGCTGGGGAGGGCTAAACAGGTTGCTGGTCAGACCTTTGCCCCTCAATGAACAGGAAGGCCCAGCCTCAAGAGCTGCTGGCCAATCTGATTGGCCCAGCAGCGCCAGAAATCAGTAGTGGGCACTGCTGGGACTGCAAGAAGGCACCAGGAAGATGATTATGCAGGTAAGTCCTGGGCTTTTAGGGTGTGGAAAGACTGGAGGGCCTAGGGAGAAGGCTGCGAGGCTGGGTTTTTCCCTTTGCAGAACAAAGGGTGGGTGAAATGTTGGGGAGGGGTGCCCCCATTGTGAACAAGACAACACTAATTGATGAATACCCTCCTTCCTTCCAGCCATTTCAAATAAGCCTTTTCAAAAATGGCCTTTGTTCTCTGGCCTGCCTGCCATTGCCCAGTATGTTATGACAGTGGGAGCAGATTGAGGCCCTTAATTGCCACTTAATTTGACAGTTAAGGGTCTCAATAGTCTTAAGGGCAGGCGGTCTAGTGGGCATCTTATGTACCCCTTGCATAATTGAGGACAGGTGGGTGGTCGGTGGAAAGGAGCTGGGCTGGGCACCCAAAATATTTTACATGCCCCCTCACCCCGAAAACATGCCAGTGGGTGGGTTCATAAAATCTAGCCCAGTAAAGACATCAAAAGGCATAGAGAGTACTTCGCTTAGTAAATTTAATTTGACACTGAGTCACTTAAGGGGAAATTAGGGCAGAGGACCAAAAGTTTGGTCAAAGAGGTGGATTTTAACAAGCATGTTAAATGAGAAAAGAGCAGTCCTGGATTGTAGTGGTTTAATCAGGGAATTCCAGAGTTTATGACCCAGGCAGCTGAAGGTACATCCATCAGTAATGGAGCAATGAAAATCAGGGATGTGCAAGAGGCCAGAATTAGTTGAGCACAGATATCTTGTAAGGCTGGACGATATTACAGAACTAGAGATGGGCAAGCAATGGACGGATTGGAAAGCAAGGGTGATAATGTTAAAATTCCAATAAAAATAAAAATTAGAATGCTCCCTTGAGGCTTGATAATAATCACAAACTTTCAGTTGCAATGTCATTTTAAACAGTACATTCACACAAATGAATTAACTTGCAAGCATATTTGTGACATCAGTTCCTTTTTAAATTGGCCACCAGCGCCCTTACATGAGTGCATTAAGGAAATTATTGTTGAACAGCTCAAATAAATGGAAAATGGATATTCTTTTAATTCCAGCACTAGCCAGTGCTTCCTATCCCACATATACAAGGTGACCTTCCAGCAAAGTTTCCAAAAGTGATGCTGATCCTGAAAGCTATTTGTTTTTTTTTCAAATTCATAAAGAGCGGTCGGGGCAAATAGTACTGATACATTTAAGGGGAAGCTGGATGAGTACATAAAGAAGAAAGGAATAAAAGGATATGTTGCTGGGGCAAGATGAAGTAAGGAAACTTGCAAAGGGCATAAGCATGGACCAGCTGGGCCAAATGGTCTGTTTCTGTGCAATACTTTCTATATAATTCTATGTAAATCGAGCTTTTTGGTATAGTTACTTTGATGCATTAAATCATGTGTCATAATTATATCTGTTCTGGTTTTAATCATATGATTTGAACATTAAAGGATGAATTTTACTCGCCAAAATGAACAGAGGCTAATGAGGATTTTGTGAGATTAGCTTCATTACCTATTCATAAGGAGCTTCTGGCATGGATTGTAAACTGACAGAGGGGAGCAGGAATTGTGCACAGCTGCAGCTCATGAAGCTGCACAATAATTTATTTAAAGGAATATATTTAGGTTTTCACTGTAAAACTAATTCCCAAAGCCTCCCCAATATCTATAAGGCACAAGTCAGGAATGCAATGCAATACTATCCACTCATATGGATTTCACACCATCCAGGACAAAGCAGCCCACTCAATTAGCACCTCATACACCAGTTTAACATCCACTCCCTCTGCCACTGGCCTACCGTGGCTACATCTACAGAATGAAGTGCAGAAACTTACTTATTCGGAGATTTGGAGGTCCTCCTAGAAGTCAAGCAACAAAGGTTCTCTTTCAAACCACCTCCCTGTGTGAAGAAATACCCATCTGGATTGACAGGAGATAGTTGACAGAATGCACCAAGGCTTAAACACCCAGAGAACCTGAGAGCAGATGAGGAATACAGGAGCATAGGGAGTAATCTGGTTGGTCTCAAAAAATAAAACTCCTCAAATAACCATCCAAAAATACATTAGCTATTTCCACACCATCTGCCTCTGCTGCACCTCTGGTCATCCACTGGACACACCCACAACCATCTGCTTAAAGTTATTAAAATCTAACGGATATATGGGCTCAAACTCCAGGTTTGAGTCTATGTCCCCTAGTTCTATAACTTGTGCCAATCTCAAACACACCAGGAAAACAGTCAGCCAAGTCTGCCAAGGTAGGACTAGTCAGCATTGCACTAAGTAGCCAAAGTATTCAACCCACTAACTGGCTGCTTTCACCCTGTTACATTGACTGACAGTGGCCAGTGTTTTATGGCCCCACATGTCTCCCCCTGGCGGATGCGGCAAGCCATTTCAATCTCCATTCAGTTTGGTGGGACCATAATATCCCGCCAGGTGGAAAAGGCCCTAAAATCCTGGCCTGTATGTTAAAACATTTGAAAAGAAAAGTGGACATTAGATCTCCATTAATTAAAAATCAGAGGGCTTCCTATAAATGCTGACTTCATTTGATTGCAGAAGGGGCTTCTCTACAATATCTGGTTTATCTGGGTGAAATTATACAGTACATTACTACTGAGAATAACTAGAAATTGTATATGTATACATTTGCATATCATCTCAATTCATTTTATCTTTATAATGAAACTGCCAATTGTTTTCCATGAAAGCTTCTTTCATCTACTTTGGCCTTTTCCAGGATATGCAAGCATAGTGAATTAGGGCTACAGAATGGTCACTGGCATCTTTGCCTGATTTCCCAGCACTTTAGCCCACCTCTGTTAATACACCATCTATGTTGGAAATTAGAAAATATATTCTAATACCTTTTTATCTCCATCAAAGTTGGTAAAACTAAATTGGTTTCTCGAAGTTGCTAGCTTCAAGGCTTTTGTTTTTTGCCTTCCTGAATGAATGCCCCGGATGGAGGTATCACAATATCAAATTGCATCAGGATTTCCACACATTTGAGGCCATCCATGACCAGTAGGCACCACAGGGACTGGAGTGCATAGTCAACATAATAATAAAATATAAGCAAAATACTGAGCCTGCTGGATATCTGAAATAAAAACAGAATGTGCTGGAAATATTCAGCGGCATCTGTGGAGAGAGAAACAGTGTTAATGTTTCCAGCCAAATATGACTCTTCTTCAGAACATGTTCTTTTACCAATCACCTGAAATCTGTACCCTTTTATTATCAACCTTTCAGCCACTGGAAGCAACTTCTCTTTATTTACTGTATCTAAACCCTTCATGATTTTAATCACCTCTATCAAATCTCTTCTCAGCTTTCTCTGACCTGAGGAAATCAGCCCCAGCTTCTCCTGTCCATCCACAAATCTGTTACCCCCTTATCAATGGAACCATTTTAGTAAATCTCTTTTGTGTCATCTCCAAAGCCTTCACACCCATCCTAAAGTGTGGTACCTAAAATTGGACAATACTCCATCTGGGGCTAAACTAATATTTTGTATGGGTTTAACATAACTTCCTGTCTAATGTACACTACGAGTGGAATTTTCCAGAGCCCCCTGTGGTGGGTTTAATGGCAGGCATGGGGGGACAATGTGGCAGGAGCTTAAAAATGGAATGCAGATGAAGGCCCAACCGGAACACCCCTACCATGCCCCCTCCACTTGATCGTTCACGCTGCCAGTGGGAATCACACCAGTCCAGATCACATCTGGACCAACATGGCTTGTACATGTTGTCACTTGCCTGAAGAAGGCCTGGGGCAGCTCGTGGAGAGCAGAAGAGGAGGTGGAGGCCTCCAGCGACGAGAAACTGGAACAACAGGGCAGCAGTGGGTAAGGGGACATCTTTGGCATAGATTTCCTGACTTCAGGATATTGCAGGAGGTCCATCTTCTACCCTCAGGTTCTTCCAGGAAGTCCATCTTCTGACTTCAGGATCTTCCAGGAGGTGGATCTTCTATCTTCAACATTGGGTAGCCTTTTAAATATGGCGCCTGGATATGACGGTTGGGCACCCGCCAGCCAGCCCACCCCGCCAAGCGATATGTCGGGAAGCCCCCGACTGTATAATTAATGAGGCCAGGGTCACGCGATATGGCGTGAATTCTCAGCGGCCTTCATGGTGGGAAACATTCCCCACCTGGCTCTGTTATAGGACTTAGTCCCAGAAAGGAAAATTCCATCCTATGCCTCTATTTATAAAGCCCAGGATTTCATATACTTTATTTACTGCTTTGCTAGACTGAGAGGCTTGCCACACAACCTGCTGTCACTGTCAAGGAGAATGGAAGAGTCTGGCCCCAATGTGAGAAACTCACCCAGAATTACTGCACATTCAAATACAAAACTGTGCTGCCTCTTTCGAAAGTAAGCACATAGGCAGAGAGAAAATGCAAGAAGAGGAAATCCTTAGTCAGCAACTAATCCTAAACTCAATAGTCTGCAGTCCTATTCACAGCAGAACAAATGGCCTTAGCTGGAGTTGCCAACCCTGCAGGATTCGTCTGAAGGCTCCAGGAATTGAAGATGAATCTCCAAGACACTGCTTTGTGCAGTCCTGGAGAAAAATCATTGGGACTTTAGAAAAGATTGCTTTATTTTGTCATTTTCTTTGAACATTTCTTTATACCAGTCATAAAAATATTGAAAATGGGGATAAAAATGGCTGTTTGGCTGACAGTCAAGCATCACCAATTGGATAATGAGTCTTTTTGCTTTCCAATCAGTGTAGAAAGGCAACGTGTCACAAGGACCAAAGCAGCCTGGACAGAAGCTGCAGGGGAGGTCAGCAGCTTCTGAGGCCTGCAAGAATGAGTGTGTCACCATTATGGATGTGTACGTACATGGAAGGCTCTATTAGGGGAGATTGTCATCTGTGTTCTAAATGTGTGAGGGACAGATGGGAGTTTACAAGGCACCGGTTCCTTTAATAGGCCTCTTTTGCTGGGGGTTTCGGTGGAGGGGAGGGGCAGCTGAAAGTGTAAAAGGCACACTGTTTAGTTGGCGCAAACCGTTTTGAGAAATGCAAAGCCTATAGAGTTCTCATAGCCCATATTTTGGAAGGAATGATTGTACAGCAGAATCAAAATCATTGCAAGGTAGTGCTTTAATTGAAGGAAGAGACGGTATAAAATACCAGGGAGAGAAGCAAGGCTGGAGGTGGTGTGCCAAACCTGGCCATACTAACACAAAAACAGAATTACCTGGAAAAACTCAGCAGGTCTGGCAGCATCGGCGGAGAAGAAAAGAGTTGACGTTTCGAGTCCTCATGACCCTTCGACAGAACTGGAGTTCACAGCCACACCCTGCCATCATATCCAGGTGCCTAATTTAAAAGATGCTGGACAGATACAGCTTTATTATGCTGTTAACTACAAACCAGGGTGTGGAACACAGACCCCAAGGGGCACCGGCACCCAGATTCAGTGATGCTTCATTGGAGGTACTGTTGAATGCAGTAGAGGAGAAGAGGGATGTTCTCTACCCAAAGGACAGAAAGAGGATACTCGCCCAATTCATCAGCTCCATAATGGGAAGCAGTTGCCAGGGTGCTAAGCGCCAACTGCATTCACCAGAGGACAGCCTACAGTGCAGGAAAAGGATGAATGACCTCATCCGCACCGCCAGGGTAAGTGACCCTCTACTCCACATACTCACCTCACTGAATAGGAACTAGAACTTAGGCCTCAGTGGCAAAGCCACCATCTGCACTGCCCATGCATAAAAGTGCTTCTCAACCTAAGACAGCGATGCCTCAAAGACCCACTGTAATCCATGTAGTCTGCAGATAGAGAGGTGACTGCAGGTCTTTGATCATGTAACACAGAGAGCTCATATTACTGGGGGGTGGGGGGGGGGTGGGTCAGAGTTGGCATAGAGGGCAGCAGCCTTCACTGCTGATGCCATGCCTCTTTCGGCCTTAATCTTCTATCTACATGAGCTCACTGCTCTGGAGGGTGCTGCCAAAGAACCCTTGTGACTAGCTGCAGATCATCTTTCATATGTCACACAAAAGTGGTCTGTTGATGAAGGTTGGCATCATGCAAACGCCACCTGGATCCCAATTGTTTTCAAACCATCTTCTCTCCTTGCGCAGAACAAACTAATGCACAACAAGCACAAGAGAGAGAGAACGAGAGGGGGCATGACTGAACTCCGGCACCTCAAACTAATCCAAGAGCGGTCTGCTGAGCTGGGAGGGGAGGATTAGGGCCGTTCATGTGCAGACGGCAAGGTTGGCGTCTGGCCTCCATCCAGCAAAGAATCATGCTTACTGTCTTGAGATAGAAACCTGAGGGTCATGCTCGGTGCCATGTTGGGGGCTCATGCAGTCACTCGCTCTTTCCTCTTTCGATTACAGGTGCCAGCCAGAAAAGGGTAAAGCCAAAGACACACATCAGTGGGTACTAGATTCAGTTCAGGCAGCACCTCACACCCTGGTGGTCACTTCACTGACACGTGTCCGCAGCAGGAGGAGGCAGGTGAAGCCTTGTGATGTCGGAGCAGGAGCTTCAGGTTGGGTCTCAACCAAGTGGAACAACCAGGAGCAGGGGTACAGCTGCAGCAGGCACTGGTGCGCAATGAGGGCCTTTATTGCTGGGAGCTCCAACATCGATTCCAGGCTCTACTTGCTGCTCCAGCAGCATACCACATTAGCCCAGACGTGCTCTGGATCAGCGTGAAATTCCACCGGTGTTACTGTCGATTGGATTGGGATAGGACAGGGAATTTCTGATCATGTGCTCATTTGAATCCCAACCATGTGGTGCAAAATGGCTTCCTGGCAGCCCCTGGCAGGAATGATGACACGCCATTATCCCACTATGATATTTGGGGCCACAAGTCCCTGCCATCGTTTCACGCTGTCGGGGGACCCATTTTTCAGCTCCCAATGTATTCATCCCATGAACCCTGCTGCTGGTGGGAGGGAAGGATTCCACCCTTAATCTTTGTTGAGTGATGTTTGAGTCCATTCAATGGACCCACTTGGTCCAAATTTGGAAAATGGGCATCCCATTAGAGACTAGGACTGTGTGTCATTGTGATATCACTAATTGTTTCCAGTGCTTAAAGGTTAAGCTCACACGAGCATCCTTCACAAGGTGCTGCAGCTGGCAGCACCAATGCTCGGGCAGGAGGGCAATCATCTCCCTTGGCACTGTGGACAGTGCTACAAATCCCAGTTTCACACCCATTATCTTTGACTCCTCAAAGACATTCTCTCTTTTCCAAACTAGAATATTTTCCTTAATGAAAACAGCAACAACTCGTACATAGCAGCTTCAATATAGCAAAACATACCAAGCATTTTACTGGAGCATTAGCAAACAAAATTTGACACTGAACAGAATAAGGACGTATTAGTGCAGTTGGCCAAAGGCTTGTTCAAAATGGTAGGTTTTGAGGAGCTTCTTAGAGGAGGAAAGTGAGGTAGAGAGGTAGGGAGGTGTAGGAATGGAATTCCAGATCTTAAGGGCTTGACAACTGAAGGGGATTCTAGAGCTTAGGGCCTTCACTAATGGTGAAGTTTTTAAAATCAGGGACGCTCAAGATGTATGAATGAGAGAAGCGAAAGCATCTCGAAGGGTTGTACAGCTGGAGAGGATTACAGAGATAAGGATGAGCAAAGACATGGAAGGATTTGAAAACAAGGGTGAGAATTTTAAAACTGAGGCATTGAATAAGGGGGAGCTAATGCAGGTCATCAAGGACAGCTGTGATGGGTGAATGCCATTTAGTGAAAGTTAAGTTATGGGCAACATAGTTTTGGCTGACCTTAACTTTCATGTGGGTAGAACATGAGAGGTTGGGCTAGAGTGTATTGGATTTGTCAACTGCTTTCCCTCCATTTTATTACCTCCCCTATATGTCTTGATACCTTGTAGCCAGGAATATTAAGTATCCAATCCTCCCCTTTGTGCCAGTTCTCAGTTCTTGTTACTACATCATATTTCCATTTGTGCCTGCAGCCTACCAACTTTATTAACCACATTTTATGCATTTACACATGTGCCTAACTTTGATCTCTTTGTATTTTCTATGATCCCACCTAATTCTGTATTGTTTACAACTCTAAGTTTCTAACTTCTAACTCAAATCTAACTCTGTGTTGAATGAGTTAAAATTTCCTCTGTCTCTTCCAGACCTCTATGAACCTTGTTTAAGACTTCATTTAGCATTCAACCCCCCTGTTGAATTAATTTACACCCTGCCCCAGAGCTCTAGGTAACCTGCTCTTGAGGGTAATGATCCCAGATCCTTTCTGGTGCAACCTGTCCATCTTGACCACCTTGCTATAGAACTAGTCCCAATGTCCCCAGCATCTGAAGCTGTCCCTCCTCCACCAATGCTCTAGCCCTGCTTTAACCTATCATATCCTTCTATGTCTACTGTCACAATTAGCATGAGAAGTAATCCGGGTTACTATCTTTTGCAGTTCTGCTTTTTAACTACCTCCCTAGCTTCTTAACTCTGACTGTAGGAACTCAACCCTCTGCCTCCCTATGTCATTGATTCTGACATGGACCACAACTTCTGGCTTTTCCTGTTTTGCCCACAGAATATTCTGCACCCTCTCCATGACGTACCTGACACTGTGTAGGCAACATACCATATATGACTCATGTTAACAGCAGCAGACCTGCCTGTCTGTCACTTAGCTATCAAATTCCCAATTACTACTGGATTCTGACACTATACCCCACTGCATAGCCCTTTGCCTCACAGTGCTTGGCTCAGGTCTGTATTCCTTTGCGGTATCGTCACCCTAACTGGTATTCAATGCTGAATGCTGGTTTGAAAGTGTTGCATTCACAAAGGATTTGTGTGCTGCATGCCTTTTCTTACCCTACTGGGTGGCCACCCACTTGCTATTCTGAACTCTATCTGGCTATGTTGTAACCACCTCCTAGAACCATGTTCAGCCACCAGTATGCCCTGCAGTGAATCCAGCCTGCCACTCAAGCTCAGAAATCTCAGCATGAATTTGAGCAGCTGCCTGCTTCTTGCAGCAACTTCCTGCAAACATGGGCCTCTGGGAGACATGAAGCATTCTGTAGGTCCCACATGGCACAAGATTTACAGGCTATGGTTGCAGCTGTCCCTCCATTCTAATTATAAACTGAAAATAAACTCCTTAGATACAAGGTGATTATTTATAAAAACATTATTAACTAGGCCAAAATTGCTCGGCTATTTTTCTATTCATTCCTTAAAATGAACTAATCAAAGACTAAATTATTTACTCAAGCCTAATAAGAACCATTAACAAAACTGAACCAAAAGGATTAGATATAGAATCATAGAATGGCCACAGAACAGAAGGAGGCCATTTGGTCCATTGAGTCTATGCCAGCCCTCTGCAAGAGCAATTCAGGTAGTTCCACTCCTGCACCCTTTCCCCTTAGTCCTGCATTTATTTTCTCTTCAGGTGCTTATCCAATTCCCTTTTCAAAGCCACAATTTAATCTACCTCCACCACATTCTCAGGCAGTGCGTTCCAGATTCTAACCACTCACTGCGCTTAAAAGCTTTTCTCCATGTCACCCTTGGTTTTTTTGCAATTCACCTTATTTTGTGTTTGCTGCTTCTCAATCCCTCCGCAATAGGAACAGTTTCTCTCAATCTACTTTGTCTAGCCTCCTCATTATTTTGAACTCTACTATCAAATCTCCTCTCAGCCTTCTCTCCTCTAAGGAGAACAACCCCAACTTCTCCATTCAATCCTTGTAACCGAACCTTCCTTTCCAGGGAATCGTTCTCATGAATCTTTTCTGGATCCACTCTAATGCCTTCATATCCTTCCTAAAGTGTGGTGCCCCCAGAACTAGACACAATACTCCAATTGAGGTCACGTCAGTGTTTTAAAAAGACGCATCATAACTTACTTGCCTTTGTACTCTCTATTGCCTCTATTTATAAAGCCCAGGATCCTGTATGCCTTTTTAACCAACTTTATCTCTCAGTCCTGCTACCTTCATCAATTTGTGCACATATACCCTGAGGTCTCTCGAGTTCTGCACCAATTTAGAATTGTACCCTCTATCTTATATTGTCTGTCCTCATTTTTCCTACCAAAATGTCTAATTTCACACTCTCCGCATTAAATTTCATTCACTACCTGTCTGCCTATTCCACCAGCCTGTCTTTGTCTTCTTGAAGGCTTTGTCCTCCTTACAATTCAAAACACACCCAAGTTTTGTGTTATCTGCAAATTTTGAAATTGTGCCCTGCACACCCAAATCTAGGTTATTATTGCATCCGGTGCCCTGGTTTGTTGGCGCTAAAGGATTCGGGTTGCACACTTGTTTCAGGGTGACCGAGTTGGTACCAAGACAGAGAAGATCAGTAGACCATTCTTAGACGAAACACATCAGATTGCTACATCCCTCTCTCTTCACTCAGAAATACATTTTACAATTTTTCTCAAAATATCAAACTATTCACAGATCAATAATTTACAAAGTCAGTTTTTCTGGGCTCTCCTTATGCATGTAGAACGTCTCGGCTCTATAGCTTCTGATGTTTTATCCAGAACCTCCCTCACTGTAGTCACCTGAGCATCTGGCTCTTCAGTAGGTATCTGCAAATCTGTTTCTTCAACACTTTCAGGTACAGTAGGCCCTTCAGACACATCTGTACTCAACTGAGTTCATTCAACAGGAGACATTGACTCAGTTACGAACATTGGTGCAATCATTTCTAGGTATTTTGTTTCACCTCTTCTTATATGAACCATATGTCTCCATATGACTCGATCTTCCACTTTCATGTGATAGGAAAGAGGTCCCATTCCTGTACTTATGGCACCAAACAACCATGTTGGTCCTTCTCTAAAATTCTTCAAAATACTTTCTCTCCTATGTTAAACATCATTTCACGACTGTGACAGTCATGTCATATTTTCTGACTTCCCTGACTTCTTTCCACCTCCCTCCCCAAATTTGGCATAATTAGGTTCAATCTCGATTGGAGACGGCGTTTTCAACAATTCCACAGGCGTGACACCTGTTGTCGTATGAGTGGTGGTTCTATAATGGAAAAGCAAACATGCTAATTTAGTTGCTATAGAATCTCCAGACAATTTCTTCATACCAGATTTGAATGTCTGAACTGCCCTCTCAGCCAGTCCATTTGAAGAAGGGTGGTATGGTGAAGTTTTGACATGAGTAATACCATTAAGGCTGATAAATCAGTGAAATTCAGCACTCGTAAATACTGTTCCATTGTCTGATACGACCACTTCAGGTAGTCCATTGATTGCAAAACTTTGTCGTAGCTTGTCTATTGTAGCAGAAGGTATCGGTGACTTCACTTCAAATATGTCCATCTATTTTGAGTGAGTGTCAACAATAAGTAGAAACATTCTTCCCATAAAAGGTTCCACTTAGTCAATCTGTACTCACACCCATGGCCTTCCTGGCTTCTCTGAGGGGTGTAACGGAGCTGTTTCAGGTAACTTTTGTACATGCTGACATTGCAACTGACAACTTCTCAGTAAGTTTTCTATTTCTCCATCCATCGCAGGTCACCATAGATATTGCCTTCATCTTGGAAATTCCGGGATGTGCACTGTGACATTCAGATAACAATGGCTTTTGTCCTTTTGGAGGAACAATCACTCATGATCCCCACAATAAGATACCTTCCTGGCTGGTTATCTCGTATTTTGTCTGGAAATACAGTTTCATTTCATCAGATTCTTGTTCTTGTGATCAATCATGAAGAACTTGATCTTACACTTTGGATAAGACTGGGTCTGGATTTGTCCAGTCTTTAATCTGTCCAGCACATATCGGTGATGAGTTCAAGAAGTTCAATAACAAAACAAATTCTTGAGAAATTGGAACATCCTCATCATTTACTGGTATGGACAAACAACTGAGTGCTTCTGCATTTGCAATTTGACTTCTGGGTCTGTGAATGAAAGTATACTCATACACTGCCAAGATCAGTGACATCTTTACACTCTTGCTGAAGCTATAGGGGGTATAGCCTTGTCTTCGCTGAATAATCCTAATAATGTCTTGTGGTCCGTTATGATAGTAAAATGACGACTGTCTACGTATTGGTGAAACTTCTTAACAACAAAAATGATTGACAAGCCTTCTTTTTCATATCCTATGGGTCATTCTGATCCAACATTCATGCGATGGGAAAGCACTGCTCCCATTCCGTAGGGAGACGTGTCACACGTTAATACCAAACCTTTTTTTGGGCCAAAATGTGCTAGAAGTGTAGGTGATTGTAACAACTGTTTCACATTGTGAAAGCTTCTTCTTGTGGTGTTTGCCAAGACCATCACTGGTTTTTCTTGAGCAAGTAATACAATGGTGCCAGTTCTGTCGACAAATTAGGCAAGAAGCATCCATAGTAATTGATCATCCCCAAAAATGATTGCAGTTCAGATGTATTCTTTGGCACTAGTGTTTCTCTAATAGCTTCCACTTTTTCTTCAACTGGATGTAAGCCTTTTGGCCTAGGTAAGTTACCTCCTTCGCTTGGAATGTGCACTTTCCTTTTTCAACCACACTCAAACCTATGAAAAATGTTTCAAAACTTCTTCCAAGTTCATCAGATGTTCCTTTTCTGTGAGTCTGGTTACAAGAACGTCATCCAAATAAATTATAACATTGGGCAGACCCTGTAGTAAACTTTCCATGGTTCTTTGGAATATGGCGCAAGCTGAAGATATGCCAAAAGGTAAACAGGTGTATTGATACAACCCTTTTTGTGTGTATTAATGGTGACAAACTTCTGGGAGGCCTTCTCTAATTTCAATTGTTGATAAGTATGACTCATATCAAGCTTCGTGTAGGCAGTTCCACCTGCCAGTTTAGCGTCAAGTCTTCAATTTTTGATATGGGGTGTCTCTCCAACTTAGCCACTTTATTGACTGTTAATTTGTAGTCCCCACAAATTTGAATGCTTCAGTTAGGTTTGAGAACAGGTACAATTGGTGCTGCCCACACTGAAAACTGCACTGGTTGTATCACTCCCTGTTTTACTAATCTGTCCAGTTCGACGTCTACCTTTTCCCGCATTGCATAAGGTACTGGCCTTGCCTTCATGATTCTTGGTGTTGCCTCTGGATCTACATGAATTTTTGCTTGTAGCCCCTCAATCTTTCCAAGTTTGTCTTTGAAAACTGAGGCTTTTTTTGTAGCTATGAAAGTCCATTAGTTCTCAGTTGGAAGATTTCAGTCTGTTCCAATTTAATTTCTTGCAGTCAGTTTCATCTGAGGAGACTAGGTCCCTTGCCTGCAGCGCCGTCAAGAGCAATTTCACTGTTTGACCTCCGTAGGAGCTAGTTGCAACTGAGCAACCTGGAAGTGCCTTAACAGACTTAGGACTGGTGTCGGTCGTTCAAAGGTATCATTAAGCAAATGGGGATATACAACCAGCCCGACAACTTGTGAATGTGGAACTGAGCCACAGACTATGCAACATCTCCTGCAATGCCTATCGCTAGAGGAACCCTGCACTGTTGCAGATCTTGATGAGTTCAACAACAAGGTGCAAAAATGTGTCCAGTTCTGGCTGGGCCATGTATAGACTGTCCTTGGACATGATAAGAAGAAGAAGAAGACCTCCGCAGTGCACTGCGACTTTACATATGCCCTTGACTTGTATATCTTCTCTCATGTGAATTTTCAATTTAGCATCAGTTTCTTCCAAATTTAGCTTACATTCCCCATGATTCAGGTATTTAAAAGTATGCTCACCTATCACCATAGTGGCTTGTCCAGTATCCACCTATATTCTGAAAGGCCTCTTATTCATTCTCATGATTACATAGATAGGCTCGGTCCTTCCTACCTTAAAATTATATAACAAATAAATATCTGAATCTATTTCTTCAGGCTTTTCAATGCTGTTAATCTCATTGGGTTTTTTCTTTTGTCTGAAAGTCTGCCTGAATCTCTCTTTACAATGTCTCATGTGGTGTCCATTTCAATGACAGAAAAAATGTTTAAACTGTGATTTACAAGGTTGTATGCTTCCACCTCAGTTACCATTATGCCATGTTTTTGCTGTTAATTTTTTAATTTTAATCTTTTAATTTGTCTGCTAGTGGTGGCTGCTTCCCATTTCTGAGTAAGGCTTTGCACGTTCGCACTCTTTTTGGCTGAGGTTCCCTGCCCCATGTGGAAGACGGCACCATTTTGTGCTCCATGTATGGATTTCGAATCTCGCACTGCACCTTCCATTGCCAAGGCGATTTCCAATGCCTTCTGAAAATCTAAATTTTTTTCAGACACTAATCTCTTCTGAATCATATCTTCATTTATACCACACACCAAATGATCTCTAAGCATATCATTGATAGATTTACCAAACTTGCAATATTCAATTAATTGTTTCAGACTTGCCACATAGCAAGCAACAGTCTCCCCTGCGGCCCTATTCCTTGAGTTAAATTTGAACCGTTACATCGTCACCGACAGCTCGGGCTCATAATGATTCTTTACGAGGTTCACTAAGTCATCAAAGCTTTTCCAGTCTGGAGCTCTGGGTGCCAACAAATTTCGAATGGGTAAGAGAATCGCGTGCTTCTTCTCCTCCCTCGTGATGTCGTTCGTTTGGAAGAAGAATGCAAGGCTTTCAACATAATGAAACCAGTCTTCTGACCATCTCCAACAAGATAGGACCAAAAGACTCAACTCTTCCAACTTGCAGCATGCTCCGAGGGGATTGCTTCAATCTCATCTCTAGCCCTAAGGAAGGATATATGTGTCTTTTAGCAGGAATGAGTGGAGTGTCATATGAAGTGAGATTAAATGGAGTGGACCTGTACTCTCTGGATTTTGGAAGAATGAGAGGCGATCTCATTGAAAATTTATTAGATTCTGAGAGAACTTGACAGGTTTGATACAAAGATGCTATTTCCCCAGGTTGGGGAATCTAGAAGCAGGAGGCAGTCTCAGGATAAGTGGTCAGCCATTTAGGACTAAGCTGAGGAGAATTTTGTTCTCCCAGGTTGTGAATCCTTGGGATTCCCTACCCATAGGGCTGTGGATGCTCAGTTGTTGAGTATAGTCAAGGTTGAGATTGATATCTTAGGGAATCCAGGATATGAGAATTTGCTGGGAAAATGCAGTTATAGTTGAATATCAGCCATGATTGTGTTGAATGGTGGAGAAGGCTCTAGGGGCCATACCGTCCCCTCAAGCTCCTTTTTATAAAATGTATTTTTGTTTTCTCTGGACAAATGGCAACCCACCTTTAGCCTCTGCGTTCCTCTTAATAACTCATTGGATTTGTAGATTAATTGCCCATTAAATTTACTGCAGAATGCCAGGGCTGGTAACAAAGAGTGTGAGTATCCTTTTAATGATGTGATGGTTGTTAATCTAATGCCAATCAACTTCTATGACCCAGAAAACTAACAGTTTAAATTCTTCAGCCTCATTCCTAAAAATGTACTAAATTATGGAGATTTTCTGACCTTCATTGAATATTCATAAGGAGCTTCTGGCATGGATTTGCACAGCTTGACTGAAGAGTGTTGAGAAGTAACCCAAAGCACCATAATAAGCGATTCACAACATGAAGTAAAATGGTGCAGAGTAATAAATACAAGAGTAGGAAAAATTTCTAAATAATAACCCAAGATTTTGATATTCAGGATGTTGACAGTGGTGGGAGGTGATGACTTTACATTTTCTAGTACTCTTGAGACCAACCTAGTAATGTACAAAAATGTCATTGAGCAGAATGTCTCATTTGGGCAGAGTTGCTACTAGTTTCTGTTTTCCAAAGCATTTAAAACAGTGGTAACTATTTTCTGCTGGTGCATCTCATGTAGCATTAAGGCCATTGTAAGATCATCCAAATATATTTTGCATTTTATAACTAATTATGTAACCATTCTGTTATCATTGTTGTGAGTCTTTGAGGGGGTTGTTCATATACTGGACTTACAAATGATGCTAAAGGCAAGACTGTTGATAAACATTGCCTTTTATTGAACAATATACTAACTATGTATAATGCAGGCTTGGCATGAGGCTCAACATAGAACTATCTCTCTCCATACTCATTTGTCATGTGTTCTTACATCACTGGTGGTATAAACTATCTTTTGCTTATCTCCACCCATCACTGGCCCTCTATCCAGCTCTACTTGTCCCACCCCCACCCTCCCCACTCCCCCCCTTAAACTAGCTTATATTTCACCTCTATTCTATTTTTACTTAGTTCTGTTGAAGGCTAATTTGGACTCGAAATGTTAATTGTGTTCCTCTCCACAGATGCTGCCAGACCCACTGAGTTTTTCCAGGTATTTTTATCATTGTTTGAGAGCACTGTTTAAACTGCACAAAAGGCCAATTTTTAAAGGCTTGTTCAATACAGCCAATGCCTCAAAGTTATTCTCCAAAAATCTTCGGCTTCGTTATCAGTTTTAAACTCAGTCAGTCCAAAAGCAAAATACTATGGCATCATTGGGCTGGATTTTCATGAGTCCGTAAGAATCCGTAGAGGGGGAAAATGATGGCCAGGACCTGATTCCAGGAGTCCCAACCCCATTCCCAGAATCTCTGACTTTCTGGATTTCCTGTTAAGGAAGCAGGCTGATTCAGGTTGCAGGCTCGCACCCTGCACTACCGATCTGACTGACTCCATTGTGGGGATAGGCATGTCCTAGTCCTCCAGAATTTTCATGGAGTTGGGCCGGGTTTTCAAAGATTCATGGTTCACCCCACCTCAGAGGAGGAAATAGGGGGTGGGGAGAACATGAGGTAGCATGGAAGAGGCATGGGGAGTGTGTGAGGGGTGAGAAGGTGTGAACGGTGAGGGCAGGGGGGCCTTCCTTTTTTCATTATAACTGGGACAAAGTCCCACGGAACCAAGGTGGCCTTTTAAACAGCCTGCCGCGGTAATATGTGTTCTTCGTCTATGTCTATAGGCAGGAGGCTCAAAATTGTTACTTCCCAGCATGGTTTAAGATTGCTTGCATTGTTTCAAGCTTCTTGCAACTTATAAAGGGGAGGTGCATTGTGACTGGAGCAGTTGCTGGGAGTTGTGCAGGAAGTGAATCTGAGCTGATGAACAGTGAAGAATGGCATAACATAGTAGAGCATGAACCCCAAAATTTTCTAACACCACGTCTTGGAGGAGGAGGTTGAAATGAGGAAGGGTGTCTTGTAAATGCAGTGGAGGCCAAGAGACCACCCAGGTACACAGTTAGAAGCCAGTGGGATAACTGCAGAGGTCAATGCCAAGGATCTAGGCCTGAGGTCCTGGATACAGCAGTGCAAGAAGTTCAGTGACCTCACACAAACGGTCAAGACAAGTGAATGGATCTTCAAATGCCATATCCTGGCCACTTGCCTCAGACACTGCTCAAATCACCACACCCCCATCTCTCAGCTATCAGTAATCTCGATCAATCAGGGTTCCTGCCTAACATTTATATTTTCCACAGCACCCTCAGGCACTCAGCACTGCTAAAAGCCTCACATCCACATCTCACAGCTTGCACACACTGTCAACAATTCAACCACAACACTCTGATACATTTTCTTCTCTCTTCTAGGGCGAGGTGGTACACATATAGAGGCAGCAGGAAATAACTGAAGGAAGGCTTTCATGCCTGCAATTCCTCACCCCATGATAGAGATGGTGCTGACCACATTTCAAGTGGCCATGACTCAGGGCCATGGTGGTAGGGCTGAAACCGTCAAAAATGACAGTAAGCTTATATCTAATTCTCCTTCTCACAATCTACTTCTGTCTCATCCCACAATCTTTTCTGGCCAACAGGCCCTATGTGGTGTGAGCATGCACCTCTTACTTTCCCACAAGTCCCTCCCCTCACCACAACCTTTCTTCTTTCAGGTACCCAAGATTCTGCAATTGGGCAACAGTGAAAGAATTGAGAGTGATAATGAAGACATAATGTCGCATCGTTTAACATGTGTAGCCACCAGCTCAAAGACTGTCACTGTGTGGATCTAAGAGGATAGCATAGAGGTGGGGTCAGCATGTGGTGAGACATCAAACATGAGTGTGCTGCAGCCAGAGTAGGGGAGAAAGATAACACAAGTTCTGTCTCACTGGGGAATAAGATCACACACAGTTACTGCTGCATAGGATACAGACAAGGACTTTGATGGAGCGGGCTACAGCAGGGGGCTGATGGGTAGACGCAACAAAATGTTTGCTTCATTCGGAAACCTAACAGAAAGCTTGCAGTCAATGTCAAGGAGCATGAAGGAGCCCGGCACCAACTTGGCACAGGGCTTTGGTCATAGCTTGGAGTCCATCCATTCCATCATGCAAATGATGGCCAATTCCATTAGCACACTTGTGGATCCAACCATGATGCAGCATCTGATGGCCAATGTTTCAGCTTCCATTGCAGCACAAATGGCAGACATCCACATTAGTGCTGCAGTATGCTAATATTGATGTCATAAGGGCTCTATAAACGGTTCTCCAACAGATGTGCTCCCTAAAGACTATCTGTAGATATGGCATCCTACTGCAAGTCCTTCATCCCCTCCTTTCCTCCTTCCTCCTCCCTCTTCTAACAGCTCAACCTACTTTGCATGACCTCTGCTCATTGTCTCAGTCACGTGCAATGTCAAGAGGAATCCATGCTAGGCAGTCCATGTCTGGAAGCAATTGGTTTGAGCTGGCACAGCCCTCCATGTAGACTTTTGCAACGTGAAGCCACTATCGAAAGCACCAAACACTTGTAGAATTGTATCAATAGCAACTAACCTGTAAGTAGTTGATGATTCCGTTAAATGGTGCTGGTGGGGATGCTTTATCTACCTTAACACTTGTTCAGTGGTACAAGGTTAAGGGAGGTTGTTGGTTGGAGTCTGAAGCTCTAAAATGATAGTGCTGGCATCAATTCAGCATTGCACATTGATCAATGTCTCAATCTGCTACTCTGCATACATCTAGTTGATGTTAGCTGCATGCATGATAACACCTTCACCAATATGGTATCCAACACATGTCACCTTAGAAGTGTGTTTGTGTTCACATCCTACAACACCTTAGTCCCTGAATGGCACCCGTAAGTATACAAATAATGGTGACTTCAGAACCCAATTTCACAACCTATGTCACCGGAAGTTGCTGTCTAATTTGTTCTTTAATAATCGTGAATCCCATTAAACTCATCATATTTTTATCACAAAATACAGGCCTATAATTATATAAAACAGTTATTCTACTGTTAAAAGAGCTACAATGTGACAAAACTATGCATCTGCATAGTAAACATTGTTATAATAAAAGCCAAATGAACCATTTATCTCTTGCATTGATATGTTTTGATGGAGTTTGCACCAAATGATTGCCAACAGATAGGAAACAATAGGCAGAATCATCCCAGAATTGCACTAAGTGCGGTAGCGGGTGGGAAAAAGGATGTTTTACCGACCAGCTGCAATGGTGGCTTTTCAAGCCGTATCAGCTCAATCCCACCTCATTAATCATGCATTCCTGGGAAATACGCCATTTCAATGGCTGACAGGCTCTCATTTTCCTGCCATGCCATCACCTCGCCATTTCATCACACCAGGCGCCATACAAGAAGTGCAGCTGCACGCAGACCTCTCAGTGCTTCCAGCCCAGGACTGCTGCACAGAAGACATAGCCCCGAAAGGCAAGAATCTGCAACAACCACCCCCAACCCGGTTTAATGACGCATCCCTTGAGTGCCTTTTGGATGCAGTGGAGACTTGCTGTGATGTACACCACCCCTTCTCTGGCCACTGATGGGCAGCAAAGCCACTAATCCAGAATGGGAGGTGGTGACAGCGGTGGTCAGTGTCAGAGCCCTGCAATTGAGGAGAGACACCCAGTGCCACAAGAGGATGAATGGTCTCATCCATTCTGCCAGGGTAAGTCACTCTTCTCTTTACTTTCGAATCACACACTCACAAACCCATCACACATCCACAGGGATCTCACACCTCAAGGGACAAAACCGCAAACTCTCACACACACAGCCTCACATCTCCATCAGGCTCACAGCCTCTTGAGCTCGTGTCCTCATTCCATCAATGACTCTGCTCACCACACAAACATTCCACGCATTGCCATGTGTCCTGCTCACACTCTCTCCATCTGTTTCCATGCAGGAGAAGCTGGCTCACAACTGCAGGGAGAAGTCCCAGACAAGGGGTGGAGTGGCCCACATTAGGCCCCTCAACTCACTCTAAGGAGCATGCCATCACGCTGACTGGTGAGGACATGGACCGTGCCTGCAGTGATAGTGAGGTCGGTAGTGAATGCCCTCGTGAGAATCATGTACCACATCATCCCTCTCTCAACGCAACTGTGAGTGCTCTCTTTCCCGCTTTTGCCCCTGCTGCCATGCACTAATTATCTCTAATCTGTTTCACAGGGAGCTCTGCCAAGCGACTGACGCCATCAGCCAGCCAGTCACTCAGCTCCATCCACATCCTCACCTCCAGCCAAGAGGACACCTCCTCCATTGAAGAGCTGGAAATAAGCAGCCTGGAAGACCCATCATAGTGCTTACCCACACCCTCCACCAGCGCAGAGACACACACCTCGGTGGGACCTAGATCTAGAGCAGGCTCGGGTTCATAATCTGGTGGTCACTGCACAGACACATGTCCGCAGCAGGAGGAGGCAGGTTCAGCCGAGCTCCCCGGTACTCCCCCAGCTCTTGGGGGACTGCTAGGGAAAGCCATCTGTGAGGGTCCAAGTCAAATAATGAGCCTCTGGATTTGGCCCTCCAACTCATCGTGGAGAGTTAGCAGGAGGTGGGGGAACATCACGCAGAGCTGTTAGAAGCCCTCAACAGAGTGGCACATGAACCGAAGGAGTGCATCCATTTGCTTTCTGATGAAGTGGTGACCACATGTGTGTTTATGGAAGTCTGCAGAGGAAGGATGGCAGACAACATGGAGACCCTGGTCCAGCAGAACCTGGAGATGCACGCAGACCTGCACTCTATCGCAGGAGCCAGTGGTGTGTTCCTGCAGTGGCAACATGAGAGGGAAAAGGGGCACCTCGATGACCCTCTAGGTGCTCCTCCCCTCAAATAGTCAGACTGGGGCCCTCAGGCAGCCAAAGGAAGGAGAAGCAGCAGCTGAACACCCTGGGTCATCCACTCAGGGATCTCAGAGGCTATCCGCGCTCTCCAAGTCCTGTTTGCCTGTAGCCCCCTCAATCTTGTCTTCTGTCACCGCAGAGGGAGTAGCTGGTCCACAGGAGGGCAGCCAAAGCAAGCTGGGGCCCCCAAGATCTTGGCTTTCCAGAGGCCCCATGCTGAAGTCATCATAGGCAACAGGGCCAACCGTTGCACGGGCTGTCTCCACCCCTGCTATGGATGTCAGGGCAGTACCTGGAAGTCTAAGGCATTTCACTACATTCCCCCCACCCCCCCCCACCCCACCCCCACCCCGCTAGCAGTTCAGCTGCCCACAGTCAGCCCACAAGTGATTCTGGAGGGAGAAGTGTGTGTGTGTGTGGCAGTGCCTTTCCAAGCCTCATGCAAGCATTCTCCCACACATGCGGATCCTTCATGTATCACACTCATCTCGTTGTCCTGAGCATTTTCAATGCTGCCTGCTAGGGTTCTCTTTCAGTTGTCCATCTAAGCCGACCTACATCTCCACCCACTCACTGATCAGACTCCCGTGCAGCACCTGTTTTCACCCACCATGACTCTCGTTTCACTTTTGATTTAGCCAGCATGGTAGTGCTACAGTTTTTTTTGTGCTCCCCCATCCTTTCCCATCACCCAGTCACCCATTTCCTTTCCCCCATCAGTATTGAAACCCCTGGCATCACCATTCACCTCCCCATCGCCTTCCAGCACAACCCTTTCATTTCAGGGGTGTCCAGGTGAATTGAGAGGGGGCTACAGGCAAAGGGGACTTGGAGAGAGCGGATAGCCTCTGAGATCCCTGAGTGGATGACCCAGGGTGTTCAGCTGCTGCTTCTCCTTCCTTCCCGAAAATCCCACCCCCATCCACAATAATCCCCGACATTCTCCTTGACACCCTCAGGGTCCGTGTCTGCCTCTGAGTCCAGACCAACCAGTCTCGCAGTGCCTTCTACTGATAACATCGCGCCCTGACCCTCCCACCCTGCAGCCTCGCTCTGCCCTTAGTCATTCTCACTATTCCCTCTTACCACCCCAGGTCTCAGTTTGCTCCCCAGGAGGCAGCCATCAACAGAGCCTCCCTTGCACGTTCACCTGAACATCAGCCCGTTCAGCCTCCTTCCTCCTTCCAATCTTCTTCCTCCCACCCCGGACACCCCCTCCCCCCAGATCTCTCCCCACCCCACTCCTTAGCCCTTCCTCCTTCCTGACTCCTTCCACCACGCTTACTCCTTCCCCTCTCTGGACTCCTTCCTCCCTCTGGGCTCCTTCCCCTCTCTGGACTCCTTCCCCCCTTCAAACTCCTTCCCTTACATCTTCCTCCCCCCTTGCACCTACCTCCCCAGTTGCCATCTTCTCCCCGATACTCCTTCCTCCCCTGTACTCCCTCCCCCCTTCTCAACTTCATCCCCCCCAACATCTTTGTTCCCCCTCTCAAGCTCACACCCGTGACACTTTTGTTCTCCCGTTCCCAACCTCACTGCCCCAACACTTTTGACCCCATCTTAACCCCAATCCCTGCACCTTCATCCTCCCCTTCCCAACCTCGCCCCTCGACACCTTTGTTTCCCCCCCAAGTCTCACCTCCCAACATTTTCATTCCCCCCTCCCAAATCTCAGCCCCCCAACACACCTTCCTTTCCCAGTCTTAGACCATCCTCTCCCACCTCCCAGTACATTGTCCTCTCTCAAACATAATTGGATCTTCCTCTCCACCACCTCAACCATCATCCGTTGTGAGCAGACCCTCAACTAATGACTTTCCACCTTCTGTGTGCTGCTTTGCAGCAGAGCCACATCCATGAGAATCCACCCAGCCTGCGATGGATGTTCCTCCAGGATCCTGTTGCTGTCGGGCTCCAGCATCTTCTGCTCCTCGGCTGTTCTCAATGTGATCTAGGCCCTGATGGTAAGCCCTAACTTCTGCATGTCACAGTTGTCTAGACGTGTTCCGCACCAGCGTGTTTTCCTGCTGGCATGGGTGGACGATCCAGTGTTGGGGGGTGATTCCGGCGGGCTAGGCTTATATAATATGCAGATGTATTACAGTGAGGTTCCTGACATCTGACAGTGGGAAACAAGGCCCGCCATTGACAGGCAGAGCAAATTAGTTTCATGATTTTTGGCCTTCTTGCCATATTGTCCACTCATGCCACCAAACACACCCACTGCCAACGGGCATGGGAAATTCCACCCAATGGTTGAATATTTTCATGCAAATGATGTCACTTTAAAAGTCTGTTTCATTTCTTTAGCAATCAGCAAATACAGGTAACTTTTCTTCCACTCACACGGAAATGAGAAAATCTGTCATTCTGTAGTTTATTGTTTTATCAGCTTCCCTATGTTATACTTGTATCCATATTGCTCATAGTGCTGACGGAGTACAAACTAAGTATTCATTTCTTCAAAGTTGATACATTACTGCATCCACCATTTTCAGAATGGCGAATTGCTTTAGAATGCTACAAATAATTTTATATGAAGCATCAGATTTTTGTGCTGTTGTATAAAATGAACTGCCTGTGCATTATTTAAATAGGGCTGAGAAGCAATTCATGTTCACCTAGGTCAGGTCCCCCTTGAAATCATGCTTTGGAAGTCAAGTTCAATCATTCTCATTGTAGTTGCAGCTAGCGTTCTCCATTGCCTGAAGCGATTTGCTTTTCAGAAGTCCCTTCAGTGACACAGCTAATTATGACTCCTAAATGCATTGCCATTGAAAATTAAACAATTTTGTTAAGGTGTTAAAATGTGACAAATTAACACTGAAATGCTCCAGATGGAACACTACATCATGTTATCCCAAGGAGAATAAAATTAAAAACAGAACACATCCAGACAGACATTAGATTTTAATGTTCAGTTATAATGAGTGTAATAGACTTTCCCAGCTAACAGAATGGAACTGTTTATATTCGTGCAATGGTATTTTGCCAGAAGCAGGCGTGCGCAGCCATAGGAAATCAGATCAATGTCATTCATGACCAAAATATATATTTCTATGATTTCTCTTGAAAGAATCACAAACTGCAAGAGGAAGCAATTCAACATTGGGATTATGGACTGTTCTCCAGTCAGCATGTAAAATATTAAGTGATAAAATTTCCAAGTATTTGAGCAGAAGTGCTGGTGGGGGTGGGGGGATACTCCCAATGATCCTGCCTAACTTTGGCAGAAGATCAACAAAAACCTAGTCATAGATGCATCTCAGTCAAATTTCTGCAGAAGCTGCCACATAAGATTGGGAGAGCCCCTGGGGAAATTTTATCTTAAAGATTACAAAAAATGGTACAAATATTCCAATGAACCCCAATATCATCAAATGTGATACAATATTCCAATGGATTGCTATTTAAAGAGCTGTCCAATCTAGCTCCATACCTCAGTTTTCTCCCCCCCACTCCCCCACCCCCCATAATCCTGGAAATTAGTTCTCTTCAAATACACTGCCTACTGAAAGATCCTACAGAATCTGATTCCACCATCCGTTCAGGTAGTGAATTCCATAACAACATTCTAGGCTGAATTTCTGGGCCTCATCGAAGTTGGGAACGGAGGCGCACAGGGCCCAAAAATCACAAGGCCATCTGGCATGCCAGCAACCTGAGCCTATTCCCAATATTGTTCATTTTGACCATCGCACGTTCAAAGCCCAGGAAGGTGCCCAATTCCAAGAGGCAGGCAGGTTATTGGGCTCATTAATAGCCTTGTTGTCATGTCCTACTGTGGGGTCGCTTTGCTCATGAAACGATTGTACACTTATCTGTCGCCAGGCGAGTCAATTACAACGCAGAGACCACTATGAATTGAAGCACGTGCCATTTATTTACACAGACAACAGAGCACCAACATGATGTGTGCTTCTCCAACCAGACGCTACTCTAGGCTAACATTAACATGGTAGCACACGCTATAGAGTGATTGGATCTTACAGTCACGCGGTCAATCTGCTCACATTCCCTTAAAGGTGTATTACACCTCAGATTACTACATCCCTCCCCCTTTACTTGAAAGTACATTTTACAATTTATTAACTATTTACATAAATAAACTATTTACAATATCAGTCTCCCAGGAGGCTTTTTCAAACATGTTGACTGTTGTAGTTCAACGAATTTGGATGGTTGACCTGAGGCCTCCCTCTCAGGAGTTATCTGTCCACTAGGCTTCCCAACAGGAACCTGTACATTTACGTCCTCAACTCTCAGGCTCCATGGTTTCTACAGGCACTTCCAAAGCAAGAGGAGTTCCTTCTACCTGTGGTGTAGACTCAAATGGGAATGTTTGGCAAACCTTTTCTTGTGGATTTGTTTCACTTTTCCTGAGGTGATCTACATGTTTCCTGATTATCTGATCCTCAACCAATATTTGGTAGGACAGCGGTCCTGTCACTGCATTGACTTCACCTGATAGCCATTTGGGTCCATCTCCAAAGTTCTTTACAAAAACTGCTTCTCCTACAGTGAAGTTTCTTTCACGACTGCGGTAATCATGTTCATTTTTCTAGGCTCCTGACTCCTCGCTACCCCCTAAGTTTGACCTTATGAGGCTCAACTATGTCCTGAGATGTCTCTTCAATAATAATTCTACGACAGGAATGCTGGTGGCCGTATGTGGCATTGTCCAATAGCTAAGCAGAAGACATGATCATTTTGTTGCTATAGTGTCCTCATCTAGTTTTGTCCTTCCGGCCTTGAAGGTCTGGACTGCCTGCTTGGCCAACCCTTTGGATGCAGGGTGGTCTGGCAAGGTCTTGACATGTAAAGACTTGTAAATCTTCGGAATTTCCCACTGGTGAATGCCATTCCATTATCAGACACTATTATCTCTGGTAAGCCATGTATCACAAAACTTTGATGTAATCTGTCTATGGTGGCAGCAAATGTGAGTGATCTCACCTTGTATACATCCATCTATTTGGAGTGGGAGTCGATAAGTAAGAGGAACATTGTGCCCAAAAAAGGTCCCACGTAGTCAATGTGGAGGTGGACCCATGGCCTTACTGGCCATTCCCGGGGGATGCAGTGGAGCAGAAGGAGGCAATTTCTGCACCTGTTGGCACTGCATGCAGCTCTGGACCATGTTTTTGATGTCAGTGTCCATCCCTAGCTACCATAAGTAGCTGCCAACATTTTCATTCTAGAAATGCCAGGGTGAGCGCTATGCAATTCTATCAATAATGGATGTCTTCCTTTGGGAAGCACAATGACTTTCGCTCCCCACAGTAAGATACCATCCTGGCAGGTGAGTTTGTACCTCCTGTTAAAACAGGGCTTCATTTCATCCAACTTTCGCTCATTAGACCATCCCTGCAAGACTTGTTCCCTGACGTGAGACAAAACCAGATTATGGTTTGTCCATTCTCTGATCTGTTTGGCATTCACTGGTGATGAATCCAGAAAGTTTAATAACAGGGCAAGTTCTTGAGGGATGGGGATGTTCACATTGCTGTCCTTTAAAGGTAATCAGCTCAGTGCGTCGGCATTGGCAACCTGGCTTCCTGGATGGTGGATAAAAGTAAGCAGCTAGAATCAGTGCCCACCTTTGGATGTGTGCCAAGGCAATTGGGGCTATTGCCTTATCTTCCCCAAACAAGCCTAGTGGTGGCTTGTGATGGGATACGATGGTGAAGTGGCGACCATGGATGTATTGGTGGAATTTTGTAATGCCAAGTGCAATGTATAAGTCTTTTTTCTCTATTTGTGAGTATCTTCATTCTGCAACACTGAGTGTTCTTGAGGCGTAGCCAATGGGTCGTTGGGAGCCATCCGCCATCTGGTGGGAGAGTATTGCCATAAAGGGATGCATCACAGGTTAAAATCAATTCTTTCTTTGGGTCAAAATGTACCAACAGGACCAAAGAATGTAGTAACTGCTTTACTGCTGTTAAAGTCTGTTGTTATGGAACTTGCCATGTCCACCTGTGGTTTTTCTTGGGTAATCCATATAATGGAGCCATTACTTTTGACAAATTTGGGAGAAAATGGCTGTAGTAGTTAACCGTTCCCAAGAAGGACACGAGTTCTGTGGCATTTTTCAGGGCTGACGCCTCATGCATAGTCTCACCTTGTCTTCTACTGAGTGAAGGCCCTTATGACCCAGGTAAATCACTTCTTTTACTTAGAAGGTACATTTTTCCCTTTTTTGAGTATACCCCAGCTTATGAGAGACACTTCAATACCTTTTCCAGGTTAGCCAGCTGTTCTTCATTAGTTAGTCCTGTTACTAGGACATCATCGAGATAAACCACCACGGGGCACACCTTGAAGTAAATTTTCCATAACCCATTGGAGTATGGCACAAGCCAATGAGACTTTGAAGGGTAACTGGTATACTGGTACAACCCCCTAAGTGTGTTGATAGTCACAAAATCCCGAGAGGTCTTTTCTACCTCGACTTGCTGGTAAGTGTGGCTCATGTTGAGTTTCGATTATGCGGTTCCCCCTGCCAGCTTGGAGTACAATTCATCAATTTTTGGTATTGGATGCCTGTCAAGAGTGGCCTCTTTGTTAACGGTCAACTTGTAGTCCCTGCATATTCGCACAATCTGGTCAGACCTTAGTACTGGAACTATGAGTGTTGCCCATTCGGAAAATTGTACAGGTTGTAAGACCCCCAACCTTTCCAGCCTGTCCAATTCAATATCCACTTTTTCTCATAATGCATTTGGGACTGGTTTTGCCTTCAAATATCTGGATCCACATGGATTTTTGCCTGCAGTCCCTGAATCTTTCTGTGCTCTTCCCTGAACACAGAGGCATATTTCTGTAATGATTCTTGCAGACCTTTCATTCTGAGTTGAAAAATCTCGGTCTACTCCAACTTTTATTTCCTTAAACCAGTTCCGATCAAGCAGAGTTGGACCCTCCCCTGCTACCACTATCAGGTGTAGGTTAGCAGACTGTTTTCCATACTGCACTGGAACCTTGAATATATCTTTTACTTGTATGTCCTCACCAGTATATGTCTTTAGTCTGGCATCTTAGTTTTCCAGCTTTAGTGAGTAGCCTCCTCCATTCGGATACTTAAACGTGTGTTCCCCTAGGACTGTTGTGGATGCGCCTGTATCTACCTCCATTCAAATTGGTTTTCTGTTGACTTCTACTGTCAGGTAGGTTGGCTGTGTTTTACCCATTTTTAAGTTGTGTAGCGAGGAAATATCTGACTCTGTTTCTTTAGGTTCCTCCATTATATAAATTTTACAACTTCTGCCTTTTTTTTTTGAAATTTTGCTTGAATCGTTCTTTACAATTTTGCATAACGTGCCCATTGCAATGGCAGTAGAAACACTGAGTTTTTTAAAATTGCCATTCATTTGCAGGCTGTCTGGTTCCAATTCTGCTATTATTAGTGTGATTGTTATCCGTTAAACCATTGCTTCTTACTGTCTGTTATTGTCAGCCTTTCCGTGGAGCCCTGCACTTCTGCACCATTTCTAGCTGGCACCCCTCTCCTGATGTGAAGAATAGTGCCAGTCTGTGTTCCCTTGATTGCTTCTGAATCCCTGACTGCACTCTCCATTGTGAGCACCAACTCCAGCGACTTGCTAAATTTGTTTCTGACAACCTTTTTTGAATGTTGTCTTCGTTAATCCCATGCACTAATCGGTCTCTTAACATGGCATTAATCGACATCCTGAACTCAGAGTGCTCTGTCAGTTGTTTTAAGGTTGCTACATAGCAAGCGACTGTCTCTCCAGTGGTGTAACACCTTGAATTAATCTAAAACACTGCGTTGTTTCTGAGGGTTTTGGTTGAAAGTGGCTTTTCACAAGATTTACTAACTCATCAAAGCTCTTGGAATCTGGGCATTGGATGCTGTTAGACTACGAATTAAGCCATATGTTTTACTGCTGCATGTCAATATGAGGATCGCCCATCACTTCTTCACGCCACCCCCCCCCACCATATGTCATTGGCCAAAAAGAAAAATGCAAGGCATTCAATATAATGTGACCAGTCATTGATAGTCTGATCAAACAGTTTGATGCAGTCAAACTGTGGCATACAATAGGGAGATAACTTCGACAACTATGGTGAGGGCTGTACTTACAATCGATGTGCAAGTCACAGCTGATTCACTACAGTTGAGTTTTTGTGGCTTTCCTTGGTGTCGCGACTGGTCATTTTTTGCCTCGTTGCCTGTTTTCATGTTCTATTATGGGGTTGCTTTGCTCGCGAACCAGTTATATGCTTATCTGTTGGCAGGTGAGTTGATTACAACATATTGCAGAGATCAATATGAAATGAAGCACGTGCTATTTATTTACACAGACAACAGAGCATTAACATGACGTGTGCTTCTCTAACCAGACCCTACTCTAGACTAATATTAACATTTACATGTTAATAGCGCTACACAGCTACTGGGCCTTACAGTCACATGGTCAATCACTTACATTTTCTTAAAGGTGTATGACACCTCAGTTTACCACACTTGTTAAACTTAAACAGGATTTAAGGACCCTTACTGGGATTTTCCCAATGGGGGCAGTATAACTGCCTGGAGACAGGCAAGCAGTGGTGTGGGGGTGGAGAGGGACAGTGCCCCATGCATATTTACAGGCCCTCCCTGCCTTTGTGGGGCTGCAGCCAAAGGGCATCCTGTACAGGGGCTCCTTAACCCCCTCAACTCTGCAAAGTGGTTTCCTGCTGCTTTTTTATATTTTTTGCTAAAGTTTTTAAGAAGTGGCTGAGAGACCATGTTCTTGTTGAAATGCTCTCTCAGTTATTTACCCTTTCCCACAGCCTGCAACTCCTCTGAAGCTGGGAAAGTTGATTGGCTGTTCAGCTTTGAAAGCCTGTCATACCCTTAATTGTACAGGCAACCCATCTCCATGCTAATTAAGAGGGAGCCCTGGTCAAAATTCCAGGTCAGAAACTGTTAGGTTCAGAACTGGAAACAGTTCTTGCCCCTGTTTCTCGGCCCTAAGGTGAAAATTCAGCCCTCTGTGTGAAATAATGCCATATCATTCTCCCTGTAGTTCTTTCACCAACTATTTTAAACCCATTGCTTTTGATTACTGACCCACTTGCCAGAGTAAACAGTTTCTCTCTACTTACTCTATCAAATAATAATATTGAAAACTGCTTATTAAATCTCCTCTTAATGCTCCAAAAGCGGGGTAAAATTAAGCAGGACTTCCTTGTCTTTCATATTTGATGCCCTTAGTAACCCATGCATTTTCTCAATTGCCTTATTAACTTGCCTTGGCACCTTCAAGGATTTGTGAAAATCCACCTCCAGGATCCTCTGTTAAACAGCCCAGCTCTACAGGAACAAATATATTACCAAATATTACCTCTCCACACTTATCCACATTAAATTGCACCTGCCATATGCCCATCAATGTCATTAACCTCTCTTTGTCCTCCTGAAGCCTGCTGCTGTCCTCCTCATTATTTATTGCATTGCTAAGTTTTATATTGTCCACAAACTTAAAATTGTATTCCCTATACCCAAGTCCAGGTCACTTAGAAATAACAAGAAAAATGACCCTAACACCAACCCCTGGGGACTTCATTATGTCCTGTCCAGTCAAAACAACTGTTTACCCCTACTCTCTGCCTTTGTCCCTCAGTGAATTATGCATGCAAGTTACTGCCGGGAAGACACGTTCAGTTGTAGTGAAATGAAAACTGATTAATTGTGAGGTTGTGTTCTGTCCCTTTAAGAGCCTGCCTTGCTGAGGCTGCTATTTGAGTTTTTATGATCTGCAAAGAGCTGTGTGATTGCATTTTCTTTTGTGTGAAAGCTTACAGTATTTATTTTCTTTTGGGCTAATGTTAAGGTTTTCCTTGGAAATTAACCTATCTTCAAATTTTGATTATAGACATTTCAAACCTGAAGAAGACATGAGATGTAATTTGTTTATTTCAAGGAAGCATGTATCATTTTTCCTCCTTGTGTGTGGAATAGAAGGATTTGTTCGATGTTTGTTGTGCTTCAAGTTTTAATGTGTTTTTCTTCCCTAAATTGTGATTTTGTGGTAGCAGTTTCAGCACTTGCTTAAAAAAGCAACAATCAGAGTAATAAGCACAGATTAAGAGAATTGCAATTAATCAAGTAAATGTTTTAAGTTATAAGGCTTGAGTTGCAATTGCTGTCCAAAGTCAAACTCAAATATATTTTGATAAGCATGTGGGAATTTTAGTCTGGATACAAATTCACACATGTTAGAACAGGATGGTTTTAATGTTTGATAGTGAGATGTTTGAGGGTAATTATGATAAAGTCTGAGTTGGGTTGATCTTGGGCTAGAAATATTTTACAACAGTTAAAAAAGGTTTTGGGAACAATTGGAGTTAATGCTTTGAAATATGGGCAAAGTGGGGAAAAGAATTTGGAATAAAGTCTAAAATATCTTCTGATGAAGAGTCATACGGACTCAAAACGTTAACTCTGTCTTCCTCTCCGCAGATGCTGTCAGACCTGCTGAGTTTTTTCCAGCTATTTTTGTTTTTGTGTCTAAAATCTTTCTTTGTCCGGAAGAGGACAGGTTGAACTAGTTTGTTGGTACTTGTGGAATGTATTTGCTTTTGCATTTAAAGGAAGGAGACTTTGGCGGTGGTGGGGGGGTGGGGAAGAGAGGTGATTTATGTAATCACGTTCATTTGAGAGTCTTACTGTACCCTTTTTTAAATAAGAGAGATGTTAACACTTTTTGCTATTGTGCATTATAAAATTTGAAGTTTCTGAATTGTCAAATATATATGGACAAATTAATCTATTCCACCCTGAACAGAGTGAATCATTTTTTAACGTGTGAGTGCATTGTACAAGGCATTTACAGCAGTTTCAAGAATTTAAGAATGTATCTGCAGAATGTACAGCGTAGCTTTTAAAAGGAATTGATCCTTTTGATGTTTCCCAAAGCAAAGTGTTTAAGAACAGGAGCTCTGATGTAAAGACAGTAACCAATGGATATCAGGTGTTTCAAACCACCAAGCCTAAGGACATAAGTAAATTGGAATTGAATAATTAAATTCACATGAGTTGGTATTCTCTACGTTTAAAAGAAAATTTATTGGAAATTTAAACGGGTTTATTTTTTTAAAAAAAGGAACAGACCAGATGGTCTGTGTTGTAATATTCCTTTAAGGGATAGCAGCATGTCAGCACTAGAAGGGAAATGTGTCATGTGATCCAGTCTTAGTTTGACTTTTGCTTTAAGCAAAGCACATACGACTCTGATGTCTACAAGCTTTATACCCATGTATAATGGTTCTCATTTGCTTAGTCTTAATAAATGAAGTCACCAAGTGTTTAGCAAATCCCATATGAGCGATTGCCACCTTGCATCTTGCCCAGTAAATAAGCCCAAGGTATTAAATAACATGACAGTTTGTGGGAATATTATGAGACAAAGGGCGGAATTTTCCCATAATGAAACTAAGTGCAGGCGGTTTCAGCAGCGCCCACTCTGCTGTCCGTAATGGCGGAAAATCGTGCCCGATTCTGTGCTTGGAGCCTCATTAAATATGCAGAAGCACGCATCGGTCGGAATGACCTGGCGTGTCCAAAGCTGATTTGTCCACCCGCCATCAGCTGATGCCATATTTAAAGGCCAGCCCAACAGAAAATCTCACTCTCTCCAGCCCACCAGAGATGTCTGGCAGCCAGAAGAGGAAAGCCGAGAGCCTGAAGAAGGCAGCACCCGTTTCATTCACCAGGCCCTCCAGGCCTTGATCAGAGGGATGCAGGCAAACAGGGAAGTGCTCTATCCCAGGGATGGCTGCAGGAAGCATAACAGCCTTACCTCTCTGGTCTGAGAGATCATCGTGGAGCAGGTCAACATGGTTGGCAATCATGCCTTAAATGCCATCCAGTGCAGGGAGAGGATGAATGATCTCATCCACTCCCCCAGGGTAAGTCATCCTTCACCTCCTTCCAATACCAAACCCCCATCATGGCATCATGCAGTCAAATGGCTACTCTCTTCAGGGGTCTCACACAACCATTAATGGGGGACATATATCAACACTCATTCTTTCATCGAGACTTTCAGATCACCACCATCCCATCTACCATGTTGCTCACACTCCATCCTCTGGACCTTCTGGGGAGGGATCACCGCACACACAGGGACATGCACCTCACCCAAACTCTGCTCCATCCCTTCTCATCACATGCCTTTCTCTCTTCTTCATTCAGGCCAAGCTGGCGCACAACAGGTGCGACAGGGAGCAGACCGGGGAAGAGACTGCTGACATCATCACCCTCAATGAGTTTGAGGAGGCTGCAGCTGAGCTGGTTGGGGAGGACAGGGATCGCTCCTGTGGGGAAGGGGAGATCGGCCTCTCCCAGCAACCCAGTACGGATCACAGCTCCATCACTTCGTCAAATCCTGACAATCACAGTGGGTCACATACAGACTTATCTGGCTCATGTTCATTAACTGAAACTCTATTTTCTATTTTCTAGGCACCAGCAGATTGAAGCCCCCCAGGCCAGCCCAGCACCAGTGCGAGCCGCCAGACTACATGCGAAGAGGAAGCTCCGGAAGAACTGAAACTGCGCTCACTCGCACCCTCCACCAGCTCAGAGAGACACACGTCAGTGGGGCACAGCTGTAGATCAGGCTCGGGCTCACTTTCTGGGGACACCTCACTGACACAGCCACACAGCAGTCAGAGGCAGGGACAGGCCAGGTTTCTGGCACTCAGAGGGCTGCTGGAAACCAGCCACCTGCTCAGTCTAAGTCAGGTGATGAGCCTCTGGAAGTGGCTGCCAACTCAATGCTGGAGATGCAATGACAGGCGGTGGAACATCAGAAAGAGATTCAACAGTCACTCCACAGACTAGAGAGAATGATGAAGGAGTCTGTCCACATTCTGTCTGATATTGTGGCTCTGACATGTGAGCGCAATGAGGCCACCATTGAGGCTGGCCACCACCATGGTCCGGCAGGTCTTGCCAATTTGGCTCGGCCCTGCACTCCATGATTCCAAACTCTGGTGGGCACCCTCAAGATGTAGGCAACGTGGGGAAGAGGCACCTTGACCCCCCTCCAGGTGCACCATCTCCTGCTGGAATCAGGATTAGGCCCTTGGGCACCCACAGGGAGGATGAGCATCCGCCCAGCATTCTGGGTGCCTCCTCTCAGGACAATCCAAGATGTGCAGCCATTCACAGCTCCTCTGCCTGTGACCCCCATCCATTCCAGCTTCTCAGGCTGCTGAGGGTGTTTCTGCCCCTGAGCAGGTGACCCTTTTCAGGCTGGGCCGGGGACAGAAGAAAAGACTTGCACAGGAAGAGGAGATCCCTAGGCACGTCCACATCTCAGTTGCAGCAGTGTTTGCATCATTAGATGGTGGCGAAGGTTTCAAGCCTTCTCTCGCATTGCTCTTGTTCCTAAGTGGATTCTCAGTTCCCAGAGTGAGCTCATTCACACAGCCCCATGGATCAAGCAAAGATCATGGCCTGGCGATTCATGAGGCAAGTGTGAATGCGGGACCCAGTTCCCTCTGCGAGTGGATGAACATCCCCTGAGTTGAAAGATCCATCCCAATGAAACTCCATCCTGACCACCCACACCACAGTCAAACACTCAGACTGCGCCTTCATGGTAGACAATGAAGCCATCTATGATATCTGTCACAGAAACCTGGACATTGAGCATCCAACCCACACCAATTTGAACCGATTGATTGGTCAAATTGTGTCCTCCATAACAGTATCCCTTTGCTTTGATGATGCTTTGAATGTTGATCTGACAGAGTTCCAGACCAATTTAGTTCCCTAACCACGTATCCATATAGCATTCAAGGCTAGAAGAGATGTGGCCATATTTCCTCACTTGACTTTGCTTTGCCACTCCCAGGATACCATGCACAAACATGCAGTATGTGCTTCCGGTGATCACACACCAGTTGTACATTGAAGGAATGGTAGCCCTTGCGGTTTATAAATATTAGGGGCTGCTGCTATGGAGCCCGTATAGCCACATGGGTGCAGTCAACTGCACCCTGCACTCTTGGAAAGCCTGAGATGGCGGTGAAGCCTGGCTATCTTCACTCAGATCAAACCTGACATAATGATGGGCCTTTCTGTAAAGGCCATCTGTGACGTCCTTTATGCATCAATGTGTTGCGGACTGAGAGATGCCACATAGGTTGCCTGTTGATCCTTGGAAAGAACCAGAGGCCAAGAAATTGATTGCAGTGGTCACCTTTAAAGCCACTGGCAGGGGACACACTCCAACTCCATGTGGTGTCAGGTCTTCATGAAGAATGTGGCATATGTGATGTACCAGATCTCTGGAAAAGCACAGGCATGCACAGCATTGTCTCATATTCATTTGTAAACAGGAGCCTCTTGAATGATAAAACCTGGGTCTGGTGAGTCACCCCCGCTGTCTGGATCTCTCCTCCTGACCCTCCTGTTCATGCTCTGGCTCCGCTTGACCATGTCCCTCCTGCTGGAGCTGCACGTGGAGTCACCTCTCCCTCCTTCACCTCCTCCATTGCATTAGGACCCTGATAAAGGCAGAATTGAGCCCTGGATCCATATTTGCTTTTGCCTTTTCTCTGAAAGGAAACATTGAAGATATTAGTGATCCAAGGGACAAGAAAGTGAAGTTCAGAAGATGAAACGGATGAAAACTGTAAGGATCCACAGTCTTTCCTGATCTACTTGCATGGTAGCTGTTGCTGCCTTGTCCCTGAGACACTAGCACACACATCGAGGTGACCAAGATGGCATTGCTGATATGCAACATCTTGAGCCCTGCGTGGATGCTAAACTTTAATTGAGATGAGTGACCCAACCTAGCTCTGCACTCCAATCTCTGATGTGGCATATTAATGACCAAGCAGTGCTCATGGTCAATGAGTGGATGCCCTTTGGCCCTTTCAGAGTGTCACATCTTATGAGCAGCTGACAGGCCTTCATTGATGGAATTCCATATATGATGCAGCTGTGCCTCCTTCATTTGCCTGCATTCCCAAATTCTACCTTCCTATGTGCTACTCTTGAGATGCAGCGACAATGATGTGAAGCCACTGAGTTCTGAGTAGCCCATTAACAGTGGTAATGAAGCCGTTGGCTTTAGTGGCTTTCATCGCATTGAGGTCTCCATCCTTTCTTTCTAAGCAGACTCCTGCTCACTGCAGCAGCAACAAGAGGTCAGAGGGTGACCCCAGAAAAGCTGCCATAGTGTTCACCCTTCCCTCTCACTGCCATTCCACCACCTTCCCTGCCTGCTTTCCTCATCGTGTTCGTCAACCCGACCGTCATCTCAAAGCCCACTCCCATTTGAAGTGCTAATCTCTGAAAGTGGAGGCTTGCATAAGCACCACAGCACAGTGGTGTGCCTGGGAACAATGAAAGCAAAGAGAAAGAACAGACTAACCCTACAGCCCCAACAGAGTAGTGTTTATCACAAGGCCGGTGCAGTGCTATGGCAGGTATGTTCCACTCACCTCGAAGTTACCTGTGAACTGAGATCAGACTTGTGCATGCCACCCTTTTTCAAATGGGTTTGTGGCCGATGTGATTTCCCGCTGGTGCAACAGAAGATTGGAAGGCGTGGCAAGATTCCAGTGAGCAGTTGTTTTAATGAGCATTCATAACATGCTAACGAATACATATCACATTCATGCCACAAGCCGGTGCAATTAGTGACCCACTGTGAAAAGACCATCAGGAGAATTGCGACTTGTTTTTATGATGGCACATTTGCAACTTTTTGCTGTTGCTGGATTCTCCGCTCTAGCCTGCTACAAAACCCGCCATGGGTGGAATGGGTAAATAGTGGTCCAAGTTTCTTTTAAGAAAATGTATTTTATGAAGAATTAAACTGAACACACTTCTCAACCAAACAACATTGTTATTCAAAATTGGATATAAATTTGAAGAAAATATCAATATGAATTAATAGATTATGCTCAAGTAAATGTGTCATCTAAAATAAGGAATTAACAAATAAAACATGTCAATATCTGGCATCAAATGGGAATAGTTGGCTTCTGGAGTAGTACAAGGGAATACAGAAAGGGTGGAGCAGGAAATCACACTGGGAGGATTGTCATGAAGAGATTAATGTCTATAATGTTATTGGAAATTATTTTTAAAAATAGAGTTTAGTGGTGTCTGTGTCTATGTGTGTGTATGTGTGTTTGTCTTAATTAGATTAAAGCCAGCTAGCCTGGGTGCTTTGAGGGGGAAATTTGCATTTTTAAATAAAGCATTCTTAGAATGGGTGAAATCAAGCACCTAGCTAGATAACACCAAATAATGTTTTTTTTAGCTTAATAAAAAAAATAGGTGAATCAAAGGATATGATTATTAGAAGATATAATGTTTAAAGCCTAGTGATACAATGGAAAATTTACATTCAAAGAAAAAGCTAGGTATAAACAGAAAGGAGTTTGTGTGTGTAAAGTAGAGGCACTTTAAGACCCATCAAGTGTGAGAAGGCTCCAGCCTTCAAAGCTCAAGTCTGTGTGCAAGGACCCAGGACTGAAGGAAACTCATTTTGAATGTGACTGTCCAGCGTGTGCTCTGCCAGGTGTCTCTTTAAATCTACGGCCAGAATTCTCTCGTTGGTGTGCGCGGGCAGACCCCACACGCCAACACGTAAAATGACGCATAGTGATGTCAGGCAAGCATCCCAATGGTGTCCGCGCACCATCGTGATATTTAGGTGGGCGGGCACACAATGTTCTCTAATGCACATCCGCCATTAATTAATCACCCATCTAAGGCCCTTGAGACAGCCATTGTCTACTATTTTTTGGTACCCGTGCGATCTTCAGGATGTCGCACAGGCGCTACAAGCTGGCGGGTAGGAGACATTTGCTGAAACCTCATCCACGGGCGGGATAAGAGGGGTGAGTGGGGTCACAAGTGATATTTATCAGATATTTAATTGTGAAAGTTACTGATACTTGCCTGTGTAAGCAGGAATACTTCAAAACTCATGCCAGCTGCTTGGACAGGAGTAACAGCTTTCAACTCAGGACTCTGCAGTAAAGATCATTTCTGGGCCCTGCAGGTTTCAGGAAGCCTTCCCTTAGCCTGAGAATGGGAGTTGTGTTCTCCACTGGAGGTACCTCCACTGAGGAGGAAGAGAGGGCCAGAAGGGAGAGGAGGCCAGAAGTCCACATTCAGCCTCCAGGGCAGCCACCTTTGGGAGGAGAGGCATAAGTACAAGGGGCGCAGGGCCAACACGAAGTCCAAGGTTGAAAGGGCCACAGAAGATGTCACTGTCCTGCTGCCAGGGTTCACAGGTGGAGAAGCATCTCCCTTAATATGTCTGAGGTGCAGTGCCGAAGAAGGCTCCATCTCTCAAGCAAGACAGTCACCTCCATTTGTCAGATGATAGGTCCTGAGATCTGTGCCAACTGTGTGGGTGGACACCCTATGCCAGTGGCATTGAAGGTCATGGCTGCCCTCAACTTCTATGCCTCCAGCTCTTTCCAGGGGTCAGTGGATGATCTTTGAGGAATCTCCTAGTCAGCTGTCCACATTTGTGCTTTGTTCAGACCTGCATTGACTTTCATCCACTACTGCTGGAACCAGGCCAGCCAGACAGAGCAAGCCAGAGGCTTCGCAGCCATTGCTGGCTTCCCCCGCGTCCAGGGAGCAATAGACTGTATACATGTGGCCATCATGGTGCCAGCAGGTGAGCCTGGTGTCTTCGTCAACAGGAAGGGCTTCCACTCCATGAACGTGCAGATAGTGTGTGATCACAGGATGCAGATTCTACAAGTCTGTGCAAGGTACCCAGGCAGCTCCCACGACACCTACATCCTCAGACACTCCCAGGTGCCGGGGTTCTTCAGTGCTCCAGCCCGGCTGGATGGATGGCTGCTGGGTGACAAGGGCTATCTCCTCAGGAGGTGGCTCATGATGCCTCTCTGCCATCCAAGAACAGAAGCTGAGCAGCGATACAATAGGAGCCCTGGCACCACAAGAGCTGTGGTGGAGAGAACCATCGGTCTTCTCAAGATGCGCTTCCGATGCCTGGACCATTCTGGGGGTGAACTCCAATACCCCCCAGATTGTGTCTCGGTGATAGTGGTTGCATGCTGTGCTCTTCATAATCTGACACTGGAAAGGGGGAACGTAGTGGACGAAGAAGATGTAGAAGCAATTGCTCCAGCTGCATACGATGAATCCAGCAGTGAGTCCGAGGATGAACATGCACAGGGAATTGCTGAGGGGGTAGATGCTGACCCAGGCATACTCCAGGGAGGCAGGGACACCCGTGAGGCTTTACTCCAATGAACCTTCAGCTAGCCCACCACAGATGGACCTTCAACACACACCAGGGTTGCAGGCTCCACACTCGATAACTGAGTGCTAAATCTGTCTGTATAGTAACATTAACTAAGGGCCTTGTCAATAAAGCTCAATGTCCAACAACTCACTCATAACATTATGGGTAACCATCCACCTGCAGAAGAAAGGAGTCCCACTGAGTCATGGTAACATGTCAAAATTTAATGATTTAACAAAATGAAGTTCAGAAAAAAAACAAAGATGTTGCACAGAACATCAAGTGGTTATGAACTAACAGTGCGGCAACATAAAAGCATCAGTGAGAAACCTGCGGTGTGCCTAAAGTGCCTTAAATTTATGCTTACGGGTGCTAGGTCTAGGTGCTGTCCCCTCGCTGGCACTGCATCTGAGACAGACTGCTCACTGTGCTGTCCTGTTGGTCTCAATGAACTTGGCGGACGTCCTCTGGCCCATGGAGCCTTTGATGGCCCAGCTGGGAGGGAGTGGCCAGTTCCACAGCTGGCATCTCCACAGATGCCGCAGACTCATCAGATGCCATGGTCAGTGGCAGAGTGGCGGAGGAGATGCTGCCCTCATCCGGAGCACCCTGAGAGGAGCCCACAGAGATGACAGGCAGCTGCTGCGCTGACATGAGGTCGCTTTGGACCTACCTGCTCACTGAAGACAGATTGGCCCTGAGCTGGGATACTTATTGCCCAAACCATTTCCCACACTGCCACTGACCAGCTGAGGTCAATGCCGTTGTGAGGGCTTGCAGGTCTGAGAGCATCACCAGGAAGCCCTGATGGCTGTCCTGGAGGAGCCTCCCCACGAGAGTCACCACTCTCTCCATGGAGGAAGCATGGTGCTCAGCCATGAGGCTCACTGCATCGGTGATGCTCCACGTGGACTCCTCCAGCACGGGTACCATGCCTCGCAGAGCCTCATGTATCTCCACCAGATCCTCCCACATACCTTGCTGCACTTCCAGCATCTGCTGCCTCACGGACGACTCCAGAGGCACATCACCAGCCACCGACCGAGCATGTGCCTGGTCCCCAGCAGTACTTCGACTGCTGGCGCCCTTGGTACTCTCTGTCTCTGGCCGCACCTCAAGCGAGTGTGAAGTGCCCTCAACGCTGTGCCCCAGGACACTATCCAATGATCTAATTCCCAGCGAGGTGTTAGTATCTGTGCTGGTGCCTGCCTGGTAGAGATGGTGTGACTCTGGTGAGTCAAAATGTTCAGTGCCCTCAGGTGTGAGAGGTGGGCCCCTCTGCCTCCTCCTTCTGGCCCTGCTCCACTGATGCTGAAAGAAAGAACAAGGACATTTGATTAGTTACAATGCAGACAATGTCAATGAGAATGCCTGTCCCCCTGTTCATTATGCGCTCATCCTTCCATAATCAATGGTCAACCCATGTTGCAAACTTCAATCACTGATCATTCAGCAGTGCCATGGCTGCTGAGATACACATGGTGACCTCAGTGCTCAGCAATGTTACCTCCCCGTGACATCCCAGCCTCACCAAGACTGGTGGATCTGGGCGCATGGCACCTCTCCAGATCCATGGCCTGCTGCATGTAAGATGTTAGGATGACCACCTGGGCCTGCCCTCCGCCAGTCCACATTTGTTCAGAGGCATTGTGCGCAGTCTTCTCTTGAAAAGCAGAGAGGAACATTGATTAGTTCAGCCTGTATCTGGATTCCCATCGCATCCCTGCCAACCCATCCAGAGTGGGACATTGCAGGACTCCAGTTCTTCGCCACCTCTCAACTGCCGCACACACACAAAGAAGCCAGGGCTAAGCCACACCTACCCCCCGCCCTTGCCCAAATGCTGCCTCCTTCACATTTGGCTGCATATGGTCTAACCTTATAAAGCAGGGAGGCACAAGCACACGGGACGCAAAGACCAGCAGATGGGTTGGTGCCCCACCACCTGGTAGCTCCCCTCCAAGCATGTTAGCACCCTGACTTTAACATGCTTTGCAGTTCCAGAACTCTGCCTATTTGCAGATCCTTGAGTTTGCCCCTGAATCTATACTCTGAGTGTCAGTGTCACACACGCTGCAGGTGCAGAACCCATCTCAGCACAACCATCTCAGGCTGAACTAGACATGGGCAACATCTGCTGGCCCACCCAGCGAGAGATACATGCCGTGAAGAGTTCAATGCTGTAACTGCACTCAGAGTTGTTGTGGGGGAAGAGAGGGGTACACCTTGCGGGGAAAGGCTGTCAGCTGCATTAAGTGACCTCTGCCAACATGGTACCCTTCCCAAGTGCAGGAGGTTATTGAATCTCTAGTGGCACTGGACCCATGTGCGTCACACCACATCTTGGGAGCTCACCATCTTGGCCGCCTCCTCCACGCACATTTGGTCAGGTGGGGGGGCCTCTGCCTCTTGTCGCTCGGAAGAAGGACCTCCCACTGCACTGCCACCCCCTCCAGGAGGTCAGCTAGGCACTCATCTGAAAACAGAGGGGCACACTGCCCACTGCCCTACCCTCCAGCCTGGCCTGCCCCGCTGCCCTACCCTCCAGCCTGGCCTGCCCCGCTGCCCTACCCTCCAGCCTGGCCTGCCCCGCTGCCCTACCCTCCAGCCTGGCCTGCTCCGCTGGCCTGCCCTCTGGCCTGACTTGCTCCATTGGCTTACCCTCTGGACTGGCCTGCTCTCCAGAAGCCCTCTGCTGAGCCCTTCTACTTGCCAATGTGATCAGCCTTTCCAAGGCTGCCAGCACTTCATTTAAACAGGTCGCTGGATCGCCATTGGACCTGGCAGTCTTTGCACTCCCGCCGCCGCCAACTCCAGCTATCCTCAGGAGTAGTGCATTATGCTGGGTGGGCCTTAATTGGCCCGCCCACATAAAATCATAGAATGGACCGGATTGCAGGCGGCAATCAGGTCCGTGCTTGTTCCCTCTCCCGCTTGGCTGGCCCGACATGCGGAAAATTCTCCCCAATGAGTTTTACTGTTGTCTTAATGGGAGAGTTACTGACAGTAGATTAATTAGTGGATTTTTGTAGTTATTATAAAAGTAATTTTGTAGATATATGTATGTGCTTACAATCTTACTTGTATTAATAAATGTTTAGTTTAGTTTTATAAAAAAAACCTCTTGCGACTAGGTGGCCTTATTACTATTGAATTCAAACCTGCATCTCAAAACATACAAATTGCAAAAATGGGTTATAACAGTTGTTTCAAGTTTCCCCCTGGAATTTGAGCAATTCAGTCTTTACCATTGGCTGTGTCATAATAAGGATAGAAAAGAGATTACCCAATTTGTTGCATTCTGAGAGGAGTTTGTATAATTCATGATGTTTTCTTGGAAAAATGTCGTTTGGTTTCCGGTCAAATGAAGAATGATTTATGTAATGTGGTATCCCCCCACCTCCAATTAGCTTGGAATGGAGTTTACCATATTGTGGAGCTGTGAGCTCCTTGGAACAACTCTTAGGGTGATGCGCTGGTGTTATCCTCCAGCATTTCAGTGGGTAACCCTTATCCCTAAGCAGCCATTCCTGCAGACGTAATGGCCCCATGAAAATCTCAGGCATCTGGCAGTGACTCAGGATGTAGGAGTCATGGCAACTCCCAAGGTATTGTGCACAAGCGTGTAGCATGTGCTTCAGGTGATCACACACCAGTTGCACATTGATGGAAAGTTAGCCCTTGCGGTTTATGAAGATTAGGGTCTGTCGCAACGGAGCCCATATAACCATATGGGTGCAGTCTATTGCACCCTCCCCTCTTGGGAAGCTTGAGATGGTGGCGAAGCCAGTGAATCTCACAGCCTGACTATCTTTGTCTAGAGCAAACCTGACATAATGAAGATGTTAGGAAATAGAGACAGTTTAATAAGTTATATTGGTATTTGTGTGTGTTAGGAATGTGTTTTAGCTTTAAGGTTTAAGTTTGATTTGTATTTCTGTACCTTTGTGTTAAGAAAGGTCAAATTGAGTTTTAGTTTCACTGTAAATTGTGCTTGCATTTCTAACGAGAGTTTAATGACTGTAAGCTAAGTTAAACAAATAAGAGTAGAAAAACACAGTGCTGTTGCCTAGCAACAGGGGTCCAAAGAGACAGGTCCTTCCCAGAGATACTCAGAAAAACTAAAGAAACAGCAGTTTTGAGCTCAGTTGGTTTTGAAAGCAGCTGCCAGAGAGAGACTGCAGCAAAGGGGACAGATAGCCAGTCCCAAGCTAAAGAAAGGACCCCAAAATCCAGGGGAGTGTAACAGGAGAAAGTCCCACACAAGCCTTCTAGTCAAAGGAAGGACAAGAACCTAGAAAAGGTCCTGTTAATGAAGGTAAGAGTGTGGGGCAGAGAGAAAGGCTCCAAGCTTCAGACCTAAAGAGACAAAATCTGCAGAAAACAGATTTAAAGTGAGAACAGCGTGTAAGAGGCAAGAAGGCCCAAAGAGTCAACTGAAAATCTGTAACTCTGATACAGGCATGTGAAGCAGTGGTATACTGTTGTCGGCTGAGTTGGTGAGAGAGAGTGCATAGAAGAAAGCTTGAATGCATGTGGTGACCCAGGGGAGGGGAAGATCAGAAGGAGAGTTTGAAACAGTGGAGATGAACTATTGCAGAAGGCATCTGAGAGAAAGAGTTGGTTTGGGAGAAGATTCCAAGGCGAGGTCTTGGAGAGTGGAAATTGGAAACCCTTGTGTGAAAGACAGAATTCAGTGATACTGGTTGGCTCATGGTGTGACATAGTGGACTGGGGGAAGTTGAGGAGGGATTAATAGTATCTGTGTTGGATGGCGCCTGTCACTTGGTTTCAGAGTGCGGTGTATCTGACCACAGGGAGCCTATTGGTTTACATGGACTGTGCTTACTGTGAATATTAAGGTATAAGATAGCTTTTATAACTTGTGTTATCCTTACAAATCTGTATATCTGTAAAGGTATAGTTGTGGGTGGAATATTGTAATATAGTTAATCTTTTCTTGAATAAGTGTCTTATTCTTTTGTTAAAAGTTCATCAGCTGACTCCTGTGACTCTGTTCAGCAGCTGCTCTCCACATAACTAAACAAAAAAATAAAAATTAGGACCTATCAAACTGGGTTCCACTCTGGGATCAGGTTTGTCCAGTGGTAACCTCAGTGGGGAGCATAACAATGGGTCTTCCTGTAAAGGGCATCTGCGACCTCCTTTATGCATCGATGTGGGTCATCATGAGATATTTGGTGGAATCAGCCCTGGTTTGCACTATGCACAATAAGTTGGTTAAACATCATTTCCCTTTCACAAAATCATGTTGACTCTGCCTGATTACCTTGAACTTATCCAAGTGCCCTGCTATAGTTGCTTTAATAATAGCTTATTACATTTTACCTATGACAGATGTTAAGTTAACTGACCTGTAGTTTTCCACTTTCTGTGTCCCTCCCTTTTTTTAATAATGGAGTTACATTTGCTATCTTCCAATCTAATAGAGTTTTTCCCGAATTTAGGGAGTTTCAGAAAATTAAAGCCAATGCAACAACTATCTCACTAGCCACTTCTTTTAAGACCCTAGGATGAAGTCCATCAGGACTCGGGCACTTGTCAGCCTGCAGCTCCAGCAATTTACTCCGTACCACTTCTCTGGCAATTGTAATTTTCATGAATTCCTCCCTCACTTCCATTTCCTGATTTATAGTTGCTTTTGGGATGTTACTTGTATTCTCTATAGTGAAGACTGATGTAAAAGACCTGTTCAAGCCATCTGCCATCTCCTTGATTTCCATTGTCAATTCTGCAGCCTCACTTTCTATAGGACCAATACTCACTTTGTTAATTCATTTCTTTCTTAAATATTTATAGAAACTCTTACTATCTGTTTTTTTATATTTCTGGCTAGCTTTCTCTTGCACTCTAATTTTTCCCTCTGTATTACTCTTTTAGTCATTCTTTGGTGTTCCTTATATTCTGTCCAATCTCTTGGCCTTCCACATATCTTTGCACAATAATATACTTATTCTTTAAGTTTGATACTATCTTTAACCTTTTTAGTTAACCACAGATGGTGGGTCCATCCCTTGGACTTGATCTTACTCTTTGGAATTCTTTTCTGTGCGTTCTGAAATATCCCCTTAAATGTTTGCCACTGCTTCTCTGTTGACCTACCCCTTAACCTAATTTGCCAATTCATTTTAGCCAGCTCTGCTTGCATGCTCTCATTATTGCCCTTACTGAGGTTTAATCTGGGGCCCACCCCTCTTTCCTTCAAACTGAATGTAAAACTCAAGCATATTATTGTCGTTGCTACCTAGGGACACTTTCACGATGAGATTATTAATTAATCCCATTTCATTGCACAATACCAGGTCTAGTACAGCCTGCTCTCTTGTTAGCTCCAGAACATGCTGTTCTAAGAATCTATCCCGGAAACATTCCATGAACTCTTCATCTAGGCGTGCCTTTCTTACAAGCTCCTTTTATTTCTACCTTTATATTATACTCCATTCTACCATGTGGTTACTATTAAGGGGCCTGTACATGATTCCCACAAGTAACTTCTTGCCTTTACCATTTCTCGTCTCTACCCAACCGTTTCCACATCCTGTTTTCCTGAACTTTGGCCATCCTTCTCTATTGTGCTAATATCATCATTAACTAACAAAGCCACCCCTCCAACTTTTCTTCTCTTCCTGTCCTTCCTAAGTGTCCTATACCCTTTAATGTTCAGGACTCAATTTATGTCCTCCTGCAGCCATGTCTCTGTAATGGCTATCAAATTGTACTTATTTACTTCTATGTGTGCTCTCAGTTCATCTGTTTTGTTTCAAATGCTTCATGCATTCAGATATAGAACCTTTAGTTTTACCCTTTTATTCTTTTAATAACCTCAAGCCTCTTTGTTGATTTACTGTTAGATTTGTACTTTCGATCCTGTCCTGTCACAGTCTGTTTTTCATTTCCCAAAATAATACCTTTCTCTTTTGCCTTGTCTCTACTTTTTGGTTTAGCACATCATCCCATATTTCTACCTTTGTCCCCACTACTTGGATTAGAACGCTCTTTACTTCCCCAGTTTTGCAGCTGACAGGAACACCTGCCCCAGCACGGTTCAGGTGTAGACTATCCCAACGGTACAGATCCTACTTTCTCCAGTATTGGTGCTAGTGCCCCAAAACCCGGAACCCACTTCTCCCACACCAGGCTTTGAGCCACACATTCATCTCCCTAATCTGATTTGTCCAATGCCAACTTGCATGTGGCTCAGGTAATAATCCAGAGATTATGACCTTTGAGGGCTCTGCTTCGCAATTTGGTGCCAAACTACTCATACTGACTACGAAAAACCTCCTTCTTTGTCCTGCCTATGTCGTTAGTACCAACATGGACCATGATGACTGGGTCCTCCCCCTTCCACTGCAAGTTCCTCTCCTGCCCTGAGCAGATATCCTAAACCCTGGCACTGGGCAGGCAACACAGCCACCTGGACTCACACTATTTTCTGCTGGGAATGGTGTCAATGCTGTCCTCTACTACAACTACATTCCTTGTAACTCCTCCTGCTTGAAAGTCTTCCTGTATCATGGTGACATGTGGTCAGCCAGCTCATCTGCCCTGAAAACCCCATTCTCATCCAAACAAGCTGAAAAAATCTCAAACATGTTGGACAGTTGCATCAGTCTCATACCCTCTTGAACTCGTGTCCTTATCTTGTTCATGGCTCCACTCACCACACAAACATTGCACCTCGCTCACATTGAGGAGTGAGCCATCGCATTGACTGGTGAGGACATGGGCTGTACCTGCGGTGACAGTGACATCGGCAGTGAACATCCTTATAAGAATCCTGCACCACATCATCCCTCTCTCAACGCAACTTTGAGTACTTGCTCTCCTGCCTTTGCCTCTGCTGCCATGCACTACTTATCTCTACTTCAGTGCATTCCAACAACATCTATAACATCTGAGTCAGGGTCTATAATGACACTGGAGCAAAGAAGCAAGAAACTCTGGAAAAAGATTCATGTTTCACTGCGGCATCAATTTAGACCATGACAACCAATTTATTCCACACCAGTTAGGTGCTGTACAAAGCCAAAACACTTTGCACTGGTGATTAAACCTGTAAATAGGCCCTAAGTGGATCTCCTACAAAATAGAATTGTTAATGGCTCTACTATTCTACTACCTTTATCACCACCTACCCACCCCCCACCCAACTGATACCCACAAATTCCAATATGATTGGAACAGAATCTCTGTCTCAAAACCCAGGGAGGGTGTGAGTATGGATGTTTTTTTACTAATATTTTGAGAATATGTTAATATTCTGTAAAGAAGGATGTGTGTCTGTGTGTACGTGTGTCCATGTTTAACTAAACTGGGGAGAAGATTCATAGGGACAACTTGTTTGTGTGAGTTGAGAGATGAAAGGGTAAAGATGCTAGATGCATGCATTTATGATGAGGGGCTATGGTGAAGTTGGATTTACAAGTAAATAAGTTGGGTTGGAAATTTGCATTATGAGATAAGTGGAGACTTGATTGTTCAGCTGTTGAATTTCAAAGGGGAACTTAAGGAATTTTCATAACTTACAAAGGTTTCAAAAGTAATCAAGGGAATTTTATTATATCTAGTTTGACCCGAAAGTGGAGGCAGTGGAAAACATGAACATTTTTTATACTTTAGAAAATTTGAGTTCAAAGGAGTGCTAAGGACAATTGGAATCTGAGATGAAAGGAGAAAAGGATATTTAAGAAAAGATGTTGAGCTGATTTGTAGTGGCTGAGTGGGAGAGATGTCCTGAGAGCACCTCTGTGCTGAGAGAAGGTGTGGAACTGGAACCAGCCATCCAGTCATACCAGGAAAGTCTTTGTTTCAGAAAGCGAGTTGTTTCTGAACTTTCTTAGATTTCCACAACACAGTAAAAGAGAGTGAGAAGTCATTCGGTATACCTTTACTGAAGTGACAGCAGTTTTTGCCTTCTGTAATATTACTGGATTTTTATTAGTAAAAGCCTATATGGGAGTTGTTGCCAAATAATGTGTTCTGACCAAGTGGATTTTTTGTGGCGGATTGTTTTGTAAGACTGTTTTAACTGTGTAATTTTAATTTTGTGTGCTTAAGTTTTTTTTTCTTCCTGTTAATAAATCTTTTAATTTTAAAATCTTAAAAGTGTTACTGGGATTCTATGCTTCTGGGATCAGTAGTTCTTTCCTTCATTTTCAAAATGCAAAAAAAGGATATGATCAGTAAGGCACGTTTCCCTCTGGATTTGGCTTGCTCAGCAAATAACATCAGCTGTGATTGTAACAAAGGGGAATTCAACAAAGTAACACAACCCTTTTGTGTCCCAAGATGGCTGAATGCTGACTAACCTGTTTCCGATAATCATATGCATTTTCTGGTTAGTTTACCTGAGATCAAAAAAATGGCTGACTAAAACATCTCCTCACAATGTATCTGTTTTAAAATTGTCCTAGCTGAGCTCAGAAAAGGTTTCTATTATTCATTATATTCATGTTGGTGTAAACATTATGGGCAGAATTTAGCCCCTGTCAGGTGAGCTTGGCAGGGACAGGCAGGAGCGGTTGGGAAGCCGACCGCTGTCCGTAATCGAGGCTGGAAGGTGATTTCGTGCTGGTGGGACAATTAAGGCCCACCCAGCTTGAAACGCAAGTGGCAGTGTTCAGTGTTGCCTGCGTGGGCGGGGGGGAGGAGCACAAGCAGGGCGAGTGCAAACTTGGAGATGAAGAGTTTTCCAAAAAAAAAAGAAGAATTGAAAAATGTTATAAAACATGTACCTTCATGTGACTCTGTCACAAAAGCAGGGACATGTTATTAATTAAATTTTAAAATTTTAATTTAATTTTACTTCTTTTTGGAAACCTCATCCCGTCCCTGGATGAGGCTCCTTAAAAAGTGTAAAGGCCACATGGCCTTTTCGCCTGCCCGCCAACCGTAAGGTTGGATGAGCAACAGAAAATGTAAGTTAATTAAGACTTTAATGACCTTAACTGGCCTTTCAATTGTCAGCAGGCAGGCTGCCAATTCCTGTGCAGGCCCGCTGACCAATATATCACGCAACTGCGCATTGATGCCAGGGCCCTCGCCCTATGCCGAGCGCGTTATTATACATGCGAGTGGGCTGGGTGCGCGCCCACCTGCAAAGGTACAAATTTTGCCCTATGTTATCTTATCTGAGAGTAACCTCATTCATAATGTTTCAAAAATAACTTCATTCATGAATGTTAGACTCCAAACATACACCTGGCTATTCTGGCTGTATCCCAATTTTCCCAAACTGAAGAACATTATGTTTACTTTATGCATATTGGCAATAGTTCAAGTTAGCTGCCATGTTCATTTCAAGGTAGCTTTTATGTCAATTCTGCAGTTTTATACTGCTAACCTAGGATTAACGCTATGGGTAAAATTTTCCCCTCGTAGGGGGGGGTTTGTGTGCAGGCAGGCGCGGACCTGATCGGGGCATTTTTCGTGGGCGGGCCTTAATGTGGGTGATGCATACCCAGAAGCGCTGTGCGCTCCCTGTGTGAGCGGGTAAGGAGGTTTCCCAAGGTGCCTCATGGAGATTAGTTTTAAGATTTAACAGTTCAAAAATACGTTGAAAATTTTTTACGACATGTCCCCTCATGTGAAACTGCCATGAGCTGGGACATGTGCATTAATTTCAGTAAAAATGTTTGAGAAAATTTAAAAACATTTATGAAACCCCATCCCGCACATGGATGAGGTTCCATGAAAAATGTGAAGGCCACCTGGGCTCCATTAATTAGTTTAATTGTTAGTTAAATGGCCTTAATAGGCCTTTAACAGTTCGGCGGGTGGACAGCTGATTCGGCTGCATGCCTGCGGAACTGAAAACCTGAATGACAAGCGGTGACATCGGGACGCATACCCGATGTCACCCTGCATCACTTTACGCCTCAGCGAGTGGGCCCCGCCCCCGCTCGTCGAGCCGAAGATTTCCCCCATAAAACCTAAGATTCGCCCTTAGATTTCTGAGTTTCTTCACAGAATATCCTTGGCTTAAAAGCGGAATTATATTAAAAAATCACAAGATTCTGTATTCCTTTATTATGAGTAGGATTAAAAAAATGTTCAGTAGATGAGCCCCATTAAAATTTGGAGCAGAATTTTCTCCCCGTCGGGCAAGCCAGTCGGGAGCGGGCACATGGGCACGGAGCCAATTGCTGCTCGCGATCGGCTGTGCGCCATCATTTTACGTGGGCAGGCCTTTCCCAACGTGATGCGCGCCCGGTAGTGCTCAGCGCTACCTGTGCGGGTGGGGGCAGAAGGGAGAGTCGGGGCTTGCGTTCTCACAAAAAAGCGCAGAATCATGCCTCAGGGAGATTAAGATCCGAATGAAAATTTGTAAAAAAGAAAAAATAAAGTGATTCAGACATGTCCCCCTCATGTGACAATGTCTCACAATATGGAACATGTTAATAACAAACACATAAAATTTATTATTTTTTTAAAAAATGGACACGAAACTTTATCCCGCCAGTGGATGAAGTTCCATGAATAATCCTCAGCATGCTGGGGCTCCTGACCTGCCCGCCAGCCTGAAGGTTGGCCGGGCAGGGTGTTTAATACGGTTAATTGGCCTGTCAATGGCCTTAATTGGCCATTGACAGGTTGGTGGGCGGACAGCTGATTTCACTGTCTTTACTCTTGGGTCAATAAGAATATAATATCCCCACTACTATTTACCTTTGGACTCTAGCAAGATGAAAACATTTTCCTTGTTATCTCTGACTCCTCTTTGAAATTCAAACAACCTCTCAATTTATCTAAAAATGCAAATATAAGATCTCACCTATTTACTTGTGTCCCAACTTAACACCTTTATCCTTTTCATGTTTCCAAGACCCCAGACAACCTGACTCCTATTAACTCTGCCCAGTTTAATTAAATCACACACACATACACAGCCTTCTTTAGAGAAGAACACAAAATTCCCCAAAATATATTAAAGAATAACATTAATTCTTCACAGGGAGGATGTGACACGGGTACATTTGGTAGCTGTTCCTCTTCGGGGGTCGAAGGGTGTGTCCTCAGGATTCTTCTGGGATCATGATGATGAACCATCTGAGGGAGGAAGCAAAAATGTCAGCAACAAACATCATTATGAAGTCAGAGTGCACACAGTCTGCTTTTTCATTAGAATGGACATCTGGCTAGATAAATGCTTTCGAATGGATGAGCATTCGGAAATAACAGCATTTCACATGTCAATTTTACAGCCACAGCCTCACATCTCTCAGACCCTACACCAATCTTGTCCCTTTCCATTGGACTCTTTACTTCATCCTGCATCTCTGCAACCTGTGGACCTGGCTCCAGACTTGCAGGCCATTTCCAAAATCTGCTCCTCTGCATCACTGAGGACCAAAAGGTTTAGTATCCCTCCAGCAGTCCATCCTTGCTCCTCTGAACTGTGACTCCTCTTCTCCTATAAGAGAAAAAGTGCAAATTAGTCTCCCCAACATGCCGCCACATTGCAACCTCCCCAACTCCAAAGACACAGAAACAGTTGCCTATCACATTGTCACATATCACCCTGACCCCCATGCCAACCATGGTCTATCTAGTCACATGATATGTCACAATGCACTATACATTTCACAACTCTGAGAACCAACGTATGCTGCCACTCACAAAGACATCTACCCAAGGTACCAGTTGGAATCAGCCCTCAGCCTGCCAGAGTGCAGAAGGACATTGAACCTTTTCCAGCACTGGACTCAGACTCTGCACACTACGTTATGGCTGCTGACCAGGCCTGCCACCTCCATCCAGGCCTTCTCCAGGAAGTGAGATGGTCTCCTGTTGCTGTCCCTTGGCAGCAGGATGTGACAACAGCCATTTACTGCTCCCAGTAATGCCCACAGGGACTCATCTGAAAAACAGAGGGCAGATTCAATCTGGGTATTCCCGTCATACCTGGTATGGGAGCCAGGCATCACTGCCATCTTGCACATGGTAGCAGCATTTCAAATCTCTAATGGAGACCAAAAAAATTCCCATTGCAAACCAGCTCCCGGAGGCATTAAACACAGATTTCTAGCCGGCAGGGATTTGTATTTAAATCCCCCGGCTTCACCATTTCTGTTCCTGGTGTTCACCCGCGCCGGCAGCACTGAGCCTCACTCAGCGCGTGTTTCACACTGGCTGGCAGTTAATTTGCCAGCCAGTGTGAAATTGAGTTCAGCAGCTAATCACGAGTGGGTGCGGATTCCCATCCGCTTTCAGGCCTGCCAGTCGCACTCTCACACCACGCTCAAAATTCAGGCCACTATTTTAAAAGGTGTCAAGATGACAGCTCAGGAAACAGCAATGCTTGATTTTTGTGAAGGGTCAACCTCAGATCTGCTGCGGCTTTGGACGAAACCTATATGCTGAGCCATCTGACCTATTTGCATGTGATTTACATTGCTGCACTCTCTTCAGGCACAGACAGGTGAAGACACCTGAGAAGCCACAATGTAAGTTTGGGTACAGTACTGTACAACTACAAAATGTGGAAAACTATTAGCATTCATTTCTACCTCTGCATGGCACATGTTTGTCAGGTGCTATTGGGGTACCAGGCTTGTGCAGGCTTTTACCAAGACTTGCACCTTAGAGAGGACACTCCAATTGCACTACAGAGTGTTAGCACACACGGGGGACAGCAGGTACGAGTGATAAGCCCAACTCAGTTGGCTTAGAGAACAATTTCTATAGGCTGTCTCTGTTGCTGGGAGTGACTATTGTGTCTCACTGACCAGCCAACACCCATCTCAAGTCAGGCAGCCCCTGACTAGTAAGGTGCTGACCTACCACTGTCCATTTGCTTCAATGGGTGTTTGGAACTTACAGTCTCTGCTCAACAAGTTGATGGAACTGATTGCATCAGGCAAACAAACAAAACAAACAAAAAGAAAGATGCCAACACTTTGATTGCCAAGCTGGAACATCAGGACCACGTGCTTGGGACTGACACATGACTTGCAACTGGTTACTAACAGGGACAAGACCGCTGTGATCAACATGGAACTTGATAGGCTGAGCATTGACACAGCTTCACTACATGAGACTAGGCTCACTGAGCATGGATCACATAAAGAAAAATGTTACATGTTCATCTGGCAGGGGAAGAGTTCACAGGAAGCACATGAGCAACTCACTGATCTCAATGGTAGGATCCACCACCACCGCCCCCCACCTCCGACAAATGGTTTAGAATGTGTCACTCCACTCACGTCTCAACCCAAACAGGGTTAGTTAACCTCATGAGTATCTATGCTCCAATGCTGTTCTCCGCTACAGAGACGAAAGACCAGTTCTATGAGGAGCTTGACACTGCTACCAGCAGAATCCCGAGGTCAGACCATCTTTACCTACTGGGGGATTTCAATGCAAGTGTGGGTATGGACCATGAGGCATGACCATTCTGCCTTGGATAGCATGGCTGGGAATGATAAACGAGGTTGGACAGAGACTACTTGAGCTTTTCTGCTGCTAGGAGCTTTGTTTAACTAATGCCTTCTTCCAGAATAAACCATGCAACAGGGTGTCCTGGAGACATCCAAGATCAGGCCATCATCACCAGCTGGATCTGATCATCAACAGACATGACTCTCTGAGCAGCGTACTCCACACATGCAGCTACCATAGCACTGGCTGTGTTACAGATCCCTCCCTGGTGTGCACCAGGATTAGGATGAAACCTTTGAAGTTTTTTATTCAAATGCCATTCCCACACTGGCTACCCAGATAAAAACCAGCACTTCCTCAAATCGATTAAACATGTGCACTCCCGCATTGGAACATACTTTGAGACACCATCTACAAATCCGCAGCCTCAACATATGGGGAACAAGAGCAGAGAAATGCTGGCTGGTTTGAGGCTGACATCACTACAATGGAACCTGTAATTGAAGCTAAGCAGTCCACTCTCATTAATTACAGGAGAGATCCGAGCGAGAAAACTCTGAATGCACTAAGAGCCACTCAAAGTAAAGTCTAACAGACTGCTTGGTGGTGCACCAATGACTACTGGGTACAACTCTGCCAGAATATCCAGATGTCCTTCAGCACAGGGATTGCTAGGGACATTTATGAAGGGATAAAAAAGTTCCATCAACAGGTTTGTCAGCAAAGAATTTGGCTCCACTTTAAACAAAGGCAGGGGAGGTCACATCCGACTGTAAAAACAGCTAGAGACATGGGTGAAACACCACTTTGAATTGTACTCTAGTGAGAACACTGTCACTGATGAAGGTCTAGACACCACAGAAAACCTGCCTGTCATGGCAGAGCTGGATTGAGAACTCACAGTGGAGGAGCTTAGCAAAGCTATTAACTCACTTGCCTTGAGCAAAACTCTGGGTACTGAAGCTGTACTGCCTGAACTCATCAAGAGTAGGAAACTGATCCTGCAGCATCTGTACAAACTTATCTGTCTCTGATGGAGGGAGGGAACAATGCCCAGGATATGCATGATGCAAGCATTGTGACCCACAGCAACCTGACTGAGGACACCAAACTGTGAGTTTACCAAGCCCGCATCCTCAGTGTACAAGAATAAAGGTGACTGCAGCAATTGTAACAACTATCCAGGCATCTCCTGGAGCATTGTAAGAAAAGTATTTGCCCCTATTGCCCATGTCAAATTGCAGATTCTGGCTAAACGCATGTACCCCGAATCCCAGCATGGTTTCAAAATGGGAGGAATTACAATTGACATAAACTGCTCAGTCCAGCAACTGCAAGAAAGAAGCCGCAAACAAAGGGAGCAACTACATATTTCCACCAACGATCTCACCAAGGCATTCAACCATATGAGCAGAGACGATCTATTTAAGCTGCTGACAAAAATTGGTTGCTCTCTGAAGATGCCAATGTGGTCTCCTCTTTCTATGACAACATGATGAGTAAGACTAACTATGATGGGACAGCATTGGAAACTCCTGAGATCCACGGTGGGTTCACACAGGGTGGTGGTCTGGCAAGGAATCTCTTTGGCTGCTGTCATATGCTTTTACGTCATCAATAGAGAGTGTCTACTTTCATACCAGAACTGACTGAAAAGCTATTCAGCCCTTGGCCACCTGAGATCCAAGACAAAGATGTGCCATGTCCTCATCAGAGAGTTGCTCTACACTGATGTTGCTGCATTACTGAGGAACACCTGCAGTAGCAAATGAACAGACTCTCTCTTACCTGTAAAGAGTTTGGTTTGACCATCAGCATCAGGAAAAGTTGTTATATCCAAGCTGAGTAAGAGAGCGTGGAACCACAGCAACCTGACTGAGGACACCAAACTGTGAGATAACCAAGCCCACATCATCTGTGCTCTCCTCTACAGTGGTGAGACCGGGGCAAGATATGCTAGTCAGGAGAAAAGGATGAACAGTTTCCACCTTTGCTGTCTCAGACATATCCTCGGCATCTATTGGCAGGACAAGGTCACCAACTCAGAGGTCCTGGAGTGCACTCAGCATGCACTCATTGGCAATGACGTCTCTGCTGGCTCAGCCACGTTCATTGGATAGATGACAATCATATACCCAAAAGCCTTCTGTACAATGAATTAGCCATTGGATCACGACCTCCTGGGCATCCATACCTCTGCTATGAGGACACCTGTGTCCTGTTTTTTGTTTCAATAGTGCACACAGGCCATCAACATTGTAGCTGAGCTAACTTTATTGATAACACATTTTACTAACATAAACACATATCTGCAGTAACTGAATTCTGTCAAGACCGGCGCCAACACATGCTATCTGACTGTCCACCTCCAGGTCAGGTGATCCTATTCCTAGTACAGAGTACCATATAGTATCTAATAATAGAGTCCACTACCATAATAAACTATTATCATGATACTTCCCTTTTTTTTAAAAAAAACAAACCTTTATACAACTCAAATATACAAAGTCTCTTATCTATTCTTTCTCATTCTGTTTTTATCAGTCTGTTATGCTTTTTACTCATCTCTGTTATCTCTGTAGTTTTTTTTCACAATTCTTCCACTGGATGTTCTGAATTATGGCATGGATGATTTTGAAGGTAAAGGGGCCTTCTCCAGCTCTGTGTCACTTTCATCCCTTGGATAGTTTTCAGGACCCTTGGGCTTTGGCTGGTTATCTGTTGCTTCACTGGTACGTTCTGGCTTTTTATCTCCAACTACACTTTCTGGTTCAGAGCAGGGTTTTGTTTCATTTGTTTTCCATAAGAATTTCTGGTGTCTCCTGTACTGTTGTCCATTTGGAGTCTGCACTATGTAAGACCTTGGCTCTCCTGTGATTCCAGATCCCTTCATGCTGAATCGTCACTGTATCTCCCAGGTCAGGCAGAGGTCAGGCGCCTTGATCAAAGTACTATTTCTGCTTCTGTCTCAGTTTGAGCAGGTTCTGTAGCTCACTGGCTGTGGAAATAATAGCCTGCCATCCTGAGAATGATCCGTTTATTCCTACTCTTTGCTTTCTTTCCGTTCACCAAATCTCAGTCCATGCTAGTATATTTCCCCCAATCCCATGCGCTCTAACCTCCTGTGTGGAGCCTTTTCAGAAGACTTCTGAAAATCCAAATATAGCACATTCACTGATTCTCTTTTATCTGTGCTACAAATAATATCCTCAAGAAATTCATCACATTTGTCAAACATAATTTCCCTTTCATAAGTCCATGTTGACTCTGCCCAATTTTACCATTCTCTTCTAAATGTCTAGTTATCACATTCTTTATAATAGATTCTAACATTTTCCCTACTACTGACGTCAAACTAACAGGTCTGTAATCCTCCACTCTTCTTCCCTTCTTAACTAGTCAAATTACATTTGCTACTTTCCAGTCTGCAAGAACCTTTCCAGAATCCATAGAATTTTGAAAGGATGCATCCATCACCAGCCACCTCCTTCATCACTCCAGGATGAAGCACATCTGGTCCAGGGGATTTATCAACCTTCAATCTAGTTAACTTTTCGAGTACTACCTTTTTGTGAAAGCTAATTTTTTTTAGCTCCTCAGTTTCACAAATCCCTTGGTTGCACAGTATTTCTGGGAGATTTTCTCTACCTCCTTCCCTGAAGACAGATGAAAAGTAACTGGTTAGCTTCTCGGCCATTTCCCTGTTCTCCACTATAAATTCTCCTGCCCCCACCTGTAATGGGCCCAAGCTAATATTTTCTTTTTCACATACCTAAAGATGCTTTTACAGTCTGCCTTTATGTTCCTCACTAGTTTGTATTCATATTCACTTCTCCCTTTCTTAATCAGTTTTTTGGTCCTCCTTTGCTGGGTTCTAAATTGCTCCCAATCCTCAGACTTACCACTTTTTCTCACATATTTATAAGCCATTTCCTTTGATCTAATTCAGTCTTTAACTTCTTTCATTAACCACGGTTGATTTACCTTTCTCTTTAGGTGTTTGTGCCTTAGAGGAATGTATATCTGTTGTAGAGCGTGTAGTAATTCTTTAAATACTAGCCATTGCCTGGCTACCATCAAACCTTTAAGTGTATTTTCCCAATCCACCACAGCCAACTTGCCCCTCATACCTTCATAATTTGCTTCCTTTAGATTTAACGCCCTAGTTTCAGACTGAACTACATCACATTAAAACTTAATACAAAATTCTATCATATTATGTTCACTATTTCCCAAAGGCTCCTTTGCAGCGAGATTATTAATTACCCCTTTCTCATTACACAACACTAAATCCAAAATAGCCCAATCCCTAATCGGCTCCTCTATGTACTGTTCCAGAAATCTTTCTCATACACACTCTAGGGATTCCTCCTCCGCAGCATTAGTGCTGATTTGGTTATATGATAGTTCCTTGCTTTCATTTTCACAAAACAGTTATTTGACAAAACCAAAAAATTCTACCCAACTCACATTATTTTGTAATATAATAAAAAGAACAAGTATTACTTTGCCACAATGTTGTTTTTTCCGTTGGTATACTTGGCAATGCAGATCTTACATCCAACATAATGCTCCAACAACTCATCGACACCAACACCCATCTAAAACCCTCCACCCCTGCCTGTCCCTCGGTCCCCACCCCATCTTCCAATCCCAGCCCCAGCCGTGTATTCACTATACCCCCTGACCTTCCCCTCTCCGACGCTGAATGTTCAGTGCTCAGCAAAGGACTTAGTTTCAAACCCTTACGCCCTCATCTCAATGAATTTCGGGCTCGGCACGATGCTGAACACTTCTTCCGCCATCTTCGTCTCCGGGCTCACTTCTTTGGGCAGGAGTCCTCTCCCCGTTCAACGGATCCTTTTACCCACCTCCAATATTCTCCCTCCATCTGGACCCCTCCGTCTGGATTCTTACCACCTCTTGATCTTTTCATTGAGAACTGCTGGCACGACATTAGTCATCTCAATTTCTCTGCTCCTTTCACCCATTCTAACCTGTCTCTCTCTGAACTTACTGCACTCCGTTCTCTCAGGTCCAACCCCAACATTGTCATCAAACCCACTGACAAGGATGGTGCTGTTGTCGTCTGGCGCACTGAACTCTGCCTCGCGGAGGCTGAGCGTCAACTCCCAGACACTTCGTCCTAACTCTACCTGGACCATGACCCCACCACTGAACATCAAGCCATTGTTTGCAGAACTGTCACTGACCTCATCCCCTCTGGAGATATTCCTCCCACAGCTTCCAACCTGATAGTCGCTCAACCTCGGACGGCCTGCTTCTACCTCCTACCCAAAATCCACAAACAGAATTGACCCAGTAGACCGATCGTGTCAGCTTGCTCCTGCCCCACGGAACTCATTTCTCGTTATCTTCACTCCCTTCTCTCTCCCCTGTCCAGTCCCTTCCCCCCTAAATCCGTGATTTCTCTGACACCTTATGTCCCATCAACAATTTTCAGTTCCCTGGCCCCAACCGCTTCCTCTTCACCATGGATGTCCAATCCCTCGACACCTCCATCCCCCACCAGGATGGTCTGAGGGCCCTTAGCTTCTTCCTCGAACAGAGGCCCGAACAATCCCCATCCACCACTACTCTCCTCCGTCTGGCTGAACTTGTTCTCACGCTGAATAATTTCTCCTTCAACTCCTCTCAATTCCTCCAAATAAAAGATGTGGCTATGGGTACCCGCATGGGCCCCAGCTATGCCTGTCTCTTTATGGGGTATGTGGAACATTCCTTGTTCCAGTCCTACTCCGGACCCCTCCCACAACTCTTGCTCCAGTACATCAATGATTACTTCGGTGCTGCTTCATGCTCTCGTTGGGACTTGGAAAAATTTATTAGTTTTGCTTCCGATCTCCACCCCTCCATCATTTTCACGTGGTCCATTTCTGACACTTCCCTTCCCTTCCTTGACCTCTCTGTCTCAATCTCTGGTGATAGACTGTCCTCCAATATCCATTACAATCCTACCCAATCCCACAGCTACCTCGACTACAGCTCCTCACACTCCGCTTCCTGTGAGGACTCCATCCCATTCTCTCAGTTCCTTCACCTCCATCGCATCTGTTCCAATGATGCTACCTTCAAAAACAGTTCCTCTGACATGTCCTCCATCTTCCTTAACCGAGGTTTTCCACCCATGGTCGTTGACAGGGCCCTCAGCCATGTCCGGCCCATCTCCCGTGCATCCGCCCTCACGCCTTCTCCTCCTTCATAGAAACATGATAGGGTCCCCCTTGTCCTCACTTATCACCCCACCAGCTTCCGCATTCAAAAGATCATCCTCCGCCATTTCCGCCAAATCCAGCATGATGCCACCACCAAACACATCTTCCCTTCACCCCACCCGCCCCCCCCCCCGCCCCCCCCCCCCCCACCTCCCCGGCGGCATTCGGTAGGGATCGTTCCCTCCGGGACACCCTGGTCCAATCCTCCATTACCCCCTACTCCTCAACCCCCACCTATGCCACCTCCCCATGCCCACGCAAAGGATGCAACACCTGCCCCTTCACTTCCTCTCTCCTCACCGTCCAAGGGCCCAAACACTCCTTTCAAGTGAAGTAGCATTTCACTTGCATTTCCCCCAACTTAGTCTACTGCATTCGTTGCTCCCAATGCGGTCTCCTCTACATTGGAGAGACCAAACGTAAACTGGGCGACCGCTTTGCAGAACACCTGCGGTCTGTCCACAAGAATGACCCAAACCTCCCTGTCGCTTGCCATTTTAACATTCCACCCTGCTCTCTTGCACACATGTCTGTCCTTGGCTTACTGCATTGTTCCAGTGAAGCCCAGTGCAAACTGGAGGAACAGCACCTCACCTTCTGACCAGGCACTTTACAGCCTTCCGGACTGAATATTGAATTCAACAACTTTAGACCTTGACCTCCCTCCTCCATCCCCACCCCCTTTCTGTTTCTTCCCCCTTCCTTTTGTTTTTTCCAATAATTTATATAGATTTTTCTTTTCCCACCTATTTCCATTATTTTTAAATCTTTTATGCCCCCCCACCTCTACTAGAGCAATACCTTGAGTGCCCTACCATCCATTCTTAATTAGCACATTCGTTTAGATAATATCACCAATTTCAACACCTCTGTGTTCTTTTATTCTTTTGTCTGTGACATCTTTTGATGATCTGCTCCTATCACTGCTTGCTTGTCCCTACAACCACACCACCCCCCTTCTCTTCTCTCCCCCCACCCAACACACCCCCCACCCCCCACCCACATTAAACAAGCTTATATTTCACCCCTCTCCTTGGATTCAACCAGTTCTGCTGAAGGGTCATGAGGACTCGAAACGTCAACTCTTTTCTTCTCCGCCGATGCTGCCAGACCTGCTGATTTTTCCAGGTAATTCTGTTTTTGTTTTGGATTTCCAGCATCCGCAGTTTTTTGTTTTTATCTCATACATCCATCAAGTTTTAATGTAAAACCAAGCATGATTGAAGGTGAATTTGCTCTATGACAAATTCTTCCATGTTATGTAAAGAGGAAGGTAGGCATTATGCATACATCTCTTGTTCATATATCATAATCCCATGTGAATCCTTTTGATTAGGTAGGGCAATATATGACACATGAGTACTGATTTTATATAAATTACTAATGAAGAACTCAAAAGTTATAGTAAGCTATAACATTTGTGATTCATCACTTGCTGAACCTTCTCCTTCTAAAAACACATTTTCATTTATGCTTAATTGGAATCATCACACAAAATCATTTAAACTTAAGGGTGCAGTAAATGCATTTAAAAATGCATAATGCCATTGGTTTCTTTTTTTCATTAAAGCTGCCAAAACAATTCTTTCTTGAATAATTCTGAATCCACAAGGTTAGCTAAACAAAGCCAATAGGTTAAAAACAAAAAAACTGCGGACGCTGGAAATCCAAAACAAAAACAGAATTACCTGGAAAAACTCAGCAGGTCTGGCAGCATCGGCGGAGAAGAAAAGAATTGACGTTTCGAGTCTTCATGACCCTTCGACAGAACTTGAGATCGAGTCCAAGAAAGAGTTGAAATATAAGCTGGTTTAAGGTGTGTGTGTGGGGGGCGGAGAGAGAGAGAGAGAGAAGTGGAGGGGGTTGGTGTGGTTGTAGGGACAAACAAGCAGTGATAGAAGCAGATCATCAAAAGATGTCAACAACAATAGAACAAAAGAACACATAGGTGTTAAAGTTGGTGATATTATCTAAACGAATGTGCTAATTAAGAATGGATGGTAGGGCACTCAAGGTATAGCTCTAGTGGGGGTGGAGGGAACATAAAAGATTTAAAAATATTTAAAAATAATGGAAATAGGTGGGAAAAGAAAAATCTATATAATTTATTGGAAAAAAAAGGAAGGGGGAAACAGAAAGGGGGTGGGGATGGAGGAGGGAGCTCAAGAACTAAAGTTGTTGAATTCAATATTCAGTCCGGAAGGCTGTAAAGTGCCTAGTCGGAAGATGAGATGCTGTTCCTCCAGTTTGCGTTGGGCTTCACTGGAACAATGCTGCAAGCCAAGGCCAGACATGTGGGCAAGAGAGCAGGGTGGAGTGTTAAAATGGCAAGCGACAGGGAGGTTTCGGTCTTTCTTGCGGACAGACCGCAGGTGTTCTGCAAAGCGGTCGCCCAGTTTACGTTTGGTCTCTCCAATGTAGAGGAGACCGCATTGGGAGCAACGAATGCAGTAGACTAAGTTGGGGGAAATGCAAGTGAAATGCTGCTTCACTTGAAAGAAGTGTTTGGGCCCTTGGACGGTGAGGACAGATGAAGTGAAGGGGCAGGTGTTGCATCTTTTGCGTGGGCATGGGGTGGTGCCATAGGAGGGGTTTGAGGAGTAGGGGGTGATGGAAGAGTGGACCAGGGTGTCCCGGAGGGAGCGATCCCTACGGAATGCCGATAGGGGGGGTGAAGGGAAGATGTGTTTGGTGGTGGCATAATGCTGGAGTTGGCGGAAATGGCAGAGGATGATCCTTTGAATGCGGAGGCTGGTGGGGTGATAAGTGAGGACAAGGGGGACCCTATCATGTTTCTGGGAGGGAGGAGAAGGCGTGAGGGCAGATGCGCGGGAGATGGGCCGGACACGGTTGAGGGCCCTGTCAACGAACGTGGGTGGAAAACCTCGGTTAAGGAAGAAGGAGGACATGTCAGAGGAACTGTTTCTGAAGGTAGCATCATCCGAAGAGATGCGACGGAGGTGAAGGAACTGAGAGAATGGGATGGAGTCCTTACAGGAAGCCGAGTGTGAGGAGCTGTAGTCGAGGTAGCTGTGGGAGTCGGTGGGTTTGTAATGGATATTGGTGGACAGTCTATCACCAGAGATTGAGACAGAGAGGTCAAGGAAGGGAAGGGAAATGTCGGTGATGGGCCACGTGAAAATGATGGAGGGGTGGAGATTGGAAGCAAAATTAATAAATTTTTCTAAGTCCCGACGAGAGCATGAAGCAGCACCAAAGTAATCATCGATGTACCAGAGAAAGAGTTGTGGAAGGGGGCCGGAGTAGGACTGAAACAAGGAATGTTCCAGATACCCCATAAAGAAACAGGCATAGCTGGGGCCCATGCGGGTACCCATAGCCACACCTTTATTTGGAGGAAGTGAGAGGAGTTGAAGGAGAAATTGTTCAGCGTGAGAACAAGTTCAGCCAGACGGAGGAGAGTAGTGATGGATGGGGATTGTTCGGGCCTCTGTTCGAGGAAGAAGCTAAGGGCCCTCAGACCATCCTGCTGGGGGATGGAGGTGTAGAGGGATTGGACGTCCATGGTGAAGAGGATGCGGTTGGGGCCAGGGAACTGGAAATTGTTGATGTGACGTAAGGTGTCAGAGGAATCACGGATGTAGGTGGGAAGGGACTGGACAAGGGGAGAGAGAAGGGAGTCCAGATAATGAGAAATGCTTTCTGTGGGGCAGGAGCAAGCTGAGACGATCGGTCTACGGGGCAGTTCTGTTTGTGGATTTTGGGTAGGAGATAGAAGCGGGCCGTCCGAGGTTGGGCGACTGTCAGGTTGACTATCACCCTTGTCAGGATGGGATCTGAGAGAATGGAGTGCAGTAAGTTCAGAGAGAGACAGGTTAGAATGGGTGAGAGGAGCAGAGAAATTGAGACGACTAATGTCGCACCGACGGTTCTCAATGAAAAGATCAAGAGAAGGTGAGAATCCAGAGGGAGGTGTCCAGGTGGAGGGAGAATATTGGAGGTGGGTAAAAGGATCCGTTGAACTGGGTGAGGACTCCTGCCCAAAGAAGTGAGCCTGGAGATGAAGACGGCGGAAGAAGAGTTCAGCATCATGCCGAGCCCGAACTTCATTGAGGTGAGGGCGTAAGGGTATGAAACTAAGTCCTTTGCTGAGCACTGAAAGTCATCAAACCCGTTGACAAGGGTGGAGCTGTTGTTGTCTGGCGCACTGACCTCTACCTCGCGGAGGCTGAGCATCAACTCGCAGACACTTCCTCCTACCTCTCCCTGGACCATGACCCCACCACTGAACATCAAGCCATTGTTTCAAGGACTGTCACTGACCTCATCTCCTCTGGGGATCTTCCAACCTGATAGTCGCCCAACCTCGGACGGCCCGCTTCTATCTCCTACCCAAAATCCACAAACAGAACTGCCCCGGTAGACCGATCGTCTCAGCTTGCTCCTGCCCCACAGAACTCACTTCTCGTTATCTTCACTCCCTTCTCTCTCCCCTTGTCCAGTCTTCTCCCACCTACATCCGTGATTCCTCTGACACCTTACGTCACATCAACAATTTCCAGTTCCCTGGCCCCAACCGCTTCCTCTTCACCATGGACGTCCAATCCCTCTACACCTCCATCCCCCACCAGGATGGTCTGAGGGCCCTTAGCTTCTTCCTCGAACAGAGGCCCGAACAATCCCCATCCACCACTACTCTCCTCCGTCTGGCTGAACTTGTTCTTACACTGAACAATTTCTCCTTCAACTCCTCTCACTTCCTCCAAATAAAAGGTGTGGCTATGGGTACCCGCATGGGCCCCAGCTATGCCTGTCTCTTTATGGGGTATGTAGAACATTCCTTGTTCCAGTCCTACTCCAGCCCCCTTCCACAACTCTTTCTCCGGTACATCGATAATTACTTCGGTGCTGCTTCATGCTCTCGTTGGGACTTAGAAAAATTTATTAATTTTGCTTCCAATCTCCACCCCTCCATCATTTTCACGTGGTCCATCACTGACACTTCCCTTCCCTTCCTTGACCTCTCTGTCTCAATCTCTGGTGATAGACTGTCCACCAATATCCATTACAAACCCACCGACTCCCACAGCTACCTCGACTACAGCTCCTCACACCCTGCTTCCTGTAAGGACTCCATCCCATTCTCTCAGTTCCTTCGCCTCCGCCGCATCTGTTCCGATGATGCTACCTTCAAAAACAGTTCCTCTGACATGTCCTCCATCTTCCTTAACCGAGGTTTTCCACCCACGTTCGTTGACAGGGCCCTCAACCGTGTCTGGCCCATCTCCCCCGCATCCGCACTCATGCCTTCTCCTCCCTCCCAGAAACATGATAGGGACCCCTTGTCCTCACTTATCACCCCATCAGCCTCCGCATTCAAAGGATCATCCTCCGCCATTTCCGCCAACTCCAGCATGATGCCACCACCAAACACATCTTCTCTTCACCCCCCCTATCGGCATTCCGTAGGGATCGCTCCCTCCGGGACACCCTGGTCCACTCCTCCATCACCCCCTACACCTCAAACCCCTCCTATGGCACCACCCCATGCCCACGCAAAAGATGCAACACCTGCCCCTTCACTTCATCTCTCCTCACCATCCAAGGGCCCAAACACTCCTTTCAAGTGAAGCAGCATTTCACTTGCATTTCCCCCAACTTATTCTACTGCATTCGTTGCTCCCAATGTGGTCTCCTCTACTTTGGAGAAACCAAACGTAAACTGGGCGACTGCTTTGCAGAACACCTGCGGTCTGTCCGCAAGAATGACCCAAACCTCCCTGTCGCTTGCCATTTTAACACTCCACCCTGCTCTCTTGCCCACATGTCTGTCCTTGACTTGTTGTATTGTTCCAGAGAAGCCCAACGCAAACTGGAGGAACAACACCTCATCTTCCGACTAGGCACTTTACAGCCTTCCGGACTGAATATTGAATTCAACAACTTTAGGTCTTGAGCTCCCTCCTCCATCCCCACCCCCTTTCTGTTTCCCCCTTCCTTTTTTTTTTCCAATAAATTATATAGATTTTTCTTTTCCCACCTATTTCCATTATTTTTAAATATTTTAAAATCTTTTATGTTCCCTCCACCCCCACTAGAGCTATACCTTGAGTGCCCTACCATCCATTCTTAATTAGCACATTTGTTTAGATAATATCACCAAATTTAACACCTCTGTGTTCTTTTGTTCTATTGTTGTTGACATCTTTTGATGATTTGCTTCTATCACTGCTTGTTTGTCCCTACAACCACACCAACCCCCTCCACTTCTCTCTCTCTCTCTCTCTCTCCGCCCTCCACACACACACCTTAAACCAGCTTATATTTCAACTCTTTCTTGGACTCGAACTCAAGTTCTGTCGAAGGGTCATGAGGAATCGAAACGTCAACTCTTTTCTTCTCCGCCGATGCTGCCAGACCTGCTGAGTTTTTCCAGGTAATTCTGTTTTTGTTTTTAAAGCCAATAGATTGTTGGTTTTGTTGCAAAATTTGCATTCGGTGTTCTTGTACATGTTTGTGTTTCTAAAGTTTGCTTGTCAAGATACAAGATTGCTGCTTTCCCATTAGTAGACCGTAAAGGAAATGCAAGCTTCATGGAGGATGGTGACAGAGGAAGTCAGTGCAACCTCCACCACCCAGGAACTATCGCAAAGGCTACTGGCCTCAGTGGTAGCCATGAGGACGGAAGGGTCACACTTGAACATATGTGGGGTGATGCGATAGAATCTTTCAGCTCTGCAACCACCATGGTGTGTGTTGTGAGCTGAACAAAAGTCATAGCTTACTGCTCTCATGAGTCAACACTGCCAGCCATCACATCCTGCATGTCCACTCAGTTAATGCTTGTGTAGACTCTGGCCATGAGTGTCCAGTTTTGGCAAGATTATGGAGAGACAAGATCTGGATTTCCAAAGCATCACTGATTCCCTTTACTCTGGTCTCCTGCAGACAGATAGGACTGATGTGCGGCTGCTACAGATGAAGTGTATAAGAGCAGACTCTTCTCAGAACATCTGGATGCCTCATTAATTGCCACCATCTCAACCAATACCCAACATGTTGCCCCCGTTCCATCAGGCCCACCACCAGCCTTGCATTGGTGAACAATCCGTGGTAGGGCTTTCATTGGCTCCAAAAGCCAGAGATCATCAGCCAAGAGTGACAAAAGAGACTGGGAAAGATAAACAGTACATAACATACAAACATATGAATTAGGAGCAGGAGTAGGCCTACTCCGTCATTTGATCAGATCATGGATGATCTGATTGTGGCCTCAAGTCCACATTCTGACGATCCCCAGTAACCTTTGCCTCCCTTGTTAGTTAGGAATCTACCTACCTCTGCCTTAAAAATATTAATTGACCCAATCTCCACCCCTCCCCGAGGAAGAGAGTTTCAAAGATTCATGACCATCTGAGAGAAAAATTTCTTCTCAAGCCCATCTTAAATGGGAGACCCCTTATTTTTAAACTGTATCCCCTAGTTCTCATCTCAGTTGCCTCCCACCAACTCTGCTGATGCCACATGGACAGCACTACATAGAAGTGATAGGCAAATCACACAGGGTTGGCTAGCATATGGCTGTCACATGTATTTTTTGTTAAGCCAATTAATTTGATCACTATTAAAAATTTCTCATGCACACCAATCAATTGTTTCCCCATTATTGAATGCACATTTTCATTTAACAGGTGTAGAAGGTGGGGAGATGATTTGAATCACATAACTTAGGTAATCTTGGTCCAGTGGATTGAGGTTTATATGACAGCTTGTGTGAGGAGAGCTACAATGGTGCAGTTGACATTAATCTAACTGCTATTATCCATTGCTTCATGGCAGGAATATGCCTGTGTGTCTGGGGCCCCATGTTCTTCATTATCATTATTATTCTCATACAAGGAGAAGTAGTGAGTGTCTCCAATATCCTGAACTTCTAGACTTCTTTTCTGCACTATGTTGTGTGAGGCTCAGCATGCAACAATGATCTTCAACACTCTGGTTGGCTAATACTGTAGAGCACCTCAAGAGCTGATAAAATACTCAAGTCTAAATTTGAGTATTCCTACAGCTTGCTTAACAACGCATAACATCGGGATATGTATGACATTGTAGCCTTCCTATGGTTGAGTAGAGGGATTCCTCAGAGACATTGTGAGCCACAGTTGAAGGGAATCTCCCTTGTTTCAAGCAGCCATCCTGTCAGGTTGAGCGCAGATAAAAACATTGTAGAGATATATTACTGAAGGCATTGTGGCAGCTCCTAGGGAATCGTGCCAGACCTGCATAAACCTCTTTTTTATAGTTACAGATGAACTGAACTTTGATGGAGTGGAAGCCCTTGTGGTTCACAGATGCACTTGGTTGCTCAGGGATTGTCTGACTGCTATGGGCACTCGATCTACCCTGCGCCTGTGAGAAAGCTGTCAGAGATGCAAACTAAAATGCTCACTCTGTCCGTCTTCATTACACAGAAACATTATATACCTGTTGGCCCAGGAAAATAATCATCTATCATCTGTATTTGTGAACTGCTGACAGCAACACCTCATTATATCTCCTGTCACAGGCTGGAAGGAGCTGGAAACAAAGAAATTCAGGATACTTTCCACTGGCACAGCACAACCACCAGTCCAGCTGGAGGAAGTCTTCCTCCAGAGGAAACTGTAGAGATCAGAGACCAATTGCAGTTTCATCCTGAGCCTCCTGAAGCACTGCTCCCCTGAGTAGTCAAGGGCACTGAGTCTTTGCCTATACAGCCTAGGTAGTTTGTGCAAGCATGGGCCCTATGTTGCTGCCTTCTCTGCTGTCCACCTGCAGCTCCTTCCTTAGTTGTACTCGCTGCTGATGCCCCTCTTAGTATGTTCAGTACACTGCAGTGATGGCAGTACTCATAATGGACTTGATGCTTGTTAACTCCAGATTCTCCAAATCTCTACCTGATGCCAAGGACCAGGAACCAAACTAACCCACCAGGAGCTGAAGAAGCATCTGTGAGATAGAAGCTTTCATAAAGGAACTTTAGCACCTAAATAAACGTACTTTTTATCCCAACAATAATACTTAAATTTATATAGTGCCTATAACATAATAAAGAGCCCCAAGGCACTTCACAGGAGCATTATAAAACAAAGTATGACACTGAGTCACAAAAGGAGCTCTAAAGTCAGATGCCCAAATGTCTTAAAGAAGGAAAATGAGATAGAGAGGCAGAGACATGTAGGTAGGGCATTCCAGAATTTGAGGACAAGGCAGCTGAAGGCTGGAAACCAATGGTGGGATGATTAGAATTGGAAATGCACAAAAAGCTAGAATTAGAAGAGCACAGCAATTTCAGAAGATTGTGGAATTGGAGGGGATTATAGAGATATAGAGGATAGCCATGGACAGATTTGAAAACAAGAACGAGAATTTTAAAATCAAGACATTGCTTAACTGGGGTCCATTGTTAAGTCAGTGAGCACAGAGATAATGGGAAAATGGGGCGTGGTGCAAGCTACACGGGCAGAAGAGTTTTCGTTGACCTCAAGTTTACGGAGGATGCAATATGGGAGACCAGCCAGGAGTGTTTTGGAATAGGCAAGCCTAGAACTAATGAAGGCATGTTTCAGGGTTTCAGAAGCTGAAGAGTTGGGATGAGGTGAAATGGGTGATGTTAAAGAGCTGAAGATAGTTGGTCATAGTTAAGGAACAAATATGAGGTCAAAACCTAATCTCAAGTTCAGATGTGACTCCAGGATTTTGAACAGACTGGCTTACCTCAGACTTTTGTCATGGAGAGGGATGGAGACGGTAACTGGGGAACAGTGTTTGGAGTGGGGAAACAATCAGCAGAATTTCCTGGCCCTGAGAGTGGCCTGCATCGTCATGGTGAGGTGGGGGGGGGAAGAAAATTTGGAGAGTCATTAAATGTCAACAGTTCTCCAAATTTCCCGTCCTGCCCTCGGTAATGCCTGCCGGTGCCGGGGCTGGAAAATCCCGGACTTTGGTTTCAATGTTCCCAATATTTACTGGAGAAAATTTTTGCTCATCCAGGACTGGATGTTGAATAAGTAGTCTGATAATTCAGCAATAATGGAGGAGTCAAGAGAGGTGGTGGTGAGTTATAACAGGGTGTCATCAGCTACATGTGAAACTAATGTTCAACACTGTACATGTGAAACTAGTGTACTATAATGTACATGTGAAACTAATGTACTATAATGCATATGTGAAACTAATGTTCTACAATGTACATGCAAAACTAATCAAAACTAATGTACTCTAATGTACAAGTGAAACTAATGCACTATAATGAGAATGTGAAACTAATGCACTATAATGAGAATGTGAAACTAATGTACTATAATGTACATGTGAAACTAATGTTCTATAATGTACATGTGAAACTAATGTACTATAATGAGAATGTGAAACTAATGCACTATAATGTGTATGTGAAACTAATGTACTGTAATGTATATGTGAAACTATTGCACTATAATGAGAATGTGAAACTAATGTTCTATAGCGTGCATGTGGAACTAATATACTACAATGTACATATGAAATTAATGCTGTTGTTATAGACAGGAGGGGGCTTAATTTAAAACAGCACTAATTTTTCCTCTCACCACTCATTCATAAACAGAAAGGTGTTTTTGATTTTTGATTTCCCCCTTTATAAGTGGCGACATATTTCCCCTAAACTATGAGTTTTGGAGGATCTGATTTTCTATTAATAACCCTACACAAACTCAAGATAGGGTAAAATTAGAGGGTTGGTTTATTTTACACACACTCAAAACGCAGGGTAGGGGTGTCGCCACATAACTCCAATACATTCACAGAATAAAAGAAGGATAAGGAAAGAAAGAGGTACAGGGCAAAGACCACAGACAAAATAAGAATTTTTGTTTCATGTGCGTCCATTGTCCAGAATCAGAAGTCCAATGGTATATTCCTTCAGGGCAGTTAGCAGGCTGAAACTGATGTGGGTGATCCAGTTTTCCAGTAGTGCTGACTTCCATGATGGGAGAAGCATGTAGAGATGAATCAGTCTTACAGTTGGCATTGGTGCAGAAGTTCAGCCATTCCAGTTGAAGAGGACCAAACAATTTAAACCTGGACAGAGTTCTGTGTCTGTTGCTTTGCTGATGAAAGATTGCAGACTGCCTGGATTCAGCTCCACAAGGCAATATTACAGGTTCTTGCAGCCTTGGGGGGGCTAGGCAGGTGACTTAACTCCCACTTCTTTCTCCTTGTTTTGGACAAAGGATGTATATTCCTGGTCTAGATCCTTGAGATATTTAATGCTGCATCCATTAATAAGTTTCAGCCATTTCAGGGCCCCTTTGTCCTTGCAGATGTATCATCTTCATTGGCCAGGATCTGCCTTAGAAATGTAAAGGGTCTTTGAGCAGTCCCTTGGAATTTGATTTCTGCAGTCACAGGGGGTATTAGTGCCTCTTTAGAGATAACAAGGTCCCTACTGTTTTCTGAAGGCTAGAAATTCATTTCATGTGAGTAATAGGTAGTCAGGTTTCAGTCAGTATAAAGCCTTTGCCCATTTAAAAAAAATAATAATTTTATAAAGTAGCCAGGATGATATAGATATTTATATATTTTATTTCCTGCCTTCTGGGCATGCCACCCCTCCACTGTTAGAGAAAAAAAAGGAATTCTATTTCATTGTTTTATTTTCTTTTATCTGGTCTTAATGAAGGAAGAATAGCAAGTGCAGAAGTATACATGCATTTTCTCATTCATACAGGCACACTAGGCACACAGCTAGCAGGGGTCATGGCAGTTCCCTGCTGCATATTCATCTTGTGTTTTAAAACTAGGACAAGATGTCCGCATGGACATTATCCAGTCCTGGGATTTGGGAAAGTTTAGGTGACTTGAGTGGATTTGAAATACATCTGCATAGCTCATTCGGGCTAGATTTCTGATTTCCCACTGTTAGGCATCAGGCATTCCAACCTCCTGAATTAGTATCTATTCAATGGTCTGGGGGATTTTATTCAGGGTGGTTAGCACTCAGGGGGCGAGTGATGGTCAAGGTGTTCTGGGCAATCTGCTGGAGAGTGCTGGACATCTCACTCTGTGGGTGCCAGGACCTGGGATCATAGGGTTGGGCTGCTCTTACATAAAAACTAGGAGCAGGAGTAGGCCACTTGGCCCTTTTGACCTGCTCCACCATTCATTTCATGGCTGATCTCCCGCCTACCCCCATTAACCCTTCGCCCCTTTGTTTATTAAGAATCTATCTACCTCTGCCTTGAAGCATTCAAAGACTCTACTTCCAATGCCTTTTGAGGTGCAGGCAGAGGCAGAGAGTGCCCAGGGCACTGGCAGTCCAAGGACTGCTGGAGACCAGGATGATGCTGAGTCAAAGGCAGATGATGAGCCTCTGGAATCATCCATCAGGCGACAGATGCTGGATCTTTTCTTTCCCAGCAGATCTTGTTGAATTTTACTTGGAGCTGGTGTACTTGGTCACCGCCTTTGTGCCCTCCAACACGGCGTGCTTGGCCAGTTCCCCGGGCAGCAGCAGGCACACAGTGGTCTGGATCTCCCGGGAGCTGATGGTCTGCCACTTGTTGTAATGGGCCAGTGGGAAGCCTCACCCGCCAAGCGCTCAAAGATATCATTGACGAACGAGTTCATGATGCTCATGGCCCGAGAGGAGATGCTGGTGTCGGGGCGAACCTGCTTAATCCATTTGTAGATGTAGATGGAGTAACTTGCTTTCCTGGATCTCTTCCTCTTCTTGCCACTCTTTGGCGGGGCCTTCTTAGTGATTTTCTTGGTGCCTTTTTTGCCTCCTGCTTCCTTGTCCTCTGCTATCATGATGTCCAGCAGAGTGTGCAGGAGGATCTAGTGAAGATCCATGAGTGCATGCATGCTATGGTCTCTTTTGTGGAGGAGTCCCTGTGGAACGGGAACACTGTGTTAACCCTCATGGCTGAGTGCACTGCCTCCTCCATGGAGAGAGTGGTGACTCTCATGAAGGGGAGCTCCAGGGACAGAATCAGAGGTTCCTGAAGTTGTGCTCAGACCTGCAATCCCTCACACAGGAAATGACCTCAGGAGGTCAGTGCCAGTGCAGGAGATGAATGAGGCAGCCAGTATTCCAGCTAGGCGCCCGTCCATCAATGGTGAGCAGGGAGGTCCAGAGTGATGAGCTGCTTTTCGTCTCTGCAGGCTCCTCTCAGAGTGCTCTGGATGATGGCAGCAGCTCCTCCGCCCCTCTGCCAGTGACCATAGCATCTGATGAGGCTGCAATGACTGGGGAGATTCCAGCCATAGCACTGACCGCTCCCTCCCAGGTGCACAGGCTCCAAGGTCATCAAAGCCAACAAGACACAGAGTCAGAAGGCTGTCTCCAATGATGCTGCCAGTGAGCAGGTGGGGGAGGCACCAAGACAAAGCACTCGTAAACATAATTTTAAGGCACCATGAGCACAAGAGGGACTGGCCACGGGATATCTTCTGTTTTGTAATGTTTTGTTTATGTTTACTTGTGTGAAAATGAACACCAGAGATGGTCATGTTAATTCTTTTTAATTAAGAAATGTACATAAATTTTGTTTTTGTCGTACTGGCCTGGGTATACTTCATCCTGTTTTTTCTGGTGCAGGGTACACCATTGTGTAATGCTGGACGTGAGTAGCTATAAACCTTATTGCACAGGCACTGAGTGGACATTGGTTGCAAAGGAAAGTGTCATTTCAGACATCCGGGATGGAGATGGCAGCCATGCCATGAGGTGGAAGCAGCTCTTTGGCAGCCTAGCTGAAGGAGCATTTGTTCAAAGCGTCCTTGTGTCCCTGCCTCCCTGAAGGATACAGAGGTCTAGCTTCATGCCTTCAGCTTTCTCCTCACTGTGCTCCTCTTCTGACTCACTACTGGATTCATCCTCTGTGGCCTGTGGAGCGGCCTCAAGATCCTCTTCCTCTATTGAGTTCCCCCTTGCCAGTGTCAGATTGTGGAGAGTGCAGCATGCAACCACTATCAGTGACACCTGCCCTGAGGGGTATTCTAGTGCATGTCCTGAAGGGTCCAGACATCAGAAGCGCATCTTCAAAAGACCTATGGTCCTCTCTATCACTGGCCTTGTGGATGCATGATTGCGATTATAATGCTGCTCTGCCTCTGTTCTTGGATGGCGGAGAGGCGTCATAACCCACCTCTTCAATGGATAGCCCTTGTCACCTAGCAACCATCCATCCAGTCAGACTGAATAGCCTCGACACTTGGGAGTGTCCGAAGATATAAACACCATGGGAGCTGCCAGGATACCTTGCACAGACTTGCAGAATCTGCATCCTGTTGTCACAAACTATTGTACGTTCATCGAGTGGAAGCCCTTCCTGTTGACCAAAGGCACGCGGCTGACCTGTTCGTGCCTTGACAGCCTTATGTGTGCAGTTGATTGTACCCTGGATGCAGGGGAACCCAGCAATCACTGCTAAGCCTCTGGCTCGCTCTGCCTGGCTAGCCTCGTCCATACAGAAGTGAATTAATGTCATTATCCACATGAACAGAGCTTCTGTCACTAACCTGAGGCAACTATGGACAGCTGATTGGGACACACCAGAAAGACTGACCACCGGCCCCTGGAAAGAGCCGGAGGCATAGAAGTTGAGGGACACCGTGACCTTCGGAGCCACTGGCGTGGGGTGTCGACCCACACATTTGGAGGTGATCTCAAGGCCTATCATTTGATGAATAGAGGTCACAGTCTCCCTGGAGAAGTGGAGACTCCTTCGGCACTGCACCTCCAACATATTGAGGTAGCTGCATTGCCACCTGTAAACCCTGGTAGCAGGATAGTGGCATCTTCTGCAGCCCCTTCCACCTTGGACTTCCTATTGGCTCTGTGTCCCTTGAGCCTGCACCTCTCCTCCCACAGGTTGCTCCCCTGGAGGCTACATTGGCCTCCTCTCCCTTCTGCCCCTCTCTTCCCTCTCAGAGGAGGTGCCTCCAGCGGAGAGCACAATCCCCATTATCAGGCTTTCAGAAGGCTGTCTGAATACCTGGAAGGGTCCACATGGTCAAAATTCTCTGGGGACCTTGGAGACACCAATGAGTCCTGAAATGAAGCCTGGAAGTGCTTGCCTGATGTCTTCTTGCTTTATTTTAAACCCGATCGTGTCGGATGGGCACCTGCCCACGACGTGTAAAATTCTGCCTTATATGTTTTACTCAAGTTGCCTCTTACTCTTCTAAACTCCAGCGGATACAAGCCTTGCCTGTCCAACCTTTCATCATTAGATAAGCTGCCCATTGCCAATTTTAGTTTAATAAACCTTCTCTGAACTGCTTCCAATGCATTTACATCCTTCCTTAAATAAGGAGACCAATACTGTAAACAGTATTCCAGATGTGGCCTCATCAGTGTCCTGTGCAGCTGAAGCATAACCTCCCTACTTTTGTATTCAATTTCCATTGAAATAAGCAATAACATTCTGTTATTTTTCCTAATTACTTGCTGTACCTGCATTCTAGCCCTTTGCGATTCATGCTTAGGACACCCATATCCCTCTGAACCTCAGAGCTGTTGTCCAGCTTAGCTCTTGCCTGTCCACGTTGGTAACCTGTGGGCTCAGCTGTTTGGACACAGGGACTGAGTTTAGGCTGAGGGTCAGGAGAGTGGGGTGCTTTAAAAGGACTTTGGCTTCTTCAACAAATTCAGGGTACAGCTCGGGCACTAGCACAATTCGAGAATTCTAGCTTCCTGTGCAAGGTGCTTTAAGTTGGCGTGGCAACAGGCAGGAAGTTGGCCCTTGAACTTGGGCCAGCTTTTCTGGGCCTGGATGATAGGAACATAACCTTCTGGCAGGAGCCTCTCCTGCATCTATACCAGACATGGCTACAGTGCTGTAACCTGATGGGGGTTTATGGATCATTTTAAATTGGGTGGTTAACGCTGTCAGTCATCTTGTGATTTTGCACTATGGAGCATGAGGTCCAGTCTGGTCAGGATCCCTCTGCTGGTCAGTTGCATGATAGTTTCAGTGTCTTTTGGGTCACTACTGCCCTCTGGGGAATGGTCAGCTCTTGCTGTACCTCCTGCTGGCTTTTCAACTACATGAGATATCATCCTCACTCTTTGTGGGCCAATTTGGGAACTTTTCTGCTCCACATATAAATTCGCCATTCTGCTACTGGCTAGGCCAATCAATCGCTTCCTGGCTGGGGCCTTTGGCCGGGGAATGGGTGCTCTCTTAACTTGTTCCATGCCCTTGGAACTCGACTGCCTTCAAGTGGAGGTGCAGCTCTGACCACACTCCCTCATGAATTTTCAACAGGGGGAGACATCTCACTCCATATCTGCTTATTAGATTGGGAACTCCCTGCATCCCTAGTTACGCCGAAAGAAGGATTCTGCTAGCCACACTTCAGGAAAGTCTTTAACCTTTTCCTTTCCGGGCTGAAGAACCCTGTCTTCTTTCAGGCTCTTTGGCTACATGGGGCCCCTGCTTCACTATTTCTTTCCCTGGTCCAGGATTTCTCTAGTCCCTATTTAACTCTGGGGTACTTGATGAGTCTGTTTCAGATTCTAGGTGCCATTTCTGCACCCCTTTTAATTTTAGTGGCCTGTCTTCAGCCTTGCCGTCTGCGAGCCACTCTTGTTCGAGCACTCTATGGGTGCTATTCCACCCTTTTAGACCTCAGGACCTTTCCCAGCTTCCTGCCCTTCTGCAGTTTTCTACTGCTTAGTATTGGCCTCTTTCGCTGTCTAGCAACTTGCTGCCAGTCAAATAGTTCCCAAAAGGGAAAGTGATTACTGCTATTGGTAGTTTAGAGACAATCCTTACTGTAACAGGGTCTGAAACAAGGCCATGCTCTAGGTGGACTTTATGGAGGGGTGCAAACACAGATCTTCCTCCCACTCCACTGCTCAGTGCCTTGGCCTGCATGGAGGGCTTGGGGGATTGGGGGTGGGGGGTAATAGGTCCCTGCGTCCTGGAGCAGAACCACGGACTTGCTCACATTTTGGAATGGGTAGGGTGACACTGTTCCTGAAAGGAGAAAACTCCAGAAGCTCTCTAGGAGTTTGTCTGGCTCAAGCACACATAGTGCCATGCCTCCCGAAGGGTAAGTTTCTGTAGCAAGCGGCCCTGCCTCCTCTGCTACATTACCCATTGTGGTGTTCTTTGGGGGACTACTCATGTGAAGCCCTACTAGGCCAACTGGCTTGCCTCGCAATCTCCAGCATTCAGGTCCATTTTGTTGCAATGAGAACACACTGGCCTCAGGGAGTTCTCCTTTTAGGCTATAGGGGGTCTTCTCTTACCCTCTTTTGTGTTTTCTTTTCTGGGTAGGGGGCCTTTCCTATTTAGGTCGCCCTGCTTATCTTTCCAATGCTCTTTGGAAAGGATCTGCCTGAGGTTCCAGGCCTATGGATGAGATCATAGCTGTCTGCCATGACTGCTGCACCCTAGATGTGAGGACTCTCTGCTCCTCTAGGCGTATTTGCAGTTTGGAGGGCAGGCAATTTTTGAATTCCTCCAACACTGCTAGCTTACCCATCGGTCAAATGCTATTTGCTTCAGCCATTAGAACTTGATGTAGGTTTGTGTGGGCTTCGTAGGAGCAGTCCAGAATTGTTGGTGATATGCCTCTGGAACAAACTCGTAGGTGCTTAGGATGGCCATGTAGATTTGCTCATAAATTAGGAAAATATCAAGAGGCAGCATGGGATAGGCCTCTTGGGCTCCCCCAGGCAATTGCCCTTGAATTAAAAATGTCCAGATGTCTGAGGGTCATTTTAGCTGCCCTACTATTTTCTCAACAGTGGTAAAAAATGACTTCACATCACTCCCTTCAAATTTGGGTAGGAATCTTGCACACTTGTGGCCTTGGAAAGTGGTTCTGGGTTAGGGGGATAAGGGGTCCTACTGGGCACTGAGAGAGTTCCCCTGCTGCTTCCAATTGTCTGGCCTCTCTCTCCCTTTGAGCTGTTGGCTTCATTTCCAATTTTTCAGAGCTGGTGTTCTCTTTCCCTCTCCTGTACCCTTGTCTCACTCTTTCTTTTCCCCTCTCTCTTTCCATGCTTCCTCTCTCTTACTCTGTCTCTTTCCATCTCCTGAAATTCTAGTTGCAAGTTAAGTTTTTCCAGCTCAAAATTGGCGAGGGCAGCGAATTTGGAGTCATGATTGAGCTCTTCATTTAACTGCTCTGCTGGTAATGTGAGATCCAAAAGTTCTTCCAACAACTGGATCAGTTCATTTCTTTTGAGTGGCCCAGACAGCCTGTGACCAGTTATTCGGTTGCCATTGGCTGCACTGCCTGTGGTTTATCACCATGTACCTTCGCGGCTGCAGATTTCAATTGTTCTGTGCTAAGTGCTGCCAAAATTCCACTATTTAAATTCCTTTGCTGAACAAACATCTGGGCTTCAAATGTAACCATTTTCTTAGTGCTAGGGAAAAGGAATTTTCCTGTGGTAAGTTATTTGTGTTTTAAAAGTTGTTCCAGCCACCAGGTTTTCCTCTTCGCTCTAATTGGCTTTTTTATGTCAAATTTGGCTCGTCTCTTAACTTGGACTCTGGTCAAATTCAAATTGGATTTTTTCCCGAACTTGAGCTTCCAATTTCTGTTACAGACAGGAGGTTTTTAAATTTAAACAGCCCCGATTTTTCCTCTCATCACTCGAGCATGAACTGAAAGGTGTCATTTGATTTTTGATTTCCCTCTTTATAAGTAGTGGCATAGTTTCCACAACCATCCAGCTTTTGGAGTGATCCAATCCTCTATTAATAACCCCGCAACAAACTCAAGATAGAGTAAAATCAGAGGGTTAGTTTATTTTACTCACACTCAAAATGTAGGGAGGGGTTGTCACTGGATAACCCTGGTACATTCACACAATAAAAGAGGGATAAGGAAAGGAAAGGTACAAGGCAAAGGCCACAGACAAAATAAGACTCACAGACACCTGAGTCCAGAGTCCAGAATCAAAAGTCCAATGGTGTATTCCTTTAGAGCAGTTAGCTAGCTAAAACTGATGCGGAGTGATCCACTTTGACGTCCACGATGGGAGAAGCACGTAGAGATGAATCAGTAGGCACTGGTGCAGAAGTTCAGCCATTCCAGTAGAAGACAGTGTCAATGAGGGGCAGACAATTTAAAACTGGACAGAGCTCTGTTTCTGCAACTGTTTTGTTGATGTAAGATGGGAAATTGTCTGAGTTCAGCTCCCCAAGACAATATTAGAGGTTCTAGCAGCCTGGATGGGGGTGGGGGGAGTGCATGTGACATTACTCCCACTTCTTCCCTTTGGTTTGGGTAAACGATGTATATTCCTGGTCTTGATTCTTGAGATGGGGTAATGCTGCATCCATTTATAGGTTTCAGCAGTTTCAGAGTCTTTGTCCTCACAGATTTATCATCTGTGGCCAGGCTCTGCCTTAGAAATGTAAAGGGTCTTTGTGCATTTCTTTGGAATTTGATGTCTGCAGTCACAGGGGGCATGAGTACCTCTTTAGAGATAACGGGTCCCTGTTGTTTTCTGAAGGCTAGGAGTTCCATTTGTGTGATTTGTAGCTAGTCAAGCTTCAGTCCGTGTAAAGTCTTTGTCCATTTTTAAAAATAAATAACTTTATAAAGTAGCCAGGATGATATTGATATACATATGTTTTCCTTTGATGTCTTCTGGGCTTGAAACTGTGCTTACAGATGATGTCACTAAGGAGCAGCATATAAATAGGAGAAGGCCAAGGATAGATCCTTGGGGACCCCAGAAGTAACAGTTTTAGAGCAACAAGAGAAGCTGTTTCAATTGATTCTTTGGCTATGATTAGATGGATAAGCATGGAATCCAGTGAGAGCAGTCCCACCCAGCTGGACAACAGTGGAGAAGCATTGGAGGCAGATGATGTGGTTACCCGTATTAAATGGTTCTGGACAGGTCAAGAAGGAAAGTTTACCCTTCTCACAGTCATGTGGAATTTTATTTCTGACTTTTATAAGAGCTGTTTTGACTCTGTGGCAGGGGCATAAACGATTAGGGGAATTCAAACATGGAGTTTCAGAAAGATTGGAACAAATTTTGAAGGCAACAACACATTCAAGGGCTCTGTAGAGGAAAGTGAGTTTGGAGATGGCATAGTAGTTTGCAAGGAAGATGGGGTCAAAGGTTGCTTTTTTTGAGGATGACAGCTTAAGCCTGTCTTATTTTAAGTTTAAAGGGCAGGAGATTTAAAAAATCTTCAGATCATGACACTTGAACAAACTTTATCCACCCTCACATCTGCTTTATGAATTCTTGACTTCCACACTGTGGGTTAAGGCCCTTGGAACTGCCAAAATCGGATCTGTTTGAACTGAGCACTAAAGTTCAAAGTTATGAGAATGAGCCATTGTCGCATGGGCGATGCTGCAGAAATAGAAATATATAGCCATAGTGATGGATAGGATGAAGGGTTTATCTCTCAAGAGCTAAATAGTCACAATGATAACTTTATCTTTTAACCAGCTATTTGGAAGCACGTTTATCATCTATCAGCCAAGGGTAGGGCTGAGGTTGAAAAGTGGACTCATATTTATAATTTTGTATAAATTGTTCTGAAATAAAGAGTGAAAAGTAAAGCAATTGGATTATTTTAATTAATACTTTTAGTCTATTATTAGGTTTTGTTGGAAAACATTCCTTGAAGCACATTGGGACATTTTGCCTTGTTACTGCACTAGTTACTGTTATTATCTTTTTAAAGAAACAAGTCATGCTGATTTAATAATAATCCTAGGGCAGGATTTTACCGTTGGCAAGTGGGGGTGGGGCCCGCTCACCGATGCGTAAAATGATGTGGGATGACATCGGGTGGAACTCCCACTGCATTTAAATTTTCAGGAAGGCGGGGGCGCAGCAAAGTCAGCTGCGCACCCGCCGACCTGTCAATGGCCTCAATTGGCCATTGACAGGATCAATTAAAGTCATTAGTGGACCTGTCCGTCCAACTTTAAGGTTGGCGGGCAGGCCAGCAGCCTCAGCGAGAAGTAGAAAAAACATGAAACCTCATCCATGGGCGGGATGAGGTATCATGTAGGGTTTTAAGTATTTTCAGAAAGTTTTTTTGAAAATTATGAACACGTCCCAACTCATGTGACAGTGTCACATGAGGGGACATGTAAGGGATTTTTTTTTCTCTATTTTTAATATTTTTAAAAGTAGTGGCGATCTCCCTGAGGCTGCACTTAACCTCAGGGAGATGAGTGCGCTCTTTCGTGCACATGCACTCAAGACCGAACTCTTGATTTTAGGACTCCACCCCCGTCCATACAGGGAGCGCATACACTTCCTTGAGGACGCCACGCTGGGTGGGTCTTAATCGGCCCGCCCATGTAAAATGACGGCGTGCCTCCGATCGGGGGTGCCAATCGGAAGCGTGCCTGCACTCACCTGCCAATCAACATCCCCCCAAACGGGGAGAAAATTCTGTCCCTAAAATAAAGGAAAATCAAATTGAATTGAATTACAGAACAGTAAAGACAACAATGAAAGCTTGGTGTCTGTGTGAAACGTGAATAATATTGTAACGTGCAAAGGACCAATAATTGCATTGTTGTGGATGATGCGGCTAATTCAAATCATTTTCTGCACAAATATGTCCAATCCAGTAATTAGTGCTTGCATTTATACAATGCCCTTAACTTTGAACGAAAATCAACCCATGGTATGAGAAAAAAAATTGGATAGCCAAAGAAGGAGATATCAGGAGGGCTCATCAAAAAAAAGTATGGTTGAAGAGTTGGGTTTTAAGGAAGGGTCTTGAAGGGAGAAAGAGAGGGCAGATTTTCAAAGCTTCAAGCCTAGACAGCTGAAAGCATAACCACCAATGGTGGGGCAAAGAGGCCAGAGGTAGAGAAATGGGTAGTTCACTGTAACATTGTACTGTGTTTTACTTGTTTTCCTTATAACAGAAAATGTATTAAAGCGGGGTCAAAAGTCCATAGTATTCCTAACATCATACTATCTGATAATTTGCACTTGACCACTTAAGTATTTTCCAGAACACTAAATTTGTTTTCGTGAGTTAACAACATGAAACCAATTCATGATATTTGAGAGGCAGACTTTGGATGTTTGCTGTAATTTAACACTCTCATAGGTATCTTTTTGATTAAAAAGAGTCTCTTACATCTTTGTGACATGCAGCTCATTACATTTCATGAACTAGCTAATAAGAGTTTCTTATTTTCAGCTGTAAGACTTTAAGATTAACTGTCATCAGTGTCCAGTTTCAGCTGACTAGTTTTGCTTATTAGCTTTGAAGCAGCCTTCTTCATGTTAATTGATTATGTCTTGTAACTGCAGAAGAGGTAATAACTTATTCCAGACTGTGACAGATGTCCAAGGGATGAGACTTTCTGAATCCTTTCATTTACTAAATGAAAACAAGCAATGTCACTTAACCTCATAATTTCTGGCCAAATAAATGACAGCGTGCTTGCACACAAACAGGAGAGAGAGCTCATCCTGAGTGGGGCACAGCCAGAGTGGGTATTGGCAATTTGGTGCAAAGCGGAAATTTGGTGCATAGGAGACGAGGTGCTCTTTGCATTTTTTCCTTGCTATCCAACTTCATAAATCTTCAGAGCGTGCTGCAGCAGCAGAGGCTACAAGAGAAAGGAATCACTGGTAAGTAGTGGGTAAGAAATTTACTACTTCAATTGCTTATAGTTTAAGATCTTTTTGTGGTTTAAAGTTTGTATACTCTACAGTAACGAGAATCAGGAAAGAAGGGCCCTAAAGTAATTGACTTAAAATGTTTAATTTAAAGGGATAAGTCATGGCAGGAGAGCTCAAAGCTGTGGTGTGCTCCTCGTGCTCCATGTGGGAAGCCGGGAACATTTCCAGTGCCCGGGACCAGCATGTAAGCAGCAAGTGTGTCCAGCTGCAGCTCCTGGAAGCTCAGGTTTCAGAGCTGGAACAGCAGCTGGGGACACTGGAGCCTCTGTGAGTCTGAGAGCACTGTGGGTAGTACGTTTAGAGAGGGGGTCACACCGAAGTGGAAAGGACTTGAGGGAGGAAGGGAATGGGTGACCACCAGGCAGTCCAAGAGAAACAGGCAGGTAGTTCTGGAGTCTCGTGGGGTCCCGCTTGCAAATCGGTATTCCATTTTGGAAGCTGGTTCCTCCAGGGAGTGCAGACAGAGCCAAGCTTCTGGCACCACATGCAGCCTGTCTGTACAGGAGGGGAAGAAAGGAGGAAGAGCAATAGTAATAGGGGATTCTATAGTCAGGGAAACAGATAGGCGCTACTGTGGCCGTCAATGTGACTCCAGGGTGGTATGTTGCCTCCTTGGTACCAGGGTCTGGGATGTCACAGAACGGCTGCAGGGCATCCTGAAGGGGGAGGGTGATAAGGCAGATGTCATGGTACATGTTGGTACCAATGACATAGGTAGAAAGAGGGATGAGGTCTTTCATCAAGGATTCAGGGAGTTAGGCAGTAGACTAAAAATCTCTGGATTACTCTCAGTGCCATGTGCTGGCAAGCCCAGAAATAGGAGAATAGCGCAGATGAATATGTGGCTTAACAGTTGGTGCAGGAGGGAAGATTTTAGATTCCTGGATCACTGGGACCATTTCTGGGGAAGGTGGGACCTGTACAAGCGGGACAGTCTACATCTGAACTAGAGCAGGACTAACATCTTTGTGGGCGGGTTTGCTAGTGCTGTTGGGAGGAGTTTAAACTAATTAGGCAGGGGAAGGGGACACAGACTGTTAGCAGAATATGGACACCTCATAATACAGTAAAATAATCAAGTCAGAGGGAGTACAGCTGCATTAAGCTTCAAGGGAGTAAGGCAAGGCTGGATGGCCTCCACTTTAATGCCAGAATGACTACAGGTAAAACGGATGAGTTAAGGGTGAGGATTGACACGTGGAATTGTGATATAGTAGCCATCACTGAGAAGCGGTTGAGGGAAGGGCAGGATTGGCAGCTCAATATTCCGGGATATAGAACCTTCAGGCAAGACAGGGGAGGGGATTAAAGAGGAGGAGGTGTTGCATTATTAGTTAAGGAGTCAGTTACTGCAATAAGGAGAGATGATAACTTGGAGGAGGCATCGAATGAAATTTGTGGGTAGAGCCTAGGAATAAAAAAGGGGCAGCCACATTGTTAGGTGTTTATTATAGATCCCTAGATAGTCAGCGGCAAATTGAGGAGCAAATTTTGCACAATTTGTGGAGATGTGTAAAAGCAATAACAGTGGAGTAGTTATATTAGGTGATTTCAACTTTCCCAACATTAATTGGGAGAGACATAGTGTTAAGGGCATGGATGGAGTGGATTTCTTGAAATGTTACAGGAAAACCTTATAGGTCAATATGTAGAGGGTCCAACAAGGGACAGCGCAGTGCTGGACCTAATTCTGGGGAATGAAGCCGGACAGGTGGCTGAGGTGATGGTGGGTGAGCATTTTAGCGATAGTGACCACAACATGGTACAGTTTAAAACAAAAAGAGAATTACCTGGAAAAACTCAGCAGGTCTGGCAGCATCGGCGGAGAAGAACAGAGTTGACTTTTCGAGCCCTCATGACCCTTCAACAGAACTGAGTGAATATTAGGAGAGGGGTGAAATATAAGCTGGTTAAAGGTGGGGGGGAGGGGTGGGGGGTGGGGGGAGACAAGTTGGGGTGGTGGTGTGGTTGTAGGGACAAGCAAGCAGTGATAGAAGCAGATAATCAAAGGATGTCACAGACAAAGGAACAACGAGGTGTTGAAGGTGGTGATATTATCTAAACGAATGTGCTAATTAAGAATGGATGGCAGGGCACTTAAGGTACAGCTCTAGTGGGGGTGGGGTGGAAAGACTAGCAGGGCATAAAAGATTTGGAAATAATGGAAATAGGTGGGAAAAGAAAATCAATATAAATTATTGGAAAAAAACAAAAGGAAGGGGGAAGAAACGGAAAGGGGGTGGGGATGGAGGAGGTAGATCAAGATCTAAAGTTGTTGATTTCAATATTCAGTCCAGAAGGCTGTAAAGTGCCTAGTTGGAAGATGAGGTGCTGCTCCTCCAGTTTGCGTTGGGCTTCACTGGAACGATGCAGCAAGCCAAGGACAGACATGTGGGCAAGAGAGCAGGGTGGAGTGTTAAAATGGCAAGCGACAGGGCGGTTTGGGTCTTTCTTGCGGACAGACCGCAGGTGTTCTGCAAAGCGGTCGCCCAGTTTACATTTGGTCTCTCCAGTGTAGAGGAGACCACATTGGGAGTAACGAATGCAGTAGACTAAGTTGGGGGAAATGCAAGTGAAATGCTGCTTCACTTGAAAGGAGTGTTTTGGCCCTTGGACGGTGAGGAGAGAGGAAGTGAAGGGGCAGGTGTTGCATCTTTTGCGTGGGCATGGGGAGGTGCCATAGGTGGGGGTTGAGGAGTAGGGGGTGATGGAAGAGTGGACCAGGGTGTCCCGGAGGGAACGATCCCTACGGAATGCTGCCAGGAGGGGTGAAGAGAAGATGTGTTTGGTGGTGGTATCATGCTGGAGTTGGCGGAAATGGCGGAGGATGATCCTTTGAATGCGGAGGCTGATGAGGTGATAAGTGAGGACAAGGGGGACCCTATCATGTTTGTGGGAGGGAGGAGAAGGCGTGAGGGCGGATGCGCGGGAGATGGGCCGGACACGTTTGAGGGCCCTGTCAACGACCATGGGTGGAAAACCTCGGTTAAGGAAGAAGGAAGACTTGTCAGAGGAACTGTTTTTCAAGGTAGCATCATCAGAACAGATGTGACAGAAGTGAAGGAACTGAGAGAATGGAATGGAGTCCTTACAGGAAGTGGCGTGAGAGGAGCTGTAGTCGAGGTAGCTGTGGGAGTTGGTAGGCTTGTAATGGATATTGGTGGACAGTCTATCACCAGAAATTGAGACAGAGAGGTCAAGGAAGGGAAGGGAAGTATCAGAGATGGACCATGTGAAAATGATGGAGGGGTGGAGATTGGAAGCAAAATTAATAAATTTTTCGAAGTCCCGACAAGAGCATGAAGCAGCACCAAAGTAATCATCGATGTACCGGAGAAAGAGTTGTGGAAGGGGGCCGGAGTAGGACAGGAACAAGGAATGTTCTACATACCCCATAAAGAGACAGGCATAGCTGGGGCCCATGTGGCTACCCATAGCCACAGCTTTTATTTGAAGGAAGTGAGAGGAGTTAAATAAATTGTTCAGTGTGAGAACAAGTTCAGCCAGACGGAGTAGAGTAGTGGTGGATGGAGATTACTCGGGCCTCTGTTCGAGGAAGAAGCTAAGGGCCTTCAGACCATCCTGTGGTGGGGGATGGAGGTGTCGAGGGATTGGACGTCCATGGTGAAGAGGAAGCGGTTGGGGCCAGGGAACTGGGAATTGTTGATGTGACTTAAGGTGTCAGAGGAATCACGGATGTAGGTGGGAAGGGACTGGACAAGGGGAGAGAGAAGGGAGTCAAGATAATGAGAAATGAGTTCTGTGGGGCAGGAGCAAGCTGACACAATCAGTCTACCGGGACAGTTCTGTTTGTGGATTTTGGGTAGGAGGTAGAAGCGGGCCGTCCGAGGTTGGGCAACTATCAGGTTGGAAGCTGTGGGAGGAATATCTCCAGAGGAGATGAGGTCAGTGACAGTCCTGCAAACAATGGCTTGATGTTCAGTGGTGGGGTCATAGTCCAGGGAGAGGTAGGACGAAGTGTCTGCGAGTTGACGCTCAGCCTCCGCGAGGTAGAGGTCAGTGCACCAGACAACAACAGCACCACCCTTGTCAGTGGGTTTGATGACAATGTTGGGGTTGGACCTGAGAGAACGGAATGCAGTAAGTTCAGAGAGAGACAGATTAGAATGGGTGAGAGGAGCAGTGAAATTGAGACGACAGTTCTCAATGAAAAGATCAAGAGAAGGTAAGAATCCAGAGGGAGGGGTTCAGGTGGAGGGAGAATATCGGAGGTGGTTAAGGGAGTTGAACGGGGAGAGGATTCCTGCCCAAAGAAGTGAGCACGGAGACGAAGACGGCGGAAGATGAGTTCAGCATCGTGCCGAGCCTGAAATTCATTGAGATGAGGGTGTAAGGGTATGAAACTAAGTCCTTTGCTGAGCACTGAACGTTCAGCATCGGAGAGGGGAAGGTCAGGGGGTATAGTGAATACACGGCCGGAGCTGGGATTGGAAGATGGGATGGGGACGGAGGGACAGGCAGGTGTGGAGGGTCCTAGATGGGTGTTGGTTTTATGAGTTGTTGGAGCTTGCGTTCCTTAGCACTTGAGAGAAAGAGAAAAAGTTTCTTGTTGAGGCGTCGGATGAGACGAAGAATAAAATGAAAATGGGGGCATACAGTACAGTTTAAGTTTGTTTTAGACTAAGAAATAGACAAGTTGCAAAAAAATGTTTTGGATTGGGGGAGAGTGGATTTCAGTAAAATAAGGCTGATCTGGCCAAGGTAGACTGGGAACAGTTACTTGTGGGGAAATCTACAAAGGACCAGTGGGGGGTGTTCAAAAAGGAAATGGGGAGGTTACAGGCTCAACATGTTCCCTTGTGGGTGATAGGAAGGAGTAATAAGCTCAGAGAACCATGGATGACCAGAGATATTCAGGTTACAATGAGAAGGAAAAGAGAGGCTTTTAGCAGGTACAATGGGAGCAAATCAGCGGAGGCATTAGTGGAGTCCAGACAGTGCAGGGTGGAGCTTAGGTAAGCAATTAGGAGAGCAAAGAGGGGATATGAGAAAGTTCTGGCTGGTAAAAGTAGGGAAACTCCAAGATATTCTACAAGTATATCGAAAGTAAGAGAATAACCAGGGAAAGTGTAGGGCCCTTAAAGGACGAAGGGAGAAATCTATAGGTGGAGCCAGACGACATCCATAGAGTGTGGAATGAATACTTCACATCCGTCTTCACCCAAGAGAATGAGGATGAAGATATCAAACTTGTGGAGAGAGACTGCGAGGTTCTTAATCAAATTGATATAGGGAGTGACAAGGTATTGGAGCTGTTGGCAGGCTTAAAAGTGGACAAATCTCCAGGTCCAGATGATTTGTGTCCTAGACTGCTGAGGGAGGAAAGGGAGGAGATCGCAAGGGCTCTGGCCTAAATTTTTAATTCCTCTCTGGCCACGGGGGAGGTGCCAGAGGACTGGAGAACAGCTAATGTGGTTCTGCTATTTAAGAAGGGTTGTAGAGATAAGCCAGGGAACTACAGACCATTGAGTCTCATGTCAGTTGGAGAAAGTTCTGAAGCGAGTATCTATCTCCACTTGGAGAGACAAGGTTTGATCAGGGAGAGTCAGCATGGCTTTGTCAGAGGGAGGTCATGCCTAACAAATTTGATTGAATTTTTTGAGGAGTTAAGCAGTTCTGTAGATGAAGGTAGTGCAGTTTACGCAGTTTATTTAGATTTCAGCAAAGTCTTTGACAAGGTCCCACATGGGAGACTTATAAAGAAGGTAAATGCACATGGGATACAGGGTAATTTGATCAGGTGGATTCAAAATTGGCTTAGTTGTAGAGACAGAGGGTGATGACAGAAGGATGTTTTAGTGACTGGAATCCAGTGGTGTATCACAGGGATCTGTGCTGGGGCCCCTATTTTTGTCATTTGTATAAACGACATAGATGACTATGTGGGGGGTAGGATTAGTAAGTTTGCGGATGACACGAAGATTGGCCGGGTGGCTAACAGTGAGGTTGAGTGTCTTGGGCTACAGAAAGATATAGACAGGATAGTCAAATGGACAGACAAGTGGCAGATGGATTTTAATCCTGAAAAGTGTGAGGTGATACACTTTGGAAGGAGTAATTTGACAAGGAAATGTTCAATGAACAGCATGACACTAGAAAATTCTGAGGAACAAAGGGACCTTGGCGTGTGTGTCCATAGATCTCTGAAGGCAGAGGGGCATGTTATTGGGGTGGTGAAAAAGGCATACGGGACACTTGCCTTTATCAATTGAGTTATAAGATTATAAAAGTAGGGAGGTCATGTTGGAGTTGTATAGAACCTTAGTGAGGCCACAGGTTGGGTATAGTATGCAGTTCCGGTTGCCACGTAATAGGAAGGATGTGATTGCACTAGAGGGGGTGCAGAGGAGATTCACCAGGATGTTGCCTGGGATGAAACATTTAAGTTATGAAGAGAGGTTGGATAGACTTGGGTTGTTTTCGTTGGAGCAGAGAAGACTGAGGGATGACCTGATCGAGGTGTACAAGATTATGAAGGGCATGGACAGGGTGTATAGGGAGCAGCTGTTCCCCTTAGTTGAAGGGTCAGTCACAAGGGGGCATAAGTTCAAGGTGATGGGCAGGAGGTTTAGGGGGGATGTGAGGAAAATCTTTTTTACCCAGATGGTGGTGACAGTCTGGAATGCACTGCCTGTGAGCGTGGTGGAGGCGGGTTGCCTCACATCCTTTAAAAAGTACCTGGATGAGCACTTGGCACATCATAACATTCAAGGCTATGGGCCGAGTGCTGGTAATGGGATTAGGTAGGTAGGTCAGGTGTTTCTCACGTGTCGGTGCAGACTTAGTAGGCTGAAGGGCCTCTTCTGCACTGTGATTCTGTGATTCTGTGATATTCGTCATACTCAATGTGACGAAGGCTCTTGAAGTTACACTGATGAAGAAATAATGTGTAGAGATGTGTTTTTAAAAGTAAAACAGCAAGGCCTCTTCAATCTGAACCCACAGCCGGTAAGAAGAATGGCCATCTCACCAGCAATCAATTACTCCAAATCCAGAATTAAAATATACCACGGCAAACATGGCAGTAAACCACAGGCAGTGCAGCCAATAGCAACCAAATAACTGGCCACAGACTGTCTGAGTCACTCCGGTCAAAACAGAATTTTACCATCCTGAAACTTTGCTTAGCATGTAAGAATATAGCAACACTACTTCTTAAGCTGCTGACTGAGTGAAAGCAACATAGCACTCAGGGTTAGATAAATAAAGCAGTGGCTATGTGGGACATGGTGATGGAGTATGGGGGCATGGAAGGGAGTGAGTGAGAAAGTGGGGCTGTTGGGAGGGAGCGCAGGAGAGAGTGGCATGGGGGGACAAATAGGAGGGCAGGCGTAGTACTTGAGTTGCAGAGGGATTGGAAAGGGAATACAGTGTGTGTGTGGTGGGGAGTAAGGAAGAGTGTGGGGGGTGATGAGGGAGGTTGAGTGGAAGTGAATGGGAGGGAGAGTGTGGTGTGAGGAGGAGGTTTTAATATTGCAACAAGTACCTTCAAAGAGAAAACCTCTGTCTACTTTATGGTCTTTGTTAGAATGAGGCCTGTTAGGAAGCAGACAAATAAATACAGTTGGCAAATCTAACAGCACATGCACCAATACACCTCTCACAGCTCTCAGTCCATACAGTTAATTAAATTAACCTAGAATAACCTGAGCCCTGCAGAACAAGCAAGAAAAATAAGTCAGCTGCTCCATTGAATATGGACATACTAAATCCACAATAGTGACTTTGTCTTGAATTGCACCCCATCATCTTTCAAATGAGATTAATTTTATTATTATGTGTTAGCATTCATCAATTTCTTAAAATTGTAATGAGTAGGAGTTAGTTATGGTTGGAATTTTCATATTGTGCCAGAAGCAGTCGAGAGGATTCAGATAATCGGGCCAGGATTTTGTGGTCACAAACAGAACCAAAGGGAACTGGATTTGTAAAAAAAAAGTGTTGCCGCTACATGAAAGTAAAAATCCCACCTCCATTTCTGTCTCCGGCCATTTTCAGCGGTGTGGGAAGAGGGTGGGTCGGGAATGCCAAACTGCGATTTAAAAGTTGCCAGCACTATTGTAGAAGTGGTCATTTCAGAACATCTGGAATTTTCATAGAAGTAACTGGGATTTGGAAGCCTTCACATATCATGCCTGAAGAGGCATGGACTATGGATTGGAGGCAGAAAAAGCCTAATAGAGGCAAAATGGTGTTGCCTCTGTCATAGATGGAATTTATGTGCTCTTGTATCAGTATGTTTCGTGTAGAAAGAGTTGTGCCTTTTCTTACCCCGTTTGAGTGTGTATCCCAATTAAATAATTCAGCAGAAAGCTTTTGTGAGCTTAGAAATGAAAAGGGTCATTTATTCTCACATGTTTACCCTGAATTAAATGTAACATCAGACTCACTCATTTTCACTTACACAAAGATTAGATACAGGTAAAAATCATGAACTTTTACAGATATTTCAGTCACTGGTTTACAATCTCTGGTCTCCCACGTGGCAGGCCTGTAGATTCTTGGATGGTTTTGGTGCTCTAAAGTTGAAGGGAGAGTTTTGTAAAGCGAAGAGTTCACCGCAGGTTGTGATGTTTCTTGTAGTCAAGTTTCTCAGAGCTTGGTTCTCAGGTGAAGGCATAATTGGAACAGATTATGTACTTTGGCTGCCTGATGTCTCTCAGTTTGTTTCTAAGTCAGGTTCACAGACTGGCTGAACTGATGGTTTAATGGCTTTGGTGGAAGTAGCTGCAAACAGCCACTAGCTGATCTTTTTAAATGAGGACAAAATGGCTTCCTCCATTTGGCTTTTCCCAAGTTCAAAGTGTTTTTTCAATAAGGTGGGCTGTTTATGTTGACGGCACATCTTGTATTGTGGGTTAATATCTCTGAGGGTTTGAGACAGTCATCATGTTACAATGGGTTCTGTGAGAGGAACCATTCCCTTCCATCTCCCACCAACTGAGTTTTGATCTTCCTTTTTGTTCATTACGAAAACAGACTGGAAATTTCATATTCCTTTGTGCTGGCCCATCCTTAAACAAAGAGCTGCGTGATTTCTCCCAATGGCTGTGAATATACATATTTAATTAAGTACTTGCCTGAGACTTGATACTGACTGTAGCTTAAATGTCAAAGGTCACATGATTTGCATCAGCAATTTTAATAGCTTGTTTGGTATCCAGTTTTTAAAAGTATTGACTATTAATTCATAATATACTGGGTATGACACTTCCTTTGCAGCACATCATGAAATCCTGCAGCCTGAGTTATATCCATGTTTCCTAAAATAAACTTTGACAGTGTTGTGATTGGAGAAGGTAAGTGACCATTAAATAATACACTACCACCTTGCTTCTTCCAAACAACTGGCAAGCTGTGAGTGAAAGAACAACATTGTGGCAAGGGAAAAGTCTTCAGTTACATTAGAATAGCATATCCACTAGGTAAAATGCTATTCTGCATTGTACAATTATGAAAGCCTAACCCAGTGTGAGATCCAGAGCCAATTGTTTAATGTCTCTCCATTGTTTTCATTGCAGATCAGCTCAGCCATCTGTTTGGCTGTTCGAAAACTTAGATAGAAATATGACCTTGTGGCTGTCTTCAAAAATACTAATGGATTCTGAAATGCAGAATTTGTTTATTCAGCTGTCCTATTGAATATGTATTTGCTGGCTTTGACAGATTCATAAGCTTCTGAAGAGGCTAATGGTTTTTCAATTGCTTATTCATGTGATATTTATTTATTTTCTCTAATTTGTGAGATTTTGAAGAGGCTAATGGTTTTTAATGGCTATTTACATGATGTTTGTTTATTTTGACAGATTTATGATCTTTTTAATAATTCCATAAGTTATTATACGGCTTGTGAATTATGAAGTGAATACTGGGTGAGTGGGTTAGTGGGATTAGGGTGGGGGGGGTGGGGGAAGTGGACTGATGGGAGGTTAGGAAATTGGGAGAGTAGTGGGGAAGGGGATGAAGTAGAAGTGAAGTGGTGATGCAGGGATGGAGATGATTAGGATAGAGAAGGATGGGGGCTTCACATTGATCTGCATGTTTAACTTTATTTGAAGGAGCTGCTGATGACAATCAAAAACTGAGCTAATGTTTCTGGGAACAGAGGCCAGCCTTTTAACCTGACCACTTCAACATTGGCCCACCTCTGTCTCTGCCTCAGGCCTGCCACCTCTGGGCTGTCCCACACTCCAAGAGTTGAAAATCCCGCCTACCAGCACTGCTGGGATATAGGCAGGATCATGCCTTTGGGATTAATCCCAACTCCCACTTCCTGCCTCCAATGGGAAGTCTACAGGTTGTGTGTATACATCTAGCCGACACTTAAATGTGACTTCACCGGCATTTTCAGCCCCAAAATGGATCTAATGTTCACAATATAATTTCACCAATGCTTATAACTGAAAGCAAGGCTGGTTGATTTTCTGTTCAGGCAGATAAATAAAAAAAGTAAAAATCTTTTGAAAGAAATCCACAATTAGTTTAAACAAAACATACCATTTAATCACATATAATTTAATCACAACTCACATTTTCTGGATCTGAGACTGAAATAGAATTTTACTACTTAAAACCCTGCAACCCCAGTTGTTACAAACAGGAATGAGAGAGAACTGAAACCCTGATTCCTTTCCCTTGCAGTCCGCAATCGGTGTGTTTTTGAAAAGAAAGATGTGTGTATTTCTTAACCCCTGGGTGTTTGGTCAATTTAAATAACCAGCGGCAAGCTACTAATGACTTTAAATAAGGGGATTATTTATTCACCCATTAACCTCAAAAGTCCAAAGCTACATCACTCATTTGGCACACACAAACACGTACACATACACGCACACATACACGCACACATACACACAAACACACACAAACACACACGAAAAAATACAGATGAAGACACTTGTTTACAAGTCGGAAGCAAAAGAATCATTCAGAATTCATGTGTTTGGCTCATTTTAGCAAAAAACATGCCTGGTAAAGAAAATATGTTCACCCCTGCAGGGTAGTCTTGGTGGATTCAATGGCCGTACTTGTTATTATTATTGCAGGATTCCTTCAAAAAGATGGATTTTCATCATGTCATCATGAAGTTACTTACTTATGGTCTTCTTACCAGGGGATCAAGTTTCTGTACTGGTGTACTTGAAAAGGAACAGGCTAGGAGGCCTTACATTGTCAGAGTCTCCAGTTTCAAGGCATAGATGTTGCTGAATTTGGTGCTGTGCATTTTTCAGACTAACCGGCTTCCTCATGGTTCTTGGGGTAATAAGATTCATTATCTGAAAACTGTTTCAATCAGGTGACCACATGATCAATATTTCTATTGTCCACCCAGTATGAGTTGAAGTTTGAAGCCATTGCTACACAATGGGGTATGAATGGTGGTCATTCACACATACCTATGATTAACTGGTTTCTGCAGGTCTCTTTTGTTAAGTATTGAACTGGCAGACAGTGGGTCTAGGTGTCCATATATGTTGAGATTTGGCAAAGTCCACGAACAAAAGGAGGTATAAATTCCACATAGGAATCTTGCCATGTTCATTCAAGTGAGACACTCCACCCATGGCCAATCGATTAGGAACTTTCTGAAGACTGGATATACTTCTGCGCCTATGCGGAAGTTGCAAGAGTCATTTGACTCTTGGCAGCCATCTTAGCAGCCTCTTAATATCCATTTTAAAAAGAAAAAGTAGTTCCAGAAAATTCTATACTTGACTACAGTCTAGGTTTTTTTGAATTATTTCATGGGATATGGGCATCACCGGTTAGACCAGCATTTATTGAGCATCCCTAATTGCCATGGAAATGATGGTGGTGAGCTTACTTCTTGAACCCCTGCAGTCCATGTGTTGCAGCTACAACCACAGTTTCACGATTTTGACCAAGTGACCATGAAGGGATATAGTTCCATATGAGGATGGTTTGTGGCTTGGAGGGAAACTTGCACGTGGTGGTGAACCCATGCTTCTGCTGCTTTTGTCCTTGCAATTGGAAGTGGTTATGGGTTTGGAAGGTGCTGTTGAAGGAGTCTTGGCAAGATGCTGTACTACATCTTATCGATGGTACACACTGCTGCTGCACTGCATCGGTGGCGGAGGGAATGAATGTTTATTGTAGTGGATGGGCTGCCAGTCAAACGGGCTGCTTTGTCCTGGGCAGTGTCAAGCTTCCTGAGTGTTGTTGGAGCTGCATTCATCCAGGCAATTGGAGAATATTCCATCCCACTCCTGACTTGGGCTTTGTAGATGGTGGACAGGCTTTAGAGAGTCAGGAGGTGAGTTACTTGCTAAAGAATTCCCAGCCTCTGACTTGCTCTTGTAGCCACAGTATTTATATGGCTAGTCCAATTCAGTTCCTGGCCAATAGTAACCCTCAGGATGTTGACAGTGAGGAATTCAGCAATGGTAGCTGCATATCAACAGGGACTACTTCAGTATCAGAGGGGTTGCGAATGGTGCTGAACATTGTGCAATCATCAGCGAACATTCCCATTTCTGACCTTATGATGGAAGCAAGGTCATTGATGAAGCAGCTGAAGATGGTTGAGCCTAGCACTCTACCCTGAGAAACTCCTGCAGTGATGTCCTGGGACTGAGATGATTGACCTTCAACAATCACAACTATCATCCTTTGTGCTAGGTATGACTCCAACCAGTGAAGAGTTTTCCCCCTGATTCCCATTGACTCCAATATTTCAAGGGTCCTTGATGTCACATTCAGTCAAATGCCACGTTGATGTAAGGGCAGTCACTCTCACTCTCACCTCAGGCATTCAGCTCTTTTGTCCATGTTTGGAACAGGGCTGTAATGAGGTCTGGAGCTGAGTGGCCCTGGTGGAATCCAAACTGAGTATCAGTGAGCAGGTTATTGCCAAATAAGTGGCACTTGATAGAACTGTCAAAGTTATGAATTTGACATGTCTTTACTGGGCATGGTGCCAGTGAAATTATGGATTTGGCAAATTTGTTTTACCCAAAATATAATGGGATTCCCACGCAACCATCAATTCTTGTGATGCCGTTGGAATTGAAAATAAAATATAATTTGAGGTAAATTTGACTACTCAGGTCATCCTTGACTTTGAGGGCCTGTAGTATTAATATGATTAACATAACAACATTAATATAACAAAATCTAATTGAAACACAGCATTTTATTTTCTAATAAAAGTTACTTGTTTGACAGCTCCAGTTGATTTATTAAGCCATTAATCAGAAATTGACAGTGAACATGTCAAAAAGGTCCAGGCTACATTAATGATCCGATACATTGTGCACGCATTTCATTTTCTATTCAATTTGATGTTTTAAACTGTGAAATTTGTTGAACTGTTTTTTGACACTTTCAATGTTCTGTTAGGGGTGTTATAATAGGAAAAGTTATACATTTACCATGTAGAGCCAAACTTGTTTAAATGGCAGGAAAATAAAGTTACCTGTAATATGTGACAGTTAGATCTGGGATAACATATCATTTTAAAATTGTGGCACTTATGCTGCTTTTGGCTTCAGTTTCCTGCCTCAAGCCAGTCTTAATTAAAGTGATGGGTGGTATTTATATTTGTATGTCTACGGTTCTTTTTGTGTCTGATGGAACCAATTGATCTAATATAACTAATACTAAATGCATATATCACAGAATCGCAGAATTGTTATGGTGTAGAATGAGGCTATTCAGCCCATCGTGTATCCACCGGCTCTCTGAGCACTTTAACTTAGTACCAATCTTCTCCTTTTCCCCTTAACCCTGCATATTGTTTCTATTTAAATAATCATCCAATGCCCTCTTGAATAACTCAATTGGACTGACCTCTACCACATTCCAAACCCTAACTACTTGCTGTGTGGAAAACGTTCTTTCTCACGTCGCATTTGCTTCTTTTGCAAAGCATTTTAAAACCGTGCCCTCTGGTTCTTGATCAGTTTACGAGCAGGAACAGTTTCTCCCTATCTATTCTGTCCAGGCCGCTCATTATTTTGAAAACTGCTATCAAATCTCCTCTCAGCCTTCTCCTCTCCAAGGAAAACAGTCCCAACTTCTCCAATCTTTCTTCATAATTGAATTCTCACCTCTGGAACCATTCTCGTAAACCTCTCCTGCACTCTTTCTAATGTCTTCACATCCTTCCTACAGTGTAGCACCCAGAACTGTACACAATACTCCAGCTGAGATCTAACCAGTGTCCTATATAAGTTAATCATAACCTCCCTGCTCGTATACTCTATGTCCCTATTAATGAAGCCTAGAATACTGTATGCTTTAGAAACAACTCTCTTTACCTGTCCTGCTACCTTTAATGACTTACGTATAAATACACCCAGGTCTCTCTGCTCCTGTACATCCTTTAGAATAGTGTCTTTTATTTTATACTATCTCTCCATGTTTTTTGTGCCGAAGCGTATCACCTCACACTTCTCTGCGTTCAACTTCATTTAGCACCTATCTGCCCACTCCACCAATGTGCCAATGTCCTTTTGAAGTTTTGCACAATCCCCCTTACAGTTTACAATTCTCCCAAGTTTTGTATCATTCACAAACTTTGAAATTGTCCCCTGCACACCAAGATCTATATATATCAGAAAGAGCAAGGGTCCCAATACCAACCCTTGGAGAACTCCACCACAAACCTTCTCCCAGCCTGAAAAATACCCATTAACCATTAATCTTTGTTTCCTACCCCTCAGCCAATTTTGTATCTATGTTGCTACTGTCCCTTTTCTTCCATGACCTATAACTTTCCTCACAAGTCTGTTGTGTGGCATTGGATCAAACGCCTTTTGGAAGTCCATATACACCACATCAATGGCCTTGCCCACATCAATCATTTCTGTTACCTCTTCAAAAAACTCCAAAAAATTAGTTAGAAATGGTTTTCCTTTAATAAATCCATGCTGACTCTTCTGAATCAATCCAAATTTTTCCGTTTGAATATTAATTCTATCCTGTATAATTGTTTCTAGAAGTTTTCCCACCACCGAAGTTAAACTGAATGGTCTGTAATTGCAGGGCAGATCTTTACAACCTATTTTGAACAAGGGCATAATGTTTGCAATTCTCCAGTCCTCTGACATCTTCCCCCAGATCCAGGGAACATTGAAAGATTATTGCCAGTGCCTCTGCAATTTCCACTCTCACTTCCTTCAATATTCTCACCCAGTTCCAGTGCCTTATCAACTTTAAGTACTGACAGCTTATCCAATATCTCCTCCTTATCAACTTTAAACCCTTCTAGTGACTGAGTTTCCTCCTCTGTCACCATGGCCTGGGCAGCATCTACTTCCTAGATAAAGACAGATGCAAAGTATTCATTTAACACCTTAGCCATGCCTCTTGCCTCTATGTGTAAATCCCCTTTTTCGTCCCTAATCAGCCCTACTCCTCCTTTTACCACCCTTTTACTACTGATGTGTTTATAGAATACTTTGGGATTTCTTTTTATGTTAACTGCCGGTCTTTTTTCATAATCCCTCTTTGCTTCTCGTATTTGCTTTTTCACATCCCTTCTGAACCTTCTGTATTCAGCTTGGTTCTCAATTGTATTTGCTACCTGAAACCTGTCATAAGCACACTTTTTCTTCTTTAACTTAATTTCTATCTCCTTTGTCATCCAGAGAGCTCAGGATTTGCTTGTCCTACCCTTCCCTTTTGAGGGAACACACCCTGACTATGCCCAAACCATCTCCTCTTTGATGCTAGCTCATTGTTCAGCTACTGTTTTTTCCTGCCAACCTTTGGTTCCAGCCTATCCAGCCCAGCTCTGTTCTTGACCCATTGAAGTCCGATCTCTGCCAGTTGATTATTCTTACTCTGGATTGAACAATGTCATTTTCCACTGTCATCCTAAATCTTATGATACAATGATCATTGTCCCTTAAATGTTCCCCAACTGTCACTTGATCTACTTGGCCCAAGTCATTCCCAAGAACCAGGTCTAGCAGTGCCTTCTTTCTTGTTGGATTGAACACATACTGCTGTCGAAAATTCTCCTGAACCCAATCTAGGAATGCTTGTCCCTCACTGACCCTTACACTACCACTATCCCAGTCTATAGACAGGTAATTAAAGTCCGCTATTATAATTAGTCTATGGTGTTTACACCTCTCTGTAATTTCCTTGCAGATTTGTTCTCTATATCATTCCCACTATGCATTAAACCGAGCAATGTAACTGCACCCTTCTTATTCCTTAGCTCGAGCCAAATTGATTCTTTCCTCCTTCTCCAGTACTGCAATAGTCTCCTTAACCAAAAACGCCACCCTCCTCCTAGTTTCCCTTTCCTATATTTTCTGAACATCTTCTAACCAGGAATATTTAACATCCAGGTCTGCCCTTCCTAAAACCAGGTCTCCATTATCACCACAACATCATAATCCAACAAGGCAATCTGTGAACTCCCCAATTTTATTAACTATACTCCGTGCATTCACATACATGTAGTGTAACCCTGAATTAAACTTCATTACTTGCTTCCTTACTCCGACTCCACCTATTAAATTACTATTCTCTATTTTAGTGCTAGCTGCCTCTCCCAGCATTTTGTGCACCCTGATATTACTTTCTAATATTCTCTCCTGGTTCCCACGCCCCTGCTGAGTTATTTTAAACCCACCCAGCAGCACTAGCAAAACAACCCGCAAGGAATTCAGTCCTGGCTCCGTTCAGTTGCAACCTGTCCAGCTTGTACAGGTGCCATCTCCCCCAGAGCCAGTCCCAGTGTCCCAGGAATCTGAAGCCCTCCCTCCTGCACCATCTTTCCATCCATGCATTCATCTGTCTTATCTTCCTATTTCTGTCCTCACTTGCACATGGCACTGGGATTAATTTGGAGATTACTATTTTAGAGGTGTTGCTTGCTAATTTTCTACCTAGTTCCCTAAATTCCAATTGCAGGACCACATCCCTCTCCTCCATTTGTCATTAGTACCAATGTAGACCACAACCTCTAGCTGTTTGCCCTCCCCCATAAGAATATCCTGTAGCCATACTGTGACATCCTTGACCCTAGCACCAGGGAGGAAACAAGCCACCCTGGAGTCACGTTGATGGTCACAGAAACACCTGTCTGCTTCCATAACTAAACAATCCCTTATTGGTACTGTCCTTCCACTCTTCTTCCTCTCCTCCTGTATAGCTGGGCCACCCTTGGTACCGTGGGCTTGGGTCTTGTTGCACTCCTCCAAGGATCCATTGCCCTCACTGATATCCAGAATGGAAAACTGGATAGTGAGCGGGACCTCAGGGGATTCCTGCACTACCTGCCTGTTTCTCTTGGACTGCCTGACGATCACCAATTCCCTATCTACCTGCTTGCCCCTAACTTGCTCTCTGAATGTGCTATCCACGTAGTTCTCTGCCTCAGGGATGCACCTCAGTGACTTCAGCTGCTGCTCAAGCTCTGAAACGTGGAGATCAAGTTTGTGCAGCTGGTAACACTTCCTGCACTTGGGCTTGTCTGGATCATGAGAAGTGTCCACAACTCCCCACATGCCACAGGACGGGCATTCTGCTTGGCTGAGCTGTCCTGCCATGCCTTAACCTTAAACTTTTAAATCACTTAAACTTTTAAATCCTACTTTATAAACCTTCCCAAAAAGTATAGTCCCTACTTTATTCTAAACCTTAGGAATAGAATAAACCTCAAACACTTACTAGATAACTCACTATATATTCACCAGACAGCTAGCTTCTCCTTCAACCCATCGAATTGTTTTTTTCCCTGTGATGTCACAATTTGTTTTCTTTCACTCTCCTTTCAAACTCAGCATGGGCCAGTTCCGTGCAGCTGACATGTCCGTCTCCCCGACTGCTGGTCCCGCATGTCTGTCTCTCCGACTGCCCTTCCCGCAGGTGATTGATGGTACAAGTGAAATGTAAACCTAGAGAGATCACTGCTTCTGGCAGTAAAGGAATGAAAACTGAAAATAAGAAGAATAATACCAAACTAAAAGCAATGTAATGTGATTAAAAGTGAAAAATTTTCACTTATGAAAGAAACATTTGAAGAAAATGCAGCATAGCCTACAAATTACAAATTTTAGATTACCGGGAGTAATGAGTATTGTACACTTGAAAGAGAATGATTCTGACAGTATCTTACTTAACCTGGAACCAGTAACAGTCATTATTGAGAATTTACCTCTTGATATCTATGCTTGAAGCTGACTTTGATTAGACCTGAGTGACTTGAATGACTGTTGCATTTTGCTTTAATATTATTAAAAATCTTTATTTTGAAACAGATTAATGTAGGTTACGAGAGTGATTTCAGAAATTGAGGAGGTGTTCAAAAATTAATGAAATTTAATCTTTCCACGCTGCTCATTAGTGGAAATCCAATGAAACAGCCAGCTGGTGAAAGTATAACTTGCAATTTTCAATCATATTCCCTATATTGGGTTTCTCCCGCATCTCTGGTGAGGTTACAATGGTGGACTGGGAGCAGCTGTAAATTCCCAGCCAATTTTAAAAATACTGAAATTTGGGCCCTGATATTTTTAGGGGAATGGGGAGGGAGCAGGGCACATTCTAACAGCCAGAAACCACAGAAATATCAACAACAACAGAGCTCATACTAAATTTAATGCCAGGGCTTCATCATCATTTAATCACTCTACTTCCTGCCTAGTGGTCATTCAGATTTAGAGGCCGGCCAACTGCACAGTTGTCAAATCAGTGGTAGAAGCCTTAGGAGTGGTCCCTACCCATCAGAAACTATTGGGGCATGCTGGAGGAGTTCAGAGCATGGCAGGGAGGGAAAGATCACGGCATATGGTGAGGGTCAGAATATTTCCAGGGATTGAAAGATTGTAGGGGAGTTGGTCATCGCTGGGGGTATGGGACTAATTGGTCGTGGAAGAAGCTTTATTTAGAGATGCCTGGGGATTTATGCTGCTCCTGACCCACAAGCAGTAGTGGGAAAGCATTTAACAGCTGCAGACACCATTCCTAGCCCCCATTTAGTTGACAAATTTCCTAAACCCTGGGAAACCAGCTCCAGAGCTGTTAAATTCAAATTGCTACCAAAATCTGAGGAATGGTGTCCTCATTTAAATATCATATATTTCTGTTTCCCTGATATTCATTTTCCCAGTTTTTTCAAATGTAAGATGGCTCCAGGGCAGTCGTGCTCCATAGGGAGCTCCTCGATTGGAACATCTATCTGTGACCATCTGCGATCATCCATTGCTTTTTCTATCTCTCTCCTCTACTATTTAAGTTCCCCTGATTCTAACAGTTGGTGTATTTTAGCTCAAACTTCAAGTTAACAGTCAGTTTAAACAGCCTATATTTGTTAGTTCAACCCCCATACCTGACCTTATCTTGTGAGTCCTGGCAAAGATCTGGACAAGACTTTGGTGTAAATTTTCTATCAAGCTTGGCTTCAAATTTTTGGACTTCTCTGGACATCAAGACCATAGGCGGGACTTTTAGCCCCCCACTGTGAAAGCGAGCTTGGAGGTGGGCGGGGTGAAAATTCACACTGCCAACCGGCCTGTCAATTTGCCAGTTCCATTCAGCCCCTGCGCCACTTTCCCCAAGACAGAATCGGAGACGACAGGACTAGATGCCCAAGGTTCCAAAGCATGCAGGGAAAATGCCTTCCCGCATTTCTGTGCTGAACTACACTGCAATAGACTATAGCCAGAATTTTACTTTGTTTTTTGTTTTTCACTCCCACCAAATTAACATTTAATTTGCTTAAATTTGCTGAGTTGTCTGGATGATATGAGTAGGTGCCAGATGCAGCACCAGCTTGCAAAAGTGTGCTCTTGTGTGGTGCTGGTGTACTGGGTTGGGTTCTCATTTATTGATTGTTAGCAAAGGAAACAGTGCCATTGGCTTGACAAGGCATTGATGCCTTGGATGCCTAGCAGAAGGTTCACCGGGTCAAAGCATCCCTGGTCCCCCTGCCTTCATGAGGGTCCTTGTCTTTTGCTTCAAGGTCCTCACCCTCCATCTCCCCAGGGTCTTCCTCTGAGCCATCACTTGGGTCATCTTCCATGGCCTGTGGAGCTGCCTCACTTTCCTCAGCCTCCAGTGGGTACCTCCCCGTGCTATAGCCAGGTTGTGCACGGCACAGTTTGTGATAACTATACAGGAGACACGCTCTGGAGGATACTGCAATGCTCTTCTGATCGGTCCAGACATCTGAAGCTCATCTTCAGCAGCCCGATGGCTCTCTCCACCACCGCCGTTGTGGAGGCATAACTCCTGTTGTATCTCTCCTCAGCCTCAGTTCTTGGGGTGACAGAGTGGTGTCATTAGCCACCTCTTCAAGAAATAGCCCTTGTCACCCAGGAGCCATCCATCCATTCGTGCAGCAGCCGCAAACAGCCTTAGTACCTGTGAGTGTCACAAGATGTAAGAATCGTGTGAGATCCCAGGGTAAGGGGCACAAACTTGGAGAATCTGTGTCCTGTGGTCACAGACGATCTGAACATTCATTGAGTGGAACTTCTTTCTGTTGATGAAAGCTCCAGGCTCACCTGCTGGCACCGTGATGGCCACATGAGTGCAATGTATTACATCCCAGACACAGGGGAACCTAGCCATTGCAGTGAAGCCTTGTGCTCCGTCCGCCTGACTTGGCCCATCTGACCGAAAGTGGGTGAAAATACAGATGTATCTAAAGATAGCATCAGTCACGAGCTTGATGCGACTATGTGCAGCTAATTGAGAAACGCCACACAGTTCCCCCACTGAACCCTGAAAAGAACCGGAGGCATAGAAGTTGAGGGCCACTGTGACCTTCAAAGGCACGGGCATGGGGTATCCGCCCACACAGTTGGAGGCGATTTCCGGACCTATCATGTGACATATTGCTGTCACTGTGTCCCTGGAGAGGTGGAGTCTCCTGCCGCATTGGACCTCGGATGCCTGGAGGTAGTTGGAGCACTGCCTGAACACTTTAGACGCTGGGTAGTGACATCTTCAAGGTGCCCTCCTGCCTTGGCCTCCCTACTGGGTCTACATCGAATGAGGTGCCAGGAAACTCTGGGGCAATTTCGTACTCACACAGCAAAGGACTGGCAATGACAGAGAAAGTGCTGTTGCTCGGGGGCCTTTTCTCCCGCCCGTGGATGAGGAAATGATAAAAACATAAATTCCGCCTACCCGTCTTGCTCGTGCGACGAGCTAAAAATTACACAGGCAATGTAGAAACGTGGTCAAGTGACTTTTTAATAGCCTTAATTGGTCCTTTAATTGTCGATGGGTGTGGGTCCGACTCCCACGGGCGCCAGCCGACATCAATATCGCATGTGTGCGCAATGATGTTGGGATGCTTGACCGATAGCTTTTTGCACAATTTTACGTGTGTTTGGGTCGACCCCAGGACACAAAGTTCTGGCCCTAGACTTTTCTTGTCATTGAAAGACATTCATGCCCTGGACTAAACTAATTATGCAGTAAGGCTGTCTCTGTCTTTGTTCTGCTGCTCTTTAGCAATATTTAATATAACTTTAATCAATTCACAGCCCTTTGCCACCACTACTGTGATTTAGAGACTACAATCTCCTGCTGAGCCTGTGATTGACCACAGGTTATTTTGTCTTTTCAGCTTCTATTGATCCTGGCCAGAAAATCACTCACAAGGGGCAAAGAACAAACATCTGCTGCTTTTGGATTTTAAGGTGACACCCAACTTTGTCATCATCTTTCTGATATTGCAGTTGACTCCTGTACTCCTCCTTCTTCCTCATTCCCACAAATATACCTCCAACAGTGTATCCTCCAACAGTACCTCCTCCACACTCTCTCCTCGTTTCCCTCTCACTCGACAATGGAAATCCAAGGCTTTTTAAAAAACCTTGCTTTCTTGAATGAACAAACACTTCTCTGAGGTGGCTAGAGGCTGCTTTTCACAAGACTGTCTTTGCACAGCCCACCTTTCAAGATCTCACACAGCCACTTTCCATACAGCTTTCAATCTTTCCTTAAATATATTTCCTCCCTTTTGATCTTTAAGACCCATTGTTTTAAACTTTGTTTGGAAGTTACTTTTCCCAGAATGTAAAAATTTTTAATGTTGTTATTGTGGCCAGCACTTTTGGGAAAATAAACTTAATAACTTTGCCCTATTTATGATTTTGCCAGCTGTAAAACTTCCAGTTATGTCTCTTTGAAATTCAAACAGCTAACCCTTCGCTTATCCCCTAATGCAAATTCCCATTCATACCATATCTACTGGAATCTCACCTTAGCTTGTCCATCTCCATTTCAAAATGCCTGCATTTGCATCTAACCCTTTGATGATTTAAACCTTGCAGTCTGACGTCAGTTTAATTAAATTAGTCACACACACTCACACACACACACACACACACACACACACACACACACACAAAGCCTCCACAAGCCTGTTTCCATTTCCCACAATAACATTAAGAAAAATAATATTCCTTTTACAGAAGGCATGCTGCCATCAGGGATGGTACTTCTTTTTTTGAACCAAATCTGATCATATGGGCTTGGTGGTCAGTTAACAATGTTAACTTCCTAAGTGTTTGAGCAATTTAGTAACACCACATTTGGTCACTAATGCCTCTTTCTCAACGTGAGTAATTTGCTCTGACTTTGTTCAAGTGTGTGAAGCATATGTTACAGGCTTCTCCACATTATCTTCCATCATATGAGATGACACCTAACCCCTGTGATGAGACATTGCATGCAAAACCCAATGTTTTCTTGGTATCATAGTGGATGAAAACAACATTAATACTGCACTTCTTCAAATGCTTTCTGACACTCCACAGACCACTCCCAATCTATTCTATCTTTTAGCAGTTGATACATTGGACCAAATGTGTTAGCTAAATTGGGGATGTGTTTAGAATAATACACAATAACCCTATGAATGTTCTTAGCTCTTCCTTTTTCTCTGTTTACTTTCAAAATCCATTCAACTCTCCCTTGCGTTGGCTGGATACTTCACTGTCTATTTGGTGACACAGGTATGTCACACTTGACAGTGTGAAGCAACACTTGCACTATTTAGCTTTGATGCCATCCTCTTGAAGTCAATCTAAGATTTTTTTCGACCTCACAATGTGCGCTTCCTCTGAAATAAAAACAGAAAATGCAGGAAAATCTCAGCAGATCTGGCAACATCTGTGGAGAGAGAAACAGAGTCAACGTTTTGAGTCCCAATGGCTCTTCCTCTATCCTACTGTTAATTAGAATGTCATCTAAAAAGAAGCACACTACTTTCATCCCACTCGGTACCTGATACATGGCATTTTGGAACATTGTGGGAGCAGTCGATGCCCCTGTGTAACCTTTGTTCATAATTACACCAGTCCTCTTTGTTAGGGATGAATTCCCCCATAATCCTCAAATATGCCTTCGGTGCCAATTTTTTCAGTTATATACTGTGCTCTCTGTGGCCTTTCTGTTGGGGAGGTGTAAATGAAGTTAGCTCAGTAATGGCTGCCTGTAGCTGAACATGTGTTAGTCTTACTCAGGGCAATACACAACAACAGCCTCATCTCTTGACTGTTATTAAATTATCAGACAGCATGTCTGACATTTGGTAATGGGTGAGCAGAAATTTCCCTGACTGATTGGGAAGACTTAAGCCAGAATCTTTATCCCCTGCTCCAAACTCCATTCCCTAGCCACTGACTCCACCTCTCCCTGGCAAGTCTCTGAGACTAAAGCAGACAGTTTGCAACCTTATTGTCATATTTGGCCCAAAAATTAGTTTCAAATCACATATTGATACCATCACTAAGGCTACCTATTTCCACCTCCATTATATCACCCAATTTCACCCATGACTCAGCTTGATGCTACTGAAATGCTCATTTGTGCTTTTGTTACCTCTAACTATTCCACCACAATCCTGGCTGGTTTCCCACATTCTACCCTCTGTAAACTTGAGGTCATCCAAAATTCTGCTGCCCAAGTCTTAACTTGCATCAGTCCTATTCCCCTATCATCCCTATGTTCGCTGACCTACATTAGCTCCTCGTGAAGCAACATCTCAATTTTAAAATTCTCATCCTGTTTTCAAATCCCTCCATGGCTTCACCCTCCCTATCTCTGTAATCTCCTCCAGTCCCACAACCGTCTGATATGTCTCCACTCACCTGATCCCGATCTCTTGAACATGCCCAATTTTAATTTAATTACCATTGGTGGCTATGCTTTCAAAAGCCTCGGCTTAAGCTCCAGAATTCCCTTCCTAAACCTCCCCCACTCTCTACCATGCTTATCTCTTTTAAGACACTTTATAAAACTGTGGGTAATTATGGTTTTATCTAATGCGTAATATACCTTTAAGAAGAATGCAGTTAAGGAAGATCACATGATCTTAGTGCCCAATAAGGCAGGCTACCTCTGCGGTTAGTGGTTAGTAGTGTAGAGAAGGAGTTTGAAGTGAAAGCACATGTTTAGTTGCTGCTGAGTACCTTTGTAAATAAACTAGAAGTTTCCACCTAAGAAGTGCCTGCTGATCAACTCTATCAATAGTACCAACTCAGCCACCTCTCACAACAGACTGGCACCAAGGATCCACAGGATCCAACAAAAACCCACCTCTTTTACCAAGCCTTTGGTCATCAGACCTAATGTGGCTCAGTGTCATATTTAATGCCTCTGTGAAGTGCTTCAGGTCATTTTATTACATTAAAGGCACTATATAAAAACAGTTTGCATTTGTTGTTATAATCACAGACTCATCTCACCAGACAGGTTACTCAAACGAATCCGCCAAGGTTAAACTGGAAAAAAAGGGGACGTTTGTGGTGGGTTAGGGTTGGGCTTCACATATTTACCCATTTAACATCAACCCCCTCCTCCTTCCTTTCTCCTGTCCATTGTGGCGGGCGAATTCCCTCCTTAGTCTCTAGTTTTTCTGAAGACTGAATAATTATGAAATTATTCATTTTCCCCACTGCACATTGCTCCAACATTAAATCTTTTGACATATAATATGTAATAGTAAAAGGCTGACTGTTTTCCAATTCACAATTTAAGTGCTTGTCACATAAATATTAATGTGAGCATTTATTATTCAAATTGAGACTCTAGATTTGAAGAGAACTTAATGTGAAAACTTGATTCTTCTAAAGATGAGATTTAAAAGAAGTTTAAAGCATGTCAGCAATGGATAGATTGCTTAGACTAAGAAGCTGTATTAGGTCATTGTAAGTTAGTACTTGCATTTAAGATTGGCTAAATAAAAGATAACACACCAGTGCCAGTACAATGCTACATCTGAGCTGAACTGGATAGCCAGAGGTAAGTCTGTCTAAATGAGTCTAAAATGTATAAACGTGATCTGATGTTCCATTTATCCAATAAGTTGATTAACGTACATTGTTAATGTTTATAACACTAAGTTAAAGATTTACCTTGTGTGCAAAGATGTTGATTTGATCAATTTACTGGAATGTTGTCCTTGAGTTATGCAATTGTTGCAGAGGCTATGAAGAAGAATGAGACAATTCACAGATCTTTTTGATAGAGAGTGGTCAGGGGAGCTCGAAATGTGATTGAAATATGTAATGGTAATTGAAAATTATGCTTTAAAAATAATATCAGAATCATATAATACACTGCTCTCGAGAACACAGCTATTACCAAACTGTCAACAATAATTTGCTTTGTTTCTTTTAAAAACCGTTTGGATGATCATTACAGTGTGAAAGTTGCTGGCCTTGAAACCCTTGAAGGTTTTCTTCAAGTCTTTGTGATATCAAAGCTGGCACATATTATTAGGATGTCATTTTTTAATAGGACAACTAGTATAGGCAGCACAGATAAGAAAGTGATTGACAAAACTACCAAATGATGAAATGTTATCATCTGAAGACCTTGAGTATTTTACTTGTCATAATACTCACTTCAAATACCAGCCTTTTTAACAAAAACAGGCCAGTTTCATCTGCACCAGAGGGCAAGAGGATAAAACTGACAGGACACAGGAGTGCTTAAAATTAGAAGGCAATTTTGGCTCAGAGTAATAGATATCTGGAACAGAGTCTGAGCTAAAGCAATTAAAGCTTTAAAATAGTCATATGAAATATATTATTAGGAATAAGATTGGGAGTTATAATAATAAATATGGGCAAGGATAACTGAATGTTATGAGGAACGTGATTATAGCTAATAATAGCCATAGCACCTTTGTCCTGTGCCAGTCCTCGATTCCCTCCCCTCTCTTCCATCCAGGTCATTGGGCGTCAGGCAGTCTGCTTTCGGTTAAGGAGTACCTTCTGACCACATAGCTCATGACTCCTGACAGGAACCTGAGCACAGATGCTGAGGGCCACTACAGTGAAAGTCACATCTCAACCAGAGACCTGATTGAGCAAACAAGTGGCATCCTGAAACAGAAGTCCTGCTGAATAAGTTGAGGTTCCATTTAGTACAAAAACCAGATTCAGCACGTTTATGGCGGTAATGCTGCATACTTCTTAACATGCAAAAGTGAACACAGGGGGAACTGGAGGATCAAGAGTAAGATGAAGATCATCAAGTACAGGCATCAGCAATGCTGCCAGAGCTCTATGGCAGTAAATAATATACAAAGGATTTTATTGAATTATCCTTTGGCAGCCCCTTCTGTTATTATACAAACTCCTTAAGTCCACCAGACTCTGCAGTCATCCAAAAAACTAATGCAAAGAAACTGCTACAGAACAACAATACAGTTTATAAAGATTCATAATTGATAATGCTGATGTTTGAAAACTAAAAACCATCCTTGTACCCATCTTCCTTGATCATTTCTGTATCCTGGTGTTCTGACAAGATACTTTAGCAGCTTGGAAAGTGGAAGGCTGCTGAACCTCCAGATAGTGCCTGAGATAACCATGGTTGCCAAGTTCGAGACGCTCTGGCCCTTGAGGGCCTGGCTGCAGACTGCAGCGTCTTAGCGGCAGCTGGGACAGTCTGGTCCAGTTGGTGTCTGACACCAATGCAGGCATTGCTTGAGAGGCTGGTCGAGGACCATACATGTTGTCATCCTGCTCCATGTGAAAACAGATTACAGGACTGATGTGACATTTTGGAAGCCATTTTGTTCTCGCTCAATTCTTTGAAAAGCAAAGGAGAATTGCTGGAACTCAGAGCTGAGGGCCCTGCAGCAGTGTTCATGGGGCTGACTAAATGTTCTATGATAAAAGCAAAAAACTGTGGATGCTGGAAATCCAAAACAAAAACAAAAATACCTGGAAAACTCAGCAGGTCTGGCAGCATCTGCGGAAAGGAACACAGCTGACATTCCGAGTCCGTATGACTCTTCAAAAGAACTAAGTAAGAATAGAAGAAAGGTGAAATATAAGCTGGTTTAAGGGGGGGAGTGGGACAAGTAGAGATGGATAGAGGGCCAGTGATAGGTGGAAATAGCCAAAAGATGTCATAGACAAAAGGACAAAGAGGTGTTGAAGGGGGTGATATTATCTAAGGAATATGCTAATTAAGGGTAGAAAGCAGGACAAGCAAGGTACAGATAGCCCTGGTGGGGGTGGGGTGGGGTGAAGGAATTGAAAAAGGCTAAAAGGTAGAGACAAAACAATGGAAGGAAATACATTTAAAAATAATGGAAATAGGTAGGAAAAGAAAAATCTAAATAAATTATTGGGAAAAAAAGGAGGGGATCAGAAAGGGGGTGGGGATTGAGGAAGGAATTCAAGATCTAAAGTTGTTGAATTCAATATTCAGTCCGGAAGGCTGTAAAGTGCCTAGTTGGAAGATGAGGTGCTGTTCTTCCAGTTTGCGTTGAGCTTCACTGGAACAATGCAGCAAGCCAAGGATGGACATGTGGGCATGAGAGCAGGGTGGAGTGTTGAAATGGTAAGTGACAGTGAGGTCTGGGTAATGCTTGCAGACAGACCAAAGGTGTTCTGCAAAGCGATCAGCCAGTCTGCGTTTGGTCTCTCCAATGTAGAGGAAACCGCATTGGGAGCAATGAATGCAGTAGACTAAATTGAGGGAAGTGCAAGTGAAATGCTGCGTCACTTGAAAGGAATGTTTGGGCCCTTGGATGGTAAGGAGAAGGGAAGTAAAGGGGCAGGTGTTGCACCTTCTGCGGTTGCATGGGAAGGTGCCATGGGAGGGGTTTGAGGTGTAGGGGGTGATGGAGGAGTGGACCAGGGTTTCCCGGAGGGAACGATCCCTGTGGAAAGCTGCCAGGGGGGGTGGAGGGGAGATGTGTTTGGTGGTGGCATCATGCTGGAGTTGGCAGAAATGGCGGAGGATGATCATTTGAATGCGGAGGGGTGATAAGTGAGGACAAGGGGGACCCTATCATGTTTCTGGGAGGGAGAGGAAGGTGTGAGGGCGAATGCGCGGGAGATGGGTTGGACACGGTTGAGGGCCCTGTGAACCACCATGGGTTGGAAAACCTCGGTTAAGGAAGAAGGAAGACATGTCAGAGCAATTGTTTTTGAAGGTGGCATCATCAGAACAGATGCGACAGAGGCAAAGGAATTGAGAGAATGGGATGGAGTTCTTACAGGACGCGGGGTGTAGTCGAGGTAGCTGTGGGAGTCGGTAGGCTTGTAATGGATATTGGTAGACAGTCTATGACCAGAAATTGAGACAGAGAGATCAAGGAAGGGAAGGGAAGTGTCAGAGATGGACCTTGTGAAGATGATGGAGGGGTGGAGATTGGAAGCAAAATTAATACATTTTTCCAGGTCCAGACAAGAGCCTGAAGCTGTACCAAAGTAATCATCGATGTACCAGAGAAAGAGTTGTGGGAGGGGGCCGGAATAGGACTGGAACAAGGAATGTTCCACATACCCCATAAAGAAACAGGCATAGCTGGGGCCCATGCGGATACCCATAGCCACACCTTTTATTTGGAGGAAGTGAGAGGAGTTTAAGGAGAAATTGTTCAGTGTTCTTCAAAACAAGTTCAGTCAGATGGAGGAGAGTAGTGGTGGATGGGGATTGTTCGGGCCTCTGTTCGAGGAAGAAGCAGAGAGCCATCAGACCATCTTGGTGGGGGATGGAGGTGTAGAGGGATCGGACGTCCATGGTGAAGAGGAGATGGTTGGGGCCAGGGAACTGGAAATTGTTGATGTGACGTAAGGTGTCAGAGGAATCACGGATGTAGGTGGGAAGGGACTGGACAAGGGGAGAGAGAATGGAGTCAAGATAGCAAGAAATGAGTTCCTTGGGGCAGGAACAGGCTGACATGATCAGTGTGCCGGTACAGTTCTGTTTGTGGATTTTGGGTAGGAGGTAGAAGCGGGCCATCCGAGGTTGGGAGCCTATAAGGTTGGAAGCTGTGGAAGGAAGATCTCCAGAGGAGATGAGGTCAGTAACACCTGCCCCTTTACTTCCCCTCTCCTCACCGTCCAATGGCCCAAACACTCATTTCAAGTGAAGCAGCATTTCACTTGCACATCCCTCAATTTCGTCTACTGCATTCGTTGCTCCCAATGCAGTTTCCTCTACATTGCAGAAACCAAATGCAGACTGGGTGACTACTTTGCAGAACACCTTCGATCTGTCCGCAAGAATTACCCAGACCTCCCTGTCACTTGCCATTTCAACACTCCACCCTGCTCTCATGCCCACATGTCCGTCCTTGACCTGCTGCATTGATCTAGTGAAGCTCAACGCAAACTGGATGAACAGCACGTCATCTTCTGACTAGGCACTTTACAGCCTTCCAGACTGAATATTGAGTTCAACAATTTTACATCATGAACTCTCTCCTCCATCCTGACCCCCTTTTCCAATCCCCTCCATTTTTTCCCAATAATTTATATAGATTTTTCTTTTCCCACCTATTTCCATTATTTTTAAATGTATTTCCATCCATTGTTTTATCTCTACCTTTTAGCCTTTTTCAATTTCTTCACCCCACCCCACTCCACTAGGGCTATCTGTACCTTGCTTGTCCTGCTTTCTACCCTTAATTAGCACATTCCTTAGATAATATCACCACTTCAACACCTCTTTGTCCTTTTGTCTATGACATCTTTTGGCTATCTCCACCTACCACTAGCTCTTTATCCAGATCTACTTGTCCAACCCCATCTTAAACCAGCTTATATTTCACCTCGCTTCTATTTTTACTTAGTTCTGTTGAAGAGTCATACGGACTCGAAACGTTAACTGTTTTCCTCTCCGCAGATGCTGCCAGACCTGCTGAGTTTTCTAGGTATTTTTGTTTTTGTTTTAAATGCTCTCTGGTTAACTGCATGGTCTCTATGCCCTTCTATAATACCTCAGACAAGTCAGAGGTTAGCTCCTTCACATGGTCTGACATTGTGTACAAGATCTTTGGCAGGCAGTCGAATGCACTGGGTGGTTAGTCGTTCACAACCATCAGTCTTCTTTAGGCTGTCCATCAGTTAGTATCATTAGCCCTCTGCAGCAAGGCTATGATGTCAGCTCTCCCTCTGTCAAGCTGATCCCTGGGACCTTTCATCCCTATATCCTGGTTCCTGTGCTCTAGTTCCACCACCAAACTCACCACAGGGAAGGGCAACAAATTCCACCATGAGTGACAACTCGAAATAGCATCACTGTTATATTTATGGAGAGACTGTGTTGAGGAGAGAATAAAGAGTCAAACACCCTGTGGAGAAAATCTTTCGACTGCAATCTCTCAGTGCTGACCTTATAAACCAGGTAAGGTGCCAGCTTCTGAATTGGTACCTGCAAGAATAAGTGATAGTGCATCATCAAGTTAACTGTTCTCCTCTTCCTTTTCTCCAACTGGGCCTTTGACTTCTGCTGAATCTGGAAAGGAAAGAGAGAGAGACACATCAAGGATTAGCAGCTAACAGCAAGGATAAACAGAGATTGAGGGTGGTGTTTAATGGAGGTGACAGGGGTCCCGCTAGCCGGCTGGAGAGGTGGGGAGGGCCCTGCATCGCTTCTTTTTGAGAAAGCTTGTTGCACCTTGTGCCACTCAATATTTAACTGGGCAGCGGTGGGCCTTCCCTAGATCAAGGGCTCTGGAGGCAGACATCTAGCCTGTCAAGAGCTGTCAGCCAGAGGCCAGTAGCTGTATTGAACAGCAGCACCACCGGGGAGCTGATGGCTGCTGCTGATATAACACCCACTTGAGGCCTAGTATCATCACTGGAGCCCAGGCCACAGATGGATGATGGCAGGAAGGAGTGTCAGAGGTTGGATTCACGGGGGCAGGAGTTCAGCATCAAAGGCAGGTATATGGCTTTCAATGACCGCACCCCCCACCCCCCACCCCAACCCCCCCAACCCAACCCTTCCCCCTTCCCAAACCTGGATCCCTTGATCAGGCAGTGAGTGCTTTGATTGAGGGTTGCTCCCAGGTGCCCACAGGCACCCATATGGGTTTGCTTGTCATGCTCTTCTCATGGTGAGCCTCCTGCTACCAGTGGTGTGGATGAGGTCTTTAAGTGGGCATTAATTTCCTCCTTTTAAGGGTCTCAATTGGCAGCAGAGGAGAAAAGCTGTTCATGGGTCTTCCCACCGCAGACTTAATTGAGGTGGAGGCAGGAAGGTGGCGAGAGTCCTCAACTATCACTCTCCCACCTAATTAAATGCCCCCTCTGCCACCAAACTCACCATTGGGGAGGGCGTCAAATTCCACCCTGAGTGACAACTCGAAACAGCATCACTGTTTTATTTATGGATAGATTGTGGTGAGAAGAAAATAAAGAGTCAAACACCCTGTTGAGAATATCTTCCAATTGCAATGCTGCTGATGCACACCAAAGCCTACATGAATACTTCTTCTAATGGGAAGAGTCCAGGAGCCCTTCCTGCATAACAGCAGCCTATCATTTCCAATGTTGAACTGTAAATCTGCAACTAACTGCAACTGCCCTTTTAAGAGGTGCAAGCTGCCTTTATATGACATCGCCAGCACTCCCCACCCTGCCCTGCCCCTCTTCAGCAAGCTGCCAATTAACAGGGTAAGTAGCAATGGCAGCTCATCGATAATAAACAAATAAGTCACAAGCACCAATTTTAAAGGTGCCTCTAGCTGATATTCAGTGAATTCAATACCAGCTGAACCAATTACACAGATCCAACCAAATTAAATTATTCACTATAATTGTTGCAATTGGCTATTGATTGTAAAATAAATCTGATTTGGACCAAGGTCTGCCTGACATGAGCAGCCTTGAGGGATAAAATGGTTTATTCCTGTTCCTATGTTCTAATGCTGGATGAAACTGTGGCTTTGTGTTTGGGACAAAATAGAGGAGGTTGCACTATTGGCTGTAAGAGCGACCCCATCAGAATGGTGGAGGAGGAAGACTGGAACAGCACTCTGACACACATGAATCAGAAAAGCACTGGGTTTGATAGAAGGAAAGAACTGACCTGGCTGAAATGGTGGTATTTCAAGGGAGTCGATTTGCAACTACAATTGCACTGTTATATGGTGAAATTGACGACTATAAATGTCCTTGCAGTGAGATTATTCCACTCACTGAGGCTTGTTTTGTTGACATTACTCAGAGTATCCTGTCCACTCGTATTCTTTAGGTGATCGATGCTCTGCTCTGCAAGGCTGACGGATCCATCCATTTTTTTTCGGACATGCTGAGCATTGATCACACAACTAATCATAAAGCTTCCAATTCTTCTAAATGTACATCATGTGCAACACTCCAAAATCGCTGTCCTGGTAAATGTCAAGTTCCTAAGGTCAATGCAATTCTTAATATATTTGTGCAATTATGACCATAAAACTGGTAGAATAAAGTTCAATTTCTTTCCATCTTATGTGTCAGCCATGGCTCAGATGGTTGCAATCTCGCTTCATGAGTCAGGAGACTGTGGGTTCAAGTCACAATCCAGGACTTGAACACAAAAATCTAGGCTGATGCTATAGTGCAAAGCTGGGGAAGTACTGAGGAAGAGGCATTGTCTGACCTGTCATCTCTAAACTGTGGCCCCATTTAGAAGAAACTATAATATTCTCAACTAACTTTAGAGCCTGTTTTTGAGACTCCTGGAAGCTATTCAACCCAGGGACCATTGACAGTTTAGATGGGACGCGAAGTCCTGTTTGCTGTGCCAGTTGGAGAGAAACTTGACCAAATATACCAGCATACTTTGCAAGGCTAAAACAGACTTTTCCTGCTAAAAGCTGCAGGCTGCCTTTTCATAGATAAACAAGAACTACTGAACTATGACAGCAATTAATACTTTTGTGGCCTACAGTCATAAAAGAGAGCTAAACACAACAGACGACATACTTTGAAGCTTTCATTATGCTTGCTGGAATGCAGTTGGAGGGCCCCCAGAGGTTATTCTCCTGCACCCTGTTCCCCTCCCCACTGGCCTGCCTACAGCAGATCCCAACCGTCTTGCTCTCACCGGCGCCTTTGACACTGGCCTCGGTGATACCCACCCCATCAACTTGCCTTTCACTCTGTCTCCAGCTCTGTCTTCTCAGTGTTGGTTACTGACGTAGTCCCAGCAGTGGACACTGCTCCCAGTGGTGCTGCTGGGACCAGAGCACTGCTGGCCATTTGATGGTGGAAATGCATTTTATATGGGGAGTGGACTGCTTGCCTCTATGGAAAGAAAGTTGACTGGAAGCAGACACAGTCAGAAGAAGCCATCCTGCAGTCATAACATGCTGGGCATGGGCTAACGTGGTTGAGAATGGGACTTTGCCCCTCACAGTGGGAGGAAGTCCCACCTGCAGAAGCGGTAGGCCAATGTGATTGGTCACAGTCCCAGCAGTGACTGAGCTCAGTAATGGATGCTGTTGGGACTGCAGGAAGGATTGCAAAGGAGAGCGATGGCTGCTGTGGAATGGTAAATCCTGGTGCTTTAGGGTGGGAGGGATCTGAAAGCCTGGGAGGGAGGAGATGGGGTTGACAGGGTCAGGTCTTAGAGGGGAGGTGGCAGAAAAGAAAGAGGGTGTCCCCATCCCCAATGCCATCCTCCCCACCTTTTTTCACGTTGGCGATTTAAAAAAGTCTGCCCACTCCTGCCTGCCTGCCCACACCAGCCGTATTATCGCATGGGCAGCGTATTGTCCAGGTCAATAGGCTTGCTAATGAGCCTAATAGACCTTTTATTATTTATTTACTTCTTTTCATTCATTCATGAGATGTGGGTAATGATGGCTGGGCTAGCATTTATCGTCCATCCCTAGTTGCCCTTGAGAAGGTGGTGGTGAGCTGCCTTCTTGAACCGCTGCAGTCCATGTGGTGTAGGTGCACCCACAGTGCTGTTAGGGAGGAAGTTCCAGGATTTTGAGCCAGCAACAGTGAAGGGACATCAATATATTTCCAAGTCAGGATGGGGAGTGGCTTGCAGGGGAACCTTCAGGTGGTGATGTTCCCATGCGTCTGCTGCCCTTGTCCTTCTAGATGGTAGTGGTCGTAGGTTTGGAATGTGCTGTCTAAGGAGCCTTGGTGAGTTCCTGCAGTGCATCTTGTAGATGGTACACACTGCTGCCAATGTGCATTGGTAGTGGAAGGAATGAATGTTTATTGTTGTGGAATGTTGGTGCCAATCAAGTGCGTTGCTTTGTCCTGAATGGTGTCAAGCTCCTTAAGTGTTGTTGGAGCTGCACTTATCCAGACAAGAGGAGATTATTCCATCACACTCCTGACCTGTGCCTTTTTATGGTGGACAGGATTTGAGGAGTCAGGAGGTGAGTTACTCACTGCAGGGTTCCTAGCCTCTGACCTTCTCTTGTAGCCACAATATTGACATGGGTAGTCCAGTTTATTAATTTTTTTATTCATTCACGGGATCTGGGCTTCACTGGGTGGGCCAACATTTATTCTCCATCCCTAGTTGCCCTTGAGAAGGTGGTGGTGAGCTGCCTCCTTGAACCACTGCAGTCCATGTGGTGCAGGTTCATCCATAGTGCTGTTAGGGAGCAAGTTCCAGGATATTGACCGAGCGACAGTGAAGGAACAGTGATATATTTCTAAGTCAGGATGGTGAGTGACTGGGAGGGGAACTTCCAGGTGGTGGTGTTCCCATTTAACTGCTGCCCTTGTCCTTCTAGATGGTAGGGGTCATGGGTTTGGAAGGTGTTGTCGAAAGACCCTTGGTGAATTCCTGCAATGCATCTTGTAGATGGTACACACTGCTGTTGCTGTGCGTCAGTGATGGAGGGAGTGAATGTTTGTGCATGTGGTGCCAATCAAGCAGGCTGCTTTGTCCTGGATGGGGTCAAACTTCTTGAGTGTTCTGGGAGCTGCGTTCATCCAGGCAAGTGGGAAGTATTCCATCACACTCCTGAATTGTTCCTTGTGGATGGTGGCAGGCTTTGGGGAGTCCTGAGGTGAGTTACTCATCGCAGGATTCCTATAATTTGACCTGCTCTTGTTGCCACAGTATATATATGGCTAGTCCAGTTCAGTTTCTGGTCAATGGTAACCCCCAGGATGTTGATTGTGGGGGATTCAGTGATGGTAATGCCATTGAACATCAAGGGGCAATGGTTGGGTTCTCTCTTGTTGGAGATGGTCATAGCCTGACATTTGTGTGATGTGAATGTTACTTGCCACATGTCAGCCAAAGCCTGGATATTGTCCAGGTCTTGCTGCATTTGGACATGGACAGCTTCAGCATCTGGGGAGTATCGAATGGTGCAGAACATTGTGCAATCATCAGCAGACATCCCCACTTCTGAACTTATGATGGAAGGAAAGTCATTGATGAAGCAGCTAAAGATGCTTGGGCCTAAAAAAGTACCCTGAGGAACTCCTGCAGTGATATCCTAGAATTGAGATGATTGACCTCCAACAACCATAACCATCTTCCTTTGTGCTAGGTATGATTCCAACCAGTGGAGAGTTTTCCACCTGATTCCATTCGACTCCAGTTAGGGCTCCTTAATGCCACACTTGGTCAAATGCTGCCTGTCAAGGGCAGTCACTCTCACCTCACCTCGGGAGTTCAGCTCTTTGTCCATGTTTGAACCAAGGCTATAATGAGATCATGAGCTGAGCGACCTAGGTGGAATCCAAACTGAGCATCAGTGAGCAGGTTATTTCTAAGCAACTGCTGCTTGGTAGCACTGTTAATGACTCCTTCCATCACTTTACTGATGATCGAGAGTAAACTGATGGGGCAGTAATTGGCCAGGTTGGATTTGTAATGCTTTTTGTGTACAGGACCTATGTGGGCAATTTTCCACATTTCTGGGTAGATGTCAGTGTTGTAGTTATACTGGAACAGCTTGACTAGGGGTGCAGCAGGTTCTGGAGCATAAGTCATCTGTACTATTGTTGGAATATTGTCAGGGCCCATAGCCTTTGCAGTATCCAGTGCCTTCATCCATTTCTTGATATAACATGGAGTGAATTGAATTGACTAAACACTGGCATCTGTGATGCTGGAGACTTCAGGAGGAGTCCGAGATGAATCATCCACTCGGATCTCTGGCTGAAGATTCGTGCAAATGCTTCAGCCTTATTTTTTGTTCTGATGTGCTGGTCTCCCCCATCATTGGGGTTGGGGATATTTGTGGGGCCTCCCCCTCCAATGAGTTGTTTAACTGTCCACCACCAATCATGATTGGATGTGGCAGGACTGCAGAGCTTAGATCTGATCTGTTGGTTGTGGAATCTCTTAGCTCTGTCTAATGCTTGCTGCAAGTCGCCTTTGTGTTGTAGCTTCACCAGGTTTACACCTCATTTTTAGGCATGCCTGGTGCTGGTCCTAGCATGCCCCCTTGCACTTTTCATTGAACCAGGGTTGATCCCCTGGTTTGATGGTAATGGTAGAATGGGGGATATCCTGGGCCATGAGGTTACAGATTGTGGTTGTATACAATTTTACAACTGTTGATGGCCAACAGCGCCTCATATTTTCCCAACCTTGCTTGAGTTGCTAGATCTGTTTGTCACTTATCCCACTTAGCACATTGGTAGTGGCACACAACACAATGGAGGGTATCCTTAATCCATCTCCACAATGACTATGCGGTGGTCCCTCCTATTGATACTGTTATGGACAGATGCGTATGCGGCATGCAGGTTGGTGAGGATGAGATCAAGTATTTTTTTCCCTCTTGTTGGTTCCCTCACCACCTGTGACTGACTCAGTCTCGCAGCTATGTCTTTTAGGACTCAGCCAGCTTGGTCTGTAGTGGTGCTCCCAAGCCACTCTTGGTAATGAACATTGAAGTCCCCCACCCAGAGTATATTCTGTGCCCTTCCCTCCCTTAGTGCTTCCTCCAAATGGAGGAGCACTGACTCTTTGGCTGAAGAGGGGGAATGGTACGTGGTAATCAGCAGGAGGTTCCCTTGCTCATGCTTGACCTGGTGCTATGAGAATTCATGGGGTCGGGAGTCAATGTTGAGGTGTCTCAGACATTGTCTCTCATGTATGGTTCCATAAGGATGACTATGTCAGGCTGTTGCTTGACTAGTCTGTGAGACAGCTCTCCCAATTTTGGCACAAGACCCCAGGTATTAGTAAGGAGGGCTTTGCAGGGTTAACAGGGCTCATTTTGATGTTGTCATTTCCGGTGCCTAGGTCAATGCTGGGTGGTCTGTCTGGTTTCTTTCCCCTTATTGGCTTGTCTTTGGCAATTTTATACAACTGAGTGGCTTGTTGGGCCATTTCAGAGGGCATTTAAGAGTCAACTGCTGTGCTGTGGATATGGAGTCACATGTAGGCTAGAACTGGTAAGGATGGCAGATTTCCTTCTCTCAAGGACACTAGTGAACCAGATGGGTTTTTACGACAATTGATATAGTGTCATGGCCCTTGAATTCAAATTCCATCAGCTGTTGTGGTGGGATTCAAACCTGGGTCCCTGGAGAATTACCCTGGGTCTCTGGATTACGAATCCAGTGACAACACCACTGTAGCATTGCTTCCCCATCTGCTGATTTCGGAGCCTGCCCACCTAGAGTATTATGGGTGTCAACTCGGGGATGGGCGGGAAGAAGTTGGGCTAACCACCCGGCCTATTTTACATGTCTCCCTGCTGAAAGCACGCCCCACTGGAGCACATAAGATCCAGCCCATAGATTCTAATAAATATGTCTGCTCCTATCTCTTGTGTTCCTGTCTTTTTGTATGTAAACTGCTACTCGGCACCACTAACTTGAGGGATCTAAGCATTGCTGCAGGGAAGCCAATGTTATTCACTGGCACCTTATGGTTAACATTTGAATGTAGCAAAAAGGAACTAGCTGCATATGAATTTGAGCCTGAAATGAAGAATCTGCCTGAAATTGAGGAGGGGTGGCATTTCATTATGATTCACAACTTCACCCTGAAGTCAAGACTCAGTGATTAATGAAAGGAGGCAAATAAAGGATGATCACTATAAAGAACCATGGAAAAGGTTCTGCTGAGGGTGATTGAAAATGACAGCTTCTTTCGTGTTCACCACCGGCAGTGATTCCAACCTGTAGCAGTGCCACATCTTATTACAGTATATCATCTTGGCAGGCATGGGTAAGGTCACACAAGCTATTGGATTTAAATTAAGATGTATTAAAAATGGAAGAAGTTGTAACCACAAGCACTGAGCAGAAAGTAGGCTCAAGAACACTGGAACAAGAGTTCCACAGGTTATGATTGAGGGAATTACAATCCCCAAGAATGGATGGATTGTTGGTGGGTGGATAGTTAAAATAAGTCATTTTTAGATTGTGATTGCATCTCTGTCCAGTGCAACCACTTCCAGGTATAATGGAGACACATTTTGATGCGTGTGAATAATCTACTCGTCGCAGCCCAGACCTTAATTGGTGCAGGCAGGTTCATTGTTAGTAAAAGCAATTCATCTCCTTTTGAGATATTAATGTCATCTTTCACATTAAATGTAAAAGGTAAGTGAAATACATCTTTTCAAATACAGGTTTCTCAGAGTTCATGAAATCTGGCAATTGAAAGGAGGTGAGAAGTGCTAGAACCAGCAAGCGAGGGCCCTTCCAGCACTATTGTGGGCCAGAAGGAGCAGGACTGTTTCTCTGGTCTTTCAAGCAAAATTGCTTCACGAGCTGTGAATGTCCTCCCTTACCCATGCCCCTCACCTTCCATCCTTGATAACTTTAGCCCCCCCTACCCTAACCTCCTGTCTGTGATCTCTCCATTTTCTGCTCCCTGGTTGCAGTCCACCAACACAGGCCTACCCACGCAACAGCTAGTTAGCTTCTCAATCCCACGGTCTGCCAGCCAGGATGCTGAGGGGGAAACAAAATGAGCTCCTGCATTTCTCACATTTCTGGATTTCCTGGCAACTCTGACCACACCTACCCAGACCCACTGCCCACCCAACTCCCTGGGAAAATTGGGGTGGATGCGTGTCAACTGTAGAAGTGTTTTGTGAAGAATCCCTCTTTTATATACTCTGACAAAATTAAGAAATGTTCTTTTAGAGCACAAGTTGATCTCCAATGAGATGGTACGGGTTGAGTCATGACCAAGCACTCTGACCCATGTAAAAATTGGTCCAGGGGATGCAAGTAGTAGACAAGTACTCTGCTCACCCTCCATATGTCAAACGTTTTCAGGTGAAATGGAATTAGAAGGCGAGGGACAATTCAACCTGAAAGCACAATTGTATCATTTCTTTTCTCAGTTTAAAGTCAGAGGTTGGAATTTCCTGTCCCTTTGGCACTGAGCATCATGACGAGCATGAGCAAACAATATGGCGGGAAGGTCAAAACTCAGTTTCACGCCATCACAAAACCAGTTTGTGATCATTCGCTCCACTCATCAATGGCGGGCCGCCTTTCCTGTCGCCGCACATCAGGAACATCATTTCAATATATCTGCATATCATTATAAGCCCTGTTCCCCAGAATCATGCTCCCATGTCAAATTTACTACCCCGTTGGCAGGAAAACACACCAGCCCAGAACACATCTGGACAAGTGTGACGTGCATAAGTCGGCAATTATCCTTAAGGCCTTGCTCACATCACAGGCATCTGAGGAGCAGAAGATGCTGGAGCCCTGTAGCTACCAGACCCTGGAGCAACATGTGCATCACACAGTGGATGGATTTATATGAAAATGGCTCCAGCTCGGAGCAGCTCACAGAAGGTGGAAGATCATTGTTGATGTCTAGGGTCCGCTTCGGGATATCAGTGTTTTGGCCATTGTCTGCTACAGATGGTCGTCGAGGGGGCGGAGAGGAAGATCCAGCTGTGAGTGGGAGAGGAAGGTGTACTTGAAGAGGGGGGGGTGGAAGTTTCGGGGGTGAGGTTGGGGTGGTGCTGGGTTTGTTGGTGCCGGGGTGGGGTGAGTTAGGAGCAGGAGAAACTATGGTGTCGGGCGGTTTGAGGTTGGGGCGCAGGGAGTACAGGGAGGGGAGGATACAACGGGGGAGAATGCGGCAACTGAGGAGGTAGGTGTAAGGAAGGACAAAGGTGTAAAGGTAGGAGATTGGAAGGGGGAAGGAGTTCAGAGGGGGGATGGAGACTGGGGTGGGGGGGAAGGAATTTGTTGTGGGGAAGGAGTCCAGGGAAAGGATGGAGTTTGAAGGGGGGAAAGAATCCAGGAGGAGGAAGGAGTTTGGAGGGGGGAAGAAGTCCAGGGGGGGAGAAAGGTGTCCCGAGGGAGAAGTGAGTTAGTGGGGAGGAAGGAATAACGGTGGAGGAAGAAGTAATCTTGGGAGTTGGGGGGGTGGGGAGAATGTCGAGGTGAATGTACAAGTGTGGGGCCTGTGGAGTTAATGACTGCTTCCTGGGGAGCAAAATGAGGGCAGGCGTGGCAGGAGGGAATGGTGAGAATGAGAGAGGGTAGAGTGATCTGGTAGGGTGGAAGAGTGAGGGAGAGTGTTGGGGAGACGATGGCATAGTGGTATTATCACTAGACCAGTAATCCAGAGACCCAGGGTAATGACCTGGGGGCGATGGTTCAAATCCCACCACTGCAGATGGTGGAATTTGAATTTAATAAAGACCTGGAATTAAAAGTCTACTGATGACCATGAAACCATTGTCAATTGTTGTAAAAACTCTTCTGGTTCACCAGTGCCCTTTAGGGCAGGAAATTTGTCATCCTTACTTGGTCTGGCTGACATGTGACTCCAGACCCACAGCAATGTGGTTGACTCTTAAATGCTCTCTGAAATGACCTAACAAGCCACTCAGTTGTAACAAACTGCTACAAAGACACAAAAAAGGAAATGAAACTAGAAGGATTGACAGAGGCACCGGAAACAACAACGGCCCTGTTGACCCTGCAAAGTCCTCCTTACTAACATCTGGGGGCTAGTGCCAAAATTGGGAGAGCTGTCAACAGCCTGATAGAGTCATCCTCATGGAATCTTACCTTACAGATAATGTCCATGACACCATCCCTGGACCAAGTAAGGATGACAAATTTCCTGCCCTAAAGGGCATTGGTGAACCAGATGGATTTTTACAAGGTGGGTTTCATGGTAATATTTTAATTCCAGGTCTTTATTAAATTCAAATTCCACCATCTGCAGTGGCGGGATTTGAACCATCGTCCCCAGGTCATTACCCTGGGTCTCTGGATTACTAGGTCTAGCAATAATACCACTATCCCATCGGCAGGACAGGCCCAGCAGAGATGGCAGCACAGTGGTATACAGTTGAGAGGGAGTAGCCTGGGAGTCCTCAACATCGATTTCGGATTCCATGAAATCCCATGGCATCATGTCAAATCTGGGCAAGGAAACCTCCTGCTGATTACCACATACTGCCCTCCCTCAGCTGATGAATCAGTGCTCCTCCATGTTGAACATCACGTGGAGGAAGCACTGAGGGTGGCAAGGGTGCAGATTGTACTCTCGGTGGGGGACGTCAATATCCATCGGTAGCAGCACTACTAGCCAAGTCGTAAATGACATAGCTGCTAATCTGGGGCTGTGGCATGTGGTGAGGGAACCAACATGAGGGAAAAACATACATGACCTCATCTTCACCAACCTGCATCTGTCCATGACAGTATTGGTAGGAGTGACCACCAAACAGTCATTGTGGGGACAAAGTCTTGCCTTCACATTGAGGATACCCTCCACCGTGTTGTGTGGCACTACCACCGTGCTAAATGGGATAGGTTTTGAACAGATCTAGCAACTCAAGACTGGGCATCCACGAGGCACTGTGGCCATCAGCAGCAGCAGAATTGTACTCAAACACAATCTAAGACCTTATGGCCTGGCATATCCCCCACTCTACTATTACCATCAAGCCAGGGGATCAACCCTGGTTCAATAAAAAGTGCAAGAGGGCATGCTAGGAGCAGCACCAGGCATACATAAAAATGAGGTGTCAGCCTGGTGAAACTATGACACTGGACTACTTGCGCCAAACAGCATAAGCAGCAAGTAATAGACAGAGCTTAGTGATCCCGTAACCAACGGATCAATCTAAGCTCTGCAGTCCTGCTACATCCAGTTGTGAATGGTGGTTGACAATTAAACAGCTCACCGGAGGAGGAGGCTCCACAAATATCCCCATCCTCAATAATGGAGGAGCCCAGCATATCAGTGCAAAAGATAAGGCGGAAGCATTCGCAACACCTTCAGCCACAAGTGTCGAGTAGATGATCCATCTCGGCCTCCTCTGGAGGTCCCCAGCATCACAGAGGCCAGTCTTCAGCCAATTCAATGCACTCCACGTGATATCAAGAAACAGCTGAAGGCACTGGGTACTGCAAAGGCTATGGGCCCTGACAATATTCCGGCAATAGCACTGAAGACTTGTGCTCCAGAACTTGCCATGCCCCTAGCCAAGATGTTCCAGTGCAGCTACAACACTGGCATCTACCCGGCTATAAGGAAAATTCCCCAGGTGTGTCCTGCACACAAAAAGCAGGACAAATCCAACCCGGCCAATTACTGCCCCATCAGTCTACTCTCCATTATCAGTAAAGTAATGGAAGGTGTCATCAACAGTGCTATCCAGGCTTGGACTGACAAGTGGCAAGTAACATTCGTACCACATAAGTGTCAGGCAATGGCCATCTCCAACAAGAGAGAATAAAACCATCATCCCTTGATGTTCAATGGCATTACCATCACTGAATCCCCCACTATCAACATTCTGGGGGGTTACTATTGAACAGAAACTGAACTGGACTAGTGATTTAAATGCTGTGGCCACAAGAGCAGGTCAGAGACTAGGAATCCGATTGTGTGTAACTCAGCTCCTGACTCCCCAAAGCCTGTCCATCATCTACAAGGCACAAGTCAGGAGTGTGATGGAATACTCCCCACTTGCCTAGATGAGTGCAGCTCCCACAGTGCTGAAGAAGCTTGACACCATCCAGGACAAAGCAGCCCACTTGATTGGCATCACATCCATAAACATTCACTCCCTGCATAGTAGCAGCAGTGTGTACCATCTACAAGATGCACTGCAGGAATTCACCAAGGCTCCTTATATAGCACCTTTCAAACCCACAACCTCTACCATCTAGAAGGACAAGAGTACAGATAGATGGGAACACCACCACCTGGAAGTTCCCCTCGAAGTCACTCACCATCCTGACTTGGAAATATACCACCTTTCCTTCACTGTGGCTGAGTCAAAATCCTGGAACTCTCTCCTTAACAGCATTGTGGGTGTATCTACACCACATGGACTGCAGCGGTTCAAGAAGGCAGCTCACCACCAGCTCCTCAAGGGCAACTAGGGATGGGCAATAAAATGTTGGCCCAGCTAGCGAAGCCCAGATGCTGTAAATGAATAAACAAAAAAAAAATTGGTAGAAGGGACGGCAAGGGTGGTTGCTGGGGACTCGGGGGCAGACACAGACCTCAGAGATGGGAAGGAGGAGGTCCAGAAGGTCAATGTGGATGTGGGTGGGATTCTTGGGAAGACGGGGAACATGCACATTTCAGAAAGAAAAGCGTTCTGGCTGGTGAGGTGGAAAGTGATGCCAAGGGGGTCAACAGTGATGGGGGAATGGAAATGATGACTGGGGCAGGGGAAAGGACAGGGGAGCTGAAGACATAACTTAACAACCACCATGCTTCTGAAATCAAAAGTGAGTGGAGCCTTGTGTTGGTCGGGCACAGGTGCTGTATGGGAATGTGATCAGTGGTTGTGCGGAGATGCAGGTCAACTCACTTGGACACCTGAAAGCAAACCCCAGCAGGCAGCATTGAAAATGCTCAGGACATTGAGATGAGCATAATGGAAGAAAGATCATGTGCTTGGGAGAGTCTTGCATGAGGCTCTGAAAGGCCCTGACACAAACACATACTTCTCCTTCCAGAATTACTCCTGAGTCACCCGAATGGAGCTGAACTGCTAGTGGCAGCAGGGGAGGATGCAGGGAGAGGACTCACAAAGCTTGTAAAAGAAGCTGAAAGACACCATTACACTTTATTCAGTGAAAGTGAATATATTTTCAGATTATGAAGTGACAAAATAGGCTTGCCAATGCAACCACTTGTGATCCGAATTTCTTAACTGTATGAGGCCTACCACTTATTCTAGGTGCTGCCCTGACATCAGCAGGGGTGGAAACAGCCTGTGCAATGGTTGGCCCTGTTGCCTCTGCTGACTTTGGCGAGGGTCCCCCGGGGAGCAAATGCCTTGAGGGCCCAGGTTTGCTTTTGCTGTCCTCCTGTGGGCCAGTTACTCCCTCTGTGGTGACAGAGGAAGAAGTTGAGGGGGCTACAGGCAAAGGGGACTTGGAAGGAAAGGACAGCCTCAGAGATTCCTGAGTGGATGACCCAGGGATGTCCAGCTGCTGCTCCTCCTCCCTTCGGGTGTCCAAGAACCCCAGTATTATGACACAGCCGATGGTAAAGGCTGAGTTTTTCAAATCCTGGAGGGTAAGTTAAAACAACCGTCATAACCCATTTTTGCAATTTGTATGTTTTGAGATGCATGCTTTGAATTCAGTAGTAGTGAGGCCACCAAGTCTCAAGAGGTTTTTATTCTAAAACTAAATTAAACATTTACTAATACAAGAAGGATTATAAACACATACACATGTCTACAAAATTACCACTATAATAACTACAAAGATCCCCTACAGATTTAACCTATAAGAGTGTTTTACCAAAGATGAAACTTCTACAGAGACATCATGTTTAGCTAAATCTGTCCTTCCCAACTTATTTTGATAAATAGCTTTGCGTGACTTTCATAGCTTTTCTAAATCATTTTGACACTTGTCTGGAAGGTAACTCAATATTACATTTAAGCTTTCAAGTGCGCCTTCATTATCCAATGTAATTAGAGGGAAATCAATTTCAGAATGCTGCATTTCTATATCTTTATCATTATCTACCACCACTAATATCTCTTTTTGTTCTTCTTTCCCGTCAAAGTATACCCTAAACATATTTACATGACACACCCTCTGCTGCTTTCTTCTATCTGGAGTATTAAATAATTTACTTCACTCAATTTCTTTTCAATCCTTTAAGGCCCACTAAACCTTGCCTTTAATGAGTCCCTCAATTCTGGTACCAGAACTAGTACTTTCTTTCCAACAACAAAATTCCTGTCTGCTTTCAGTTTCATCATTTGCTGTGATATCTTTAAATGTTCCCTAGCCAACTCACATGCTCTGTCCAATCACTTTCTGAAGTTTGATACGTAATCCAGGAGAGTAGGTTCTGGATTTTGACCCACTAATGTCTCATAAATTAATTTCAGTGGTCCTCTTACCTCATGACCATAAACTAATCCAAAAGGGCTAAAAACAGTCGATGTGTTAGGAGTATCTCTAATAGCAAATAACAAGAATGGAATTCCCCATCCCATTCCTGTGGAAAATCCTGACAGTATGCTGTCTTCATAGTTTTTAAAGTTTGATGCCATCAACGCTCCTCTGACTCTGGATGATAAGCTGTTGACTTAAATTACTTAATCCCCAGGCTATTCATTGCTTCCTTAAACAGCTGTGATATAAAATTTGATCTGATCTGATCGTATTTCCTTAGGTAAGCTGTACCTTGTAAATAATTTAGTTAACTCTTCCACAATCTTCTTAGTTGTAATATTTCTTAACGGTATTGCTTCAGGAAACCTGGTGGCCACATAGGGGGGTGGGTGTGATAGGTGGCATGCGCAGAAAATATAGCGTGATCTGCTTCACAATGGCATGAATGCAGGTCGCGATCGCCCACTCAGCTTGCCGATGGCAGGCCACATTTCCTGCCATCGGTCGGCAAGGAACTAATTGTAATACATTATCATATAATTAAAAGGCCATCCTGCCAGGCTTTTGGAACCCTGCTGTATCGTCTGTCCACAACAGCACACAGGCGACGTGCGCTTGGCGGCCTTCACTTTGGGGGAACTGAGGTGAGTGAGCAGCAGTGTTCTCCACACCTTGCCTGTTGTTTACAGGCCTCAGGGGCACCGGGCAGGTGGGGGAAACTGATGCCTGGCCCCGGAGGTGATTGCTGAGCAGGAGGATGGAATTCTGGGACAAGTGCTGGCCAGCCTCGGAGGTGACTGCTGAGGGGGAAGGAGGTCAACTGCTGCCCTGGCGCTGCATCCCACTCACAGGCAATCAGGATGGGGCGCAGGGTAAGCAAGGTAAGTGGCCACGTGTTAGGGACACCTGTATAAACTGACCATGCCTAACCTGCCCTTCCATGCAAGCAACACGGAGGCACCAACAGGCGGCCAAGCACTCCATACCTTACCCATCCGCCGCCAACACCCCGCCCCACCCCCCCATCCCACCTCACCACCACTCCCGCTCCACCCCCACCCTCCGGCACAGACCTTGAGTCTACTACCACTTTATTGGACCACAGAGTAGTTGGACTGCACACATTGTAAAATCACCTCGGCAACGCTGGCCATGTAGCAGTCACTCCTGAAGGTGCTCACAGCCGCTTGCAATCTCAGCATCCCGGTTTGGACCAGTGTCCCCCATGTCATGAGTTGACAGGGCAACCATGCAGTGCACCCATCTCTGGCCATCTGAGGGGTGCCCAGCACTTTACAGGAAACATTAAGGGGCTGTCACACAGGGTCAGGAAAAGTGCTAAGTACAACCATGATAACCACATCTCTCTGTCCTCCTCAGCAGGGCATTTGCACTGACCACCACTGTCACCACCTCCCAAGCCAGGTTGGTGAAATTGGTACCCATCCTGCAGCCAGATTGAAGGTAGAGCAAATCACATCAGTCCTCCACGGCATCCAGCAGTCACTCGAGGGACCTATTGTTGAAGCGGGGGGTTGCAGTCTTTTTGCCTTTGCAGGCCATGTCTCCCAGGCAGTAGTGGTGAGTTAGTGGCGATGAGCGCTTTGCTGGTGGCTGCCTTTTAAAGATGGCAGCTGGCATGATACAACAGCAGGGTGATGGCGAGCGGGTAAATGGGAGCCCGCCCACCATGGAAACAGCGTGTTTCCCAGGAATGCATAAATAATGAGGCGAGTTCAGGAAGATACGGCTTGAAAACCCATCATTTTCATTGGTGGGTAGGATGCCAATATTCCCAACCACTAACGCACTTAGTGCAATTCTGGGAAAATTCCGCCCACTGATTATTGTCAGTAAATACTGATTTCCACTTTTAATCTTAGGGAGGGGTCCTACACATTCAATCATGCCCCTAGCGAAATATTCTTCAAAAGCTGGTATTGGCATTAAAGGTGCGGGCTTAATCACTGCTCCCTATCACCATGTAACATGTTCTACTGAATTTGACTGCATCCCTATGCAATCCTGGCCAATAAAAATGTTTCTGTACTTTTGCCTGTGTCTTTCTAATTCCTAAATGTCCCCCCATTGGAATTTCATGTGCATTCCTCCGCATCACCTTTCTATACCCTAATGGGATAATAATCTGATGTTCCTTCCTCCAGCTTTCATTTGCGGAAACATGATCCAGCCTCCATATTCTCGTTAAAATATCACCCTTAAGGTAATAACATTTTGGAATACATTTTGCCTCTGTTTCTGAGTAAGCTGTCTGATATAAATGTTTTAATTGCAAATCCTTTTGCTGCAACTCAATTAACTGCCTTGAGTTAAACACTTCAGCTGAATTGTCCTCTGCTGTGTCTTTCTGAACAATGTTATCAAACACAGTGTCTGCTAATTGGATTTCAATACTTTCTTCCTGCCTTTGAACTGCCTGTCCTTGCTTTTCTTGTTTCAACCTATGCCTGTGATCTCATTATCACTCAATCTGGAAACAATCCAGGATGCTCTCTCTGTAACACCTCTGTTGAAGGCACCTCTATAGGCTGCTCAACTACTATAGGCATCACCCACATCTCTGATCCTGACGACCCACCTTCCTTTCACCTTCCCACTTTCTATCCTTTTCTGATTTGAAAGGATGACAAAAAAATGTTTAGCTCTATGAACTAACTCATAATTATCAGCTATTTCTGCTGCTTGTCTTACCATTTGAACCCTCTGCTCCTCCACATGAGTTCTCACTACTGAAGTGATTGAATCTTTAAATTCTTCCAAAAGAATTACTTCTCTAAGAGCTGCATATGCTGTCTCTATTTTAATGCCTGTATTCACTGGTCAAAATTACTTTATTTTACTCTTTCAAACTCAATATAAGTTTGCCCTGGCTGTTTCCTTATATTCTTAAATTTCTGCCTGTATGCCTCAGGAACTAACTCATATGCATTCAAAATAAACATTTTTTTTTTACCACATCATAATTCACCAACATTTCATTTGATAGCAAAGCATATGCCTCATGTGCTTTACACCAATCTGGATTGCAACAACAATGTCCAGTTTTCCTGTGGCCATTTCATCTCTTTAGCTACCTTCTCAAATGAATAAAGAAAGCTTCAATATCTTTTTCCTTAAACTTTGGAAGAGCTTATACAAAATTAAACATCTTCCCACTGGGTTTTAATTTAGAGACGTCCTCCTCATCAGAACTTTCCTCAAAATCTGAAGCTTTTTTGTTTAACTTCCAGCCTTTTAAGCCGATATTCTCTGTCTCTTTACTTAGTTCTCTCTTCCATTGCTAACGTTTCCCTCTGGAGATCAAGTATCCGCATTTTAATTTCTTTTTAAAATAATCTCTCTTTTTCCTTTTCTTTTTCTGTTGCCTCTAGTTCCAGCTTTTTCATTCCCTTTGCTTGTTCAAGTTCAAGCTTCTTCATTTCAAACTGAAGTCCCATTACCTCCAGCTGTGACTCAAGTGTCAAGTATCACTTCCAACTTCAAATGGTGTGCTAAAAACAAAAAACTGTGGATGCTGGAAATCCAAAACAAAAAGAGAATTACCTGGAAAAACTCAGCAGGTCTGGCAGCATTGGCGGAGAAGAAAAGAGTTGACGTTTCGAGTCCTCATGACTCCCAAGGGTCATGAGGACTCGAAACGTCAACTCTTTTCTTCTCCGCCGGTGTTGCCAGACCTGCTGAGTTTTTCCAGGTAATTCTGTTTTTGTTTCAAATGCTGTGCTATACCTTCAATTAAATCTGCTTTCCTAGCCCTCACAGGTAACCCCAATTGTAATTTATCCACCAACTCTGTTAACTTATTCTTGGAGACTTTCTATAACCTAAACAGAGTTATATCTTCTACTTCCAAAAAAGAGTTCGCCATGGATACAACCATTTTTGCAGTCTCACCACTTGAAAATTACCTCACACCTAGACCTGAATTCAAAGTGCTACACGTAATCTTAAGATTCACCAATTCCAAAAAATCAAGGAATTTCAAATCTATCCTCCAAAGATCCCTCAATTATTATGACACAGCCGATGGTAAAGACAGAGTTATTAAAATCCCAGACGGAAACTTGAAATAACTGTTGTAGCCCATTTTTTTCCAATGTGTATGTTTCGAGATACAGGCTTTGAATTCAATAGTAATAAGACCATGGAGTCTCAAGAGGTTTTTTTTATTAAATTAAATTAAACATTTATTAATACAAGAAAGATTGTAAACACATACACACATCTACAAAATTACTACTTTAATAACTACAAAGATCCCCTAATTTATCTGACTCTCAGTTACACCCCTGTTAAGGCAAGAGCAAAACACATAGGTTTAAACAGACGCCTGGCAAAGTGCATCCTGGACAGTCGCAATCAAAATTAGCTCTGGGTCCTTGCAGACAGACTTGAAACTTAAAGGCTGGAGGCTTTAGATCTTAGAAACCCTCCTCCTTTTACTAACAGCCTTCCATTCCTTTATACATATTTTCCTCTTTGAATTTAAATTCTGATAGTCACTAGGTTTTTAAACTTTATATCTACTAACAATAAATCTACTTTACTAGTAAGCTGCAAAAAAAAAAGATGTTCTTTCTGAGTTTCACCTGGTTAGGTGTAATATTTCACCCACTTTTTTGAATAGTCCATTTAAAATGCAAATTGCCCCCTTTACACCTCACCTTTTATTTCCTTATGTTTATCTAATTACCATTTCAAACCTACTTCTCCTAGATCAGTTGTTTTTAATCCAATTAAGACACACACACATAGACACAGACGCCATTAAACTCAAATTTAAAAGAATTTCCAATAACATTATTGACATTATTATATCTTCTTGACACCCAGCCTGCTTCCTCAAAGGGAGGAGCACCTGAAGGGAGGTCATGGTACCCCATTTCCCTCTTGCATTGCGACTGCAGGGCCTTACTCATGACCACTGCAATGGAGTGCATGTCTGCACACATCTCAGTGTTATGCTAGAGCAGGATCTCCATGGCAGCTGCCATCCGTCCCATAGAATCCTCCATAAACGCACATGTGGGCACCACTTCATCAAAGAGCAGGCGGATGCATGCTTCTGACTTGCATGCCTCCCTGTGGAAGGCTTCCAACAGCTCTGCATCATTTTAAAGATAGAAACATAGAAAAATAGGGCAGGAGAGTAGGTCATTTGACCTTTCGCCTTCTGCAGAGTCTCTACGATAAGTTGGAAGGCAGAAATCAGAGGCTCGTCATCTGAATCGGACTTCACAGATGACTCTTCCCCAGCAGTCCTCCGAGGGCTGGGGACCTCAGCTGAACCTGCCTCCTCCTGCTGCAGATGTATGTCCATGTGGTGACCACCAGATTGTGAACCTGAGCCTGCTCTAGATCTAAGTCCCACCGAGGCGTGTGTCTCTGTGCTGGTGCAGGGTGTGGGTAAACGCTGTGACGGGTCTTCCAGGCTGCTTATTTCCAGCTCTTCAATGGAGGAGGTGTCCTTTTGTCTGGAAGTGAGGACATAGATGTAGCTGAAGGACTGGCTGGCTGTGGGTGTCGGTCACTTGGCAGAGCTCCCTGTGAACCAAAGTAGAGATAATTAGTGCATGTCAGCAGAGTCAAAAGCAAGAGAGAGAGCACTCACAGTTGTGTTGAGAGAGGGATGATGTGGTGCAGGATCCTCACTTGTGTGTTCGCCACCGACCTCACCATCGCCGCGGGCACGGTCCACATCCTCACCAGTCAGCGCGATGGCACACTCCTCAAAGTTAGTGAGGGGTCTAATGTGGGCCACTCCACCCCTGTCTGGGACCTCTCCCTCCTGTTGTCAGCCAGATTTTCCTGCATGAAAACAGATGGACAGAGTGTGAGCTGGACACATGGCACTGTGTGGAAAGTTTCTGTGGTGAGTGCAAGCAGAGGCAGGGTGCGGAAGCAAGCTCAAAAGAATATGAGCCTGACAGGGATGTGAGTGTGTGTGTGGGACTTAGTGGTGTTGTCTCTTGAGGTGTGAGATCCCTGTGGGTGTGTGATGGGTTTGGGAGTGTGTGAGTTGAGAGATGAGAAGAATCACATATACTGGCGGAATGGATGAGACCATTCATCCTCTTCCTGCACTAGTTGGCTGTCCTATTTTGCAGGGTTTTGGCACTGACCATCATTGTCACCTCCTCCAATGCTGGACTGGTGACCTTGTTTACTGGCCTTTGCTCAGAGTGGGGCTAAGTGTTTCAGGGAGTCGCTGCTTAATCTGGGGGTAGCATGTTTCCTCGCTTTGGCAGCTATCATTTCCCAGCGGCTTCCTATCCCTTGAAGAGTGCAAACAAAATAATCCCAGTTTAGCGGTAATGGGCAGGAAAAAGGATGTTTTACCCCCCCCGACCGCATTGACAGCTTTTCCTGTCGAATCATCCACTTCCCGTCTCATTAATTACGCAGCCACAGAAAACAGGCCATCTCGCTGGCGGGCGGCCTCTGAATCGCCTGCCATTCTGTTCCCTCACCGTTTCCTCACTCTGGGTGCAAGCATGCACACAGTTCTCAATGCTTGCAGCCCAGGACTGCTCCAGTGAAGACATGGCCTTGGAAGCCAAGAAGAGTTCAATGATTCAATGACCTATCACTGGAATGCCTTTTGGAGGCTCTCCACGATGTCCTCCACACCCGCTCTAGCAATAGGAGGACCAGCAATCTTACCATTCCAGCTTGGTAGGCAATGGCAGTGGTGATCAGTGCCAACGCTACACAGAAGAAGTTGGCCATCCAGTGCAGAAAGAGGATGAATGATCTTATCCATGCCACCAAGGTAAGGCAACCATTCCATCACTCTAACTCTCACAAGGCCATCACACATTGATTGGCATCTCACTCACTGCCAGCTCACGGGACATCAAAGCTCACTCTCTCATACATACCCTCACATGTCCATCTGGCCTCATCTCCTCTGGAGACTGTTTCCTCAGCCCTCACCATCTTGATTCCACTTGCACAGGTCAACATGTGCCCCCATACATACCCTGGGATACCCTCCTTCCCCAGAACAGCCCTCGCCCTGCTGCCTCTTCCCTTGCTTGGGGCCTCTTCTCCCCCTTCCACAAGCAAGTCTTAGCCCTGCAGCCATTGAAAAGCCACCCCTGCCTTACAGCTGGCCTGATAGGTAGAGACCTGCCCGTACGCCCCGCTAAAGGGAAATCTAGGTTTTCCCGCATCTCCTTGGCTTCCAATCAGGTGGGGAACATTGGAGAAGAGGCCAGGGATCCAGGTAAATCCAAGCCCTGACCCAGGGTGGTGGTGTCCAATCCTGGGTGGGGAGTTGTAGGAGTGTGGGGGTTGTAGGAAGCAAGCTGGATCCAGCTGTTAAGTGCAAAATAATTTGTTTCCTGGAACCAATTGGCCTTGCCTTCCTGTAGCTGCCAAGTTTCCCAGGATCTGGAAAAATTGGCTGTTGAGTTAAACTTAAAATGGTGCATAAATTTATGCACACATCTTATTATAATATTTAAATTGCGAACTCACCTCCTGGGATTAGATTGGCCACCCGCCACCTTCTCCATACTGCTAAAACTGAAAGGGGCTGGGTTAGGTTGGGTTGGGATTTAGGTTTTTAGCAGTTTGACCTTCCACCCAACACAAACCCATCTGTTTTTTAGGTTAAAATTCCACCCACCAACACCACTACTTGTCACACTAATGTGTCAAAGCGATAAAAGAAAATTAAGTGTTTCCTCAATGCAGAGAAACAAAAGTACTCAAACTGCACAGGTCGTTTTGGTGTTATGATCCACAAGGTGACCAATAACTTTTAAAAAGAGATTTGAATTCCCAGTGACCAACGTAAAGGAATTGCATGCCAAGATTTCAAGTTTTAAGTCTTTTACTGTAACCTTGCAGAACAGGTATCCTTCATTAGATTTTAAACATGAACCCTATGCCTTGTTTATACATTAATTCACACTCACAGCAGAACTGTAGACTTATTTTTAAAGTACCAAATCCCTCCCAGCATTTCAACAGATACACTTCTCCCTTTTGCACCTGGACAATTTTTCCCAAAGTCCTTTCATGGGATGTGGGCTTCGCTGGCTGTGCCAGCATTTATTGCCCATCCTTAGTTGCCCTTGAGAAGGTGGTGATGAGCTGCCTTCTTGACCCGCTGCAGTCCATGTGGTGTGGGTACACCCACAGTGCTGTTAGGGAGGGAGTTCCAGGATTTTGACCCAGTGACAGTGAAGAAATGACGGTATATTTCCAAGCCAGGATGGTGAGTGACTTGGAGGGGAACTTCCAGGTGGTGGAACTTCCCATCTATCTGCTGCCCTTGTCCTTCTAGATAGTAGTGGTTGTGGGTTTGGAATGTACTGTCAAAGGAACCTTGATGAATTCCTGCAGTGAATCTTGTAGATGGTACACACTGCTGCTACTGTGCATCGGTGGTGGAGGGAGTGAATGTTTGAGGATGTGGTGCCAATCAAGCAGGCCCCTTTGTCCTGGATGGTGTCAAGCTTCTTGAGTGTTGTGAAAGCTGCACTCATCCAGGTAAGTGGGGAGTATTCCATCACACTCCTGACTTGTTTCTTGTAGTTGGTGGACAGGCTTTGGGGAGTCAGGAGATTAGTTGTTCATCGTACGATTCCTAGCCTTTAAGCTGCTCTTGTAGCCACAATATTTATATGGCTAGTCCAGTTCAGTTTCTGGTCAATGGTAACCCCCTGGATGTTGATAGTGGGGGATTCAGTGATGGTAATGCCATTGAATGTCAAGCAGCTATGGTTAGATTCTCTCTTGTTGGAGATGGTCATTGCCTGACACATGTGGCATGAATGTTACTTGCCACTTGTCAGCCCAAGCCTGGATATTGTCCAGTCTTGCTGCATTTGGGCATGGGCTGATTCAGTATCTGAGGAGTTGTGAATAGTGCTGAACATTGTGCAATCATCAGTGAACATCCCCACTTCTGACCTTATGACGGAAGGAAAGTCATTGATGAAGCAGCTGAAGGTAGTTGGGCTGAGGACATTACCCTGAGGAACTCCTGCAGTGATGTTCTGGAACTGAGATGACTGACCTCCAGGAAACACAATCACGTTCCTTTGTGCTAGGTATGACTCCAACCAGCAGAGAGCCTTACCCTTGATTTTCATTGACTCATGTTTTGCTCGGGCTCCTTGACGCCACACTTGGTCAAATGCAGCCTCGCATTTGGACAGTCACTCTCACCTCACCTCGGGAGTTCAACTCTTTTGTCCATGTTTGAACCAAGGCTGTAATGAGAGCTGGAGCTGAGTGGCCCTGGCGGAACCCAAACTGAGGGTCAGTGAACAGGTAATTGCTAAGCAAGTGATGCTTGATAGCACTATTGCTGACCTCTTCCATTACTTTAATGATGATGGAGAGTAGACTGATGGGGTGGTAATTGAGTGGGTTGGATTTGTCCTTCTTTTTGTATACAGGACGTACCTGGGCAATTTTCCACATAGCCGAGTAGATGTCAGTGTTGTAGTTGTACTGGAATAATTTGGCTAGGGGTGCGGCAAGTTCTGAAGCACAACTCTTTAGTACTATTGTTGGAATATTGTCAGGACCCATAGCCTTTGCAGTACCCTTTGCCTCCAGCTATTTTTTGATATCACATGGAGTGAATCGAATTGGCTGAAGACTGGCATCTATGAAGCTGGGGACCTCCAGAGGAGGATGAGATGTATCATCCACTCAGCACTTCTGGGTGAATATTGTACCAATTGCTTCAGTCTTATATTTTGCACTGATGTGCTGGGCTCCTCCATCATTGAGGATGGGGATATTTATGGAGCCTCCTCCTCCAGTGAGTTGTTTAATTGTCCACCAGCACCATTCATGGCTGGATGTGGCAGAACTACAGAGCTTAGACCTGATCCTTTGGTTGTGACATTGCTGAGCTCCGTCTATTGTTTGCTTCTTATGCTGTTTGGCACACAAGTAGTCCTGTGTTAAAACTTCACCAGGTTGACACCTCATTTTTAGGTATTCCTGATGCTGCTCCTGGCATGCGCTCCTGCCCTTTCACTCAATCCTCTTGAGCATACTTGAACTGACTTCCAGCAGCAAGGCACCGCCTGGCAACTTTTCGATCTTTAATAGTCTAAAAGGACCATTTCTTCAAACGGTGCATCTGTTCTCACCAGCAATCTTTTCTCACAGCAATAGCTTTCCTGTGCCTTCACTGAGCAGAGCCTCCCTGGCTGTCCCCAGGGAGGGGGATTCTGATTCTGACTGACTGAGAGTCAATAAATCTGAACAAAGCGAGGCCAGCTACTTCTGCCTTTGTGTTCAGGTGTTAAGGCTGCCACTTGAGTTCCAACTGGACTTGACCTGGTCCCTGGTCCCTATGGCAGGCAGAGCACATCAGCTTATCACCAGACAGAACTATTAGGAGATCACATGCTCCATTTTGCCTTGAATTAAAAGAGATAATTTAAAACATAACCGTCTTATAGCATCTAGTGGTCCATAGCATTTGTTAGTATTATCTGTAATAAAATTTCAGCTAAGTCTATTGGTGACATACTGGGAAGAACATCTGTGGTAGAAAAAAGTTCTCAGATGGACCCTCAACTAGTGTTTTGACCTATCCTGGCAGTTGGGCAGTTTTTACATGGGGTGGGTCTAGATTCTGTCCCAAATTGTAGGTCTGAACATAAGTAACTCACCTGACCTCCACCCTGGTGTCACACCATGAGTTGGAGGGATTTATGTTGTTTGGCATTAAATAAACTGAGAGGTTTTCAGCAGTAATGAATCTGCTGAGCCATTCACAGCCCATCTTCCATCCTAAACTTGGTGAAGAACAGATAACAAGAATTAAGTGTACTCCCTACTTTATGCTCATCTTGACTTTTCAAAAAGAAAACGATGAAATGGGAAAATATAGCGATTGAGTTTAAACTTTCCACTGGAAGAAAACTAAGACATTCTCTGAAATATTGTAGAGGTAATTCCAATGTAATAGTCTTTCCTATAAAATAAGCCACTTGACTATGATACTTGTAATACTAGTGGCAGTAAAAGACAGATAACATACAGCTAAGACCAAATGTTAGAAGTCTTACCTCTCTGAAATGGTACCTTACACAGTTAAACAGAATACAAAGTAAAATGACAAGATTGGTGGGTACTCAATCAAGCTTACCAACAACAACATGTCATCAAAAGCAGTGTCAATTGTTGTGACAGAAGGCAATCGCTATTCAAGAATGTATAATGTTGAAGAGAGTTACAAAAGAAGTGACCTGGAAAGGGTTGGAAAATATAAATTATTAATAGATACAGAAAAGATACCAGGGTGGGGGCGGGGGTGTGGGGGGGTGGGGGGGTGGTGAAGATAGTGAAATCACACAATCTGATATAATTAGGACGTGTTCTTCAACTCAAAGCGAGGCCAATCTCAGGTTTCGATGATTTGATTTGCTTCGTCTGACACTGCTGCCTGATTTGCTAGACATCAACAAGTTTGTTTCTTTTTGCAACCCAGCAATAAATATGAGCCCCCATTGTACAAAGCCCACAAATTCTTTGCTCAGATTGGCTGGTAGCCAGGGCTATATCAGCCTGCAGCACACTGAGCTGGCTGTGCCATTAGCTCAGTTGATTGATCAGCATATGCTCCCAGCACATTGTTTGGCCTTGCACAGGCAGCTAGGTTAATGCGGATGTACAAAATCTGGCTAGCTGCTCATATTTAAAAGGGTATCGGCAGTAAGAAGCAAATGTCACCATGTTCCAAGCCGGAAGCTTGGTGGGAATGAGAAAGTGCCAAGCAAAAATGAAGTGAAAGAAAACCCATTGTGCATTCCCAATTATAATTGTTCACTATTGGTGGCTGTGCCTTCAGTTGCCTGGGCCCCAAGCTCTGGAATTCCATCCCTAAAACTCTCCGCCTCTGTACCTCATTTTCTTCCTTTAAGGTAATTCTTAAAACCAACCTCTTTGACCAAGATTTTGGTCACCTGACCTAATATCTTCTTATGTGGCTCAGTGTCATATTTTGTTTTATAATGCTCATGTGAAGTGCCTTGGGATGTTTCATTGCATTAAAATTGCTATTTAAATATAAGCTGCTATTGAAACATAAACTCAAATCAGTGGCAAAGTAATAAAGTGGCACACCACCCAGCTTTTTGTGTGATATCTAGCAAAGTGGACACAACATTGCAGGAGGAGGGTATGATGTTTGCCTTGTATAGCACTTCAAGAGCCTTTCATTTGACAAAGCATTGCCTCTACACCTTACCCCCCACCCCCACATATTAAAGTGGTTAAAACCAAGCAAAGGCAGGTATTCTGGATTATGCAAGTAGGTGTGGCAGGTCTGTAAATGCACCTCATAGGGTAGCATTCATACAGGCTGTAGTAGGCTAGAGTTTATAGTGCTGAGTGAGCAACTGGAGAGGGTTAAAATACGATCATGTTCATCTTATGGATTTGTATTTTGTAAATCTGTGGGCTGATATCAGTAAAATAAACTTGATAGCTGCTAGATTGTCATAAAAAAATCCAACCGGTTCATTAATATCTTGCTATATCTACCTGTGACTCTTGTCCCAAACAATGCAATGCCCTCAGTACGACTAGGGATGCAGAAAAAGCACCTATATCCCAAAAAGAAATACAAAATGACGAAATCCTCTTGCTGTCATTGGATTTATCATTCCTTATGAAGCCATCTTTATCATCCAAATGATTGCAAAGTTATCAGAACTTTCAAAAAAATTACCTATTTGGTAATATTTCAATATCTGTCATGTTATTATAATGATACAATACCTTGGGCTTATTTACTATACAAGACACAAGACACCAATTGCTCATAATGGATTGAGTAAATACTTTGTGGGTTCATTTATTAAGAAAAGGCACATGAGAACAGTTGTACATAGATATACAGCTTGAAGGCATCGGAGCTGTGTGTATGTGTGTGCTCTGCTCAAAGCAAGAGTGAATCAAAGACTGGATCACTTGACGCATTTCCCTTCTAGTGATGTCATGTGATATCCCTTAAAGGCATATTACAACTATAATAGCAGAAATGTAGACTAATAAAGGACAATAATGGCAGAAACAAACTCAACAATAGAAAAAATTGTATTACAAATGCTGAGAAGATAAGATACAGCCATAAGAAATAGGAGCAGGAGTAAACCATTTGGCGTCTCAAGGCCACGCCACCATTTTATAAGAGCAAGGCTGATCTTAGACCTCAATTACACTTTCCAACCAACTTCCCACATCCTTTGATTCTCTTAAGATCCAAAAATCTATCGATCTTAACCTTGAATATACTCAGCAACTTGAGCATCCACAGCTCTCTGGGATATAGAATTTCAAAGATTCACAATTCTCCAAGTGAAAAACTTTCTAATCATCTCAGTCCGAGGTAATCGACCCCTTATCCTGAAACTATGTTACCTAGTTCTAGAATCTCCAACTAGAGGTAACAGTCTCTCAGCATCTACATTGCCAAATCCCCTTGGAATTTTAGATGTTTCAATGAGATCACCTCCCATTTTTCTAAATTTGGGAGTATAAGCACTTTCTGCTCAACCTCTCCTCAAAGGACAACCTTCATAGCCCAGGAATCAATGTGATGATCCTTGATTGTATAACTTCTAAGGCAAGCATATCTTTCCTTGGGTATGACGACCAAAACTGTACACAATGCTCCAGGTGTGGTCTCACCAAAACCCTATAAAATAGAGTAAGACTTCCTTACCCTTGTACTCCAACTCCCTTACAGTAAAGGCCAAGATACCATTTGTCTTCCTAATTGCTTGCTGTATTCATATGTTAACTTTGTATTTCTTGTACATGGACAAATTCCTCTGAACACCAACATTTAATAGTTTCTCACCATTTAAAAAATATTCCATATCTCCATATTTCCTACCAAAGTGAATAAGCTTACATTTCCCTGCATTATATCCTAACTGCCATTTTCTTGCCCACTCCCTTAATATATCTATCTTCTTTTGTGGACTCTTTGGCTGGAATTTTAATGGCAAGAGTGAAGTCCCACTGTCGGGACCAAAGGTGGATCCCAAGCCCACAAAGAGTGGATGGTGGGACCACAGGAGAAATTTTACCAGCAGCAGCCAATTAAGAGGCTGCCACCAGGGACAACTATCCAAGTAAGCACGGCAGCCTGTCTCTCAGTGCTGCTGGCCCAATCAGAGTGCCGTTAACTTGTCTGCTTCCATGTTTAGGAGCCATTGAAGGGCAGGTGAGAATTTATATTTTAGGTGACAGAAGCAGGCAGGCAGGCCCCAATGATCATAGGGACAAACCCTCCAGAGGCAGTTCGAAGCTCTGGGGGTGGCCAGTAGAGTCATAGAGTTATACAGCCCAGAAACAGGCCCTTTGGCAATTTGTGTCCGTGCTGGCCATCAAGTACCTATTTATTCTAATCCTATTTTCCAGCACTTGGCCCATGGCCCTGTATGCTATGGTGTTTCAAGTGTTCATCTAAATACTTCTTAAATGTTGCCCGCAGGCAGTGAGTTCCAGATTCCAATCACCCTCTGGGTGAAAAAAATCTTTCCTCAAACCCCCTCTAAACCTTCTGCCCCTTACCTTAAATCGATGCCTCCTGGTTATTGACACCTCTGCTAAGAGGAAAAGTTTCTTCCTATCTACCCTACCTATGCCCCTCATATCTCTATCAGGTCCGCCCTCAGCCTTCTCTGCTCTAAGGAAAACAACCCTAGTGTATCCAATCTCTCTTCATAGCTGAACTGCCCCAGCCCAGGCAACATCCTGGTGAATCTCCTCTGCACCCACTCCAGTGTTATCACATCCTTCCTATATTGTGGCAACCAGAACTGCACATAATATTCCAGCTGTGGCCTAACTAGAGTTTTATACAGCTCCAACATAACCTCCCTGCTCTTAAATTCTATGCTTCGGCTAATAAAGGCAAGTATCCCATATGCCTTCTTAACCACCTTACCTACCTGTGCTGCTACCTTGAGGGATCTATGGACATGTCCACCAAAGTCCCTCTGATCCTATGTACTTCCTAGGGTCCAACCATTCATTGTGTATTCCCTTGCCGTGTTAGTCCTCTCAAAATGCATCACCTCGCACTTCTCTGGGTTAAATTTCATTTGCCACTGCCCTGTCCATCTTACCAGCCCAACTATATCATCCTGCAATCTAAGGCTTTCCTCCTCACTACAACACCACCAATTTTCATGGCATCTGCAAACTTACTGATCATACCTCCTATATTCATGTTTAAATCATTAATGTACACGACAAACAGCTGTGGTACATCACTTCTGTCATTTAAATTATGGATATAGATAGTAAACAGCTGAGACTCCAGCACTGAACCTTGTGGCACTACACTAGTGCCAACCTGAAAATGTCCCATTTGTTCCTACTCAATGACTATCATTTAACCAATCTTCTATCGATGTTAATTTATTAGATCCAACCCCATGAGCCTTTTTCTTGTGTAATAACCTTTTTTGTGGCACTTTGTCAAAAGCTGTTTGAAAATCCAACTACATCCACTGGTTCCCTTTAATCTGCTTTTTAGTTACAGACTCTAATAGGTTTTTCAAAAACTATTTCCCTTTCATAAATCTGTGTTGACTCTGCTTAATTATGTTATGATTTTCTAAGTGCGATTAGAACTTCTTCAAGAATGATTTTTGGTATTTTCATGATATCCGATGTCAGGCTAATTGGTAATAGTTCCCTGTTCTGTTGAACAGCGGTGTTGCACTTGCTACCTTCCAATCCACTGGGACCATTCCAGGCAATTTTGGAACCCGAGGATGTCAGGCATCAAGTCCAGGAGATTTGTTTGCTTTTAGTCTCATTAATTTCTCCAGTACTTTACTTACATTAATTACTTAAAGTTCCTCACCCTTTATACCACCTATTCCTAAGTATCTTCTCCTATTTGTTTAACTGCCTTGCCATTTACTTATTCCCTGTTATAATTTCTGCTTTAAGGGATGGACAATTACTTTCATCAATCTCTTCCTTTTTGCACATTTGTGGAAGGTCGTACAGTTTGTTTCTATTTTTCTTGCTAGTTTACTGTCACATTCTTTTTTCTGCCTCTCCATCAAGTTTTTGATCATCTTCTGTTGGTGTCTAAAACTGTCCCCATCCTCAAGCTTACTTCTCTTTTTGGCAACATGATAAGTCTCTTCTTTTAATAATCTCATACAATCCCTAACCTTTACCATGGAAGGTTTATTTCTCAATGGAAAGTATGTGCATTGAAAATTAGGATTTTTTTTTAAATGTTCATGATTACTTATCTAACATCAAATGTGTTAATCAAATTTCCCAATCTATGTTAGCCAACTCACACATCATTCCTATGTAATTGGCTTTATTTCAATTTAAAACTCTATTTAGTTACTCCTCTTTTGAACTTAATGTGAAATTCTATCATATCATTCCCTTTCCCAATGGATTCCTGACTATGAGATTGCTAATTAACTCTGTCTCATTACACAAGACAAGATTTAAAATAGCTTGTCCTCTGGTTGATTCTATAACCAATTGTTTGAGGAAACTGCCTCAAATACACTTCTTAAAAATTTGATTATGGGATGTAGGCATCTCTGGCAAGGCCAACATTTATTGCCCATCCATAATTGCCTTTGTAAAGGTGGTGGTGAGCTGCCTTCTTTACTGCTGCAGACCACATGGTGAAGCTACACCCACAGTGCTGTTAGGTAGGGAATTCCATAAAGGAACAGCAATAGAGTTCCAAGTCAGGATGGTGTGTGACTTAAAGGGGAATTTGGAAGTTATGATGTTCTCATGCACCTGTTAAGTTTGTCATTTTGGAGCTGTTATCGAAGAAGCCTTGGTAAATTACTGCATTGCATCTTGTAGATAGTATACAGTCCGCCCGTTACAGAGTGAATGAATGCTTAAGATGGTGGATGGGGTGCGAATCAAGCAGATGGCTTTGTCCAGCTTCAAGTGCTGTTGCAGCAGTACCCATCCAGGAAAGTGGGGAATATTCCATTACACCCGTCTTCACCTTGTAGATGGTGGAAAGGCTTTGAGATCTAAGGAAGTGAGTCACTCACCGCAGAATACCTGCCCTCTGACTTGCTCTTTAAGCCACATTATTGAGGCTAGTCCAGTTGAGTTCTGGTCAATGGTCATTACCAGGATGTTGATAGTAGGGGATTCATCGATTGTAATGTGGTTAATGTCAAGAGGAAGTGGTGAGATCTTTTCTTGTCAGAGATTGTCATTGTGTGGCACCTGTCCATAAGAAATTGGAGCAGGAGTAGAGCATGCAGCCAAAAAAAACCTGCCCCGCCATTCGGTATGGTTATGGCTAATCTTCAGTTTCAACTCCACTTTCCTGCCCGGTCCCCATATCCCCCTTGATTCCCTGAGGCCAAATACCTGTCTATGTCAACCTTAAATGTATTCAACCATAGAGGATCCTCAACCCTTTGGGGTAGACAGTTCCAAAAATTGATGACCCTTTGCTTGAATACATTTTTTGTCTGGCATGAATGTTATTTGTAACTTATTAGCCCTAGCCTGAATGTTATTTAGCATGCAGACACGGACTACCTTATTATCAGAGGAGTTGTAAATGGAATTGAACACTCTTCAGCAAACAACCCCACTCCGACCTTATGATGGAAGGAAGGTTATTGATGAAACAGTTGAAAGTAGTTTGACCTAGGACACAGCCCTGAAGAATTCCTACAGGGGTATCATGGGCCTGAGGTGTTTGGCCTGCAACAACCACAACCATCTTCCTTTGCACTATGCAGTTTGTCTCCTGATTTCCATTGAGTTTAGTTTTACTTGGGCTCCTTGATGCCACATTCGGTCTTGACATCAAGGACAGCCACTCTCATTTCACCTCTAATATTCAACTCCTTTATCCATGTTTGGACCAAGATGGTAAGAAGGTCTGAAACTGAGTAGCCCTGCCTGAACCCAAACTGAACATTGGCAAACTGGTTATTACTGTGGAAGTGCTGCTTGATAGCATTGTTGTCAATGTCTTCCATTACCTTGCAGATGATTGAGAGTAGGCAGATGGGGTGGTAAATTGGCCAGATTGTATTTGTCCTGCTTTATCTGGACAAGACATACCTTGGAAATTTTCCATGTTGTCAGATAGATGCCCGTGTTGTAGCTATACTGGAACAACTTGGTGAGAGTCATGGTTAGTTCTGGAGCACAAGCCTTCAGCACTACAGCCGGGATGCTTTCGGGACCCATAGCCTTTGCAGTAGCCAGTGTGTTCAACTGTTCTTTGATATAAGGTAGAGTGAATCAAATTAGCTGATGATTAGCATCTGGGGATCTCATGAGGAGGCTGAGATGGATCATCCAGTCAGCACTTCTGGCTTAAGATGATTGCAAATGCCTCTTGCGCTTATTACACTTTGGGTCCTGCCATCATTGAGGATGGGGATATTTATGAAGACTCTTCCTCATGTTAGTTGTTTAATTGTTCATTATCATTCAGACTGGATATGTCAGGAGTGCAGAACTTTGATCTGATTTGTTAGTTGTGGCATTGCCTAACTCTGTCTATCGCACGCTGCTTCTGTTATAGAATACAATTCCACTGTTTCTGGTGGCCCACTGCCCCTTGTGGATGCCCAGCTTTGAGCAGCTAGATCTGTTCTGAATCTGAATTCGGATGAGCTCATCCTCCTAACTATTTCAACTAATTTGATTTGTCCAGTCTATACGAAGATTAATGATCTCACAATTATTGAATTACCTTTTGTTGCAATCTCCCATTATTTCTTGATTCATGCTCTGTCCAGCAGTTTAGTTCCTGTCAGATGGCCTAAAAGCATGGGCGGCCTTCACCCCAACCACACCCTCCTAGCAAAAAGTCACCCTTGGTGGATGTAGCAATGTTTCTAAGTTAACTAGTGAATGACACGGTGTAATGTTGATGTTCTAAAAGTATGCCCATGAAACCAGTCGGCTCCATCCAAAATCAAGCCCTTTAACAAAAGCTGCCTGACATAATCTTACTTTAGGATTCCTACTTGAACTGGTCACATCACAGGATTAATTAATTCTGCGCTCATTTTTTATGGACAAGGTCAATTCTGGAGAAGAGAATGACAAAAATGACATTCATTTGCCAAAGGTTTACTTTATGTAATTTTGAACGTTATCTTAGCGTTTCATCTGGCACAGAGTGCAATTGCCTCCCCAGGCCCCAAAATACTTGTATTGTTACATCACAACTTTGCCCAAGCACATAGCCCAGAGACCTGGGGCAGACTTTCCTGCCTGTCAGACAGATGGAGTGGGCGTGGGCGAGCGTGGACATGATCGCTGCCCGCAATTGAGTCTGTGCCATCATTTTATGCGGGCAGGCCCCACCCAGCGTGAATCACCGCTCTGGAGGGCAGTGAGAGTGGGTGGGTGGCAGTGGGACTGCAATGACCCCTGGGTCCAATGGCAACTGAGCGGCCTGTTTTAAAATGTTGCTGCAGCCTTTCCAAGGCTGCAAGTCATGGCCAGCGGAAGGGCTTCCCAGAGCGCTGCTGGTGAGCAGGCCAGGCAGGAGGGTAGGGCAGGGGGGGCACTGCACCCCACGTTTTGCCAATGATTGCCTTGCTGCCCTCCTTGAGGAGGTGGCAGCACAGGGGGAGGCCCCCCCACATGACCAAACGTGCCTGGGAGGAAGTGGTGAGCTCCCACAATGTGGTACAGCGCACCTGGATCCAGTGCCACAAGCGCTTCAATGATGTGTTGCACTCAGGAAGGGTGAGGACAATGTTGGTATTGGTCACTTAACCCAGCAGGTAGGCTTCCCCCCCTGGTGCCGCGCCCCACCAAGTCGGAGCGTAGTGATTGCATTGAATCATTGACGGCGTGTATCCTTCGCTGGTGGGCCAGCAGATATTGCCCATGCCGAGGTCACCCTGCGAGAGTGGTGATGAGATGGGTTCTGCACCCACAGCATGTGGTACACTGAGACCCACATGACAGTTTTGGGGGCAACCTGGAGGAGCTGCACCTAGGGGCAGTGCTGGAACTGCAGGACATGTCCTAGTCAGGGTGATGACATGCTGGGAGTGGAGCTTCAAGGTGGTCTGGCACCGATTGATCTGCTGTGCTCTGTGCTCCACATACTTGCGCCTCCTTGCTATGGAATGTTAGACCGTGTGATGCCTAATGTGATGGAGGCAGCATTTGGCCAAGGGGGTAAGGTGGGTGGGGAACAGGCCTAGCATCTTTGTGTGAGTGTTCGACAGCAGCAGGGTGAGGAGGCACTGGAGCCCTGCAATGTCCCTCTCTGGTTGGGGTGGGCCATCTGCCAGAATCCAGGTACAATTAGCACTAATCAATGCTCTTCTCCCCTTTTCAGGAGAAGAATGCACATACTGCCACCAAGTGGGTGAGGACTGGCAGCAACCGGGCACAGTTGGCGATTCTCAGCCACTTCGAGCAGGAGGCCATAGATTTGGAGAGGCGCCATGCGCCCAGGTCCACTGGTGTCGGTGAGGCTGGGGTGCCACAGGCAGGTATGTTAGCCCAGCAGTGAGATCACCAATGTTCTCCCAGCAGCCATGGCACTGCTGAATGTTCAGTGATTGAAGTCTGAAACATGGCTTGACCATTGCTTATGTAAGGATGAGTGCATAATGATCCGGGGGGGCAGGGATGCACATTGACATTGTCTCAACATTAACTGATCCAATGTCCTTGTTCTTGCTTTCAGCATCATCAGTGCAGGGCCAGGGGAGGAGCAGCAGAGGCCCCCTCTCACACCTGAGAGCCCTGAGATCTCACCAGCATCACACCATCTCTGCCAGGCAAGCACCAGCGCAGATACTAGCACCTCGGTGGGAATTAGAATATCAGCTAGTGTACCAGGGCACAGCGGTGAGGGTACTTCACAGTCACTGGAGGAACTGACAGAGATGGAGAGTGCCCATGGCGCTGGCAGTTGGAAGACTGCAGAGGACCAGGCACATGCTCAGTCGGTGCCTGATAATGTGCATCTGGAGACTCAGCAAACGCAGGAAAGGGTGTACGGGAGCATCTGGTGGAAACACATGTGGCTATGCTTGGCTTGGTCTCCATGATGGAGGAATCTACACGGACCATCACAGAAGCAGTGAGCCTCATGGCCAAGCACCATGCGTCCTCCATGGAGACAGTGGTGACTGTTATGGAGAGGATCCTCCAGGGGACCCATCAGGGCTTTGTGGGATGCACTCAAACGAGCAAGCCCTCACATCAGCATTGACCTCAGCTGGTCAGTGCCAGTGTGGGAGAGGGTTTGGACAATAAGTTTCCCAGCTCAATGCTCATCCATCCATGGTGAGCAGGGAGGTCCGAAGTGACCTCACGTTGGCACAGCAGTTGCCTGTCATCTCTGCGGGCTTCTCTCAGGGCACTCCAGATGAGGGCGGCAACTCCTCCACCCCTCTCCCAGTGACCACTACATCCGATGAGGCTGCGATGACTGTGGAGATGCCAGCTGTGGAACTGGCAGCTCCCTCCCAGGCGGAGCCAGCACAGGCTCCATGGGCCAGAGGACGACTGCCAAGGTCATCTCGGCCAACAGGACAGCAGAGTCAGCAGGTTGTCTCAGATGCCACTCCCAGTGAGGGCTCAGCACCAAGACGTAGCACCTGGAAATGTAAACATAAGGCACTCCATGGGTTTATCACTGGTGCTTTTGTGTTGGGCCGCAATGAGGTCTTTATGAGTTAGTATGATTTTTAACACCTTTGTCATTTTGTACTCTTAAGTTCCTTTGGTTGTAATGTTAAACTCAGACATGTCACCATGGCTGAGGGTGCCTCTTTTCTTCTGCTGATGGATGGTTTCCAAAAATGTTATGAGTGTTTTCTGAGACATTCAGCTTTACTGAGAAGGCCCTTAGTTAATGTTCCTAACCTGGCAGATTTTGCACTTAGGTATCAAGTATGGAGCCTGCAGTACAGGCTTGTCCCGGAGTCCATATGTGGTGTGCTAGCTGAAGGTTCGTTGGATTAAAGCCTCCTGGGTGTCCCTGCCTCCCTGGAGTATGCCTGGGTCAGCGTCTACCACCTCAGCATTTCCCTGTGCATGCTCATCTTCGCACTCACTGCTGTACTCATCATGTGCAGCCACAGCCACTGCGTCAATGTCTTCATCGTCCACAGCGTCACCCCTTTCCAGCACAACCACTATCAGAGAGACATGATCTGGGGGTTACTGGAGTGCGCCCCCTGAGCAGTCCAGGCATCGGAAGCACATCTTGAGAAGAACAATGGCTCTCTCCACCACAGCCCTTGTAGAGGCGTGGCTCCTATTGTACCACTGCTCAGCCTCTGTTCTTGGATGGCAGAGAGGTGTCATGAACCACCTTCTGAGGGAATAGCCCTTGTCACCCAGCAGCCATCCATCCAGCCGGGCTGGAGCACAAAGAGCCCTGGCTCCTGGGAGTGTCTGAGGATGTAGGAATCGTGGGAGCTGCCTGGGTACCTTGCACAGACTTGTAGAATCAGCATCCTGTGGTCACACACTATCTGCACGTTCATGGAGTGGAAGCCCTTCCTGTTGACGAAGGCACCAGGCTCACCTGCTGGTGCCTTGATGGCCACATGTGTACAGTCTATTGTACCCTGGACGCGGGGGAAGCCAGCAATGGCCGCGAAGCCTCTGGCTCGCTGTGTCTGGTTTGCCTGATCCTAATGGAAGTGGATGAATGTCAATGCAGGCCTGAACAGAGCATCTGTGACCTGCTTGACACAAGTGTGGACAGCTGATTGGGAGACGTTGCAAAGATCACCCACCGACCCCTGGAAGGAGCCAGAGGCATAGAATTTGAGGGCAGCTGTGACCTTCAGAGCCACTGGTATGGGGTGCCCCCCACCATCCCCCCCCACCCCCCGAATACAGTTCGGGGAGATCTCAGGCCCAATCATCTGACAGACATAGTTGACTGTCTCCCTTGAGAGACAGAGCCTCCTTTGGCACTGGACCTAAGACATATTGAGGTAGCTGCTTCACCGCCTATATACCCTGGGAGCAGGATAGTGGCGTCTTCTGTGGCTCCTTCCGCCTTGGACTACCTCTTGGCCCTGCACCCCTTGTGCCTGCCCTTGTCCTCCCAAAGGTGGCTCCCCTGGAGGCTGAATGTGCACTCCTGGCCTCCTCCTCCTTCTAGCCCTCCGTCCCTCCTCAGAGGAGGTGCCTCCAGTGGAGAGTTTAGCTTCCATTCCCAGGCTAAGGGAAGGCTTCCTGAAAACTGCAGGCCCAAAAAAGATTCCTCACTGCAGAGTGCTGACCTGAAGGTTGTGAGTCCAGTCCAAGCAGCTGGTATGCATTTTGAAGTATTGCAGCTCACACAAGTATCAGTAACTTTAAAAAATCAATATTTGATGGAGCACACTCGCGACCCCACTAAGCCCTCTTATCCCGCCCGTGGATGAGGTTTATACAAATGTGTCCTATCTGCTTATCCGTTGCACCCGTGCGCTGGCCCGAAGATCGCACGGGCGCTGAAAAATTGCCGTCGATTGGTGCCTCAAGGGCCTTAAGTGGCCCATTAATTAATGGCGGGCACACATCAGAGATCATCGCTCGCCACCCACCGAAATATCGTGATGACGCGCAGTGGCATCGGGGTGCTCGCCCAACGTCACCACGTGTCATTTTATGCGCAGACATGCGGGGCCCACACACCAACAGGATAATTCTGGCCCTGATTTTACAATGAATTTTGGGCACCAAAGCAACCAGAACTGACTGGTGCTGTTGCTTTAACCTTCATACCTCACTCACACCAAGTCCAGGGGGAGGATTTTTCACTCATCGGGCGGGCCAAGAAATAGTCCGCCGCCCGCGATCGGGCCCTGACCATGATTTCACACCAGCTAGCCGATTAACAGCCATCCAGCATGAAACACGCGCTGAGAGGCTCAGTGCTGCCCAGGTAGGGGCGGAAGGAGCGTGAACACTGAAGTTTGCGCATGGGCAGGGGTGCACTGATTAAAAGCTAGCTGAAGGCACAGAGCTGCCTCAGGGAGCTGAAGGATTTAAAAATTAAAAATAAAGACTTGAAAAATAAGGGAAATATGTCCCCTCATGTGATTATGTCACATGAACAGGGACATGTTATAATTTGTTTATAAGATTTTTACCTTTTTTTTAATTCACTGTTGGAAACCTCATCCCGCCCAAAGATGAGGCTTCACAAAAAAGTCAAAGGCCTATTTGCCCACCTGCCAATGGAAAGGTTGGACAGGCAGCGAAAAATTCAACTTAATTATCAGCTTAAGGGTCTTAATAGGCCTCTTAATTGCCGGTGGATGAAATATTGCATGATTGCACGATGACATCGGGACACTCACCCGATGTCATAGCACACTATTGCACGCTTGGGCACGTCAGGTGCGTGCCTGCACGCTCTGCTGAAAATCCTGCCCTGGATGTACTGTTTCGATAGTGTTGCCATACTTAAATGCACTTACAATTAAGATAGGATCATTTGACAGATAAAGTCAACTTATTAATCAAATTACTCATCATGCTAGTGCAAAATGAGTGGCCTCATCCAGGAAGCTTCAACACGTTCTCATTCACAATTTTCTTCAGCCTTTAAAGAATAGTCTATGAACTGTTAAGTGAACATTGAAATCTAGAAGTTTGGTGACATTTTACCTTTTTTTTTATTCGTGCTAAAATTAGACCCAGACTTCCAATATGGTGTATGGGAAGCACATGCTCATTATAACCTGAAAGCGCACTGCTTGTTTTATTGGTGCAGCTCAGGGGTCAGTAATCTTTTTTACCTGAAGAGCCTTTTAGAAAAAAAAATGCATCAAATAAAATGATAGGGAGACACAGAATGAAAATTCAGCATCTTAAACCAAATGCTTTTTTTTTTCTTTATCCTTTGATGAGACGTGAGCATTGCTGGCAAGGCCAGCATTTGTTACCCATTCCTGATTGCCATTGAACTGAGAGTAGTTAAATGTCAGCCACATTGCTGTTGGCCTGGAGGTCACAGGTAGGCCAGACCAGGTAAGGATGACAGATTTCCTTCTCTAAAAGGGCATTAGTGAACCAGCTGGGCTTTTACAATAATTGATTATAGTTCTCATGGTCACTATTACTGAGACTAGCTTTATATTCCAGATTTATTCATTTAGTTTAAATTCCAGAAGCTGCCATGGTGGGATTTGAACCCATGTCTGCAGATCATGAGGTTGGGCTTCTGGATTACTAGTCCAGCAACATTATTGCCACACCACTATCTCAATGAAAATTGTCATGTGTCCAAAGCCGTGCTGGATTTCGGATATTGCTGGATTTCAGGTCGGGCAGTTTGGCCTGTGGGCAGTTTAGGTTAAGTCGGGTCAGGTGGGGTGAAGGGTCACTTAGAGTATGGGATAGAGCGGCGCACAAAGCTGCAAAGCCGATAAGTAATCTGGAGCTACATCACGCCGATGCAGCACCTAGCTGATTTGTCCAGATAAATTTTTAAACTTTACTCAATTAAAATTGATGCAAGCAACATTATAAAACATATGGTTTTCAGACACCGCCAATTTTCAGGTAGCCGGATTTAAGGTACTTTACCTGTACGCTCAAGTGTCTTGAGCAGGACAGAAAAGAAATAGAGTTTAACACATTGTAAATTTGGTAGAAGGTTGGCAAAACCTCAAGAAAAATGGCAAAAATGGCTTATAATGATCATGACACCATTTCTCTGCGCGTTTTGCCTACCTTCCATTGAAGTTAAGGTATTTCATAGGTAATGAAGTACTGTTGAAGTGTAGTCACTTTTATAATGTAGGAAAACACAGCAGCCAAATTTCAATCAGCAAGGTCCCACAAAACCATAATAAGATAAATAAACAAATAATCTGGTTTTTAATCTTATTGCTTGAAGAAATAGTTTTGGCCAAGATACCAGCAGAATTCTGCTATTCTTTGAACAGTGCCATTTCCAGGCGTGGGGATTCATCAGAATTACTTTGCTTCATTTGCCTTCATTATTCTGCCAAAGATATGTGGTATCATATAGGTAGTAAAATCCACCTTCAGCAGTCTTAAACTACTGAAACAGCAGGGACTTTGATTTGATGTCTCATCTGAAAGGGAGAACTTCTGGCAATGTGGCATTCCCTCAGTACTCCACTATTGTGGTCAGCCAGGATCAGTCTCTGGAGTGATGCTTGAATCCATGGCCAGAATTTCCCTGTTGCTATGTGGGGGCGGGACCTGCCCGCCAATAGGTAAAATGACACGCAGTGACGTCGGGCGAGCGTCCCAATGTCACTGCGCATCCTCGCGACATTTAGGTGGGTGGGAGCACGATGTTCACGGACACACGCCTGCCATTAATTAATCACCCAGTTAAGGCCCTTGAGGCAGCAATTGACTGCAATTTTTCAGGGCCCGTGCGATCTTCAGGACATCGCATGGACACAATGGGCAGGTGGGTAGGAGACATTGTTATAAACCTCATCCACGGGCGGGGTAAGAGGGGTGAGTGGGGTCACGAATGTGATCTTTCAGGTATTTAAGTGTAGAAGTTACTTTATACTTGCCTGTGTGAGCAGGAAGACTTCAAAACTCATACAAGCTACTTGGACAGGAATAAAAGCCTTCAGGTCAGGGCTCTACAGTAAAGATCCTTTTTGGGGTGTGCAGCTTTCAGGAAGCCTTCCCTTAGCCTGGGAATGGGAGTTGTGCTCTCAACTGGAGGTACCTCCTTTGAAGAGGAAGGGAGGGCCAGAAGGGGGAGGAGGCCAGGAGTCCACATTCAGCCTTCAGGGGAGCCACCTTTGGGAGGAGAGGTGCAGGCACAAGGGGTGCAGGGCCAAGAGGTGGTCAAAGGCGGAAGGGGCCACAGAAGACACCACTGTCTGGCCGCCAGGGTATACAGGCAGCGAAGCAGCTACCTCAATATGTCTGAGGTGCAGTGCCGAACGAGGCTCCATCTCTCAAGAGAGAGAGTCACTTCCATTTGTCAGATGATAGGCCCTGAGATCCCCACAAACTGTGTGGGTGGGCACCCCACGCCTGTGGCTCTAAAGGTCACAGATATTCTCAACTTCTATGCCTCCAGCTCTTTCCAGGGGTGAGTGGGTGATCTCTGCAGAGTTTCCCAGTCAGCTGTCCACACTTGTGTCAAGCAGGTGACAGACGCTCTATTCAGGCATGCATTGACTTTCATCCACTACCGCTGGGGCCAGACAATCCAGACAGAACGAGCCAGAGGCTTTGCGGCCATTGCTGGTTTACCCCGTGTCCAGGGTGCTATAGACGGTACACATGTGGCCATCAACGCGCCAGCAGGTGAGCCCGGTGCCTTAGTTCATAGGAAGGGCTTCCACTCCATGAATGTGCAGATAGTGCGTGACCACAGGATGCTGTTCTACACGTCTGTGCAAGGTACCCAGGCAGCTCCCTCAACGCGCACATACTCGGACACTCCCACGTGCCGAGAGTCTTCAGTGCTCCAGCCCGGCTGGATGGATGGCTGCTGGGTGACAAGGGCTATCCCCTCAGAAGGTGGGTCATGACGCCTCTCTGCTATCCAAGATCAGAAGCTGAGCAGCACTACAATAGGAGCCACGGCCCCACAAGGGCTGTGGCGGAGAGAGCCATTGGTCCTCTCAAGATGCCATTCCGATGCCTGGACCGCTCAGGGGGCGCACTGCAATGCCCCCCAGATTGTGTGTCATTGATAGTGGTTGCATGCTGCGCTCTCCACAATCTGGCATTGGAAAGGGGCAACACAGTGGGTGAGGAAGATGTAGATGCTGTTGCTCTGGATGCACAGGATGAGTCCAGCAGTGAATCCGAGGATGAGCGCACACAGGAGAACACTGAGGGGGTAGACGCTGACCCGGGCATACTCCAGGGAGGCAGGGACACCTGGGAGGATTTAATCCGAAGAACCTTCAGCGAGCCCAACACAGATGGACCTTCAACACACGTCAGGGCTGCAGGCTCCATACTCGATACCTGAGTGCTAAATCTGCCTGGATAGTAACATTAACTAAGGCTATTGTCAATAAAGCTCAATGTCAAACAACTCACTCCTAACATCATGGGTTCCCGTACACATGCAGAAGTAACGAATCACCCTGAGGCATGGCAACATGTCAAAATTTATTAAGAGAACAAATGTAACTTCATAAACCAAAAAAAAGGTGTTGCCCATCACACCAAGTCTTCAATAAACTACAATGGGCCTCAATAAAAGCACCAGTGAGAAACCCGTGGTGTGCTTAAGGTGCCTTAAATTTACACTTACGGGTGCTACGTCTAGGTGCTGTCACCTCGTTGGCACTAGCATCTGAGACAGCCTGCTCACTCTGCTGTCCTGTTGGCCTCGATGACCTTGGCGGACGTCCTCTGGCCCGTGGAGCCTTTGATGGCCCCGCCTGGGAGGGAGCGGCCAGTTCCACAGCTGGCTTCTCCCCAGTTGCCTCAGCCTCATCGGATGCCATGGTCATTAGCAGAGGGGCAGAGGAGCTGCTGCCCTCAGCCAGAGTGCCCTGAGAGGAGCCCGCAGAGACAACAGGCAGTTGCTGCGCGGACATCAGGTCGCTTCAGACTTCCCTGCTCACCGTGAATGGATGGGCACTGAGCTGGGATATGTGGTGCCCAAATCATCTCCCACACGGGCACTGACCAGCAGAGGTCAATGCCGATGTGAGGACTTGAAGGTCTGAGCACAACCCCAGGAAGCTCTGATTGGTCTCCTGGAGGCGCCTCTCCATGAGAGTTGCCACTCTCTCCATGGTAGTAGCATGGCGCTCAACCATGAGGCTCAATGCATTGGTGATGCTCCGCGTGGACTCCTCAAGCACGGGCACCATCCACTTGGCCTCATGTATCTCCGCCAGATCGTCCCGCATACCCTGCTGCACTTCCAGTGTTTGCTGCCTCACCGACAACTGCAGAGGCAAATTGTCAGCCACTAACTGAGCATGTACCTGGTCCTCAGCAGTCTTCCGACTGCTGGTGCCCTGGGCACTCTCTGTCTCTGCCTGCACCTCAAGTGAGTGTGAAGTGCTCTCACAACTGTGCCCCGGGACACTAGCCACAGTCCTAATTCCCACCGAGGTGCTTGTATCTGTGCTGGTGCCTGACTGGCTGAGATGGTGTGACACTGGTGAGTGGATTTCCTCTGGGGCCTCAGGGGCGAGAGGTGGGCCCTCTGCCTCCTCCTCCTGGCCCTGCTCCGATGCTGCTGAAAGGAAGAGAAAGGATATTTAATTAGTTTCAGTGCAGACAGCGTCAATGTGCATGCTGCTCCCCTGGATCATTATGTGCTCATCCTTCAATAATCAATTGTCAACCCATGTTGCTAACTTCAATCTCTGTGCATTCAGCAGTGCCATGGCTTCTGGGGCACACATGGTGACCGGATGTTCGCCAACCATACCTCCCCGTGGCACCCCTGCCTCACTGCCACCAATGGGCCTGGGGGCAAGGAGGCACAAGCACATGGAGCGCAAAGGCCAGCAGATGAGTTGGTGCCCTGCCAACTGGAAGCTCCCCTCCCAGCATGTTAGCACACTGACTTTGACATGCTTCGCTGCTCCAGCACTCTGCCTAGGTGCAGATTCTTGAATTTCATCCCCGTTCTATACTCTGGGTGTCAGTGTCACACATGCTTTGGATGCAGAACCTATCTTAGCTCAACCCTCTCAGGGTGAACTGGGCATGGGCAATATCTGCTTGCCCACCCAGCGAGGGATACATGCCGTGAGGGATTCAATGCCGTTACTGTGCTCACTGTTGCGGGGGTGGGGTGTTTGACGGCTGCATTAAGTGACCTGAGCCAATATGGTATTCACTCTTCCCGAGCGCAGGAGATCATTGAATCCTTTTTGGCACTGAACCCACATACGTCGCACCACTTCATGGGAGCTCACACTCTCAGCCACCTCCTCCCAGGCACGTTTGGTCAGGTGGGGGGGCCTCTGCCTCCCGTCCCTCGGAAGAAGGACCTCCCACCACACTGCCACCCCCTCCAGGAGGGCTTCTAGGCACTCGTCAGAGAAACAAAGGGTACACCGCCCCGCTGGCCTACCCTCCGGACTTGCCTAATGCGCATTGCCCCTCTGATGTGCTCTTCTCCCAGCCATTGTCAGCAGCCTTGCAAAGGCTGCCAGGCCTTCATTTAAACAGGCTGCCAGGTCGCCATTGGATCCGGCGGTCTGTGCACATCTGCTGCCCACCCACTCCTGCTATCCTCAACACTGAGGCACATGAACTGTGGGTGCCCCTATGTTTGGTCCTCACCAAACCAAGATCTGGAAAATGAGGCTGGAGGTTTGGGTGATAGTCCACCAGCGCACTAGTACAAATGTTCCAGTCACCTTAAAAAAAACCTCTGCAAGTATATGTATAGCACAAAATGGACAGAAACAAAAATGGGTATCGACAAAGTGTTTCTTCTGCCTTAAGCTGAGAAATAAGCACATTTGGGATGGATAGCAGAGGAAGATTGATTGTTGCTAATCTTTTCTTATGCTGGGCGGGCCTTATTTGACCTGCCCACATAAAATGGTGGGTCAGACCCGATCGCCTGCGCCCCACAGCCTGCCCGACATGGGGAAATTCTCCCCCATGACTTTGTGACTGAAGGAATGAGAGAACCACTACTTAGCCAAGGCTAACATTTAAAGCCAGCGTGCAGATGACCTTACATGTAAAATAATGAAAAACCTCAGACATTTAATTAATATGAACAATTCCATCCATTTTTGTCTGACATAAGTATATGTTAATTTTAAGATTTATGATATTGCTGTCCAAAGTAACAGCTACCTTTTTAAATCTTTTCCACTGCTGTTGCTGATGATTTTTTTAATTTGTACATCTGGACAGGTCCCAACTGATGAGGGGTGAGTCCCAGCTCACTATACTTTATAAAACGGCAAAGGTGGGCTTTGCTCTATAAGGCCACCCATTTGTAGGAAGTCCTATGCTGAAAAATGAAGTTAATAGGGCAGGGATACTTCTGGAAAATCCCTACTCTGAGGATTGGCCAGGCTCGTATTAATCCTGCGTCCTTGTGCTAGATTGTGATGCCCACCTTTTCCCATTCTGTCATGATGGCAATTCAGCAGAGTTTAGATTTACGGTGTTTTTTTTGTCTGTTTTCACCTCCGGGGGTTATGATGCTGTGAGGCAAGCAGAATAAGGCCTCAGCACAATTTACGGTCCCACTGGAGGTATCTGACACTCTTGCTTCTTTCCAATCCTGCACCTGCTCACAATGTGTGACTGGATTCATGCAGAGTCAGTGACAAGTGACAGATTTTGCAGATTTTTGGAGGCTGATACTCCCTATAAATTTTGTCTAAAGCCCATTTCAACTGCTTCAGCAAGTTGTCTTCTCCTGCAGAGGCAGACTGTGAACTGTGGGAATGCCATGAATACTAATTGACCCCAGGCCATAAGACAGGACAAGGTCATCACAGAATGCCTGGCAAGTGGATGTCTTGCCTTGACCTAATTCTGACAGTGAACCTGCTGTTAAAGGAAATCTGCCATTTTATCTTGGCCTTGAGATCAATTTCAGCAGCTCACCACATATAATTAGAATACCTTAAATGTGTAATTTAACTTCTCAGGTAGGCAGTATAATAAAAATGTTTAGTGGGGGATGTTTTTCCGCCCCAGCATACTAGGCAGGTAAATTAAAACACAAGTACATTCTACCTGACTTGATACCAGTTGTAGTTCCTGGCTTATGTCATTTTCAGAAGCTGAATGTATTCCCCGATCAAGAGTGCTCCTTACCGGGGATTGGTGCCTAAAGGCAGAGGCCGAGAGTTAGTTGGTGCAGCAGGTCTCAGAGGCCTGCTGGAGGGGTAAAGGCCACCACCTTTGAAGATTTCATGCTGCTGCTGCAGCCAAAATGCTTTCAACTCTGATGCCTATCCTGCTAGCTTTCTTGAAATAAAAGGTCATCTATATCCACATCCAGGAATTTTCAGCAATCTCTCTTTACACCCTCTGATTTGAGATGGCTACACACAAGCACTGAGGCCCATGAACTGTGGGTGCCCCTATGTTTGGTCCTCACCAAACCAAGATCTGGAAAATGAGATTGGAGGTTTGGGTGATAGTCCACCTGCGCACTAATGCAAATGTTCCATTTCCCTTAAAAAAAACCTCTGCAAGTATGTGTATAGCACAAAATGGACAGAAACAAAAATGGGTATCTACCAAGTGTTTCTTCTGCCTTAAGCTCAGAAATAAACATATTTGGGATGGATAGCAGAGGAAGATTGATAGTTGCTAATCTTTTCTTTTAAGTAATTGCATTTCTTCCTTATCTTGGCATTTCTTATCACTGTGAGAAACAATAATCACCTGACTGCTTCTTGGAAATTTAAATTCAGGGGTGTTAAACAAGCCAGTTCCTTATTTCAATCAAACTTTACTCTTCAAATTTACCATCAGGGTCCTTTCATATATACCAGAAAAAATACTGCAATTTTCCAGGTTCTGAATATTTTGATGATTCAGTTTGAGGCAGAACCTGCCAAGTATCTACAAACAAAACAATCACATAATAGTAGTTAAACTTGAAATATTCTGCTCACCATCTTAAACCTGCAAAATTTACAATGCTGTGTTGAAATAGCCTTGCTATAGCAATCGGAATAGCAGTTGGTATTTAAACTATTTGTGCTGTGATTGAATTTAAAGAAATAGCAATGAAATGAAAAATGAGGGACCAAGGGGACAGTGGTTCATAAGACCATAAGACCATAAAACATAGAAGCAGAAATTAGGCCATTCAGCCCATCGAGTCTGCTCCACCATTCAATCATGGCTGATAAGTTTCTCAACCCCATTCTCCCGCCTTCTCCCCGTAACCTTTGATCCTCTTACCAATCAAGAACCTATCTTGGTCTTAAATACACTCAATGACCTGGCCTCCACAGCCTTCTGTAGCAATGAATTCCATAGATTCACCAATCTCTGGCTAAAGAAGTTTCTCCTCATCTCTGTTCTAAAAGGTCTTCCCTTTACTCTGAGGCTGTGCCCTCGGGTCCTAATCTCTCCTACTAATGGAAACATCATCCCCATGTCCACTCTATCCAGGCCTTTCAGTATTCTGTAAGTTTCAATCAGATCCCCCCAGTCCTGGGCTCTAAGTTATTCTATTTAAGTTAAGCAACTTGACTCACCAAAGTGGGAATAGTTATGTGTGGTTTTTAGGTTACTTCATTTCATAATGCAGATGCGCTGCAGGAATTCACCAAGGCTCCTTAGGCAGCACCTTCCAAACCCACAGCCACTACCACCTAGAAGGACAAGGGCAGCAGATAGATGGGAACACCACCACCTGGAGATTCCCCTCAAAGTAACTTGGAAACATATTGCCGTCCCTTCACTGTCGCTGGGTCAAAATCCTGGCACTCCCTTCCTAACAGCACTGTGGGTGCACCTACACCACATGGACTGCAGCAGTTCAAGAAGGCAGCTCACCACCACCTTCTCAAGGGCAACTAGGGATGGGCAATAAATGCTGGCCCAGCCAGCGAAGCCCACATCTCATGAATGAATAAAAAAAATTATAAATTATACCAATGGAATGAAGTGACTCTGATTATACTTATAGCTCTGTACATTTCACTTATTGAACTAAGCAGCTTAATGGTTTTAACCAAGGTCCACCTCATCTCGCATTACCTTGCACCATCTTTAGAGAACATTTAACCATACAAAATTGTCGGTGGAAAAGACCAGTTGGTCCTGTCATGTGTGTTATAATGGCATAAATGCACTAATCAATCGTAAGGGATTATGCAAACACATTTTGGGTTAGTTTAATTCTAGGCATTAAGAACATATACACATGGATAGAAAGCTTTTAGACAACAGCAGCTATCTATATGTACTCCGCTGAAAACCAAAAGTGAATATAAAACTGGATCACATGACACACTTCCTTTCTAGTGATGCCATGTTGCAATCCCTTAAAGATATATTACAACAGGTACATCAAGCCTGTTCCAAAACATGTGGACTATTTCAAAATTAAACACTTTGCTTTTCCCCACCTTCACAACCATGTATACTCCTGGGAAGGGAAAAGAACGGAGCCAATAAGGGGAAAAATAACTTTAAAAATTCCTCTCCAACTCCTTATGCTGACCGAAACTAGGACATAACATGGAGAACATGTTCGCTGCTGCCAGACCTGTTGAGTTTTTCCAGGTAATTCTGTTTTTGTTTTAGCTATAAAGACATTTACTTACGTATGATACAATCTCTGTCCCAGTCAAAAACCTGCTGCACTCCCCCTTGAGGGTGTGCAGAGAGTAGGCATCAACCACACCGGCTAACAATGATTCCAAAGGCTCATTTGGAAGAAAAGGGCTGGCTAATATCTAACCTATTTCTACTCTTGCATTTCCCAAACTCATGCCCCCAGTCCACCTCAATCTGTTAAACTGAAATTGTCTATCAAGAGAGATTGAAGAAATGCATACACTGAAGGACAGAGATTAAGTTCAGTTCAAAAGGGGAGGGTGGTGTTCTCTTACTTCCACAGGTTTCTCTGGCAGACATATGGGAAAGATCAAGTACAATGCCCAGGCTTGGTGAATTTCTGCAGCGCACCTTGTAGCAGTGTGTACCATCCATAAGATGCACTGCAGCAACTCACCAAGGCTCCTTCAACAGCACCTTCCAAACCCCTAACCTCTACCACTAAGAAGGGCAAGGGCAGCAGATGCATTGGAACACCACCACCTACAAGTTCCACTCCAAGTCATACACAATCCTGACTTGGAGCTATATTGCTGTTCTTTCACTGTCGCTAGGTCAAAATCCAGGAGCTCGCTTCCTAACGGCACTGTAGGTGGACCTACGCCACATGGACTGCAGTGGTTCAAGAAGGCAGCTCACCACCACCTTCTCAAGGGAAGTTAGGAATGGGCATTAAATTCTGGCCTAGCCAGAGATACCCACATCCTACGAACAAATAAATTTTTAAAAAGACTGTTCAAAAGAACAACGCAGGTAATGGAACCCCAAGGATGTATTTCTGACAGAAGTGAATTTCCAACATTTATCCACCATCATTGAATTCAAACTACTCACATTTTATAAGACCATAAGACATAGGAGCAGAAATTAGGCCATTCGGCCCATCGCGTCTGCTCCGCTATTCAATCATGGCTAACAAGTTTCTCAGCCCCATTCTCCTGCCTTCTCCCCATAACCTTTGATCCCCTTACCAGTCAAGAACCTATCTATCTCGGTCTTAAGTACACTCAATGACCTGGCCTCCACAGCCTTCTGTGGCAATGAATTCCATAGATTCACCACTCTCTGGCTGAAGAAGTTTCTCTTCATCTCTGTTCTAAAATGTCTTCCCTTTACTCTGAGGCTGTGCCCTCGGGTCCTAGTTTCTCCTACTAATGGAAACATCTTCCCCACGTCCACTCTATCCAGGCCTTTCAGTAAGTTTCAATCAGATCCCCCCTCATACTTCTAAACTCCATTGAGTATAGACCCAGAGTCCTCATATGCTAAGCCTTTCATTCCTGGTATCATTCTCATAACGTCCTCTGGACCTTCTCCAGGGCCAGCACATCCTTCCTGAGATATGGGGCCCAAAATTGCTCACAATATTCTAAATGTGGTCTGACCAAAGCACTATAAAGCCTCAGCAGCACATCCCTGCGTTTATATTCTAGTCCTCTTGAAATAAATGCCAACATTGCATTTGCCTTCCTAACTACCAACTCAACCTGCAAGTTAACCTTGAGAGAATCCTGGACTAGGACTCCCAAGTCCCTTTGCACTCCAGATTTATGAAATCTCTCCCCATTTAGAAAATAGCACATGCCTATATTCTTCCTACCAAAGTGTATGACCTCACACTTCCCCACGTTGTATTCCATCTGCCACTTCTTTGCCCATTCTGCTAACCTGTCCAAATCCTTCTGCAGCCTCCCGCCTCCTCAATACTACCTTTCCCTCCACCTATCTTTGCATCATCTGCAAACTTAGCCAGGATGCCCTCTGTTCCTTCATCTAGATCATTAATGTATTAAGTAAAAAGTTGTGATCCCAACACTAACCCCTGCGGAACTCCACTAGTCACCGGCCGCCAGCCTGAGGAGGACCCCCTTATCCCCACTCTCTGCCTCCTGCCAGACAGCCAATCTTCTATCCATGCAAATACCTTGTCTCTAACACCATGGGCTCTTATCTTACTGAGCAGCCCCCTGTGTGGCACCTTGTCAAAGGCCTTCTGGAAGTCCAAGTAGATAACATCCATTGGCTCTCCTTTGTCTAACCTACTCGTTACCTCCTCAAAGAATTCTAACAGATTTATCAGGCATGACCTTCCCTTGATGAAACCATGCTGACTTTGCCCTATTTTACCATGCACTTCCAAGTATTCTGAAATCTCATCCTTAATAATGGACTCTAAAATCTTAAGCTTCAAAAGGTGCTGCTTGTCCTGATAGAAAACACATTCTGAAGAACATTATTACGCAGGCATGTTGCCCTTTCATGGTTTGTATGTTTGGTTCCTTAATGAGACAGGACTAAGGAACAAACCATTTTCTTAGTGAGAACTTTGCGACAGTTTGAATAAGACTCAATGGTATATGAAGGATCCTGCATGGTAGAATACAATGCTGTTTTGATTTTAATTGTATCATTATGGGTGATTTTATAAATAAGCAACAACAAAATCTCCTACATTTTATCTTCTGGCCCAATTTGTGATTTTAAATTGAGCTCTGCGTGGAGGAGCATTGTCAGCTTCCCCGTTAGGCCATGCCAGTTGGCAATTGGTTCAAGGATCAGAAGAAGCCCAATAGGTAAAAACAAAAAAACTGCGGATGCTGGAAATCCAAAACAAAAACAGAATTACCTGGAAAAACTCAGCAGGTCTGGCAGCATCGGCGGAGAAGAAAAGAGTTGACGTTTCGAGTCCTCATGACCCTTCGACAGAACTTGCGTTCGAGTCCAAGAAAGAGTTGAAATATAAGCTGGTTTAAGGTGTGTGTGTGGGGGGCGGAGAGATAGAGAGACAAAGAGGTGGAGCGGGGGGGCGGGGGTGTGGTTGTAGGGACAAACAAGCAGTGATAGAAGCAGCTCATCAAAAGATGTCAACGACAATAGTACAATAGAACACATAGGTGTTAAAATTAAAGTTGGTGATATTATCTAAACGAATGTGCTAATTAAGAATGGATGGTAGGGCACTCAAGGTATAGCTCTAGTGGGGTTTTTTTTTTATATAATGGAAATAGGTGGGAAAAGGAAAATCTTTATAATTTATTGGGGAAAAAAAAAAGGGAAGGGGGAAACAGAAAGGGGGTGGGGATGGGGGAGGGAGCTCACGACCTAAAGTTGTTGAATTCAATATTCAGTCCGGAAGGCTGTAAAGTCCCTAGTCGGAAGATGAGGTGTTGTTCCTCCAGTTTGCGTTGGGCTTCACTGGAACAATGCAGCAAGCCAAGGACAGACATGTGGGCAAGAGAGCAGGGTGGAGTGTTGAAATGGCAAGCGACAGGGAGGTTTGGGTCATTCTTGCGGACAGACCGCAGGTGTTCTGCAAAGCGGTCGCCCAGTTTACGTTTGGTCTCTCCAATGTAGAGGAGATCACATTGGGAGCAACGAATGCAGTAGACTAAGTTGGGGGAAATGCAAGTGAAATGCTGCTTCACTTGAAAGGAGTGTTTGGGTCCTTGGACGGTGAGGAGAGAGGAAGTGAAGGGGCAGGTGTTGCATCTTTTGCGTGGGCATGGGGTGGTGCCATAGGAGGGGGTTGAGGAGTAGGGGGTGATGGAGGAGTGGACCAGGGTGTCCCGGAGGGAGCAATCCCTACGGAATGCCGATAAGGGGGGTGAAGGGAAGATGTGTTTGGTGGTGGCATCATGCTGGAGTTGGCGGAAATGGCGGAGGATGATCCTTTGAATGCGGAGGCTGGTGGGGTGATAAGTGAGGACAAGGGGGACCCTATCATGTTTCTGGGAGGGAGGAGAAGGCGTGAGGGCGGATGCGCGGGAGATGGGCCGGACACGGATGAGGGCCCTGTCAACGACCGTGGGTGGAAAACCTCGGTTAAGGAAGAAGGAGGACATGTCAGAGGAACTGTTTTTGAATGTAGCATCATCGGAACAGATGCGACGGAGGCGAAGGAACTGAGAGAATGGGATGGAGTCCTTACAGGAAGCGGGGTGTGAGGAGCTGTAGTCGAGATAGCTGTGGGAGTCGGTGGGTTTGTAATGGATATTGGTGGACAGTCTATCACCAGAGATTGAGACAGAGAGGTCAAGGAAGGGAAGGGTAGTGTCAGAGATGGACCACGTGAAAATGATGAAGGGGTGGAGATTGAAAGCAAAATTAATAAATTTTTCCAAGTCCTGACGAGAGCATGAAGCGGCACTGAAGTAATCATCAGTGCCCAGTACCATTTGCGACTCCTCAGATACTGAAACAGTCCGTGTCCATATGCAGCAAGACCTGAACAACATTTAGGCTTTGGCTGATAAATTGCAAGTAACATTCGCACCTCACAAGTACCAGGCGATGACCATCTCCAATGTCTAATCATCTTCCCTTGACATTTAATGGCATTACCATTGCTGAATCCCCCACTATCAATGTCCTGAGGGTTGCCATCACCAGAAACTAAACTGGACAAACTTATGTAAATACTGTGGTTGCTGGAGCAGGTCAGAGGCTGGGAATTCTGTGGAGAATCACTCACCTCCTGACTCCCCAAATCCTGTCAGCCATCTACAAGGCACACGTCAGGAGCATGATTGAATACTCTCCAGTTACCTGGATGCATACAATCAGCCATGGTCCTATTAAATGGCAGAGCAGGCTCAACGGGCATTATGATCCACTCCTGCTTTAATTTCTTGTGTTCTTATGATTCCAAAAACACTCAAGAAGCTCAACACCATCCAGGACAAAGCAACCTAATTGAATGACACTTCATCCACCAACTTAAACATTCACTCCCTCAACCAACGATGCACAGTGGCAGCAGTGTGTAAACCTCCTTAGACAGCACCTCCCAAACCCATGACCTTTACCAGTTAGGACAAGTGCAGCAGATGCATTGGAATACCACCACCTGGAAGTTTCCCTCATGCCGCACACCATCCTGACTTGGAAATGAATCACCATTCCTTCACTGTCACTGGGTCAAAATCCTGGAACTCCCACCCTACACCACAGGGACTGCAGCAGTTCAAGAAGGTGATTCACCACCACCTTCTCAAGGGCGATTAGGATGAGCAACAAACCCAGCAATGCTCACACCCCACAAAACAAAGAAAAAGAATGTAGAAATTGTGATGTGCAATTAGCCTGTGCATGTTACTTCCATTGTAGCCAGTACTCAAACATTGAACCATCTGATCATTACCATGACTGTAGCATACAACCAGTTCTAAATGCACTGTTGAATGTCTACATGCCGCAATAGAGGGTTCGAGTTCTTGGGACTTAGCACCACTTAAAACTAGCCTGTGATATTTAAAGGCTGTTTTTACTTCTTAAAACTGGTGCCAGAAATGGTGGGGAAGAGAGTTAGAGCTGAAAGAAAACTGAATAATGGTGCAAAATAGTACAGACCATGTTTCAGGATTCTCTGACTCAGCACTGTAGGCCTTGATACAGGAGGTGGATAGGAGGAAAGAAGTACTGTGTCTACAGGGGATCAGGAAGCCTTCCAGACAAACCCTGAGAAGGCAGTGGTGGCAGTCATTGTCAGAGGTGCAATCACGAGAACCTGCAATGCTGTCAGAAGGGCAATGTCCTTAAATGAATGATCGAGGTCAGTGAGTACATCTTCAAATGCCATTTCCTTAAAACTGAACCACTAGACTCACATACAGTTTAATTCGCCACCACCCCACCTTCATTCATTTATCAACATTCTCTATCAAGCACAAATCATACATTTCATCCATAGTTTCATCTCACCCTCATGTGCCGCATACTGCTGCAAGCGTCATACCCATCCCACAGCTTACACACGTTGCCAGCTATTGAACTCTGGCAGCAACATCACCTGAGCAGGCAGCAGAACTTCATCAAGTGGGGGGAGTGGGAGGGGAAGGGGTTGGTGATAGGGCTGGTGCCACATCTGCATGTCCTCAGCTGCAAGGCTCAGAGAGTGGTGTGGGAGACAGTGGTTTCAATTCATGGGATACTAGTGCTAGCACTTTGGAAGGAGGGAGCTGTGGTGCAGTCTCCACTTCAACCAGGCTAAGATTATTAGTGATCTGGAGAATCAAACAACAAGGGCTGTAGTCAGGGATCGAAACTAAAAATTATGGGAGAGGATTCAGGTGAGGAGAAATTTATAAATCTGAAGAGAAAAATAAAGGACGTGGAACAATGTAGTAACCTGGGTAAAGATAAACTCCCTTTCCTGTCATCTCCACTTAACAGTAGTAGTGCATCAGTAAATAAGGTTAAATCAGGGGAAAGTGGAAAAAGTTTTTCTTATTGCTTCATGGAATGTAAGTATTGCTGGCAAGGCCTGCTTTTGTTGCCCATCCCTATTTGCCTTTGAGAAGGTGAACTGCCTTCTTGAACTGTTGCAGTCCATGTGGCGTAGAAATACAGTGCTATTAGGAAGGGAGTCCTAGGATTTTGACCCATATATATATTTCCATGTCAGGATGCTGTGTGCCCTGGAGGGCAAGTTGCAGGTGGTAGTGTTCCCATGTGACTGCTGCCCTTGTTCTTCTTGGTGGTAGAAGATGCTGTTGAAGGTGCTGCTAAAATTTATCTGAATGAACAAAATATTCAAAACACGATTGATGAATTAATGGCACAGATAGAAATAAATGGGTTCGATCTAATGGCCTTACAGAGGTATGGTTGCATGGCAGCTAAGGCTGTAAACTAAAAATTCCAGCGTACTTGACATTTCAAGAAGACAGACTATTTTGAAAAGGATGGGGTAGCTTGAAAATAAAGGATGATACAAAGGACATTAGTGAGGAAGGATCTTGACTCAGAAGATCAGGAAATAGAATCAGCATCACTGGAGTTAAGAAATAACAAGAGGCAGAAACCATTGGTGAGAGTAAATTATAGGCCCCCTAACAGGAGCTAAATTGTTAGATTGATCATTAATCAAGAAATAATAGGATCTTGTAACAAAGGTAACTCAATAATCATGGGGCCAATCATCTCCATATAGACTGGACAAATCAAATAAAGAAAAGTGGTTGGAAGTATGAGTTCGTGGAACTCAGATACAGAACAGATTAAGAAGCTCAAACCTGGGAATCCATGAGGCACTGTGGGCTATCATCAGCTGCAGTACAATTGTATTCCACCACAATTTGTAATCTCATAGTGCGACATATTCGGTGCTCTATCATTACCTTCGAGCCAGAAGACCAACCTTCAATGGCGAGTGCAGGCGAGCATGTCAGGAGCAGCACTAGGTATAACTGAAAATAAAATGCCAACCTGTGAAGCTACAACATAGGACTATATGCACAGTAAACAGTGGAAGTAGCACGTTATGTACAAAACTAAGTAATCTCGTAACCAAAGGATCAGATCAAAACTCTGCAGTTCTGCCACGTCCAATCATAAATGGTGGTGGACAATTAAACAATTAACAGGTGGAGGAGTCCCCATGAACATCTCTATGCTCAACAAAAACAAAAACAGAATTACCTGGAAAAACTCAGCAGGTCTGGCAGCATCGGCGGAGAAGAAAAGAGTTGACGTTTCGAGTCCTCATGACCCTTCGACAGAACTTGAGTTCGAGTCCAAGAAAGAGTTGAAATATAAGCTGGTTTAAGGTGTGTGTGTGGGGGGGCGGAGAGAGAGAGAGAAAGAGGTGGAGGGGGTTGGTGTGGTTGTAGGGACAAACAAGCAGTGATAGAAGCAGATCGTCAAAAGATGTCAACAACAATGGTACAAAAGAACACATAGTTGTTAAAGTTAAAGTTGGTGATATTATCTAAACGAATGTGCTAATTAAGAATGGATGGTAGGGCACTCAAGGTATAGCTCTAGTGGGGGTGTTTTTTTTAAAAAATAATGGAAATAGGTGGGAAAAGGAAAATCTTTATAATTTATTGGAAAAAAAAAGAAGGGGGAAACAGAAAGGGGGTGGGGATGGGGGAGGGAGCTCACGACCTAAAGTTGTTGAATTCAATATTCAGTCCAGAAGGCTGTAAAGTACCTAGTCGGAAGATGAGGTGTTGTTCCTCCAGTTTGCGTTGGGCTTCACTGGAACAATGCAGCAAGCCAAGGACAGACATGTGGGCAAGAGAGCAGGGTGGAGTGTTAAAATGGCAAGCGACAGGGAGGTTTGGGTCATTCTTGCGGACAGACCGCAGGTGTTCTGCAAAGCGGTCGCCCAGTTTACGTTTGGTCTCTCCAATGTAGAGGAGACCACATTGGGAGCAATGAATGCAGTAGACTAAGTTGGGGGAAATGCAAGTGAAATGTTGCTTCACTTGAAAGGAGTGTTTGGGTCCTTGGACGGTGAGGAGAGAGGAAGTGAAGGGGCAGGTGTTGCATCTTTTGCATGGGCATGGGGTGGTGCCATAGGAGGGGGTTGAGGAGTAGGGGGTGATGGAGGAGTGGACCAGGGTGTCCCGGAGGGAGTGATCCCTACGGAATGCCGATAGGGGAGGTGAAGGGAAGATGTGTTTGGTGGTGGCATCATGCTGGAGTTAGCGGAAATGGCGGAGGATGATCCTTTGAATGCGGAGGTTGGTGGGGTGATAAGTGAGGACAAGGGGGACCCTATCATGTTTGTGGGAGGGAGGAGAAGGCGTGAGGGCGGATGCGCGGGAGATGGGCCGGACACGGTTGAGGGCCCTGTCAACGACCGTGGGTGGAAAACCTCGGTTAAGGAAGAAGGAGGACATGTCAGAGGAACTGTTTTTGAAGGTAGCATCATCGGAACAGATGCGACGGAGGCGAAGGAACTGAGAGAATGGGATGGAGTCCTTACAGGAAGCGGGGTGTGAGGAGCTGTAGTCGAGATAGCTGTGGGAGTCGGTGGGTTTGTAATGGATATTGGTGGACAGTCTATCACCAGAGATTGAGACAGAGAGGTCAAGGAAGGGAAGGGAAGTGTCAGAGATGGACCACGTAAAAATGATGGAGGGGTGGAGATTGGAAGCAAAATTAATAAATTTTTCTAAGTCCCGACAAGAGCATGAAGCGGCACCGAAGTAATCATCGATGTACCGGAGAAAGAGTTGTGGAAGGGGCCCGGATTAGGACTGGAACAAGGAATGTTCTACATACCCCATAAAGAGACAGTCATAGCTGGGGCCCATGCGGGTACCCATAGCCACACCTTTTATTTGGAGGAAGTGAGAGGAGTTGAAGGAGAAATTGTTCAGCGTGAGAACAAGTTCAGCCAGACGGAGGAGAGTAGTGGTGGATGGGGATTGTTCGGGCCTCTGTTCGAGGAAGAAGCTAAGGGCCCTCAGACCATCCTGGTGGGGGATGGAGGTGTAGAGGGATTGTACGTCCATGGTGAAGAGGAAGCGGTTGGGGCCAGGGAACTGGAAATTGTTGATGTGACGTAAGGTGTCAGAGGAATCACGGATGTAGGTGGGAAGGGACTGGACAAGGGGAGAGAGAAGGGAGTCAAGATAACGAGAAATGAGTTCTGTGGGGCAGGAGCAAGCTGAGACGATCGGTCTACCGGGGCAGTTCTGTTTGTGGATTTTGGGTAGGAGATAGAAGCGGGCCGTCCGAGGTTGGGCGACTATCAGGTTGGAAGCTGTGGGAGGGAGATCCCCAGAGGAGATGAGGTCAGTGACAGTCCTGGAAACAATGGCTTGATGTTCAGTGGTGGGGTCATGGTCCAGGGAGAGGTAGGACGAAGTGTCTGCGAGTTGACGCTCAGCCTCTGCGAGGTAGAGGTCAGTGCACCAGACAACAACAGCACCACCCTTGTCAGCGGGTTTGATGACAATGTCAGGGTTGGACCTGAGAGAATGGAGTGCAGTAAGTTCAGAGAGAGACAGGTTAGAATGGGTGAGAGGAGCAGAGAAATTGAGACGACTAATGTCGCACCGACAGTTCTCAATGAAAAGATCAAGAGAAGGTAAGAATCCAGAGGGAGGGGTCCAGGTGGAGGGAGAATATTGGAGATGGGTAAAAGGATCCATTGAACTGGGAGAGGACTCCTGCCCAAAGAAGTGAGCCCGGAGACGAAGACGGTGGAAGAAGGGTTCAGCATCATGCCGAGCCCGAAATTCATTGAGGTGAGGGCGTAAGGGTATGAAACTAAGTCCTTTGCTGAGCACTGAACGTTCAGCATCGGAGAGGGGAAGTTCAGCGGGTATAGTGAATACATGGCTGGGGCTGGGATTGGAAGATGGGGTGGGGACGGAGGGACAGGCAGGGGTGGAGGGTCCTAGATGGGTGTTGGTGTCGATGAGTTGTTGGAGCTTGTGTTCCTTAGCACTTGAGAGAAAGAGAAAAAGTTTCTTGTTGAGGCGTTGGATGAGCCGAAGGATAAAATGAAACTGGGGGCACGCGCAGCTTTGAAAAAGGGTACGGCGGTGCTGCTGGAGGGAGAGGTCGAGTGTGTTCATATGGCGGCGCATGGCACTGAGTGTGGATTTCAGAATGTGACGGGAACAGCAGTCCGAGAAACGTTTTATGTCCCGGAGATACCTGTAACCCTGGGTGGGTTCGAAACATGAGGGGTGGAATTTCAGTTGAAATCCACATGGGGTAAGTCGGAGATGGAGACAGTCACTGAGAAAGGAGATATGGCTGTGAAAGCAGGTTTTAGTAAACACCTTGTCAAACACCAGGAGGGAAATGGAAAGCAAGGAAGGTGAGCAGGGCAAAAGAGAGGAACGGAAATCTTGTCGCAGAAAAGAACAGAACTTCTTCAAGGAGGTAGGCATTTCTTGAAGAGCAGTGGCAGTCAATTAAACACAGAGATAAAAACAAAAAAAACTGCGGAAGCTGGAAATCAATCACTGCTTGTTTGTCCCTACAACCACACCCACCCCCCCAACCTCTCTCTCTCTCTCTCTCTCTCCGCCCCCCACACACACACCTTAAACCAGCTTATATTTCAACTCTTTCTTGGACTCGAACTCAAGTTCTGTCGAAGGGTCATGAGGACTCGAAACGTCAACTCTTTTCTTCTCCGCCGATGCTGCCTGACCTGCTGAGTTTTTCCAGGTAATTCTGTTTTTGTTTTTGTTTTGGATTTCCAGCATCCGCAGTTTTTTTGTTTTTATCTCTATCCTCAATGTTGGTTGGACTCAACATGTGACACAAGACTGATGAGTTTGCAACCATCCTCAGCCAGAGTGCTGAGTGAATGATGCATTTCGGCCTGTTCCTGTGATCCTACCAACACAGATGCCAGTCTTCAGCCAATTTGACTCATTCCATGTGATATCAAGAAATGGCTGAGTGCACTGGATATGGGAAAGGCTATGGGTCAAACAATATCCTGACTATAATCCTGAAGATTTATGCTCTGGCACTAGCGACACCTCTAGCCAGTGGGAGGAGGTAGGCATCGCATTCAGTGCCATCAGTGTAACCCTGAGAACCTGGATGTAGTGCCGCAAGAAGGGCAATGACCCCACGAGTGGTCAATATCAGTGAATGTATTGTCAAATGCCATATCCTTACAACTGAAACACAAGGCACACACACTGTTCAAATCATCACCCCACCCCCAACGTCACTCCCCAACCAAAATCCTCTATCAAGCACAACTCAAACCTCACATTCATAATTTCATCTCACCATCATATACTTAGCACTGCTGTAAGCATCACACCCACATCTCATAGCTGGCATCATTGCCAGCTATTCAACCATGGCGGGAACATCACATCACATTTGGTGTCACAAGTCCCTATCATTTACAGCACAGGAAGTAGGACCTAACTGGCAGTGGGCAGGCATTCTGTGCATGCTCGCCCTCATGGAAGAGATGATACTCCCCATCATCAGAGTGGCCATGACTGGGGCTGAAGCCAGTGGCAGAGCTGAAGGCATTGAAGATGTTGGAAAGCTCAGAGTTAATCCTCCCGCTCACATCCCATTTCTCTCGCATTCCACAATCTCTTCAGAATTACCGTACATGGTTGGAGCATGTATTTTTGCTTCCCTGCAACCCTAACCCCATCATCACAACCCTACTCTTAGTGCATTTCTTTTTTCAGATACTCAAGAACTGGTCAGGCAGTGTTGCAGGAGCAAGAAATGGAAGAGGGAGAAGAGAATGATGATGAATCAATCACTCAAACTCAGCTCTGTAGCCACCAGGTCAGATATTGACATTGCACATGCTTGAGAGGGTATCTTAGAGAAAGAGGCTACATATGATGAGAAACTGGGTATGAGTGGCCTGCAGCCAGGGCAGTGGAAATATGCAGCACAGATGCCAACTCAGATGAAGACTTCACTGGGGTAGCGTACAGAAAAAGACTGATGGCTGTGCATACAGAAATGTTTGGTACATTGTCAGGCCTGCCAAAAAAACTGCAATCATGTCAAGGAGGCGTCTTGCACCAGCCTTGAACAGAACTTTGTACAGAGCTTAGAGCCAGCCTTCCCTGCATGGACCTGGTGGCCAACTCCATTAGCACTCTTGTGAACCTAACCATGATGCAGCATCTTATGACCAATACCTTAGCTTCCATTGCAGCACAAGCAGAAGCCAACTGGCAACAAAAACAGAAAATGCTGGAAAAACTCAGCAGGTCTGACAGCATCTGTGGAGAGAAAAAAAGAGTTAACATTTCGAGTCCATATGACTCTTCTTCAGAGCTAAAGAGAAGTAAAAATGTGATGAAATTTATACTGTTTAAGTGGGGGGTGGGGGGTGGGTGTGGAGCAGGTGAAGCTGGTTAGAAGGCTAGCGATCGGTGGAGGCAAAGGAGAGATTGACAAAGATGTCATGAACAAAAGGACAAAGGAGTGTTAAAGGTAGCGGGACCTGCTAAAGGAGGAGCTGATTGTGGCATTAAGCTCAGAAAGCAGAATGTGATAATAGCAGGACAAGGGTAAGCACTCTGGAAAGAACAACATGAACAAGTGACAGATGACCCTTGTGGGGGTGGCATGGGGAGAGGGGACATGGTGGGAAAAAAGATTGAAAATAGGATAAAATGTGGGGATAAAACGATGAATAAAAATGAAAATAAATAAAAATAAAGATGTGGATAAAAAATAAAAATTAAAAAATGAAAAAATAAAAATAAATAATGAAAATTAATATTGAAAAAAGAAGATAAAAAAGGGAGTGAGGATGGAGGAGGCAGTTCATGATCTGAAGTTGTTGAACTCAGTGTTAAGCCTGGAAGGCTGTAAAGTGCCTAATCGGAAGATGAGGTGCTGTTCCTCCAGTTTGTGTTGGGCTTTACTGGAATATTGCAGCAGGCCAAAGACGGACATGTGGGCATGAGAGCAGGGTGGTGTGTTGAAATGGCAAGCGACAGGGAGGTCTGGTTTGTGCTTGTGGACAGACCGAAGGTGTTCCACAAAGTGGTCACCCAATGTGTGTTTGGTCTCTCCAATGTAGAGGAGACCGCATTGGGAGCAGCGAATGCAGTAGACTAAATTTAAGCAAAATTGATAATTTTTTCCAGATCCAGACGATTGCATGAGGCAGCACTGAAACAGTCATCGATGTACTGAAGAAAGAGTTGCCTGAATAGGACTAGAACAAGGAATGTTCCACATACCCCATAAAGAGACAGGCATAACTGGGACCCATGTGGGTACCCATAGTCACATCTTTTATTTGTAGCAAGTGAGACAAGTTTAAGGAGAATTTGTTCAGTGCGAGAACAAGTTCAGTCAGATGGAGGAGAGTGGTGGTGAATGGGGATTGTTCGTGCCTCTGTTCAAGGAAGGAGAAGAGAGCCCTCAGATCATCCTAGTGGGGAATGGAGGAGTAGAGTGATTGGACATCCATGATGAAGAGGATTCAATTAGGGCCAAGGAACTGGAAATTGTTATGACATAGGGCATCAGAGGAATCATGGATGTAGGTGGGAAGAGACTGGACAAGGGGAGAGAGAACGGAGTCAAAATAGGAAGAAATTAGTTCCATGGCGCAGGAACAGGCTGACATGATCGGATAACTGGGATAGTCCTGTTTGTGGATTTTGGGATGGAGGTAGAAGCGGGCCGTATGGAGTTGGGAGACCATGAGGTTGGAAGCTGTGGAGGGAAGATCTCCAGAGGAGATGAGGTCAGTAACAGTCCTGGAAACAATGGCTTGATGTTCAGTGGTGGAGCCGTGGTCCAGGGGGAGGTACGAGGAAGTGTCTGTGAATTGACGCTCAGCCTCTGCGAGATAGAGGTCAGTGCGCCAGACAACAACAGCACCACCCTTGTTGGCAGGTTTGATAACAAAGTCAGGGTTGGACCTGAGAGAATGGAGTGTGGCAAGTCCAGAATGAGACAGTTTAGAGTGGGTGAGAGGAGCAGAGAAATTGAGACGAATGATCTCATGCTGACAGTTTCCGATGAAAAGATCGAGAGCGTATAAGAGGCCAGAGGGAGAGGTCCAGGTGGAGGGAGAATGCTGCAGGCAGGTGAAAGGATCCGTAGAACAGGAGGACTCCTGCCCATTAGCATCATAATTTTGCAAAGCTGAATTCATGCAAGCTCAGCTTGTTGCCAGGTGATTGCAGTTTGTTATCACACAGGTTCAGACTGCTGCCAGCATGACTGTAGATATCAGTTTTCAAAGAAGCTTACAGGATCTCACAGCCGTCCAGCAATTAGACCTCCTACACATTGCTCGGATTACTGAGATACTGCTCCAAGGGTGTGGTGGTTGCTCCATGGAGGATGAACCTGCTGTGCTCTCTAAGGATGACAGAATTCATGCCTCCACCGTTGCTTTAAGGTGGTGGAGTAATTGAAGCCAGGCCCTCTTGGGCCAGAATTGCTCAAGGGCATCTTGCAAGGCCATCTGCAGTCTTCCCTAGTCTGCTACCAGTCATGCTACAGCTACTGGGGTAACACTGGGTCGGAACACCAGGCCAGGGAAAGGCACATAGAAGACAGACAGTCAGAGAATGCACAAGGATGATTAGTTGACTTTTATATGGAATATTGGATGCTTGGATTGAAAAGTTGGTTTAGAATCTTTGTTTTGTGGTGGCTTTTACTTCAGTATTGTAACCAAGGGGAGGCTGTGATGGGCAGAGCTAGAGGAAGAGAAAGACTGTTGATGAATGGGGATTTGGATTGCATTTACTGGCACTGCAGTCGGATGAGCCAATCACAAATGTCCAGCTGGAAAGAGGATGTGTCAAGTGCAACCTCCTTTCCTCCTCCTCCTGTTCTTCATCCTCCACCTCCCTAGCTGTTCTGTATACGTGTTGGTAAGTCTATACCCTCATGATGACAGTTACAACAGACAGGCTGCTAGGCTCCTTCAGAATGGCCCAAGAAGCAGGAGGATTGCTTGAACACCATAGCTCAGTGACATTTTGGGTGGTAGCATTGCTCTCTTTATATCACGTGCTACCCGCTTGAATGTGTTTTGTACACAGGAGTTATGAGCCAGATTTTTTTCTTCTTTCATGGGATAGGGGTGTAACTGGTAAGGTCAGCATTTGTTGCCCACCCCTAATTGCCCTCAACAACTGAGTGGCTTTCTAAGCCATTTCAGATGGCAGTTAACAAACATTGCTGTGTGCCTGAAGTCATGTGCAGACCAGATTAGGTAAGGACAGCAGGTTTACTTTTCTTAAGGACATTAGTGAAGCAGATGTGTTTTTACAACAATCAATGATAGTTTCATGGTTACCATTAATGAGACTAGTTTGCAATTCAAGATTTAGTAATTATTTGACTTTAAATTCCACACACTGCCATGATGGGATCTGAACCCTAGTCCCCATAGCATTACCTGTGCTTCTGGATTACTAATCTAGACAAAGTAACCTCCCCCTGCCATTGTTTCCTGGCTTCAGTATATTTTCAAGTGTGATTCTAACTTAGTTTCCCTAAAAACCTGTTAATGAAGGAATCCAGTTGTCTTTACAGGAACCCTTGTTATATGCAGAGATTTCTTCTTCTGGCCTTTTGGAGTTGTCCTGTACCTTCCTTTCCCTCCATCTCTCTCTTACTCTCTGTCTGTATGTGTGTCTCTTTCTGTCTCTCTCCCTCTTTCTCTCCCTTTGTGTGTCTCTCTTCTTGCCCCTAGCTGTCCTTCTATGATCTTTCTCCCTTTCTTCCTATGTCTCCTTCACTCCTGTGTGTGTCTCTGTATATCTGTCTCTCACTCTTCTGTAGAATCCTTCTGTAACTGAAAAGCTGCTGCCTCCCTGCATTCATTCAACTTTTTCAAAATGTTCAAGCACTCTATGCTCATGAGAAGCTACGACAGAACAGTCAACTCCTTCAAACATGACCACAATACACCAAGCTTAGAGTGACAGAAACTGTGATTGGAGGAGCAGCTCTGTGTTTCACATGTTCACTGTTCCTCCAATCACAACTCTGCAGTCAGTTCCTACTCTCAGCAACTGTCAGAAACTGACAGTTATTGAGAGCAGGAACTGCTGCTTCCCTTCAGGCAGCTTCATGGTTGGCCGGCTTTGAAAAAAAAATCAAACTCTCAGTTTCTTTGACAGTTGCTCCCAGTGGTAACTGCTGCTTCCAAACTTCAGGCAGTTTTGTGGGATTCTGACCAGCTTTTAGTTCTGATTTTTTTTAAAAAGCTAGCAGTTTTTTGCCACAACACCCACCTCCCCAAATGTTGCCATCCTAGGTGACAACCTAGTTTGACTCAAGTCATTAGTCCTGCCTGTAGCGCCAAAAAATGCAGATGCTACACAACCCAATTTTTGACAAAAAATCTCAGGCCTCAACATGTGAGGAGGAGAATAACCATCTTCAGGAGGACATAGAAAAATTGGTGAATTGAGAATACACATGGCAGATGAAATTTAACAATGGGAAGTAATAAGTGATGCATTTTGGTTAGAGGGATGAGGAAAGGCAACATGAAATAAATGATACAGTGCAGGAACAATAAACATACTAAGATACAAAATAGGAGCAGAATGCAGCCATTTGGCCCCTTGAGCCTGCTCCATCATTCAATAAGGTCATTGTTGATCTGTTTATATTTTGAACTCCACATTCCCATCTACCCCCAATAACCTTTGATTTCCTTGCCTAACAAGAATCTATCCACTTCCGCCTTAAAAATATACCCCTACCTCCACTGCCTTCCTAGCAGAGAGTTCCAAATTTGCATGACCCTCTGAGAGAAAGAAATTTCTCCTCATCTCTGTTCTAAAAGGGTAATCGCTAATTTTAAAACAGTGCCCCGTAGTTCTGGACTCACCCACAAGAGGAAACATCCTTTCCACATCCTTGTCAAGGCCGTTCAAGATCACATAAACTTCACTCGAGTTACCCCTCACTCTTCTAAACTCCAGTGGAAACAAGCCCAGCCTGTCCAACCTTTCCTCATAAGACAGCCCACTCATTCCAGGTATCAATCTAGTCAACCCCCTCTAAACCATCTCCAATGCAATTGCATCCTTCCTTAAATAAGGAGACCAAAACTGCACACAGTTTTGAGGTGCGGTCTCACCAATGCCCCGTATAACTGAAGCTTAACATCCTTACTTTTATGTTCAATCCCTCTCATAATAAAGGATAGCATTCCATTTGCCTTCTTGATTACTGTACACTAACTTTTTGTGACTCATGCACTAGAAAGCCTAGATCCCTTTGCACCTCAGAATTCTGCAGCCATTCTTCGTTTAAGTAATACTCTGCATTTTTATTTTTCCTGCCAAAGTGAACAGCTTCACATTTTCCTACATTATACTCCATCTGCCAGATATTTGCCCACTCACTCAATATCTGTTCGCAACCTCCTTATGTCCTCTCACAACATACTTTCCTACCTATCTTTGTGTCATCTGCAAATTTAGCTACCATGTCTTTGCTCCCTCATCTAAGCCATTGATACAAATTGTAAAAAGTTGAGGTCCCAGCACAGACCTCTGTGGGACTCCACTCATCACATCCTGCTAATCAGAAAAAGCCGCATTTATGCATACTCTCTGCTTTCTGCCAGCCAGCCAATCTTCTATCCACACTATGTTACCCCCTACACCACAGGCTTTTATTTTCCACAATAACCTGTGATGTGACACCCTATCAAATGCCTTCTGGAAATCCAAGTACAGTATGTCTACTTGCTCCCCTTTATCCACAGCGCATGTTACTCCTTCAAAGAACTCCAATGGATTGGTTAAACATGATTTCCCTTTCACAAAACCATGCTGACTGTTTCCGATTGCCTTGAGGTTTTCTAAGTGCCCAGCTAAATTCTCTTTAATGATCGATTCTAACACCTTCCCCATGACAGACATCAAGTTAACTGGCCTATAGTTTCCTGCCCCCATTCTCTCTGGAATAGAGGGGTTATACTTGCTATCAGCAGTCTGATGGAACCTATCCAGAATTTAGTGAATTTTGGAAAATTAACACCAGCACATTGACTACCTCATTAGCTATCTCTTTTAAGACACTGGGATGAAGTCCATCAGATCCCAGAGACTTGTCAGCTCCATCAGTTCGCTCGGTACTGTTTCCCGAGTGATTTTAATTTCACCAAGTTCTCCTCTCCCTCCTACCTCCTGATTTACAGCTATCACTGGAAAGATTTTTGTGTCCTCTATAGTGAAGACAGAAGCAAAATGTTTGCTCATTTCTTCGAGACCTGGGAGTGTACACACATAAATCTTTGAAGGTGATTGGACAAATTGAGAAGGCTGTTTAACAAAAAAACAAATGGGATGCTTGTTTGTATAAATAGAGACCTAAAATACAAAAGCAAAATACAAAACCTTTATAGATCACTGGTACAGGACCCAGCTGGATCTACTTCTGAGTACCACACTTTAGGAAGGATGTCGAGGCCTTCAAAAAAGTACAGAGAAGATTTACTAGTATCATACCAGAGATTTGCAGTTACATAAAGAGTCTAGATAAACTGGGGTTGTTCCCCTTTGTGCAGGGAAGTTTAAGAGAAATTTGAGAGAAATGTTCAAAATTGAATATATTGATGGACTAATAAGGGGGGAATAGTTTTCAGTGGTTGAATGAATGGTAACCAGAGGACACAAATTTAAGGTAATTGCCAAAAGAACCAGAGGCAAGATGAGGAAAATATTTTATACAGCAAGTTGTTTTATCATCTGGAATGCACTCACCAGAAGAGTGGTGGAAGCAAGTTCAACAATAACTTTCAGAAGCAAATGGGATAAATATCTGAGGAAAGAGCAGGAGAGTGGGATTAATTTGACAGCTTTTTCAAAGAGATGGTACAGAAACAATGACCCAAGTGGTTTTCTATTGTGCTCTATCATTCTATGATTCTAAAGACTCTCTCTTCTGAAGGCAAACTTAATTCCTATTTAAAAGTTCATCATCCGAAGAAGAGAGGGCAGAATTTTCCATGCCCATTGGCGTCAGGTGTCAATATGGCGGAAAGGCCAAAAATTGGTTACACGACGCTGTGAAACCAGGTTACAATTGTCCGCTCTGCCCATCAGCAGCGAGCTGCCTGTCCCACCGCTGGGCGTAGGAACTTCACTTTAATACATCTGCATGTCATTATAAGCATTATAAGCCCTTCTCACCAGAATCAACCCCACACATGAAAATGTACCGCCCACGTCAGTGGGAAAACATGTCAGTGTAGAACAACAGTCTTGACAAGAATGACGTTCAGAAGTTGGGACTTACCGTCAAGGCCTTGCTCATATCGCGGGCATCTGAGGAGCAGATGATTTTGGAGCCTTACAGCAACCAGACCCTGGAAGAACACATGCATCACATGCTGGGTGGATTTATATGGACATGGCTCTGCTGCGAAGCAGCTCACGGAAGTTGGAAGACTACTGTTGAGGGTCTGCTTCGGGTCATCGGTTTTTTGGCCATGGTTTGCTACAGATAATCATTGAGGGAGTATTCTGACTTAGAGGCATTCGGTCATAATCCCACAGGTGGTAGCTTCATACCATTGAAGCCTTAGCCAAGCACGTACATCAAATGTCTGAACCTTCAGTTCGTACTGAGCAGGATTACTATTGCAACAACACATCATCAGTAGGGTAAAACTAACCTGTCTCATGACGGTCTAAACCAAGCTCAATTTTCCCTATTAATGGGTGAACAATCCAACGCTTGGTGAATTCTGCTTCACCATGATAGAAAGAGCCGACACCGAAAAGTCAAAAAGTGACGTTGCAATGAATGCTTAGCCACCACAAGCCGTTATCCCTGTGGTAACTTTTCTGACGCCTCCTGCTTAAAACCCAAAATGTCAGTGGGAGACGAAGGTGTACCAGGGTTGGGGGGGGTGCTAGATGAAGATCTAGGTTTGACTGGGAGAGTAAGGTGCACCGGGCCGGTGAGGTTGGGAAGAGGGGGGAAGCATGGTGTCAGGGGGGCGAGATTGGGAGGAGGAAGTGATGGTGTCAGTGGGGATTTGAGGTTAGGAGGGGGAGGGAGTACAATGGGGGAAGGGTGTAACATGGAGAATGCAGGAATTTGGGAGGTAGGAGTTCAGTGGGAGGAAGGACTTCAGGGGGAGGAAGAAATTCGCAGGGGGGAAGGACTGTATGGGGAGGAAGGAGCTTGCAGGGGGAAGGAATCCAGGGGAGTAGGAGTGGAGGAAGGAGTAAGCAGGGGGGATGGGGGGGTGGGGGGGTGGTGATGGGGAGGTGGGGTGGGGGTTTGTGGGTGGTGGAGATGTCCAGGTGAACGTGCAAGGGAGTCAATGACTGTCTCCTGGGGAGAAACATGAGGGTGGGCTTGGTAGGAGGCAATGGTGAAAATGTGAGAGGGCAGGGTGATCTGGTAGAGTGGGAGTGTGTGGGTATGACAGAATTGGTAGAAGTGACGACAAGGGTGGTTGGTGGGGAGGCAGACACAGACCCTGGGGGCGGGATGGAGGAGGTCGGAGAGGTCAATGTGGATGGGGTGCGATTCTCAGGAAGATAGGCAACGTGCACATTCACCTGGACATCCTGAAAAGACAAGGGTCCAGGCTGGTATGTATGGTGGGGAGGTGGAAGGTGATGCCGTGAGGGTCATCAGTGATGGGGGAAAGGGCATGGGCGACTGGGGGAGGGGGAAGGACAGGGGAGCCAAAGATATAATTCATCAGTTCCATTTTTCAAAAACAAAAGTGGGCCGAGCGTCGTGTTGGACAGGGAGAGATGCTTCATGGGAGTGTGATCAGTGGGTGGATGGAGACGCAGCTCAGCTCAGATGGACAACTGAAAGCGAACCCCAGCAGGCAGCACTGAAAATGCTCAGGACATTGAGATAAGTTTGATAGATGAAGGCTCTGCGTGTGAGGGAGAGTACTTGCAAGAGGCTCCCAAAGGCCCTACCACACACACACTTCTCCCTCCAGAATCACTCATGGCCCGGCTGCGTGCAGCTGAACTGCTGGTGGGTAGTGGTGGGGGGTTGCAGGGGGAGGCGAAGACACATCACACATTATTCCTTGAAAGTGAATATATTTTCAGTTTATAAAGTTACAAAATGTGTTCACCTGTGCAGCCACTTGTGATCAGAATTTTTTAGCTTTTCCAGGCCTATCTAGCCTTCTAGGTGTTGCCATGACATCCATAGCAGGGGTGGAGACAGACTGCAATGGTTGGACCTGTTGCCTCTGATGGCTTTTGAGAGCCGACACCTTGGGGCAGAAAGCTTACTTTGGCTATCCGCTGTGGGCCAGCTGCTCCCTCTGTGATGACAGAGGATGAGGTTGAGGGGGCCACACATAAAGGGGGCTCAGAGGGAGAGCACAACCTCTGAGATTGCTGAGTGGATGACCCAGGAGTGTCCAGCTGCCATACTTCCTGCCTTCAGTTGCCTGAGAGCCCCAGTCTGGCTCCTTGAGGGGAAGGAGCACCTGGAAGGACATTGAGGTGCCCCATTTCCCTCTCACGTTGCCACTGTAGGAACTCACCAATGGTGACAACGATGGAGTGCAGGTCTGTGCACATCTCCACGTTCTGCGGGACCATAATCTTCATGTTGCCCGCCATCCTTCCCATGGCGACCACCATACACACATATGTGGGCACCAGTTCATCAGAGAGCAGGTGGGCACACTCCTCCAACTCACGTGCCACTATGTTGAGGTCTTCCAACAGCTCTGCGTGATGTTCCCCTGCCTTCTGCTGACCCCACAATGAGTTGGAAGGCTGAATCCAGAGGCAAGTCATCTGACTCGGACCTCACAAATGCCTCTTTCCCAGCAGTCCTCCGAGTGCCGGAGAGCTCGGCTGAACCTGCCTCCTCCTGCTGTGGACATGTGTCTGTGTGGTAACCATCAGATTGTGAACCTGAGCCTGCTCTAGATCTAAGTCTTGCTGAGGTGTGTGTCTCTGCGCTGGTGGAGGGTGTGGGTAAGCGCTGTGATGGGCCTTCCAGGCTGCTTATTTCCAGCTCTTCAATGGAGGAGGTATCCTCTTGGCTGGAGGTGAGGACATGGATGGTGCTGAGAGACTGGCTGGCTGAGGGTGTCAGTTGCTTGGCAGATCTCCCTGAAAACCAAAGTAGAGATAATTAGTGCATGGCAGCAGAATCAAAAGCAGGAGAGAGAACACTCACAGCTGCATTGAGAGAGGGACAATGTGGTGCAGGATTCTCACGTGGATGTTCGCCGCTGACCTCACCGTTGCTGCAGGTATGGTTCACATCCTCGGCTGTCAGCGTAATGGCACACTCCTCAAAGTGAGTGAGGGGCCTAAAGTGGGCCATTCCACCCTGGTCTGGGACCTCTCCCTAATGCTGAGTCAGCTTCTCCTGCATGAAAACAGATGGAGAGAAGTGAGCAGGACACATGGCACTATATGGAATGTTTATGTGGTGAGCGGCACCATGAACAGGATGAGGACCTGAGTTCGAGAGGATATGAGCCTGATGGAGGTGTGAGGGTATGTGTGAGAATTAGTGGTGTTGTCCCTTGAGGTGTGAGATCACTGTGGACGTGTGAGTGTGTGAGTTGAGAGTCATGAGAAGAGTGACTTAACCTGGCAGAACGGAAGAGATCATTCATCCTCTTTCTGCACTGAGTGGCTGTCCTCTTCTGCAGGGCATTGATGCTGACTACTGCTGCCACCACCTCCCATGCAGAATTGGTGACTTTGCTTTTTGCCCAGAGCGGAGGTAGGGGACATCGCATCAGGAACTCAGATCTGTGCTCCCCATAATCAGGAACACATGACTGAATTTGTGAAATAAGCTCCAGGCAATGTTACCCTCAGGTGTGTGGCAGTGCCTCACATAAACAAAAACCAAAATTGAAACTTAGGACTAAATTTTTCTGGCTGGGGCAGAGGCCCTGACAATGGGGACAGCCCCGCCTCATCCATTTGAGGGACAACTGGCTGCAATTTAGGCCCATCATGCAATTAATACTCCGATGTTGGGCCTCCCGCCCCTGTGAAAGACGAGAGACTGCCTCTAAGAGCTACCGGTCAGTCGGATGGCCAGCAGGTCTTCAGTCTCAACAGCACCAGTGGGAGTGGTGGCCATTGCTGGGACTGGACCCTGCTGAAAGATGGATGTCACCCAGGAAAAAAAAGGAAGGCTTTCATTTATACAGCACTTTTCAGAAACAGTGGACATCTCAAAGCGCTTTACAGCCAATTAAGTATTTTTAGAGTTCAATCATCACTGTAATATAAGAAATGTAGCAGCCAGTTCACACCCAGCAAACTCCCACAATCAACAATACGATAATGACCAGATAATCACTTTTTTTTTGTGCTGTTGATTGAGGGATAAATATTGGCCAGGGCACCAGGGATATCTCCCCTGCTCTTCCTTGAAGTTGTGCCATGGGATCTTTTACATCCACCCAAACAGGAAGATGGGACCTGAGTTTAATATCCCATCCAAAAGATAGCATCTCCGATAGTGTAGCACTCCCTCAGTGTTGCATTGGAGTGTCAGTCTTGATATTTGTGCTCAAGCCCTGGGACCTGAACTTAAATCTAGTAGTTTAGAGATAAGAGTGCTACCAATTGAGCCTGTGGGACCTGAGGCACTGCAGTGAGATGAGCTCTCCCAAGTCTGAGAGGAAGAGGAAAATCTCTTCAAACAAGCAGGTGTGGAAGAAAGTGGCTGAAGAAGCCAGCAGCAGATATGTGGTCCCTCCAACCTGGAGATAGTGCACCAAGGGGATCCAGAACCTCAGGAGTATATGAAACTTGTGGCACTGCAACCATATCCATGTGACCACCCAATGGCTGCTACCTCCAGGAACACTTTCTTGGTGAGACTTGCTGGACCCTTTGAGCGGAATTGTCCCAGATTTGCACTAATGCAGTAGCGGGTGTGAGAAAAGTCCTTTTACCTGTCGGCTGCAATGATGTGTTTTTGCGCCGAATCAACCCATTCTCGGCGGGTCCCCCCTCAGGAATAATGCATTCATGGGAAAAACACTGGATCCCTGGCGGGTCGGGCTCTGAATCACCCACCATGCCGTCATCTCAGGCCTTCTGTAATCCGGGTGCCATATTTAAAGTGCACCCCTGCAAAGAGTTTGCACTCTCTAAAGCATTGGAAGCTGCTACAAATTCATGGTTGCCAAAGGGAGGAAACATACTGCCCCAAGTTTAGCAACGCCTCCCTTAAGCACCTGCTGGATGTGGTGGAAGCCTACCACTAAGCCCTCTACCCCGGCTCTGGGCAGGGACCAGCAAGCAAGGTCACCAATCCAGCTTGGGAGGTGCTGGCGGCAGTGGTCAGCACCAATGCCTTGAAAAAGAGGACAGTCACCTAGTGCCGAAAGAGGATGAATGATCTCCTCCGTTCTGCCAGGGTAAGTCACTCTTCTCATCACTCTCAACTAACACACTCATAAACAAATCCCACATCCACAGGGATCTCACTCACTGCCATTTCAAGGGAAATCACCATCACTCTCTCACACACACCTTCATCTGCCATTGTGTCCTCAGCCTGTCCATGGCACCACTCACCACCCACACATGCCAAGCATCCTTAATATCCGGCCTGGCAGGTGTCCTGCTTACTGTCTCTCCATCTGTCTTCATACAGGACAAGCTGATGGAGGAATGGCCGACATCAAAGTCCTCTCAGAATTCAAAAGTAGAGACATCCAGCTGGTCGGCGATGATCTGCACTGTTCCTGTGCTGACTGTGAGGCCAGCGGTGCTCAATCAAGTGAGGATCCAACAGTGCAACATCCATCAGGCAACCATGCTGTGAGTCAGTTCCCCTGATCCGTAGTCCCCTGCCATGCACTAATTATCTCGCCTTGCTTTCACAGGCACATTTGGACAGCAGCCAAGGGAGGTCCACAAGCCATGTCCTTGACTCAAGCCTCGAAGATACCTCAGAAGAAGAATCTGATGACACCCTAATTGAAGACCTGTCTCATTGCTCATCCACACACTCCGACAGTGCAGCGACAAACAACTCAGTGGGACCTAGTTCTAGAGTCACCTCGGGATCACAATCTGGTGAGCATATCGCACTGTCTGATCCACAGCAGACAACAACAGGGACTTTCCAGGTGTCTGGCACTCGGAGGACTGCTGGAGGCCAGCAATCAGCTGAGTCCAAGTCAAGTGAGGAGCCTCTGGACTTGGTCATACCTCAGTGGCTGGAGCTGTAAAGGCAAGCTTGAGAATATCAGGAAGGGATATCTGCTGCACTCCTCGCATTGCAAGGCACGATGGAGGAGTTCATCCGTCTTCAGTCTGAGATGATAGCACCAGCATGCCAATGCATGGGGGTCAACACTGGTGGGATGGCAGACGCCATGAAGGCCTTGGTCCAGGACATTGGTCCTGCACTGTTGCGCAGGCTGAATTCCATCACTGATGCCATAGTTGGCCTCCAACAGGTTCAAAGAAAGGGGGGTATGAGGCAGTTCAATCTCACTCCAGCTTCCCCTTTTCCTCAAAGAGTCAGTCAGGAGCCACGAAGCACCCATTGGGAGGAAGATCAGCAGGTGCACACCCCAGGGCCATCCACCAGATGACTCCAGGAATGTCTGGCTGATCCAAATCCCCTCTTCCTGTGACCCCACACCTCCAGTTCAACAAGCCAAGGAGGGTGCGGTTGGCCCACAGTAGGATACCCAAAGCAGGCCGGGGCCCTCCAGGTCTCAGCCCTCCAGAGGATTCATGCCAAGGTCATCACAGACAAGACATAGAAGTCAGCAGGCTGCCTCCACCTCTGCTGTGGATGTCGGGTGAGCACCACGATTTAGTGGCAGGGTTAGGAAAGTTAGGAAGATGCAGTTGCACAGTCAGGGCATGAGTGTTAATCACTTGAACTATTGTAAAAAAATGTCCCAAGAGTATCTCCTTGCCTATGGCTCCTTGTTATGATGAACAGTGCTTATGTCACAAGATAAAGGCGGGTGTCTCAGTCCAGGGCCCCTTCCCTGTGCAGTGTGTAATCTTCAGACCAAAGTGATGGTCCGGCTTCACACTCACTGGACATTTTATTGATGCCTGCGCCTCGATGGTGCTGGTCATTGCTGCCAAGATGTTGTTGGCAGATGTCACAGAGTTCCGTCATTCTCTCTGTGGGCTCTCAGCACCTTTGAGGTGGGGATGGCCCCCATCTCTTCACCATCTGTGGCTAGTGATACTGCTCCTGAAGGGGTCAGGTGCTGAAGGTTGACAAAGGATTGGGTGCATTTAAAGCTTTGTGGCTGTATCTCCATGATATGACCCTGGTCACAGTGCAAAAATGAGCTGCCCTCAGCCAGACATGAGTCAGACATTCACAGGTGCAATGTGAAGATCTATAGAGTGTCCTCACTGTATGTTATCATCATCCTCCTGGAATCTAGTGACTCTTAGGGCCTCCGCTGCATCTCCATGACATGAGCCTGAGCAGTGAGGGTATGTGCGCTGCCATCAGCCACACAGAAGGCAAATATTCACAGATGCAAGGCAAGCATATCAGGTTTGTCCTTACTGCTTCTCATCACCATCCTCCAAGAATCTTGCGGCTATGAGGGCCTTCTGAGCGCGTCTGCCATGTCTGGCCAGTGCAATGGCCTCATCAACAACATCCTCGCCTTTGAGGACCTCATCACTGTCACCCCTTCGATGCCCTCCTCATTGGAGGAGATGTGCAGGTCTTCCATCTCCATCTCAGCCAGGGCCTCCCCCTGTTGCAGCATCAGGTTGTTGAGAGTGCAGCAAGCAACGATGATGTGCGACACCTTCTGGAGACTGTATTGCAGTGCTCCACCGGACCTGTCGAGGCACCAGAACCTCATTTTCAAAATACCTATCATTTGCTCCAGCAAAGTCCAGGTCGCGGCATGAGTCTCATTATAGCATCGCTCTGCTGCAGTCAGAGGCTGCTGCACGGGCATCATCAGCCACATCCTTGTGGGTAGCCCTTGTCCCCAAGGAGCCATCCCTGCAACCTCTCTCAATCCTCGAAGATATTAGGGTTCTGAGACCTGCTAAGGATGTACCAATCATGGATGATCCCTGGGAATCTGTAGGATGTGTTTGTGGTGGTCACACATCAGCTGAACATACAGCGAGTGGAAGTCCTTGCAGGTGATGTGGTTGACTACTTGTTGCCACAGAGATCTAAGTGACATATGAGTGCAGTCGATGGAACCCTGCACCTGTGGAAAACCTGAGATCTGTGCAAGTCCCAGCATTCTTGCATCCTGGCTTTCCGGATCCCGGTCGAAAGCTCTGTGCCCCCTTGAAGATGGCGTCTGACCTCCTGATACACTTGTGCATGGAGGCTTGCAAAATCACTCACAAGTCACCTCTGGAGCCCTGGAAGAAGCTACAGGTGCAAAAATTGAGCGCCGTGGTCACTTTCATAGCCACTGGCAGTTGTTGCACTTTATGACCCCATGATGCCAAATTCTGCAGCTGGTGGCATATGTGACCAACCAGTTCCCTAGACATGAGCAGTCTTCAGTGACACTAGTACTCAGTCATCTGCAGGAATGACAAGCACTGCTTGTAGAAGTGAATCACCTACGCGTGAAGGCTCTCTGTGGATCTTCAACTGTGTGCACAGCAGGCCCGGCTGCTCCTTCATCTTGAGGGAGGTGCTCCTCCCTTTGTTGAGCCAGGCACCACCACCACACTCTTCTTATTCTCTGCTCTCTGTAAGCCCTGAGGTAGACCACTAAATCACCAGGCCCTATGATCTTGATGTTCTCCTCCTGCAGGATCAAAGAGAGAGGCACATCAGTTAGCATATGTGTCCTGAGGACCTCTCTTGTTAAGTCAGAAAAAGCTCCATGAATTGGATGGCTAGTGTGTAGTGCGCTCATTGACTGTCCGAAACCCCATCCACCTTTGCCCCACTCCAATTGGCCAATTAGCAGCAGCTTTGCCCATTGAACTGCATGCTGTGCTCTCAGCTCAGGCACAGGCATTCTCCTGTTAGCCTGAACCATAAAGGATACTGGTCCAAGCCTTAATAAAGGTATTGCAAGGGGCTGTGAGCGCTTCCAACAGTGACTGCGCTGTGGTCACCTTTCACAAGAAGATTCTACAACAGTCGGCCAGTTGTTCTGCTGCCCCATAAAAAGCACATTAATTTGCAGTCACGCCCAAGGGGTGAAAATTTCTGGAACTTTTTGTGGCATTTTCATGCTTTTGTGTTGCTTGAGTGGGCAGAAAAGCGTCAGAGGCCCGACTCCAAGCATGTCAATGGAGCTGCTGCTGAACGGTCTCAGCTGCTTTGAATGCTCACTTTTTACAAGCTTTTCCAAGTGCATGACTGCCTCCCTCCTCCCCCCACCCCCGACCCCCCCAGCATGTGCTTATGTACTCCCTTCAGTCTGTGCTGCCTTGCCGCCCACCAGGCCCCCCCCCCACCCCTGTTTGACCCCTGACCCACTCTGGAGAACTTGCCCCAGCACCACAGTGAAAGCCAGCTGGGAAAATGCGACTTGCCAGTAGCTCCCCACAACTAATGTATGGCACCTCTTCCTTGAATTCCTATGGGCAATGCTCACAAGCACTGCATAAGATTGTGGACACTCACCCCCGAGTTCCCCTCACAGTTCAGATTGCCAGGTTCACACCTTTTAAAGGCAGCCATGAAGTTCTGAAGTCACGCCGACATGGATGGTAAATTTGATGCTGGGGGATTATTCTGGCAAGCAGGGCTTATAATGAGATGCTAAGGTATTGAAATTAGGTTCCTAATAGGAGGTGGTGGGAAACGCAGCCTCCCATTGACAACTGGGGCAGACAATCACAAACTGGTTTCACGATGGCATCAAACCAATGTTTGGCCTTCTCGCCATTTTGTACCCCCTCGCCCACCATGACGCCCAATGCCAATGGGACCGGCCAACTCCACCCTTCCTCTCATCGAGCAGGAAAAGCACCTGCCACCTTGGCCTTGCTACCTGGAGGAGCACCTTCACATCCTTTCTAAAGTGTGTGCAGGAACAAGTTCAAAATTGTCAAAACCAATACTACAGGCAACAGTACTATGGGAGTTCCATTTTCATGAACACCTGTCTGTTCAGACCAATACGATTCATTTTCAAGTTTTACTGGTTTTTCCGTCTGGTGATAGTGACCAGAACTGCATGCAATACTCTAGTTGTGGCCTAACCAGAGCTTTATAAAAGTTCATCATAACTTCCCTGCCTTTGTACCCAGTACTTCTATTTAGGAAACCCAAGATCCCATGTGCTTCGCCAACAGCTGTCTCAATACATCCTGCCACCTTCAAAGGTCACCAGGTCCCTCTGTCCTGCACACTCTTCAGAACAGATTTAAAGCAATTTGCAAAAGAAGCCAATGTAATGTGAAACAACGAGCGGTTTGAGTCTGGAATGCACTACCTGGAAATGTGGTGGAGGCAGGTTCAATCAAGGCATTTAAGAGGGCATTAGATGATTATTTAAATAGAAACAATGTGCAAGGAAATGGGGAAAAGGCAGGAGAATGGCATTATCATAATGCTCACTTAGAGAGCTAGTGTAGGCAGGAGAATGGCATTATCATAATGCTCACTTAGAGAGCTGGTGTAGACACCATGGGCCAAATGGCCTCCTTTGGCGCCATATCAATTCTGTAATTCTGTGAACTGTGCCATTAAGTCAATTTTGCCCCTCCCAATTCCTTCTGCCAAAATGTATCACCTCGCACTCCCCTATATTAAATTACATCCGCCTTTTGTACCCTCATTTTGCTAGCCTATCTATGTATTTTTGCAGTCGATTGATAGCATTCTAAATGTGTACCATTATTCTAAGTTCGGTATGACTGGCAAATTTGAAATTTGACTCTGTGTTCCAAAGTCCAGGTCATTTATAAATATAATAAAGTGATTCTAGCACTGATCCTTGGGGAACATTATTGTCTGCCATCCTCCAATCTGAATGATAAGCATTTATCACGGCTCACTGTTTTCTGTCCTTAAGCCAATTTTTTATCCAAGTTGACATTGCCCCTCCAATTCTATGAGCCTCAATTTTGTTACCAGTCTTTTATGTAGAACTTTGTCAAACACTTCCTTATAATCCATATGATAATATCTACCACATTCCTTTCATCAACCTTCTCTGTTACTTCATCAAGAAATTCAAGTAATGGAGAGGAGCAAGGAACAATCTAAAATAGGATGTCTAAATTGGAAGATGGCTAACCTCAATGGTATGAGAGGGGATCTAGCCAGGATAAAATGGTACCAAAGGTTAACAGTACAATGAATTATCTTTAAGGAAGATATGTTTCAGGTACAGGCTGGGTACATTTTTACAAGAGGGCAAGGCAGGGAACGAAAGCCAGGGCTCCTTGGATGATGAGGAAGATAGAGCATTTGTTGAAACAAAAAAAGAGTGCATATGATGCACGTCAGGTCAATTCTTCAAGCGAGAACCAGGTCAAATACAACAAGTTGAGAGGGGAAGTAAAGAGGAAAATACTGGGAAAGAGAGAATATGAGAATAAAATGGCAGTTAACAAAAAAAGGGAACCCAAAAAATCTTCTCCCAGCATGTAAATCCTGTGCTGTACTTTCCTTTGTTCTTTATACATGAATTGCGTGCGAATAGAGGGATACGGACCCCGAAAATGCAAAATCTTTTAGTTTGACAGGCAACATGATCGGCTTAGGCTTGGAGGGCCGAAGGGACTGTTCCTGTGCTGTACTTTTCTTTGTTCTTAAATAGTAAATGGGCAGTAAGAGGCGGGGTGGGGCCTATTAGGGACAAAGAAGGTCATATATGCTTAGAGGTGCAGGGTAAAGCTAAATGTTAGAATTCGAAATAAGTACTAATCTACTTGATTAACTATATGAAGTAACAGAGAAGGTTGATGAAGGGAATGTGGTAGATGTTATATGGATTATAAGGAAGTGTTTGACAAAGTACTGCATAAAACACTGGTTAACAAAATTGAGGCTTATAGAATTGGAGGGGCAAACCGTATGATATGATGATCACTCTGACCCATGTGTTCTACCACAGATACTTGGTCAACTTGTTTCACATCATTCCTGAACTCCAGATCCGCCAATGCCTCTTTCCTATTTGGACCGAGAACATACTGGACAAAGAAGTTCTCCTGTACACATTTCAGAAATTCTTCTCCCTTCTTTTCCTTTACTCGAATGGAATCCCAATCGATATTTGGATAATTGAAGTCCTCAATATCACGACTCTATGGTTTTTGCACATTTCTGTGATTTCCCTGCAGACTTGGTCCCTTTGTCTCTCTTGCTATTTGGAGTCTTATAGAATACCCCTAGTAGCATGATCAAACCCTTTTTGCTTCTCAACTCTAACGAGATGGATTCTGTCCTTGCCCTCTCAAGGGCATCCTCTTTTTCGAACACTACAATCAGTACTGCCACCCTTTTGTCTTGATATCTGTTTATTTAATTAATATTTATTGAGCTTAGATAAAGTGATAGTCTCGTGAACATTTCAAATTGGGAGCTGTATATACATCTCGCAATCTTTTCTGTGCTGCTGATGTGATTCACAATACCTCATCACATTTTTGCCAAGATAAATAATACGTCTTCCACCAACATGAATAATGATTCAGTGTTGAATCAATGCTTTTATCAAAGGAAAGTATGCCTAATTGTCAGTTCACATAAACACCAGTTAATACAGTATACGAATATTGTTGCTAATGATCACTTAATGTTCTTTGTACTTCTTTTATGTTAAACTTCAATTGTGGCAATTCAGCAAAAGGAATCACAGTTAAGTAATAACCATGAAGGCACTCTAACCACTCTGCCTTGAAAAGAAACAAATGTCTGATGCACAAAATACTCCATTGCAATCACCTGTGAAGAGGAGTGCATCTAATTCATCGTCATTTCGTGTTCCTGTTTTCTTTTCAACTGCCTGTGTTATTTTCCATTCGGTGCTGCTTCTCTGACAGCAATTAATACAAACACAGGCCCCGAAATTTATTGTACGTTATGAACATGTAATTGTTCACCTGAAATTGCCTCCTTTGCTGGTTTAGTAGAAATGTTTCCCTTTTTAAAATAGCACTTCAGCCAAAATAACAGAACATGTAATCTTATAATATAAGCCCCGATGTTTCCCCCAGCACCAGTCTCTTACAATGAAGCATTTTCCAATTGTTCCAGCTGGGCCTTTTTTTTAAAACAGATGCTACAAAGAAGTCAGAATCCTGGGTTAAAAACTTGCACAATCACAGAATTTTTTTCTCTCCGATCATTGTGCGACTTTGAATTCTCTGCCTCAGAAAGTGGTGGAGGCGGGGTCATTGAATATTTTTAAGGCAGAGGTAGATCAATTCTTGCTGGGCAAGGGAATCAAAGGTTACCAGAGAATGTGGAAACCGAAACACAAGATCAGCCATGGTTTTACTGAATGGCGAAGCAGGCTCGAGGGGCCGAATGGTCTATTCCTGTTCCTATTTCTTATGTTCTTATTCACAGAGTAGTTACAGCGCAGAAGGAGACCATTTGGAACGTCATGTCTGTGCTGGCTTTCTGAAGAAGCAATTCACCTCGTGCTACTTCCCACATTTTCCTGTAGCCTTGCACATTATTCCTTTTCAGATAATAATCCAATTTTCCCCTTGAATGCCTTGATTGAACCCACCTCCTCCATAGTGTCAAGCAATGTATTCCCGATCCTAACCATTTACTGCATAAAATAGTTTTCCTTATGTCGCCATTGCTTTGTTTGCCAATTACTTCAAACCTGTGCCCTTTTGTTCTCGATCCTTCCACCAGTGGCAACAGTGTGTCCCTATCTACTCCGTGCAGACCCCTCATGATTTTGAGTATTTATATCAAATCTCCTCTCAACCTTCTCTTCTCCAAGGAAAACAGCCCCAACTTCACCAGTCTATCTACATAACTGGAGTTCTTCATCCCTGGAACCATTCAAGTGAATATTTTCTGCAAGCTCTCTAATACTGTCACATTCTTCCTAAAGTGTGGTGCCCAGAACTGGACACAATACTCCAACTGAGGTTGAACCAGTGTTTTATACAAGTTTAACATAATTTCCTTGCTTTTGTATTCTATGCCCCTTTTGGTAAAGCCCAGGATACCATATGCTTTATTAACTGTTCTTTCAGCCTACCTTGCCACCTTCAGTAATTTATGCACCTTTCTGTTCCTGCACCCCTTTTAGAATTTTATCTAATATTTTATATTATCTTTCAGCATTCTTCCTACCAAAATAAATCACTTCACACTTTTCTGCATTAAATTTCACCTGCCAGTTTCCATCCATTCCACCAACCTGCCTACGTCCTCTATGCTATTCTCCTCAGTTCATAATAATTCCAAGTTTTGAATTGTCTGCAAATTTTTAAACTGTGCCCTGTAGACCAAGGTTTAGGTCATTAATATATATCAGGAAGAGCATGGGTGCTAACACCGGCACTTGGGGAACTCCACGACAAACCTTCCTCCAGTCCACAAGCAACCATTAACCACAACTCTGTTCCCTGTCACTCAGCCAAATTCATATTCGTGCTGCTACTGTCTCTTTTATTCCTCGAGCTCTAATTTTGCTCACAAAGTCTGTTGTGTGGCACTTTCTCAGTTGCCTTTTGGAAGTCCATGTCCACATCAACATTATCCTCATCATCCCTTTCTGTCACCTCATGAGAAACCTCAAGCAAGGTAGTTAAATATGATTTGCCCTTAACAAATCTATGATGGCTTGCCTTAATAAACCCACATTTGCCCAAGTGACTATTAATTTTGCCCTAAATTATCATTTCTATCAGCTTTCCACCACTGAGGTTAAAATAAGCCTGCAATTGCTGGGCCTATCTTTACATCCTTTTTTCAACAAGAGTATAACATTTTCAATTCTCCACTCCTCTGGTACTACCCCTGAGTTTAAGGAAGATTAGAAAATTATGTACATTGCCTCTGCAATTTCTACTCTTACTTCCCTCCATATCCTTGGATGCATCTCATCAGGTCCAGGTGCCTTGTCAACTTTGAGTACACACAACTGATCCAGTACCTCCTCCTTAACAAATTTAATTTTTTCTAATGTCTGAACTACCTCCTTTTTCACCATGATCTCAGCAACATTTTCTCCTTGATTTAGAATGATGCAAAGTATTAATTTAATACCTCAACTATGCCCTCTGCTTCCATGTGCAAATCCCCTTTTTCTGCCCCTAATTGGCCCCACTGCACTTTTTAACCATTCTTTTACTATTTAAAAGTCTATAGAAGACTTTTGGATTTGTTTTTATGTTAACTACCAGTCTCATCTGGCCGTCTCTCTTTGCTTTTCTTATTTTCTTTTTTCAGCTCTCCTCTGAACCTCTTATATTCAGCCTGGTTCTCAAATGTATTATCCATTTGGCATCTGTCATAAGCACACTTTTCTTTCTTCATCTTAATTCCAACTCTTGTCATTCAGGGAGCTCTGGATTTGCTTGCCCTATCTTTCCCCTTCATGGGAATATATTTTGACTGTGCCAAACTACCTCTTCTTTAAAAGTAGCCCATTGTTCAGTTACAGTCTTCCCTGCCAACTTTGGATTCCAATTTATCTGGCTCAGATATTCTCATCTCAGTGAAATTGGTCCTCCCCCAATTAATTATCATCACTCTGCATTGCTCCCCATCTTTTTCCATACCTAACCTAAAACTTATGATACATTGATCACTGTCCCCTAAATGTTCCCTTGCTGACACTTGATTCATTTGGCTCATCTCATTCCCAAAAACCAGCAATGCCTCCTTTCCAGTTTGAATGGAAACATACTGATGTAGAAAATTCTCCTGGACACACTCTAGGAAATCTTGCTCCTCTCTGTCCTTTACACTACCGCTGCCCCAGTCTATATTTGGATAATTAAAGTCACCCATTATAACTACTCTATAATTTTTTCATCTCTAATTTTCTTGCAAATTTGTTCGTCTACATCTTTCCCACTAGATGATGGCCCAAAAAGAGCAATGAAGTTGCATCTTTGCTGTTCCTTATTTTGAGCCAAAATAATTCTGCCCTTGACCCTTCCGGAACACCTTCCCTCTCCAGCACTGCAATGTTCTCCTTAATCAATACTGCCATTCCTCCTCCTTCCCATTCTTTCCTGAATACCTTGGGCTGGATTTTTGTGGAATCAGGAAGATTTTGAAGACCTTTAGAACTAGCAGGCAGGATCCGGACACAGGTGTCCAGCCCTCATTTCCAACAGATCCCATTTTTGCCTGTAGGGGAAAGGGGGCTGGCCATGACTCACATATGAGGGAAACATGATCTCAGCAGGGCCATGTGAATTCTGTGCTGAGTTCAAGCACATCATTTTGGCAAGGATTTGAATGTGATTTATGAATGGAAGTTTTGATAATCTCCAGTGTGAAAGTCATGAATTGGTGGAGTAGACATAAATATTCTTGAAGGATAGACAAGGTCTATATAACTGCCATGATCTGAAGTTTTTTTTAAAAATCCCCTACTCTTTAAACTTTAAAAAAAATACAGGCTGAAGCTGTCAATAAGAGTTAAAAAGTATGCTCGGCTGGACTGCTTTGATTAACAGGCCACTGCTGCAGGTTAGGAAAAAAGAGCATCTGGTTATGCAGTTACAATAGGTTTCTTTGTTGATATTTCCCCAAGGGTTAGTATTATGTCATTATGCTTGGCTGATTTTCAAAAGCAACATATCTCAGCAGAGGTTCTGAGTTCACAGTTTGATTGCTATTTAAAGAAGTTATTAAAGGATTAGCTGTCTTTGATGTGGTGTCTAATAGAAGTTTTATTTTGTTTTTATAAGAGATTAACCTCTTGAGAAGAGTTAAAGCTTTGAATGTGTTTTAAGAATGGAAGGTTTTTCAATATCATGTGTGTAGGTGCGAGAGCTATATTAAATTGTTAGAAGTTTAACATTTTTCATCTCCACATGGCTCCTGAAGTCTGCCAATGGTGGATATTGACTGAGTGGCCGTGGAGGTGGCATTGAGGGTATGAGAGGCTGTTGGGGATCCAGGGGCATGTGTTGGCATAGAGTTGACATGTAGGTAGCATAGGGGGTATGAGGGGTTGTGGGAGGGTGGGAGGGCATGAGTTGACATTAGTTGGATGGAGTTGGCATGGAAGGTATTAGGCATCAGGGAAAGTGGGGAGGGTGTAGGGTTTGCATCACCTATGTCTAAAGGTTCTTGTCTTGGATATCAACAGCACACAACAACTTGGATGAAATTTCACCAAAGATGATACATCTTTATTAAACCTCTAAGTAACAGTACATACTCATGGTAACACTGTTTGCTTAGCTTCCTTGTGAGCCAGAGTTCATCTTGGTGGTCAATCCAATGATGAACCCTCTGTCTGCATCTTCTGAGCAACTGAACACATTGCTATAACCATTGCAGCAAAGAAGGATCGCTGGACTCTTTCGTTATACCTTTCTTTGCTATGGCCCTATGCCATATAAGGTAAAGCCTGCTTTTAGTCAATTGAATTGGTTTTCAATTACATCACTGTACATCTCCATGCCTTCTCCAGATGTAACCTGGCTAGGCCCCCTTTGAAGGCCACACTTGAGGTACCATATCCAGCTTGACTCCGCTTTGTTATCTCTAGCACTGTTATAAATCTCCAGAGCAGGGAGAAGGCAGCATATTTATTGCTCCTTAAGGAAGCTCAGTTTGCTTATCTTCCCTGGTGCAAGCCCTCGTACAGGTTAAATCATTTTGCAGAATTTGCTGATTCTAGCAATGCTTTCACTTGACTAAATTAACCATCATGCTTTGTTTCTTTGAATCCACAGGGCAGTTCAGTACAGTTCTTTACATATCTTCAGTCTGAGTTCTCTTATACCTCGATGTTCCATGTTACCACCATGAGACACATAGGGTTTCACCACAACCAGTCTACATTGATTAATATAAAAGGAATAAAGAAACAGTTACATTGTTGAAAAATGATTACATTAAAAAGGGTAAATAATACATTGGCTTACTCATTGGTTTGGCATGGAGGGTATGAGGGGTTGAAGGCCTAACAGCTTCTGAAACAACTGAGATGAAGTCCCAGCGAATCAAGACGGGCCTTCTAACCAGCCCATCTTGGAACTCACCCAGCCGCTAGCCACCTACACTCTGCTTCCGGGGTCATTGGGCCAGATTCAAACCAGAGCAAAGATCACACGATTCAGGATACCTTTTTACTGAGGCGGTCCGGTGAGTCGAGAAATTTCTTCGAGCTACCCACCTCGGTAGCAAAATTCTGGCCCCTTGATTCCAGGAATATTTAATACCCAGTCGTGCCCTTCTTGATCCAGGTCTCCATTATCACTCCAACATCACATTTCTACGTAGAAATCTGCACCTGCGACTCACCAATCTTATTTACCACAATCCATGCCTTCACATTCATACACAGTAACCCTAAATTAGACTTTATTATTTTCCTCCATTCACTGAACCCACTTAATACCTTACTATTTCCTACCCTAGTGCTATCTGCCTTTCCCCGCATTCTGTGCAACTTGGTATTCCTGTCTAGTAATACCTCTCGGTTCCCACACTGCTGCCATGTTAGTTTAACCCTCCGCAATAACACTGGTAAATCGCCCTGCAGAGAAATTGGTTGTGGATCTGTATTGGTGCAATCTGCCCGGACTGTAGACATCCCATTTCCCCCAGAGCTGGTCCTAATGTCACAAGAATCTAAAGCTCACCTGCCTGCACCATCTTTCTAGCCACGCATTCATTTTCTTTATCCTTCTATTTATATACTTATTTGCATGTGGTACAGGAAGTAATCCAGAGATCCCGCTTCCCAATTTCCTACCTAGCTCCCAAAATTCTGACAACTGGACTATATCCCTCTTTCTAAGTATGTCATTGGTACTGATGTGGATTACCATTTTTGGCTGCACACCCTACTCCCCCTGTGTGCTCTGCAGCTGTATAGTGACATCCTTGACCCTGACACTGGGGAGGCAACACACCATCCTGGATTCAAATCTGCATCCCCAAAAATGCCTGTCTGTTCCCCCAACTATCAAATCTCCTATCACCATAATTCTTCCAGCCACCTTGATGCTCTCCTTTACAACTGAGCCTACCATAGTGCTATGGCTTTGGCTCTGGCTGCACAACCCAGATGAAACACTTTTTTCTTCCTTCTTTAAAACAAGATGCTCACAGTTGGAACGAGAGGTAGCATCAGGATCATTCATCTTGATGCTACTGGATACAAAATTGGCTGAAAAATAGGAAGCAGAGAGTAATGGTAAATGGATATTTTTTGAGCTGGAGGAAGATTTGTAGTGGAGTTCACCAGGCATGGGTATTGGGACCCTCGCTTTTCCTGATATATATTAATGATCTAGATCTTGGTGTGCAGGGGACAATTTCTAAGTTTACGGATGATACAAAGCTTGGGGGTATTGTAAACTGTGAGGAGGACAGTGTAGAACTTCAAAAGGACATAGACAAGTTGGTGGAGTGGGCAGATAGGTGACAGATGAAGTTCAATGCGGAGAAGTGTGAGGTGATGCATTTTGCTAGGAAGAACATGGACAGACAATACAAAATTAGGGGTGAAATTTTGAAGGGGGTGCAAGAGCAGAAAGACCTGGGTGCATATCTGCATAGGTCATTGAAGGTGGCAGGACAGGTGGAGACAGCAGTTAATAAGGCTTATAGTATCCTGGGCTTTATTAATAGGGGCATAGAGTACAAGAGCAAGGAGGTTATGCTGAATTTATATAAGAAACTCATTAGACCTCAGCTGGAATAGTGTGTACAGTTCTGGGTGCCACATTATAAGAAGGATGTGAACACATTGGAGAGAATGCAGAAGAAGTTTACAAGAATGGTCCCAGGGATGAGAAACTTTAGTTATGAAGATAGATTGGAGAGGTTGGGACTGTTCTCCTTGGAGAGAAGAAGGCCAAGAGGAGATTTGATAGGGACCATCAAAATCAGGAGGGGACTGGCCAGAGTAGATAGGGAGAATCTGTTCCTGCTCGTAAAAGGATCAAGAATGAGAGGGCACAGATTTAAAGTGATTTGCAAAAGAAGCAACTCTGACATGAGTAAAAACTTTTTCACATGAATGGTTTGGGTCTGGAATGCATTGCCTGGAAGTATGGTGGAGGCAGGATAAATTGAGGCATTCAAGGGGGCATTAGATGATTATTTGAATAGAAACAATGTGCAAGAGTATAGGGCAAAGGCAGGGCAATGGCACTAGGCCATAATGCTCATTCAGACAGCAGGTGCAGAGACAATGGGCCGAATGGCCTCCTTCTGTGCCATTAAAATTTTGTGAACCATCACTTTCACCTGTATTCAGAATTGAATATTGGTTGGAGAGTGGGATGTACTGAGGGGATTCCTGTACTACCTGTATGTTTCTTCTTGACTGCATGGTGGTAACCCATTACCTCTATCCCTACATACTCTTAAGCTGCAGGGTGGCGAGATCTATAAACATGCTATCCACAAAGCTCTGAACCTCAAGGATGCACCGCAGTGATGCCAGCTGCTGCTCAAGCTCTGAAACTCAGAGCTCAAGCTGCTGCAGCTGATAACATTTCTTTCACATATGGTTATCCAGGACACAGGAAGCATCCTGGAGTTCCCACATGGCACAGGAAATGCACTCAAGAGGCCGGAGCTGCCATTTCATTCCTCTGTCTATTAGATAATAAAACTTACCACTTAAAAAAGGAAGGCTCATCAGCTTCTCACTTCCCTTGTGCTAACATCACTTAAATATAGAAGGTAACTGAAATGTTTTATTTAACTCTTATTGACTAAATTTTAAAATTTTAATTGCACAGTTCCTTATACTAACTTCCTAACTATGGAGAAAGGGAAACAAAGCTAAAATACTCAGGAGCCAATCAACTCGCAGCCTTCCTGTGATGTCTCAGTTTAATTTTTTTTCTCTCGCTTTTTCAAACTCTAGTTCCCCTGCTGCTGCTGTCTCCAGCTGGGTCTGCGCGGTCTCCAGCCAGGTCTGCGCTCTTCTCCAGTCGGGTTGCGCTCTTCTCCAGCCGGGTCTGCGGTCTTCTCCAGTCAGGTCTGCGCTCTTCTCCAGCCGGGTCTGTGCTCTTCTCCAGCCGGGTCTGCGCTCTTCTCCAGCCAGGTCTGCGCTCTTCTCCAGCCGGGTCTGCGCTCTTCTCCAGCCGGGTCTGCGCTCTTCTCCAGCTGGGTCTGCGTTCTTCTCCAGTCGGGTCTGCGTTCTTCTCCAGCTGGGTCTGCGCTCTTCTCCAGTCGGGTCTGCGCTCTTCTCCAGCCGGGTCTGTGCTCTTCTCCAGCCAGGTCTGTGCTCTTCTCCAGCCGGTTCTGCGCTCTTCTCCAGCCGGGTCTGCACTCTTCTCCAGCTGGGTCTGCGCTCTTCTCCAGCCAGGTCTGCACTCTTCTCCAGCCAGGTCTGCGCTCTTCTCCAGCCTGGTCTGCGCTCTTCTCCAGCCGGGTCTGCGCTCTTCTCCAGTCGGGTCTGCACTCTTCTCCTGTCGGGTCTGCGCTCTTCTCCAGCCAGGTCTGCACTCTTCTCCAGCCAGGTCTGCGCTCTTCTCCAGCCTGGTCTGCGCTCTTCTCCAGCCGGGTCTGCGCTCTTCTCCAGCTGGGTCTGTGCTCTTCTCCAGCCTGGTCTGCGCTCTTCTCATGTTGGGTCTGCGCCCTTCTCCAGCCAGGTCTGCGCTCTTCTCCAGTCGGGTTGCGCTCTTCTCCAGCCTGGTCTGCGCTCTTCTCCAGCCAGGTCTGCGCTCTTCTCCAGTCAGGTTGTGCTCTTCTCCAGCCAGGTCTGCGCTCTTCTCCAGCCTTGTCTGCGCTCTTCTCCAGTCGGGTCTGCGCTCTTCTCCAGCCTGGTCTGCGCTCTTCTCCAGTTGGGTCTGTGCTCTTCTCCAGTCGGGTCTGCGATCTTCTCCAGCCTGGTCTGCGCTCTTCTCCAGCCGGGTCTGCGCTCTGCTCCAGCCTGGTCTGTGCTCTTCTCCAATCGGGTCTGCACTCTTCTCCAGTCGGGTCTGCGCTCTTCTCCAGCTGGATCTGCGCTCTTCTCCGGCCAGGTTGGTGTCCTTCTCCCTTTTTTTTGCGAAGTTTTATTGTCAGGACTTAGATCTTTTACAGTACTTTGAATTAAAATTCAGTATTATAGAGTAAAAAAGATCTTGTACTAATAAAGCATCTTTCAAAGCTGCCTTTAAGTATCACTGGTTCAGCCACTGCAGATCTGGTAAAACTTAGTTGTAGTTAACACGGTGCATGTTCCATTTAATTTTTGACCTGTTTTGGATTGAAATCCTAAAATAGTCATTCGATCCTGCTGTATATTTTACATCTCAGATAAATGCAGAGATGACACAAGCTTCCATGTGTACAACAGGTTTTATTCACAGTGCTTTAAAATGTCCATTCTATGCTTCTAGCACTAGCTTTCAGAAACTTCCACAGTTTGTTTACTTTTCTCTGAGTCTACACCCAGGCTTAACTAATGAAGCACAGTGAGCATCAGTAGTAATCAAACATAGAACAACTGAACAAGCTGCAAAATACTCAACCTCAAAGGTTGTATTGAAGAAGATGACCTGACCAACCTCCTTGTAAAACCTTATTTTAAATTAGACTATTCTAAACAACAAATATATGTACATCGGATCATTTCTTAGAGTTCAACTTGTCAGTTTTCTCTAAGCACAGAAATTGAGATACAAAGGTCTCTGATGACTGCAATGAGATCTACAAACTTGTGGTTCTGTGGGATCAACTCTGTTGTCGAACCTGTAAGATACTCAACCTCCAAATTTGTATTGATGAATCTGACCGTCTATAGTTGCGTAGAGGTCAATGACCAGATTCTGATATGGCTAACAATGTAGTCAGCACTTGTGATCAGTGTGGCGAGTGAACTCTGTACTGTAGAGATGCATGTGCCAATGTTCACGAGTGCAGATGAAGCTAGTGCTTACCACTCTCCAGTAGAGTATTTGCATTCAGTTTCCAATAACGGGAATGACACATAAGCGATTGGTCGTCGCTTCTTCAATGTACTGTGAGAGTACAGCTCCAGTTGCATTTCCTGATGCATCTGTTGTGACATATATTTTCCAATGTGGATTGAAATGCACAAAGACTGGCAGAGATGCTATCTTCGCCTTTAGCATGTTAAATGCTGTTTGCTGTGTCATTGTCCATTCCCATTGTGAATCTTTGCGCAGAACCTTCCAAAGATGCTCCATGATTTCTGCATTCTTAGGAATGAATTTGTGATAAAAGTTGGTTGTATTGAGGAACAATGCCAGCTCTCTCACATTAGATAGGGTCAGAAGCACAATAATGGCTTTGACATTGTCTTGTGTAAGCTTTAGTCCAGCTGCTGTCACTCTATACTCTAGAAAGTCAATCTCAGATGCCATAAATGTTCATTTGCCCTTATTGAGCATCAAATTGTGTTGTATGAATCGAATGAGCACCACTGATAACTTCTTATCGAGTTCTGATTTGTCCTTCCATGGGCAACAAAGTCATCAAGTAGGTTGAGCATCCCCTGAATGTCTGACAAGGATGCAGAACCAATATACTGAAATGTACGGGCTGCTGCACTTAGTCCATAGGGCATTCTGCAGTACTGAAACAAACCTTCATGAATAACAAAAGGAGTAAGATATTGGCTTTACTCTAGTGGTATCTGAAGATCGTTTCAGTGCACTTCAAGCTTCGTGAAGATTGTGAAGTCATGAAATAATGCTGATAATTCTTGGATTATAGGAAGTGGATACTTGTGTAGAATTATAGCTTTGTTGACCACCTTAAAGTTGATGCATAATCTAAGTTCACCATTTTTGCATTGTGCAATGACTAAATTTGATATCCACGTCAATGAGTCAATTCGCTCAATGATACTATCTGCTGCTAGTTGTTTCAGCTCCTGCGATATTTCGGCATGGGCTGCAAATGGCAATCATCTCAAATTTTGTGAAACTGGCGGAATTAATGTGTCAATTCTAAGATCATTACAGTACCCCTTAATCTCCCCAAATCCAGTAAATAAGGAAGTATCCTGGTGTGTATAGCCCATGTCATCAATCACGCTAGTGTGTGCCTTCATGCCACTTTCAAGTTTAAATCCAAACCTATCAAAAAGGTTTACCTCCAAAAGGCCTTTAGCTACATCGAACATGAACCTATCTTGTTGACATTGTTTGTAGTGTACTGGAACTGTGATTGAACTCAGAACCTGAATAATTGAGTCATAGTAAGCTTGAAGAGCCTCTGTCTCAGGAATAGGGGAAAGTTGCGAGAAATACCAACGGTAGAGTTGTCACCTAAAATAGATACTTCAGCACTAACATTGTTAAGAAGCAACACTGAAATGCCAACAATCTTAATTGCTTATTTCTTAAAAAGACCTGGTGCTTTACCATTCATGAGGGTATATCCATACTGTACCTTACTCACAGAAAGAGACTTCTCCACATGTTGAACCGATGAAGTCCCCTTCTTCAAAGATCTGCACATATTTGCAAAATGATTCCACTTTAAGGATGAGATACACTTTTTCCCTCAAGCAGGATATGGTGTTGTGAATCCATGAGCACTTCTACACTTTAGGCACAGTTTTGAAGGTAGCTGACTGTGGTGGAGCACACATAGATGAGACTGCTGAGATGCCTTTGTCCATAACCCTTGCACTTGAGCTGGTTTGGAAGTTGTATCTGGAATCCTGGGTCTGAGGGATGCATTTCTGTGTAACCTCTTTGAAGCTAACATGGCAGATTTGGTTTGGAGTGCCAAGGTTACGTCTTTTTCCAAGTTAAATCATCATCTTCCACGAGGAGATGTTCCCTAATTCATGAAATTGAATTCTTTACAATTAATTGGTCACAAATTAGCTTATTGCTTAATGTGCAAAATTTAAATGTAGAAGCCAATTGCCTCAATGTTGCCACTTATTGTTTCATGGGCTTACCATTTCCCTGGTCTCTCTGGCACAATGTATATCATTCGATTTTCACACTTTTCTTTGGCCCAAAGTATTTTCCAAGAGCACTTAACGCTGTATTAAACATAGTCACGTCTTCTGTGAGCTGCCCAAATATTCACTGGCTGCCTGCTCCAAAACAATGTATGTGTATCGACTTCTTGTGGATCACTGTTACAATTGGACTGTCCATCCCTGCAGCAAGAAAGTAGGTTTTGAACACAGATCTATCAATTCCACAATATGGGTGGATCTCCCAGTGAAAAAAATGGTGTAAAATTAAACTTTTCTTCATCATCGCCACTTTGTTGTATATTTCATATCTCTGATCTATGGTAATTAATGAGATGACATTAGATGGGATGAGAGCTTTGCTGGAGAGGCCAGCATTTGTTGCCCGTCCCTAATTACCCTTGAACTGATTGCCTTGCTTCCTAGCTATTTTTGCCATTTCAAAGACCAGTTAAGAGTCAACCACATTGCTGTGGATTTGGAGTCATGTGAAGGCTAGACCAGATAACGATGGAAGATTTCCCTCCCTAAAGCGAACCAGATGGGTTTTTATGATAATCAATGATAGTTTCTTGGTCACCATTACTGAGACTAGCTTTCAATTCCAGATTTGTTATTGGCTGAATTCAAATTCAAATTCCATCAGCTGCCATGACTCATATTCAGAGACTATTAGCCTGTATCTCTGGATTACCAGTCCAGTGAAATTGTCACTATGCCATTGTCTCCTCTTCTATGTATGTAACAGGTTTTATACACAGAGCTTTAAAATATCTGTTCCATGCTTCTAGCTCTAGCTTTCAGCAACTTTTACAGTTTGTTTACTTTTCTCTGGGTCCACATCCAGGCTTAACTAATCAAGCACAGTAGGCATCAATAGTAAACAGGCTCACATAATCAAACACAGAAAAACTAAACACTACTGACCCCTTTCGACATATGCAAAAAGTCTCATACCTGTTTCAGGCAGGTGCCTAGGACAACTAAATAAAAACCAATCCAATTTCACATTCAGTACCTATTGGATGCATTGCAAAAAAATTGGCAAGTTTCATGCCCATATTCAGCCTGAAAAATGGATGCACACATACCAATTTCTCCACCATATAACTTTAGTAAATATGTAACAAAAATTGAAAGTTCGAATTGAGTTGTATGATAGAACAAACATATTTGAAATTCCTAAGTCTATTATTTTAACCCATTTATATATAAGATTTTGCCTTTGTCAAAATAGCAGATGGCAAGCTTTCATCAAAACACACTAATATTCTTGCTACTAAATGAAGTATGGTATGACTTCAATCTATTTAGCCCTATTGCCATATGAAACACTACCCAAGTATTGTTCTGGCAGTCTTCTCTCATAAAAATGATTAACAACAGTCTTAGATTTAAAGAAAAGACTGTATGTTTAATGTAAATTAACTTCAAAGATTGCCATGACATTTATTTAAACAAAAATATAAAAATTCTTGCAAAAAATGGTTGTATTCTTTGTAGCTGCAAACACTCCTGTATGAATTCATGAATAAGTATTGAGCCCCCTGGATTTCAGACCGTTTCCTTCCCAGCAGCTTTGAGCATGACTAATGCTGTGAGTTATTCAGAATACTCCTGTCTTTGCTCATTAGATTTGCAAGGAACAAGAAGGAAAATACTAGTGCCACTGGCTCCTTCATAATTATGAAAAAAATCATCACAGCTGAGTCTCTTCAACTGAACTGAAGGGAAATTTGTTTACAGGATTCTGATTTTTCTGACTCTGCCAATTTAAGAATCAACATTTGGCTTCCAAGTCACCAATAATTGAGAAAGAATCAAATGTCTTTGTGTTCTTGTCTTCCTATTTAAATTGTATTAAATTATCTATTTCTACCACATTAGTTCCACTCGATCTGATTCTGTCTGCTCACTTTAGCCTTTCTCCCATAATAAATGCCATATTGCTGAGACTGAATGCATTTTCAAATGGAATGCACTCTCACTACAAATACCTTCCACTTGCTTTGCTATTAAACTAACAATTAATTTGAGTTTGTGGATTGTTATTTTTAGTACACCTATTGAGGTGCATTCATCGACTTTGCCAGCCTGACAGAATAAAAATGACTTTCCCAGATAAAACTCAGTGAAGGGATGATATGAGGATAGGTTGGACAGGCTGGACTTGATTCCACTGGAGTTTAGAAGATTGTGGGGTGACTTGTTTGAAGTACATAAGATCCTGAATGGTCTTGGCAAGGTGGAAGTGGAAAAGATGTTTCCTCTTGTGGGTCAGTCCAGCACTGTTTTAAAATTAGGGGTCTCCATTATATGACAGAGCTGAGGAGAATTTTTTTCTCTCAGAGGGTTGTGCGACTTTGGAACTCTCTGCCTCAGAAGGCAGTGGAAGTGGGGTCACTGAATATTTTTAAGGCAGAGGTAGATAGATTCCTGTTAGGCAAGGGAGTCACAGGCTATCGGAGGTAAATGGGAATATGGAGCTCAAAACACGAACAGATCAGCCACGATCTTATTGAATAGCGGAGCAGGCTCAAGGGGCCAAGTGGCCTACTTCTGCCTCTATTTCGTATGTTTGTATCAATTTTTGGCAAAAATTTGTATTTGCATGTCAAATCCATTTTTAGAGCAATGACTGCTGGAACCTGCTCAACTAAATCCCAATGACAATTGTCAAAAGGTTTGCATTAAGGGGGAAAAGTATATTCTGCTTCATTTTACAGACAGTGGGAGACTTTTGAGCTAAGAGGGTGGGGAGGTTTTCTGAGCCAAATATTTTATTCCAGACTACGTACTACTATTTCCCAGTGGAAGAGACAAGGCACACATGGAATTAATTTTACCTTTCACCATTTTAAATCAAGTATTAATTAATTTAAAGCAGCACAGCTCCAGTGGAGTGTACATGGAGAAATATCTGAACTAAACAGCTATCTTTTCAAAAGTTGAACATCAGGCCCAATGGTGCAAAAAAGCCAGAGTTGAGAGTCATATTCTAATTTGAAACAAAACTAAAAGTATTGGTTTTAACTTGGGGCAGGAGGGTAACTGGGCATGCAGGACTATTTTAATTTCTGGGGCTGATTTCAATAAAGCAGTGGAGCTGGCAGGAGTAATATTGGGACTGGCAAGCAGGAGCAGAAACTGGGTTGGGAACCTGAGGTGTCGAGGATAAAAGGGAACAGTTTACAACGAGAATTTAGCAATGGGGATGAAATTAGAGTGAATGTGTTGGTGCTGAGAAAACAGTTACTCTGTGGTGTCAGGTTTGGCACCAAGGGGGCCTCCTGAGGATTTTTAGCTAACGCTGAGTGGTGGCGACAATGCTGAGAATGGAATCATCAGGTTGCGAGTTTGTCATGTAGAGGTAGGTCCTCACCTGCCTTAGGCAGGTGCCCCTTCTGTGACAGATTTGAGTTCATTTAAAGATGCTGTGGAGCATGAATCGATGAGGGTCACAATGCAACAGCCCCACCCCCAACCCCACAAAGTTGTCAAACCATCCATCCAAACACTGAGTCCTATGAACTTTACAGTGATTTTCAACTTATCAAATTTAATGGTCCTGCTATTCATGGTGAAGAGAGGGGGAAGTGGGGGAAGCCAAAAACAGCCATAAAACCCACCAGGGCCAGACACCAGGAGTCCCACCAAATTTAACGGCAGAACCTCATCAACAATGAAGAGTGCAGGAGGGCATGCCAGGAGCAGCACCAGGCATACCTAAAAATGAGGTGTCTACCTATGAAACTACAACTCAGACTAGTTGCATGCCAATTAGCATAAGCAGCAAATGATAGACAGAGCTAAGCGTACCCACAGCCAACATATCAGACCTAAGCTCTGCAGTCCTGCCACATCCGATTGTGAATGGTGCTGGACAATTAAACAACTCACTGGAGGAGGAGGCTCCACAAATATCCCCATCCTCAATGATGGGGGAGCCCAGCACATCAGTGCAAGAGATTTGCATCAATCTTCAGTCAGAAGTGCCGAGTGAATGATCCATCTCGCCTCCTCCTGAGGCCCCCAGCATCACTGATGCCAGTTTTCAGCCAATTCAATTCACTGCATATGATATCAAGAAATGGCTGAAGGCACTGGATACTGCAAAGGCTATAGGCCCTGACAATATTCTGGCAATAGTACTGAAGACTTGTGCTCCAGAATTTGTTGCGCGCCTAGCTAAGTTGTTCCAGTACAGCTACAACACTGGCATCCACCCGGCTATGTGGAAAATTGCCCAGGTATGTCCTGTAAAACAAAAAACAGGACAAATCTAACATGGCCAATTACCACCCCACCAGTCTACTCTCCATCATCAGTAAAGTAATGGGGGAAAGGGTCATCAACAGTGCAACAAGCGGCACTTGCTTATCAATAACCTGCTCACAGATGCTCAGTTTGGGTTCCTCCAGGATCACTCAACTCCTGACCTCAGTACAGCCTTGGTTCAAACATGGACTAAAGAGCTGAACTCCAGGGGTGAGATGAGAGTGATGGCCCTTGACATCAGGGCCGTATTTGAGCGAATGTGGCATCAAGGAATCCTAGCAAAATTGGAGTCAATGGGAATCAGGGGAAAACTTGCCACTGGTTGGAGTCATACCTAGCACAAAGGAAGACGGTTGTGGATGTGGGAGGTCAATCACCTCAGTTCCAGGACATTACTGTAGGAGATCCCTAGGGTAATGTCCTCAGCCGAACCATCTTCAGCTGCTTCATCAATGACTTTCCTTCCATCGTAAGGTCAGAAGGGGGAATATTTGCTAATGATTGCACAATGTTCACACCATTCGCAACTCATCTGACACTGAAGCAGTTCATGTCCAAATGCAGCAAGACCTGGACAATATCCAGGCTTGGGCTGACAAGTGGCAAGTAACATTCACACCACTCAAGTGCCAGGCAATGACAATCTCAAACAAGAGAGAATCTGACCATTGTCCCTTGACATTCAATGGCATTACCATTGCTGAATCCTCCACTTTCAACATCCTGGGGGTTACCATTGACCAGAAACTGAACTGGACTAGCCATATTAATACTGTGGCTACAAGAGCAGGTCAGAGACTAGGAATCCTGTGGTGAGAAACTCAACTTCTGACTCCCCAAAGCCTGTCCGCCATTTACAAGGCACAAGTCAGGAGTGTGATGGAATACTCCCCACTTGCCTGGATGAATGCAGCTCCAACAACACTCAAGAAGCTGGACACCATCCACGACAAAGCAGCCAGCTTGATTGGCACCACATCCACAAACATTCACTTCCTCCACCACCAACATGCGGTGGCAGCAGTGTGTGCCATCTACAAGATACACTGCAGGAGCTCACCAAGCCTCCTTAGTCAGCACCTTCCAAACCCACGAACACTGCCATCTAGAAGGACAAGGGCAGCAGCTATATGGGAACACCGCCACCTGGAAGTTCCCCTCCAAGCAGCTCACCAACCTGATTTGGAAATATATCACTGTTCCTTCACTGTCGCTGGGTCAAAGTCCTGGAACTCCCTCCCTAACAGCACTGTGGGTGTACCTACACCACATAGACTGCAGAAGTGCAAGAAGCCAGCTCACCACTACCTACTCAAGGGCAATTAGGGATGGGTAATAAATGCTGGCCTAGTCAGCGATGTCCACATCCCATGAATGAATTTTAAAAAACACTTTGTAGATCCACATTCCAGTTGGCATCCATCCAAATGGACAGCCTTTTTGGATGGTGGGAGGGAGAAAAAGCAGCAGGAGGCTACAGGTAGAGACCATATGGGGTGATCCTTGATAAGCGGTGGAGGGAGGCAGCCCAATAGTTTTGACAATGTGCGGGAGGAGTGGCGGTTAGCGCATGAAGGGCCATGATCGGGAGAATGGGGTGAGCCGATGACTGGAGTGGGCGGAGAGAGGTCATGATCCTGTGGAGCTGTGGTGAAAGTAATTAAAATATTCAAAGAGGCAATTATCTCAGGATTTAACCCAGCATTCTGACTTTAATCGTCAGTGCTTGGGGTTCCTGAGATGCCTGTAGTTCGCCAGGAATAACCCAGTGAGTGTACAGCAGGGAGTGCTTCCTCAGTGAAACTGAGAGGCTGAGAAGCCTTCAAACAGTGAAACTGAAGAGCTGTAACTTTGCCTAGGTGAAAGGCTGGTGCTCACAGAACCCCTTCTATGCTTTCTGTGCTTTCACTGCTTGATAGGTGATATCCAACTTCTAGGAGGTGAGTTCACCTGTCTTGGACTCACTCACCCCTATCTTTATTTCTCTGCTGTCAGTCTTCACTGCACCTTGGGAGCAGTTGTTGTAACTCCACCTTGCATCTCTGATGAGGAATAAAAGCAACAACAACACCAATACCAACTACACCAGGAACAACACCAGCAGCACCATCTACCTTCTCCTCAGTCACATACTGCTCCACAGGGCAGAGGAGGTGGTCACTGATATCGAGCTGGAAGGAGGCATCACTCCAACACAGATTTACAGAAAGTGGATCATCTCTGTTGACATCTGTATGTACCAATGCCACAGGAATCTCAGGCGTTCACAGCATTGTTGACATCTGCAGCTTCCTGGAATAAGACCTTTTCACCAGGAGAAAAGTTGGGCACACATTGTCGGTGGCTAACAAGGTGGCTATCAGTGGATGACCACACCCTGCTACCACACCTCCACCCTGTTGTCTGCCTCTCTCTGGAGTTCCACACCCTCTTCTCCTGCAAGGAAAGAAAAAAAAAGTTGTGAGTGTGAGAAATGAATTGCATGGATAAGAGGGAAAGGGAACATTTGTGGACACATAAAAACATACATACGAACATACATATTAGGAGCAGGAGTAGGCCATTTGGCCCTTCAAGCCTGTTCTGCCATTCAGTACAATAAAGGCTGACCTGATTGTATCCTCCCGCCTACCCCCAAAACCTTTCGCTCCAGCAGTATCAAGAATCTATCTAGCTCTGCCTTAAAAAATATTCAATGACCCTGCTTCCACTTCCTTTTGAGGAAGAAAGCTCCAAAGACTCACGAACCTCTGAGAGAAAAGAATTCTCCTCCTCTCCGTCTTAAATGAGCAACCCCTTATTTTTAAACGGTGATCCCTGGCTCTAGATTCCCCCACAAGAGGAAACATCCTCTCCACATTCACTCTGTCAAGACCCCTCAGAATCTTACAGATTTCGATCAAGTCACATCTTACTGTTCTAAACTCCAGTGGGTACAAACCTAGCTTGTCCAACCTTTCCTCATAAGGCAACCTGCCATTCCTGATATTAGTCTAGTAAACCTTCTCTGAACTGCTTCTAATGCATTTACACCTTTCCTTAAATAAGGAGACCAATACTGTACACAGTACTCCAGATGTGGTCTCACCAGTGCCCTGTACAATTGAAGCATAACCTCCCTACTTTTGTATTCAATTCTCCTCACAATAAATGATAACATTCTATTAGCTTCCCTAATTACTTGCTGTACCTGCGTACTAGCCCTTTGCGATTCATGTACTAGGATATCCAGATCCCCCTGCACCTCAGAGCTCTGCAAACTCTCACCATTTAAATAACATGATTATTTTTTATTCTTTCTGCCAGAATGGACAATTTCATATTTGTCACATTATACGACATTTTTCAGGTCTCTGCCTAGTCACTTAACCTATCTACTCCACTTTGTAGCCTCCTTATACCCTCTTCAGAACTTACTTTCCTATCTATCTTTATGTCAAGAGTAAGTTTAACAAACATACCACCTGTCCCTTGATCCAAGTCATTTATATAAATTGTAAAAAGTTGAGGCCCCAGCACTGATCCCCGTGGTACAACACTCGTCACACCTGCCAACCAGAAAAAGACCCATTTCTGGCTACCCTGTGTTTCCTGTTAGGTAGCCAATCTTCTGTCCATGCCAATATGTTATGCCCCACAGCATGAGGTTTTATTTTCCACAATAACCTTTGATGTGGCACCTTATTAAATGCCTTCTGGAAATCTAAGCACAGTCCATCCACCAGTTCCCCTTTATCCACAGTATATGTGACTCCTTCAAAGAACTCCAATAAATTGATTAAACATGATTTCCTTTTCACAAAACCATGTTGACTCTGCCTGATTGCCTTAAATTTTGCTATATGCCCTGCCAAAGCATCTTCAATAATAGCTTCTAACATTTTTCCTATGACAGATGCTAAGTTAACTGGTCTGTAGTTTTCCTGTTTTCTATCTCCTCCTTTTGAATAAAGGAGTTACATTTGCTATTTTCCAATCTAATGGAGCTTTCCCCAAATCCAGGGAATTTTGGAAAAGTAAAACCAATGCCTCAACTATTTCACTAGCCACTTCTTTTAAGGCCCTAGGATGAAGTCCATCAGGATCCAAGGACTTGTCAGCCCGCAGCTCCAGAAATTTGCTCAATACTACTACTCTGATGATTGTAACTTTCCTGACTTCCTCCATCCCTTCCATTTCTTGATTACAGCTATTTCTGGGATGTTATTGATATCCTCTATAGTGAAAACTGATGCAAAATACCTGTTCAATTCACCTGCCATCTCCTTACTTTCCATGATTAATTGCCCAGACTCACTTTCTATAGGACCAATGCTCACTGTTAACTCTTTTCTTATTTAAATATCTATATAAACTCATAGTATGCATCTTTATGGGCAGAATGTTTGTCCCGTGGTTGGGCACACACCCAACCCGAATGGGCGTAAAATCACGTGAGATGACATTGGGCAAGCTTACTGATGTCATTGTGCACTCACGCAATATTTCGCTCGGTGGGTGCACACAAAAATTGGAAGCATGCCTGCCGACAATTAAGAGGGAAATTAACAGCGCAATTGTCTCCGATTTTTTGTGGCCTGTCCAACTTTACAGTTGGTGGACGGGCAAATTGGCCAGGCGGCCTTTACATTTTTCATCAAATCTCATCCAAGGGCAGGATGAAAACTGTTATGAAATAAAATTAAAACAAATATCTGTAGACAGCCATTTTATGAGGTATACTTTCAGGAGCTTGATTGTGATCCATGGGCATTTTTTTGCTTTTTAAACCTTTATTTCATCATTTGAATGCCTGCAGCTCCCTGAGGCAGCTGCCTGTCTTTAGGGAGTTCTCTCGCAGCGCTCACCTGCGCCTGCATAGCCATCATTGACCGCCCTCTTCCCGCCCCCATCCCAGCAGCGCTGAGCTCTTCAGCACGCATTTCACACTGGCTGGGCTTTAACTGGCCATCCAGCATGAAATCATGGCTGGGGGCCGATCGCAGTAGGTGGTCCGTTTCCCGGGCACTCCTGGGTCTGCTGATCGCATGCACCCACTAAAGGTAAAGTTCAGACCTATATTTCCAACTAGCTTTCTCTCATACTCAAATTTTTCCCTCCTTATTAATCTTTTTGTCATTCTTTGCTGTTCTTTATATTCTGTCCAATCTTCTGTCCTGCCACCCATCTTTGTGCAATAATATGCTTTTTCTTTAAGTTTGATGCTGTTTTTAACTTTTTTTAGTTAACCACGGATGTTGGGCTCTCCCCTCGAAAGTTTACTTTCTCATTAGAATGTATCTATTCTGTGTATTCTGAAATATTCCCTTAAATATCTACTGCATCTCTATTGACCTATCCCTTAACCCTATTTGCCAGTTCACTTTCACTAGCCCTGCTTTCGTGCCCTCCTAATTGCCCTTATTTAAGTTTAAAATACTAATCTTGGATACTTCTTCTCTCCCTTAATCTGAATGTAAAATTCAATCCACTTATGATCACTGCTACTTAGGGGTGCCTACCCTATGAAGTTATCACTTGATCCCATCTCATTGTACAGTACCAGGTCTAGAGTAGCCTGCTCTCTGGGTGGCTCCAGAAGGTGCTGTTTCAAGAAATTACCCCGAAAAATTCTATGAACTCCTTATCCACACTACCTTTGCCCATCTGATTTTTCCAGTCTATCTGTGGATTAAAATCCCTCATGATTATCGTTGTACTTTATGACAATCCCATTATCACTTCCTTTACACTCTGCCCTACCACACAGTTACAATTAGAGGGCCAATACACCAATTCCACAATGGATTTTTGCCTTTGCCGTTTATCATCTTAACCCAAATTGCCTCTACGTTCTGGTTTCCTGAACTTAGCTAACACTGTCATTAATTAACAGCCACCCTTCCAACTTCTCCTAAATTCTTGTCCTTCGTAAATACCACGTCCCAATCTATATCATCCTGTAGCCATGTCTCTGCAACGGCTGTCAGATCGTACATATTTCTTTCTATTTGTGCTATCAGTTCATCTGGTCAGTTTTGAATGCTATGCGCATTCAGATACAGAGCCTTTAATTTTGTCCTTTTACTGTTTTTGTAATATCTGACCTTATCTGCTGATTTACTCTTAGATTTGTACTCTCTGTCCCTTCCTGTCATGTTCTGTTTATATGGGCTCGTATCGTTCAACTAATAGCGGAAATTGTTGGCCTGCAGAAATTAGAAGAAATAAATATCTACTTACCTGTTCTTGTGTTGCTTGGGGCCTGCATCAAAAGACTCCTCACAGGCCCCAGCAAAGTGTGGCTCCAGCGAATTCAAGGAGGCCACGCCCCCTTTTTTACAGCACTAACTGCCGCAAAGCAGTTAAGTCTAAAGAGCCAGGTAAAATGATAGGCCAGGGAGAAGGTAGGTGTCAAAGGCACATGCATAGAACTTGGGGGTTGGGGGCATCTGGGAGGTGTGGTGGGGTGTGGTTGGTCGGCAGCCGTGTGGGGTGGGGGTGTTGGAGTTCGGGGGGGTTGGGGGGGGTGGGGTTGGGGGGTGTCGGGGTCAGGAGGTGTCGGGGTCAGGGGGTTTGAAGTGTCAGGGTCAGGGGGTCCAAGGTCCAGGGGTGGGGAGGTTCATGGCGGTCCGGGCTCTGGGGGTCCAAGGTAAGGGGTAGTCCGCGGTCAGGGGTGTCTGAGAGCGGGGTCAGGGGGATTTGGGGGCTGTCTGAGGTCTGGGGCACTTGGTGGGAGGGTCCAAGGTTGGGGGTGTGTTCGAGGTCGAGTGGGATGTCCGAAGTCTGGGGAGTCATTGACGGGGGCGGAGGGGGTGGTCTGAGGCCAGGGGCATACCAAGATCGGGGACAGGGGTCAGTGGGAGGTCCATTGGGGTCATGGGGGGGGTCTGTGGTCCAGAGGGGGTTGGTCGGAGTCAGAATTCGGGGTGTGTCGGATGTCATGGGGGCTGTGTGGTGTCCGGGGTGTGAGGGGTCCTGTGGGGTGTCCGGGGTGTGAGGGGTCCCATGGGGTCAGTCTGGATCTTTACAATAGTCACTCAGAAGGTAGAAGAGGTTTTAATTCTTCTAACTTTTTCTGGGTAACTATTGGTATAACTTCGGCAGAACCATCCGAAGTTGGCGATTTAAACTGCGTTTATGGATGGTTCCAAGCGCAGTGTAATTGCCCAGAAGTGCACACTTCCTCTGGGCAATTGCGTGCAAACCCTTACCTGGTAACTTCCCAGAGGGATTCCCCAGCTAATCTTTGGTACTCTCCAAAGAAAGTTATGGGCCATTCTTTTTCATACTTCCCATCTTTGTACCTTTCTTGTCTCTACTCTTTAGTTTACCAAATCTTCCCAAATTTGTACCCTTGCCCCCACAATTTAGTTTTAAACCCTCTCCACTTCCCTGGTTATGCTAGAACATCAGTCCCAGCATGGATCAAGTGTAGACCATCCTAAAGTAACAGCCCCCAGCACTGGTGCCAGTGCCCCACAAACCAGAGCCCACTTCTCCTGCACCAGTCTTTGAGCCACGCATTCATTTCTCTAATCTTCTTTGCCCTATGCCAATTTGCACATGCCTCAGGTAATAATCCAGAGATCATAATCTTTGAGGTTTTGCTTCTTAAATTGATACCTAGCTTCTCATACTGCCTATGCAGAACCTCTGCGACAACTGGATCCTTCCCCTCCCACTTTCAGTTGTTCTGCAGCCCTGAGCAAATGTCCTGAAACCAGTCACTGGGCAGGCAACACAGCAGTCTGGGCTCTCACTCTTTGTTACAGAGAATAGCATTAATAATCCTCACTAGACTGTCCCCTATTACCACTACATTCCATTTTGCTGCCCCCACTTGAATGACTTCCTGTACCACAGTGCCATGGTCAGTCAGCTCATCCACCTTGCAGCCCCCACTTCCATCCATACAGGCTGAGAGAACCTCAAACCTATTGGACAATTGCATACATTGACACTCTTGAACTCCTGCCCTCTGGGTCCCCCTACCTGCCTCACTCGCAGTCACAGCCTCCTTTCCCTGCCACCTTCCAATTCAGAAGACTCAATGCGAAGGGGTGTGATGGCCTCCTGGTACAAAGTGTCCAGGTAAATATTCCCCTCCCTGATGTGACACAGTGTTCGCAGCTCAGCCTCCAACTCAATGTCTCTGGACTGAAGCTCCTCAAGGGGCAGATACTCAAAGCAGACCCTGGATCACACTGGCATCCAGGAGCTCCCACACATTGCAACCATGACACACCACCTGTCCTGCAATCTTCATGTCCTTTAATTATTTACTTAATTATTTCATTCAAATATTTATTTTCTTTTATGCATTTATAATTCTTACCACAAATTCCTGTACTACTTTGAATCTTAGGAATAGAATAGACTTACCCACTTACCAGATACTTACCAAACAGCTAGCTTCTTCCCCTGTAGTAAAGCAAGAACCAATTCCTGCGGGGTGAAAATTCTTTTAAAAAATATTCCTCCTCTCCTCACCAAACTCCCTTAGTTCATCGAACTCTCACACTCCGTTAAAGTTGCACTCAGTGCTGGTCTCAAAAAGAATGACTGAATTTATATGTTCTGAAACAAAGGGACTGAGCCCAGGTACAGAACAAACCAATTCAAGCTAGTTTCTTTAATTTACTATTTCAGCTGCTGCCATTGGGTAGCCTCTATCTCCCGGTTTGGGCCTTTTGATGAGACTTAGAATTTAAATAGCACTTGCAATTACATATCAAATCTATACAATATAGAATATGAAAGAAATTTAAGATTCCCTCAACTCACCAATACTTTCACACTCTGTTGAGGTAGACTGTGAAGCATAGGTGTGAGATGGCACAAAGATAAAGGTGAGAGTAAGTTGTTGACTGTTCAGTTGGGGATGTGAAGATGGACCTGCAGAGAAAAGAATGAGTGGAGCTGCAAGGTGCGTTAGTCTGAGGAGGGTTGTGCAGCTGAATTCTGGGAATGTGTTCTGCCACTCACCTTCCCTGCCTCCTGAAGTCCTGGATCCACTTGGTGCTCTGCATCCAGATTGGACTGAGCACATTCATTCTGCTCACTTCCTCAGCCACTTCCATCCACGCTTACTTGGTTTGGAGAAGATGGCCTCTTCCTCCCATTCTTGGAAAATATCACCTCATTTCAGTCCCTCAGATTCCACACTGAACATTGAGCTAATAGTCTGAGGCCAGGGTGAGAGAGTCTACCCAGGTCTTCTCTCCACTGTTGTTGTTGTTGAAGCCCCAAGAGTCAATGTATGTTTTCACTATTCTGACCCCTACCAGTATGTAGTTAACTAGGAATCATGTCTTTGATGGATTTGGCAAGACATCCTGTCCACCCCATCTGACTGTCCTGTAAACCCAGAACCGGCATGTTAATGTTGTGTGTGGGTTATGGAGATACGACAAATAGGTTCCTGACCCAGCCACTCCACCACCTGCTGGTTTATTCAGTTGAGATTCACCCAGTGTATTAGGCATGAAGAAAATAAAAGGCTTTTAAAGTATTCATGGTAGCTACAAAAATATTTACATCTATATAAGTTTTTGTGGAATGATCCCATTCTACATGAGTTTGAATGTATTTTTTTTATCAAACCTTATCCTTTATGAAAATGTTGCATCATTAGTTGTGATATTTTTTTCTTTTGACATGACTGGATTTAGGACATACACTATCCATCAATGCCAAAGGACAGATGAAGCAACTTGTGGAAAGGCACTCACAAGAGGAAACAAAAATTAATGAAGTGCAACATAGATTTATGTCTGATGTCATTTTTTAAAGCATGCATTCTTTTCTACAAAATCCACTTACAGTTTTGCCCTTTGTACACTTTATCTGTCAGACCCCTCTTATATTGGGCTCTTCCTTGCCCAGTTGTAGATCTTCAGAGTATTTTACTGGTTACACCAACTACTCATCTTCAGTTAAAACAAGCATGAAGGTCACTTGCAATAGTTTTAAGAAAAGACACAGTGGGACAGCTGCATTTTAGTAGTATTGAGGATCATTTCCACTTATCACCACAGACAGAAGTGATAAGAAGAATCAATTTTCTTTCCATTTTTTAAATGCCCTTGCTGCCAAACCTTACTTTACTCGATTCACTTTTGTGACTTCAATGGAAATAGAAGCTGGGATAGATGTATAATAGGTTACCCATTTGCTATAGCACAAAGTCAAAATTACCCCGTAGAGTTGCAGCTGAGGAAGACTGATGACTAACTATATAAAGCTCACAGCTTGACAGTGCTCACTGTGCTCTTTGATCTGCAGCTAGCAAGGTGCTTGACATTTTATTCTATGAGGCATTTAAAATATAGAGTTCTCTGCAGCCTTCCTTTCTCTCAGAAAACATTCATCTCATGCAATATATACTGTTACTTTGCTTACAGGAGAAGAGGGCTTTCAACAGGGCCTGTGTGCAAGGGTTGGTGTTGGGATTCAGCAAATATTCAAGTATTGCATCTCCTTCAGTTGCTTGAGACGGTGCATGAATAAGACAGCTGGAAGTAGTGGTGATGGAAGAGCAAACATGGAGACTCAAGGTCCTCACAGTTCATAGGTGGGAGAGAAAACGAAAATATATTTCTTGGTGGGATTATGCTGTAGCAAAGAATGATGGGGTGGGGGTGAGAACAGGAGTGCCCTGTGTTCTGAAACACGGTCCTTCTGTCTTGCACTGTGGATTTGAGACTTGGATCTTAAACAGACTGTAGATATACTCTGATATCTGCTTAACACGTGCGTATCAGTACTTCTTCTAAATAGGTTACAGAGTAGGCATGTAGCTCTTAGATATGATCCCAACTTCTCTCTCAAAAGTCTAACACATGACCGACTAGTGTCAGTAATACATCAGCATCTGTGTCGTACATTAGAATATCCTGTCTGTTAATCCAAATACTACGCCACCCCCACCCAAGTATATTACCCTACATTCAACAACAACATGAAACTAAGGATGGGATTTTCCAGCCCTGCCCACTGCTGCGATCGTCTGGTCTCACCAAAAGTCAATGGACTATTGGCTGGACCACTGCATTGCCCACTGCGGGTCCCACTGTGGTGGGGTCAGAAAATCCCAGCCAATTTGTGATCGTCTGCTCAGCTCATAGATGGCGGGCTATGTTTCCTACCATCGGGCTTCGGGAACGTCATTGTAATACATCTGCATATCATTATAAGACTACATTGACAAGCTTGGAGTTGGGCCTCTAGCTTATTTGCCCATTCAAGCAATGCAGAGGCATGGAAGTGTCACCAAGTGCTCCAGAGCTTTTCACCCCTCGGGCATATACTAAAAAGTATTGAGTGTTTTAGTGGACAGTTGGATGACTGGCACATTGTGCAATCTCCTTGTTAAAGCTGGCTATGCAGCAGTCATTGGTGGAGGCACTTACAGCCCCTTGCAATTTCATCATCCCGGTTTGGATCAGTCTCTCCCATGGTTCAAGCTAACAGTGCAGCCTTGCAATGTGGGTTAGGAGAATGCCTGCACCAGAGCTAAGAGCACAGCATGCAGTCCAGTGGGCAAAGCTGCCGCCAACCGGTCAGATGGAGCGGGGCAGAGGTGGGTGGTGTTTCCGGCAGCTGTGCAGCATACTAAACTCTGGCTTTCCAAGTGGCGGCCAGCACTCTCCAGGATGCGTTAAGGGGCCTTCAGACTTGACCAAGAGAGATTCTTAAAACACCCAAGCTAATCCACATGTCTCTCTCTTTCATCCTGCAGGAGGAGTACACCAGGATCATGGAGCCTGGTGAACTAGTTGTATGCTTTGTGGCATACAGGGAGTGAAGACAATGGAGAAGAGAGTGACTGAGGTGCCTGGCAATGCAGAGAGAAGGGTCTATAGATGCCGCTTTTCATTCCTGCATATGACTGAGAACCAGTGTCGCTGAAGACTGCGCATGTCTAAGGAACTGGTCGGTCACATCTGCCACTTGCTGCAGGATTTGGCACCACGGGGACATGGAAGGCATTCACTGCCAGTGGCTGTGAAAGTGACAACAGCACCCAATTTTTACAGCAGTGCCTCCTTTAAAGGCTCCACAGGTGACCACTGTGAGATATCACAAGCCTCCAGCCACAAATGCATCCATGAGGTGACAGATGCCATCTTCCTGAGGGCAACAACTTTGTGCATTTCGCACAGAACCAGGAGAGCCGGGAGGCAAGACCGATTGGGTTTGCCCAGATCTCAGGTTTCCCACAGGTGCAGGGTGCCAACAGCTGTACTCATGTGACGCTCAGGTCTCCATCACAACAAGCGATCAACTATGTCGACTGCAAAGGCTTCCACTCACTGAATGTGCAGCTGGTGTGCGACCACCACAAACACAACCCGCAGGTCCGCGTGCAATTTCCAGGGAGTGTCCACGACTCCTACATTCTTAGTCAATCACAGATCCCTGACATCTTCCAGGGTCAACAGAGGCTACAGGAATGTCTCCTCAGGGACAGGGGCTACCCGCAGAGGCCGTGGCTGATGACACCCATGCGTTGGCCTCAGACTGCAGCAGAGAGAAGTTATAACGAGGCTCATGCTGCCACTCACAACTTGGTGGAGCAAACCATCAGGATGCTGAAAATGAGGTTCTGGTGATTCGACGGGTCTGGTGGAGCCATGCAATGCAATCCACAGAAGGTGTCGCACATCATCATCACCAACCTGGCACCACAGCAGGGAGAGGAGCTGGAGGTCTCCTCCGATGAGGAAGACATCAACGGTGATGAGGGTGAGAAGGCCCTTGAAGGTGACGATGATGGCGATGAGGTCCCACACTGGCCAGACAAGACAGGCATGCTCAGCAGGCCCTCATAGCTGCTAGATTTGTGGAGGATGATGATAACATGCAGTAAGGAGACACCATAGATCCTCAGATTGCACCTATGAACGTTTGACTCCAGTCTATCTTATGGTAGTGCAAATACCCACTGTGATAATGCCCCTGTCATGGGGACACAGTGGAGGCCCTAATAGCCGCTCGATTGCAGGAAGATGATGATGACATGCAGTGAGGACACTCCATAGATCTTCACGTAACCTCTGTGAATGTCTGACTCCTGTCTGGCCGAAGGCAACTGGCTTGTGCTCTGTGATCAGGGTCATATTATGGAGACTCAGCCACGAAACTTTAAAAGCACCTGATCTTTGTCTGCCTTCAGTACCTGACCCCTTTTGGAGCACAGCATCACTGGTCACAGATGCTGAAGAGCTGAGGGCCAGCCCCACCTTAAGGGTGCAGAGAGCACACAGAGAGAATGACAAAACTCTGTGGTGTCTACCCACTACATTCTGGCAGCAATGTCAAGCACCATCGAGATGCAGGCATCAGTAATGTGTCCAGGGAGTGAGAGACTGGACCATCACTGTGGTCTGAAGGCTGCACAGAGCACAGGGAAGAAGCCCTGGACTGAGACACCTGCCTTTATCTTGTGCAGAAAAGTTTCACACCTGAGCAACATGAACACTGCTCATCAGAACAAGGAGCCACAGGCAGGGAGACATTGTTGAGAGTTTATTTACAATAGTGAACAATATGTACAAGTGATTAACACCCATGCCCAGGCTGTGCAATTACATATTTTTAACTTTCCTAACCCTGCCTTTATGTCTTGGTGCTCCCCCGACATCCACAGCAGAAGTGGAGGCAGCCTGCTGACTGCTACACCCTGTCCAAGATGACTTTGATGTCGTCTTGAGGGCCAAGACCTGGAGGGCCTGGCCTGCTTTCGGGGTCCTGCTGTGTGGCAGTGACACCCTCCTCAGCCTGTGGAGCTGGAGCTGCTGGGATCACAGGAAGAGGGGATTCAGATGGGCTGGACACTCCCTGAATCATCTGAATGGATGGCCCCAGAGTATGCACCTGCCAATCCTCCTCCCCATGGGTGCCTGAGGGCCCCTGGCTGACTCCTTGAAGAGAAGGGGAAGCTGAAGTAAGATTGAGCTGCCCCGCACCCCTCTCGCATTCACACTGTTGGAGGCCAACTATGGCATCAGCGATAGAGTTCAGCCCGTGCAGCAGCACAGGAGAGATGTCCTGGATCAAGGTCTCTATGGCGGCTGCCATCCTACCAGTGTTCACCTCGGTGCATTGGCATGTCGATGCTATCACCTCAGCCTGAAGGTGGACGGACTCCTCCATCATGCCTTGCAATCTGAGGCGTGCAGCGGACATACCATCCTGATGTCCTCTGGCTTGCCTTTGCAACTCCAGCAACTGTGACATGACCGAGTGCAAAGGCTCATCACCTGACTCAGATTCAGCAAATTAATGGCCTCCAAAAACCCTCCAAGTGTCCCTGAGAATACTGAGGCAGATTAAACCCTCCAGACTGTGACTTGGGGACGCGAAGAGTGGGAGTTGGAGTTGAGTGAATCAGTAGCTGTAAAAAAGAGAGTTGCAGAAATGTAGGGTGGAATCATACCAGATTTGCACTAAGAGTCGTAGCGGGCGGGGAAAATGAGTCCGAAGTCCCTGCCTCCACCTGCTTGTGCATCAGAAAGTGCGATGTTCTCACCAGATTGTGATCCCGAGGCTACTGTAAAGCCAGGTCCCTCCGAGATGTGTGCCTCTGCGCTGGTGGAGGCAGTGGATGAGCGCTGTGACAGGACTTCAAGGAGGATGCCTTCAGATTCCTCTTCAGAGTTTCCTTCGGGCCCTGACTGGAGGCCCTGTGTTATGGATTCCTTCGGCTGTTTCCCAGATGTGCCTGCAAAAGCAAGGAGAGATAATTAGTGCATGGCAGTGGCCTGTGTAACAGGACATATCACTCACGGCATGGTTGCTTTATGGATGTTGCGCTGCTGGATCCTCACTTGGCAGAGCACCACCGACCTCACCGTCAGTACAGGAAAGTCCAGATCTTTGCAGGCCAGCTGTATGGCTCTGTTTTCAAAGTCCATGAGGACCTTGATTTCAGGCATTCCTCTAACAGCCTGCAACCGCTCCCTCTTGTTGTGTGCCAGCTTGTCCTGCACGAAGAGATGGAGAGAGTGTAAGCAGGACACCTGCCAGGCCAGATGACAAGTATGCCTGATATGCGTGGGTGGTGAGTGGTCCCATGGGGGATGAGGACAATGAAGGTAAGTGTGAGAAAGTGAATGGTGATGTCCCTTGAACTGGCAGTGAGTGAGAGCCCTGTTGATGTTTGATGAGTTTGTGAGTGTGTGAGTTGAGAGTGATGAGAAGAGTGACTTACCTTGGCAGAATGAAAGAGTTCAGTCAACCTTTTTCAGCACTACCTGGCTATCCTCTTTTGCAGGGCATTGACGCTGACCACAGCTGCCATGCTCCCCAAGCCAGATTGGTAATGTTACCCATCTTGCGGCCAGAGCAGAGGTAGAGGACATCATGGCGAGTCTCCACAGCATCCAAACAGCATTCGAGGGCCACGTCATTAAACCTGGTTGCTGCAGTCTTTTTGCCACTGGGGCCATATCTTCCATGCAGCAGTCCTGAGCTGGAAGCACTGAGAGCTATGTGTGTGGCTCAACTTTAAATGTGACGCCCGGTGTGATGAAGCAGCAAGGTGATGGCATGAAGGACGAATGAGAGCCTGCCCACCATGGAAACGGCATGTGTAATTCATGCAGCGGGTTTGGTCCAATATGGCGTGAGAAACTGCCATTGCAGCCAGTGGGAAATATGTGTCTTCCCCACTTGCTACCACTCGGTGCAAATCTGGGACGATTCCGCCCTATATTTCTGTAACTCCCTTTTTTACAACTACCGATTCACTCAACTCCAACTCCTACTCTTCACTTCTCCAAGTCACAGTCCTGGGAGGGATTCAATCTCCCTCAGTATTCCCAGCCCTTAGGGAAGATGCCCTGGAGACACGAGAGCTTCCTTCTGCATCTGGTTGGACATCATCATCTGCAGAATAGGAGAGCACTTTATCAGCATTGCTGTCAGCATAGCTGGGAAGCTGAGTGTAGGTTTCAGGATGAATGAACTGCAAGGACAACAAAGACTTTTCAACAAAACACTGATCCAAGTGAATAGACTGAAGAGAATCGATCTTTGGACCCTCTGGGATTAGGAGAGAAGAACTCAGGACTTCCTGAAGAAGCTGTTGCTCCCTTGAAACACATAGAGAAAGACCTTCAGAAGAGGAATGATCTTCAAATTCAGGGAAGACTATCATAGCTGCATCATCCACTGCTATAACGATGACTGAAAAGGCATTGAAGATCTGAGGTTTCAATGAACTTACACGATGAAGGAGAAAAACAATATACTTTAATACTGCCAGGAAAAGAAGGAGAGATGATTTCTGAATGATTTTTCAGGAGGACCATCTACTTTCTGTAAGCAGTGGTAAGAGAGTCGCACCTCCCTGTATGAGGTCGCTCCACTATGGGTAACAGGGAGAATTGCTGTGAGTATGGAGACAAGACCGCGTCATCTTCTGTAATGAGAGAAGTTTTTTGCAGACAATTAACTCTGGGACAAGGTTGTTGTTTGAGATTCTGCAGCTTCAGAAGTGTTGAAGATTCTGCTGCAGCCTCTGGGCTGACCTCCAGCTCTGGAGGGAAGAAGTCTTTCAACTGGGATTGAAGTATGGGTGACAATTGATTTCATCCTGGGAAGGTACCAGCTCTTTAGTAGTGTGATCCTCTATGGGCTCTAACCTGGATTCAGGCAAAGGATTCCCTCTGGAAGACCCTTCACGGACAATGGGAGATAAAATACGCAGTACATTGTTGATTCAGTGGAACTAAGACCTGAATGCTGCTCAGCCACTGAAAGCACAGCTAATTCCTCTAAAAAGCCAAAAGATTTCATAAGGTGCATCCATCAATGGGAAAGATAAATTATTTTCTAGGACCTCCATCTCCTAGAGATCACTCAGCACAGCAAGGGTTCTCCCTTATCACTCTTTAGTAAGAGCCAGTTCAGCTCCAGCAGGTCTTCATAAGGACAGTCATCATCTGCTGCAGTGCCTTCTGTATCCATCACCTCTGGCCTTACGTTGTGAAGAACTGACTTTTCAACAAAACACTGATCCAAGTGAATAGACTGAAGAGAATCGATCTTTGGACCCTCTGGGATTAGGAGAGAAGAACTCAGGACTTCCTGAAGAAGCTGTTGCTCCCTTGAAACACATAGAGAAAGACCTTCAGAAGAGGAATGATCTTCAAATTCAGGGAAGACTATCATAGCTGCATCATCCACTGCTATAACGATGACTGAAAAGGCATTGAAGATCTGAGGTTTCAATGAACTTACACGATGAAGGAGAAAAACAATATACTTTAATACTGCCAGGAAAAGAAGGAGAGATGATTTCTGAATGATTTTTCAGGAGGACCATCTACTTTCTGTAAGCAGTGGTAAGAGAGTCGCACCTCCCTGTATGAGGTCGCTCCACTATGGGTAACAGGGAGAATTGCTGTGAGTATGGAGACAAGACCGCGTCATCTTCTGTAATGAGAGAAGTTTTCTGCAGACAATTAACTCTGGGACAAGGTTGTTGTTTGAGATTCTGCAGCTTCAGAAGTGTTGAAGATTCTGCTGCAGCCTCTGGGCTGACCTCCAGCTCTGGAGGGAAGAAGTCTTTCAACTGGGATTGAAGTATGGGTGACAATTGATTTCATCCTGGGAAGGTACCAGCTCTTTAGTAGTGTGATCCTCTATGGGCTCTAACCTGGATTCAGGCAAAGGATTCCCTCTGGAAGACCCTTCACGGACAATGGGAGATAAAATACGCAGTACATTGTTGATTCAGTGGAACTAAGACCTGAATGCTGCTCAGCCACTGAAAGCACAGCTAATTCCTCTAAAAAGCCAAAAGATTTCATAAGGTGCATCCATCAATGGGAAAGATAAATTATTTTCTAGGACCTCCATCTCCTAGAGATCACTCAGCACAGCAAGGGTTCTCCCTTATCACTCTTTAGTAAGAGCCAGTTCAGCTCCAGCAGGTCTTCATAAGGACAGTCATCATCTGCTGCAGTGCCTTCTGTATCCATCACCTCTGGCCTTACGTTGTGAAGAACTGAGAGATTAATACCTTCAATCTCAGCCCCAGGTCTAGTGGATGGTGCGTCTGTGAAGGAAACTGCTGATTTTATAAACTTCCTCAGCTTCTAAAGGCTGAATTTCCACTCCTTCCAAATAAAAGACTGCATGAAGGATGGTGAGTCATTCAAATGATGAGCATCATCTGTTTTTTCCAGGATTCCTAGAAATACATTGCCAATCAATAAGGATGTACCTTGATGTACCATGAAGAACATAGAGAGAATCAATGATCTGTCACCCCTTGTAGCTAGGAGGAGCAATAATCCTGCCTTTAATTGGATGGTCTATGCCACTTGAACCTTGTAACTTGATATCTAATGGAAGAAAGGTCATCATCTGAAGTCAGTCGAGAATATCTGCTAATATGTTAACAACAGCTCCAGTATCAATTTTAAAAGAACTATTGAAGACTTCAACTTGGACTGAAACTGACCAATAGCCTGGATTAAGATATCTACATCCCCTAGGAATTCTGTTGTGTTGTCGTCTTCTGGACTTTCCATTTCTGGGAAGGAGTATGTTTCATAAATACTTTCTGGTCTGTAACTTTGATTAAAATTGTTGGATTTGCAGAAATGCTTGAAACGTCCAGTTCTGCCACATTGGAAGCATTCCACATTTATTACCGGGCAATGCTGGCATCTATTTTGGATTTTTGCACCACAATGCCAGCATCGCAAAATGGCTGCTGGTGTGGAGTTTCCCCTTTCAGTAGGTTTGGTGGGCTTTCATGTGGGTGGGCCCATTGCTTATGGTCCCACTCAATCTAGAGAGTTGTGTGAAGCCTCGGTGTCACCACAAATTATAGCCTGACTAAATACTTGTAGCTCGGCCGGCCTCTCATACTGAAACACTTGATCCACTGTAAGATCATCTTTGGTCTGCAGAGAGTCAGAGGATTTTCATCCTGGACACCCACAACTACGTGATGATGGATTAGCTTGTCCTTCAGCACCTCGTATCCATAAGAACTAGCTAGGTGTTATAGGTCAGTTAGAAATAATGCTATCAATTCCCCAGCCCTTTGCAAGCACTGGGTAAAATGTGTTCATTCAATTACTAAATTTTACTTCAGGGTAAAATAGGTGTCAAAGGCTTTAATAATGGAATCAAAAGCTGCAGTGGACTCCTACACACGCTGCCTCAGGAGAACATCGTCTGCTACTGGACCTACTGCATAAAGAAAGGAACTGACTTGGAGATTTGGCTCCTTCTTCTGAAAACCTGATGCTGCCCAGTACCTTAGAAAATGGCATTTCCATAAATCCCATTGCAGGCCTCTCTGTGGGCTCCAAGGCAGTCAAATGGGTGAGGCAAAGACAGCTCCTGCTCACTAGGTACAGTCATTGTTACCTCTCTTCGGTGTGCCTTCTTCTGCCACCAAAATTTCTCGAGCTACTTTCAAGGGTTTTTGTGCTCTGTGGTTCCTTCAATAACTCCTATGCGCTTTTTACATTGATGTCCCCACTGCTGCCACCATGTCCTAAGATTGGGTTCTTCTGTCTTGGACTCTAGATGTGGGACTTGGTCCTTAGACAGACTGTAGTCATACTCTGGTATCTGCTGAACATTTGTTAGCACTACTTCTAAGCATGTTACTAGTAGGCACATAGCTCTTCAACATGTTTCAAACCTCTCTCTCAAGAGCCATACACATGACTAACTAGTGTCAGTGGTACATTATCATCTGCATCATTCATAGCACATCACATCTTTTAACCCTTGATACTATATCCTGTTGTTGTAAGAAGAAAGGGAGTGCATAAGCTGGTCTATGGTGAAGAGCTAGATTGCATGAGGAATTGAAAGTAGTCAGAGGAGCATTGCTTATCACAATGGTATCAGTGGTCATGAATGTAACCTAAAAGCAGGACATGTGAGACATTAGCTGGAGTCCATTCAAAATGAGTTGGAGCTGTAGCTACATCTTAAAATAACAGACATATCTGTAAACTTTTGTCTAATCAAGCAATCCGAAATTTTAAAAAGAGAAAGGGATAACAATGAATGTCAACAGGATAAGAAAGACTCACGGAAATTACGACAAAAAAAGGAACACAGCTTCATTAAGGCAGGCATTTCTGAAAGAGAAAGGCAGTGTAATAAAAAACCTCCTTGGACAGCCTGAACGCTCGATTGTTAGTGTGTAATAAGCCATCCCTATGACTCCAGTGTTCTCCCAGTACCTACACAGAGGCAGGGCAGGAAAATAACATTAATGACATAACTATTTTATTGGATGAGGACAGGCATGTATGTGTGAAACACAGGCTAGAGTTCCCAATCTTCCTGGAATGACCAGGAGTTTCCTGGAATCAAGGGTCCCAACCCTGAACACTGCCTTCAACAGCCTGGGAGATTCAGCAATTTAATTTTCCCTCTGCAAAGTGTACCCTCTCTGTGTGACATTATCAGCAATGATGAAAGCAGCTTCTGACTCGGTGACATCATCTGCTGAGAGCCATAACCATAAAGAAGAAGCTGGAGAATCAAGAATCAGGAGGCTCAGGAATATCAGGTTTCAGCATTCAGGAAGGGAACCCTTAAAAGTGAAACCATCTTTGAAACAATAGGGTATCTCTGAAATGGGGAGGGGTCTCTGAAATGGAAGGGCACTCCTCAGGTTTCCACTCGTTGCCTCTTCATTTTCCCCTCTCTACCTGCTCTTAGGTATGCTTCCAGGAATGCGTCCAACCAGAGTTGGCAACCACAACGCAGGCACACACAGCACCAGAGAATCAGTAGCGCCAAGTATTACATCATAATTCCCAAGTGACAAAACTTGTGAGTTACAGTCAACTTTGAGTGTGATACAAATAATGTCCTATGAACATCCATTTAATAAATGACATGAATACCCGTGAATGCTGGAAACTGAAAGAGTTTTGCAATTTGTAATTTTTTCGAAAGACGTTGGACAAATACATTTATCACATCTTCCCCGATTCTCACGAAAGCCACTAAGCAAACCACCTTCAAAAATACTTTGTTGAAGCATAGACCATAAGACCATAAGACGTAGGAGCGGATGTAGGTCATTCAGCACATCGAGTCTGCTCTGCCAATCAAAGAGATCGCAGTGATCTGATAATCCTAAACTCCACTTTCCTGCCTTTTCCCTATAACCCTTGATTCCCTTACTGATTAAAAATCTGTCTATCTCAACCTTGAATATACTTAATGACCCAGCCTCTATAGCCCTCTGCAATAAAGAATTAACTACCCTTGAGAGAAGAAATTCCTCCTCATCTCTGTCTTAAATGGCACCCCCTTACTCTGAGATTATGCCCTCTGGTCCTAGACTCTCCCACAAAGGGAAACAATCTCTCAGCATCTATCCTGTCAAGCCCCTAAGAATCTGAAATGTTTCAGTAAGGTTGCTTCTCATTCTTCTAAACTCCAAAGAGTACAGACCCAGCCCACTCAACCTCTCCTCAAACAAAAATCCCTCCATAGAACCATAGAATACTACAGCACAGAAAAATAGGCTATTTGGCCCTTATAATCTGTGCCAAAATATTTATATCCATATCTGGGATCAACTTAGTGAATCTTCTCTGGAATGCCTCCAATGCCAGTAAACGTTTCCTTAGATAAGGGGATCAAAACTGTTCACAGCATTCTGGGTGTGGTCTAACTAGTGCCTTGTATAGTTTTAGCAAGACTTCCCTATTTTTATACTCCATTCCCTTTGAAATAAAGGCCAACATTCCATTGCCTTCCCTATTACCTGTATGTTAGCTTTTTGGGACTCATGCACAATGACTCCCAAATCCCTCTGTGTTGCAGCTTCCTGCAGTCTTCCTCCATTTACATAATATTCAGTTCCTCTATTCTTCTTGTCAAAGTGCATAACCTCACATTTTCCCACATTATATGCCATCTGCCAAGTTTTTGCCCACTCACTTAACCTGTCTATATCCCTCTGTAGATTCCTTGTGTCAGCCTCACCACTTGCCTTCCCACCTATTTTTGTGTCATCCGCAAACTTAGCAATAGAACATTCACTTCCTTCACCTAAGTCATTAATATATATTGTAAATAATTGTGCCCCCAGCACTGATCCCTGGGACACTCCACTAGTTACAGATTGCCATCCTGAAAATGCCCCCCTTTTCCCAACTCTCTCTCTTCTATTAGTTAGCCAATTCTCTATCCATGCTAATATACTACCTCCAACACCATGGGCTCTTATCTTATTAAATAGCTTTATGTGTGGTACCTTATCGAGCGTCTTTTGGAAATCCAAACATATAACATCTACTGATTCCCCTTTATCTATCCTGCTTGTTACTTCCTCAAAGAATTCTAATAAACTTGTTAGGCATGATTCTCCTTCATGAAACCATGCTGACTCTGCTTGATTAGATTATGTAATTCTAAATGCTCTGCTATTACATCCTTTATAATAGATTCCAATATTTTCCCAATGACAGATGTTAACCTAACAGGCCTATAGTTACCTGTTTTTTGTCTCCCTCCCTTTTTGAATAAGGGTGTTACATTGGCCGTCCTCCAATCCCCTGGGACTGTTTCAGAATCTAAGGATGCTTGGAAGATTACTGCCAGTGCATCCACTATCTCTGTAGCTACTTCTTTAATATCCTGGGATGCAACCCATCAGGTCCACGGGACTTATCAGCCTTTAGCCCCCTTAGTTTCCCTAGTACTTTTTCTCTAGTGATAATTATTGTATTTATTTCCTCCCTCGCCTTTTGCCCCTTGATTATTTAGTATTTTTGGAATGCTATTAGTATCTTCTACTGTGAAGGCTGAAGCAAAGTATTTATTCAGGTCCTCTGCCATTTCCTGGTTCCCCATTATTATTTCCCCAGCTTCATTCTCTAACGGGCCTTTGTTCACTTTGGCCTCTCTCTTCCTTTTCACATATTTAAAGGAGCTCTTACTGTCCATTTTTATATTACTTCAAGTTTTCCCTCAAAGTTTATTTTCTCCCTCCCTCTTTATTATCATTTTGGTCATTTTTGTTGGTTTTTAAAACTTTTCCAATCCACTAATCTTTGCCATAATGTGTTTTTTCTTTCAATTTAATACTGTCCTTAACTTCTTTGGTTAACCATGGTTGGTTTAATCCCTTCCTTGAATCCTTCTCCCTCACTGGGATATACCTTTGTTGAGAGTCCTGAACTATTTTGTTAAATGTCTGCCATTGATCATCAACCGTCTTTTCCGCTAAACTGCTTTCCCAGTCCGCCCCAACCAACCCTGCCCTCATTCCTTTGTAATTACCCTTATTTAAGTTTGGCACAGTTGTTTCTGACCCAAGTTTCTCACTCAAACTGAATGCTAGATTCTACCACATTATGGTCACTGTTTCTGAGGGGATCCTTTACTCTGAGATCATTTATTAAACCTAATTACACATTACCAGGTCCCTGGCTGGATTCACAACATATTGTTCTAGGAAGCTGTCCTGGAAATACTGTATGAATTCTTGCTCGTGTCTACCTCTACTAATTTGATTTTCCCAATCTACATGTAGATTAAACTCACCCATGATTAATGTACTGCCTTTTTTATATGCCCTCATTATCTCCTGATTTATTCTCTATCCTACAGTATAGTTACTGTCAGGGGGCTTAGAGGCCACTCCCACCAGTGTCTTCTTCCCCTTGTTATTTCTTACCTCCACCCCGATGGATTCTATATGTCTTCCGATCCAAGGTCCTTTCTTGCTTTCGTACTTTTTCCATCTCATAATAAAAAAGCTACCCCACCACCCTTTCCTTCCTGCCTATCTTTTCAAAAAGTCACATACCCCTGAATATTTAGTTCCCAGCTTTGATCTCCTTGTTACCATGTCTCCATAATGGCTATAAGATCATGCCCATTAACCTCAATTTGTGCCATTAATTCTTTTATTTTTTCCTGAATACTATGTGCATTTAAGTAAAGGGCCATTAATTTTGCCTTTTTACCATTTTTTCTCTCTTTGACCGTATTGCTGTTGTTTTTTTATATGTACACTATCTTCCCGTCACTCTCTGAGTATCAATACCTAAATAGCTGCCCTGCAAGGCTGCCCTTTGCATTGTAAGCCTACGTATCCCCTTTCCAGAACCATCCCCCCCTCTATTTAGTTTAAAGCCCTCTCTACAGTCCTAGTTATTTGATTTGCCAGGACACTGCTCCCAACATGGTCCAACTGAAGCCTATACCACCGGAACAGCTCCCTTCTACCCCAATACTGATGCCAGTGCCCCATGTGCTGAAACCCATTCCTCCCACACCAATCTCTGAGCCCTGCATTTAACTCCTTGACTTTATGTACCGTAAGTCAGTTTGCCCATGGCTCAGGTAGTAATCCGGAGATTAATACCTTGGAGGTTCTGCTTTTTAATTTAGCTCCTAACTGTTCAAATTCTTTCAGCAGAATCTCCTTTATAGTCCAATCAAGGTCGATGGTACCAACATGGACGACGACAACTGGATTCCTCCCCCCTAACTCCAAGTTTCTCCCTAGCCCTGAGGAGATGTCCTTAACCCTGGCACCGGGCAAGTAACACAGCCTTCAGGACTCAGGCTCATGGCTGCAGAGAACAGTATCTATCCCCTTAATTATACTTTCCCCTACCACTACTATGCTCCCATTTCCTCCCCTCACTCAAATAGCTCCCTGTACCACAGTGCCGTGGCCAGTTCACTCATCCTCCCTGCAGTCCCCGCTCTCATCCACACAGCTTGCAAGAACCTTGTAACTGTTGAATAGTTGCAGGGTCTGAGGCTCCTCGAACTCTACCCCCAGGGTCCCCAAACCTGCTTCCCCTGCAGTCACACCCTACCTAATCTGAGAGGTGCGACCGCCTCCTGGAACAAAGTGTCCAGGTAGCTTTCCCCCTCTCTGATGTGGTGCATTGTCTGCAGCTCAGAGTCCAGCTCCTTAACTCAGATCTGAAGTTCCTCGAGCTGCAAACATTTGGTACAGATGTGTTCGCTCTGGATCACCTTGGTGTCCAGCAGCCCTCACATGCTGCAGCAGCAATGCATCACCCATCCTTCCATCGCTATCGTATTTTAATTAATTAATTACTCTAGTATCCCCACTCTTTACACTTTATTGTAATTTTTTTATACACACCAGTATCGATCTTATATTTAACAAGCTATCTTTAAGAAAAAGAGAGAAAAGACTCGAGATCTAAACAGAAACTGAAGACCTTATTTTTACTTTAAATACTAGAAATACTCATCAATCGTACTCACTAATCAGCTGCTCTTCACGCTCTTTTCCCCCTCACGCTCTTGAATGGTCTCACACTCTTCTCTCATTCTCTCACTGTTAAAGGCCTCACTTCTCTCACACTCTCTCGCTGTAATGGCCACGCTGTTTCTCTCACACTCTCTCACTGTAAATGACCACAATCTTTCTCTCACATAGTCTCACTGTAAGTGATTATACAGTTTCTGTCACATACTCATGCTGAAAATGGCCCTGCTGTTTCTCTCATTCTCTTGCTGAAAATTGTTTTGGGATGTCCTGATGACACAGAATGTGCATTATGAATCAAAGTTATTTATTTTTTTCTTTCCTGCCGATCTTTTCTATTGAAGATGCTGATGGATCCAATGTACCTTACTAGCAATTTCTGTTCTGTTACAAATTTCATAGATGCTTTATTTATTGTCAACAGCTGTCCCTCGATTCGAGGATGACGTCTACTCAGGATCGTGAGTTTCTCCAAAAGGTCTTCGTGAGACTGTACAGGCTGGTTCTCAGCCCATGGGTAGATGGGCAAGCAGATTTTATTTATATTACACTGGAAATCAATTAAACAAAGGGATAAAAATTGATAGGTAGATTTATCAATGCATTATATTCACCTGTATCTCCCAAGGCAGCTTAAGGCAGTGCAGATACTGATTAGCCTTTTGTCGTGTGGTGTTATGATGGTTTAGAAACAACAACTTACATTTTATATAGCATCTTTAAATGCCCAAAGACCCTTCATAAGAGCATCATCAAACAAAATTTGACACTGAGTTACTGAAAGAAATGTTAAGAGAGGTGACCAAAAACTTGGTCAAAGAGGTAAGTTTTATGGATATCTTAAATGAGGAAAGATAGGAGAGACATAGAAGAATTTAGGAATTTGAAAACAAGGATGACATTTTTAAAATTTAGGCGAGGCCCAAGAACAAATGCATACAGCAAGTCCAGTCCTGATGGGTGAATGGGACTTAGTGCAAGTTGGTACACAGGCAGCAGAGTTTCAGATGATTTCAAGTTTATTTTAGGTGCAAGAAGGGAGGCTGGCCTGGAAAGTATTGGATTCATAAGTATTCCTTTCAAATGAATTATCAAAGGGAAAGCAATTTTAGCAGATGGAACTTGACACGATGGCCTTTTAATGCTACAAAATATGACACATATTTCAACAGAAATTCATCACATGGCAAGATAGAACTAGAACAAATCTGTTGTACCAAATGTTGCCCTATGATATTGATTGTTTAATAATGTAGATGTCAAGCCACATTTAATTTGTATCATGTAAAAATTTTATATTTATTTTGCTAATAAAGTTTCTCCTCGGTGGTGTTTTCTGATGTAATTAAAATTTAACAGACTTCCCCATATTGTCAGAGAATGTTTTAATATCATTCTCTACAGTCCTAATTGAAGTGTTGCTGTAGTTTATTAGTAATTGGGCTACTCAGCCTAGGGGTCTCTTGTTGATTTTGCCTCTATCTAAAGATCAGAGACCACAAATTATGATTGACATACTTCTAATTAAATCCAACAAATTTACTGAGAATTTTAAACAAAACAGTTTCAAATAAATCTTACAGTAACCCCTCAGGTAGTCAACCCGAGATGACTGTAGGTCACTTTAGGAGTGTTCGTTGACTGAAATCTTCCTGCTTGGTTCACCAGGACTCTTTCATCAATACATAGTGTCCTCCTTCTTTCTTGAGCACTGCTGTGTGGGACATTTGCATACAGAATACAATTTTTGAAATAGCTCAGGTACAATCCTCTTCTGGATTGATTAGTTGGGTGCATGATCAGCTGTTGGTTGGTTAGTGTATTTCCAAGTTGTCTTCCATTGGCTTAGCCATATAAGGGCTTCTTCCTGTCCTGTTGTGATTACCTGTCTGGTTTCAATCAGCCTCCACTAATTTCAATAAGTTTGTTGTAATTAACAGTTATATTCAATTCAAATTATTCTATTTATTTCAGTAATACCACTGCAATTACTAAGTATCAATGTAATTCGCAAGTATCACAACCATCCTGTTTCCACTACTCTGAACTTGTCGCCAGTCCATTAATTCTTTCCTTGCAGGTTTATTAGTGGATATTTGATAGAAACTTTCCTTTTGACAATATTAAGGCTACAAATATGGAAAATAAGCCAAATTAATTCATTTTCTAATTAAATACTGTAGACATTTCCCTGTCATTCACTGAACAAAGGTGATGTTTTACAAATAATGGTGCTTGAATTTTGGAATTCCAATTAACATGAGTTGAGATGAATTGATAAATTCTAGATTTAGCCTTTCCCCAATAAGAAAAAGCATGCACTCATGCGAAGACCAGGAGAGGATATAAGTATTTTTATGTCAAGGTAAAGTTGCTAGGTCCATTCAGCTTTCTGCTAAATCAATGCCTCAATTGACAACCATCATCGTCCTCCCTGCCACCCACCCCTACCTTTACACTATGGATGGAAGATTTCTTCAGTATACAATATGACATGAAGGCATTCTGTCTAAATGTAGTTATGAGTTTGTATACTAGGCCAATATCTTTCTCCATAGTCCTAAACCATTTCTCTTTCAAGAGAAACATCTCATGACTCTTAATTTATGTTATCTATTGCATTGACCTTCCCTAGTAATGTATTCCACAACTGTTTCCTTAGGTAGTCCATTCCATTTGTTTAGCATTTTCACATCCTCTCTAGGAAGCAGCCTGTGCATTGTTCTTCTTCTAAGCTTGAGCTTATATTCCCTGTTTCAAGAGTTTGTGGCAATCTCAAACATTTTATCAGGGACTAATTTACAAGGCGATGGTCCAACCATATCTGGAGTACTCTACATAGTTCTGGTCACCGTACAATAGGAAAGATATCCAGGAATTGGAGACAGTGCAAAAGAGGGCAATAAAATTGACACCGTTCCTTTGGAAGAAGAGAAGATTTAAGGGAAGTATTCAAGTAGATTATTAGGACAAAGGGAGTATGTAAGATGTGACTAATGTGAATATACATTCTCTTGAGCCCCTGTTAAAGAGGCAAAAGGATGGCTGTAGAGATAAGGCACGTAAGATTTAGATAATGTCACTAAATATTTGGGATCTGTATTGGTCTGAAGTAACGTTTATGAATTTATTTTAATCACTTTTTTAAAAAGGCAATTATGAATTTCTGCTAGTGGGACACATCACAGTTAAGACTAGGAACAGGATGGCATCTGTTTGTGAGAAACTGCTATTAATGGATTTCATGGCTTTAAAGGTGCTTAGGGTCTGGATTCAAGCTGTTTTATGTTGCCCTAATTGTACAATTGTGCAATTTGGAGCCTTTTGTCTGCTTTGAAAAAATGGCCAGAAGTAGCTTGAACTGAGGATGACGCCTTATCTTTAGACGAAACTTTGGGCAGGATTTTGCCCTTGCTGGGTGGGCTAGGTGGCTAGGTTAGGAAGATGACCTCCACCCGTAATCGGGCCGGATGGCAATTTCACACCGGCAGGCCAATTAAGGCCCACCCAATGTGAATGGAGGCTGGGGAAGCTCCAAGAAGGAGGGGGAGGGCGCGGGGGCATGCTGTCCACTGCATCAGAGTTACATCAGTGACCTGACTGTGATCCAGGAAGGAGAATCCATGCGGGAGATGAGGTCAGCGAGGCAGTCAGCCCCATGTTTCTCCAACAAGTGCCTCGCAGCCTTTCTGGAGGAGGTGGTTGCCAGCAGAGATACCTTTGTCCCCAGAGATGGGAGGAGGAGGCCATCGCACCCCACAAAGAGGGCATGGGAGGTGGTGGCATCCTGGGTGAGCAGCCACAACATGGTGAGGTGCAACACCGGAAGTGCTTCAATGATCTGCGCTCAGGGAGGATGAGTACAGTGTTGGCATGGGTCAGTGTGGAGAACAGTTAAGGTCTGGCCAATCCCCCCATGGACATCAGGGGTGATAGAATCTGAGTGGCCTCTATCAGTAATGCTGGAGCTGGCCAAGAGGGTGAGCCCTGGCTGCTTGGACTGAGTACCTTGCGGGCCATGATTCGGATGTGCCCTGCGAGGTGTTCCTCAGGTGGGATTGGCCAGGCTGCAATGGCCCTACAGGTAGAGAGTGGACTAATCAATGCTCCTCTGTCCTTTCAGGAGAAGACGAACCATAACAATATTGAGAGGTCGCAGACTGTCAGAGGGCCCCCTATTCCTCCTCATCCTCTCCCCCTATGAGCAGGAGGCCCTGGTGCTCAAGAGGCGGCATGCACATTGATCAACTGGCCATGGTGAGGTTGGGGTGTCAGACGAAGGTAAGAGTACAGTGCACAGAGGTGAGAATTTTGGACAGTGCAATCATTCTAGTGTAGTCTCTATACTGGTGTGAGCCTCGAACCTGGAGCCCCATTGATAATCGAAAGACACAGGCACCATGATGCTGATCTCCGTTGTCTCACCAGGTTGCCTGGCATGCACGGTGACAGTGTGATGACTTTCAATAATGACATGTTTTTCTTCTCCCTTGTAGGTTCACCAGCAGGCATTTGTACTGAGGGCCATGAAAGGACACCCCTGACCCTGGAGGACCACCATTCTCACAACACATTTGCGTCACACCTGCTCTGTCAAGCAGGCACCAGTGCAGATACCAGTATCTCGGTGGGCTTTAGATTGCCATCTCGGTGCACATTGGTGAGGGTGCTCCACACTCACTTGAGGTGCAGGCAGAGGGCGTCTGCAGTCAGAGGACTGCTGGAGACCAGGACAATGCACAGTTGAAAGCTGATGATGGGCCTTTGGAGTCATCCATTAGGCAGCAGATGCTGGAAGTTCAGTGGGGTGTGTGAGAGGATCTGGCGGAGAACCATGAGGGCATGCATGCCATGGCTTTATTTGGGAGGAGTCCATGCAGAGCATGACCAATGCGTTGACCCCCATGGCAGAGCGCAACGTCTCCTCCATTGAGAGAGTGACGACTCTCATGGAGAGGCTACTCCAGGGACAGAATCAAGGGTCCCTGAGGATGCACTCAGACCTGCAAGCCCACACACAGGCAATGACCTCAGGTGGTCATTGTCCATGTAAGAGATGGATGGGGCACCCAGTATCCCAGCTGGGTGCCCATCCATCAATGGTGAGCAGTGAAGTCCAAGCAATCTCACGTTAGCACGAGCTATTTGTCTCTGTGGGATCCTCTCAGGGTGCTCCAGATGACAGCAACAGCTCCTCCGCCCCTCTGCCAGTGACTGTGGCATCTGAAGAGGCTGCAGCAACTTGAAAGATGCCAGCTGTAGCACTGGCCATTCCCTCCCAGGTGGGGCCAGCACATGCTCCATGGGCCAGAGGACAACAAGGTCATCAAGGCCAACAAGACAGAAGAGTCAGCAAGCTGTCTCCAATGCCAGTGCCAGAAAAGGGGAAAGCACCTAGATGTAGCACCCGCAAACATAAATCTAAAGCACCTTAAGCACAAGATGGGCTTATCACGGGTGATAGTTTGTTCCCCCATTTTGCTTTGAGTTTTTTAATGATAAACAACACTGGTTAATGTTTAGTTCAGCAATGTAACATGCAACGTTAAATGAGATTTTATTTTGTGCTATTGGCCTCTGTATGCTTCATTTGTTCTGTAGGTGCAGGGTAGGCCATTATGTAATAAGGGACATGTGTCTCTTGAAACTTTATTGCACAGGCACAGTGTGTATGCTGGTGGCCAAGGAAATGCTCCTCTTTGGGATCGAGTATGGAGCCTGCAGCTCTAGCATGTGGTGGTGGTTCTTATTTGGTAGCCTAGCTGAATGAGGTTGGGTCAAAGCATCTCGGCTGTCCCCACCTCCCTGGAGGTTACCCAGGTCTGTGTCCATGCCCTCAGCATTCTCCTCTCCATGCTCGTTCTCAGACTCACTACTGGACTCATCATCTGTGGCCTGTGCAGCTGCATCAACATCCTCTTCCTCCAGTGCGTCCCCCCTTGCCAGTGCCAGATTATGGAGAGCGCAGCATGCCACCATCATTAGTGACGCCCGCTTTGGGGGGTATTGCACTGCGCTCCCTGAATGGTCCAGGCATCAGAAGCGCATCTTGGGAAGACTTATGGTCCTCTCTATCACTGCCCTAGTGGAGCCGTGGCTCCTGTTGTATTGCTGCTCAGCCTCTGTTCTTGGGTGGCAGAGAGATGTCATGAGCCACCTTTTCAGGGGACAGCCCTTGTCACCCAGCAGCCATCCATCCAGTCAGGCTGCAGCACTGAAAGGCCTCGGCACCTGGGAGTGTCTCAGGATGTAAGCACCATGGGAGCTGCCTGGGTACCGTGCACACACTTATTGAATCTGCATCTTGTGATCATACACTATCTGCACTTTCAAGGATTAGAAGACCTTCCTGTTGATGGAGGCACACTGCTCGTCCACTGGTACCTTCATGGGCACATGTGTGCAGTTGATGGCACCCTGGACACAGGGGAACACAGCAATCACTGCATAGCCTCTGGCTTGCTCAGCCTGGCTGGCCTCGTCCGTGTGGAAATGAATGAAAGTTAATACCCGCTTGAACAGAGCTTCTGCCACCATTTGATGCAACTGTGGACAGCTGATTGTGAAACTCCACACAGATTCCCCCACTGAACTCTGGAAAGAGCCGGAGGCATAGAGTTTGAGGGCCACTGTGACCTTCAGAGCCACTGGCATGGGGTGTCCACCCACACAGTCGGAGCTGATCTCAGGCCCAATCCTCTGACAAATGGAGTTGATGGTCTCCCTAGACAGGTGGAGCCTCCTTCGGCATTGCACCCCGAACATATTGAGGTAGCTGCATCGCTGCCTATAAACCTTGGCAGCGGGATAGTGCCATCTTCTGTGGCTCTTCCTGCCTTAGATTTCCTGCTGACCCTCTTGTGTCTGCACCTCTCTTCCTACAGGTCGCTCCCCTGGAAGCTGCACTGGGACACCTGGACTTCTCTCCCTTCTGCCCCTCCCTTCCTCTGTGGAACAGGTGCCACCAGCAGAGACCTCCACCCCTGTTACCAGGGTCATGGAAGGCTGTCAGATACTTGGAAAGGCCTACACAGTCTGAATCCTCTGGGGGCCTGGAAGACAGCAATGAGTGTTGAAATGAAGCCTAGAAATGATCAGAATGCAGCTCTGAAGTGAGATTAAGCTGACCAGTTCACATAAGCAACCAGCAGCACTTGATCTCCAAAATTCTTCATTACTCACATTGACAATGCTGCTGACCCTTCTTATCCCACAGTGGATGAACTTTTGAAAATTGTGGTCTGCTTGCCTGCCCGTTTTGCCCATGCAATGGCTGAAAAATCGCACAGGCTATGTAAAGTCGGGGACAATTGGTGTGTCAAGGGCCTTAATTGACCTTTTAATTAATGGCGGGTGCGCCTCCATCTCCCAAGCACACCCACCAAGCGAAATATCGTGAGAGTGCATCTTGACATTGGAAAGCTCAGCCAACATCAACACGCATTATTTCACGCACGAGCGGGCAGGGGGCTCACCCACCTGTCGAGTGAAAAATTCACTGGACAGAGGTTCTGTCGAAGGGTCATGAGGACTCGAAATGTCAACTCTTTTATTCTCCGCCGATGCTGCCAGACCTGCTGAGTTTTTCCAGGTAATTCTGTTTTTGTTTTTGTTTTGTTTTTAGCTTCTTCTAGGATGCCACAGTGAATATCAATAATGTGAAAAAATCTGCAATCCATGAAAGTATCAAACAAATTAAGGGAGATGGTGGTGTAGTGGTAATGTTACTGGATTAGTAATTCTAAGGCCCAGGCTAATGCTCTGGGGGGCATGGCTTCAAACCCCACTGGATTTACATTCAATTAATAAATCTGGAATATAAAGCTTGTCTCAGTAATTGCGACCATGATAGCTATCACTGATTGCTGTTTAAAACAAAAATCTCATCTGGTTCACTACTGCCCTTTACGGAAGGAAATCTGTCATCCTTACCTGGTCCGGCCTACATGTGACTCCAGATCCAGAGCAATGTGGCTGACTCTTAACTGCCCTCTGAAATGGCCTAGAAAGCCACTCTGTTCAAGGGATGTGCAACAAATGCTGGCCTTGCCCCATATAAAAAAAAATAAAAACCAATTCAACAACTTTAGGTCGTGAGCTCCCTCCCCCATCCCCACCCCCTTTCTGTTTCCCCCTTCCCTTTTTTTTCCAATAAATTATAAAGATTTTCCTTTTCCCACCTATTTCCATTATATAATAAAAAAAACCCCACTAGAGCTATACCTTGAGTGCCCTACCATCCATTCTTAATTAGCACATTCGTTTAGATAATATCACCAACTTTAACTTTAACACCTATGTGTTCTATTGTACTATTGTCGTTGACATCTTTTGATGATCTGCTTCTATCACTGCTTGTTTGTCCCTACAACCACAACCACCCCCCCTCCACCTCTCTGTCTCTCTATCTCTCCGCCCCCCACAAACACACCTTAAACCAGCTTATATTTCAACTCTTTCTTGGACTCGAACTCAAGTTCTGTCGAAGGGTCATGAGGACTCGAAACATCAACTCTTTTCTTCTCCGCCGATGCTGCCAGACCTGCTGAGTTTTTCCAGGTAATTCTGTTTTTGTTTTGGATTTCCAGCATCCGCAGTTTTTTTGTTTTTAAAAACAAATGATGCCTGGTTTGCAAAAACAAACACCTTCATCACTTTCCCCAAAGGGAAAAAGCAAAAGTGGTAGAAAACATGTGAACATGTTGTCCTGTCTGGTCTTGCTCAAAATACTGCAGAGTTAATGGACTTCAAGGGCGGCCATTCATCTGGTGTTACATAGACAGTCTGGTTTTTAATCATTCAAGCCACTGTCGGGTACTGCGTGCCTTTTTGTCTGGTATTTTGTGCCTTAATACACTTACTGCATTGAAGCATTGGCAGGGGCCTTTAATCATTCCTTTCCACGTCTGCAGCAGCCTCACACCAACTGGAACACAGAACACAGGTTGGTTTTCATCTATTTTTCCAACCCACCTGTGTTTCCCCCCGTGTTGCCTCTCATTCCTTCCATTTTGAACTAGGATGGATCTCTGTTAATGATGATGTCATTTCCATGCACGTTGCTATCATTCCCACGCCACAGCAGTGTCTAGTATTCTTGACCTCTAGCTACATTAAGGGTGAAATTTTCTGTGCCTGCTGGTGGGGAGGAGGTGGGGGGGGTGGGGGGGTGGGGGGGGACGGCGGGGAGTGTGATAGGTGATGTGAGCGGACAATATGGCGCGACTGGTTTCACGAAGGCGGGAAAACAGGCCGCAATTGTCTGCTCAGCCCACTGACAGTGAGCCACGTTTCCCACCATTGGTCATCAGGAAACACATTGTAATACATCAGCATACCATTATCAGGCCATCCCGCTAGGCTCATGCACCCCTGCAGGGTCATCTGTCCACATCAGCAGGAAAGCACGTCGATGTTTCACAACAGCACAAAGGCAACATGCACTTGGCGGCCTTCACTTTGGGTGAACTGGGGGTGAGTGCACAGCAATGTCCTGCAGAGCTCGCCAGGGCCGCCAGTTGCTTTGCAGGCTTCATTGGCACTGGGAGGCCTGGGTTAAGTGCTGCCCAACATCAGAGGTGACTCTTGAGGGTGAGGGGGAGTTGGGGCAAGTGCAGCCTTGCCGTTGAGGTGACTGATGGCGGGGTGGGTGTGGGCATGGGCAGCCCTGCCATTGAATGTAGCGCACAAGCATTTGGGTTGGGGGGTAGTTTGGGTGAGGGAAGTGTCCACGCATTAGGGAAACCTGGAAAAAGTGACCATTCCTCTGCAACTAAAACAGGTAAGGTGCAGCCACATTGATATGATTGGGTTTGGGCTCCTAACTTATCTGCCCACACAAGCAATGCAGAGGCATCAAAATGCCACCAAGTTCTCCAGAGAGAGCGACTGAGACTTCTGGCTGTGCAGAGGCAGGAGCAGCAACCTCAGGAAGAAGAGGCGGTTGGGGCTCCCGCACTCGCTGCCCAAGAGCCACAGTGTGCCATTGCAGGCTGGCACCTAGTGACACCCAGGGTCTGTAGACGCTACCTGTCATTCCTGCAGATGACCGAGAATGAGTGTCAAAGAAGACTGCGATTGTCGAGGGAACTGGTCGCTCACATTTGCCAGTTACTGCAGGATTTGGTGCCACGGGGACATGGAGGGCATCCACTACCAGTGGCTGTGAAAGTGACCATGGCGCTCAATTTCTATGCCAGTGGCTCCTTTCAGGGCTCCACAGGTGACCCCTGTGGGATTTCACAATCCGCCACCTACAAATGCATCCATGAGGTCATGTATGCCATCATTGCCAGGGCACATGACATTGTGCATTTCGCCCGGGACCAGGACAGCCAGAATGCAAGAGCAATTGGATTCGCTGAGATCTTGGATTTCCCACAGCTACAGGGTGCTTTTGACTGCACCCATGTGGCACTCAGATCTCCATCGCAACATATGGTGAACAATATCAATCACAAGTCCTTCCATTCGCTAAATGTGCAGCTGGTATGCGACAAGCAGAAACGCATCCAGCAGGTGTGCACACAGTTTCCAGGGAGTGTGCACGATCCTCATTCAGCCACAGATCCCTGGAGTCTTCCAGGGTCCACTGAAGATGCAGGGATGGCTCCTCAGGAATAAGGGCTACCCACAGAGGCCGTGGCTGATGACACCCATGTGGTGGCCTCAGATTGCTGCAGAGTGACGCTATAATGAGGCTCATGCTGCAGCTCGAAACTTGGTGCAGCAGAACATTGGGATGCTGAAGATGAGGTTCCGGTCTGGTGGAGCGCTGTAATACAGTCTGCAGAGGGTGTCATACATTGTTGTTGGCTTGCTCCCTTTACAACCTGGTGCTCCAACAGGAGACAAGCTGGCTGAGGAGGAGATGGAGGAACTGCATGTCTCCATCGATGACGATGTCACCGATGGGGATGAGGCTGAGGAGGTCCTCAGAGGCGATGATGACGGGGATCAGGCCCTCGCACTGGCTAGATGAGGCAGGCTGTCATAGCTCCTGGGTTTGTGGATGATGACGACATGCAGTGAGGTGACCCCATAGATCCTCACATCGCATTTGTGAACGTGTGACTCCGGTCTGGCTTATGGCAGCTTGAATACCCTTTATAAAAATGCTCCTGTCATGGAGATGCAGTGGAGGCCCTAATAGTTGCTCGATTGCGGAAGGATGATGAGGACATGCAGTGAGGACACTCCATAAATCTTCACACATCCTCTGAAAATGCCTGACTCCTGTCTGACCGAGGGCAGCTGGCTTGCGCTCCATGATTAGTGTCATAGCTAAATTCGCAGCCATTAAATTTTAGAAGCATCTGATGCTGTGTCCGCCTTCAGCACCTGAGCCCTTCAGGAGCTGGAGCACAGCATCACTGGTCACAGATTCTGAAGAGATGGGGGCCACCCCCACCTTAAAGGAGCTGAGGGCACACGGAGAGTATGAGAGAACTCTGTGGCGCCTGCCCACTACATTCTGGCAGCAATGACCAGCACATCTGAGGTGCAGATATCAGTAATGTGTCCAGGGAGTGTGAGGCCGGATCATCACTTTGGTCTAAAGACTGCACAAAGCACTGGGAAGAGGCCCTGGACTGAGACACCTGCCTTTATCTTGTGCAGAAAGGTTTCACATCTGAGTGACAAGAGCACTGCTCATCAGAATTAGAAGCCATAGGCAGGGAGACATTCTTGAGTTTAATTGACAATCATGAACATTATGTACAAGTGATTAACACCCATGCCCAGGCTGTGCAACAAATTCTCCTTAACCATCCTAACTCTGCCGCTACATCTTGGTGCTCCCTAGACATCCACAGCAGAAGTGGAGGCAGCCTGCTGACTGCTACGCCCTGTCTGTGATGACTTTGGCAGGCGTCCTCAGGAGGGCCGAGACTTGGAGGGCCCCAGTCTGCTTTCAGAGCCCTGCTGTGTGGCAGTGGCACCCTCCTTGGCCTGTGAAGCTGGAGCTGCTGAGGTCAGAGGAAGAGAAGAGACAGATGGGCTGAACACTCTTGGGGTCACCTGGATGGATGGGCACAGAGTGTGCACCTGCTAATCCTCCTCCCTATTGGTGCCCAAGGGCCCCAGGCTGACTCCATGAGTGGAAGGGGTAGCTGGAGTGAGATCGAGCTGTCAAGCACCCCTCTCACATACACACTGTTGAAGGCCAACTGTGGCATCAATGATGGAGTTGAGCCCGCGGATCAGTGCAGGAGTGAAGTCCTTGACCAAGATCTCCATGGCAGCTGCCATCCTGCCAGTATTGATTTCGGTGCATTGGCATGCTGGCATTACTACCTCAGCCTGAAGGCAGACGGACTCTTCCAAAACTCCTTGCAACCTGAGGAGTGCAGCGGACATCCCTTCCTGATGTTTCCCAGCTTGCCTTTGCAGCTCCAGCAATTGTGACATGACCGAGTCCAGAGGCTCGTCACTTGACTCAGACTCAGTAGTGTTCTGGCCTCCCGCAGTTCTCCAAGTGCCGGACACCTGGGAAGTCCCTGCCCCCGCCCTTTGTGGTTCAGACAGTGCGATGAGCTCACCAGATTGTGATCCTGAGGCTACTCTAAAGCCAAGTCCCACCGAGGTTTGTGTCGCTGAGCTGGTGGGGGGTGTGAGTGAGCGCTATGATGGGACTTCAGGGAGAGTGCCATCAGATTCCTCTTCAGAGGTTTCTTCAGGGCTTGATTAGAGGCCCTGGGTCATGGACTCTGTTGGCTGTCTCCCAGATGTACCTGCAAAACCAAAGGGAGATAATTAGTGCAAGGCAGTGGTCTGTGAAAGAGGACACATCACATGGTTGTCTGATGGATGTTGCATTGCTGAACTCTCAATTGGTAGGGCACCACTGACCTTACCGTCAGCACATGAATGGTCAATATCATTGCCGGCCAGCTGGATGGATCTGTTTTCAAAGTCTGTGAGGACCTTGATTTCAGGCATTCTGCCACTGGTCTGCCACCTCTCTCTCTTGTTGTGTGCCAGCTTGTCCTGCGTGAATAGAGATAGAGTAAGTGTAAGCAGGATGCCTGCCAGGCCAGATGACAAGTATTCCTGGCATGTGTGGGTTTTGTGGTCCCATGGATGGGATGAGGACAGTGACAGTGAGTGTGAAAGAGTGAATGGTGCTGTTCCTTGAACCAGCAGTGAGTGCGGGCTCCGTGGATGTGTGATGGGTTTGTGAGTGTGCTCTGACCACCGCTGCCACCACCTCCCAAGCCAGATTGGTCATGTTGCTGCCCATCCTGCAGCCTGAGCAGGATATCCGGGCAGGCCTCCACAACATCCAAAAGTAGCTCGAGGGACCCATCAATAAATCTGAAGTCCTCTTCCGTTTCAGGGCTATGTCCTCTGTGCAGCAGTGGTGAGCTGGAAGCACTGAGATGTGTGCGTACAACTGGAATTTAAACATGGCACCTGGCATGATGCAGTGGCGGGGTGATGGCGCATGGGTGAATGAGAGTCCGCCCCCCCATGGAAACAGCGTGTTTCCCGGGAGTGCATAAATAATGAGGCGGGTTCGGGACAATATGGCATGAAAACCTGTCATCACAGCCGGCGGGTAAAACGTCGACTTACCCGCCCACTATCGCTCTTATTTTGGGAAAATTCAGATTCACTGAGCTAATGCATGTTTAGCTTGTGATCATCCACAAGAAAATTGGCAGGTTACTGCCTATTTTCCTCATAGCTGCTATGTTGCCTTCATCTTGCTTCAGGTTTCAATTCCCGATTCTTTCAAAAGCAGGAGTAGAAGGGTTGAATAATCTCAGGATTATTATTTGAACCATATGCTCATTGACATACAGATAAACAAATCAGGAATGTAAATACTTGGCGAACAGGTTGGTGTAGGAAGGAGGAATCTCAGTTCATAGGACATTGGCAGGACAGAAAGGGAAGGAAAAGATTGAGCCAGGTTGGGACTAAGGTCCTAGCAAGAAGGATAAATAACTGTAAACTGTGTGAACTTTTGTAATTTTAAACAGCCAATTTTTGGAGAAAGCACACCTGAAATCAAGAGAAAATGGCATGCTCAGCTGAAATAAAGTGATTTGAGAAGGTCACTCAACAGCATTACCCAGGGCAGAATTTTGCCCTTGGCAGCGGGCTCAGTGGGGGCAGGCGGGGGCAGTCGGGAAGCTGACCGCTGCCTGCAATCAGGCCGGAAGGTGATTTCTCACTGGCGGGCCAATTAAGGCCCACCCAACATGAATGGCGGCTGGGGATGATCCAAGAAGGGGTGGGCGCGGGTGTGGGCACGGGCACGGACATGATTTCTGCCGGGTCCAATGATGACCCGGCAGCCAATTCAAAAGCGGCCAGGCAGCCCCTGGAAGGCTGTCACAGAAGGACATCTCCTATACTCTCGCTGTGTATTCGAGTGTGCTTGGACATGGCAGGCAGGAGGTGAGGTCGGCGGGGCAATCAGCCCCGCATTTCTCGAATGAGTGCCTCGCAGCCCTCCTGGAGGAGAAGGTACACCCAAGTCCCCAGAGACAGGAGGAGGAGCCCCCCACCCCCCCCCCAACTTCTTGAAGAAGGCATGGGGGAAGGTGGCATCCCGGGTGAGCAGCCACAACGTGGTGAGTCGCACATGGATGCAGTGCTGGAAATGCTTCAATGATCTTCTGCGATCAGGAAGGGTGAGAACAGTGTTGGCATGGGTCAGTGTGGAGAGCAGTTAAGGACTGGCCATCTCCCATGGATCTGAGGAATGTTAGAGTGTGAGTGGCAACTGTCAATGGCACTAGAGCTAGTCAAGGGGGTGAACCTTAGCTGCTTGGACTGAGTGCCTTGCAGCTCAAGGGCCACAAATCAGATGTGGCATGAGAAACGTGAACAGTTGGAAGAGTGACTTGCAGCCAGCATCGTGGTGAAGCAATCTGGGAAGAGTGTCCTGCAGCCAGCATCACGATGAAGCAGTCTAGGAAAAGTGTCTTGCAGTCAGCATCGCGGTGAAGCAGTCTGGGAAGAATGTCCTGCAGTCAGCATCGCAGTGAAGCAGTCTGGGAAGAGTATCCTACAGCCAGCATCACGGTGAAGCAGTCTGGGAAGAGTATCCTACAGCCAGCATCACGGTGAAACAGTCTGGGAAGAGTGTCCTGCAGTCAGCATCGCGACGAAGCAGTCTGGGAAGAGTGACCTGCACTCAGTTCTTGTTGAAAATAACAAGAGTGACATCACAATACAACGTGAGAGAGCGGCGGAGAGATCAGAACCAGCGCAAGTGTGGGGAAGCTTCAAAACACGATGTCAGCATAAAGGTGAGAGCTGATTGATGAGTGGTGGGTAAGTGTTTTTCTCCAGTTTTTTTCTCCAGTTTTTTTCCAGTTTAAAATAGATTAAGCTAGGAAAAGTAAGCGTTCTAGTTTTTATTTAAAGTACATAAATAATTTAACATTTTTAACTGTATTTAACTTGAAGAAAGGTTTTTTTTTCAACTAGAGGCATGGCAGGGTAGCTCAGCCCTGTGTAATACACCACCTGCAACATGTGGGAAGTCCTAGATTCTCCTTGCGCTCTGGCCAACCACGTGTGCAGGAAGTGCCACCAGCTGCAGCTCCTTGAGCTCCGAGTTTCGGAGCGGGAGTGGCAGCTGGAGGCACTGAGGTGCATCCGTGAGGCTGAGAGTTTCGTGGATAGCACATTTTTAGACGCGGTCACCCCACAGCTTATGGAAGTGCAGACAGAGAGGGAATGGGTGACTATCAGTAGAAAGGAAGGTGTCAGGCAGGTAGTCAGGAAAACCCCAGGATGCATCTCGCTCAAGAACCATTTTTCTGTTTTGGAAAACGGTGAGAGTGACGGTTCCCCTGGGGAGTGCAGCTTATGGCGCTGTGAGTGGCTCAGCTGCACAGAGGGGAAGGAAAAAGAGTGGAAGAGCAACAGGGTAGGAGACTCGATAGCAAGGGGAACAGACAGGCATTTCTGTGGCCGTGGATGTGACTCCAGGATGGTATGTTGCCTCCCTGGTGCCAGGGTCAAGGACATCACTGAACAGCTGCAGGGCATTCTAAAGGGAGAGGGCAAACAGACAGGGATCATGCTGCATATTGGTACTAACGACATAGGTAGAAAGAGGGATGAGGTCCTACAAGCAGAATTTAGGGAGCTAGGAAACAGATTAAAAACAGGACATCGAAGGTAGTAATCTCTATATTACTTCCAGTGCCACGCGCTAGTGAGTATAGAAATAGGAGGTTAGTCCAGATAAATGCATGACTGGAGAGATGGTGCAGGAGGGAGGGCTTTAGATTTCTGGGACATTGGGACCGTTTCTGGGTGTGGGGTGGAACCCATACAAGGCAGTTGGGTTGCACCTGAATCGGAGTGGGACCAACATCCTTGCGGGGAAGTTTGCTACTGCTGTTGGGGAGGGTTTAAACTAACTTGGCAGGGGCATGGGATCCTGAGAGGAGGTTCTGCAGGGGGAGATGCACAGCCAAAATTAGAAAAAAGAGCAAGTGAGTCTGGAAGGCATAGAAATTATAGGCCAGTTAAGGAACAAGGGTATTTGACAAGGTTGAATGGTGTTTATTTTAATGCAAGGAGTCTGACAAATAAGGCAGATGAGTTGAGGACACAAATTAACACATGGAAGTATGATGTCATTGCTGTCACAGAGACATGGTTGAGAAAGGAGCTGGATTGGCAGCTCAATGTTCCAGGATATAGGGTCTTTAGGGGAGACAGGGAAGGAGGTAGAAGAGGAGGGGGTAAGACAATATTGATCAAGGAATCAATGACAGAAGTAAGGAGGGATGACATCTTAGAAGGCTCCTCAAATGAAGCCATGTGGGTAAAACTAAAAAACAAAAAAGGAGCAATCACATTGCTGGGAGTGTACTATAGGCCCCCAAACAGTCAGAGAGAAATAGAAGAGCAGATATGTGGGAAAATTTCAGAGAAGTGTAAAAATAATAAGGTAGTAATAGTGGGGGATTCCAACTTTCCCAACATTAACTGGGTTAGTCATAGCATGATAGGTTTAGTGGGAGCAGAATTCTTAAAATGCATCCAGGACAGCTTTTTAAGCCAGTATATAGAAGGTCTTACAAGAAAGGGGGCGGTCCTGGACTTAATTTTAGGGAATGAAGCCAGGCAAATGGTAGGGGTATCAGTGGGAGAGCATTTTGCAGATAGTGATCATAACTCTGTTAGATTCAAAGTTGTTATGGAAAAGGACAAGGATGGGCCAGATATCAGAGTTCTAAATTGGGGAAAGGCCGATTTTAATAGGATCAGATATGATTTGGCCAAAGTGGACTGGGAGCAGCTGCTTTTAGGTAAATCTGCATCAGAGCAGTGGGGCTCATTCAAGAAGGAAATAGGGAGAGTACAGGGCCAACATATTCCAGTAAAGACAAAGGGTGGGACCAACAAATCCAGGGAACCCTGGATGTTGAGGGATATACAGGATTGGATAAAGAGAAAAAAGGAGGCTTATGGCAGATACCGAGGGATCAAAATAGTGGAAGCCCTAGAGGAGTATAGAATGTGTAGGGGGGAACTTCAGAAGGAAATTAGGAGAGCAAAAAGGGGGCATGAAAAAACATTGGCAGCTAAAATAAAGGAAAGTCCAAAGTCATTTCACAAGTACGTTAAGGAAAACCCAAAGTTATTTTACAAGTACATTAAGAGCAAGAGAAAGCTAGGGAAAGAGTAGGACCCATTAAGGACCATAGTAGTAATTTGTGTGTGGAGCCGGAAGCTGTAGGTAGGGTTCTAAATGAATACTTTGTGTCAGTGTTCACAAGTGAGAGGAACAACGTGGGTATGGAAATCAGGCAGATATAATTGTAGAAATTAGCATAGAAGGGGAGGAGGTTCTTAGTGGTCTGGCAGGCTTAAAAGTAGATAAATCTCCAGGTCCGGATGAAATGTATCCCAGACTGTTGAGTGAGGCAAAGGAGGAGATAGCAATGCAATCATTTTCAATACCTTTCTGGCCATAGGAGAGGTGCTAGAGGACTGGAGGACAGCCGTTATTCAAGTAGGGAGAAAGGGATAAACTAGGGAAGTACAGGCCAGTCAGTCTAACCTCAGTGGTAGGGAAACTATTGGAAGCAATTCTGAGGGACAGAATTAATCTATGTTTGGAGAGGCAGGGATTAATCAAGGACAGTCAGCATGGTTTTGTTAAGCGGAGGTCATGTCTGACCAATTTGATTGAATTTTTCGAAAAGGTGACCAGGTGTGTAGATAAGGGCAATGCATTTGATGTAGTCTACTTAGACTTCAGCAAGGCTTTTGATAAGGCTCTGCCGGGGAGACTGATTAAGAAGGTAAGAGCCCATGGGATCCAAAGCAATTTGGCAAATTGGATCCAGAATTGGCTGAGTGGCAGGAAGCAGAGGATGATGGCCAAGGGATGTTTTTGTGACTGGATGCCTGTGTCCAGTGGGGTTCCACAGGGATTGGTGTCAGGTCCCTTCCTGTTTGTGGTATATATAAACGATTTAGACTTGAATGTAAGAGGATTGATCAGTAAGTTCATGGATGACACGAAAATTGGTGGGGTGGTAAATAGTGAGGAGGATAGCCTGAGATTACAGGAGGATATGGATGGGCTGGTCAGATGGGCTGATCTGTGGTGAATGGAATTTAATCTGGATAAGTGTGAGGTGATGCACTTGGGCAGGACCAACAAGGCACGGGAATACATGATGAATGTAGGACCCTGGGTAGTGCCAAGGATCAGAGGGACCTCGGTGTGCATGTCCACCGGTCCCTTAAGGTAGCGAGACAGGTAGATAAGGTGATTAAAAGGCACATGGGATGCTTGCCTTTATTAGCCAAGGTGTAGAATATAAGATCAGGGAGGTTATGCCAGAACTGTATAAAACGCTGGTTAGGCCACAGTTAGAGTATTGCGTGCAGTTCTGGAATACGCATTATTGGAAGGATGTGACTGCACTAGAGAGAGAGTAGAGGAGATTTACCAAGATGTTGCCTGGACTGGAGAGTTTTAGTTATGAGGAGAGATTGGATAGACTGGGGTTATTTTCCCTGGAGCAGAGGAGATTGAGGGGGGACATGATTGAGGTGTATAAAATTATGATAGGGTATACAGGAAGGAACTTTTCCCCTTGATGGAGGAATCAATAACCAGGGGGCATAGATTTAAGGTAAGGTTTAGAGGGGATGTGAGGAAGACTTTTTTCACCCAGAGGGTGGTGGGAATCTGGAACTCACTGCCTGAAAGGGTGGTAGAGGCAGATACCCTCATAACATTTAAGAAGTATTTGGATGTGCACTTGCAATGCCATGGCATACAAGGCTATGGGCCTAGTGCTGGAAAATGGATTAGAATAGTTACGTACTTGTTTAACCAGTGCAGACTCGATGGGCTGAAGGGCCTTTTTCTAAGCTGTAGACCTCTATGACTCTATGCTGCTCAGGTGGGATTTGCCAGGCTGCAATGGTGCTGCAGGAGGCCCTGGAGCTCGAGAGGCGGCATGCACCTTGATCAAGCGGCTGCGGTGAGGTTGGGGTATCAGACAAACTTAAGTATGCAGTGCACAGAAAGGAGAATGTTGAATATTGCAACCATTCTAGTGTAGTCTCTATATTGATGTGAGGCTCGAACATGGAGTCCCCACTGATAATCGAAAGGCGAGGACAGCATGATGCTGATTTCTGTTGATCTCACCAGGGTGCCTGGCATGCACGGTGACAGTGTGGTGACTCTCACTAATGACATGTTCTTCTTCTCCCTTTTATGTTCACCAGCAGACATTCACACTGAGGACCCTGAAGGGCCACCCCTGACACTGGAGGACCACCATGCTGCCCATGCATCTACGTCACACCCGCTCTGTCCAGCAGGCACCAGCATAGATACCAGCACCTCGGTGGGCATTAGATCACCATCTAGTATCTCTGTGCACATTGGTGAGGGTGCTTCACACTCACTTGAGGTGCAGGTGGAGACCATAAGACCTAGGAGCAGAGGTAGGCCATTCGGCTCATCGACTTAGCTCCACCTTTCAATGAGATCATGGCTCATCTGGTAACCCTCAACTCCACTTTCCTGCCTTTTCCCCATAACACTTGGTTCCCTTACAGGTTAAAAATCTGTCTCTCTCAGCCTTGAATATATTTAATGACCCAGCCTCTACAGCCCTCTGTGGTAAAGAATTCCACAGATTGACTACTCTGAGAGAAGAAATTCCTCATCATCTCTGAGATTATGCCCGCTGGCCCTAGACTCTCCCATAACCTTTCAGCATCTACCCTATTACACTCCCTAAGAATCTTATATGTTTCAATAAGGTCACCTCTCATTCTTCCAAATTCCAATGAGCATAGGCCCAACCTACTCAACCTCTCCTCATAAGAAAATCCCTCCATGCTTGGGACCAACCTAGTGAACCTTCTCTGGACTGCCTCCAATGCCAGTTAATCTTTCCTTAGACAAAGGGATCAAAATTTTTCACAGAATTCTAGTTGTGGTCTAACTAGTGCCTTGTATAGTTTTAGCAAGACTTCCCTATTTTTATGCTCCAATCCCTTTGAAATAAAGGCCAACATTCCATTTGCCTTCCTTATTACCTGTTGAACTTGTATGTTAGCTTTTGTGATTCATGCATAAGGACTCCCAAATCCCTCTGTGCTGCACTCTCTTGCAGTCTTTCTCCATTTAAATAATATTGAGTTCCTCTATTCCTGCCAAAGTGCATAACCTCACATTTTCCGATATTATGTTCCATTTGCCAAGTTTTTTTGCCCACTCACTATACCAGTCTATATCCCTCTGCAGACTCCTTATGTCATCCTCGCCATTTGCCTTCCCACCTATTTTTGTGTCATCTGCAAATTTGACGATAGAACATTCACTTCCTTCATCTCAGTCATTAACATATATTGTAAATAATTGAGGCCCCAACACTGATCCCTGTGGCACTCCACTAGTTACAGCTTGCCATCCTGAAAATGCCCCCCTTATCCCAGCTCTCTGTCTTCTATTAGTTCGCTAAGCACCTTGTGCTATTATTTTATTGAGTAGCCTTATGTGAGGTACCTTATCCAACGCCTTTCGGAAATCCAAATATATTATGTTTACGGGTTCCCCTTTATCTATCCTGCTTGTTACCTCCTCAAAGAATTCTAATAAATTTGTTAGGCATGATTTCCCCTTCATGAAACCGTGCTGACTCTGCTTGATTAGATTATGTATTTCTAAATGCTCTGCCACTACATTCTTTATAATAGACTCCAAGATTTTTCCAATGTTGGAGATTACTGGCTAACTGGCCTAAAGTTACCTGTTTCTGGTCTCCCTCCCTTTTCAAATACATTGGCCGTTCTCCAATCCTCTGGGAGTTTTCCATAATCTAAGAATTCTTGGAAGATTACTACCAATGCATCCATTATCTCTGTAGTTTGTTCCATTAATATCCTAGGATGCAACCCATCAGGTCCAGGGGATTTATCAGCCTTTAGCTCCATTTGTTTCTCTAGTACTTTTTCTCCAGTGATAGTTATTGTATTTATTTCCTCCCCCTCTTTTGCTTCTTGATTATTTAGCATTTTTGGAATGCTATTAGTATCTTCTACTGTGAAGACTGACGCAAAGTATTTATTCAACTCCTCTGCCATTCCTGGTTTCCCATTATTATATTACTTGCTAGCTTACCATCAAAGTTTATTTTCTCTCGATTATTTTTTGGTCATCTTTGGTTGGTTTTTAAACTTTCCCAATCCTCTGATTTACCACTAATCTTTGCCACATTATATGTTCTTTTCTTTCAATTTGATACGGTCCTTAACTTCCTTGGTTAACCATGGTTGGTTTATACCCTCCCTTGAATCCTTCTTCCTCACTGGGATATTTCTTTGTTGAGAGTCATGAACTATTTTATTAAATGTCTGTCATTGTTTATCAACCATTTTTTCTGCTAAACAGCATTCCCAGTCCACTCCAGCCAACCCTACCCTCATTCCATTATAATTACCCTTATTTAACTTTAGCACAGTTGTTTCCGACACAAGTTTATTGCTCTGAAATTCGACCATATTATGTTCACTGTTTCTTGGAGGATCCTCTACTCTGAGATTAGTTATTAAACCTGTCTCATTACAAATTACCAGATCCAAAATAGCCTGCTCCTTGTTTGGACTCACAACATATTATTCTAAGAAACTGTTCCAAATACACTCTATGGGCTTAATTTTCCCCCTGTTGGCCAGGGGGAGGGGGGCGGGTGGGGGGGGGGATGTTGATGGGCGGGCACGTACAGGCGCGCTTCCAATCGGCTCCTCCAATCGGAGGTGCGCTGCCATTTTACGTGGACGGGCCAATTAAAGCCCGCCCAGCGTGACGTCCGCACAGAAGTGCTATGCGCCCCCTGTGCGGGCGGAGGGGTAATCCCAAAATCAAGAGTGCGATCTTTCGCACATGCACACGAAAGAGCGCATTCATCTCCCTGAGGCTAAGTGCTGCCTCCGGAGATCGGCTGTACATGTGAAAAAGATAAAAATAGAGAAAAATAAAATTTCCCTTACATGTCCCCTCATGTGACAAGGTCACATGAGTTGGGACATCTCCATAATTTTTACAAAATCTTTATTAAAATTTTTTAAAGCCTACATGAAACCTTATCCTGCCCGTGGATGAGGTTTTATGTTTTTTCTAGTTCCTGCCGGGGCTCCTGGCCTGCCCGCCAACCTTAAGGTTGGACAGGCAGGTCCTTTAATTACTTAATTGACCCTGTCAATGGCTTCAATTGACCATTAACAGGTCAGTGGGCGCATGGTTGATTTCGCTGCGTTCCCGCCATCCTGAAAATTTAAATTGGGCGCGATGATGTCGGGAAAAGTTCTGCCCCTAGTTGCAAGAGCCTGCAACTATACCGTCACAGACAACTCTTTTACATTGTGCCTTGTCATTATAAAAGTTTACACTTTCTAAGTGTTGCCATAAGAACATTATTAAAACAAACAATGACAATGGGGGATGCAGCAGCATAGTGCTATTGACACTGGACTGGTAATCCAGAGATCCAGGGTAATACTCTGGGGACCTGTGTTTGAATCCCACCATGGCAGATGGTGAAATTTGAATCCAATAAAAAACATGGAATTAAAAGTCTAATGATGACCATGAAACCATTGTTGTAAAAACCCATCTGATGCTCACCAATGTTCTTTAGGGAAGGAAATCTGTCGTCCTTACCTGGTCTGACCTATATGTTGACCCACAGAAATATGGTTAACTCTTAAAGTGCCCTCTGAACGAGGGCAATTGGGGGTGGGCAATAAATGCTGGCCCATGAACAAATTAACAAAAGAGATCCGGGACAAGAAGTGTGCCATGTATCTTTCTTGTGACCATCTGCAAAGAACAGGAACAGTCCCCACTGGCATGCAAGAACTCCATGGTCCCACCTGCAATATGAGGAGCTGTGCCCCTTCTGTGACTGTTTGGCAGCAAGTCGTTCACTTTTCCAACTGCCATAACTGTACTTTTCCCACAGAAATAGCAATGTCCTTCAAGGACAACAAGAGCACATGTTTTCCATCAACTACTGCGGAGTTTCAAATGACAGATGTCCCTGATACTTGGAGCTTCCCCACTCTGTTTGTAGATGTGGGCCAGCACACTAATGGTTGGACAAGAGTTCCTGCTCCATCCACTTCTTCCAATGGAGGTCGACATAAAATATGGATTATGCATGCAAAGGATTGAAGATATTAGGGACAGAAATGGAACATGCAAACTCTGATTTGTTTTATTTGACAAGCACAGATGTGCATGCAGTGCGCAGTTATTTTTGGTTTAATAACCATCAAGTTAGCAAAGTAATTTATTGTTATCTCCAAACTGTTGAATTTTTTATAAATGAAAACAAAAACAAGAACACAATTTAACAAGAATCCTATAATCAAACTATTATAGACTTGCTTTGTCTTGAGCTATGAATTATCAAACAGGAGTACTAATGATTTTGCATTATGTGCAAGATCCATTAGATAAAACTGCAATATCCCACAGTGTTGAAAATGCAAAAATATACCAGTCTGAAATTACTGCCTTTGGCATTGTGCCTGAATGTCACTTCATTTTATACAAGTTTCAAAAAAGTTTGAAAATGTTTTTGTTTTAGTCGTATAGCCCGGATTTTGCAATCAGCAGCAAAGGAACAGTTGATTAAGATGACAGCTGCCCACAGACTTTTTGTAGGCTTTTATATGACAACTTATGTCAGCATTCATCTGACCCAGCAGTGTCATCTACAGGGGATCCATGGCATGTTTGAGCAGAACCAGTAAAAGTGTGGCTCTTCAATTAACCAGATTGAAAAATCTTCAGGGAGACATGCAATGTCTAAACCAGGAAGTATAAATTAGATTTAAATCATGTACAGAAATTAAAGCAAAGAGACGGAAATAAAGCTAGGATTAAGGGAGCAAAAAAAAGAGGCAGATAGAATTTTTTATATATATATCTCCAACACTAATCAATTTCTCAAGAATTGAGGCTCCACACTAATAAAGTTACATTTTCAATGCCAGAGAAATTGTTTATTAATAATAATTAAGAGTTACTGCACCATTAAGAATTCACTTTACACCTGAATGTACCAGCCCTGATATTTTCTGCTATACTTAGTGGGAAACTAGAGTGAGTATAGCAAATTCACACCCTTACTGTTCTTTTCTAGAAAATCAGTTAGTGAAGGATGATACTGAAGCCAAACTTTACTTAGTCTTACATTTATTTACAGATTGAAACATTGCAAGCATATCCTCCTATTTCAACCATACCGCAGTTCAGTAAGTGCCTCTTTTTATGCGCTCAGGTGAAACCCCAATTAATATCCTCCACCTGCATATAATTAAACACAATTCATATACAATTAACATTACATGGATTTCAATGATGAGTCTATCAGTAAGGTTCTGTTATAGTGCAGCCTGTGAAGGAGCAGGGGAACTTGGACCACAACCTCTAGATTGCCATGTGTAACCATGTGTGTGTAGACTCTGGAGGTTGCTTTCCACTTTACTCCATAATAAAGGTGAAAGCTGTCAGCTTCACCATTGTTCTTAATGCAAGTACCAAGTGTATTTTTGGCTGGTCTATCTGTCAGTGGAATTTTTCAACAGTAGCAGTTTGTCTGAGGGTGTTACAAAGATATAGACTCTAGCCCTGACCATTATTAAAACCGCAAAAGAATGAAACTACACGTTTAGTCAACACTGGGTGAATGATTATTTATTTGCTTAGGAACATAGAAACAAGAGTAAACATTTTAGCCCCTCAAACTTTTTCCACTATTAAATTAAATCATTGCTGATGAATACTTTAATTCTATCTACCCTCCTTAGTTCTATAATGTTTAATAAATGAAAGTTAGAACAGATTTGTTAAAGGAAAATAATGTTTGACTAACTTAGCCAATTTCTTTGATGAAGTAGCAGTGATAGTTGATGAGAGTAACGCAGCCAATTTGTATACATAGTGCAGAATTTTACAGGCCCATTGCAGTGGGATCAGGGCCAGAAAATGTGGCAAGCCATTTGAAAGTCCACTGACTTCAGTGGGACAAGAAGATCCCACCGGCGGGAGAGGCAGCAAAATTCCACCTGATAGATTTTCAAAAGGTATTTGATAAATAGCACATAATAGACTTGTTAGCAAAACTAAAGCCCATATGGGGCAGCGGCTGGACAGATACAAAATTGGCTAAGGGAGAGAAAGCAGAAAGTAATGGCAAATAGTTGTTTTAGACTAGAGATCAGACTAGAGACAAGAGAGTGGTTAGGCCCCAGGTTAGTATTGTGACCAATTCTGAGCACCACACTTTAAGGAGAACGTCAAGGCCTTAGAGATAGCGAAAAAGAAACTTACCAGAATAATATCAGAAGTAAAAGACTTCAGCTACATGGATAGACTGAAGAAACTTTTTCTCCTTGGAGCAGTGAAGGTTATGATGAGATTTGAGAGAGGTGTCCAAAATTATGACGGATCTTGATACAGTAAATGAGAAGTTATTTCCAATAGTTGATGGGTCCATAACCAGAGAACACAGATTCAAGGTGAATGGGCAAAAAGAACAAGGTGAAATGAGGGATAAAAATTACGCAAGTTATTATGCTCTGGAATGCCATGTCTGAAAGTGTAATGGAAGCAGATTCAACAATAACTTTTAAAAGGGAATTAGATAAATTCTTGAAAGCTAAAGATTTGCAGGGCTGTGAGGAAAGGGGAGAGGTACAGGACTAATTTGATAGCTCTTTCAAAGAGCCAGCACAGGCAGGTGGACCAAATGACCTTCTTCTGTGCTGTATCGTTTTATGACTCAACAGTTCTGTGAGTAGCCTGGCCTGAAAATAATCCAACAATCACAGTTTTGACATTTTCAATTGACCTGATCTCAACAGTTTTTATTAAGAAGTGAGTTTCAGATTTCTACTGCCCTTGTGTGAAGAAGTGCTTTCTAACATCACACCCTGAACAACCTAGCTCTAATTTTAAGTTTATACCCCCTATTATGGACTCTCAGAAGAGGAAATAGTTCAAACTAATCCATCAATTTTCCAATGCATTTCAGTCAATGATGCAACATAGCTGGAATTTGGTTATGAGTGCAAACCATCCAACCTGCTGAGACGCTGGTCTAACAATATCATTGCTAATAGAAACATTTGATTGATTAAACTGAACCATCTATGGAAACAAAAAAAACAATTTTACAATGATCTCAAATAGAATAGTGAGGCCTTCGTGTTTTCTATTTTTGAATTTTACTAGGGAGGCTGTTAAAATTAATTCATATGACTAATTGATTATTTTAATGGTAAAGTCTGTAAAAGTGGAGATATTTATCTCTTATTTTAAAATGATTATATTTCAATTTATTTTCTAGTCTTGCACATGTTAGAGCATTAGAGCACATGATAGCACAATAAATGATGGAAATCAATCAACTCTGGTCATTAAAACATCTAATAGTGGAACATGTGTCATATGTCTCTAAAACATTTAAAACCATCACTTTCCAACATCTCCTCCTTGGAAACAGTTACCTAGTGACAGCCAGTAAAAACGTATTCCTAGATTTTGAATGACCAACCTTTTTTACCCCTGCAGTTTATCAGTATCTCCTTTGTAGCCCATTATAAACACAGAGCTGAGATTTAAATTATATCTGACACACTGCTCACAGACGAAGGCCTTGTCAGATCTGAGCCATAAATTGTATTATTGATGGAATGAATTGGCTGGAAGCGAATTTACGTGAGAGGCATAAGTACTAATTAGTATCTCAGGCTATGTATGAAGCATACTATAAAAGCTATAAAACATATGTGCAAACTAAAGTACCAACAGCTTACATGAAGAGGCATCATTAGCATTGTTCAGCTAGGCCGAGCCTGCATTACAAGTCATTAACAAATCTTTGCAAAACAAGAATTCAATCACCAGATTTTCAAACATCGATATCTGTTATACTTTAATTGTCATTTGTCTTTTATATGCATTCTATCATGCTAGTGTTTTTACTAGCTGAGTATTAATTCATGATAGACTGATTACTAATGCTTTGGATCAATTTAGTGCAGAAATCTGTAAATACCTCAGTGTTTGAGGAAATGAGAGCTTCATGAACCAGAAAAGTGCAACTCAGACCAGGGAAGAAATGAATTATCTCCAAATAGTTTAACGTATCTCCTATTACTAATAAAAGGTTTTCCAATGTAGCTGATTAGCTGAGATTGACTTGACTATTAGCAACACCACTGCTTTTTTTTTTATTCATTCACAGTATGTGGGCTTCGCTGGCTGGGCCAGCATTTATTACCCATCCTTAGTTACCCTTGAGAAGGTGGTGCCTTTTTGAACTGCTGCAGTCCATGTGGCGTAGGTACATCCACAGTGCTGTTAGGAAGTGAGTTCCAGGATTTTGTTCCAGCGACAGTGAAGGAACAGCAAAATATTTCCAAGTCAGGATGGTGAGTGACTTAGAGGGGAACTTCCAGGTGGTGGTGTTCCCATCTAGATGCTGCCCTTGTACTTCTAGGTGGTAGTGATCATTAGTTTGGAAGGTGCTGTCTCAGGAGCCTTGGTGAATTCCTACAGTACATCTTGTAGATGGTACACACTGCTGCTACTGTGCTTCGGTAGTGGAGGGAGTGTATGTTTGTGGATGTGGTGCCAATCAAGCGGGCTACTTTGTCCTGGATGGTGTCAAGCTTCTTCAGTGTTGTGGGAGCTGTACTCATCCAGGCAAGTGGGGAGTATTCCATCACATTCTTGACTTGTGCCTTTTAGATGATGGACAGGTTTTGGGGTGTCAGGAGGTGAGCTACTCATCGCATGATTCCTAGCCTCTGACCTATTCTTGTAGCCACAGTATTTATATGACTAGTCCAGTTCAGTTTCTGGCCAATGGTAAGCCCCCAGGATGTTGATAGTGGGGGATTCAGTGGTGGTAATGCCATTGAACATCAAGGGGCGATGGTTGGATTCTCTCTTGTTGGAGATGGTCATTGCCTGACACTTGTGTGGCACGAATGTTACTTGCCACTTGTCAGCCCAAGCCTGGATATTGTCCAGGTCTTGCTGCATTTGGACATGGACTGCTTCAGTATCTGAGAAATCGTGAATGGTGCAGAACATTGAGCAATCATCAGTGAACATCCCCACTTCTGACCTTATGATGGAAGGAAGGTCATTGATGGAGCAGCTGAAGATGGTTGGGCTGAGGACATTACCCTGAGAAACTCCTGCAGTGATGTCCTGGAGCTGAGATGACTGACCTCCAACAACCACAACCATCTTCCTTTGTGCTAGGTATGACTTCAACCAGCGGAGAATTTTCCCCCTGATTCCCATTGACTCCAGTTTAGCTAGGGCTTCTTAATGCCGCACTCAGTCAAATACTGCATTGATGTCAAGGGCAGTAGCTCTCACATCACCTCATGCGTTCAGCTCTTTTGTCCATGGTTGAACCAAGGCTGTAATGAGGTCAGGAACTGAGTGGCCCTGGTGGAACCCAACTGGGCATCAGTGAGCAAGTTATTACTAAGTAAGTGCAGGTGTCTAGCACTGTTGATGACCCCCTTCCATTACTTTACTGATGATGGAGAGTAGACTGATGGTGCAGTAATTGGCTGGGTTGGATTTGTCCTGCTTTTTGTGTACAGGACATACCTGGGCAATTTTCCACATAGCCGGGTAGATGCCAATGTTTTAGCTGTACTGGAACAGCTTGGCTATGGGCACGGCAAGTTCTCGGGCACCAGTCTTCAGTACCATTGCCGGAATATTGTCAGGGCCCACAGCCTTTGCAATATCCAGTGCCTTCAGCTGTTTCTTGATACCATGTGGAGTGAATCGAATTGGCTGAAGACTGGCATCTGTGATGCTGGGGACCTCTGGAGGAGGCTGAGATGGATCATCCACTTGGCACTTTTGGCTGAAGGTTGTTGCAAATGCTCAGCCTTACCTTTTGCACTGATGTGGTGGGCTCCTCCATCATTGAGGATGGGGATATTTGTGGAGCCTCCTCCTCCAGTGAATTGTTTAATTATCCACCACCATTCACGACCAAATGCGGCAGGACTGCAGAGCTTAGATCTGATCTGTTGGTTGTGGGATCTCTTAGCTCTCTCTATCCATTGCTGCTTATGCTGTTTGACATGCAGGTAGTCCCGTGTTATAGTTTCACCAGGTTGACACCTCATTTTTAGGTATGCCTGGTGCTGCTCCTGGCATGCCCTCCTGCACTCTTCAGTGAACAAGAGTTGATCCCCTAGCTTAATGGTAATGATAGAGAGGGGGATATGCCAGGCCATGAGGTTATAGATGATGTTTGAGTTTAATTCTGCTGCTGCTGATGGCCCACAGCATCTCATGGATGCCCAGTCTTGAGTTGCTAGATCTGTTCAAAATCTATCCCATTTAGCACGGTGGTAGTGCCACACAGCACAATGGAGGGTATCCTCAATGTGAAGGCTGGTCTTCGTCTCTGCAATGACTGTGCTGTGATCACTCCTACCGATACTGTCATGGACAGATGCATCTGCAGCAGGCAGGTTGGTGAGGATGAGGTCAAGTATGCTTTTCCCTCATGTTGGTTCCCTCACCACCTGCCGCAGACCCAGTCTAGGATCTATGTCATTTAGGATTCAGCCAGCTCAGTCGGTAGTGGTGCTACCAAGCCACTCTTAGTGATGGACATTGGGTGCGACACTTCAGAATACATTCTGCACCCTTGCCACCCTCAGTGCTTCCTCCAAGTGATTTTCAACATGGAGGAGCACTGATTCATAAACTGAGGGAGGGCATTTTGTGGTAATCAGTAGGAGGTTTCCTTGCCCATGTTTGACCTGATGCCATGAGACTTCATGGGGTCCAGAGTTGATGTTGAGGACTCCCAGGGCAACTCCCTTCCGACTGTATACCACTGTGCCGCCACCTCTACTGGGCCTGTCCTGCCAGTGGGACAGGACATACCCAGGAATGGAGTCTAGGGCATGAACTGTAAGGTGTGATTCCGTAAGGATGACAATGTCAGGCTGTTGCTTGACTAGTCAGTGAGACAGCTCTCCCAATTTTGGCACTAGCTCCCAGGTGTTGGTAAGGAGGACTTTGCAGGGTCAACAGGGCTGCGATTACCGTTGTCCGTGTCGAGGTCAATGCCGGGTGGTCCATCTGGTTTCATTCCTTTCTCGTGATTTTGTAGCAGTTTGTTACTGAGTGGCTTGCTAGGCCATTTCATAGGGCATGTAAGAGTCAACAACGTTGCTGTGGACCTGGAGTCACATGTAGGCCAGACGAGGTAAGGATGGCAGATTTCCTTCCCTAAAGGGCATTAGTGAACCAGATGTGTTTTTACAAGAATCGACAATGGTTTCATAGTCATCATTAGACTTCTAATTCCAGATTTTTAATGAATTCAAATCCACCATCTGCTGTGGGGCGCTTTGAGCCCGGGTCCCCAGAGCATTGTCCCCAGAACAATACCACGAGGCCTCACCTCCCCTCAGACCACTGCTTCATCTGATATCTGAGTGTTTTCAAGCAGCCCAAATACTGTTGATTATATTGTTGGAAAAGTCCTCCACAATGCAGTCAGATAATTTACCCATTAGTGTCAACAGATGAATTCAAGAAAAATCCTCAACCCAGAACAATTCAAAAATGGCAAGTGTTCATCTACAAGAGTAGCTGCATCATTCTCTCTTAGAAACAAAGGGTAAATTTTAAGAATACCTACTTCCAATGCAAGGGTCTGAACACTGAGTATAAAATCTATCTTTTATAGCATTTGTTAAGATCCTTATTACTGTATTAAGAAAACTAAACTCTTATCTCAGTCCAACTGTCCAAAATGTGAATCTGTAGCAACACTTACTTCAGATGATATTCAATGGGCACACAGCCATGCTATTTAATCTAAAATCAGGTACTTTGGAACTGACTTGCTTAACAACAGCAAATAAGCAGTTCCGATTGTGGAGTTCTTACTTCAAATTTGGGATGTTACATCCAACTCGGAAATTCTCAGTGATACCCTTAGATCTGGAAATCATACAATGCCAGGGGTGTCGACGGTGATTGGGGAAAGAACATGGGTGACTGGGGAGGGGAAAGTATGGGGGTTCTAACAGCATACTTGACAACAACCATGGAAAGATGAGGGGAGCTAAAGATATATTTCACCAGTACCATTTTTCAAAATCTAAAGTGGGCAGAGCCTGGTGTTAGACAGGCACAGGTGCTGTATGGGAATGTGCTCAATGGGTGGGTGGAGATGCAGGTCAGCTCAGATGGACAACTGAAAGCGAACCCCAGTAGTCAGCACTGAAAATGCTCGGGACAGTGAGATGAGTGTGATGGATGAAAGCTCTGTGTGTGTGGGAGAGTGCTTGCACGAGGCTCCGAAAGGCCCTGCCACAAACACACTCCTCCCTCCAGAATCACTCATGGTCTGTCTGCGTGCAGCTGAACTGTTAGTTGGGGGGTAGTTGGGGGGGTTGCATTGGGAGGACTCACGAAGCCTGTCAATGAAGCTGAAAGACAACATTACATGTTATTCAGTGAAAGTGAATATATTTTCAGATTATAAAGTAACAAAATGTGTTCACCCATGCAACCACTTGTGATCAAAATTTCTTAATTTTTGTAGATCTACCACTTATTCTAGGTGCTGCCCTGACGTCCACAGGGGGGGTGGAGACAGCCTGTGCAATGGTTGGCCCTGTTGCCGTTGATGACCTCGGCGAGTGTCCTCTGGAGAGCCGAGGCCTTGAGGGCCCTGGCCTGCTTATGCTGTTCTACTGTGAGTCAGCTGATCCCTCTGCAGTGACAGAGGATGAGGTTGAGGGGATCACAGGCAAAGGGGGCTTGGAGAGAGTGAACAATCCCTGAGATTCCTGAGTGAATGATACAAAGGTGTACATCTTAGGGTCCCCGAGGGCCCTGGCCTGACCCCTTGAGGGGAAGAGCACCTGGAGGGACGTCGGGATACCCCATTTCCATCTCGCGTTGCCACTGCAGGAGGTCACCCATAGCTACCGTGATGGAGTGCAGGTCTGTGTGCATCTCCGCATTCTGCTGTTCCAGGGTCTCGATGGCACCCTCCATCCTGCCCACTGAGAGCTGCATGAGCACACATGCCGGCAACACTTCATCAGAGAGAAGGAGGATGCACTCCTCCGACTCACGTGCTACTCTGCTCAGGGCTTCCAACAACTCTGTGTGATGTTTCTCTGCCTTCTTCTTACTCTCCATGATGAGTTGGAAGGTCACATCCAGAGGCTCATCATCTGACTCGGACCTCACAGATACCTTTTTCCCAGCAGTCCTCCAAGTGCTGGGGAGCTTGGCTGAACCTGCTTCCTCCTGCTCGGACATGTGCGGTGACCACCAGATTGTGAACCTGAGCCTGCTTTAGATCCAGGTCCCACCGAGGTGTGTGTCTCTGCGCTAGTGCAGGGTGTGGGTAAGCGCTGTGATGGATCTTCCAGGCTGCCTATTTCCGGCTCCTCAATGCCGGAGGTGTCCTCTTCGCTGGATAGAACTGAGGGACTCGCTGATCGAAGGTGTTGGTCACTTGGCAAATCTCCCTGTGAACCAAAGTAGAGTTAATTAGTGAATGGCAGCAGAGTCAAAAGCAGGAGAGAGAGCACTCACAGTTGCATTGAGAGAGGGATGATGTGGTGCAGGATCCTCACATGGGTGTTTGCCGCCGACCTCACCATCACTGCAGGCATGGACCACATCCTCACCAGTCAGTGCAATGGCACACTCCTCAAATTGAGTGAGGGGCCTACCATGGGCCACTCCACCCCCAGCCTGGGACCTCTCCATGCTATTGTCAGACAGCTTCTCCTGTATGAAAACAGATGGAGAGTGTGAGCACGATGCATGGCACTGCATGAAATGTTTGTGTGGTGAGCTGTAAGGAACATATCTTTTTATTTCTGTTGGACTGTGGATTGGTGGTTAGGTGGTTTGATCAAACTTTTCACATTTGTCGCAGCTCAGGAAGCAGTGGGGCTTGGTATTGCAACGCATTATCCCCAGTGAGTCATGACAAAGTTTGGGGGCTTGTCCTGGGGTAGTTTGTGACAAAAAACAACAATTTCAGTGTGGATTTAGTAAGTAATAGAAGCTAAAAGGAAACACAAGGCTTGTACTATCAAAAATAAGATGGCACTGGAAACTGCTAAAGCTTTCCTGCAAATGGAAGAGATGTCCTTGTGATTTTACAAGGGATCCTAAAAGTCACGATAATCAAATCGGCAAGTAAATTAAGCGCAGAATTGCCTGACAAAGCTCAGTAGGCAGAGATAATCAAAGAGATATCACAGCAATTAAAATATGAAGGAATACCTGAGAGATCGAGTTCTCCAAGGGGTGATTCACTGGAGTGGACTCAAATTCAGTTGCAAATAAAAAAATTGGAATGAGACGCAGCAGAAAAGGAAGGATAAAGGGTATTTCAAAGGGAACAGGCAGAAAGGTAGGAGAGAGAAAGAAAACAAGAAATGGAAATGTAAAAACTTGATCTCCAGAGGGAATTAGAAATGGCATGGTTAGAAAAGGAGGAAAGAGGAAAAGGTAAAGAGACAGAGAATTCCAGCTTAGAATACTGCCAGTTGAAAATGAGACACTAGTTGATGAGGCAGGACTTATTTCCAGATCAGAGCCCAGTGGGGAGATGTTTAAATTTGTACAAGCCCTTCCAAGGTTTGAGGAAAGGGATGTTGAAGCATTTTTTATTTTATTTGAGAAGGTAGCTAAACAGATGAACTGGCCACAGGAAAACTGGACATTACCCATGCAGAGCAAATTGACAGGAAATTTATGCTTCACAATCAGAGAATGTTTCTAGGGTGTGGGTAGGCGCTGTGAAGTGCTTATGATGTGGTGAAAAAGGTCATTTTGAGTGCGTATGAGTTGGTCCCTGAAGCATACAGGCAAAAGTTTCAAAATTTAAGGAAACAACCTGGGCAAACTTACACTGAATTCGAAAGGATTAAGCAAAGTAGTTTTGACAGGAGGAAACGAGCATTGGGAGTTGAAACTACCTATGAAGTTCTCAGAGAGACCATTCTCTTGGAAGAATTTAAAAACTCCCCTACCTTCTGTAATAAGAACCATGTTGAAGACCAAAGGGTTGCAACTGCTGGACAGGCAGCAGTAATGGCTGACGATTATGAGCTGATCCCTAAAACTAAACCTTTATTCTATCACCCCCATAAATTTGAAAAGGATAGAAAGTGGGAGAATCAAAGGAAGGCAAGTAGCCAGGGTAAAGAATGGATACCTGGGAATACCTTGAGATCTCCTCCCCAAATCAGGGAGCAAGGTACTGAGGGTGAAGGTGAAATTCGAAGGCGTAAGTGTTTCCAAGGTAAAAAAGTGGGACATATTCGTTCAGAATGCTGGAAGTTGCGGGGGAAGCCCATGGGACTTATTGGAGTTCATAAGAGTGAGTCCAAAAAGGGAGCTCAAAAAGAAAATACCACGGATCAAATTGTAGCTTTAACTACAAATAAGGGACTGGAGGTAAACACTGCTATGAATAAGGGAGATGAGAGATGTAAAGGGTTTTTGTCTAAAGGAAAGATAACCCTTTTTTCATCAAATGATGCAGCTAAACCCATAACTATATTAAGGGACACAGGAGCTACTCAAACTATTTTGCTGGAGAAGGACCTAGTTTTCCCTCCAGAGAGTTCAATGAAAGCCATAGTATTGGTAAAAGGGAAAAGTGGAGAGTATATCCTGGTTCCATTGTACAAAGTGCAATTAGAGTATGATTTGTTGTCTGGGTCGGTGGTTGTAGGAACTGTTAAGAAATTACTTGTGGATGGAGTTGATTTACTCCTGAGGAATGATTTGGTAGGAGTGAAGGTTATAGCTTCGCCCTCAATTATGGAAAGTCCAAGAGAGGCTAAATAGATGGAGCAGGTACAAGAACAAGTTCCTGGTATTTTTCCATTGTGTGTGGTGACCAGAGCAATGGCTCAATAAAGTCCATCACCGGAGGTTAAAGAAATACCACTAGCAGCTGTTAGAGTAGCCAAAACCTTCTTTAAGGATGAGGAAATTCAAAGGTAGTGTTTGGCACGTCTTCATTAATGGAGGCTCAGAAAGCAGATCCAGAATTAAACAAGTTAGCACAGTCAGCTCACACTGAAGCTGAGGCGAAAGGAGTTCCGGAGTTGTGATGAGGAAGTGGAGACACCCTCACAGACCTGCGGATGAGGAATAGATGGTTGTTCATCAAATAGTGCTAGCGCCTAAATATTGTAAGGAGATATTGCAAGTAACACATGAGATTCTTATGGCAGGACATGTAGGAATACAGAAAACCCAGTCATCGATAAACAGGAATTTTACCTGGCTCAGGCTTCATAAGGATGTAGTGCTATTTTGTAAAATGTGTCCTACATGGCAGGTAGTAGGTAAACCTCAACATGTAATCGAACCAGCACCTTTAATACCCATACCAGTTTTTGAAGAACCATCCAGTCAAGTACTAGTAGATTGTGCAGGACCATTACCCAAAACGAAATCAGGACATAATAATTGTGATATTTTTGGGAATTTGTGGATTTTATTGGAAGTTTGTGCCTAACTTCAGCACAATAGCTGTACCTCTCACCAATTTGTTAAGAAAAAAGTTAAAAGTGGCATGGTCAGCAGAATGCCAAGCAGCCATTGAAAAGCTGAAGGCAATCTTAATAAGTGTTGGCCACTGACTTTACCAAACCTTTTAAAATGGCAATTGAAGCTGGTGACTTGGGGATAGGTGCAGTCCTATTACAAGATGATAAATTAGGGATAGAGAAGCCGGTGAGGTACTTGTCCAGGAAACTAAAGGCGGAATTTTCCGAGCCTGCAGATGGCTGGTGTGACAGCTGGTGTGCACAGAAAATATGGTGCAACCTGCTTCACGAGGAAGAGACGAGGCCTAGTGGTATTGTTGCTGGACCAGTAATCCAGAGACCCAGGGTAATGCTCTGGGAACCCGGGTTCAAATTCCCCCACAGCAGATGGTGGAATTTGAATTCAATAAAAATCTGGAATTAAAAGTCTCATGATGACCATGAAACCATTGTCAATTCTCATAAAAACCCATCTGGTTCACTAATGTCCTTTATGGAAGGGAATCTGTTGCCCTTATCTGGTCTGGCCTACATGACTCCAGATCCACAGCAATGTGGTTGATTCTTGAAATGCCCTCTGAAACAAGGGCAATTTGGGATGGGCAATAAATGCGCACAACCCATGAATGAATTTTTAAAAACAATGGCTTGAAGGCAGGCAGGTCGTACCCGCCAATGCCGAGCCACGTGTCCTCCCATCGGTCAGTGGGGAGCTAATTGGAATAAATCAGTATATAATTAAAAGCCATCCTGCCAGGGTCTTGCAATCCTGCCATGTCATGCGTCCACGTCGGTGGGAAAGCACGCTGACGTGTTTCACAACAGTGGTTGGCAGCCTTCGATTTGGGGGAACTGAGGTGAGTGAGCAGCAGCATCCTCCACACCTTACCTGTTGGTTACAGGCCTCAGGTACTGGTGGTGGGGGCGGTGGGGGGGGGGGGGGGGGGGGGGGGGGGGGGGGGGGGAGGAGGGTTGGCGGGGTGGGGGGGTGGATGGTGCAACTGATGCCTGGCCCTGCAAGCGACTGCTGAGGGGTGGGGGGTGTCTGGAGGCAAGTCCTGGCCAGCCCCGGAGGTGACTGCTGAGGGGTGGGAGGGCGGGTCAAATTGCTGCCCTGGCGCTGCTTCCTGTGCACAGGTGGGGGCAGGGAACTGACCATGCCTCTGCAACTGAGACAGATCAGGTGAAGCCACAATGATATGATTGGGGTCAGGCACCTAGCCTGCATGCCCATACAAGCAACACAGAGGCACCAAAGGGCCACCAAGCACTCCATACCTTACAAAAACAGAATTACCTGGAAAAACTCAGCAGGTCTGGCAGCATCGGCGGAGAAGAAAAGAGTTGACGTTTCGAGTCCTCATGACCCTTCGACAGAACTTGAGTTCGAGTCCAGGAAAGAGCTGAAATATAAGCTGGTTTAAGGTGTGTGTGTGGGGGGCGGAGAGATAGAGAGACAGAGAGGTGGAGGGGGTTGGTGTGGTTGTAGCGACAAACAAGCAGTGATAGAAGCAGATCATCAAAAGATGTCAACAACAATAGTACAATAGAACACATAGGTGTTAAAGTTAAAGTTGGTGATATTATCTAAACGAATGTGCTAATTAAGAATGGATGGTAGGGCACTCAAGGTATAGCTCTAGTGGGTTTTTTTTTTATATTTTATATAATGGAAATAGGTGGGAAAAGGAAAATCTTTATAATTTATTGGGAAAAAAAAAAAGAAGGGGGTAACAGAAAGGGGGTGGGGATGGGGGAGGGGACTCACGACCTAAAGTTGTTGAATTCAATATTCAGTCCGGAAGGCTGTAAAGTCCCTAGTCGGAAGATGAGGTGTTGTTCCTCCAGTTTGCGTTGGGCTTCACTGGAACAATGCAGCAAGCCAAGGACAGACATGTGGGCAAGAGAGCAGGGTGGAGTGTTAAAATGGCAAGCGACAGGGAGGTTTGGGTCATTCTTGCGGACAGACCGCAGGTGTTCTGCAAAGCGGTCGCCCAGTTTACGTTTGGTCTCTCCAATGTAGAGGAGACCACATTGGGAGCAACGAATGCAGTAGACTAAGTTGGGGGAAATGCAAGTGAAATGCTGCTTCACTTGAAAGGAGTGTTTGGGTCCTTGGACGGTGAGGAGAGAGGAAGTGAAGGGGCAGGTGTTGCATCTTTTGCGTGGGCAAGGGGTTGTGCCATAGGAGGGGGTTGAGGAGTAGGGGGTGATGGAGGAGTGGACCAGGGTGTCCCGGAGGGAGCGATCCCTACGGAATGCCGATAAGGGGGGTGAAGGGAAGATGTGTTTGGTAGTGGCATCATGCTGGAGTTGGCGGAAATGGCGGAGGATGATCCTTTGAATGCGGAGGCTGGTGGGGTGATAAGTGAGGACAAGGGGGACCCTATCATGTTTCTGGGAGGGAGGAGAAGGAGTGAGGGCGGATGCGCGGGAGATGGGCCGGACACGGTTGAGGGCCCTGTCAACGACCGTGGGTGGAAAACCTCGGTTAAGGAAGAAGGAGGACATGTCAGAGGAACTGTTTTTGAATGTAGCATCATCGGAACAGATGCGACGGAGGCGAAGGAACTGAGAGAATGGGATGGAGTCCTTACAGGAAGTGGGGTGTGAGGAGCTGTAGTCGAGATAGCTGTGGGTGTCGGTGGGTTTGTAATGGATATTGGTGGACAGTCTATCACCAGAGATTGAGACAGAGAGGTCAAGGAAGGGAAGGGAAGTGTCAGAGATGGACCACGTGAAAATGATGGAGGGGTGGAGATTGGAAGCAAAATTAATAAATTTTTCCAAGTCCTGACGAGAGCATGAAGCAGCACCGAAATAATCATCGATGTACCGGAGAAAGAGTTGTGGAAGGGGGCCGGAGTAGGACTGCAACAAGGAATGTTCCACATACCCCATAAAGAGACAGGCATAGCTGGGGCCCATGCGGGTACCCATAGCCACACCTTTTATTTGGAGGAAGTGAGAGGAGTTGAAGGAGAAATTGTTCAGCGTGAGAACAAGTTCAGCCAGACGGAGGAGAGTAGTGGTGGATGGGGATTGTTCTGGCCTCGTCAGGACTTGGAAAAATTTATTAATTTTGCTTCCAATCTCCACCCCTCCATCATTTTCACGTGGTCCATCTCTGACACTTCCCTTCCCTTCCTTGACCTCTCTGTCTCAATCTCTGATGATAGACTGTCCACCAATATCCATTACAAACCCACCGACACCCACAGCTATCTCGACTACAGCTCCTCACACCCCACTTCCTGTAAGGACTCCATCCCATTCTCTCAGTTCCTTCGCCTCCGTCGCATCTGTTCCGATGATGCTACATTCAAAAACAGTTCCTCTGACATGTCCTCCTTCTTCCTTAACCGAGGTTTTCCACCCACGGTCGTTGACAGGGCCCTCAACCGTGTCCGGCCCATCTCCCGCGCATCCGCCCTCACTCCTTCTCCTCCCTCCCAGAAACATGATAGGGTCCCCCTTGTCCTCACTTATCACCCCACCAGCCTCCGCATTCAAAGGATCATCCTCCGCCATTTCCGCCAACTCCAGCATGATGCCACTACCAAACACATCTTCCCTTCACCCCCCTTATCGGCATTCCGTAGGGATCGCTCCCTCCGGGACACCCTGGTCCACTCCTCCATCACCCCCTACTCCTCAACCCCCTCCTATGGCACAACCCCTTGCCCACGCAAAAGATGCAACACCTGCCCCTTCACTTCCTCTCTCCTCACCGTCCAAGGACCCAAACACTCCTTTCAAGTGAAGCAGCATTTCACTTGCATTTCCCCCAACTTAGTCTACTGCATTCGTTGCTCCCAATGTGGTCTCCTCTACATTGGAGAGACCAAACGTAAACTGGGCGACCGCTTTGCAGAACACCTGCGGTCTGTCCGCAAGAATGACCCAAACCTCCCTGTCGCTTGCCATTTTAACACTCCACCCTGCTCTCTTGCCCACATGTCTGTCCTTGGCTTGCTGCATTGTTCCAGTGAAGCCCAACGCAAACTGGAGGAACAACACCTCATCTTCCGACTAGGGACTTTACAGCCTTCCGGACTGAATATTGAATTCAACAACTTTAGGTCGTGAGTCCCCTCCCCCATCCCCACCCCCTTTCTGTTACCCCCTTCTTTTTTTTTTTTCTTCCCAATAAATTATAAAGATTTTCCTTTTCCCACCTATTTCCATTATATAAAATATAAAAAAAAACCCACTAGAGCTATACCTTGAGTGCCCTACCATCCATTCTTAATTAGCACATTCGTTTAGATAATATCACCAACTTTAACTTTAACACCTATGTGTTCTATTGTACTATTGTTGTTGACATCTTTTGATGATCTGCTTCTATCACTGCTTGTTTGTCGCTACAACCACACTAACCCCCTCCACCTCTCTGTCTCTCTATCTCTCCGCCCCCCACACACACACCTTAAACCAGCTTATATTTCAGCTCTTTCCTGGACTCGAACTCAAGTTCTGTCGAAGGGTCATGAGGACTCGAAACGTCAACTCTTTTCTTCTCCGCCGATGCTGCCAGACCTGCTGAGTTTTTCCAGGTAATTCTGTTTTTGTTTTGGATTTCCAGCATCCGCAGTTTTTTTGTTTTTATCTCTGTGTTTAATTGACTGCCACTGCTCTTCAAGAAATGCCTACCTCCTTGAAGAAGTTCTGTTCCTCTCTGCGACAAGATTTCCGGATTTCTCTGTTGCCTTGTTCACCTTCATTGCTTTCCATTTCTCTCCTAGTGTTTGACAAGGTGTTTACTAAAACCCGCTTTCACAGCCATATCTCCTTTCTCAGTGACTGTCTCCGTCTCCGACTTACCCCACATGGATTTCAACTGAAATTCCACCCCTCATGTTTTGAACCCACCCAGGATTACAGGTATCTCCGGGACATAAAACGTTTCTCGGACTGCTGTTCCCGTCACATTCTGAAATCCACTCTCAGTGCCATGCGCTGCCATATGAACACACTCGACCTCTCCCTCCAGCAGCACCGCCGTACCCTTTTTCAAAGCTGCGCGTGCCCCCAGTTTCATTTTATCCTTCGGCTCATCCGACGCCTCAACAAGAAACTTTTTCTCTTTCTCTCAAGTGCTAAGGAACGCAAGCTCCAACAACTCATCAACACCAACACCCATCTAGGACCCTCCACCCCTGCCTGTCCCTCCGTCCCCACCCCATCTTCCAATCCCAACCCCAGCCGTGTATTCACTATACCCCCTGACCTTCCCCTCTCCGATGCTGAACGTTCAGTGCTCAGCAAAGGACTTAGTTTCATACCCTTACGCCCTCACCTCAATGAATTTCGGGCTCGGCATGATACTGAACTCTTCTTCCGCCGTCTTCGTCTCCGGGCTCACTTCTTTGGGCAGGAGTCCTCTCCCAGTTCAACGGATCCTTTTACCCATCTTCAATATTCTCCCTCCACCTGGACCCCTCCCTCTGGATTCTTACCTTCTCTCGATCTTTTCATTGAGAACTGTCGGCGCGACATTAGTCGTCTCAATTTCTCTGCTCCTCTCACCCATTCTAACCTGTCTCTCTCTGAACTTACTGCACTCCATTCTCTCAGGTCCAACCCTGACATTGTCATCAAACCCGCTGACAAGGGTGGTGCTGTTGTTGTCTGGCGCACTGACCTCTACCACGCGGAGGCTGAGCGTCAACTCGCAGACACTTCCTCCTACCTCTCCCTGGACCATGACCCCACCACTGAACATCAAGCCATTGTTTCCAGGACTGTCACTGACCTCATCTCCTCTGGGGATCTCCCTCCCACAGCTTCCAACCTGATAGTTGCCCAACCTCGGACGGCCCGCTTCTATCTCCTACCCAAAATCCACAAACAGAACTGCCCCGGTAGACCGATCGTCTCAGCTTGCTCCTGCCCCACAGAACTCATTTCTCGTTATCTTGACTCCCTTCTCTCTCCCCTTGTCCAGTCCCTTCCCACCTACATCCGTGATTCCTCTGACACCTTACGTCACATCAACAATTTCCAGTTCCCTGGCCCCTACCGCTTCCTCTTCACCATGGACGTCCAATCCCTCTACACCTCCATCCCCCACCAGGATGGTCTGAGGGCCCTTAGCTTCTTCCTCGAACAGAGGCCAGAACAATCCCCATCCACCACTACTCTCCTCCGTCTGGCTGAACTTGTTCTCACGCTGAACAATTTCTCCTTCAACTCCTCTCACTTCCTCCAAATAAAAGGTGTGGCTATGGGTACCCGCATGGGCCCCAGCTATGCCTGTCTCTTTATGGGGTATGTGGAACATTCCTTGTTGCAGTCCTACTCCGGCCCCCTTCCACAACTCTTTCTCCGGTACGTCGATGATTATTTCGGTGCTGCTTCATGCTCTCGTCAGGACTTGGAAAAATTTATTAATTTTGCTTCCAATCTCCACCCCTCCATCATTTTCACGTGGTCCATCTCTGACACTTCCCTTCCCTTCCTTGACCTCTCTGTCTCAATCTCTGGTGATAGACTGTCCACCAATATCCATTACAAACCCACCGACACCCACAGCTATCTCGACTACAGCTCCTCACACCCCACTTCCTGTAAGGACTCCATCCCATTCTCTCAGTTCCTTCGCCTCCGTCGCATCTGTTCCGATGATGCTACATTCAAAAACAGTTCCTCTGACATGTCCTCCTTCTTCCTTAACCGAGGTTTTCCACCCACGGTCGTTGACAGGGCCCTCAACCGTGTCCGGCCCATCTCCCGCGCATCCGCCCTCACTCCTTCTCCTCCCTCCCAGAAACATGATAGGGTCCCCCTTGTCCTCACTTATCACCCCACCAGCCTCCGCATTCAAAGGATCATCCTCCGCCATTTCCGCCAACTCCAGCATGATGCCACTACCAAACACATCTTCCCTTCACCCCCCGTATCGGCATTCCGTAGGGATCGCTCCCTCCGGGACACCCTGGTCCACTCCTCCATCACCCCCTACTCCTCAACCCCCTCCTATGGCACAACCCCTTGCCCACGCAAAAGATGCAACACCTGCCCCTTCACTTCCTCTCTCCTCACCGTCCAAGGACCCAAACACTCCTTTCAAGTGAAGCAGCATTTCACTTGCATTTCCCCCAACTTAGTCTACTGCATTCGTTGCTCCCAATGTGGTCTCCTCTACATTGGAGAGACCAAACGTAAACTGGGCGACCGCTTTGCAGAACACCTGCGGTCTGTCCGCAAGAATGACCCAAACCTCCCTGTCGCTTGCCATTTTAACACTCCACCCTGCTCTCTTGCCCACATGTCTGTCCTTGGCTTGCTGCATTGTTCCAGTGAAGCCCAACGCAAACTGGAGGAACAACACCTCATCTTCCGACTAGGGACTTTACAGCCTTCCGGACTGAATATTGAATTCAACAACTTTAGGTCGTGAGTCCCCTCCCCCATCCCCACCCCCTTTCTGTTACCCCCTTCTTTTTTTTTTTTTTCCCAATAAATTATAAAGATTTTCCTTTTCCCACCTATTTCCATTATATAAAATATAAAAAAAAAACCCACTAGAGCTATACCTTGAGTGCCCTACCATCCATTCTTAATTAGCACATTCGTTTAGATAATATCACCAACTTTAACTTTAACACCTATGTGTTCTATTGTACTATTGTTGTTGACATCTTTTGATGATCTGCTTCTATCACTGCTTGTTTGTCGCTACAACCACACCAACCCCCTCCACCTCTCTGTCTCTCTATCTCTCCGCCCCCCACACACACACCTTAAACCAGCTTATATTTCAGCTCTTTCCTGGACTCGAACTCAAGTTCTGTCGAAGGGTCATGAGGACTCGAAACGTCAACTCTTTTCTTCTCCGCCGATGCTGCCAGACCTGCTGAGTTTTTCCAGGTAATTCTGTTTTTGTTTTGGATTTCCAGCATCCGCAGTTTTTTTGTTTTTAACTCCATACCTTACCCCACTCACCCACCGCCCGCTCCACCAGGCACAGACTTCGAGTCCACCACCAATTTACTGCACCGCGGAGCAGTTGGACTACACACTTTGTACAATCTCCTCGCCAATGCTGACCATGTAGCAGTCACTGCTGGAGGCACTCACAGCCCCTTGCAATCTCAGCATCCTGGTTTGGACCAGTGTCCCCCATGTCACAGGTTGACAGGGCAGCAATGCAGAGCATTCATCTCTGGCCATCTGAGGGGCGGCCAGCACTCACCAGAAAGTGTTAAGGGGCCGTCAAACAGGGCCAGGAAAGGTGCTAAGTACAGCCATCTTGCAGGAGGACCACATCAGGATCACGGATCCTGGTGACCTAGCTGTATGCCTGATGGCCTACAGAGAGTGGAGATAACGGAGGGGAGAGTGACAGGCTCCTGGCAGTGCAAAGGCAGGAGCTGCAACCTCATGAAGAAAGAACAGCAGGGGCTCCCGCACACGATGCCCAGGAGTGACAGCGAGTCATGGCTGGTCGGCACTTAGCAACACCCAGGGTCTATAAACACCGCCTGCCATTCCTGCAGATGACTGAGAACCAGTGTCGCCAATGACTATGCATGTCTAGGGACCTGATGGCTCACATCTGCCACTTACTGTAGGACTTGGCGCCAAGAGAACATGGAGGGCATCCCTGCCAGTGGCTGTGAAAGTGACCGTGTTGCTCAATTTCTATGCCAGTGGCTCCTTTCAGGGCTCCACAGGTGATTTCTGTGGGATTTCACAATCTGCCACCCACAAATGCATCCATGAGGTCACAGATGCCATCTTCTCCACGGCACACAACTTTGTGCTTTTCACCCAGGACCGGGACAGCTAGGATGCAAGAGCCATTTGATTTGTCTTGATCTCGGGATTCCCATATGTGCAGGATGTGATTGACTGTACTCATGGTGCTCAGGTCTCCATCACTACGCTCGGTGGACTTATCAGCTGCAAGGGCTTCCACTCACTGAATGTGCAGCTGGTATGGTGGTCACCAGAAACACACCCTACAGGTATGCGTGAAGTTTCCAGGGAGTGTGCATGACACTTACATCCTGAGTCGCTCACAGATCCCTCTATAAAGTGTCCTCACTGAATGTTGTCCTCATCCTCCTGTAATCAAGTAATTATTAGAGCCTCCACTGCACCGCCATGACAGGAGCATTCTCACAGAGGGTATTGACACTGCCATAAGCCAGACTGGAGTCAAACATTCACAACTGCAACGTGAGAACCTATGGGGACACCTCACTACATGTCGTCATCATCCTCCACAAATCTGGCAGCTATGAGGGCCTCCTGAGTGCACCTGCCTCGTCTAGCCAGTGCGAGAGCCTCATCCACATCGTCATCACCACTGAGGACCCCCTCACCCTCATCCCCATCGGCATCCTCCTCATCTAAGGAGACCTCTAGCTCCTCCATCCCCTCCTCAGCCAGTTCATCTCGCGATTGGAGTGTCAGGTTGAAAAGAGCGCAGCAAATGACGATGATATGTGACACCCTCTGCGGTCTGTATTGAAGGGCTCCACCAGACCGGTCCAGACACCGGAACTGCATCTTCAGCATCCCGATGGTGTTATGACACAACAGTTTGTAAAGGCTGAGTTATTTAAAATCCCAGAGGGAAACTTGAAACAACTGTCATAACCTATATTTTCAACTGGTATGTTTTGAGTTGCAGCTCTAAATTCAGGAGCTTGAGCGGAGGCCCTGGGTCATGGACACTGTCAGCTGTTTGGCAGATGTGCCTGCTAAAGCAAGGAGAGAAAATTAGTACATGGCAGCATCCTGTGAAAGAGGACACATCACTCATAGCATGGTTATGTGATGGATGTTGGATTGTCAATTGGTAGAGCAGTGCCAACCTCACCATCAACACATAACCAATCCCAGTCATCGCCGGCCAGCTGAATGGCTCTGTTTTAAAATTCTGTCAGGACTTTGATCTCCAGCATCCCCCCACCTGACTGTGACCTTTCCCTCCTGTTGTGAGCCAGTTTGTCCTGCATGGATAGAGATGGGGAGAGTGTATCAGGACGCCTGCCAGGCCAGATGATAAATAGGCCTGGCCTATGTGGGTGGTGAGTGGTCGAATGGACGGGCAGAGGACAATGCAGGTGTGTGTGAAAGAGTGAATGGTGATGTCCCTTGCACTGTCAGTGAGTGAGGGTCCTGTGGATGTTTGATGGGTTTGTGAGTGCGAGAGTTGGGAGTGATGAAAAGAGTGACTTACCCTGGTGGAACAGAGGAGATCATTCATCTTTTTGCAGCACTGGGTGGCTGTCCTCCTCTGCAGGGCGTTTGCACTGTCCATCGCTGCCACCGCCTCCCAAGCTGGGTTTGTGACTTTGCTGCCCATCCTGCAGCCAGAGTGGGGTAGAGCACATCCTGGCGGGCCTCTACAACATCCAGCAGTCGTTCGAGGGACCCGTCATTGAAGCGGGGAGCTGCAGTCTTTTTTCCTTTGCGGGCCATGTCTCCCAGGCAGCGATGGTGAGCTGGTGGCGATGAGCGCTTTGCTGGTGACTGCTTTTTAAACATGGCGGTCGGCATGATGCAACAGCAGGATGATGGCAGGTGGGCGAATGAGAGCCTACCCACCATGGAAATGGCGTGAATAAATAATGAGGCGGATTCAGGGTGATATGGTGCGAAAACCTGCCATTTTCGAGGGCGGCTAAGACTCCATTTTACCCGTCTGCTACCGCACTTAAGCACAAACCTGGAAAAATTCCACCCTAAATTAATATCAGAGGAAATACTCTACCTTAGAAAAACAAACTCTGGCATTGTTGTTGTCTCTTCAACACTTTGATGTTTATGTCCACTACAATAACAAAGAAACACTAATCTACACAGACCATAATCCATTGGCATTCATTGAAAAGTTTAAAACGTTAAATGTGAGGCTGTTTAGACGGAGTCTATTGTTTCAACCATTCAATGTAAAAATTGTTCACATTGCAAAGATAATGTGATCATGGATGCATTGTCCTGGGTGTAAAATACTGAAATATGTTAAAGAATGCTGAAGATTGTATAAGGAGGAGGAAGGATGAATGGAAGTTAGTCTCATGTTTTGTTGTCCATGTGTCACATACCATGTGATGAAACATATTTTTGAAATGGCGTTTCATCTCTTTTAAGGGTGGAGGCATGTAAAGGGCATATCTTTTTATTTCTGTTGGACTGTTATAAAGAACATATCTTTTTATTTCTGTTGGAAGGTGGATTAAAATTACAATGGCTGCAGTTTGAAAAACCTACCTATTGGAACATTGTGAGGGATATATACAATGTTGCTGTCCTGGAACAGAGTGTGTCATGAAAGACAGGATAGTGCCAAGGAGGAGTCTGGCAACAACAATTTTAATTGGCTCCTGACCAGGTGACCAGGGTTTTGTGTGAAAGCAATGCAGAAAATCTCCTAGTCTGAAAAGAGAAAAGAACTAAAACTTATTTCTCCTGCATGTGTAAGATTCCATTAATTCTACAGAAATAGCTAACTATTTTTTTCCCTCATATCTCTATAACCTGCTCTCTCTCTGAAAAGCCCCTGTCAACCCTGTCAAGAGGAAAAGGGGAAAATCACCATTAGAGACATTGAAACGCAAATGCTCAACCAGTGAAATAAAGACTGAAAGTGCTGGGAAGACCACCTTGTGTCATCAGCAAAAAACTGAAAGGATTTTGGAAGGCATCAATCAAAATCAACCCATCGAATCCTGTACTCCAGAATTGGTGCTAATGAACTATTTTATCCCACCCCTAAAATCTATGTCTTTGTGTGTCTTATGTATCTTGTATCTTGATTTAAGGAGCGGTGGAGTTTAGACCATAAGACCATAAGACATAGGAGCAGAAATTAGGCCATTCGGCCCATCGAGTCTGCTCCGCCATTCAATCATGGCTGATAAGTTTCTCAACTCCATTCTCCCGCTTTCTTCCCGTAACCTTTGAATCCCTTACCAATCAAGAATCTATCCATCTCGGTCTTAAGTACACTCAGTGACCTGGCCTCCACAGCCTTCTGTGGCAATGAATTCCATAGATTCACCAATCTCTGGCTAAAGAGGTTTCTCCTCATCTCTATTCTAAAAGGTCTTCCCTTTATTCTGAGGCTGTGCCCTCAGGTCCTAGTCTCTCCTACTAATGGAAATATTTTCCCCACGTCCACTCTATCCAGGCCTTTCTGCATTCTGTAAGTTTCAATCAGATCCCCCCCTCATCCTTCTAAACTCCATCGAGTATAGACCCAGAGTCCTCAAACATTCCTCATATGTTAAGCCTTTCATTCCTGGGATCATTCTCGTGAACCTCCTCTGAACCCTCTCCAGGGCCAGAACCTCTCCTGAGATATGGGGCCCAAAATTGCTCATAATATTCTAAATGTAGTCTGACCTGAGCCTTATAAAGCCTCAGCAACACATCCCTGCTTCTTTATTCTAGTCCTCTCAAAATAAATGCCAACATTGCATTTGCCTTCCTAACTACCAACTCAACCTGCGAGTTAACCTTAAAAGAATCCTGGACTAGGACTCCCAAGTCCCTTTGCACTCCAGATTTCTGAATTTCTCCCCATTTAGAAAATAGTCTATGCCTCTATTCTTCCTACCATAGTGCATGACCTCACACTTGCCCACATTGTATTCCATCTGCCATTTCTCTGCCCATTCTCCTAACCTGTCCAAATCCTTCTGCAGCCTCCCCGCCTCCTCAATACTACCTGTCCCAACATCTATCTTTGTATCATCTGCAAACTTAACCAGGATGCCCTCAGTTCCTTCATCTAGATCATTAATGTATAAAGTGAAAAGTTGTGGTCCCAACAATGACCTCTGTGGAACTCCACTAGTCACCAGCCACCATCCTGAGAAGGATACCCTTTTCCCCACTCTCTGCCTCCTGCCAGACAGCCAATCTTCTATCCATGCTAGTACCTTGTCTCTAACACCATGGGCTCTTATCTTACTGAGCAGCCTCCTGTGTGGCACCTTGTCAAAGGCCTTCTGGAAGTCCAAGTTGATAACATCCATTGGCTCTCCTTTGTCTAACCTACTCGTTTCCTCTTCAAAGAATTCTAACAGATTTGTCAGGCATGACCACCCCTTGATGAAACCATGCTGACCTATTTTATCATGCACTTCCAAGTATTCTGAAATCTCATCCTTAATAATGGACTCTAAAATCTTACGAATGACTGAGGTCAGGTTAATTGGCTTGTAATTTCCTGTCTTTTGCCTCACTCCCTTCTTAAACAGGGGGGTTACTTTAGCGATTTTCCGGTCCTCTGGGACCCTCCCTGACTCCAGTGATTCCTGAAAGATCACCACTAATGCCTCCACTATCTCTTCAGCTATCTCCTTCAGAACTCTGGGGTGTAATCCATCTGGCCCAGGTGATTTATCCACCTTCAGACCTTTCAGTTTTCCTAGCACCTTCTCCTTGGTAATGGCCACCATACTCACGTCTGCACCCGACTCTCTTGAACTTTGGGGATGTTACTCGTGTCTTCCACCGTGAAGACTGACACAAAGTACCTATTCAGTTCCTCCGCCATTTCTTTGTTCCCCACTACTACTTCCCCAGCGTCATTTTCCAGCGGCCCAATGTCCACTTTTGCCTTTCTCTTACCCTTTATATATCTAAAAAAAACTCTTGCAATCTTGTTTTATATTACTGGCTAGTTTACCTTCATATTTAATCTTCTCCCTCCTTATTTCTTTTTTAGTTGTCCTCTGTTGGTCTTTGTAGGCTTCCCAATCCCCTGGTTTCCCACTGCTCTTCGCTGCATTGTAAGCTTTCTCTTTAGCTTTTATGCTGTCCCTGACTTCTCTTGTCAGCCATGGTTGCCTCGTCCTCCCTTTAGTATGCTTCTAATTCCTAGGGATGAATTTTTGCTGTGTCTCCCAAATTAGTCCCAGAAACTCCTGCCATTGCTGTTCCACTGTCTTTCCTAGGTTATAGAGTTGGAAATTAGCAGCTCATATTTCTTTCTTTTGCCACTGGTTAAAGACAATTTATTCAATAAACAGTTATTTACTTAATATGTTTACAAACCTATTCTGTTAACCTCAATTAAACAATTATTTAGTTGTTCAAACTTTTCACATTTGTCGAGACTCGGGAAGCATTGGGGATTGATATTGCAGTGCGCTAACCCCAGTGACTTGTGACATATTTGGAGCCATGGACGAGAAGAGGACCCAAGCTCCAGATGATATGGGCCTGATGGAGATGTGAGGGTGCTTGTGAGAGTTAGTGGTGTTGGCCGTTAAGGTGCTAGATCCCTGTGGTTTGAATGTGTGAGTTAAGAGTGATAAGGTGGTTGACTTACCCTGGAAGAACTGATGAAATCATTCATTCTCTTCCTGCACTCGATGGCTGACCTCCTCTGTGCTCCAGTGGTGCTGACTGCCACTGTCACTGCCTCACAGGGCAGATTCTTGACTCTGGTTGACCTCCTTCAGCCATTAGTTTTTACTAATACAAGCCTGCGTGGTGTTGATTCAATAGAGTAATCACAAAATTAGCCAAATTTTTAATTCATTGTTTCCTGGCTACTGTCGAATCAATAACAAGAGAACCAAGGCAAAGCAGATTGTTTTCATTCATATGGTTCCATCAAAATATTTTTTCTAAAAATCTTTCGTTTTCAAATTTTGTGGAAAAGGGCACCATGGACAAAATTTTAGGTCCCTCAGTCAGCATGCGCCCGACCCGATCGAGCATGAAATTGCACGGGATTATGTCTGGCAAGCATCCCAAAGTCATTGTGAACTCGCGTGATATTTCACTCAGCGGGTGTGCACAAATGTCAGAAGTATGTCTGCCAACATTTAAGCGGGCAATTAAGCCCATTAACAGTGCACTTGACTGTGGCTTTTCGTGGCCTATCCAACCTTACGGCTGGCGGACGGGTGAATCGGCCAGATGGCCTTTACATTTTTCATCAAACCTCATCCCAGGGCCCAATGAATTCTCTGTCATGAAATAAAATTAAAATAAATATCTGCGGATAGCATTTTTATGAGGTGCATTTTCAGGTGCTTGATTGTGATGCATGGACAGCTTTTTAAATCTTTATTTAATCATTTGATGGTCTGCCGCTCTCAGAGGTAGCTGCCTGCCCTCAGGGAGCGCTCTTGCATCACTCACCCATGCCTGTGGTGACATCATCACCTGCCCTCTTCCTGCCCCCACCCCTACAGCGCTGAGTTTTTCAGCACACGTCTCTTGCTGGCAGGCCGTTTCCTGGCCGCTCTCAAGTCAACCGATCGCTCGCACCCACCAAGAGTAAAACTCAGGGCTATGTTTCACAAATGATCTGATTTCATAGAAAATGAAACAGATAAACCAAGGAAACAAATGATTTTTTATTTTCCATTTGAAGCTAAACTGACCTATGTCCAGGTCTCTGAACCATCTCGGATGACACACATGTTCCATGACAATTTTTCCATGGATACTCTCTCTGTCGCAAAGCACCATCTGTTCTCAACTCAATCTCTCCTGAGAACGAATTAGGAAGTCAGCAAAAAAAGGGTGGGGGTGTAGGGGTAGGGTTCCATTGTTTGACAGGTTGAGAATGAAGCAGGGCATAAAATAGATAAGAGGCAAAGGATTAGATTGTGACATGAGAAAATTGGCTGCCAGACATGAGTTCTGTTGTAGGGTGTTGTTTACAGTTCAGTAGCTCTGAAGAAACCTTGGTAGTCATACATAGGTAAACAGTAAGTCTTTATTATCTACAAGAACTAAGTACATACATACAGTAAAGGGTAAACTCGGATCTGTCTCCATGCTAGCTAGCACACATGGCCCTGTCCAACACTCTATCGAGCCTGGGTAAGGGTCATATTACATCACTTTGTGGGCGGTATTGTTCTCAGTCCCACATTAACCCTATAAGGTCAGTGGTTGCTAGAAATGAGTTCGGGCCCAAAGTCATTTGGTGCGTGGTGGACGAGCATTGTATTTGCTGCCCATCTTCGTCATCATGTGGGTCATGGCAATGTCCTCTGTGACGGAGGATGAGCACTCCTGTGACTAGAATGTTGCTTAGTGGAATGCTCACATTTTTTTTCGCTGTCGGCAATGAACAGCTGCCAGCAGGTTCCAGCATCTTTTGCGGCTTTGGCATGCTGGCTGGGAGTTGCAGCGCATGTTCGGTGCTTTCAGTGTTGACCTTCTGTACCACCATCACAGCCAAAAGCTGAAGCTTATGGGACTGCTGGTTGCGGTCTTTAACATCCTCCACTGGAGGTGTCATGGTTACCTCCTGGGTGGTTGGCTGGTCTGACTATTGAAGGTTTTCAGGTACTGTAACATGAATGGCCAAAACTGCTCTGCAAAGAGAGATGACAGTTCAGAGCTGAAGTCCCAGTCAGGAAACATTTTTTGTTTGAGTAGTTGGGAACATGCAGCTCTGTATGATTAATGAGAGTGGTTGCCTTGATGCCTTCTGTTATTTTGAGGAAATCCAGGGCTACACAGGCATCTCTGCTCAAGAGGGAGAAAGGCTGGTTATGGATCACTTACATTAGCTTGAAGATTTGCTTTCCTGCCATAAATTAGTGGCTCCAGAATCATACCAAGACCGAAAGTTGGTTTGCTCTGGACCAATAGAATGATGCATCTGTTGTTCAAAACCAGAGGATTTTTAGCCATGGTTCTTTGTCCAACAGGACTGTTATGCTGCTGTCTATGTCTAATTTAAAATTTGTTAAATGGCCATTGACTGAAATATCCACTTTCCAGGATGAGAAACCAAGGGCGGAATTTTCCGTGCCCACTGGTGTCGGGTGTCATGTCGGGCCTGAGCGGACAATATAGTGGGAAGGACAAAAATTGGTTTCACAGCAGCTGGTGATTGCACGCCAATGTGTTTCACAGCAGCATATATAAGGCATGCACATGGCAAGCTGGACTTCGAGGGGAACTCGGAGGTGAGTGCACAGTAAGGTGGTGCAGCCCTTGCGAGGGTTGCCCATTGGACTTCAAGGTTGAGGCACCATGCATTCAGGCGAGGACACGGGCAAGTCACATTTTCCCAGCTGGCTGACAGCTGGCTGGCAAGAGCTGCCCTGCAGTTGAGGCGAGTGTAGGGAGGGGGTCAAGGGCTACCCTGTGATTGATGGTAGTGCACAAGCACGTGTGGGAGGTGGAGTGGGGGGTGAAGCGGCCACGCATTAGGGAAACCTTGTATAAAGTGACCATCCCTCCACAGCTGAGACAGTTCAGGAGCAGCCACATTGACATGCTTGGATTTGTGTCTTTATCTTATCTGCCCACTCAAGCAACACAGAGGCATGAAAGTGTCACCAAATGCTCCAGGTTGCAAACCAATGAGTATTTTAGTGGACTGCAGAACAATTGGATGCCTGCACATGTTGTACAATCTCCTTGCTAAAGCTACCCATTGTGTAGTCACAGGTGGAGGTGCTCACACCCCCTCGCAATGTCATCATTCAGGCTTTGGACCAATCTTCCCAATGGTTCAAGCTAACAGTGCAGCCTTGCAGTGTGGTTAAGAGAATGCCTGTGCCTGAGCTTAGAGCAGATCATGAGGTCCAATGGCCGAAGATGCCATCAATCAGTCAAGTGGAGTGGGGTGGGGCTGGGTGGCTCTCGGGCAGCCATGCAGCGCATTAAACTCTGGCCATCCAAATGGTTGCCAGCAGTCCTCCGCGTGCCGGACACCTGGGAAGTCCCTGCTGCTGCCTGCTGAGGATCAGACAGTGCAATGTGCCCACCAGATCCCCAGGCTACTCTAGAACTAGGCCCAACCAAGGTCTCTGCACTAGCGGAGGGTGTGGGCAAGCACTGTGAACAGGTCTTCTACGAGGGTGTCATCAGATTCCTCTTCCGAGGTATCTTTGGGGATTGATTGGAGGCCCTGGGTCATAGAGTATCTCAACTGTTTCCCAGATGTGCCTGTGAAAGCAAGGAGTGATAATGTGGATGGCAGTGGCCTGTGAAAAAGGACACATCACTCACGGCATGGTTGTCTGATGGATGTTGCACTGCTGGATCCTCACTTGGTTGAGCATTGCCGACCTCACTGTCAGCACAGGAACAGTCCACATACTCGCCGGCCAGCTGGATGACTCAATTTTCAAAGTCCATTAGGACCTTGATTTCAGACATTCCTCCACCAGTCTGCAACTTCTCCTTTGTGTTGTGTGCCAGCTTGCCCTGCTTGAATAGAGATGGAGAGAGTGTAAGCGGGATGCCTGCCAGGCCAGATGATAATTATGCCTGGCATGTGAGGGTGGTGAGTGGTGCCAGTTTTTGCCTTGACAGTGTTATGGACCCCTGATATATAAAGGAGAAACTTACCTTTTAAAAAATGAAGGCCAAGCCCTCAGAGTTGGGAACTACAATTCCCAATGGCCCTCAGTGGTTTCTGTGCATCAGCCGGCCCTGGAATGGCCGCCGATGCGCAGGTTGTTCAATCCTATGATATACGGCTTTTACGTATGTGTCGGCCAGAGAATGGCGGCACGTGTGCAGTTGGGACGTGTTCACATCTTCAGGTTGGTAGACCAGCCCTGTACATACGTGCCTTTTTTTTAAGCTTTAAAGCCAGTTCTACACTTGTGCAGAAGAAGAAAGGAAATGAAAGTGAAACAGTGTGAAAAAAGAGTCGCCAAGAGACCCAAGCGAAAGAGAACACCAAGCAGAAGACAGTGTCAGGAGAAGCTGAACATGGGAAAGGGACAGAGAGCAAATTCCAAACCAAAGAAGAAAGTCCCAAAACCCAGGGAATGAAACAGGAAAGGTCCCAGACGACAGTTAACTTCACTTAACAGGACCCTTTCCAGATTCCTGGCCTTGTTCTTTAACTTAAGAGTGAGGAGCTCCAATCTTAAAAGGAGAAAGTTGGAGGAGACAGTCTTAATGAAAAATGGGCTTGTGAGGTGCCAGGAGATCCAAGGAGACAGCCGAAGGCTTGTAACTCTTTCCTATGGGTTTGTGAAACAGTGGTGCTCTGCTGGCATGGCTGAGTATATGAGAGAGAGTGCATGGAAGGCAAAGTGAATGCAGATAGAGATCCATGGGGGAGTAACATCAGAAGCAGTGTTCAAAACCCTGGAGGTGGACTCTTGTGGAAGGCATCCATAGCTTTTTGAGAGTGGAAATTGGAAACCCTCATGTAAAAGTCAGAGTTCAGTGAGACAGATTGGATCACAGTTTGACAAGCATCTGGGGGGATTTGATGAGAGACCCATAGCATCTGTTGCGCTGGCATCTGTCACTTGGGTTCAGATGGTGGTGTGCATGATGATAGGTCACCTATTAGTTTACATGGACCGTGTACTTATTGTGAACATTAGAGTATAAGACAGTTTTTGTAACGTATTTGGAAACACCAGACTTAACCTTGTGCGTAGGCGGTGTTTCATCAATAATTCAAACAATGTTGAACCCGTAGTTGAATGAAGTATTGTACGATAACTGAGAAGAAAATGGGAAAGTCAAGTTTCTAGAGTACCTTCTGATAACCTCTTCATTCCAGGTTTGAAAGTTTGCACAGCTTTCTCAGCTAAACCATTTGACGAGGGATGGTATGGGGCCGTTTTAATATGTCTGATTCCATTTAAATTCATGAATCTCTGAAACTCTGTACTGGTAAAGGCTGTACCATTATCAGAAATGACGATTTCCGGTAGGCCATATATGCTAAAACAGGGACCCAGTTTCTAGATAGTTGCACTCAGTGTTGGTGATCTGACATCAGCTGCCCTCCACCTTTCTAAACAAAAAATAAAAGTTAGGATCTATCAAGCCAGGTTCCACTCTGGGATCTGACTTGTCCAGTAGTAACATCAGCTGGGGTCATAATAACAGATTGCCTCAGTGTCCAATCCTGTTGCATTGAAAGCATTGGGCTGAAATTGCAGGGCATTGTTCTCACCTGTGGGGGTGCTTTGTTCCACAATGTTGGCATAGTTGCTCTACTGGCCAGTTTGGGTATTTCTTTCCTTGGCCTGGAGTGTCCCTGTGTCTGTGTTGCTTAACTAGCCGGACTTATTTTCTCCGCTTAAAATGGTCCTGTGCTGCTAATGAAGTTCTGACTACCTAAATATCTGGATTGCCTTTTCCAAGGTTAGATCTTTCTTTGCTTGTATGAGGTCAGAGAGTGTGTCATCCTACCACTATTCTATTTCTAATGAGTTCCGATTTTAGGTCTCCGTATTTGCAATCTTCTGTCATCCTGTACAGATCATTGATGAGTGAATCGACAGGTTCTGCTGGCTGCTCAACTCAGTTGTTAAATTTAGCTCTTTTGAGTATTTTATTGCTTCTTAGATTAAAATAAATGTTGAATTATTTTAGTACTTCTTCAAATTTAACAGATGATTCACTGATTCCCTCTCTTGTGATAATGTCATCCTCACTTGGGCCTACCGAGTAAAGCAGTAACTTTTTCAAGTACAAACATGTTTCCATCTGTTCCTATTCAGATGAAGTTACATTGTTTGCCATTGTGAGATTTGAACACTTGATCTTGGGGTTACAAGCCCAGTACCATAACCACTTGGCTATTTAGACCAAGCATAATTTGCTGCGAACAGTTGTAACTCTTTCGAGTACAAACACATTTTTCCATCTGTTCCTATTCAGATGAAATTATACTGTTTCATAATTTGCCATGGTGAGATTTGAACTCTTGATTTTGGGGTTACAAGCCCAGTACCATAACCACTTGGCTATCATACCAGAACTATAAGAAGATGTAACTCTTTCAAGCTCAAACAAATTTCCATCTGTTTCAGATGAAGTTACATTATTTCATAGTTTGCCATTGTGAGATTTGAACTCTTGAGGTTACAAACCCAGTACCATAACCACTTGGCTATTTAGCAGTATGCTAAGCTGTTCTGCTTCTGACTTTTTTGTCTAAACCTGAAGCAATGCTGTATCTTAGGGATCTTTTCCAGCTATGTCCCCAATTTTGTGATTGACCTGGACCTTGGATTAATCTGAATTGATTTGGAAGCATGGAAGTCTTATCCATGGTTAAATTTTTAGAAGTGTAGGTTCTGCTTTAAGAGCTTTCTGAATTTCAAGATGGTTTCGCCGTTCACTTGGAGAATATAATGACTTGATGGACCAGCCAGGTTTCAACAAGAAACAGATAAACTTTATTACAGAGAGCTTTGCAGATGCTACATAGACTCAGACACATAGACATTTACAGCACAGAAGGAAACCACTTGGCCCATTGTGTTCGTGCCGGTCAACAAAAATCTGACTACACTAATCCCATTTTCCAGTGTTTAGCCCATAGCCCTGGAGGCTAAGACAACATTCTAAATACTTCTTAAATGTTATGAGAGTTCCTGACTCAACTACCCTTACAGGCAGTGAGTTCCAGACTCCCACCACCATCTGGGTAAAAAATTTCTCCTCAACTCCCCTCTTAGCCTTCTATCTCTTACCTTAAATCTATTCCCCCTGGTTATTGACCCATCTAATAATTGAAAAAATGCCTTCAGATCCACCCTATCTATGCCCCTCATAATCTTATACATCTCTATCAGGTCCCCTCAATGTTTGCTGCTCCATGGAAAACAACCCCAGCCTATCCAATCTCTCCTCATAGCTCAGACCCTCCAGCCCAGGCAGCATCCTGGTAAATCTCTGCACCCTCTCCAGTGCAATCACATCCTTCCTATAATGTGGTGACCAGAACTGCACACAGTGCTCCAGCTGTGGCCTAACCAGCACTAAATACAGTTCCGGCATAACCTCCCTGCTCTTGTATTCTCTGCCTCGGCTAATAAAGGCAAGTATCCCATATGCCTCCTTAACCACCTTATCTACCTGCCCTGCTACCTCAGGGATCTGTGGATATGCACATGAAGGTCCTTCTGATCTTCAGTACATTCCAGGATCCTACAATTTACAGTGTAATTCCTTGCCTTGTTAGCCCTCCCTAAGTGCATTACCTCACACTTTTCATGGTTGAATCCCATATGCCACTGCTCTGCTTGCCTGAAGCCCATTGTTATCCTTCTGCCGTTTATGGCTATCCTCCTCACTATTTACCACCCATTCGAGAACTTCTTGATCATACCCTCCACATTTAAGTCCAAATCATTTATGTACACCACAAACAGCAAGGACCCCAACATCGAGCCCTACAGAACCCCACTGGAAACAGACTTTCAGTCACAGAAACATCCCTCTACCATCGCCCTCTGGTTCCTGCCTCTCAGCCAATTTTGGATCCAATGTGCTACTTTGTCTTGGATCCCATGGGCTCTTACTTTCTTGACCAGTCTGCCCTGAGGGACCTTATCAAAAGCCTTGCTAAAGTCCATGTAGACCACATCAAATGCATTACCTTCATTAGCACTCCTGGTTGCCTCTTCAAAAAATTCAATCAAGTTTGTCAAACACAACCTTCCCTTAACAAGTCCATGCTGACTATCCCTGATTAATCTGTGTCGCTCCAAGTGTAGATATATTCTGTCCCTCAGAATTCTTTCTAGTGACTTCCCCATCACTGAGGTTAGACTGACTGTCCTGTAATTTCCTGGTCTATCCCTTCCTCCCTTTTTTTAATAATGGGACTACATTAGCAGTCCTCCAGTCCTCTGGCACCACACCTTTGGCCAGAGAGGCTTTACAAATTGCTGCCAGGGCCCCTGATACCTCTTCCCTTGCCTCCCTCAAGCCTGGGATACATCATACATGGGCCTGCAGATTTATCCATTTTTAAGGCCACTAAACCCACTAGTACCTCCTCTCTCTCTCTATATGTTAATTCCCTCTAATATTTCACAGTCCTCCACCTTGATGTCTATACCTCTGTTGTCCTTTTCCATTGTGGAGATTGACGTAAAGTACTCATTGAGGACGGTACCCACGTCTTCCGGGTCCACACACAGATTACCTCTATGGTCCCTAATTGGCCCTACTCTTTTCCTAGCTATTCTATTGCTCTTTATATATTTTAAAAACTCCTTTGGGTTTTCCTTTATTCTACCCACCAATGCTTTCTCATGCACTTTCTTAGTTTTCCTAATTTCTTTTTAAGTTCCCCACTGCACTTTTTATACTCCTCTAGGGTCTCTGCCCTATTGAGCCCTCAGTATCTGCCAGACATGCTCAATCAGGACTCTTGTCAGGAATCCACCCCCCCCTCCCCGCACCCCCCCCCCCCCCCTCCCCCTCTCCCCCCCCCCCCCCCCCCCCCCCCCCCCCCCCCCCGCCCCACCACCACCACCCCCCCGGATTACCTGTGCTTGGGCCTCATTAGTCGGAGCCTCCAAGAACATCACATGATAGACAGAAGGAAAGACTATGCCTTCAGTTATTACATTTCCTTCCACTTCAGTTTTTTAGTTTCTATTTACAGAGAACATTTGAATGTCCAACAACATACACATATATACAACTTCAGTGATTAAAGATTAAGTCTCTGAAGTGCTTTCCTTATTTCGTTAGAGCAGTGTAGCTCGACCACTTGAGTTTCTTCCACAGGGTCGACATGATCAGGAACTGTAGCACGAGGTACATCATTAGAAACTGGCAATTCAGGGTTAGGCATTAATCACAGGTGGAATAGTTGGTTGTTGGAATTTCTCCCTGCCTCGAGCATGGTCCACATGTTCTTGAACAATTCTGTCTTCCACTTCGACCTGGAAGAATAAGGGGCCAGTTTCTGAGACAATGGCCCTGGGAACCCAACAAGGTCCACTTCAGAAATTCCACATAAATATTGTGTCTCCTACAGTGAATGTGCAAAGTTTGTTATGAATATCATGATTCAATTTTTGATTACTCTGATTCCTCCCTAACTTCCCCTCTAAGTTTGGAAACACCAGACTTAACTGTGTACGTAGGCAGTGTTTCATCAATAATTCAGACGGTGTTGAACCCATAGTTGAATGAGGCATCATATGATAATTGAGAAGAAAATGGGAAAGTCGAGTTTCTACAGTACCTTCTGACAATCTCTTCATTCCAGATTTGAAAGTTTGTACAACGCTCTCAGCTAAACCATTTGATGAGGGATGGTAAGTGGTTGTTTTAATATGTCTGATTCCATTTAAATTCATGAATCTCTAAAACTCTGTACTGGAAAAGGCTGTAAAGTTATCAGAAACTATGACTTCCAGTAGGCCATGTACGCTAAAACAATGAAGCAAATTCTAGATAGTTGCACTCAAATGTTGGTGATCCAACCTCATACACATCCATCCATTTAGAATGTGCATCTACGATCAACAAAAACATGGTACCTAAGTATGGTCCTATATAATCAACATGTAGTCTAACCCAGGGTTGACAAGGCCAGATGTGGTGGACCTGAAACAGGCAACTTCTGTTATTGCTGACAATGGAGACAGTGCTTGACCATGCTTTCAATGTCACTATCAATACCTGGCCACCAGGCATAGCTTCGCACAAGTATTTTCATCTTCGATATGCCTGGATGTGCACTGTGAAGCTCTGTCAAGAGTGGTTCTCTTCCTTGATCGCCACAACAAAAGTAAGTTTTTTGGGCATGGAATGGTCTCATCTCTGGAAGCAGGTGAATTTGACCACATTTGCAATACAAGACCTCTGAATTATGACAAATTGGGTCTCTGTTCGTCCAACTCCTAATTTGCTTCACACACACAGGCGAAGAATCCAAGAAATTCAGTACGAGCATAACTTATTGTGGCACTGGAACATGTACAATGCTACCTGTAACATCCAAGACATCCCTGTTCCTGTACTCGAATCCTCTGGCTACGAAGGCCAACATACCATTTGCCTTCTTTACCGCCTGCTGCACCTGCATGCTTACCTTCAGCAACTGGTGTATAAGGACACCCAGGTCTCATTGCACATTTCCCTCTCTCAATTTATAGCCATTCAGGTAATAAACTGCCTTCCTGTTTTTGCTACCAAAATGGATAACCTCACATTTATCCACATTATACTGCATGTGTCATGCATTTGCCCAATCACTCAGCTTGTCCAAATCACACTGAAGGATCTCTGCATCCTGCTCACAGCTCACTCTCCCACCCAGCTTTGTGTCATCTGCAAATTTGGAGATATTACATTTAGTTCCTTCATCTAAATCATTAATATATATTGTGAATAGCTGGGGTCCCAGCACCGATCCCTGCAGTACTCCACTAGTCGCTGCCTGCCATTTGGAAAAGATCCCATTTATTCCTGCTCTTTGTTTCCTGTCTGCCAACCAGTTTTCTATCCATCTCAATACACTACTCCCAATCTCATGCGCTTTAATTTTACATGCCAATCTCTTATGGGGACTTTGTCGAAAGCCTTCTGGAAGTCCAAATAAACCACATCCACTGGCTCCCCCTCATCAATTCTACTAGTTACATCCTCGAAAAATTTCAGTAGATTTGTCAAGCATGATTTCCCTTTGACTAATTCCTGCTGACTCTGTCTGATTCTGCCACTGTTTTCCAAGTGCTCAGCTACTAAATCTTTTATAATGGACTCTAGAATTTTCCCCACTACCGACATCAGGCTGACTAGTCTATAATTCCCTGTTTTCTCTCTGCCTCCCTTTTTAAATAGTGGGGTTACATTAGCCACCCTCCAATCTGTAGGAACTGTTCCAGAGTCTATAGAATCTTGGAAGATGACCACCAATGCATCCACTACTTCTAGGGCTACTTCCTTAAGTACTCTGGGATGCAGATTATCAGGCATTGGGGATTTATCGGCCTTCAATCCCATCAATTTCCCCAACACCATTTCCCTACTAATACTTATTTCTTTCAGTTCCTCCCTCTCACTAAACCTTGTGTTCCCAACATTTCTGGTATGTTATTTGTGTCCTCCTTTGTGAAGACAGAACCAAAGTATGTATTAAGTTGGTCAGCCATTTCTTTGCTCCCCATTATATGTTCCCCTGTTTCTGACTGTAAGGGACCTACATTTGTCTTCACCAGTCTTTTTCTTTTCACATACCTATAGAAACTTTTACAGTCAGTTTTTATGTTCTCTACAAGCTTACTCTTGTATTCTATTTTCCCCTTCTTAATCAACCCCTTGGTCCTCCCTTGCTGAATTCTAAACTGCTCACAATCCTCAGGTCTGTTGGTTTTTTCTGGCCAATTTATATGCCTCTTCCTTGCATCTAATACTATCTTTAATTTCCCTTGTAAGCCATGGTTTGGCCACCTTTCCTGTTTTACTTTTGCTCCAGACAGGAAAAAACAATTGTTGCAGTTCACCCATGTGCTCTTTGAAAGTTTGCCATTGCCTATCCACCATCATCCCTTTAAGTAACGTTTCCCAATCCATCATAGCCAACTCACACCTCATACCTTCGTAGTTTCCTTTATTAAGATTCAGGACCCTAGTCTCAGAATCAACAATGTCACTCTCCATCTTGATGAAGAATTCTATCATATTATGGTCGCCCATCCCCAAGGGGCCTCGCACAACTAGATTGCCAATTATTCCTTTCTCATTACACAATACCCAGTCAAGGATGGCCTGTTCTCTCATTGGATCCTCAATGTATTCGTCCAGAAAAACATCCCATATACTTTACAGGAATTCCTCCTCTACGGTATTGTTACTAATTTGATTTGCTCAATCTATATGCATATTAAAGTCACCCATAATTACAGATGTTCCTTTATTAAATGCATCTCTAATTTCCTGTTTAATGCCATTCCTAACAATACCACTGCAGTTTTGGGGTATATATACAACCCCCACTAAAGGTTTTTGCCCCTTGGTGTTTCTCAGCTCTACCCATACAGATTCCACTTCACCAGAACTAATATCTTTCCTTACTATTGTGTCAATTTCCTCTTTAACCAGCAATGCAACTCCACCACCTTTTCCTTTTTGTCTGTCCTTCCTAAATACTGAATATCCATGGATGTTCAGTTCCCATCCCTGGTCACCCTGCAGCCATGTCTCCGTAATTCCAACTATATCATACCTCATGAAGTCTCTGTTGTCTTTCTAGAAGCAACAGCTGTGCTTTTCATTGCTGAGCAGTATTCAGATCTTAATTCCACTGAACCTATTGATGTATTGCCTACTTTATCTCCTGTTGTTCATGAAGAGTCTTCCACAGGGAATGCTTTACCTGAGGTCAAGTTAAGGCTGCATAGAGGATCACACTGTTAGAGAGCTGGTACCTTGCCAGGATGAAAGTTAATTGGCACTTAAAGTCAGCCGCACACTGCAAAACACAATTCGAGGGTATGTTAGTAGGACAGTGCAAAGAGTATCAGGCTGCAACCAGAGATTCAGAGACATTACCCGGCGTGGGTGTGGGATTGGCAAAGTTGAAGATTGAGAGGGGGTGCAAGGGAGGCTCAAGGTGCCCTTGTTGTTACTCCTGGCCCATAAGGAATCTTTACAAAGTAAGATTGAATAAAGTTTTCTAGGCCTCCTGTGGCAGGGATGCTGCCTGGTCCCTTACTGTTAAAATGGTCTTCTTGTCCTGATGATGTCATCAGGACACAACTCAACCATTTAAATTATACCTCAAATCCTCTGTGCTGGATGTCATTTCTCATTTCAGATAAAATGTTGGGTTCAGGGGATGGGGGGAGAAACACCAGCACAAAACTCTCCATCAATTTTAACTCCACTCCTCTCCCTATCACCTTCTCAAGGGCAATTAGGGATGGGCAATAAATGCTGGCCTCACCCAAGAATGAATAAAAATAATCTATGTTCCCACTAGTTGGGGAATGTTTGAAAATATCGCCTGTAATCTCTGGCAAAGTACTGAAGGGCTGTCAATATATGCAGAATCTACCATTGCAGGCATCAGTATTTTCAGGACAGGAGGGCAGAAGGTACCAAAAAGAGCTATGATTACGATGGTTATAAAAAATGAATTACTTTTCAGTCCTCTTTTAAAATTGATACTAGTATTCAAATTAATTCACATTCTAACCACCCATGAAAACTGCAATTAGAGAAATTGAACATTCCTTCACAGATCTGAAACATCCTTTTTGCTATCACCTTAATGAAATTTTGTTATTCTAGCACAAAGAAAATGGTTGCAATGTTCATTTTTTATACTTATACTTGGTAAATGAAAGCACAGTTCAAGTGATACAAGTGGGAAAGGATAGTCAGCTAATGTGGTGCTAGTGGCCCTCTTACCTCTTAATCAGGATAATGTAGGCTCAAGCCCTGATCCAGAAAATCTACATCCTGTAGATTGTCCTGAAGGAATAGACCCCATCTGCTCTCTCAAGTGTTGAGCAAAGATTGCTTGGTGCTTTTCAAGAAAAGCTCAGGAAGGGTGGGAGTGTTCTCTCTGATGGCCTGGCCAACATTTATCCCTCAACACCAAACCACTATCCGGTCCTTATCTCATCGTTGTTTGTGAGACCTTGCTGTCGTGGTTGTATATGTAAAAACAGTGATCACACTTTAGAAAGTATGTCAGTGGTTGTGAAGTGCTGTAGGACATTTTGAGGACATGAAAGGTGTTATAAGAATGTTCTTTCTTGACTTTGGGAATGCTGCCCATTGTAATGTTTTCCAGTTTAAAAAAATGTTACAGACATGTTAAATAAAAGTATCAATTTTAATGTGGAAATAAACTTACCAATGTTATAGTACTTCTTTCCAAGTTCTGTAAATTTTAATTTATTTAAATGAAAATGCATATATGGAGCCAAGCCAGTTTAGTGGTGCAAACAGTAAAGCATTGAACCCATGGGGAACAATTATTTTGTTCATAATAGATTATATTAGGAAACAAAACCTATGAAAAAAATCCAAAATGTAAATATGATGTTTGATCACTTCCAAAACTTTAATTAGAAAGAAACACTAAAACAAGATGGTCACAGGTTTCTTCAGAGCTCCTCCCACTTTGCTACCATAATTCCACAAGAAACACTTTGTCCAGAATTTAGTCAGTGCGACAGGGCCCTGGCAATAGGCTCAAAAGCCAGGGCAACAATATCTTGGCAATTTGTGGGACCACTGGCTGCATTTCTTTGGTCATCCAGCAGTTAAGTAGTTACCGTCGGGGTTCACATCCCTTTAAAGGTTGAAATCCCGCTTCCAAGAGCTGCCGGGGACTCAGAGGGTCGGCAGCTCAGCAGTCCCAGCAGTGTCATCAAGGCCAGTGGTCAGTTCTGGGACTACACCCAGCTAAGGGGGCACCATGGGTGCAGGCCATCCTCGCAACAAGGTAATTGGGGTCTAGGGTCACTTGGGTAGTCAAGCAGGCCCTAGTGAGGAAGGGGCAGCATTGGTGAGGAAAGGCCACTCCTCACCCCCATGCCCGATTAGCTCTATTTAAAGAAATGGTCAACAACCTTCAGGTTGCTAATTGATTTCTACTGGCTGTTGTTACAATTGTACAAATGTTTGATGCTTTCTACAGTTCATTAGAGTTGCTAAAATCCACAGGGAATACTGTGGAAGGTGCTGAAAAACTTGGTCCTGAGTTTTTTTTATTTGTTCATGGGATGTGAGTTTTGCTGGCTAGGTCAGCATTTATTACTAATTGCCCTTGAGTAGGTGGTGGTGAGCCGCGTACAACTGAGTGTCTGGCTAGGCCATTTCAGAGAATAGATTTGATAATTTGAGAGTCAATTACACAGGGTCTGGAGTCATATTTAAGCTGTACCGGGTAAGGAAAAAGGATTTTCTCCCCTCAAGAACATTAGGTGATTTTCTTTATTGGTTCACAGGAGGTGGTGTTGCTGGCTAGGCCAGCATTTATTGCCAATCCCCATCTTCCCTTGAGAAGATGGTGGTGAGCTGCCTTTTTGAACCACTGCAGTCCATGTGGTGTAGGTACACCCACAGTGCTGTCAGGAAGGGAGTTTCAGGATTCTGCGTCAGTGAAGGAATGGCAATATGTTTCCAAGTCAGCATGGTGAGTGACTTGGAGGGTAACTTGCAGGTATCTTGTCATTTGTCTGCTTCCCTCCAGGTGGTAGAGGTTACGGGTTTGAAAGGGGCCTTGGTTAGTTGTTGTAGTGCATCCTGTAGATAATACACTCTGCTGCCACTGTGCATCGGTGGTGGAGGGAGTGAATGTTTAAAGTGGTGAATAAGGTGCCTGTCTAGCGGGCTTCCTTGTTCTATGTGGTGTTGAGCTTCTTGAGTGCTGTGGGAGCTGCACACATCCAGGCAATTGGGGAGTATTCCTTCACACTCCTGAGTTGTGCCTTGTAGACTCTGGGGAGTCAGGAGGTGCATTACTCACTGCAGAATTCCTAGCCTCTGACCTGCTCATGTAGGCACAGTATTTATGTGACTGGTTCAGCTCAGTTTCTGGTCAATGGTAACCCCAGGATGTTGATAGTGGGGAATTCAGCAATGGTAATCCCATTGAATGTCAAGGGGTGATGGTTAGATTTTCTCTTGTTGGAGATGGTCATTGCCTGGCACTTGTAGCATGAATGGTATTTGCCACTTTTTAGCCGAAGCCAGAATGTTGTCCAGATGTTGCTATTTATGGACATGGACTGCTTCAGCACCTGAGGAGTCACAGATGGTGCTGAACATAGTGCAATCATCAGCAAACATCCCTACACCTGACCTTATGATGGAAGGAAGGGCATTGACGAAGCAACTGAACATGATTGGGTCTAGGACACTACCTTGAGGAACTCCAGCAGCAATATTCTGGGACTGAAATGATTGGTCTCCATCAACAAGAATCATCTTCATTTGTGCGCAGTATGACTCCAACCTGTGGAGAATTTTCCCCTTGATTCCCATTGACTCCAGTTTTGCTAGGATTCCTTGATGCCACACTCGGTCAAATGCTGCCTTGATGTCAAGGGCAGTCACTCTCACCTCACCTCGGGAGTTCAGCTCTTTTGCCCATGTTTGAACCAAGTCTGCAATGAGGTTGGTAGCCATGTATCTATGGCAGAACCCAAACTGTGCACCAGTGAGCAGGTTATTGCTGAGTAAACGCCACTTGATCGTATTGTCGATGACCCCTTCCATCGCTTTGCTGATATCCTAGAGTAGGCTGTTGGGCGGTAATTGGCCGGGTTGTCCTGCTTTTTGTGTACAGGACACACCTGGGCCATTTTCCACATTGCCAGGTAGATATCATTGCTGTTGTTGTACTGGAGCAGCTTGGCTAGTGGTCAATGCAATCCCCAGAATGTTGATAGTGAGGATTTAGCGATGGTAATGCCATTGAATGTCATGGGGAGTTGTTAGAATCTCTCTTGTTGGAGATGGTCATTACCTGGCACATCTGTATCATGAATGTAACTTGCCACTTACCAGCCCAAGCCTGAATGTTGTCCAGGCCTTGCTGCATTTGGACATGGATTGTTTCAGTATCTGAGGAGTCATGAGTGGTGCTGAACATTGCGCAGTCATCAGCGAACATCCCAACATCTGACACTTATGATGGAGGGAAAGTCATTAATGAAACAGTTGAAGATTGTCAGGCCTAGGACACTACCCTGAGGAACTCCTGCAGTGATATTCTGGGACAGAGATGATTAACCTCCAGCAACCACAACCACCACAACCATCTTGTGCTGGTATGACTCCAAACAGTGGAGAGTTTTCTTTCTGATTCCCATTGACTTGAAAATTGCTAAGGTTTCTTGATGCCATATTCGGTCAAATGCAGCCTTAATATCAAGGACACTCACTCTCAGATCTTGGCTCCATGTTTTCAAAACAGAATTCAGACACCATTTGTGAGCAAGTTATTGCTCTGTAAGTGCCATTTGATAGTATAGTTGACGACAATAGCTACTGCTTTGCTGATGATTGAGAGCAGACCAATGGGGCGGTAATTGGTTGGATTCAATTTGTCCCACTTTTTGTGGACAAGTCATGCCTGGGCAGTTCTCAACCTCATTGTGTAGATGTCATAATATTTCTTCTGTTGCTGAAACCCTTATCTATGCTTTTGTTACGTCTTGGCTATTCTAATACATTCATTGCTGGCCTTCCACATTCTATCCTCTGTAAAATTGGGGGAAGAAGAGTCATATCAGACTCAAAGACATTGGCTGGAATTTTCCCATCCTTCCCGCAGTTGCTTTTGTGAATCCAGCGGAAGGCAAAAATTCAGAAATCTGCCTGCCTGCAAAAAAACAGCTTGCAATTCTCCTGATGGTGGGTTTATGGCAGGTCAGTTATCCCACAAACTAGTGGCTTAAATGCCATTTGCATTCATTAACATGTCATGAATGCTCATTAAAACATCTGCTCACCGGAATCTTATCAGGTCTTCCAATTTTGCGCCACACCAGTGGGAAATTACATCGGCCTCAAATCCATTTGAAAAAGGGGTGGCATGCACAAGTCGGACCTCAGTTCATTGGTGGCCTCAAGGTGAGTGGAACATACATAGTCTACCTGCCATTGAGCTGCTCCAGTCTTGTAGCGATGGATGTCACTCTGCTGGGGCTGTAGGATTGGTCAGCTCCTGCTCTTTGCCTATATTGCACCAAGGACAATACTGTGCTGTGATACTCATGCAGACCTCCACTTTCAGAAAAACTTCAACCAGGGGTGGGCTGTGAGGCAAGGTGGGGTTGACAAATACGAGGGAGGCAATGGGGAGGGAACTCTCCACAGGGTGGACTTACACCTAGCACAAGGAAAGATGGATGTGGTGGTTGGAGGTCAAACACCTCAGCCCCAGGACATCGCTGCAAGAATTCTTCAGGGTAGTGTCTTCAGCCCAACCGTCTCCAGCTGCTTTATTGATGACCTTCCATCCATCATGAGGTCAGAAGTGGGCACGTTCCCACATGATTGCACAATGTTCAGCTCCATTCGTGACTCCTCAGATACCGAAGCAATCCGTGTCCCTATGCAGTAAGACCTGGACAACATTCAGGCTTAGGCTGACAAGTGGCAAGTAACAAGCATGCCACACAAATGCCAGGCAAGGATGGATCCTTGGGGGATGCCAAAAATAATGTTGTGGGAATGGGAAAATAAGTCATTAATGGTGATTCCCTGGGGCTATGATTAAATTTAATTGACCAAGGCCCCAAGTTCACCCAATATTTCCTATGTTGTGCCGTTATTCTGTATTTTTCCATGTGGGAATGAGTTCCACAACTACTTCCAGCACCTACTTCAGTCACATTGTACTTCCCCTTTGAGAGCTGCAGGTTGACTTTAAGTAGGGAAAGCTAGCTTGAGGCTCTCACTATTTTGCACCCCCCCCCACTCCCCCCCCCCCCCCCCCCCCCCCCCCGCTAAGGCTTGCAACCACTCATCAGCATGGTTAGCGCAAGATTGGCATGATGCCTACATTGGAAGTAATGGGTGCAGGTTAATCCCACTTTGCAATTCCCATTTTCAGAGGCTATCAAATTTTGCTTCTTTTCTCTACTCGTAAACAGTGTTTCTGCAATGCTTCCAGCAAAGTTACAGAGATGGAGTGAGAGCAGCTTCGAGGAAATTTCTAGCCTATATTTTCTGTGAGAACAGAAATAATGCTGCCATGTGAAGATATAATCACCTGCATTGATTGCACAATAAGGATTCTAAACTACCCATGTTTACAATCAATGCCAGTTGATCATTGTTACAGCATCTAATTTCTTAACTAATAAAGCTGTCTCAGACAAAAGAACATATGTAAAGATGTCATATTTTACTCATTATAGATTGAAATTATACTGTGCTATGTTATCGAGTAAAAGCTCAATTTGTTTATGTCAAATTCCTCTGCTTGCTATTTTAATAACATTGTCCCAATTATTTTAAACATAATAACACCTATCTTAAAATTAGCAGACAAAGGAATTTGACACAAACATGTTAAACATTCATATGATAACATTATAGTGTGCAATTTTCAGCCTAACATATTGCAGAGCAAAATGTGGCAATATTGTTTTTAAACAATACATATTGAATATATAAAATTAATTAGAGGTTATAACAAAGGTTATACTTGGTACCAGTGGCATTTGCAAGCCACGTTTCTGATTTTTAGCCAAGATAATTTATAATATTTTGCTTCAACCACGATTCCATTTACAGATTAACTTCCAGCTGTTTGCAGCAGAAGAGCCCATCGAGAAATTGTATTAAATATTCTTAAAGCATATGCCACATGCTGTAGTGATTGCACATTCATGCTATCCAGTGAAGATTCCAATTAAATCAATGCTAGATTACTTGAAGATTCAGGAAGACAGAAAACAAAGAAATGGAATTAATTTGTAATTATTTTCCAAGGTGTATAAGAAACTATTTTTAATGCAGAATTTTATAAAACTGCTTTAAAGATGTGGTAATCCCAATTATTTACATACCCATCTTAATTTGGTAATCTGAAAATAACCTGGCAATGATTTTCTACACTCAAAAATTTAAGAACAAATGCAAGTATGAGGTATGAGATAACTTCTAGCCAAAAATGTTAAGAAACTTTGTTTATTGCAAAATATTTTCTGCAGTTTACAGTTGTTAAAGTCCTAATTTTTCAAATCCTATCATGGCCTCACCCTTCCCTATCTCTGTAATTTCCTCCAACTCTTGAGCATCCTGATTTCAATTGTTCCATGATTTGTGGCTGTGCTTTCAGCTGTCAAGGCTCTAAGCTGTGGAATTTCTTCCCTAAACCTCTCTGCCTCTGTACCTCGCTTGCTTCCTTTCAGTGCAGAATTTTACGTCGAAGATATTTTACAGTCCCGCTGAAGTCAATGGAGTTTCGAACGGATCGCTGCATTTTATAGCCCCACCCCCATTGCGACAAGGTTGTAAAGTTCCACCCTGAGTTACTGCTCTCTATTCAAGCTTTTAGTCATCTGTCCTAATATCATCTTATGTGGCTTGATGTCAACATTTGCTTTATAATTCCCCTGGGAAGCATCCTGGGACATTTTATTATATCAAAGGTGCTATATAAATGGAAGATAATGTTGTTACAGTAGTAATGAAACAGTGAGCTTTTATCTTCCAGCATAAAATATAACCGTAGCATTCTAGCAAAATACATGTTTCATATAGAATGAACTCTTGGAAGTCAATCACCTGTATAATGTAGGCAACTTTTTACATGTCCACAGGAAACCCATAAAAATTTCCATTTTAATAGAATTTTGCCTAGGGAACAGCCTACCACATTGCTGTAATTATTTTGTCTGTAAGACTACTGCATGAAAGTTCATAGGTTGTATCGGCAATATAAAGAGTACTTAATCACAGGTCTACTGCATGTTGAAACCTGTACAGCAAACTTATTAAAATATAAATTGCATTTTATGATAAATGGATTCAGTATGAATCAAATGCGAGATTTTCTTTTTTGGATGTCCTTCAAGTGAAACGGTTTTCAAAATAAAACGATCAGCTGCCAATATTAGTACATTATAATCAAAGTTGTGGGAAGATAGCTGAAGTGCTTTAAAACACATAGGGGAGAATTTTCTCCCTATCGTGGGTGTTTATGTGCGGACGGGCGTGCAGCCGATCAGCTGGGCATCGCCATTTTTCGTGGGCGGGCCAATTAAGGCCCGCCCAGCGTGACTTGCGCCCAAAAGCGCTGTGTGCTCCCTATGTGAGTGGGAGGGTGGTGTTACCTGAGTTGGGAGTGCATTCTTTTGCGCATGCGCACAAAAGAGCGCAGAAATCTCTGCAGTTAGTTTTAAGGTTAGTTTTAAGTTTAAACAGTTTAATAGTGTTGAAAAAATTTTATGACATATCCCCTCATGTGAAACATGAGCTGCGACATGTGCATTAATTTTAATAAAAAATGTTCTGAACATTTTAAATCATTCGTGAAACCTCATCTTGCCTGTGGATGAGGTTCCATGACAAATGCAAAGACCGCCTGGGCTCTTCGCCTGCCCCACAACCTTAAGGTTGGACGAGCAGCTCAGCTGATTGCCTTAATTGCTTTTTAACAGGCCTTAATAGACCTTTGACAGTTCGGCAGGCGTGCGACCAACTCAGCTGTGCGCCCACCAAACTGACAATCTAAGTGACACACAGTGACGTCGGGACGCATGCCCTGACATCATCCCGCATCGTTTTACACCTCGGCGAGCAGGCCCCGCCCCCGCTTGCCGAGCCAAAGATTCTGCCTATAAAGAATGTGTACAACATAAAGCTATAGCACTATGAAGGACACATTTTGTTTACTTAGTTGAATTCTCAGGGATTATCAACACCTGTGCTGTATAGTTTTAGCTGTTAACTGTCACATAATCCACATAATAACAGGTTTTCAGTTAACTTCTTCACTGCTGCTACTTTATCGTCTTACCTATTGCTGTAATTGACTAAATAGGTCAAAACCTTTCCGACTGTTCCCTTGAAAAATTTGACTGATATTCATGAGGCACTGTTATCATGACTGCCCAGTTAGCAAATAATCTAGTATTTCTAATGAAGACATGCATTGGAATCAGGATAGAATTTTTAATAACAGGTGCATGATAAACTTGAGAGGAAGTAGGAAATAATGGTTTCAGTACCATAAGCAATATTCAATTTCATAGATCCTTTGGCTAAAATAAATGTGGCATGTTATAGAGTCCATGTAATTTAGAATGATTAAAGTAGACACAAAAGTGAAATGAAGAATGATATTTTGAATCAGTACAAGCTGGAATTAGACCCACTCAAAATGTATGTGTTACAATGTTGTTAGAAACTGTTTCCATTCACCACTTGTAACTGACAAGTGCTGGAGAGCATATGAGACAAGGGGCATGCTTCAAAGATTTTGATCATGTCTTTGCCTTTGTACCTCTAGGGAAATAGTTCCTTGGACAGATACCCTCCAGAATAAACAGATATAAAATAAAACAGATATCTTTATGTAAGAACCTAGAGGTCTACAACAGAAGCAGCTGTCTTGAACAAACATCCCTTGAGGCCGCTGCGAAAATAAGTACTTTGACATAAAATGAAGCAAATCAGACAGGCACAGCAATACAGAATGCAAAATGAAATTATTAAATAAACTGGGAAAAAACTGACTTCCTCCAAATTGCCAATTTCAGAAAATGGAAAAATTATTCAAGTTCTTGGAACCTTTTTGTTTATTCATTCATGGGATGTGAGTTTCACTGGCTGGACCAGCATTTATTGCCCATCCCTATTTGCCCTTGAGAAGGTGGTGCTGAGCTGCCTTCTTGAGCTGCTGCTCCATGTGGTGTCGGTACACCCACAGTGCTGTTTGGAAGGGATTTCCAGGATTTTGACCCAGTGACAGTGAAGGAAAGGTGATATATTTCCAAGTCAGAATGATGAGTAACTTGAGTTAAGGCTCTCTTCCGATCATTGTAGTCTGGAATTTCTGCAGTCACATTTATACTGAGATTACGCCAAAATTTATGCTGGCTTCTATGCAAATTTTTCCTATGGAAGCCTAGGCCAAATTTATAGCAGAAACTATGAAAGCATTCTAAAATAACATATTAATAGCTTCAGCAGATTTAGAGGAACTTTCTCCCCACTCATTAACATATGGCATTGGCATTATAGATATGTAGAATAGACAACCAATTGTCAGCATTTCAGATTGACTCAAAAATTTTGTTTATCTTGAAAAATTATCACTCTCTTTTTCTATAATGCAATTTAAGTAATATCATAGAATTCTGGTTTGTACTTTCAGAAATGTTTGACATTCAAGGGCATTACCATTTCTGAATCCCCCACTATCAAGATCCTGGGAGTTACCATTGACTAGAAACTGAATTGGACTAGCCACATAAATACTGTGGCTACAAGAGCAGGTCAGAGGCTAGGGATCCTGCAGTGAGTAACTTGCCTCCTGACTCCCCAAAGCCTGTCCACCATTTACAAGGCACAAGACAGGAATGTGATGGAATACTGCCCACTTGCCTGGATGAGTGCAGCTCCAACAACAGCCAGGAAGCTTGGCACCATCCAGGACAAAGCAGCCCACTTGATTGGCACCTCTTCCACAAGTATTCACTCCCTCCACCACAGACGCACAGTTGCAGCAGTGTGTACCATCTACAAGATGTACTGTAGGAATTCACCAAAGCTCCTGAGACAGCACCTTCCAAACTAATGCCCACGTCCTGTAAACGAATTTTTAAAAATTACATGTGGAGGACTTTGTATATCTAGGTTCATACTAGATGTTTAGTTCAGAATAGTTGCATTATTAATAGTTGCATTATAGTTGCATCTTGATGGTTCAGTTTGTGAATGCGTTATTCACAGTCTTATTCTCAGTCTGTGGTGTTTTAGCAGTGGTAAGAGTGCAGCAGTTAAACTCCCTCCTCCCTCCTCCACTCTTCCTGGTTAGGGTGGGAAAATCAGCTAGGGTTCACATTCCTGATCATTGTCCAGTGCCCCTCCTGGAAAGCGATGTTGCACAGATACAAGAGGGAATGAGAGCAAATTCCCTATTGTTGACTCTACCCAATTGGTGAAACCAATTGCCAACACTAACTAGGCTCATATGTGGCGTAGTGATCTGCCCAAGGACAGTTTCTTTGTTCATTTCTCATGCCTCACTGTCTTGTGCTTAGCTCTTCAGTTGCTCATAAGGTACTCCCATTTTCAATTTCAAGTTGCCTAGTATCATCATCCTCTTTCTTCATCCTGGTCTACATCCCCCTTATTTCCTTTCAATCACTGCCTTCAGCAAATTCTCATGTCTTAGTATCTGACCAATCCAAGCTACTTGGCTTTTCTTCAACAACTATGAGGAATGCCTTTCTCTGAATAAAAAAAAACCCTTTCTAAGATGTTCACACCATCCGGATGAAAATGAGGATACTATAAGTGGCTCTCTCTGCCCCTGGTAATGGATTGCACAGGTGATTCAGTCTGAAATAATTTCCACAAATGTGTTTGAGATCCTTGGCCACCAACAGAATCTTGTGCTCGGGCACGACACATTTTTGTAAAGCCAAGCGTCCCTGGTGTATTCTCTGAAGGATCTAGAGTTTGAGGACTCTAGGTATGATAAATCTCTCATCATAAAATCAGCAAGTCACCCACAACACTAAAATTACTTCATTGCTTGAAGTATTGCTGGAGGTTGAGATTATTTGGAACATATTCTGGCTATCTTTTGATGCTGTATTTCCAAATGTTAACACATTCTTCAACTGCTTTTTGTGCCTTTGGAATTTCATTTAGCCTCTGTGTTATTGCTGGTAGAAATGTCATGGTTAATGAAGTATAGGACACCTCATCTTGGATAAGATTTTCAACCTCTTGTTGAGGCTTCTCAGCAGGAATGCATGGCAATGCATCCGTTGTAGTTTGTTGTTTTCCTTACATATATTCAGTTGTAAAATTGAATCCCAACAATTTCACATGAAATCTCTGGACTCTTGGTAGCATCTTTGCTAATTCTTTAGCATTTAATAATGTAGCCAATGGTTTGTGGTCTGTCTCAATGGTAAACATTAGGCCTAAGTCATTGTTGGCAAACTTCTCACAAGCCCTTGTGGTTGATAATGCTTCTTTTTTAATTACAACATATCTTTGTTCCGTTTTGGTCAATGATTGAGATGCATAACACACTGGTCTGCATTTACCATCTCTCCAAATTTGAAAGAGTACTGCTCCTAGTCCAGTCGATGATGCATCTGCGGCAATCATAATAGACAGTTCTGGATCATAATGAGCCAATACAGCTGGTGAAATGAGCATCTTTTTATCTTTTCAAATGAAATTTGTTGATTTTCTTTCCAACACCATGGTTGGTCTTGCCTAAGCAATTGTTGCAGTGGTTCATTTACATGGGCCAGATTAGGTAAGAACTTTCCTACTTGATTTACCATCCCCAAGAAGCGGCATAACTCCATGATATTGTGAGGTGGTGGAAAATCTTTGATTGCCTTGGTTTTTTTGAGGATCAGCCCTGATGCCTGATGCATGAATAATGTGTGCTAGAAATTTAATAGTGGTTCTGAGAACATTTATTACTAAGGGCAGAATTTTCCCAGAATTGAAGCAATTGTGGTAGCAGGAGGGTAAAATGGAGTCCTACCCGCCCTCAAAAATGGCGGGTTTACACGCCATATCATCCCAAACCCGCCTCATCATTTACTCACCCCCGCAAAACACGCCCTTTCCATGTCGATTGGGGTCTCATTCACCCAACCACCATCATCCCATTGTTGCATCATGCCAGCGACCATGTTTAAAAAACAGCTGCCAGCAAAGCATTCATTGCCACCAGCTTACCACCGCTGCCCAGGAGACATGGCCAGCAAAGGGAAAAAGACTGCAGTCCCCACTTCAACAACGGGTCCCTCGATTGACTACTGGATGCCGTGAAGGGCTGACAGGATGTGCTCTACCCCCTCTCTGGCTGCAGGATGGATAGCAAAGTCACCAACCTAGCTTGGGAGGTGATGGCAGCTGTGGTCAGCGCAAAAACCCCGCAGAGAAGGACAGCCACCCAGTGCCGCAAAAGGATGAATGATCTCCTCCATTCCGCCAGGGTAAGTCACTCTTTTCATCACTCCCAACTCACATACTCACAAAGATAAAAGCAAAATAGTGCGGATGCTGGAAATCTGAAACAAAAACAAAAATAGCTGGAAAAACTCAGCAGGTCTGACAGCATCTGCAGTGAGGAATACAGTTAATGTTTCGAGTCCGAATGACTCTTCATCAGAACTAAAGAAAAATAGAAGTGAGGTGAAATATAAGCTGTTTGAGGAGGGTGGGACAGGTAGAGCTGGATCCCCTCAGGATCTTACATGTTTCAATAAGATCACCTCTCACTCTTCCAAACTCCAATGGATACCAACTAATCCCAACCTGTCCAACCTTTCCTTACAAGATAACCCCTTCACCTCAAGAAACAGTGAAGTGAACCTTCTCTGAGCTGCACCTAATGCACTTCTGTCCATTCTTAAATAAGGATACCAAAACTGTACACAGCACTCTAAACGTGGTTTCACCAATGCACTGTGCAACTGTAGCAAATCTTCCCTATTTTTATATTCCATTTGCCTTACAATAAACAGCAAGATTCCATTTGCCTTCCTAATCACTTGCTGTACCTGTATACAAACCTTCTGTGATTCATGTACCAGGGCACCCAGATCCTTCTACCGCAGGGTGCTGCAATCTCTTTCCATTAAAATAATACGCTGCTTTTCTATTCTTCCTGCCAAGTGTACTAGTTCACATTTTCCTAAATTATACTCCACCTGCCAAATTTGTGCCACTCACTTAACCTATCCATAACTCCTGTGTCCTCTTCACAGCTTACTCTCCAACCTATCTTTGTGTCATCAGCAAATTTAGCAACCCATACATTTGGTCTCTTCATCCAAGTAAATAGTTGAGGCCCCAGCACTGTAGGGGGTGGTGGTGTGTGTCAGCTTCAACTCTGACTTCTGAGCAGTCCGAATCACTCCCATTCCCTGGGTTCTAGACCTTGGACTTATTTGGGAGTTGTGACAAAGTGCAGCAGACAACTGGTTTTGGTGCAAGAAAAAAACTGAGTTTATTGAAGTCACAAATGAGCTTATAACATTAGGATTACACTGAGATTATACAGACCTACAAAGTACATTTAGTTAAGAATGGGAAACACACGGCATAATGAGGGAAAATCATACTACTAATCCCCTTACCCTTGTCCCACCCCCAAAACCTAACTAAATTGAAGTAGGAGATCATGGTCAGGGATCATGCTCACCAACCAGGGTTCCTTGACAGTTCGAAATCCAGCCAGGTAAACCGGTTGCAGTTTTGGGGTACGCTCTTTGTGTCCTCTGGGGCCTGCTGTCCCCATGTGGTCCTGGTCTGTGGAATCTGGGAAGGTTCTTCAGTTGGGTGGTGGGTGCGGTTATGGATGGTCGATCTTTGTGGAGGGCTGCATTGCGGCCTTGTTGTCTTTGGTTGGGCCTGCCACCCCGTGCCCCTCACCGTGATATTGCCTGTAGGCCTGCAAACCTCCAGATCTCCTTCCTCTGCTTGGCTCAGCTCGCTGCTTAAACTCGGTTTCAACCTCTTCCAACTGCTCACTGCCCTGTGTCAGCTTTCAAAACTGCTCACCCTTCCATGTCACTTCCCAAAAGCTGCTCACTTCAGATCTCCTGGCTCAGTTATACTGTTTTTTTTTAATTTCTTATCTCAATCCAAATCAAGGTTAGTTCTTTGTTTGATTTTGGTGGGCTTCCCCAGGTGATTGTTGTCTCATTGTTTTTAATGGGCTCACATTGACTTCCTGCCCCTGTAACTAGTCTTGAACTGAAAGCCATTGTATTTGCATAATTGCATTGATTGTGGTCTTCCTGCCTTGGTAGTTAGTAGCGATTATTTATGCAAGGTTTTGATGGGCTTTAGTTTCGTGTTGATTTTTTTAAAGGGAAGAATGCGCATTCTGTCTCCTCTCATTGTCTGAATTCAGCTAAAAGTCCAAAAGTCATATCCTTGTTGATGATATGAAAAATGTGGGAATTTTGAGAACCCTTCAGCACTGATCCCTGTGGCATTCCATTCGCTACATCTTGCCAACCTGAAAATGCCCAAGTTATGCCAACTCTCTGTTTCCAGTTAGATAACCAATAGTCTGTCTATACTAAAATGTTGCCCCCTATACCATGAGCTCTTATTTTGTATAGTAACCTTTGATGCAGCGCCTAGTCAAATGCCTTTTGAAAATCTACATACACCACATCTACAGGTTCCCCTTCATTCACATTGCTCGTTACTTCCTCAAATAACTCAAATAATTTAGTTAAATATGATTTTCCTTTCACAAAACCATGTTGACTCTGCCTGATCCCATCATTATTTTCTAAATATCTTGCTATAATCTCCATAATAATAGATTCCAGCATTTTCACAGGCTAACTGGCCTGTAGTTTCCTGTTTCCTGTCCCCCTCCTTTCTCAAATAGAAGAGTTACATTTGCTATTTTTCATTCTTTCCAGAATCTAGGGAATTTTGGAAAATTAAAACCAGTGCATCTACTATCTCAGCAGCCATTTCTTTTAAAACCCTAGGATGAAGTCCACCAGGATCTGCCAGGTTTTCAGCTTTTAGTTCTAATAATTTTCTCAGTGCCCTTTCCCTATTGATTTAATTGTTGTTAGTTCCTCCCTCCATTTCACCTCTTGATTTACAATTATTTCTGGTATGTTATTTGTGTCTTCTGCAGTGATGCAAAATATCTGTTTAACTCATCTCCCATTTCCTTATTTTTCAATATTAATTCTACAGGCTTTCTCTCTCTGGAGGACCAATGCTCGCTTTACTCTTTTCCTTTTCAAATTAAATACTTTAATTTTCTCTCATTAATTTTAGTCATTATTTGCTTTTTTTATGTCCTGTGCAATCTTCTGGCCTGCCACTGATCTTTGCTTTTTCTTTTTCTTTCAATTTGATACTATTTTTAACTTCCTTAGTTAGCTATGGCTGATGGGTCATTCCCCTAGAGTCTTTCTTTGTCTAGAATGTATATTTGCTGAGTGTTCTGAAATAACTCCTTAAATGTTTGCCACTGCATCTCTACTGGTCTTTAAACTAATTTCCCAGTTCAGTTCAGCTAGCTCTGTCTTCATACCCTCATAAGTGCCCTTACTTAGTTTAAAACACTACTCTTAGACCCACTCTTCTCTCCCTCAAATCGAATGTGAAATTCAATCATCTTATGATCACTGCTACCTAGAGGCTCCCTTACTATGTGACCATTGATTAATCCTGTCTCATTGTACATTACAAGATCTAGAATAGCCTGCTCTTTGGTTGGCTCTAGAATGTGCTGCTTTAAGAAATTATCCTGAAAACACTCTATGAACTCCTTTTCCAGGCTACCTTTGCCAACCTGATTCATTCAACCTATATATAGATTAAAATCAACCAGGATTATTGTAGTCTCTTTCTTGTAAGCCCCCATTATTTATTCCTGTATACCATGTTCTATAGTGTGGTTACTTTTAGGGAGCCTATAAACCACACCTACAAGTGACATCTTGCCTTTTCTATTTCTTATCTCTACCCAAACTGATTCTACATCTTAATCTTTAGAACTAAGGTCATCTCTCTCTTTTATACTATGTCATCCTTAATTAGCAGAGCTACTCCTCTAACTTTACTTAACTTCCTGTCCTTCTGCAATGTCAGGTACCCATGAATATTTAGGCCCAGCCCTTGTCATCTTGCAGCCATGTGTCTGTAATGGCTATCAGCTCATACATATTTATTTCTGTTTGCGCTGACAATTCATCCATTTTGTTACGAATGCTATGCACATTTAGATATGGAGCCTTTAGTTCTGTCTGTCTTACTGTTTCTGCAATCCCTAGCCTTATCTGCTGATGCATTCTTGAGTTTGTATGCTCTAGCCCTTCCTGCCATATTCTGATTATCATTACCCTTATCGCTACTTGCTCTCTTGCCCTGCCTTCTCCCTTTAATTTATCACATCTTCCCTCACTTGATCCCTCCACTCCACTTTTACTTTAAAGCCCTCTACTCCCCTAGATATACAACTCACCAGAACACTGGTCCGAGCACAGTTCAGGTGAATTCTGTCCATTTAGTAAAGCTCCCACTTCCCCAGTACAGGTGCCAATGCCCCATTAATCAAAACTTATTTCTCCCGCACCAATCTTTGAACCACACATTCAACTCTCTAATCTTATTTATCCCATGCCAATTTGCCTTTCTCCCTCAGATGATTATCTTGCTTCCCCTTAAATACACCTATAATACTTGCCTCCATTATTCCTTATGTTACTGAATTCTACATTGTTAACACTCTTTGGATGAACATTATTTTCCTGAATTCCCTATTGGATTTATTGGTGACTATCTTATACTTATGGCCCTTGGTTTTTGTCTCCTACACAAGTGGAATCATCATCCATATAAGTTTTCTATCAAGCCCCTTCATCATTTTATAAACCTCTATAAAGTCAACCCTCAGTCTTCTCTTTGCTAGGCACAAGAACCTCAGTTTTTCCTGATTTGTATATCTTCTCAGTTCTGGTATGGTCCTTGTGAAATCAATTTCCACCATCTATAGTGTTTCTCCATCCTTTTTATAACATGGAGACCAGTGCTCTCAACAAAGCCATGCTTATTTCCAATTTCCACGCTGCTGCAAAACCTTTGAACAATTTCTACTTTCAGATGTCACTTCTTTAATTGCCTCACCTCAAGTTTACACTTTCATATGACCTCCCAAATGACTTACCCATTTATTTAGTACGCTCTTTGTCAACTGACTCAAAGTATTCCCTCTCAAAGGCATTCAATTACAGCCTGTACTAACATTCTAATTTAAAATAAGGAAGTATTTTCTGAAGGTTAGTACACAGTTATAGCAATTACTGATTCTGTGTGGTTGATTGGCAGTGTTTTTGTCCTTGCTGTTTTGCGCAGCTGCTAATTGACAAAGTCCTGGAAGCATGAGCAAGTCATACTGAGTGCATCTAAGTTTTATTAAGAATTACAAAATCAATTTTACAGTGCAGAAGGAGGACATTTGGTCCATCATTTCTGCACCAGCTCTCCAAATGAGCAATTTACTTGGTGTCATTCCCCCGTCTTCTTCCCATTACCCTGCACATTGTTCCTTTTCATATAACAGTCTAATTCCCTTTTGAATGCCTCAATTAAACCTGCCTCCATCACACTCTCAGGCAGTGCATTGCAGACCTTAACCATTCATTGCATCAAAAATTTATTTCTCATCTCCCTTTTGCTTCTTTTACAAATTACCTTCAATCTGTGTGCTTTCATTCTCAATCCATTCATGAGTGGGACCAGTTTCCCCCTATCTACTCTGTCCAGACCCCTCATGATTTTGTATACCTCTATTAATTGCCTCTCAGTCTTCTTTTCTCCAAAGAAAATAAACCCAACTTCTCCAATCTATCTTCATAACTGATGTTCCACATCCTTGGAACCATTCTCGTGATCTTTCCTGCACTCTCTCTAATGCCTTCACATCCTTCCCAAAGTGCAGTGCCCAGAAGTGGGTGCAATACTCCAGCTGAGTGTCTTATACAAGTTCAACATAACCTCTTTGCTCTTATTCTCTATGTACCTATTGGTGCAGTATTAGGATACTATATGCTTTATTAACTACTCTCTTAACCTGTCCTGACACCTTCAATAACTTATGTACATATACACCCAGGCCCCTCTGCTCCTGCACCCCCCCTCCCCCCCTTAGACTTGTATCCTTTATTTAATACTGTCCTTCCATGTTCTTCCAACCAAAATCAATCACTTCACATTTCTCTATATTGAACTTTGTCTGCCACCGGTCTACCCATTCTACCAATTTGTCTACATCCTTTTGAAGTTTTACGTTATCCTCCTCACAGTTCAAAATTCCTCCAAGTTTCATGTCATTTGCAAGTTTTGAAATTGTGCCCTGTACAATTAATATATGTCAGGAAAAACAAGATTCGCAACACTGACGCCTGGGGAATTCCATTACAAGCCTTCTTCCAGCCTGAAAAACATCCATTTACCACTACTCTCTGTTTCCTGTCACTCAGCCAATTTCACGCCCATGGTGCTACTTTCCCTTTTGTTCCATGAACAACAACTTTGCTCAGAAATATGTTGTGCCATACTGTATAAAATGCCTTTTGGAAGTCCATGTACACCACATTAACAGTATTTTCCTTAACAACCCTCATTGTCACCTCTTCAAAAAACTTCAGCAAGTTAGTAAAACATAATTTTCCCTTAAGAATTTTCCTTAATTAACCCACATTTGTCCAAGCAACTATTAACTTTGTCCCGAATTAGTGTTTCTAGAAGCTTCCCCACCACGTAAGTGAAACAGAAGTCGCTGGGCTTTTGAACAAGGGTGTAACATTTGCCAGTGCTCTGGCACCACACCTGAGTCTAAGCAAGATAGAAAATTACAGCCAGTGCTTCCATAAATTCCAACCTTGCTTTCCTCAGTATCCTTGAATGTATCTCATCTGGTCCTGATACTATTTTTTAAATTCATTTGTCCATGGAATGTGGTCATCGCTGGCAAGGCCAGCATTTATAGTTTAATCAACTTTTAGGTAGAGATTGCCTATCTAATGCGTCCTTCTTATCAATTTTAAATCCATTTAGTGTCTGAATTACCTCCTCTTTCACCACTGCCTGGGTAGCATCTTCTTCCTTGGTAAAGACAGGTGCAAAGTATTTATTTAATACCTCAGCTATGCCCTCTGCTTCCATTTGTAAATCCCCTTTTTGGTCCCTAATTGGCCCTACTCCTCCTTTTACAACCCCTTTATTACATATATGCCTATAGAAGACTTTAGGATTCCCTTTTACATTAGCTGACAGTCTCTTTGCATACTCCCTCTTTGCTTCTCTTATTTGCTTTTTCACTTCCCTTCTGAACCTGCTATATTCAGCCTGGTTCTCAATTGTATTTTATACCTGACATTTATCATTAGCAGACTTTTGCTCCCCTATTTTAATTCATATATTTTTTGTCATCCAGGGAGCTCTGGATTTGTTTGCCCTATTTTTCCCTTTCAAGGGAATATACCTCGGCCATGTCTGAACTATCTTATTTTTGTTGGTAGCTCCCTGTTCTGCTACGGTTTTTTCTGCCAACCTTTGACTCCAATTTATTCAGCCCAGATTGCCTGGATGAGTGCAGCTCCAACAACACTCAAGAAGCTCGACACCATCCTGGAAAAAGCAGCCTGCTTAATTGGCACCCCATCCACAAATGTTCAATCCCTCCACCACCGATGTATAGTGGCAGCAGTGTGAACCATCTACAAGATGCACTGCAGGAACTCACCAATGCTTCTTAGACAGCACCTTCCAAACCCATGACCACTAACTAGAAGGACAAGGAAGGACCTGGAAGTTCCCCTCCAAGCCACTCATCATGCTGATTTAGAAATAATCACTGTTCTTTGCTGGGTCAAAATCCTGGAACTCCCTCCGTAGCAGCACTGTGGATGTACCTACACCACGTGCACTGCAACGGTTCAAGAATACAGCTCACCACCACCTTCTCATGGACAATTAGGAATGGGAAATAAATGCTGGCTTAACCAGCGAGGCCCACATCCCATCAAATTAATTTTTAAAAATCCATCCTTACCCTATTGAATTTGACTTTCTCCCAACTAATTATTCTAACTTTGGGATTGTTCTTTGTCCTTTTTGATTGTCAACCTAAATCTTATGATACAATGATCACTATCCCCTAAATGTTCTCCTGCTGACACTTGATCTACTCTGCCCACCTCATTCCCAAGAACCAGATCTATCAGTGCCTCCTTTATCATTGGACTGGAAACATACTGTTAAAGAGAATTGTCCTGAACACACTCTTGGAAATCTTCCTCCTCTCTTCCCTTTATGTTTTGACTATCCCAGTCTATATTTGGGTAATAATTGATATTATAACTACTGAATTTTTGCATCTCTGTAATTTTCTTGCACATTTGTTCATCTACAGGCATTGAATGTAACAGCTTCAACTAAGGCACAAGAACATTGTCGGGGTGAGGGTGAGGCCTGATTTTTTCCAATGGTGAGTAGTTCTGCTGCTAGGATCATAAGTGGAACCCAAGCCTGCATGGGTGGGCGGAGGGATCCTGGGGGGCATACTATCAGTGGTGGCCAATTAAGAGGTGGCTGCCAGGACTGCTGTCCAATTCACATGTCTCCCAGAGCTCCTGGACCAATCAAATGGCCAGAACTTGGCAGCCTTGATGCCACCACCATTATAGGTGTCGTTGCTGAGACTACAGGGAGAAGGAGAGAACGTCCCCATGCTGAGACACCCTCAAAGACAAGGTACATTTTATTTTGAACCATGCAAAGGCCAACCATAAAGGAGGACACCTCCAGAAATCCACTGGGAAGCTGCCAGGATTTATCAGGTGGTCTCTCTATGCAGCACCTCCACCTCCCAATGCCGGTAAAATGTCAGCGGGAGTGGGAATTGGGCATCTGAATAGATTAATCGGCCACCCAATGGGTGGCCATGTGACTGAGGTTCCTTCCCAGTCCATCTCCAGAACGCTGGTAAAATCTAGTCTGGGATAACTGACATTGAGGAAATTTAAGGGCAAAATCTCAAAAATCACTTGAACAGGTCTGAATTTTAACCTCAAGAATGGGTGTGTTGAGGCCAACTGGATAGTTCATATAAGTAATTTTTTGACTACAACTGCAACGGAGATCTAAGGGTTCTTCTGAGTTTAATGAAGGCATGTTCGGATGCCTGAAGTAACTTAGTTGCTGCAGTTAGGACCTTAATTAGTGCAGGCAGGTGGATGGCCGTAACAATAATGAGATGTGAATGAGGTATTTTTGTATTGAATTTTACTTAGCTTTAAATTTATTGTTTCCCAGGGCTCGGTGGCTAAAAGGAGACGAAAAGGGCTGGATACAGAAGAAAAGGGCTTTTCCAGCAGTTTTTTAGTCAGGAGGAGCAGGCATGCTTACCCTAGAGGCTCATGCAAGACTGCTTTCCTCACTGCGATCAACCATTCTCCACCCACTCCTCTCCACAATACAATCTCAGCCCCGCATTATTGCCATGATTACCCAATGACCTTCCATCTACAATCTCATTCTAACCACAATCCTCCCCTCTCTCCAGCCAGCCGCTCTGCTGTAACCTATTGGAACAGGCCGTTCCTATCTAATTAGCCTTTCAAATCAGGCTTGCCACTGGCTGGGAAATATAGGGCAAACAACTAAATGAGGTCCTGCCGTTAAATTGTCAGGGCCTCATGTCACCCACATTTTCAGGAACCTTGGTCATTCTAACACACCTCACCCTCGCACCTTCCTCATAAATATTATTGTATTCTTTCAACTTACATTCACCTTTTCAGTCATGTCTATAAAGAACCCCAAGGCCAGCTTTATAAAGTGAGAGTGTGACTGGGTGCTATAATTATGCTAGAAATCTTGACAATTGGAACATGTAGCATTGCATCATTGCTGTGTTTCTAGACAACCACAAAAGTAGATACCAAATTGAGAGCAGTTCTAGCTATCTGTGAGTCCTTTAGTGCTCTTTATAAAATCATATGGATGGACTTTTGCTTGTTTTCCCATTTGAATATATATTGTTGTGAATCATGAGCAACGATTGCATACTTTTCAAGTCCCTCTTCCAAGAGTGCAGCAACGGAAGTAATTTTTGGATCAATATGTGAAGACATCGAACAGAGATTAACACTCCAAATGTAATTGCATTCAGGCTACAAGTGTCACAATGTTACTTGGTAGAAATGGTGATCAAAGCGCCACATTTGAACTTGAAGTATTGGAGCCCTTCCTTACAACAAAATAATTACTAGTGTGGCAGGGGAGACGAGTGGGCCCTTGGTGTCCTAGCTTCTGGCTTTGGAGCAGGGTTGGGGTCCGGGCCCCACCCACTGCAGGGCATTTCTTGGGCACAAGGTACCCACCAGCCTGGGAGGATGCCTGGCAGGGAACTCAGTTGGCCTTATGGGCCCCCCTCGAGATGAAAAGAGAAGAACTTGACAGGCTGGGGTCAGAGTTTGAAGCCCAAACCACGAGCTAAAGCAGAGGGGGTGGAGCCTGGAGTCCAGAGCACAGGCTGGAGAAGCTGGGGAGGACAGAAGTCTGAGGGGGAGAGAGGAGTTCAGGGAAGCAGCAAGCTGCAAGGAAGCAGCAAGAAGCAGAGCAGGAGAGAGAGAAGAGCAGGGAAACAGCAAGGGGGGCAGAAGCAGAAGCCTGGGCTCATAAGTCACAGCATCAAGGACCCCAGCCACAAGTATGGCAGACCGAAGCTTCTGCTATGTATTCTTGTCCTTTAGATGCTTGATTTTGGTAATAATCATGCTTAAAGAGTTCTGATCTTTACAATGTTAATGTTTAATATTGCCATGCTGCCTTGTACTAAAGAAGTTCTGATTTGAACTGTTACACATCATATAAATATCTAGTACAGCTGTGTAATGTGGCCACCTGGAACACGTCCATATAACAATTTGTTCCTAGCTAATTATTTCCTAGTGCTTTACAGATATTTGCAGATTATACAACAGTACACAACATCTTCTGAAGGTGGCTGGAGCACCAGGAATTGGCAATGGAGCAGGCATACAACTACGGAAGGCCTAGGTGGACCACCTGGACGGTTCCCCTGAGTTCAAGAGGCCACGAGAAGAGGGAAATCCCCTTCCTGTCTGACAGACAAGATCTCTGGCTCATGTGGTCATGGGAAATTAGCAATAGGAGCTCCACCAACAGAATTCTGCTACCCAGCTGATTGGAGATCAGAAGCCATAAATATGCATCATAAATAGTTCATTGCTCTAAGTTAAGCTTTTCTATTAATGTTTATCAAGATTTAATGCCAGTGGAATAAAAGATCTCTGTTTTATAACTTTTGTGCAGACCTTGTGCACGAACTTCATATTACACCAGCATCCTTCACAAAAATACAAATTGCTTGAGTATTTACAACACATAAGCAGCAAACAAATTTCCACCCAATCAAATGCATCCCATGCATCCAGTGAAGGTATCAGAATGGAGAATGTAGTGTTAATGCAGAGGTATCATCATTAGTAACCACCCATTGCTGCCCTATACAAAGCCTTTCTTGTTTGAGTGGATTCATGCCAGGGCTAACTTTCTGGTTAAGGCAAGAAACTCTGCACAGTTCATCAATTAATTTTACAGTGTTTTGCTTTAACTTTGGAAGGTATTAATAATTTTCATGGGCACATCCTGTTCCAGCTTTTCATGGACTCTGTGTAACTAATAAATCAGATGCAGCAATGACTTTGAACAGTGGAGCTGTTGTCAGAGGATGGTGCTGACAATTCATCATCCTTAGGGGAGGAGGAGGAGGAAGGTGATGATTGACCAGTGGAGCGTGCATGTCGTATGAGTCCCACTGATGGCTGTGCCTGTTGAACTGCTGCCAAGGAAGTCTGCAACGCCCATATCCAAGACAAGACTGACAGTCTGGATGGTGTGGTGTGCAACTCTTCACTATTAACACCCATGCACCCAGCAGGTGTGGCCTCAAGCAAAACTTTATCCCAACATGCAAATCCCTTGCTTCTCGTAAACCTAATCCATTACCTCTGAGTTCAATCACATTCATTGAGTTCAGCCAAGACAAATGGTTTCATTATAATAAAGATTATTCATCATGGAATTAATGGAGACACCCAAATGAATCTTACTGTGCATCTAAAACTGTTTTCATGCTCTTCCTCATACTTCGATGTGGTGCTACCTCTGTGGCTGGAGCAGATGTGGAGGCAAGTTGCTTGTTTCTCTGTTCCAGTGAACAAGATACCCATTGTCATATTGTTATTTCATTCAAGAAGAGTTTGGAACTATATTGTTATGTGCATGTCTACATAAGTATTCAGGATGCCACATCAATTACCACTGCGCTGAGCTGCAGGAAATACACTCAATGAAAGCTCCAGTATTTGTGTCTAAAAGTGTAATTATTTCAAACTTCTGGGCATCAGGAAGACATAACACCTATGGCACATGTCCTCTGGGTTGTGGTGCCTGTAAGTGTCTGCAACAGAATGTTCCAACTCGATCTGTGCAGGGGCTGTCTCAGTCATGGGGAAATGATTCCATGTTTGTGGATCCGTCATAAGGGCTCAGGGGATGGCTAGAGAGGGGGCTGTTTGTGGTGGAGTCCAGTGCCATGAGAAGAGTCTGTATTGTCAACATCCTTGCCTCCCTCTGCTCTTTCGGGGCCGACATGCATTTCCCTATTAACCATGAATGGGACACTGCGAGCCTAATCAGAGGACAATCCCAAAGGTGAGCTCCTACTTGATGCCAGACACAAGATTGCACTGGAGGTCCCATCAAGTATGCATCGCATTTCTATGCAGTTGTGACCATCAACTGACTGCAACCGACCATTCAATGTCACTCAAGGTTATTGACATCTTGTGGAGGCCATAGCACTGGTCCATCCACTCATCGGCCTATCTCATGTGACTCTCCATGAGGGGGGCCACTCTTTCAATGAAGGGGGTAATGTGCTCATATGCCTAAGTCAGCACTCAGGCAGGCATGGACTCCTCCATCTTCCACTCAAGGATGTACGCTGCATCAGGGGACCCTAACAGGTGCTGACACAATTCCCTTTGCAGAGCTCTACAGAACAGAATCCTCTATGGTCTGTGATGGCCCCCCATGTGTCTCCTAATGCAACACTGGCATTGTCCCTTCAGAAAAGATAGTGAAGAACATTGGGAACAGTGGTTTCAGACTTTCACATGCTCCTGATAGTGACATTTATTTTTATGAATTGAAATGTCTGACTACAGTAGCAGATCACATTCATGATTTCAATGTTAGGCTTTAATCTGTTCTCTGCTGCACCCACTTTGTTAACAGACTAACCTGCTGCCACTCTGTCAATCTCCATGGCTTCCTCCTTGATTAGTATCAGGATTGCCAGTAACAGGACTCCATTGCCTCTTCGGCACCCCTCCCAAGTGTTATGCACACTCTTCTTCTGCAATGAAGAAAAGCAGTGTTAGGAATGTAAGGGATGCAGTGTGTTTAGTGTGTCTTTCTGCCTTCCTGTGCAGAGTACTTCAAAGCAGCTGAGAGAGTCATGGTTGCTAGCTGTAAGTTGCAGCACACTCACCTTGCCAGCAGTCAAGGTAATTTTGAAGTTCTTCCTGCAATGTATCCAGGCCCTATTCATGATTCTGTGATTCTGACCTCCTCAGCTATCTCCAGCCATGCCAACTGGCTGGCTTCATTCTCCCATCTTGCACCAACAGCACCTGCCTCAGTTCCCTCTCTGTCTCCAACATAACCTCCAGGATCTCACCAGCGAATTGCAGCCCTTCCCTGTCTCACTTCCATTAGCTGCAGAAGTCACTTCTCCAAATCAACTCAGCATTAATCTCAGCACAGCCACTGTGAAGGCTGCCAGCTAGCTTGTAGAACTTGTGTGCTCAGATGTGCTCTCGATTCCACAAGCCTAGTTAGAAGGCAATCCCAAAGGTGGGTTCCTAATTGGATGCCTGACACAAGGTTGCACTGCAAGTTCCATCAAGTATGCATCCGGTTTCTGACACAGAAATCACCCCACCACCCATGAAAAATTGAAGTCAGCAGGATTCCTTCCATTGTCTTTGGTCCCTGCCACAAAAACTCTATTCCCCAACCACTGACTCTATCCCTCTCCCAGGCTGTTGCTTGAGGCTGTACCAGGCTGATAGCAACCGATTTGACTCTAAGCTGAGTTTCCAGCCTCACATTATCTCCTGTAGCATTGTAACATTACCTATCTCTACCCCTGCTTCAGTTTATCTTCTACTGAAACCATCATCGACAGGGAGAATTTTCAGCTCAGCAAGTGAGGGCAGGGCCTGCTCGCTGAGGCATAAAATGACGCAGGGTGATGTCGGGCGTGCATCCTGACGTCACCGTGTGTCATTTAGATTTTCATTTCGGTGGGTGTGCAGCCGAATCGGCTGCACGCCCGCCAAACTGTCAAAGGCCTGTTAAGGCAATTAATTAAGTAATTAAAGCTATTGAGAAAGCTGCCCGTCTAACCTTAAAGTTTTGGAGCAGGTGAAGAGCCCAGGCGGCCTTCACATTTTTCATGGAACCTCATCCAAGGGCGGGATGAGGTTTCATGAAGGGTTTATAAATTAAATACATTTTCCTATTAAAGTTCATTGACATGTCCCAGCTCATGTGATGCTGTCACATGAGGATACATGTCTTAATTTTTTTTCTTCATTAAGGGAGAGATCAGCCAATTGTAGGGAGGAAGGCAACTTGCAGCAGGTGATCTTTTGGAGGTTGGGTGGCCAGGAGATGGGGAAGGAATCATGCTCCTCCTGACCCACAAGCAGTCCTGAAAAAGCCCTTATCAGATGGATCCAGCAGTTATTACCTCCAGGTTTCCCAAGTTCTGGCTGCTAAAATCTGAGGCATATGGCCCCATTCTATTCCTGCCTCTCAAGCGCCCAACCCCTTGGTTAGATTCAAAGTAGGTGTTTTTGTGGTGAGTTAGGGTTAAGCTTCCCATTTTTTATAAATTTAACTCCTTCATCTATCTGTCCTGGGATTTAAAATTCTTCCCTCTGTGTCCCAGTTCTCAAGAAGGCTGAATCATGTTGGCAGGGAGATCAAAGCAAGCTTTGCCAACTGTGGTTAAACATGTAGTAAGTGCTGGAAGCTGTAGCAGCCTCAGGAAAGAAAACTAAAAGCAAGTGTTGGCATTCCTGTGGATGTTTATGGTAAAGCTGTGGATGCCACAGATAACACTAAAGCATACTATGGAGGCCAAATTAGAATTACTAGGAGCAGTTCTGCAAACTATGCAGTAAGCATTGAAGGAAAATAAAGCCATTTAAGTAAAGTAAAACCATTCTATATTCCCATAAACTGGGCCAGAAGCAATGCCCTCCTGCAATATGAGGCATGAAAGCAAGGTTTTCTCACCAGTTCCCAAATTGGCACCAGCAATGCAAGTCCTTGGAGAAAAGAGTGAGAACAGTTGAAGAAGATTATTTCAACCAGCAGTAGGGTTTCTAGCAACTAGATGAGAAGGACATTGTAATACTGGAGAATTAAAAGAGGTATTTCACAAATCCCAAAGGACCATAGTAAGTGTAGGAAGTTAGGACATATAGGCTTGAGGAAGAGCATGAGAATTTAATAATTGGGTGGAACCTGGAAAGGTTGGTTGAAGTGTAAATGGATGATTCTAATCCCAATAGGAAAAAACAGTAAAACTTGGAAATGACTGGTACTGGTCCAAACTGGAGTTCCATTTTATTTATTTTTTATTCTTTCATGGGTTGTGGGCATCATTGGCTAGGGCAGCATTTATTGCCCATCCCTAATTGTCCTTGAGAAGGTGGTAGTGAGCCACCTTCTTGAATCGCTGCAGAACGTGTGGTGTAGGTACACCCAAAATGCTGTAGGGAAAGAATTCCAGGATCCAGGATTTTGACCCAGCGACAGTGAAGGGATGGTGATATATTTCCAAGTCAGGATGGTGAGTGGCTTGGAGGGGAACTTCCAGGAGGTGGTATTCCCATGTGTCTGCTGCCCTGGTTCTTCTAGGTGGTGACAGTCACGGATTTAGAAGTTGCTGTCAAAGGAATCTTGGTGAGTTGCTGCAGTGCATCTTGTTGACATTACACACACTACCACTGTGCATCATTGATGAAGGGAATGAATGTTTAAGGTGGTGGATTGTTTGCCACTCATGCAGACTGCTTTGTCCTTGGTGATGTCAAGTTGCTTCAGTGTTGTTGGAGCTGCACTCATCCAGGCAAGTGGAGACACTCCTGACTTGTGCCTTGTCGATGATAGACAGGATTTCAGGAATCAGTTACTCATGCAGAAGATCCAGCCTCTGACCTGCCCTTGTAGCCATAGTATTTATATGGCTGGTCCAGTTCAGTTTCTGGCCAATGGTAAGCCCCAGGATGTTGATTGTGGGAGATTCAGCAATGGTAATGCTATTGAGTGTCAAGGGGTGATGGTTAGATTCTCTCTTGTTGTAGATAGTTAATGCTTTGCAATTGTGCAGCGCAAATAGTACTTGCCTCTTAACAGCCCAAGGTTGAATTTTGTCTAGGTCTTGCTGCATATAGAGACGGGCTGGTTCAGGATATGAGGAGTTGTGAATATTGCTGAACATTGTGCAATCATCAGCGAACATCCCCACTTCTGACCTTATGATGGAGGGAAGGTCATTATGTTCCTTTGTGCTAGGTTTGACTCCAGTTTTGGTAGGGCTCCTTGATGCCACACTCAGTCAAATGCTGCCTTGATGTCAAAGGCAGTCACTCTAACATCACCTTGGGAGTTTAATTCTTTTGTCCATGTTTGAAGCAAGGCTGTAATGAGGTCAGGAGCTGAGTGGCCCTGGTAGAATCTAAATAGACTGTTAGTAAGCAGATTATTACTGTGTATGTGCTGTTTGCTAGCAGTGTCAACAACACCTTTCATCGCTTTGCTGATGTCATAGCCGGATAGATGGCTGTGTTGTAGCCATACTGGAACAGCTTAGCTAAGGGCACAGTAGTTCTGGAGCACCTGACTTCAGTACTATTGCCAGAATGTTGTCAGGGCCCCTAGCCTTTGCAGTGTCCAGTGCCATCAGCCATTTCTTGGTATCACGTGAGTGAATCAAATTGGCTGAAGACTGGCATCTGTGGTACTGGGAACCTCAGGAGATGGCTGAGATGGAATATCCACTCAGCACTTCTGACTGGAGATGGTTGCAATTGCTTCAGCCTTGTGTTTTGCTGATGTGCTGGGCTCACCCATCATTGAGGATGGGGATATTTATGGAGCCTCCTTTAAGGTATACAAGGCCAGTTCAGACCAGTACCAGTCATTTCTAAGTTTTACTGTTTTTTCCTTCTGAGTTGTCTCCTCCTTGCTTTGATGCCAATTTATTTGTCTGAAAAATGTTCCTGTGAGGCACTTTGGGACAACGTACTACATATACAAATGCAAGTTGCTTGGTAGAACTGACAGTTCCTTTTGGAATAAGTGATAATTTTTGAGTGCATTGTAGCAGTGGAATCCTTACTTATTGCCAACACATATCAATAGCATATTTTCTGCTTACACACGGACAGTGTGTAAGATTTCCATCACCGGTGTGTGCTCAGTAAATTACCCTTTAATTGTTAGTCTGCTCGGTTGACCTTAATTTCTCCTTTAAGTTGGAACTTTATGAATTCTAGCCCATTCCAAAACTTGGTACATGGGAGGAATTTCTTTATATATATGTTTGCATCAGGCAAGGTTCTTCATAGCCAATGCAAGCTAAAAACGTTAGACTATAACATAGTCTAGGGAGAGTATAATTAGCCCTTAGCACCTCACAGCCTTGTGGTCTGTAAAAAAGCTGGCACAAGATAAGCACATAAACATTGTCATACACGTTGGGGCTAATTTTCCTGGAATCCCCTCCATCTCATATTGGAACAGAAACAGCTAACTCAACATGCGCTGTGATTTTGGTGTCCTGCCAATCCCCTCTCCAGCACATACCCACCCTAGGCAGGGCTTTATCATAGATAAAGGGGGAGAAAGTATAACCAGGTCAAATTCTGAGAGACTCACAGCTCTTTTTTCTTTCTTTTTTCTGTCAAGGCTACTAGATGTTTGGCTTGGCTTTGGAAAGCCCGGTATTGTAGACCAACGGGTAGGATTTTTGCAAGAGGGCTCCATTGGATTAAAGTTAGGTCCCATTACAGAAGACAAAAGACCCATCAATGCAGGGTCACTGCTGTGTCTCACGTGAAGTGGCATGTTTGTTCAAAGTACAGAGGGTGTGACCTCAATTTCACTTGATGCTTGATAAGGTTGAAACGCAGACAAGGAGTTGGGTGCAGACTCACTGCCGAATATCTCAGGGCTTTGAGTGCCAGTTGAACTAGTGCTATTACCATCGCCACCATGATGGGGTTCTTGTTCTTCAAAGATGGCAACAAGTCGGTCCTTACCCATCAGTAACCATGACCATTGGTTGTAAGACCAAAGTTCTGTATTAAAGCTTTTAACTTACATTGAGGGATCCTCTTTAACCTTCTTCTAGGTGCCCGCTCAGATCTTGTCACGTGGGGGAAAAAACCAGGAAACTGGCACTTCTGTTTGTTATAATAGCACCACAACTGGGGTTTATAGAGCAGCACTAATCCTGCTTTAGTGAAAGTACTTTTGCTCAATGGCCATATGTGATTATCAAAGTCAAAATTAGGATATGTAAAATGTATTTAGACTAAATAGTCTTCTGGACACTTCCTACACATCCCACCCATCACCATTATCTCAAATACTGTTTATGGAACAAAAAAGGGAGAAACCATAATGAAAAATAGAAGCCTAGTTTTCAACAGAGGCATAATGCTTAAAACAGATGTCATAAAAATATTAGCAATTTTTAGAGTAGCACAGCATTCATAAATCTTTGTTAAATTTATATCATTGACTTTATTGGTAGCAGCAAAATGAACATTAAGTTGATGAGATCTGTGTGTATATTGCTGCCCCTTGACAGAAGGGAACCATTTTTCATCATCCCGCATGCACTAAAATAGTACATTGAAAGGACTACAATGCTTCTAAAAATGAAAAATTAAAGTACCACTAAGAAAGTTGAAAAATGAAAAAAAAGATAGTTTTGAGAATTGCCAATTGTAACTAAAGTATTCAATAGCAAATCAGTATATCAAACATTTATTAATATATACCAGTCCTGAGGAAACATTCATAGAAATGTAGAAGTGATTTAAAAGTCAGTAATGACACTAACCCAAGGAATACAAGTTTATTGGGTTTAAAAGTATATTGGGTTTATTACAGTGGGTTGGGTCAATATTAAATTCAACTTATTACAGGCAGATTTCCATCATGTTCCCAAATGGATTTTACAATTTTCAAAAAGTTAATGTAAAGTTCCTAAAGACCAAATTTTCAAACAATTTACATGATTAAAACCCTTGACGGTTCTGAACAAAATGCTATGAGTAATGATAATCAAACGTTAGAGGAAATATAATTGAGGTATGATAATTTTTTTCCCTTGTGCCACATTGTAGAACTGATTAGTCTAATTTAACATTTGGTACTATTTCAAATGTAATATGAATGCCCCAAATTAATGTTTTCATAACTTTTACAAAAGCCTCTCCTAATTTTTTTGGTCCACTCCCCTATTTATTTTCTTTTCTTATGCCTTTTCTTGTATTGTTCTCTCTTATTCTAGTTCACTGTCTCTCCTTTTTTGATTTTCTCTCTATATATTCCTCCTTGGCTTCTCTGTCCTTCCTATTCAATACTGAGTACAAAAGTATGTGGAGAAATTTGACTCCCAAGAATGGGTGGGTAGGTACTTGAAATTAAAGGTATTTTGATGCAACTGCAACCCAGACTGCAACCCAGCTTCAAGGCATCCAATCTCTGGTTAAACAGAGGCAAGTTTGGATGCCTGCAAGTGACCTACACGCTGAAATTGGAGCTTAATTATTGCAAGTGGGTTGGCAGTTATTGCTCCAATTACTATCTTGAGGAAAAGTTAATGAGGTGTTTTTAAACTGAATTTAGCTTAGCTTTAAATTTAACCTGTTCTGCGTGGATTTTCTTTTTTTATCTTTCCTGGGTTATGGGCTAGGCCAGCATTTATTGCCCATCTCGAATTGCCCTTGAGAAGACCATAAGACCATAAGACGTAGGAGTAGGCCATTCAGCCCATCGAGTCTGTTCCCCCATTCAGTGAACTCATGGCTGATCTGATAATCCTCAACTCCACTTTCCTGCCTTTCCCCCATAACCCTTCATTTCCTTACTGCTTAAAAATCTGTCTATCTCAGCCTTGAAAGTAGTTAGCCGCTCAGCCTCTACAGTCCTCTGCGATAAAGAATTCCATAGATTGACTGCCCTCTGAGAGAAGAAATTCCTCCTCATCTGTTTTAAAATTGGCACCCCCTTACTCTGAGATTATGTCCTCTGGCCCTAGACTCTCCCACAAGGGGCAACAACATCTCAGCATCTACCCTGTCAAGCCCCCTAAGAATCTTATATGTTTCAATAAGGTCACCTCTCATTCTTCTAAATTCCAATGAGGCCCAACCCACTCACCTCTCCTCATAAGAAAATCCCTCCATTCCCAGGATCAACCTGGTGAACCATCTCGGGACTGCCTCCAACGCTAGTATATCCTTCCTTAGATAAGGGGACCAAAATTGTTCACAGTATTCTGGGTGTGGTCTAACGAGTGCCTTGTATAGGTTTCACAAGGCTTTCCTATTTTTATACTCAATTCCTTTTGAAATGAAGGCCAAAATTCCATTTGCCTGCCCTATTACCTGTTGAACTTGTATGTTAGCTTTTAGGATTTCATCAGAAGGACTCCCAAATCCTTGTGTGCTGTAGCCTTCTGCAGTTTTTCCCCATTTAAATAATATTCAGCTCTTTTATTCTTCCTGCCAAAGTGCATAACATCACATTTTCCCACATTATATTCCATCTGCCAGCTTTTTGCCCACTCACCTAACCTGTCTATATCCCCTTATAGACTCCTTGTGTCATCCTCACCATTTGCCTTCCCACCTATCTTTGTGTCATCTGCAAACTTGGCGATAGCAAATTCACTTCCCTCATCTAAGTCATTAAGATATATTGTAAATAATTGAGGCCCCGGCATTGATCGCTGTGGCACTCCACTAATTACAGGTTGCCTTCCTGAAAATGCCCCCCTTATCCCAATTCTCTGTCCCCTATTAGTTAGCCAATCCTCTATCCATGCTAATATACTACCCCCAACACCATCGGCTCTTATCTTATTAAATAGCTTTAGGTGTGGTACCTTATCAAATGTCTTTTGGAAATCCAAATATATTACTGGTTCCACTTTATCTATCTTACTTGTTACTTCCTCAAAGAATTCAAATAAATTCGTTAGAAATGATTTCCCCTTCATGAAGCCATGCTGACTCTGCCTGATTAGGTCTTGTATTTCTAAATGTTCTGCTATTACATCCTTTATAATTGATCCAACATTTTCCCAGTGACAGATGTTAAACTAACTGGCCTATAGTTACCTGTTTTTGTCTCCCCCCCTTTTCAAATAAGGGTGTTACATTGGCCGTTCTCCAATTCTCTGGGACTTTTCCAGAATCTAATGATTCTTGGAAGATTACTACCAGCGCATCCATTATCTCTGTAGCTATTTCCTTTAATATCCTAGGATGCAACCCATCAGGTCCAGGGGCCTTATCGCCTTGAGCCCCATTTGTTTCCCTAGTACTTTTTCCCTAGTGATAGTTATTGTGTTTATTTCCTCCCCCTCTTTTTCTCCTTGACAGTTTAGTATTTTGGAATGCTATTAGTATCTTCTACTGTGAAGACAGAAGCAAAGTATTTATTCGACTCCTCTGCTATTTCCTGGTCCCCCTTTATTATTTCCCCAGCCTCTTTCTCTAAGGAGCCTACGTTCACTTCGGCCTCTCTCTTCCTTTTTATATATTTAAAGAAGCTCTTACTGTCCGTTTTTATATTACTTGCTAGTTTACCCTCAAGTTTTTTTCTCCCTCTTTATTATTTTTTGGTCATCTTTTGTTAGTTTTTAAAACTTTCCCAATCATCTGGCTTACCACTAATCTTTGCTACATTGTATGTTTTTCTTTCAATTTGATACTGTCCTTAATCACAGAATCACAGAATCACAGTGCAGAAGAGGCCCTTCGGCCCATCGAGTCCACACCGACACGTGAGAAACACCTGACATACCTACCTAGTCCCATTTACAGGCACTTGGCCCATAGCCTTGAATGTTATGATGTGCCAAGTGCTCATTCAGGTACTTTCTAAGGGATGTGAGGCAACCCGCCTCCACCACCCTCACAGGCAGTGCACTCCAGACCATCACCACCCTCTGGGTAAAAATGTTTTTCCTCACATTCCCCCTAAATCTCCTGTCCCTCACCTTGAACTTATGCCCCCTTGTGACTGACCCTTCAACTAAGGGGAACAGCTGCTGCTATCCACTCTGTCCATGCCCCTCATAATCTTGTACACCTCGATCAGGTTGCCTCTCAGTCTTCTCTGCTCCAACGAAAACAACCCAAGTCTATCCAACCTCTCTTCATAACTTAAATGTTTCATCCCAGGCAACAATCTGGTGAATCTCCTCTGCACCCCCTCCAGTCCAATGTGGCGACCAGAAACGCACACAGTACTCCAGCAGTAGCCTCACCAAGGTTCTATGCAACTCCAACATGACCTCCCTACTTTTGTAATCTATGCCTCGATTGATAAAGGCAAGTGTCCCACATGCCTTTTTCACCACCCCACTAACATTCCCCTCAGCCTTCAGAGATCTATGTACACACATGCCAAGATCCCTTTGTTCCTCAGAACTTCCTAGTGTCATGCCATTCATTGAATACTTCCTTGTCAAATTACTCCTTCCAAAGTGCATCACCCCACACTTTTCAGTGTTAAATTCCATCTGCCACTTATCTGCCCATTTGACCATCCTGTAGCCCAAGACACTCATCCTCACTGTTAACCACCCAGCCAATCTTTTTGTCATCTGCAAACTTACTAGTCCTACCCCACACATCGTCATCTAAGTCGTTTATATAAATGATAAATAATAGGGAACCGAGCACAGATCCCTATGGTACGCCACTGGACACTGGCTTCCAGTCACTAAAGCACCTTTCTGTCAGCACCCTCTACGTCCTACAACTAAGCCAATTTTGAATCCACCTTATCAAACTACCCTGTATCCCATGTGCCTTTGCCTTCTTTATGTGTCCATGTCCATGTGGGACCTTGTCATAAGCTTGACTGAAATCCATGTAAACTACATCAGCTGCACTACCCTCACCCACACATCTGGTTACCTCCTCAAAAAATTCAATCAAATTTGTTAGGCATGACCTCCCTCTGACAAAACCATGCTGACTATCCCTGATCAAACCTTACCTTTCCAGGTGGAGATAGATACTCACCTTCAGAAATTTCTCCAATAGTTTCCCTACCACTGACGTGAGACTCACTGGCCTATAGTTCCCTGGCTTATCTCTACAACCCTTCTTAAATAGCAGAACCACATTAGCTGTTTTCCAGTCCTTTGGCACCTCCCCTGTGACCAGAGAGGAATTAAAAATTTGGGTCAGAGCCCCTGCGATCTCTTCCCTTGCCTCCCTCAGTAGTCTGGGACACAAATCATCCGGACCTGGAGATTTGTCCACTTTTAAGCCTGCCAACACCTCCAATACCTTGTGACTCCCTGTATCAATTTGCTCAAGAGCCTCACAGTCTCTCTCCCCAAGTTTGATACCTTCATCCTCATTCTCTTGGGTGAAGACGGACATGAAGTATTCATTCAACACTCTAGCGATGTCCTCTGCATCTATCCATAGATTCCCCCTTGGTCCCTTATGGGCCCTACTCTTTCCGTGGTTATCCTCTTCCCATTGATATACTTATAGAATATCTTGGGATTTTCCCTACTTTTACCAGCCAGAGCTTTCTCAAATCCCCTCTTTGCTCTCCTAATTGCTTTCTTAAGCTCCACCCTGCACTGTCTGTACTCCACTAATGCCTCTGCTGATTTGCTTCCCTTGTACCTGCTAAAAGCCTCTCTTTTCCTTCTCATTGTATCCTGAATATCTCTGGTCATCCATGGTTCTCTGGGCTTGTTACTCCTTCCTATCATCCTAGAGGGAACATATTGAGCCTGTACCCTCCCCATTTCCTTTTTGAATACCCCCCACTGTTCCTCTATAGATTTCCCCACAAGTAACTGTTCCCAGTCTACCTTGGCCAGATCCTGCCTTATTTTACTAAAATCCACTCTCCCCAAATTCAAATCATTTTTTTGCAACTTGTCAATTTCTTTGTCCATAACAAACTTAAACTGTACCTTGTTGTGGTCGCTATCACTAAAATGCTCGCCCACCACCACCTCAGCCACCTGTCCGGCTTCATCCCCCAGAATTAGGTCCAGCACTGCGCCGTCCCTTGTTGGACCCTCTACATATTGACCTAAAAAGTTCTCCTGTACACATTTCAAGAAATCCACTCCATCTAAGCCTTTAACACTATGTCTATCCCAATTAATGTTGGGAAAGTTGAAATTACCTTAACTTCCTTGGTTAACGATGGTTGGTTTATCTCCTTCCTTGAATCCTTCTCCCTCACTTTGTAGAAAGTCATGAACTATTTTCTTAAATGTCTGCCATTATTCAACAACTGTCTTTTCTGCTAAACTCCTTTCCCAGTTCACTCCATCCAACTCTGCCCTAATTCCATTGTAATTACCCTTATTTAATTGTAGCACAGTTGTTTCTGACCCAAGTTTCTCACTCTCAAATTGAATGTTAAATTCTACCATATTATGATCACTGTTTCCTAGGGATCCTTTACTCTGAGATTATTTATTAAACCTGCCTGATTACACATTACCAGATCCAAAATAGCCCAGTCCCTGGTTGGATTCACAACATATTGTTCAAAGAACCTGTCCTGAATACAATCTATGAATTATTGCTTGTGTCTACCTCTGCCAATTTGATTTTCCCAACCTACATGAAGATTAAAGACAGCCAAAATTAATGTACTGCCTTTTTTACATGCCCTCGTTATCTCCTGATTTATTCTCTGCCCTACAACAGCTACTGTCAGGGGGTCTATAGACTACTCCCACCAGTGTCTTCTGCCCCCTGTTATTTCTTACCGCCACCCATATGGATTCTACATTTTCCGATTCAAGATTCTTTCTTGCTATCGTACTTATTCCACCTTGTACTGACAAAGCTACCCCATCACCATTTCCTGTCTGTCTGTCCTTTGGAAAAGTCACATACCCTTGAATATTTAGTTCCCAGCTTTGTTCCCAATGTAATCACGTCTCCATAATGGCTATAAGATCATACCCATTTACCTCTATTTGTGCTGGTATTTCATTTATTTTGTTCTGAATACTACGTGCATTTAAATAAAGAGCCACTCATTTTGCCCTTTTACCATTTTTTCCCCTTTTGACCCTATATGCTGCCTTTTTTAATGCTTGTACACTCTGTCCCTTCCTGTCACACTCTGGATATCACTACCTAAATAGCTGCCTTGCAAGGCTGCCATGTCCTTTTGCTTTGCAAACCCACGTATCCCCTTTCCAGGGCCCTCCCCCACTCTGGTGATGGTGGCTGCCTTATTGAACTGCTGCAGTCCCTATTGTGTAGGTACACCCACAGTGCTGTCAGGGAGGGCGTTCTGGATTTTGACCCAGCGACAATGAAGGAACAACAATTTATTTCCAAGTGGCTTTGAGAGGAACTTGCAGATGCTGGTAATCCATGCATCTGCTGCCCTTGTTCTTCTAGGTGATAGAGGTGGTAGAGGTCATGGGTTTGGGAGATGTATCAGTGGTAGAGGGAATGAATATTTAAGGCGGTGGTTGGGGTACCAATCAAGCGAGCTGCTTTGTCCTGGATGGTGTCAAACTTCTTGAGTGTTGTGGGAGCTGGACTCATCCAGACAACTGGAGGGTATTCCATCACACTCCTGACTTGTGTTTTGTAGATGATGGGCAGGCTTACTCACCACCGAGGTGAGTTACTTGTCGGGGTTTGGAAAACTGATCAGATGATGGGATTGAACCACAATTCAAATTGACAGAAAGATCTTGCATTTTCTTCAGCTTTGGATACTATCAAACTGACAAGGTTAGGATAAGAGATGCATTGGACATCTTTGACAACAAATCAGATCTGGAGGTCGGTGCTGAAGTGCTATAGGATCATCATGTGCACAGGAGAGAGCTATGACAGGAGGGAGTCGCACAGGAAAGAGGCGCGCATTAGCAATGGAAAGGAGAAACATGAGACATAAAGAACTGGGAGGGACAGATTGCATTACCGTAAGAAATAAAATAATAGGTGGTGTCAGACTAAGAGATAATGCATTAAGATCCAAATCAGGCTCATAGTGCATGTATGTGAATGCACAAAGCATGGTAAATAAGATTGGTGAGCTGCATGCACAAATAGCAACATGGGAATATGATGTTGTATATTGATAACAAAGAGCTGACTCAATAAAGGTCAGGACTGGGTACTAAATAGCCCTTGAAACACAATCTTCAGAAAAGATAGGGAAAGAAGGGAAGGAGGATGGGTGGAACATTGGAACACAGAAACCTAGGAAATAGGAGGGGGAGTAGCCCATTCAGCCCCTCGAGGCTACTCCGCCATTCAACTAGATCATGACTGATCTTCTACTTCAGCGCAGTTTTCCTGCACTATCCCTATAACCCTTGATATCTTTAGTATCTAGAAATCTATCGCTATCTGTCTTGAACATACTCAATGATTGAGTCTCCATAGCCCTCTGGGGACAAGAATTTCAAAGATTCACCATCCTCTGAGTGAAGAAATTCTTCCTCATCTTGGTCCTAAATGGCCCTCTCATCCTGAGACTGTTTCCCCTGGTTCTAGACCATCCCAGCCAGAGGAAAAATCTTTCCTGAATCTGCCCTATCGAGCCCTGTAAAAATTTTGTTTTCTCAATTAAATCATCTCTCATTCTTCTAAACTCTAGAGAATACACACCCAGTCTCCTCAATTTCTCCTCTTACAGCACTGCAGAGAAAGGATGTCCTAGAAAGGTTGAAGACTGAATCTATTTGGTTAGAATTACAATTAAGAAACTATAAAGGTACCATGATATTACTTCATGTATTCTGTGCTGGGAAAAGTACAGAAGAGCAAATTTGCATGGAAATTATGGAGAGGTGCAAAAATGATGAAGTAGTGACAATGAGGGATTTAATTATCCTAATATAAGTTGGGATAATAATAGTGTAAAGAGCAGGGACAGGGAAGAGCTTCTGAAATATGTTCAGGGCTTTCTTGTTCTGTACATTTTTGGCCCAACAAGAAGCATTGCTGGGTCTGGTTTGGGTGGATCAAGTGGGTCAAATGGCAGTCAGGGAATTTTTTAGGGAACCATGTTTGTAGTATCTTTAGGTTTAGGTTAACATTGGAAAAGGACAAGGAGCAATCTAAAGCAGAAATATTAGATTGTAGTAGGGCTAATTTCAGAGGGGTGAGAACAGTTCAGTCCCAGGTAACTTGGAGTTAAAGATTGACGGGCAAAACAGTAAAGGAAGATGAGATATTTGGATATGGTCAAGTTACATTCCTTCGAAGGGGAAAGGTAAAGCTACCAAATCCAGACATCACTGAACAGTAAGATGAAGCAGAAAAAGGATACCAGATGTCAGATTGATAACACAAATTAGAACAAAGTTGAATACAGAAAGTTCAGAGAGGAAGTGAAAAGTGAAATGAGAGAGCCAAATAGAGTATTAGAAGAGACTGGTTGCCAAGATAAAGGCAATACAAAAGTTTTCTATGGGCATATAAATGGTAAAAGGAAAGTAAGAGGAGGAATGGGCTGATAAAAGACCAAAAAGGTGATATATGTGTGTGTGTGGGCAGAGGGAATCACTGAGATACTAAACGTATACTTTACATTTGTCTTTACCAAAGAAGAAGATTCTGCCCAAGTCATTGTAAAAGAGGAGGTAGTTGACTTGCTGCATGGCCTAAAAATTGATGAAGTGCAGGTATTAGAAAGGCTGGCAGTACTTAAAGTAGCTAGGTCATCAGGACGAGGTGGGGTGTATCCTAGGACACTGAGGGAAATAAGGGAGGAAATTGTGGAGGTACTGGCCATAATCCTCCAAGTCTCCTTGGATATCAGGGGTGTTTCCAAAGGACTAAAGTAGTGCAAATGTTATACCCTTATTCAAAAAGAGGTGCAAGGATAAACTCAGCAACTATAGGACAGTCAGTTTAAACTCAGATTGATAACACTTTTAGACATAATAATCCAGGACAAAATTAAGGGTCACTTAGACAAGTGTGGATCAATTAGGGAAAGCCAGCATAGATTTATTAACAGAAAATCACGTTTAACTAACTTGATTGAATTTTTTCACGAAGTAACAGAGATGGTCGATGGGGGTAATGGAAGTGGTATACAAGGACTACCAAAAGATGTTTAACAAAGTGTCAGAGAGTGGACTTGCCAACAAAGTTGAAGCCCATGGGATAAAAGGGACAGTGTTACAGCATGGCTATGAAGTTGCCTGAGTGACAGGAAACAGAGAATGCTGGTGGACAGTTGTTTTTCAGTATACCCTGCGGTTTCTATACAGTTGGTACTAACACCACTGCTTTTCTTGATCTATATTAATGCTCTAGTCTTGGGTGTCCAGGACACTACTTTAAAATTTGTGGATGTATTGGAAGTATTTTGAATTGTGAGAAGGAGAGCAATTGGCTTCAAAAGGGCATATATGGGGTGGAATAGGTCAGGTAGCAGAGGAAATTTAATGCAGAAAAGTTAAAGCAATACAGTTTGGTAGAAAAAATAGAAAAAAACAATATGGAATATCGACACAACTCTGAAGGGGACACAGGAACAGAGACCTGTTGCATGTGTTATAATAATATAAAAGCACCAACCACAAGGATTGTGGGTTCATTTGGTAATTCTAGGCACATGTGACATATAGACCTGGATAGAAAGCTTGAGGACATCAGAGCTGTGCAACAGTGTAGCTGTGTTCTGCTCCAGGCCAAGGTGAAACTGAGGCTCAATCACATGACACCTCCCATAAAGTGATAGCATACTGCTAACCCTTAAAGGCATATTACAACAAGACCTGAAGGTTTATGTACACAAATCATTGAAGGCAGCAGGACAGATAGAGAAAGTGGTTCAAAAGTTATAGAAGATCCTGCGTTTTAAAAATTGATGCATAGAATACAAAAGCAAGGCAATGATGATAAGTATTTGAAAAACTATGGTTTGGCCTCAACTAAAGTATTATGTCCAATGCTAAGCACTGTAATTTAGGAAGGATGTGAAGACTCAGAAAGGCTGCAGTGCTGAGGGACTTCAGTTATGAGGATGGATTGGAGAGGTTGAGGTTATTCTCCTTAGAAAAGAAAAGGTTGAGAGGAGATTAGATAGAGGTATTCAAAATCATAAAGGGTCCTTGGAAGAAAGGAAATTGAGGGGAAATTTGGTAGAGGTGTTCAAGATCATGAGAGACTTAGTTAAAGTAGACAAGGGAAAACTGTTCCCATTAGCTGATGGTATGAGGACTAGGGGGCACAGATTTAAGGTTTGGGCAACAGATGCAGGGAAGATGTGAGAAAAAACTTTTTTACAACAAATGGCAATGACCTGAAACTTGCTGCCCATGAGGGTGGGGAAGCAGAGATGATGAATGATTTTGAAAGAAAATTGGATGGGCACCTGAAGGGAATAAACTTGCAGAGCTATTGGGGATAAAGTGGTGGAATGGGACTGACTGGTTTGGATTACAGAGAGCTAACATGGATTCAATGGACCTCCTCCTGTGCCATAAATGATTCTATGACTCTATAAGTGTCAGGAATCAGGAGACACTGATTTAAGGTGATTGGCAAAAGAACCAAAGGCGACATGAGAAAAAGCTTTTTTACACAATGAGTGTTTAAGATTGGAAATTAACCACCTGAAAAAGTGGTGGTGACAGATAAAATGGGGGCTTTCAAAAGGGAATTGGAGAAGCAATTGAAGATAAAAAAAATTGCAGCGCTATGGGAAAAAGGCATGGGAGTGGCACTAGTTGAGTTGCTCTTGCAGAGAGCTAGCATGGACATAACAGGCTGAATGCCCTCCTTCTGCACTGGAACCATTCTATAACTTTTGGAATCTAGGAGAGAGATGTATAGAAAAGAGAATATGCACAGGAGGGAGGTACACAGGTGGCCAACATTATCATTGGCTGTGAAGGTCAATACCGGCCTTGTCTCTGGTTCCTTCTATGGCATTACCAGAGACATCTCACATGACGCACAGTCCACTGTGCTTAAGTGCATAAGGCAAGAGACAATGGTTTATTTTCCAGAGCAGGGATTTATGTAAACTTCCTCTGTGATGACAAAAGCTAGAATGAGTGGGTAAATAGATTTACCTTACTAGCTGGTTTCCTACAGGTACACAATGCCATCGACAGCACACACGGCAATCCGAGCACCAGCACAGTGACAAAGGTTTCATGAACTGCAGGAGATATTCATCCATCATGGAGCCGCTTGTTGCAACCGTAAGAGGAGGTTCATACAGATGTTAGCCAAATCTTCTGGCAGCTATCATGATGCTTTCATTCTATGGCAGTCCAACATTCTAAATCTTTTCATTACAAGAAGCAGAAATAAGAGCTGGCTCATAGGAGACAAGGGAAACCCCACTTTAAACCTGGGTACAGGATGCATGTGAGGAACTCTGCCAATGAATCACAAGAGCACAAAACCAAGAACCACATGATAACCAGGTGTGTCACAGGAAGGCTATTGAAAAGTTGAAGATGCATTTTAGGTGCTTAGATATGACTGGAGATTGCAGCGAAATCTATTTTTTAAACTCCTTTCTTCGGCTCTGTAAGTTAGCACCTGTGGGGAGTGACAACTGGTTAACTGAAGATTGTAACATTCAAGGCACAGAATGTTCCAATGGTTGCTACATTTGACTCTGCCTAGGAACAGGGCAGGACCGTGTTGGGGTATTTTAGTAGGTCACAGAGATCAGTTCAAGGGTCAATGAACAATAATTAATGAACAGTTAGTCAGAAGCAGTCGAAGAAGAAGATGACTAGCTCCATATAGCTGAAAAGCTGTTATTAGCTCTGAGGAGTTGTGAGCTCAGAGAAGCTATGTTGGGAACTGTTGGGGGTTCAGAGAAGCCTGTCAGAAGTTGAGAAGGTGGTGGAAGGGAGCTGACCATGCTGTTGGGCAGTTGGGGCAAAGGAATGCCCATGAGTAGTGGCATTCTGCTCAGAGCAGCTAAAGAGCTGGAAGTGTGCTGATGATTAGATGCTGGAGTGCAGCCTTTTGAATCCAGTGCGATGCAGTCTCAGGAGAAGAGATTGAGCAACTGGGAGGCAAGCAGTCATTGAGGCAGTCTTAGTTGGAACAGATTTTGAGGGGAATTAGAGGCTAGATCTTCAAAAGAGAAGAGCTGAAATCCCTCGTGAGCAGGACACAGTTTTAAAGAATTTTTGTGGCTCAATAATCGCTATACTCTGGGTGGGTTGCTGAGAACTATGTGGAATCTGGTTTGGTTGTGTCTACGCTTTAATGTGCAGTTTGTTTTGTGTTCAACCACAATTTGTCTGTCAATTTATGTTTACTTCATGTTAATCCTGGATGTTAGAGTATAAGATAGATAGTGTTGATTTTTTGCTTTGCTGATTTTTGTACAGTAAAAATTTATTCTGCTAGTTTAAAAACCATGGAATGTCGTGGCTTTATTTTCTTAGGAAATAACCGGGATTTGAAATTGCATCTACTTTAGAAAAAAATTACTGGACCCTAACCAGATTGTAACCAAATTTGGGGGTCTGGACTGGAATCATAACAAGGGGCTTTTCAATACTCACAGTGAGAGTGTTCAGAATAATGGTAGTGTGCTTTGTTCTGCACAACATTCCACAGCAAGGAGGATTGCAGGTGAAAGGAATTGAAGGGGCCCCTCAATCATATTTGGAAGAGGATGACATGGGGAGAGGGAAAAAGATAAAGATGGAGGACCTACCGCCAGTCCAGATACTTACAGTTGCTGACTTGAATGCCAAGGGTGACTTAATGTCACAAAGATTCACCATGTTTAAGAATACAAAATGACATCTTGTCATCCTCTCTGGCAGCAAGACTAAATGCTTCCCTTCATCACAACCCTGCCTTCTCGTGCTAAACAATCCTTCAATCATTCATCCACCCATTGCACATCTGCCCAATGCATCCTGTGATGTATTGATATTCAAGTCTGTCCATCATCTACAAGGCACAAGTCAGGAGTGTGATGAAATATTCCCGACTTGCCTGGATGAGCGCAGCTCCCACAACACTCAAGAAGTTTGACACCGTCCAGGACAAAGCAGCCCATTTGATTGGCACCATGTCCACAAACATTAACACCCTCCACAACCGACACACAGTAGCAGCAGTGTGTATCATTTACAAGATGCACTGCAGGAATTCACCAAGGCTCCTTCGACAGCACCTTCCAAACCCACAACCATTATTATCTATAAGGACAAGCGCAGCAGATAGCTGGGAACACTACCACCTGAAAGTTCCCCTCCAAGCCACTCACCATCCTGAGTTGGAAATATATTGCTTTCCTTCATTTTCACTGCGTCAAAATCCTGGAACTCCCTTCCTAACAGCTCTGTGGGTGTGCCTACACCACATGGACTGCCGCGGTTCAAGAAGGCAGCTCACCACCACCTTCTCAAGGGCAACTAAAGGTGGGCAATAAATGCTGGCCCAGCCAGCAAAGCCCATATCCCATAAATGATTTTTTTTTAAAATTCATCATGAAACAAATAGCACCAATGCATCCTCTACAGTGCACAGCTGTACAGCAATCCAAAATGTACCACACTGGGAGCATTCACAAACAATATTCCTTTTAAGATGCACACATGCACAATGACCTTACAAGTTTAAAGAGACTACGCCTTATAACAAATAGACCAGATACAGCAAAAATAAGTTAAAGTGAACATTGACTGGCATTCAGGATGCAATAAAGGGCAGACATGAAAGTTGTGCTCATCGATATATTTTACAAGGCATTATAAAGAAAGGAAACTTAATAACATTGCATTTTGCCAAACACCAATGCGAATACCCTTGGTGAATTATGATGGCTATGTTTTATACTTCCTATCACATCGACATGGTGCTTCCCCATGGCATCAGCTGAAGTGGAGGCAGATTGCTCAGATTCTATGTGAATGCTGAGATGCTGTTGGCCCACACCCCTGGGCTTTGGAACTGCTGAGGGCCTGCTGGACTTACATTTGCTTAAGGCAATACTCAGCCACTGGGAGAAGGACAACATGTTGGGCATTGGCTGAGGTGGGGTGTAACTGGTGAGAATGTGAGAGCTTTGTGCAGAGTCCCCACTTTCACTATTTTTCCTCTCTTGGTCCAGCACCCGAGGAGGTGGTGGTGTGGTGGACTTATTAGGCTAGTAATCCAGAGACCCAGGGTAAAGCTCTGAGGATGTAGGTTGAAATCTCACCATGGTAGATGATAGAATTTGAATTCAATAAAAATCTGGAATTACGAATCTAATGATGGCCAGGAAACCATTGTTGATTGTAGTTAAAAACCCATCTGGTTCACTAACCTACCATCCTTACCTGGTCTGGCTTACATGTGACTCTAGACCCACAGCACTAAGGCTGACTCTGAACTGCCCTCTATAGTGGCCTAGCAAGCCACTCAGTTGTATCAAACTGCTACAAAGTCTCAAAAAAGGAACGAAACTGGACGGACCACCTGGAATCGACCGAGGCACTGGAAACGACAACAGCAAACTGAGCTCTGTCAACCCTCCAAGTTCTCCTAATTAACATCTGGGGGCTTGTGCAAAAATTGGGAGAGCTGTCTCACAGCCTAGTCAAGTAAGAGCCTGACAGTCATATTTATGGAATCATATTTTACAGAAAATGTCCCAGACACCACCATCACCATCCCCGGGTATGCCCTGTCCCACTGGCAAGACAGACCCAGCAGAGGTGACGGCACAGTGGTATGCAATTGGAAGGGAGTTGCCCTGGGAGTCCTTAACATCGAGTCTAGACCCCATGAAGTCTCACTGCATCAGGTGAAACATGGACAAGGAAAACTGCTGCTGATTACCACATGCAACCACCCTCACGCTGCCCTCAGCTGATGAATCAGTGCTCCTCCAAGCTGATCACCACTTGAAGGAAGCGCTGAGGATGGCAAGGATGCATAAAGTGTTCTGGGTGGGGGACTTCAATGTCCATCACCAAACGTGGCTCAGTAGCACCACTAATGACTGAGCTGGCCGAATCCTAAAGGACATAGCTGCAAGGCTGGGTCTGAGGCAGGTGGTGAAGGAACCACCAAGAGAGAAAATCATACTTCACCTCATCCCCACCAACCTGTCTGCCGCAGATGCATCCATGACAGTATTGGTAGGAGTGACCATCACACAGCCCTTGTGGAGATTAAGTCCCCATCATCATAGAACCATAGAACCATAGAAAAGTTATAGCACAGAAGGAGACCATTTGGTCCATCGTGTCCATGCCAGCCCGAGGACACCCAGGTGCCCTTTCAAATCCCACATTCCTGCACCTGGCCCATAGCTCTGCAGCTTACAGCACTTTAGGTGCAGATCCAGGTACTTTTTAAATGAGTTTAAAGTTTCTGCCTCTACCACCAACTTGGGCAGCGAATTCCAGACACTGACTACCCTCTGCGTAAAAAGGTTCTTCCCCATGTCCGCCCTACACCTTCTGCCACTTATCTTCAATCTATGTCCCCTGGTGCTAGAATTCTCCACCAAGGGAAACAATTTTATCCTGTCCACTCTATTCCCTTCATAATTTTGTACACCTCAATCAAGTCACCTCTCAGCCTTCTTTGTTCCAAGGAAAATAAGCCCAACCTATCCAATCTCTTCTCATAGCTATACTTTTCTAACCCTGGCAACATTCTTGTAAACCTCCTCTGCACTCTCTCCAGAGCTATTACGTCTTTCCTGTAATGTGGTGACCAGAACTGCACACAATACTCCAGTTGTGGTCTCACCACTGTTTTATACAATTCCAACATTATATCCTTACTTTTATATTCTATACCGCTGATAATGAAGGACAGCATTCCATATGCCTTCTTTACAACCTTGTCTACTTGCACTGCTGCCTTCAGGGACTTGTGTACTTGTACGCCAAGATCTCTCACTTTATCTACCCCTCTTAGTATATTCTCATTTATTGTGTAATCCCTGCAACTGTTTGACCTCCCTAAATGTATGACCTCACACTTCTCTATGTTAAAATCCATCTGCCACTTTTACTGCCCACTCCACCAACACATCAATATCGATTTGGAGATTATGGCTATCCTCTACACTATCCACTACTCGGCCAATCTTTGTGTCATCTGCAAATTTCCCAATCGTGCCCCCCACATTCACGTCCAAATCGTTAATATATAATATATCCTCATCACATTGAGGATACCCTCCATCGTGTTGTGTGGCACTACCACCGTGCTAAATGGGATAGATTTTGAACAGATTTGGCAACTCAAGACTGGGCAATCATGATGCACTGTGGACCATCGGTAGCAGCAGAATTGTGCTCAACAACAATCTGTAACCTCATGGCCTGATATATCCCCCACTCTACCATTACCACCAAGCCAGAGAGTCAACTCTGGTAAAGCTACAACACAGGGCTAAGCTAAGCGATTCCACAACCAACGGATCAGATCTAAGCTCTGCAGTCCTGCCACATCCAGTTGTGAATGGTGGTGGACAATTAAACAACTCACTGTAGGAGGAGGCTCCACAAATATCCCCATCCTCAATGATGGAGGATCCCAGCACGAGGCATTTGCTACAATCTTCAGCTCAGAAGTGCCAAGTAGATGGTCCAGCTCGGTCACCCTTGGAGGTCTCCAGCATCACAGATGCCAGTCTTCGGCCAATTCGATTCACTGCACATGATATCAAGAATCGGCTGAAGCACTGGATACTGCAAAAGCTATGAGTCCTGACAATATTCCAACAATAGCACTGATGATTTATGCTCCTGAACTTGCCTTGCTTCTGGCCATGCTGTTCCAGTACAGCTACATCTGCCCAGCAATGCAGAAAATTGCCCAGATGTGCCCTGTATACAAAAAGCAGGACAAATCTAACCGGGCCAATTACCGCCATATCAGTTTATTCTCGATCATCAGTGAAGTGATGGAAGGGGTCATCAACAGTACTATCAAGCGGTACTTATTTAGCAATAAACTGCTCAGTGACGCCCACTTTGGGTTCCGCCAGAGCCACTTAGCTCCTGACCTCATTACAGCCTTGGTTCAAACCTGCACTAAAGAGCTGAACTCCAGAGGTGAGGTAAGAGTGACTGCCCTTGACATCAAGGCAGCATTTGACCGAGTGTGGCATTAAGGCGCCCTAGCAAAACTGTAATCAATGGGCATCAGGGGGAAAGTTCTCCGCTGGTTGGAGTCATATCTAGCACAAAGGACGATGGTTGTGGTTGTTTGAGGTCAATCATCTCAGTTCTATGACATCAGGAGCTCCTCAGGGTAGTGTTCTAGGCCCACCATCTTTAGCTGCTTCATCAATGACCTTCCTTCCATCATAAGGTCAGAAGTGGGGATGTTCATTGTTGATTGCACAATGTTCAGCACCATTCATGACTCCTCAGATAATGAAGCAGTCCATGTTCACAAATGCACAGTGGCAGCTGTGTGTACCATCTACAAGATACACTGCAGGAACTCAACATGGCCCCTCAAACAGCACTTTCCAAATCCACAACCACTGGCATCTAGAAGGACAAGGGCAGCAGACATATGGGAACACCACCATGTGTAAGTTCCCCTCCAAGCCACTCACCATCCTGACTTGGAAATATAGTGCCATTCTTTCACTGTTGCTGGGTCAAAATCCTGGAACTCCCTTCCTAACACCATTGTGGGTTTACCTACACCACATAGACTGCAACGATTCAAGAAGGCAGCTCATTACCACCTTCTCAAGGGTAATTGGGGATGGGCTGCCTTCAATGCCCATATCCAATGAATGAATAATAAAAAAACATTACTGCTACATCATTCCAAAGAAAAGGGATAGAATTTAGTCATGTCAATTTCATAATCTTTACCATCAACATAGTCTTCTCCTGGCTCTGACATTGCTGAAATGAAGTCAGAGGTGTTTATTTTTCTGGCACCAGCTATGTGCAATCTTCCCATCTCTCTCTTTCTCTGACTGAGAGAGGGAAAGATATGCCTCTTTTCTCCAGGGCCACATCATCTATGAGCTGGATTATTTGTGGCTACTCATGTCCAGTTCTCTCCTACTCCCCTTATTTTGGACTCACTTCTCCTACAAGGTGTGGAAAAGCAGGCGTGTTCCTGAGTGAAAATCAAGTATTCACCTAATGGTGAAAGCTCTTTCAATGAGGGTGGCTATGAGACAGATGCATTATATTGCCTGGGGATTAGGATTAATGACAATGATGAATAGATGAATGGGGAGGTGATGAAGGGCATAGAAAATTAAGGTTGGGTGCTGCTGAAAGTTCCAAGTGTATTAGGTGTAATGGAGAATGCTTGGCAAGACAGTGAAAGGGAAAGGGGCTTAAATTACAGGATGTAGGTGAATCAGCACGTTTCTGTCCTGGTTAGGTCATTAATTCAATTCCCAAACTGCATCCAAGACCTGTGCACAATGTTCCTGCTGCTCATCTCCTCGGCCACCTCCAATCATGCCTTCTTGGTGAGAGATGCTGGTTTCTTCCATCCATTGCTCCTGACTGCATCCAGAGGTAATGAGTCATTGAATCAGACTTCTGCCCCTGCCACCATCCATTGTGAATACCTCCAATTTCAATTTGTGAACTGTTCCTATATATAAATCAATGATCCGATCATCCAAATTTGCATCTCACCCCCTTTGCACCTTGGAGACGTGAAAGCCAGAAGTCAAAATTAATTGATTCAATTGAGTTGCAATCACAGATTCTGACTCACTGAATGGACATTGGGTTTTGTCTACATAATTCCAAATGCATATGTCCCAATCTTTATTTTACTCTGTGTAAAATGTATAAAAAGGGAAGGATAATCAGCGTTTTTTGTACTTCCTGGTTTGCTGTCTGTGAGAATGCTTCAATATGATTGGCTGCTAACCCTGATTGATAACATTACTATTACTGGGCACCCGGAGATCACCTTGACTTGACACCAGATTCAAACTAGCATCAGGAAAGGTGAAATCCACAGCAGAGGTTGCTAAATCTTTGCGGGCATGTTTCTTTGAGGTCAGCAGTGAGCATCATTATTTTGCCACTGACTGCAAAATTCAAGCCAACTTCTCTAGGTATGTTTTTACCTCTGTAAGCTAACAGCTGTTGTACTGGCTATCACATGGCATTGAGATTGCTATCTTTATAGGTCTTTTCTTAATGTAGGTCTCCTGGAACCTTTTTTTTTACACAGGATTTATCCAAATAAAATGAATACTTAGCTGTACAAGAGTTTCAACTGAAAATTTTTATTATAATTGCTTCCATTCCACTATCTCACAGGTGCCCATTTCACCAGCGATGCATCTTCTTCACTTCGGATGACGGAAGCTATAAAATGTGGTGAAAACTTCCTGTTCTAGATGGGAGGCTGGGGCTGTGGACCTACACTCAAAAAGTAACAACAATCAGCAATGGAACTAATAACTTCCTTAAGTTATACAATCGTCTCTTTTCTGCTCTGCATTTGTTAAGTGGAGAACAAATGTTTTGTATTCACAATTAAAGTTGGTCTACTGCAGTTTTAAATCACTAGGGAATATCATTGATGCATTTTATTTTTTCTTTCAGTGCATTCATTTTTGAGGATTTTAATTTGGTTCCTCTGTCTGCAGATACAGGTCGGGCTGCAGTGCACTGCAGCAACTTGAGTAGGCAAAAGCATTCAGGGTAGTGTGTCTTAAATCAGTTATAACTACCAATAATTGAAGTTGCTTGTAGTAAAATTGAAATACAATCAAAATGCTTTTGTTGATTAAATGACTGCCGCAGTAACCATTTTGTGTTCCAGGGCACTTACTCTCATTAAACTAAACATTGAACAAACAAAAATATGAAAGAAGTAGTTGAGTCATCATGCAGGTCATTTCCTGACGACCATAGCAACCATATGCAGGATTGATAAGGTGCTGCAAGAGATAACTAACCCTATCTTTAATTCATATATTTTGCATTGACAATACAAAGCAGAATGTAGCTTCCACTGCTGGGAGCCTTTTGCAAGATATTTATGTTAAATGTTTTAAAATACATTGAGCCAAATCATGCCTTGGCAATACATAAGTAATGAAATAGAAACAGGAATGCCTGGAATTTTTACAGGTGTTGCCCCATAGATATTGTAGAAGAGCAGTGAAACCCCAAGAGATACGAACAGGGACAAGGGGTTGAAGGGGATGGCAGATGGTGGAGAAAAGTAGCGGAATTATCCGCTGTCCAGGATAATCCTAGATTAGTGGACTGTTTCTGCAAATAAGGGCCAATAACACTCAACGAGCCAGATCTGGTGATGGATGGCTAAACCAGATTTTTTTTTCCCTTATTCTTTCATGGGATGTGGGTGTTTTTGGCAAGGCCAGCATTGTCACCCATCCCTAATTTTTCTTGGAATGAATGGCTTGCTCGGCCATTTCAGAGTCAGTTAAGAGTTGCAGTGGATCTGGAGTCACCTGTAGGCCAGACCAGATAAGGATGGCAGATTTCCTTCCCCCAAAGGACATTAGTGAAGCAGATGAGTTTTTACGACAATCAATGACAATTGTCATGTTGAGTCACCATTACTGAGACTAGCTTCATTTTTTAAAATTCCAGATTTCATTAATTGAATTTTTAACTCCACCAGCTGCCATGGTGTGATTTGAACCCATGTCTCAGAGCATTCGCCTGGCCCTTGAGATTACTAGCCCAGTGACATTACCACTATACTAACATCTGCCCCTTAAATATTTTCAAGTCCGCCCCCTTTGGTCTTGGGATAGCAAAAATGGGGGTAATGCCAGGGCCAACAACTATGATAGGCATAAGGGCTTCAAAAGGTGGAGATGAGGGTGTGATTAAGCAGACTGGTCACTGCATCATTACATTGGTGAATTGAAGGACAAAGGCTAGGCAATTGTAAGTAATTTAGGATTGTGATTTCACATCTGTAATGAGAAATATGTTTTACACAAATCTTCTTGGCTCTGTCATTTGTGTGTGTTCACATTCAAATCCATTTATTTCATTATAATTGTCCCTTCATTAGTTTTTAGATTTTTTTCCTCTTGGAGATTCAAATGGAAAGTATCATACAGTTAACTAATACAATGGAATAATAAATCAGTTTATAATAGGTTTTTATTCTGCATTCCATGTTCTGCAATCCAGGGTAAAATGTTACAATTATATTAGTGGTCTAATTGGAAAGCATATAATGGAAATATCTTATTAATAAAATGTCATTTTCATACTATTATTGCATTTTATTACCCATTTTTATTATGTTTATTGACGTTTCAACATAATTCAACTAAATTATCTATGAAATTCAAGTAAGAGACCTTGGATCTCATACTTATCTCCTAAGTGAGGCATCAGTCACTGTTGAGTTGCAATTTTTATTCTGAAGTATGCTAATGCTGTAAAATAGGACATTCCTCCGTTTGTTAGCAGGTGTGGAATTGTAAATGCATTCGAGAAGACCTCCTCTGTTCATTCTTTTTTCATGTCCTGAAAGTATTTTTTCTAATGTATTTCTAGTTTGGCTCTGAAAAGCAAATGAAAAAATCACCCCTCCCACCCTACCCCCATGATGGCTGGATAATCAATCTTTTTAGATGTGCCAGATAGCATTTTAAAATGGGAATTTATTTACTTTGGAAATTTCATTTTTGAACTTATCCCCAATCGTTAGTCACAGAATATAAATTTTTTGCTTTTTTCTTGGAATTTCTGTATAAACATTAGCAAACCAAGACTTTTATTCACTTACATTTTCTACATTTTTATCATAAATTCACTTCCTTATTGTACTAGTTTGTAAAATGATGCAATCCCTACTCTCCACTCCTAATTAAACGCAGCATTGTTCAGTAAAATACAAATTGTTGTCAAACGTATTACATAGAAGGTGATATTTAGTTTTAAAGTCCACCACTGAAGTTCAAATATGCCTGCTTGTCCACAAAAGAGCAGCAATGTAACGCTTTGGCAAACAGTTAAGGTAATCCTGTATTAAAAGTGGCTGCACACAAAACTCAAGCCCAAAATTTCCAATCTCCGGGGGTAGGGGGTCCCCTGGATTACCCTCATTGGGACTGCATGGGAATTGCCTGGAAAATTCCCTGCACTGGGAAACGTCCGATACTCCAATTTAAATTGGAGACTTCGAATGGTTCAGGCTATCTTACAGGGATAACTATCCAGAAAAAGTTGGAAGAATCAAAACTACTTCTAACTCTTGGCTAACTATAGTACTGACCACCCACCCCCCCTCCCAACCCCCCATGGATCCCCCGACTACCGTCCTGATACCCCAACTGGCCTCCTGACCCCGACAACCTCCTCCACACCCCTCCACCTGATCACCCAACTCCCCCCCAACTGACCACCCAATCTCTCGACTGACACCTGACCCTCCCCCAACTGACCATGCAAACCCCCTGACTGACCACATAACTCCTCTGATTGACCACCCAACACCCTTGATGGACCACACAACACCACCAACTGATCACCCGATCCCCCGGCCTATCCTACACTCGCCGGCTGGCCACCCGGCCCCCATCGTCCTCAGAATGACCTGCTGACCCCACACCGACCCCTCGAGAAAACACCCAAGACCACTCCTGACTGACCACCCAACCACCCCACCCATCCTACGCCTCTGGCTGACCAGCAGAACGCCCACTAATTGACCACCCAATCCCCACAACACATCCTAATGCCGATGACTGATGACCCAAACCCTCCACCCAGATAAATCATCTCCCCCACCCACTCATGCTATCCATTTACCTTGCACACTTACCTTCTCCCTGGCTTCTCAAAGTGGCTAGGACCTTTAAAAAGACCTGTTTTACAGCAACTAGTGCCATAAAAAGTGAGCGTGGTTTCTTTTTGTCCAACTCTGCTGCCCTAGACTGAAGGCCTTGGGAACTCACTGCACTGCACTTATCTCACCCAGCCCAAGTTCAAAGGTCAAGCATGAAAGGAGCGAAGAGGCAATCCAACTGTGATTGCCATGAAAACCCTGTAATTGGTTGGTTCCTATGAGCAGAATTTTCTGCTCAGAATGCAGGCGCGCACCCAACACACTCAAGTGTGAAATAGCATGCGATGACGTCGGGCAAGTGTCTCAACGTCATCATGAACTCTCACGATATTTCGGTCAGCAGGCACACTCAAGAGTCAGCAGTGCGCCCACTGACAGTTAAGAGGCCTATTAAGGCTATTAAAGTCGCAATTGATGGTGATTTTTCGCTGCTCGTCCAACCTTACAGTTGGTAGGTGGGTGAATCAGTCAGGCGGCCTTTGCATTTTTGCAGCTGCCCTATGAGTCTCTGTTCCTTAGAGTTTTACCTCATTGTTAAAAATTCTGTCTTTCAATGTTTTGAAATATTAAAATCTCCAACAGAGAACAACTAAAAAGGAAATAAGGAGGGAGAAGATTAAATATGAGGGTAAACTAGCCAGTAATATAAAAGAAAATTGCAAGAGTTTATTTTAGTTATATAAAGGGTAAGAGAGAGGCAAAAGTGGACATTGGACTGCTGGAAAATGATGCTGGAGAAGTAGTAGTGGGGAACAAAGAAATGGCGGAGGAACTGAATAGGTACTTTGCGTCAGTCTTCATGGTGGAAGACACGAGTAACATCCCCAAAGTTCAAGAGAGTCGGGGGGCAGAGGTGAGTATGGTGGCCATTACCAAGGACAAGGTGCTAGGAAAACTGAAAGGTCTGAAGTTGGATAAATCACCTGGGCCAGATGGATTATACCCCAGAGTTCTGAAGGAGATAGCTAAAGAGATAGTGGAGGCATTTAGTGGTGATCTTTCAGGAATCACTGGAGTCAGGGAGGGTCCCAGAGGACTGGAAACTTGCTAATGTAACCCCCCTGTTTAGGAAGGGAGTGAGGCAAAAGACAGGAAATTACAGGCCGATTAGCCTGACCTCGGTTATTGGTAAGATTTTAGAGTCCATTATTAAGGATGAGATTTCAGAATACTTGGAAGTGCATGGTAAAATTGGGCAAAGTCAGCATGGTTTCATCAAGGGGAGGTCATGCCTGACAAATCTGTTAGAATTCTTTGAGGAGGTAACGAGTAGGTTAGACAAAGGAGAGCCAATGGATGTTATCTACTTGGACTTCCAGAAAGCCTTTGACAAGGTGCCACACAGGAGGCTGCTCAGTAAGATAAGAGGCCTTGGTGTTAGAGGCAAGGTACGAGCATGGATAGAAGATTGGCTGTCTGGCAGGAGGCAGAGAGTGGGGATAAGGAGGTCCTTCTCAGGATGGCGACCAGTGACTAGTGAAGTTCCGCAGGGATCAGTATTGGGACCACAACTTTTCACTTTATACATTAATGATCTAGATGAAGGAACTGAGGGCATCCTGGCTAAGTTTGCAGATGATACAAAGATAGCTGGAGGGACAGGTAGTATTGAGGAGGTGGGGAGGCTGCAGAAGGATTTGGACAGGTTAGGAGAATGGGCAAAGAAGTGGCAGATGGAATACAACGTGGGCAAGTGTGAGGTCATGCACTTTGGTAGGAAGAATAGAGGCATGGGCTATTTTCTAAATGGGGAGAGAATTCAGAAATCTGGAGTGCAAAGGGACTTGGGAGTCCTAGTCCAGGATTCTCTTAAGGTTAACTTGCAGGTTGAGTCGGTAGTTAGGAAGGCAAATGCAATGTTAGCATTTATTTTGAGAGGACTAGAATATAAAAGCAGGGATGTGCTGCTGAGGCTTTATAAGGCTCTGGTCAGACCACATTTAGAATATTGTGAGCAATTTTGGGTCCTGTATCTCAGGAAGGATGTGCTGGCCCTGGAGAGGGTTCAGAGGAGGTTCACGAGAACGATCCCAGGAATGAAAGGCTTAACATATGAGAAATGTTTGAGGACTCTGGGTCTATACTCGATGGAGCTTAGAAGGATGAGGGAGGATCTGATTGAAACTTACAGAATACTGAAAGGCCTGGATAGAGTGGACGTGGGGAAGATATTTCCATTAGTAGGAGAGACTAGAACCCGAGGCACAGCCTCAGAGTAAAGGGAAGACCTTTTAGAACAGAGATGAGGAGAAACCTCTTTAGCCAGAGAGTGGTGAATCTATGCAATTCATTGTCACAGAAGACTGTGGAGGCCAGGTCATTGAGTGTATTTAAGACCAAGATAGATAGGTTCTTGATTGGTAAGGAGTTCAAAGGTTACAGGGAGAAGGCGGGAGAATGGGGTTGAGAAACTTATCAGCCATGATTGAATGACAGAGCAGACTCGATGGGCTGAATGGCCTAATTTTTGCTCCTATGTCTTATGGTCTAATGTATATCCAGCAGATATTTAATAAGATTTTGGGGATTTAGAGGGTTGCATACTTTGCAAGATAATATCCAAGGACGGGATGAGGTTTCTATGATTAATTTAAATAAAGATTAAAATGTTTTGAAAAAATTTTTGTCACCCGTATGTTGAGGCATCTCATTTTGATGCGTGGACATTTTGTCCCTACTTTACATTCTGTTTTTACTGATTTAAAATTTGTCAGCTCCTTGAGGCAGCCCTTTACCTTCAGGGAGCTTTCCTTCCGCACTGCCCCACGCCTGCGCTATGTTCAGCATTCGCCTTCCTCCCGTCCCGACCCTGGCAGCAGCAAGCCTTTCAGCCCGCCTTTCATACTGGCTGCCCATTATTTGGGGCCAATCACGATCGGCGGTCCATTCCCTGACCGCTCCAGGGTCCACTGATTACGGCCATCTGCCAACCCGAAAATTCTGCCCTATGAGTCTCTGCTCCCTAGACTTTTACCTCATTGTTAAAAATTATATTTTGAAAAATTAAAACCTCGGACAATGAAGATCCAGCTGATATTTAATAAGATTTTGGTGATCTAGGTCATTGATGTATGTTGTAGAAAGTTGAAGGCCCGGCACAGACCCCCTGCAGGACTTTACTTGTCACACCTGCCTATCAGACAAAGATCCATTTAGGCACATTCTCTAAAACAAAAAACTGCGGATGCTGGAAATCCAAAACAAAGTTCTGTTGAAGGGTCATGAGGGCTCGAAACGTCAACTCTTTTCTTCTCCGCCGATGCTGCCAGACCTGCTGAGTTTTCCAGGTAATTCTGTTTTTGTTAGGCACATTCTCTGTTTTCTGCCAGCCAGCCAGTCTTCTTTCGATCCGAAGATGTTACCCCCTACATCATGGGCTTTTATTTTCCATAATAACCTTTGATGTGGCACCTTATCAAATGCCTTCTGAAAATTCAAGTACAGTACGTCTACAGACTCCCGTTTATCCACAGCACATGTTACTCCTTCAAAGGACTCTAATAAATTGGTTAAACATGATTTCCTTTTCGCAAAACCATGCTGGCTCTTCCAGATTACCTTGAATTAAGTGCCGAGCTATAACCTCTTTAAATCTAACACCTTCCCCATGGCAGACATCAAGCTAACTGAACGATAGTTTCCTGTTTTCTGCCTCCCTCCATTCTTGAATATAGGGGTTATATTTGCTACTTTCCAGTCTGATGGAACCTTTCCAGAATCCAGCGAATTTTGGAAAACTACCTCATTAGCCACCTCTTTTAAGATCCTAGGATGAAGTCCCTCAGGACCCAGAGACATGTCAGCCCACAGCTCCATCAGTTTGCCCAGTACCACTTCCCTAGTGATTGTAATTTCACCAAGTTCCTGTCTCCCCTCCACCTCCTGCTCTACAACTATTATTGGAATGTTTTTGTATTCTCTATAGTGAAGACAGAAACAAAATATTTGTTCATTTCATCCGCATTTCCTTATACTATCTACTATCTACACCCCATTCTCACACTCTAGAGGAGCAACGCTCACTTTACTTATTCTTCTCCTTTTTAAATATATATAGAAACTCTTGTTATCTGTTTTTACATTTCTAGCTAACTTCTTCTCATGCTCTAATTTTTTTCTCCTGATTTACTTTTTAGTCATTCTCTGCCGTTCCTTATATTCTGACTAATCATCTGAACTGCTACTCATCTTTGCGCAGTTATATGTTTTTTCCTTATGTTTGATGCTTTCCCTAACTTCTTTAGTTAGCCACAGATGGTAGGTCCTCCACTAAGAATTTTTCATTATAGGAGGAATATACTTATTCTGAGTATTCTGAAATTTCCCCCTAAATGTCTGCCGCTTCCCTCTTGATCTATCCCCTAGCCTAGTATCTCAGTTCATTTCAGCTAGCTCAGCTTTCATGCCCACATAGTTGCCCTTATTTAAGTTTAAACTCCTAGCCTTAGACCTGCTCTTCTCCCTTTCAAACTGGACGCAAAATACAATACCTTCCTCTGGTGTCCACATCTCTGTCCTTCCAACCACATAAATTTTTCACATCTTTCTGATTGCCTGATGACTAAATATCCCAGGAACTGAGAGGATTAGAAAGCAAGGACTGTCAGATAAGGGCATAGGTTTCTAAATACTGTTCAGCTGCAACATTCACCAAGTCTTGTGCTGTTAAGTTTTTCAGAAGGAGAATGTCTTGTGATTTTCAAATATAATCTGTGGATAGGACTTCTAGGCTTCTGTTAGATCCAAAGTCGAAGTACTTATTATTAATCACAGAATCACACAGTGCAGAAGAGGCCCTTCGGCCCATCAAGTCTGCACTGACACGTGAGAAACAGCTGACCTACCTACCTAATCCCATTCACCAGCACTTGGCCCATGGCCTTGAATGCTATGATGTGTCAAGTGCTCATCCAGGTACTTTTTAAAGGATGTGAGGCAACCTGCCTCCACTACCCTCCCAGGCAGTGCATTCCAGACTGTCACCACCCTCTGGGTAAAAAGGCTTTTCCTCACATCTCCCCTAAACCACCTGCCCCTCACCTTGAACTTATGTCCTCTCGTGACTGACCCTTCAACTAAGGGGAAAAGCTACTCTCTATCCACCCTGTCCATGACCCGCATAATCTTGTACACCTCAATCTGGTCACCCCTCAGTCTTCTCTGCTCCAACGAAAACAACCCAAGTCTATCCAACCTCTCTTCATAACTTAAATGTTTCATCCCAGGTAACATCCTGGTGAATCTCCTCTGCACGCCTTCCAGCCCAATCACATTCTTCCTTTAATCTGGCGACCAGAACTGCACACAGTACTCCAGCTGTGGCCTCACCAAGGTTCTATACAACTCCAACATGACCTCCCTACTTTTGTAATCCATGCCTCGATTGATAAAGGCAAGTGTCCTATATGCCTTTTTCACCACCCCACTAATATGCCCCTCCGCCTTCAGAGATTTATGGACACACACCAAGGTCCCTTTGTTCCTCAGAACTTCTTAGTGTCATGCCGTTCATTGAATACTTCCTTGTCAAATTATTCCTTCCAAACACTTTTCAGCGTTAAATTTCATCAGCCACTTATCTGCCCATTTGACTATCCCGTCTTTATCTTCCTGTAGCCCAAGACACTCAACCTCACTGTTAACCACCCAGTCAATCTCAATCATTTGGAGTTATTGATGGCTTTCAATATTCTCACATGAATTCACATCATCCATCTTGATTTGATACATATGTTCAGACCAAGGATACTTTGGATGTTTCATACATTTGGCAGGCTAGACCTATTAACCAATCTAAGTGTTGTTCAGCCATGGGATCAAATCTGCAAAGCTCAGCGCAGCTGTACTCACCAAGTTCCTGCTTTATGAAAAACACCTCTCTCAGGGATGGATCTCATTTGGTTTTAAAACTTTGTACCATCTTTGCTGCTTCTCAATGGTTAGGTTGGAAATTTTCATGAGCTCTGATGGAAATTCAGGACTAAACATTTGATAGCCCCCAAAAACAGGCACGGGGGTCAAGATGCGCAATTAGTTTGTGCCTGTTCAAAGTAATCACAATGGCTCCCTCTGTGCTGTAACCATTTGTCTTAGCATGCACATTAACTGACAAACTATTAGATTAGATAACAATCTATCATTTTATTTTCTTTATCCCTTGTTTCTAATGGGACTCACAAAGATAAGTTTTGAATTTGTGCAACTGAGTGAAACAGGTAATAATGAATCAGCAGCCCACTTTACATCCCTTCAGGTTATTATCTCTTTGGCTTCTATCGCATGTCCCTTCACCATATTCTCTCACCTAAAAGGTCACCACACAAGGCCTGGAACTAAAGTACTTTCTTCCACTTCCTGAATCTCAAATTTACTATGAAAGTTACTTTTGCAGGCTTGCAGAAATTTAGACAGTATTGCAAACTGATATGCTAAATTTTTAATGTTACTCTTTAAAGATTCAATTAAGCTCACTATACCATTTGTCAAGATGTAGATGTGTTATTCTCTAAGTAGGGGAATACAATGGGGGTGGAGGACTTCAATGGTCATCAGCAGAAATGGCTCAGTAGCACAACATCTGACTGAGCTGACTGAATCCCAAAGGACAATTGCAGCCAGACTGAGCTTGCAGAAGATGGTGACAGAATCAACATGAAAGAAGAACCTACTTGATCTCATCCTCACTAATTCACCTAATACAGATCCATCTGCCCATTACAGTATTAGTAAGAACAAGCACTGCACAGCCATTGGAGAGACGAAGTCCTATCTTCACACCAAAGGCATCTGCATTGTATTGTATGGTACTACACCATGCTAAACAGGATGGATTTAGAACTGATCTAACAGGCATACCTGAAGCACTATGGGACACTTGCCTTTATCAATAGAGGCATAAATTGCAAAAGTAGGGAGGTCATGTTAGAGTTGTATAGAACCTTGGTGAGGCCACAGCTGGAGTACTGTGTGCAGTTCTGGTCACCACATTATAGGAAGGATGTGATTGGACTGGAGGGGGTGCAGAGGAGATTCATCAGGATGTTGCCTGGGATGAAACATTTAAGTCATGAAGAGAGATTGGATAAACTTGGGTTGTTTTTGTTGGAGCAGAGAAGACTGAGGGGTGACCTGATTGAGGGTGTACAAGATTATGCAGGGCATGGACAGGGTGGATAGAGAGTAGCTCTTCCCCTTAGTTGAAGGGTCAGTCACGAGAGGACATAAGTTCAAGGTGAGGGGCAGGTGGTTTAGGGGAGATGTGAGGAAAAGCCTTTTTACCCAGAGGGTGGTGACGGTCTGGAATGCATTGCCTGGGAGGGTGGTGGAGGTGGGTTGCACTTGGCACGTCATAACATTCAAGGCTATGGGCCAAGTACTGGTAAATGGGATTAGGTAGGTAGGTGGGTCAGGTGTTTCTCACGTGTCGGTGCAGACTCAATGGGCCGAAGGGCCTCTTCTGCACTGTGATTCTGTGAATCTATGTGACTATTCATGGCAGCAGAATTGTATTCAACAACAATCAACCCACAAACTTATCGATAACCTTCAGTTTGAATTCCTCCAGCACCACTCAACTCTAGACCTCAGTATTGCCTTGGTTCTAACATGGGCAAAGCAGCTGAATTCCAGAGGTGAGATGAGAGTAACTGCTGTACAGATGAAGACAGCATTTGACCAAGTGTGTCCTCAAGGAGTCCCAGCAAAATTGAAGTTACTGGGCATCAGGGGAAAACTACCCACTGGCTAGAGTCAAACCAAACACAAAGGGAGGTAGTTGACAAATTTCCACCATCAATATCTTGAGTCACCGTTGACCAGAAAATTAACTGGACCAGGCAAATAAATGCTGTGGCTGCAAGAGTAGATAAGAGGCTGGACGTTCTGTAATGAGTGGTGAGTGACTCACCTTCTGACTCCCAAAGCATTTCTATTGCTAACATAAGTCAGGATTGTGATGGAATACTCCCCTATTGCTTGCATGAGTACTACTCCAATAGAGATCAAAAAACTCAACACCATGCAGGACAAAGTAGATTTGATTGATACCCCATCCAACACCTTAAGCATTCAGATCAAAACAAAAAACTGCGGATGCTGGAAATCCAAAACAAAAACAGAATTACCTGGAAAAACTCAGCAGGTCTGGCAGCATCGGCAGAGAAGAAAAGAGTTGACGTTTCGAGTCCTCATGACCCTTCAACAGAACTGTTCTGTTGAAGGGTCATGAGGACTCGAAACGTCAACTCTTTTCTTCTCCGCCGATGCTGCCAGACCTGCTGAGTTTTTCCAGGTAATTCTGTTTTTGTTTTGTACCTTAAGCATTCATTCAGACTACCACCGGCGCACTGTGACTGCAGTGGGCACCATCTACAAGGTGAACTGCAGCAAGTCACAGCTTCTTCAACAGCATCTCCCAAACCTAGAAGGATAAAGGTATCACACCACCACATGCAAATTCCCTTCAAGTCTTATAGCATCCTGACTTGGAAATATATTGCTGATTTTTTCATTGGGGTTAGATCAAAATCCTGGAACTCCCTTCCTAATAGCACTGTGTGAATGCTATTCACCAAAAGGACTGCAGCAGATCGAGATGGCAACTCACCATCACCTTCTCAAGGGCAATTAGGAATGGACAATAAATGCTGACCTTGCGAGCAATGTTCTTATCTGTGAATTAGAACAAAAACATTTCTTGTCTATTCTTGCATTTGTATAGTCTCTTGGTAGTCTGCTGATCGAGTTATAACCACTTATATGAACACATTCATAAAAAAATACAACTTAAAATTAGTGAATTTAATTATTGCATACTGAAGTTGAAACAAGTAACCCCAAAATGAATGAAAACATATATATGGAAGCTTGCCTAGAAGGCTATTGCACATCTTTCCCTTTAAGTTACCAGAATTCTGGATTTTTACTGAATGCTCTTGGAGGTAATCCATTTTATTGATGATATATAATTATAATTAGTTATTTTTGTCCAGACGATTTTCACAGACAACATAAACGTAAGTATTGATGAAGGAAACCATTTTGTGCGCCTGCCTTCTGCAGAAACACACAGCACCACCCCACCCCACCTCCTCATCCACCCACTCCCCCAACCCCTCATCACAAAGGCTACCTATCAATTCAGATAACAACCACTCTTCCTTTGTGAAGAAGGACTTCCTGACATCAGTTTTGAACTTGTTTTTTTCTAAACTTCAACCTTCTTATCCCGTTGTCATGGTTTAACTTCAAATGATGCACATGACCAACCTGCTCTGTTCCAGTTGTATATCTCTACAAAGCCGCTTTTTTTGGTTTCCTTTCAATTCTCTGTCACTAGGGATCAACCTTGTAGCTTTTCTTTATATTATTTATGGACCAGAGTACTTGTCCTGAAGTGACTTTGTAATATAGCTCAGCATTCTGTTTATGTCGTTGATTGCTCCATGACTGAACCTAACCAGTATTGAGGCTATTATCACACAGAAGTCTTTTAGCCTCTCTCCTAATTCACTACTATTCATTAAATCATTCTGCCCCTTCTTTTCTTCATATCAAGTGATTTGAATTTTAGTTGTCATACTTCTGCCCACACGCAAATATTCAGGAAGATATTCCTTTCATTGCACTTGGGTATAAAGAATTGCCAGAACAGAACACTCTTGCAAAATATTTCCCAATATGTGTTCCTGGAGAGTGAAGCCTGGCATCAGGAGGGTTTATTCATAAAATTCCATTTAAATATTACACCAATCATTTTCCAGAAACAGACCTTGACATTATATTCTGGAGTACAACCGTGTGCACACAATGCATTCACCTAAAATTTCTCTCTTTTATTAGCGGTATCTATCCATTCATCTTAACTGGGTTTATCATCTCCACTAATATATGAAAAGAGGAATTTCAGACAACTGCAATAAATGTTTATAAGGTATTCTTCCATAGGCCTAATTTCAAGGCCATTGAATATTGTACATCATGCCCTATAGGATCATGTTTTGCTTAGGCTTGCTTTAGTTCCATTATAGCTTTACTCATTAACTGTGGCCTTCTCCCAAAATAATCAGATCAATTTCTAAATTCAAAACCAACAGATGACCTCTGTGTATCATCCTATGTTGATTTAGATGCAGATTGCTCAATAAATAAGTTATTATTTTCAAATTTAGATAAGAGGAAAACTAGCCAAAGGAAAATTAAATGCACATCATCAAAAACAGAACAGCAAACTCACAATGCACCTCTAAGCCAATTTAACATTTAGTTCATTTTTTTTTTAAATTGTGACTGAAAAGAATTCAAAAAAGGACATTAACTATGGCATTTGTTACTAAAGGAATTAACTGGAAGGGAAATAAACTAGACTTCAATGGAAAATAATATGGGGAAAGAGTATGATCCAAGCTCGTAAAACAACGGCCTGGGATTTTTCTACTGTAAAATCACCAATCCACAATTTTCTTGTCAGTAAAATTAATGGGTGCAAAATCGCAGGCTACTGAACACATGAAAAACTCTAGGCAAGATAAAAGGAATCAGAGGGGCTGATGGGAACAGTTTTTTGTGCTGAATCAGACAAAGACATCAGGCAACAATAATGTGTTCTGAAGAGCCATTTTCGACATGAGACATTAACTCTGCTTCTCTCTCCACAGGTGCTGCCAAGCCTGCTGAGTTTTCCCAGCACTTTCTGTTTTTTTCTTTCAGATTTCCAATATTTGCAGTATTTTGCTTTTTATTAAAGACATCAGACAACTCACACATTGGTATTTCAAACAGGCTGTGGGCATACAACAGGATTGAAAAGGACTATAATATTTTTCCTGTTTTCTCATTGAGTGTTCCCGCACAACATATTTTTTCACTGATGGAGATCATGCAAAAAACTTGCTCCTGGGCTTGTGCCTAATCTTCTCCTTACCTGCTACCAGGAGATTCACAGGAGCAACCCATGAGTAACTTACTGGCGGCAAGAGACTAACTGACCCTTGCAAAATGTCTCCCTGTGAATGCACATTTGAGAACTCACTAAGGGCACTTTTGACTTTGGATGATTTAGCAGTCTATTTAGGCCTCTCTCCTGATTTTTATGAATCAATATCACACAAAGTCACAATTACCCTCACATGTGCTGACTCATTAGAAGATATTGCAATTATATAAGATACATGAGCTTTACATTATTGTGAGAGGATATGGTGGAAGTAACACTAACAAATTGAAGCTAAACTTCTGTTTACTGATGCTACTGTTGAGCATCTTGAGGTCAGTTCTTTGTGCTCTAGTCAGTTAATCTTATCCCTCAATGTAGGGCTTGATTTGCTCTTATTTTGAAGGTGTCAATTACTCTAGGGAATATTTTAACCTTATTCATATGTCAGAAACCAAGTGATTAGACAGTTAAATCACCAGATACTTTTTCGGTGTGGAGCCATCAGATAGCAATTGGTTTAAAGTTTAACTGCGCGACTGCGCATACAGCAAAGACACCTGCCCAAACTTTGGGGTCCTATTTTCAATATGCATGTTGGATCCAAGGATGTCGTAGGGACTTGACTACAATTTCCACTGGGTGGTCTGAGTGTGAACCTGGTGCTGCTTTAATTCCCATCAGGGCATGACAGCAGGGAACAGGGGCTCAGGTCAGGAAAGGCCCAAACATATTTGTTTCTTTACTTTTCATGTGCAACCAGGAGGAGTCCTATTAGCATCTACATATTGTTGGTGAGCAGACTTTGGGCCATATGATTTTCTACTGCTTCCTGCCAACCACCCTCCTGGATTGGATTGGATGGGAAGTCTACTGGCAGAATTTAAATGAGGTATAGAAATTAAAGTAACATGAGCTTCATTTCTGCACTCTAGTATAATGGGGAGGATCAGATGCTTGGGGGAGATGTAGTATAACTGTGATATGCTAATGAGACACTGTACATCATCACAGGAAGTGATGCAATGCCTCATGATCCTGCTTATTTTTGTACACCGTGGTTAAGATGTAATCACCCTTAGAGATTTTCGAATAAAATGAATGTCTTACTTACCTCAGCAAGCTCTAAAAATATCATGCATTAGCACAACAAGACCAAGAATATTACCTGGTGGCAGCAAGTGAAAGAACAAGTATGAAAAAGCCCCTGCCTTTACCCAAAAACTTCGAGCAGATCACAGGTCTCAACCAGGCAAAAGCATGACTGAATTGGCACCGAGGATTTGCCTGGTATCGCACCGCATCGAGCCTTGTGCTTTTGTATGTGATGGGTGGCAGTGCAGATGATATCCTAATTAGGCAAGGGATCGAGAGAGAAAAAGCTATATATGATGAAGTAACAAAAGCACTTGATGCCTACTTCAATCTGAGAAAGAATACCATTGTCAAGCAGACTAAATGTAACAAGCATATCCAACAACAAGGGGTAAGTATTGATGCATTTATAAATGATCTGTGTAGACTAGCAAAGAATTGCAATAATGGCAGCTTAAAAGATGAATGAGCCAGGGAGAGAATTGTTGTCAGGGACTTGGCTGAAGCATTGTGGAACACTTGCAGTTGAGGGATGATATAACATTAACAAAGGCAGTTCAACTGAGCAGGGCCTGTCCATGATCTACAAGGTACAAGTTAAGAGTGTGATGGAAATTCTCTCCACTTGCCTAGATCAGTGCAACTCCAACAGTACTTATGAAACTTGAAACTATCCAGGACAAAGCAGCCCGCTTGATTGGCACTCCATCCATCACCGACAAATTCCACCACCAATGCATAATGGTAGCAGTGTGTACTGTTTATAAGATGCAGTGCAGGAACTCACCAAGGCTCCTTCATCAACACCTTCCAAACCTGTGACCTCCGCCATCTACAAGGGCTAGGGCTGCAGATGCATGGGAATGCCACCATGAAAGTTCCCCTCCAAGCTGCTCACCATCCTGACTTGGAAATATATTGCTGTTCCTTCACTGTTGCTAGGTCAAAATCCTGGAACCCCCTTCCTAACAGCATTGTGGGTGCACCTACACCACATGGACTGCAGCGGTTCAAGAAGGCAGCTCACCACCATCTTCTCAAGGGTAATGAGGAACAGAAGATATTAATCACAATCCACAAGTGGAAGCTATTGGAGTCCTGATATGCGAGTAAGGAGAAACAGGGCATGCTTTAAGTTAGACACAGGTGCAGCAGTTTTGGTCCTTTCTGATGCTGAACCATGGTTGCAGGAAAGTTCTCTTTAGCCATCATGCATAAAACTACACAGGCCAGGAGGTTTGGAACTCAAGGTCATAGGTTAATTGAATACAACTCTTCAATATAAAGAGCAAAAAAAACCATTGAAACCTTATATGTGATACTGGACCAGAGTTGTTTACTCTTAAGCAGGAAAGCCTGCATTGACTTACATCTGATGTGCAGAGCCAAAGAACTGGAAAGTCAAGAAGATCAGCATAAAAACTTCAGACCTGAATTTCCATAGCTGTTCACAGGACAAGGAAAGCTGAAGACAACATAACACATCACTCTACATCCAGAAACGAAGCCAGCATGCCTGTTTACACCCAGAAAAGCTCCTCATCCACTCTTGCCAAAGGTGAAGAAGGAAATTGACTCCATATTAAAACAAGGGGCTATTTCATTTTTTTTTAGCTGATCGTGGGAGTTGCATGTCGCTGGCTGTACTAGCATTTATTGCCCATCCCTAGTTGCCCTTGAGAAGGTTGTGGTGAGCTGCCTTCTTGAATTGCTGCAGTACATACGGTGTAGGTACCCACAGGGAGTTCCAGGATTTTGATCCAACGACAGCGAAGGAACAGTGATATCATTCCAAATCAGGAAAGTGTGTGACTTGAGGGGGGAGCTTATATATGGTGATTTTCCCATGCATCTGCTACCCTTGTCCTTCTTAGTGGTAGAGGTCACTGATTTGGAAGGTGCTGTCAAAGGAGCCTTAGTGAGTTGCTGCAGTGCACCTTGTAGATGGTACACACTGCTGCCACTGTGCATTGGTGGTGTATAGAGTGAACGTTCATTGTGGTGGATGGGGTGCCAGTCAAGCAGGCTGCTTTGTCCTGGATGGTGTCGAGCTTCTTGAGTGTTGTGGGAGCTTCACTCATCCAGGCAAGTGGGGAGTATTCCATTACAGTCCTGACTTGCACCCTGTAGATGGTGGGCAGGCTTTGGGGAGTCAGGAGTTGAGTTACTTTCCACAGAATTCCCAGCGTCTGACCTGCTCTTGTAGCCACGGTATTTATATGGCTAGTCCAGTTCAGATTCTGGTCAATGGTAACCCCAGGAGGTTGATAGTGGGGGTTTCAGTGATGGTAATACCATGAATGTCATGGGGTGATGGTTAGATTTTCTCCTGTTGGAGATGGTCATTGCCTGGCACTTGTGTGGCATGAATGTTACTTTCCAATTGTCAGCCCAAGCCTGAATATTGTCCATGTCTTGCAGCATTTGGACATGGACTGCTTCAGTATCTGAGGAGTTGCAAATGGTGCTGACCATTGTACAATCATAAGCCACTTATGTTGGTTGACCTTATGTTGGAAGAAAGCAGCTGAAGATCGTTGGGCTAGGACACTAACCTGAAGAACTCCTGCATCGATGTCTCGGAACTAAGGTAATTGACCTCCAACAACCACAACCATCTTCCTTTGTGCCAGGTATGACTTCAACTAGTGGACAGTTTTCCCCTGATTCACATTGACTCCAGTTTTGCTCAGGCTTCTTGATGCCACACTCGGTCAAATGCAGCCTTGATGTCAAGGGCAGACACTCTCACCTTGCCTCTTGAGTTCATATTGTCCATGTTTGAACCAAGGCTGTAATGAGATCATGAGCCTGGTGGAACACAAACTAAGTGTCAATGAGCAGGTTATTGCCACGTAAGTGCTGCTTGATAGCACTGTTGATGACACCTTCAATCACTTTGCTCATGATCGAAGGTAGACTGATGGGGCGGTAATTGTTCAGGCTGGATTTGTCCCGTTTTTGTGGGCAGAATTCTTTACAGAAAATCAAAAAGGTGTTGATATCATTTGATATTTTAGCTCACTATACCCCAGAGCTAACCACTATCATTGCTGCAGATACATCTTCTACAGGATTGGGAACAGTACTCTTTCAGATACAGGCAGATGGGAAGTGCATACCAGTTTATCAAGCATCCCATTCACTGACAGAGACTGAATAGAGAAATACAATCAGAGAAAGAAGTGCTAGCTGCTACATGGATTCCGAGAAGTTTGCAGGTTATGTTCTTGGTCTTCACTTCAAGAGGGGGACAGACCACAAGCCCTTAGTGGCACTCTTAAGTTCCAATGAGTTAGCAAAAACTTCTCCAAGAGTACAATGATTCAGATTGAGGATGTTGAGATTTGATGCAAAGGCAGAGTATGTTCCAGGAAGACAGGCGGTTTGTCCCGAATCCCAGTGGCAAGACACTAATAAGGGGATATAGCCCTTGTTGAAGAGGTAGAAACCTTTGCATCTACAACAACCACAACTCTACCAGCAACACCTCAGCAACTGGAGGAAATGAGAGATGCACAGAAATCTGGTGAAGGATGTGCTCAGGTCAGAGAGAACGCATCAAAGGATGGCCAGCATACATGCTACACAATCCCATCCTCAGACTTTACTATGGACAGAGAGGACACATTCGCATAGTTGATGATTTACTCATCTATGACAAAAGAATGATCATTCCAAGAATTCTGAGACTCAACATACTACAACGATTGCATTTTGGACATTTGAGAATCACAACATTTTCATATTCCATTTGGTGGCTAGGTCTCTCAAAGTCACTGGGTGAGATGATATCAAACTGTACCACTTGTGCTATTCATTGTCAGGAGACAAGAGAACCATTGATGTCATCTTCCTTTCCATCAAGACCATGGGAACATCTTGGGATGGACAAAGATAAGATGTTCATAATTGCAGTAGACTACTGCTCCAGATGGATAGAAGTCAAGCAACTACCGGGTTATATTTCTGAAGCAGTAATTACATCACTGAAGAAGATATTTGCAACACATGGAATCCCAGGCTTTATAATCTCAGACAATGAACCATAGTTTTCCATGAGTACTTTAAAGAATTCATAGCATCATATTGATTTGTCCATACTACCAGTTCACCAAGCTACCCTCAAGGCAATGGTGAAGCTGAAAGAGGAGCATGTACAGTGAAACATTGCTGAAGAAGAACTATGACATTCAACTTACACTCCTGAGTTATTGTTCAACTCCATTCCAAAATGGTTTAGCACCATATGAGCTCTTAATAAGAAGACGACTGAGAGCTCCACACCCTACCCTCCACACACACTCATGCAATGTGTATAAGCTGATAATTTGAAAAACATTGGGAGAGAAAGGGGATGAGTATTGTACCAGCCAGGTGTGGAACTATGACAAACATCACAAAGCATGCAAGCTACCAGACCTCCAATCAGGAGAGCCAGTTTGGTTCTCAGGCCAAATTGGTTATAGACAAGCGGTTGAACAGAAACCACAAACATGGTCCTACTTCATCCAAGCCATGTAGGAAGTTGCTTCTGTATGGAAACTAGTACAATGAGATGGAACAGATGTGCACTAGTTTCCACACAGAATCAACCTCCTACACAGCCAAACCAGTCATCTACACAATCGAACAGAGCAGAGATTCTGTGTTCATCAAGGAATCCAGATGACAATCAAATTGGTGAACCAGAGTCATTTACAAATTCTCCTTCTGCCTACCAGATTCTGAGAGGCCACCTGGAGGACTCAAATCCCAAATCTCCTCCAAAGGAACAGAGGACCCATTCAGGTAGACTAATGAAACCAACACAGTGGTTATTCCTGTAAAGAAGAAATTGAAGTCAGATACTTGGGGGGAGATGTAGTATAATGGGGAGAATCAGAGACTTGGGGGCAGATGTAGTATAATGGGGTTAATTCTAACTGTCTGATCTGCTAATGCGACACAGTTTACATCATCACAAGAAGTGATGCAATGTCTCATGATCCTGTTCTCTCTTGTACAACCTTATGGTTAAGATATAGGCCAGGATTTTCCAGCCCCACCATGGCAGGACCCGCCACAGCGGATTAAGCGGGCCAGCCAAAGTCCATTGACTTTTGGCAGGACCAGAAGATCCCAGAGGCCGTTGGGCCAGAAAATCCCACCCGTAATCATCGTTGTAGATGTTCCAGTAAAGTTATCATCTTCCTTATCTCAGTAGACACTGTAAGTATTGTGTGTGAGCATAAAGAGACCATATGCATCAATGTGTGAGTGGCCAGCCCACCTCTCTACAAACGTGCCCAAAATTTATCTGATGTTAAACTTAGGACTAAATCAGGTTCAATGCCCAATAGTGAAAACTTGGGGTGCTTCTTTTCTTTATCAACTAATTTTATGGATTGCCCATTTGGTACTGGGAATAACAGTATTCCTGTAGGAACACTAATGTGTGTCAAGCAGGCAAGGAGTTATTTACCTAGAGTAAAAGATGAAAATGTGGTTAATTGAGCTGCATAGTGTGGTTTATGAAGGATTCTCAATGAATAGCTCAAAGTATTGGAGAAGCTAAATTTAGGCACTAAAATTTTGTAATCCTTCTGGATTGCCCTTTGGAAAAATGGGATGAGGCTTTTTGGCTGAGCCAAACAAACATAAATCAGCTCTTTAGGTAACTATCCTAGGGATGTGGAAATATTTCTGTAGATTTTCCATGACTTGAAGAAGTGACACCTGCACCTTACTGCAAGTTCAGTGTGACGTAATGTAGCCAAGAAGGGCGTATATATTCGTGAATTTAAACATTGTACTACCTGTAAATAGAATAAGATAGGATTGGCTAGCTGTGCGGTAGTTTGTCATTGAACAAAAAGCAATACAAGGGGCAATTGGCATAACAGCCAGGTTCAGAAATGGGCATGACTTTCGACAGGGCATCTCTTGATTGTGATAATTTTGGCAGAAAATAAGAGGAACTCCAAAGCACTGATGGAAACTCATTACCAGTACTTAAGACTCCTTGAAAGAGGCATTTTTTTTGCTATAAATAATTTCCTGCCCTTCTCATTGGTGACAAGATGTGGATGTAGAAACTAATGTTTATATCTATTTCCACTTGTTACCCAATACAGCTTATTTGTCTTTCAAATCTATTTTTAATATTGAATTGAACTTTGGATTGATCAGATCTGTGTGTTTTTTCCACAAGACTGAATTTTATTCTAGTCTCAGGCTGTTCCTTCAGTGTAATTAAGTATTTGAAATTTAATTTTCATAATTTCTGTTAGAATTTTCCAGGTTTATATACAAACCAAACACCTTGCTCATGAACTAACTGATCTACCAGTATAACTGATAATAATTGCAACACTTCTTGAAGTCTACTCTAATGCTGAATCTTAAGGTTTGTCGCATGTTCCTATTGCATCTGCATCAATTATGTTACTTTCAACTTCAGTGTATGCTATTGCCTGAACATTTTATGCTAATAAAGTGGATTCTTCTCATGTGCTTGCTCAATCTAATTTCCTTCATTTTTATCACATAGATATCACTCAATGTTCTTCATAACACTTTATCAGATAGTGCCACCATTCTTATTCATTGTGTATTTTACAGAACAACTGATCAACTTGTCGTTTAAAATTTAATTTTAACTTTGGTGCAAGCGTTTTGTATTTATTTAATTGTACATCTTAGTGTGTAATTTAACTGTCAAAAATCAGTCAACAGGTTGTCCAACGTAACAGGCAATATTGATGACAAATACCTTGACTACTGGAACCTGAGTTTGAGTACAACCGGGACCAATTAGATGAAAGTTTGCTTCTTTTGCCAGGTTCTAAATGAAAAAATACTGTGCAGTATGTTTAACCATTCTATTGATAGGGAGGTGAGGGCAGGGGAATAGGCAAATGTATTTAAATATTTCACCTAAAAACCTGGGACAAGGAAAACACAGCACTAAAATTACATGGATCTGAGGCCAATTTGTTGCAAGCTGAAATCTTTTAATCTTTCTTCTAAAAACTCACAATGCCCCAACACCCAATAATAAAGAAGCATGGTATGGTGCCATAGTAATTAGAAGCTCCAATGTGCTGTGAAACAAGGTTACAAGGTTATAGAATGAAAGCTCCTAACATTGTGACTTTCCAATCTCAACTGCTGCCAATCACAGGCAAATGTCAAGCAATTTCTCACAGCAAATAAAACCATGGTGGGTGTTAGGGAGGGTGGATGGGGGAGCTGCTGGTCACTTTGAAATGCTCTCCTGAACATTTCAATTTTCAGTGATGCCAATACTGGAGGAGACCTGGGCATAAATCGTCAATTTGTTTTCTAATTTGAGAACAAATGTCTATAAATGGAGGTGAATAATACAGAAGAAAAAAACCTGTTCCATTGCCAAAACGAGCATTTTGGTGCAACTAACACCTTATTATATTTTCCACAATTCTGCTAAAGCATGGAACTACAAAACAACTTCAAGTGATGTTTAACCACTAAATTTAATCATCAAAGTGAAATGCACAATTATCCTAGCTACAATTCACAGTGCTTTTTCCTTGCTGCCTGATTAATGCTGTCCTGGTTGGTTTTCTGACACTGCTCCAGAGGATGTTTTATTATCTGAACTGAACTGTCCTGCACAGGAGTCAGTTTCAGATGAGAGGCCAAGTTTTCTCCACCAAAAAGAATAATCAGCACCTCTGCTCCTACCTCTAATCACATTATCACCTCTCCAATCTTTATTCAGACTACAAGCAATATCACAGCCTCCACTTCCAGTAAAGAGCAAAATAATACAAGGTTATTCCTTATTATGTTTTGAATTTTTTAAATAAAATCAGACACACACATGATGACCTAAAATGGCCTCCTTCTGTGTAGCAAATGACTGGTTCTATTGGCTCTTAACATGATACTGGTGTCAAGTACAAATGCAACTTGAAAACAAATGCAAACACAAGTTTTAAGAGCAAAACTCACTACACTGCATCCAAATAAAAACAGAAAACAATCAATCTGTTCATATTCTAAGAATATTATTGACAGAGCAGTGGAAAAGTAGTTTGTATGTAACCATTTTGCACTGACACCTGCAGCATTTTCATGTTACTACACTTATATATGAATTTTTGCTGGTATTTGATTAACTTCTTCACAAAATAGCACATCTGAAATTTATTCACTGGATTAAAATGCAATATGAACTTAGTGCATTATCAAAAGCGTTTTCTATCCGCTTCTCAAGAGCCTCTAATATCAATGTACTGCATATCAATATTTCCTTATCTGTTTCTTCTTAAGTTCTAAGCCCAAAGTCAGGTCCAACACAGAGCACCACAATTTCAACCATAGGTAGAGCAAGGAGGCAGGTCCTGAACCCATCCCAGCCGGAATGGGGATTGAACTCCATGCTGTTGGCACCAATCTGATCCACACTGGCTGCCCAGCCAACTGCCCCTCCAAGAAGTCTGAGTTGCGTGACAATATGCACTTTTACATGCATGTTGTAACCTGGAACTATAGATAGTGATGGTAGAGGCCGCAATTTCTTTCCACCACATAGCTGACCGGGAATCTTTCCCACTCTTCCTGCCTGCCATTAGCATGTGTTAGAAGGATTTAAAAGTTGATACCTGTTTGGCCACATTACAAACTCATCTTCCTTAGCCAGCAAGTCTTGGAATGGGACTTCAATGCAGAGCTTCTGGGTTGGAGGCACAGACATTACCCACTGCACTACAAGACCTCCTCATACTCTTATACAGACCCAAAGCACAAGACAAATGATTGTCTGAGCACTAACAATGATGCATAGTCAATCAAAATTATGTACTTGAATGTGAGCCCTAGTGACAGAAGGAGAGATAGGTGGAGAAGTGATTGAGGCACCCAGTAAGTCAATTCTGCTAATAGTGGAGAGAACAGTAGCAGCAGAAATA